>NC_139148.1:12107031-14507031 GCF_964270905.1 Leucopleurus acutus
GTGGGTTCTTATGAATTTCAGGCACAGAAGACAGAGCTTGTAAGATCTTCCTGAATTGTGCCTTGGTCTGGAGGGAGTTTCCACCTCAGTCTCAATAGCATGCTGATGTCTCTACCCACTGAATATATATGATACAACCAAGAAGAGTGGGCAAGGGGAGAAGAAAGTTCTAATAGGAAAGAAAAGATATTTCCCCAAACCACTACCCAATTTTTTCCAGGGATATAGATTCCCTCAACAGTATTAACAACTACTTATCCAATTAAGTGAGATGGATGAGAGAATGCAAATCATATAGAACACATAATCTCTGGCTCATTACATCCTGTGTTATTGGGAAATTTTACTCAGAAGACACAGATAAAAGATGATGGAACAAATTCTGATTCATAAGAATATAAAACTTTTCATGATTTCAGAGAAATAGGAGGTCAGAGTGGGCACAAGGAGTCAGTCAGGTAGGCTTTACAAAGGAGATGAGACTCTGAATCATAGAGACTAATACTACTAATAACAGTAACAGTAATAATAAAATTCAAACTCTGTTGAGTGCTTATTATGTGCCAGGCAGAAAGTAACTGCTTTACATGTGGCCCCACATTTAATCCTCACAACAACCCTATAAGGTAAGCGCTAGCACCACCCTCAATTTCTAGGTGAGGAAACCGAGGCATGGAATCAAGATCACAAAGCTGGAAATGAACAGAACTGGGGTTGGAACCTCAGCAGTCTGACTTCATGCCCAGACTCTTTGTGGTCAGAAAGGGCTTTTCGAAGGAATTCCTGTTACAGACATGGAAGAGAGGGACAGTCAAGGCATAAAGAAGCATAACAGGTGTAGCTGGACAGCTTGAAAAATGGTCCCACAATGACATCAAACTTGCACAAGTTACAAACACAGTTCCTCCTTGCATTCCTTTTACTGCATTCATCTTCACAATTTTCACTGAAGGGAGACCATTGGTGCTCTACCCTTTTTCGGTGAAAAGCTGTTTTTCTCAGTTGGGTGAGAATGTTCAGGAATAGAGAGTAATTAGAGATCATAGGTTCACAGATGACAACCTCAGATGGTGTGGCAGTCATTTTGTTCTCTTCAAAGCGAGTCTATATCAGTAACAAACAGCAGCGGCTCTCAACCAGGATGATTTTGCATCCCAGGGGACAAATGACAATGCCTGGCGACATCTGGGGTTGTCACCACTTGGGTGGAGGGTGCTCCTGCATCTAGTGGGTAGAGGTCAGGGATGCTGCTAACATTGTACAATGCATAGGACAGCTCCCCACAAATAAGAATTATTTGCCCCAAATGTCAAGTGTGAGGTTAAGGGACGCTGACCTAGATAGACGGCACTATGAACATAGTACTCTCAAGAATCATGTGTGTGTGATTCCACCTCTTTACATCTCAGTCAGGGCCAAGCAGAATAGTAAATTACCTTCTCCCAATAGCAAAGCTGCCAAGACATTTGAGCACAAAGTAACTAATCCTGTTTAGACATGAATATGCATGCATTTGCACTGGTCTCAATAACAAATAGGAGAAATAAGGAAAAAATAAAACAAAATATCGATACAAATAATTAGCCCTGACTTTAACATGACAGGGGAGAAAACTAACACTTAAAGCATTTACTGTAGATCACCTTGCTGAGTGTTCACAACCACGTTTGTGGAAGTTGTTACTTTCTAAACACTCAGCATGATCAGTAACTAGCTCTATGTCACCCAGTAAGAAAACTGGGATTAACCTGTCAGTGTGTTTTCCTTTCAACTCCTGCCTCTTTCCGTGGGATGTGGTCAAGTTCAAAAGAGCTAGTAAGATTGTTGAAGAAGAAGATAATTATGATTTTTAAAAATAGATGAAAATGATATAGTACTTCTGCCTTGAAATTTGTTGACGTCAATATGTAGGAGATATTATCCAGACAGCTCTGTCTCTCCCAAGAAAAGGACAGGATGAAATGGGCTGAAAGGACATGATGGCAAGAATTCAAGTTTAGTCTTAAGGGAGAATCGCTTGACAGTGGTCAACACTGACATACACTATTGAAGGGTGTTGTGTAATCTTTGTCTCTGGAAGGTTTCATAGGCTGCGGAAGGTTTAGGAGGGTTTGAATTTGGCCTTGACTGACGGGGAGGACATGGCTGGGCACAGCTCCAGTTAAATGCTGCTCTGGGAAAAAGAAAAAATAATGAAAGGGGATAAAGAAAGCCTATGGGACTAATGGGACACCATTAAGAGAAATAATGTCTGTATCATTGGAATTTCAGAAGGAGAAGAGAGGGAGAAAGAGGCAGAAAGACTATTTAAAGAAATAATGGCTGAAAACTTCCGAAACCTGGGGAGAGATTTGGACATCCAAGTTCTCAAAGCTAATAGGTCGCCCCAAAATTTCAATCCAAGACAGTCTTCTCTGTCTTGGATTGAGACACATTATAATAAAACTATCTAAATCAAAGCCAAAGAGAGAATTTTTAAAACAGCTAGAGAAAAAATTTTTCTCTCATACAAGGGAACGCCCATGAGGCTATAACCATATTTTTCAGCAAAAACCTTGCAAGCTGGGAGAGAAAATGGGATGATATATTTAAAGTGCTGAAAGAAAAAAAACTGTTAGCCAAGAATACCTTACCTAGCAAAGCTGTCCTTCAAAAATGGAGGTGAGATAAAGATTCTCTAACAAACAAAAGTTGAGGGAGTTCATCACCAGTAGACCTGCCTTACAGGAAATGCTGAAAGGAATCTTCAGGCTGAAATGTAAGAGTGCAAATTAACAGCATGAAAACACATGAAAATGTATAACACACTGGTAAAGAATTCAGAATACTCTAATACTGTAATATGGTGGTGTGTTAACCACTTAACTCTAGTATAAAGGTTAAAGGACAAAATTATTTAAAATAGCTATAGCTACAATAATTTGGTTATGAATGCACAATATAAAAAGATGTAGGGCTTCCCTGGTGGCACAGTGGTTGGGAGTCCGCCTGTCGATGCAGGGGACGCCGGTTCGTGCCTCGGTCCGGGGGGTCCCACATGCCGCGGAGCGGCTGGGCCCGTAAGCCATGGCTGCTGGGCCTGCGCATCTGGAGCCTGTGCTCCACAGTGGGAGAGGCCACAGCAGTGAGAGGCCCGCGTATTGCAAAAAAAAAAAATTCTGACATCAAAAACATAAAAGGGGAGCGTAAAAGGGGAGAGTTTTTGTATGTGATCAAAGTTAAATTGTTATCGGCATAAAATATTCTGTTATAGCCATACAATGTTTTATGTAAGCCTCGTGGTAACCACAAAACAAAAAGCTACAGTAGATTCACAAAAGATAAAGCAAAGGGAATCAAAGCATACCACTATGGAAAATCATCAGTTCATAATGGAAGGTAGCAAGAGTGGAAGAAAGGAACCAGGGAACTACAAAACAGCTAGAAAACAGTGAATAAGATGGCATTAGTAAGTCCTTACCTATCAAGAATTACACTAAATGTAAATAAATTGAATTCTCCAATCAAAAGACATAGAGTAGCTAAAAAACAAGACCCACTATACGCTGCCTACGAGAGACTCACCTCAGCTTTAAAGACACACAAAGTGAAGGGATGAAAAAAGATAATTCATGCAAGTGGAAACCAAAAGAGAGCAGGGGTGGCTATACGTATATCAGAAAAAAGTAGATTTTAACTAAAAAAATGGTAACAAGAGGAAAAGTAGGTCATTATATAATGATAAAAGGGTCAATTCATCAAGAAGATATGACAATTGTAAATATATGTGCACCCAACATTGGAGTACCTATATATATTTAGCAAATACAGATCTGAAGAAAGAAGTAGACAACGATATAATAATAGTAGGGACTTCAATACCCCACTTTCAGCAATGGATAGATTATCCAGACAGAAAATCAATAAGGAGACATTAGACTTGAACCATACTTTAGATCAAATGAACCTAACAGACATATATAGAACATTCCATCTAACAGAAGCAGAATACACATTCTTCTCAAGCGCACATGGAACACTCTCCAGGATATATCATATGATAGGTCACAAAACAAATCTTGGCAAATTTTAAAAGACTGAAATCATACCAAGTACCTTTTCCAACAACAGTGGTATTAAACTAGAATTCAATAACAGGAAGAAAGCTGGAAAATTCATAAGTATGTGGGATTTAAACAACACACTCCTGAACAACCAATAAGTCAAAGAACAAATCAAAACAGAAATTAAAAAATATCTTGAAACAAATGACAATGGAAACACAACATAGCATTATCTTTTTTAAGACATTTTTCCAAAAAAACCCATGCAGATGGCCAATACATACATGAAAAGGTGCTCAACATCACTAACCACCAGGAAAATGCAAATCAAAACCACAATGAGATATCACCTCACACCTCTTTAAATGGGTATCATCAAAAGACAAAAGATAGGGTTGGTGAGGATGGAGAAAAGGGAACCCTTGTGCACTGTTGGTGGGAATGTAAATTGGTACAGCCACTATGGAAATCAATACGGAGGTTCCTCAGAAAGTTAAAAAATAGAACTACCATATGATCCAGCAGCCCCACTTCTGGGTATATATCCAAAGGAAATGAAAACAGGATCTCAAAGAGATATCTGCACTCCTGTGTCTATTACAGCATTATTCACAATAGGCAGGATATGGAAACATCATAAGTGTTTGTCAATGTATGAATGGATAAAGAAGTTCTGGAAATGTAGTGTACAGTATGGCGACTATAGTTAACAGTACTGTATGGTATATTTGGAAGTTGGTAAGAGAGTGGATTTTATAAGTTCTCACCACAAAAAGAAAACCTGTAACTATTTGAGGTGATGGGTGTGTTAACTAACTTTATTGTGGTAATTATTTTGCAGTATATGTATATAAAAAATCAGGGCTTCCCTGGTGGCGCAGTGGTTGAGAGTCCGCCTGCCGATGCAGGGGATGCGGGTTCGTGCCCCGGTCCGGGAGGATCCCACATGCTGCGGAGCGGCTGGGCCCGTGAGCCATGACTGCTGGGCCTGCGCGTCCAGAGCCTGCGCTCCGCAACGGGGGAGGCCACAGCAGTGAGAGGCCCGCGTACTGCAAATAAATAAATAAATAAATAAATAAATAAATAAAAATCATTACGTTGCACACCTTAAACTCACACAATGTTATATGTCAATTATATCTCAATGAACCTGGAAAAAAACATGGTGTGGAAATATATATATATATACACACACACACATATATATTGAACTATTATAAGCCATGAGAGAAAAAAAGAAATTCTGCCATTCGTGACAACATGGATTGACCTTGAGGGCATTATGCTAAGGGAAATAAGTCAGACATAGAAAGATGAATACTGTATGATATCACTTCTATGTGGAATCTAAAAAAGCCGAATTCTTAAAAACAGAGAGTAGAGTGGTGGTTGCCAGGGGTTGGGGTGGGGGAAATGGGGAGATGTTGGTCAACAGGTACAAACTTCCAATTATAAGACAACTAAGTTCTGGAGATTTAATGTAAAACATGGTGATTATAATTAATGATACTATATTAAATACTTGAAAGTTGCTAAGAGTAAATCTTAAATGTTCTCACCACAGAAAAGGAGATGGGGGACTTCCCTGGTGGCGCAGTGGTTAAGAATCTGCCTGCCAATGCAGGGGACACGGGTTCGAGCCCTGGTCCGGGAAGATCCCACATGCTGTGGAGCAACTAAGCCCGTGCACCACAACTGCTGAGCCTGCGCTCTAGAGCCCGCGAGCCACAACTACTGAGCCCGTGAGCCACAACTACTGAAGTCCGTGCACCTAGAGCCTGTGCTCTGCAACAAGAGAAGCCACCACAATGAGAAGCCCATGCACCGCAACACAGAGTAGCTCCGACTCACCGCAACTGGAGAAAGCCTGCGTGCAGTAATGAAGACCCAATGCAGCCAAAAATAAATAAGTAAATTTATTTTTTAAAAAAAGGAGATGGTAATTATGTGATGTGATAGAGATGTTAGCTAACACTATAGTGGTCATCACTTTGAAATCTATATCAAATCAACATGTTGTACACCTTAAACTTACACAATGTTATAGGTCAGTTATATCTCTATAAAGCTGGGAAACAAACAAAGGAAAGCAAATGCTGCCCTGAGAATGAGCCCCAACCACAGTCCAAATGGGGCTTCTTCCCCACTCCCCTCCCCACCCCTACCTCCCACTCCCCGTGTAAGGAGCCCAGCCCATCCTCCATTACATCTCTAACAGCCTGACCCGGTGTGTCCTCTCTCCTTTCATTTCCAACCCTCTCAGCACCTCATCTCTCCCAGCCCTTTATAATTCATTTTGAATGGTTAGATCTAGGTGGTGGATAAGTGGGTGTTCATTATACTACTCCTCTACCTTTCTTTATGCATGATAATGTTTATAATAAAAAGGTAGCAGGAGGTGTACAGGAACCGAAGGCAGATCGTGTAGGGCCCCATCACCATTTAGAGAGTTTGGGTTCTACCTAGAAAGAGATGGGTAGAGAGGAGAGGCTTAAGTAAAGGAATAATATCATGGTTTGACTTTCCATTTGTTTTTTTAATTTTTGTTTTGTTTATTTCGGGGTTTTTTGTTTTTTGTTTATTGGGTTTTTTTGGCTGTGCTGTGTGGCTTGTGGAATTTTAGTTCCCCGACCAGGGACTGAGCCTGAGCCCTCGGCAGTGAGAGTGTGGAGTCCTAACCACTGGACCACCAGGGAATTCCCTGACTTTCCATGTTAGCAGGATATGTCAGGGTTTTCTTCCTCCATTTAAATCTGACTCAATATAGGATGAGGAAAGTTGCAGTTCTGATTGCAGTTTTACCAGAGCCACTAAAATGTGCCTTTCATTACCCCCAAGCCAAGTATAAATAGCAAATGACCTAAATCAAGCATAGCACAGGAATGGCCAACAATGATCCAAAGAGCTATACAAATGCTGAAGCAAAAATATAATCCTCATTTAAAAAATTTTCCAGCTGTGAAACACATTCAATCTGTTTAAGATTCTGATTTCTCTCTATGCCACTGCCCATGGTACTGTATTTGGTTTGGACCAAGAATAATCCTGGCAACCACCCTGCACATTAGCCAGTCATGGGGTTTCAGGCACCCCAACCCCAGCTCTTCTCCTCCATTGAGGACACGGCTGGCATGGCACTGATGACATGTTTCAAGTCATTCCAGGAAGAGGAGTTGATGACAAAGTCCTTTTTAAATGGAAATAAGCTAAACGTAGAACAGTATAGTTAAAATATGGAAACTAAAGGAGTCAGTTGCTCCAAACCCTCTAACAACATGTGAACATCTTTAAATGCTGCATGATTTCAGGTAAGATATTTAAATTCGCTCAGCTGTTTCTTCTTTTGTTAAGTCAGATTAGTAATACTTGCTTTTGAATAAAATAAATAATGAGAAGCAATAAAAATTCATGAATAAAATGGACCTTGTGAATAAAACTTTTATATTCTTTAGAAAAAGTGTTATTGAAACTATTCAACTTGAGTCCACAAAGAGAAGAAAAAAAGACTGATTTAGGGAAACTATTTTACAATACGGATATTCATATCTACAATGACTAAATCTTAACTAAGATAACCTATCTATCTGGAAAGAAACATAGGTCTGACAGGGAGGTGGTGGAAGGGAATACATAGATATTTAAGGCATCTATCTGGACTCGCAACACAAAGTAAAAATGAACTATAAAACTATGAGAAAAATTGCCAGGTACCCTGATTTCTAGCCCCCCACACCCTCAATTCTCCCCCAAAGGACTCCTGTATAATCCTTGGGGAGGTTTTATAAATGGCTTTTCCCCCCCGATCTATGGGAATGTGCTGTGTCAAAGCACTATATTTGAAACTGTAACCTGAGGCTTTCGGCAATTACTGTACTACTGAAATGAACCCTGGTATTCCCCTTTATAGCTAAGCAGATGATAACCTAGCAGACAAACACTATAATATATGATGAGCATTTAATATGAGCTTCAGTCACCCTTGGAATGATGGCAAAGGTATTAGCATTGGCAAGCCTCCGTTGCTTCTGAGCAAGCAGATTTTAGTTCTTGCATTCATAGGTTTACATTTTCTTTAGGTCCTCAGAAAGTACGTTAGATTACCTGGAATTGTGCTAAACAAAAGTCAAAAGGTGGAGGACCTTCCAGATGGCGGAGGAGTGAGACGTGGAGATCACCTTCCTCCCCACAGATACATCAGAAATACATCTATATGTGGAACAACTCCTACAGAACACCTACTGAACGCTGGCAGAAGACCTCAGACCTCCCAAAAGGCAAGACACTCGCCACGTACCTGGGTACGGCAAAAGAAAAAAGAATAACAGAGACAAAAGAATAGGGACGGGACCTGCACCAGTGGGAGGGAGCTGTGAAGGAGGAAAGGTTGCCACACACTAGGAGCCCCTTCGTGGGCGGATACTGCGGGTGGCGGAGGGGGTAAGCTTCGGAGCCGCGGAGGAGAGCGCAGCAACAGGGGTGCGGAGGGCACAGTGGAGAGATTCCCGCACAGAGGATCGGCGCCTACGGGCACTCACCAGCCCGAGAGGCTTGTCTGCTCACCCGCCGGGGCGGGGCGGGCGGGGCTGGGAGCTGAGGCTCCGGCTTCGGTGGGATCCCAGGGAGAGGACTGGGGTGGCGGCGTGAACACAGCCTGAAGGGGGTTAGTGCGCCACGGCTAGCCGGGAGGGAGTCCAGGGAAAAGTCTGGAGCCGCCGAAGAGGCAAGAGACCATTGTTTCCTGGTGCACGAGGAGAGGGGATTCAGAGCACCGCCTAAACGAGCTCCAGAGATGGGCGCGAGCTGCGTCTATCAGCGCGGACCCCAGAGACGGGCATGAGATGCTAAGGCTGCTGCTGCCGCCACCAAGAAGCCTGTGTGCGAGCACAGGTCACTCTCCACACGTCCCCTCCCGGGAGCCTGTGCAGCCCACCACTGCCAGGGTCCCGGGATCCAGGGACAACTTCCCCGGGAGAACGCACGACGCGCCTCAGGCTGGTGCAACGTCACGCCGGCCTCTGCCGCCGCAGGCTCACCCCACACTCCGTGCCCCTCCCTCCCCCCAGGCCTGAGTGAGCCAGAGCCCCCGAATCAGCTGCTCCTTTAAGCCCGTCCTGTCTGAGCGAAGAACAGATGCCCTCAGGCGACCTACACGCAGAGGCGGGGCCACATCCAAAGCTGAGCCCTGGGAGCCGTGCGAACAAAGACGAGAAAGGGAAATTTCTCTGTGCAGCCTCAGGAGCAGTGGATTAAATCCCCACAATCAGCTTAGGTACCGTGCATCGGTGGAATACCTGAATAGGAAACGAACCATCTGAAAATTGAGGCAGTGGACTTTGGGCAACCGCAGACGTGGGATTTGCTGTATGCGACTGACTAGTTTCTGATTTTTATGTTTATCTTAGTATAGTTTTTAGCACTTGTTATAATTGGTGGATTTGTTTATTGGTTGGGTTGCTCTCTTCCTTTTTTCCCCTTTTGAAATTTTTTATATTAATAATTTTTTAAAGTTTTAATAACTTTATTTTTCTTTCTTTCTTTTATTCTCCCTTTTCTTCTGAGCCGTGTGACTGACAGGGTCTTGGTGTTCCGGCCGGGTGTCAGGCCTGAACCTCTGACGTAGGAAAGGCGAGTTCAGGACATTGTACCACAGAGACCTCCCGGCCCCATGTAATATCAATCGGCGAGAACTCTCCTAGAGATCTCTGTCTCAATGCTAAGACCCAGCTCAACTCAATGACCAGCAAACTCCAGTGCTGGACACCCTATGCCAAACAACTAGCAAGACAGGAACACAACCCCACCCATTAGCAGAGAGGCTGCCTAAAATCATAATAAGTTCACAAACACCCCAAAACACACTACCGGACATGGCCCTGCCCACCAGAAAGACAAGATCCAGGCCCACCTACCAGGACACAGGCACCAGTACCCTCCATCAGGAAGCCTACACAGCCCACTGACCCAACCTTACCCACTGGGGGCAGGCACCAAAAACAACGGGAACTACGAACCTAAAGCCTGCGAAAAGGAGACCCCCAAACACAGAAAGTTAAGCAAAATGAGAAGATAGAGAAACACACAGCAGATGAAGGAGCAAGGTAAAAACCCACCAGATGAAACAAATGAAGAGGAAATAGGCAGTCTACCTGAAAAAGAATTCACAGTAATGACAGTAAAGATGATCCAAAATCTTGGAAATAGAATGGAGAAAATACAAGACACGTTTAACAAGGACCTAGAAGAACTAAAGAGCAAACAAACAATGATGAAAAACACAATAAATGACATTAAAAGTTCTCTAGAAGGAGTCAATAGCAGAATAACTGAGGCAGAAGAATGGATAAGCGACCTGGAAGATAAAATAGTGGCAATAACTACTGCAGAGAAGAATAAAGAAAAAAGCATGAAAAGAATTGAGGACAGTCTCAGAGACCTCTGGGACAATATTAAACACACCAACATTCGAATTATACAGGGTCCCAGAAGAAGAAGAGAAAAAGAAAGGGACCGAAAAATTCTGATGGGTGGAGTATCAATTCTCATAACAGACAAAATAGACTTTAAAATAAAGACTATTAGAAGAGACAAAGAAGGACAGTACATAATGATCAAGGGATCAATCCAAGAAGAAGATATAACAATTGTAAATATTTCTGCACCCAACATAGGAGCACCTCAATACATACGGCAAATGCTAACAGCCACACAAGAGGAAATCAACAGTAACACAATCGTAGTAGGGGACTTTAACACCCCAATTTCACCAATGGACAGATCATCCAAAATGAAAATAAATAAGGAAACACCAGCTTTAAATGACACATTAAACAAGATGGACTTGACATTTATATGACATTCCAACAAAAAACAACAGAATACACTTTCTTCTCAAGTGCTCAAGGAACAGGATAGATCATATCTTGGATCACAAATCAAGCCTTGGTAAATTTAAGAAAATTGAAATCGTATCAAGTAGCTTTTCTGACCACAACACTATGAGACTAGATATCAATTACAGGAAAAAATGTAAAAAATACAAACACATGGAGGCTAAACAATACACTACTAAATAACCAAGAGATCACTGAAGAAATCAAAGAGGAAATCAAAAAATACCTAGAAACAAATGACAATGAAAACACGAGGACACAAAACCTATGGTATGCAGCAAAAGCAGTTCTAAGAGGGAAGTTTAGAGCAATACAATCCTACCTCAAGAAACAAGAAACATCTCAAATAAACAACCTAACCTTACACCTAAAGCAATTAGAGAAAGAACAACAACAACAAAAAAAAAAACCCCAAAAGTTAGCAGAAGGAAAGAAATCATAAAGATCAGATCAGAAATATATGAAAAAGAAATGAAGAAAACGATAGCAAAGATCAATAAAACTAAAAGCTCGTTCTTTGAGAAGATAAACAAAACTGATAAACCATTAGCCAGACTCATCAAGAAAAAGAGGGAGAAGACTCAAATCAATAGAATTAGAAATGAAAATGGAGAAGTAACAACTGACACTGTAGAAATACAAAGGACCATGAGAGATGACTACAAGCAACTATATGCCAATAAAATGGACAACCTGGAAGAAATGGACAAATTCTTAGAAAAGCACAACCTTCCGAGACTGAACCAGGAAGAAATAGAAAATATAAACAAACCAATCACAAGCACTGAAATTGAAACTGTGATTAAAAATCTTCCAACAAACAAAAGCCCAGGACCAGATGGCTTCACAGGCAAATTCCATCAAACATTTAGAGAAGAGTTAGCACCTATCCTTCTCAAACTCTTCCAAAATGTAGCAGAGGGAGGAACATTCCCAAACTCATTCTACGAGGCCACCATCACCCTGACACCAAAACCAGACAAAGATGTCACAAAAAAAGAAAACTACAGGCCAGTATCACTGATCAACATAGATGCAAAAATCCTCAACAAAATACTAGCAAACAGAATCCAACAGTACATTAAAAGGATCACACACCATTATCAAGTGGGGTTTATCCCGGGAATGCAAGGATTCTTTAATATATGCAAATCAATCAATGTGATATACCATATTGACAAACTGAAGGATAAAAACCATATGATACTCTCATTAGATGCAGAAAAAGCTTTCAACAAAATTCAACACCCATTTATGATAAAAACCCTCCAGAAAGTAGGCACGGAGGGAACTTACCTCAACACAATAAAGGCCATATATGACAAACCAACAGCCAACATCGTTCTCAATGGTGAAAAACTGAAACCATATCCTCTAAGATCAGGAACAAGACAAGGTTGCCCACTCTCACCACTACTGTTCAACATAGTTTTGGAAGTTTTACCACAGCAATCAGAGAAGAAAAAGAAATAAAAGGAATCCAAATCAGAAAAGAAGAAGTAAAACTGTCACTGCTTGCAGGTGACATACTATATGTAGAGAATCCTAAGGATGCTACCAGAAAACTACTAGAGTTAATCAATGAATTTGGTAAAGTAGCAGGATACGAAATTAATGGACAGAAATCTCTTGCATTTCTATACACTAATGATGAAAAATCTGAAAGAGAAATTAAGGAAACACTCCCATTTACCACTGCAACAAAAAGAATACAATATCTAGGAATAAACCTACCTAAGGAGACAAAAGACCTGCACGCAGAAAACTATAAGACATTGATGAAAGAAATTAAAGATGATACAAACAGATGGAGAGATATACCATGTTCTTGGATTGGAAGAATCAACATTGTGAAAATGACTCTACTACCCAAAGCAATCTACAGATTCAGTGCAATCCCTATCAAACTACCAACGGCACTTTTCACAGAACTAGAACAAAAAAATTCACAATTTGTATGGAAACACAAAAGACCCCGAATAGCCAATCTTGAGAAAGAGAAGACTATATTACAAAGCTACAGTAATCAAGACAGTATGGTACTGGCACAAAAACAGAAATATAGATCAGTGGAACAGGATAGAAAGCCCAGAGATAAACCCACGCACATATGGTCACCTTATCTTTGATAAAGGAGGTAAGAACATACAATAGAGAAAAGAGAGTCTTCTTCAATAAGTGGTGCTGGGAAAACTGGACAGCTACATGTAAAAGAATGAAATTAGAACACTCCCTAACACCATACACAAAACTTAACTCAAAATGGATTAAAGACCTAAGTGTAAGGCCAGACACTATGAAACTCTTAGAGGAAAACATAGGCAGAACAGTGTATGACATAAATCACAGCAAGATCCTTTTTGACCCACCTCCTAGAGAAATGGAAACAAAAATAAACAAATGGCACCTAATGAAACTTCAAAGCTTCTGCACAGCAAATGAAACCATAAACAAGACGAAAAGACAACCCTCAGAATGGGAGAAAATATTTGCAAATGAAGCAACTGACAAACGATTAATCTCCAAAATATATAAGCAGCTCATGCCGCTCAATATCAAAAAAACAAACAACCCAATCCGAAACTGGGCAGAAGACCTAAATAGACATTTCTCCAAAGAAGATATACAGATTGCCAACAAACATATGAAAGGATGCCCAACATCACTAGTCATTAGAGAAACGCAAATCAAAACTACAATGAGGTATCACATCACACCGGTCAGAAGGGCCATCATCAAAAAATCTAGAAACAATAAATGCTGGAGAGGGCGTGGAGAAAAGGGAACCCTCTTGCACTGTTGGTGGGAATGTAAATTGATACAGCCACTATGGAGAACAGTATGGAGGTTCTTTAAAAGACTAAAAATAGAACTACCATATGACCCAGCAATCCCACTACTGGGCACATACCCTGAGAAAACCATAATTCAAAAAGAGTCATGTACCAAAATGTTCATTGCAGCTCTATTTACAATAGCCAGGACATGGAAGCAACCTAAGTGTCCATCAACAGATGAATGGACAGGAATAAAGATGCAGATGTAGAGAACAGACTTGAGAACATGGGGAGGAGGAAAGGTAAGCTGGGATGAAATGAGAGAGTGGCATTGAGATATATACACTGCCAAATGTAAAATAGCTAGTGGGAAGCAGCTGCATAGCACAGGGAGATCAGCTCGGTGCTTTGTGACCACCTAGAGGGGTGGGATATCGAGGGCGGAAGGGAGACGCAAGAGGGAGGGGATATGGGGATATATGTATACGTATAGCTGATTCACTTTGCTCTACAGCAGAAACTAACACAACATTGTAAAGTAATTATACTCCAATAAAGATGTTAAAAAATAATTTAAAAAATAAAAAATGAAAAAATAAAATTAAAGTACAATTTAAAAAAAAAAGCCAAAATGCTTATCATATGAAATTTTTCTACTGCTGTCTTGTGGCCCTGTCCTCCCAGGGACCTTTGAGTCTTTGCTTGTAAGAGTCCTAACTAATGAAGAAATAGGATGGGTGACTCATCCCCACATACCTGGCAGAAAAGTCACAGGCACCAATCCTCAATATAGGAGAGTCTAAGTATCAGTAGAATTTGACTGGATGCACAAAGTTCTACCATATTAAGTAGTTAATTCAACAAAACAGCTTGCCCATCCAGTCAGGTATAATTTTTAACTCAGTTTATTGGGAGGCCAGTTGATTCAACAAATGTCAACTGGTTCAATGATGATAGTCAAAAAAAAAGAGTAATTATTTAAAAACATAATCATCATTACCTAACTGAACTGAAGTTAATACTGAGATGATTAGCTGAGTTACCACAAGTTTCCCTCTCTCTGTGTCTCAATCTGTCTCTCTGTCTCTTCAGGGATTATATAGAATTATATCCTCTAGGGAAAAATGAAGGCATCGTGGTAGTTAGAAGCAATGTGTATGGACTTGGAAGTTTTTTATTTGCAAGTACACTAGTGGAGTTTTGTAGGTTTGTTTTTGTTTTGTTTTGTTTTTTAATTTCTTTGGGTTGAAAATTCAAATAGATACTTCATCTATGTGTAGTTGTGTCTTCCTAGATGGGTAGGTTATCTACTTCTGAGATTAAGCCATTGTAGTTATGAATTATTCATACAGTAAAATATTTTCCTTAAATAAATCCTTATTCCTCTTTATGGCCTCAAGTTGAGAAGTTTCACTATCAATTTTAACAAAGAAAAATTTCACTCACAGTGCACACTTTCTTCATTAATTTTGCTGTGTTTATTCTTTATTTCATTCTATTCTCGCAACAACACTTTGGACAAATAGGGCAAGTATTAGTTCCTTTTTAAAGCTAGTCTATTTACATCATACGGAAATAAGTTATTTCACCGGATTGCTTCCTCTGCGCTTTTATGAAGCCCTACTCACCTGGGGCCACCCACTTAGTAAATGGTGGTGTTAGGATTAGAACTCAGGCGATACTAGCGGTAATACTGTGCATATACCATGTATTAATCTACACCCTGTGAGATCTGGGGCAGCATCCTACCAGTAAACAGTTGAATATTTCTGCATTCAATAAGTACAATAAATAAAGACCACTGAGTACAGTAAAGATCATAAAGAGTATCATATCTGGGCCAGGCTTGCTGCCAAATGGTTTTCAGAGTTTTGGATTTCGGAGTTGCAGATTGTGGATGTGTATTCCCCTAGCCTTGGTGCTCTCCACCACTGTGTGAAGCACTGATTATTTAACATACAATGACTACTACGCACCTTTTATCTCTTACTCCAAGGCTTCTCTGAAGAGCAACCAACCTGTTGGTGGTCAGCAGAGAGAACCTTCAGGCCCAAGTATTTTCTCCATGACCTTCATTATGCACAAGAGGCAACTCTCTTTTCTTTCACTACTGACAGCTCAACTATACTTTACACAAAATCTCTTTAATTTTTCACCCGTGTCTTTCTTTCCCTTTCAACTTCTTCTCTGGCTTCTTGGAGAATGATTAGAGAGAGCGGATGAGTAAAAGGATAGGATCATATCACAGAAAAGTCAAGAAGGAAGAGTGTATCAAAGAGGGGGGCAGAGCGCCCTACACTGTCAAGTGAGTCAAAAAGATTCAGGAGGGTGAGGACCAAGATGCCATGACCTTGGCAACCAGCGATTCCCTAGTGACCTTTGAGGGAGCAGTTTCTTCAGGGTTATGGGAATGGAACCCAGAATGCAAAGAGTTAGGGAGCAAGTGGATATTGGTGAAGCCAAGACAGTAAAGAGAGACCTAACTTTTAATTAGCCAGGATCAACATCCTTTAAAGGTCCTCAGAGTTAAATTCCTTTCACTAGTTCCATGCACTTCCTTATTGTTCCATTAAAACCTGCTTCTCCTCAAGCACTGATAATAAAATACAATCACAGATGGCTCTTATTAGTCTTCTTTTTTTGTTGTTTGTTTCCATTAAATCGCTGGCATTATAAGTTTGCCTTCTAATACTGTACATCATAAATATACAACATTTCAGCTGCATTATGGGTTAATATGCTCCTGTGAACTGGCCTGAAGGCTGTCTTGCCATATATGACATATTTACATGGGGAACATCTTTCCTAAATTCCAAAGAATTGACTAGTGAACTAACAGCTTGAAGTATAGGAAATTGCCATTTCTGTAGGTCAAAAATGATTGCATAGCAGCAATTTGATCTGGTTCCACCTCCTAAGTTTTCAAATGCTACCCTGGAGCTTCCCTGGTGGCGCAGTGGTTGAGAGTCCACCTGCTGATGCAGGGGACACGGGTTCGTGCCCCGGTCCGGGAAGATCCCACATGCCGCAGAGCGGCTGGGCCCATGAGCCATGGCTGCTGAGCCTGCACGTCCGGAGCCTGTGCTCCGCAACGGGAGAGGCCACAACAGTGAGAGGCCCGTGTACAAAAAAAAAAAAAAAAGCTACCCTGATACAAACTGAATATTGTCACCCTGATTCACTGTTCACTAATTACGGTGGAGGAGGACAAATGGAATCCAGGAGAGATTAACACGAGTCTTAATTGAACTTTTGCTAAGTTGTGCAAAAGGGGCCGCTTGTTTACTGCAGCAAGGCACCTGACAATGGCACCTTCTAGGCCTGCCTGCCCATGGTGGCTAGTGCTCACTTTTGTTCTACACCAGGCCCAGGAGCTCTTGTTCTACCCTTTCCGATGGTCTTGGATATGACCTAGCCCTGTTGTTCTGGGAACCTACTTTCAGATTGGGCCAAAAGACATCAGACACTTGGGAAAAAACAAACAAACCAACCAACCTAGGATCACTTTCTCTGCATCTGATGAAATCTCTCCCTTCACCCAACACCCCACGCCCATATTATTGTCATATGTTCACTAATTTTCAAAAAATATAAGCAATATCAAGGAGTAACTATGGAAAAATTACTTCTAGGGACACAGTTGTCATTTCTTTACTGGCCAAACTCTCCCCTACTGCCCAGTACCAAGATAAAGACCTGTACCAACTATTTGCATCCTACTCCTGCCCCTAATGTGTTATAATAAAGAAGAGACTAACGCTGTGCTTTATAAACTGGCCCATAGTCTCTGCCCATAACTAATATCAAATCCATTTTCAACCAGTGCTGTGAAAATAAAGAGCAAAATAACTCAATAAATAACAACTAGAAATTATTCATTCATTCAAACCAGAATTTCCTAAAACAGAATGGTATTCTTGGTAATAAACTGAATCTCGTCATAAATTATGTCCCTTCTAGGAAATTATCTCTCTGTTTATATTTCCTGAACCTAGCATCTTATCTTACACAGAGTGCCTCCACTCAATAAATTCTTCAGGCAAGAAGGAAGGAAGGAAGGAAGGGAGAGAGGGAGGGAGGGAGGGAGGGAGGGAGGAAGGGCCAAAGGAAAGTTAGTAAGAAAGAAGGAAAAACTTCCATGCATTTGCTTGTGTAATTGAGGTAACTAGACATGTAATATTTTTTACAAAACAAAACAAGATGTAAAGTGGGAAATAAAATACTATGTTAAGGGGCTCCATAACTTTGAAATAAGGACTGGGAATTTGGACTTTGAGGGATTTTATACTCTTTCTGGTTCTTCACCTGTGCTCTGTCCTATTCCTTGTTCCTTATCCAGGGATGATAAATGCGCATACTTCACTTGGTGATACTAATATCTGGAATCTGATCATGTATCATTCTAAATGCAACAGTTCACTGCATTCTTTTATATAGTGATGTTTTGTATTGGTTAGTCCTTGTGGAAAACATGGTAGATGAAACTACACCCCCAAACCCAAAATCTACCTGCATTTACATTTCCTCTGTGAAACAACTCCAGATATCACCATCCCAGCTCATTGTTTCTGCAGTGACTTGGTTTTCAGATGCTTCTGTCTTTCCAGTTTCATCACAGTTTTTGCTAAGGACTTGGAGACTGGAGTGACAGCTATATTTCCACTCGCTTTACAGCATTTTATTTCCAGTACATATCACCTCACAATGTGTTCCCTTGTGGGACATTACAGGATCATTATTTTTAAAATGAAAGGTATGGTTGATGATTGACTGCCCTCTAGTTACCCAGAGTGTTTGTCAAAGCCAGTGGGCAGGAGACATAAGCTCTATTTTGCTGTTACATTGACTGCCAAGTTTACAGCACACCACTGCTAGCACGGAAAACTTCCCCAACAAGGATATTTAGTGGAGCAGATCTTTGCCAATGGAACAGATCCCCTCCCTTTTAGGATAAACAGTGAAGAAAATGATCTAATGATCAAATTGGTCCATCCCATGCCTTCAAAATAAGAAGCTTATCTAGGATCGGTGTTTCTCAATTTTTTTTCCCATTATTGAGACTTTTCAGACATCTTCTCCTGATAGCTCACCCAGGAAATTTTAATACCATAGATACACTTTACACCTGTTTACGTACTGTGGTCCTTTGGAGGATTATAAACCATTGTAATACTGAATTTTTTTTCTCCCCACCAAGAACAATTTCCACCCTCTGGAGAATGCATGTCTTGGATGGTGCCTGCTAGTGCACACTGATTGAATTCAGATGATGTTTCACCAATTCTATATGCAAGGCCACCGTATTACGGAGTACACAACTCAAGAGGATGTAAGATAGAAAATGGTTCTTTAGTAAACCAACTGAAATCTCATTCCTCTCCTAAAAATAAGGAAGCCCTAATAACGTTAAAGAGTACATGGTGCCCAAGTGAAAAAATTTGCAGCCACCAATTCAAGCTCCTCCGCGTACAGAGAGGGGCCAGGCTTTGCTCCCAGAAGGTATAAGACTATGGCCTTGTGACAGCCACCATCTCATTTGCTTGTTTATTAGCACACATTTATTGAGTTCTGACTATGTAGACTTTCAGCTCCATGAGGGCAGCGACTGTTTTCGATTTTGCTCACCGTTATAGAATAAAGGAAAGAAAGAATGAAGACAGAAAGGGAAGGAAATAGGAAGACAAGGCAGTATGCTAAGTGACTTGAACACTGCCTCTAAGAATATTACATTTAGTGTGAAGGTATATAAACAAATAGTCAAAATAAAATATTGTGATGGTTGTAACTGAAAAGATGTGTAGATATGGTGAGGTTACAAAGCAGTGGTTAATTCTATCTGGTTAGAGGCGGGAAGAAAATGAAGTGAGTTATGAAAACCTTTATGGAGACAAGGTTGTATTAGAAGACTTATGTGCCCCAGGGCACTCTTGCCTTTGTGGTCTCCTTTTTCTACAAAAGCACATTTAAGTGTAATATAATTCTAGTACAAGATGAGTATCATTATCTGGGCAGTCTAGGAGCACTTAGCCTGGAGGCCCACGAAAGACCTCTAGGAGGATGAGAGATTTAAGTGAGAGAAACTCTAGGACAAGCTGGAAGAGTGGCTGGAAGATGGGGCAGAGTGTTCCAGGCCTGGAAGTGAGAGATCTATTAGGATTGGATGAGAGAGAGAGAAACAGAGAAACAGAAGGGTAGAAGTGTGAGAGATGAAGTTAGAGAAGAAGGTGGGGGTCAAACCGCAGCAGGCCCCATGTTAAGGAGTCTGGCTTTATTGTAAAGAGAATAAGAAACCACTTTTAAAAGCTTTTATGTGAGGAACCAACAGAATCAGGTTTGCATTTTGGATATTCATTCAATCTACATTGCAGCCAAATAACTGGCGAAGGTGTCGTGGATATTCTGGGGGTCCACCCAGGCCCCCTCTTTAGGGCCCACATACCCATCCCCTGCTTCTGGAAATAATGGCTTTTGAAGGTTCATGGCTGAGTCCTTCAGTGGGAATTGCCCTCAGCCACAGGGAACTGCCCTTTCCAAGGGCAGATCCTTTCCCAGAGAGCACCCATGACCGTAACCAGCTAATGGAGAGATACAAAGACCCAGCCACATTATCTCAATCAGGGACAACCTCAGCTCCTAAGATCCCTGAAGGATTGGCTGAGGCCTCTGTTGTAACCATGTTTCTGGTTACTTCTCCCTCTGCTTAATCCTACTCTGTTAGTTTCCTATGGCTGCATAATGCTTTAGCACAAACTTAGTGGCCTAAAAAACACACATTTATCATCTCACAACGTCCATGTGTCAGGAGTCGGGGCACAGCTCAACTGGATCCTCTGCTCAGGCTGCAATCAAAGTGTTGGCCAGACTACATTATCATCTAGAGATCTGACTTTGGAAAAATCCACTTCCAAACTCACTTCAGTTGTTGACAGAATTCATTTCCTTGTGGTTGTAGGACTGAGGATCCCAGCTTCTTGCTGGCTATTGGCTGGAGGCTATCTTTGGTGTTGAGGGGCCACCAGCAATTCCTAGAACCTGCTCACAGTTTCATTTGTGCTTTCCCAACATGCCCACTTACTTAATCAAGCTAGCAAGGAGAGTCTCTGGAACAAGTTTGCTAGCAAGACAGACTCAGATATCATATAAATTAACTGCAGGGGGCTTCCCTGGTGGCACAGTGGTTGAGAGTCCACCTGCCGATGCAGGGGACATGGGTTCGTGCCCCGGTCCGGGAAGATCCCACATGCCGCGGAGCACTTAGGCCCGTGAGCCATGGCCACTGAGCCTGCGTGTCCGGAGCCTATGCTCCACAACGGGAGAGGCCACAACAGTGAGAAGCCCGTGTACCGCAAAAAAAAAAAAAAAAAAAATTAACTGCAGGAGTGACATCTCACCAGCTTTGCTGTATTCTATTCATTAGAAGCAAGTCATAGGTCCCCTCCGCACTCACGGAGAGAGTGTTACATGAAGGCGTGAACATCAGGAGATGACAGACACCTTAGTATCTACCACACGTGACTTTCTCACTTCTTACAGGTATATCTCCTGAGAGCACTCCCCAATAAACCTTCTGCATTCCACTACCCCTCTTAGAGTTTGTATCCACTGGAGGCAGGGAAGTGAGTTAGCGACTACTGCCGGCACACCAACTATGGGTGATAGCAGTGGGAGATTGAGCTGCATATTTTCTTCTATTAATACATGTATAATAATTATTATTAGAATTTAGAATGATACATGGCCTACCTGAAAGTAAAATCAAGTCTAAAAACTACAGTCTTCAAGCAGGGATACACACAACAAAAATAATTCATTTCTAGGACTGGAGAGCAGATTAAACGTAACATAAAAATAAGGCTTACTATGTTCCACAGTGTGAAAATAAATTGCAGACTACAGTCAGTCACTTAAAAAGAGATGATTAGCACTTTATTAAGTTAGCATAGATTGTACTTCTACAAACTGCAGAAATAATCAATGAATACAGATGCCCTATTAGAGACCGATAGTCAGAAAATATATATAAGCAACTGTTGGTATGATAACAGGATCAAATTCCACCTTGTATATCAACACGCCCATTTTTATCCAACCCATTTACAGTAATTACTTGTTCTTCTTGCTTATCTTGTCACATACAGAGTGATATAAATGATATTCAAAAAGGATCCATTTTCAATGATTTGGACACCATATTATAGGCATTCTCCACTGGAAAAGTATTTTTTCTTAGGTCTTTAAAGTGTGATATATATATACTGGCCTGACCTTATTGCTGGAAATGCTTAAATACTAATGCATTTTAAAATCAGTAACTACAAATGCCACATGACTACACTTACACACTGTGCTGTCAGAGAAATATTTTAGAATATTCTGGATAGTCAACAGCTTATTATTCCAATGGTCTTCATGGGTATAATTCATTGCCTTTCAATTTCATGCACATTCAAAATTTCTTACAAAAGAAGAATGGTGAAACAAAATATATAATCTTCCCTCAATGAATTGTGATGTTCAGCAGTTGCACAGAAACAAGTGTTGAGTTTCAGGGGGAAACAAAACAGCAGCCCTTCAGAGGGGGGTGAGCCGCTCATCCTCTGTCACAAAGGCATCATTAACGTGCCCTCCCTTCATGTCCAGGGGATCGCAGGGGATGCCATTTTCAATTTTGACTGTGTTTTCCCATTTATCTTCAGTGTCTTCCATTTCAGAAGGTCCTTTGTTCTTCCTAAACGCACATAAAAAGAATGATTGGGATCTAGGAAGAGAAAGGATGGTCTTCTGTACAAACATGGAGATCAGGAAAGGGAAGAGGAACCCTAGAATGATGGGGAAAATAGATGACATTGTGTATTTTCAAATAAATTTCAAAGATCATAAAGAGTTGATGAGGTGAAAAGATGCTATCAAGATCAGAAGTCTGCATGGATTATATATATATGTATATGAATGAATATATATATTTGTATGAATGAATATGTTTGTATACACACACATATACATATGTACATTCACACACACAAACTGCATGAAGGAATGTGAGGAAAACATATGGTAAATTGGCAAGTTAAAAAATTTAGCTCTAGGAAAACTTCACAAAAATTGAATTTAAAAAAGTAATAAATTCCTCTCACAAGATTTGACAAATTAATGGTCTGCAAATGTTAGGTAAAAATCAGGTTGAAATGAGATACCAAGAAGCAAACTCACATTACTTTGTAGAAAGGATGTAACCATTGTAAACTGCAGGTATCATTCCTTGGCTCTACTCATTACAAAATAGTTGTATTCATTTGTTAAGTCAGGTTTTTGGAACTCCGAACACATTTTACTAATTACAACTCATAGCTATAATCCCAGGTCATTCCAAAAAATTCTATTTAACAGGTAAATTTTTAAGTTATTCATTCTCAGACCCTTTAAGGACCCTGCTACCCCAATCCAAGTGGTAACCAGATCCTTAATCTTTCCCTGGAGTGTGGGAAAATGTAGCCTTGAATTCAAACATTCTTCCTGTCCTTTGTGAAAGGCCAAGACACTGAGCCAAGTTGTGCTTGATATCATAGAGGTAGGGGGAGAAAAGAGATGTGAGTACCTCTAGGCAATCAGAGGGCAGAAGAGTTTCCCTCAGGATTATCACAAGTTAGATGTTAGGGCACCATGGAGGCATGATGTTAGACACGAGGCTCCCAGACTTGTCAAAGATTCTCTTGTCCCAGAAATCTGTAGAAGCCCCAAAGAGGCAGACCTGAGTGGATCACATGGCTGGGATGGTGGACACTGCTGTGGTGACCAGGATGGACGTCCACCGCTATGGAAGTCCCTTAGAAACTTAGTGAATTTCTAGTGGGTGAGGAGGTGGTGAAGATGCCCCAAAGATGATCAAGGTAGAATTTCCTATTAGTCCTACACGAGAGCTCATTTCAAAGTGCTTTAAAGAATATGGTGGAGGAAGGCAGAGAAAAGAAAGAGCTCTTGTTTACAAAAGAATGACAACCAATATAGAAGGTGCAACAGAAAGAGAAAATCACCAAATAATAATAATTGATTGTGATGAGGCTCCTCAATGGATACTAAAGCACTGAGTGGGAGATGACTAAGGAACAGCATACTCACAGGGTCTCAGTGTAACACCCCTACAAGCAATGTACTAATTATAAAGAAACATTTGTTTTTTGTAAAGGGAGAAATTTGGTGAATATCACCAACAATGAGACAAACTGACAAGTGCCTCTAGATGTGATGCACCGAGAAGACATATTTTTTAAAAATAAAATTCTGTGTCCTGTGTTCCTGCCCTACCCCATCACCAGATTTTTTTGACCTGAATCTCTCAGGAAGAACTAATCAGACAACTCCAAATTAAAAGATATTTTGTAAAACAGCTGACAGCATAGAGTAGGCACTCAACTAATGTGCTTAGAGTTGGATGGACAGACATATGAGTAGCTGGCTAGCTAGTTAGACAGATAAATGGATGGATCAATGAATGTAGATCAATGACTGGTTGGCTGGATGATGAATTAATAAATGGATGGATGAATGGGTGGATGGATGATTGGACGGTAGTTGGGTGATGGAACAAACAACTGGATGGAAGAATGGATGGACTAATGCTGTAGGCAAAGTTACTCAGACAGCAGCCCAAGGTAGATTTTGAATGAGATCTATCAGAAGAAGGAGAAAGAAAGAGGGAAGGAAGGGAAGAAGGGAGGAAGGGACGGAGGAAGGGAGGAAGGAAGGAAGGGAATGTACACGTGATATTTCTTGTATTTATTGAATAGTTATTTTTTCAAATGGATGGAGGAAAGTACTCATTTTCATACCTTAAGAATTAGGAGTGAATACAGATTTTGCCAGGCTTCACTGATGGTTTATTAGATAATTTCAAATAGGTGGAGTTTATAAAGAAAAGTAAAGTAGCATTTCAATACTGTAGATCCCACTGTCATCACTTGAAAGTATTTTGCCATTGTGCATGCCACTGTCAAATGTCAAAATGTATCACTACAGGCCCAACGCTGGGAGTGGAAGTCGGTGGGTTGTAGTCCCAGAGACCTAGGTAAGGACAGGCTGCTGTGTTTTCCCTTCCTCAGGGTGAAGATACTACACTGTCCATTCCAAGCATCAGCGGTCAACAATCAGTGCCAGTTGGAGTAGGCATACAATTTCCTGTGATGAGAAGGTCCTCCAGCCAGGTGAAATCACCTATCAGAGGACTAGAATTCTTTGGTCCCTCCTCCTGTAGACAGGGGTATCTCGTCACTTTCCACGTCATCCAGAAAGCAAAGACAACTGACACTCTATAACCATCGAACACATCACTTCCATTCATAGTATCCAACATTCATTCAATAACTATGTTTTGAGTGCCTACTATGTGTTGGAAGGGACACAGTTCTTGTCCTAAAGTGGAAAGAAAGGGCTCAATAAAAAAGAAAAACTCCAAATTTCACTCATCCTCCCCTCCTTTTCATGGATTATAAAAGAGAGGAGTGATGTTTCAGTAAGAATGACACCCTAGTGACAAATGTATATTTATAAATTATCATCAAAAATGCCTAGCTCACGCAATTTCTCCCCAAGTCACTCCTCATTGGGCTTGGAGTGAATAATAATTCTCCATAACAATAAATAGGTTTTTAACAGTCAAGTTTTACCCTGAAATTTGTGTATGTAACTATGAAACTCATATTACAAAAATCCTTGTGGATGGAGCATTCTGAAGTAGGTGGCAATGCAACAGCAGTCTTAGAAGTAATGGTTGCCAGTGTTCATTTGCCAGTTTCTTCAGTTAAAAAAAAAGTTTTTACAGAATTAGAAGCAAAATTGCAGAGAGCTGGACACTTGCAGATCATGGCAAGAAATCCTGCCTCCCCTCCCCCCGCCAACCACAAAGGAAAAATAATCCACCAGGCATCACAAGGAATGGGGAAGAACGAAAAAGGAAGATGCAGATGGATGAGGACAAGTTTCTCTTCTTTAGAAGAAGGATTTCTTAATCAAAAAGATTCTGAGCAAAATCGCTGTGGAAATTTATCAAAACGAGAGCCGTGTCCATGACAAATTAGGTACATGTTATTTTTTTGTGACCTTAGATCTAGTTGTTCACAGTCTTGGCACTGCCAGGCTTCACAAACTGCAGTGTCAGTAACTTGCTGGCTGGCGGACATGATAAGAAGTTCAAAGGTTATCTAACAGTAATACAGCCCTTTGTCACATTTCATAGTGTGTCCTGTAATAAACTGAGTCACTGCCTGCACATTGCTCTAAGTATAATAAAACTTAACTATCTTTCTGGATCATTCTGATTTGATGTTCTGCTAAAAACATGAATTCTTTTTCCTGAAAAATAAAAATGAGTGTTAATGACTTCCGCTGTTCCTGCATGTCAGGTGGTTCAGGAAGAGGATTGAAAACAAAACAAAACAAAAAAAACCCCGTGACTAAAACACCTGAAACTAGCTCTTAGAAGCCTTAGTGTGGCTATTTCTCATAAATCCAGAGAGAAGATGGGCAAAAGAGGGGACCAAAAAAGTACAGGCATACCTTGGAGATACAGCAGGTTTGGTTCAACTGCAATAAAGCGAGCCACACTATACTGTAGTCTATTAAATGTGCAATAGCATTATGTCTAAAAAATCACAGTACATACCTTAATTTAAAAATATTTTGGAGATAAAAAATGCTAACCATCATCTGAGCCTTCAGCGAATTGGAACCTTTCTGTTAGTGGAGGCTCTTGCCTTGACGTCGAAGGCTGCTGACTGACCAGGGTGGTGGCTGAAGGCTGGGTGGGTGTGGCAATTACCTAAAATTAGACAAAAGTGACGTTTGCTGCATCGACTGACTCCCTTCCATGAATGATTTCTCTGTATGTAACATGCAATGCTGTTGGATAGCATTTTGCCCACAGGAGAACTTCTTTCAAAATTGGAGTCAGTCCTCTCAAACCCTGCCGCTGCTTTATCAACTAAGTTAATGTCATATTTTAAATCCCTGGTTGTCATTTCGACCATCTTCGCAGCATCTTCACTAGGAGTGATTCCATCTCAAGAAACCACTTTTTTGGCTCATCCATAAGAAGCAACTCATTTGTTAAGGTTTTGTCATGGGATTGCAACGATTCAGTCGCATCTTCAGGCTCCACTTCTAGTTCTAGTTCTCTTGCTTTTTCCGCCACATCTGCAGCTGCTTCCTCCACTTAAGCCTTGAACCCCTCAGAGTCATCCGTGATGACTGGAATCAACTTCTTCCAAACTCCTGTGAATGCTGATATTTGGACCCCTTCCTAGGAATCATGAATGTTCTTAATGGCATCTAGAATGGCGAATCCTTTCCAGAAGGTTTTTGACTGACTGTGCCCAGATCCACGACAGGAATCACTATCTATGGTAGCTGTAGCTTTATGAAGTGTATTTCTTAAATAATACGACTTGAAAGTCTAAATTACTCCTTGATCCATAGGCTGAGGAATGGATGTTGTGTTAGCAGGCGTGAAAACAACATTAATCTTGTTATACATCTCCATCAGAGCTCTTGGGTGACCAGGTGCATTGTCAATGGGCAGTAATATTTTAAAAGGAATCTTTTCTGAGCAGTAGGTCTCAACAGTGGGCTTAAAATATCCAGTGAACCATGTTGTAAACAGATGTGCTGTCATCCAGGCTTTGTTATTCCATTTATAGAGCGCATGTAGAGTAGATTTAGCATAATTCCTAAGGGCCCTGGGATTTTCACAATGGTAAATGAGAATTGACTACAACTTTGACTCACCGGCTGCATTAGCCCCTAACAAGAGAGTCAGCCTGTGCTTTGAAGCTTTGAAGCCAGGCACTGACTTCTCCTCTCTAGCTATGGAAGTCCTGGGGGGTATCTTCTTCCAATAGAAGGCTGTTTCATCTACATTGAAAATCTGTTGTTTGGTGCAGCTACCATCATGAATTATCTCAGCTAGATCCTCTGGGTAACTTGCTGCAGCTTCTCCATCAGAACTTGCTGCGTCACCTGGCACTTTTGATGTTATGGAGACGGCTTCTTTCCACAAACCTCATGAACCAGCCTCTGCTGGCTTCAGACTTTTCTTCTGCAGCTTCCTCACCTCTCTTAGCCTTCATAACATTGAATAGAATCAGGGCTTTGCCTGGATTAGGCTTTGGTTTAAGGGAATGTTGTGGCTGGTTTGATCTTCTATCCAGACCACTGAAACTTTCTCCACATCAGCAATAAAGCTGTTTCACTTTCTTACCATTTGTGTGCTCACTGAATTAGCACTTTTTATTTCCTTCAAGAACTTTTCCCTTGCGCTCACAACTTGGCTAACTGTTTGATGTAAGAGGCCCAGCTTTCAGCCTGTCTCAGCTTTCAACATGCCTTCCTCACTAAGCTTAATCATTTCTAGCTCTTGATTTAAAGTGAGAGACATGTGACTCTTCCTTTCACTTGAACACTCAGAAGCCACTGTAGGGTTATTAACTGGCCTGATTTCAATACTGTTGTGTCTCAGGGAATAGGGAGGCTGGAGGAGAGGGAGAGAGACGGGGAACATCCTGTTGGTGGAGCAGTCAGAACACTCAATATTCATCATTAAGTTTGCCATCTTATGTGCGTGTGGTCTGTGGACCACCCCCCCAATTCCAATAGTTACATCAAAGATCACTGATCACAGATCACCATAACAAATATAATAATAATGAAAATGTTTGAAATATTGCAAGAATTACCAAAATGTGACGCAGAGACACAAAGTGAGCCAATGCTGTTGGAAAAGTGGTGCTGACAGACTTGCTCCATGCAGGGTTGCCACAAAGCTTCAATTTGTAAAAAACACAGTATCTGCGAAGCACAATAAAGTGAAGCACAATAAAGTGAGGTCTGCCTGTATCGGGTGGCCCACGTAGCTAGGGGGTGTTAAGGATCAGGGTTTGCTCAAGATAAAGTAGTGGCAGCTAAAAGCAGAAACAGTATTTTTGTCTCCCTTCAAACAAGATAGGGCTGAAAAGCCAAGGCCCAAGAACAGCCAGACAAACAACAAAGGACAGACAAATATGATTCCAAAACAGGACAGAGTTAATTATTGGGGAACTGGGACTGTCGTCATAATCAGTATGGATGAGTCCTGGGGAAATGGCAGCACTGCTGGAACGATTTTAATGGGTGTTGCAGCACAGTGAGACTGGTGATGTGATAGCAAAACAGTAAGAATTAGTATCTATTACACGGCAGACTAAGTGCTTTGTACACATCATCTCACCTAATTCCTACTGCAATACTATGTAGATTTTATTATTATCACTGTTTTTCAAGTGCAGGAGCTGAGACTCAAATATGTAGAGCAACTTGTCTTTCATAATGGAATGAGACGGGTGAAAGGAGTAGACCTAGAACTCTATTTCATCTCCCCAGGCTTCTCTCAAAACACATTTTTTTTTTCTTTTTTTTTTTTTGCGGTACGCGGGCCTCTCACTGTTGTGGCCTCTCCCGTTGCGGAGCACAGGCTCCGGACGCGCAGGCTCAGCAGCCATGGCTCACGGGCCCAGCCGCTCCGCGGCATGTGGGATCTTCCCGGACCGGGGCACGAACCCGTGTCCCCTGCATCGGCAGGCGGACTCTCAACCACTGCGCCACCAGGGAAGCACACATATTTGACTCTTATTGAGTGTGTACATTTAAGAACAGCAAAGTAAAACAATTATTAGCTCTAACATTTCTGATTTCATTTACATTTCTATTTTCAAGACAATTTATTCACTTAATTGCGACTCTATAAGAAAGTGAAGTTTCAGTATATGAAAATATTGGCTGAGCCCCAGCCCCTTGTGTGAAAAAATTCATAGAAATCCAAATGCACTTCCCTTTACTATTGACCTTACGGGAAGAGAAATATAACCAGAAATAAACCAAGTGAATTTACTAGTGACTCTGCTCAACTGCTAGCATTAGCTAGGGTTCAATGTCCTGAGTCCTTGACCTGGCTTTGTTACAACTACAAGATTATCATCTCCTTATAGGTAAAGACCACCCATGTTATCTATGTACGTCTCTTCCATGATACATTCTAGAGCTCCTATCACATAATGGATGGTCAATAAAGGAATAAGATATTTTTACCTCTCTGGGCCTTGGCTTCTGGAGAGATGGATTCAGATCATTGTTTAAGATCCCTTCCTAAGACAATAACATTATAACAGTCTATTTATATGCAGGACTCATGAATCAATTCTACTATATACATACAAGTCTGAAATTGTGCTGTGTCTGTGACTCTTCTTTTACAGCACAAGGTGCCAGGTTACATAGAATTAGCACTTTGTAACTGCTTTTTGATGATGATGCTTCTTTACATTGATATAGCACTCCCCAGTGTATGAAGCACTTGTGTGTATTCTCCAATTTTGTCTTCCCATCATCGTAACTATTTAAGAAAATATTATCCTCATTTTCCATATATGACTGGATCAAGGTCATTCAGCTAAAAAATGCCAGGGCATGAGACTGGAACCCAAAACCAGGAGTATTGATCCAGTGCTCTTTCAACTAAAACACACATCACATCATCGACTTCACCACCATTAGCATTATCACATCACCCCCACCATTACAGTGATCACTATCACCATCACCATCATCACCATTACCATAAAGCTGACCAGAGAGCTAAAATAGCCACTTCCAGGCTGGGGCTAGACACAGATCTAGTACAGACACCACTGTCAAGTATATGCAGTTCATCTTGGTTGTCTTCCCACATACCCAACTCCCTAATTATTCCCCAAAAGAAAAAAAAATCACTTTTCCAACTTTTTTCCTGCAACAAATCTCTCAATTCTGCGAACTGCTGTTCTCAACTAGATGGTAATAGAGAAGCAATCTCCTCGAATTATTTCACGAAGAGGCGGCAGTTGTAATGGCGTGTTGAAACTGGCTGGCACAGGCTTGCTAGAGGTGACTCAAACACTCAGAAATTTCAGACTGGATAGGAACTCAGCAAATGCTACAAATCAGGGGATTTTTTTTTTAGAGAGAGCTCATTAGTCAGTCCACCACTATTATAGTAAACAGCAGGCCTAATAAGATCACTTGCCTTTTAAAATAGGTGTTTGACCTATCCTTCTCAAAGTCTTACACAATACAGCAGAGGGAGGAACACTCCCAAACTCATTCTACGAGGCCACCATCACCCTGATACCAAAACCAGACAAAGATTTAACAAAGAAAGAAAACGACAGGCCAATATCACTGATGAACACAGATGCAAAAATCCTCAACAAAATACTAGCAAACAGAATCCAACAGTACATTAAAAAGATCATACACCACGATCCAGTGGGGTTTATTCCAGGAATGCAAGGATTCTTCAATATACACAAATCAATCAACGTGATACACCATATTAACAACTTGAAGGAGAAAAACCATATGATCATCTCAATAGATGCAGAGAAAGCTTTTGACAAAATTCAACACCCATTTATGACAAAAACCCTGCAGAAAGTAGGCATAGAGGGAACTTTCCTCAACATAATAAAGGCCATATATGACAAACCCGCAGCCAACATCGTCATCAATGGTGAAAAACTGAAACCATTTCCACTAAGATCAGGAACAAGACAAGGTTGATCACTCTCACCACTCTTATTCAACATAGTTTGGAAGTTCTAGCCACAGCAATCAGAGAAGAAAAAGAAATAAAAGGAATCCAAATCGGAAAAGAAGAAGTAAAGCTGTCACTGTTTGCAGATGACATGATACTATACATAGAGAATCCTAAAGATGCTACTAGAAAACTACTAGAGCTAATCAATGAATTTGGTAAAGTAGCAGGATATGAAATTAATGCACAGAAATCTCTGGCACTCTCATACACTAATGATGAAAAATCTGAAAGTGAAATTAAGAAAACACTCCCATTTACCATTGCAACAAAAAGAATAAAATACCTAGGAATAAACCTACCTACGGAGACAAAAGACCTGTATGCAGAAAATTATAAGACACTGATGAAAGAAATTAAAGATGATACAAACAGATGGAAAGATATACCATGTTCTTGGATTGGAAGAATCAACATTGTGAAAATGACTCTACTACCCAAAGCAACCTACAGATTCAATGCAATGCCTATCAAACTACCACTGGCATTTTTCACAGAACTAGAACAAACTATTTCACAATTTGTATGGAAACACAAAAGACCCCGAAGAGCCAAGCAATCTTGAGAACGAAAAATGGAGCTTGAGAAATCAGGCTCCCTGACTTCAGACTATACTACAAAGCTACAGTAAACAAGACAGTATGGTACTGGCACAAAAACAGAAATATAGATCAGTGGAACAGGATAGAAAGCCCAGAGATAAACCCATGCACATATGGTCACCTTATCTTTGATAAAGGAGGCAAGAACATACACTGGAGAAAAGACAGTCTCTTCGATAAGTGGTGCTGGGAAAACTGGACAGGTACATGTAGAAGTATGAAATTAGAACACTCCCTAACAGCATACACACAAAAAAACTCAAAATGGATTAAAGACCTAAATATAAGACCAGACACTATCAAACTCTTAGAGGAAAACATAGGCAGAACAGTGTATGACATAAATCACAGCAAGATCCTTTTTGACCCACCTCCTAGAGAAATGGAAATAAAAACAAAAATAAACAAATGGGACCTAATGAAACTTAAAAGCTTTTGCACAGCGAAGGAAACCATAAACAAGACCAAAAGACAACCCTCAGAATGGGAGAAAATATTTGCAAATGAAGCAACTGACAAACGATTAATCTCCAAAATTTACAAGCAGCTCACGCAGCTCAATATCAAAAAAACAAACAACCCAATCCAAAACTGGGCAGAAGACCTAAATAGACATTTCTCCAAAGAAGATATACAGACTGCCAACAGACACATGAAAGAATGCTCAACAACATTAATCATTAGAGAAATGCAGATCAAAACTACAGTGAGATATTATCTCACACTGGTCAGAATGCCCATCATCAAAAAATCTAGAAACAATAAATGTTGAAGAGGGTGTGGAGAAAAGGGAACCCTCTTGCACTGTTGGTGGGAATGTGAATTGATACAGCCACTATGGAGAACAGTATGGAGGTTCCTTAAAAAAATACAAATAGAACTACCATATGACCCAGCTATCCCACTATTGGGCATATACCCTGAGAAAACCATAATTCAAAAAGAGTCATGTACCACAATGTTCATTGCAGCTCTATTTACAATAGCCAGGACATGGAAGCAACCTAAGTGTCCATCAACAGATGAATGGATAAAGAAGATGTGGCCCATATATACAATGGAATATTACTCAGCCATAAAAAGAAATGAAATTGAGTTATTTGTAGTGAAGTGGATGGACCTAGAGTCTGTCATACAGAGTGAAGTAAGTCAGAAAGAGAAAAACGTAAACCGTATGCTAACACGTATATATGGAATCTAAGGAAAAAAAAAAAAGGTCATGAAGAACCTAGGGGTAAGACAGGAATAAAGACACAGACCTACTAGAGCATGGACTTGAGGATATGGGGAGGGGGAAGGGTAAGCTGGGACAAAGTGAGAGAGTGGCATGGACATATATACACTACCAAATGTAAAACAGATAGCTAGTGGGAAGCAGCCGCATAGCACAGGGAGATCAGCTAGGTGGTTTGTGACCACCTAGAGGGGTGGGATAGGGAGGGTGGGAGGGACGGAGATGCAACAGGGAAAAGATATGGGAACATATGTAGATGTATAACTGATTCACTTTGTTATAAAGCAGAAACTAACACACCATTGCAAAGCAATTATACTCCAATAAAGATGGTAAAAAAAAAAAAACAAAAAAAAACCCAACTCTACCTGAGATTTGAGCCCATAGTCAAGACCATATTCTCCAGAGACCATCTCCAGCCTTGCCTGATCCTTAGGAGTGGGGCTAATTTGTGGGAGAAAATGTCTAGGCACCATGTCAGAATAAATTTCTTAAAATCATGCAGTTGGAATGGCATTGCTGGACCTCATTTGTAGTTATATTGGTTGAGGACATAGTCAAATATAGACTGATAAACTTCCATGGTCAAATAAAATAAAATATTTATGAAAAAAATAATAAAATAAAATAGGTGTTTGTTAACTAATAAAATCTCAAGCAATAAGTCATTGAACTGGAAAATCTTCTGCAGTACGGTGGCAATATCTGGATGGAAAAGAGATCTTTTTCTAGCATCCCTTAATCACAGAAATGGGTTAAGCTCATCTTGGATAATACTAATTACTGTTTATTTAGTACATGCTATAACCTAGGTACTTTATACACATTTTTTCACCCAATCCTCATTTAAGTCCTGTGAGACATTATCTCCCTATAACAGATGGAGAAACAGACCCACAGAAATTACATGATGCAACCAAGGTCACTCAGCTAAAGGGTATAACTAGTATTTGAGTTCACCTAGTTTGGGCCCCCAGTGACTGCATACTTTCCACCCAGCGGTTCTGAACAGTCAATGGAATGCTGTTATTGACACAGCTAACAGAATAGTTAAAGCTTTACTTGAGTAATTTCTTCAGTAGTAAGTATAAAGATGCACATGTCTTAGATGACACGGGCACTCTTCTCTGCAGAAGCAGAATGGTGATTCAGATGACCCTGTGGTCCGTCCTGGTCTTCTAGGTTTAAGATTTTGTATCACACAAACTATGTTCATTATTACCTAATGTATGAATTGGATTCTTGAACAAATCTTTGTCTTCCTCAACAGTAAAGGCTTTCAGGGGCAACTCCTATTTTTCCACAATTAGAAAAGGCTTTCATCACAATGATCAGGGCTCTCCCCACTTCAAACTGCACCCTCTCCCCACCTTTGAAGCGATACTTTGCCCAAGAAAAACCCACCAAATTTTTTCCGTACCAAATGGAAAACCCAACAAATTAATTTCTCTTCAAAAGGTTCTCATAACTGTCCTGACTCTATTTGCTAACTACTGATGCTCTCCAGGTTGACACAGGAGATTTGTCCATCTGTTTCCTGGTTTGAACATGAACTAAATTTGTGAAGGCAAGGTTGTGACAACAGCCTCTCTTCTCCCGGGCAACAGAGTATGATGCTACACACTCAGTTATTATATTACTGCAGAATCTGCTCAGAAGGAAGAGATAGCTGATCCCAGCACTAACGAGCCGGAAGACCAGCAACTGGCAGGATAATAAAATAACAGTAACAGCTAACAGCAGTAGTGCCAGGCACTACTTCAAGAACTCTATTAACTCTTTTGATCCCAGCAAATTAATTCTTTCTAATATACCTCACTGTCACTCGAGCAAAGTTATCTATGCACAGACAGTAAAGAAAAATTTAACCAACTTGACTCGAGCACCACAAACCATATCCTCTTGAGCTTGGTTTCCCTGACTCATTGCCTGTATTTCCTGATATCCATACAGTTAATGGATTACATACAAGAGCAGAGTCTAGGCAATAAATACTTTGAATCCAAGCAGTCTATCTCCAGAGCCCATTCTTCTACCTCCTTCACCATATTGTACTAGTGAGGAAATTGGGAACCAAGGAGATGGCGTGAATTCACAAAGGTTACAGTTGTTGGAAGCCATAGAATCCTAGCATTTCAGGATTAATATAAAACTTAAAACTATTAAACATAGGTATTCAAATACTATAAGAGAATATTTCTTAATATTCTGAAAAACAAAACAAAACAGATTAATAAGTTGTACCAAGCCTCTCAGCATTATGTGTCACGCCAAGAGCAAGAAAAGCAAGCAAGTACAACTTGATCTTAATCTTTGAGCTTAATTTGGGCACTACACGTAAATCACATTTATTCCATAGCATTTCACTTACCATTTGTGAAAAAAATTATAAAGCCCCAAATTTAAAATGATTACCTTCTGCTAATAACCAGGGTGAACAATATGGAAAGTAGAAAGTCTCAGGAGAAACATTTAGTCAAACACACACTTGGCCAAACACAACCTGCATGTCCCGTGTGGGCACCAACCCTTTTGAAAACCAATGTGTGTGCCTGTGATTCCACTTACCAGAATTCCTCTTCCTTGGTATCAGAAGGGAAGGTTTAGAAGCATCAGAGTGTCTACTGAAGAGTTAAGGACTCTCTTCACTTCCCCTCTGGATCAGAGGTGCTTGTAAACAAAATTATTTTCTCCTTTCATTGTGCTAAGAAATCTTGTCTCCTCTCTACCTAAATAACTCTCCCACTGGTCTGAAATTCTCTAATACCAATAATTTTGACAGCAAAGTTTGCATGTGCCCCAGAATCCAGCTAAATGAACTCCAGGAGTGGGAATCTAAATGTAAGTACTTAATTTGGAAGCTCTGAAACTAAGTGAATTAGAATAGCCTAGATATTCATTAAAACATATTTTCTTCACTTGTACATCAACTAAACTTCAGTTAAAAGAATGCACCTCCTTCAGAGAATCGACTTTAGTGGGTCTGTGGTAGGGCAAAGGAACCTATATTTTAAACAAGTGTTCTAGGCAATTCTGATGCAGGAAGTTGATTCAAAGGCCACTGTGAAGAACACGGGTCTATATAAAATCATAGGCACTAGAGGGAGAGCATCCATCAAAGGGAGGGAATATAAAACATCACAAAAGTGTGTAGTACAAGGTGGAGGCTGCAGGCACTGGAAGAGGCAGGCCAAGGTGAGGAGGCATGAAAAGGACTACGGAACTACTAGTCTTTGGAGGTGGATGACTAGCAAAGATTAACTCTGCCTACCCAAAAAGTCTGCTTAGCTCTGTATATCCAGCTTACAAAATCATAACCCAGATATTAAAACCAACTCTAGATATAAAACATTCACATGGTGTAGAATAGAAAGATAGTAATGGAAGGACCCATAGTTAACTAAGGGACACGGACTCCAAAAAGTCTCCAAAAACAAGAGCATAAGTGATATTTTGAAAAATCACCAATTTTTTCAGTTTCAGATATAACACATTTCCTTCATCTAGGGGAAAATCCTCTCCTTGTTTTTCCAAGTCATGAGTAAACAAGAAAATGTTCTTTAAATCACTCCCTTTAAATATCTTACCTTCTATGTTGCCGGATTCCTGACAAAATCAATAGCATGGTTGCCACTATGACGATGCAAAATATCACACCAAATATAATAATCCAGATGGGCACAGATGGGTCAGTAGGTGGTGCAAGAGTGGCAGGAATTCTTAAAAATTCCAGAGTCTGGTCATTCAAAAAGAAGGCATTGTTGATCCGGTTCCTATTCATTCTAAAATACAATGATGATTAAAAACAAACGAAACAAGACAGAAGAAACATTAGAAACAGAAGGTATAACCCTATCTCCCCACGATTATAACTATCTCTATAAACAGAGCATCCCCCTAGCAGGAGACTTCAGGTTGAACAGACAGTTTGATAAGGACAAATCATGCTGTGGTTTTCTGTCTATAAGTGGCAGTGCTGGTTGCCAGAAAGATGCTTCTCTATGTACTACTGCCCTCCATTGTTGATAATGTCCTAGAAGTAACTGGAAGTCTTGAGCTTTGAGCTCTGCCCACCATGTTTTATTTCCTGAGAGGCAGCATCTAGATTAAAATGATAGAACTCTATTTAAGGTGCCTTACATAAATACCAACAGCCTGAAAAGATAAAATAATATGCAAAAAGTGGGTGATAAATATGAGAAGAAAAAACAAAACCAGCAGCAGAAAAGAGAACACGAAGCCAGGAGCAGCTGCAAATCCATCAATTTGATCTTTTTTTTTTCATTCAATTCAACAAACATTTGCTGGAAACTTACTAAGTACCAGATCCTGTGCTAGGTGCTGGAGATACAGAATGAAATAAAAATACCCAAGGAGCTTACAGTCTAGAAGAGTGGCCCATCAGTCCCTCCACAATCACAGTGCAATCACAGTGCAAGGGGTAAATATGGGCACAGTGGGAGCACTGCAGAGGGGTAAGTACATCATAGTAAAATGTCACAGCTGCTTTCCTAAGAAGGCAACTTTTGAGCTGTGCTTTGAGGGACAAGTAGGAGTTCTTTAGACCAAAGTGTGCAGTGAGCATAGGAATTGGAGACATGGTATGTAGTATGATTTGTTGCGTCAGCTGCAAGTAGTTCCATATGACTAAAGTAAATGGTGCTTTAGGAGTACAAAAGTCTAGAAAAATATGAAGGTAAATGCATTACTTTTCCCAGGGAAAATCTGTATTTTTGGTGGTAGTGGCACTTAGGGAGGGGTTGGTGGCAGTTAGGGAGGGGTTGGTAGCAAAAACTTATTTGACTGAAACTAAATTTCTAACTGGAATTTGCAAATTAGATGAGGAGATTTCTTGGAGATAACTGTGTGGCCTTTACTGAATTCACACTAGGCAAGCTGACTTCAACAACCTCCAGAGCAGCACTGAAACCAGAATATAATGTGAAGCTTACGTGTGATGTCAAATTTTCTAGGAGCTGCGTTTAAAAAAAAAAAGTAAACAGTAACAGGGAAAATTAATTTTAATAACATATATTTTGGGACTTCCCCGGAAGTCCAGTGGTTATGACTCTGAGCTCCCAATGCAGGGAACCCAGGTTCGATCCCTGGTCAGGGAACTAGATCCCACATGTCGCAACTAAGAATTCGCATGCCGCGACTAAAGATTCCACATGCCACAACTAAAGCTCCCCTGTGCCGCAATTAAGACCCAGCACAGCCAAATAAATAAATATTTTAAATATATATATATATATATTGCCCACTATATCCAAGAAAATATAATTTCAACATGTAATCAATTTTAAGTTGGTTCACATTTTATTTTGTGCTCAGTCGCTGAAATTTGGTGTGTACTTTACACTTAGAGCATATCTAACCTTGGACTAACTACATTTCAAGTGCTTGAGAGCCACATGTGGCTGGTGACTACTGATCCTGAACCTGAGAGTAAAAGCTGGAGAATCTCTGCAGACCAGCACCAGGGTATCAGGAAAGACCTCCTTTAGCAAATGAAAATCTGTGGGGAGGGAGGCCTGATTATTCATAAATGGGAAGGAGAATCCCAGCCAGGGAATCTGCAGCAGGGGATAATTTCCATGCAATTTTTGTCAAACTACGGAATGTTTTCTTTTTTCGTAACCTAATTTTGCTAACACGGTAACAAAAAGCTTCCCACAAAATAATGAACCCCACTACCAAGGTACAACAGAGTAAAGTGAAAAGTTGCTCTGCATTCTCATTCTGTCTACCTGGTTGGTTAGCACTCAGGCTGATAAGAAATTCTAGTTTAGTACAAACTATATCTCCATCTACCACTGAAATCCCCAAGAGGCATCAATCACCATGGATATCTTCTAGCCAAGATTGGCCTTGAATAAGGCCAAGCCCTCAAAACAGATCAAAAGCAGACATCTTAAAACTGGTCTGTCATCCCCTTGCCTAATTCCATAGGTGTGGATACTCTAGCAGACCGGGAGAAAAAAAAAAATCACTGCATGTGCTGGCAGCATGCCTGCGTTCAAGTCGTCACTCTTTATTTTTCTAGGTGACCTAAGCAAATCAATTAATCTCCCTGAGCCTCAATTTCCTCATTTATAAAGCAGGGATAATAATAATAGCTCACAAATGTTTGGTGTTGATACTAAATTCCACAGACGCATCAGAACATGCCTTGTGAACCAGAAAATATTGTGCAAGCATTAGGTGGAACTAGCATTATTTTGCCCAACCACATAGGTTCTTCAGCCTTGAAATTCCTACTACCTGCCTTCTAGGTACCATCTCCCTTCTTTTCAGTCTATCCTTCCCTCTTGGTACTGTTTCCTTTATTTTCATACAATTCTGATGAGTCCTATCCATTCCCGAACATAAATTCCCATTCTATTGGCCATCCTCACCCCCTCAATAGTCCTTCTTACTAGGGCCTTTGAAACAGACATTTTGTTGTGAACATATTCCTCTAGATCTTCAACCTTCACCCTAAACACTCACTCCTCCGCCTCACATTAACTGAAGCTTGGTTTAACCACAGGGCCTTCATTTTCCTTGTAGCCCTCCCTCATCACAGGGCTTGAATAAAATCCCTTTTCTCATGAAATACAATATTCCTAATTCTTACTCCCTAAGTAGTGGCTCTTAGCAGTATTCTTACTGGCAAAAGTGCAGAAACAATTTGGCTCAAACCTTCTTGTTAGGGCTTCCCTGGTGGCGCAGTGGTTAAGAAACCGCCTGCCAATGCAGGGGACACGGGTTCGAGCCCTGGTCTAGGAAGATCCCATATACTGCGGAGCAACTAAGCCCGTGTGTCACAGCTACTGAGCCTGTGCTCTAGAGCCCTTGAGCCACAACTACTGAAGCCTGTGCTCCTAGAGCCCGTGCTCCGCAACAAGAGAAGCCACCGCAATGAGAGGCGCACTCACCGCAACAAAGAGCAGCCCCCGCTCGCCGCAACTAGAGAAAGCCTGCACACAGCAACGAAGACCCAATGCAGCCAAAATTAATTAATTAATTTATTTATTAAAAAAACAAAACAAAGAAAACCTTGTTAAATCATTTCCCATGGGTATAGAGCCTCAATGCCTTTGCTTCAGCAAGGGAAACAGATGATTATTCACACAAAAACACTTGGCATTTGATTATACACTCATTATCTTAAACATTAATATTTTACAAAGAGCAGATGAGTTCTTTCACTAGACATTTCTCTTTGGTAACGAGAAAAATATGCATTTCAGTAACTTGTAAATAAATCCTTTGTAAGAAGAATGAACTTTGTTTCATTCTTTTTCAGGAAATAGTTTATTTTGTGAATTCATTCTTCCAATATACCTTTGCCCAACACCAATCATGTGTGGGATTTGAAGTTTTGACACACATAAAGTGCACATTAGTTGAAATAAAAACAAACTGCTTCTTCTGCTTCTGTGCAGAAAAGAATACATTTCACTTCTGAAAGTTTGTTACAATCCCAAGGAGAGAAGGAGGGGAACTGTCAGGAAAAAATGGGTAAAACTTCAAATGGGTGAAAAATATGACTGAGTGTCCTGCAAGTCTACCTTTCTGGACAATTTCCACCTTTTACTGTTTTTGAGTTATTTTGCATATCTGTAAGTTGGAGAAAACTGATACAATGTAAATGATTCTTGTCCACAGAAAATCAAGGTGAATTGTGTCTGGTGGAGCACTGCCAATGGATAGACTGGTGTATTTTTTAATAAATAAACATCACCATTCTTCAATTCCTGCATTTGCATGCTGCCTTGAAGTCTCCTTTAAACTGGTTTTAACATCTTACTAGTTCCCTCATTAACTAATAAGATAATAGAATCTTGGATAGCATTTATTTTTGATTTGTATGAAAGTCATGCTTTTACTTTTTTTCAAAAAATTATCTTTTAAAGGTAAAGACTTTCACTTTGCTGTACAGTAGAAACTAACACAACATTGTAAAGCAACTATACTCCCCTAAAACAAAAAAACACCTAAGCATTCAGGCTCGAGAAGGCATATGACAAACCATCACACGATAGTGCCGTACAAGGTGTTCTCGCCAAAAGAAGACAGTACTAAACCTTCTTAGCTAATGTTTAAACCAAGGCTTCTCATCCACAGCACAATGGATATTTGGGGTTGAATAGTTCTTTGCTGTGAAGTGCTATCCTGAGCACAGGAGGATGTTAACTGGCGTCCCTAACTTCTGCCTACTCCGTCACCAGCACTGTACAACAATGTCTCCAGACATTGCCTAATGTCTCCTTGGAGGCAAAACTGCCCCTGGATGAGAACCACTGATCTATACTAATCTCTATTCCAAGATAACAAAATGAAACCTTTGACATCTTAATAAATAAATCACTGTGAACCAGAGAGAGAAGTCTTCAAAATCTATCAAAACAGCTGAATTAATCAATACCTTGATTTACCAGTGGAAGGCATATTTAGCGGTGATTACCTTATGGCTGACTGTACCTCAACAGCAGGAAGGGTGTGATTCCTTGAAGGATCGGTAACCACAAACCAGAATGACACCCGCTGGGTTACATTGCAAAGTAGGACGTGGGAAATTCTGCAGATGATGAGAAGAAAAAAAGTACATTATGAGCGAATAATACCAAATTGCATTAGATATTCCACTCTGGTGTTATTATCGTCTTAAGAGGTGAAGAAATGTCCTACTAAGAAGAAAATAATATAGGAAATTTCCTTTATTTCAAAATCATAGACTTGGGGATCATTCCTAAAATAAGGAATCTACCAAAAAAGAAAGAAAAAACAGAATGGCTCAGTAGAGGGCATTACGTATCTCATTCTTCATCACCTGTTAGCTGACAGCATCCCTGTTTCCTCAACTCTTGGCCTCTCTGACACAAAAGCCTTTTGTGTTTCCTCATCAGGATCTTTTTAGTGTCCTCTTCATTCAGCCTTCCACCTCTCAGAACCAGACAAATCTGTTGATCGAGGACTTGCTTCCTCTGTTGGCCACTGTTTCCACCCCTCTCCTACTCCAGTAACTGGGGTCGGCCCAACAACAGACCCCCCAGACTGAAGTGCTGTAACATTTACCAGCAGGCTTTGAACACTGTTTTTGCGGGTACCTGCTTCCAACTATAAATTGGAAATGTGCCTCACTCTACTCTATATATCTGGATCACCAGTAGAAATGACAAGAAAGAAATGGCATTAGTGTTCAGATTAGAGACAATCTATATATGAATGTATGAAATCTATGAACGCAGAAAATAAGAGGAGAATCCACAACAAACCAACGTTGTCGGAGCTAAAAAATAAGTCCTGAAAGGCTTTCACCAGGTCCTTAAGAATAAAATTACAAAAAGTGACATTAGCAACCATTCTAGAAGAAACACACAGCCTCTGTAGAAATACAAGTAAATTCGCTCTTTTTCCTTAAAGGAGCATTCAAGTGCATTTTGTTCATTTTTACAGTAATGAAAGAGAGTGCCCTTCAGTCAATTTTCAGGGCCTGGTACAAATTATTATATTTCCTCCCTTTAAATGTCAAGGGCAAAAAGTGGAGGGCTCCCCCGCCACCCAGAGCCAAGGGCCTGGGCCAGCAGTGGGAGCTGAAGGATCCCCTGTGCTCAGAACACAGGTGCGCCCCACGAGGCCCCGGGTCCGTCCACGAGGCCCCGGGTGCGTCCGCGGGGCCCCGGGTGCGTCCGCGAGGCCCCGGCCTGGCGCACGCAGGACCTCATGCCCAGAGGTTCCGACGCCCCACGAACCGTCCCACACCCCGATGCCAACGGTCGCCTCAGCGCCGTAAGCTTCGCGTCTACAGACTTCGGGGCCGCCCAGAAGCCAAAGCCCGTCGAAGGTCCGACCCCGCTGACCCGTGAGCATGGGCAGCTACCTGAGCATGTACCTGGGCATGGCCAAGGCCACGCAGCCAGCCCACGCCCGGAAGCGCCGGTCCCCATGGTTCCCATGGACCGGGCCGCCCGCGGAACCTGCCTCCCGATGGGCCGGGACGGGTGCCAAATCCTGTGCTACCGCCGCCGCCGCCGCCGCCAGGATCGCAGGCTCTGGTTCCGCAGCAGGCGGCCTCTTCCCAGCGGGCCGCCCCTCCGCACCTCCTCGGGGCTGGGGTTTTCCAGCCATGGCAACGGTTTCACGATGAGGTCCCAGTGGAACGCCCGCCTCTCCTGCCACACGCAGAGCCTGGTGGACATCCGTACCGCCCCCGTTGAAAGCCTAAGCAGCTTGTCCACGTGTCCGCCCAGCCAGAAGTCGCCGGATCCCTGTGCCAAGGAGACCGCGCTGAGGGCCCTCAGCCGATGCGAGGAAGGACAAAGGCGGCTCGACGGGCCTCTCAGGTCTAAGAGCCCCGAGCCCAGGCTGTCGGCCTTCCGGCCCGTGATGAGGAATGGAGTGGTCCCTGTCTTTGTGCCCAGGCCGGGGCCTCTGAGAAGCAGCATCTGCTCCCGGTGCAAGCGCCTCCGAGAAGAGGACACTAAGCCCCGGCGTGACAGCAGCCCTGCCTGAGCCTTCCCTGCCTGCCGCCCACCCTGCTGTGAGGCCCCCCCACCCCCCACCCGCCCAGGGCACAGTCACAGAGCCTCGCTGGAGAGATGGGGGCAGATCAGCACTCCCGGGCCTGGGCCTCCTGCAGCCTGACGTCCCCCTTGAGTCCTGAGAGCCAAGGCCACCTCCTCCTAACACTCAAACCCACATTTCTTTTACCCAGCTGACACCTGCCCTACCCCTGCCTGAGTCACTGGCACGGACCGCCAGGCCAGCTCCCTCCACTCCAGCCAGGAGCTGCCAAGCCCCAGAGTCACCTCTCCTACCTGCAGAGCCCGCCCCGAGGAAGCACCGCTGACGTCCAGGCCTGCACTCCCTCCTGCCCACCCACCCTTGCTGTCTTTGCCCCTGAGAAGACCCTTCTCAGGAAGGCGTGCGTCTCCCCTACTGCCCACTTCATACGGTTTAAAGGTGGTTCTTATTTTAAATAATACTAAAATAGCTTCATTATCCTAGAGATTGTCATGGTCTTTCTTTCAAAGATTCAAACATTAGGATTTCATCCACATGATGGTTTCTCCACCCTGGCTCTGTTGGGGCCAGACAAGTCTTTGTTTGTGGGGTGCAGACCTCTGCATTGTAGGGTTTTAGCAAAATCCCTGGTCTCTATCCTCTAGGTGCCAGTAGATAATCCATATTGTAAACATACAACGTGTCTCCAGGCCCTGCCAGATGTTTGGGGGGGGAGGGGGCGGGGCGGGCAGTGTACAATGACACTGGTGGAGAGCCACTGAGGGACAGTGACCTCTACTGGCAGAAACAGTCAAGCCCGGTCTCCCAAAATGTGCCTTCTTCAAAGACACAGAGATGAACAAAATGAAGTGGTGTGTGCTTGGCAAAAACATATCCCCCACTTTGCAGAATGCTGTGGGGTGCGAATGACTCATGTTTTGGGCCTTATTAACAATCAGACAATGCGGTTTTTTAAAATGAGCTACTCATTTATCATCTTCAGGTTGGCCAAAACTGAAAAGTTAAAAAATATCAAATGTTGGAAATGATGCAGAGAATTGGAATCCCAGGCCGTGCTGTGGGTGTCGATGGGTCCAGCCCTTCTGAAGCGGCATTTGGAAGTGTTTCCTAGAACACAGTGCGGCCACCAGAAACACTCTTACACACACACACACACACACACACACACGCACACACACACACTGGTGAGGATGTTCTTCGCAGCCCCCCTTGTCAGCAGAGAATTGGAAGAAGCTAAATGTCCACAGGGGAAGGGATAAAGTGAACATGGTATTGCTATCAAGGGACTACTATTCCACAGATTAAAGGAGAGAAAGAGCCCAGGGTTTCTGCACTGTTCGGTCTGGGCCAGATAATTCTATGATGTGGATGCCCTGTGCATTGCAGGATGTTTAGAAGCAAACCTGGCCTCTGTGCACTCGATATCATCAGGACCTCCTCCAGTAAAAACAATCAAACATGTCTCCAGCCACTGCCAAACACTCGCTGAAGGACAAAAATCACCCCCAGTTGGGAACTACGGAACTAGAGTTACACCTTTTTTTTTAAAAAGGTATATCTCAAAAATACACTGTCAAATGAAAAACACGGGAAGTGGCATATTATGGGTAGCACAAGCCATTTATATAAATAAAAAAAAATACAAAATAATATTGCTGGCATAATAGAGGGGGCCGGAAACCAAGTAAATGGTCATTTGGACACTTTGCCTGTATTGTTCTTTCCATCTAAAGCCTCTTCAAATACTGTTCAAACATGAATTTCAAGGTTTCCCCTCTAGAGAGTCAGAGAATGAGCTGTAAACATAGCAAAGTCCCTTCTCCCTCCCATGGAGCACGCTTTCTAAGGGGGCGGAGACAGAAGGTAGACATTTAAATAAATGTACACACTGACAGGTGGGGAGATGTGCTATGAAGAAACCAAGGCAGGAGGAGGGATGCACACAGCTCCATCGACACACTGTGGCCCAAGCGCTTCCTCTGTCCCCATCACCATGGAACCCACTATCCCTTACTACGAATTCAAGTCCTTCATTCCATGTTTCCACTGGGTGGCAACTCAGGCTTTAACACAGCACCTCAGCAAATAACAGGAAAATATATTATCTACTTAGAAATAAAGATGTCCAAAACATTAAAATTGCTGGCTGAAAATATTAAACTCAACATTTTCAATGGAGACAGTTACTGTTACATACAAAACATCCTGGGCTGAAACTCTATAAATCAAGCTTTTATTCTGAAGTTTACTACCTGCCATTTGCTAGACATGAGACAAGGCACTGCACTCTGCGTGAGTTACTAGAAAGGGCTTGAGACCTTCGTGTGTCAGTGAGGGTACGGTTAACTGCTTAGGGTCTTCCTCAGTAGAAGAGTAGTAAGTATCCCTCCTACATGATGGTTTAGCCAGGAAAAGTAAGTCAAAGGTTTTAAGCACACAAAACAGTAAGCTTCTGCTCTACAAATATCAACTGTAGAAACAGAACTACAGAGATGTGTTTACATTTTGTTCCGATCCAGGCAGTTGAACTGGTAATGAGTAAACCCACTTCCCAAAGTAGCGAGCTTGTGGGGAAAGGGCCAGGGGAAAGCACAGCCCTGCTTCTGGAGCCAGCTGCAAGGCAGAGGCTGCAGAGGACGATGGAGACACCCCTGTGGGCTGGGGCTTCCTCCTTGTCTGGATGACCCTTTGGGAAATTAACAGATGTCCTGGGTACCTCAAGAGTAAGACACTGAGGTCCAACAAGAGACAAAATGCAGGCGGCGGGGAGCTCTTTCTACTGTGGCCATTCCCGCCACCTTCACCGTGGGAGTATCCGCCCTGGGGACTCAGGTGCAACACGAGGGAGAAATGGTGGGTGGGACACCGTCTGCTTGTGTCCATTGCAGCCTAGTAGACGGGGCCCTGGTTTAAGAGCCAGGACGTTAAGCATGCTTCATTCACTCACAGATGTTTACCAAGAGCTAACAATGATTAGCCACTATGGTTAGGGAGGGTTAGGAAAAGAGTTCTACTGCAGGGGCATTTAGATTGCACGACCTTGCCCATGAGTGCCGGGTCTAGGAGTTTAGTGCTATTAAGACGCTTGAAGATCAAGGTCACAGTGTGAGCTCACCAGAAGATTAAAACCAAAGTGGGAGCCAAAACTCCCGAGATGCCCGAATCTGCCCACAAGACGCCATGCTCCGTCGGAGAACAGACCCAGGACAGAGGGGAGGGCACAGGGCTTCTGGATTCCACGTGGTTTGTCCACAGTCTTTGTCAGGAGGGGCTCTAATTTCTACCCACAGTAGAGCTTCATAGTCTCCAAGCTTTGAGCACCGTTTTCAATTTTATCAGCTGAGCGTTCCCTGGGAGCCTATCAAACACTCTGTTCATCTGCAACACAAGACTTCTCTGGGCCCTGGGCCACGAGGCCAAGGCCCAAGTCCACCCTGCACTGTGCGGCCCTGTATTCCTGAAGTGTGGCCCGTGTGGGTGCTCAGTGACTGTGATGTGAATAGATGGATGAATGAACTAACAGAACGGAGCAATGGGCTCCACTGTTTTTACTCACTGTTTCTACATTACTCCAAGAGAGAGTAACTGAGAAAGTAAATTGGGCCAGCACGGCAATAACAGAAAAGGGAGGAAGGAAAGGAGGGAGATTACTTCCCTAAAACTTTGTTTCCCCAATCACAAATATTCAGACAACATAACACAGACAACTCTCTAGTATAAGAAGACTCCTGAGTATAGTGCAGATAGAGGTAGCCAAGAGGAAGTGTACATGTAAGGAAAGTGGGTGCTAAAGGGAGTAACACGAAGAGTGATTTATAGATTTCAGTAGATAATTTACTTAGCGACCAAAAGATGCAGATTCCTTCCAGTGATAGATTATGTCCAACCAGCGTGACTTCTTCCACGCCCTTTCTTCTAAATGTGACCACACTGAATGTCCTCTAAGATTTGCACAAAATGAAAAATTAATCAGCCGACAGCACTTACTGAACTAAACATGTCTTTTAAAGTATGTTTTGATGTAATGAATAAACTGAAATGCGTAAATCTTACAAAGTTCTCATCACAAGAAAAAAGATTATATCACAATGCACAGTGACGGATGTTAACTAGACTTACTGAGGTGATCATTTCACAATACACACAAATATCAAATCATTATGTCGTATACCCACAACTAATATAATGTGATCTGTCCATTATACCTCAATAAAAATAAATAAATAATGACTGAAATGGCATTAGCACAGCTAAACAGCAAACCTACACTTTCAAGATTTGTAAATACAGATGGGTCTGATGCAATTCTTTGTATTCACTGGAATAACAATTTTGTCCGACTGCTTCACAAAGCTGTAGTATTTACACATATACAGTCGCTCCTGTCAGCAAATCACTAAAAGGGTAGAAAGGTCCACTCCCATTCCTCAAGTGTGGGGAGCCCTGGTCTGAAGGTAACTGTCTCAGAACTGGCTCCACTGCCACTCCTCATCAGTGGCGCCAGACAGGGCCAACTAGGGTGGGAAGAATCAGGCTCTTGTTTCTGGAAATCAAAGGACTAAATAGGAGCTGGGCTGCTGTTTAACAGGCACGAGACCGTTAATCCCCTTACCGTGGATACAAGAGCATGTTGTTCGTTCTTAGATCACAAGGCTTATCCTTGAATAATTAGGCAGAGGAAGAAATCCATTCCGTGCCTTACAGCATTTTCCTCAGAAAGGGAACGCTAGGCCTGAGTTAGACTTCTGCCTCTCCTGCTAAAAATGATAAATTATTCTAAAAAACCAATATTGGAGTAAACTAGGCAATTAGATTTCTCAGTTTTCCTGGAAAATAGACTAAAGTTTAAACTTAATCATATTTTCCTGAGATAATAATACTTTCAACATTTAAAAATTCCTATGAAACTATTTTAGAAAATCTGGCCTAAACCTTATTATAAAAACTTGAAAACACCTGTTTACCATCTTCAATCAAAGTCCCAAGAAACCTTCAAGTAATCTGATCTAATGAAACCAGAACTTTCTACCACTTAAACTTGTCCTTCCCTCTTCCATTCTACTTTTAAGAAAATCCAGGGAAGAGCAAGAAAACCACTTGATATCAAGATTTGTAAGTAATGCTTTCAAAGGAACTGTCTTGTTTCTGTCACATTTCGTCCGTCTTCCATGACTCCCAGGGCCGGCTTCTTGGGTGTGGGCCTGTGCTGTGTGGGACCTGGATTTACCCATCATTTAAATCTCAGGGCCTACCTAGCAGCCTACACAGCAGGCTTCCAACAGAGGTTACTTAATTCTCTGGCTCCCATCCAGCAGTGTAGGGCACAGGCGGCCTCAGGGGAGCACCGTGAAGAAGAGGCTTCTGCTTCTCACACCACTGCAGTGGGCGCTGTCAGCTCTTTCTCTCCCTCACTCCCTGACAGCTTCTCGAGGAGGCGCGATGGAGCTTGCCTGTCACTTCTGGCCCTTAAAGAGCTCAGGCCGGTCTGGTCTGATCAAAACCTAGACGAACTGTCTTCCTAACACACGGCTTCCCTCGCCCGGGCCGTGCTGGCCTCAGCAGCCTGCTCTGTTCTTTTACTCTCCTGGCTCCACCCCTCCTGCGCTTCGCCCCTTACCTCCCCGCAGTCCCGCTCACTGGGGGATGGAAAAGGGAGGTGGGAGAGCGCGGGGATCCGACAGCAGAGAAAAAGGCAAGCTTCTTTTTCCCTAGCCAGGCTCCTTGTGCTGCCCTCTGGCCGCTGGTGGCCCCTGCCGGGGCGGGTCCTCGCGTTCTCCACCCAGAGTGCACCCGGGGGGCCTCAGGAGACCGTCTGGGGACCTGTGCACTGCCCCTTCCCCTGACAAGGACGACGCACTCTGGCCAGGGCCGAAGGCTTCCATCTTGCCCCTCCCTGCCCGCTCTGCCGCCTTCCCTTTGCCCTGCACTTGGATCTCGGGCCCCACAGGCAGCGACTCGTGCAGCTCCCTCCGGAGGCCTCTGCTTGGCCCCGGGCAGGCGGCCGTCCGAGTGCAGGCTGTTGGCAAAGCCGCCCTCTCTCACCCAGCCATGGAGGCTCAAGGCAGCCTTTGCCTTCAGACTTCTCCAGCTAAGAGGCAGGCGCCAGTTTCTGTTCCACCCACGGGACAGTCTCAGTGGCTGGGGACACCATCACGGTAGCTCGCGCTCCAGGTGCTGCTACTCCGGTGGCAGTTGGAAGTGGCCCTGGGAACGTCTGCGAGCTGGGGAGGGATGTGCCCCTCTCTCCTCTCGCAGACGACTCCTCTCTCTACTAGCAGCTCTGCCTGACCTGAGGTGGGCAGGGGAACACGCAAGGGGGCCACTAGTGTGGCCTGGGCGCTAATGGATGCCCATCACGTGGACCCAGCTGTCAGCTCCCAGCGGGCTGCGTGGTGCACCCGCACCGGGACCCATCCCCGCCCCTGTCCTGCGGGGAAGGCCGTGGACACGCCGCACCCTCCCTGCAGGGCCTCGCCCTCTGTCTTTCGGACCCTCGACCTTCTCTTCCACTGCCCGCTTGGGGTCATGGTGACTGGACCCGTTCAGCTCTCCTGCAAGTCCTTCATGGATGTGGCCAGGACCTCGCTTTAGAAAGAACACCCTCTGGCAGAGTCAATCCAGCTTATACTGGGTCAAGGGTAGGCTGGCGGTACGTTCCCAGATATGCAGAGGAGACACTGAGCCCTGTGTCACTGGAGGTGATCGCGCTTGATATGAGATACCGTAGTTAGGACTGAGTGAAAGGTGGGACGAAGAGTCTTCATTACTCTGTTCATTATTTGACTATCTGTAGTGAGTTACTCTTTACATCTTCCACCCAGTGCATCTCAGTAGCTCTAAGTTTTCTGCAGTATCCATAGAATAAGCAGTGACAGGATAGGAAAAAAACGATTTAAAAAATCGGCCAATGTTCAAGATTTGAATCCCTAAAGCCATCCTAACAGGCATACTTCCCACCCTCTAGAATCCACTCTGCCTCACACTGGCACCAAAAGACCTCGGAAAAGCACATTTAAAATCGGATCCATTTGCCAAGCTAGTGGTGCCTTTCTATTACCCACCACACTCGGGAGAGGCAGCCTGTCTGGGAAGTTGTTTTCAATTCATCTTGCATTGTGCGGTGCCCTTTCCCATAGAGGAAACCTGCTCATGTAAAGAAGCAGCCACCGTTAGGGGGCAGCACTTGTACTGCATCTTAAGCCCATCCTGATTCATGAGGCAGCCCTCATCCCTCAGCCCCCTGAGAGCAGTACTGCTTGCTGGGACTCAAGCTGCCTGAGCATTTACAGGAAAACAATTTGTTGACCCCAATCTAGGTGTGCGCTTTTCAATTTTTCAACTGACATTGGCAACAAAAGCCTCTATAGAGCCTATGCACCCAGTTCCAATTAAAACACCTTTGCAAATAAACCAGATTACATATTCACAGACTCCTACAATGTCCGGGTTCCGAAAAATCAAATTCCCAAAGTGAATTCCTCAAAACTAATCTGAAATGTTACATATTTAAATTAACTTTTCCTAAGAATGGAAATGTGATATAACATAGTCATTTACAAGGTGAAATTTAGGTACTAAGAGGATGTAATAATACAATGAACACAGCGATGTATAAAATCTGTTGATCAAAAATGACAATAAGATAAAAAGAGACTAGTTGAGGGGCTAGCATTGTGAGACGACCAGCGGCTGTTTTCCTTATATTTTTCTCTTTTCTTTCGTTTTTGAAAATTGAGGTATAGTTTTATGTACAATATTATATGTTTCAGGTGTACAACACAGTGATTCACAATTTTAAAGGCTATAACTCCATTTATAGCTATTATAAAATACAGGCTATATTCTCTGTGCTGTATAATATATCCTTGTAGCTTATTTATTTTATATATAGTAGTTTGTACCTCTTAACCCCCTACCCCTATCTTGCCCCTCCCCCTTCCCTCTCCCCAGTGGGAACTACTAGCTTGTTCTCCATATCTGTGTGTTTCTTTTCGTTATACTCACTACTTTATTTTTTAGATTCCACATATAAGTGATAACATACAGTACTCGTCTTATTATTTCACTAAGCATAATAGCCTCCCAAGTCCATCCGCGTTGTTGCAAATGGCAAATTTTCATTCATTTTTTCGGTTGAGTAGTATTCCATTGTATGTATATGTATATATGTGGATACGTGTGTGTGTGTGGGTGTGTGTGTGTGTGTGTCTGTGTGTACACCACATCTTCTTTATCCATCCTTCTGTTGATGGACACTTAGGTGGCTTCCATGTCTTGGCTATTGTAAATAACACTGCTGTGTACATTGGGGTGCATGTATCTTTTTGAGTTAGGGTTTTTCTTTTTCTCTGATATATACCCAGGAATGGAATTGTGGGGTCATATGGTAGTTCTATGTTTAGTTTTTTGAGAAACCTCCATACTGTTTTCCACAGTGGCTGTACAATTTACGTCCCCACCAATGGTGTACATGGGTTCCCTCTTCTCCTTATATTTTTCCTTTTTTATTTTTTGGAAGGCAATCTTCTCATTTTAATTTTTTATTTTTTTGTGGTACGTGGGCCTCTAACTGTTGTGGCCTCTCCTGTTGCGGAGCACAGGCTCCGGACGCGCAGGCTCAGCGGCCATGGCTCACGCGCCCAGCCGCTCCGCGGCACGTGGGATCTTCCCAGACCGGGGCATGAACCCGTGTCCCCTGCATTGGCAGGCGGACTCTCAACCACTGCGCCACCAGGGAAGCCCTCGTTTTAATTTTTAAAAGGTTATTATAAATTGTTTTGGAAAGAATGCTTCCATTTAAAGGCATAAGATAAAGGCAAATATATCTTTTCTAAAAATCTATAAAACAAGAGTAAAGTTCACGTAGGGCATCATTTTGTTTTACCTTACACCTCCTTCTTTTAATTTTTTGAATCATGTGAATATGTTACGTATCTTAAAATACATGTGTGAAAAAATATATATGTGTGTTGTGTATATATGTGTGTGTTTGTGTACACGCAAATCCACATATCATATGTTTATTTTGCTCCCCCAAATTTTACTCTTCTGTTTTATCCCTTACATTCACAACCCATGCATAATACATGGTGGGTCTCAGGAAGACAAAAAATAGAAACCCTCTCTGCCAAGTTCTCAATAAAATTAAGACAAAAGAATGAAGCAGACAGGAGACCAAAATAAAAGGCAAATTTCCTTCCTAATTTTAAAAATATCCTGCGATGAGATAAATTCATCTATAGTGACCCAGGCAGAGCTGAACCGAGGCAGGTATCACCATATTCTGGTGTACTATGCAAGATATTTAACACCTTACGATCTGGCACCTACCAATCTAAACAGTCTACAGCTACAGACAGCACGGACAGCTGTGTGGGTGTGTAAGCTTGCCCAGGCAGGGCCTGATTCTGTACTTAGTGTGAGGGGCAGCGCAGAAAAATGCATGCTGAGGGCAGGCCGGCTCCTCAAGAGAAGGGAACCCATGCCCAGTTTATCCCTCCAGCCCACCAATCAAATCAGTCATTTCACTCTCAAGGGAAGAGTGAAGTAAAGGAGTAGAGAGAAACCAGGAGTGTTACCCTAATCACAAATGGAGATGGAAGGAAACATCACAAATAGGGAAGATTCCTTCGGAAGAACAGATTCAAATGTAAAACTATTAAAAGTTGTACTAAGGCTTTGAAGAAAATAAACAAGGTGCTATGATAGATACCAACAGTGCAATGAACCTATACATATGTAAGTTATTTTCAAAATGAGTGCTATGCACTTATCCCCTTGCCCCCCAAATTCATATATTGAAGTCCTAACCCCAAATGTGAATGTATTAATATTTGGAGATAGGGCCTATAAGGAGATAATTACAGTTAAATGAGGTCATAATGGTGGAGCCCTGATAGAGAGGATTAGCGCCCTCATCCAAAAAGGCACCAGAATGCTCACTCTCTCCCCTGCCACTTCCCCCTCAACAAAGAAGAGGTCGTGTGAGCATACAAAGATCTGGTGTTGCCTACAAGCTGAAAGAAGAGGCCTCAGAATGAAATCTACCTTGTCAGCATCTTAATCTTCAACTTATATAACTTCAACTTATATAATATATATATACAGAGAGAGAGAGAAATGTAGAAAGCTTATGACATGTAACTACAAATTTTTATATTTATCTTCATAGTGCCTATTGAATGAAGAGCATTGTTAGAACATGATATAAACTGTAAGCTGAGCTAGATTATAAAGGTTCTTTTTAATGTTGAATTAAAATGTGGGTCCCTTAAAAATTAGATGTATACCTTATTTTCATGATTGAGTTTTGAATTAATGTCCTGTCTCAAATAATACTTGCAAACAATCAATTTAGACTTTTCATTGCTTACTTACTCAGTTCCTTCTCTGTTGGGAACTCTTCTCATGGAGAAAGCCACCATCGCTTTGAAGAGATATTCTTCATTTGTATCCCAGGTGTACTGAAAGAGAAGTAAAACCGAAGGTAAAGTGAAGAGGCATGGGGTAAAAATTGGTCCACTGGGTTCTAACTGTGGCCACACTGGTGTTGGTGTGTGTTCGTCTGTGTCTCTCTCTCATCTTCCTCATACAATAAAGACTGGAGACCATGATAAATCATGTCACCATAATGTTCAGGATAGAGTTTCCTGGCTATTCTATCATTGTAAGTGTGGTGTGTTTCCCATTGCATTATCTTCTTCCAAATCTGCAGTATTAGTAGCCAGTCAACAAACAGGTCACTTGGACATCTCATCCTGGACATAAACAGTTGATTCCCTTCTTCCCTTTCACCTTTCCCTCATAAACTGACTCCCCTTCTCAGCTTCCTTCCCTTTATTAACACCGGTACAATTTTACTTTTTATATTCTTAGCTGAAAACTTGAGTGTATGTGTGTATTATGGGCTGAATTGTACCCCCCTACAAAGAAATTCATATGTTAAAATCCTAACCCCCCAGTACCTCAGAATAGAACCATATATGGAGATAGTGTCTTTACAGAGGTGATCAGGTTACAATTAGATCACTAGGGTGGGCCCTAATCCAATATGACGGGTGTCCTTGGAAGAACAGGAGATTTGTCACAGACACATACAGAGGGAAGACGTGTAGACACAGGGAGAACACAGCCATCTAGAAGCCAAGGGGAGAGGCCTGGAACACATCCCTCCCTCACAGAACTCAGAAGGAACCGACCCCGCTGACACCTTGATCTTGGACTTCCAGCCTCCAGAATGAGAGAAAACAAATTTCTGTTGTTTAAGCCACTCAATCTGTGGTACTGTGTTACAGCAGCCCTAGCAAACTGAAGTGGCTGACCCCACATTTTAGGTGGTAATCAACTGTAACTGGAGAAAATCACAAAACAGGTTCTGTGGCTTAACTCTAAACTCATGATGACCTACTCCCAAATTGCCCGGGATCCCCTTAGGATTCTCCGTCAGTTTTCTCTCTCTCGTGGTTCACAATGACTATTTCAAAGCTCCTTCAGGCCTCCCCAAATCTCAGTGCTTCCCTCAAACCTCACTCTCACTAGGCGCTCTTGTTTTATAAGTTACTGATACATCTCGAGTCATCCACTCACACTCCCCCGCCCTCCTGACACCAAGTACAAAACTTCCTCCATAGGCACATGTCTTATCCACATCCTCCCCCGAAGGGCCAGATGTGGTGTTTCTCCTCCTGTCAACGGCTGTTCTGTCCACCTCTATTAGGAACGCTTCCATTCGGCCCTTCCCAGGATCTAAACAATACAGTTTTCCCCTCTCTTCTGTGCATTCAGCGCTGACTGGAGGCTGTCCATTGACTCTGAACCATGCTCAACTCTTTCCCATTAAAACAACAGCAAAACTAAATCACTTTATTCAGTCCTCCTTCTTCTACCCATTGCTGTCTCTCTCCTGACCTTCAGAGCCAAAATTCCCAAAGGAGTTGTCCATCCTTCTGTCTTTACATGGTCACTGCCCACTTACTCTTCTTTTTTATATATAAATTTACTTATTTTATTTATTTTTGGCTGTATTGGGTCTTCGTTGTTGTGCGTGGGCTTTTCTCTAGTTGCGGCGAGCAGGAGCTACTCTTCATTGCGGTGAGCGGGCCTCATTGCGGTGGCTTCTCTTGTTGCGGAGTACGGGCTCTAGGCACGCGGGCTCAGCAGTTGTGGCACATGGGCTTCAGCAGTTGTGGCTCACGGGCTCTAGAGCGCAGGCTCAGTAGTTGTGGCACACGGGCTTAGCTGCTCTGCAGCATGTGGGATCGTCCCGGACCTAGGGCTCAAACCCGTGTGCCCTGCATTGGCAGGCAGATTCTTAACCACTGAGCCACCAGGGAAGCCCCACTGCCCACTTATTCTTAACCTCCTCCACCATCTGCTTTCCAATCACTCCACTCCACAAAGCGGCTCTCTCACGTAACCAATGACCTTCACGTTGCTCAACACAATGAGCAGTTTTCAGTCACGCCTCGCTTGGCCTCTCAACAGCATTTGATGCTCTTGAACAGTCCCTTCATCTGAAGGCACTCTCTTCCCTTTCGTGATACAGCATCGTCCTGGTTGTCCTCCTGCCCCTCTGCCTCCTTTGCAGGTTCACCCTCCTCTACAAGGGCTTTAAGCTTTCGAGAATCGCTAAGCTCAAGGCTAGCCCCTCTCCTCTTGCCACCCTCCGCTTTCTCCCTCAGCACTGTCATTACCACCTCAGTGCAGGTGACGCAGGAATGTGTATCTCAAGCCAGCTCTGTCCTTGCCTGTTTGTCAATAATACCTCAAACTCAGTAAGTCCAAAATTAAAGCCATGGTTTTCTTGTTGGTTCTTGGTTCCCTGACTCATAAATGGGCCATCAGGCATCCAGTTGCATAATTAGAAACAAAAGCTTATGCTTCACCCGTCGTCCTCTCTTCCTTGTCATCCCATCCCCGTGACTCTCAAATCCCTTCACTGCCCCCTCTCTCTCTCCACCAACACACCATACTCCAAATAGCCATCATCTCCCACCTGCACTACTCCACCTGCCTCCCAACTGGCTCCTCCTCTCTACTCCAGGCGCCTGGACTCTGTCTTCCACACTGTAGCCAAAGTGTCTTGTAAACATAAATTCTGTCATGACGCCCCTTCCACGAAACTCCTCGTCGCTTTAAAGATAATATCAAGGACTTCCCTGATGGTGCAGTGGTTAGCAGTCTGCCTGGCAATGCAGGGGACACGGGTTCAAGCCCTGGTCCGGGAAGACCCCACATGCCATGGAGCAACTAAGCCCGTGCGCCACAACTACTGAGGCTGCACTCTAGAGCCCGTGAGCCGCAACTACCGAGCTCGTGCGCCACAACTACTGAGGCTGCGCTCTAGAGCCTGTGAGCCGCAACTACTGAGCCCATGTGCCACAACTACTGAGACTGCGTTCTAGAGCCCACGTGCCACAACTACGGAAGCCAGCATGCCTAGAGCCCGTGTTCTGCAACAAGAGAAGCCACCGCAACGAGAAGCCCGTGCGCAGCAACAGAGAGTAGACCCCGCTCGCTGCAACTAGAGAAAAGCCCATGCACAGCAACAAAGACCCAACGCAGCCAAAAATAAATAGATAGATACATTAATTAAAAATATATATATACATATATATATATATAACATCAAAACTCCTCAACACAGCCCACACATTCTTTGGCCTGACCCCTCCTTCCGCCCGAAGCTCATCATGCACCATAGTCCTCCCCACTGCTCCACTTCCAGGCACCTTGCCCTCCTTCCACCCTTCACTCTCCCCAAGTTCTTTCCTATAATAAGCCTTTGCATGTGCTGGTCCCTCCACCCTCTTTCCTTTCATCCCCTGGTTCACTTTTACTCCTGCTTTAGACCTCACACAAATGCCAGTTCCTGCGGCCCCTCGTGAGGCCAAAGCCCCTACGTACTTCTCCTCCCTGTAATGCTTGTCAAGATTACACACTTGCATTTGGTTCATTAATATGCAACCAATTCCACTACTATAAGCTCCCCTAGGGGGCAAGGATAAGCCTGGTTTTAGCTGCACTGCATCCCCAGCACCCAGCACGGGGCCTGCCCTCAGAGGATCCTGGGATAAGCAACCCTACGCACTGGCAGAGATGGTGGATTCTGCAGTCAGACTGCCTGGGTTCAAACCTGACCCCTGCCCCTTGCTGACTTGACATCTTGAGTAGGCCACGTAATGTCTCTGCGCCTCAGTTTTCTCATCCACCTAATGAGAATGGGAATACCCATGCCACCTTCCTCAAAGGGTGGTTGTGAGGGCTAAATGAGCTGATGTGAGCAAAGTGATTAGAAGGGTCCCAGCTAGAAAGTAAACTAAGTTCTCAAGGAATGGTGGCGGTTAGAATGATTATTACTCACGGAGCGAGCGAACAAAACGGTGGATTGCCCTGCCAACTGAATACTTCCAACTATCTTTAGCACTCTTTTATCATCTCTAGCCTGAGGCGTCTTACTATCACCTTCTATTCGGGAAAATGGTCACAGACCATGCCGGAAAACCAAAACTAGAATGACACAACTCCATCTTATTAATTCAACAGTCTTTACTGTTCCTATAGCTACCAGAGCCCCATGAGTATTTTTTTAACTTTAATTTCATAAGCATATATTTCATGCTATTACTTTGACATCTGAGAAGAATTGAAGAAACCTCACCTGAGAATTGGAACGTTTTGTGCCATGAAAGATCTCATGCGGGTGAAATGTGCCCTCCTTTCAATGATGAGAAAAGTCACTGACAAAGTTCAAATGACCACAACGGTGAAGAGCAGAGCCCAGCCCACACCTGAGAGCCTGACTCAGGCCCCTCTGCTCCACTCTGCTAGGCTGAAACGTGCAGGCTTGCAAAATTGTTTGGGGCAGCACAGAACTTCACATATTTTCCAGCACACACTGCAGATTAAATACTTCAGGCAAAATCACTTTACTAACAATTTCTATTTCACTACAATCTTTTTTGCTTTAAGAAAATATCAGATTTCAGGTCTTTAGAAGCAATCTATACAAGTTTAAGATAACTATGAAGAGAAAGCAGTGTTATCAGCAAACAAAATTTTAAAGGAACATACAAGTTTCTTCACTTACTGCTTTATCTCCCAGAGCTGTTCTGAGACTAAGTCTCACTTTAAAAGCATTTTCTGCATCTGCCAGAGAGAGAAAAGACAGAGAGCACTATATGATGATAAAATCTGCCAAAATGGAACCTGATAGATGCTAATATTTAATGCAACTCGAATCAACAGAATTGCAAGTAAACTGCCCCAGATACTTCCGGAAGTTTAACTTCAATCATCTTAAATGGCTGAAATTTTAATTTCAAACTCATAAAACATTCACAGGCTCAACTTTCAAGCCATGACACGACGGCAGATTTAGAAAAATAAAGAAGTCTTTCAGGCAGAGACTTGTCAATCATTTAGAAAACTGTTCATCTATTTTGAAGTGTCAAGGCTTACGTACCTGGCTGACAGAGTTCGGCATGAATAGCACTCACTAGAAAAAAGAGCAGCCGCAACATTCTTTCAAACTGGAAAACACAAGACAAACGGAGGGAAAAAAAATCCACCCTTCGCTTAAAGCTGCCTTAGCCATTCTGTGACCCGGATTAGAATATCAGACAAACAAGCAAGCCACCAACTAAAAGGTTTAATGATTAACCCCCATCATCTGGGTTAATACTTTTGAGAGAAGCAGCCCATCTCCTGTCAGTTATTTACGAAAATCTGTTTGGAAAACAGATTAGCTGTCCTTTCCAAATTCTACCTCTAAAGAATGTTTTCTCTGCTGACCCAAAAGTCGGAATCCTCCCCCCACCTTTCTTCTGTTGTTGTCTGGTTACATGCACGGTGGAAAGCATTAGTCCTTTCTGGAGGTTTACTGTGGCATGAACTTCCCATCTTTTCAGGGCTGAAATATCTCTGGCGTATAGATAGACTCTCTTAATTTAGGAAACAAACATCACTCCTTTCTATCTCTGGTGAACAAAGGACACCCTTCCAAGACTGGCCTCATTAGACTCTCACCTCCACAGGTAAACATTCAGGAGAGTTTCCAACTCAAAGAGAATGGTTTTGCTCAGCGCTAAGCTCTGGCAGTTGTGTAAAATCAAAAGTTAATGATGTACAGCAGTGTGATCCAATGGAACATTCTGTGATGATGGAAATGTTCTATATCTGCACTATACACTATGTATACAATACGGACGCCACTAGGCATCGGTGGCTGTTGAGCACTTGAAATGGGGCCAGTGCTGCTGAGAAAATGAACTTTTACTAAGTTAATTTAATTTAAGTAGAAACATGTGGCTAAGCAACTACATTGCTCAGTGCAGCTACACGACAGTAATTAGGAGCTACCGACCATGAACTAGCTTTGCTGAATTATTTCTCTAATCCTCAAAACAGCACCCCACAGTTGCTGTGGTATAATCATCTTACATACGAGGAAACCGAGGATCCAGTATTTAAGGTATTGCTGGCAACAGGGAGTGGAATGGGTGTCACTTTACCAGCCTGGATGACTTACACTTGAACCCTATCTCCACCACACTGAACCCGACTGTGTCTCAGGGTCATCACTGATCAAAACTGAAATTGTAACGAAACCTCAGAGATGCTCTGAGGACTACGGCAGTGAGTGGAGAAGAACCTTTCCCCTAGTGGGCATTCTACAGGTGCCGATCAAGCCCCCCAGTGGGTCAGTGTCAGGACTTTCCTCTCTACCATGCTGCCTCTGCATGTGTTCAGTCCCCACATTCCACCTCGTTGCTTGAAAACCATGAATGGAAAAATCAGATCGGGTGACCCGGCTGTTAAACGGACAATCTGGATTTTTAAAGCAGCAACAAGAAAAATACCAACAGCTACACTTCTCATTTCCCCTTCCTGGTTAGGGTGATAGCTTATCGTAGATGACCCACTGCTGTTGGCTAACTCCACTTAAGAGCTTTTCCTCATCTCCTTCACCTTGGTTGCCGGGGCACAGAGTCAGGAAAAGTTGTACTAGAGAGAGAAGTGGCCAAAAGTTAGCCTAGTAGTCATTCCAGAAATTTCACTATTAGATGAAATGGAAATTTCCTAGAAGGAAGGGCCCGCATAACTGACCCCTGAAAATAGTCAGACTAGATGAAGTTATCTTAGGAAATGTTAGACTAGATAAAGGCATCCTGGGGGCGGGGAGGGAATAGACAGAGACGTAACAAAGCTGATTATTTGCATCAAGGAACAAAGCCCTGTTAGCGAGACAGAAATCTGATTCAGCCTTCTTTTCGCCTTAAAACTTCATAAATATATCAAATGTCTCTCTTCTGCTTTTACTTAGTCACTTATGTGACGAGGCTTGAAGACAGTAAAATGCTGAGTTTTTGTCAGTGTAAGCCACTCATTTGAAAAGAGAAGAAAATCTCTTCTCTTCTGAATTATGATTTCTCAATGTTTGCTGTCTCATTTTTAAAAATAGAAAAAAGAATAGAAGTTCTGTACAGAAAATACAGAGAGGCAAAACGAGAAAAGTACAAAATACCCATACTACTACCCACATGGACGACCAATGTGAATCTATTTTAGTAGTTGAAACACACCTTCCGTAGCCTTGGATCTTCTTGTGTGTTCTCGTGTGATGTTATTGTTGTTTTGTCTCACTGTAGTGGCCCTATGGGAACAGGGAAACATCACGGTGGCAATCACATGGGCTCTTGTCTTCTTCCTCACCCTGAAGGGATAGCTGCTCCCTTTCTGGTGAGTTGCTTTATTTTCATTCATTCATTTATTTATTTATGCATGCATGCATCCACGCATACCGGGCTGTCTGGCTTGCGGAATCTTACTTGCCCGACCAGGGATCGAACCGTGCCCTCGGCAATGAAAGCGTGGAGCCCTAACCACTGGATGGCCAGGGAATTCCCTGGTGAGTCACTTTAAAATTGATAGATCATGAGATATATCAAATTTATTTTATTCCTAGTTTACTGAAAATTCCCTTTATTGAATTGTATTCAATAACCTATATTGAATTGTATCACCTGCCTTTTCAGTATCTATTAATATGATCCGAGAATTTTTACCACTTGGTACATTATAGTTTAAAATTTCTTTACACTGATCCAACCCTTAGATAAGCTCAGTTTGATGATTTCTAACATGCTTCTGGACTTAGTTGCTGTGTTTTTCTTTCTTTAGGTTTTTAAATCCATTTTTGTAGAAGAATATTTAGGTTCCTTTTCAAGCGCTGATTCTTTTCTCCAGCCCTCGTATTATTACCATGTTGAAAATGGTACAGATAGATTTCTAACATTGTCTATGTTTACAAATACTTGAAAATGTAGAAGAAATAAAATATTCAGAGTTGAAGATTCTGGACCATACATATTTTGGAGGAAGAGTTCTTTTAAGTTTTTCTTATATTGCCAGTAATTTCAGGTTTCGTATTTCTTTCTGAGTCCCTTTTCACTGTTTACAGTATCCAAGAAATGCATTCATTTCATTAAGATGTTCCAGTTTTCTCATGGACTTTATACAATATTTCCCATAAAATACTCCATTCACTGTTACATTCCCTTTATATTTTCTAGTTATATATTAATTTTTTTCTCATTCCCCCTTTGTTCTTTCCAGAAATTTACCTATTTTTGTTGTTGTTTAATCAAACAACAAGATCTTGCATTTAATTTTTAATTCCTTTCTTTCTGCTTTCTGATTCATCCATCTTTACATTTATTAAGTCTTTACTCTTTCTGTCATACTGGTTTTCTTGTTCTTTTTATAACTCTTGAGTTGGCTACTAGGCTTATTTATTTTTAATCTTTCTCAGTTAATGTGAAAATATCTGTGGCTATGAATTTTCCTTGGACTACTGTTCTGGCCACATGACATAAGAAGTACAGATGTACAGTGATCTCATTCTATTTTCTAAATAGTCTATAGTGACAGTTTTATTTTTCTATACCCCAGTATTTGCTTAGAAGAGTACTTGTCATTAGCTAAAGAAACAGCAGCCAAAAATGAAATGATTTAAAATATTGACTTTTATAGGTCCTGTCAGATGAATAGAGAGAGAAAACGTATAATGATAAAATAAGACACCGTCAATAACTTGACGTAAAATATGAAGACTCTTACAAGGTCTGGATCACTTGGAACATGCTAAAAATGATTTAACAACTAAAGAGCTTGAGAGTTCAATAAAAGACGTGGAACTAGATGCTATTGTTCTTGCCTCTCAACATATCGGGTTTTTTTCTTCCACTTTTCAAAATCCTGTACACACTTAGCCTTTATTTTCATGCACAATTTTAAGTATTAAACCTCCAGAGAATTCATATCAAACTTGCTTCATACAATGCTCATTTCAGCAATTTCACAAATAGGAGCTTAATAATTTATCAGTAACAGTGGTAATGATGGCAAATAAAGCATTTTCAATCATTCTGAATATGGTCCTATTTACTGCCAATATTTAGAGTTTAGAGAACGCAGATAAAAAATTGAGACTACTGTAGCCGTGAGCAATATGAAAGGCACTGAGTCTCCTGAGACAGGAAAGAGAAATTGATTTCTCTGTGCTTTTTTGTACTCCACAACACTACTGGAAAGCAGTTTCTTGGCACATAACTATTGATCTACTGCTCTGGAGGGTGAATTAAATATGAGACCACACGAAAAGAAAACACGTGAGTTGTTCTGTTGATTCACACAAGATGCCTTTTAAAGTACATCAGAGCTGTAAACGCATGTGGGGGATTATGTATGCTCCATTTACCTGCAATAAAACAAGATGTAGCAGGGAGAACCAATGTAGCTTTTAAATTTTGAAGCTGATTGTTCTGTTTCACTGTCACAAACAGGTATTTTGTAAACCTATACAACCTTGAACACTGTGAGCTTTCATTTTTTTATCTTTAAACATCTTAACCACTATTACAGGTCTATCTCAATGATCACCTCCTTCGAGGAATCTTTCTTTTCTTTTCTTTTTGTTATAGATTTTTAGCTGTTACTATTTGCTGTGGACTTGTCTAATCTACTAATTTTTTATTCTCTCTTTGTCCTATGTTCCCATAGCATTTTGTTCACATTTGTACATGGATCTATTGCCAACATGATTTGCTTTTGGGTCCTACAAATTTTAAGCTCCTGGAGGGCAGGGACTATATTTGGTCCCATTTGCATTTCTCACGGCCCATGAATATTTGGTAATTTAATAACACTGAATTGACTTATTTGAATCATAAATGGGCAGTTTAAGGAGCTCAAGACTGTGGAAATGAAGTATCACGAGGTACACTGCAATTTTTTTGACATTCCCAGCCAGAGAAAAACAACTCCCAGTATCTTTGATAAACAAGGAACCCTGGGCTTTGGAAAATTTTTGTCTCCACTCCCGTACCTTATGCCCTTTTCAAGATGAGAAAAAAAATCTGAAGCTACGATATTCGAAGGCTCATCAAATTTTGTAGGTTAATCAACAACTGTAACCATTATGAACCTTGCCTTTTTTTCACACAGGGTAACAATTTTCTAGTTCAGAGAAAGTTAATCACTAATGTTTGGAAATGAAGATTAATTCAGACAAACTGAGTGAGTGTAATTCTGCCAACTTTATATTCCTAAGGTAGCAATTTAAAGGACGGTTTCATAAACAGGATGCATATGCGCCTGTCTGAGTGTCTCATCTGCATGAAGACCAATACATTAAAATAAGTCCTACGTAGAATGTAAATTGCTGCAGCTACTATGGAAAACAGTATGCAGGTTCCTTAAAAAACTAAAAATAGAGCTACCATAGGATCCAGCAATCCTACTCCTGGGCATATATCCGGAAAAGATGAAAACTCTAATTTGAAAAGATACATGCACCCCAATGTTCACAGCAGCGCTATTTACAATAGCCAAGACATGGAAGCAACCCAAGTGCCCATCAACAGACGATAGGCTTAGAAGATGTGGTATAGATACACAATGGAATATTACTCAGTGATAAAAAAGAATGAAATATTGCCATTTGCAGCAATGTGCACGGACCTAGAAAATATCATACAAAGTGAAGCAAGGCAGACAGAGGAAGAAAAATGTTATAGGATATCACTTATATGTGGAATCTAAAAAATAATACAAATGAATCTTTATACAAAACAGAGACTCACAGACATAGAAAAGAAACTTATGGTTACCAAAGGGGAAAGGTGGGGGATAAATGAGGAGTATGTGATTAACAGATACACACCACTATACATAAAATGGATAAGCAACAGGATTTACTGTATACCACAAGGAACTATATCCAATATTTTATAATAAACTATAATGGAAAATAATCTGAAAATATATATATAACTGAATCACTTTGCTGTACACCGGAAACTAACACAACATTGTAAACCAACTATACTTCAATGAAAATAAATAAATAAAAATTTTAAAAATAAAAATGAAGAAAAATAAGTCCCATGTAGTAAAAACAAGACTTTACTGACATTTCTTCCTGAATTTTTAACTCTTTCCAACTTTGCTTGGGTGTTGTATTAAGAGTTTTCTCAGGACTTCCCTGGTGGCGCAGTGGTTAAGAATCCGCCTGCCAATGTAGGGGACACAGGTTTGAGCCCTGGTCCGGGAAGATCCCACATGCCATGGAGCAACTAAGCCTGTAAGCCACAACTACTGAGCCTGCTCTCTAGAGCCTGCGAGCCACAACTACTGAGCCTGCGTGCCACAACTACTGAAGCCCATGTGCCTAGAGCCCGTGCTCCGCAACAAGAGAAGCCACCACAATGAGAAGCCCGCGCGCCACAACGAAGAGTAGCCCCAGCTCACCACAACCAGAGAAAGCCCGTGCCCAGCAATGAAAACCCAACGCAGCCAAAATAAATTAATTTTTTTTTAAAAAAGAGTTTTCTCACAGTTTTGACAAGTCATGATATTCTTTCTAGGCTAAAGATTATTGTAACCATGCTCTATGGAGTAGTATTTTCCATTCTTAATCTTATATCTGGCTGCCAGTTAGTGTCACCCAGTCACATTTAGCCCTGCCAAGAGGTACCGCCTTTACCAACCTCTACAAAGAGGTAGAGGGGCCATGTATCTTTCAGGTTAGATGCTCTCATTTTCATAACAGAATTTTAAGCTACCCTCATTCTGCTTGATATACAAAGCATATGAAGTAATCCACACATCAAAGTTTCTGCCCTTAAGTTTTGCCCAGTGACGGTGACCTTGATCTTTCTACTGTCTGAAAACATCAAAAACTTACAGTACGAAATGTTGTTTTTGAAGACCGCCTAAAAGACGTGCATGCAAGACCTCTATTACTACAAATCAGAGATGCCAGATAGGTTGTTGCAACCACTCATCCATCCTGGACTCACAACAGACATTGTTAATCTATTACAGAACATTTTCCTTCGGAGCCTGGACTCAGCCACAAAACTTCCCAATGCAGTTATTCAGTCAGTCGACATGTGAGCTAAAACTTACTTGCCATCGTGGGGAATGATGATCTAAATGCTGCCCTGGCTAAGTCATACCACTGAGGGCCTGTGATCTCAAATAAACAGGAAAGTTTGGGTGGTTCATAAAATTGATTTAGTTGTGCTTTGTGATTGTGGCAACAGTTTACATTGAGGGGATCTGTATGAAACTCTTTATGACACTTACACTTTATGACACTTGTTTCCTACTTAGTTCATAGCATCATTATGATGAGGAATCAGGATTTCCGTTGGGACTAAAAATCAAGAAAAACTGTGCTTCTCAAAAACAAACAAATGGGGCTTCCCTGGTGGCGCAGTGGTTGAGAGCCCGCCTGCCGATGCAGGGGACACGGGTTCGTGCCCTGGTCTGGGAAGATCTCACATGCCGCGGAGCGGCTGGGCTCCTGAGCCGTGGCCGCTGGGCCTGCGCGTCCGAAGCCTGTGCTCCGCAACGGGAGAGGCCACAGCACTGAGAGGCCCGCGTACCGCAAAAAACAAAAAAACAAAAAAACCCAAATGAACATGCAGGGCATTATGCTAAGTGAAATAAGCCAGACAGAGAAAACAAATACCATATGATCTCACTTATATGTGGAATCTAAAAAACACACATACAAACAAAAAACAAAACATCTAACTCACAGATACAGAGAACAGACTGGTGGTTGCCAGAGGCAGGGTGTGGGGGTGGGTAAAATGGGTGAAAGTGGCGAAAAGCTACAAACTTCCAGTTATATTGATACAATAAATAAGTCATGGGGATGCAAGGTACAGAAAGGTGACTACAGTTAATAATACTGTGTTGCATATTTGAAAGTTGCAAAGAGAGTAAACCTTAAAAGGTCTCATCACAAGAAAAAAAATTTGTAGCTATGTGTGGATGTTAACTAGACTTATTGTGGTGATCATTTCACAATTATATAAATATTGAATCATTATGTGTACCCCTGAAACCAATAAAATGTAACATGTCAATTTTCCCTCAATTTAAAAGAAAGAGACCAGCACTTACCAAGTCCTTTTCCACCTATAACCGACCCCCTTACCACATCTTCCCTAACTTTCTCATCAAGTCTTGTCCCATCCAAACCCAAGCTGGGGAACAGGCTATAAGCTCCTTGAAGTTTGTCTTGTCACTGGGACATAGTACTCCATAAATATGACTTCAATGAATGAATAACTGAATGGCTAATGGAAAGTGCCCTTCCCCTAGGAGCGCCCACTCAGAGGTTTCTGGACAGGAAAAAATAAATAAATAAAGCTGGTAATAACCTCTTCACTTTTCTCCTGTGGACCCAGAATTGTAAATGGAGAGAGTAAAGAAAATTAATCTCAAAGTAGGGGGCCAGAAGCAGAAATCTAAGTGTGGTGTTGTCTCCACAGGTCCTAGACAGCAGGAGGGCACAAAGTACCTAAAAAAAGTCGTCTGAAGGAGACATCCATCAGGAAGTAGAGGAGTGTGCTTACTCCATGCAGCCCGCTAGCATTTAAAGTCGGCTGGGAAGCTGGTAGGAACACAGTTCCAGTTGGTCCTCAGTTACGTTTCCTATCCGGTTTCTGCTCTTGGACTTCTGGTGTTTGGAACTGGGAGAAATATGAAGAAAATCCATTTTTAGGCGTGGAGCAGAGATCCGCAGGCTCGTCTCACCCTATACACGCCACTAACATCTAGCTCCGAGACCCGGGCGACTTTCTCCTGAAATTCGTGAGCCCCGCCCGCTTCTCTGCGGCTTCCCAGGACCAGGCTCGGCCAGCAGAGGGAGAGCAGGAGGCGTGGACCAGGCCAGAGTCCAACCAGAAGGGGATGGCCTGGGAACCCAGGGAGTGGCCATGGCGGAATGCGGAATGCAGGGAATTGCGCATGCGCGGAGTTAGCGTGATCAATGGGGACCTCAGGGTTGTACAGTGCGGCATGGGCGGAGCGCCGGGATTGGCCAGGACAGAGGGGAGTGGAATATAACCCGGGCTTGAGGGGCGGGGTTTGGACCACCGTGGGAAGGAGCGGCAGCGACGGCCACTTCGGGAGGGGCGTGGCCTCGGCGTAGCACAGAGGCTTGACCTGAAAATGTGGGACTCAGTCGGTGCGTAGCCGCTCGTAAAGGCAAGACAGGCTTGCTCGAGACTGCGGGAGAGGTGGGCAGAGAAATTACCAGAGTGGAAAGCAGAGAAATGGGCACAAGAGAGCGGCGTGGGGACAGCGAAACGAGCGTGGCCCAGAGGATAAGAGGAATGTGAAAGGACTCGGATCAGGGGCGTGGACGCCGATGAAGAGGCGGGGCCACGGAGTAGCGTATGGGACGCAAGTGACGTAACAGAAAGGAGGGCCCTGGTGTAGGCGCAGTGTAAGGATTTACCGTGAACGTGGGCGCGGCATGTCCGTGGGGGCGTGGCTTTACAGTTCTAAGGTGTGCAACAAAGATGGTCCGGCTCCAAGGAGGGGTGGGGCCACGGCGAGGCCAGAGGTGGGCCCAAGTTAGCGCGCCGGCGCGTCACCGCGGCCGGAGGCCCGGAGCGATGGCAGCAGGGGCAGTCAGGCAGTCAGGACAGAGAACAGGTGCAGAGCTGGGTGGAAAACAGGTTCGGGCTCCGACACGGGGAGCGTGGCCAAGACGGGACTTTTAAGCTTCTTCGGGACGTGGGCCGGGCGCGGGGGAAGTGACGTGAATAGGCGAAATGACGTGTCCCGGCGTGAGGGGCGCGGCTAGGCACAAGGGGGCGTGGCCAAGATGGCCGCGCGCTTGAGCCTCTCATCCCGGTAGCGAACAGAGTGGTTCCCGCTATGGGGAACGTTCGGGTAAAGTCCGGCGGCGATGTGGAGCGTGGGCAGCAGGGGAGCGTAGGCTAGCAGAGAGAACAGGGATCCTCTCATACACACGATCCGGCGCTGCAGTGGGCCCCGGAGGCGGGACAGCTGTTGGCCCCGCTAGGATGGTCACAGTCCCGGCGGGGCTTCTCTGTACGATGGGGGTCGGGGAGACAGGGAGTCGCTACTCTAGTCCTGTTCCTCCGCTCTGAGGGTCACCAGAAAACTACACCCCCTTTCGGTTTTGTGCATTTAAAGGTAGAACAGCTGTCCCAGAGAGTCTGGGAAGTAAGGGGGTTGCAGTTTCAGAAACCGAGGCCCAGCAAACTGGATTCACTCATATCTGCGTTGTTGATTTTCTTCCTGACTATACCAAGGGCTACGGACGGATTCACAACCACCCCCGGGCAGGGGATCAGCAGCTATATCATGTGGACAAGTCTGAGTCTTCTCTACTCCTCAATTCTTTCTTCTATCCTTTTTCTTTAGTGCCCCGTCCTGGAGCTAGAGGGGAAGAACCTACCAAATACAGACGCTGTTGGTGGCTGTAATTCTTTGTGGCGTGAGTTGAAAGCTACTGCTCAGAAGATGCTGGAAAGTCGTTGTTATTAGTGTAATTCCCTCTTGTTTATTTTTTGCTGAGAAAGCTTGAGAAATATGGGGAGATAATGAAGATGTGTACACCTTATGTTGAGTAGAGTTCATTCTCTGTCAACCACTGAAAACCACATTGCTTTCTGCTTCCCCTTTTTCCTTTGCTGACAGTCTGGTCATCTCCACTCTGCTGCTTAAAAGTCTTGCTGGAGTATGGAGAGAAGTTGGAAGTCTCTGGTGAAGGAAGCTTGTCCACACGCTACCCATAAGCTGCCCCTGCACATCCCTCAGAACGGTCTCTGTTCTCAGCCTGCACTGAAGTCCACAGTGAACCAATGTTCCCCAGCCCCATGCCCCCACTCTCCCTTCTGGGTCCTGATAAAGAGCTACACTGTTCTTGAGTATTTTGGAAATGAAAACCTTTCAACTTTCTAGGGCTTTCCTACTTCACTCAGAAATTGTAAACTCAGTGCCAGGTCTGAAATGCACCTAAAGGCTGAAAGCAGCAAGGGCACCATTTCTGTGCCTGTGCATGCCTGCCCCGTTGTCCCTGGAGCCAGGCAAAAGGCTGCCACCACTCGTAGTTGGAATACAATGAGTTGCGTTCCTTTTGACTGAATATGAATATTGAGGAAATCTGATGGAAGGAGGGAAATGCATTTCATATCATTCCACTGGAGCAATTAGTGCACTGGAGCAATTGCAGTGCGCTAAGCAATTATAGAAATGTAACCTTTGGCAACCCTATATTGGGATCATAGAGAAGAAGTGGGTGAGAGGAGCAAGCTGAACTTTCTCAGTCAAGATAAGGAAACATAACTTCTAATTTAAATTTCAGAGAATTGCTAAAACGCTGTCTTCCTTTCTAAATCAGAAGGCAAGAAAGTGAAGGGTCCATCTGATAAGAATCAAGGAATTTTTCTTCAACGCAACTGTAACCTTTAGTAGGTTTTTGTGCTTTGTTTTTTGTTTTTTTTTTTGGTGTTTTGCATAAGTACAAATGGCTTAACCAGGCAGAGTTGAAGAGCCAAGGCATTTAATAAATACACAATCTACAAGTGATTCTAAAAGGGTGTTAGAATCTGTTCATTCACACATTTCTGTCTGCAAAACAGCAGATAAGGACGGTGTAAGTAAAACCCAAGAGCATATATAATCAGTGATAGCAAAGGGCATGTAGCATAGAAAGCTTACCTTCCCTAGGGCCCATCCAGCGCATGGTCACACCTTTCCTGTGCCTGTACAACAAAATATAACTTATTGAGAAAATGTATTCTACATTTATACGTTCCAGGGTTCACCTGGGGCCTATTTAATAATGAGTATTAGTTTATTTGTAATGCTAAATTTTGCAGTTTATAGTCTAGGTGCAAATTCATAAACGTTTTTCTGATAAGCATCTTTCTTTCCGAAGCACATACCTGGACATTAATAATCTCACATATTGTTACACGTATTGTAGCCTAGCATTAGCTAAATTAAGTTTCTTTCTATTAGGATTTCCCTGGAACCCTCCTTGCCCCTGACCTTCCATGCTCCATTCCTTCCTTGGTTGCCTTTGACCATTCCTTCTCCATCTCTTGGCCTCCTTAATCACTCCATTTTGTTGGTCTCTATACACCTGTTACCCCTGGGGGGAGGGGATGTTCCTTCTCTCTCTAGCCTCACAACCTCTCTTGAGCACCAGAGCTGCACTGCCAACTCTCCCTAGACCTTTCCTCTCGCCTGCCCCCTTGGCACCTCAAACCCAATAGAATTAGTAGTAAGAGTGCCATCTTTCCCTCCCCGCCAGCTCCTGTGCCGGGTTCTGTTTCTTTGTTCAGGGGTTCATCCTCGTTCTACCATGAGGTAGAATATTCTACCATATTTCCTCACTTGAATTACTGGAATTTCATTTCAAACTCCACATGCCCAAATCTGAGCTGCTGATTTCCCACCCAAAACCTTTTCCATACACAGTCTTCCCATCTCAGTTCGTGGCAAGTCCATCCTTGCAGTTGTTTAGGCCAAGCATCTGCCAGTCATCTCTGACTGCTTTCTTTCACATCTTACGGGCTGTATCCCCAAGATACATCCAGTACCCCAGCCACTTCTCACCACGTCCACTGTGACATCCTTAGTTCCAGCCCCTGGATTATCCTGAATGGGCTCCCTGCTTCTTTCTTTCATCCTGGTCAGTTTCCAGTAGGGCACTGTGAATGAGCTTTTTAAAATGTAAATCAATTCACATTCCCACCAGCAGTGCAAGAGTGTTCCCTTTTCTCCACACCCTCTCCAGCATTTATTGTTTCTAGATTTTTTGATGATACAGCCACTATGGAGAACAGTATGGAGGTTCCTTTAAAAACTGCAAATAGAACTACCATATGACCCAGCAATCCCACTACTGGGCATATACCCCGAGAAAACCATAATTCAAAAAGAGTCATGTACCAAAATGTTCATTGCAGCTCTATTTACAATAGCCTGGAGATGGAAACAACCTAAGTATCCATCATCGGATGAATGGATAAAGAAGATGTGGCACATATATACAATGGAATATTACTCAGCCATAAAAAGAGATGAAATTGAGCTATTTGTCATGAGGTGGGTAGACCTAGAGTCTGTCATACAGAGTGAAGTAAGTCAGAAAGAGAAAGACAAATACCGTATGCTAACACATATATATGGAATTTAAGAGGAAAAAAAAATGTCATGAAGAACCTAGGGGTAAGACAGGAATAAAGACACAGCCCTACTAGAGAATGGACTTGAGGATATGGGGAGGGGGAAGGGTAAGCTGTGACAAAGCGAGAGAGAGGCATGGACATATATACACTACCAAACGTAAGGTAGATAGCTAGTGGGAAGCAGCCGCATAGCACAGGGAGATCAGTTCGGTGCTTTGTGACCACCTAGAGGGGTGGGATTGGGAGGGTGGGAGGGAGGGAGACGCAAGAGGGAAGAGATATGGGAACATATGTATATGTATAACTGATTAACTTTGTTATAAAGCAGAAACTAACACACCATTGTAAAGCAATTATACTCCAATAAAGATGTAAAAAAAAAAAAATGTAAATCAGAGTATGTCCCTCCTCTACTCCGAAAACTCCATTGTGTTCCCACTTCTCTTAGAACAGTGGTTCCCAATCAGAGGTGATTCTCCTTCTCCAAGGGACATCTGCAATGCCTGGAGACGTTTTTGGTTGTCACAAATGGAAGGAAGGTGCCACTGGTATCTAGTGGGTAGAGACCAAGGGCGCCGCTAAACAAGCTACAGTGCTAAGACTAGTCCTTTACAACAGAGTTATCTGGTCAAAATGTCAACAATGCCGAAGCTGAGAAACCCTGAGTTAGAGAAAGAGCCTTTACAATGGCCTACATGTCTCCTTGATATGGCATCCACTACCTCTGGACCTCACCTCCTACCACCCTCTGCCTGGTTCACTCCACTCCTGCTGTATTTACCTCCCCCTCCCGCATACTAATAATCTGAATGATGTTTTCCACGTGATCGGCCACCTCTGTTGTTTGCGACTTTTCTTCCTCTGTCCTCCTTTTGCTCTGGGTTATTAGGTTCCTTCAAGTTACTTGGGAGCTGATCAAGACTTCAAGCTAAAGATGGTGATGATGAGTCGCCTGAGGGTCATTCTTCAAGCCTCTCCATGCAAGGCACAGTGGAGAAGGTTCCAGATTCCGAGGTCCATGCTAGCAAGGCCCTGCAGCCTCTACACCTGTACTTACAAAACCCGGAACCGAGCCTGTGAGTACATGGCTGCCTGGAGAGAGCAGAAGCCTGGTTGTTTCCTAACAGTCACATGTGTTGAGTGTCTGCAGCTCTGATGTCAGTGGCATTCCAGACTGGGATTAGATGCCTTGAGAACTGAGAGTAATAACCCATTATTTCTCTGTTTGTTCAAATATGGAAAGCCTTTTTCTCCCCTAGCTTTATTGAGATATAACTGACCTAAGTCTAAGGTATACATCATGATGATTTGATACACGTACATACTGTGAAATGATTACCACGGTGTCGTGTGGAAAGGTGTTTTCTTCACCAATTTTAACTTGTTAAAATGATGTCATGCAGAAATAGGTCAAAGAAGTCCCAAGTTTCAAATACTTTGAACCTGTTCTTTATTGTTTTTTGTTAGCAACCGTCTTTTTGCTAAAATTGATCCACGGACTGCAAATTATTTCTGTGAGTCTGAACATTCTGGAATTTGCATATTCATGTTTGCAAGCAGTTCAGTAGCTTCATACTCCGGAATATTCTGTCCGTCGTTACAAATTGCAGAAGAGGTGCTTCTAGGTGACCAGCTCGCCAGTGTGAGCTCCGCTGTGAACCCAGCAGATCAAGTGAGGCAGCAGATGGTCCTCCCTGACACCACGGCGCTACTGCCATGGGCGTGGGTCATCCTGTGCTGTCGGGGTGGACTGTGCACGGCAGATGCTGCATGGCATCCCTAAGTGTCCCCTGGGGGGCCAAGTAACCCTGGTACAGAACCCCTGAGATGATCCGAGAGGATAATGTGTTAGTGGAGACATGAGTTTAATGAAATGGTTAAGCATATCTGCTAAGAAGTTATGTATTTTCCACCATTCACAGTGAATTCACACAGAGTTTTCCAGTGTTGGTTTGCTTCCAGATTCTAGCTTTCTCAACTTTTCCTCCTTGGGTTTACTCTCTTTGACCCTGTTTTGCACATTACAAAAGGGATTTATTAGTAATGCTAATCTAGCTAAATCTATTGCCTTGAAACTGCTTCATAAATATATTTTTACTGTAAGTTTATTTTGTTTCCTCCGATGTTGACTGTGTTCTCATTAAACTGAGCTGGTCTGAGTCATAATAAATTTCTGGTTGCTGGGTGCGGCTTCCTACCATCAGGCCCCCATCCTACCCGGACTGGCTTATTCTCAACACTGGCACTTTGCGGTCTAAGGCTTAAAATGGAAAAAAGTAGTCATATTTATCTAGTTACTAAATTTTGTGTGAGTGCTTTCCTTATTTTCTTGTTTGTTTATATTTACAGAAAGTATTTGTTTTTATTTACAGAAAGATGGAGGTAAATCCAGTATGCTCGTGTCTTTAGGATAGTTTGCTCCTTTTAGCGCTGACAGAACCCAGAAAGTTTTGGCTTAGGGAGGTAGGGGCTTCTCTTGATTAATTTCCCACATCAGATGAAATGTTCTTGTTTGTAACTTACTAGAAGAAACAGGTCACAGTCACCGTTTGATTTTGGTTTTCGAATATTACTGTCCCTCCTTGTTTCCCCCAGGAGAATATTTGGTCTTTGCTGCCCTGGGCCACTGCGCATGTCCTATTTGTATATCCTGGTCCCTCATCTGTGTAGTTGTAAAGACGATACTCATTGATTCTGGAAGCTCAGTACCCCAGCGGAAGGCCCAATACACTTGTGACCCAGAGTGACGCAAGACCACTGAGGGTTAGTTAATGTGGAAAGTCCTTAGCTAGCGCCTGCCACACACTGAGAACTCGGCCTTGGCAGCGACCTCTAGTACCACAGTCGTTATCATCATCACCACCTTCATCACTGTCATATGCTCAGCACCTCCCTCAGATGTCTGACCATTGTTAGGATCCTGGAGCCGAGTAGGGAGTGACTGAAGGAAGGAGGAGGCTGCGGCGAATTTAGAAACAGCATTTCACAGGGGCCTGTGCCCTGTGCTCTGCCTTCACTCCGCACCATCCCTCTCCCAGAGGAATCACTGGCATCAACTCAAACTGCTGTTGGCTGTGATCTCAAGTGGCAGACAGTAAATGTTGACAGTCCTAACCCTGCAGACTGGTGATATGATAAAATAAAGATGAAAGCCTGCATCTATTACCCACAATGAAAATAAAATCACTTGCATTTCTTGTATCATCTAGTGAAATTTAGCCTAAATTTCTATCACATAAAAAAGATTTAGGGTTTCCGGGCGGCGGGGACGGAGGTGGGCTTGGCGGGCCGCACGGCCTCGGGGCCGGACCTCGGGTCCCCCGCCCGCCCCAGCGCCCGCCGCAGGCCGAGCCCCGCGCCCCGCGCCTCCATCCTGGGTCGCGGTGGTCGGAGGTGCGCCCGGGTCCGCAGGACAGGCGGGCGCAGAGGTCGTTTGTGTTTGGGGGGGGCGGGGCTGCGGCGAGGTTCCGGCGCCTCCGCGGAGCACCTCGGGTCTGGGGCTGGGGGCGCCCGCGGCTTGCTATGCTCTCCGCACCCTCCCGGCTCTGCAGCCTCGAGAACACGGCTAGGCAGCAGTAGTTTAATGGGTAGTTGGCCTGCTGGGAACTAGGGGCCTGCTGGGGTCTCAGTTCTTGGCTGGCCCCGGAACACGAGGTTGCCAGGCGTGTGACGGCAGCAGGTAGCAGTGAGCCGCTGGTGCGGTGATGAGCAGGAAAGGAAGGACACTGGCTCTTGGCCTGTGAACCTAGGCAAGAACGACCAGCCAACACAATCCAGACCAAGGTCCGTGGGCCCAGCTCGGTCCTGTGCGGCTGGTCAGTGGAACAGACCTGCAGGTGTGGCTCTTGTCACTCTAGGACTGGCTTCGGGACAGATCCTGCTGATGAGCCCAGGGCACCGCCCTCAGTTCTCCAGGAGAGTGCGCCTGAGTGGAGCCAGGGCCGTGTGCACCACTCAGCACGGCCGCCCTGCGTGTCCAGTCTGCTGGCAAGGGCAGTGGGGAGCCGGGGGAAGTCATGGCCTTGCGAATGTCCTCTGATGAAAAAGAACCTGCAGGCTTATAGAATAACTTTTGTGTGGAACGTTGGTGTGCTGAAAAGCAGTTCTGTGTGCCTTTCCCCCTTGGTGTGGATCAGCAGTGCTGAGGCAGCAGGCGTGATGCAGAAGTGTGAGCAGAGACCGTCTAGAATCCCCAAACTCCAGGGAAACTAGAGGTGACAGCCAGCCTAGTGAAGAGGCAGGGGGCGGGGGCGGCAGCCCAGCAGGCGCCCCTCGTCTCAGGGCCCTAATCCTGGCTCCAGCCGGGTGGTCAGGGGAGCTGCAAGGTCTTCTGCACCAGCAGAGCCCACAGTCCTGAGCTGTTCTTCTCTGTGTTTGGGTCATCTCCCCCCATCCAAGGGGAGAAATCTAGATGAGGTTTAAGAACTAGTGCTTTAAGAATGTGGATCTCATAGTTGAAACCTCGGAACACGTGTCTTCAGCACAAGGTGTTAAAGTGAACGGAAGGATTCAACGCCTTTTCGAGGAGGGTGTCTCCATGTGGGCAGAACTAGAGAATAAATGGGTCTTGAATAAAAAAAAAAAACAAAAAAAGATTTAGGCATGAGATCTTAGACCATAGGGAAATAAGTTTAACAATATTAATTTTTAATTTAATGAAATATAAAGAATGTCATCTAGAATGGAAATGGTACAGATTTGTTATTATTCTATTGATGCTTAACGTTCATGATCTCCCTAGTTTTAGAAGTAAAAGGAACATTTATTTTTAGGACAAATCTCAGTAGAATAGCACTGTATAAAATGTAGCTACTAGCCCCATGTGTGTATGTACATGTAAATATATTCAAATTGTATGGCCACCTGTGGCTAGCACTTACTATATTAGAAATTTCCATCATCAGAGAAACTTCTATTTGACAGGACAAGTCTATATTATAACTTACCTGTGTTAGAAAACTGTTCTATTATTTCTCCAATTCATTTTGAAGGACACTAATAAAGCCTGGAGAACGAGAGTATTCAAAAGCTTGTTTTGCAACGTCTTCACAGAGAATTCCGTTAATCCCCAGATAATATAGGCTGGGATACCCAGACTGTGTTGTCTTCCATTAATTTTCAAATAATCTTGAGAAACAGTGGACCTATTAGCCCTGTGGAATTACAGTAACGGCCTCAGGGGTATCTGCAGCTACAGTGAACTAACAAACAGCCCTGAACTGACCACCAGGAAACGTGGGCCTTAGTCTCCTGCACTGGTAACTGCATGTGATGCTGTGGTTACCTGGGCTCAGCATGAAAGTGCCTTTTACAACCCTGATGCTCTAACAAGGCACTCTGTGATTCTGTGACCATCCCCAACAAAGTCACATGGAGGGTCCCTGTGTATCCCATCACTGCAATAAGCCCTAGGCCTGCTAGGATGGTGTTCAATTTGACGAGGAAATAGCCCATCTCAAGAAAAAGGACAGTACAGGGCAAGGCACTGGAGAGAAAGCTAGTGATGGTATAGAGCAGTAATGTCCAAAAGATACATAATGCGAGCCACATAGACACTTCTAAATTTTCTAACAGTCACACTAAGAAAGGGATAAAGAAACAGGTGAAATTAAGTTTAGTTATATACTTTAACTCACTATATCCAAAATATTATCACTGTAACATGTAATCAATATAAAGATTATTAGTGAGGTAGTTTACAGGATTTTCTCCTAAGTCTTCAAAGCCCAGTGAGGTATCCTACAGTTTCAGCACATCTCACTGACTGACCAAGGGGAGTAGCCTGGCAAGGTTCTGGAATAGCGTGGCAAGAGCAGAGCTTGGGAAGAATGAGGAGAAATAAAATTAGATGGGCGAGATGGGTTCCTACTAGGAAAACCTCATGCTTGGATGCAGAAGCTTGGACTTCACATAGTCTTTAACATGGGAACAACATGATGAAGGTGGTAATTTAGGAAAACTGATGGATGGCAAAACACAGTAGAGGGGAGTAAGAGAGGAGGAAAAGTGAGCAAGAGGACCTTTCCTTGAGGAAAAGTCTGTGGTACAGGGGCCTGAATGAGGCTGGTGGTCATGGGCTGGACAAAGAAGAGATAAACCTCAAAGATCCTTAAGGAGAAAACAATGCGGCGCTCAGTAGAGTAAAAGCAAATAAAGATAAAACGGGAATGACCCCTTCCCAGTAATGCTCTTTATCTTATACATGCAATCCACAAGCAGGGACTGAAAGCCAGCTCAGTTCTTCCTGGGGCTTGCAGAGCCGTGAGGGTGCAGATAACTAAGCATATATGCATATACTTATCATCATACCCATGTAATAAACGATTTGAAGGAAAAGATCAGAATGCTATGATTAATAAAAAACAAGAGGGGATCGCATAAGAGGATAGGGAGGTGCGGAGGTGACACTTTTGCTGAAGAGGTGACAAGCCAAGAAGAGGAGCCAGCCCTGAGCTGAATGAGGGGAGATTGATTTCTGAGAAGGAGCAGGAACTGAGGGGCTGAGACAGGAATGATCCCGAAAGACGGACACCCCCGAGGCTGGAGCTGAAGGTGGTACAAGCACAAAGTAAATCGAAGACAGGACCAGTCATGTAAACAGGAACCAAAGCTGAGCACATCCTCACTGTGGAATCTAAAGGGACTGTGTTGCTCTCAGGGTTACATTAGTGACAACTTCCTAACGACAGTGTGACGTCGTGCCCTTAAACCATGGCTGACAGAATCACTCTGTTCATTTCATTCTCCCCACATGAGAAGAAGCTGGAAACACAGGCTCCGTTAGTCAGAAGACGAAATCACCTTCCGACTTTGAGGGGAAGTCTGAGTAACTACCAAGAAATCATTTTAATCTGTATTTTGTTAAAATGCAGGAAGAGGAAGGGAGGAGAGAACAAAAATGTGAATTTATCTTTAGCAAAACGAGCCCTGGGCAAAAGCTGGCTTCACGAAGGGGACAGTGACCAAGGGCTCCCTGGTGGGGGGATGCTCTGGGTTCCTAAAGGAGGAGGTGGGTGGGGGAAAGAAAACCTGGAAGCTGAACTTGTGAATAGAGGGGCATACAAATTGACGGGAGCGTTATGACCATACAAGAGCAGCTGAAGGAACAGGCCCAGTTTCCTTGGGCTGGTGTTTGTTTGGGTGAGAGAGTAGACTCTAGGCCATTTCCTGAATGAAGTGGGGGACGATTTGGGTGGAAGAGGGCATCGTCTTAGGGATCTGCTCTGTATTCCCTTCTCCCCTAGTCTCCTTACGAGACCCACGCGAGCTGGTTTTGAAGGGTGTGAATGCTCAAACCCTCAGCCTCAGTCTGAGCATCTCAGAGCGGACAGTGTTGTCAGGTTTCTTTGTGCCGGTGGGCAGCTTTAAGACTGAATCATGGCTGTTCTCGGGGTTTCTGGAAGTTTTAAAATATCAAATTAAAAATTAATCAGTATGGCTGATTCATTTTGTTGTGCAGTGGAGGCTAACACAACATTGTAAAGCAACCATACGCCAATAAAAATTAATAAAAAAACAATTAAAAAATTAATCAAATACAGCTTTTTATCCCAACAATAGCATTTGGATAATCAATACTCAAAGGGCATATACCCAGTAGGGCGCTACAGGGCACGGAAAAAAGGGAAGGAGGTATGGCTCCTCCCTGCAAGGAACTTGCATTCTAATCTGATACCAATATGACTACTGTACCAATTCATATGCATTTTTCATTTTAGATTTCTGAAACAGAAAGTCCTCCTTCTCTAAAGTAAGTTCTTGTTGTTCAGAAGTTATTTTACACTAAGGGAGAAAACCCAAAACGTTGGGTTCAGACCTCTCTAGAGACGAGATTACCGCATTATATGAAAAAATTGAGCAGGGGGTGGGGAAAGGGAATGCCCTGAGTTTGCCTATTGCTTTCTGCTCTAGACCAAGATTTCTCAACCTTGGCATTAATGATATTTGGGGCCACGTAATTCTTTCCTGTGAAAGCCCAGCCTATATACGTAGGATGTTTAGCTGCATCCCCAGCCTCTACCCACTAGATGTCAGTAGCACCCTCCTCCAGTTTTGACCACCGAGAGTGTCTCCAGACATTGTCCAATGTCCCCCGGGGTCAGAATCGCTCCCTCCTTTGAGAACCACTGGTCCAGAAACTGCCTTGGAGCGCTCTGTGTCTATGCCGCTGGGGCACTTGTACCAAAAAATCGAAGGTTAAGATCCTGCTTTGCGCAGCTATCTCAGGAAGACAACCGTCTCCTCTGTAAGAGGAAACCAGAGGCAAGCTTGTTTTTTACGACAAGTGGAGTGCCAGTGACCCTGCCATGCACAGGGGGGTTTGACTGGGCAGCAGCTGCCTTGTCACTTTCACCAATCCTCAGACTCATTCTCAGTGGTGGGGTGAGGTGCAGAGGGTCGTTGGTAATGATTTATCTTGATTCGTATTTTGTCCAGCTTTCCTGTTGGTCTCGGTTCTGCCCATCCGTGCTGATTCTAAAGGGCAGAGAGCTGGACCACCCGAATTATACATGTGGGTTCTATCCATCATGTGTGGATAGCTCTTTCTTTGTTGTAAGAAGCTTCCTGAGATTTATCAGGGACTTGCCACAAAGACCTGGCGCTCGACTCTTTGGTAGAAAAATCACCGTTAGTGATGTCACCAGCACCCGTGTGGGACAGAGTGTGCGTGTACACCTTAATATATACAGTGTCATAGCTATTCATGTGGCAGGACTCCAGGGACCTTAGCAATGCTAACAGGCTTTGCAGGATGGCTGCCTAATCCTCACAGCTGGCTCACATAAGAGCTGAACCCAGCATACACGCTTACATGGACCATATCATCCCCCCAGTGGGATTCCAGCTAGTGTCATCTCGAGGACAGCCCCTGATGTGCTCTCTCCTAGTGCACCCTCTCTGGGAGAGCGTGGACCTGGTCCCGGGGGGTGAGCGCCAGTCGCCCATCAACGTCCGGTGGAGGGACAGTGTCTACGATCCTGGCTTAGAACTGCTCACCGTCTCTTACGACCCGACCACCTGCCTCCGCGTCTGGAATAACGGGTACTCTTTCCTCGTGGAACTTGAAGACTCTGCAGATAACTCAGGTGAGAGCCAGACCTGTCTGTGGTCTCATCTGGAGTTAAAGGGACAGTTTCATGTCAGCACAGGCCACATCGCAAGGCCTCCATGGGAGCGGGGACCTCTTTTGTTAGCAGTGGCACGGGACTCACTGGACTCTTTTTTTCGTTGTGTGATACACATAACATGAAATGTACTCTCTTAGCCTTTTTTTAAGTATATGGTTCAACAGTATTAACTACATTCACACTGTTGTGCAACTGTCACCACCATCCATCCTCAGAACTCTGTACCCATTAAATAATAACTCCTTATTTTTCCCCACCCTCCAGCCCCTGGCAATGAACATTTTCCTTTTGTTTCTATGAATTTGACTTTTGGGTGCCTCACTTAAGTGGAATTATACAGTATTTGTCTTTTTATGACTGGATGATTTCACTGAGCATAATGTTTCCAGGTTCATACGTATTGTAACATGTGTCAGAATTTCCTTCTTTTTGAAGGCAGAATAATATTCCATTGTATGTACAGTTAATCCATAGACAACACAGAGGTCAGGGGCACCAACCCTCCACAAAGTTGAGAATCTGAGTATACCTCATAGCCAGCCCTCCATATCTGCATTCCTCCATATTCTCGGATTCATCCAGCTGGGGATCATGTAGTACTGGAATATTTACTTTAGAAAAAAATCCATGTATTAGTGGACCCACGCAGTTCAAACCCGTGTCGTTCAAGGGTCAGCTGTATATACCACATTTTGTTTATCCCTTCATCTGTTCGTGGACACTCGAGTTGCAGCCGCCATTTGGCTATTGTGAATAATGCTGCTGTGAACATGGGTGTACAAATATCTTTTCAAGATGCTGTTTTCAATTCTTTTGGGTATATACCCAGAAGTGGGATTGCTGGATCCTCCTTGGACATTTTTGAGTGTATGAAAAATGTCTCTTTTCATTTTTATGCACATTTCCATCTACTAGTATAAACAGTATTTCCTGTTAATACATATATCTCTGTGTATAGATTCTATAACTGATGTAGAAGATAGGGCGTGAAGTTAAAACTTTGTTAGAAATTTATTTTCTGTGTGTGTTGAATATGTGGTAATGTTCCTCTGCTTGCTGACTTTACAAATAACTTTTATATTAAATAGCAATACTATTTAGTCAGATTTTAAATGATAAAATTGCAATACAGTTGAGCCTTGAACAACACAGGTTTGAACTGTTTAGGTCTATTTATACATGGGTTTTTAAAAAATAACTACATACTACAGTACTACACCATCCGCTGTTGCTTGAATCTACAGATGCAGAACCGAGGATAAGGAGAGCCAACTGTAAAGTTAAATATGCTGATTTTCAACTGCGAGGTGGTTGGCACCCCTAGCCCCTGCGTTGTTCAAGGGTCAACTGTACAGGGCAAAAGGCTAGTCGGGCAAGAAAAAGGCCTTTTATATTTGTGGTTACCCAATAACATGTATGTATTTTGTCATTCATTGATTTATTTATTCATTCAACATTTACTAAGTGCCAACCATGTGTCAGACATTGCACTGAGTGCTAGGAATAACAACTCGATTCTTGACCTCCCAGAGTTCAAAGTCTAGTTACAGAAGCACACATTAAATTAAAATGATAAAGCAAGTGTGATTTGAAGGGTTTCTAAAAGTGCTGTGGGACCACAGAGGAGGGTGTGATGTAGACTGCTCAGAGGAGTCTACGATGATTTCACTAAGGAGGGGACATTTGTGTTGGGTATTGAAAGATGAAAAGGAGTTTGCCAAGAGGATTAGAAGGGCATCCCAGACTGAAGGAAAACCATGTGCAGAAGCAGATGTTCAGAAAGTGGTCAAAACCCAAAGTGGCCAGAATGAGAATGTGTGTTGTGGGAAGAAGCGGGAAGATTGGTGATCATTGAAGATTAAGAGGGTAGGTGGAGGGCTTCCCTGGTGGCGCAGTGGTTAAGAATCCACCTGCCATTGCAGGAGACACGGGTTCGAGCCCTGGTCCGGGAAGATCCCACGTGCCATGAAGCAACTAAGCCCGTGCACCACAACTACGGAGCCTGCGCTCTAGAGCCGGTGAGCCACAACTACTGAGCCCGTGTGCCACAACTACTGAAGCCCACGCGCCTAGAGCCTGTGCTCCTCAACAAGAGAAGCCACCGCAGTGAGAAGCCTGCGCGCCACAATGAAGAGTGGCCCCCACTCACCTCAACTTGAGAAAGCCCGCGCGCAGCAACGAAGACCCAACACAGCCAAAAATAAATAAATAAATAAATAAAATAAAATTTTAAAAAATATATAGTTTTTAAAAAAGAGGGTAGGTGGAAGGCAGGCTTATGAGACACTGGTTATTTTTAAACAGAGTGGCATAGCATGATATCATCTAAATAATTGGTCAATTGCTTTATTTTTTGAGATTGACCCAGGCAACCGTGCAGGACAGCTTAATCCACATGCGAGACGGTGGGAGCCTAAATGAAGGCTGTGGCAGTTGAAAGAGAGAGAGCAAGTTTTAGCAAGCATTTTTAAAATAAAAGCAACAGAACTTGGAGACGAGAAGGCTTCAAAGTGAGAAGGCAAAGTTAACCATGACCTTGAGGTGTCTCACTTGGGAGGCTCTGGGGATGGCAATGCCAGAAAGTTCATGAATGATGGACAAGGATAATTTGTAGGGAAGTATAGGGAGCATATAAGGAAATAAAATTTCTTCTTACAACTTTTCCCCTAATTTAATTTTAAATGTTACGTTAAAAATAGAAAGAAACACATTTTAAGTGGTTACCCCTCAAAAAAGAAATGTGTCTTCAACTCCTGTCCAATTCCCATAAGGAGAATCTATTTCTCTCAAGATAAGCATCTTCTCTCCTTTTGATGCAAATGGATTTTGGATTTTAGTATTTCCTGCAAATCAAGATGGGAATGAACAAATGTTGATCCCTCACTGAAATGTTACTCACTTTACTATATAATTAAAAAAATTTTTCTCCCCAAATAAATCCCTTTATTCCAAAGTAATATTAATCCACATGGAATTAATTGCTGCTCCAGCATAAGTTTCTTCCTGTTCTCTATTTCTATCTCATTTTGCATCAGATTGTCATGTCTTTCCCAGTGGCTTTATTTTAGGTAGGGAAACATGTTTAAATAGTGTATGCTGAATAAGGCTGCTGAATTATTTTGGAGCAATCCTATATGGTCAGGCAGTACTTCTTTTAGTGGTGTTTCAACTGTACTTGGTACATCAGAATGCAATCCAATTTGAAAGCTTTGAGGATGCAGCAACTGGAGGAAGATGGTTTGGCTATGGTAGGAATATTTTTTAAACTATTTTTAAAAACCTTACCAAGTTTAAATGATGTGTTGTATTCTAGAATGAAAAGATAGAACATTAGAATATTGTTATTTACTTTAAGAATATGGGGATCAATACATTGGTAAGATAAACAATGCTTAAAATACAAGACTGTTAAGAATATATTTCAAATGGTATGAAACTGGGCTGTCCAATATGGTAGCCACAAGTCATGTGTGGCTGTTGAGCACCTGAAATGTGGCTACTGTACGTGAGGAAACGAACTTCAAATTTTGCTTCAGTTGATTGTCATTTAAATTTAGGAACTGACAATTCAGTTACTGGAAAACTTAAAAATGTTTGGGACAGCTTGGGTATGTTATCTACATTTTCAAGTGTAAAATATACAAATCAAGTATTTCTGATGAAAAGTTAGCATCCAAATTGATATGTGCTGTATGTATTAAATACACAACATATTTTCAAGACTTAGTAACTTTTCACATTGATTATATGTTGAAATGACAATATTTTGAATATATTTGGTAAAATAAAATGTTTTCAAAATTAAGTTCACCTGTGTGTTTTTTGTTTTTTAACTTCTTCAATGGAGCTCCTAGAAGCTTTAAAATTACCTCTGTGGTTTGCATTACATTTCTATTTTTAGGCATTGGTATAAAAGGATAAAAGCAAATAATACTAAATATCAGTTAAAATGTGAGATTTGATAAGAATGTATTTTAAATGGAGTAAAAAGATAAAGGCAAACAACTAAGGGAAATTCAGGAAAGGAACTAAACATTTAAGAGTGTGATGTGACTATACATTTGCTGAGTGCTTCATTTATCTCCCATAGAAGTCTCTGTGGTGGACCCTCATCTCCGTTTTTAGATGGAGAAAGTAAAGGTCAGTGAGGTTAAGTGCTTTCCTGCCAGGTCACTCAGCTAGCACCTGGAGAACTAGACTGGAGATCTGTGGACCATACTCTGCACAGCACCTCTGAGCTCCTGCAGGTTCCATAGGTACAGGCTTCCTGCAGGCTCCCTGCCTTAGTCCACTCTGGATGCTGAGTGTTTTAAGGATACCCAGGTTTTAGTCTAGTCAAGTATGGTAAGACACACACACATGGAAATGGCTATCATGAAGGAAGAATTTTATTATACTCACAAATACCTAAAAAGAGGAGACACGGCATGCCATGCATGGCCACATGGGGAAGGACCAGGGGTGGTCAGGAGGCAGAGAGGGCAGGGGAAGACATGGACAGAACCTTTGTTGTGGTTTCCATGGGAAGGAATGGGTGAGACAACATAAGCAGGCTTAGGATTGGCCACTTTGGATAATTTCAGCAGGCTCTGGGCATAGAGGCTTCCCCCAGTTGTCTGGTATGTGGCCCTGGGGTGACTAGGGCAGAGGAATAGTAGCTCAGAGTATTAAGAATCCCAAAAAGGAAGTCGTTGGGGTCTGAGCTCTGGATTGGTTGGTTTGTACATGAAAGGCATGCTCCCTGTTGTTTGTTCTCTCTAGCAATTGACTAACCCTGGGAGAGGTGATCCCTCTAGCATCAGCAAGGCCTCAGATATCAAAGCATCAAATATAGAAACTGGAAAACATAGTTATTGCACTGAAGCTCCTCAGGACTCAGGGGCCTGAACTGAAAGCTGGGCCTTACTACGCGCTGGCTTGCCCTGACAGCTTCAGCCTCCAGAGCCTCTGTGCGCCAAGCACCAGTGAGACCCAGAGGGGGAAGCTGATGGAGTAAGGGACACCTTTTCCTGCAGACTGTGGGTTCCAGCCTATCAGCAAACAGCCTGCTCATTTGTTTTGTATCTACTTTCACTCAGTGATGTTTATAACATTCTAAATTGTCAATTTAAGTGCAGTTCCAGTACTGTGGACTGTTTTTAGGTAATCACCAGGTATCTGACTTTATCTTATTTTTTAATAATATGTTTTATTTATTTATTTTCTAATTCATTTTGGGCTGAGTTGGGTCTTCGTCGCTGCGCGCAGGCTTTCTCTAGTTGCGGCGAGCGGGGGCTACTCTTCCTTGCAGTGCATGGGCTTCTCATTGCGGTGGCTTTACTTGTTGCGGAGCACGGGCTCTAGGCGCGCAGGCTTCAGTAGTTGTGACACGTGGGCCCTAGAGCGTGTGGACTTCAATAGTTGTGGGGCATGGGCTCAGTAGTTGCGTGTGGGCTCTAGGGCGCGTGGGCTTCAATAGTTGTGGCTCGCGGGCTCTAGCGTGCAGGCTCAGTAGTCGTGGCGCACGGGCTTAGTTGCTTCATGGCATGTGGGATCTTCCCGGACCAGGGATCGAACCCGTGTCCCCTGCATTGGCAGGTGGATTCCTAACCACTGCACCACCAGGGAAGTCCAGGTGTCTGATTTTAATTCACGTTCTATTACAATTCTAGAGTGAGATGTCAATTGTTTTTAATATTTTCTCATCTATTGTTCTTTAGCTAGGCAAATATCATAAAGAGCAACAGAAACTGGTGGATACTACGGCATCAATTACGCATTAGGTAATTTTTCCCCCTAAATCCCTTGAAATATATTTTATGTTTTAATCTCAGAGTGGAGACGCTAGCACGGCACTTTGAAAGGGAAAATGTTAATTCACCTCAGTGTAATTCAGGCTCTCTTTGAAAGCTGCCCCTTAAGACAACTTGCCATTTATGATGCTTGTGTTGAGAGAGCCCCTGGCCCTGGGACACTTTGCAGAGGAGAGACATGATTCTGTTGGTGGGCACAGACGGCGGCTCTGGTTTGGCTGCCATGCCAATGAGCACTCAGAAACTCAGGAACATGAGTCCCCTCCTCTGCTCCCGACCGCTGCTCCTGCACAGTCCTGTGCAAACACTCAGGGAAGCCTTCTGGGCTCTAGCTACCCTCCCATACGCAGGGGGCACAGAAAAGTCTGACAGAAACTTGGCTTGTCCAGCTTTACAGAACAATTACCCACATCCTTCAGGGTGGATACCTCTGTCCAGCTGTCAAGGTTAATTGTTCAATATTCAGAATCCCAGAGGGGCTGCTCTCTGCAAGTCTGTCTTCCCTCCCCTCCCTGCCTCTGTCTCCACCCTGCCCTCCCTCTCCATCTCCCTCCTTTTCCTCCTCCCTCCCCCACCCCCACTCCACCCCCATCTACTTTCCTCTCTCTCCCTCCCTGTTCCCCTCTGTCCCTCTCTCTGTCCAGGATCCTGTCTCCTCGTAATTTGCACTGCATTTTAGAAAGGTGAATTCTATTAATCTCTCTTGAAAAGGAAAAGCCTCCTTGTTTATGCACCAGCTACCACCTAATGCCTCCCAAAGAGTTCAGAGGACAGCACCTGCTATAAGCTCACTAGAACGAAGGGAGAAAATGGTTTTTGCTGTGTTCCCACTGAGGACTATCAGAAATACATAGTTAATTGCAGGAACAAAGCATGGGTATGATTCTGTCCTAAGGTGCCCAGAGGTACCTGGAGCTCATCTGGACCACTGCTGGTCCTCAGACTCCCCTAGAATCATCACCACATCATCTGATTCCTGAGTGGTTTTCAGCATAAAATGATAACTCGATGATCCCTTCTCTTGGCCAGGACATGCTTGTGGAATTTGGGTCATTCGACCCTTCCTGTCTGATGCCTACCTGCCCAGATTACTGGACCTACTCAGGGTCCCTGACTATCCCGCCACTCTCTGAGTCTGTCACTTGGATCATTAAGAAGCAGCCCATAGAGGTTGATCATGATCAGGTACGTTCTTTCCACATTTCTATGTAAGGAAATTCTAGTCTGCCCCTTTAAAACAAGGCTGGGCTCAAACTTTGGCATCAGTTTTTAACATCTTGTAATGCTCATACATTTTTATTAAAATGCGCTAACATCTTGTGTTAATTTGGATATGAATTAGGAAATGCTTCAAATTAACTAGAGAGAAGAGGTAAAACTTAGGAAACATAAGCTTTTTACTTCCATATTTGACAATGACATATGTTTTATGCATTGTATATTTTATATATAAATATGAATCTCTATATAAACAAGACCCTTTTAAAAGGAAGAATGAAGGCTGAAAATGGATGTGCTCAAACCCTGTAAAATCTTTAAGGGAATTTTGCTATGGAACCTCAGGATAAAAGCAGAACCCAACAATGTCTGTCCAGAAATTTTAAGTCAGTTGTTTTGACCCTGGAGTCTATTTTTTCCTTAGCAACTAAGTGGTGATTACTATGTTAATGCACATATTCTATTTAATTCATAACATAACTGAACTGCAATAATATTTGCTTATGCTTGCTTTATGGGATTTTAATTAATCACAAAGCATTTTCACAAGAACAAAAGGTTCCAGAACCTTTTTTATGAAGCCAGGATAACTGACACCAACACCCACCAAAGATCAGACCAAAAAAAAAAAAAAATGTACAGACTGGTATGTCTGAAGGATATGTTTTTTAAAAAGCTAAAAAGCTAAAATAGGGACTTCCCTGGCAGTCCAGTGGTTAAGACTCCACGCTCCCAATGCAGGGGCCATGGATTCGATCCCTGGTTGGGGAACTAAGATCCCGAATGCTGCATGGCATGGCCAAAAAAAAAAGCTAAAATAATATTTTATAAACAGAAGCCAGCAGTACCTTAAAAGAAATATATACTTTGTGAGAACCTATTGTATAGCATAGGGAACTCTACTTAGTGCTCTGTGGTGACCTAAATGGGAAGGAAATCCAAAAAAGAGGGGATATATGTACACATATGGCTGATTCACGTTGCTGTATAGCAGAAACTGACACAGCAGTGTAAGGCAACTATACTCCAATTAAAAAAAAAAAAAAGGGACTTCCCTGGTGGTCCAGTGGTAAGAATCCACACTCCTAATGCAGGGGGCCCGGGTTCAATCCCTGGTCAGGGAACTAGATTCTGCATGCATGCGTTAACTAAGAGTTCAGATGCTACAACTAAGAGTCCACATTCCGCAACTGAAAAAAAAGATCCCGCATGCCACAACTAAGACCCAGCACAGCCAAAAATAAATAATAAATTTAAAAAAAAAGAAATATATATTTTGTCCAAGTAGTAGTTATTCCAGTAATGCAAGGATGGTTCAATATTACGAATGATATTAATTCATCATATCAGTGAATCTAAATATATTTTAAAAATAATCATTTCCATAGATTCTTAAGAAGCAGTAGCAAAATTCAACATTCAGTTTTTTAAAAAATTTTCAATAAAATAGGAATGTATGGAGACTTCCCTAACTTGATAAAAGAGATTGATCTCAGTTCTAAAGTATATAGTATGCTTAATACGGAAAAGAGTATTACTATGTTAAATTTTAACTGAAGTTATATTTTGGAAGTAGTCAATATAATTAGACCAGAAAAGAAAAAATAAATTAGAAAAACAACAAAAAGAACTACTGCAAAGATAACTGAGTAATTAGTGGAGTACAATATTAATTTCTAGAAATCAGTACACTGGACATGTATACATCACAATCAGTTAAAAGATATAATGGAGGGCTTCCCTGGTGGCTCAGTGGTTAAGAATCCGCCTGCTAATGCAGGGGACACGGGTTCAAGCCCTGGTCCGGGAAGATCCCACATGCCGCGGAGCAACTAAGCCCGAGCGCCACAACTACTGAGCCTGCGCTCTAGAGCCTGCGAGCCACAGCTACTGAAGCCCGCACGCCTAGAGCCTGTGCTCCACAACAAGAGAAACCACTGCAATGAGAAGCCTGCGCATTGCAACAAGGAGTAGCCCCCGCTCGCCGCAGCTAGAGAAAGCCCACGCACAGCAACAAAGACCCAATGCAGCCAAAAATAATAAGTAAATAAAATAAATGAATTTTAAAAAAAGATATAATGGAAGAAAGAATGCTATTTATAATGGAAAAAAAATACAAAACACCTTGGAATCAGCTTAACAAGAAAACTTAAAACATTTCTGAAGGACACAAAAGATTTGAGTTGATAAAATTCATTCCATGTTATTGAATAGGAAGACATCATAGACACCTTTGATGTCAATTCTCCTTAAGTTGTTATCGGCCATGAATTGTTTATTCTTCATAAATTTGATATAATCCTGATAAATATACCAATAGGATTTTTTAATATAAATTTATTTAAAAAATTTTTTTTTATTTTTGGCTGCATTGGGTCTTCGTTGCTGCATGCAGGCTTTCTCTAGTTGTGGCAAGCGGTGGCTACTCCTTGTTGCAGTGTGCAGGCTTCTCATTGCAGTGGCTTCTCTTGTTGCAGAGCATGGGCTCTAGGTACGTTGGCTTCAATAGTTGTGCCACGCGGGCTCAGTAGTTGTGGCTTGTGGGCTCTAGAGCACAGGCTCAGTAGTTGTGGCACACGGGCTTAGTTGCTCCGTGGCATGTGGGATCTTCCCAGACCAGGGCTTGAACCTGTCCCCTGCATTGGCAGGTGGATTCTAAACCACTGCACCACCAGGGAAGCCCATACCAATAGGATTTTAAAATAGGTATGCTACTTCTAACCTCATGTGGAAAAAGAAAAGTATAAATAAAAAGCCAGGGAAAATTGTGAAAGAGAAAATGAAAGATGATTAAATCAACCAAGTTATAAAGCCTCAATAGTTAAATAGTGCTGTACTGGTACACAAATAAAGAGATCAATCATAGGATGAAAACTGTAGATTCAGAAATATGTCCAAGTACATATGAGAATTTAGTTTATGATAAAGGTTGCATCTCAGCCCAGTGAAAGGGAAAGATGAGATTATTCAGTAAGAGCGATGGGGACAATCGAGCAGACATTTGGGGGTGAAAAGTTGGATTGACCATTCAAACCTTACACAAGAATATATTCCAGACATATTAAATATTAAAAATACTGCCATAAAAGTACTAGGATAGGCATAGGAAAATCTTTTCATACATCCAAATGGAGGAAGCTTTTCTAACCATATATCAAAACCAGAAGTCACAGAGATAGCAACTGGTAAGGTAGACCACATAATTTTAAAAAAAAAATTCTGTGTCAGGCTTCCCTGGTGGCGCAGTGGTTGAGAGTCCGCCTGCCAGTGCAGGGGACACGGGTTCGTGCCCCGGTCCGGGAAGATCCCACGTGCCGTGGAGCGGCTGGGCCCGTGAGCCATGGCTGCTGAGCGTGCGCATCCGGAGCCTGTGCTCTGCAACGGGAAAGGCCACAGCAGTAAGAGGCCCGCGTACCGCAAAAAAAAAAAAAAAAAAAAAAAAATCTGTGTCATGAAAACCACCATAAACAAATGACAGAATACAGAGTTTGCTCATAAGCCTGGGCTTGGTGGCCTATACATTTATTCCGCTACTATCCTTCATATTTAAAAATTGACATAACACTGAAAAATAAATAAATTAAATAAATAAATCAGAGGGTCAGTGGCCCATGTGAGGACTTTTCAAATGAAATTTCAACATAGAAAATTCAGTAAGAAAAAAATGTTAGCTGTCATCAATAATCCTAGTTGCTTACAATCTTACCACTAAGTGTTAATCATTGTTTGGATAAATCCTTCTGGTCTTTTACTTATACAGATACACATAAATCCTTCTGTTCTTTCATCTATATAAATATATACAATTTTTTGAACAAAATGGAATCATTCTGTACATGCCATTTTGTTGCTCTTTTCACTCGATGATGTGTGGAACATTTTATAGATAATAAACATTACCTTCAATATCATTTTTAATGGCTATATACTAGCCCATTTTATAGCTCTAATGAAATATATTATTGATACTTGGGCTATTTCTAATCTTTTGCAATTAGCCACATAAAAATAAACCTGAACTACTCAGACACGTTCCTAATTAATGAGGGTATATGTGTGATTTGCAAGTACGGTCACTGTGTTGGGTGCTTGTCCTTGGCCTACTTGGCCTGAAGTCTTTAATCCAGACAAATCTTCCCATGCTTGCCTGCTGTGCCCTAGGCTGTCCTCTCTGTAGCTACAGTGTGCCTGATTGAGTGAGGAAAATGCTACAAAGAGCTTTTCCAGCTGGCTTGAAGTCAAGTGTTCTATAACATGTTTGCTCAGAAAGCCAAGGGGCTACTGATTGTTGCTACTGCCACACTGGAAAACAAGCCTTTGATTTGGGATCACTCCTTTTATACTGAGCTGCACTGTTCAGTACCTTAGCCACAAGACACGTGTGGGCATTTAAATTTAAGTATAAATACATTTAAATTGAAACTAAATTAAAAATTTAGTTCTTGGTCACAATGGCCACATTTCAAGTGCTCAGCAGCCAGCCATTTGTGGCCTGTGGCTGCTGTAATTAGGACCTTTCCTTCACCACGGAGAGTTCTATTGGACAGTGCTGGCAGGAGGCACCCCACTGCCTGTTAAGACCTCCACCTGCATTGCCCTGTCCGCAATGCCCAGGTGCGGTAAGCAATCAAGACTACGTTATGTTAAGGATTCAGTTAAATTTTGAAAAAACAAAACATTTTTGGCACTGTTACTATATGCATCAAGCCTTTTATTTATTATCCTGTAGCCTGGCTATTTTTGCCCATTTAAAGATGAGGTTTCTGAGAACCAAAGATGAAGTAACTTGGACTTGGCACATGGCTAATACGTGGGGGACAGGGCCTTTGATCGCCAGTCTTTGAATCCCAAGTGCCCCACTGGCTTCACCACGTCCTGCTACTCTCCTCACACAACATTTTATTCCCTGTCCAGCAGTGAAGGGATTCCTGCCCAGAAGTAAATTCTCCTTCTGTATCCAATTTTAGACAAATGTTTCAGGGTAGTAAAAATGAAAGTAATTTATTCATGAAGTAAAGCTGTTTTTCTATTGAAATTATTTATGCTTCCTGTTTCTGTTTCTAGCTTGAGCAATTTCGGACCCTGCTCTTCACTTCTGAGGGGGAGAAAGAGAAAAGAATGGTGGACAACTTCCGCCCCCTTCAGCCCCTAATGAATTGCACTGTCCGCTCATCCTTCCCTCACGACTATGTGCTGAACATACAAGCAAAACCCAAGTCGTCTACCAGCCAAGTGACCCCCTTAGACGCCATTATCTAGGTGGTATCTTGCTTAAATATATACTAGTTCTTTAAAAATTGCTAACTAGACTCTTCTAAATGCCTGCATTTAATAATTATGGATGTGCCTTTCTTGGTATGGCAGCGCTCCTTAGTCTTTGAGGGAAGCTCTTTGGTAAACAAATTCTTACTTTTATTGATAATGATGTTTATCATTAAGTACCAGCAAGAGACACAGATTTCTCTTATAGCAACCTGCTGGTAATTGTAATGTCTTTCTATGTGTGACATTTTTGAGCTGTCTTTTTACTGATATGTTTATCAATTGGTGGTTCTACAGAGTTATAAGTAGGGATGATAATCAAAATATTTAACAACTGGTAAGGCACAGACACTGAGCATCCAGAATGCAGGCTTTTCAGAAACAGCCACAGGACCCAGATTGGTACTTCTTGGCTGAACATTGGCTATGGTTTTAGGTATATTTTATTTTAAAACATGAATGAGTATTCTTTTATAAGGCCTTCTCAATGGGTATATTTGCCTCGATTTTCACTTGTCATTACTAGTACAGGACATGATTACTTACTATCAATTTATAATATAGAAAAAATATTTTGTGAGCTTCCTTGGCGGCGGAGTGGTTAAGAATCTACCTGCCAAGTCAGGGGACACGGGTTCGAGCCCTGGTCTGGGAAGATCCCACATGCTGAGGAGCAACAAAGCCCGTGCGCCACAACTACTGAGCCTGCGCTCTAGAGCCCGTGAGCCACAGCTACCGAGCCCGCATGCCACAACTACTGAAGCCCACCCGCCTAGAACCCGTGCTCCGCAACAAGAGAAGACACCGCAATAAGAAGCCCGCGCACCGCAACGAAGAGTGGCCCCCGCTTGCCACAACTAGAGAAAACCTGTGCGCAGCAACAAAGACCCAACGCAGCCAAAACTAAATAAAAATAAATAAATTTATTTTAAAAAAAAGAAAAAATATTTTGTAATCCTAAAAACACAAGGGTTTACTTATATCTGGAAATCCTTTTGCACTTCTGAAAGTCAGATGTTTTACTTAAAGGCTTGATCATATAGAAAGCATATGCAGAATATTTTAAAGAAAAAGCTTTAAGTGCCTAGAACTTAAAATTCTTTCATGATCCATTTACAGAAATACTTTTCAAAAGGCTAGTAATATAATAGTCTATGGTTTATAATATTATTTTGAATTGTTTGTACATTGTTTCATAGAATACAATATTTTCCACAATGACAGAACTATCTTGACTTCCCTTTAAAACTATCTGAACCTTATTTCATTAGTTGAGGTTCTGTGCAAGGCAGGTGATCAACATAAATCTCCTAATTTATACAGTGGTTTAGAAGACTTTTGCAGGGACTTCCCTCGTGGCCCAGTGGGTAAGACTCCACGCTCCCAATGCAGGGCACCCGGGTTTGATCCCTGCTCAGGGAACTACAACCCACATGCACGCCGCAACTAAGAGTTCGCATGCCGCAACTAAGAAGCTGCATGCCACAACTAAGACCTGGTGCAGCCAAAATAAAATAAATAAATAATAAAATAAACATTTAGAAGACTTTTGCTATAATAATAGGGAAAGAAACCTGTCAAATAGGCTAAAACCTAGATAATTCTACATATTCTGAGGAATCCATGCCACTGTTGCCCTTGCTTGTAAATATGTGGAATGTTTTTAATTGCCTATGCCTGTGTTCAAATTCAATACTGCATTTACTAGTATATTTCTTTCATTAGTATGCTAGTCATCCGATCTGCAAGATAAGGTTGGATGAATATACTTAACACTACTGAACTATACACTGAAAAAGGTTAAGATGGCAAATTTTATTTTAATGTGTATTTTACCACCATTAAAAATAACTAATAAATTCAGTAGGGAAAAAAATAGGGTTGGAGTTGTATGTGTAAGTTTGGGGGCATATCTCTGCTCTTAAAAAAGGAAGGGGGTAAAGGCATTGCTTCTAGAGTGCATGCCTTCTCTGGAAAAGGGAAGCATATATGCTCTAGGAAATGAATAAAATCCTTTAAAAGATTAATATGGGGAAAAAGTTATGTTAACTTTATATATTTTTTCTGTTTTAAACCATAGTTATCTTTAAAAGGTAAACACACAAGATATGCATTTTTCAGGGCACACAGGCTTCCCTCCTAGGTCTCTTGCAAATTCTTAATGCAAAATTCAATTGCAGTGAGTCTTCCAAATTGACTCACAGAATGCCTGACTTGCCCTTCTATCTCAGAGATACAAAGGATGTATTCATAGGGTGTGTCCCTGCTGGCCACCCGTGATCAACTTACATCTGGTGTTCTGGTATAGTTATTAACAGCACCCTCTTTCACTCTCAACCATGTCCTGCTTTGCATGACAAATTCTTGGTCACCTTCTCTGCAGAGGTTATGGAAACTGCCTTGGGGATGTGGTTTCTTCCATGCCTTAGTCAGATGACCCCCAAGGGGGTGATGTAAATTCCCTGGCTACTGATACACCCTCAGGAGAAACTTTTCAAGTCTTTTCTGCCTCCAAAAAGTGTTTTACTTGTGCCTTCCTAGACATGAAGGGGGAAAGTGGGCTTGAGGGCTGTCAAAGGGCTTGAGAAAGAATTCTGTACTAAAATTGCTGCTTATCTTCATTAAATAATATAATAAAACCCTTTCTTTACACTATTAATATTTGTTTAATGACTTTTTCTTCCTATTAGTTTTTTTGAGCATGTAAGGTATCTATACAATTAGCGAGACAAGGTGAGATCAGAGAGTGACTGGAAAACTCATGAGGGATTTACTAGAGAGGCAGGAATGGAAAGATCCACCCGCTGCTCCTCAGCTCACTATGGAACCAGTGCACAATCTGCTGACATCAGGGCAAGCTTCTAGCCCCTTTCTCCTTTCCCAGGGCTACATGGGTTAGGGTGAGGTTGGCTATTCTAAAACCAGGCATCCACCTCAAAACAGTTTAGGAAGATGTCCTTCCCTTGCTCACTTTGGGGACACATTCTTTTGGCACAGTATTAGCAAAACTACAGTATTGTAATCACTTTAGGTATTTTTCTGTTCACTAGAAGACTCAACTTTTGATACCTATTCTACTTAATGTTTTATTGTCTTTTTAATTCAACTTTAAGTTCTTTCATGCAAAATTTTATTGATCAAAATGGTAACAGTTCAATTAAGCAAATAAGCTCAATTTGACCATGTAATTAGTACATATTAACAATACTGGCTACTTTGCATGTAAATAGTAATGCATTCTTGTTGTTAGGAACTGAATGTTTGTATCCCCCCAAAGTTCCTGTGTTGAAATGTAACCCCCAATGTGATGCTATTAGAAGGTGGGGCCTTTGGGAGGTGACTAGGTCATGAGGTTGGAGCCCTCATGATGGGGTTAGTGCCTTTATAAAAGAGACCACACAGAGCTCTCTCAGCCCTTCCACCATGTGAGGATACAGAGAGATGGGCATCTATGAATCAGTAAGGAAGTACTCACCAGACACTGAATCTGCCAGCACCTTGATCGTGGACTTCCCAGCCTCTAGAACTGTGAGAAATAAATTCCTGTTATTATAAGCCATCCAGTCTTTGGTATATTGTTATGGCAGCCCGAACAGACTAAGACACTTGTCCCTGTGTACATTTTGATCCCTGCTTATCAAATTCAATCTACTCTTCGAAAATGGTACTTTGGTTTCAGTTCTAGGTGGGGATATCAACTCTGCCACCATTCCAGGAGTTGTGTTGCTTTGAGCTTATCACTGGACAAAAGAATCAATAAGAATATTAACTGAATGAAGAATAACTTTATTCACTAATAACTGAATAAGAATTGATTGAATAAAGAATAACTACCACTGGATAGTTCCCTGGTCCAAAGAAAACTTTTAATCAGTTGCACAAATATAGATTTGCATGCATTTTCATATTAATATGCACTTATAAGTATCTTATCTTGCTATTTTAAGTGATAACTGTAATCTAGAAAATATATAAAGCCTTTGGCATAGCAATGAGTGTTGGAGAGGACTTGAGACCCCACTGTATGTCCTTGAATAAATCTGGTGATTAATACTGAAATTAATGGTAGGTGAGAAATGAAATGTTCTTTCCTGAGAATTTCTGCATTGACCTTTCGGTGAGTCCTAGTACCATTGTCCTACTAGAGCAAGAAAAAAAACAAATTAATTTAAAGAGTTCCAACCTGGCATTCAGAAAGTAGACATTTCTTGCTCTCCCTTTATGCTTGCAATAAATGAAAAATACATTTATGGATCATTCTTTGGTCACTTTATAATAACTAAGACTCATATTTAGGGACTTCCCTGGTGGTCCAGTGGTTAAGACTCCGCACTCCCACTGCAGGGGACATGGGTTTGATCCCTAGTCCGAGAAAAAAACAAAACAAAACCCTCATATTTAGTAATAGCAGTATCTATTACATCATTTATATGAGTAAAATATTTTCTTTAACTTTTTAAGAACAATCAGCTATTTTCTACTGACAAAATAAGACAAAAGTTTAGGCCTTTTCCCATAGAGAGGGGATAAACCAAAACATATATATTTGAGAATAAGTAGATGTTGTATTTCAGGCACCAAGAAAAAGAGAAAATACATGTTACATTGCAGAACAAAGATAAATTTGTTCTATTTATCAGAATATCATAGTAGAATGTATCTTTGCATTACATTTTTACATACCTTATTTTTATCTTATGATTTATCGAATTCAAATGATGGTAACTGTAGTTTGGAAATGGAATTGGCTTTTAGAGTAACTTCTGTAATGAAATTAACTTGAGCAATTTAAGCTTATTCATGAAAATGAACGCAGCCGTTAACTGTTGAAGATAAACCTCTAACTCCTATAAAAGGAGATTTGCATTCATTTCTAAATCATAATAGAATAAAATCGAAATCTGTATCTCTTTTTAATTAGAAGTATCTTCCTAGAAGACATTCTTAGTTATTCTGACATGAAAGTCTGGTCTGATTCATAAGCAATGTTACAGCAACCCAAACACTGATGCTTTCAGAATGGCAGCAATTCTCAGCATAAGCCCTGGTCACAGGAACCAGCAAAATTGGAGATTTGCACAGCTATATTTTGTGCCACCCAGGGCATTCTCTAGTTAGAGGCCGTAACTGCCAAGTCTTCACCTTCAAGAAGTTTAAGATTTAGTGCCAGATGCAGTCTTATGAAGGCAACAAAGTACAGTATAGTGTGATAGGTGTTATAAAAGGTGAAATACTTGTGCTGAGAGCACCCGCAGGACAAGCACCTAACCCACTCTTGAGGGGGTTGGGAAGTTTTCACGCTGCCTCTGCCGTTAATAACAGATAAAGTTTTGGGGACACTAACTATTGCCAGGCACTATGCCAACATATAGCATTCCCTTGATTTTTACTGATGAGAAAACTGAAGACTAAACATTAGGAACTGGGAGTTCCCTGGCAGTCCAGTGGTTAGGACAGCCAGAAAAAAAAAAATTAGGAATTTACTCAAGATCAGAGAGCCAAGCCTTGAGTTTCCCAGTCCATCCAACTCCAAAGTCTATGTCCCTAATTACCGATGCACTGAGCTGGACAAGCTCCACTTGGAGGCTTGTTACTGCAAGTGTCTTTCTAAGAGGGAGTAGGGCAGTTTATGAAGAGTTTGGGCTTCTGCTGAATGATTTCAAGGAGGGACTAGGGAAACAGGCAGCTTAGTAATTGGGTATCTCAGTAATTTTGATTTGGAGGAGAGAGGGAAAAAGGTAAGCCAGGGAAGTTATCCAATTATCAAAAGATGGGGGTTGTTAATCCTTTTGCAGTCGCAACCTGTCCTTGGGAGAAACACTTTTTTCTTGGTCTTGTCCCTGGCCTTGTATGTGTAAATCACGGTCTAATTATTAGAAGGGTTTATTTTGTTTTCTCAGTCCCTTACCCAATTGCCCCAGTTTAATTCCTTGTCACCTCTCACCTAGATTGCGTTATTCCGACTGTACCCTTTATATTGCAAACCAGAGTAATTTACCTAAAACACAAATATGATCACAACAAGCCTCAACTTAAAATCTTGCAATGGTTCTCTGTTCCCTACAGAGCATAATTAAGGCTTCTTGGAATGGCCCTCCTCCACAACCTAGCCGCAGCAGTATTCAAGGAATACCGCTGTATTCCTTGAAACTTTCAAATTGCCCTTTATATTCGATGGCCAAAATTCTCGCGGTTCTGGCAGATCCCACCTTGCTTCACCTCTTAGTGCCTTTGCTTATGCTGGTTTACCTGCAATTCCATTACCACCCTCTCCACCTGAGTAAAGGTCGTCTGCCTTCAAAGCAACTCAGGCATCAGAAAGCTCTCCCTGAATCTCCAGGCGGACTATGTTAAGTAATCTTAGTTGCCTGTACCATATTATCTAATCTATGAATTGGTCCTTCTCTGCCTCTAGATTGTAAATTCCTTGGGAGTAGAGGTTGCACCTTTGCAGCCTCGGTAGTTAATTTCGCCTATAGAGCCGGCAGGTGTGAATGGAAGGGGGCGGCGTAAGGAGCTTTGTCTAAGGCGTTGATAGGTCGAACTATGGAAGGAACCAGAGCCTCGGACTGGAAAGCAAGGCGAGCAGCGTGAGAGATGAGGCTTTGTGAATGGACGAGAAAGAGGGAGGTGTGGCTTTAACTTCTTGGCCACAAGACACCTCACAATGAGGTGGGGAGAGGGAGTGATAACGCACTGGGGAAGCGCTACGAGGGAAAAAGTACTTACAAGACGGGTTAGGAGCCCAGAGGATTTTTCGAGAAGGAGACATTTACTTGTGCAGGATTTTGGAAGACGAGCTACCTACCTCCCGTCGTCCGTCTTTGGTCAGCCAAGGGGGAGACAGGCTACCGCCCCTCTAGCCCGAAAGGCCGCGCAGCGACCGCGACTCCGCGACTGCGCGCGACCGCGGACGCCTTCAAGCCTGCCCCTTCCGGCCGACCGTTGCGGGGCGTGGCGGTGCTGGCAAGATGGCGGCGTCCGAGAAAATGATGTTTCCGGAGAAGCTAAGGTGAGCTGGGTTGGGGGAGGTGAGCTGACAAGAAAAGGGGACGGAGCGGACCGAGGCTGGGTTGAAGGATTTGCAGGCAGAAAGGGAGCTGGGCCAAGCAGATAAGCCACCGCGGCAGCTCGATCCCTTCCCTCGGCGCGCCCCGGACTGTCCGCGGGCGTCTGTGGGCTCAGGGAGGCGAGGAGGGGTACAGGTGATGGGATGGAGAAGACCTGCCGTCTGCGCATGGGATGGCGAGGCGATGGTAACAGCATGCTCTGTAATTAAAACACGGGAAGCAAGGTTTCACTTTCGAGCGCCCAAACGAGTTCCTGTCATTGGGCGCGGAGGAGAGGGGAGCTCAGGCACCGTTGCAGGTGCGGCCACTGACGCTGGAGTGTGTTTGTGTCTTGTTTTTCCAGCCACAAAAAGTACAGGGCCGCCCTGAAGAAGGAGAAACGAAAGAAACGTCGGCAGGAACTCGCTCGACTGAGAGACTCAGGTAATGGATTCATCCTGTTTTCTGTGTATGCAACTGCTCCCCCGACTCCCGTCCTGAGGCCCCAGTGTCAGAAGGAAAGCAAGTACCGTATCCGAAAAAGAATTGCTGTGGCCACGGCCTCTCAAAAAGTTGTGTTAGACCCATGTCAGAAACAATGTTAACGTACTCAAGGGGTGGGGGGGGGAAGTCACGGTGAATCATCACCCACTGATTACGTGTTAGGTATTTATGAAGTATCTAATATTACAGGTGCAGGCATTACGAATTACAGTAGCTGGCCCAGCCTTTGCACGTAGTAAGTATTCAATGAATAGTTTTCTTTGTAAAACCAGCAGGAGTCGACAGTTTTAGACACTTTGCAAGTTTTTCTTAAATTTCACTAACATGAGAGACCCCTTGTTGACATTATTTAAACATATATGCATAAAATTAGTTGTGAAACTTACTTGACTTATAAAGCGATATACTTACAAATCACAAAACCAAGTGAAATTATACAATTATACATCCAGTCCCCTGCAGTGGAAGTTCAGAGTCTTAACCACTGGACCGCCAGGGAAGTCCCCATATCTACATTAATGTAGTGTTAGGGATGATGGGAAATAGATGCTCACAACGTGGATATGGTACTGAGTGGAGTTTGGAATGCCACTACTACTGTTGCCCTGTGGTTATTTATCACTTTTTTTTCCTATTAAAATACTGTGGAACCTTCATCTGTACTGATGGTGGTGTCATTTGGCCTTCATGGCAGAATCTAACATTTGTATATTAAACCTACCTGTTTAATGAACTTAGTTGTAAAGTTGTATAGTGTAGTTATAAATGCAGACGAAAGCACTGAAATCACGCAGGAGTACTGAGTTATAATGGTTACCATACACATTAGCCAGAATATGCCTGTTAAATTATCCTAGACAATTCTTGGAGTCCACAGACTCAAGGAACCAGGATTCTCCAGCCTTGAGAAAATAGCCATGGAGGTTTTACTTACCATTGGAGTTACCTTGTAACTGTTTCAGTAGCATTACTTGGGATACTTAGAATGGAAGGGGCGGTGCGTTGCCCTGCAGCCTGTATTAGCATCTCTGTTTTATTCGTTCAAAACTGGCCCACTAGAGGCAGGATAAAGCATCAGGGATAAAAGGAAAAACAGGTTAGGTTGGCGTTATTGATGCCCTTAGTGATTTCCCAGCCTCCTTGAAGTTTTCAGCTTCCTTACTTTGTTAACCTGTTTTCTTGTAACATGCCCCCACTTTTAAAAACTCTTCTTTTTCTTTACATATTTTAAATCCAACATATTCCATTGATTTTTTATTCCCCTTTAACTTTGTAAAGTGCATTTGGAGTGAGCCTCTGTGAATAGGCAGGTGGATGTGTCCTTTGGCAGTTTAGTCAATTGAAGGATGCAGCTCACTGGTCTGCTCGTGATTATATATGGCTAATGGCAGATCCAAGACTAAGCGCTTGTCTCTGGATGGCTGCTCCTGCTTTGGCCTACTCCAACTCACAATTCTTTACTTAGTGGTGCTTCATGAATAGTGTGGTCTACCAAATGCTGCTGTGGGTTGTAGCACACGTTGCATGGGCAAACATTACAGAAGGCTAGAATATAGAAGTATTCTGTAAGGATTGCTATAAGAGTGAATTGGCAAGTGATTAGTAGAAATTTCTGTAGTATCAACCTCTCTATTACAGGTAGCCTCTTTAGCCCCCAGTTCTACTTGAAATAATCTGAAACGAGCTGCATTATCAGAAATTAAGGTAACATGAAGGATAAAAAGCAAGTTGCAAAATTGTAGCATGATTCCATATACAGTTACATGTATAATACAATTAGATATACATTTGACCCTTAAACAACATGGGTTTTGAACTGCTCAGGTCCACTTATATGTGGATTTTTTTCAATAGTAAACACTGTTGTACTACATGGTCTGCAGTTGGTTGAATCCAAGGATGCAGAACCACAGATACAGAGGAATCATGGATGTGGAGAGCCGACTCTAAGTTATACATGGATTTTCAACTGCGTGGAGGGCCAGTGCCCATTAACCACTGCATTGTTCAAGGGTCAGCTGTATGGTGATTATCTAGGACTGGGTGAGTCTTTGGTTAGACCTATACTTAATATATGTGACAGACAATATCTTTTTCCTTTTAGCCTGAGATCTTCTGTTATATTTCCTTAAGATCACTTCAGTTTTCCTCCTTTTTTTCCCTCACATTTAAATTCTGAGTAGAAGAGGATATAAATTTTTATTATATTAAAACTTATTTTCCCATGTTTTCATTTTATTTTTATTTTTTTGCGGTACGCGGGCCTCTCACTCTTGTGGTCTCTCCTGTTGCGGAGCACAGGCTCCGGACACGCAGGCTCAGCGGCCACAGCTCACGGGCCCAGCCGCTCCGCGGCATGTGGGATCTTCCCGGATCAGGGCACGAACCCATGTCCCCTGCATCAGCAGGCGGACTCTCAACCACTGCGCCACCAGGGAAGCCCCCATGTTTTTATTTTGAAAATGTTCCAATGTACAGAAAGTTGAAAAAGTGGTTCAATAAACATCCATGAACCCTTCGTCTAGATTTGTCAATTGTTAACATTTTGCCTTACTTTCTCTCTATATATAGATAGATCCATATGTACAAATTTTTTCTGAACCCTTTGCATATCAGTTGCATATCCATACCCCTTACCCCTAAATACTTCAGCCTGCATCTCTTAAGAATAAGGACCATAGTACTAAACAAAGGAACATTAATTCAGTAATATATATACAGGCCATATTTAAACTTTCCCAATTCAAGTTTGATTATTTTGAAAAGCTCAAGCCAGTTGTCTTGTGGAATGCTCTGCATTCTAGATTAGTCTGTCTTCTGATTGGCTTCAGGTTACACTCTATAGCAAAATACTACAAAGCTGATGCTGTATAGCTCTCATTGCATACATCAGGGGGCCTCTCATGTCAAGTTGTTCCACTCCTAATGATGCAAGTGTGGTCTAAGTGTTGCCAATCAGATGGCTCCATTGTAAAAGATGTTCCTGCCTTTGTAATTAGTACTCGTCTGAGGGCTGATATTTTGAGATAGTGTAAATAAATATTCTCTTCCCAAATAAATATCCTCTTCCTACAGTGGGGTGCAGAAGTGAGGACTTTTCTACCTAAGTCTTTCTACATTTTTTAGTTGCCATTCTTCTATACAGGTGGATGTTCCCTCTCACACCTCACCATCTTTTGGGGTATCACTATGGAACCATCAATAAATTTTTTAAGTTTAATGTGTTATCTACTACCATTATTGTTCTTTTCAGTGTTCACATTGTTCCAATTTGGGCGATTGGGGCCCTTTATTATTAGCAAGTTTTAAAAACAGGTTTGTACCATAATTGTAAAGATGAAAAATTGTATGTAAGTTTTTCCCTGAATTATTGACCAAGGTTTTGTAATATACAGATAGTGTACTAAAACACTGACATTCCTTCAGGACTCTCACAGAAGGAGGAGGAGGAGACAGCGGCGGATGCCTTTATTGAAGAACAACGACGAGAAGAAGAGAGGCTGCTGGAGAGAGAGAGGTCAGCACTGATTGAAGCGCTTCCTGCGAACCCAGTTATTTTACTTGAATATCCTAAATCTTCGCTAACTAGGGCGGGTCTTCTTTATACAATCTTATACAAAATAGGTCTTATAAAATACCCTGGATAAACTGTTTAAACCGCTAGCTGATGGGCTGAAAAAAGATATTGTCTTTAAAAACAAAAGTATTATTCACTCTTTTTGCTCATTGGTAAATGTTTTTGAAAAAAAATCCAAATAATTAAGAAGTGTAAACAGTGAAAGGGCTTCAGTAAACTCAACACACCAAAGATAGCCCCAATAAGAAGGTAAGAAAGAAACTGTAGATGTAGTATATATGTATATTTCTATCGTGGGATGATATTTATACCTATTTTTCTATAAATTGCTTTTTTCGCTATATAGGACATTTATTTCGGTGTTGGTGCAGAGATCTAATTCAACCATTTCAATAGCAACACAGTATCCATTGTATGACTGGCATAATTTATTTTCTATTCATAATTTATAGTTCTCTACTGATGGACATTCAGGTTATTTACTATTAAATAACATTCACTTACCATGTACTATTAATTTACTCTTATTTACTATTAATTTATTATTATTTTACATTCAGGCTTTTTACTATTATAAAAAAGTTGCAGTGAGTATCCATGATTATAAATCCATGGTAATTGTCCTATTATTTCCTTAGGAAAATGCCTAGAGGAGAAGTACACGTAAAAGGTAGATGGGCAGGTAGAAAGGGCATCCAGATTGCAGTTTGCAGCCTTTCCAAGAGTGAAGCAAGGTGCCCATCTCTCCACACCTTCACTCACACTAGGCATTATCAGTTCTTAAAACTCCTTTAGTGAAAAGTCATATTTCATTGTTTCAAATGTACATTTAAAAAAAATTTTTTATTAGAGTATAGTTGATTTACAATGTTGTGTTAGTTTCTGCTGTATAGCAAAGTGTATCAGTTATACATATACATATATCCACTCTCTTTTAGATTATTTTCCCATATAGGCCATTACAGAGTATTGAGAAGAGTTCAAATGTACACTGCTTAATTAGTAGGGTTGAGTATCTTTTTATATATTATCTATTTGTAGCTTGCTTAGTTCTTGCACCTTTCTCTTTTGGGATTCATTTTTTTTTAAGTTTGTTGTGCAAGCAATGTTATTACTTGATTAAGGATATTAATCCTTTATCTGTCCTGTGTGTGATGTATATTTTTCTCATTTGTCATCAGTCCTAACTTGGCTTATCGTGTTACTCACATAATTTGATCTCCATGTCGTCAATTTCATCATGATATCTAGCCTTGATGTCTGATTTCAAAAGGCCGCCCCCATCCCAAGTTGACAAAAATATTCTGCTCTTTTTCTCTTTTGGTATTTTTCAGGGGGTAGTTTGTTTTTTATTCCCCAAGTGGTACACAGTAATATGAATCTGCTTAATGCTACTCGACTGTACACTTAAATGGTTAAAATGGTAAATTTTATGGTATGTATACTTTGCCACAATAAAAAATAAATAAATAATTTTTTAAAGGAGAAAAAACTTTATAGGTCCTGTCTAGCTATTCAGTGTGTTCACTGGAAATGTTGCTTCTTTTCTTGTAATTAGTTCCTGTTACCCAAATAAGCACATAAATAGGTGGAAATATGAAAATGCTGAAAAAATTTTAAAAAAGTAGTAATGATTGGGAACAGGGAGTTGGATTCAGCCAGATCTGCATTGCAGTCCTGGCCCTGCTACTTACTAGCTGTGTTCAAGTTGCTTAATCTCTCTAAGCTTCAATTTCCTCGCCTTAAATATGGACATAAACAGGGACTTTCCTGGTGGTCTAGTGGTTAGGACTCCACGCTTCCACTGCAGGGGGCACGGGTTTGATCCCTGGTTGGAGAACTAAGATCTCACATGATGCAGCCAAAAAAAAAAACCCATCAATCATAGTACCTACAGCATAGAATTGGGGAGATTAAATGAGATTAATGAGGTGGTAAGTGTATAGCGCTTAACGTAGTGTGAGCAGATAGGAGGTGCTGTAATATCTCTGGTTGTTCTTACTACTAGAGATTTCTGTAATGATAAAGATGATATGTATAGCATGAAATAGGGAAGTCATTTTTCTTGCTTTCCCATTTACTTAGATGCTTCTTTTAAATCACATACACATGTCTTTGTGTTCCCTTGATTTTTGTTTATTCCTATACGAGTTGCATAATACTTTATTGTTGAAAAGCAGGAAACTTATTTGAAAATACTGAATGGCTTTATGTACTACTTAAAAGGAGGTGTATAGTGTCAAAGGTAAACAGAGCCGGACATTAAAGTGCAGGAACAGACTTTATTCAGTAACTCCTGACAGTAGGGGAAGACCTGAGCTCCATTCTGGTTTGTGCAGAGGCGATTTGGGCATTTAAAAGGGAGAATGAGGAAAGTGAACAGTACCAGGAGTTGATCCCTGTGAAGGTGACCAGGAAGCTGTGTTCGTTAGTGGGCAGTTAGGGAAGTTAGGGCTTTATCCTCCCACAGAGACTGGGAGCCAGAGGCCTCATCCTTCTTAATGACTGCATTTCCCAGGAATGGCTCTCAGGCCCTTGAGAGAGACCCTTATGAGCTGTAAGAGACACATATTCATAATTAGAGACACATATTCATAATTAGAGACACATATTCATAATTACGAGCCCTTTTGAGTAATGCTCTAGGAGAGGGAAGGCAGAGGCCTATTATCAGGTGTTGGCCAGAGCAAACAGTCCATTTTCTAGGCAGCATTGAGTTTTCTCAGGCAGGCATTTTAATGTCTTGGGGGGTGGGAGGTGATGGGGTCATCCTAGGGACACAGCCTTATGCTGCTAAAAGGCATGCTAGAGTTTGCTCAAGTCTCTTAGTGCAGGGGGTTGACAGAGTTATGTGCCCAGAGTTCTAGAGTTCTCAGTATTATATCCAAGTTACTGAGTTTTAAAGTTTGTAATATTTTACTCTTTTGTGGTCTTAAATATATATACACTTTGGTTCAGTTTATTTACAATGAATATCTTCCTCAAAAGGTTCATGAATCAGAGTTCTGCACACTGAAACATTTACATATACTCTATGACATACACAGGAACGTTGACACATGCAACATGCCAGTGTCTACTATGGCTAAAAGATGGGTTCCTGGAATCTGTAGTTGGAAATGGAATACTTTTTCCCATCAAGTATTTGAAATTGTGGTTGGGTCCCCAGACTAGACATAAAACCTTATTTAACTGCTAATGTCCCTGAAGTAATATAGAACAGTTTCTCATATTTCATTTTCCTTTTACAAATTCAGTGGGAAAATGCAGTCTAGGTTTTAAACACTTAATCGGCTAATAAACTTTTGAAATATAACCCATCTTTAAGTCGGAAACTTGTGGTATTGGATATCTGAGACACCATTTTAAGATAAGATCACTCTTTATAATTGGTCATTTCTAAAAATAAACTAGACACCCACTAATCTGTTTTTGTAACTCTTTGTCATCTTTTCTTACAACCTATAGCTTTCTTTATTTTAAAGACACGATCACGATGTAGTTCTATTTTTCTTCTCTCAGCAGTTAGGTGCTTGGGGCAAACCACAGGAGTCTCTCAGCTGTGAAGAGTAGCAGTCCAAGGGTTTACAGCAGGAGATGTCAGGTTTTTATCATGCTGCAATCCTGCGACGGGCACTTTCAAAATGCATAGAACAGGAAGGGTAATACTTCCTGAATGTGAAAAGCTGGATGTTACTCACTTTATTGGCACCTACACATCACTGTGGTCAACCTAAAGGGAAAGCTAGAGTATCATTGTTTTGTGTAAAGATATTACAGATAGGAAATGGAGAAGTAGTGATTTTATGCTGTCACCCTCTAGGAGGACATGCTAAAATGTAGTGCTTTTCCAATATCACTACGCATCTCTTGATCCTCTTACCTCCACTTAACTGCTTTCTAGAAAATATCTTTCATGATACTTTCGTCATTCCCAAAATCCCATTTGCTATCATATATGTGTGTGGATGTATTTGTAGATTAGTGCCCATTTCTTTTATCTGATCACATCGTTACATCAATAGGCAAAAATTACATGAGGAGTGGTTGCTGCGGGAACAGAAGGCGCAAGAAGAATTCAGAATAAAGAAGGAAAAGGAAGAGGCAGCTAGAAAACGGCAGGAAGAGCAAGAGGTATGGTATTAATCAGATAACCAGTTAACCAAAACGACTCTCATTGAGTTACATACCTTGAACTTTAAAAATCGGATATTATCCATTTTACCAGTGTTGAAGTTTTTCATTTATTTGCCCCATATGTGAAATGTTGTAAAAAAGTGAGTCTGAAAAATAATTACCTTTCTTCTTTCTTTTTTCCTCTGTAAAGAGAAAGTTAAAGGAAGAATGGGAAGAACAGCAGAGAAAAGAGAGAGAAGAAGAGCAGCAGAAGCTACAGGAGAAGAAGGAAAGAGAGGTGATTCCAGTCACAGGAGGATAGATGCACTGCGTATCCTCTTAGTGAGCGGATGGGGCGGGTGATAGGCTTGAAGGATAAGCTATAGGCATGTCAGGTTTGGACTTGATTTTTTCTTTAGAGTCATGTTTTTAGTTTGGATATACACTAGCGTTTCCTTATGATGCTCTTCTTTGGGTGGGTGCTGTGGCAGATGCCTTAAATGAAGGTTTTTCTTCATCTCTGCCGATCTTACTCTCTATACCAGGGATTGGCCAACTTTTTCTGTAAAGAGCCAGAGTAAACATTTTAGGCTTTATGGTCTGTATGGTCTTTGTTGAAAATGTCCAACTCTGCCAGTGTCCCGTGAAAGCAGCCATAGGTAACACGAAAATGAAGGGTGTTGACATGTTCTAATAAAACCTTATTGTTGTATTGATTAAAAACCGGCAGCTGGCCCCTGCCTTACACTTTGTACCACTCTAGAGCAAATGGTGTTCTTCGGAGGTTTTGCTGTATATGGGTTGACTTACTTAGAGAATACTATTTTATATAGTTTCCACCTTTGTTTGATTCATAAGAGACTTCACTGCTTTGGACATGTCAGCAAGAACTAATAGATTGAAAGAAATCAGACTCAAATATTGAGGGATGAGGAAATATTTTTCGTTATTAAATCTTGACTTCCTTTCTAACTTGTGCTATAAAGGCAATTGTAGCTAACCTATAGTTGCTCACACACACAAAGAATCTATAAGGTATATGTATATATCCTGTATATCTTCCAGGATTGTTTTTAAAGATTGCTTTGGTCTATTTTGCTGCTGTTCCTTAACAGTGTATTTATTTCAAAGATATCACAGCTCATCTTTCCTTGACTGATTCATCAGGATGTATCTTTTCTGTGATAATGCTATGTATGAATAGCATAAAATTGGGTAATCACCAGATTACGGGGGAAAATGCATTTGTTTACATCCTGGTCATGATGGGGTAGAAGCAACCTTTGTTTCTTTTGTCTCAGGCCATCAGTTAATTCCAGTGCAAATTTTAACCACCCTTATTTGAGTACTGCTTTCCAGATGAGGCGAGATCATGCTAAGTTTTTAGGGGGCAGGAAATTTTTTGGAGCTTGTTATTTTTTTAGTAGAGTGTAATAAATTCCCATTTTAACAGTGGAATGTTCTTCAACTGAGGTCTTTCTGGCACCAGATAAAAGCTAACGCTTTTGTTTCAAAGGAAGTCTGGTGAGACATTAAGGAGAAGTGGGTAAAATGAAGTCGATTCTAAGCATATATAAAGGGATCTGCATTCTTTGTTTCTCCTGTAAGCTAGATGCTTCTCTAGGGTTTGGAGATAGGGCAGCGAAAAAGATCTGTACTCATTGAGTTCGGTTTCTAGATGGCGGAACTGAATATAAGCAAGCAAGGTCATTTGAAGTGCTCTGAGGTAATGTTAAGCGGTATAAAGGAATAAAGCATTAGAAGAAAAAAAGAAAGAAGGCAGAATGTCATGTGACAGAGTGATTGGGGTAGGAAAGTACTTCTTTCGATTGCCTGTCAAGGAAGACTTCTCCAGGGAGAAGCCGACGTGTGAGCTGACGCCTGAATGCAGAGATCTCAGAGAGAAGGGCTCCAGGCAGAGGGGGGACGCCCTGAGCGTGGAGCTGAAAGGAGGTCAGGGTGCCTGAATCCTAGAGACCAAAGGAAAGAGCAGCAGGGGTGGGGAGGAAGTCAGGAGGGTAGGCAGGGTCATTCATGTAAGGCCTCCTGGGTGGGAAGGACGAGTTTGGATTTTACCTGAAGTGTCATGGGAAGCCATTAAAGGGTTTTTAATCAGGGATTGACTTCATCTAATTTATCGTTACTTTTAACAGATCATTCTGACTTTTGTATAAAGAATGGGGGATGGGGGTGGGGAGTGGTGACCAAGGAGGCAAGAGTGGATATATGGTGACCAGTTAGAAGGCTGCTGTTCCAGACAGGACATGATGGTGGTTTGGATGACAGTAGTGCTTAATACAGAGAAGTACAGAGATTTGGGGTGAGTCGTGGCACAGTCAGCGGAACTCTAGCTGGTAGGCTGAATGGACCGGGAAGGGAATTCAAGTCATACTTTCAGCTTTTTAGTTTGAGCAGGTGGTCAGATGGCAACACCGTTTACTGAGATGGGCATTTAGATGGGCGAGGGGTAGGCAAGAGTGAGGTTCGTTTTGAGCACGTTAAGTTACTGAGGACCCTTACATGGCCAGGCAGAGTTAATCAAGTAAGCAGCTAGACATATGAGTCTTCTATGTAATGCTTTAAGGAGCTAGGGAAGAGAAGTCTGTCGAACATAATTTAAAACTTATTTAAATGCCAAGGAGGTCAAAATTTACTGGCATATTTCAGGACTGACTTTGCCTTATCGGAAAGTTTGAGATTTTTTATCAATCCCAGTTGCTGCTGTTCATGTCATAATGTAGCGTCTGTTAAATGTCTGTGATGTTTCAGCTAGCATTGTCTTTTATGATATTCACTAATACTTCATCTTAAAAACTAGAATGTGGAATATATGTTCAAATCTACTAAATCCTACTCTTACTGAAATTATTAGAAGACTATGTTTTGCAATGTGTGCTGTTAAATGTCCTAGTTGAATGAAGATTCTCAGCTATATGTCTTTTGAAAGCTTTTCAGAAGATCTGTGCTGTAGAAAGCAAATTAGAACCTGAAGCCTTTTGTGTGCATAAGTTTTTTTTTAAATTGTGACACATGAGATTCTTAACCAGAGAAACCAGATGTGACTTACCTGACTTTGAGGTTTTCATTAGTCCTATGTTTGCACCATTTGTAGGAAGCTGTGCAGAAGATGCTGGAGCAGGCTGAAAATGAGGTATTTTCAAAACCTTTCATTAAGAACTTGAGACCGATGAACATTTCTTTAAAAACAATATTTCCAATAATGTTAATTTCGTGGTAAGCTACTTAGATCCTGTCTGAATGTGGGAATCACCTGCGTGGCTCTGTGCTTTGTACCTCAGCAACAACAAAATTGAACTGATGAACAAAAGCAAAGATCACCCTGGTGGACTGGACTTGTTTATAGTCCTTAAAGTGTGTGTAACCAGCATCACACACACTTACGCCCAGATGGATGGTTTAACTTGATTCACAGTAACTTAGATTGGTCTCAGGGGGTGGTTCCCTAAGAAGTCCTTCAACCCTTTTAGGAATGGATGGACCGAAGGGAAACTTTGGTGACTGCTCCTGGTAGCCATATCGATGCCTGATGATGGGCAGTGACTGGGAGCCAGGAGAGACATATAGCCCCTGTCTCACGACAATTGTTTGTAGAGTCTAGATTGTGTGATACAACTTGAATGTGTATATTCTTACATGAATCTGTTTTTATTTTTGACCCAAATATTTCGAATACCTTTTAAACATTTACTTCTTCATGGATTTTTAACACCAAGTAAAGTCATGGTTATTTTTAACAGTTGGAAAATGGCACCACATGGCAAAACCCAGAACCACCCATGGAATTGAGGATAATGGAAAAAGATCGAGCTAATTGTCCATTCTACAGTAAAACAGGAGCTTGCAGATTCGGAGATAGGTAACCAATTTTGCTTTATTGTGTCAGAGTTAAGTGACTCAAAATGTTGAGGTTTTTGAGTTGGCACGGGCTGGAGTTTGAAATGTTCATAGGCATCTGCTGCATTCTTGCTGCTGCTCCGGTTCCCCCAGCTGAGCATCCCCTGCTTCCTCCACATCCCCATACCTTTTCTCTGGGTGGGCTTCGTCCAGTTCTCTGGCAGGGCTTCCTTTGCGTTCCTCCCACAGCTATCTGAAGACCTTTTGCTTTTATTTCCTTTCTGCACTTGTATTAGTCCACATAGGACACCTGGGATGGGGAAATAATCTGTTTCAAAAGACTGGAGCAGTCTGGCTTTATTTTTTGAATGGCAAACACTGTACACAAAAGAGGCTTTAAAAACTGTCATGCCGGGCTTCCCTGGTGGTGCAGTGGTTAAGAATCTGCCTGCCAGTGCAGGGGGTGCGGGTTCGTGCCCCAGTCCGGGAAGATCCCACATGCTGCGGAGCTGCTGGGCCTGTGAGCCATGGCCGCTGGGCCTGCGCGTCCAGAGCCTGTGCTCCGCAACGGGAGAGGCCACAACAGCGAGAGGCCCGTGTACCGCAAAAATAAAAACCAAAAACTGGCATGCCCAAAGGGATATCTGTGAAAGACAGGATCCAAGTTGAGTAGAGGAAAATTCTAATATGTGTTCTCAGTCTGCTCTGAGTCAGGAACAGACACCAGGTTCAACATCTGGCTTTAGCGGCTGTCAAGGTGGGAAAGTTACTTAAGCCCTCTGTGCCTTAGTTCCCTCACCTGTAAAATGGGGATTAAAAGCAGTACCCCTCGGGCTTCCCTGGTGGCGCAGTGGTTGAGAATCTGCCTGCCAATGCAGGGGGCACGGGTTCGAGCCCTGGTCTGGGAAGATCCCACATGCCACGGAGCAACTAGGCCCGTGAGCCACAACCACTGAGCCTGCGCGTCTGGAGCTTGTGCTCTGGAACAAGAGAGGCCGCAACAGTGAGAGGCCCGCGCACCGTGATGAGGGGTGGCCCCTGCTCTCCGCAACTGGAGAAAGCCCTCACACAGAAACGAAGACCCAACACAGCCAAAAATAACTAAATTAAATAAATAAATAAATAAAATTAAAAAAAAAAGCAGTACCCCTCGTCTAAGGCAGTTGTGAGTGAATGCAGGGAAAGCAGGGAGAACGTGGCAGGCCCATGGCAAGTTCTGAGTGTTTGCTCGTATTTTCATTTCGTTACTGTTGCCCTTATTCTCTGAGACACTCTGCTTCCCTCCCTCTTTTGGATCAATGATTTTAAAACAAGACATTCATGTGGAAAACTAAGTGTTGATGTTTTCATTCATTTAGCAAATATTTAAATACCAACCGTATGCCAGGCAATGGTGAGTTTTATAATTTGGCTTGTTTATGAACAGCTTAAAGTAGATAAATAATTCATAATGGTGAGTAAATCCATCTGAGGCAAAATCTAATTATTTTCATTCTGCAGAAGAAAAGATCTAATTATATCTTAGTGTCCTATTCATCATAAAAAGGGGTATGAATAGGAAAACTCATATGTATTTAGTGAGAAACTATATGTTGTCTCTCGTTTATTTTATTCATAAAATTATCCATGCTGTTTTATTTCCTTCTTTGAAAATATGAACCTTCTCTAGCTTTCTCTTTCTTTTTTAATTTAAGCCTTCACATCATTTTACATTTTTTAAGAACAGTGGTTCTCAACCCTGGATGCACACTAGAATCATTTAGAAAGCTTGAAAAAAATTATGTCCTACCTCAAATTGATTAAATCAGAGTTTCTGAGACTTGGGCACCCTAATTTTTGAAATGTGCTCAGGTGTTTCTGATGGGCCCAGGATTGAGAGTCACTAATGTAGTATTTGTGACTCCTCTTATATTTTATAGCTGGGATTGTATATGCCCAGAATATCTGTGAAAGGATTCACAGGATCCGGTCAATAGTGAAAGTCTCCTCTTGAGGAACTGGGAACTAAGGAGGGGAGAAAGACTTTATCCCCCTTCGTATCCTTAGAAGTGTTTCCCAAATGTATGTTTAATTTCATCAAAATAGTAATAATTGGGGCTTCCCTGGTGGCGCAGTGGTTGAGAGTCTGCCTGCCAATGCAGGGGACACGGGTTCGTGCCCCGGTCCGGGAAGATCCCACATTCCGCGGAGCGGCTAGGTCCGTGAGCCATGGCCGCTGAGCCTGCGCGTCTGGAGCCTATGCTCCGCGGCGGGAGAGGCCACAACGGTGAGAGGCCCGCGTACCGAAAAAAAAAAAAAAAAAGTAATGATTGATGTAAAACATCCCCCACCAAAGAAAAAGTGTACAGTGAATTAGCTTTGAAAGACAGTTGAGACTCAATGTGAGTCACCTTTGCATTGGCGGGGGTGGGGTAGGGGTGGGGGATTGAACCAAATTGTATGTAAGGTTTCCCAGCTGCAGGAGTCCTCAATTATGATATGTTTCTAACATTTCCCTAAATGTGAAGACTTGTGGTCATCGGATTCTGGAGTCTTCTGCTGGGCATAAGTGAGAGAAGGGGAGATGTCCTAAGTGGTTTCAGGAAATCAGTTGACAGTACTTATTTGTGAAAAGGGGAATGGACTGTCAGGCTCTCAAAACCCATCCCTGAGGGCCGTTTCAAGGAAATATTGACGGTGGTCGGCTTAGTTTGTGAACCTTTCTTAATATACTCACAGGCATGTGAAATTTCACCATCACAACTATCAAAAAAAAGTATGAGAGCAATTTGGGTATTTGCATGATTCAAGTGATCAGTTGTGAAATAAGATTCCATGAAACCAGCAATTATAAAATCCAGCACCATCCCTTCAAACAAAGATACTGCCCCCCTTTCACAGAGAGCCCCAGTGACTTGCTCCAGATCATACAACTGTTCTTTTCTGTTAAGGTCTGTCACAACATCAAGCACTCCCGTAAGCTAAGCATTTCTTTGGTTGCTTTGTTTTTGTAATTAGTACGAGTTTGATTCTAGAACCTTTTTGCACTTGGAGTCACAGCTTTGAGGGGAGTTCAATTTTTATTTATTTTTTGGTCCTAAAAGAACATAATCACTGATGAAAAGTAAAATTTATTAATCAGAGTAGTTATTTATACCTCACTTGTTTCCAGAAGTGATTTAAAGAAGGCTCACAGGGCTTCCCTGGTGGCACAGTGGTTAAGAATCCGCCTGCCAATGCAGGGGACACGGGTTCGATCCCTGGCCTGGGAGGGTCCCACATTCCGCGGAGCAACTAAGCCCGTGTGCCACAACTACTGAGCCTGAGCTCTAGAACCCACAAGCCACAACTACTGAGCCCACGTGCCACAACTACTGAAGCCTGTGCGCCTAGAGCCCGTGGTCCGCAACAAAAGAAGCCACCGCAATGAGAAGCCAGCGCACCGCAACAAAGACCCAGCACAGCCATAAATAAATAAATAAATTTATGAAAAATAAAATAAAGAAGGCTCACAATCTACTACACTAAGTTTAATAAAATAAAAGAAATTGAAAGCAAGGAAAGGAGAAGAAAGTGAGTTATTGTGAACGTACAATACATTTGGCTTTGGAGTTGTATCCATCCCAGGCAGAAATGAGCTATGTAGTTCTTACCAAAAAGGAAATGAGTGGGATCTCTGGAAAGACAAAGATTTTCCAGGCATCAGAGTCTAAATATTTCTCCCGTGGAATACTGTATAAAGACATTGAGTAGGAAGGTGGACAGTAACTTTGATAGATGTTTTATTAACAGTTGCATATGTAATTTTCATGAGAATATTTCTCACAAAGACCTTCAGTAAATAATCACAGTCTACCTTTAGCATGTAGCTTGATTCTATAAAGGACAAAGGTAGTGGGTGCCTGGAGTGCTCCCCTGAAAAAAGAAAAAGAGGCATAGTCAGTTAGCTCTACCTGAGGGGGCATTTGGAGACCCATGCCATTTATTGGCTGTCCTTCGGTTAAGGTAATGTCCAGCTACATGATTTTGTGGCAGTCTTACTTGATTCAAGGATCTGAGTAAATAGCATGGCCTAAACCAGGAGTCCCCAAACATGGCTAACTTTCAGGACCAGGTGGGAAGTTACTCTGAAAACATGGGTTCCCCACTCTTGGAGGTCTGAACAGATGGTCTAGGGCAGGACCTGAGAAATCTCAGTTCTTCCCAGGTGATTCTGAGAATCACATGGGTTTGATACCACAACTTTAGACTGCCTTCCCAAATATCTCTTGTCTTAGCTGACTTTTCAGTAGAACCTATAGGGCTGGCCTTAAATACACTCAGATTATATGGACTATCTCTAGGCCAAGTGGGATTTTTCCCTAGATGGGGACTTTGGCGCTGTTCCAAAACTCACAAATGTTCATTTGACATCCTGGGTACTATAGAGCCAAGTTCATTCAGTTATGATAATCCCATGAGAATTTTAACCTTGTTAAATTGGTTTCTCATTTAATTCTGTATGTGCTCCATACTTGTAAAATTCTGGTTCTGCTAACACTGCCAACCAGGTTGAATCCTCGTTCTTTTTTCTGTGGGTATTTGTCCTTGGGAAGATGGATCTCATTACAAGGTCTCTGACCGAATAATCTAGGAGGGTCCTTTGAAAAATAGAAAATTTCACTTTAATGAACACAGATTGCCCATTTCTGAGCTGGGCATGGTGTATGCGGGGCATTCTGTGTGCATTGTCTCACTAGGTGTACAGAGATGTATGTTACAGACACTGGAAAGTGAGCATGAGTTAAACATTTATTCATTTCAGGGCCATTTTTTTTTTTTCTAACACCTGCCTTGTTTTTCAACTTTTTTTCTTCCAAAGTTCTGGGGATTTTTTTTTCTAAAGTTCTTGTTTTAACTAATTTTTAAACTAGAAATTTAATCAGGAAAATTTTGATGATTTGGAATCCTAAACTGCATTTTTTTCCTTCATTTTACTTGAGGAGAAGGAAGTAAATAAGAAAGTAAACTCATATAAAAGATTTTTTTTTAAAATTACTGAGTTACAACCCGGTCCAGTTTAAGCTATGAAAAGAAAATTGTTCTTCACAATGGTTAACCTTCATTAAAGAGAAATTCCTTACATTTAGCACATCATATAACACACAGGCAGTAGACTGTCGATAAGCTCGGATCTCTGGGATCTTCTCTCCCCAGCCATGTGACCTGGGTACGTGTGCTTCTCTAGGCCTCACTTTCTTTCTTTCAAAGTGGAGAAAATACTAGCCCTGGCTGTCCTAACAGTTTGCAAGGATCAGAAAAAGAATATAAAAATGCCATGAAAACTATGAAATGCGATCCATTTAGCTGAAACTCTCAGAATACCCTTTTCTCTAAGTGTCGGGTTTGTTGGCGATTGTATGGAACCAGGATTGCACTGTTCTCGCCTTGTCCGGAGTCCCATGCTCGGTGTCTGTGTGCCTTTCATCACGCTCCGTCATGCCCATGCATCTCTTTCCCGGTGCTTCCACATGTGTAAGCCTTCCTGAACTTCAGTAAAAGGCAGCTGAATGGCATCTGAACTTGGAAATAATTCCCAACCTTACATTTTAATAAGACCCAATATATTGGTCAGTTTTAGAACAGTTTTTTTTTTTTAATGCTGGATACTATTTTTTTAAATATATTTATTTTTGGCTGCATTGGGTCTTTGTTGCTGCGCGCGGGCCTTCTCTAATAGCGGCGAGCGGGGGCTACTCTTCGTTGCGGTGCACGGGCTTCTCATTGCGGTGGCTTCTCTTGTTGCAGAACTCGGGCTCTTGACGTGCGAGCTTCAGTAGTTGTGGCTCGTGGGCTCTAGAGCGCAGGCTCAGTAGTTGCGGTGCACGGGCTCAGTTGCTCCACGGCATGTGGGATCTTCCCGGACCAGGGCTCGAACCCATGTCCCCTGCATTGGCAGGTGGATTCTTAACCACTGCACCACCAGGGAAGCCCTTAGAACAGTTTTTTGTTTGTTTGTTTGTTTGTTTTTTTTGCGGTACGTGGGCCTCTCACTGTTGTGGCCTCTCCCGTTGCGGAGCACAGGCTCCGGCCGCGCAGGCTCAGCGGCCACGGCTCACGGGCCCAGCCGCTCCGCGGCATGTGGGATCTTCCCGGACCAGGGCACGAACCCGTGTCCCCTGCATCGGCAGGCGGACTCTCAACCACTGTGCCACCAGGGAAGCCCTAGAACAGTTTTAAGTGTTGAAATTTAAAGTCTGAATGGGGTTTATCATCTTACAGTTCAGTTGAAACAGCTAAGTTGCTTGAGTATCTCACAGTTTAAAGCAAGCCTTTTATGTGTAATTTCTCACCATTGGAATGCTGAAGTTTTTCCTTCATACGCAGGTGTTCACGTAAACACAATTTCCCGGCATCAAGTCCCACCCTTCTTATTAAAAGCATGTTTACGACATTTGGGATGGAGCAGTGCAGAAGGGACGACTATGACCCCGACGCAAGTCTGGAGTACAGCGAAGAGGAAACCTACCAGCAGTTCCTGGACTTCTATGACGACGTGCTCCCCGAGTTCAAGAACGTGGGGAAGGTGATACAGTTCAAGGTGGGCACATGCAGTGCGCGTGGAGGACGGGACTAGTTCGCCTCCTTCTGAAGCACCAGATGGGATGGGAAAGCGAGGGCACAGGCTCTCTGCCTGGGTGGGACGTGCGCTATGGTGGAGGGCCTGGCGCCATGTTGGAAGGAAATGTTAATTCTTTCTCTCTCTCTCTCCATCCACCTCATTGCCAGTACGGTTGAGGTACTACTTGAAATCTTAAACAGGTACTAGCATGACATTTCCTGGGTTCTGAGGTTTTGATGGGAAAAGATATTTCATCCATTCAGTACCTTTATGGTCCCATTCTTTTGCAGCCTGTGAATTCTCTGCATAAGGTCCTCTGCAAATAGGTATCCAAGCGTTCGCTTAGGGGCTGCGTATGATGCGGAATGCCCTCCCTCCCGTGGTTGGTCTCCCCTAGAGCCGAGGAGAGCAGAGTGTGACAATCGTCTACTTACTCCACCTACCGAGGTGGTTGATTTGTTGTTACTGTATTGTGTTGATGGTGCCTGCTTGCAGCTTCCACCCAAGGTGCATGTTCTTTTGGAGCTCCCCAAGAACATAAACCTTCATTCCTTTTCCTTTTTTATTTTTACTTTGTTTTTATTCACTGAATACTCTCAATACTGAAAATAGTGTTCCCAGAGTCATGGTTTGTGATGCAGCATAGGGGGTAAAAGAAGTGTTCAGATTACAGAGTTATTTTAAAACATTCCTTAAAGCAAGCGTGAAGTCAGGTGTAATGGCTGCTGCTCCTGGGCCCAGTGGTCAAATCCTAGCACAGTGAAGTCTCCTGCTGTCTGCAATTTGATCAGATCCGAACCTGAATGATTTTGTTATGTTAGGATGGGGGAAATGGCCCATAATTTGGAAAGAGATAGGAATAAAGCTGTGAATTTTTTCTGCTAGTTGGAAATGACAGTGGAAATTTGGAACAGCTAAGAAACAGAGCAACTGCGGCCCTCGTGAAATTCAAGGCTATCCTTCTTACTACTGATTTCAAGATTTTAAAAAATTCTTTCAAAATTTCTCTTTCCCCTTTACCTTTTCTTTCTGTTGCATGCACTTTCCCGTCTTCACAGTACTTCTAAGTGCCTGGCCACACACGACTCGGTGCCACGTGAGAAGCACCGCTGAGGAGCTGGTGTGCTGACTAGCCGTGGGCTCTTTGCCTCTTTGTGCCTTTTCCTCATCCCTGAAGGGCGAGGACTGGACTACATCAGTGTTTTCCCGCATGGGGTCCCTACATCATACCGCTTCTGGGAAGTTAGTGCTGGAGCTTTCAACACCTCAGGCTGCTTAATGGAAATCACCCCCATTATCTGCAACAGGCCGTACCTACTAACCGTGGAGTTTTTTTTTTTCTTTTGTTGAGAATTCTGTCAGCCAGGCTCATGCTAATCACGTTGGCAGTTATAAATGGAAAGCTGTTTAATAAACTTTTAGTAGAAAAATTTCCAAAACATCAAATTCATCATGGAAAATTAATAACGGGTTTTTGGGAACCACTGGCTTAAATGATCTCTAAGGGCCCTGGTGCGGCTCACATGGCCTCCTGGGGCCTTTCAGTCTTCCTTCTCTCTCTCTCTCTCTTTTTTTTTTTTTTAAAGATTTCGAGAAGCATGTGGGATCTTAGCTCCCCGACTCCCTGACTAGGGATCAAACCCGCACCCCCTGCATTGGAAGGCGGAAGGTGAAGTCTTAACCACTGGCCCACCAGGAAAGTCCCCAGTCTTCCTTTTTTTTCTTTTTTTCCAATAAATTTATCTATTTATTTATTTTATTTTTGGCTGCATTGGCCTTTGTTGCTGCATACAGGCTTTCTCTAGTTGCAGTGAGCGGGGGCTACTCTTCGTTGCGGCGCGTGGGCTTCTGTTGCAGTGCCTTCTCTTGTTGTGGAGCACGGGCTCTAGGTGCGCGGGCTCAGTAGTTGTGGCTCATGGGCTCTAGAGCTCAGGCTCAGTAGTTGTGGCGCACGGGCTTAGTTGCTCCACGGCATGTGGGGTCTTCCTGGACCAGGGCTCGAACCCGTGTCCCCTGCCTTGGCAGGCGGATTCTTAACCACTGTGCCACTAGGTAAACCCCCCCAGTCTTTCTTCTAAGGATGGTGTCAGTCAGTACTGTCAGTCAGTGCGCATCCTGCCTCTCTTGGGATGCTCTAATAAAAATACTCTGCAACTAAGTTGTAAAATTATATCGATAGATTCATTTTGAAAAGAAATGCTAAACATTAGTATGAGTATTTGAGGACTTTTTTTTTTTTTTTTTGCGGTACGCGGGCCTCTCACTGTTGTGGCTTCTCCCGTTGCAGAGCACAGGCTCCGACGCGCAGGCTCAGCGGCCATGGCTCACAGGCCCAGCCGCTCCACGGCATGTGGGATCTTCCCGGACCGGGGCACGAGCCCGTGTCCCCTGCATCGGCAGGCGGACTCTCAACCACTGCGCCACCAGGGAAGCCCTAAGGACCTTTTTATACCGTTATGTAAAACGAAATCAGATTTGTCATTTTTTAAGACAAATGGTCAATGTTCACCCTCACAAGTAATGGGAACAGTGCATATTAAAATGAGATGTTATTCATACCCATCGGGAAAAAAATTATGAATTCTAATATCAAGCATGGGCGACGTTGTGTAAATTAGTAAAACCACTTTAGAGAGCAGTTTGTTAGTACCTAGTGAGGTTGAAAGTACATGGAACCTACAAATCAGCATACTACTTCCGGTCATGCACACTAGACAAAGTCCTACTGCCCAGAGAGGCGTTCAGGCATGCTGACTGCATCGCTGTTTGTTGATGAAAAATTGGAAGCACCTTGGATATGCATCATTAGAGGAGTGGATAAATATATTTGATAATTTGATATAGCCAGTATTTAGTAGTTTAAAATGAGTCATTAAGTTTACATGATTACATCTTGAAAAAAGGATGTGAAATAAATATTATTTATATAAAATTTTAAAATGTACAAAGCCATACTGTATATTGTTTATCAATATATATACGTGCTTCTTAGCATATATGTACATAAATATGTGTATACCCATACGTACAGAACAGACACACACTTCTTTGTATGTCTGTACATAATATATGTATATATTTTATGGCACACATATGATATATGTGTATATGCCTGTCTGTGTGTATGTATGGCTGTGGGTATTGTGTCTGTGTAGATAGGGGTGTGTGTGTGTGTGTGTGTGTTTGGAATGTGAAGGTTACACCCAACCTCAGGATAGTGTTCCACCTATGTGATGGAGGAGGGAGAAGACTAGGATGAAAGGGCTTCAACTGGGTCTTTCATGTTTTATGTATTTAAACATTCTCAGTCAAAAATGGAAAATGTTAGTGTTAAATCTGGGTGGTGTATATAGGGGCTGATTTCTAGTCTCTGTATTTTTTTTCTTTTTTTAAAATAGTCTCTGTATTTTTATGCATGTGTGAAGCATTTCATATCTTTGGACAAAAAAGAATCAGGATCAACAGGGATCAGGTAATTGGGGCCTGCAACACTACCGTCTGCTGAAGTATGCCTTAAATAGACGTAAGAGTGGGGTAGTATCTTAATTTTGGAATCTTTGATTGATAACAACTTTTGGTAATGTTGGCCTGGACAAAAAATGCGTTTGATGACTGGAGGGCTTCTTTTCCTTAGGTTTTTGCCTTTTTTGTTTGTTTTCTAATGATGGAATTCTTCATTGCTCCTTAGGTCAGCTGCAACTTGGAACCTCATCTGAGGGGCAATGTGTATGTTCAATATCAATCGTAAGTATTCTAAACATAAACATCTTCACATTTGTCACAATATAGTGTTGTGATTACATTGACATCTGGGATTTTTCCACTGAATATATACCTTTCATATGCATGGTATTTTTAAAAATGTAAATATTAAGAGCTGACCTAGAAATATGGAAAGGATTAGAAAACTGTATATTTGTATTTCATTTTTCGTATACTTAGAGAGTTTTTAATTTTTTGCATTATAGTTAATTTTTTACTTATATAATTTTAAAATTAAAACACAAACTGAAAAGGGATAACTAGAATAGAGAACCCCAAATAAAAGCCCCAAATAATTTGAGTGTGCATTTGGCCCGCTAAGAGAGCAAGCAGTTAGTGTGTTGTTTCTGCTCGTCTTGCTGTTTGCCTGTGCTGCCATGGCTAATGGGATAAATTAACCATTGTATTGAATAATAGGAAGGACAGCGATCTGAGCTGAGAAGGAACAGGCAGTGACAATGGAAAACACTTCTGCATTTTTAATGGTCCAATCTTTTGGTTTAAGAAGCTTTGACTCAAGTAGATTTCCTTGCATCAAAACCTCTGGGAGGGTTAGTAAAAAAAAACTAAAAAACAAAACGATTCCTGAATAAGGTGAGCTTCAGGACCTTGAATGCTGTAATAAGGACTCCCTAGGTAGCACAAAGGCAGTGAACTAGGTGGTCCTACAGTAAACAAATACAAGGGTTAATTAACAGTAGGGTTAATCTGCATATTAGAAAGTTACTCTAAAGTGCATCCTTTAATTTGTGGTTTCAAGGGAAGAAGAATGCCAAGCAGCCTTTTCTCTGTTTAATGGACGGTGGTACGCGGGAAGACAGCTTCAGTGCGAATTCTGCCCAGTGACCCGATGGAAAATGGCAATTTGTGGTAAAATACAACGTGACTTTTTTCCCCACTGTTCCACTGTCATATAAAGGAATAGTTTTAGGAAAAAAACCAACCTTTTCAAGGTGTGAAGCATAGCTTTTGCCTCACCTGGTAGATGAGCAGAGATCATTATGTAAAGCACATCACAGTTTAGACCTGTAACCAACCTTGTGGGCCACTTTATGGATGAGGTGACTGGGGTCACAATGTATAGGTGACAGAGTCAGTGCTCGAAGTCCTGGGCTCTGCAGGAAGCCTGAGAAGTTGTGTCTATCAGGGACGCCGTCTCCTGATTGCAGTCTCAGAAGTGTTTTCTATTCATTGGCTCCTCACTTGGGCTGGGTTTTTTCCCATCTTTATCCCTAATGAACCTTCTGTCATCTTTGCCACCTAAAACATTACCTATGACACTTCCTGCCTTATTGAAATACAAGCTTTTGTGTCGTAAAGATTGATTATAGCTGTAGAACCTGGTCAGGGCACATTCAGTCAGGCTGACTCATCAGACAGTGGCTGCCAAGTCAGGAAATGAGTCAGTCCTTTGAGTAGCTGGCAATTTTGAAGGGCTCATTCTGTTTTGATTTCTATCAGATGGGCTTTGCCGAACCATTTCTTGTTGAAGTGCTCCGGGAGCTACGAGAGGAGCTGCCCATGCCTTACGGGACCACTTCCCTTACCCTTTGCGTTGCTTTGCTTTATACTCGCCTGCTTAAAACCTCTTGTTTCAAAATCTATAATTTATAAAGTCTGAATCTTTGGCAGCCCGGTCTTAATGGATGCTCTCACTTAAAAACCATTTATCTGAAGGGAGAAGAAAAAGGAATTTAGAATTCCTTGCTTTGGCAAACCAGAAGAACCATTATGCCTGATTTAAAGACTGGGGTGCTGAAAGAGATGGGTCTGTTTTCTCCATTTCAGTGAGGTGCTTCTGAATGTGACTTTGACTCCCCCAAAGCAGGAAACTATTTATTTCACTTGTTATTTTTTAAATAACAGCTTTATTTTTTCCTAGTAACTAATGAGCATTTTGTCGTGTCCTTATTATTGGATTATTGGCCACTGTATATCATCTTTGGACAGATGTCTGTTCAGATGCTTTGCCCATTTTTCATTAGGTTATATGTCTTATTGAGTTGTAAGAGTTCTTGATATATTCTACAGACAGGTCCCTTATCGCAGATATGATTTGCAAGTATTTTCTCCCATCATGTGGGTTGTCTTTTCACGCTGATGTTGTCCTCTGAAGCACAAAAATTTTTAATTTTGAGGAAGTCCAATTTTTCTATTTTTTTTCTTTTTTTGCTTGTGCTTTTGGTGTCATATCTAAGAATCCATTGCTTAGCCCGTGTCACAAAGATTTACTTGTATGTTTTCCTCAAAGAGTTTTATAGTTTCATAGCTTACGTTTAGGACTCTGATCCATTTTGACTGACTTTTTGTATATAGTGTGTGGTATGGAGGTATTTCACTTTTAACTCTTTTACATATTTAGGGAATTCACCGCTTTTAAAAAAGTTTGAAAATCCCCAAAAGATCTCTAAATTGTTCAAGTAGATTTCACCTTTGACAAAAATCTTCCATGTTAAAAGCACCTGGTAAATTTAAAGCATTAGGCCAGTGTTTATCATCTTCTTGAAGTATAAGAAAATAGAGGATCTTCTACTTACGATAGGCTCTTTCTTTTGGTCAGTGGTTTGGTCCTCCCACCACCGTGCCCTCAAAGCATGTTGCCAGGGGGACTCCCAGGGCTGGTTCTTCACTGTTAATTAGGGATCTGCATTGTCAGCAGGATGGTAAAAGCCTAGAAAAGATAATGTGGTCGCCATTGGTTCGGTTGCACTCCACACCATAATCCAGTAGGGGAACAGGGCATTCTGGTTAATTAAAAGTTCTTATCTGTTACTTTTCACAGTGCCCTTTGTTAGAGCATTGAATATTTTTGAAATTCGGAGAACCAAACTATGACATCAATGTACGTAAGGAGAAAATAGTCCTATCACAAGCGAACATCAGAAATGTACCTTCTGAAAAGGATGAAGTGCGAGCAGTAAATGCCGTTTCCTCACTGTGCCCCTGCAGGTTTATTTGAAATACAGCAGTGTCCAAGAGGGAAACACTGCAACTTTCTTCACGTGTTCAGAAATCCCAACAATGAATTTTGGGAAGCGAATCGAGACATGTACCTGTCTCCGGATCGGACTGGCTCCTGCTTCAGTAAGAACTCAGAGAGGAGAGAGCGGCTGGGCCGCCACGACGACTACTACAGTAGGCCGCGGAGGAGGAGGAGCCCCGGGCCGGCCCACTCCTACAAGAGGAACGGGATGGCCGAGAGGAGGAGGAGGAGGAGCCACGGGGGCAAGAAATCCCACAAGCACGCGTCCAAAAGCCGGGAGAGGCACAGTTCCCGAAGCAGAGGAAGAAAAAGGGGCCGCAGCCGTGGCCGGGGCAGCCGCAGCCGCCGCAGCCACAGCCGGAGCTCCTCCAGGTCCAGGAGCCGCGGCAGGAGGACGTCGGGGAGCCGAGACTGAACTCTGCACAGCCCCAAATCCAAATAAACTTACCATGTCCTTCAGTGATTGTACACCCTTTATTATGGCGGCTGCGTAGTTGGATAGAGGGCTCTCAGCTCACGTGGGTTAGCAAGTCTGGCAAAAGCCTATGTAGCCTGGAACCCTATTTTAAAATACTTCTATTCTCCGGTAATCTGTGTGCTTACTATAGAAAACCTAGAAAACATAAAATGTATACAACACAAAAATTATTTATACTCCTGACCCGTAAATATAACCGGTTGGGCTTTCCTGGTGGCGCAGTGGTTGAGAGCCCGCCTGCCGATGCAGGGGACGCGGGTTCGTGTCCCGCCGGGAAGATCCCACATGCCGTGGAGCGGCTGGGCCCGTGAGCCATGGCCGCTGAGCCTGCGCGTCGGAGCCCGTGCTCCGCAACGGGAGAGGCCACAGCAGTGAGAGGCCCGCGTACCGCAAAAAAACAAAACAAAACATAAAACCAATTAACACTGGAGCATTGCTTTAAGTCTTTTTTTTCTCTTATGGGTGTATGGGTGTGTACACATTTTTTTAACACAAAGATAACATATATATCTGCAGTTGAATATACTTTTTTTCACACCAAACATTGTCCTATTTCATCAAGCCCTAGTGTTACTGTTATTTTCACTCGCTGCATAGTTTGGATCTAACAATTTAACAGTATCCCTATTGTTGGATTTTTAAGTTATTTTAAGTTTTGAACTATTAAAGAATCCTGTGCTATAAACAATCCTGTGGTGGAGTTCCTTAAATACTTTCATACATTACTGGTCATTTCCCTAGGATAAATTACATCAAGAAATATGAATACATAAGTCTTTCCAGATTGCCCTCCATAAAGACTACAAAACACTTTACCGTCAACAGTAAATTTTGCTGTTCCTGCACCAAATTACTGTAACCTTTGCCGGTTTGGTAAATTTTATGTGTTTATTCATCTCTGCACATATTGGCTGAGCCAAACACATTTTTCCGTATTTAATGGGTATTAAGTTTGGTTGTTTGCCCCAAATTATTAATAATTGTTAGATTTTTTACATGTTAATAGCCGAATAGCTTTTTTACTTTAAAATTCACTTTCTTAAAGTACTAAAGGGTGGAGTCAATTTTTTCCCCTCCCTCCTACCCCATAGTTTTCCATTAGGATGTTCGTCTTTTTTACAGTGTTACAGAGTTCGTTGCTACTGAATATGCCTGGTGTTAAAGCAATTCTGGTAAAAAAGAGTGGTCAGAGAAACTTGCTTGAAAAAAAAATTAGGGACTTCCCTGGTGGTCCAGTGCTTAGGACTCCACGCTCTCACTGCCAGGGGCCTAGGTTCGATCCCTGGTTGGAGAACTAAGATACCCTGCATGGCCAAAAAAATAAATAAAAAGCTTAAGACAAAATATCATTCTTAGGTTTCAGATCATAAAAAAGAAAAGATGCTCTCATACTTCCTTATAAGTTTTTTATTTTCTTGGTAACCTCCTCTCCATTGACGTACTGGAGATCTCGAGTTTCCGAGTATGTGGCATTTGGCAACTTGAGATTTGGAAATAAGGACTTAAGGATGCACAAAATACTGAGTTTAACAGAAATAGGAAAAGAAATTTCTTCAGGATTGGGATTTCTGAGTGGTATCTGTGGAAAATGAAAGTTTTTAAATCTGTAGTCTAAAGGAAAGGAATTATGTGGTCCAGAATACATTTTACTTTAAAAATTAATATGTGGAAAAAAATAAATTGATAATGTGGGAATTCTCTGGTGGTCCAGTGGTTAGGACTCAGCGCTTTCACTGCCGTGGGCTGGGGTTCAATCCCTGGTCGGGGAATTAAGATCCCACAGGCCATGTGGTGTGGCCAAAAAAAAGAAAAAGAAAATTTGATTTGTTCCAGAATTTAAATGCCTCTACCCTAAAAATGACTGAAAATTTTCTGTAAGTATCTAATGGATTTACAAATGCTGAATAATTCTCACTAAATTCAAAATTTTTCAATCCTTTTCTAAATACAGCCAAGACATACACAATTAAATGTGGGCATTCAAAGCTGAATATTCATCTTAATAGCTCATGGAGGAAAAAACGAGATGAACACCAGCTTGTCCTCAAGGTAGAGATGTTGGTGACTTTTCCCTCAAGTGTTAATGGGTAGTATGAGAGGGATGGAAGGAAGTAGTTTTTAAACCACTGACTGGGTCATTATCCTGATAAATGTCCATCTTGAACTTAGACTTATTAATGCCTTTTTTAAACCTACAATTTGATTACTATTTATGATTCAAAAATTCCAACTCTACATTGCCAGCAGAAGGCCATATGCCTGTTTTCAGTGAAGAGATAGCTGCATGTTGGAGCCTCTTTAAATCTACACGTATCCTTTTCTTTTAATTGCACACATATCTATTTTTAGCAGACTAGCAAATTCGTTTGATGGTAGTTGTTTCCTTTATCTTAAATATCCTCATTTCATTGTTTTCCTATTTTTTCTAGAAATCAACGAGTATACTTAAAAAAAAATCCACAATTTTGTATGTAACATTTCCTATCTGTAGTTAATAGGCAGTCCCTTAACTATCATGATAACCAAAATTTTGATTTGCTACTCATACTAGGCAGTACTTGGCACATACCCGTCCATTTCAGCAAGTGTGCTAGCACCTCCAGTTAGTGTGTGTGTGTGTGTGTGTGTGGACTCCAGTTGATTTGGAATACCTCTTATTACCTGGAGTGATCTGAGTTGCTCATTCAGAAAGAGAAAGTCAACTGCATCAAGGTTTTAAAAGCAGTATTTATTGATTGAAAATATATGTGTAGATAAGCTCTCAGTAGCATGGACTCCACATTATTTTTTAATGAGCTTGAAGTACATGAAGACTCCTTAAGTCTTCCGCCATTTATCTTGTGTGTGCTTTTAACCACCACCACATTCAAATGTGGGTGAATTTTCAACATTTTACTCAAAAAATTTTTTCTTTAAATTCTTCCTTCAGCAGCTCTTCATAATTTGACAAACTTTTGGAAAGAGACAGATAAAAACACACGACAGTGGTGTACATTGAACATTTATTACAACTAATTGGCGATGTGATAAGACGTGCTCACGTGGCCTGAATACTGGTCACAATCACAACAAAGCTTAATCCAGCCCAGCAGATAAAATGAAAGTGTAAACTGTGAAGACATGTTTACATACATAGAAGTATGTATAAAAGTGACATTGAAACAACTGTATATCCTTAAAAAATATAGAGCCCACTAGTGCCATTTTACCTCATTCAACTCACACTTTCATATGAGAGGTGGTATCTGTTTTTATATTTATGACTTCCAATAACTAGGCAGTGCCATAGAAGGGAAGGAAGCTGCCCTAAAGTTTGCTGCACTTCTAAGTGGAGGGAAGCAATAGGGGAGTAAAATAAATTTGGCTGTAACAAGCACCCGAAGGAATATTCCTGCGTTAAACAATGACTTATGCAACACTTTGTGAAGGGAGTAAAACATTTTCCGTAACATACTGTTATTAAGAATCCCTGGTAAGTCAACATTTCCATTTTATTTTGGGGGCATCAAAAAGAATACAACTAAGTGACTAAATGATTATGACAACAAGAAACTTATCTCAGGAGTCAAATGTTCCTTGGCCTTAAAAATAACGTGCTTACTATTATGAAACAGCTGATCTCTGTTCCTCGTCCCAGGTCTGGAATGCCTAAGAAATAATTTTTAGTGTAAAACAGCATCATTCCATTAGTCTTTTGCGTATTCCCTTTGTTTTAAGGTGTTTAGTTTCTAATAAGGGTCTTTGGTATACATTTGTTTTTTTCTAAAGTTTCAACATAGAGTGAAATTTTTATTCATTTGATATGTGACATGTCAATTCCCTTTATTCGCATATATAATAAAATGAACTAGTCTTTGGTTTCATAAAACCAGGTTTCACATAATTTAACTTTTTTGCCAAAGACAGTAATTAATAAATGTATATTGCCTGACTGTGTCATATTCATAGATACACATAATCAAGGTAATGATAATAATCTATTCAAGAGAAACAGACCTATAAACTTTAAAATAGCCAGAAAAAGTACCTTTCTTTTCCTGCATTCATTCTAATTCATATTTAAGTCCCTTGTTATCACTTGATTAACCAAAGTTCCCTTTAAAAAAAGATTGTGTAGGCCTGAATGAAGCAGCTTAGCAGAACAGTAATACTGACAAGACGTCATCTTACACCATTAGCTAACACGGACATGAAGGCAGTGACCATCTACAGTGTGTGAAATGCCACAAGAAGTCATCAACAGGGGAGGAGAGTTATGTCAGTCCAATTTCTTCAAGAACGCTACGTGGGGTTTCAGCTTCCTGTGGAGGGAAAATGTGAGACTCTGGTAAGCAGATCCGGGGAGGCTTGAGAATGTGAAATTGACACGGAAGGGCGTGCAAGTTTCAGAGAAGCTGAACGCAAGCAGTTCAGCAGTATGGGCACTTCTATGGAGAGCCAGTGCTTATTTAGCGACTTTTGCCCCAAACATCAGAGACCACAGGAGGATATTTTCAGCATGCATTAAATACCTACTGACTACCTACCAATTGTGCTGGGCTCCATTGCTGTAACACAAAAAGCAGTCAAGCCCACTGCAAACGCAGTGCAAACCCACAGCTACCCGACATTTCTACAGGAAAGGTAAGTTGCCTTAGTGTTAAAATTCAAAACCTCCCCTAAATAAAGACCAGGGAACCCCCCCTGAGTTCTCCCCATTCTTCACATATTTTGTTTTCCCTGCTCTTTTTTCAAGTCATATGTATTTATTCTTCTCTGAGTTTTTACTCAGTTTTGGACTTAAATGTCCCCAGCAGCAAGGCTGCAGAAACTCACCTTCCCAGACCTCCCCAGAGCAACCAATGGTTTCAGTGGAAGTAACATACAGAAAGAGTGCTCTGGGATCTGGGACAAAAGTGCCTTTTGTTCTATGGAACAACCAATACTCATTTTTAAATGTCAAAAGAAGACTAAACAAAGTAGGCATACTAGAAAAAAATTAAAAGTTTTTCCCAAGTGTCTAATTTTGCACGGCACAAAATAAAAAAGGATCAAGTAGGTCAAATTTCAGGTATTACTAACAACAAGTTTGTAATTAAAAGGCATACTAGATTTTAACAGAGGAAAACAATTTTTGTACCCAAATAACTTACTTTTGCATCCTAATTGTGGTACAGCACAAAACAAGGAAAAGAAAAATTAATTAAACCATAAATCCATACATTAGATTTAATTGTATGTAAAGCACTACATGAAATAATCTTAAGTTAATTATTTAAACTCTTTGGTCTGTTTCCTTATTCCTTATACTATGAAAACAAGGATCATAGTACTTACCTTCATATGTAGAGATTAAGGGAGATAAGGCTTAGTGCCTGATTCACAGAAAGTGCTCAAAAAATGTTAGCTGATACATTACTCAACTGAAATCTAAATGAAGGTATTTAGCCTTACTATAAACCAGCTCTCTATATAAAGTTCATATGATGACCTTTTAGTATGTTTGTGTATTAATGAAAAATGGGTAAAAGTCAGCTTTGGTGAAAAAAGGCTATTTTTTATGAAGTATTCTTGCCCCCCTCCCCGCCTCCAAATTGAACCTCAACCTAACCAGGCTACAGACCTAAATATACATGGAGGATAAGAAAACAAGTTAAACATCACCATTATAATCTGCCAGATACAGAATGGAGGAAATTCTACAGCATAGGGGACTCAGTTTAACAAAAATAGGCAAAGGAGGGTAAAAGCAGAGGAGTTGTTAAAGATTAAGAGAGACTTAAAGAGACCAGATAAAGTGTGAGCCTTGTTTGGAATCTGGCTCTTACAAACCGATTATAAAAATGCATTTTTCAGACAATTAGGAAAAAAAACCCAACCAGGAATAAGACATTAGGAATTACTATTAATTTTGGGGGGTGTGGTACTCATCTCTTAGGGATACGTACTTAAGTAGTAAAGATGAAATGGTAGGATGTCTAGGGCTTGCTGTAAAATAGGCAAAAAAGGTGGGGTGGAAAAAAAAGGCAGGGTGGGGTGGTGATTTATGAAACTAGCATTGAGTTGATGGTTGTTGGAGCTGAGTGATGTGTACATGACAGTTCCTTATACTATTCTATTTGTATGTCTCAGAGTTTTCATGATATAGCTTTAAAAGAAAGTTTAATGGAAGTGATGCAACACTCCCAAGAATGATGTAAGCCAATCTCTTTCATTTATAATAATGTTTAGCCTTAAACATTAAATACACTGCAAGACTGACATCTGAATCACATACGTATTAAATAAAGGGGACAATTTAAAAAGAATCATTTCCATTTAATGTTAAATAATTTTTAAAACATCATATAACCTTTAATGTATTTATTAAAGGGTGCCTACATTGAATTCTATAGTTAACATTCTTAGCTTATCCATGTAAAAATGTCCCCCTATCCTATTCCCTGGAGCTGGTCAGACTTCCCCTATGTGTTCACTGCTTGCAATCTTATACAGCATTTCTTGAAGAGAACCACGTTACTTCTCAAATATGCATTATTTAAAGTATCTGTCCTTTCTGAAAGGCCTAACTTCAAAGAATCATTTACACATTTTCTTCCTTTGAGACTTATACAAAGAGTATATTAGAGTTTTTTAATCAGTTGTATTTATAATATAAAATTAATTTTCACATGTTCACACTGAAATTGTAGCTCAAAATTACCTAGAAAAACTATTATCTGAATTAGTAATATCCATAGAAACAGAAAGTAGAAAGGTGGTTGGTTACCAAGGGCTGAGGGGAGGGGAAGTGGGGAATAGTTGTCTATAATGGGTAGAGTTTCAGTTTTGCAAGATAAAAAACTTCTGGAGATCTGTTGCACAACAATGTGAACATACTGAACACTGCTGAACTGTACACTTAAAAATGGTTAAACTAGTAAATTTTGTTATTTTTAGAAGACAATTTAAAAAAATTACCTGGAAAAATTAAAATATGAAATATATTATTTATCAAAAGGATGGAGAAGAAAAAAGTCATTCACATGAGACAAAGTACATGCAATACTTTTATTTTAGACATGCAAGGAAAGGTATTTCAGAATCTACTAGTTTAAAGCAAGCAGCTGTATACAAATAACAAAAGAAGCAACATCTTGTTACAGCTGGGCACACAGCATCCAAAGCAAACAGGCATGAGACAATGCATATTTATGCAGCATTAAAACCACATGAATGACATGTTGCAGGGCTGGGGGAGGGATAGAGGAAAAAAATGGAAACGAAAAGACCAATGTTTCCCAATGCTATCAATGTATATAATGCTAAATTTCTCATTTGACCGCCCACCCAGGTTGCTTCAAATGTCATGTGGTACAGTGAGAATGGTAAGAATGGAAACAACTGATCTGCATACCTCCCTTATACACATTTTCACAGGTCTTCTTTCAATGGTAAATCAGTTTGAGCATCTTTTGAATGTATTGTTTAATGATAGGTTACTTAACTCGGGCTTTAAACTCTCTAGACATAAACAATGAATTATTTGGTAATTTCCCCTTTATAATAATATATGTTGCATGTTTTATTAAAAATATACACAAAAATGATCAATATTAAAGGTTTTCATATTCAGAAATATAAAACCATATTTAACAAATCATTAAGTAAATGCAGACAATTATAAAACCATAACTAGTAAAATATTAGTATTTAAGCAATATTAGAATCTTAACTATATAAAATAAAGCAGGTATTAATACTTTGAAAGGATTACTTACTATTGAACAACAGATATTGCAGAAGAGACTTTTCTGATACAGCTTTCTAATAGTTCTTAAAGGGACTGTTTGATACCGTATAGCACAAATGTGATTCAATAAATGTGGCATTATAAATTTCTTAGAAACTGAATGTTTTACCTTAAATATTATATAAGAGTAGATTTTACTTTCTTGTATTATTTCCAAATACACTTTTATGTGATACATTAGAAAACGTTTGCTCATATAGACTATAATATAATCACCCTAAATATAGCTCCCCCCGCCCCCCACCAACATTTGAAGATGAAACCACACTATATTATGCATTGCTTATTCTGCCCTAGCATTTCAGCTATGTTTTCTTTGGTAAACATTTTAACAATTGCTAGGTATTCCTCTTACACGATTAATCACAGATGGTTCATAAATGATGACATGTATGTGTTTAAGATGAAGCACTACTCAAAATGGTCATAGGTCATATTTTTTCAAGAAGAAATTAAACCAGCTGCAAGCAGGAAAAGCTATATCAAGATCACATATCGAATGAAAATAAAACAGAAAAGAGGATGAAAACAGGAAAATTATTACAATTATAAAGGTAATGGTTCTGAAATGTTCTATTATTATTATACAAGATAATCAGTCACCAAGCTGAGGGTATTTTCTTTCATGAGCATATCAGCTCTCTATTTCCTCTGTGAAATTCTGCATACACGATGATGAGTAGTCATTTAGTACACAGGGACATTAAAATATTCATGACGTGGCTACAAAAGAAATGCATATATTCTTACACACAGTATACAAACTGACATAGACACAATCAGATTTCTAGAATGTTTAGTGCACAGTAAAGAAATTTTAATTGAAACTTAGAATTTGTTTGTTTTTAGAATTTTGGTTCATGGATGAATATTTAACTTCTAAACAAAGCCCAGGAGTTCAGATTCATCTTTTATAATTTTACTGTATATAATGATAATCTATATGATGACCTATATGTCCTACAAAATCCGAAAGCACTGTATTTACTAAAAATACTCTGAAAAGATTTTTCAGTATAAGTCATCTGGTAAATACTGAGTTAACTCAAAATCCAGTTAGAATACTCCCTCCCACCAGTGTTCAAGTTCATCAGGATTTTACCACACGAAGCAAAGGAATTTAATCCCTTAATGAAAATCATTACATCCTAGAATGACCATGAACTTTTACAGATCCTAAAGGAAAATCTTTCCCAAGAAAAAAGGAGAAAAGTAGTCACCCATTTGGTAGCAATAGAGGTTTTCAATGGTTTGCTTAGCTTAAAAAAAAAATTCCCAAGACTATACCCTTGCGACTAAGGATATTACTTTTAAAATAATCCTGGAGAAAGATTTTAAAGGACTCTCCAAATAGATGTGTTAAATGTCTATGCCTTCTCTCTATAAATGTACCTAAAAGGATGTTTCTCACATCAACAAGGTAACCTGAGGTGAGGTTTTAAACTGACCCTAGAGTGCACAGAAGAGATGAATGTCTAGGGACTCCAAAACCTCCCTGAAACTAGAGACAAAATTAGGTACAGATTTTCCTGAGAAGAGGGCCCATGGCCCATCAGACTCTCAAAGCGATTATACCCCTCCAAAAGGCTTGTGACTCAAAAAAGTTTAAAACTGCTTATTTGAGTGCTTTTAAGATATCCTCAATTTAATATTTATTCAACTTGGCACTTTGAAATATTAGGCTACAAACTCATGTAAACTGTTTCAATAAAATATGTAACAGATACCTTATACTTAAATAATAACCATTAAATACAAAAGTGAGGAAAAAAGCCAGTTAAATTTTAATCCTCAGATAATTCCTAAACAGTTTAAAGATATAATTGCTTTTTTTCTCCCACTCAGAATATTGTGGAATGAAGCAGCAAGCTAAAATAATACTAATAATAAATTGAACCCCTAAATGCTTCATTTTCATGAGGGAATTCGATTTCGGTATCAATGGTATTAATAATAGTATTTTGGTCAATGAACTCTGAACCTATTTCAATATTCTCTGTGTAAAAAATATAAATTATAAGCCCCAATGATAGATCATTATCAGAGCAAAATTCCCTATGAAAATATCAGTTAAATGAAATAATTGGGACTATCCCTTGGGATTTAATGTAATTAAACTTTTCAGGTAATGCTAAACTATAAACAACGAACTTGACAAAATTATAATTACAAACGGAATTTATATATCCTACTACATTTTGATACATGTAAGTACTCCAGCACATATTCTACTATGCTTTCTTACACCCAATGAAACTCTTGCTGTGATACATGTTCCGTTTTCTGGACAGAGAACAAGAAAAATTTGTCTATCAAAGAACTTTTCACCTAAATAATACCAGTACTTTGAGCTTTTATATTACAGCTTTTCATCTTTTTGTTTTCTCTCTTAATTTTATTTATTTATTTTTTTGCAGTACGCGGGTCTCTCACTGCTGTGGCCTCTCCCATTTTGGAGCACAGGCTCCGGACGCGCAGGCTCAGCGGCCATGGCTCACGGGCCCAGCCGCTCCGTGGCATGTGGGACTGGGACACGAACCCGTGTCCCCTGCATCAGCAGGCAGACTGTCGACCACTGCACCACCAGGGAAGCCCTCTCTCTTAATTTTATATCACACCATGTAAAAACCAACAATTAAAAGAAAAGAAAAAGGTAGTTTCTCAAATAGGGCTGAGTACACAGCGGTTCCTCCCCAGAGGAGACTTAACTATGAAAGAGAACAATTCTATAGAAGCAATTCTCAACCCTGACTGCCCCCCCCACCCCGCCCCGTATGCGGGCCTCCCACTGTTGTGGCCTCTCCCATCGCGGAGCACAGGCTCCAAACGTGCAGGCTCAGTGGCCATGGCTCACGGGCCCAGCCGCTCCGCGGCATGTGGGATCTTCCCGGACCAGGGCACGAACCCGTGTCTCCTGCTTCAGCAAGCGGACTCTTAACCACTGCGCCACCAGGGAAGCCCCCCAGGCATTTCTGACAGACCTTTACTACCCTTTAGGAAAGAAAAGAGTTGATAAAGCCAAACTATTCTTTATAACAGTGATCCATATTACTGTACTTAAGAAATTATCATCCAGTCAATTGAGAAGAATACTCTTCAAAGGGCAAAAACCTCCTCACCGGAAAAACATTCTTCAAGAAGAAAACAAACTCTAAAACCCACAAAAATAAGTGTATTGGGCTTCCCTGGTAGCGCAGTGGTTAAGAATCCGCCTGTCAATGCAGGGGACACAGGTTCAAGCCCTGGTCCGGGAAGATTCCACATGCCGCAGAGCAACTAAGCCCGTGCGCCACAACTACTGAGCCTGAGCTCTAGAGCCCGTGAGCCACAACTACTGAGCCCGCGAGCCACAACTACTGAAGCCCACGCACCTAGAGCCCGTGCTCCGCAATGAGAGAAGCCACCGGCAATGAGAAGCCCGCGCACCGCAACAAAGAGAGCCCCCGCTCGTCGCATCTAGAGAAAGCCCGTGCGCAGCAAAGACCCAACACAGCCAAAAGTAAAAAATAATTTTTTTTTAAATTAAAAAAAATAAATGTATTCTTTTAACCACTTTTAAGTTGCTATAACACGTTTTAAGTACTTGCCCAGTTTAAACTGCTAGGGGCTGAGAAAGTTGTGCTATAAATAAATGCCTTAATGAGCATTTAAGGCTGATTTTTAGCTAAATGACAGATATGCCCATAATTAACCAAGTTATTTTTTCTCTTATATACGAGGAAAACATTATAGTGGATTAAATATAACTCCAGTATTCTGGGCCTTCTTACCACCAGTACATTTTATGAGTCATGTAATAATTATATTAATTAAGAATTGGGGAGGGTGAGAATGAAGTCTGTTACAATACACAGACTTTATATTTATAGTCCTGTGCAGAATTAGACCTACTGTCTTCTATTACCTAGCAAACTGAGTTTAATACACTGAAATGTCAGTGATTTAGATTGTGTGGGAATAAAGACCAGAATGAAAATAGTGAGAAAAAAAATTTAACCAAGTTGTATTACACAAACATAAACCACAAGTGCCCTTAGTACAGATTCTTTGGTGACCTATTTTTTTAAATAAAGATTAGATATTTACTATTTTCAGTCTGAAATGGGCCTTTAATCCTGGGCAAACCTATTCCAAACCCTCAACATTTTCCTCAAGTTATCTACCTCTTCTTTCTCCTCAGTCCCTGCAGCTCTCCTCTAGATGTAGTTTCTCAACTCATCCAACTCATGAGGAAAAAGAAAAAAATTTACATCTTTAACCCGTTCATCTCCTCAAAACAGAGGAGGGAGAAGACTCACCTTACTCAAGACCAATGCTTTTGATTCCATTCCTATTCACCCTCCGCATATACTTTTCCCATTATTCCATTCCTGTTTTTCATCGCTCTCTCCATTAGCTCCTCTTCTCAGTATACATGCATGTTCAACTTTCCTCCATACTAAGAATAATCTTTTTCTTAATCCCCTACAAAAAGGACCAGATGTAGTGGGAAGTATAGGACAACAAACACAGCAGAAAGGAATTAAGTTACACCTGTTCTCAAAACCACCTACGTTCCTAAGACAAACCTCATTACCTTAAAAATTCCCAGATATTCACTATACTAGGCCAATGACTCAAAAGTAAAATGATCTGATAAACTATAATGAAAACTGGTAAGCAAGTAATTATCTGAAGGCTTAAGTCTTGTTGAAATGAGAAGTGCTTAAATAAACTAGTGGTATTGGATCCAAAACTGAAAACCTAGTGTCCTGATTTTTCTTTCTGGTACACTATGTAGTCAAAGAGAAATAATGTACATTTAATTAAAAATATATATAAGAAAGTGTAATTTGTAGTTACTGCTCTACTTCAGTTTTTCTTGAAGGGGCTTCACTTATTCCTTGAACTGTATCCTTTGTCCTTCATGTTCTAGAATACAATGGTCCTTTTTATTGCCCCTCACTGAATACTGTGGCAAAGTCCTTATTCTCAACTCTGGAACTCTAATCCTTGAGCTAAAGACCAAAGGGCTGCAGAGTATCCAAATGCACTAAGATCTCTTTTTAGCAATGAATAAAAAGAGAAGAAATGAGAGCACTTTATAAGGTACCTTTTAGATGAAAGGGCTTACGGTGTCTTATTACAAAAGCACTTGTGAGGCACTAGGAAAATCGAGCGATTTTATTACATTAAGTTAGCAATGTGGCAAGAGCAATATGGTTGTTCCAGATGGTTAGTGTTAAAATGGCCAAAAGAACATAAGTGCTTCACTTTACCTGCTGAAACTTCCTTTTTAGCAAATTCTACTCTAGTTTCAACTAAAGGAACAACACAATGTAGTCTTCCATTCACAGAGCAGCATTTTGTCTTTTTAAAAAATTTATAAATTAAAAAAAATTATACTTAAAGTACATGTTTTACACTTCTAGAAAACAGGAGGGAGGGACCTCAAATATCTTCAGAGGTAATACTGTTAATGTCCTGCTCCTAGATCTTTTCTTACTTGATGCGTATCTTTCCATATCATTACATAGAAATTGATCTCATTTCTTTCAAAGCCAGGTTAACAGTTTCATGTATGGTTGTACTGTAATTTTCTTAACCTATTTCCCATTGATGGACATTTGGTTAGGTTCCAATGGCTCAATATTATACTGAGCATGTGTCTTGCTGCATTTGTATATTTCTGTTGGATAAAATTCCTTCCAGTATAACTAATGGGGCAAAGGTGTACACATTTAACTGTTAATAGATATCACTAAACTAATCCTTCAAAATGGAATACAAATTTATGCGTTCATAAGAAGCAAACAATTATTCTTTGCCAATCCAAGAAACCAAAAAAAAAAAGCTAACTGATATTTTAATTTACATTCCCTTAGTCAAAGGACCATGTGTTTTTTCTTTCATCTGTGGATTACTTATTCATATCTCCTGCTGTCTTATTCTGTTGTGCTGTTGGTCTACTTCTATTACATTTGTCTTAAAAATAATAATGAGGAAAACTTAACTACATTTCCTAAAACCCTGCTCTAAAACCCGTTAGTGATAAAATAGTAAAGAGAAATTACTTTCTCTGGCAGTTAATTGTACTTTTTTAATAAAGCAGAATAATTAACCTAGCTAATATAACTTTAAACTATAAAGAAATAGTTTTAAGCACATTTTAGGGTAGTTGTATTGTATTTGCCCTGTTCTTCCATTAGGATCATAACTTGAAATGCCCTAAACTTAATCAGGATTTTCAAAATAGAAAAGATTTCTTGGAATCACTGAATTTCAAATATTCAAACTCTAAATATCTTTACTAAGTAAATTCTTTAACGCTAATAGGGTATAAAAGAAAAACAACAAAAATGTCTACAGGTACAACATAAGTCTATATATGTAAATTCTGGTCATTTAAACTATTCCTCTCTTAAGGAATTATCAAATCCCTAAGGTGGATAGGGAAATCAGCAGAAAATTCAAGTGTTCTAACTGCCCGCAGGGTATGCTCAATTCTGTTTTCAGGCAAAAACTCAATTACCTTAATAGATGTTAACAGATTTGGTTGTTGTTGAGGAAATTAAATTATATAGTGACATCCCATAAGTTTTGCTACAGGCTATCTCTGGTTATCAAGTAAAAGTAATTTTGGTGGATCGCAGAGGTGATTTTTATAGCCATTTACTTGAGCACATTTCTCCTTCTTTCACAATTTTTAGGGGTTTTTTTCCCCTTCTACTTTTGATTCAGCCAGTCATGTATAATCTGGACTATACATTATATTGAAAAGATGTAGCAGTCCATAAATGTAAATGGAATCTATAAATGAAAATTTTATATATTACATGATGTTAAATTAAACCAGGGTTTCTGGACCTTGGCACTGTTGACACTTGAGGCCGGATAATTTCTTATTCTGAGAGGGCCGTTATGGGCACTGCTGGTTCTGTAACAGTGCATCCTTGATCTTTACCTACTAGATGCCAGTAGCGCCTCACGGCTAGCAGTGACAATCAAAAATGTGTTCAGACATTGCCCAATGTCCCCTGAGGAGGCACAACTTCCCCACCCCCAACCCTAGTTGAGAACCAGAATAAATTGTCTCTGGCTGGTGGGTAAAATTATGTTCTCGTGTGCTTGCCTGTATGTGTTAATTTTCCTATAATGGGAATTTTTATTAAAAAAAAAAAAAGACAGCAGAGGAAACAATAAAAGAAAAAAGAATATCTCAATAGGGGAAAAAAGAACTCAAACCCTGCAATTTTTCAGGAAGTACTTTTTAAAGAAAAAAATCACGTCAACTTACTTCAATAAATAAATAAATAAACACATAAAACCACCACCAGCAGCTAGGAATATGATCTTTGCAGGTCCCTGTGCAGGTCCCAATCCTAGGGCTCATGCAATCAACTTAGTGGATCAGGACCAGCATTGAAAAAAAGAATAGAATAGAAAACATGAGACTATAAAATAAGAAATATAAGTAAGTATATATTATTTAACCAAAAAATTTTTTGGTTTATGTAACTATTGTGATATAAAATTGCATTTATTACTGTGGCTTCTTGTCAAATACTTTTGAAAATCACATTTATAGTTACTGAATATTTTAAGTTATTCCAACTTTTCATTATTACAAACAGACCAGAGTAGCAACAGTGGACTCAAAATGAATTAAAATGAAACAGCAAGGGGGAAATCCTCAAAATTCTGAAAAGCAAACAAAGAAAAAGAGTTCAAAAAACAAACATACAGCAAAATGATTACAACCTAAAAACCAGTGACCAAGGGCATTGGCCAAATTGTTTCTTATTAAATGCAAAGTGAAAGGCAAGGTTTGTTCCACCTTCTGTTTTCTCTGTATCTACCCTTCTGTATTTTCTATTTCAAGCATTAATGTAACTAAATCTCACTTATCCAGAATTTGTTCTAGCAGACCCCAATCAAGTTTACTCATAAAAAGATAAAATAGGGCTTCCCTGGTGGCGCAGTGGTTGAGAGTCTGCCTGCCGATGCAGGGGACACGGGTTCGTGCCCCGGTCCGGGAAGATCCCACAAGCCGCGGAGCGGCTGGGCCCGTGAGCCATGGCCGCTGAGCCTGTGAGTCTGGAGCCTGTGCTCCGCAACGGGAGAGGCCACAGCAGTGAGAGGCCCGCGTACCGAAAAAAAAAAAAAAAAAAAAAAAAAAAGTTAAAATATGCTGGCGTAAAAGATTATATATATAGCCTTGTTAACTTTTACCCAATTGAAAAGAAGAAGGTTTAGGCTTAAAGGTTTTAATACAAACAAACAGTGGTAATTACAAAGGAATTACAGGAGCTTGTCTTATTAAAGCCAATCCTAAGAGGATTTTTATCAAAATGCTTTTTGCTGTTATATTACTGTATATATTTTAAAGCATCTGTTTTAAAACAATGTTAAGATATTCTTTATTCTTGAGTTTGACTACCTTGCCCAAAGCCCAAATATTCTTAATTAGCAAGATTTTAATTTAAAAAAACCCACTTATTAAAAGGCATGTTATTAAATACTTCAATAAGTACTTACTTACTTAAAATACTTTTAAGTTACAAAAGATTCATTTTTAAAGAAATCACTTTTTCTCTTAAGATTCTTACCTTTCCATTTTTATGCAGTCCAAGAGATTTATTAATTACTACTTCCACAAAGATGTTGTATAGTACTAAGATGTATCATGCAGGCCCAGCACTAAAACAAATCAATTTTAGCAGCACTAATTCTCCATAGAGCACCACTTTCTAGATGAGGCAAATTAACAACTGTAAATCCAATAAATCTATTCATAAAGTGGACCACCTTGAAGTAGAAGCAAATTCATGAGTGTAATGCTTGCTTTTGGTACCTCATTTATTTTTCATTTCTCAGATTACTTTAGTGAGAAACAATACCAACAGCACACAAAGCTCAAAAGGAAAACCCCCACGAATTTGAAAATGATGCTGTTAGTATAAAAAAAAAGGTTGACACATCTCAAAGCGCTGATCAACACCATCATGCATCTACCGCTGAGGGTTAAAGCCCAACACTCAGTATTTAACTATTTGATCTTCACAGATCAAGCAAGGACTTGAAATCATCTCACGTGCAACAGTTTTGGCATAACACCCCATTTTATCCATGCCACGAAAATGGTAAATTTAGTAGTTACCAATAAGTAAGGTGGGGGTCAAAGGGACTAAAGCCTTAGACTGCTCTTTATCATAAGATATCCTCAGACAAACCTCCCCATTCTTCATTCTGGCTCTATAAAATTAAGGAGCAGAGAAAAACTGGTAAGTGCCTGACTTCACAAAGAAAATGCACTCTATTATTTCCTTTGTCATTATATGTAATGTTTATAAAATAAATCCAACTGTACTGCTACCCCATGCCCTCCCTCCAAAAAAATCTAGCTTAAAATAGGTATTTAATTGGTGCTGGGGAAAATGTTCCAAGTATTGCAAATAAAAAATGTCAATTTAGTAATCTCAGCATGTTGCACTTTAATAATTTAAGAATCAAGTTAAGTACGAGTGGCATGTTAAGAAAATATGTTTTAAATTCCAACGGTCAAACGTTAAAAATTGGATAACAGACCAATTATTCTGGGCTTTACCCCCAAATCTAATACAACAGAATACCAAAAGGAATTAACATAGAGTTTGGTCTAGAAATATCAAAATTGTAACCCTTCCTTACCAAGTAATTAAGTAAAATAAGACATCTTTATTATTTAATCATAATATCTGATATTTTAGTAATTATTATTCAGATACACATTTATGTTATGTTCTCATTACTGACTATAAAATGCTAATAGAAAATCTACTTTATGCACTGACTTTCTAACCCTGTTTGCCTATAAAATGAAGGACTACCTAAACAAACTATATGACATTTACACAAATTGAGTAAAAAGGACATTTTAAAGAAATTTTTCTAAAGAAAATAACATTCTTAAGGATAGAAATGTGTATTTCACAGATTAAAAAAGGATTAAAACCAAAATTATTTTGTGCTTTGCATATATCTCTAAGCCAACAGATATTTTCAATATAAATTCAAAGTCATCTTTGGTGTTTAGAAAAAAATCAATTCAAGTAAAAGACCTGACACTAAATAGAAAAAGAAAAAAAAAATCACAATATATGAAAAACTAGATTAAAATCAATTAATTAGGACTTCTACAAATTTAAGACTGCATTTAGGTAAGTGTCTTTACAGCTATATTTACAATTTTGGAAGCAAAATCATTTCATGACATAGACTAAGTGAATATTATACCCTAAATTATAAGACCAAAAAAGCTACTATAGATCTAGGCATTTTGATAAATCCAACAAGAAATGATTTGAAAAATACTATTTATATCTATATATCCAATTAATAAATTCCAACTATTGATAACTTGGACAATGAAAATTTCCAGTCTAAAAAGTAAAGGATAGCATCAGTCTTAGGAAACCTACTTTGTTCAACATAGAGAAACCTCCAGGAGAATTATGAATTTCTTTACTATATTACTGAGACATACAGCAGTTGGTGTCTAAAACAGAATGTTTAAAACATACCAAGAAAATACACAAATGGGGGTTGGGACGGACAGAGCACAGTGGTTAAGATTTCATACAGCTCTGGAGTCTAGCAGATCTGGGTTTACAATCCTGGTTTTGCCAACTGCTACCTAGGACCAGTTATTGGAACTTCACCGAGCCTCTAGAGCCTCTGTTTCTTCTTTGGTTAAAAAGGCTCCTCGTGGGGGCTTCCCTGGTGGCGCAGTGGTTGAGAGTCTGCCTGCCGATGCAGGGGACACGGGTTCGTGTTCCAGTCCCACATGCCGCGGAGCGGCTGGGCCCGTGAGCCATGGCCGCTGAGCCTGCGCGTCCGGAGCCTGTGCTCCGCAACGGGAGAGGCCACAACAGTGAGAGGCCCGCGTACCACAAAAAAACAAAAACAAAAACAAAAGGCTCTTGTGACCTTCTCAGGAAATCCTGATGATTAGCATAGGATGCCTCACATCTAACTGCTCAATAAGCATTAGCTATCATCATAGTTCTTTTTTGCTATCATGGTGCCCAGACAAATCTTTTTCAGCAGTTTGTAGAATGCTTTTTCTCATCTTATTCTATCACCTATTTTATGAACATAATATTCAAATACTCTCCCAGAGATGTAAACTTGTATCATGTATCAACATATAAATGACTCTATTGTAGGAAACAAACATCTTATCATCCTGGATTTCTTATGACAGTATTGGTGAATAACCTGAATAAACAAGTTAACCTGAACAGAATAACCTGAATGAAGCTTAACTGCCCCATACAGACTTTAGCTTGGTTTCATAAAGGCCTTAACCTCACTCTAAATTCAGAATGGACCAGCCACGTTCTGCCTCCTCAAGACCTGAATGGCTAAATTAAGAAAGATGGTTCACCTGGACCATTGAATAGAAAATGTCTTAATATAGTATCAATTTGGTTTATGTACAAAACAATGTAGTCACAGATGAGAAATAGGGCCAAAGCTCACTTCTAAAGACAAGGAACTGTAATTAACAGTAGTCAGGTTTTTTTTTTTTTAAACTAGGGTGAGATGGGGTAAGGAGAAGTTTCCATGGAACTAAGGACATCCTATGCTTCTCTCTCCATTCCTACTTTTCCCAATTAGAGATATAAAAATACTACTTCAAAAAAAGAGACATTACTTCTTATTAAAATACTTTTATAGGGGAGATACACACACATGTACACATTTACAAACAAACATGTACCTGTAATAACTTCTGGATCCTCTAGTATATTACTCAATACATGCTATAAAGTAAACTTAGCATATTTGTCATATTGTAAAGTGTATAGCGATTTCCCAGTAGGGTTTAAAAAACAATCCAGACACAAGAGACGTCAATGCCCTAAACATTACTCTCCAGAAAAAAATATTAAAATTAAAAGCTGAACTTCAACAACTTTAGAAATGTTTCAAGGCATACGTAATTAATCAGGAAATGACAAAGAACTTGGACCAGGATCTGATAGAACCGAATATAGTTCCATAATAATGAAATATAAAAGTGATCAAGGGAAGGAACAAATATGAAAAACTCCCAGACTGCACTGGCAATCCAGGGGTTAAGACCCTGCGCTTTCAATGCAGGGGACATGGGTTTGATCCCTGGTCAGGGAACTAAGATCCCACATGCTGCAAGGCACGGCCAAAAAAAAAAAAGAAAGAAAAATTCCCAATTTCTGACCCTGGTCTTGACCTAATTTTTAGAAAAGTCTGGTTAGTGAACAGCAAAATAAGGAGGTGCTAACTTTAAAGCAATTTTACAACAGTAGAATATGAACTTGTAGTCGGCACATCTGACATTTAAAAAGAAAATCTTCGAATGACATGTATACAATCAATTAATAAACAACTGTGGCAAACCATACACACATGGAAAAAGGGCTGTGCTCATTTCACTACTGAACAGCAGATGCCATTAGGGCTGTCAACAAAATACTTCACTTGTGCAGGCACCTTAACCCCTGTTTTGGTAACTCAAGATAATTAAATGTACAAAGCATTGTCTCATATTTAACTTATGAATGTTCCAGATGATGTCATCCCAACTTCAAACAATCCCCACAACTGACCTAGTCAGTGACTGATGCAGAGGGATTACCGAGAGCTCCCCACTCTCCTGACTGAGGCCAACAGTTAAGAAGTTATAATGGGGGCTTCCCTGGTGGCGCAGTGGTTGAGAGTCTGCCTGCCGATGCAGGGGACACGGGTTCGTGCCCCGGTCCGGGAAGATCCCACATGCCGCGGAGCGGCTGGGCCCGTGAGCCATGGCCGCTGAGCCTGCGCGTCCGGAGCCTGTGCTCCGCAACGGGTGAGGCCACAACAGTGAGAGGCCCGCGTACCGCAAAAAAAAAAAAAAAAAAAAAAAAGAAGTTATAATGAAGAAAAAGATTTACTCTGATTTAAAGCTTCCTTTAATAATAAAAAAGACAATTACCATAATGAAAAAATTAATTTTTTTATATTGACTAGTTTCTTCTCCTCATGCTATAAACTTTCTATTTGAATAAAACCACAATTATGACTAAAGCATAATTCAACTAGGTACCTGAATTAATGTATCATTAAGTTTTTAGGAAAAGGTAGCCTTATCTACGAAATTTTTAACTTCAGAAATTGAAGGTACAGAAGCATCAAATATACAATTAACCCAAGACAACTGTGGAAGTTAGAAAGGGAAAGGGGTTTTATCAATGGTTCTTGTGATATCAAGGCAAGACAAGAATGTAGCTGTTTAACAGAACATGGTTTGTTATTTAAGAAAAGCATAGAGAAGTAGAAATACTTTTTAGTTAGTTTTGCTAACACAAAACTAGAGGATTCTACAAAAAGTATAATTATAACACTATCATTTGCTTGGCTACATTTGCACTTAATGGACATGAGGTGAAAATATGAACCAACTTGGAATGAAAATGCCATAATCTCACAGTCAACTCCTCATTGTACACACTAGTGAGAAAAGGGCTTATCTTAAGTAATTCAGAACAATGGACAGAGAGTTCTCAAATTACTGTTACTTTTCCCATCTTAAAGTAGTCCATCCTCTAAATGTTTGGACTCTGGTGTTTTGGGGTCCCAAAATGGGCCATCTCCAGATCATCTCCAAAGTAAACAATCCATCCACAGATAACTGAGTCGATGTGGCTGACACATATTCCAATCAATAAACTGCACATGGACACTACATGCCAAGCATGCTTCAGAGTAATTTCTGAAACTGTAAGAATGCGGGAAGATGACTGAGACTTCCCTAGCAAGAGCAAAACATGCTAGTGTCCAGTCAAGAGAACTCTGAGTAGCTTACCTCCTGTAGTAGATCAGCCTGCTCAATTGCTTTAAGGACATTTTTCTTGGATGTTTCCTGAACTTCTCCTCCCAAAAGAAACTCATCCAAAATAAAATAAGCCTTCTCAAAATTAAAGATGATATCAAGTTCACACACCTGAAAAGCAAAAATAAATAAATAAATAAATAAATAAAACCGAAGAAAGTAAAAGATACTTACCTACTATCAGGTAGTCAGTAAAATCTGACCATAGGGAATCAATCTTAATGCCTACAAGCTAAGGAAGACCAGACTCTGCAAGCTCCTAACATGGGCAACTTAATAATTTTCTACTCATAAAGACTGATCTTTTGAAATACATATTTCTGGGTAATATGATTGTAACTGCTAACCAAATCTAAATTCTATACTAAGCACTTCCAGTATATTAATCTTTGCAGTTGGACCCCTTTCTATTTCACTATTTTAAACCTTGTTCTCAGCAGCATAATTAAATGAGTAGGTCTGTGGGGTCAAGCAATTCTGGCAGTTAACTCACTAGGCACACTGACAAGAAATAGTCATTCCTTCCCTCTCCCACAGTTACTATCAAATAGTCAGAATCCCCAAGATAATCAAATAATAAACTTGTTACAGAAAAGGTTAAAAAAAAAAAGCACTATGGCATTCAATTTCCTAAAACAAAATACTACTCACACTGCCAAAATACTTGTCAAGTAATTCCACATAACGATGAATTATTTCCAGGGTAATTAGTTCATTGTCCTGATCCTCAATAGCACAGCAAAAATACAGACTGGCATATCTGTAACAAAAAACAGATGTAGAAAAAAATTTACCCTATAATCATGTTTTCTAAAATACATTTTCATATCCTATTGTGAAATATGTCATGCTTATACAGTTTATTTCCTCTTTACAACAGTAGATTATTTTTCTCCTAGACTATAAAAGTAATAAATGTACAAAAAGAAATTTTGAAAAGTACAGGCAAGCAAAAAAAAAAAAAAGAAAGAGTTACTTATTTTGCTCTTCTTCCATTCAGGTTCCTTTCTAGAATATTCTAAAACACAACTGACCCAGGTTGTTCTCAAGTTTACTTAAAACAAAGTGCACTGTTGCCTATTTCAAACCACAAGTAAACAGGGAAGAAAATAAACTCTCCAACTGAAGGACTTATTGAAGATGCCGTCAACGTTAAGTCAATGTTCTGGAACATTTTACTGAAGTGTAATATACACACAGAGCAGAACACAAGTCATAAATGTACAGCCTGATGAGTTTCAAAGTGAACATACTTGTGTACCAGCACCTGCACCAAGAAACAGAATTATTACTGAACCCCTGAAGCCCCTCTAATCTCTCCTGGTCACAGCCTCCCACCCCCAAAGGTAACTACTATCTTGACTTCTAACAGCACAGAATTATTTTTAAAGGAGTTTTATAGGATTATGGAATAAACCTCAAGAAAAAAACAACAGTTCCAAGTAATCATAGAAGTCAGAAAAAGAGAACAGGGGAAACTGAGACATGTCCTCAAAATTTCCAAGTTCTACCCTGTTAAATTAAAGCTCGGGTTATTTACCCTTGAAGAAGGTATAATAAGGTTGGAAAACTCATATTCTCCAAACTAGGATTCTAGCACATGGGACTAGGTTATACTTGATCCAAGGAAGCCAAAAGTTATTAACACAACCTTGAGGCATACATAAGGAAGGATGACCTAACCAAGTCCTTTGAGGAGGGTTCAAAGAGTATTTTCAAATGGTTTAAATGTATTTAAGGCTTTTGAAAAGAAACAAAATGAAAACCTAAGACATTCTAAACAAGTCTCAGTTGCCATTGTAATTTTCACAGAGGAGCATTTAAGTGATTTTTAGAAAACACAATGGGAAATTACTGCTCATAGCATTAATGTAAAATAACATACAAACACATACACACACAATCTCAGTTTTGAAATTCAAGGAATTCCTGCTCTTCAGTATGAGAATAACTTCAGTATGAGTATTTTCATAACACTATTAATTTCAATATTATTAAAAACATTTCCTCTTATTTGATTTTTCCAACAGTAAGCAGCAGCATCCTTGATTACGGAAGGAAAAAAAAGAGGCCCAAGAGTACAAGGGCCTGCCAAGTGGTTGTACTGTGACAAGAAATCTGATCTTCATACCTTAACTCCAGGCCTTTTCCACTCTACCACACTGACTCCCTTGTCATACACATACACTTTTTGCCACGTCCATTCTACCTGATTTCTACATTCACTAAGTTATTTTATTTATTTTTAAAAATAAATTTATTTCTTTATTAATTTATTTTGGCTGTGTTGGGTCTTCGTTGCTATGCGTGGGCTTTCTTTAGTTGGGGTGAAAGGGGAGGGGGCTACTCTTCGTTGCGGTGCGCAGGCTTCTCATTGCAGTGGTTTCTCTTATTGCGGAGCACGGGCTCTAGGCGCACGGGCTTCAGTAGTTGCAGCACGCAGGCTCAGTAGTTGTGGCTCGCGGGCTCTAGAGCGCAGGCTCTGTAGTTGTGGCACACGGGCTTAGTTGCTCCGTGGCATATGGGATCTTCCCAGACCAGGGCTCGAACCCGTGTCTCCTCCATTGGCAGGCGGATTCTTAACCACTGTGCCACCAGGTAAGTCCTTCACTAAGTTATTTTAAATGGTGGTTTGGGGCTTCCCTGGTGGCGCAGTGGTTGAGAGTCCGCCTGCCGATGCAGGGGACACGCTGCTGAGCGTGCGCGTCCGGAGCCTGTGCTCTGCAACGGGAGAGGCCACAACAGTGAGAGGCCCGCGTACCGGAAAAAAAAAAAAGGGTCCCCTGCAGTCTTAGAGAGAAGGCATTCACACACGTTCATTTATTATCATGAAGGACATAACAGGCACCACCTCCAACCTTACTAACAAAGCGCTTCCTATCTTTCCCAGCACTATCCTATGTTTTGTTTATTGCTTTAAAAGGCAATGGGATATTCCAACCTTCCATCCTCCCTAACCCATGCTCCTCAAATAGTCTTAAATTTGGGAAAAGTGATACAATTGACACATAAGATTCTCTGAATTAAGAAAACTAAAGATTAAAGGGGCTGACATTAAAAATGGTAGATAAAAACCAGACATAACTAGCTGCTATGAACAGAGTGCTAAATAATTCCATTAGAAAGAATTTACTAATAGGCAACGTCAGGTAAATTTAATTTGTTTTTTAAATTTCAAGATTTCTTCAATGCTACTGTTAAGCAATCTAATGCTTACACCATCCTTGCTCCTTATCCACAGTACCGCTTTTTACTTATAAGTAAACAGCATTTAAACACTAGTCAAAGGTCCTAGATTATACGAGTCATTCGGAAATATTACTTTAATATCAAATTAAATGAATTCTTCACTGTAGGTGAGCATCCAGTTATCAGGATGATAAGAAGGCACCTCTTTCCAGAAGGCTTAAGGAAGAAAGAAACAGAAGCATAATAACAGGTAACATTTACTGAGTCCTCACTCCGAGTAAGGCACTAAATGTTACCTAAGGCCTTGGCATAATTTACCATTTTAATCCTCAAAAAAACCCTTCCAGAGAGATACCGTTATTATTTGCATTTACAGGAGACTCAGGCTTAATTGAGTAATCTTCCCAGAACAGTGATTTGACTCCAGAGCCTGAGTTGTATATTAAAAACTATGGCCCAGAACTGTGCTAAATAAAGTAATCCTGCAACTGGCAAAAATTAAAACATATTCAAAGCAATATTTTACATGCTTTGAAGAGAGAAATAAAAATTGTTATCTTGATTTAGTAAAAGATTACCAGGAGAACCTGAGGTATACTCCCTATTTGCAGAAGCAAGTGGTTTTAAAAAATTCAATAATGAGCTCATTTTGTTCTCTTAGTATATATTTGTAAGTCTAAATTTGAAGTAAAATTAATAATAGACTAGTAAGAAGAAAGGTATGTTTGGTTATTTTTAGCAGAGTAGATTACGGCTTACTCTAATTACTGGCACTCAGAGAACATCTGAAGGTGCCTATTCTTATATTCACAACACATGACTTCTCCCCAGTCAGCTAAATATCAGCTGACTGTGGGTGACTGTAACCAAACCGTTCTCAATATTCTACTGCTATGTCATTAAAAATTCTTTTGTTAGTAAAGAAAATCAATACAGTACTCTTCAACAAATTCTGAAGCTCGTAATTGGTAGGTGTGTATTTTTTAATTAATATTAAGACTTTAATCCATAACATGCTGCACAAAATAGGAATAAAAAACGCATACAGCGTCTTCTGTGTTCACGGGATCTTCAAGAGCGTTTATTTTAGAGATGAGGAAACAAAGGCAAAATGACTTGTTCAAAGTCACAAAACTAGCTAATGGCCAAAGGAAAAGAACTCAAGTCACCAGACTTTCAGTCTAATTTTTCAGCTATATTAACCTTACTCCCCTCTCACCTCTCCCTCCCCAAGAGGGGCAACTGTAAAGAAAGGCTCAGGGATGAAGAATGTGGATGAGGCAACTTGAGGAAGGCAGACATAAAGATCACTTGGTGGTATGAACAGCGAAAGTGCTAGTTCAGAATTTCTCAGCAGCTAAGTGGTAATTCCTTTGCTTAAAAGGTCTCCTCTTCCAGCTGGTCTAGGGAAAAAAAAATCACCTGGGGCTTCCCTGGTGGCGCAGTGGTTGGGAGTCTGCCTGCTAATGCAGGGGACGGGGGTTCGAGCCCTGGTCTGGGAGGATCCCACATGCCGCGGAGCAGCTGGGCCCGTGGGCCACAACTACTAAGCCTGCACATCTGCTGCCTGTGCTCCGCAACGAGAGGCCGCGATAGTGAGAGGCCCGCGCACCGCGATGAAGAGTGGCCCCCGCTCGCCACAACTAGAGAAAGCCCTCGCACAGAAACGAGGACCCAACACAGCAAAAATAAATAAAGTAAAAATTAATAAACTCCTACCCCCAACATCTTCTTAAAAAAAATCACCTGTTCATAGCTACAAAAAAATATGTCCTTAAGTACTCTAGATGAGTTTTCAGTATGAAATGGGGAAATGCAGAGGAAAACTGATTATAAATTCTAACTTTTATATGTGAATTTCATCTCAGTAAAGCTGGGGGTTTTTTTAGTGCACCTTTATTTATAGGCGCTTGATGTAAATATCAGAGTCAGGTGAGATTACCCTTTACAGCCTTTAACGGAAAAAGCGGTGGCCCAACATGGATGGGCTGAATGCTGTGCACGGAGCACCAAGTAGTGCCTTCTTTTCTTTTGACAGGCCATCTCCCTTCAGCTACAGGAATCTTGATTCCTGGGACTGATTCCCTTGCTTGTATTTTCCTCCTCCACACGGGGGACTCCTTCCCCTATCTAGAAATAAGCTTAAGTCTCTTATGCCATTTTTTAACCCTGTCCCCCAATCCTGTCTACAGGTGGTTATCACCTCTTCTGTCCTTCATAGCAAAGCTCCCCCAAATACTCTACACCTGCTGTTTTATTGTCTCCACCTCTTCACACTTTGCCCCATTTCTTCGAGAGTTCTGTCTCTACTATTCCACTGAAAATGTTCTGATGAAGGGCATTTTGTGAAATGCTCACTGTAAAATCTAATATTCTTCACTTTAGTTGACCTTTATGCGACCTTTGGCACTGGTGGCTTTATTTTTGAAACTCTCTCCCCTTCCCCAATGTGACTGACCTTATACTTATCCTTTGCCTGCTGTTTGAATGCTGGTGATCTAACGCTTTATGCCTAATTTTCCCCCAGACTTCCATGCCTATGCCCACCCTGAGAAAACTAGGCATCTCCAAATGGAAGTCACACAGGCCCCTCAAAGCCAACCTTCTACTTCACCATTTACCCCATCAACTGAATCAGAAATGTGGAATAACACCACTCCTCCTCTTCTTTCACTGCCCTCCCTGCTTCTAGCGGTGACCAAGTCTTACCAAACTTACCTCGGAACAGCTCTTCCACCTGCTGAGCCCACAGCAGAGGTCTTCCTTCAGGACTGCCGGATGAGGCAGTCTCCTAACAGATCCCTCAGGTGCCAGTCTCAGCCCTCCCCCCACCCATTCTCCAACTACAGGATCTTTAAAGAAATGCAAATTTTCTATTCATCCCAGTTTAAAACCTTTGCCTCCAGGCTTAAGATTTGAGTTCTGGCCACTATGGCAGTCACTAGCAACTGACCTTGGACAAGTCACTTCTCCCAAATTCTCATTTTTTATAAAGCTGAAGTTTGATCAACAGTAGTGGTTTTCAAACTCAGGAACCATCTACAGAGAGGGTGGAAGCCAAATGAGTTGAGACACAGTCCTGATTTCACACGAGCACCTCCACTTCCACTTGTTTCATTTAAAGTTCTATCCTTGGGGCAAAAAGCTTTTTTTAAAAAAAAAAAATCACTTGACTAGATTACTCTAAAACATCTCCCAGCTCTAAAATGCTATGATTTTTCTCAACAAATACTAAACCAAACACTGGATACAAAATCACCCAAAGATGACTAATATTCATTCTATTCTAAAGAGAAGTCTATGGTATTTTTAAAGTTCTAGATGTCCTATAACCTTCATGACTTTCTCTACCATCTCCCCTACAAACCCCACTCATATTGTAGTGGAATAAAGGAAAACTGAGAGAAAACCCAGGCTTCTCTTTGACCCTCCTCGAAGCCCATACAGTCAGTTCCCTGCACATCCCCCTCAGGAAAGAATTTTTATATGCATGAATGTTCTTATCTTAAATTCAGTAAATTATTTGTAAGGGAACAGAAATGGGGAAGAAACAAAGTAATTATATTTCTTTTAACCTTATGAGAACAATCTTGAGAAGTTTATTTTAAGGTATAAAAAGTTTCAGATATTAATAAAGATGTATAGCATTTTTTAAAAAGCTTAGTGTTCAAGGCCAACCTATGAGTCATTTTGCAACATCAAAATTTTAAAAGTCTGTTCTTGGCAAAATTATCTATCTACCAGATATAATCACACCTCCACCACAGCAACAAGTGTACTTCAAATTAATAAGCCCTAAAGAACAAATCCTGTATATATCCAGTTTTTACATCTGTGACTAAAATGGTCTATGTATCCAAGGTGTTTATAAGTGAGTAAGAGATCCTAAAAGTCAGATTAAAAGGCATGTCAAATATCAGTCATTACTTTACAGATTTGTGGGGAGAAGGTGGTGGTGGAGGGTAAATGCTTATCTAAATTCAGAGAATTACTCACACAATTTAAAATACTGATCTTATTTTCCCCTGCAAAGAAATGAATTCTTTCAAATTTCCTAAAAAGATGATTAAGCATGAAGTATCATTTATGCCTTCAGTCACATAATTTCGTGTAAAAAGATTTCCATAATTTTAACATTTTAGCCTGGGTAATAAATCAAAACAGCAGTTATCTTAAAAATACAAAGCTTTACCTTAAGACTATTTCATCTATATCTTTATTAATCATTATTTATAAATGTCATCCCTCAAAAGTCTGCAGTTTCCATATTATAAATGATCTAACATTTGATTCTATTTCACCTTCCTGATAAATCAAAATATACCTTTTGTAAACAATCTTCAGATCTCGCCACTCAAGAAAGCTGCACATTTTAGGTTTCCGTGCTAAAACGGTTTGAACAAGTTCTCTTGTGATCTTTTTCTTCTCTTTGTCTGATAATGGGACGTACCATTTCTGCAGTCGAAGCTTTCCCTGACGACTAAAAAGCAACATAAACTGCATCTGTTAAGATAAACAGAACCAAGATTACAGACAATACTTTGATTCAATAAAGTTAAGGTTAAGATGACATGCTGCACAGAGAAGCTTTGGGGGACAGGGCGTTTAGCTAACAAATGATGAGTAGCCATCAATATTTCTATGCCAGTTAAAATAGCAGGAAATTCTTATAGAAAGATCTTCCCACCAGATGCAAATCCTCCCACCCCACCTGGTTCCACGTAAGTTTGGGGGGGCGGGACGGGAGGACAAAAACAGGCGAAGTGAAAATTCTGATGAAAAAGATAATTCTTGCAATTTAAGAAACTATTGTGTACCTGTGCTATAGGAATGCATGTATATGCATCAAAAGAGAATTGTTGACATCAACTGGTTTAGATGCATTTGAAAGAAACAGATCTACTATTTTTCACCCTAAACAGAACAAGCCGTCCTGGTTCCAGACCGAATTACTTGTAGACAGACTGCTATAACTTAGAATGCTCTCTTCAGTTTATGCTTACATATTTTAAGCAAAACAAAAAATCTAAAATATAAACCAAAAAAATCCCATAAATGCATTTTTCTTAATAAAAGCCTGATTTAAGTATCTTATCTCATTTTAAAAATCCCACCATAAATATACACACAATAAAGTGAGTTAATATAATTTTACCTAAGACAATAAAACCTTTAAAAAGCCAAAATAAGAGCTACACACATTACATGAAATACTTCATTTAAAACGATAAAAAACACAGCATCTACAGATGGAGTGGATGCTGAATTCTAGTGTATTTTACACAAACTATTTTGTATATATTTATTTGGAATCTGCAAATGATGATTAGTCTACATGTTTAGTTTTTAAGGAAACCTTCTTGTATAATTCAACTGGTCTTCTCAACTGCAAACAGATAAGCACTGTTTCTACAAAGGTAATTTAAAGGTAGAATTCAGATATATATATATTTTTTCTTTTAACTATTGTATGTTCCAGTACTAGTTACTGCAAGTAAGATTCAGCCTGACTCTTAATATTCACCACACCATGAACATGGGGTGGGGGAATTTATACAATCAATTTGAATAAAATGGGCCCTAAATTTCGCTAAGAAATCATTGCCGCTTTTTGTAATAATCCAAACGGGCATCAAGATATTTAGAAATTTACGATGCAACAATTTAACTTTATTAAAGTTAAAATTGGCTGAAAACACCTCACTTAAAAAGGATGCCTGGCACGAAGTAAACGAACAATATTTGTTTATTGATGTCGAAGTGTCTCACATAGAAGTCCTGTTAAGATAGCGGCATTAGAAAGGGACAGCAAGTAAAGCATCAACTGGACGTTTCATGCAAACCCGTTAGCAGAACTTGGAAAAGAACAGACCCGTATTCCAGGATCTCGATGACCAGGAGGGCTGGGGGTTTGCTTTCGGAACTCAAGGACTCAAGGGAGTCTATAGCAGGCTCCCCCATCTCCCCCACCACCACTTTTTATGACGAATAGATAATTCACTCTCTTGAAAATAAATTATATGTTAACATGGGACGGTGCCCGGTCGCAAGGCACAAGTATTCCTTTCCTCTAGTTAAAAACCAACGCTCTGATTCTGCCACAAATCACAGAGCACCTCAATTCCTGGAGATTGGTATTAAAAACAATGGGCTCGGCCGCGGAACGGGCTCGGGGCCAGCGTTCCTCGGTCCGGCCGTCTCCGATGCCTGCCCGCCGCCCCACGGGGGGCCGCACTCCATCACTGACCGATCGAGCCCGGGCGAGGTGACAGGCAAGGAGCGGGGCAGACAATGGCAACCGCCGCCGCGCAGGGGGCGCCAAGGGTCCTTGGTCGCCGCCGCCCCCGGCCGCCGACCCCGCCCGCAAATGCCCCGCAAAACTTGAGGCGATTTCCGAACCACAGGTGCCGCGGGGCCGCCGCAGCGTCCGAGACTGGCCCCCGCATCCTGGGGCGCGGCGCCGAGTGGAGAGGGGCGCGGACGCGAAGAGAAGTGAGTTTCGAGGCGCGGTGCCCCAGTGGCGGGCCGGGCGGGCGGACGCAGGGTGGGGTCGTCGGGGCGCTCGTGGGGCAGCGGGGGGCTCGCCCGACCCTCCCTCCCCGCTCCCCGTCCCCAGCGCCCCCGATCGCCTCCCGGGACTTACGGCGGCCGCGGGCCGCAGGCGCGGCGGGGCTCGGCCGGCAGCGGCGGCGGCTGAGGGGAAGCCCCTGTCGCTGAGCTGAGGAAGAGAAGCCGTGTTGCTGTGGGGAGAGGACCCGGTTCGCGGAGTGAAGGCTTAGGCGGCTAGGGGAGGGCGAGCCGACAGACCCCGCCCCGGGGGCCGGACGAGGGAGGAGCCAGGGCTGCGGCGAGCAGAGGGGCGGGCTGGGCGGTGCGCGGGACGCAGCTCGGCTGTTGCCAACGGCACCGGAGACAGCTCAGGTGACCGCCCAGTCCGAGGAAGCCGATTGGCCGCGTCTTTACCAAGAGGGGTGGTCCGAACCGGAAGCCAGGCCACGTGACCCGGAAGCGGCCGCTGCCGGGGCCGGCGCGCCTGCGCACTCCTGAGTGTGCCACCGGGACGCGCGCGCAGCTGTCTCGGCTGTTTTGTGGTGCGAAGGTAGTGTTTCGCGGTGCCCTTTGTTGACCCTGCTATGCGGGGCAGGGAAGATCTGGACTGCCAAGAACCACATTCGAGCTCGGATAACTTTCCGTGCCCCAAGAGGGTGGGACGGGGCGGTGTAATGCCTGGTGATGTTGGTGAGGGGAGAGAGGGGGTGCTGCAACTCTGAGGAAAACAAGTCAGCTCTTTCTTGGAGCTCGTGCACGCGTTTAGAGTGCTCTTTACAATTACTTTGCCTCAAAACCGTCCGGAATCCGACCCCTGCTTCCCATCGCACTGCTACAGCCCTAGACACCTTTTCGCCCCAAGCTGTGCAAGTGTCTCTTCCCGGGGCTTGCCTCGTCCGTCCTCAGTGCTGCGGACCTGAGGAGTTACTGTCCGTTCTCAGCTGAAAAGCCTAGACAGCACCTCATTTCAAGATCCCGCTTCTTTCACACGGAGTCTCCCCTCTCCTCCCCCACATCCACCTGGGTTCCAGTTAGTCTTGTCGACGACTTGCTCTGCCTGGCATGCCCTTGCTCTCAAATGTCACAGCTCCTATGAAGCCTTACCCTCAAACCCTGTAAGAAGGAATCCCTCTTTCATCCATATGCCCATTAGCACATCTTGAATTTTCTTCATTTTGCATCCCAACCTAGTTCACTGCCTAGTATATAACACCACTAGTAAATGTGAGCTGACTGATAAGGATTATAAAATTGTAGATTTGTTTAGAACCATAGTGCTGAGCATTGTGTCTGGCACATAATGGATGTACATATTTTTTTGAATGAAAGAATGGATGAATCATCCAGTCCGACTCATCTTTTACAGATGAGGAAAGGGGAGCCCCACGGGATTAAGTGACCTTGCTTGAACAGCCACGGGTTTCTCATGTCGACTGCTATTCATTACCCCAGTCACCTCGGTTCTTACAAAGAAAGCTAGAAAATTGCTTTTGTTAAGCTATGCCCTTTTTGCAGAGGTTCCCAAACATAGTCGCCCGAATTTTTTAACGGCCCAAAGGGAAAAAGAGATGCTAAGTTTTACAGGAAGCTAAATTTAATCCATCTAAAGGAATCCTTTATTAGAGATTGTGTTCTTTTTGTGTGTGTTAAAATGTCTATAAAACTAAGATAGTATATAATAGGAATTTGGGGGCATTTTTTTAATGCCCTTCTTTGGCAAAATAAAAATATACAATACCTTCTTTTTTTTTTTTTTTCTGGAATACCTTCCCTTTTAAACGCTGCTATGCTGCTTGGAAAATTTCCTATCAACGTGTATGCTAAACGTATACTGTAGTATTAAAGAAGTGGTCGACAAAAAGCACAGAGCTGGCTTTCTGTAGGTCTTTAGGCCCCCTGCCCAAATTTCAGCAACGGGACCAATCCTGCCCCAGAGGCACATGTTAATGCCCCATTTCTCCCTTACTACACAAAACAGATGCCATTAGCCAGTCAAAGATATATCTAATACGATGTAATGAAAACTCGCCCTCTGAATCCAAATGCTGCTTTTCTCTTTTTCTGTACAAAACTCATGTCCTCAAGGTTCCTGAGATAACTACCTCCAAGTTTAAGCTCATTGGTTATGCTCCTGATGTTGGTCTGTGGTTCTGAAAACGAGGACGGGAGACTTGCTGATGACATATTGGCAGTCTCTGGTATTCCTAGCCAAGAAAAGGTGGAGGTTGGGGGGAGGGAGGGAAGGGAATTATGGGAAAAATAATTAGCAGCTGAAAGCAGCTATTACATAATCTTGGCTGCTTATTAATTTAGCAGAAGGAATGGCTTATTAAATTCTAATAGCAACAGCACAACTGCAAACAACCTAGCAATTAACAGTGCAGGGCCCATTATTTTGTTAATATGTTCTCTTCTTTTGGCAAGTGTATAAGAACAAAATTTATAGAAGCAGATGGTCTTTTTCAGTAGATTATAGATGGTTTATTTCCCAGTCTTAGTATTAAGAGCTTATTGTGCATTCACCGTGAAAGACAAAAGAAGCACTCTTATTGTCTTTGTTGGTAATTAACTGTTTGACTTTGATTCCCACAATTTCCAAATTGTGGGCTTTGTTATATAGCTGATTCTTCTCACCTGGTATCTTCTTCATCTGTCATGTTAATAGGGTCTCTTTTTTTAGTCCTTTGCTTTTGTTATCTGGGTGGTCCTGATTTCTTGGTTGTTATTGATTGATGGTGCAAAAATTATTTTTTATGAAAAACTAAAAATCAGATTTTATACTTTTTTTTTTGATACAGGAAACATTTATTACAGTACCGTTTCTCATGGAGCAAGAACACGTAGTTTCATGGTGCACGGCTGCCAGATGTTTCCCAGGTTTCAATGTCCCAGGTAGATAAAGGAAAATTCGGCAAGGTCAGAAGAGAGAAGAACAGATTTATCATGAAATAGGAATGGTAACTGTGTCCCAAGTGTACAGAAGGGGAAGAATTGAAGTCTTTCTGGTAACCTGCCTTTGCTTTTATTTATGTTTTTATAGAGATATAATTGACATATAACACTAGTTTCAGGTGTACAACATAATGGTTCGATATTTATATATATATTACAAAATGATCAGAGTAAGTCTATTTAACATCACTTGTTTCTTAAACAACAACAAAAAAAGTGCCTAGCTTTTATTTGTGCTAAATGCAAGAGGTGACGGTAAAGTAGAGATTCTACCTTTTAACAGTAAAATTTTGAGACTTTATATGTAGTCTTTTATAAGTTTTCAAAAATAATTTTAGTTTCCTGTTAAATGTGTGATGGCTATATGTTTTATCTCCTCTCCCTCTCAAAATGACATTAAATGAAAAAAAAGAAGAGGAATGTTTAAAGTATAGACCCACATGGACAATAAGGGAGGGGACAGTAGTGTGAGGATGTCAACGAGGATGTCAGGGTACACTCTTGGCTCATGATTAAACACTGACGATTTAAGAAAAAATTGTAGTATATTTATCTTGAGAATATGGAGGACAGACGTGAGGGGATGTTGAAATAATGCTAAATCCTCATGCGGTAACAGGAAGAAAATAGATACGATCCAACGTGAATCAAGAAATAGAATTATAAAAAAAAAAAAAAAAAAAAGAAATAGAATTATTAGCATATTCTTTCAATACCAAGTAGTAAATTCCAGATGCAATGAAGACTTTCTTTCCAGAGACAGAATCTTGAGGTAGGATGTAATAAAGGTTATTATTACATTTTATTTTACTGTAGGTTTTACTTAGATAATTTTTAAAAATATTGTAATGACGTAGATAAAAATTCTTCTGTTAGTGCTAACACTGTATTAAGGATTTGTACAGTGTTCCTTTAGCCAGTCTATATATTATATAAAATTTATTAAATAAAAATGTCTTGTAATGAAATTCAGTGCTGAATCATTGTAGAAGATCACAGTAAGTGTAAAAAAGATGCTCAGAGTTTGTGAATTTGCATCTTCTAAGATAAAGTTGTTCCAAGGAGAAAACTGGCCTAAAATAATGAGGATTTGTGAACCAAATCATTTCAAATAGATAGAGCTGTCACTGCTGAAGTCCTCAACAATGAGCTAAAGGGAAATGTGGAACATACGTTCTTTCTTGACGCCTGTTTCCATAGCTTTGAATAAAATGCAGGAGAATGACTCTTCTCCTTTTAATATTGGGTTAAAGCAGTGATTCTTAAGCTGGGCAATTTTATCCCCCACCAGGGAACACTTGGCAGTGTCTGGAGACATTTGGGTTGTCACAGTGGGGCAGGGGGGCGGGGGTGGGGGAAGAGTTGGTGATGGGGCTACAATGTACAGAATAGCTTCCATGACAGAGAATTATCCAGCCCAAAATGTCAATAGTGCCGAGATTGAGAAACCCTGAGTTAGTCACTGAAAAGGTTAACATGCAGCAATGGAGATATTTTATAGACATTTCAAGAAATGGAACAAGCACTTATCTTCATATGTTTGTTTTTCTCTCGGAGGGGTTGGAGTTGGAGGCATTCTTAATGTTTGATAGGTAAAATCCTTAACTGCTGAAAAGACTGGCCACATACATGAGGCAGTCAGTATTCATCAAAGTAACTAGAATAAACTATCCAAACGGGATTTTTTTTCAAAGTGATTCTGGAATATTAGTGGAAGTTATTTAAAACCGGGATCCATGAGATGACTATTCCATCCATTCATTCATTCACTTTTTTGGGGCTGTTTTGGGTCTTCGTTGCTGCGTGTGGGCTTTCTCTAGTTGGGGCGAGCGGGGGCGAGCGGGGGCTCCTCTTTGTTGCGGTGTGTGGGCTTCTCATTGCGGTGGCTTCTCTCATTGTGGAGCACGGGCTCTGGGCACATGGGCTTCAGTAGTTGTGGCCTCAGGGTCTAGAGCGCAGGCTCAGTAGTTGTGGTGCACGGGCTTAGTTGCTCTGCGGCATGTGGGATCTTCCTGGACCAGGACTCAAATCCGTGTCCCCTGCATTGGCAGGCGGATTCTTAACCACTGCGCCACCAGGGAAGTCCCAATTCATTCATTTATTAACATAAATGTTTATTATGTGTTTGCTCTCTGCTGGGCACTGTGGTAGGTAATGGTGATACAAAGATGAGTAAGATGTTGACTCTGTCCTAAAGCTCCAAAACTATTTCTCCTGACACAAAATTCCATGTCTTTTGGCAACAAACTCTGGATGATCAGGGGAGCAGTCACCAAACATATGAATACATTTTCTTTTAGGAAACCCCTAGAGATGCTTCATAGAACCTTAGATGTCTGTGACTGACCCCTTTGGAAACTATTTGCCCTAATGACCTCCCAGGGCTCTTAGCAGTCTTTTCATTCTGTCAGTTTTCCACAATACTCTTAATTCACAGCAGTATTACAGAGAGATTTGCTATGTTTTCAACAAAACAGTTTCAAATAATTATCTTTTGACCTGGTCCTTAAAATGAGATGTTTCAGCAGTAATCTAACTCAACTAGACTAGTGGTTCTAGGATATTCTTTAGGGGACTTGTGAAAACACAAGATGGCTGGGCCCCACCACCAGAGTTTCTGATTTAGCACGTCTGACATGAGGCCTGATAATTGCATTTCTTTTTTCTTCTTTTTTTTAATTGAGATATAGTTGTTTTACAATGTTGTGTTAGTTTCTGGTATACAACAAAGTGATTCAGAATATATACATTCTTTTTCAGATTCTTTTTCATTGTAGGTATTGTTTATCTGTTTTATACATAGTAGTGCCTATCTGTTAATCCCGAGTTCCTAATTTATCCCTTCCCCCACTTTTCCCCTTTGGTAACCATAAATTTGTTTTCTATACCTGTGAGCCTGTTTCTGTTTTGTAAATAAGTTCATTTGTATCATTTTTCTAGATTCCACATATATATGATATATGATATTTGTGTTTCTCTGTCAGACTTACTTCACTTAGCATGATAATCTCTAGGTCCATCCATGTTGCTGCAAATGGCATTATTTCATTCTTTCTTATGGCTGAGTAATATTCTAGTGTGTGTGTGTGTGTGTGTGTGTGTATGTATGTGTATGTGTATGTGTATTTATATACATATACACCACATCTTCTTTATCCATTTGTCTATCAACGGACACAGGTTATTTCCGTGTCTTGGCTATTGTTAATAGTGCTGCTATGAACATAAGGGTGCATGTATCTTTTCAAATTAGAGTTTTTGTCTTTTCTGGATATATGCCCAGGAGTGGGATTGCTGATCATATGGTAGCTCTACTTTTAGTTTTTTAAGGAACCTCCATACTGTTCTCCATAGTGGCTGCACCAACTTACATTCCCACTAACAGTGTAAGAGGGTTCCCTTTTCTGCACACCTTCTCCAGCATTTGTCATTTGTAGACTTTTTAATGATGGCCATTCTGACCAGTGTGAGGTGGTAGCTCATTGTAGTTTTGATTTGCATTTCTCTAATAATTAGCGATGTTGAGCATCTTTTCATGTGCCTGTTGTCCATCTGTATGGCTTCTTTGGAGAAATGTTTATTTACGTCTTCTGCCCATTTTTTTATTGGGTTGTTTGTTTTTTTTGATATTGAGCTATATGAGCTGTTTGTATATTTTGGAAATTAATCTCTTGTTTGTCACATCTTTTGCAAATATTTTCTCCATTTCCATAGGTTTTCTTTTCATTTTGTTGATGGTTTCCTTTACTGTGCAAAAGCTTCTAAGTTTAATTAGGCCCCATTTGTTTATTTTTGCTCTTATTTCTTTTCCATCGGGAGACTGACCTAAAAAAACATTGCTATGGTTTATGTCAGAGAATGTTTTGCCTATGTTTTCTTCTAGGAGTTTTGTGGTGAGAGTTGTATTTCTAAGAAGTTCCCAGGTGGTGCTGATGTTGCTGGTCTTGAGACCACACTTTGAGAACCACTGCTCTATACCAAAAAAAGCTATGACATATAACAGGAAAGTTCTCAAAGCCAGTAATTGTGATATATAACTTTCCCAGACAAATGATCTAGAGGAAACTTGAGATATGAATTTTTTTATTGCTGACCTCGTTAAGTCTGATACCATTGGGAGAGTAATAGTCTCAGTTATATGAACCTGAAGTTCAGTCTATATGCACAACCCATAGTGGCTTCTGATCATGGTGTGCCCTGTACAAACTAATGTACTGTAGTAGTCTAAGTTAGAGATTAGACTACTTAGAGAAACTTGAAGTTTACACCATAAAAGTCAGATGCTTACGTGATGAATATCACTACTCTAAAATTTTTTCCAACTACTTATGCCAAGTAGGAATCACCTCTGAATACTTTGTTAGCGATTATAGACATGAGGTGGAAAGGAGAGAGTTGAGAGGGACCAGGTAGACAGAATCCATATCCCTGGATAAAGCAGAAACCACTACGTAGTAATCAAAATCTGCCCTTTCTCTTCCATGACATGCGGCTAGACCCTGTTCCTCAGCAACCCGTGCGGTTAGGCGTGCCCATGGAGCTGAGATCAGGCTATGAAGTGTGGATGGAAGTGCTGTCAGTCTGGGCCCAGAAAACCCTCCACAGGAAAGCCTCTTCCCTCCCTCCCTCCTCAACACTGCTTTTGCTCTCTGGATGTTGACACTTCGAGATGTCCTTGGAAGTAGGGTTTTGAGGATGGCTGAGTCTGTCAGCCTGGGTTCCTGAATGACTGTGTGGAGCAGACGCACATACCACTACCACCATCATCATTCCTACCACCAATTTTACTTTAAGTGACTGAGAAATAACTTTGTATTAAGCCAGTCATTTTTCCGGGTTCATCTGTTAAAACTGCTAGTATTACTAGCCATCCTTGCAAGCTGTTACACACTTCCTTACGAAGAGAAGGAGCCATAGTGATGGGTAGAGCAGTGCATTTTCAAGTGGCTAGCTCTTTGTCTCGATTCTAAACCTGCTTTTTGTGCTCCTCCATGTGTCTCCTTTCTGTTGAAATTTAAAGAGAATCCTCATACGGTCTGAGTCCAGAATTTAAAACTACTCATCTATCAAAGGGGCAGGAAAGACTGATTTGAGATTTTTCATTAGCTTTACATTCCTGTGGCAAAACATAGCATTTGTACCAGGCAGTAGATAATGCAAAATTTTAAAAATCATGTGGATGAAAGAGCCAAGGAAATGGGGGTTACGGGGGGAGCATAGTCTGACTAACTATCCCTAACTGTCAAAAGTGCATGATGTTGTCAGTTTCTTAGAACCAAGAAACCAAAGATGACAGTTGATTTATGATCAGATTATATCCTTGTCTTCTAAATAATATAGGACAAAGTTAAAACATTTATCCTAAAGCACTATTTAGAATACACAGACATTTTAATTGAATGATTTGAAAAACTTTTAGAAATAATGCACACATTTTAAATATAACAAATACATAAAATAATAGATGTTTAAAAGTGATTTCACTCAAAAACTTCATTTTACAAATAAGGAAATTAAGCCCCAGAGAAGTAAACAAATTGCTCAATATCATTCTACTTCATTAGTGGTAGATGAGGAACTAAGAGCCCTGTGTTCTGTCTCCAGCCAGTGTTTTCCCACCATAGTCCACTGTCTGTTGCCCATAAACTACTAGCCCATTATCTTTAGACAAAAACAAACAAATAAACTGAAAAACCACACACCCACAGCCCCTCAAAACATAAATTCTTCATTTCTTTCTCTTATCTCTCAGCCTGGTACTAAAGTATTTGTGTCTCCACTAGTGGACTGAAACCCTTGTGATCTCCAGGATTGGGATAGTATTTTACTAATCTTTCTATCACAGAATCTAATCCAATACTTGGCATAGAGTAGACGCTCAGAAAATGTTACTTTGAAATGTTAATTACTTTGACGCCAAAAGAAAAATTAATAAGCCCCTGTCTCATTGCTTCTTGAGTGTTAGCAGTTTTTCTGCTCCCCTCCCCCTACCATAGCATACGAAGTAATCTCCTCCTTTCCATCCCCACTAATGTTGCCCTAGGTCAGACCAACAAACTGGACTTTCTGTCTCAGCCCCTCCCCTCCATCTGATCCCGTTACTACAATTCCTTCTGCATGTGGCCACCTGAGTGTTTTTTCTGAAACATAAATCCAATAGAGATTAGACCCTCTGCTTAGAATGTTTCAGTTTCTTTATTACTTCAATTTGTATGCCTATGTCTGGGCCAGGTACTCATTGGGTACTGGGGATAAAATAGAGAACAACTTAGACATGGAACCTTCTGCCAGGTGCATATGGTATTAGGGCAGGAGGGCACAGTTTACAACTGGCAATCCCAATACAGTAACGTAAGTGTTTCAAAAGGGGGAAGGCCAGGGTGCTAAGGGACCATATAGGAGAGGGCCTAATCCAGAGTTTCGGTGATCGTGATAGGTGGTAGAGTCTGAGAAGGGTTCCTGGAGGACACAGACTTTAGGCCAAAATTGAAAAACAAAACAAAACAAGTGAGTTGGGCAAGAGTGTTCCGCACAGGGAGAGTAGCATGTACAAAGATAAAGAGATGAGTGTGTGACTCTCTTAAGGACCTGAATAGAAGGTCAGTGTGGTCAGAGAGTACCTGGGTAAAGATAAGTCTGCAGAGAAGAAGAGGACCAGGTTATACAGGACCTTTTAACAAGATTAAAACATTTGGGCTTTATATAAAGATATTGGGAGACACTGAAGGATTTTAAGCAAAGGCAGTGCCATTATTGGATTTGAGTTTTAGAGTTTCAGAAAAATCACTCAGGGTGAAATGTGGTTAACTGCAGGATATACTGTAGTCCGAGTTTAGTTGAAGATAAAATAAACCATTCTAACTAATATGAACAAAAGCAGTCTAAATATGATTGGAGGAGCAAAATCTAGGCTGAGTTTCCAGGAAAACCTTCCAGAATAACACTGCAGAACTTGACTGCCAGGGAGCCACTGTGTCTGCCATGATCAGTGAGCTGGAATGCTAAGAAGCTGTCTTCATAACTGCTGGCTTCAAGCCTATACATCCTCTGCTGTGATCAAGAAATCAGGAATCTGCTGCCAGCAAAGTGGATGCCATGGGTGCTCCTTCTTTTCACTCATGTGGCTAGAGACTGGACATTGGACTCCCTCTACAACTGCCACTGAAAGCCAGATGCTTCCATAACCATGCTCAGCAGAAATAGGAGAGGTGAGGCCCCCTCTTCATGATCTATCACTTCCCCCTTCCAAATCTCGCATAGGTACACCTGATTGTTGGAATCTACATCACAACCAGAAGCCTGGCTATGGAATGTAGTTTTTTGTTTTCTGGGAGGAACACTGCAGCAGGTTGGAATGTATTTATATATTTTTACTAAATTTACTTATTTATTTATTTATTTTTGTCTGCATTGGGTCTTTGTTGCTGCATGTGGGCTTTCTCTCGTTGCAGCGAGCGGGAGCTACTCTTTGTCGCGGTGCGCGGGCTTCTCATTGCGGTGGCTTCTCTTGCTGCGGAGCATGGGCTCTAGGCGCGCGGGCTTCAGTAGTTGTGGCTTGCAGGCTCAGTAGTGGTGGCTCACAGGCTCTAGAGCGCAGGCTCAGTAGTTGTGGCGCACAGGCTTAGTTGCTCCGCTGCACGTGGGATCTTCCCAGACCAGGGCTCGAACCTGTGTCCCCCGCATTGGCAGGTGGGTTCTTAACCACTCTGCCACCGGGGTGTCCCGAGGTTTGTATTTAAAGAGGCGGAAAGAGAGAGAGCTGGAGAGGGGTGTGTGGCATCAAGTTGGAGGTGCTGCTGTTGCTTAAGGAGGGAGAGACAAGCTAGGAGTCAGTAGAGAGGAAGAGGTTGAAGATATGGGGGAAAGGAGTTAAATACTCAGTCCTACAAGGATACTGAGTAGTGAGGAGGTGATGTAAGCCAGACACACTAGAGGCTAAATAAGAAAAGGGGCATTTCTTTCATTTTGCTCAGACCAGTGAATGGTGGGGGAGGAAGAAAGGATGTAGGCAAGCACATAGTTTGGTGCTAGGGAAGCAGCTTCTTCCTCTCTGACATAGAGGCAGAGGGAAGATTATCTGCTGGGCGTGAAGAGGGAGGTGGAGATGGGTTGAGAAACATGAAGCAGGTTTCTCCTAGAAACCTTGGAGAACTGGAGAGAGGCTTCTGGCGCAATATGAACGGATCACTGAGGGCACTGAGTGTACAGTGGAGACTAGAAATGTGGCTGGGTCGTTCTGGAATTAGGTGCATTGGTGGAGGGTTGAGATTTGCCAGACGGCTGAGATAGAAGGATGAGACACCAAAGTAGTGGAATTCAAGCCAGACAAGGAGAGCTGTGGTGGTGAAAGCGGGGAGTTTCAGGGCAGGAGGGAGGTGGTGGATGCTGATATGATAGAGCAGAAGGAGGCAAAGTGATGAGGTCGAGGAAGAGGAGAACCCTACGCCCACCAGGGCCAGATTAGAATTAGAGCCAGCTGGAAGTGTTGGGAGTCGTGTTCTGAGAGGGACCTGTGACGACATTGTTTCAGAGGTGGGGAAGTGGGAGGTTGGGTGGGGAATGCAACAAATAAGGGCGGAGTGATGGCCTAGTAGAAAGGAGGGGAAGGTCACTGGAGCAGAGAAGACCCAGGAAGGGACTTGCTTGGGTGTTGAATAGTGGGTCATCTATGTGGATGTCAGAGTCATTCGGGATGGTAGCAGGACCTGATGGAAAAGGTGACAGTGACTCAGTTGCTAAAGACTCCAAAGAAAGAGGGAGTGGTATATAATGGCAGCAGGAGGAGTAGGGTGTGATTTAAAAAAAAAAAAGGTTTATTGAGATATAATTCACATGCCACACAGTTCACCCATTTATAGTGTACGGTTCAATGGCTTTTAGTGTATTCACAGAGTTGTGCAACCATCACCACAGTCAATTTCAGAACATTTTCCTCACTCCAGAAAGAAACCCCACACACCTTAGTCATCACTTCCAATCTCCCGAACACTCCCCCCATCCCCCAGCCCCTGGCAGCCACTGATACGCTTTCTTTTTTGTTTGTTTTTTTTTGGGGGGGGGGTGGATTTTCTTTGGCCGCAGGGTAAAGCTTGAGGGATCTTAGTTCCCAGACCAGGGACTGAACCTGGGCCACGGCAGGGAAAGCGCCGAGTCCTAACCACTGGACCACCAGGGAATTCCCCCACTGATCTGCTTTCTGTCTATAGATTTACCTATTCTGGTCATTCTGTATAAATGGAAGCATATCATAGGTGGTCCTTTGTATGTGGCTTCCTTCACTTAGCATAGTGCTTTCAAGGTTCATCATCCATGTTGTAGCAGGCATCGGAATTTCATTTCAGAGCACTATTTTAATGGCTGGAAAGAACCTCAGAAGAGTTTAGGGGAGGATGCAAGGCAAACACTTCCTTTGTACACCAAGTCAGCTCTGGTCATTGACATTCAGTGCCAAAATTGTTGTAAAGTACGTCTTGTCCTTTTCTTGGGAGTATCTAAAATAAGTCAATATTAAATGCTCATGCTTGCTTCTTCCCTCCCCACCCCCAGCAGTAAACATAACTGAAAGCCTTGCTTAATGACAAAAACCGAGTCAGTCATTGTTGCTTCATGTTAACTACTTGCCTAAGAAACATATTCATCTTATAGAGGAGATAATGAGCAAAACTGGCAATGCCCTAATAAGCTCTAAATTAAGCCTACATAATGTTGAACAAAATATAAGAATCAGCAAAAAAATTTTTTTCTACTTATTGATCGTTAGTGTTAATGAGAACATTAGCAAGTGGCTTTGTTCCTGTTCACTTAGAAAGTATGAAAACAAGGTAAGCCAGCAATTAGGAAGGTTAATGTGAGGATTCAGTTTTCATCCTGATAATGGAATAATTTATTTTCTAGCCTATTAACCTCAGAAGCCCTCGACGGCTTTATCTTCTCTGGTCTTTGGCTAATTTTTTTTCATCCATGTTAGTAACAGAAACTGCGAAAATGGGATCAGGGCCTACTAAAAGCAATAAAACCGAATAAATGCATCAACTTCCAGGAAATGTCAATTACAAATAAGCAGAAGGGACTGTTGTCTGTATGAAGGGACTAGAGCCTCTTATTAATAATAGTGGAGGAAGTAATCCAAGAGACTAAATGTGCTGGTGAGAGAGGCTAAGTCTCTCTAAGGAGCTCAGAATGTAAAGGACACATAAAAACCTGGGAAGAGGGAGGTAGCAATCAAAGACTCAAACCACAAGAACAGCACAGAGCTGTAACACTAATGCAAGAAAGACCAGCTAGAGAGAACCAAGGCTTGCTGAAGTATATTTGAATTTGAAGGTTCACTGCTGCAGTGGAATCTCTTTTGTTTGCCCAGCATCCCTCACTCCTTCTAAAAACAGTACCCCCATTCTTCAGGGAAACTGTTCTCTCCCCCTACCACCATCACTCCCATTCCAAGGATGTAAGCTAAAAGAATGCAAGTCTTCAGGTTGGGACAAATCATATCTGAGAATATGAAAACAATTTTTTAAAGAGATCCTTAAAATATCATTTGTAATCTATTTTTCCCATAGATTAGAAATAGAAGTGCTTCCTGAAGACAGGAGATGGGCAAATGTCTTGGTTTTCAAAAATGGGGAGAAGGTAGATGATGCAAATGTTAACGGGGATTTCAATATTGATTCTCTATTAAGAATATCAAATGGGTGGTGTGTGAACTCCCGGAGAGAGGGGAGGTGATCCTTAAAGAAGCCAGCACGAATTCACTGAGAAGAGACAGCCTGACAGACAGGCTTTGGTTTCTTTTGTTATATGTTTATTAGGCTAGTAGATCAAAGGAATCCTGCAGACATAGCGTTTCTGTGCTTCTGCAAGGCATTTTTCAAACACTTTCATGACATCCTTGCTGAGAAGATGGAGAAACTGGATGGGTGATAGGATAATTTAGCAGCATAATCATTCTATCCTAAGAATGCTGATTAATGGATCTCTGTCAAATCTGGCAAATTTTGTTGAAGATCTGTTTCAACCAGGGTTGCTTTCCTAGCATGGTCCTTTTTAAGTAACCTGGATATGGGATAAGTGGACCTGGGTATCGGTGTATAGAGAACAAGAGTCTGGGAGGGAGTGTGAATAAATCAGATGACAAAGCAGATTCCAAACTGGCATTGGCCCAGGGATGATGTATCAGCTAGTATCTTTTGCAAAAAGGCAGGATAAATATGTAAATAAATGCAGAAGTGGTCATCTCTGTTAAAATGAAATTTAAATAGGACAAGTTTTAGTGTTCTATCCTTGGAACCAAAGTTAAGGATATAAGGAGAACTTGCTAAATAGCAGCATGTAGAAAAGAAGACTTGGGGATGTTAGTAGCCTGAAGGCAATAAGAGCCAAGAGCATGATAAGGCTATAAAACAAAAGAAGAAAAAAGAACCCAAAGGAATCTTGGGCTGTTTAATTAGAAATATATCCATAGTATTCTGACTGTTCTTTGCTTTTGATAATCAATCTTACTATACTTTGATTTATTATGTTCAATTCTGGGAAATATATTTCATGAGGGACATAGACCAACTTCAACTCCTTCATAAGGAGTCATATCATAGAGTGCTATAAATCATGGCATATGAGCAACAGCTGAAATGAGTGAGGATGGTTAGCTTGGGAGTAAAATATTTAGGGGCAAAAGGATGGCTCTCTTACAGCATCGAAAGAGATGGGACATAAGACAGAATTCTGTTTCGTTCCAAGAGGAAAATGAGCATCAACGGATGAAAGTTACTGGGGTGGTAGATTTCAGATAAAATATAAACAAGTAACTACTAATAATTAGGAGTCGAATCAAAGTAGGTGAGCGCCCAGTTGTTGGAGATGTTCAAACAAATGACATGGCAGTGGGGACTCCTTTGCTATGTGAAGGGCTGGACACTCAGAACCTTAAGGCTTTTTTCAATTTGGGGATCCAGAAAACTCCACTTCAAGGGCAGCTGTTGTTCTGGGATTTGTGGGTATGCGTATTGGTGTTGTTTCTCTCCATCTTAAACAGAAGTGAAATGTTTCCTGATTTATATGTCAGAAGTCTAGAATAGTCAGGCACAAATGGGCTAGAAGGCCAGTGTCTGGAATTTGCTTTGGATCTACCCCATAATGCCCAACACACAGGGACTCAACGAAGAGGGTCTTTTCTTGAAGCTTCTCTGTGTTTCTCATGAAGATGCTTTCTTATTTTATATCTCATTTATATTCATGATTTAGCCTTGAATTGAGGCGATTTCTCTCCTTCAAGTGCTTTCTTTTTGCTTTTGGATATCTCCTAAGTTAAGAGTGAAGAATCATGTGTTTTTACTGCTAAGGAAACTGCACCTCCCTACTATGATTTCCATCATTGCAAATTCACATTAAGTAAAAATACTTTCCTAATTCTTATCCTAGTCTCTCTCCAATAGGACTTTGATTTGGAAGGTACTTGATGTTTGCCACAAAAGCTGGAAGAGCTTTTCAGGGCAACATACAAACCATAAAACTTGCCCTTCCAAGCCAGACAGACTCAGGCTTTAAATCCTGGCTTTTCTGGGTACCATAGTCAGCTTGCTTAATCTTTCAGAACGGTAGTTTCCTCATCTCTTAAATGAGGTTATTAATATATGTATATTTCAGGAAGTTATTTTGAAGATGAAATAAAGTATGCTAATAACCTATCATAATGCTTAGTTCATAGTAGGTATACCATGGAATGTGAATATTATTATTAATTCATCACACAGTAATTTTCCGATAATCCTCAGCTTCCCTTAAAGTAATGATCAAATTTAATTTCTTAACACTATAATGTTTCTATTTTAAAAAATTTAGTGCCAGTTGTCTGTTTCTTTCCCTAACATAATCATTTAACTATAGCTAAAATGTCCTAACTTCCTAATTATTTATAGGTTTGTGGAAAAAAAATTTGTGTGATGGTAACCAAGTCCAAGGCATGTCTTTATTATTAGCCTCAACTTTTTCCACAACCCATTCTGTAGGAAGAAGCTATAGTTTTCCCAAAATGCCTTGCCCAGAGCAAAGCAGTTGCAGGGTTCCTGCCTCTGTAGCCTGTCCTAACCAAGCCCAGGGCACTGATTGTTTCCTTCCTGTACTTTGCAGAAAAATTGGCCTCCTCTGTTTGATTTGAAGTCATGAGTCTGGATCACAGTGAGCAGTACACTCTGCTTAATGAATCATTAGTAGAACAGAGAAAAGAACAGACTCAATTACCTGCTGGGTTGGTTACCCAGCCTTTCCCTGAACACTGCCCTGCTCCAGCCTACACTGAAACACGGAGGCTTTTGTATAGCAATGACTCCCTCACCAGTAGTGCTGTCTGTTGAACCTAAGACCCGTATTCTACATTCTTGATTGAGTTTAATCTGACTTGGCAGCTTTCTTAAGTACTACAGCCGTCTGCAAGCAGGAATAATGAGGGCTTTGTACAAACAGCATAGCTGCTGGGCTCCAGGCCTCCTTTCCCCTTTCTGTCTTCTTGACCACATGCTCCATCACCTGCAGGTGTCAAACTGTGTGCAGTGGCCTTTCAGGGTCAGGCCCTTGGGGCTTGCTCAGGAGGTGATAAGCCCAAGAACTAAGGGGAAGAGAGTGGGGGCAGATGAACAATAAACAAATAATCAGGTGATGATAAGTGCTACCCTTGTCTCCCCTGCCTCTGGGGCTCCAGCCTCAGAATATTCAAGTTCTTTGAATGAGCTGTGTTCTCTCCCACCTCAATGATGACTTCGAACACCTGTAGAAACCTTCCTTGGCCTTCAGAAAACCTCAGCCTTTTTCACCTCTTCAGTGAGGACTCCTTGACATTCCCTAGATCGTGGCCTCTCCTATGACCTACTCTGACTAGTCCGGAGGCCACTTACAAGCAGAAACCATGTCTTTTCATTTTACGTAGCTCAGAGACTTAACACAGTGCCTGGCTTATAAAGATTGCTCAATAACTCCTGGTTGATGGACTGAACAGGTCAGGGGAGAGTTGAAGGCCAATCTTGATTTATTAAATAAATAATACTGAGCCCCCATGATATCGCAGGAGAGGCAGACAACCCAAATATAAACACATAAATCTGTCAGGTGGCGAGGTGGGGGAAGAGAGTGACAGTGGGAGACACACAATAAGCAGATAAACAAATAGGTCAGAAGGTGGTAAACAGTGAGAGAGAAAAATGAGAGAGGGGTCTTGGGGGTCGCTATTTCAGATAGACTGGTCAGGGGAGGCCTCTCTGACAAAGTGATATTTGAGCACAGAGTTGAAGAAAGTGAGGGAATGAACCAGTGGAACCTGGGGCATAAGCTTTCCAGGCAGAGAGGGCAGAGAGTGCCAAATCTTAGAGCTTGGCATGAGGACGCGTGCCATATCTGATGTAAGGAATTGGAAGGAGACTAGTGTGACTGGAGTAAAGTGAGTGAAGAGGAGAGTAGTGAGAGGTGAGATAAAAACAAGAAGAAGACCACCACCACCACACAAGGTACAGCGTGGATTGGCTGTAAGTGCTAGAATTTGGGCCCAGGTGAATGTGATAAACCATCAGAGAAAACTTACAAATGAGACCCTGAATGCCTGTGGTTGGGAAGGAGGAGAAAAACCAGAGGAATGGAGGGGCGTGGGGGGGGGGTGTCCTAATTCTGAAAAAGGAGACAGTGCCAAAAATAACAGCCTAGTGTACTTGATGTTACTCCCGGGTGATTACAGTACTCAAAGAATGATTTGTAAGCACCCACACAGGAACTTAGTGAGCTGTAGGAGCTAGGATAGTGGGGGTCACAAAGAATATCACATAAGTTATCAGATTTCCTTTTACTCGTACCTTCACGAATGATATTAGGCCGGTTGATCAAAGTAATGTGGTACAAATAGTGTACAGAGATTTCTGCAAAGTATTTGGCAAGGTCTTGTACCCTCCTAGACAAGATGGATGGACATGCTCTGAATGGTCACCCTGTTAGATGGCTTTGTTCTTTTTTATTATTATTATTTTTTATTGTGGTGGTAAAATACACTTTGTTCTTTTTTATTATTATTTTTTGTGGTAAAATACACATCATATAAAATTTACTATTTTAATCATTTTGAAGTATACAGTTCAGGGGTATTAAGTACATTCACAATCTTGTGCAACTGTCACCACTATCTAGTTCCAGAACTTTTTCATCACCCCAAAAGGAAACCCCCATTCTCATTCTCCATTTTACCCTACCCCCATTCCTGGGCAATCACTAATCTGCTTTCTGTGTCTGTGGATTTGCTTATTCTGGTTGTTTTGTATAAATGGAATCATATAATATGCAGCCTTTTTTGTCTGCCTTCTTTTACCTAGCATAATGTTTTCAAAGTTCATCCATGTTGTGGCCTGTATCAGTACTTCATTCCTTTTTTTTTTTTTTTTCTTTTTTTCCTACTTTTTGGCTGCACCATGCGGCATGCAGGATCTTAGTTCCCCAACCAGGGCTCGAACCTGTGCCCCCTGCAGTGGAAGTGTGGAGTGTTAACCACTGGACCACCAGTAATGTTCTTCATTCCTTTTTATAGCTGCCTAATGTTTCATTTTATGGATATACCAGATTTTGTTCACCCATTCATCAGTTGATGGAAATTAGGGTTGTTTCCACCATTGGGCTATTGTGAATAGTACTACTCTGAACATTTGTGAACAATTTTTGTTTGAAGACCTGTTCTTAATTCTTTTGGGTATATACCTAGGAGTGGAATTGCTGGGCCATATGGTAATTCTGTCCTTACCCTTTTGAGGAACTACTGAACTGTTTTCCACAGCAGCTGCTCTTTCCATGGGAAGTGTTGGGGGCAGGGTACAGTTGGAAGCACCAAGGGTTGGCTCCAGGAGGACTCTGCTCCACTGTGCCTCTAGAGAAGTTGAGAAGGGCAAGAGGCACTGGATCGGGAGCACATCATCAGGAATTAGGAGAACTTGGATTAATGGTCAGTGGAATGGCCTTGCTGAAGCGAGGCTCATCCTTATCTAGGACGTGAGGCACCTGGAATTTGCACACCATAAATCTTTCTTAGCTGAATACCTTGAGGTTCTTCCTGTGAGACAGCCTGTCGCTAGGCTCCCTGAGGGAAGGCCCAGGCCCGTCCAGCAGACCATCCGTCTCTCTTGAGATGGCAAACTGATCAAATTTTCAGATGACACCCAAGTGGAAGGGATACCAAATTTAGAATCAGGGTTTTAAAAGATTGAAGCAAACCAGAAAGATGAGTTAAAACCTAACCAGATAATATTTGTGATTTTTTTGTGTGTGTGTGAGTAACATCAGTGAGTCAGATGGGTCACCTGTGGAAAAAAACCAGAGATTTTCTAGGCCGGTTAACACATTAATATATATATATTTTTTTAACCCGGGATTAATTTTAAGGATTTAGTTTTTCCTTCAAAGAGTAACAAGAGCTAGAAAGAATAAATGCCTGCTTAAGGAAAATCAACATGAAAATAGCTACTAGTGCTCTTAACAAGAAACCAGAGGCTACCCAGGTAGCCTGCTAAGGAATGCACTAAAATTGCCTGGATGTATTTCCAACATCCCATAACAGATCAATGTTAAAATTTTAATAATACATCTCCTATTTAAATCGGCAAACTCAAAAACCACTGGTTACCAAATATTTTGCTTGATGTACTGATCTCTCTCCTCCTCTGTTAGGAGCAGCTTTCACTGAGCACCTTCCCCTCCAGGTGCCACACATAATGCAGTTAAGGAACGGAGTGAGGCAGATAGCTAGTGGGAAGCAGCCGCATAGCACAGGGAGATCAGCTTTGTGACCGCCTGGAGGGGTGGGATAGGGAGGGTGGGAGGGAGGGAGACGCAAGAGGGAAGAGATATAGGAACATATGTATATGTATAACTGATTCACTTTGTTATAAAGCAGAAACTAACACACCATTGTAAAGCAATTATACCCCAAAAATTAAAAAAATAAAAAAAAAAAGGAACGGAGTACATGAGGGTGGGAGTGGGGGTAGAAAAAGTACAATTTAGACACCAAATCAGAAACCGTATTATTCCAGAGTCAACTTCCACACCATTAATTTTTTAAAACCTCAAAATCCATCAAAATGCTTATATAATATTTTTCATCTTCAATATCATGAGAGAACCAAAGAACAAGCCAATTACTTTCTAAAAAATTTATGAAAAAGTAAATCATAGAATTCCATTCAATTTTCAACTGCGTATAATATTTATGAGTCCACAAATTGCAGATGAAAAATAAGAAAAAGGTAATAAAAGTGATTTGTTTCCAGCTGGGAAACATGCATTAGAAAATTCGAATCTACTCTTGCAAAGTCTTGTTCACCAGATTTTCTCCTGGGGGCCTGGGCATAATACTTACAGATTTTCAGATAAAGAATGCCTCCTAAGGCTTGACTTTTCACAACTGACTTAATTTTGACAGTTTTAGCTGATATTGAAGGACCTAACTCTTAGCCAGACGCAGAAAAAACTACATGAAGTGACATAGGAATATCCGTGCCCCGGTCCAGTTCCAGTCACCACCATTTATAACATTCACCAGATTTAAACTTAAATCTTTTGTCTTGCACTGTTCCTTCAACATGCAAACAGCAGTAGGAGAAAGGGAGCTGATAAATAAAACATCCGAGAATATTATAGTTTCCAAGTGTTGAAAGAAAACTCATCTGAACGTTACAGCAGACGTGATTTTAAAGTAATATTTGCTGTTTGAAAACACAAACAAGTATTCTGTGTTATGTGGTAGTGTTTAAACTTAAGTTAACTGATTACTCAAAACTTTTCAGACTCACAAATTCATGTATCAAAAATATGTCTACCCTAGCAAAGAGAAAAGCAGGAATTGTTCCAAAACCCAGAGTAAAATGTAAATGCCTCATCTGGATAAGATGACATCCTCATGAACAACAATCATAAAATGCAAGTCAGTGTGGGGCCGTTGGATGATTCTAAAACAACTAAACTGAGTCTCAGACAGTCCTCAGATAGGAAACACCAAAATTGCAGTCTCTATTAATTTCAGTACAATCCATTTCAAACACTTTTTTTTTTCTCTTGAAGTCACTTGCAGACTAGCATGTTAGTGTTTGGTAAGTTATAAAAATAAGTGCATATGAGGGCAGTCATTCCCAATAGATAGCATTTTTGGAATGCTGCTAATAAATAATCACCTCTGAGATAAAAATCTGCCTCAAAGAAGATGTGAATGCATTTCAAGTTTTTCCAGAAAACTGATTTCCATTTACAATCCAAAAGCCAATGGTAAAGAGGAAAAGTCCCCCCCAAAAATGTTGAAAAGATCATTACAGGCACTTCCCTGGTAGTCCAGTGGTTAAGACTCTATACTTCCAATGCAGGGGGCGCGGGTTCAATCCCTGGTCGGGGGACTAAGATCCCACATGCTTCACAGCACAGCCAAAAAAAAAACAAAAACAAAAGCGTTACATCTTCCCACTTCCCCAAGATAAATGTCATATTAATTTAGCACAGGAAAACGGAAGAATATATGTACTTTTTACATTTTACTATTTTGCAGTCTATCCTAAGCATGCAGTAATAATTAGCGTCATGATCAGGAACACTACTACTGTCTTAATTAATATGTGAACATGTCCCTACTATTATTATCAAAAATAAAAATGTTAGACTACAGACTGAGCCCAACCCACTGGTCTCCCCATTTTGACACGGAATGTTCCAGTAGGGATTGGTGGCTAAAACAGGAATTGTTATGTATTTGGGGAACTATGACTATACTGAGGAGGTCAAATATGCAGTCACTAGCAAATCCAGCTTCTCTTTGGAGTCCAATGGATTAAGAAAAAAAAACTCTGTAAGTTCAAGGCTTCAGTTGTGGATGTTAGAGCTTAGACGTTTTAAGCAATCTTCTAGATTTTCTTGAAAAGTAAATATAAACCTAAAAGTAAAGGTAAGTATAAAACTAAAAGAACCTTACCTACATGGTTTATGTGGTACCTCTCATATAAACTTAAAACCTCTAATCTTGTTTTTAAGGAAATGCTTTAAAATTCCTTAAAATACTAATAATAGAAATCCAACCAGCAGTAAAAAGGTCCAAATTGTAGAGAAAAAGATTGCAGTTCTACTGAAAAGGAGACCTACTTTCTGTGAAGAAAAGTACAAGGTAGCCAGCCCTGACTCAGCACAGATGGGACAATAATAGCTTAAATTGAATTCTTCTACTGCAGGATTATCCATTTCATTAAGGATTTAGACTCAGAGAGAGAGCTGTGCATTTTTGCTCATTCTTATTCTCAAAATAATAATATCCTTTCCTTGAGCCAGTCAATTTTATTTAAAGTTTTCTATAGCTAAGACTGCTGTAAGCTCTAATACCCAGCAGAATCTTTTGTATGTTGCAAAGAAATGGCAAAGGTGTATTACATTTTGTGGTGCAATCCCAATGATCTCCCCCTTTCTGTCTCATTTTTATTTCACTTACAGGAAGACAGAAAAAATGTTGAACTTCTCCATTATCCCTAGTCTGTGACCCATGTTAAATTGTATTTATCTCAGTGAAAAATGTTTCCACAACACACATTTTTAACATATAATTTTACATGATGGAGCATGAATGACTATTCACAATAAAAGTTAAAAAAAACACTAACATTGTTGCACTAATTGCTTGAGCATCTGCTGTATAAAACAATAGAATTCTTTCTAATATTTGCTTGAATTGGCCATTTTTCTTATGAAGAACCCACTAGCAGACTCAGAATCAGCAGAGTGCATGCATACAGGGAAAAATTAATCTATGCCTGTCTTTATTATGATAATGGCGTACTTTTCTCTTAAGAAATGAAAGAGAATTGTATCTATCTCCAACCCCCCTTGTGATGGTGTTAGGAAATATTCTCCTTTAGTGATCAAAATGAGAGTGTTTGTGAAAGCTCTTTGTAAGCTATAAAGTAATATTCAAATATAAGTTAGTATCATTGTCGGCCTAATGCTTATTTATATCTGAGGCTAAAATGAAGCGCCTAGAGGTTATTCTAGTCTGATTCTCCCAAAGCAGATCCTGAGACTAGGATTCAGGTACAGGGAGTAAACTAGGGGGGTGATCCCAGGATCACCAGGAAGCATAAAGTGAGGGAGTGGGGGACCTTTAGGCAGGCGAGGGAGAAGTCAGCAAAAAGGGTGAGTTGTGAGTAATTATAACTGTGTGCACATGAAGCTCAAGGGAACTGAGCATCCTCTGAATCGTCCCACTGAGGATGGGAAGCAGAGGTGTTTAGCCACAGGCTTCTGTCCCTCATTGGTTAAGGGCTCCTCCCTGGGGATGATAAATCCGTGACACTTCCTAGACGCCCTGCACAGCTGAGCCAGCTCTGAAGGTGCTAGTGAAGCCTTGGGTCAGAGATGGAGAGAGACGGGTGGCTGCTGGAGGTACGGAGCTGTCAGCAGGTACAAGGCTGTCTTTCCCAGCAGCTGCAGGTGAACCCAGGCCCAGCCAAGGGCACATGGGGCAGGGCATTTGCAGTGTGTACTGAGAACACAACCATCATACAGAGTCTCAGAAGCAAAGTCAAGAGCAGGCTTCCGGGATCTGATTTGTGCTGTCTATCTTGGTCCCAGGCCTATCATAAGCACTTTGCATGGGTGAAGCATCCTAGGTGAGATTACCCTGAGTTTCCTTTAATACTGTGTATTGGTGCCACTATTAGCTATTTTTAGTTGTTGAGATTGAAGTGCTGTCCAGCCTCTGCTAGGTTTCATGAAATTTATTGATATGGTTTGGGAGGCAGTACGTTCTAGTACAATTTGTTCTAAGCTTGGGTTTTCATTAGAATCATCCAAGAAACTTTGAAGGAAAATACTGAGCCCCCCCCCCCATTTAAAATAAGAATCTCTAGGAGTGGGTCCAAGGTCTTGGGGTGTGCGTGTGCGTGTGTGTGTGTGTGCGCACGCGCGTGTGTGTGTGTTAACTCTCCAGATGATTTTTCTTGCAGCCAAAATTGAAATCACTGGGTAATGAAGAGAACGTAGCTTTGGAAAAACTTTGGAATCAGATAGCCTTGAGTAGAGATTTCGGCCACTCCACTAAGCAGCTGTATAACATTCTATGAGTAACATATCTTCTCTGGGCCTCGGTTTCCTCATTTGTAAAACAGGGATACTATATCTGTCTCACAGACTTCTTTGAGAATTAAATGGGTGTAAAAAAGCCTACTCTTGTTTCTGGCACATAGTTGGTGCTTAATAAATGTCAGTTCTCACCTTCCCAGTATTGTCAGACTTGCTCTGAAAAGTACTTCTGTGTCTCCATACATTGGAAAATGAAAATTAAGTTTTCACATGTAGGTGGAGAGGGTGAAGAGCTGTTAGAACAAATGGAGGAGGGCAGGATAGGATTGTTACACTGTCAGAAGTTAAAGAAAGAGAATATAAGAAGAGAACAAACAACTGGCTGAAAATGGAAACAAGAAAACCACTAACCAGTTGAAATACAATTATGCAAAGGCTTCTTCTGGAACAGATTTAGGATGGCATGAGAGCTAGTCCCTGCCAGGATAAGTGGATACTGTGGGGTCAGGCCTTACCCTCATGGAATGTCTGCATGGAGTTAAAGTCCCAAGTGGAAATACCTTCAAAGTGCAGGTAGAATATTTACTAGGGAGCCTTTACGGCACTCTAGGTTAGGCTAAGTACGCTCTTCTGGGTTTCCTGGGTTACCTTTAAATTAGCATTCAATATTATATTCAGAGTAACTATTTGTGTGTTGACTAGAAGACTGAGTTTCTTTGGGGCAGGGCTGTGTTCATTCATTGACAATACTTGGTACATTTGAAGTTCAACCATTATCTAAGTCAAAACAGAGCGCAGATCAACATGGCAGACTTTGAGATTGTTTCTCACAAGTGGCAGCCTTAATCCCTTCCCCTTTTTGCTGAGTTTGTCCAAGTAGAGAAGAGTTGAATGTCAGGAGAGACAAAGTGTGCACCCATTTTGCTTCCATAAAGAATGCCAGTCTTAAAATGGTGACAGTATTGTGTAGGAAGGCAGAGGAAAGAGTCACAAATAAATGGAGCTGGGACTCTTACTAGTGGACTTTATCAGTTCTGTGAACCAATTCTATTTGAGTTGGGGTGTCTATACCTTGCAAGCCAGTTTCCAAGTGGACATGGTTGTTGTTGGGAAAGACAGGGTCAAGAGGCAATCTTCTGACCCTCTGCTCAGCCAGATAAGAAACGGCCTTGGGCCTGGAACACTTCCTCACCAAGAGGTAAAGAGCGCACACAGCCTGTGTTGGGCTTTCTGCATTGTGTGGAATATCTTTCCCTGTTTCATGCTCACTGAGTGTTCCTTCATTCTGCTTACGTGTGCATGTCAACGGCCCACAGGCATGCACCCAGCTTTCAATATTTCAGGCTCCACAGGGAAGGGTCAGGGTCCTTCTCTTGCAGCATAAGAGGGGTGTGCATAGGCCAGTTGCACCGTGTTGGCCGCCCTGGGGACCTGCTGGCCACGAGGGACCAACACCCACATCGAAGCTGATCTTGCTCTGTCCCCTCTCTACATAGGTAAAGCACCATTCCATCTGGGGCTTGACTGTGTTGTGTTTCACTTGGCGACCCCAGCCCCAACACGCAACAGGCAGAAGTGTTTGGAGTCCTCCTCTGGGGTTGGTAGCTGGTACCTGGTGTTCAGCTTGACAGTTACATACAGTCACGTTTTACACAAAAGTATAATGAATGCCTTATCTTTAGATAAGCAGGGTGATGACTAAATTTCTTAGCATCAGTAGTTGTATAGTTGGAACTTTTCAAAACAGGTGGTAAAGCAAACAAAAAGGACTTTAGATTAAAAGGGATTTATTGGAAGGATCTTGGGATAATTCATTGCACAGTGAGTCTCAGTGAGACAGTGATGTGATTGGTGGAAAGATGCCCATAGACACAGTTAAGGGAATATGTTTCCTCTGATGTCAAAAGATACAGAAACTGAGCTGCACCCAACAGCCTCACAAAGCAGGAGACGGCGCAGCTCGCATCCTGATTCCTCCAAGATCCCTTTAAGGACAGTGAGCACAGAGTGAGAACTTTGCTCTTCTCTTCTCTTGGGGTCTTTTTACTCTCTTAGTCCCTTTCAATCATACTGGAGAGAGCCTGGGTACCTGCTTGCCTGCTCACCAGATATAAGAAGTAGACACAGAGATATAAGAGGATAGAAGATATAAGAAGTAGGTACATCCCTCATTTGCCATGAGACTGGTGACATTAAAGGTGAATTTACCACGAGTTTCTAGGTCTGAGCCTTCAGGCCTGACTGGGGTCCATTCCATACTTCTAGAATAGAGGCTGAACGAACAAGCCAAGTCTTAGGGAAGCAAGAAGAACCACGGTGGCCCTGGGAACCTCTGGGACAAGATTGGATCCCCCCCTCCTCAAGATTCTGACTCCCTCCCCATCTCAGCCAGGATGTTGAAACTGGTTGTTGGCAGCCCAAGGGCTCATACCCTCCCAGCACAGTTCCCTTCCCTTAGGATTGATTTGAAAATGTCCAGGGAAGGCCTCTGACAGAGCAAGCTTGGGTCATGTACCCTCTCCTATGAATTGAGTTGTCTTAGCTCAAGCAGCTATAACAATATTATATACTGGGTGGCTCAAGCAACATTTATTCCTCACAGTTCTAAAGGCTGGGAGGTCTGAGATTGGGGTGCCGTCATGGTCGGGTTCTGGTGAGAGCCTTCTTTCTGCTTTACAGATGGCCACCTTCTTGCTGTGTCCTTACGTAGTGCAGAGCAGAGAGAGGAAGCAAGCTCTCTCGTCTACTATGAGAGCACTAATCCCATTCATGAGGGCTCCACCTCATGGCTTAATCACCTCTGAAAGCCCCTGCCTCCTAATGCCCTCACATTGGGGGTTAGTGTTTCAACATATGAATTTTGGGCAGACACAAACATTCAATTCAGTCCATAACATGGGTTAAGGAGGCAGGGTGATGGGAGCTGGGAGGAGGGTATTATGACTAGCAGTGGCATTAAAACCACACAGTTGGAGCAGTGAAGATGAATCCTCCAAGAGAAAGAATGAGTCGTTCTCACAAGGTGGGGTGGTGGCCACGTAAGATAAGTAGATCCCACCACAGCAGTAAACCTTCAAAATCCAAATAACCGTTCAGGAAGAAGGGCCTGAACGCAAGGGCCTCATCTCTCTCTCTTTTTTAAAAAAATATTTATTTATTTATTTGGCTGTGCCGGGTCTTAGTTGTGGCATGCGGGATCTTAGTTTTGGCATGCGTGCGGGATCTAGTTCCCTGACCAGGGATCGAACCCGGGCCCCCTGCATTGAAAGCATGGAGTCTTAACCACTGGACCACCAGGGAAGTCCCCAGGGCCTCATCTCTTAAAGAATGGTGCCCGACGGAGTTGTTTTTCTAATCATGTTTAGTCGTGACAAATATTGCTGTGTTGCTGACAAGAAAACACTTAAGTACAGAGGGTGACTGTATGGTTCTGTTTCTGTGGCATGGCTAGAATGGGCACATTCATAGAGACATTAGGTAGATTAGTGGTTACCATGGGCTGGGGGGAGTTGGAGATGAGAGTTAAAGAATATAGAGTTTCTTTTGGAGGTGATGCAGATATTCTAAAATTATGATGATGGTTGCATAACTTTGTGGATATACTAAAAACCGTTGGATTGTACACTTTAAGTGGATGAATTATATGGTATGTGAATTATATGTCAATGAAGCTGTTTAAAAAAAATAGAGGACTGAATGGTTTCCTTGGAAAGAAGTTTAGAAACTGGCAAAATAAGAAAAGCAGACGGACACCCCTGCAGCAAACCAGACCCCCAGCTGAAGACAGTGGGTGGGGACAAGGTCGTGATTTAACTCAGAGCTGTTCCAAGTGTGGGCCCCTCACCAGCAGCTGCATCTCCTGGGAACTCAATAGAAATGTGAATTCTTGGGTCCTACCCCAAATTACCAAATCAGAATCCTTGGGCATCACTAAAGTTGAGGAAGTATTAATTTAACTCATTGTTGCTTTTAATAAATAAGAACTCCTCCCCTAACAGTGTGCAAGGTGCTTTCCAAACTGCGAGCCAAACAAGATATAAAAGCAGCATTAACGAATTTTTAAAAAATGTTACTTGGACAAAGGAACCTTAATTCTGTATTTTGCAGGTAACGTTACCAACATAGCAGGGCTTATTAGCAGCCAATGGTTATTTGCAGAGAAGGTAGTTATTTGCTGAAAGTTACTGAAGCAGTTAACCAGACTGATGTGCCTTGAAGCTGCAAGTATTTTCTCCATGACCTGACGGAGAGATACCTCCATCATTTTTCTCCAGTGAAGATGCTGAAATTGGTGTGAATTCAATGAAAGCTGAGATGCAGGTGGAGATTCAGAGATAGTTTTGTCATCTTGAAAGCCAATTATTTGCTCCAATGCCACATTTCCACGTCCAAGGTTTGAGGACAAATTTATCTCCTGTGAGCATGTGAAGCATTGTAAGTGCTGTACACATATTAGGAATAAAAAACCAGAGCAAGAAAAACAATCTTAAGGCTGCTCCTGAAAATATTCAGAACTTATCTTATTTAAACTGCACACAAAGCTCGGTTGGTGACCCTGCTTCAGTGAAATTGCACTATCACCATCGACCTAACGTTGGACTTCAGGAGGTAAATTTTTACCTTGGTCAGTTACTATTAGGAAAGAAACTTAATTAAATCGGTGACAGCATCACCAGGGGCAGAACTCCATGCTGGCGGTGCTGGCCAAAACCACGGTGTGCCCGTTCTGACTTCACTTGAAAGTGAATATCCATTTGGTACAAAATTACAGACGGTGGTGCAGTGGTTGAAAGAGCAGGCCAGCAGCTGTCTGAGCCCAGATGTTTCTGTAGCTACAGTAAACCCTCACACTTTAAAAAATGACTATGATAGCTTTTAATAATAAAACTGTAATTTTTTTGCGGTACGCGGGCCTCTCACTGTTGTGGCCTCTCCCGTTGCGGAGCACAGGCTCCGGACGCGCAGGCTCAGCGGCCATGGCTCACGGGCCCAGCCGCTCCGCGGCATGTGGGATTTTCCCGGACCGGGGCACGAACCCGTGTCCCCTGCATTGGCAGGCGGACTCTCAACCACTGCGCCACCAGGGAAGCCCTGTAATATTTTAAAATAAAATTTTATGTATGGAAGTTCATTCTAGGATAGAATATTTGTTTCTGGCCTTGCTCGGGCCATTGGGCATGTGACTGAAATGTGTATTTTGTGCATCCCTGCTTTACAGTGGACACAACTTAAAATTAACATTCGATATCCTATTAAAACAATTCCTTGGCCCCCTCTGCAGCTCTGTATCAGCTTGTGTCCTTGTTAAGCTCTCCTCTTCTTCCCCTTCTCTGCTTTGTTCCTCTCAGGAGACAAATATTGGAAGTTCCTTTCATTTTCTTAGGGGAACAGTTGGCCCTCTCCCACCTCTGCCTTCAAATTCAGCTAGGGCCTTTCTTCTCATAGCTAAGGTCTTATAGTAAGTACTGAAACATAGAGCAACACCTTGCCCAGACCCTTATAGAGACAAAAATACATATAAGCAAATATATAATATAATATATGTATAATATACATGATATGCAAGCAATACAAGATACTAGATATTAAACTAAATAAAAATTTCCAATGAGTGGAAATCAGGGGTGCATGGGAACTCTCTATGCTATCCTTATAATTTTTCTGCAAATCTAAATTTATTCCAAAAATTTTTTAATTATTTTAATAATGGATGGAAGAATAATATGTTGGAGAAGCAAAACAATCCTGCCAGCAAGATCACCTCCGTACCAGTATAGAAGAGAGAAAACACATGACACAGGTGGTCCAGGCAAGAGACGACAAGTTAGGACAAAATCTCATGTAATTTAAAGAGCACATCAGAAGAAAGAACAATGACTTCTCTTATCTCCGAGAGAGACAAAGGACTGTGCCTTCTGAAAGTCTCCTACCCACCCCTCAAGAGAGCCCTTAGCTAATTCCGGAGGTACACCTATTTACACATCTAGAGACTGTTTGGTCCTGGCCTTGGAGATAACTCTTGTTGTAAAAACTGGAGACTCGGGGCTTCCCTGGTGGTGCAGTGGTTGAGAGTCCACCTGCTGATGCAGGGGACACGGGTTCGTGCCCCGGTCCGGGAGGATCCCATATGCCGTGGAGCGGCTGGGCCCGTGAGCCATGGCCGCTGAGCCTGTGCGTCCAGAGCCTGTGCTCCGCAACGGGAGAGGCCACAACAGTGAGAGGCCCACGTACCGCAAAAAAAAAAACAAAAAAAAACCTGGAGACTCGGATTAATCCCTAGAGAGATTTATCTCTGTTCGAAAGGTTAGAGTAAGGGCTCAGATTCACTCTGTCCCTAAGTTTTCCGAAGTACTCTAAGAAAAGGGGTGGGTGGGAGAATGGTCTCTTTGCCCACTGTAAGCAGAGAAAATAATTTTTTTGCTCTCACAATAACCAGTGCGGAAGACATGCAGCAAGGAGAACTGATAGGCTGCTGGTGAGGATGTGACTTGGTAAACCCCTTTGGAAAACAGTTTGGCATCATCTAGAAAAGACAAGATACACCTACCCCATGGCCTTATTGCTATACTAAAGAAACCGTGGTCTATGTGCACCAAGAAACATGAAAAAAATGGCCACCACAGCATTATTCAAAACAGCAGCAAACTGAAAACAACCCAATAGTCCACTGACAGAATAATGAATAAGTAAATGGTAATATATTCACAGAATAGAATATGGTAGAGCAGTGATCATGGTTGAACTACAATTTCACCCATCAACATGGCTGTCTCACAAATATACTAGTGAGTAAAAGAAGTCACAGAATATAGAATATAAAGTATGAAAACACAGATATAACATTCAGAAGCAAGCAACTCTAAATAAATATTCTTTAGGGATAGATATATATGTTGTAATATTATTAAGAAAAGCAAGGGAGTAGTAAAAAGGGGATACGTAATTAACAAAATTCAAGGTAGTGGTTACTGCTGGGAGTGAAAGGGATGCAGATGGGGCCTTGAAAACATTGGTAACATTATTTCTTAGATTGAGCAGTGGATACATAGATATTTGTTTTATTATTCTGTGTACATTATATAGGTAATATAATCTTTTAAAATATGAAGTAGCTTGTGATAGATTGTTTGCTTTAATGAATGGTAGAGACAGTAAAAGCTAAGGGAGAGAGGTTAGTGCTGGCAGGATTCTCAGAGCAGAACCCTTCAGGAGGAGCCGAGACTTCAGCTGGGCCTTTGGAGGGAGGAATCACATAATTTTTCAAACTTGGAATGAATGTTAGAGTTCACTTGCCCCACCCCTTCCTTTTGCAGATGAAGAAATAGAGATATAGGGAAGTATCTTTAAAAAAAAAAAAAAAGCTCAATATATTTTCTACATTGTCAGACCAATTGCAAGGGGGAAAATTTGAGTGAAACGCTCTTTTGAGGAGAGCATTTTAGGAGTTGAACACCATAGCCCATAGCCCTACAAATGTCAGGCTGTGGTTCTCTTTTTCTCGGTTTTGCACACCTGTCTGCTCAGTGTTGCTCCCGGCCCTATTCACGGGACCCCGCTCCAGTGGGTCGTTGAGCTATTATGGGTCAGGTGTGATGGGTGGCTATGCGGGGCGACCTCGGCTTCCTCTTTTGCCCTGGGCAGGTGCTGCCTGGAGCCTATGCGGTTACATCTGGGGTAGGTGCAGCGCCAGAAGAACATCCTGTCCACAGCCTCCTAGAGTCCTAGGTCATCAGCCCCACACATCCAGGGAGTGCCCAGTGCCAGCAACATTATGTATATTCACTTCAGCTTTAAAAAGCTACCTCACTTCATCATACACTCACACAACTACTCAGTAACAGAATTATAATCCCCTCACCCACCCCGGACTTCTTTTTTCGTAAAAGAGGAAGTGAAGACTCAGAAGTTAACTTGTCGAAGGTCACACCTTCAAAAATGACATTGTCAATTTCCAACTCAAAGCTGCCTGGTTCCAAAGTATGGGCTGTTTTCACTGTCACTCGCTGACTGTGAGGTATGTTATCCTTTTTTTTTAAAGGACAACAACAACAAAAACAACGACTAAACGACTTATTTGCAACACAACCTAGTTCCCATCACTTTAATACAGCATTGGAGTAGAAAAGAGTCACAGTAACTATTTAATACTGTTTTTCCCCTGTCAGGAGCTAGCAATTTATTTATATTAGTACTTCACTGGGAATAAGGTTGCCAGATTAAACACTATGCAATATTTGGGACATATGTATACTAAAAACTTATTCGTTGTTATCCAAAATTCAGATTTAACTGGGCATCTTCTATTTTTAATTGCTAAATCCGGCAACCCTAACCCAAAACCTTTGAGGAAAAACCTTATTTTTAGCGAGGCTCTCCTCTTCATTAGGTAAGGAGAAACACATGGGGTAGGTTGGCTACTGAGTAAAACCTTAAGGAAATCTTCTGAAGTCCTAACTGTGGGCGATTTTGCCCCCTCCCAACATTTAGCAGTAAGTGGAGATATGTTCTGTTGTCCTAACTGGAGGAGGGCTTACCACTGGCATTTCATGGGTAGAGGCCAGGGATGCTGTGAAATACCCTACAGTGCACAGGACAGCCCCACCACAAACAAGTATCTGGTCCAAAATGCCAGTAGTACCAAGCTTGAGAAAACTTGCCTTAAAGAATCACTCATCTAAGGTAGTATAAATCCAGGAAAATTATATATATATATATGTATTTTAAATCCTTTTAAGGCTACCAATGTATTTCCAAATAGGGCTTGGCCTTCTTCTATTTCTCAGAAAAACAATATCACAGCCGTTTATTTATGTGAACCAGCTAACTGATAATTATGGATGCTGGTGGCAGCAGGAGTAGACTCAAATTTTTACATACTTTACCATGTATTACAATCGACTTTTGATATCAGATTTGCACTCTTAATTATGTTTTTCTGAATAATGATTTTTTATATATTTTTATTGTTATTTTTACAAATAAAATAATTCCTGTGAACAATAAGCAAGTCCAAATGTAAACTATAGAAATGTAGAAGTATGTGTTGGTAGATGAATTTTCACTAGAAAACTCAATTTTTTAATAATTTTAAGGAGCAATGATACATGTTACTTGTTAACAAAAAACCTTAATTAACCTGTAAGATTAAACCCTTGTGCTAGAAACTAAGGGGAGATACAAGAGGCATAAAAGAACTATGCCTCTTGGAACTTTCTATCTGATCTGTAAGAGAAGACATTTATTTTTCAAACCAGCAAGTAGCATGTGAGCCAATTTATGTTTAAATACATTAAGTCTTTCAGAACTGCTTCCAGAGTGAGATCAACATAAGCTAGAGTTTTCAGGGACAAGGCAGGATTTTTGAGCAGCTACCTAACAATTTTGACCGACTCACTTCTCTTAAAGCTGGTAAATATTGTGGACTCACTTCTCTTGCCCAATCCCGACTCCAAAATGCACACGCAATTATGTATACGATATCTAAGTTTTCACTGACACCCTGAAGCCTATGCACAAACTCCAAAGGTGTCCACAGCCTTGGTGAAAAAGCTCTGTTGTGTTAGAGAATTAGATATGATTAGACCAGTGAGGAAAAGAATTGGTTTCTAAGGGCAAGGAAGCAGCCAAAAATGGCCAAGCACCTCCTATACGATTTGGTACATATTGAATAATGTTCTTGATTTGTTCTATGGGTAGGGTTAGAAATGAAGTGGTCTTTGGAAGCAGTCTCCATATTAGGTTGAAATATATGTTGGTCAAAACTGGTTGACTATGGGCAATTTCACGCGGTTCGACCTGATATGTGCTGTGCAGTAAGACTGTACATAATGAAATGCACTCTAATCCAATCTGTGCTTCGAATCGGTGAGAGCTTTGGTTGGTCCCCAGAGTTGCTGTGCCTATTGGTCCTGGGGTAGAACTTTCACTGAGCCGTTGGAGAGACTGTTTTAATTTTTTGTTTTAATAACTAATGGAAGTTGGGAAAGTCGTCTTTCAGCTGTTTGCTGTGCCAGTCCTTTTCTCCTTTATCTGTTTCCTTTCATTTCACTGACATTGGTCTTGTAGAACTTGGACCCCCAGCTGCACAAAATGTGCCCAAGTCTTGAATAGCAAGTAAATCAACCAGTAAAGAGAATTCTAACTTCAATTTGTAGCCTTTAAAATTTTATCCAGATTTATCTCCAGGCAGTGAAGTGAAGAAGGAACAGTATATTCTAAGTTTATTTCTTGTCAAGAGCCCCTAGAGATGGGGACATAAGAGACCCTTGTTCAAGATCCTTGAAAATGAATATGAGCTATATTTTGGTGTGATCAATTTAGAAAAAGAAACTTCTTTGTTTAAAAAAAAGACTAAAGACAACACATACTAAAATGATTTGAATTTTACAGATGATACCCTACTAATATTTTTAGTTTAGCACCATCTGTTTATCTGAAATTAAATTTCTGACAAATGGTCATGCCAGGAGATGCTGTTTTTATTTTTATGTGCAGCTGAAACACAGAATAATAAAAATCTGCTTGAGTTGAAGAAATATGTTCATAAAATATTTCTTTTTTAATCTGAGTTGGCTGAGAAAATGACTTTTTAATCTAGTGGCAGCTGCTTTCATTTGGCTGGTGTTCAGTCTAAATAGTTTATGTTGGAGACAGATCATTTGTTTTATATTTGGATGCAGTATAACAAACAGTGCCTTTTGAGCTATGAGGAGGACCCAGATATCACAAACATCTTATTTTCCCTATTAGTCTACCTTTCTAATTATTTCTTGTTTCTTTGACGACACAAGTGGCATGCAATAGGTTTGTAAATAAAAAGCACAAGTGGCACATTGCATACCACCTGGTTGCTGTGTTACTTTTATTCGACTCTAAGAAAGTCGCATCCTACACATTAATTGGCATTTGTTTACAGGAGGGGAAAACGATGGCTTTTGAAAATATGACTCAGTGGAAACACTTCTCGTCACACTGGCTTGCAAATAGGATCACTGCACTCCCTTTGGGTACTATGGGTGATTCCACCGGGAGCCTGATTCTTCCCAACAGAGTGTTAATTAAAGAGAGCCACCTCTTGGCACCTCTCTTGCTCCAGCTACACTTCAGAGTCCTCCAGCCACCTCTTTAATCAACAACATGTGTTGGATGTCTACTTTTAGTGTGAGGCACTGCAGCTACCACCCTGATTTCAAAGGTGGTGGCAAGGACAGGGTTTTATTACATTACTTCAAAGTCAGGGCACCTAAACCTATGTCAGCGATGCCATTAATATCTGCCGTTGGCTTGGAATGATTGAATTTCCCAAGTAAAGTGTGAATTTCCTAGACGAGAGAGATCTTGCCTTTTTGTCTTTGCACCCCAGCACTTAGCGTGTAGATCTCCTTATGTTTATCTAATAAATCCTTGTTTTCTTACTGGGCAGTAGCAATTTAATTTTGTGTGCCAACTTCTTTTAAAACTAAAAAAAAAAAAAAATGCATTAATTTGAAATGTAGAGGCTGGTCTTCAATGATAAACTTACTACTCAAAAAAGTGAAATACATTTTTAGAAAAATGGATGTATTAGGTCAGACTGCCATAACAAAACATCACAGACTGGGTGCTTAAACAATAATAATTAATTTCTTACAGTTCTGGAGGGTGGGAAGTCCAAGATCAAGGTGCCGGGTGATTCGGATCCCTGTGAGCCCTCTCTTCCTGGCTTGTTGATGGTAGCCTTTTGTAGTTTTCTTGCTGTATTCTAACAGGGGAAAGGGAAAGAGATCTTCCCCTTCTTATAAGGCCACAGTCCTATACAGAGCTCTACCCTTATGACCTCATTTAACGGTAATTATCTTCTAAAAGCCCTATCTATAAATACAGTCAGTTTGGTTGTTAGGACTTCAACATATGAATTTGGGGGGATACAGTCCAGTCCATAGCAATTGGATTGGACTAAAGGAGACACTTTAATTTTCGGACTCTCAAATTACCATGAAAACAACCAACTTAAACAAATTTGGTATTAATATTATTACCTTTTAATTTCATGTTTCAAAAATAAGTTAGTTTTTAGAATTTTATTTAAAGTTCGAAAATACACCAAACTATAGAGTATTAAAAGTCAGGATAGCCATTCCTGGGGAGGGGGAGGATATAGTGACCGAAAGAGGGCACAAAGGGGACTTCTGGGTTGCTCCAGTGCTCCAGTTCCTGTTTGGGTGCTGAATCAAAGGATGTGATCAGTTTGTGAATACTTGCTGAGCTGTTCATACATAATGATTTGTGCACTTATCTGTATGTGTGTTATAGGTCAACCAAAAACTAAAACACAAAAGAAAAATAAATCTGAGTCATGCATTTAGTACCAGAGGTAAACTATACAATTATCCCATTTTGTCCCAACCTAAACAGCAAAGAGGCTACTCCTCCTTTGTCTTTTCTAGTTCAGAAAGTCACTAGAGGTTAAAATCTAATGAGTGGGAGCATACAAAGAAGATTATCCCTGTGTAAGGTTGACATAGTATTATCTTCCCACCAGTACCACCAGAACTGCAGACACAGTGAAAATTTCTGCCTGACATTGCTTGATGTTGTTTTTCTCCGCCTGGTAGCTCAGCAGCTGCAGGCTAAAAATCCAGGTTTCCGGGGAGGAGGAAAGCTTTCTGCGGAAGGGGCAATATGGGCTCCAGATCAGGGGCATAGCCGGGGTCCTCTTGTAAGTGGTGGCCGTTTTAAACAGGTTGTAAACCAACGTTTTCATGTTGATCTAGAAAGTTCCAGCTGCCCTAGGAAGAGGCTTTGGATCTGCGCAAGTGCCAAAGCTGGCTTTTCAAGATAATGTATGGGGACTTCCCTGGTGGCGCAGTGGTTAAGAATCTGTCTGCCAATGCAGGGGACATGGGTTTGAGCCCTGTTCCGGGAAGATCCCACATGCCAAGGAGCAACTAAGTGCATGCGCTACAACTACTGAGCCTGTGCTCTAGAGCCCGTGAGCCACAACTACTGAGCCCACACGCCACAACTACTGAAGCCCGTGCTCCACAACAAGAGAAGCCTGCGCACCGCAACGAAGAGTAGCTCCTGCTCGCTGCAACTAGAGAAAGCCCGCGTGCAGCAGCAAGACACAACGCAGTCAAAAATCAATCAATTAATTAATTAATTAAAAAAAGATAATGTATGGAGCTTCAGAGTCAAATGATATGTTTGTATGGATGTCAGTGTCCTTAGAAGCATCACTCTCACACACCCAAGGTGGAGCTTGTCTTCTCGAAAGACGATTGCAGTTAAGGAGTTTGCACCGTGTGACCTTTTAGATCAGCCTGTGGCCGCTTTGCAGAAACCTTCAAGGTTTACAAATGGGTTACTGCTCAAATTCCAGAACACCAGGACTGTGCTCCATTGTCCCCAGCTCTCACATTCAGTATTTTATTGTTTCACATTGTGCTTTAACTTCCTCCAGGAGGTTAACAGCAGAAGCCAGCTGAACATGTTGAAAACCTTTTACTTAACGTTTGTGGAGCTGACTGTGCCACACAGGTGAATGGAAATTTCTTTGTTCCAGGAGGGCTGGCTCTTTCAACAGTTATCTTGGTGCTCTTGTATTGTCTGTCATGTGTAAAACAAACACATTTACCTCTACTTACCTTTTATGAATGTTGAGATGTAATTTTGAAAATAACTGCATAAAATGCTTTTACAATAAACTTTGGAGCTCTTAGTTGTCATTTCTCTGCGGAAATATTCCCTCGTGGAAAGTAATGATTTTTAAGTTGTTGAAGGTGTTGAAAAGTTCTGACTTGTTGTTTGTGGGTTGTGTGTGTGTATATGGGTAACAGGCCTATCTCTTGGTGCTTACCTAAGTTAAGAGACTCTAGACGTTCATGATCACATTAGTCTCTAGGTGTTGGTATATTTCCAAGCCTTTGGGGATGTAGGTCTTTTCTTCACCATTACCCACCCCTTGACATTCAGAATGTCCTTAGACCACCAGCATCGGCTTACCCAGGAGCTTGTTAGAAATGCAAAGTCTGGGGCCCCACCTTAGATCCAGTATCTAATAACAGAATCTGCATTTTAACGAGCTCTCCAGTGATTCTTACATACATGCAGATGAATCAGCAAGTAGGCCATGGCAGGAATTGAGAAATCCTTCTTCTCAAAACGTCTGCCACCGGGCCAGTACTGCTATTATTTAGGATGAATCTCTCGAGTTTAAGCCACTTATTATGAAAAACTCCCTGGCCTGCGTAACTAAGTCAGTCATTTTCAGTTCAAAGCCTTCACGTGAATACATCCACTCACACCTTTCCAACTCGACAGATGGCAGAGAGTAGGTTGACTGAGGAGTGAGGGCGGGAGGAGGGAAGTGGAGTAGAAAATGCAGGGAATTTTCCTTGGTGGAAGAAAGTAGGCAGAGTCCATAACGACGGCACACTGGAGTAGTGCTGCGGGGTGGCAGGAAGGAACAAAATAGCAGTGACACAGCAGTGGGCACAACAATGGTAAATAACTGTTGGGGAGGGGATTCCTAAGCTTGTTTGACAATAATAATCACCTGGGGGATGAGGGGGACTTCTTAAAACATAAAGTTTCCTCTAGAGGCAGGGAATTATGGAATATTCACCCTGGTTTATCCTTTGTTCACTCTGGGCTTGTGACATCTGAAACTCTAGGGGAGAAGTATCTGTATTTTAAATAAGTGCCTCAGGTATTCACATCCACAGGCATGGCTGAGTGAATGGAGAGCTTGGATCCTGTGCCTGATGCTCTATAAATATTCTTTCCAGCGCTCACAATAAGCCTAGAAAATCTTACGGCATTTTACTAACTGCCTTTTGTGACAGAGAAGTTCAGTAGATTGCCCATTGTCACACAGGCAGTGTGGATGGATTCCATCCCAGATCTGTCTGACTCCAAAGCCTTTGTTCTCTCTACTCTGTCCTACCATAACCTTATACAAAGCCACTGTGGCCCAAAGGTTATTCTACCCAGAACACACTCTGGTTGCCCCAACCCCACTTTTGGGGGGTGGCAGTTTCTACAGAGTTTCTATAACTTGACCTGAAGTTATGACATAAGCGTTCAGATTTGGGTGGAGTTGTTCAAGGAAACCACGCTCGCTGATGAACTCGTAAGGATGCCTCCTCCTGCTGCAGTTAATAACCAGCAACCCAGAGCTGGGATGCTGGTCCCAAAGGGATGAAAAGCAGGGCTCTCCCAGGTAAATGAGAATTTCTGGTTGCCTTGGTATCAAAGCAGTTTCCAAAAGTGATGGAAGCAGGCACATATTGCTCCTATCCTCTGAAACCTTATTTTGTTTCAAGAAAGCCCTAGAAAGAAAACACACTAATTTAATACAGCAATGTTAAATAGTGATAGTAGCGAGAGTGGGGCACCATCTGGTGCATTTGATTAATTGTCAAGGTTGGCTTTTCTTTAAATGCTGCTTATTGCTCAGTCCACCCATCTTCAATTACTAGACCTAGAAGTCGTCTGGTGGTGATGTCTTAGTATTACAAGAGTGTCCTTGCATATTAAATTCCTCAACTTGGGCTCAATTTGGGAACTCAAATGCAACATTTGACCTTCATCTGTATTTAATCTCCTGTTATTGGTTACAGCCACCATCATAGATTTGCTTCAGAAACTTTTGATTCTGATTCTGTTGTCTAAGACAGTGGTCTCCCATGCGGGGTGTGTAAACCCCAAAATGATCCACTGGGATGTGGAAAACAAATATTACCGGTTTCATTAAAATTTTTATTTTATATGTAAATATTTAATAAGGTAGACCATGTATAAAATTTATAACTAAACACATGTAAATATACTGGGGGGAGCGTACGTGATTAAAAAGTTCTGGCCCTTTGCGATACTGGCTCACTAAAGTTTGTAAGATTTTCATGCAGTATATCAAGTCTTCCTACCAGTGTCACGTTTTCTGCTTACTTGATAAGAGTGCCCTCATCCTTGTCAATTCAATTTGTGTTTATCCTATGTAGAATCATGTGCCAAATGTTCCAGTGTATATATAAGCATAAGGCATATTTTACTGCTCTTAGGAAGTTTACTATCTGGAATGGGGACGATGATAATGGTAGTGATTTTGGAGGAGGTTACAAGAATAATGGGGGTGTCGATGGTGACGGTGATGATGACGATGGCCAAGAAAGAGAAAAGGAGAAGAAAGCCTTATTTATGGTTGACACGAAAGCAAAATTGGAGTTGACTGCTTCCTCTCCCTGCTCTCTGGTAATGTGACATCTTTCCTTAGCAGTGATGCTCTTCCCAGCTTGTTCATCTTGCTTCCAATGCAGCTTAAAAATACTTTTTAGTCATCTTCAGCATGTACTATAATTCTCAGCTTCCTAGGGTTTAAGCCTTGGGAACAGGAGGCTTTCCTAGGCCCCTACCACTCTTCTGTATTTTGGTCCTCGGTGCTCCGCAAGCTGGGAAAGCTGTGAGTCATGACTCCCATATGGTGGGATTCCCTCCCTTCCCCTCGATCTACATGCCTGCCCAGCCATCTGCTGCCACTCTCAAGGTTATGGAGCAAGAGATGACACAGGGAAGAGAAAGGAAAACACCAGGAAAATGAACACTGTTTTATAAATAAAACTGAAAAAAGCTGTATTTTCTTATTATAAAAGCAATTTGTATTCATTACAGGAATATCAGAAAATGAAGCATAAAAACAAATCAAACAAAACGAAACACAATCTCCCTCAGAGCATCGTTAATTATTATAACCATCTCCTTGTATGTTTTTCCAAACCTGCATCCCGTATCTATCTATGTAGCTAGCTATCAAACAAAATGGGATCATTACCACATTATTTTGTAACCTGTTTTTTAATATTGAATTATGAACATCTTTCCATGTCCATAAATATATCCCTACACTAGCATTTTTAATGTTTAAGGAATATTTTCTATGCAAGGCATTATTCCAATTGCTGCACTTTATATACAAAAATAGGCAAGATTGTCTCTGCCCTCATGTGGGTAACATAATTATTTTCTCTATGTAATATTTAGGTCATTTCCATATTTTTGCTTTTACAAACGCTGTGATGAATTTCCTTGTAGCTAAATCTTTGCATATACTCATAATTTTTGAATGATTGCGTTGGCTACTGTTTGCCCCTCTGGGTTTACTCCCCATGCTTCTTTGCCTTGCTATGTGGCCCTCATCACTGGGCTCATTTACCCTCTGGCAATGGGAAGCACAAGCAGGACATTGGAGGAGGGTAGTAGAGAGAGATGGGTGATATATTCTGACTCACGCCTTCCCTCCTTATGGATTGTCATTAGCTACCTTCTTGCATTGATGATGGCTTTTGTGCCTGGGCGCCCTTCTCCCAGAGCTCAGTTTTCAGGGAGTTGCTCACACCATGACACTGCACCATTTCTTCTTGGTTTACCTTAACCTTGCCGTAGAGAGTTCTTCATTAAACCCTCTCACTTACCCCATGGCTGTAGGGATGGAAAAATTTTCCTTTCTTCCCTTCTAGGTTCTTTGACTGGTCTAAGAATCAAATTGACATATGACAGACTAACAGGAGAAAAACAAATTTAATTTTGTACGTAAAGGGAGCACCATATAAAAAATGAGACCCAAGGGTAAGTCAGGCAATTGAGGCTTATAGCCCATCCCAAGCTAAGGAACGGGATAGGAGCCTGAGGCTTCAAAGGGGAGGGGGGCCGGGAATTCCCTGGCAGTCCAGTGGTTAGGACTCTGTGCTTTCATTGTGGAGGACCCGTGTTCAATCCCTGAGCCGGGAACTAAGATCCCGCAAGCTACGAGGTATGGCAAAAAAAAAAAAAAAAAAAAAAAAGTTGATAAAAGGGGAGGGGTGTAATTCACAGGATGATAAGAAGGGCAGATGTTTGCTCTGCCATACAGATAGGTCATTCAGATAAAAAGTTATCTCTGGTAGTAGCTCTCTTTCTGGGCCAGGCCCCCTATTTAAATTCTTTTAGGTAGTTAAGGGAGAGGTAAAAGTTTTTCTTGAATCTACTGGGTCTTGATTGCCTGCAGCTCAAAACAGTTCACACGCCAAAGTGGCACATTGTGGGGTAGCCTGTTCTGCTCCCCCGCCGTTTGTTTCGTAGCAGGACCCTGGATGGTAAAAGCATAGTCCTTTCCCTAGCATATTCTGCATCCCTAACTGCTTACCTGCGTTGGGTCATGTAGAAAAGTCAAGAACTCCCTTTTCTCTTTTGACTTAAGACCTAGACACCAGTGACCACTGAGCTGCCGTCTCCCATTTCTTTCTGCTGGACCTTTTCATAACTGCCATGGGGATCTCTCAAACTATGACTGAGGCACTCTGGCGGGGAGCACAAGAGAGAACCAGGAGAGCCCTTCAGCCCTCCAATTTGGAACTTTGACTGCAAGGACTGTGCTACCTTCACTTTGTTCTCGATGCCCGAAATCCTCGCTGGAGTCACAGTGAATTGGAAGAGGTTGTGTGACCATTTCTTAACCTTTTAAACATCTGAGCTCATAGCAAAATTTGTTTCTTTAATTCTTCACTTAAGACTTGTGGTATTACAGTATTCTTATTACATATACAGAACTGTATTTTTAGAGCTTCTAGCTTGAATTTGAGTCCCCTGATACTATCTCTTCTGTGATTCTGTCTTTTCTGTGAATCAGTAGAAATGTGTTTCTTTAAAGTCTACATCCAGTTTTACCTTCCTCGCCTTTTGGATTTTTAGATAATGCTATCTCTTTCTTCAAAGGTTCTTCACACTTCTGTTTAACCAGTTCTCAGCTGTTAAGAATTGTCTGTCCCATTTTTTTGTCTACCTTGTATTCAATGAAATTGCTAGCAAAACTAGTCCAAGAATGATGAAATATTCTTCTTTTTAGTGAGATGAAATTTTTGATGTGCACGTATTTGGGGTTCCCATCTTATTGCTGTGCTCCAGGCCTCTGCCCCCTGGTGCTTTACCTTGTTCTGAAATTCCAATTCCCACAGGTGGGCACTTAGAAGGAGTTTGGCTTCAGAGTCAGAAAGATCTGGAGTTAAATCCCATCACTTATTGGCTTTGTCACTTTAAGGCTTCTATCTTTACTGAGTTTCAAGTTTCCTGACTTACCTCACAAGGTTGTCAGGAGAAGTAGATGAGATGACCCATGTGGAAATAATCTAGCATAGCATGTGGAGATGTGGTTTCTCAGACTAAGTCACTTTCTCCTCTCTCCCTCCCCTCCCTCTCTCCTCCCCACGTCCCCTCCCCTGTCACATGCTCTCCTCTTGCTTCCCTTCCTCCCTCTCCACTTCTCCTTCCTCCTCCCCGCGCCCCCACCCCCGCCACTCCTCTCCCCTTTAACATGTCCTGTAAGACAGACATGAGGATAAGAGGGGTTAAAAGCCAGGTCATTTTATTTCTCCTTAGAAACAGACCAAAAAGTGCAGGGAATTATACGCAGAAGGAAAACCACCTTATAAATTCAGGCCCCAAAAGGCTTTTCCAGCACTTCTGAGTTCTCTCATGAACTCTTTCCTTGTAGCATCAAGGACACAAAGAATGATGGGAAGTTGCTGATAAGTCATTATTTTCCCAGTCTTTGAAAAAATGACTGCCCAGTGTGTCAGACTGAAGAGTTGTTGTGGTGAATAAGATAAACTCTAAAAGTGTTTACATAATGTGTCAAATGGTCTTATCTGGTGGAAGGGAGCTGGCTGGCTAACATGAGCCAGTTCAGTAATTCTAAGATGTTTGGAGTTGGGTTGGAAGGATGATCCTTTGTTTCAGGAAACTGCTGTATCAGCTGATAAGGGGTTCTCCAAAGGCTAGCTGGAGAAATGCATTGTGAGTCCTTTGCACCAGGATTCAGACTTCACTTGATCCCTATTTCTCAATTTTTACAAATTTTTAACTTTTCAAGGAAACTAGATTGGTCTTAAGATCTTTTAAGAATTAATTTCAGGGCTTCCCTGGTGGCGCAGTGGTTAAGAATCAGCAGGGGACACGGGTTCGAGCCCTGGTCCGGGAAGATCCCACATGCTGCAGAGCAACTAAGCCTGTGCGCCACAACTACTGAGCCTGCACTCTAGAGCCCGCGAGCCACAACTACTGAGCCCGTGTGCCACAACTACTGAAGCCTGCGTGCCTAGAGCCTGTGCTCTGCAACAAGAGACGCCACCGCAATGAGAAGCCCGCACTCCACAAAGAAGAGTAGCCCCTGCTCTCTGCAACCAGAGAAAAGCCCGTGCGCAGCAACGAAGACCCAACACAGCCAAAAATAAAATAAATTTTTTTAAAAATTAAAAAAAAATTGGTTTCACAATATTAAGACAGAAAATATATTTTTAACTTAAATTTGTATTACATAATATTTTATGTATGCAAAAATAATAAATGTAATATATAATATATATGTAAGTTGTGAAAAATATTAAAATATAGACACACAGGGCCTAGAACATTAATATCTGGGCTCTCCTCCATTGATTTCTACTTCTCCTGCAAAAATAACTGCTCTTCTAAATTTTGCATTCCCATTCATTAAAAACAAAACACTTTTACCATATATAGATGCATTCCTAAACAATTTGTTTAGTTTTGCTTGTTTTTGACCTGTATCAAAATGGCATCATAACATATGTAGTGTTTTTTCTCTCAAGTTTTTAACATTCATCATTTCATCCATGTTGTTGTCTGTAGCTGAAGTTCATTCATTTTTACTACTGTTCCTATATTCCATTTGGTGAGCATACCACAGTTCATTTATCCATAGTACTATCTATGAATATTTTGGTTGTTTATTGTTTCCAGGTGTTTTCTTTTTTAATAATAGTCTTGTTAACATAGATGAGAAATATAATAATAAGAATTTTTAGTGTTCTTTTGTCAAATTGTCATAAACACTAGATTGACTTGTATAGTGTTCCTTCGAGCTTTTTCTATTTTATTATTCCCATTTATCACCTAAAGAAACTTAGATGCAGGAAAAAATATAAATAATTTGCCCATGCTCTGTTGTCACTGATGCTTATTTCCACTGCTGTTAACTTCAAGAACCAGTTAAGTCCCCTCTTGGTTCTTGTCTGAACAGAGAAGAGTCCCTTCCATTCTGACACCAGAACTAGAAAGATATTTATTTCAATTTCACAAAACTTATGATCCGGGACATTTTGTCACAGTGAAAATAAAATAAGCTCAAGAGGCAGACAGATTTGGGTTTTAAAATACTAGCATCAGCACTTGTAGCAGGGGTAGTCTTGTGCTAATTACTTTGTTCTCCCAATCCCCAGGTGGAGATCGCAATGCTTTCCTCACATGATGGCTCACTGATTATGTCAGGTAAGACGTGTGAAAGGCCCAATCATCACATTATAAAACAAAGAACAGAGGAGGCTCACAGCCTGACCAATGGGACTTGTGATCTTAGCCTAAAAAAATGACACAGATGGAATAGAAAGAGGTCAGTTTGGGTTTGTGCCATTTCTAATCCTTTTGTGGATGGTTCTGGCTCAGAACAGAGGAATAGCGAGGTCCTTTGCTGACTTGAGGGTAATATAATGTTTTGGCTTTGCTTAGGATATCAGCTTTTTCTTCCCAAACCTATCTCGTGGGTTATTTTAACAGTCCGTTCATGAGTAGCATAAGATTCCTTTGTGCTTTGTTTGACTGGCAAAGAAGCAAAAACCCATCACGGTGGTTTCTAATAATTAAGGAGATTATGCATTTTCCGCTGAAGAAAAATGTAAGTTATTTAATGTGAATTAATGTTAATTAGTTAATAATGTTAAAGCCATTGCATAAAGCATTTAAATCCAGGTATTGGACTGGAGCTCCAAAGGGAGTGTGACCTGGTCTGTCTTGTTCTCCACTCTGTCCCCAGTGCCTAGCACAGTGACTGTACATAATAGTTGCTAATCAATATTTGATGCATGAATCAATAAATGAAAGTGAAACCGCACACCTGGTCTCAGATTGGGACTCGAACCCAATCGCACCTCAGATGGGACCCGAACCCAGCCAAAACTTGGATTGGAACTTAAACCCACGGGCTGGGATTCCAACCCAGCCAAAATTCAGATTGGGAGTTGAACCCACTGTCTTTAAATTAAAATCACTCACCCGGTGTCAGGACTTACTGAAGCTCTGGTTCTTTATGTCTCAGCAAGAGGCAAAGTGATAGGCAAGAAGTAGATTTATTAATATAGAACGCTTGTGAGGGATACAAGTGGGCAGATAAGGGGGCTCTGCCCCAAGAACTAAATGGGAAAGCCAGTTTATTTAGGGAGATACACACTCCATAGACAGAGTGAGGGCCATCTCAGAAGGTGAGAGGCCCTGGGAGATACACATTCCATAGACAGAATGCAATCAGTCTCAGACGGTGAGAGCACCAGAGGTGTGTGGTGGTTAGTTTTTTGGGTTTTTTTTAAACATCTTTATTGGCGTATAATTGCTTTACAGTGGTGTGTTAGTTCCTGCTTTATAACCAAGTGAATCAGCTATACATATACATATATTCCCCTATCTCTTCCCTCTTGTGTCTCCCTCCCACCTTCCCTATCCCACCCCTCTAGGTGGTCACAAAGCTGATCTCCCTGTGCTATGTGGCTGCTTCCCACTAGCTATCGGTTTTACAGGTGGTTAGTTTTTATGGGCTGGGTAATTTCATAGGCTAACGAGTGGGAAGATTACTCCAACTATTTCGGAGAAGGGGTGGGGATTTCCAGGGATTGGGCCACCACCCACTTTTTTGCCCTTTATAGTCAGCCTTGGAACTGTCATGGCACCTGCGGGTGTGTCATTTAGCATATGCTAATGTATTACAATGAGCATATAATGAGGCTCAAAGTGTACAGGAAGTCGAATCTTCCTCCAGCTTGGGCCTAATTGGTTCTAACCAGTTTTTGTCATATCCTCAACGGCTATGTCATTCTTTTCAAAGGTTGTGCCCTGTCCCCCTCCCTCCTGTCTCAAAAGGACTACCTACCTCTCTTTGTCTTTTCTTAGTGCAAAAATCATTTTTTTTCATGTTCCAAATCTTGAATAATGGAGGCTTAGGATACCGTATGAGTTAGTCAACAAGTAAGCATTGCCCTCTTGGAGCGTTTATCTTTGAAATACAAATATTCTAGGGAGTAACATATTATAATGTTAAAGAACTAAAGGATACAGCGAATTTAGCGAATTTAGCTAACGTTTAGGCTCATCCTCAGCCTGGGCTCTCAGAGAGGGGACTTGGAGAAGGGAACAAGAAAGCACAAAGACCTTCATGAATTAGTTTAACTGGAATGACTTGAATTGGAAGCTTGACTGCTGACTACTTGCTAATATTCATAGATGGAAGGAAGGAGACTGACAGAATGGGGGCAGGAGAAGAACAAGGCCTAATCTTGGAGTCTAGACCTCTGTGAGAGAAAGGAGTCCTGAGTGGTGGGTATCTGAACAACTGAAGAGAAACTAGAGGATGATACACCTTGCATGAAGAAGCGGAGGGCCAGGTAGACAAACCTTGTCTACATGCCCATATAGATCACAGCGGTCTCAAGATAAAGAGTAATAGCCTTCATTCATTCATTTGTTTATTCAACAGACATGCAGTGAATGCCTTCATTGTTCCAGGTAGTCTTCTAGGTGCTTGGGATATATGAGTGACGAAAACAGAGATCCTGCCCCAATGGAGTTTATATGCTAGTGGGGAGAGACAGACAATAAACAAAAGAGAGAATAAGTAGACAAACCAAACAGCATGTTAGGAAGTGACACTAGCAACAGAAAAAAATGTGGAGCAGGAAGAGGGACAGTGGATGTGGGAGGAAAAGGGGAGTCACTGGAGAATTTTGAGCAGAGAAAGCAACATGATCTGACATGTGTAGGGGTGGGTGGAAAAATTCTCCCTTCTTCCCTTCTAGGTTCTTTGGCTGGCGTAACAATTTAATAAGACAAATTAACAGGAAAACATTTTAATTTCATATGTGTGGGACCCCCAAAGATATGAGACCCAACAGCAAGTTGGGCAGTTGAGGCTTATATCCCATCAATTGCAACAAAATAATTCACATGCCAAAGAGGCATATTTGGTGGTCATGTATTCTGCTCCCCCTCACATGTTACAGAAGTTCCCATCCCTCTGACTGCTAGAGTGTGTGTGTGGCAGGGACAAGTTTAGGCAGGGAAACCTGTTGGAGGGTATTATAGTTAGCCAGGCAAAAGGCCAGGTGCTTGGACCAGGGTGGTACCAGTGAGGTGTTAAGAGGAGATCAGATTGTGGATATATTTTTAAGGTAAAGCCATCAGGATTTCTTGAGGAATTGGATATGGAATGACAGAAGATGAGGGGACTTGAGAATGTGTCAAGATTTTTTGCCTGAGCAGTTGAAACATGTACTGCCATTACCTGAGATGGGAAGGCTGCTGGTAGAGAAGGTTTGGGGGGAAAAGATTTGGAAATGTTGAGTTTGAGATGTACACAGTCAGATGTAGATGCTTGGATAGAAGTATGGGCTGGAGATATATTTGGAGGAGTTTAAGGCATTTTGTAGAATTTAAAGCCTTGAGACAGGCTGAGATCATACAGGGAGTGGCAGATAAAGAAAAAAAGGAGCCAGGATTGGGCCCTGGAGCATTACAGGGAAAGAAGAAAAACCCAGCAAAGAGACTGAGAAGATCCAACCAGTGAGATGAGAAAACGAAAAGAGGGTGGGACCTGGCGACCAAGTGAAGAAGTGTGTATCAGGAAGGGATTATACACTGTGCAAAACGTTGCTTCTAGGTCAGAGTAAGAGAAGACTTAGCCATAAATTCAACAATGTGAAGATCACTAGTGAACTTGGAACTATGGAGAGCAGCTTCAGTGGAGTGACGGGGTCAAAGGCATAACTGATGTGAATTTAAGGGAGAATGGGAGGAGAGGGATTGAAGATGGCAAGAACAGAGGACTATTCCGAGGAAAGACCTACCTTCCTGGAAAGTTATTTGGCAACAAATTTTTCAAAATAAATAATTAAATTATTTTAATTATGAAAATTTAAAAATTAAATGATTTGTAATCAGTATATATATTTTAAAGGATGCTCTCTGACTCAGTAATTCTAAGAAGTTTTTGTTGTTGTCTTCTGTTTTCTAAGAAAAAATAATCAGAGATTTACACTAAGGCCTAGATCTTTAAACACAAGGATGCATATGGCCTCTCCATGTGACATGGGCTTCTTCACAGTGTGGTGGCTGGTTTAACAGGGCAGGAGAGCCAGGTGAGAGCTGCATGCTAATATCACCTTGGGGGCTTTTCAAAAATGTCTGCCTTCAACTCCCAGAAATTCTAATTTCATTGGTCTGGAATGGATCCAGGTATTGATATTTGTATAAGCTCCCCAGGTGATTTTGTATGGCCACGGTTAAGAACCACTGCTCTCATAAAGAGCACACGAAACAAAAAGATTTGGCTTCCCAGGCATCTGCTGCCAGCAGTGTTTGATATGGCATCTACTGGGCTCCAGAGGTTCCAGTCATGTCATGTGACATTCAAAGGCTTGCCAAAGAAATGAAGAAAATGCTCGAAGCAGTCAGATAACTAATTGCAATCATTACAGAGCTCCACAGCTCTCCTCTGGCTGCTTCAGAATGATGGTGGATGGGCCCAGAGCCCATGTGTTTTACAAGGATATCCTGGCAACGTGTAAGGGCTGAGTTGAAGAACTAGACTGGCACTCCTGGTTGCTTTGTTCTTAAGGTGGCAGTTAGATCAGTCAAATGCCAAGTGGAGTTTTCCCCATCATTCCTGAAGATGTAATCTCTGCACCTGAAAAACCAATGCCCCTGTTTTATTATTTGGTCAGCAGCTAAAATGAGCAGATACACATGAGTGTTAGTCGGGACTCTTCTGAAGTACTCCCAGTAGACACCACAAGGAATTAAGATCCTGTTAGTTTTTAACCTGACACAAGATGTCACCATTGCTCCTGTGCTTTTAGCAATAACAGTATAAAGTTAAACAGCAGTGAGTTTGACTCCTCGATTACACAAGTTTTCCCCCCCCCCTCACAGGGAGATGAGTGAGGGCGTTCTGTTGATGAGCTTCATTAATCTATAGTCCATCTCACCCATCCAAGTTAAAAGTATTTATATATAAACACTGATTTTTCCCCCTTACATCAGCTGTGGATCAAAATTAATATCTCTTTGTGAACCCTTCACAGAGAAACTTTTGTGGAGGTGACTGTAAAACAAGATAAGCTGACATTTTAGCTGGAAAAGTGGAGATCGTGTTTTAGTTTGCCTTCACTGCCGCTGACAACGTTGAAATGATCTCTTGCTACCATGCTTAGTTTGGTGCCAAAGCGGAAAAAAAGGCATGGACATTATCCCAGGGTACCAATGGCTAAGAAGTGGGGTGGGTAAAAGATCACTGGAGCACTAAAACATCGTCGGAAATGTTGCCAAGATGGAATACTGACAGAACTTCTCTTACACACAGCACTGTGCATGATCGGAAGGAACACTTTGCAAAGTTGCTTGGAGGTGAAGATGGTGAACTCAGAGTAGAGCTGAGTGAAGTGTAGAATTTGGGGACTGGACTTGCATTACTGGGAATATTAAGAGAGGCTGGAACTAGCAAGCATCCTAATGCTCTGCCATTCCCCTACACTGCCTCTCTATATAAACACTGAGCATCACTAAAGAATATCCATTTGAAGGAGTGCCTAATTATTACTTTGCTCTAGGTTTTCACACCAAAATATCAATATCGATTGACTCAGGCTTGTGGAATTATGGTGATTAATTTTTTTATTTTCTAATTTTTCTATGAGTATGTAACTAGAACAAAAGACCTCGAAACAACACGAACTATACACTATATGATTCCAATTATGTGACATTCTTGAAAAGGCAAAACTATGGAGACAGTAAAAAGATCAGTGGCTGCCAGGTGTTGGTGGCAGGGTAAGGGAGGGATGAATAGGCAGAGCACAGGATTTTTAGGGCAGTGAGAATACTCAGTATGATACCATAATGATGAGTACATGTCATTATACATTTGTCCAAACCCAAAGAATATACAACACCAAGAGTGAACCGTAATGTAAACTATGGACTTTGGGTGATTATGATATGTCAACATAGGTTCATCACTTGTCACAAATGTACAAGTGATGAACTCGGGTGGGGATGTTGAAAATGGGGGAGGCTGTGCATGTGTGGAAGGCAGGGAAATCTCTGTTCCTTCTCAAATTTGCTGTGAACCTGTAACTACCCTAAAAAAAACCCATGATTCCAGAGATTTATAATGAAGGAAGGTGTGTATGTGTTATTTACATTGTTATTGTTATAATAAATTATTATTATTATTAAAAGTTAAGAAAATATTATCTATTTTCTAGTCAATCTAGATGCAGATGTAGCTAAAGCTCTGTGTTAGTCAGGGTCCTGGGAGGAAATACATGACACGTTCAAATGATGTAATTTAAAGAGAATTCTAATGAAGAGACTATTTCTAAAGATGTGGGTAGAATGGAGGGAAATCATAAGGGAGAGTGCAGTACCTGAGGATAAATCATTAGAATTATTATCGCCATTAGGTCTGGAGGGCAAGAGGAGAGAGAGCTTTATGGACCACCCAACTGGAGTTGTGAAAATAAGTCTTTCTCTCTCACTCCAACCTCTGCTGTATAGCCAATTCAACTAAGACTGTTGGTGTGGTCCACATGAGTCAAATTCCCAGGATACTCAATGAAAGGAGCAGGACAAAGAGTAGATCTGAGGGGGAAATAAAAGATGTACAGCAGTAATTTTTTTAAAAAATTCATTTTTATTATATGATTCTACAAATTCATATGGTTCTACAAGGTTTTCAAAGAAAATGAACAATCTCTTTTCCCACCTTTTTGCATCCCTGTTACCCACTTTTAAGAGTCAACCACTTTTGATTGCATTAACTATTTTTTTCTGGAATTTATCTCCTTATTTTAAATCAACACTGATATTTCTAATTTTTTCTAATTCAATGTTATTAATTGATTTCTTACTACTGAGGCTGAGGATTTAACTCTCTTACCTCCCCTTCCTATGTCACACTGAGTTCCAGAACACACATGCTTACCCTATCCCATCCTACAGTACGGTTATACCAAATTTTAAAAAATTAGATCAGAATTCAGTATTCATGTTGTGATTTTGTAACTATTATGCATAAATAGTATACATTGTAAAGGTAGTATACAATTATTACGTTTCTTTTCTTGGAAAACTTGTTTTCTCTGGAGCTAATAATTTTATCATTATTTTTCCATAAATTTATTTTATTTATACTTATTTTGGGCTGTGTTGGGTCTTCACTGCTGCACACGGGCTTTCTCTAGTTGCAGCGAGTGGGGGCTACTCTTCCTTGTAGTACGTGTGCTTCCTATTGCGGTGCTTCTCTTGTTGCAGAGCACAAGCTTTAAGCGCATGGGCTTCAGTAGTTGTGGCACAAGGGCTCAGTAGTTGTGGCACATGGGCTTAGTTGCTCCACTGCATGTGGGATCTTCCCGGACCAGGGACTGAACCTGTGTCCTCTGCACTGGCAGGTAGATTCTTAACCACTGCGCCACTAGGGAAGTCCCAATAATTGTATCATTTTGGGCCTATATTTTTTCTATATATACCTTTCTCTAATTCATCCCCAAACAGTCTTCCAGAAGCATCATTCCCCTTTGAGTACATCAAACATTGGTGGTAATCTACTGCTTCATTTTGTGTTTGGAGTTATCCTTATTGGAGCCCTCCATCCACTTTCTCCAATGTGAATCAGTGGTTCTCTGGGTTCACTTCTTAGCTGTGTGGTTCCCTTCACCCTCATCCTGGTGAAAGAGAATTATCATCTCTCCTCTCTTTGATTCCTTTACTTGATCCTTTATCTTCTGTCTTAGTTTACTACCTCATTTTGGTGGAGCACATCTAATGATTCAGGTACCAATTCCAATGGTAGTGGTAGTGGGTGGGGTTGGGGGTTGTGGTTCCACAGCACCAAGCAGTTCTCCAGTACCAGCTGGGTGTCCTACAATTCAACTCAATTTTGACACTATCTACCCAGAGATGCCATCAGATCCCACAGGTTAAGGGTTCAGTCCTACAAGACTGGTGTCCCCCCGCACCCCACCACCCCACACTTCAGAGGCCAATCGCAAGTCCAGGTATCACCTGGGTTTCTGACCTACTGACTCTAGTAGATTGTTGATTCCAACGACCCCCTACTTGTATTCGATTAACTTGCTAGAGTGGCTCACAGAACTTAGAGAAACAGTTTACTTACTAGATTACAGGTTTATTATAAAAGGATCTAATTTAGGAACAACCAGATGAAAGAGATGTAGAGGGCAAGGCATGGGGAAAGGGGGTGTGTGGAAGTTCCATGCTCTCTGAACTTCCATGCTCTTTGAGCTCGCTCTCTCTCCCCATTCTCCACGTGCTCACCAACCCAGAAGCTCTCTGAACCCTGTCCTTTTAGGTTGTTATGGAGGCTCCATTAGGCATGACTGATTAAATCATTGGCCACTGGTGATTGAGTTCAATCTCCAGCCCTTCACCCCTCCCAGAGGTGGGGGTGGGTTGGGGTGGGGTGGGGCTGAAAGTTGCAACCCTCTAATCATAAGGTTGGCTCCACTGGCAGAAGTATCCTCATTAACATAACAAAAGACACCTTTATCCCTCTCAACACAGGAAATTCCAAGGGTTTTAGGAGCTCTGTGACAGGACCTGGAGGAAGAGCAAATATATATTTCTTATTATAAATCACAAGATCACAGCACTCCAGTAGCTTCCTGAGGTTTTTTAGACCTTGCATGTTTTTGAGACATTACATGTCTGAAAAAATATATATATTTTGTTTGTTTGTTTGTTTTTTGCGGTACGCGGGCCTCTCACTGCCGTGGCTTCTCCCGTTGCGGAGCACAGGCTCCGGACACGCAGGCTCAGCGGCCATGGCTCACGGGCCCAGCCACTCCGCGGCATGTGGGATCTTCCCGGATCGGGGCACGAACCCATGTCCCCTGCATCGGCAGGCGGACTCTGAACCACTGCGCCACCAGGGAAGCCCCTGAAAATATTTTTAAACTACTCTCAAAACATATTGATAATATGATTGTGTTTAGAGTTCTATATAGAAACTATTTTTTAAAAGAATTTTAATAGCATTGCTCCATTTTCTTCTAGCTAGTCTACTTCTTTAGCTTTTATCTGTGAGCTATTTTTGCTCTCTGGAAGATTTTAGAATCTTCCTCATATACCCAGTGATCTGAAATTTTACACTAATACCTTAGCAAGGGCGTGGTGCTAGCTTGGCCCCTTATTCTGTTCTGGGAAATTTAAATTATTTTTTTGATTTTTTTTTCTCCTCTCCATTTTCTTGTCTTTCTTTCTAGAACTCTTATAATTCAATCTTGGACCTCCTTGATTGATACTCTGATTTTCTTATCCTTTTTCTGGTATGTTCCATTTCTTTCTTTTTCTGTCCATTCAACTTTCTATAAAATTTCTTCAACTTTATCTTTTTATTTATTTATTTATTGACTGCGTTGGCTCTTCATTGCTGTGCGTGGGCTTTCTCTATTTGCGGTGAGCGGAGGCTGCTCTTTGTTGTATTGTGTGAGCTTCTCATTGCAGTGGCTTCTCTTTGTTGCAGAGCACAGGCTCTAGGCACACAGGCTGCAGTAGTTGTGCCACACAGGCTCAGTAGTTGTGGCTTGCAGGCTCTAGAATGTAGGCTCAGTAGTTGTGGCACATGGGCTTAGTTGCTCTGCGGCATGTGGGATCTTCCTGGACCAGGGCTCAAACCTGTGTGCCCTGCATTGGCAGGCGGATTCTTAACCACTGCGCCACCAGGGAAGTCCCTCTTCAACTTTCTCTTGTCACTCCTCTATTGATTTATTTTCTGTTATATTTTAATTTTCAAGAGCTCTTTATTTCTTCTTGGATTGCTTCTTTACTGTATAGTATTTTGTCCTTGTTTCTTGGATGATGCAGTCTTTTATCATTTGAAGATACTACTTATAGTGAGGTTTCGTTTTCTTCTGCTCTCTGCATTGTTTCTGTTTTCTCTGGTTTCCTTTTTTCCATATATTCATTGTCTGTCATGTTAGAAAATTTCTTTAAATAGGAATTCTTGGTAGTCTGTCTAAGAGTAAAACACTAAAAAGCTTAGTTTAGTGGAAACTGTACATTGGTGGGGCTTGACAAAGAGGAGGCCTGAATGTTTCATAGGAGACCCCCAAATGTTAGCATCTGTAACTAACCAAATGCTAAACATGTTAGTATTTCTCAGGGATCATTCTCTTTATCTGGGAAGTAAGTGAGCAGCTGATGGTGTTCTCAGAGCCAAGTAGGAGGCAGGTTGGGAGGATATCACTAATTCCTCTGTTTTTAGTTCAGTACTTGTGCCCTCGGCTATGGTTATGTTTTAGCCTTTTGCCACTCACCTTCAGAAGTACTTGGTGCTGCCAATTCCTAAGCATTCCTGGGATTCTGCAGCTCAAATTGGCTTTTCTGTTGATACTGCTATCTGACCCTGAATCCTTATAGATACTCGAATTTTAGGTTTATGCTAAGTCGTTTACCACTTAGCCATCTGCTTTCCAGCTTTTAAAATTTTATGGCCATCTCTCATTTGCTGTCATCCACTCTTTCATTCTTTCTGGCCTTATGGCCTTTCTAAAAGATCATTTTTCCTGTCATGTTTAGTTAGAAATCTTCCAGTCGTCTTTTTGTTTTGTATTTAAAACTGAATGAGTGGTCAGGAGAAACTCTTAAGTAGCTTGAGGTTGTTCAGGTTCTCAGGGTCATTCTTCCCCCAAGGAGTCGCCTGCTGGAGACTCAGAAGCCCCATTTGCTCTCATAAACTTTCTTTCTTCTTTGCTCTGTTGACCTTCCTCAGACATATGGCCCATTACACCCATTAAACTACATATTCCCCCATTACATCAAGTCTAGTTCCTTTATTCCTGAGAAGATTGGAGCCTTGCACATGATCAAGGTTGAAATGAATCAATTTCTACTCTATTTATAGAAATGTGGTGACATGTCTCCCAAGGTATATATAGAACAATGGGTGTTGACAGCATTTTCTGTAACCATGGATACTCTGCAATTATTCCTGAACCTTACTCATTATTTATCTGCATCTGAATTTTAACAAACAGGATTCTTGCTGCTAACTCAGAATTTCCAATGAAAACATAGTGCCCATTATTATCCTCTTCTCATGAGTCAGGCTCCATCTTTCAAGTTCAAATTTAGTCATATACTTTGAGAGGACTGAGTCAATCTCTCTTCTTGGATAAAGGTTGAAAATTCATCATGAGAATAATAATGGCAAAAATAATGATGATGACAATGCAATAAAAGCCAAATAGTCTAACAATCTCATTTGTTTCTTAAAATAACTCTAATGTAAGCAAGTATTATTATTAATCCCCACTTTTTTAGATGAGGAGACTTGAGCCTCAGAGATTTCCATTTACTGCCCAAGATCCCACCACTGATAAGTGACTGATTCATAATTTTGCTGTCATCAAACATTTGCTAGAAGCTTATCATGTCTCTAGCAGTGAGGATGCTGACTGAGATGAACTACTGATCTCAGGTTGCTCACAGATTGGCAAACAAATGCATAAATGAACAAGGAAACAAACACTTGGGAATATGCACTGGGGCTGGGGGTGGGGATGGGGATAAAAAAAAAAATCACCAAATTGCATGCTGATTTCCATATGCCATATGGAAGGACCAGAGAGGGAAATGTTTGAGATTGTATCTGTCAGGTTATGATAATAAAAGGGTAGTTAGGAAAGCACCTGACACTGGGTCCACCAACTATCTACGGTCATTTACTCGGATATACCATTGGGAGAATATCTGCAGAAAGCATTCATCAACATATCAATAGCTTTACACTCTTCAGGGTTGTTTACAAAGTGTATGTATCCCATGATGGGTCTGTCTAGAATAAGTAACATGATATAACCAGTTTAGTGAATATGCCATTTGATGTACTTAAACTGGTTGACCACTCAGCAATTCACTTAATTTCACACTCGATTTCTTCATTTGTAATATAGTACACCATAGGCATTTTAAGTATAACAAAAAAATTGTTTTTTTAAGCTTCTGAATTGTAATAAAATGCATATTTCTCTTGAATATTTTCTTTCCTCTGGGGTTCTAGCATCCCCTATGTTAACCATACTTCATTTATAATAATCCATTTGAGTATAGCTAAAGCCCATCCTATCACTAAATTTCAAAAAACCAAAATTCATCTCTGGAAAATATTTCAGAATGTCTTTTCTGATGCCAGGAGGCAGATTTAAATTATTCATGTTGTTAAAATACACGTTAAAGGCACTGTTTTGTTTGTTTGTTTGTTTGTGTTTTTGTGACTGGCTTTTTTCACTTAGCTTAATGTTTTCTTTTTTATAAATTTATTTATTTATTTACTTTTGGCTGAGTTGCGTCTTCATTGCTGCGCGCGAGCTTTCTCTAGTTGCAGCAAGCGGGGGCTACTTTTCGTTGTGGTGTGTGGGCTTCTCATTGTGGTGGCTTCTCTTGTTGCGGAGCTTGGGCTCTAGGTGCGCAGGCTGCAATAGTTGTGGTACGTGGGCTCAGTAGTTGTGGCTTGCGGGCTGTAGAGCACAGGCTCAGTAGTTGTGGCACATGGGCTTAGTTGCTCTGCGGCATGTGGGATCTTCCCAGACCAGGGCTCGAACCCATGTCCCCTGCATTGGCAGGTGGATTCTTAACCACTGTGCCACCAGGGAAGTCCAAGCCACTGGTTTTTAATTCTAGCTCTCTCTCCTCTTTTTACTATTCCCACCTTTCTATAGAATATATGCATAACATTTAATATGTTAATTTAATGTTGTATTTAAAAAATAAAGTCTCCAAAATGCTTAGGTTCACTTAAAAAGTTAGTATAAAACTACAGGCTTGGGAAGGTATTCCCCAAACTCTTCCAGATGCGGAATTATATTGGGTTTGATTTCCATATGGTTTTATAATTTCTCTGGAGTGAGTCAGGGTGCCATGGGAGCTGTGACAACAGTGCAAGGAGTGATGGGATCGTTCTGTCATTTGAGGGAGTAGAAGGGAGCAGTGTTCACCAGGGAAGCCTTCCATTGGGGATAGGGTGTGTTTGACCAGTACTTCCAAGTACTGATAAGAAAAGGAGGTGTGAAAATTAAATCTGGTGCCAGAAACTCTTGAAAACCAACCTCTAGGCTGGGATGGACCTATGTGCAACTCTGAACAAGGGCATGCCTCTGGTTCTGTCCCACTTGGGAGTTTGTATGTAGTTCCAGCTCTCATTTGCCACAAAGAAGCATTGCTCAGGTGAATGCTCCTGCAGTTCCTTGTTAGAGACATAACATTGGCCTTCACTGATAACTGTATTCATAAAGCATCTGCCTTTTGCATCAAAGAATAAAGATGATGCTCCTGATCTTGATTATCCTGTGTTCTCCTTTTTTTTTTTTTTTTTTTTGGCAGTACTCGGGCCTCTCACTGTTGTGGCCTCTCCCGTTGCGGAGCACAGGCTCTGGACGCGCAGGCTCAGCGGCCATGGCTCACGGGACCAGCCGCTCCGCGGCATATGGGATCTTCCCAGACCGGGGCACAAACCCGTGTCCCCTGCATTGCAGGCAGACTCTCGACCACTGCGCCACCAGGGAAGCCCTACATTTTTTAAAAATTCACTCTGGAAGATGCCTGCCTTCAAATCACTGGCTAATGTGAAATTCATAAGAATTTTGTTATGATAGAAAAATGTTATATTGGACAAAATCATTCAGAATAGCTTCTTTTTTCTCACTGGTATTTTCATGGTAGAGGATATACATTTTTTCCTCCTCCAAGGAAAACATGTAGTAATTTTATCCCAGAAGCCTACATTCTAATTGTATTAGACTATCTCTCTAGCATTGTCATTCCATTAGAGAATTTGATGATACATGCAAATACACCAATCTAATGGTCTATTATAAAAGAAATGACTGACTTACCATTTGTTTCCAGCAATTTATATGATTTCTCACCTCCTGCTGATAAAAAGTTCCAGAAGGTAGGAAACTCAATTTTTTTTTTTTAACAGCAAGGTGGGCCAGAGTGAAAAGGGAAGACTAAGAAAAAGTATTGCTGTTTCCTTGTATTTGCATTAAAATTTTTATAAACTTTCATAACCTGGCATAATTCTGAGCTTTTTCATTTGAAAACCACCTAAAAGTAGTTACCTGTAGATTTTTTCTTTTGTTTTCTTTATCCATTCATCTGTTGATAGACATTTAGGTTGTTTCCATATCTTGGCTATTGTAAATAGTGCTGCTATGAACATTGGGGTGCATATATCTTTTCAAATTAGAGTTTTCATCTTTTATGGATATATGCCCAAGAGTGGGATTGCCCATATAATAACTCTATTTTTAGTTTTTTGAGCAATCTCCATACTGTTCTCCATAGTGGCTGCACAAATTTACATTCCCACCAACAGTGTAGGAGGGTTCCCTTTGCTCCACACCCTCTCCAGCATTTATTATTTGTAGACTTTTTGATGATGGCCATTCTGACTGGTGTGAGGTGGTACCTCATTGTATCGATAGTTTCAGTTTGCATTTCTCTAATAATTAGTGATGTTGAGCATCTTTTCATGTGCCTGTTGGCCATCTGTATGTCTTCTTTGGAGAAATGTCTATTTAGAACTTCTGCCCATTTTTTGATTGGGTTTATTTTTTATTATTATTACTATTATTTTTGATATTGAGCTGCATGAGCTGTTTGTATATTTTGGAAATTAATCCCTTGTTGGTCACATCATTTGCAAATATTTTCTCCCATTCTGTAGGTTGTCTTTTTGTTTGATTATGGTGTCCTTTGCTGTGCAAAAGCTTTTAAGTTTATTTAGATCCCATTTGTTTATTTTTGTTTTTATTGTCATTACTCTAGGAGGTGGATCAAAAAAGATCTTGCTGTGATTTAAGTCAAAGAGCGTTCTGCCTATGTTTTCCTCTGAGAGTTTTATAGTGTCTGGCCTTACATTTAGGTCTTTAATCCATTTTTTTTTCTTTAATCCATTTTGAGTTTATTTTTGCATATGGTGTTAGAGAATGTTCTAATTTCATTCTTTTATGTGTGGCTGTCCAGTTTTCCCAGCACCACTTATTGAAGAGACTGTCTTTTCTCCATTGTATATTCTTGCCTCCTTTGTCATAGATTAGTTGACCATAGGTGTGTGGCTTTATCTCTGGACTTTCTATCCTGTTCCATTGATCTATATTTCTGTTTCTGTGCCAGTAGCATACTGTTTTGATGACTGTAGCTTTGTAATATAGTCTGAAGTCAGGGAGCCTCATTCCTTTAGCTCTGTTTTTCTTTCTCAAGATTGCTTTGGCTATTCGGGGTCTTTTGTGTTTCCATACAAATTGTAAAGTTTTTTGTTCTAATTCTGTGAAAAATACCATTGGTACTTTGAAAGGGATTGCATTGCATCTGTAGATTGCTTTGGGTAGTATGGTCGTTTTAACAATATTGATTCTTCCAACCCAAGAACACGGTTTCTTTCCATCTGTGTAGAGTTCAATTTCTTTCATCAGTGTCTTATAGTTTTCAGAGTACAGGTCTTTTGCCTCTTTAGGTAGGTTTATTCCTAGGTATTTTATTCTTTTTGATCTGATGGTAAATGTGATTGTTTCCTTAATTTCTCTTTCTGATATTTCATTGTTAGGGTATAGAAATGCAACAGATTTCTGTATGTTAATTTTGTATCTTGCAACTTTACCAAATTAACTGATGAACTCTAGTAGTTTTCTGGTAGCATCTTTAGGATTTTCTATTTATAGTATCATGTCATCTGCTAACAATGACAGTTTTACTTCTTTCTTTCCAATTTGGATTCCTTTTATTTCTTTTTCTTCTCTGATTGCTGTGTCTAGGACTTCCAAAACTATGTTGAGCAAAAGTGGTGAGAGTGGGTACTTTTGTCTTGTTCCTGGTCTTAAGTGGAATGCTTTCAGCTTTTCACCATTGAGTATGATGTTAGCAGTGGGTTTGTCATATATGGCCTTCATTATGTTGAGGTATGTTTCCATTATGTCCACTTTCTGGAGAGTTTTTATCATAAATGGATGTTGAATTTTGTCAAAAGCTTTTTCTGCATCTATCAAGATGATCATGTTTTTTATTCTTCAATTTGTTAATGTGGTATATCACGTTGATTAATTTGCAGATATTAAAAACCCCTTGCATCCCTGGGATAAATCCTACTTCATCATGGTGTATGATCCTTTTAATGTATTGTTGGATTTGGGTTACTAATATTTTATTGAGGATTTTTGTGTCCATGTTCATCAGTGATATTGGCCTGTGATTTTCTTTTTTGTGTGCTATCTTTGTCCGGTTTTGGTATCCGGGTGATGCTGGTCTCATAGAATGAGTTGGGAAGTGTTCCTTCCTTTGCAGTTTTTTGGAATAGTTCGAGAATGATGGGTCTTAACTCTTCTCTAAATGTTTGGTAGAATTCACCTGTGAAGCCATCTGGTCCTGGACTTTTGTTTTCTGGGAGTTTTTAAATTACTGATTCAGTCTCATTACTGGTAATTGGTCTGTTCATATTTTTATTCCTTCCTGGTTCAGTCTTGGGATAGTGTACCTTTCTAAGAGTTTGTCCATTTCTTCTAGGTTGTCCATTTTATTGGCATATAGTTGTTCATAGTAGTCTCTTATGATCCATTTCTGTGGTGTTGATTGTAACTTCTCCTTTTTCATTTTGATTTTATTGATATGGGCCCTCTCCCATTTTTTCTTGATGAGTCTGGCTAAAGGTTTGTCAATTTTGTTTGTCTTTTCAGAGAACCATCTTTTAGTTTCATTGATCTTTTCTATTATTTTTTAGTCTCTATTTCATTTATTTCTGTTCTGATGTTTATGATTTCTTTCCTTCTACTAACTTTGGGTTTTGTTTGTTCTTCTTTCTCTAGTTGCTTTAAGTGTAAGATTAGCTTTTTTATTTGAGATTTTACTTGTTTCCTGAGGTAAGGTTGTATTGCTATAAACTTCTCTCTTAGAACTGCTTTTGCTGTGTCCCTTTGGTTTTGGATCATTGTGTTTTCATTGTCATTTGTCTCTAGGTATTTATTTCCTCTTTGATTTCTTGTTAGCCATTGGTCGTTTAGTAGCATATTGTTTAGCCTCCATGTGTTTGTGTTTTTTGCAGTTTTTTTTTTTTGTAGTTGATTTCTAGTCTCATAGCATTTTGGTCAGAAAAGATGCTTGACATGATTTCAATTTTCTTAAATTTACTAAGGCTTGTTTTGTGACCTAGCATGTGACCTAGGTCCTAGACATCCAGGATGTGAACATCCTGGAGCATATTCTGTGTGCACTTGAAAAGAGTGTATTCTGCTGCTTTTGGATGGAATGCTCTATATATCAATTAAGTTTGTCTGGTCTAACATGTCATTTAAGGCCAGTTTCCTTATTGATTTTATGTCTGGCTGATCTGTCCATTGATGTGAGTGGGGTGTTAAAGTCCCCTATTGTCATTGTGTTACTGTCGACTTCTTTTATGTCTGTGAATATTTGCTTCATATATTTAGGTGTTTCTATGTTGGGTGCATATATATTTACAATTGTTAGATCTTCTTGGATTGATTCCTTGATCATTACGTAGTGTCCTTTTTCATAACAGCCTTTATTTTAAAGTCTATTTTGTCTGATATACTTATTGCTACACTGACTTTCTTTTGATTTCCACTTGCATGGAATACCTTTTTACATTCTCTAACTTTTAGTCTGTGTGTGTCTCTAGATCTGAGTGAGTCTCTTGTTGGCAGCATACATACGAGTCATGTTTTTGTATCCATTCAGCCACTCTGTGTCTTTTGGTTGTTTAATTTAGTCCATTTATATTTAAGGTAATTATTGATATATATGTTCTTACTGCCATTTTGTTAATTGTTTTGGATTTGTTTTTATAGGTCTTTTTTTCCCCTTTCTTCTTCTTTTGCTCTCTTCTCTTGTGATTTGATGACTATCTTTAGCACTATGTTTGGATTCCTTTTTCTGTTTTTGTGTGTATATCTATTACAGATTTTTGGTTTGCAGTTACCATGAGGTTTTTGTATAGCAGTCTATATGTGTGTGTGTGTGTGTGTGTGTGTGTGTGTGTGTGCGCGCGCGCGCGTGTGTATGATTGTTTTAAGTTGCTTATCTCTTAATTTCAAATAAATTTTTAAAACCCTGCATTTGTATTCTCCTCCCCTCATGATTACTTTTTTTTTTTGGCCACAAGGCTTGTGGAATCTTATTCTCCTCCTCCTCTTTGATTTCTTCAGTTAGCCATTGGTTGCTTAGAAGCATATTATTTACCCTCCACATGTTTGGGTTTTTTGCAGTTTTTTTCGTATAGTTGATTTCTAGTATCATAGCATTTTGATCAAAAAAGTGCTTTGGCATTCTTTTTGATCCCCTTCTCAGTGGAGCTATCTATACACCAAGTGCAAACAAACAGAGGGGTGTAGGTAAAAATCAGCTCAGAGAGGGGAAAAAGAAAAACTTTTGAAAGGATTTCGTTTTTCCAAGAAATCAGTGGAGTCATCATCCCTTTCTGCCTCTAAGCTATTGGACATCTTCCAATTGAGAGATCTTAACTCCTTTTCCTAGATATGACTTGACATGCAAATACAGTACCAGAACTTGGTTGAGAGTCACTTATGATAGCAACTTATAAATTGCTGGGCAGGGTCCATGTCTTATTTATCTGTTTGTTCTCCAGACCTAGCATAGTGTAGAACTCCAAATGAACTCAGTTTCTCAAATTGAATCCAACAAGCCCAACCCTTATCACTATCTTTATCACTAGTAGCTGTGATAACATACGGCAGGCAGGATGAGTCTACTGATAGGAAGTAACAGATAGCTACTCAAAGAAATATACACTAAGGATAGGAATAGGAATCAGGGAACACATTAAAAAATCAACAAATCTCATGCTGGTTCCAGTGTACCACATTGGAAGGACCATAGAAGAAAAGGCTGGGGTTATATCGGTTAGATCCTAATAATAGAGGTAGTTTGGAATGCACCTGACACTAGCTACCAGCTATTTATGGTCCTTCCAGTTCATCTACTTGGATGTAATATTTGGGAAAATATCTGTGGAAGGGATTGATCCACATAACTACAGCAAAGTAAGAGCTGTGCCATCTCTGCTTTACTCTCCTCTGTCAGCAAACTGGCTCTCTTGACTGTTCCATAAACATGGCAGAAAATGTCTGTCCCTATCATTTCTAAATTTACATCTCCTTGGGATTTCCCTGGTGGTGCAGTGGTTAAGAATCCGCCTGCCAATGCAGGGGACATGGATTCGAGCCCTGGTCCAGGAAGATCCCACGTGCCGTGGAGCAACTAAGCCAGTGCACCACAACTACTGAGCCTCCACTCTAGAGCCCATGAGCCACAACTACTGAAGCCCATGCACCTAGAGCCCGTGCTCCGCAACAAGAGAAGCCACTGCAACGAGAAGCCCGCGCACCGCAACGAAGAGTAGACCCTGCTCGCCGCAACTAGAGAAAGCCTGCGCACAGCAACGAAGACCCAACACAGCCAAAAATAAATAAATAAATGAATAAATTTATAAATAAATTAATTAATAAAATAAATTTACATCTCCTTTATTCAGATGTCCAGTGGAGACAGGTGTGATCTTGATTCCAGATCCCAGTTCTCAGAAGAGAGAAATGGTTCTGTTCAGCTTGGTTTAGTTTCTATCCCTGACCCAATATTCAAGGGTCAGGGATGCATTAGGTAGTTAGAAATACGACTCAGGAAGCACTCTTGTCTGAGAGAGCAGTTCTCAGAGAGGGAAGCTGATGGGGTGGGCAGATAGCTTAGAAGGCCTCTAATATAATGGAAAAAAAAGAAAAAAAAGAAAATTTACTTCTCCTCAGAGAGGAAAGAAAGTACAGAATGAACAGGTTATATGGACAAGGCAACCAATAAACAATATGTGCAAATTTATGGAAGGCAATTGAACTGGATCAGTGGCTGTCATTAATATAATAGATTCATCTAGTAGCAGAGGAAAAACCTCACCAGCCTTTTTACATTAAAACTTTCTGGGCTTCCCTGGTGGTGCAGTGGTTGAGAGTCCGCCTGCCGATGCAGGGGACGCGGGTTCGTGCCCCGGTCCGGGAAGATCCCACATGCCGCGGAGCGGCTGGGCCCGTGAGCTATGGCCTCTGAGCCTGCGCGTCCGGAGCCCGTGCTCCGCAACGGGAGAGGCCACAACAGTGAGAGGCCCGCGTACCGAAAAAAAAAAAAACCAAACAAACAAACAAAAAAACTTTCTTTTCAGAACCAAACCCGAGAAATGGCTGGGAAAAAGAATACCTGCCCAGTATTCATACCCCTTCTTCTATGAAAAGAGTTGGGGAATTTTTCTGCACAGCTTAAAGAATTCATTCCTCAGCCTCCTGTGTAGCAAAGTGTTGCCCATGAGTTGTATCTTGAAATTGTCTGCATACAGTGGTACTTCCCAGGAATAGTTACTTTTGTTTGTTTTTTAAAGGGGCACGTAGCTAGCGTGTATGTCCCTTTCTGTTTTCACTTCTTCCCCTCCATCCTAACTGGAATACAAACATGATGATTGGATTCCCAGAATCCATTCTGGAACATGAAGTGACCTGAGGATGGTAATCATACTCTAAGAATGAAGGAATAGAAATATAGTAGGTGACTGGGTCCAGGATGATGCTTTAGAGCTATTATATTGGGTTGGCCAAAAAGTTCTTTCAGGTTTTTCCATAAGATGTACAGAAAAACCCAAACGAACTTTGTGGCCAACCCAATACTATCACTGCACTGCTTAACTACAGACTTATTTTATATAAGAGGGAAATAAACCTCTGTCTTGGTTAAACCATTTTTTTAATCTCCAGTCCCCATAACTAGCAGCTGAATATAAATCCTAACTCGGTTAATGAGCCTCTATTCAATGGGGGAGCATTATGTGATTGACTGATGGTGACTGATAAAAACAAAATTTATGACAAGACCCATCATGGAGACTAGTTTTTTCTGGTCCTGATCCTTTATGTTTTCGTAGTGGCTAAAATGTATTAAAACAAAACGATATACAGATAAGATGGATAAGCTCATGTTACCTTTAAAAGAACACTCTGTAGAAGCGATGAGAATGTGCTTTGAAGAACTGTGGGGAGTATAACTGACTGATGGCCCCAGCTGCTGGGTTCTGAAATCCATCCCCAAGTTTGAGCCAAGGCCTTGCCTCCCAAGGGGTGCTCCCAGCCAATGATGTGTGGCAGAAGTACCAAGGCAGGTTTTTTTCTGGAGGGACATGGGATTCCTCCGATGGCCAGCTTTGGCTTGAGGACTCCCTGATGGCCTTGCCAAACCTTCCTTAGACTACATGGCAGCACACTTCTGCCCAACCTTCTCCCCCTCGCTTCTTCACTCTGGGTCAGCCTCGCGTCGTGGTCTCATGACCCTCTAGCTTTCCTGGCTCACTCTCCATTTTCTTACATGGGCATTTCTCTTAGTAAAATCCTTGTATGTTTAATCTTATCTTGGCATATGCTTCTATGAGAACGTGGACTAATACACTCATTTGAAGAAGCTAAACGTTTTCTCCATTCTTGCAGCCAATGTATTTTATGGGCCCAATTTATGCAAGGATAGATGGTTCTTGGGCAAAAAAGTCATGGAATGTCAGGATCTCCCCTCTTCTTTACTCTTCTGTCTTTAAAATGAAGAAAAAATGGGGGAAAAGGAATAATCACCTATAGCAAATTTTTAATGGAGGCTTCTGGTAGTGTGCTGTGCTCAGAAGCCTAAGATACTGAGAAGAATGACAGATACTATAATGTAGTCTCTCTTCTGCTAGCTCATAATTTGGTTGAGAGTATGAGACAGTGGAGAGAGGCTCTGCCCTACACAGTGTTCACAAAACAAGGCATACCTAGCTCTGCCATCTTTCATATGTGGGAGGTAAGAGGGTGGAGGATTACAAGGGAGAATTTTATAAGCCAGGCCCAAAAGTGGTGTGTATAACTTCCTGCCTACATTCCATTGGCCAGGAATCTGTCACGTGGGAGGCTGGGAAATGCAGTCTACCTGGGAGCCAAGGAGGATACGGAAATGGGTTTGGGGAACAGCTAGCCAGTTCCTGCCCCAGCCACTTAGAAGAGGAACAACAGGGCCTTGGTTTCCTCAACAGGGGAGTTTCTTTTCACAAGGACCTTTCCACATAGTGCTCTCTCTTTATCGATACTCTGGCTGCATCACTTCATTAGAAAGTATAAATTTTTAAGGGGAGATAGAATATAATAAAATATTGTAGAGTAGTTAAACTGTCTTAACACCACTTGATTTACTTGGAGGTTTGTTATGCAATCAAGTATTCCCAGACTCTTTTGAACAGATTGCAAAGCTACCTGATCAAAATTCTCATTTCTTATTTATAGGCAAATTATAGTTCAGATCTAGATGTTGAATGGGGGAGCAGGTAGGAAATGTTATCTTGTGCTTCATAGGCATGTCAAGTGAAAAGATGAATTATATTTTCTTTTAAGATGCAGAAATCGATGGATATGAATTGGACCCTGAATGAAAATATATCTAGGATCTAATCAAATTTCTATGAATTTGGATACAGCAAGGCTATTTTGTAAATTCAAGATAAAACTATTTCAATATGATAATAGTGCTCTGTACTAAACATCACTCAAAGATGGAAATTTTATTTTTAGCAGTGCATCAAACCGAATCCACACTTTACTTTGTTTTTTTTGTTTCTTTTTTCTGGTACGCGGGCCTCTCACTGTTGTGGCCTCTCCTGTTGCGGAGCACAGGCTCCGGACGTGCAGGCTCAGCGGCCATGGCTCACGGGCCCAGCCGCTCCGCGGCATGTGGGATCTTCCCGGACCGGGGCACGAACCCGTGTCCCCTGCATCGGCAGGCGGACTCTCAACCACTGCGCCACCAGGGAAGCCCCACCCTTTACTTTGAGTATTGCAAATATGGGGGGATAGGGTAGGGAAAGGAACATGTGTAAAATGTTCTCAATAACATTTAATTTAACATCTGCCTAGACTGTCAATATATATTTTTCTAACTTGTATTAGCTATTTGGCAATTCCAGCTGCTCAGTAACAGTTGTAGGATATCAATTTCTCCAGATTGCTAACTACTGCATGAGACCCACACAAAGTCAGAATTAGATTAAAAATGACAAGTGTAAAAGGATAGCAGAGTAACCCAAAACACCATTTTTTAGTTTGTTTCCACCATACTTGCAGTTAAAGAAATTCTCTTGCCAGTAACACTTTATGAATTCAGCACTTTAAATTCAGAAAGGGTCTTAAAGGTCAACTAGTCCAACCTTTTCATTTCACAGTTGAGAGAACTGAATCTCAAAAAAGCTGAAGGTTATGTAGCTAATAAGTTACATGGCCGTGTTTAGAAGCCAAGTCCATCCATCCATCCATCCATCCATCCATCCAACTATCCAATCAACAAATACGTATTAAGTGCCCACTGTCCAGACACTGGCTTGATGCTGAGGATACAATGATAAACCAAACCAGACATGGTTTCTTTCTTGTAGAAAAGACAAACACTAATCAAATGGTTATATGTATATGTTGCCACGAAGGAGAACTACACTATGTATTGAGAGCATGTAACAGGGGCTGACCTTGTCATGAAGTTTATGCTGGGAGATGAAATTTGAGTGTGTGTGAACTAGGTGAAGAGGAGGAAGAATGCACCATGGAAGCCCACGTGCTGTGATAGAAGTAAGAATAGCATATTTGATGAGCTTGAAATAGGCCAATGGAGCTGGGGTGCAGAGAGCAAGTGAGAACATGATTCAGGATGGGGCTGAAAGATAGGCAGAGGCTATAGAAGGAGACCATCTCTTGTCCTGAAGAGTTGGTGTGAGGATGTGAGGTTTGGACTTGAGCTGCCATTTTGCTGCAGTGAGGGGCAAGCCAAGGGATCAGCATGAAAGCCCTGAGGATGGTGCCAACAGCATGGAAGGGTGAGAAGAAACTACATAGTGAGAAACCAGGTCCTTGGTGGCACTGCCTGAGCTACACGGTCAAATCTCACATGAATAAAGAATTAGTGCCGTACCACTTAGTTGTGGTTTTTATGATTTAAATATTTAAATAGGTTTTTTGGTCACTTGTTTCCCTCAAATAGGGAGTCAGCCAAATAAAAATGGCAACCACTGTATACTTGTTGAGACGTTTGCCATTTTTTTTTTTTAGCAATTAATGAATACTAGCTGCATTGAATGCTTACTTCCATTATTGTGTGGGTGTGTGGAATGCTTTCTATGTCAATTTAAATCCTACTCACCTTCAAAGCCCAGGTTAACCTCCCTATCTTTCAGGAGGCTGAACAGTTACCTTCATCCTCTTTTCAACAGCTTCTATCCTTCCTGTTGGTCCATTAATAGTGTGACTCAATCTATGTGATCTTGTATTTTATTTTGTTTTATTTTATTTCATTTTATTTTATCTTGTTTTTTTAAAGACTAACTCCTTCTGACCCATTTTTTTAAATTGAAGTATACTTGATTTACAATGCTGCATTAGTTTCAGGTGTACAGCAAAATGATTCAGTTATATATACACATATATGTGTGTATATATATATACACACATATATGTGTATATATAATACACACACACACACACACACACACACGTATATTCTTTTTCAGATTCTTTCCCGTTGTAGGGTATTACAAGGTATCGAATACAGTTCCCTGTGCTATACAGTAAGTCCTTATTGTTTATCTATTTTATATACAGTAGTGTGTATCTGTTAATCACTGACTCCTAACTTATCCCTCCCCCCACCTTTCCCCTTTGGTAACCTTAAGTTTGTTTTCTACGTCTGTGAGTCTATTTTTGTTTTGTAAATAAGTTCATTTGTATCATTTTTTAGATTCCACATATAAGTGATATCATATGATATTTACCTTTCTTTGTCTGACTTACTTCACTTAGTATGATAATCTCTAGGTCCATCCATGTTGCTGCAAGTGGCATTATTTCATTCATTTTTATGGCTGAGTAGTGTTCCATTGCGTATATATACCACATCTTTATCCATTCATCTGTCAGTGGCCATTTAGGTTGTTTCCATGTCTTGGCTATTGTAAATAGTGCTGCTATGAACACTGGGGGGCGTGTATCTTTTCGAATTAGAGTCTTCATCTTTTCCAGATATATGCCCAAGAGTGGGGTGGTTGGATCATATGCTAACCCTATTTTTAGTTTTCTAGGGAACCTCCATACTGTTCTCTATAGTGACTGCACCAATTTACATTGCCACCAACAGTGTGGGAGGGTTCCCTTTTCTCCACACCCTCTCCAGCATTTGTTATTTGTAGACTTGTGTTTTTTTTGGCTGTGCCGCATAGCTTATGGGATCTTAGTTCCCTGACCAGGTGTTGAACCTGAGCCACGGTAGTGAAAGCGCCAAGTCCTAACCATTGGACTGCCAGGAAACTCCCCATTTGTAGACTTTTTTATCATGGCCATTCTGACTGGTATAAGGTGATTTTGACTGGTAGTGATTTTGAGTATTTTTTTCATGTACCTGTTGGCCATCTGTACGTCTTCTCTGGAGAAATGCCTCTGACCCATTTTTTCCAAAGAACATTCTTGTATTTTAATGTCAGTGCTTCACCTGCCTTTTTCTCCTTTGCATATTTTCAAGTATTACTTTTCAAATTTTTGGACACATTAAGACTCACCTTTAGGCTTGTTAAAAGGGCAGATTCTCTCCTATCATAGGTGCACATATGGAAAAACACGGTACATTAGGTATTGTATAGTGTAGGTGCTTAGTGCCTAAATCATGAGTTGAATTGAATGAAAAGTCCACAGGGATGTGATTTGGGGATTAGCAGAAAGGTTTCTCCTGTAAGGCTCTAGAAATGGGCACCTCCTTCAACTTGTCCCCAGTGATCTCATAACTAGGCTGAGTATCAAGGTCAAGGTACTGTGTACTTAAAAGGCAGCCAAAATTTTTGATGACCTTAGCTAAAACTAGTGAGAGAAACCAAACCTCATCCCTCACATTCTGCATTAATAAGAACCACAGTGTCAGGAGTTCTTGACGAATAATGTATATTTCACCTGTTCTTCATTCATTTTTCGTTTCTGCCCAAGCACCTTTACTTCCTTTACTTTTGAGCTCTGATCCGTTCCCACTGATTTTTGGTTTCTGTTCTAATGGGAAGCACCTTGGTCTAATGGGGAGCGGCCAGGCTTCTACCTAGAACACAGCTTTGTCTCGGCAAGTTGTTCGTTTCTTCCTCTCTCCCTCTGGCCCAAGCGAGCTCTGCCTCATCCACCCCTGCCTCTTATCCACACACATAGCCTCTTTACTGTGTTTGCTACAGAGAAAGACAGTTTTCCAGCTTCTTCCAACCTAATCTTGTTTCTTTGACACATATGTACGTACACACACACTTGGCTTTTCTCAATGTCATATGTGAAAATTGACAAGTTTAACAAAACAATGGAGAAGTTAAAAAACTAAGAAGTCTTAAAAGCCCTGGTAATAAGGGTCTGTTTTCATTGTCTTCTCTTTACCCCACTGGTGATGAACGGCTTCCCACCATGGAGTTATAGAGATGGCTGAACACACAGCATCCACCACTGGAGAGATGAGATGGACAATGGTTTATTAGTCACACATACTCACAGTCTGGGGCAGGAGGATCCCACGTGCCATGTAGGGCTACATGGGAGTTATACTCAGAAGCAGAGCGAACAACCAGGGCCTGTGAGAGGCAGGCTTCATGGTATCAAGAGGGTGAGGTGTACCCTGGCTTCTGTAGGAGGATGTGATTGGCTTGTTTGAATAGTTCCAAAGGCTGCAGGGAACTGTTCTTGGGCCCTGTGATAAGGAGAGTTGTTTGGCTAGAGGATCTTTGTGGCAGAGTAGGGAGAGGCACTTGCAATTAGGCTATTTGAGACCCTGCTGATTTCACCAGATCTCAAGGCAGTGCATAATATTAATTTTAGGCCTTCACCACAGGGTCTCTAGTTTTTAAAAGAAATCTAAGCAGGGCCAGTCTATCTCTTTCTGGCTCCTGGTTTGTCTCCTCAGTCTTAGTTTGGGAATAGACTCACCCAAGTAATTTTCTGTCTTTTCAGATTTTGTATCACCACTTTCCTCTGTAAGCCTTTGGGGGTGGATTATGTCAAAGGTCCTTTGCTTTTGTGCTTGCTCTAAATTTGAATGATTAAGCAATAACGATGAAACTGGATTGACTGTTTATACACTTAACTTTGAAGCTCTCTACCTCCTCTCTTAGGTTGGGTTCCCTAGAAGCAGAGCCTGAAGCAGGAAGTCGGGCGCATTGCGGGGAGTGCTCTTCAGGAAGAACCTGGGAGGGAGGGAGGGAAGCAGGAAAGGAGAGGGGTGGGGGAAGGTGAGCGAGGACACGCGCGGTCTTGCTTCCTTAAAGAGAGGCTCTGAAATACAAACCACACCTTGGAGTTATCCCTGCTTGAGAGGAGGGGTCTCTTTTGTACCCGCATATCAGTCAGTCTTTGTCTGTGGGCCATGGGGTGGGGTGACTTACTGGAGGGCATGGCTACCATCAGTCCGGGGCAGTTCTGCAGAGACGGAGGCAGCTGGGGTATCCACATTCTCCCCTGCTAGGGGATGGGTGCTCTGGCCTTGTAAAGGGAATCTGGTCAAGGTACCAAGTGCATCTACTGCATATACTTCACCTACTCAACAACGCTAAGAGGCAGAAAGTATATCCACTGTATTTTTCAGATGAGAAAACTGAGGCATAGAAAAAGCCTGGCTAAAGTGGAGTCAGTATTCCAGCCCAGACAGCCCAGTGCCCATTTTCAGAGCATTGCTGGGGAAACATGCCTAAGAATTCTAGAGTCTCTTCTAGCTCTTCATTTTATGCTTTTAATTTTATTCAATTCATGAAATATGCATTGATCACCAGTATTGTACAGAGTTGTCTCACGGGAGAGTTTAGCTGAAGGCCCCAGTTACACTGCATCCTTCTCCACTAGAGGCTTTGATGTTGAAAGACCCTTGGACCCATTTTGTCCAACACTTCAAATTATATAATTAACTTTGCATACTTTGTTAGATTCAACCTCAAACTGTCTGATGAATCTGTCCTTCTTAAATCATTCGTGTGAGTTATCTGCTCATAAAATATGTCTTTTAATGAGGAAATCTGACAATGGCTCTTCATTTAAGTCAGTAATTAAGGATATCATGGATAGGAACATTGTTTCAGCTGCCAGTGTTGTACCTTTTTATCCTTAAGCAAATAGCTTGGAAAGAGAGGCAGATGACTAAAGATATCTCTGAATAAGACTAGACAGTTAGCCTTCCTGGGTTTTTGGTACAAAAGGGAAATGACTGTGAACCAGGTGTTCTCTGTGAAAGAGGGTGATCCTTCTTTTTAGGACTTTACATCTTCGTTTGGAAAAAATGGGACAGGCTTCCATCAGCAGTGATCTCTGGGGAGGTGGGGAAGATTGCTAGGTAGGTTGTTTGAGCCATAAATTTTCAAAATTTTTATTTTATTTGTTTTAAAAGTAGATAATACATCACATGGTTTAAAATTCAAAAGGGTATTATAGTAAAAAACCTCCTTCCCTTGTTCTGCTGCTACCCACTTCCCTTTCCCAAAGGCAACTAGTGTTGTCAGTTTCTTGGTTATCTTTTCAGAGATGTTTTATGAATATTCAAGCAGGTACATGTAAATATTTGCTAAGATCTTTGAAAATTCAATGGTGAGTGTAGAAATAGGAAAACCCATGTATTAGTTTCCTAAGACTGCCGAAACAAACTACCAGAGACTTAAGACAAAAGAAATGTATTCTCTTGCATTTCTGGGAGCAAGAAATCCAAAATCAAGGTGTCGGCAGGGCCATTCTTTCTCTCAAGCTCTTGGGAACAATCTTTCTCTGCCACTGCCTAGCTTCTGGCGGTTTCTGGCAATCCTGGGCATTTTTTGGCTTGTGGACACATCACTCCAATATCTGCCTCTTGTTACGTGGCATTCTCCCTGTGTGTCTCTGTGTCCAAATTTCCCTCTTCTTACAAGGATACCAGCCACTGGATTAGGACCCACCCTAACCTAGCATGACCTCATTTTAATTTGATTACATTTGCCAAGACCCTATTTCCAAATAAGGTCACATTCACAGGTACTGGGAGTTAGGACTTGAGCATATCTTTTTAGGGGACATAATTCTACCTACCTCAATCCATAATGTTATAATTTCAAAGTTTAAAGCAGGCTTTGTAGAGAAGTAGAGTTCAGTTCACCTTTGGGATATGGAATGGAGCTGACAATTCTCTTGTTTGGGGGAAAGCAAATACCCAGATGGATCTTTCTCTTTTGTAGACATGAAGCAAAGACACACAACAATAAATGAAGATTTCTAAACCTCCAGTGACATCAAGAAACCAATCTGTTCTGGATGAAAATGAGAGAAGTTATCTGTGTAGTGAAAAGTGTTTACATTGGTGAGTTTTTTTCCCAATTTTATTTCTGACTCCTACCTATAATAAGAAATACATCATGACCCAGACATACAAATGTTTGAATATACATATATGAATAAATATAACTGAAGCAAAGTCTTGCTCCATGAAACAGCATGTACATTTGTTATTTGAAATGAATTTTAATCTTTTCTAGTCTGCCTTTTTGCATTGATTTTTTCTCAAGACCACTAATGGGTTGCTACCTGCAGTATGAATAACACTTTTTGGTGATATGTTCTTCCCTAGGAAGGGGTTTATAGATTTCAGTGCCTGCATGTTATTGCTTGTTCTTATGGAGCTGTTTGTGCATGGCAGGAATAAAGTGGAGGGTTAATCTTTACCTCCCCAAGGAGGACTGAATGGCTGTGAAAGGGAAATGATGAGCTAATCACTTTGGCTCAACGTAGATTGGACTGTTGGTGCCGTACACACGTTACTCAAACTAGGACAAATGTACTAATGTTGGGCCTTTGTGTTCCAGTGTCTTCTTGGAGTCCTAAGACCAAGATTAGGGAGTGAGGGCTGTCAATCATTCTGGAAAATCCTGAAACTAAAACAGGATTGGGTGATGTGTTTAAGGGAGAAAGAAATGTCTCTGGGACCTCTCTTCCAGGGAGAAGAGACAGCTCAAGGACGTTTCTATTGGTGGAGTGAAAAGGAGGTGGAAAAATGAAGAGTAAAGTTAACTCTTTCGAACAGTGGTGAGGCCAGGGCAGGGCAGAGGTGCTCTTCCGGGACTAGTTGTGAGCTATGTTATAGGTTGTTGTCATGGATGCACTTGGTGCCCACGCACATCCCTTTTAAGGACCCCTGATGGCATCCCTCAGCAACTATGGGTTTGCCTATTCATCCCTACCTCTTTATCTGGAGAATTCTTCTCAGCAGAATGGGAGTCTCCTCATCTGGGAGGTTATGCTACCCCATTCCCCAAGTGGCTATGGCCAACGACGGACTGACACAGGGTACAGAAGGCTGGCCCCTTTGCCTTTGAGGTGGTACTATCCTCTGGTGCGGTTTGTACGCCAGAATTCCCTGTGGGATCAGGTTGAAGCTGAATTCCCAGTAAGATCCCATGATAACTTCACTCCTTCCCCTGGCTCATCCTGCTTCCCTCATTCCTCTGCTCTCTCCCAGAAGAAATCACATGCCTAAGAGTTCTCATCTCAGGTTCCAGTTCTAAGGAATCCAACCTAAGATGGTTACTTCTGTGTTGTAACTTCCTCAACTAGTAGTTTTATCATTACTTATTATTTTTTCTTATTACAACAAGCTTCACCCTTGCATTTGCATTTCACTTCGGAAATTAGGGAAGCTGATCAGGATCATGCTTTGGGTGAAGCAATACAAAGGAGTGATGCAGGAATGCAAGGGAAGTGAATCCTGGGGGTGGACGGTGACCAGCAGCAGGGTCATCAGTGGCCCCATGGGTGGAGGGAAGGAGTGGTTTCAAAGCAGGAGGGGACTGAGTCAGCTGGAAACAACCAAGGCAACTTCCTGGAAGGAGTAAACTTTCCCTTTTATTTGTGGAGAGGAGTCAAAGAAAGGCTGGACTTCTACTAACAAGTGAGCTAGGACTTAAGTGGTTGTAATTTAGGGGCCAGGAGTGAACTGATCTCATCTTGTCTGTATGGGCTCTTGGCATATTCGTTTCCAAGTGCTGCTGAAGCAAATGACCCCAAACTCAGTGACTTAAAACACCACAAATTTATTATCTTATAGTTCTGGAGGTCAGAAGTCTGCAATGGGTTTTCAGGACTGCATTCCTTCTGCATGTTCTAGCACAGAATCTGTTTCCTTGCCTTTTCTGGCTTCTAGAGGCCACCTGCATTCCTTGGCTCATGGCTTCTTCCTCTGTCTTCAAAGCCAGCAGTGTAGCATTTTTGAATCTCTCTCTCTCTGTTCCTCTGCTTGTGCTATCACATCTCCTTCTCTGACTCCTCTTGTGTCCCTTTTATAAGCACCCTTGTGAATACATTGGGCACACCCAGATAATCCAGGATAATCTCCCCATCTCAAGATCCTTAACTTAATGACATCTACAAAATCTCTTTTGCTACATGAGGTAACAACATTCACAGGTTCTCGATATTAGGTCATGGACATCTTTGGGGAAGGGCATTGTTCAGCCTACCACAGTTAGGGAAACCTGGACACAAAAATTATATTTTCCTTTCAACATTTGCTTCATGTTCAATGCCTGGAATCAATTTTGCTGAGCTAATGTCTGCACTTACTCCTCCCTCTTTTAGCACAAGAGTTAGTCTGTGTCAGGGCTTGGAGCTGGACCAAGGTGGGCCCCTGCCTCCATTACTGGGGCCATGGGTCTGTGTCACACAGGGTTGGAGAGTACAGGGGCTGCGTGGTATGGCTGTGCCTATCCATGGACAAGGCTTTTTCCTGGGATGATTGGACAAGGGCCGAACCATGAATGGCATCTCCACTAGGTCCATCCAACACAGACACTTTGACTAGATCTTTGGGAACTCATTAAAGCCGAAAAGGAAAGGATGGGATGATTCTTCTCTGGCCACTAAGAGTGTCTGTGTATATCTGGCTCATATTTTATATCCACTAAGGAAGTGAGGGGATTTAGAGAAAGAATCGCCACCAGTCCCACTCCAGCCTCACTCTCCGTCTTTTTCTCTCCCCTAGTTTGTCATGTATTATACTTCTTCACAATTTTTCCAACATCAAAATCAGGAGCAGAGCTCTAGACATAGTCTGTAGTCCATGCACATGAATCCCAGAACTACTGTTTAGTAAGATGCTAAGATAAAGTGGCATATGCTTCTTTCTCCATTATATAAAAATTCCTTTATAGACAGCAACTTGTGATTAATGTCAATCAAGGGAGGAATAGTGTCAGTGGGTGCTGTCATTTGATGTCAGTAATTTTTCCTTTGTAATCCTCAAATTGCCATGAAACGTCATTGAGACTGAAGTTGGCTACAGTAAATGCATTTTGCCCAGTAAAATACATTTGACTGAAAATTTTCCTGTTTTCTGTCTTTGCATTGCTGTCCTGATATGAAAGAAATAATTTGACCCCTCAGCAAGGGATGCATGATGTCTTCTGGCCCTCAGACCTTGAGTTCATGCTTTTGAGTCTTCCCTTTCATTAATCTCCCAGGTCTTCTCTCCCTCTCCCTCTATCCTGTTCAGATTTTTCATCCACCATATTATGTAAATATGTTCTTCATTCTAGTGCTTCTTACCTGAACAGGAGCCTGGTCAACATGTGGATGGTTTGGTAAGATCTAAAGCTGGAAAGCTAGGCTACTCTCCTTTTAAGATACTTGCAGTATCTGATTTTGAGTTGCTTGCCATCTAATTTCTAAAACCCACCAGCCATTTTCCCAGAATATTGGTTTGAGCCACATGATATTTATGACAATTCATTATTCCTAATATAATGCAGAAAAAGAGATCTTGATTAAAGGTCAAAATCACGCACACTTCCTAGTTACTTTTCACAATCCAAGATGTGGAACCATGAACTTGATGAATTCTGGGTATCATTGACATGATTCAGAAAACCAAGTGGCTGCTTCATGGATATTTCTTCAGTCTTTAATATTTCTTGCTAGCTGACTGTGACAGTTTTGTACAAGGCAAGGATATCCTTTCTTAATATGTTTCCTTCAATCCCCAAGAATATAAATGGTTGTTGATTAGTGCTGTGAAGCATACAGGATTCCATATCACTCTAACATGTTTCTGAGATTTGAGCTATTTGTTTTGCCAGCTCAATGTTTTCCCAATGCCAAGAAGAAATCTAACAAGACTGGAAACCCTGTGATATTCTTCACGTGGGTATCGCTGTGAAAAGGACAGAATAGAACCCAACCTGTGGGGCTTACCTGGTGGTGCAGTGGTTAAGAATCCGCCTGCCAGTGCAGGGGACACGGGTTCGAGCCCTGGTCTGGGAAGATCCCACGTGCCGTGGAACAACTAAGCCCGTGCACCACAGCTAGTGAGCCTGCATGCCACAACTACTGAAGCCCCACATGCCTAGAGCCCGTGCTCCACGATGAGAGAAGCCACCGCAATGAGAAGCCCACGCACCGCAACGAAGAGTAGCCCCGCTCACCGCAACTAGAGAAAGCCCACGCGCAGCAACAAAGACCCAATGCAGCCAAAAATAAATTAAAAAACAAAAAGAAAAAATTCCTTTAAAAAAAAAAATCCAACCTGCAACCAACTTGTCTTAAGTAATAATAGTAATAACAACGATAGTAAAGAAATAAAAGACTTTTGTTTAGTTCAACAAAAAGCAATAATGTGCTTTTAGGGGAAATAAACGAAATCATCTCAGAACTTGCCTAAAGTATACGGCAGGCATTTAAAGAATATTAGGCAGAGGGTTTTACAGGTACATGTGAATTGATTGAACTTTTATCTAGGGCAGTAATAAGTATGAGACAAATAGAAAATCCTTTCACCATTGAGAGCCATTGACCTAAGGGAAACATTTTTATTGACAACCCACAAATAAAAATGCAATGTTATAAGTTTCTTTAAAAAAACAAAAAACCAGATAAGTGTATTATTCAAAAGCCTTTTAAAAATTTTAAACATTTTATTATGAAAATTTCAATCACACACATACTTAGTGAGAACAGTGTAATAAATTCCCATATTCCATCACCCAGTGTCAATAATTATCATTTTAACATTCTTTCAACTTTTTTCAAAAATAAGAACTACTTGAGTCATATCCTACAGATATCCTATTCAGTTTCTTGCCTAGTCATTTCTATTCCTTATGGACTTTAAGACATCTCATGTTAATTTCAACAGATTTTCTTATCTCTTACTTCCCTGAGAAGATAGGCTATTCAGTTTGAGATCTGCCATTTTCCCTTCTCTGCACTTCAAAATGTCTCAGAATTCTGTTCTATTTCCCCCATCCTCTCCCCCTATTTCCTCAGAAAAATAGCATTTCTCCATGTGAAGTTAAACCTCCATCTGAGTATTTCGTCACATCTGTCTCCTCCAGAATCTTGTCCTATTAATTTTCTCTCCCCCATTTTCTATCTTTAGTCTTCCTCTTGGCTCCATTATCTCTGCCAGTAAACATGCTCATATCTTCTCCAAACTCAAAAGGCAGAACTACTGGGAACATCTTTTGAGCTGTCTTTCTCCCCAAACTGACTCTGACTCAAGCCTTCCCTTTTGTGGTTATTCTTTTTCCACCTAGACTTGAAATCTGGGAAAATCCTTGATTTCTTCCTCTTGTTCTTCCTCCAGCCAGACTTCAAGAATCTGTATTTTTTCATTGACTTTGCATCTGCCCCAGAGTAAGAGGCTGTATTTTCTGAAGATGGTCACAAAAATGTCTCCCGTCCCACATGCTCTTCTTCAGTGTGACCTTGACACTCTTGATATTGGGTGGTAGGGTCTATGTCCCTTCCCCTTGATCTGGATGAAACTTTGTGACTGCCTTGACCATTAAAATATGGCAAAAGTGACACTATGTGACTTCTGGGATAGGTCATAAACATGCCATGCACATCCCTCTTGCTCTGTTAGAGCCCAGCCATCATGCTGTTAGGAAGCTCTAACTAGCTCACATGGAGAGACCACATGGAGAAGCCATATATAAGTGTTTCAGCCAATAGCTGGCCTCAACCACCAGACAGGTGAATGAGGAAGCCTTCAAGGTGACTGTGGCCACCAGCCATTGTCAAAACTTCCCAGCCGAGGTCCCAGACATTGTAGAGCAGAGACAAGCGATCCCTATAATGCAGTGTTCAAATTCCTGACCTATAGAATCTGTGAACATAATAAAGTTATGCAAGTTTTTGGTTGATTTGTCATGCAGACATAGCCCTGGAATACCCAGCCTCCCCTTCCTCACTGTGCTCGCTCTAATTCACAGACACGTCCTCTTGACCTGATTTCTGGACTAGGCTTTTCTGTCACATTTTTAATTTGCTTCCAAACACTGGGGAATAGGCAGGGCATATTACAACAACCATTTTGCAGATAAGGAACTGAGATTTAAGTAAAGGGAGGTTAAAATGACTCTCAAAGTAGCTTGTAGAATGGGAACTAGAACTATGAAAGGGGACTTACTCTAGATTGTAGAGTTCCTCAAGCACGTTTTCCCACAGGATCCTTTCTGAAAACATCTGTCAGCATTTGAAGGACACTGGTTTCCCAAGGAACATAGTTTGGGAAATACCCTTCTAGTCCAATTTCTTCTTTTTGTAGATGAAGCTTGGGAGATTTCATTTCCAAGAGATAAAGAAAAGATACAAAAGGGACAGGAACTGGAGTGCAAAGTTGTTCTGCCAAGTCTTTATAGCTTGCTGTGTGTGGTGAGGTTTTTTTTGGTGTGCTTGTGCCTTTATAGTGTTTCTATCAGCCTGGCTCTAGGTGTCCCAGGTGAGAGAGGAAAAGATATATTTGGATGTGTCAATGCCTTTTAGTCAAAGACCACTGTAAGCACACTTGATTAAATAAATTGGGTTTATTACTCATTGCAGGGAATCATGGGGTCCCTCAGTAAGAGGGTGTTAGAACATATTATAAGATTTGGGTTCCAGTGGGGTGAGTGAGGGGAGAATCTAAGGAAGCAGGAGTTTGGTCTAGATGGGTTGCTGTCAGAAAGTGAGGATAGTGCTATGATTGGGTATTCTGTGGGTGTCACAGTGACCTTGTTTTTGTTTGTGCTTAAAATTATGAAGTGGTCTTGTTTCATTTCATTTTATCATGATCTCAGAGTAACCTTGTTTGAGGCTGATATTCTGTGATTTTATGTTCTACAGGAGAACAAAAATGTCCTGGCTGTGAATCTCAAACGAGCTTGTAAAAATATTGAGGTCTAGTTGTGAACATCAGATTAGTTTTCGATATCAGAGGTTGCTTTTTTCTTTTTCTCAGGTCATTATTCTTAATCATTTTAGGTATTAAAGAGCAAAGCAGATCTCTTTGTCTGGGGCCAAGACTCATCCAAGGGGACCTGACCTTGTTTGGGATGGGGTCTTTACTGCTAGGTCATAGGAGACAATTAAAGCAAAGAAACCTCACAAGTAGATGGCCAAGAGACTCGGTGAGTGGTATCAGATTCTTATTGCATACAATCTTCAATAGCATAAAAGAGATTGTTTAAAAAAAAAACCCAACAACGCTTATAACCAATGTCTGTTAGAATTTTGAACCTTTCAATCACTGCTTTATTAGAAGGAACATCCTCCTGATTTGAGCCAAGAACACTCAAGAGGCACACTCACTGAGTTGCACGAGAATGGAGAGAGAACATTTGTGAACTCAAAACCTGGCTCATAAAGCAACACTTGCCCATTTCACTGGTTAGCGTTAGATTTGGGACGAGAACTCAGGCCCCTGACCCCCAATTCAGTGCTATTAAATTCCTAGTGCCTCGCCCATGTACGTAGGAGTTGACACTATTCACAACGACTTCTGGAGCCAATTGTTTTTGTCCCTTTATGGCCCTTAATAGGTATGTTTTCCATGGAAACGGTTAATAACATTTTAAATAGTTACTTCAGAACTCATAAGATCTGATCATCATTTCTGTATTTGATGATACACCCCAGTGTTTTTGAGGGATAATGACTGCGCAAGAAAAGTGAGCATTTTCTCTTTACAGCAGTGTAGCTCGTAATTAATTGATCATCATCTCCTATTAGTGAGATATCTTTGATCCTGCTAATTGAAAACAAGACTATTTTCCTAAGCACAGAATAAAAGCAATATTAAACTGTTCAGTCTCTGTCTGCTTAAGGGCCAAACTTTAGTTAAGTGAGTTTATAGGAACAATTAATCAAAATGTTTAAACAACTGATTTTTTTTTTTTTAATGATTTGCTGGCCACACTGGCTGAGGAACTCTCTTACTTAACAGAATGGCTTTCCCAATATCAGACAAGTAATTTTAGTGAGGTTGAGGGAGCAGAAAGGGAAGGGGACCAGGAGACAGAATGAACATATCATCATCACGATCATCATCATCATCTTCATCATCATAACGTAAGCATGATGCTTGCACATAGTTATTACTACTTAGAAGTCCTGTGAAGTGTAATTTTTATTCACACTTTATAGATAAGGACATCAGGGCTACAAGATGTTACAAAATTCATCCAGTGTAAATGGTATAACCAAGATGTAAATGCACATTTTTAGACTCTAAATCCTATTCTGGGTCCAGCACTCTTTTTGCTATATCATTTGGCCTCATATTCTGATTAATGTCAAAAGAAAATATGGGCAGTGCTAGAATATAAACAGGTGAGGAGGCAAATGCCCAGAATCAGTATAACTTGCCCTCACAGCTCTGGATAGGATTGTTACACTTTTGTTGGAAAGACACTGTAGCTTGTAGAGTTGAGAGATTGGTAAAATGTTCTTTGAGTTGAGTGACTGGATATTGTGAACCAGTACTTAATGAATAGTTATTATTTTGAACTCTACAAATTTCCTGTAGGAGTGCGTACAACTATGGGGTACTTAAGTAGTTTTAGAAACAATGAATCCATGTGTTTCTCAAATTATTTCTTTTCCTCCTGCAATTCTACATTTCTTTATCCTGCTTAGCAGCAGCAAAAGGTATTATACAAGAGCACACTTTGTTATGATGTCATAGAGACGTGATCTACTGTGTAAAGGATGCTTCTGGGCTTTGTCTTTTTATAAATTTATAGTCTAGACATCAACTTAGAGCCAACAGAATGAACATGCCTAAATTAAGGGTCAGCAAACTTTTTCTGTAAAGAGCCAGATAGTAAATATTTTAGGCTTTGTGAGTCACATGGTCTTTTTAGCAGCTTCTCAGCTCAGCTGTTGTGAAGCTCAAGTAGACATAAGCAATGCAGAAACCAACAGGCATGGCTGTGTTCCACTAAAACTTTATTAATTAAATTCAAATTCCATTTAGTTTTCACACTTCATGAAGTAGTATTCTTCTTTTGATTTTTTTTCAACCATTAAAAAATTGTAAAAACCTACTCTTCGCTCAAAGTTCGTACAAAAACATATAGCTGGCTGGACTTGGCTCGTGGGCCACAGTTTGTAGACTCCTGGCCTCATTAGCACAGTAGGGACTTTAAGGGATTTGTACTGGATGAAAAAGATGTGGGCTTGATTGGGAGGAGGACGTTAAGACAAGAACATACCTGACTTCAGGTTTAGAGGGGACAGGGGAGACAGCTCTTCTTCAGAGTGGGCGAGCACCTCTTCCCCGCCTCCGTCATGAGCAATGCCTGTTGCCTTGCAGAATTGTTGTTCTGAACAGATTCACCCAAAATGACTCACCGGCCTGGACAAAGCTGGGGAAGATTTTCTGCCTTTTATTCAAAAAGAGTTGGACCCACCTGCACCTCTTTTTTTAATTTTATTTTTACTTTTTTTCTGCGGTACGCGGGCCTCTCCCTTTGCGGAGCACAGGCTCCGGACGCGCAGGCTCAGCGGCCATGGCTCACGAGCCCAGCCGCTCTGCGGCATGTGGGAATTTCCCGGACTGGGGCACGAACCCATGTCCCCTGCATCGGCAGGCGGACTTTCAACCACTGCACCACCAGGGAAGCCCCACCTGTGCCTCTTAAATTAGGATTTCCAGAGCTCAGGTCTTTAAGCCTCTTAACATGGTTTACTTCTTACACCTTTTATCAGCATAGAAGAAGAGCTGCTTTTCTCATCTTTTCTTGTAAAACCCTATTCCAAATGTACAAGGTACTTTATTCACATGATGCTTCATGGCTATTTCCGGGCCTCTGATCACAGAAGCACAGAAAGTTATAGAAAATTTAAATGGCACCCTGTTAAGTGTGGTGGGCAGCATTTGACGAGACATAGATAATCTGGAGTTTCAGAGATCTGATTTGAATTTCCTGTCTGCATCCCTCCCTGCTTTTTTTTTAAATTGAGGAATAAATTATATATAGGAAAGTTCATTCTTTTTGGTATACAGGTCTATGAAATTTGACCAATTCATGTACCCACTGTGACATATCTGTTTTGTAACTATCATGACAAACAAGATATAGAATATTTCCATTACCCCCCAAAATTTCCTGGTGCGCCTTTGTAATTATCCTCTCCCCTAACTCCAGCCTCTGATAAACACTGATCTAGTCTCTGTACCTTTCCCAGGATGTCACATAAATGGAATCATATAGGATGTAGCCTTTGGTCTGGCTTCTTTCATCTGGCAGAGTGCATTTGAGATTCATCTGTGTTGTTGCCTGTATCAGTAGTTTGTTCCATTTTATTGCTAAGTAGATTTCATTATATATGTGTACCAGTTTCCTTTTGTTTCCTTTTTTTTTTTACATCTTTATTGGAGTATAATTGCTTTACAATGGTATGTTAGTTTCAGCTTCACAACAAAATGAATCAGTTATATATATACATATGTTCCCATATCTCTTCCCGCTTGCGTCTCCCTCCCTCCCACCTTCCCTATCCCACCCCTCCAGGTGGTCACAAAGCACCGAGCTGATCTCCCTGTGCTATGCGGCTGCTTCCCACTAGCTATCTACCTTACGTTTGGTAGTGTATATATGTCCATGCCTCTCTCTCGCTTTGTCACAGTTTACCCATAGCCTCCCCATAGCCTCAAGTCCATTCTCTAGTAAGTCTGTGTCTTTATTCCTGTTTCACCCCTAGGTTTTTCATGACATTTTTTTTTTCTTAAAGTCCATATATATGTGTTAGCATGCGGTATTTGTCTCTCTCTTTCTGACTTACTTCACTCTGTGTGACAGACTCTAGGTCCATCCACCTCATTACAAATAGCTCAATTTCGTTTCTTTTTATGGCTGAGTAATATTCCATTGTATATATGTGCCACATCTTCTTTATCCATTCATCCGATGATGGACACTTAGGTTGTTTCCATCTCTGGGCTATTGTAAATAGAGCTGCAATGAACATTTTGGTACATGACTCTTTTTGAATTATGGTTTTCTCAGGGTATATGCCCAGTAGTGGGATTGCTGGGTCATATGGTAGTTCTATTTGTAGCTTTTTAAGGAACCTCCATACTGTTCTCCACAGTGGCTGTATCAATTTACATTCCCACCAACAGTGTAAGAGGGTTCCCTTTTCTCCACACCCTCTCCAGCATTTATTGTTTCTAGATTTTTTGATGATGGCCATTCTGACTGGTGTGAGATGATATCTCATTGTAGTTTTGATTTGCATTTCTCTCATGATTAGTGATGTTGAGCATTCTTTCATGTGTTTGTTGGCACTCTGTATATCTTCTTTGGAGAAATGTCTATTTAGGTCTTCTGCCCATTTTTGGATTGGGTTGTTTGTTTTTTTGTTATTAAGCTGCATGAGCTGCTTATAAATTTTGGAGATTAATCCTTTGTCAGTTGCTTCATTTGCAAATATTTTCTCCCATTCTGAGGGTTGTCTTTTGGTCTTGTTTATGGTTTCCTTTGCTGTGCAAAAGCTTTGAAGTTTCATTAGGTCCCATTTGTTTATTTTTGTTTTTATTTCCATTTCTCTAGGAGGTGGGTCAAAAAGGACCTTGCTGTGATTTATGTCATAGAGTGTCCTGCCTGTGTTTTCCTCTAAGAGTTTGATAGTTTCTGGCCTTACATTTAGGTCTTTAATCCATTTTGAGCTTATTTTTGTATATGGTGTTAGGGAGTGATCTAATCTCATACTTTTACATGTAGCTGTCCAGTTTTCCCAGCACCACTTATTGAAGAGGTTGTCCTTTCTCCACTGTACATTCCTGCCTCCTTTATCAAAGATAAGGTGACCATATGTGCGTGGGTTTATCTCTGGGCTTTCTATCCTGTTCCATTGATCTATATTTCTGTTTTTGTGCCAGTACCATACTGTCTTGATTACTGTAGCTTTGTAGTATAGTCTGAAGTCAGGGAGCCTGATTCCTCCAGCTCCGTTTTTCATTCTCAAGATTGCTTTGGCTATTCGGGGTCTTTTGTGTTTCCATACAAATTGCGAAATTTTTTGTTCTAGTTCTGTGAAAAATGCCAGTGGTAGTTTGATAGGGATTGCATTGAATCTGTAGATTGCTTTGGGTAGTAGAGTCATTTTCACAATGTTGATTCTTCCAATCCAAGAACACGGTATATCTCTCCATCTATTTGTATCATCTTTAATTTCTTTCATCTTTAATTTCTTTCATATTCTCCAATGGAAAATATTTGAGTTGTTTTTGTTTTTCAGTTTTGACGATTCTGATAGGTATATAGTAGTGTCTCATTATGGTTTAATTCACATATTCAAATGACTAACAACGTTGAGCATCTCTTCATATGTTTATTTGCCACCCACGTGTCTTCTTTGGTGAAGTGTCTGTTCAAATTCTTGGCACGTTTTTAATTGAGTTGTTTGTTTTCTTGCTATTGAGTTTTGAGAGTTTTTTTTTTTTTTTTAATACTCTGGGACAAGTCCTTTATCAGATAGTTATGTGTTCTAGAAATATGTTCTTCCAATCTGTGGCTTTTCATTTTCTTAACAGTATCTTTTGCAAAGCAAAATAATTTAATTTTGATGACGTTCAGTGACACCCCAGTAGCAAGAAGCACACATAGTGCCCAAATCTATTCTCCAATAAAAGGAACCAGAATTCCTTAGAGATATGTCTGACTCCAGGACTAGGGCAGGGAAGATAGAGGAAGAGCCAAAACATCTTGTGGTGTCAGAAAATAAAAGTGCTGAAAAATCATGGGGATGTGTTGAAAGGACAGGAGAGTCAACTTGAAGGAACTCTCCATGGCCAAATCTGGGAAAATATGAGCAATAAAACAATAATGATAGTAATGGATTATAACCTATAGAATAAGATAAATATCCATGAATTCATACTGATATAAATAAATAATTGGGTAAAAAAATAAATGAAAGAGGCAGAAAAGTTCTATTTTCGATAGAAGTTCAATAATAAATATAGGGACTTCCCTGGTGGTGCAGTGGTTAAGAATCTGCCTGCTAATGCAGGGGACACGGGTTTGAGCCCTGGTCCAAGAAGATCCCATATGCCGCAGAGCAACTAAGCCCGTGCGCCACAACTACTGAGCCTGTGTGCCACAACTACTGAGCCTGTGTGCCACAACTACTGAAGCCCGCACGCCTAGAGCCCATGCACCACAATGAAGAGTAGCCCCTGCTCCCCACAACTAGAGAAAGCCGGCACACAGCAATGAAGACCCAACGCAGCCAAAGATAAATAAATTAATTAATTAAAATAAATAAATAAATATAGAAAGAATGATGTAAATAGAAAATCACCATTTGGCAAAAGCTACGCGAATAATTGTTTTAGGCAAGAATTATTAATGGATGTTAAAATTAGTGGATGAAAGTTTGAGCAGAAATAAGATATTTGCATAGTTTCAATGTATCTCCCCCAAATAGTTAGTAATTACAAAGGGAAAAATAGTAGCTTTACAGTGGAGAAACATGGCAGATACTACCTTAACCAAGTTAAACCTCATTGGTAATGGGGTTAATTGACATCATGTGCCTCCTGATATGATGCACTGAGAAGGGTATAGCATCATGTCTATGATTTTCTTGCCAAAAATGCATAACCTGAATTTAACCATGAAGAGCCATCATTCAAACTCAAATTAAGGACCATTACATAATATAACTGGCCAGTCCTTTCCAAAGGTGTCAAAATCATGAAAGACAAAGAAAGATTGGCAAACCATCTCAGGCTGGAGAAGACTAAGGAGTCATAACAACCAAATGTAAGGGAGGATCCTGGCCCAGAAAAAGGACATTAGTGGGACAACAACAATACAATGAAATCTGAAGAAAGTCTATGGTTTAGTTAATAGTATTGTACCAATGTTAATTTCTTAGTTTTGACAAATGTACCACAGTTAAGTAAGATGTAGTATTAGGGGAGCTGGATGAAAGGTATATGAGGACTGTCTGTTATCTTGGCAACTTTCTGTAAATCTAGAATTATTTAAAAATTAAAAACAAAACACCAGTGGAAAAGTAAGCCAAAATCTTTAAAGTAGTCACATGTAGGAGTAAGGAAGAAACCAAGTAGAAGAGATAGGGATAGGAATTGGGCTTTCTGATTTAATACGTTTTGCAGATTTGACTTTGCAATCATGTAAACACTTTACATAACTCTAAACAAAATTAAATTTAAAAGCATTTCCTAAAAATCAAAACCAAAATGAAACCAACAAATCTAAAGTTACAGTAAGTTAGCGGCAAAAGTACAGAGGGAAGAAATATTTCACATGACTTTAAACCACAGTAATTTGACTGTATATTCCTAGTGAGATATACCCTAATGACACAAAAAGCTGAAAAACTCAGTTGTAGCTCACGGGCCAGAGCTGGGTCATACAGCAACCCAAAGCTGCAAGGGAATATGGGAAGGCATTTGACTTTCCACTCTCTGTAGTGTGAGGCAGCAAGGGAGAATGGGGCTGGGGACGGCTTCGGGATAGCCAGTCAGCAGTACCAGCCATTGATCGCTATCTGCTGGGGCCATCGCCTCTCTGTTTCCACTTACCTTGGATTGGGGTAATAAGATCTTTTCCTGATAGCAGATAAAATGGTAGCGGGCAGCAATCCTTCTGCCTCAAGTATTCTGCCAGCTTACTGAGGTCGGGGTTGCTGCCTTGACAGAATTGAGTAGCAAATCTGGAACCATCTCTTCTCTGGCCAATGCAAGAGAAATTCCAAGTTTGTTATCAGTGGTAACTACTGTCTCATCTCCAGGCTAACAGTGGAGCACTGCTTCCATCACTTATTTTTATGCTGAAGAAAATGGTAACCATGCTCAGACACTCTTACATTCCATAACAAGACTTGTGATTTTAAAAGAAAGAGTAATAGAAGCCTAAAGTCTGGAAAGATGCACGATGTGTAAATTCAGCCATCATTATGCAAATGGATATACACATAATAAATCCAGAGATGGCTGACTATATTTTAGAAATATTATAGGCCAGTTATTTTGACAGCCTGCAGGAGGTAGGTAAATTGTGAAATACATGTTACAGTATACAGAGTAGCTTGTTAGCAAGATGTCTTTTCCTGGAAAATATTTTAGCAGAGAAACCATCCATCTGCACATTCCCAGCTTTGTTCTCCTCCTTTGACTTCACAGATATATTCAGTATCATGAAGAGAGAAAAAAAAAGGAGGAAGCCTTGTGTGTTTGGGTAGAGGCTTGTGGTAGTTTCATAAACCTTGTCTCAATTTGAAACTTACAATAAGTCAGTGAAATATTTGAACCATAGCTCATTTTCCCATTTTATAGATAAACAAGCTGAGGTTCTTGGAGTTTTCGTGATTTGCTTAAGGTCAGGTAGGAGGCAAATTTGGAATGGAACTCTATATCTGATTAGTGTCTTTTGCACTGTAACACTTCCCCCTTCTTTCACTCTCTTCACTGCAGATTGAGCTAGTGTGGGATACTCTGGTGCCTTCAGATGAGTGACCAAGGGCACACGGGGGCTCCAAGATTATTGGTTGCATTTCCACAGGCCAAGTGTAATGCTAAAAATAAAAGGTGCATTTTTAGCTAATGTTTGGCTTAAAAACACATTAAGTGAGCAACAACCAAATCTCCCAAGGCCTCTGCTATCACTACCAGTGTTTCACCAGGTGGCTGAGGGGACAGCATTTCTTATTCAAAAATGCATGTTAATGGCAGAGTGGCAGAGTGGCAGTGTATGAGAGTCAGACTACTGATTTGTTGGGTAACCAATCACTTCTCCTGTCTGGGCCTCAGAGTAGATTATTTCTCGGGTTCCTACATAGTTCTAGTATTCTGTAATTTTTTGCACGGACTTGCAGTGCAGAAGAGAAAGTTCTAAACCAGGGGAATGTTAAGAGATCAGCTGTTATGCCATAGAGTTCTTTCTGGACATTTGGACCTACAGAGTTGAAGGACTGACAAGAGAATTCCCGACTCTTAGAAATTGCAAGTGCAGAAAAGTTGAATTAATGAAGATAACAGTCTCGTTAGGAATTTTAAATGATGCACTTAGTGCTTTCTCTGTTAGCCTCTCAGAAGTGTCATAAGTGTTTTTATGAGAGCAAAGAATGACATGGCGAAATCTGCTACCTAAGGACAAAGCTGGATGTGGGTAGAATGATACTCTGGCAGACATGGTAGCCTGATGGCAGTGGTTCTCAGTTCTGGCCACATCTCAGAATCGCTTGGGGGACTTTTTAATATTTGTAATTGAAGTTTAAAACAAACAAGTAAATGGACACGCAGAGCAAAAATCTTAAGTGTACAACATAATGAATTTTATATATGCATCCACTTGTGTTATCATTACTCAGGTCAAGATATATAGATCATTCCCAACACCTCAGAAGAACACCTCTCGTTCAGCGCCCCACTCCGAGGGTTACCACTCTTCTGTCCTCCATCACCATAGATGAGTCCTGCCTGTTTTTGAATTTAATGTAAATAGAATCATATAGTAGATACTCTTGTATTCGGCTTCTTTCACTTATTTCATTATGAGTGAGATTCATCCATGCTGTTGTGTGTATCAGATGTTTGCTCTTTTCCATTGCTGTGTAGTATTCCATGGCATGAATCTACTACATTTTATTTGCCCATTCTCCTATAAAGTTGGCCCTCCATATCCGCAGGTTCTGCATCCACAGATTCAACTGATCACGGATCGAATTTTTTTTTTTTTTTTTCGTGGTACGCGGGCCTCTCACTGTTGTGGCCTCTCCTGTTGCGGAGCACAGGCTCCGGACGCGCAGGCTCAGCAGCCATGGCTCCTGGGCCCAGCCGCTCCGCGGCATGTGGGATCTTCCCGGACCGGAGCACAAACCTGGGTCCCCTGCATCAGCAGGCGGACTCTCAACCACTGCGCCACCAGGGAAGCCCCTGTGTTCCTCTTTTGCTAGTTGTTTGGCATAGGGTGTCCAGCACTGTCGCTTGCTGGTCTTTGAGTGGAGCTGGGTCTTAGTGTTGAGATGGAGAACTCTGGCAGAGCTTTCGCCATTTGATATTTCCTGGAGCCGGGAGGAAATAGGTATCATTCAGAATCTTGCTTGGTGGTTCTGATGCCCAGTGAGAATGAGGGTCTCTGCGGCCCAGCCTTAATGCCGAGGCATGTATCTTTGTGATCATCTCAGCCCAAAAGGGTCCATTTATTGTCCAAAATAGGGAAATCATTCCTTGTCTGTAGATCTGAGAAGGAGTGGAGATTTGCTCTCTGGGGTTTGCCTCCTAGTTCTTTTCTTTTGCTATACTCATCTGAGATCACATTAACTGCCTACTCCTCCCCAAATGCCTGAACACAGGAATGGAAGGCTTTGTCCCATGCACCAGGAAATATGAAGTGTGAGGATGGGCCATAGAGCTCTTTCAGGGCTCCTGACAGTATCCTACCACATAAGTAACCACAATCTTACTTCTCACGCTGCAGAAATTCACCTCCTTTTAGCGTTTCTCTACCTAATTTTGCCGAGAGACTGTCATTCTCTTTTTTATGTCAGTGTTTAGAATTGACTTTGCTTAAAAGAAATTTTACAAGCAACATGGCCCATTTACTTATGGTTCATCTGAATTAATAAGAGCAGCTAATATTTATTTACCAGTTACTATGGGCAAGGCACCCTGCTATGTGCTTCTCTCAAAATAAGCCAACGAGCTCAGGAGCTATTATCAAGCCCATTTTACAGATGAAGAAAGTAAGGTTTTGAGAGCTTAAGTAACTTCCCCAAGTTCATGTGCTGATACATTATGGAGCTGGGATTCAAACCCTTGTATTCTGACTTCAGAGATGGAACTCTTACTAATGATGCTGCCTCTTCTTAACCAATCTGAGATTTTGAGAGCTGTTTATGGCCTGGACTGTAGACCTCTTTGAGCTACAGGTCTCCTGGAAAGAAGATGCCAAATAATGGTGATGTGTTGAATAATGGAACAACATGGAATAGATGAAAGGCCAAACTTGGCCTTTACATCTCCTTAAAAGAGTGGCCAGTCAGCCAGAAAATTTTTCAGGAGAGGAGAAGAAAGCAAAAGGGAGCAGAAAAAGCAGTTGGAAATTTACACAACTTTCCTTCTCATTCTCCACTCTGTGTTAATGATCTTATCCACAACTGGAACTAAAACTTTAAATGGGAACAACTGCAGAATTTTATCCAGAATAATTCTAAGCCACTCCAACTGCTTATTTGATCCGTCCACTTGAATGTCTCACAGGCACCTCAAATGTAACACTGTCCAAAATGGAATTTTTGACTCCCTCTCTTCTCCCCTCACAATCTGTTCCTCGTATAGTATTCTTTACTCAGTAAATGTCCCCTCCGTCCACCATTACTTAGGTCCCAAACTGGAGTAACCTTGTTATTCCCCTTTTCCTTCTCCCACCTAATGTCATCACTAAGTCCTGTTGATTCTGGCTCTAAAATATATACCAACTGCCTGTGCTTGAGTCCTGGTTCTCCCACTGGGGACAGGTTTCTTAAACTCTCTGTTCCTTAGTTTCCTCATCTGTAAAATGGTGCTAATAGTACCTACCAGATAGGTTGTTGCAAGGGAAGTTAGCAACTATGACTCTTCTTCTCTCTCGAAACCACACTCTAGTCCATGTCACAATTCTCTCTTCCCTGGATTTCTGTAACCACCTCCTAACTGGTCTCCCCACAACCATTGGTGTCCTTTGGACCCATCATTTAAAGCAGTGGTTCTCAACTGGGGCTTTCTTCCCACCATTTGCAGCTTCCCTAGGAATTTTCGTGAGTAAAATTTCCTTCATCTCATCCCTTGTATTGAAAGGCAAACAGTATGGAAGGCGACACCACCTTTTAGCTCAGCTATCAAGTCTTTCTGAAGATCACTGACTTGTACTGAACTACAGATTTCATCATTTCCAAAGCACACATCCCCCCGCCCCGCCACACACACATTTAAACAACTGTGAAACTGAGATGTGTATTATGCCTGATAGTAGGTCATGATTTAATTGTTGTGTTTTTCTTTCTTAGTGGTATAGAAAATAGTTGTGTGTCTTAGAGTTAAGGACATCTTAGATTTGCTGAACTATAGCAATGTGAGCATTGTGCTTGGAAAATGTTTTCTTTTTTTTTTTTTTTTTGGCGGTACACGGGCCTCTCACTGTTGTGGCCCCTCCCGTTGCGGAGCACAGGCTCTGGACGCGCAGGCTCAGCGGCCATGGCTCACGGGCCCAGCCGCTCCGCGGCATGTGGGATCTTCCCGGACCGGGGCACGAACCCGTGTCCCCTGCATCGGCAGGCGGACTCTCAACCACTGCGCCACCAGGGAAGCCCAGAAAATGTTTTCTTTAGTCAGAAACCACAGGCTTGATGCCTGAAGGCGTTTAGGGATGAACTATAGGAAAGGGATGAGGGTCCAGGGAGAAGCAATAGTATTTGCAAGGTACCTGGGGTGGGAAGAGAATGGCCTATCCAAGAAACCAAGTGTGGTCTAGGGAGGCAGGAATGTAGAAAGCAAAGAGGATAATGAACCACTCTAAATGGATGTAAGGATTGCACAGAAATATTTATGGAAAGTGCTATGGACTTACAGGCACTATAAATGATACTTTGCTTTCATTTGTTTCCTGGACAAATGAATGAGAAAATTTATATTTCATTGGTTCTCCGACATTCATTTTTTTCCCAGTTGTTAACACCTCTGAAACTGGGGTGCATCTTATAGGCTAGGGTGTTTCATTATTTAATTGGCAGCATTCCCCCCCAATCCATAAATGCCATTTTAGAGTTGATGAAACATGGTATATAAAATCAGTCGCTAAAATGGACACACTGTCCCTTTGTTCCTGAGTTCTTAACCTGAATTCCTGATCTCCCATATCTGATCTATCCACTTGGAAGTTTTTTGCTGCTTTTCCTAATCCAGGCTTAGATTATGGGTCATATGGCCTGATCCCTTTGTGCCTAGACCCTTGATGTCCATGAGGTCCTGTGGGGCTGACCCGAATGTCAGTTTGGGCTTCTCGAAACCTGTGTGAAAAGGAACAGATGAGTATTTGAAGTAATGAAAGCTCATACAAGTATTTTTTAAAATAACTTCTTCAGATTCCAGGCTTTAAAATTTGTCCATCCAGCCTGTACTTATTTGAGCACCTATTATCTGCTAGGCCAGGGGTTGGTAATCTGTGTTCTGCAAGCCAAATCAAGACCAATGCCTGGTTTTGTAAATAAAGTTTTATTGGAACACAGTCATGCCCACTTATTTACATGTGGTCTATCGCTGCTTTGGGGCTATAAACAGTAGAGTTGAGTAGTTGCAACAGAGACTGTATGACTTGCAAAGCCAAAATATTTACTATTTGTCTTTACTAATATTTATAGGACCAGTTTATCCTCCTGGGGGATCAAGAGGAGCCCTATCTTAAATGAACAATCAAAGAAAATATACAATCTCATAATAAAAATGTTTCATTTTATATTGAAAAGCATACATATACCCCAGGAGAACAGGGGCCTTGTGTCTACGTATGTATGTATGTATGTGTGTATGTATGACTAGTACGGTGCTTGGCACAGAGTAGGTGCTTGCAGTAGATTCAAAATGGCTTCTTTCTTTGTGACTCCTCCTGCTGAGAGGTGGAATCCATTTCTTCTCCCCTTGATTTAGAACTAGACTTAGTGACTTTCTTAATCAATAAATTGTGGTAGAAGTGATGTTCTGAAGCTCTGAGGCTAGGAAATAATACACCTTGTAGCTTTCTAAGTCTCTTGGAATGCTTACCTTGAGGGAAACCAGTCAACTTATAAGAATTCTGACTATCCTGAAGCCACCATGTTGGAGGGGCCACGTTCAGGAACTCTAGTCAACAGTCTCAGGTGAGCCTAGTGTTGTAGCTATCACTGCCAGACATGTGAAAGAAGCCACCTTGGACCCTCCAGACCAGTCCACCCACCAGCTGAATACCACTGAGTAATCTCAGTTGATAACATGAGGAGCAGAGAAATCATTCAGCTGAGCCCTGCCCAAATTCCTGACTCATAAAATCATGAGATATAAAAAATGGTTGTTCTTTTAAGCCACTAAATTTTGGGGTGGTTTGTTATTAAGAAGTGGATAGCCAGAACAATGCTCCATAAATATTTGTGCCTTTGTTTTACACAGCTAGGAAAGTGTAGAATCAGGACTAGAATACAAGTCTTTTGATTCACGGTGTCTGTGATAGTATTTTCATTTTTATTGCTGTTTGTCCAAGGTTAGCAGGGTAATCTGGTTCTTCTTAGAGAGACCTCTTCCAATCTCTCCCAAAGTCTGAATCAGTTAGAGGCCAAATAGCCATATGAGTAGCTTTGTGAAAGGTGATATCTAAAGACTGTGTTTCTTGGCCAGATGCTGGGGAGCATGGTGGCACTGGAGTGAACTTCACAACACACTAGGGCTTCGGGTGCACCTTGAGGTTTTGAGAGGCGCCTCAGGAGGTTTCAGTAGGTCTGCAGAATCCCAGATATGGTACATTTATATAGGAGGCCAAGCACAATAATGAAGTTCAATTTCTCTAGAAAGGTTGCTTAGGTTTGAATCTTAGATCTTCCACTTACTAGTTAGGAGGCCTTGGATGAGTTATTAAACAGTTGAATCTCACTTCCCTCATCTGCAAAATGGTGATGACATCGACACATAGGTTGTTGTGAAGATTAAATGAATTAATTCATGCAAAGCAACTTGAAGATTTTTAGCACTTAGTAAACATTCTTATGACGAGAGTCATTCTTAGTAATAGTATGAAAGATCCAACTTTCATCACTTCTCAAACTTTCACCTAAGAATTTTTTTAAACACATGACATATCCAGTTGTTCTGCAAGGACTAATGTATTGGCATATGTTTTTATTTATGGATTAGTTGGAATGACTCATGTATAGTCACTCACCTTTGGTGTGTTGTTCCATTGTACATATATAATTTCTTTGTGTTCTTGGCACACTGAACATCTGTACTTTATCACCTCACTAAAGACATTGGAATCCTTCCGGTGACTTTTTTTTTAAACTACATCATTGGCTTTCCAGTTTACTCAGCTCTTATGCATACTTTGTAAGCTCTGAAGAGCAGACACATCTGAAATAACTTTGTCTATCAAGTTTTCCGGATCTGCCTATTTTGTACCCTCAGTAGCTCAGGGGACAAGGGCAATATTCTGTCTTCATTGAACTGCACTGTGGAATGGAGCTCGACTTAATGACTTAAAGAGAACTTAGAGGGAAGACCTCACGTGCTACAGCCTCTGAGGAGCCCTAAGGGTGGTGGGCCTGCAGCTGCATAAGGGAAGGGCATAAAGGGAGGAGTATAAAAGGAAGGGGTGGCTCCCTGGTGGCAGTGAGCTGCTTGCCTAACATTGCATGTGTTCCTCTACATTTCCCTGCCACCTGTGCAGTTAGGTTGAGATTGAGTTATGACCAATAGAAGGTAGGCAGCAGTGAAGTGTATCACTTCCAGGCCTGGCCATAAGGTCTCTGTGTCACCTCTCAACTCTTTCTTCTCCTGTTGCAGTGGCCCTAGAAATCGTGTGTTGAGATCATTGTGTGACAAGATGGTAGCACCTCCATCAGCTTGGATTCCTGAGTTACTATATGGAGCAGAGCCCCATGAACCAGTGCTGGATTTGAAGTTTGAGAAAAAATATATCTTTGTTGGGTCAGGCCACTGAGATTGGGAGTTAATTTGTTACTTAGCTTAGCCTGACTACTAGAGCTGCAATGCCCCAGATACTCGGCTGGAGTAGAACACGAGTTTGGCATGAATGGGGAATTAACCCACCTGAGAATAACATCTAATCTCCTCAGTTCCAGTCAGTACAAGAAGAGTCTTAATTACTTGGACAAACTGGTTTGAACATGTTACTTCCCTTCCTAAAAAATTCTTGATAGATTTCGTATTCATATTGTCTCCAGAATCAAGGTCAAACTCTTTAGCCTGGCAATTCAAGGTCTGCTGAAATCTGCATTTAATTTACTGATTCAGTTTTTCCTTTTAATGTCTAAGCCCCTTCTGGAAAGCACTCACCCCAACCAAACTTGTCCTACCTGGTATACCTCATGTTTAAGCCCACACTTGGGATTTTGCTGTAATAGCTCTATTGATTGAGCTGTATGTTGAAATTTTACATCCTTTTAAAAAATTTTAGTAGTTTTAGGACAATCCTTCAAGAGAGGTATTATTACTCCTACTTCACACGTAAGGAAATTGAGTCATCAGAGCATTGAAGTAACTCACTCAACTCACACATCTAGGCAGCGGCTTCAAACCCAGATTTGCCTGACCCTCAAACCCATGTTCTTTCCACCATACCTCACTGTTTCCTGACTCCAGATGTTCCCCTTCCTTGGAATCCCATCTCTCAGAAGTTTCTCTGTGTAGTTATGTTCTATCTTTCCTGCAAGTTCATGTCCACTGTGAGGCCCTGTCCACTTTGCCCGCATTTGAGGATGACTTTTCCTCTGTAGTCGCTTTACACGGGTGCTTTGTGCCTCCCGTTGAACGCTTGGCTTCTTATAATTTGTGCCTTCAGCACAATACCTTATATAAAGTATACTCTCAAGCATCTGCGGCTGGAGTTGTTTTAAAGGGAAGCTTACGAGCGTAGCTTTGGCTACACTTGAAAAGCTAAGTTAGATCAAGAAGGAACAGTGAGAGATGGCTCTATACTCTGTTTCTTATTCTCAGGCTTCTCATGGGAAATGGCAAAGAATCAAAACTTGTTGGAAGACTAAGGTACTGGAGAGGGTTTAAAACCAGAAATCCCTGGTGCTAAGGTCTGCAAGTGTTTTAAGGAATGTAAGTGATCATAGAAGTATATTCCAGGAACCTATGAGTTGTTAGCTCAGCGGGTGGGGCAGTGGTAAAAGAAGGTCAAGGTGTTAAATGTCATTTCGAGGAGGACTAATGAGCTTTCCTGATCCCCGAATTCTGAATTTCTGTGAATTTCTGTGGCCAGGCTTGGTTATTTAAGTCACACTAGTTATTTTGTCCCACTCACTAAGATCCTGGACACAACAGGGAGTGGATGAGTGACGGGTGAATTAGTCTCATCCATCTCCCCTAGTTGATTAACAAAGCATGGCTTAAAACATGTAGCTACTAGGGCAGAAGGATTATTTTGACCAGTTCCTGGGAGCGGAGCTAAAGTAGACCATATATTTGACGTGGAAAATGGCTGAATTGCTTTTCTCAAAGGATGACTTTTATTTTTTAACAAATTTATTTATTTATTTTTAGCTGCGTTGGGTCTTTGTTGCTGTGTGCAGGCTTTCTCTAGTTGCGGAGAGAGGGGACTACTCTTCGTTGCAGTCCGTGGGCTTCTCATTGCGATGGCTTCTCTTTGTTGCAGAGCGTGGGCTCTAGGCACACGGGCTTCAGTAGTTGTGGCACGTGCACTCAGTAGTTGTGGTGCACGGGCTTAGTTGCTCCACATGTGGGATCCTCCTGGACCAGGGTTTGAACCCGTGTCCCCTGCATTGGCAGGAGGATTCTTAACCACTGTGCCACTAGGGAAGTCTTCAAAGGATGACTCTTCTTGAGGGCTTTTGAAGCATGTCATAATGGGGAGGGGGGCAGGCTGTGAGTATAGGGCAACGTATGGGCATGATAGAAACTTTTCTCTTCACCCTAAGTGTAAAATTCAACTGTGTGTTATTCTAGCAGGTAGCAAAAGTCTTCCAAGCACTAGTCTTTCTAACTCATTCCAATGAAATTTGAATTGTTGAGTGGATCACATGCTTTGAGACTCCAGGTAGTAGGAGTGGAAGTGGGGAAGAGGAAGGGACAGGAAGTGTCATTTCTTTTGCAGTGTGCTAATTTGACAATGTTTCTCAGGTCTAGCTTATCAGCAACCACTCTAAATTGACCATGATTTTATCCTTGCCGCTCCATGTAAAGGTTTCTTTCTCAGAATTTTCAGCCAACAGCTTCCATACTGTCGTTTACAATTTACGGAAGTACAGAAGGTAGAATAGTTGTCAGCAAGCAGCATAATTATGTGCCAGGAAATGACATAGCAAATAGTCTAGCCTGGCAAGTACTAGACGGCTCTTTCCCTATATTCTAGCTTCAGGCAGGAGCAGAACTATAATATCTGCTGATCTTTTTGTGACTTATTTTACACTTGGAGTTAAGATTACTAAGGAGTATTTGGCCTGGAGATCAGGCAGAAATTTATTTTTTAAAAAGCAAAGCAATGGGGCTTCCCTGGTGGCGCAGTGGTTGAGAGTCCGCCTGCCGATGCAGGGGACACGGGTTCGTGCCCCGGTCTGGGAAGATCCCACATGCCGCGGAGCGGCTGGGCTCGTGAGCCATGGCCGCTGAGCCTGCGCGTCCGGAGCCTGTGCTCCGCAACGGGAGAGGCCACAACAGTGAGAGGCCCGCGTACCACCAAAAAAAAAAAAAAAAAAAAGCAAAGCAATGGTGCTTTGTGACCACCTAGTAGGGTAGGATAGGGAGGGTGGGAGGGAGATGCAAGAGGGAGGAGATATGGGGACATATGTATCTGTATAGCTGATTCACTTTGTTATAAAGCAGAAACTAACACACCATTGTAAAGCAATTATACTCCAATAAAGATGTTTAAAAAAAAAACCAAAAACAAAGCAACGGGGAAATAGGAACTTGGAAAGTTGGATGTTATGTTATATATATTATGTTATATTATGCAGTCCTGTGCTATGGTGTGCTGTGGTATGCTATGCTATACTGTGTTGTGTGTTATGTTATGTTATGAAATGCTATTGTGTAATCCAGTGGTTCTCAAAGTGTGACCCCTGATGCAGCCAGAGCTGCATTACCTGGGTACTTGTTCGAAATGCAGTTTCCTGTTAGCCATCCAAGACCTACTGTATCAGAAACTCTGGGGCTAGAGCCTAGCAATCTGAATTTTAATAAGTCTTCCAGGTGACTCTGATCTGTGCTGTAGTTTGAGAACCACTGGTGTATAATAGATGGCAAGTAATCCTGCCTTGTTTTACTTGTTTATCAGTTACAAATACAATTACCTGCAAAAACTAAAACCAAAACCCCCCAGAAAACCTAGTAAATAGTGACTGTGTAAGTAAGAAAGAATTTTATTATCCTCACAAAATAAGAAGTACCGAGGAAGACTTTCCAGATTATCATCCAGGGCTCAAGGATGGTGTCTAGTGATCCAGGCTCTTTCTAGCTTTCTCTTTTCCCACTCTTAGCAAGTGGCTTTGTCACCAGAGTTGCAAGATGGCTGCTGTGCCGCCAGGCATTACTCCTCTGTTCCAGGCAGAGAAAAGAGGGAAGAACAAAGGGCTTCTCCTAGTTTTATTCAGGTAAAGTAACTCTGCCCAGGGATTTCTTTAGCCTTTCTCTTGTGGCTAGAACCATGTGACGTGGCAAACTCTAACACTGGAAGTTAAATAAACGTTAGCTTTTTAGTCTTTATGATAGAGAAAGTCAAAGGAAAAGGGATGGAGGTAAGAATAGTTTGGGGGAGGCCAATCCATACCATCTCTTTCAAGTTGCAACTTATAACTAATTTTGTTGCTGCTTTCTTTCATTCTTTCTTTTTTTGTTTTTGTTTTTGTTTTGCGGTACGCGGGCCTCTCACTGTTGTGGCCTCTCCCGTTGCGGAGCACAGGCTCTGGACGCGCAGGCTCAGCGGCCATGGCTCACGGGCCCAGCCGTTCCGCGGCATGTGGGATCTTCCCGGACCAGGGCACGAACCCGTGTCCCCTGCATCGGCAGGCGGACTCTCAACCACTGCACCACCAGGGAAGCCCCCTTTTTTTTTTTTTTTGGTTGAAATTCTTGGGGTAGGTCATGACGGAAAAAGTCCTCATATTATTATTAATAGGAAAATAGGATCAACAAATTGTCTTTCCATTTACACTTTAATTCTGAAATCTAATTCATTAAGGAAAACTAACGTTTTATGTCCAAGCAGTTATTTTACATTAGGTTAAAGGTTTGGCTGAGTTTGCCTTCTTGAGATTTATTTAATGGAAGATTTGTAAAATAAGACAAAATAAGAAATAATGTGAAATACTGGACAACTACACATATTTTGGCTAATTATAGTGGAGAGTCTGAAAATTTGAATATTTCAAGATATGCATCTATTATTTCTTTAAAATGTAAATAATAATTAGAATTAGGCTCCAGGGCTGTCACATATAATCGCTTTTTATTGTAATGCATGATAATTGACTTATTTATAGTAAGAGTTGTTTCCAAATTAGTATACCAGTGTAAAGCTATTTATATCTCTCTGCAATCCTATTTATTTATCAACAAAGCCATTCCTCTTGTATTTTAAATAGTAAATTTGCCCAGACTCTGTTCAAAATATTACCAATTTTGATTTAATGCAGCACGAGTATATGAGCTATTGTTGGACTCATTGGGGTTGCCATGGTAATTAATCATCTAGCTGGCAAGAAGAAGCTGAGGACCAGAGAGGAATCAATGTGACTAGGGTACAAGAACCTAGACATGTCAAAACAGAGATGTTTGGACACTAAGTCTTGTTATTCTTTTCACATTCTCTGTCTCTAGCTCCCAAAGCTCTAGTTTTCATTCTTCAGCAAATGTCTGTAATTAAAACAACCTCTTAGCACTCCCTTTTCTTAATCTCTGTCCTCCAGGTCAGGGGGTTGGCAAACTACAGCCAGTGGGCCACATCTGGCCCATCACCTTTTTTGGTAGGGCTCACAAGCTAAGAATGTTTTTTGTATTTTTAAATGTTTGAAAAAAAATGTCATGACATGTGAAAATGATAAGAAATTCAAATTTCAGTGCCCATAAGTAAAGCTTTGTTGGAATACAACCACGCCCATTTGTTTAATGTGTTGTCTGTGGCTGCTTTCATGTTGCAACAGCAGAATGGAGTAGTTGCAACAGAGACTGTGTGGCCTGCAAAGCCTAAAATATTTACTATCTGGCCCTTTATAGAAAAAGCTTGCTGACCCTGCTCTAGATCAATCCTGATCAAGGGGACTTTGGACATAGAAAGAGAAACTCTCTTGTCTGAAATGCTAACCTAGGCACCTCTGATCAGATTTTCCTGCTTTTCTGCCATTTTTTGTAGTAAATTCTCTTTCTGCAATTTTGAGTTTTGCTTGAACATAAAAGGTGGTAGTTTATACCTATGCTATCAAAGATAGTAGATGCTAGCATGTGTGGCTTTTGAGCACTTGAAATGTGGCTAGTGCAAACTGAGATGTGCTATAAATGTATACACCAGATTTTGAAGAATTAGTACAAAAAAAGGATATAAAATCTCTCATTAATATTTTTGTATTGATTACTTGTTGAAATTATAATATTTAGGATGTATTGGATTAAATAAAATATTCACCTGCTTCTTGTTACTTTTTAATGTGCCTGCTGGAGAAATTAAAATTACACGTATGGCTCATGTTATATTCCTTTGGACGGTGCTGGTTTGAATCCTTTCACTTCTTCTTCTCTTTTTTCCCAGGAAATAGAATTTTTTCCTTCTTTTTTGGGGGTCAAATTTGTGTTTTATTTTTTCCAGCTTTATTATGATATAATTGACAAATAACACTGTAAGTTTACATTGTACTACATGATGATTTGATATATGTATATGTTATGAAATGAGGTTAGTTAACATCACCTCACATAGTTACCATTTTGTGTGTGTGTGTGAGAGAGAGAGAATATTTAAGATTTACTCTCTTAGTAAATTTCAAGTATATAATACAGTATTGTTAACTACAGCCACCAAGGTGTATATTAGATCTCCAGAACTTATTCATCTTATAACTGAGCCAGTTTTCTATTAGCAAATCTCTACTGAGTCACTAGAAACACCGTGACAGGTACTTTATCAGAGTTCACCACCTTCTTGTTTCTCTATGAGCAATTTCTGACACTTTGGACAGAAAGTTGTCCTTTTTTTTTGCGGTACGCGGGCCTCTCACCGCTGTGGCCTCTCTCGTTGCGGAGCACAGGCTCCGGACGCGCAGGCTCAGCGGCCATGGCTCACGGGCCCAGCCGCTCCGCGGCATGTGGGATCTTCCCGGACCAGGGCACGAACCCGTGTCCCCTGCATCGGCAGGCGGACTCTCAACCACTGCACCACTAGGGAAGCCCAGAAAGTTGTCGTCTTAACCAGGCAGGTAGACAGAGCAATTTAGTGGTGGACAAGTACCTCCAAATTTGTTGGGTCACCAGTAAAATTAAGTATTTACGGCTGTACCAGTTGTTGAAAAGTGTTATTTTTCTAAATGTCTTAATATCTTACAGCAGTTAAAAATGTTAAGACATTTTATTAACACAAGTTTTCCCACTGGTACTTCTATATTTTGCAAACGTTAAAATTACAGCATGGGATATAGAAACAAATGTAGGTTAGGGGTTTCTTTTTACAAACTTCAACATGGCAAATTAGTGGTAAAAGATTCATAGCAAAAATTTAGAATTGACTGCAAGTACCAAGAGGATGTCATTTTACCTTAATATTATACTTTCAAATTGCAAGTGGGGTAACATGCTAATTATTTGATTTTTTTAAAAAAATAGACTTTATTTTTTACAGCAGTCTTAGGTTCACAGCAAAATTGAGAGGAGGATATAGAGATTTCCCATATAGCCCCTGCTCTTCCCCTACAACATGCACAGCCTCCCCCATTATCAACACCTCCAGCAGAGTGGTACATTTGTTACAATTGATGAACCTACACTGACACATCACAATCACCCAAAGTCCATAGTTTACATTAGGGTTCACTCTTGGTGTGGTATATTCTATGGATCTGGACAAATGTATACTGACATGTATCTACCATTATACTATCATACAGAATAGTTTCACCACCCTAAAAATACCCTGTGCTCCACCTATTCATTCCTCTTACTTGATTTTTAAATATGCACAACTCTTCTCAACAGTTTCATTTCCATTCAGCCACTTTAAAAAAATTTTAGTTTTCCTTATCAGTTATTCCTGTGTGTAATTTAAAGAGTCAAATACTTCCCAAGACTTATTATGACTAAATATCAGTTCCCAGCCTCTACTTCACCCCTTTCCCTTCTTTAGAGGCAACATTTTCAACTTCTTAATTTTTTTTTTGGTGTTTATCTCTATAGCTTTAAATAACATGCTTATATTACTACTTTTAATTATTTTTAACTTGTAGGAATCATCTAATTATTTTTCACTATCCTAAATCAAGAATTACCTCTTTCAGATCTCTTCACCCCACCACACTCATGAACATTTCCTATACACTCATTTTCCCAGTATAATTTCATTATAATTTTAGTTAGCTCAATAATTTCACTATATAAATGCTATTCATAGCTGAACCAAGTTGAGCCATTGATAAGACATAACTAAAGGAATAGTTAGGGAATTGAAATATAGATTTAAATATTTCCCCAGAGTTCAGCTCACAGAGATAAAAAGAAGAGAAATTGTGAAATACAGGTTAAAGGAAAGTGAAGGATAGAATAAGAGTGCTCAACATATGCTAATGTGAGATTTGGAAGGAGAAAATTTAAAGGATGAGGGGGAATTAAGAGTCAGATAATGTAGACAAAGGAGGAACAATCAAATGACTAGCAGGAACATTTAAAAAATCATACTACTATCTATTGAGACTAAAGGTGAAATAAAGATTTTTTCCCAATAAAGTCTGAGAGAGTTGACCATTCACAAACCCTTAATGTTAAAAGATGTACTTCTGTGGGAAGGAAATCAAACCTAGAAAGAAGAATCAGTATCTAGGAAGTCATGTTGAACTAAGAAATTGGCAAACAGGTTGGTAATTTTAAATACCCAATGACTGTCTAAAAATAACCCCATAATAATAAGAGCAATTATGACAATGGAGGGGGGTATAAAGTGGTATAAAGTATAAATAAAGTGGAATTAAATATTATATGACCTATCATGGAACATCGGGTTGTATCTATGGTGTTAAAGTATTCTGAGTACTTTGGATTGTCAGGAGGAGTCTAAACATGTGATTACACTCAGAGTATTGAAGTCAAGTAGGTATATTAAATCTTTCTACTAAAATAATTGAAATAAGATGTTTACCTTTTAAATAAATGGAAAATAGAAAAAGGAAAAAAGAAACAAAGAAAAATTTAAGTAGCTAGATCACTCAAAATAATGAAAAGAAATCCACATATAACTGTAGTAACAATAAGTATAAATGGTTCAACATTCCTCATTAAGGACAGAGCTTCTTAGATTAGATAAAACCCCAAATCCAAACTATGTGCTGTTTATAAGAGACACATATAAAGCATAAAGACACAGAAGGGTGGAATGTAAAAGGACAGAAAAGAAAAGCCAAGTGACTATTTGTTAAATAAATAATGAAAGTTCCTGGAGGGCAGAAACTGTTTTTCTCCTCTTATTAACAGACTTCATTTTTAGAGCACTTGTAGGTTCAGTTGTAGGTTCACAGGAAAACTGAGCATCAAGTACAGAGAAGTTCCCATTTACACCCTCCCTGTATTCCCACAGCCTCTCCCACCATCAGCATCCCCCACCAGAGTGGTACATTTGTTACAATAGTTGAACCAACGTTAACACATCATTATCACCTGAAGTCCATAGTTTGCATTAGGTGTCACTCTTGATGTTGTACGTTCTTTGGGTTTTAACAAATGTATAGTGACAAGTATCCACCATTAGAGTATCACATGGAATAATTTCACTTCCTTAAAAATCCCCTCTGCTTCACCTATTCATTGAGACTATGTTTTATATTTATCTTTCTTATTTGCTACAGAGCCATGATTATCTTAGGGGTTTGAAAGTCTATGCTTGGATTTAACTGTTTTACTGAGGCTCTTCTGATTGAATTCATGATAATCAGAGAAAATGAAAAAAGTTGGACATTTCCAAACACTAGATCTTTAGTGACAATGCTGCTGCCACCACCACCAAGTACTTTAAGTCTTTTCCAGACAATTTTCAGAAAATGGTATTTCTTGCACAAACAGAAAATAAACCTTTTCAGTATTATCTTCTAGAATTAGGAATGCTTAGCCTAACTGTCTGGAAATGTCCCTCTAACATGTTATTTGTAGTATAAAAAATTTGAATGTTCTGTGAAGGATTATAAAATAACCTTAATTTTTTTTGAGTTTGTGATTATTATTATTAATAATTACATTGATTCAATTTATTTATTTATTTTTGGCTGCGTTGGGTCTTTGTTGCTGTGCGCGGGCTTTCTCTAGTTGTGGTGAGCAGGGGCTACTCTTCGTTGCAGTGCGCAGGCTTCTCATTGCGGTGGCTTCTCTTGTTGCGGAGTGTGGGCTCTAGGCGCACGGGCTTCAGTAGTTGCGGCATGCGGGCTCAGTAGTTGTGGCATGCAGGCTCTAGAGCGCAGGCTCCATAGTTATGGCACACGGGCTTAGTTGCTCCGCGGAATGTGGGATCTTCCTGGACCAGGGCTCGAACCTGTGTCCCCTGCATTGGCAGGTAGATTCTTAACCACTACGCCACCAGGGAAGTCCCTGAGTTTGTGATTATTATTAAAAGGACTGTCACAAGTCCCAGACCTATGTGACAACCATCAAAGACCCTTGGACAGAAAGAACATCGTCCATCAAGTTAACAATTTATCAATTGATTTTAACAAAAGATTTCTATGATATTTATAGACCTAAATTATATTGAAATTCTCTGTATTCGTTTTCTATTATGCATAATAAATTACTCTAAAACCCAGTGGCTTAAAACAACAAACATTTATTATCTCATGGTTACTGTGGGTTGAGAATTTGAGAGCATCTTAACTGTGTAGTTCTGGCTCAGGGCCTCTCATAAGGTTTCAGTCAAGATGTCAGCTGGGACTGCAGTGGCTGGAGGATTCACTTCCAAGATGGCCCACCCATCTGGCTATTGGCAGGAGGCCTCAGTTCCTTGTCACTTGGGCCTCTCCAGTTGCTGCTTGAGTGTCATGATGGCATGGAAGCTGGCTTACCCCCAGAGTTAGTGATCCAAGAGAGAGCAAGACAGACTCCACAATGTCTTTATGACCCAGACTTTCAATGTCATACTCCATCATTTCTGTGATATCTTATTGATTATACAGTCAGCCCTATTCAGTGTGGGAGGGGGCTATACAAGGGCGTGAACCAGGAGATGGGGATTACTAAGGGATCATATTGGAGACTGGTGATCACATTCTCAGATATAGATATCAAACTAGGGTTTAGAAAGGATAGAAGCAACATTTTTAAGAAATAAAAGAATTTAGAATTTTATTACTATTTGCATTTTCTCTATCTTCCATAATGACATTTCTTATTTAAATCAGCATTTTGACTTTTCCTTAATTCCTACCTTTTCAAGATTTATTAAGCCTGAAGCTCTTGAAAGTTATGAAAACTGGTGAAATTTAGAGGTTTGTCCACTCAGTGTATAGAAATATTGAGGATTTAATGGTCACTCTGGAATGAATATCTCTGTATATAACTTGATAAGTATATGTATGTCTCATTTAAAGTGAAAACTATCTTCCATCCTTACAATAATTATCTTCATTTTATATGGAGCTTTTCCTAAAGAAAAGGTGGTCTCTTTTGTCAAACTTTTAACTGTTTCAATGCGACTGAGGCCACATTAAGCACAAGAAAACTGCTTCATTTTAAAAAAATCTTCTCATCATCTTCTAATCTGAAATTTTCCTGTAGTTCAATGAAATTAATGCCTTTAACATTTTCCAACCATACTAGAACCAGAGTAGAAAGTGCTTTTATAATATTTTTAAGGGAATGATATATGAAAACCTGCCTATAATTGGCTAAATGGAGACATTAGAGAATCAAATACCTCATCTCTTTCCGAGGGGCTGCTTCCATGGGGTGATATAAGCTTTGAAAAGTGGATGCAATTTTATGAAATTGGTGGCCTATGATGCATTAAAATCTAGAAAGTCTGCATTTCATTTCAAATTGAGGTCTTGGAAGTAATGCTTTTTACTTATAGCTGCATTATTTTAATAAAACTTCAGGGATAATTATTTTAAAATCACCATCATCCTGTGTTTAAATGAAAATCACAAAATCGAGATTTAGAACTTCAGAACTGAAAGTACGAATGTTGCTGGAGTCTTTTTAATATAATCTTTAAAGTGGTTTGAAGTAAATCAACAGCTGCCACCATCACCAAACCTCACTCCAGATAATCTTGTATGGGTCCCTTTCTCTTAACCTGGGAGAACTGCAAGTTCCTAGAGGCCTGCACGTGGCCATTTTTATTTTGTCTGAAATCTTCATGGCTACCTACTCCTCTGGGTTAGAGAACAAAGGAGAGGGTATTGTTTTCAGAAGGTTACGGTTTTTTGCACATTTTGTGTCTCAGTTGTCCCCCAGGTCTCACCAGTGTGTGAAAGGAGTTCATCCTTAGACTCCTGAATTGGAACCTGCCAATTGCCGAAGCAGCAGAATCTTCTCGTACCTTCCTAAAAGCAGGCTGGTGGGATAAAGTGTGTCCCACAGGAAATCAGAGCTGATGTCTTTGAATTTGCTATCCTTTTAGCAACAGTGTTCTTCTCCCTCTGACCCAAAGCTCAGCTGCTTTGCTGGGACCCAGTGAGGAAATCCAGAGGGATGGGCTATTGTCCAGGGTGTGGAGATCACAGACAGCCTTTGCCTGCTGATCTCATTACCTTCCTTGGGACTTTGGCTGGGCTGTTGGAAATGTGAATCTCTTTCTGTTGGTAGGGCTAAGCAGGAAGGATTTGATCTAGACCTGTTGGCAGTCATCTTTGTCACCACTTGGAGAGAACTGTCAGAAAATAAAACCAACACAGAAGAAGAAAGGGCCAGGAAATGGAACGAGGCTCTTTTCTGGACTCCTGCCAGATGACTCAGATTTGTCAATAAAATAAGCCCCCGAATTCCCCCTTCTTGCAGTTAAGTAAATTTGAACTGAGTTTCGGTCACTTAAAACCCCCCAAATCTTTATTACAGCAGCAATTTTGAGGTGAAAGTATTGTTTGTAAAAGCAAATGTTATCTCTTGAAATTTCAACCGATAGTGAGGGAAGAATTTGATTGTGGTTTTTTTCTGCTGAGCAGTGGCTGAGAAAAACCCATAGATTTCCAAAGTAAATCCTTGGTGTGGCTTTTTGAGGTGCTACAGAAAGAATACAAATGAGATTATACATAAAAATTGGGAAAACACAGACAGTGGAGTAAGCAAAGACTAATAGAGATATAAAGAGGTTTGGATTGTCTCAGTAGCTGAATTAAGATCTAGGGGAAAGCTAATGAATTTAGTCCACAAATGCTTTGAGGCAAGAATGAATAGGAGAGACTTTTTCTGTTAAAGGAATAAAGAGAGCCATCTGGAGAAATAAGAGCAGTGGATAAAATCAGGACCTGTTGCCTGGGTCAATGTTAGGATGTGAATTGTAGGGTGGGGACAGGTAGGGATGAAGGGCATTGGTTCTATGACTTTGTTCTACGTCCTATTGTCCTACGACTTGAGACACCAAGTCTCAAGACTCTGTGAGCTACCAGGCCAGATAGAGATTTAAGAACCAGATTAAAATAAAAGGAAGTTTTAAGTTCTGTGCCTGATTTTTGCTTTTGTGTCATGTAACAACATCTCCTTATTTATGGTCTCTGCTCACACGCTAGAGCCAGTGATGTGGTGAAGCCCTTGGGACAAACATAAGAAAAGCATCCGTATCTGTGTGTGTGTGTGTGTGTGTGTGTGTGTGTTATATTTTATCAGGGCACAAGAGCTGTCTATAGTGTACTTTAATTATTATTCTCTTTGTCTTGTGGAGGGCATTTTGATGAATTGAGAGAGAGAGAGAAGCTGATTTCTGGGCTCATGCTGTACACACTGGGCAGGGTTTCGCAGAAGCAGCAGGGAGAGAAGGAAGAGGTGCCTTCACCATCTATGTGTTGAAAATACTCTAAATTCGAATTTAGAGAATCCACAAATGTTACTCACCCCACCTCTGAAGCCAATGATGCCGACAAGCATCTCTCCCCAGTTCCATTTCTAGCTATAAAATAGCTCTTTTTGTGACTTTTTCTTCTTTCAAGGCTACCCTAATACTTGGCAAAGAGAGAGAAAATTAAAGGGAAGACAAAGAAGGTAAAATCAATATACTCCTTCTCCAGGCCCTTGAAGGAAAAGGAGATGTTTTAGCCAGGCTTTCAAATAATGGGAGCTCTGATGGCTAATTTGGACAAAACAGGGAGTAGGATAATCCCCAAGAACAAAAAGGGGAAACAGTCTTGGAGCCTAAGTACATTTCAAGCATTCTGCTTGAGAGTGAGTGTCAAGCAAGGCTGTTAAATTATCTGGTTGGCAAATTCTCAGCCTCTGTCTCGCCCTTCAACCATGCTTCCTAACATCTAAGTTACTCAGAGTCTACATTTAGTGCTGGAATGTGAATTAGAACAGTATATAACTGGGATTATTTCTGAATCCCAGCCTAAAACCTGTGTCTTGGTGTCTGAGAGAAGCAATGGATTCATAGACCAGAATATATTTACATACAAAAGCATTCATCAGTGTTTGTGCTCCGCCTCAAGATGTAACTTGAATTACACTGGAAAATCTTGTATTTAAGAATATGTATCTAATAAATCCAGTGTCATCTAGGGAAATAAGACCTGTTATTAGGCTGATGCACTGGCTGGCCATTCATTTTCCTGGTCAAGACCTCGAGGCATGGCAATTTAAGGTTTAGCTCTGAAACAAGCAGCCCTCTCACCTTGGAAACCTTTCCCTGCTTCTGTTGCTAGGTCCTCCAGCCCTGTTCAAGCCCTGTGTATAATAGCTTCTTGTGAGGAAATGACATTTAGAGCTCTCTCGATCTGTCAGCTTAATACCAACGGTTTAAAAATCACACATTATGTGATTAGTGAGGCCTTCTCTTTCCTTACGTCTCAATTTTTCTGCTTCCAAGGTTGAAAATATGTTTAAGAAACAATTTAAAATTGACACCAGTATTTGTGCAATTATTTCCTATCTAACAGTATTGATTTTCCATATTGAAAATGACTTCTTTAATGGGCAAACTATAACATTAAAAAATAGCTGTGGGGGCTTCCCTGGTGGCACAGTGGTTAAGAATCTGCCTGCCAATGCAGGGGACACGGGTTCGACCCCTAGTCCAGGAAGATCCCACATGCCACAGTGCAACTAAGCCCCTGCGCCACAACTACTGAGCCTGCGCTCTAGAGCCCACGAGCCACAACTGCTGAGCCCACGTGCCACAACTACTGAAGCCCACGCGCCTAGAGCCTGTGCTCCGCAACAAGAGAAGCCACCGCAATGAGAAGCCCACACACCACAACGAAGAGTAGCCCCCACTGGCCGCAACTAGAAAAAAGCCTGCGTGCAGCAATGAAGACCCAATGCAGCCAAATAAATAAATAAACAAATTTATTTATTTATTATTATTATTATTTTTGCGGTACGCGGGCCTCTCACTGTTGTGGCCCCTCCCGTTGCGGAGCACAGGCTCTGGACGCGCAGGCCCAGCGGCCATGGCTCATGGGCCCAGCCGCTCCGCAGCACGTGGGATCCTCCCAGACCGGGGCACGAACCCGTGTCCCCTGCATCGGCAGGCGGACTCTCAACCACTGCGCCACCAGGGAAGCCCTATTTTTTAAAAAATAGCTGTGAATGACAGGCTTGCTTGTCATGCCTCATTTCCCCAAAGCATTCCTTTCCAAGTGGGTTGCTGTGGGCAAAAGTAGATAATTATTTATTGAGTAGACTGTTCGGCATTTTCACTTTCTTTCAAGTGCCTGTCACATAGTAGATGCTCAGTAAATAACTATTAATTGTTTGAATGAATTAATGAGTGCCTGATGAATCACCCCACTACTGATTATTTTACACTGAGCTCCAGATCAATGTACAAGTATTGTACTTTTGTGGAAAAAACATTTTAATTATCTTGAAAGGGTATCAACATTGCTATATAGTTTTACCTTAAAAAATTGTTTTATTGTGGAAAATTTCAAACATACCACAAAATCAAAAGAATTTTATGGTGAATATTTATATACCGTCACCTAGATCCCACCATTTATATTTGCCTATACTCGTTTTATCACCTATATCAACTCATCTTATTTTTTGATGCCTTTCAAAGTAAATTGAAGACATCTATACATTCACTCTGTATACTTCAGCATTCATATGACCAATTAGAGTTCAGTATTTGTCTAAAGTTTTTCTTTTGATGTAAAATTTACATTCAATGAAATACACAAATCTTAAGCGTACGTCCACTGAGTTTTGATGAATACAAACCCCCATCAAGATATAGAACATTGTCATCACTCCAGATAGTTCCTCCATGCCCTTTCCCAGGCAAACATTGATCCCCCCCTTCACACTCTCTTTCCCACCAGGAAACCACTATCCTAATTATTTTCCACTATAGATCAGATTTGCCTGTTCTAGAACTTTACATGAATGGAATCATACAATTTGTATCCTTTTGTGGATGGCTTCTTTCACTTAGCATAATGTTTTTGAGATTAATAAATATTTTAGTGTGTATTGGTAGCTCAGTCCCTCTGTTGCTGAGTTGTATTTCATTATCTGACTATATCATAGTTTGCTTATCCATTCTTTTATTGATAGACACCTGGGCTGTTTCTAGTTTTGACTATTAAAAAGAAAGCTGCCATGAACATTTGTGTACAAGTCGTTTTGTGGACATATATTTTCATTTCTCTTAGGTAATACCTAGGAGGAATTACTTGATCATAGGATAGGTGTTATGTTTAGTTTTGCCAGAAACTGCCAGACCTTTTGCCAAATGGGCTGAACACTTTTACAGTCATAAAAACAATGTATGAGGGTTCTGATTGTCCCAAATCCTTGCCAACATTTGGTGCTGTCAGTCTTTTTAATTTTAGCCATACTGGTGTATGTGTAGTATTTCATTGTGTTTTTAATTTGCATTTCCATAATAACTAATGACGTCAAGTAATTTTTCATGTGCATTTCAGCCATTAGCACATGTTCTTTTATGAAGTGCCTATTTAAATATTTTGCCCATTTAAAGATATTTTTGTTTTTTATTATTAATTTTTAGGCATTCTTTATATATTCTGGATACCAGTCCTTTGTCAGATATATGGTTTCTGAAGCTTTAGGGCTTTAGCTTTCATGTTTAGGTCTAGGATATATCTCAAATTAATTTTTGTATATGGTACGAGGTGGAAGCCGATGTTATTTTTTTCCCTTTAATATAAATATCTAATTATTGCAGCAGCATTTGTTGAAAAGACTATTCTTTTCTTTTTGGATTCCTTTGGTGCCATTATAAGAATCAGAGGACCATGTAATTGGGGGTCAATTTCTGGGCTATATTCAGTTCCATTGATCTTTTTGTCAATCATTATGCCACTACTACACTGTCTTGATAATTTTAGCATAATTATCTCTGTCATGATAATTTCATGAAGTTAGGTAGTTTAAGTTCTTTTTTTTTTTTTTTTTTTGCGGTACGCGGGCTTCTCACTGTCGTGGCCTCTCCGGTTGCGGAGCACAGGCTCCGGACGCCGCAGGCTCAGCGGCCATGGCTTACGGGCCCAGCCGCTCCGCGGCATGTGGGATCTTCCCGGACCAGGGCACGAACCCGTGTCCCCTGCATCGGCAGGCGGACTCTCAACCACTGCACCACCAGGGAAGCCCAAGTTCTTAACTTTACTCTTTTTCAAAGTTCTTTTGGCTACTCTATGTTCCTTGATTTTTCATATACTTCTAGACTTAGCTTGTCGCTTTCTACAAAAAAATTCTGCTGAGGGTTTGATTGGAATTGCATTGTATCTATAGATTAATTTTGTGAGAACTGACATCTTGATAAAACTGAATCCTCTAATCTAGGAAATGATTTATCTCAACATTTATTTAGATCTTTTTTAACTTCTTTCAACAATGTTTTATATTTTTAATGTAGAGATCATAGAAGTCTTTTGTTAGATTTATTATGTTATATATTATGTTATATATAACATAACATGCTATATATTAGAATTATTCTGTGATTTTTAATACTATAGATGGAATCTTTAAAATTTCATTTTCCAATTGTTTGTGACACTGCTTGATTTTTTAACTTAACATTGTATTCTGTGACTTTGCTAAATTTACTTATTAGTTCTAGCATTTATTTTGTGATTCTTTAGGCTTTTGTATATAGTCATGTCATCAGCAAATATAGACAGTTTTACTTTTTCCTTTCCAATCTTTCTGCCTTTTATTTCTTTTAACTTTAACATTCTGCCTTATTGAATTGGCATATTGAATAGCAGTGATGACAGTGGGCAACCTTGCCTTTTCACAGTCGTGAGCAAAAAAATTCAGACTTTCAGGTTTTTTTTTTTTCGGTACACGGGCCTCTCCGCAAGGCATGTGGGATCTTCCTGGACCAGGGCACGAACCCGTGTCCCCTGCGTCGGCAGGCGGACTCTCAACCACTGCGCCACCAGGGAAGCCCTAGCTTCAGGTTTTTAAAAGATGTCCTTTATCAGGTTGAATACATTCCCTTTTATTCCTGGTTTGCTAAGAGTTTATGCGATGAGTGGGTGTCGAATTTTTTTCTGCATCTATTCAAATTATCACATAGTTTTTCTGCTTTATGCTGTTAGTATGGTTAATTACCTTGACTGATCTTACCTTGATTGATCTTTAAATGTTAAACAACTTTGCATTCCTGAGATAAACCCTACTTGGTCATCATGTATTATCCTTTTGATATATTGTTGGGTTCCATTTGCTAGTACTTTGTTAAGGATTTTTTTGCATCTATGTTCATGAATGTTATTGGTCTATAAATTTCTGTTTTGAACTGCCTTTATCAGGTTTTAGAATTAGGGTGATGCTGACCACACAAAATGAATTGAGCAGTTTTCTCTCATCCTCTATTTTCTGAAAGAGTTTTGGTAAGATTGGTATGATTTCTTCCATAAACACGTGATAGAATTTACAAGTGAAACCATCTGAGTCTGGAATTTACTTTCTAGAAAATTTTTAAACTATGAATTTAATTTTTCTAATAGATATAGGGCTATTCTGTTTCACACCCTACATCCAATCTATCCAAAAATTCTATTGACTTTACCTTCGAAATATATCCAGAATCTCAGTTCTTCTTATCACCTCCTTGGCTACCATCTTGGACCAAGCATCCATGGTCTCTTTCTGGATTACTGCAGTATCTCTTTCAGGATTATTGCAGTAACTGCCTTGCTGATTTTTTTTGCTTCTGCCCTTGCTTCCCCTCTAGTCTATTCTCAATACAGCAGCTAGTGTGCCACTTAACATAAGTCAGATCATGTCACTCCACAAAACCCTCATCCAGAGTAAAAGTCAAATCCTTGCAGTAGCCTGTAAGGTTCCACATGGTCTAGCACTACATTACCCTTATCACTTCTCATTCTTATACTCTCCCTCTCGGTTACTTCTCTCTTCACTGGCCTTCTTGCTGTTCCTTGAGCAAGCCAAGCATACTTTGCCCCAGGTTCTTTCCACATGCTTTCCCCCATCTGCTCAGCACCTCCCCCACCAAATATCCACAAGTCTTGCTCCCTCATCTCCTTCAAATCTTTGTGCAAATGTCATCTTCTAAAAGGAGCTGTCTCTGCCCACCTAACTTAAAATCCCCAGTGCCTCCTGGCACTCCCTGCCCTTCATTCCTTTTTCCTTGTTCTCTGTATACTTATGACTTTCTAATGTACTATACCATTTACTTATCTTGTTTATTGTTTGTCTCTCTTTTCTGTAAGTGCTATGTGAGCCTAGATTTTTGTTCATTTTATGTCCCGTTGCATCTGAGAATCTAAAACGGTGCCTGGTAAATAGGAGCTACTCAATAAATTTTTGTGTAAAGAATGAACTGTGCTCTCAGATTCATAAGGTTTCCAAAACCAGCTTTAATGATAGTAGCTTTTCCCTGATGATACCCTTAGCTTTCAACATTGAACAAATCAGACTTTTTTTGAGGCTGGATCTTTTGTAAATAAATGATATCATAAGACAGTGGTTTCATATCTTTGTTGGCAGCAGACTCACAGGAATTATCCTCAGGAGCAATGTGTTATTTTACAATAGTTGACAGAATTGAGAGGTGAGCTTGCTAAATGAAAATTCTTTGTTATCAATCCCACAACCCCTCCCCCATGCTACAATATTGTTCAATACAGAACATCCCAACATGAGTCTTACCATCCTTCTCATTTAATAAAAATTTATACAAGATATATATATACACACAAGATAAGAAAGAGAGATGTCCTCTTATGAGTTTATGGTGATTTGAATAGATGAAGTTTGCAAACACCAATATTTTAAACTATTCCTTTGCTTGGTGCCCCTGAAGTTTTCACACTCTGGGACAATGCATAATAATAAGATTTGGGAATTCAAAGAAATATGCCTTCCTTTGAAACATGGAAAAGGATGCTTGTGAAAAGAGAAGTAGGAAAGAAGAACAGACATAATGCATTCCTCAGGCAGATCTCTTACAGGAGGGATTGCTTATATATGGAAGGTGACTTGAAATTGTTTTCCTCAAAACTATTTATGTCCATGTACCCCTTGGAAAGTCTCTGTATAACCCCAGTTTGAAGACTGTTGCTATAGTTTTAACTCCATTCTTTTGCTGCTTTGGTTCTCTTAAATCATTTTGGTAAACATGCGTTTAGTGGAGGAGACAGGATATTTGTAATAGAGATTTTTAGTAACTATAGGCTTGCTTAAGGTTTTCTTTAAATCTGAAATGATGAATATAGAGCCCATGTTTTAAGGATGCTTGTGAAGTGTTCCCATGTGTGTGGCCAGTCTCCACCTGGAGAGCTGCTTTATCATCCCTCACAGGGCCTTCTGTGGGCTACAGAATCTTGATTGTGACTGACAGAATATTGCAGTTTCTTCTAACTGCATTATAACCCAGAATATGTGGAAGCTTTAAAAGAATTTGATTGTAAAGCTTCTAAATCAAAGCTCTCATTTCTTTTTAAATTTATTTGCAAACTTCCCATGTCAAAAGAGAATTATATTGTACTTGTCTTTATAGATGTATTTTTCCTAGTAGGTCATAGTATTAGTTATCTACTAACAATTATCCCAAAATTTATTGGCCTAAAACAACAAACAGTTATCATTACACAGTTTCTGTGCGTCAGAAATTCAGGAATGGTTTAGCTGGATGGATTTGGCTCAGGTTGCAGCTAAGACATGGGGCTGCAGTCATCTGAAGGCTTGACTGGGGCAGGAGGCTCCACTTCCAAAGTCATGAAATGACTATAGGAAGGAGGCCTCAGTTCCTTGGCATTATTGGTGAGAAGTCCCAGTTTCTTGCTGTATGGGCCTCTTCATGGGCCTGCTTGAATATCTACACAACATGGCTGCTTTCTTCCCCTAAAGTGCGTGATCAAAGGAAAAGAGCAAGGAGGAAGTCACAATGCCTTTTATATCCTAATCTCCGATGTCATAGACTGTCACTTCTACCATTCTATTCACTGGAAGCAAGTCACTAAATACAGCCCACATTTAAGGGGAGAAGAATTAGATTCTACTCTTTGAAGGAAGGAGTATCAAATGATTTGTGGACATATTTTAATACCACCACAGTCATGTATCTGGATCAAAAGTAGGTTGCTCTTCTTCTTTGACTTAGGCTTTCCATCTTAGATAAAGCCAGGATAGAAATATATCTCTGTTTTCAAGAGAAGGCACAGATACAGTGAATGACAGGCCCACTTACACAGTTAGAAAATGATGGTCTGGGATTAGCTCAGGTCTTCTGACAGCAGTAATTCCTTCTACTCTTTCATTGTAGTTTTCAACCCAATTATGTCAATAAACATTTGAAAATAAGTCTGTCTGTTAATAACTCACCAGTGCATGGTTGAAAAATGACCATGCAACAGTGCATTATCTATTTTTGTCCTTATTTGAGCACCATTAAAATATTTCATTGGGATAATATCCCCATTAACCAAAGAAGAAACAGATTCCTATGTAAGGAACCATTTCCATGGAAATGATTTTCAATTGTTCAGATTATCTTTCAAAATATTTGACCTGTTTGTTGAAAATGGTACATTGGAAAATAAAAGTTTGTTTTGTTTCCTTTTAATGACTTGAACTTTTTTTGATTAATTCTACAAAGATTTTTCATTTAACAGATTTGTAGCTAAGAGTTGGCAGCATGACAACCTGTGTACGCTTTACTGTCTTTAGAACATCATTACACTGTCCTAAAAGGTCAGGCATTGTAAGAGGTGCTGATAATTTGGGTCCTTGTTAACAGCAAAGACAAGAAAATAACTGAAGTAATTATTTCTCAACTGTTCACAAGATAGTTGAAATTTGATTTCAGAGACTCCATATTATAGTAGATTTTTCTTTGTTTGTAAACAATGGTTATCTTGGTCCTGGAAATAATCATGCAGTTTTTAAATAGATAATACTACTTGTGTATCACTAGCAACTTTTCTGAATCATCTCTTTAAAAATAATGGCCTGGTAGGAATGTCATAAAACTACTCAGAGTACGTGCCCGTGGAAGGCTCCTGATATTTGCCATTGGTTTTGTTATAATGGCTCAAAAAGGGAGTTATTCTATTTGGTCATACTGTTGGTTCTTTATCCTAGACATATGTCTACAAGCAGCATACTTCTGTGGCAAGTCCTCCAAATTATAACATTCTCAGCCAATCTTGTAAAATAAAAAATCCCTTTGCTAATGGGAGAAGCACTTGGGGGAGGCACTTTATTAAACTTTCAGCCATGAAGTACAAATATCATTATATCCTTTGGTTTCTCCCTTGAATTATCTATCCTATTAGTCAACTCACAGTGTATTATAAAATGAGCATACCTGCTCCTCAACTACATTTCTTTTGCTATATTACAAGATGAGTATTTGTCTCTAGCAGGAAGAGCACTGATAGGTGTGTGGTCTTTGGAGAAGGCTGAGTTAGGGGGAGAAGAGAGGCAGGATCTTATTGCTGAGGTTTATGTTTAGAACTGTGCTCTCTCCTTTCAGTGCAGTACATGGGCACCCTGTGAGGTGATAAGTACATTGTCTGATTGGTCTCACTCCAAATTTGCTACCCTTTGTTAAGGGCAGGGCTGGTGGTATAAAGATTGGGTGTAGAAAGAACGGCCCAAGAGACGGAAGCAGCAGCACGTTAGAAGGCAAGGAGGACGGGGTGGCAAAGCTCATTTTTGGGCTCCAGGTTTGGACCGTGGTGACAGTCAGACTGTTGACTTTTGGGGAGGCAAAGAATGTCTATTACTATTTTAAAAATAAAATTCGTTCTTGACAAAATACAGATAAATAAAAAGAAGAGAACAACCAAACAAAAAGGGTCATATTCTCACTGCTCAGAGAATCCATGTTAACATTTAAAATGTAACAAAATTAACATACTGTCATGTTTAGAAAATCTAACTAAAACAGAAATATGCAAATGAATAGTTCAGGCATCTTTTCCTGCTCACCTTTCTAACCCAATCCACTTTTCCAAAGGTGACCACTGTTAACAGTTTCTTAGTATTCCTTAAAAAAGAGTAAAAACCTATTTGGGCCTGATAGAGTGCAAATCAGCTAAGACTGAAAAAGAAAGAAAGATTCCCTTCCATCATTAAAGCCAAGGGGCTAGACACAGATAAAATCAGATGCAAAGTTAACAGAAAACATTCTTTCTCGCATGATTGTGCAGCAGCTGTAAGATGCTATAATGGCCTCCTTTCTGAGTGGCTCCTGCTTTCTTACTGATGACTGCCCCAAAGCCCTACTTTGCTATACTCATCTGTTATCAAGAGACCCAATCTTGCCAAAGTCCCATCATCTCAAGGCAGCACTCAATCTCCTAATGCTGCCTTGGGAAAGCAACCAACCCAGAACTGATTGCCACCCCCTTAAACTCTCCTCAGAATCCTTTAGCAAGAACCCAAACCTTATAAAAGATGTGTCCACCGTTCTCCTGGAGGGCCTTCCCTCACTGCATCAAGACAATAAATCTGACCTTGTCATACTACCAGCTTATCCTTGGTGGTCTTTGGCTGTTCAGGCTTTAACATAAGCAATTTTCTTTTCTTTTTTTTAAAAAAAATATTTAATTATTTAGGCTGCGCTGGGTCTTAGTTGCAGCACGCAGGATCTTCACAGCATGCAAACTCTCAGTTGAGGCACGCATGCGGGATCTAGTTCCCTGACCAGGGATTGAACCTGGGCCCCCTGAATTGGGAGCGTGGAGTCTTACCCACTGGACCACCAGAAAAGTCCCACATAACCAATTTTCTATTCATCTATCTGCTTTTTAATTTACAAAAATGATTTACTTTACACACTGATTTGCATATGCCTTTATTGTTTAATGATAAATCTTGGAGACCCATCTATGTCAGAGTATAAAGATCTACTACTGCAAAGTTTCCAAACTAAGAATGTACCATAATTTGTTTAAATGTAAGTCCCCTATTGACACACACACTTCAGCTACTCCTAGGTTTTTGCTATTGCAAAAAAGGTGGCAATTAACATCTTTACACACATATCACTATAAATTTGTGGTTGAACTACCCAGCATCCACTCCCAACTTCTCCCTTCTCCACGGTACCCAGCTTTTCTATCTGAGGAAGACAGCCCATCTTTATCTCCAGGGATTGATTCTGATTGATTTAAGCCATGTAACAAAATCAGAAGTGTGCCTTTGCCTTAATTTAGTCTAATTAGGCTAAACATAAGCATTGTTGCTTGGAACATGGACCCCAGAGTGCTTTCTATATCCTACAATATCTGTAGCCCCAGTTGGGACTGATAATCATTTAATGACCACTATGGAAAACATTGGTTAGCTAAATTAACCCTGGAAATTTGAGTGGAAAGGAGAGAATCTCATGCTATTGTTGAGCTGCTGGATCACCCAACCCTGAAGTCCATCTTAGGCGGATGCTATTGGTTCCCTACCCCTACCCACTTGTCTTTACTACTTCAGTGCACACTGCTCCGACTTTTGTCAGTACTGAATTCTTTGCCTGAGGGCTTTCTCTTACCGCTGGAGTCCCTTTTGCTGTCTACTTAGCAGGATGGAATGAATGTCCCTCAGGGACAGCTCTCAACCAGTGACTCATGGTATAAATACCCCTCCCTGCTAGGGTGGATTACCTCTGAGGCAAATGTTTTACACTGGCTCTCAGGGTTTCCCTAGTGGAATTAAACTCTGGTTGTCCAGGATTCCCTGGTGGTCCAGTGGTTAAGACTCCGTGCTCTCCATGCAGGGGCCCTGGGTTTGATCTCTGGTCAGGGAACTAGATCCTGCATGCTGCAGCTAAAAAACAAAATCCCAGATGCTGCAACGAAGATCCCACATGCCGTAACAAAGACCCGGCGCAGCCAAATAAATAAATAAATATTAAAGAAAAAAAAAAAACTCTCGTTGTCCACAGTGGAAATTAGCTTGATACTGTACCTTCTATCGGCTCCCTTCTTGTCCCTGTCACACCTTTCCATTCTTTTATTGGTGTTTCCTTCACCTTCCAAAAGTAGCCCAAACTATTAACCATCTTACTCCTGAATTTTGCAAGTCTTTGAGCCAACAAGCCCCCTTTATTGTTTAAGCCGGATTGCACTTATTTTCTGTTACTTGCTAGAAAAGGGCTCTAAATGATACATATCTTTGGGGGCGTTATCTGAGGAGTGAGTCAATTTTGTGAACATACCTGAGCAGTGAATATTTTGGGGCTGGTACACACATTTTGCATGTGAATAGATATTGTCCTCCAGAATGCTTCTACTAATTTGCAAGAGATTTATCTCTCTAAAAAATAATCCTTACTTTAGTTACCCAGATCTTTCTCTTTTCTTTACAAAAGTACCCAATGGTACTGAGCACTAAAGTGAATTTGAATAACCTGAAGCTTTTTAGAATCCTCATAGCCTGTTCCAGGAACTGCCACCCAATCAATTATGCTTTGCACATAACTGAGAATGTTCTATAGCAACCCAACAGAGAAACATTGTCTTCCTTTTTATGGAGTTTCTCATTTGTTTACTCTCAGTGCAACTCTGTGTGAATTACTTCCCCATTAAGAGCTTAGGTTTTACAGCTATCATTTATTCAACATTGTAGCTGTGCTGAATTGGACTATTGATCAATTTCACATGGTGGTGAGCAAGTTGCAGGCCAAGTAATTTTCCCCCATGGACACAGCAATGTTATTGTGAAACATATTCATAGAAATATCTACCCCAGTGAGATACCGGGTTTTTTGGAGGTTTTTGTTTATCACTGATGGTCTAAATACCATCTGATATAAACAAATTTCAATAATATACATAATGTCTTTGAGACAAAAGTAGCTAGGCCTCAACCTTTTTGATAACAGAAGACTTAGTCTGTTATGCGCATACGCTAGTCCAGACCCATGGGGTTCCATTTAAAACACATCATGTTTAAAGTTTCTAACTCAGCTGACCCTCAGAGCTCTGGAAAAAGTGAACTCGTATCTTCCCTCCCTTACCTTTTCTGTCCCTTTTAAAAGTATTCCTTTCTCAAAGATAGCATTTGGCATACTTTGTGTTAGAGATTTGCCCTGTTCATCCTCCTCCTCATGAAATCCCATTCATAATTTCAGTGAGGTTAAGGGTAGAGATTAAGGTTTTATCACTTTTAATTTAAGAATACCACGGAGAAAAAGAAACAAAAGATTTCTCTTATGGACCAGGATATGCTCTGTTTTGGTAAATGTTCTTTGTGCACTTGTAAAGAATGTGTATATTGCAATTTTTGAAGTGTTGCATGAATGTTAATTAGGCATTTGGTTGATAGTGGTGTTCAAGTCTTCTGTATCCTTATTTGTTTTCTATTTGTTCTTTCAATTATTAGAAAAGGGTGGGGAAATCTCTAAGTATAATTATATATTTGTCTATTTCTCCTTATACTTCTATCAGTTTTTAATTCATGTAATCTGTTACTAAGTACATACAAACTTAGGATTGTCATGTCCTCTCGTTGAATTGGACTCTTTATGAAATGACCCTCTTTACTCTTATTAATATTATTTACTCTGAAATCTACTTTGTCTTATATTAAAGTAGCAACTCCTGCTTTATTTTAGATTAGAATAGTATCTTTTCTCATCTTTTTAGTTTTAACCTACTTCAGCCTTTATATTTAAAGTATATCTCTTAAAAGTAGTATATAGTTGGGTCTTGGCTTTTTTTAATTCAATCTGACAATTTCCATTTTAATTGGGTGTTTAAACCATTTACATTTCATGTTTTAGTAGCGAGTTATTGCTGCAGAATAATCTTACCACAAACTTAGCAGCTTGAAACAACACCCATTTATTATCTCACTGTTTCTGTGTGCCAGGAATTAAGGCACAGCCTAGCTGAGTCCTCTGCTTCAGGGTATCTCACAAGGTTGCAATCAAAATGTCAGGCAGGGCTGGGGTCTCATCTGAGGCTTGACTGAGGAAGAATCTATTTCTAAGCTAATGTGGTTGTTGGCACTATTCAGTTCCTTGCATGCTGTCAAAAGGAAGGCTGCCTTCAATTCCTTGCCGTGTGGACTTCGTCATATGGCAGCTTACTTAATCAAAGCTAGCAAGGGGAATAGTCAATAAGAGAGAGTCTGCTTGCAAGATGAAAATTATAGTATTAGGTAGCAGTCATGGAGGTGACATTCTACATTCTATTGGTTAGAAGCAAGTCACAGGAGAGGATTACACAAGGGCATGAATACAAGGAGACAGGGATAATTGGGGGCCATCTTAGAGTCTTTCCACCATGTATGTGATTACAGGTATGGTTGGGTTTATATCTACCGTCTTTCTATTTATTTTCTATTTTCTAAAAGTATACTGAGGTATATTTTTAGATTACTATAAATATTCTTAAGCTTTCTTCTGAGTTGCAGTTAAGTTACTTAGAAACAGTTTGATACTTTTGAGTCTTGCTTATAATTGTCATTAGGTGAGATCAGTGCTGCGTAGTCTAGTGCTGTATTTCCCTCACAACTGAGGTAAAACCCTTTTTAGTATTCTTCCCAATGCCCTATGAATTATAAGTTTTCCACCCAGCCTGATAGGAATGGGCACTATTTTTGGCCCTGTGTGATCTCCAGGGATTTCTCCTTTTAAACTTCTCTGGTGTTCCTTTCCTCATGTGCATGTGCTAACTCATATGTTGAATATTCAAGGGGCACCCTCTGCAGATCTCCAGAGTTTCCTTCTATGTAGCCTTCTCCTCTTTGGTATTCTGCCCAATAACTCTTACTGCTTTGGCCTCCCAGCTCTATATTCTCAACACAGAAGTCTGCCAGGACTGTCCTGGGTTTCTTTCTGTATGCAGTAAGCTGGGGCAATCATAGGGTTCATCTCATTTATTTAAGATCATTGTCTTTTGTTGCCTGATTATGACATCATGAAAGCCATTTTTCATACATTTTGACCATTTTTTCTTTTGGCAAGAAAGTAAATCTGGTGCCTATCATTCTATCTTAGCTGGGAATGGACGTATCCTCTATATCCTCTTTCATTTTTAATCCTCTACAGGCAGTCAGTGTTCAATTAATAATTGAGCCTAGTTTAGTATATGGCTTATATTGTTGAGAAAAGCGTGTAAGTCTGGGTTAGGTTGGATGCTTCGGAAGTAGACCCTGAGATTTGGATTCTTTTGCAAATGCCCTATTGAGGAAGTGTTCTCAGGAAAAGAGGATGGGGAGTAGTGGGCTAGGACAAAGGGCGGAATCAAGCAAGGATGTGATTTCAGCTCAAGACTATTTCAACCTGATCCTTTGGGGAGCTCTAGAGCACAAATTGTTCTGCAAAGATGGTTCACCTTTTAGGCAGATGCGGGGATGGGGGGCTTTTGTGCATCCTTGTTACTGCCTCTTGCAGGGAATTACCTGCCCAGCAACACAGCTTCCAATCATACAAAGACAATTTTCTAGAGAAGGAGGCAGCTGCAAGCCTTTAACAGCCAACACTCACAGCATCTGGGGGATAGATGTCTGGACTGAGTAAAGCCATCTGAGGCACAACAACAACAATATCCCCTATATTGTTTATGAGTCTATCCCCAAAATGCCTTGTACTCAGTAGGCATTCTGTATGTTAGTGCCTTAAGGTATAGAACTACAGCAATTATCATTGTTTTGCCGAAATCCTACTTTCGGTTTTAAGGTTCAATGGAATCGCTGGCAAAATAACTACTTGTTTCACACAAATAAACAGCTTTAATCAATTCTTTAATGAAAGGTGACTTAACTTAATCTTGATATACAATCATTAGAAGGAAAGGAATAAGAATATTAGAGAGACATAACAGGGTATGCATCACTGAATTGGGCTGACACCTACTTCCAGATCCAAACAGCAGATGGGAGGTCCTGAGTGACAGCGATCTGGAGCCCCAGTTGGGAAGGGTCCTGGGCGGTGCGTCCACCCCACGGGTGAGACTTCAGATTGGAGTTCTGGGGTCTTCCGTTCATAATTCCAGGCCGCAAACCGATATTAGTTTGCGCAAAAACGGCTCTGGTTCAATTGTAACAATGCTGCTAATTTCACCACATTAGTCACAAGATTTTCTAGACCCCAGGGGACTGGCCAGGTCCCCAGGGCTCAAGAAATTCCAAGACCCACTCCCTTTCTTATCGTAAGTGCCGCTTGACTTGCTAGCAGCAATTGTTAGGTGAGCAAGCGAAGGGCAGTCCAGGCAAGGTCACAGGTCAGGCAGAGGCCTGCTTCTGTCTCTGAAGCCTGAACAAAACTACTTTATTAATTTTCTCAACAATCATATCTCCAAGGAATAAATTATTTCATATTGGTAATTTTCTAGGTATTGAAGATTGCACTTTGAAAAACTTTTTGATGAGAATGTTTCTAAAATGTGTCATATATTTTCCTTACATCACACAGAGCAGTGGTCTCCAACCTTTTTCGCACCAGGGACCGGTTTCGTGGAAGACAATTTTTCCATGGATCAGGGTTGGGGGGGATGGTTTGGGGATGATTCAAGCGCATTACGTTTATTGTGCACTTTATTTCTGTTATTATTACCTTGTAATATATAATGAAATAATTATACAACTCACCATAATGCTGACAGGAGGCGGAGCTCAGGTGGTGATGTGAGCGATGGGGGCAGCTGTAAATACACTCGCCCACCGCTCACCTCCTGCTATGCGGCCCGGTTCCAGGGGTTGGGGACCCCTGACACAGAGGATGAGATCAGAATGATCTTTCCATGATGACTCAGGGTAATAATTTAGAAACCTCAAACGCTTTGCTGGGGTGAAAATCAGCAGGAATTTTCTTTTCTAAATATTTAGGTGAATATTGGAAGCACAGTATAAGGCAGCATGCTGGGCTGTCAGGTATCAGCTGTCATCACTCTTAATAGTACACTGGGTTCTTGAAAGTTTCTTTAACTTCAAATCTCTGAGGTCTGAGAAGTCCAATGATCAAAGATATCAGGTTTATGAGAAAGTAAACTGCAAGTTATGTCCTGAGGGCCTCTTCTAGAGTGGATTACAAGGTTTTAGTGCTTTGGCAATTGACAGATGATGTATCAGGTGCTAAAACATGCTGGTGTTTGGTTCTCATTTGTGCTGCTGCTCTGCATCCTGGGATGCTCTAAACTTCAGCATCTCTGGGAATACTATATTCGGAGTCCATCATTATTAAGTTGATGGTTGATTTTTCAGATGAGAGAAAGAGTTGATTTGACAAATTTCATCCTTATGGGCATTAAGGAATTGAAGAAAAGATGAAATTTGTTTTTTTACTAATTTTCTGACTTAGAACCTTTAGAAGTCATTTGTTGTTTTTACAGTCTGAGATTAGGGAAGGTTTTAAAGTAGTGAAGAATTAGAATGGATTGTAAGAAAATGAGATTGTTTGCATTTCAGTATTTCATGACCTCCAAGACCTTTTTTTCCCCCAGAAAAATGGCAGTGAATTCAGTGGTACTTCTGTGTGATAAATAGGGGCTCTGCCTTAAATTGAAACTGAAAATAGAAAGTATCCTGATACCTGGAGCTTTTTTCTTCTTAATGGTCTTACTGCTCAGGAACTGAATGTGAGCTGAGAGGTGAGCACTGAGATCCAATGGGTTTGGTACAGTGATGTGCTGGAGCCTGCTCTATGAGAGCCAGTTGTGTATGTCTCTTTCCAACTCTACCTTAGTGATGTCCTATTGATAGCTTGAAATTGGCCATGGTGGGAATGTTTACACAATGGATATTGGCAAACACTATAAAGCAGGCTTTTTTTTTTTAAACCCAAAGAGCCAGTTGTTAAACATTTTCCAATACACCACTGATCTCTAGACCAGTGGCCTTAGCCACAAGCACTAAGTAATGCTTTATTCAAGGTGACTTTTTTTTTTAAAAATTGAGGTATAATTGACATATAACACTGTATTAGTTTCAGGTGTACAGTATAATGATTTGATACTTGTATATATTGCAAAATGATCACAATGTCTAGTTAACATCCATCACCATACATAGTTAAAACTTTTCTTTCTTGTGATGAGAACCTTTAAGATTTACTCTTAGCAACTTTCAAATATGCACTACAATATATTAACTGTAGTCGCCATGCTGTACATTACACCCTCATGAGATATTTATTTATTTATTTATTTATTTATTTATTTACTTATTTATTTATTTTGCGGTACGCGGGCCTCTCACTGTTGTGGCCTCTCCCGTTGCGGAGCACAGGCTCCGGACGCGCAGGCTCAGCGGCCATGGCTCACGGGCCCAGCCGCTCCGCGGCATGTGGGATCCTCCCGGACGGGGGCACGAACCCGCGTACCCTGCCTCGGCAGGCGGACTCTCAACCACTGCGCCACCAGGGAAGCCCGAGATATTTATTTTATAACTGGAAATTTGTACCTTTTGATCCCCTTCATCCATTTCGCCCACCCCATCCCAGAGCCTCTGGCAACCACCAATCTGTTCTCTGTATCTATGAGCTCAGGGTTTGTTTGTTTTTTTCCTGACTCCTCATTTAAGTGAGATCATGTGGTATTCACCTTTCTTTGTCTGACTTATTTCACTTAGCATAATACCCTCAAGGTCCATCTCTGTTGTTGTAAATGGCAAGATTTCCTTCTTTTTATGGCTGAATAATATTCCATTGTATATATATACACCATATTTTCTTTATCCTTCATCATCGATGGACGTTTAGATTGTTTGATGTCTTGGCTATTGTAAATAATGCTGCAGTGAACATGGGGTGCATATATCTTTTTCATTTGCTTCGGATGAATACCCAGCAGTGGAATTCCTAGAGCATATGATAGTTCTATTTTTAACTTTTTGAGGAACCTCCATACTGTTTTCCATAGTGGCAGCACCAATTTACATTCCCACCAACAATGCACAAGGGTTCTCTTTTATCCACATCCTCGCCAACACTTGTTATTTCTTGTCTTTTTGATAACAGCCATCTTAACAGGTGTGAGGTGATATCTCACTGTGGTTTTAACTTGCATTTTCCTGATGATTAGCAATGCTGAGCGTCTTTTCATGTACTTTTGGCCATCTGTATGTCTTCTTTCGAAAACTGTCTGTTTAGATCCCCTGCCCATTATAAAATCAGATTGTTAGCTTTATTGCTATTGAGTTGTGTGAGTTCTTTATATGTTTTGGATATTAACCCGTTATCACATGTGTGGTCTGCAAATATTTTCTCCCATTCTGTAGGTTGCCTTTTCATTTTGTTGATAGTTCCCTTTATTATGCAGAAGCTTTTTAGTTTGATGTAGTCCCACTTGTTTATGTTTGCTTTTGTTGCTCAAGGCGACCTTCTTGGACAAAGAAAAATTAGACTCAGATGAACTTAGAGCCATTAAATTACTAAAATGTTTCTATCTTTCTGTCAGGAGAGACAGTATCAGCAAATCCAAACCCTTTATTTATTTGTTTTTAACCAAAAGGAAACTGAGTCTAATAAATAAGTAGAAAGCAACTTTGCCAGATCATATATTGTATAAAGAGTAGGGTTTGGATTAGAGCCAGGTCTCTTGACTCTTTGACCAGAGAGTTTTAAAAAATTATTTTAAATAGTACATATTATTGTTAATAATATAAAGGTAATGCTATGAAATGAAATATTTACTAAGAAATATATTACCTATTAAGTATATTAATACTTAATGTATAAATTAATAATTTAATACCTAGTGTGTTATAGGCACAGAACTGGCAACTTACGGTATGATCTCATTTAACCCCTACCACAATCATGTGTATTGTAATCCCCATTTTACCAGAAAAGAATCAAAGATGAGAGAGATTATATAATTTATGCGAGTTCACACAGCTAGGGGTAGCAGAAGCGGGGTAGCAGAGGCAGCGAAGCAGAAGGCTCTTCTGTTTTGAAAGCCTACTCTTCTCCATTTGCTGGATTGCCTTTATAAACATGACATTAGCAGGCTGGGATTGCATCCCAATAGGAGACACATTTATTTACTTCAAAAATGCTTTGGAAAATAAAAGAACTAAGCACAAAAATGAGACTTTCCTCTTAAACTACAGTGCTTCTTTCTATCGTGCTCTCCCCGTCTTTCACAGAGACCTGTAGAGGGAAATGGCCTGCCCTTCACAGCAGTGAGCTTTGTGCCTTTGCAGTGCTCCCCTGAGCTTGTGAAATTCCTGCTGTGTCACATTGCATTGGTCCTGCTGGGAAAATTTACTGATCAAGCTTGATTTCTCCTCTGATAACCCACCCTTTGTCAATTTGGTTAATGTTATTCGTTTATGTGGTCTACTGGAGGGAAATTTAGCACAGCTTCTGTTTGCCTTTTAGGAAATCAAGTTTTCTTTTTTGTTAAATTTTGCCCACAGGTATATTCTTGTATGTGTGAATGTGCTTGTGTGTTTAATATCGTAGCTTATAACAGAAATTCTTCTTTGAAGCAAAAGTAATTCTTCTTGAATACAATGTAGCCTTAAACTCTCAAAGCATATATGAACGTATTCTTAAAGCTGAAAAATATACCTCCTTGAGCTAGCTGATTAATTTTTAATTTAGGATGTTTTCTTAAAAGATAAAATATTCTCCATTTTTTTGGTGAAGTGATAATAGTTTTAGAATGTGTTTCCAAATTGCACTGCCAATTCAAGTCTGGCAATAGTTCAAGTAGGCTGTAATAAACAGTTGAAAAGGCTCAGAAGTATGTGTTCCCATTAAGGGCACAGGACTGGAAGGGCTATAACTGAAGAGTGTTTCTGAGTAACTGCATGTCTAGGTGTAAAGTCTTGGAATCCAAGGTGAAATGCTGACTAGATTACTCATGTGATGCTGTGTTGGATAAACACAGGCACCCATGTATCTGGGAAGTTGAGTGTAGCTATATTCATCTTTAACCTGAGAACAGTCCTTCTTTACCTGTCAAGCTTGTCTTGGTAGGCTCAACATGCAGCCATAGTAGGACCATTCAGGGAGTGCTGGAGGTGGAGGATGGGTTGTGGCTGCTGAACAGTTCATATCTGAGATGGCGTCAAGAATGGTGTGATGACGGGAGACCCAGGCAGATGTTCTTCTTATTCAAAGACTGTTCTGGCTCTCTGTAGCTGGATATCAAGACACCGCAAAACAGGGCTTAAGAAAATAACACTCACTTATTTTGCTTACCAATGTGGCAGTTGACTGGGCTTAGCCAGGTAGCTTCTCTTGGGATCTATCTGATGGTTTCAGTCATAGTAGCTGATGTTGGGGCCATCTCAGAGGCTCCTTCACTCTTATGTCTGGTGCCTGTGCTGGGGAAATCCAAAGAGCTGGGGGTTGGAAAGGTGGGGATCCCTGGGCATCTCTGCCTTTGTATGGCCTCACCATATGGTCTCTCCAACATGGTGCCTACAGGCAGCCAGATTTGTTAGATGGTGGATGAAGGTCCTCCAAGAAGTTGTCCCAAGAGATAACATATAAAAGCTGCCAGACACATAGTGGAGAACCTAAATAGTAAATATTATGTTCATCCAAAGGGATTTTGAGTTTAGAACTCCAAGCAAGCAGATTGCCAGTAAAAGCATTATTCTTTTCATAGGAGAGTATATATAAGACTGGCCTATGGCATTGGAGACTGTGGGGTGTGTAGAGGTGTGCTTGTGTGTGTGTGTGTGTGTGTGTGTGTGTGTTGGGGCCTGTAAACAATCTTATGATTCCCAGAATCTGCCAGAGTTTCCCCTTGCTTCTGGCTAGAGAGAAAAGAGAGAGGAATTCACAAGATCCTGTCCCTCTCCATCTCTAGCTTCTTCTTTGTAATCTCAGGTTTTTGTGTGGCCCTGTATCACCATCAGTCCTCCACCAGGGAACATGTCTAACTACCAAGTTGTATGGCAGTAATCTGGCATATCATAGATGAGGCTATGCATTTCACTTGGTTCTAACCATGCTTAAGTGGCTCAGCCTTTAAAGCTTATAAAATTAGTTCAGCTCAAACACAGGTAGGTATCTTGCTCATTGCTAATTGGACAAAAAATGTAATTACCATAAAGTAAAAAAACATGTTGAGAATAAGCAAGGGCTCCTTAGTCTAAATGTATCTCATTTGGAGGATGGGGAAGGTTTTTTTCAAGAAGAAGGGTAGGCATTTTGCTAGGGAAATTGAACCTTGAGAGACCAGAGTTTAAATATATTATATACTTACTTGATTAACCCGTTTAATAGCTGGTTAAAGATTAATTGTACATCCAGCTCTAGAAGCATGTTTTATTTACTCATCTTTCATCTCAGCTGGTGTTTGTTTAGTTTTAAAAGCACCTTTAGTGCTGTCCTTTGAGCTTTCTTTGTGGTAATAAGTTAATTGAGAAAAGTAGGGGCCTAAGTGTTTAAGAAATGAAATTATATGGCCATTAATTTGTGAGGTTCCGATTATCTTCTCATTCAGGAAATTTAACATTCATTTCAGAATCATAAATAAAGGAGAGATGACAAGTCCAGTTTTATGAACCAAGGCGCTGGCTACAACCACTTAAGAAAATTACCCTAAGTTTAGTTTCTAATTGCCTTGATCCAGTTGTGTGAATTACTCTCATTTGTTTTTGCTTTTCCATAACAGTAATAATGGGCCACACATTTCCTGTAAAGAATAGTTGACTCATTAAGAGTATGTTTAGTGCTATTTGACCAAAGGTAATGTTCTGGGAAATTTATTTAGTGTATTCCATCCTCTTGTCCTGGTGTCTCCTTCCTGTTTCTCTTTATCTCTATGATGCTCATGTATCCTTGAAGACTCTACCTAAGCCCAGAAGGACATCTCCACTCCTCAAATTGGGTGAGTTGCCTTGTCTCAGTGGGCATAGGCCTGCAATGCACACATTCATTTATGGTTTCTATCACTTGAAACAAAAGCAAGTAATTATCTGTTTAGATGTCTTTTGCCTGACTAGATACTAGTTTTCTGAGGACAGGAACATTCTTATTCAACAGTGTAACCACAACACTGAAAGAAAATCATACATGCTAGGGAGAAATTGTGCCCCAAACTCAGGGCACATGGTATGCACCCAATAAATGCTTGTGGAATGAATGTGTACAAATATTCTGGATTTTTAACTGGTGCCTTTCAGAAGCCCAAATCAATGTGAAGTTGACTTGATAAAGAAGGATATGAGCCATTTTGATGAATGGAAAACACAGTTTTGAATCTGGAAGAACGATTTGCAAATACATATTGCAAACCAATAATTACGCTTAATAATAAACCAAACTCTGCAGTTTGCTATTGTTGGATTTTATCATCTGTGAACCCTAGCTGATTGATAAATAAGGTATTAGTTATCTGTGGCTATGTGACAAATTACCCAAAACTTAGTGGCTTACAACACACCTTTATGATCTTCCAGTTTCTGTAGGTCAGGAATCTGGACAAGGTTTAGTAGCATCCTCTGCTTCAGGTCAGGCGCTCTCACAGGTGGCAGTCATCTCAAAGACTGAGTGGGCAGGATCCACTTCCAAGCTCACACTCATGTGGTTGTTGGCAGGATTCCGTTCCTCGTGAGTTGTTGGACTAGGGCCTCAGTTCCTCATGAGCTGTTGGCAGGAGGCCTCCCTCAGTTCCTTGCCACGTGGGCCAATCCATGGAGCCTCTCACAGCTGGCAGTTGGCCTCACCAGGGGAGCAAGCCAGAGGGCAGGAGAGGGTGCCAGCAAGAGAGCGTGCTAGCAAGACACAGTCACAGTGTTTTGTAACCTAATCTTGGAAATGAATCTCACCATTTTTACTATATTCTATTCGTTACTAGGTCCAGCCTACACTCAAGGGGAAGGGATTGCGCAAGAGTATGAATGCCAGGAGGCGGGAATCATTGGGAGCTGTATCAGAAGCTGCCTACCACAAATAATAAAAAATTAAGAAAATTACAAAATGTATAACACAATGTCAGGAAGTATAAAAATAAAACATACTAGTATGATTGAACTATGAAGAGAATGGACATATAGGAAGGACAAGAAAGTTTAAGCCCAAATTCTTAAATGCTTAATTCTTTAATCCTCAAGCATTCATTGACTGTTTATTTGGTGCCAAGCATCACAGTATGCTCACGGCACCCCAGAAGGGAATAGAACTGTATTAATGACTGAGGAGCTTAAAGATTAGTGAAAGAAATAAGAACGGAGAAAAAAGAACCATTGTGGAAAATGGCATAATACAAGTACTTTAATAGTGTTTTTGGAGTATAGACGTAGCGTGGGTGTCAGGAAAACTGAGAGTTGCTGAAAGTTGTTCAGGGAAGTGAGTGATGAGGAAGAGTTCCCTAAGCACAGAGTGGCGAGAGGAAGAAGAGCTTGTGTAAGGGAAGAAATGTTGCTTATTTGGGATTTCCGAAATCAGGATTTTGCTGATCATATAAATACACGGAAAAATCGTTAAGTGGTTGGAAGAGAAGTTATTTGAACTGTCCCCCAAGTCTCAATCTCAATGCCAAGGGAAGCTGAGGCAGTTCAAGTCCCAGAGTGAGTAGAGGTGACTGAGAAAAGATAATCTATGGAAGCTGCTCTTGTCTCCTTAGAGATTAGTTGGGCTGGATTTATCTGAATTCATGACTAGTCCTTGATGAGACTTTGAAACATGCACATTTTGTCATTAGGAACACAGTTGAAGCTCTTCTCCTCTGTGGTATTTCTCTAACCTCAGGTACTTGGTCAGTTCTGGGTGGCTTCTGGCCACCTCAGGCTCCACCAGGCGAACCTTGATGCACAGTGCCCCCATCCTGCTCCCCTGGACATGCCTTCCTCCTCTCACCCATCAGAGCCTACTTAACATGTTTCCGCTCCAGAGGGGAACGTAGGAGGAGACTTGAGGTCAGCGTCCAGACTGGAAGAGAATACCTATGCCTATGCCTTCCAATTTTAAGGCCAGAATCTAAGGTAGCAGCAGAAATTATCCACAGTAATATGGGGAGAGAGGTGTGCTTGACTATAGATTATAATTGCATAATTTTGCTTTCAATTGTCTTTTTTCTTGCTTTTGCTGTCACCTCAATTACATTTTCATAAATATACCTCCTTTCTTATGACAGGAGCATGTATTTATTTCTGAGTTGAATTGTTTTTTGCATCATTCAATTTCACACTCTTCAAAATAATGACTATGGGATGCCATTATCTAATGATCAATGAGTTCTCTACTCTGCCAAGTCATTGTCTCCTATTTAGGTTTTTGGGGTTTTTTTAATGTTAGGTTGTATTTTTTAAATTCTGTATGCTAGGGAGAAACTGTAGTTCAGAGAGGGTGACAGAGCTGACATGAACCCAAAACCTATGTTCTTTGTACCAAGCCAAGCAAAAGATCCAGTAGATGAAATTATTGTCTGGAATCTAGGAGAAATCTGAAATGTCAGGAAAGCTTCTGGGCAGTGAGACCTGGGCAAATTGTTTTTCTCTTTTCTTTCTTTTTTTTTTAAAAAAAATTTTATTTATTTAATTTATTTATTTTTGGCTGCGTTGGGTCTTCGTTGCTGCGTTCGGGCTTTCTCTAGTTGCGGTGAGCGGGGGCTACTCTTCGTTGAGGTGCGCGGGGTTCTCCTTGCAGTGGCTTCTCTTGTTGCGGAGCTCGGGCTCTAAGTGCGTGGGCTTCAGTAGTTGTGGCATGTGGGCTCAGTAGTTATGGCTTATGGGCTCTAGAGCGCTGGCTCAGTAGTTGTGGCTCACGGGCTTAGTTGCTCCGCGGCATGTGGGATCTTCCCAGACCAGGGCTCGAACCCGTGTCCCCTGCATTGGCAGGCAGATTCTTAACCACTGCACTACCAGGAAAGCCCTCTCTTTTCCAATAAGGAGGAGGATTCTTCAAACTATAGGTTGATTAGCTTGCTGGCAATCCTTGGAACGAGCGGATGAGTGAGATGAGCTAGGAAAACTTATAAAAAGGAGTGATAATTGACTTTCTGATCCTTTACACTCCCATGGCTATTGATGTAGCTTTTTGGATTTGCCTGTTTATGACATAACATCCAAGATCCCCTTGCCTACTCAAGGGTCATAAAGACCCTCTTCCCTGTTGACCGCAAGGCAGTTCTCAGAAGGATCTTACTTTGTTTTTGAATATAAAAGAAAGCCTTAAATTTCAATGTTTTGGGGAACCAGGATGGGTTATCTCCAGCCTTTGATTGGTAAAAAAAAAAAGTTCTTTCTTTTTAACTGCAATGCAGTTTTTCTCAGTGACATAGTTTGGTTTTAAAATTCTGAGTCACAACAGCCGCATATGAAATTACACTATAATTATGTCCTTATATATCTGTCTCTCCTACTAAATGGGGAACTCCCTGAAGGTTGGAGTCCTGTGTCACTCATCTATGTATTGAAATGCATATAACAGTGCTTGGCACTTAGCAAATTGTAACAAATGCTTGTCCACATAAAGTCATTCATTTGTTCAGATTGTTCAATCTCCCTGAACTTTACCTTCCTTATCTTTATTAGGATAACAGTACAAAAAGCACCCGGCAAATTGTCAGATACGTAGTGGATATTCAATAAATAATGTGACATTCCTTCCCCCTACTTAGAGATGCAATCCGTCAAACCTGAAGTGGTTGATATTATTTAGAGCAGTTAAATGTTCTAGGACCACATTCTCATCTGTTCTAAACTCAGCTTCAAGTTTGCCAGCCTATACATCCCTCTACTTGGCAGGAGAACAGAAGGAAAAGGCTTCCCGGGCATCCTGCTTTCTCTGTCTGACATGAATATGATTTGTGTGCAGACTGCAAGCCTTGTTCCTCCTGCTGGCTGAGCACAGCTGTAAATAACCCCTAACCTTCCAGACACAATTCGTTCTGGTCCAGGCCCCTTTTTTATCCGTCCTTGGTTAAACATCCTGCCTTTTAATTTTTTTGTGCATGACCTTTTGTGTATCTGTTATTCAAATGACTTTATCATTCATTTTCTACTTTGATCAGGAGAGCTCATAAATGTTTAATGCTTACAAAATGGAAACATGATAAAATATCACGTCACTAATATAGTCAAATTAGTACATGTGATTTGAAATCTTATCAGTAGATTAAAGAACTTCATTTTGGCCCTATTTTATTTTATTTTAATTATTTATTTTTTTAAACATTTTGATTGGAGTAAAACTGCTTTATAATGGTGTGTTAGTTTCTGCTTTATAACAAAGTGAATCAGTTATACATATATATATGTCCCCATATCTCTTCCCTCTTGTGTCTCCCTCCCTCCCACCCTCCCTATCCCACCCTTCTAACTGGTCACAAAGCACCGAGCTGATCTCCTTGTGCTACGTGACTGCTTCCCACTAGCTATCTATTTTACATTTGGTAGTGTATATATGTCCATATATACACTACCACTCTCTCACTTTGTCCCAGCTTACCCGTCCCCCTCCCCGTGTCCTCAGGTCCATTCTCTAGTAGGTCTGCGTCTTTATTCCTGTCTTGCCCCTAAGTTCTTCATGACCTTTTTTTTTTTTATATTCCATATATATGTGTTAGTGTATGGTATTTGTTTTTCTCTTTCTGACTTACTTCACTCTGTATGACAGACTCTAGGTCCATCCACCTCACTACAAATAACTCAATTTTGTTCCTTTTTATTGCTGAGTAATATTCCATTGTATATATGTGCCACATCTTCTTTATCTATTCATCTGTCAGTGGATGCTTAGGTTGCTTCCATGTCCTGGCTATTGTAAATAGAGCAGCAATGAACATTGTGGTACATGACTCTCTTTGAATTATGGTTTTCTCAGGGTATATGTCCAGTAGTGGGATTGCTGGATCGTATGGTAGTTCTATTTTTAATTTTTTTAAGGGACCTCCATACTGTTCTCCATAGTGGCTGTATCAATTTACATTCCCACCAACAGTGTATGAGGGTTCCCTTTTCTCCACACCCTCTCCAACATTCATTGTTTGTAGATTTTTTGATGATTGGCCCTATTTTAAAAAGAGGCCAAGTTTACTAATAAAAGGTCTGGGAAAAGTTTTTTTCTTTTTTTTTTTTTTTTAATGGTTCTGCTTATCAGGATGCTGAGGGCCTAAATCTTGAACTTGATTAAAAAGCCAATGGGGACTTCCCTGGTGGTGCAGTGGTTAAGAATCCACCTGCCAATGCAGGGGACACGGGTTCGAGCTGTGGTCCGAGAAGATCCCACAGGCCGCGGAGCAACTAAGCCCGTGTGCCACAACTACTGAGCCTACGCTCTAGAGCCCGCGAGCCACAACTACTGAGCCCACGTGCTGCAGCTACTGAAGCCCACACGCCTAGTTCCCATGCTCTGCAACAAGAGAAGCCACCGCAATAAGAAGCCCGCGCAACACAACGAAGTGTAGCCCCTACTCGCATGCAGCAATGAAGACCCAATGCAGCCAAAAGTCAATCAATAAATAAAATTTAAAAAAAAAATGGAATGTTTTAAAAAAAAAAGCCAATGGGAAGTGGCCCAGGTGGTTATTGTGCAAGCAATTAGGTTTGCCTCACAGCTGGGGACCCCTGAGCTTAGGGAACCTGAATCTTCTATAGTAGGCAGTAAGTAAACCTGCCTGACCTTACACTGGAGACATTATCTTTGTTATACTAGTCAGTAAATGAATCTGCCCTCTGCTCTGAAGAGAGACTCTATCTTTATTGTCCAAGACTGCTCACTACAAACATCCTTCAAAAGATAGTTCATAACAAGGCAGTCAGCACCTCTGCTCACAAGATATGCAGAAACACAAGAGACCCATGGAGAATAGTCCCCCCCCCAGCAGTAGTGGTGGTGGTGGTGCTGGTGGGGGAGATGAAACAAAATTAACTGAGTTGATAATTATTAAAACTGGGTGATGACGATATTGAGGTACAGCCTACTTTTGTATTTTTTGAAATTTTTCCATAAGTAACAAGTTAAAAAAAATAGCAGCTACCATAAGTAAAGTGCTGTGTGACACTCTACATAAATCACAATTGAAAAGACCCAGAGAGACTGTGTCAACTCTTTACCGTCTTACATCTCTACTTCCCTGAGCTGATGTCTGAGGTCTGTTCAGTATATGTTCTTGGAGGCTAATTACACTATTGGTTTGCTAGTGTAATAAGTTCAATATGATTAACTCAAATCTCGACAGGTTAAATAACCACCAACTGTGAAAGTTAGGACTATTGGGGAATGGTAGAAACTTATGTCTCAGTTTTCAATTTATTGGGAGCACAATATACATATCATGTATGCATACTTGTACACATCACAGTATACATTTAACATGTACATATCATGTATGTATCAGTGAGATAGAGGCAAAGGAAGACTTTATTTATCTGTAAGGCCTTTTATTCACATGAATAGTAATCAGACTGTCAAAAAGGAAATCCGGAAAATAATGCCAAAGTGTTTTTAGCAAATGTTTTAAAAATATATATACTTTAATAAAATATAAATGCATTCCTGTTCTAAAAACAGAGGTGTCTAGACTAAAAAGTGAATGTCTTTTTCCCCACAGGCCAAGTACCACCCCCTCGCCAATTTTCCATTTGCCTCCAGAGAAGTAATTACTGTTAACAGTTTGGTGTGTATTCTTCCAGAATAGTGTCTCTAAATTTACATATATTCATATGTAAAAATACAAATATAGTCTTATAAAACATAAATGGGATTATACTATGCATACTTTTATATATCCTGCTTTTCTCACTTAAAAATTTCTTGGATATATTTCAGTTTGAGTATATATGAAACTATTTCCAATTTCAAAACTGTTGCATAGCATTCCTTAGAATGGATGTATCATATTTGAGATATCGAATCTAAGCTCATCTCTCACTGCTGCTAAGAATTTTTCATTGTTATCATGAACCCATATCACGATTGCATTCTGTACCATGTAAGCTCCATGGACCAGTTCCTGCCCCCCTGGGTTTAAAATCTAAGACCACTTCACCACAAACATGTAGTGAGAAGACAATCTCTGTATGTGTGTCAAGAGTTTTGAGACTATTTTTTTTTAATTGTGAAGCTTATTTTAAATTCCCTTTAAAATTGAGAAGGAAGGGAAGCTTAATGAGGGATAGGATATTTACATAGTCTCACAGTAGCTCCTCACTGATTGCCTGTAAAGTCACAAAAGGAAAATCTAGCGAAGGAACCAGACTTTAACCAAATGACCAAAATTATTACCACCAATAAGGGTAAATGGGCATGATGTGCTTCCAGATATGGTACCTGAGAAAGACACATCACTCTTGTAGTATTCCAGCCAGATATGTATCACTTAAATCAAATCATGAGAAATCATTAGATAAACCCATATCAAGGGATATTCTGTAAAATAACTGGCCCATACTCTTTAAAAATAATGAATGAGGGCTTCCCTGGTGGCACAGTGGTTGAGAGTCCGCCTGCCGATGCAGAGGACACGGGTTCATGTCCCGGTCCGGGAAGATCCCACATGCCGCAGAGCGGCTGGGCCCGTGAGCCATGGCCGCTGAGCCTGCGTGTCCGGAGCCTGTGCTCCGCAACGGGAGAGGCCACAACAGTGAGAGGCCCGCGTATCGCAAAAAAAAAAAAAAAAGAATGAAATAAAAATATTGATGAAAGAGAAAAAAAAAAAAGGCTTAGGAACTGTTCCAGATTGAAGGAGACTAAGTATACATGCCAGCTAAATGCAACGTGTAATCCTGGACTGGATACTATACTAGGAAAAAAATGCTATAAAGTACGTTGTTGGAAGACTCAATAAAATTGGAACACAGACTATAGAGTAGATAAAAACACTGCATCAGTGCTAAATTTTCCAATTTCAACAACTGTACTGTGGTTATGTAAGATTGTATGTTGAGAATATGTTAGAATATTTAGGAAATCCACACTGAAGGATAAGGGGTAAATGTGCATGCTATCTGCAAGAGGTTCAGTAAAAGAAATGTGTGTGTGTGTGTGTGTGTATGTAGAGGGGGGTGGGGAGAGAGAGAATATGATAAAGCAAATGTGACAAATCACTAAAAGTAGTAAATATGGATATGGATAATGGGTACATGGATGTTCTTTTTACTTTTTTTGCAACTTTTCTCTAAATTTTAAATTATTTCAAACTAAAATTGCAGAACATGTCTTGGTTTCCAGAGTGTGCAGAGACCTGGAGTGGATAAGTCATGCATTCAAGTGTTGGTCATGTTGCCTGTTCAACCTCTTGCCTGCCTGGAGGGAGCTCTGGTTGTAAGACTTTAGGGAATGGCTCTTTTTCAATAAATTTTCCAGAGATATTTCATCTATCTCACAATTAGGAACTGCCAAACACTTTGGTTTCAGAAATAAAAATAGCTGAATAGCTGTTAATTTTAAGAGGCTGGAGAGGAACTTGTATTTTAAAGGGCAAGTTGTTTTAATAAAACATTGTCTTGCATCAACCTGGGGCAGTTCTTCTCCTGGGGCATTTGACTAAGCTGTGCCTATGCAGATAAACTTGCTCTCACTTTTAATCCTTTACCTTTTGTAATACTGGTTGACTTAGTGAGCAGTGGGTCATGACTTTAAGTTTAGAGATGCACAAAAACATAGAAATTATTTTAACAGATCAGTAATCCCTCTTGCTTATCTGTCTCTGAATTGCTCCAAGGAACTGGCAATGGCAACTATCTTTAACAGCTTTATTGAGATATAATTCACATACATATATTTTATCCATTTAAAATGTACAATTCAGTGGTTTTTAATATGTTCACAGAGTGCAACCTCCACCACAATCTAATTTTAGGACATTTTCATTACCCCATAAAGAAACCCAGTGCCCGTTAGCAGTCACTACCCATTCCTTCCTCCCCTTCTCAGCCCCTGACAACCACTAATCTATTTTCTGTGTATATGGATCTGCTTATTCTGGACATTTCATATAAATGGAATCATACGATATGTGGTCTTTTGTGTCTGGCTTCTTTTACTCAGCATAACATTTGCAAGGTTTATCCATTCTGTAGCATGTATCAGTACTTCATTTCTTTTTATTACCGAACAATATTCCATCATATGGATATGCCATCCATATTCCATCATCTGTTTATCTATGCATCATTTGTTTGTTTCATGGACATTAGCTTTGTTTCTACCTTTTAGCAATTACGAATACTGCTGATATGCACATTTGTGTGGAGGTATGTTTTACTTTCTCTTGCATATATATCTAGGAGTGGTAGCTCTGTGTTTAACATTTCAAGGAACTACCATATTGTTTTCTAAAGTGGCTGCACCATTTTATATTCCCACCAGCAGCATGTGAGGTTTCCGATTTCTTCACTTGTTATTGTCTGTCTTTTTGATTATAACTGTCCTATCGGGTGTTAAGTGGAATCTCACTGTGATTTGGATTTGCATTTCCCTAGTGACTAATGATGTTGAACGTATTTTCATGTGCTTATCAACCATTTTTATATCTTCTTTGGAGAAATGTCTATTTAGATCCTTTGCCAATTTTAAAATTGGGTTGTTTACCTTTTTATAAATGAGTTGTAAACTTCTTTGTTATTCCAAATACAAGTTCCTCGTTGGATATATAATTGGCAATATCGTTTGGCTGCTTTTTTTCACTTCAAAAAATCTCTTGGATATATTTCAATTTCAGTATGTATGAACAAGTCTCAGTTTTAAAAAAACTGTTGAATAACATTCCATATTTGAAATATCCCTTAATAATTGCCACCTGAATGAGGTTTTCTGTTTGTATATTCTTAAAGGACATATTCTGAATCACACTCTTCTCTCTTCCACATTTTGGGCTATTAGTCAAATCAACCCTACTAGATTTATGCTCTCTAAGATTGAGGAACGTGTATTCTGCATCTTTTTGGATGTGTATGTGGTTTTCTCACCACAGCACTTAGCATATACCACTCTGCTAGTTGGTATGTTTAGAGAGATTATTTCCACTGGCTTAATGTAAATTCTCAAAGGGGAGTCTTGTTTACAATGCTACTGATTACGAAATCTTAGTGTTGGAAGGGATCCCATGGGTCCTTTAGTCCAGTGGAACTCAGAGTGTAGTTCAAAGACTGATGCCAGTCCACAGTCTCTTACTGGACCATGGCGATTGAGTACAGAAATGGAAAGTTAAGTGTTCAGAAGCTTTTACTGTACTCAATATTGCTGTGAAAGTGAAGCACACAATATTGTATTACACAAAAATATGAGACCACAATTGACAGGAAATTTTAAAAGGTACTTCATCAAAGACAATTGAGAAATACTCCTGTAGTCTAATCTTTCACCCACAGCAAAAATCCCTTCTACAGCTAATCAACTAGAATTTACTTAGTCAGTTTAGTTTATTAATTCAAGGAAAATTTATTCAGCCCTTACATGTAGTGAACTGGTTAAGCTTGCAGATTCATATCCTGATTTTTCACTTACTCAGTGTGTGAACATGTGAAGGGTTCTTAATCTCTCTGGGCCTTAGTTTCCCAATTTCCACCTGTATAAAATGGGAAAAATAAGAGTACCTGTTCTCATAGGTTTGTTTTGCGGAATAGATGAATATATATATATATATATATATATATATATATATATATGGTACTAGAACAGCCCCTCATAAATGATAGTCATTCAGTAAATGTTAGTGAAGTTAACAACGATGCTGATGATATAATCCAGGCAGAAGGTGATGGTTTGATTCAAGGTAGTATCAGTGGGAATGGAGAAAATTATATGGATCTGGCAAATGTCTTCAGGACTTACAGACTGATGGACTGGGGAGAGCTGGTAAGGATGAGGGTGGGGACATCCTGCCAACCATTCTCTGAAATGGGGAACCTGTAGGAAAAGGATTTTGTGGGGGAGTGGGCCAAGGTGAGGGATTATGAGTTCAAGTTTGGCTACGTTGAGTCTCAGGTGATTCCAGGGTTTTCCAATAAAGCCATTCAGTTGGTCTTTGGAGATAGAGACATGGATTTCAGAAGAGAGAGAGCTACACTGGAAGTAAGGTCTCAATGTATAAATGGCAGTTAGAACAATGGGAGTCAGTAATATAACAAAGGATACTGTGTAGAGTGACAGTAGAGTAGACCCAAGACAGAGTCTAGTGGAGCATCAGTGAGCAGCAGTGTGCATCAGATGTGAGAGAGACCACAAAGGTGGCTTAGAAGAGTGGCCAGAGGAGTCAGAGAGGTGGCAAGAGAGTATAATGTCAGAGAAACCAAAGAAAGAGATGATTTCAAAAAGCAGGATGTGGTCAACAGTGTCATGTAAGAGAAATTGCAAAGAACATTTATCCACAGTGACATTACAAAGATCAGTTTGGGTGGCTTGGTGGGGGCAGAAGCCCCACTAGATGGACTGACAGAGGAGTGAAGGCTATAGACGGCAGATCACAAGTGCATGCTGCTCTCTCAAAAAGTCAGACTTCAAAGAGGATGGGAGGAAGAGGCAGCAGCTTAGTGGAATGTGAGGCCGAGGAATTTTCCTTTATGCATGTGATGGGAGAAACCTATGCATGATCACCAACGAGAAGATGAAGTTGTGTAAAGATAAAAATGAGAAAGCACATAATTAATGGAGGTGGGAAAGGAATCAAGAGCGTCCATTGATGGGGCACAGTCCAGATGCGGTTTGGCACATGCAGTTGGTACCAAGCCCACTGTTTACGTTTTCTTTCTTGATCTAGACACTATTTATTTATTATTGCTCTATAAATTGCATTTTGAGCTTTTTAAAAATTACATTATACAAACATTACTTATTGTGCTTATAAACAATTAAAACCCCCATGTCTTTCTCCAGGAGCTGCTTTTAAGTCAGCTCTCCTATGTTAAAAGCTAAGTATGGGTCTCTAGTTTCTTTTTGTTACTTTTGACTTATTATTCCAAGCTGCCATCCTATTGGATAGAATATGGACTCTGACATCCAACATATTTACTCTCTTTTCCAGTCAGTGCTGTCAGCTTAAATATTCACAAGCTTGTTGTGGCAGGCAGAATTCTAAGATTATTCCCATAGCTTCCACCTCCTGGAGTCCACACCTTGGGGTAATCCTCTCCTCTTAAGTATGGGTAAAACCTGCGACTTGCCTCAAACCAATAGAATATGGCAAAGGTGAATGAATTTTGCAGATATAATGAAAGTCCCTAAGCAGTTGTCTTTGAGTTCATCAAAAGGGAAAACATCCAGGGTGGGCTTGACCTAACCAGGGGAGCCGTATAAAAGAGGATCCAGATCTTTGCTGAAAGGAGAGACTTGAAGCAGGAGTGACTCTCCCCTGCTAGCCTTGAAGAAGGAAATGACCATATTGTGAACAACCTATGAAAAGGGATGGCCTCTAGGAGTTGAGAGCCTCAGTCCTCCAATCGCAAGGACCTGAATTCTGCCAATAACCTGAATGAGCTTGGAAGAAGTTCCCTGAGTCTCAGAGGAGACAATTGTCCCTACCAACACCTTGATTGTAGAGGACCCAGCTAAGGACCCATGAAAGCTGTGGGATAGTAAATATATGTTGTTCTGAGCCACTAGGTTTGTGGTAATTTGTTATGCATAATGGAAAATGAATGCACTTGTCTTCAGCATTACCATCCATGTCTTGAGTAAGAGAGTTGGACTGCACAGGGAAAGAGCACCATCAATTGAGACCCCTTCCTCTACTCCGCACCTGTGGCTTCCACAGCATCCCTAATGCTCCTTGACTACCCAGGTTAGTGAACTTTACTTGGTGAGAGGTAGGAAAATCACCATAGTGGGCCACATATCTGCTTCTGAGTCAGAAGAAAATTGCCTCCATGAAAACAGAGGACACATTGAAAACCAGTACTGTTCGTGTTGTATACTATTGCAGTACTTATTAACGGCTTTGCTGATTCATTCTGTGACAAGCATCTGAATCAGACATTAGTGGATCATCTCTGTTGTTGTGAGAGAGCCGTTTGCCTCAGGATAAAGAATGTCTTAATATTCTGGGCACGCTTGAGACTCTTGACTAAGAGGCCAACCCTGACCTCTCATTAGTACTTTGTGGGTGTCAAGACCATCATTAAGATTCCACTTCCTTTAATGTGGCCACCTTGGTATGTTTTCTGAATGACCTTTGTGGCTTAGGGAGGATTGCTTTTTCCAAATAATAGGCAAGAATGCAGAAAGTAATTGAGTTTGACATACTTTGTAGCATCTCATTGGATTGCTTTTCGAAGAGCTCTTAAAGAAAGGCTTTATTTAAATCAGAGCAAAGAGGAAGATTTGGCTGGAGGTGCTGATAATCTTCTGTGAGATTCAGTGACTAATGCTGCATGTCAACACCAGGCTTCCATGTAGACAGGTATTATGACATCAATGTGTGTAGACTCCCTAATGCTGAGGGAGGAAGGGAAGGCAAAGCCAGCCCACTCCACTGCAGAAAGTTAGTAGGAATATAGTGAGAATCCAGGAGGCTGAATGCATTCTGTGTTGTTGATAGACAAGTGAGCAGAAAACTTCAGTTTCTGGGATGATTTTGGATCTCAGAGATGTCCTCAGGCAACAGCTCTGGACCTGACCTAAAGCAGGCTTTCTGACATTCTTCACTTTTGTTTTCTGACACTACTGACATTTGGGGCAGAAAAAATTCTTTGTTGTGTGTGTGTGTGTGTGTGTGTGTGTGTGTGTGTGTGTGTGCGTGCACGCGCACGGGGTGGGGTGGGGGGTGGTGGTGGCAGGCGGCACTGTCCTGTGCATTGTAAGATGTTGAGCACCATCTGTGGTCTCTATGTACTAGATGCGAGCATACTGAAGACACTATGAAAAATATAGAAAAGAATAAAAAAGTGGAAAATACTTGTGGCCCACATTACCCTGTGTACCAATCACTGCTTCACATCTCCTTTCGGGCACATGGATGGATGGCATTTCCCCACCTGCTTGAAGTTAGGCACAGTCATGTAACTTGCACTGGCCAATGAAATGCAAGTGGAAGTTCATGTGTTACTGATGGGTAAAAAAGCATTTAATTGCCAGTGCCCAAATCCCCACCTTTCTTTTTTCTTTTTTCTTTTTTTTTGTGGTATGCGGGCCGCTCACTGTTGTGGCCTCTCCCGTTGCGGAGCACAGGCTCCAGACGCTCAGGCTCAGCGGCCATGGCTCACGGGCCCAGCCGCTCCACGGCATGTGGGATCCTCCCAGACCAGGGCACGAACCTGTGTCCCCTGCATCGGCAGGCAGACTCTCAACCACTGCACCACCAGGGAAGCCCCCCACCTTTCTTGACCCCTGCATCAGTGATTGTGGAAACCCATGCTGATATGGCCATGTAAAGAACAGAGGACAGCCATCTAAGAGACTCACCTAGAACCAGCGACAGAACCTGCATGACCAAGAATAAACCTTTGCTGTTTAAAGCCCTTGAAACAGTAAAGTTATGTGTTACTATAGCAACACCCAGCCTATTCTATCTGAAACAATATCTATAATTCCACAACCTAGAGATAATTTTTATGCATATTAAAACATTTTATTCAAGGCTATTTTAAGTGTATGATTTTATATAGTTGGAGTCGTAATGTTTTATATTTTAACTTTCACCTCTAAACACGTTATGAAAAGACATTTCTTTGCATTCTAATGCCTTCAGCACATCACATTGTTTTTTCTTCTTAGCACTTACCACTTTGTGAAATTATCTTTATTCGTTTGCCTATTTACTTGGCTTTTGCTATTTTTCTCCTTTGCAATGTAGGTTCCATGAAGGCAGGAATCTTTTTTATCTCCTTCACTTTTGTTTTTCCCAGTATCTGAGAAATGGTTGGCACATAACAGGTGCTTAATAAATATTTGTTGAAAAAATAAGGAATGAATATTCCCTATAAATCTATGTAAGTTATCTAACAATTTCCATTGGCTGGACATTTTCATTGTTTTCATTTTTTCCCTTTGAAGACCATAGTTTTACAGAAATCTTTTTTTCTCTCTGATTACTTAGTGGAAATTTCTAGAAGTGGGACTAATTACTACCTCAAAAGACCTGAATAATTTTAAGATTCCTGATTCTTATTGACCAACTACCCCTCAAAAAGCTGTATCAATATTCACTCCCAACACTACGTGAGAGTAATAAGTGAATGTTTATTGAGTCTGCATATTTTTTAAGAAGTCAGGAATATATTTTATAAATCATCACTCATAATCTTTTCAACTTTTTGCATTCTTATTTGAATATGGATTTGTCTAATGACCTGGGAATTCACATCTTCTACTACAAAAATAATAATAAATAATAATAATAATAAAGTCATGTTGAAAATCCAGGAGGAAGTGGGCAACTTTTGCTTCCCGTTCTGATTTTTTGCTGTCTCTTTCCTAAAACCCACTCTCCTACTGGGACCATCCCTACAATTTCCAATCTAATTTCAACCTTCTAATTTCTCTTCTAATAAGAGAAATGTGATCAAGAGCATGGTTGCTCAAGAGTTGTTACCACGCAAAAAACCAGGGGATTTAATTGTCATTGAACCTATTAGTTTCTGCCAATAATTGGGAAGAGTCTCAGTTATCAACAAATAAAATATTTAATGGAAAGAAGGCTGTTAAAAAACTGGAAAGCAAGATCTGAAATTTCATCAATTTGCCCATGGATGTTCAGTTAATTATTTTCTATGAGAGGTAATTTTAAATTCTTCAAATTCTTGTACATGTTCAAAAGGATACTGCTCTAGAAGAGGATGAAGCACCATGTTCTAACTGAGGAAAACAGCCTGGCTAAACTAGCAAATGGAAGTAAGAGGTCAAATCCATTTACAGAACTTAGTTTCCTGCTGTACATTCTATGTTGCCCAAACTTCCTGATAGTAATGAAATTATCTTCAAGTGAAAGATGAAGGCTTGGGAGAGAAATTGAGCACGGAAAATCAATACTACGTTTCAGTGGTTCCTGACCAGAATATTAAGCTCCTTTTTGTAGCACAGAGAGAGACAGATCTATGTGACTCAGTCTTGTCTGCCTGGTTGGTAGGCAACATCTCAAACAATATTAGATTCTGGTTTCTTTAAAAACTATAAAAATCATTCAAGTCTGAGTGGTTAGCTATATTTTTTCAATGGTGTCAATACTGACTTGAGATTTTCCTCTTTAATTGAGTTGGCATTTTAATTAGGTATTAACTTTCTCCGTGAAAATGAAGATGAAAGGAATTATTTGGGCTGCAACCTTTTAAAAGAACACTTGTCAATAACATCAGAGAATGCTGACAGTGTGTCAGAAGTGATCCCCTTATCTTTTCTCACAGGGTGTGCTTTGAATCTGATGTTGTTAAATATAAAAGAGAAATTAATGTAGTATAATTTGGAAAAGGTTTTATCTCAGTCAATCTTTTTTTAGATTAATTAATTATTTATTTATTTTTGGCTGTGTTGGGTCTTCATTGCGGTGTGCGGGCTTCTCATTGCAGTGGCTTCTCTTGCTGCGGAGCACGGGCTATAGGTGTGTGGGCTTCAGTAGTTGTGGCACACAGGCTCAGTAGTAGTAGCTCATGGGCTGTAGAGCACAGGCTCAGTAGTTGTGGCGATGGGCTTAGTTGCTCCACGGCATGTGAGATCTTCCCAGACCAGGGATCAAACCTGTAAACACAGCCATATATTTTTATATGCTTATGTATTATCTGAGGCTGCTTTTGTGCTATAATGAGAGTTGAGTAGTTTTGACAGAGACTGTATGGCCTTTTACAGAAAACCGTTTACTGATCCCTGTTCTAGAGCCACATCTTTGTATTTGGCACATGTTTGAATCGGAAGAGAATAAATAGTCTTATAAAAATATCTACTTATGGAGCATATGCTATGCAAGGAAGGTGCTTGCTGACATGGAAGTAAAAATGTGTAGAATGTTAAGAAAGTTGAGAAAAGAAACTCAGAATGTTATTAGAGGCCTCTAAAGAGATGGAAATAAAAATGATACTGAGTTCTCAACCTGGAATTAATTAACACTACCAAAATGCCTATGAAGATGCATGTATCAGAAGAATCGGTATAATCCAATTAAAGAAATTAAACAATTATTATGTAGTAGACATTGTGCCAAGCCACAGAAGTTACCAAATGGATGACTCATGAGCCTACCACATGAAGAACTAAGAAATATTTTTGTTGGGTTTCATTCTTCAGAGCTGTTACTGGCTAGAGCGCTGATCAGTTACATCATTGAACTGGTACATTGTGCAAAGGCAGGAAAAATTACTGAAATTGAACTCCTCATATTTCCCTTCAAACCTATTTCTCTTCTTGTACTCTCAGTTTTGGGAGACATATTACCACCCAACTGACCAACTTGATTGTCAGCTTTTCTGCTTTCTCTCTGAAATACTAGAATTTGTTTCCCACTTTACCTGACTCACTGAGGTACCACCTCCTCTCAGAAGATTCCTTTTTTTTTTTTAAGTTAATCTTTTCTTAAAATTTTTATTGGAGTATAGGTGCTTTACAGTATTGTGTTAGTTTCTACTGTACAGCAAAGTGAATCAGCTATATGTACACGTATATCCCCTCCTTTTTGGATTTCCTTCCCATTTAGGTCACCACAGAGCATTGAGTAGAGTTCCCTGTGCTGTACAGTAGGTTCTCATTAGTTATCTGTTTTACACACAGTATCAATAGTGTATATATGTTAATCCCAATCTCCCAATTCATCCCACCACCACCCTTTCCCCCTTGGTATCTATGTTTGTTCTCTACGTCTGTGTCTCTATTTCTGCTTTGTGAATAAAACTGTCTGTACCAATTTTTTCAGGTTCCACTTATATGTGTTAATATATGATATTTGTTTTTCTCTTTCTGACTAACTTCACTCTGTATGACAGTCTCTAGGTCCATCCACGTCTCTACAAATGACCTAATTTCGTTCCTTTTTATGTCTAAGTAATATTCTGTTGTATATATGTACCACATCTTCTTTATCAATTCCTCTGTTGATGGACATTTAGGTTGTTTCCATCTCCTGGCTATTGTAAATAGTGTTGCTTTGAACATTGGGGTGCATGTGTCTACTTGAATTACAGTTTTCTCTGGGTATATGCCCAGTAGTGGGATTGTTGGGTCACATGTTAGTTCTATTTTAGTTTTTTTAAGGAACCTCCATACTGTTCTCCATAGTGACTGTATCAATTTACATTCCCACTAACAGTTCAAAAGGGTTCCCTTTTCTCCACACCCTCTCCAGCATTTATTGTTTGTATATTTTGTGATGATGGCCATTCTGACTGGTGTGAGGTGATACCTCACTGTAGTTTTGATTTGCATTTCTCTAATAATTAGTGATGTTGAGCATTTCTTTCATGTGTTTGTTGGCCATCTGTGTGTCTTCTTTGGAAAAACGTCTATTTAGGTCTTCCACCCATTTTTTGATTAGGTTGTTTGTTTTTTTCATATTGAGCTGCATGAGCTGTTTGTATATTTTGGAGATTAATCCTTTGTCTGTTGATTCGTTTGCAAATATTTTCTCCCATTCTGAGGTTTGTCTTTTTGTCTTGTTTATGGTTTCCTTTGATGTGCAAAAGTTTTAAGTTTAATTAGGTCCCATTTGTTTATTTTTGTTTTTATTCTCATTACTCTAGGAGATGGGTCAAAAAAGATCTTGCTGCAATTTATGTCAAAGAGTGTTCTGCCTATGTTTTCCTCTAAGAGTTTTATAGTGTCCGGCCTTACATTTAGGTCTTTAATCCATTTTGAGTTTATTTTTGTGTATGATGTTAGGGAGTATTCTAATTTCATTCTTTTACATGTAGCTGTCCAGTTTTCCCAGCACCACTTATTGAAGAGACTGTCTTTTCTCCATTGTATATTCTTGCCTCCTTTATAAAAGATAAGGTGACCGTATATGCGTGGGTTTATCTCTGGGCTTTCTATCCTGTTCCATTGATCTATATTTCTGTTTTTGTGCCCGTACCATACTGTCTTGATGACTGTAGGCCTGTAGTATAGTCTGAAGTCAGGGAGCCTGATTCCTCCAGCTCCGGTTTTCTTTTCTTTTGCCTCAAGATTGCTTTTGCTATTCAAGGTCTTTGTGTTTCCATACAAATTGTAAAAAGTTTTTGTTCTAGTTCTGTGAAAAATGACATTGGTAATTTGATAGGGATTGTATTGAATCTGTAGATTGCTTTGGGTAGTATAGTCATTTTCACAATCTTGATTCTTCAGAAGATTCTTTGACCCTGTCTCTTCTTCTATCCACACCAGCGCCAGTCTGGGTTATGTATCTGCCATGTATGTTCCCATAGATCCCAGTACATACTTCTCATGACAGGGCCCTTGCCACTGTGTTTTAATGGTTTCTCTACCTGGAAGGAGGCCATTTTCACATTACATAAAACTAGGAAATGGAATGTGTGGACGTGGGTAAATGGATGTGATCAGAATTAGTGAACCCAGGTTTTCTATCTGCCCCAGGGTCATTGCATGAGTATATACACATTCACTTATTAATTAATTAAATCTGCTAATAATTATTAAGCATTCTCTTCATGCTGAACATTTTATATTTAACAGTGGGAGATATAGCAGTGAACAAGGCAGAAGAAGTCCATGTCCTCATTCTAGTGAGGGCAGACAATGAAGGTTTTAAAGCCAACCTCACCACCACCACTGCAGTTTTTTGGTTTTTTAAAATAAATTTATTTATTTATTTATTATTTTATGTTTGGCTGTGTAGGGTCTTCATTGCTGTGCATGGGCTTTCTCTAGTTGTGGCAAGCAGGGGCTACTCTTTGTTGCGGTGCACAGGCTTCTCATTGTGCTGGCTTCTCTTGTTGTGGAGCACGGGCCCCAGGCTCGTGGGCTTCAGTAGCTGTGGTTCACAGGCTCAGTAGTTGTGGTGCACAGGCTTAGTTGCTCCACGGCATGTGGGATCTTCCCAGACCAGGGCTCGAACCCATGTCCCCCTGCATTGGCAGGCGGATTCTCAACCACTGCACCACCAGGGAAGTCTCCACCACTGCAGTTTTGAAGATAAAAGAAAACTGAGACCTATTATCTACTTTAAACTCTTACTGGCACCATTAAACTTTTATTCATGTTAGAAAACATTGTAAATAAGTAGACTTTTCTAAGCTGTCACATAATTAATAAACTTTACAATCAAGAATATAGTAATATTAGAAATTCATGAGAAGTTAAACAACCGTAAATATATAAGATGAGGTAGTGACAAGTGTTATAAAGTAAAAAAGGCAAGAAGAGATGGGTGGCTGTTCTTGGTAAGATGGTCAGGAACAGCATCTTTGAAGGCATGGTGCTGGGCCCTTGCAGAGACCAGGATGAAGACAGCGGTGGGTGTGGGGTGGCCAGAGCAGAATGAGAGAAAGTCAGAGAGAAAGGCATGGGCCAAATTATGTAAAACTGTTCAGCCTTGGGAAGGAGTTTGAATTTTATTCTGAGTATGACAGGGAAAGCCATTGGAGGGTTATGAGTAGGAGAGTGACATGGTTTGATTTGGTTTTACAAAGTTCTCAAAGGTCGCTCTGTGGAGAACAGACAAGGGGGCTATAGGAAGAGAAAGTGCAAAACCAGTTAGGAGGCTCTGGAGTTGGGGCAGAGTTGATGGACTTGGACAATATTATTGGCAGTGGCAGCAGTGAGAAGTGGTCAGTCATGGGATCTGCTTTGAAGGTAGAGCTGCCATGACTTGAAGAATTGATTGTGGGGATGAGGAAAACAGAGGGGCTAATCATGGACGACTCCAAGGGTTTGACTTGAACAACTGGATGTTAGAAGTGGTTAATTATCCGGACACACACACACCCCATGTGTGTCATAGAGCCAACTGAATTAAATGAAACTATGTATTAAAGAATTTAAGTACTATTATACATAAATTCTTCAGTAAAGGTAAAAATTTCCTCAAGCCACTTGGCTTTTATTTTATGAAATAAAAGTATCTAAAAAAAGTTGGTCCTTAGACCTTTATTTTAATTTTTTTTAACATCTTTATTGGAGTATAATTACTTTACAATGGTGTGTTAGTTTCTGCTTTATAACAAAGTGAATCAATCATACATATACATATGTTCCCATATCTCTTCCCTCTTGCGTCTCCCTCCCTCCCACCCTCCCTATCCCACCTCTCTAGGTGGTCACAAACCACCTAGCTGAAATAAAAGGAATCCAAATCGAAAAGAAGAAGTAAAGCTGTCACTGTTTGCAGATGACATGATACTATACATAGAGAATCCTAAAGATGCTACCAGAAAACTACTAGAACTAATCAATGAATTTGGTAAAGTAGCAGGATACAAAATTAATGCACAGAAATCTCTGGCATTCTTATACACTAGTGATGAAAAATCTGGAAGTGAAATTAAGAAAACACTCCCATTTACCACTGCAACAAAATATCTAGGAATAAACCTACCTAAGGAGACAAAAGACCTGTATACAGAAAATTATAAGACACTGATGAAAGAAATTAAAGATGATACAAATAGATGGAGAGATATACCGTGTTCTTGGATTGGAAGAATCAACATTGTGAAAATGACTATACTACGCAAAGCAATCTACAGATTCAATGCAATCCCTATCAAACTACCACTGGCATTTTTCACAGAACTAGAACAAAAGATTTCACAATTTGTATGGAAACACAAAAGACCCCGAATAGCCAAAGCAATCTTGAGAACGAGAAATGGAGCTGGAGGAATCAGGCTCCCTGACTTCAGACTATACTACAAACTACAGTAATCAAGACAGTATGGTACTGGCACAAAAACAGAAATACAGATCAATGGAACAGGATAGAAAGCCCAGAGATAAACCCACACACATATGGTCACCTTATCTTTGATAAAGGAGGCAAGAATATACAGTGGAGAAAAGACAGCCTCTTCAATAAGTGGTGCTGGGAAAACTGGACAGCTACATGTAAAAGTATGAAATTAGAACACTCCCTAACACCATACACAAAAATAAACTCAAAATGGATTAAAGACCTAAATGTAAGGCCAGACACTATCAAACTCTTAGAGGAAAACATAGGCAGAACACTCTATGACATAAATCACAGCAAGGTCCTTTTTGACCCACCTCCTAGAGAAATGGAAATAAAAACAAAAATAAACAAGTGGGACCTTTATTTTAATTTAATTTAACCTTTTTCTATCATAGGTGGAGGAATGGAGACCCAGAGAGAGGTTCAGAGAATCATTCTAGATCTCAGTGTCAGTGTATGCCAGAACAGGCAGTAGAACCCCCTTCTTGTATTTCCTTAACAAATTTGGGCATAAATCACCTTGCTTTTTATAAAAGCACTATTTTCTTTTGTGTCTATTTAAAATAATAATTGAAACAGCATGAGAAATCAACTCTTGGTATTTGTTTTAAAGTAGTCACTTAAGAGTTTAAAATTTTTCTCAGGACATATACACATACTCTTTAAAAAAGATGTCCATAGCTCCAGGCCTGCTGAGGTTACACATTCGATTTCACTTCCCCTCAAAAAAAAAAAAGGAAAATTTGATCAGTCCTACTTTGTTTAAATTCTACTTACTCTTCTACTTTTAGTTATTCTATATGGAAATAATCTACTGAATTACTTTAAAATTGTATATATAAACTTTTCTTCTATAAAATACTTCTAACGTTAAGTTTATCATCTTCAGCACACTGATGGAACAAAATGTACCTGAATATATTAGGTTTATTTCCTCAGAAATGAAAGAAAGAAGGAAGTTTAAAATATGAGGATTTTTAATTTTTTTTGCTATCTTGAGCATAATGTAGTCTTCTTAATAATTCTCTTCCTTATCACTCAGCACATCTTGTCATACTGAACAGTCTTTTATGGTATTTTTCTTCTCATGAATTTCTAATATTACTGTATTTTTTAATGTGAAGTTTATTAATTGTGTAAAAGTTTAGAAAAGTCTACCTTGGACGTCAGCGTCATGGCAGTGTGAGATGCTCTCTTTGTCTCTCCCCTTCAATCTACAACTAGTAAAACATCCATAACTCAACAAAGGTTCCTTTGCCCAACACACTAGGACACTGGAGAGATCCACACATCTTTACCTTTGAAGGTGGGTGGATTGGAATACATAGAGGAGATAGAACTGGGGGAACAGGGGAGGCAGTGCCTGCAGTCCTGCTGCCGCTGCCCCCTCCCGACCCCCTCCCTCCCCACCAGCTATTGTGGCTGAGCCTGCAGCTCCAGAGAACCTGGTAGCAGCAACAGAGGCACACATGACTTCAGCCTCCTGTCCATAGTGGCACCTGAAGTCACAGGGAACTGGGCAGCAACAGTGGTAGGGCCCATGAACCAGGCAAACCCAGAAATAGTGGAGGTGCCTGCCATCCTAGTGCCCCCAGCAGTGATGCCAGTGGCAGTAGTGACACCAGCAGCAGCAAAGTACCAGTGACCCTGGAGGAATAAGCAACAATGATGAGGATGGTGGAGGGTGAAAAGTGCAAAGTCTCAAATACAGCCAGAGGTGGTTCAGGTAAGATAAACCAAAAAACTTGTGCTATAGCACCATCTTCTGAAAAACAAAAGAAAGGCCTCTAATTACCACCCTGTTGAATTATTAGAATCAAAGTAAACAAAGCTTTGCCTAAATAAGAAAGGTGTTCACTACTTCAAATGTGCCAGCAAAGAAAGAACTCATCAAGCACCATGACAAACCACAGTAACATGGTTTCACAAAAAGAAAATGACAGTTTTCCAGAAACCAAACTTAAAGTCACAGAAAATTGTCATCTAACTGATGGAGAATTCAAAGTTGCTGTCATGAAGAAACTTAGCGAGCTACCAGCAAGCTCAGAAAGGCAATTTAGTTTGCTCAAGCGTAAAATTAATGAACAGAAGAAATACTTTACCAAAGAGATCGAAACTCTAAAGGCAACCGGACAGAAATTCTGGAGCTAAAGAACTCAGTAAATGCAGTGAAGAATGCATTATATAGATATAATATAGAGCAGACCATATGGAAGAGAGAATTAGCAAGTTCAAAGATAGAAGTTTAGAAATGACTCAGGTGGAAGGTGAGAGAGAACTAAGACTTTAAAAATATTTATTTATTTATTTATTTATTTTTTGCGGTGTGCGGGCCTCTCACTGTTGTGGCCTCTCCCGTTGCGGAGCACAGGCTCCGGACACGCAAGCTCAGCGGCCATGGCTCACGGGCCTAGCCACTCCACGGCATGTGGGATCTTCCCAGACCAGGGCACGAACCCGTGTCCCCTGCATCGGCAGGCGGACTCTCAACTACTGTGCCACCAAGGAAACCCTAAGACTTTTTTTAAATCAAGAAGCTCTACAAAAACTATCTGACTCTATTAGGAAAGGCAACATAAGGATAATAGGCATCCCACAAGGAGAAGAGAGGGACAAGAGAGCAGAGACCTTATTTAAATAAATAATAGCTGAGAACTTCCCAAACCTGGAAAGGAATTGGATAAACAAATCCAAGCTTGTAGAACTCCTCTCCATGCAAAAAGCCCTTCTCCAAGACACATTATATTAAAACTGTAAAAATCAATGATAAAGAAATAATTTTAAAGGCAGCCAGAAAAAAAGACTGTAACCTACAAAGGTACCCCCATTAGGCTATCAGCAGATTTCTCATCAGAAACTCTACAGGCCAGGATAGAGTGGAGTAACATGCTCAAAATATTAAAAGATAAAAATTGTCAACCAAGAATACTCTATCCAGCAAAGTTATCTTGCATATATGAAGGAGAAATAAAAGTTTTCTGGACAAACAAAAGCTGGGGGAATTCATCACCACTAGACCTGCCTTACAGGAAATGTTGAAAGGAACTCTTTTACCTAAAACAAAAAGGCAAAAGTATACAAAACTTTTAGTAAGATGAGAAATAGATGGACAGGATCAGAAAATTGCAACTATATATCAGAATAGGTTGAAGCGGGGGGACCTTAAAAATAACTATAGCTACTTCAGTTTGGTGACATACAACATGAAACGGGATAACTTGTGACAACAAAAACATAAAATGGAAAGAGGAGAAGGATGGAACCTGTATAGGCAAATGAAGATAAGATGCTATCAGCAGAAAAGGGACTATTTTATCTATGCGAGATTTTATACAAACCTCATGGTAACCACAAAACAAAAATCTAGGGCAGTGACATGAAACATTAAAAAAGAGGAAACTGAGAAAGACACCATAGAATACCACCAAACTAAAATGGCAGCCAGAAACACAAGGAAAAAGCAACAGTGGGGATATAGAGCAATCAGAAAACAAAAGATAAAATGGTGGTACTAAGTCCTCATATATCAATAATCACCTTAAATATAACTGGATTGAATTCACCAATCAAAAGACACAGAGTGTCTGGATGGATTAAAAAACAAGATCCAACTATATGCTGTCTCCAAGAGATTCATCTCAGCTCTAAAGACACACATAGCCTTGAAGTAAAGGAATGGAAGATGATACCGCAAGCAAATGGCAGCCAAAAGAAGTGGTTGTAGTCATACTCATATCAGACAAAATAGACATCAAGCCAGAAAAGATGGATATTATATAATGATAGAAGGTACAATCCATCAAGAAGACAAAACATTTATTAATATATATGTACCTAACACAGGAGCACTAAAATATATAAAGCAACTATTAACAGACCTAAGGGGGAAAAGTTGGCAGCAGCACAGTAGTAGAGGACTTTAACACCCCACTTACATCAGTGGGTAGATTAGCCAGACAGAAAGTCAACAAGGAAACACTGGCTTTAAATAAAACATTAGATCAGAATCACTTAATAGATTTATACAGAACATTTCATCCAAAAGCAGTAGAATACACATTCTTTTTAAATATATATGGAACATTGTCAAGGATAGACCATATGTTGAGACACAAAACAAGTCTCAATAAATTTAAGAAGATTGAAATCATATCATGTATCTTTTCTGATCACAGAAGTATGAAACTAGAAATCAACTACAAGAAGAAAGCTAGAAAAATCACAAATATGTGGAGACTAAGGAATGTGCTACTGAACAATTATTGAGTCAATGAAGAAATCTAAGTATAAATAAAAAAATAGCTGAAGACAAGTGAAAATGAAAATACAACATGTCAAAATATATGGGATGCAGCAAAAGTAGTAATAAGAGGGAAGTTTATAGCAATACAGGCACACTTCAAGAAATAAGAAAAATCTCAAATAAACAGTTTAACCTTATACCTAAAGGAACTAGAAAAAGAACAAACAAAGCCTGAAGTCAGTAAAAGAAAGGAAATAATAAAAATTAGAGTGGAAATAAATGAAATAGAGATTAAAAAGACAGTAGGAGAAATCAATGAAATGAAGAGCTGGTTCTCTGAAAAGATGAACAAAATTGAAAAACCTTTAGCTTGACTCACTAAGAAAAAAAGAGAGAATGCTCAGATAAACAAAATCAGAAATGAAAGAGGAGAAGTTATAATGAATACCACAGAAATACAAAGGCTTGTCAGAAAATTCTGTGAACAGCTATATACCAACAAATTGGACAACCTAGAAGAAATGGATAAATTCTAGAATCATACAACTTTCCAAGACTGAATCATGAAGAAATTGACTGATCTGAGTAGACTGGTTAATAGTAAGGAGATTGAAACAGTAATCAAAAACCTTCCCCAAAACAAAAGTCCACGACCAGACAGCTTCACTGGTGAATTCTACCAAACATTCAAAGATTTAATACCTATCCTTCTCAAACACTTCCAAAAATTGAAGAGAAGGGAACACTTCCTAACTCATTTCACAAGGCCAACATTACGCTGATACCAAAACCAGACAAGGACAACACAAAAAAAGAAAATTATAGGCTAATATCTCTAATGAACATATATGCAAAACTCCTCAACAAAATATTATCAAACTGAATACAACAATATATTAAAAGGATCATACATTATGATCAAGTGGGATTTATTCTGGGGGTGCAAGGATGGTTCAACACCCTCAGATCAATCAATGTGATACACCACATTAACAAAACAGAGGATAAAAATCGTATGATCATCTCAATAGATGCAGCAAGCATTTGAGAATATTCAACACCCATTTATGTTAAAAACTCTCAAAAAATGGGTATAAAAAGGATGTACCTCAGTGTAATGAAGGCCATCTATGACAAGCCCACAGTTAACATCATACTCAATGGTAAAAAGCTGAAAGCATTTCCTCTATGATCAGGAACAAGACAAAGATGCCCACTCTCACCACTTTATATAACATAGTAGTGGAAGACCTACCCAGAGCAATTAGGCAAGAAAAAGAAATAAAAGGCATCCAAATTGAAAAGGAAGAAGTAAAACTGTCACTGTTTGTGGATGGCATGATTGTATATGTAGAAAACCCTAAAGAGTCCACCAAAAAACTGTTAGAAATAATAAACAGGGACTTCCTTGGTGGTCCAGTTGCTAAGACTCTGCGCTCCCAGTGCAGGGGGCCCAGGTTCAATCCCTGGTCAGGGAAGTAGATCCCACAGGCTGCAACTAAGAGTTCGCATGCTGCAACTAGGAGTTTGCATGCCACAGCTAAAGATCCCACATGCCACAACTAAGAGTTTGCATGCTGCAACTAAGAGTTTGCATGCTGCAACTGAAGATCCCTCATGCTGCAACTGAAGATCCTGCGTGCCGTACCAGAGATCCTGCATGCAGCAAAGAAGATCCTGAGTGCCACAACTAAGACCTGGTACAGCCAAATAAATTTTTTTAAAAAAAGAAATAATAAACAAATATGGTAAAGTTTCAGGGTACAAAATGAATATACAAAAAAAGTGTTACATTTCTATACACTAACAACAAACTATCAGAAGGAGAAATTAAGAAAACAATCCCATTTATAATTGCATCAAAATGAATAAAATATCTAGGAGTAAATTTAACCAAGGAGGTGAAAGACCTGTACACTGAAAACTATAAGACTTTGTTTAAAAAAAATTGAAAAAACACAAATAAATGGAAAGATATTCCATGCTTATGGATTGGAAGAATTAACATTGTTAAAATATCCAGGGCTTCCCTGGTGGTGCAGTGGTTAAGAATCCGCCTGCCAATGCAGGGGACACAGGTTCGAGCCCTGGTCCGGGAAGATCCCACATGCCACGGAGCAACTAAGCCCATGTACCACAACTACTGAGCCTGCGCTCTAGAGCCTGTGAGCCACAACTACTGAGCCCATGTGCCACAACTACTGAAGCCCGCGTGCCTAGAGCACATGTTCCACAACAAGAGAAGCCACCACAATGAGAAGCCCGCGCACCGCAAGAAAAAGTAGCCCCCGCTCGCCGCAACTAGAGAAGCCCCACGCACAGCAATGAAGACCCAACGCAGCCAAAACAGATAAATAAATTTATTTTTAAAAAGTTGGCTTCATAGGGGGTCTTCAAAGCAAAAGGACAGACCTTTGTCCCATTCATCTTTATAAGTAATCAACCCACTTAGATTAGACTAATGACGAGAAGAATTTTTACATGAGTCTGAGTATACATTTATTAATTTCTAACATGACCTTAATCTCAACAGTAGCATTCAAAAATACATACAGCCTGGGTAGCTCAGCTGGGAGAGCATCAGACTTTTAATCTGAGGGCCCAGGGTTCAAGTCCCTGTCCAGGCGCCAAGAATAAATAAATAAACAGAATAAAAATATATACAGTACCTTACCTAGCACTCTTAAAATCTTCAGCAAACTAAAAAAGTCAATCAGGAACAGCCAAAAAACACAATGTTCTCCAAGTAATAAAATAAAACTAAAGCAAAACATAAAAATCAACCAGTGAAAATATACCAGACATTACATTTAAGCAGCTCTCAGACCGTTTTGGATGGATAATTTTTATAAGACCATCTTCATAATAGTCATATTTCATGGATCACTAAGAGTTAGATCTTAAAATTCTTTTAAAGCCCAAACCAAAACCTGTTCTTTCTAAAATGAGAATTCATAGTGCAGTTGCAATTGGGGTTCTAGTACAGTCCAGCAGACACAGTAGACTGCAATTTTACCTTCATGTATTCCAGAAATCATGCCAGCATTGTGAATAATTCCCAGCCATGCTTGGTTGTAATAATTCTCATGCATTCCTAGAAAACATCCAGAATCTTTTCAAAGCAAAACAAAACTGGAAAATTATTGAGTTCTGATCCACTAACATATGTACTCAGTTCCATTTCTGTCTGGGTACAAGGTGTGCAAACTGTTTACATGAAATTAATGTCCCATGTCAATGTTCTGTATCTTCATCCCTAAGTGACATTCATGTTAATGGATAATTTCACCTCAAGGAGAAAGTAGGTTTGTTTCCCATTCCAGAGATTACAATCTCATATCTTTTCCCCTTTCCCTCCCCTCACTCTCAGCTGATTACATCTCATACTTAAATTGAGAAAACTGAAGTCGTTAGACAGAAAACCATCTTTTCCATATTGTCCATCTTTCATCCTGCTGCAGTGTAAGTTATATGCCTTCTATCAAAGGTGCTCTGGCTCTGTCTCCATGGACTCTGCTTTCTGCCATTATCCTTCCTCTTTCCTACATCACTTTTTCCTTTTTCACTGGATTTCTACTATAAGCATACAAACCCACTCTAGCATCCACGATTTCTCCCGAATTAGAACTTTCTCAACCCTATGTTTCCATTTATTCCTCATTCCTGGCATTTTTGTTGTTAAGAGCTGCCCTCTGTGTGCTGTCTTCATCTCCTTACCTCCCAAACTGGCTTCCAAACCCACCACCTCACTGGAACTGCTATTGTCAATGTTGCCATTGGTCGCAATTTGTGAAATCTACTCATCATTGTTTGGTCTTCATTTGACTAGATCGCTCACTGGCATTTTAGAGTTGAATACTTCTCTATCCTGGAAATATTTTCTCTTTTGGCTTCTATGAACTGACTGCCGTGATTCTCAAAATGTAGTCCCTGGCCCAGCAGCAGTAGCATCATTTGGGAACTTGTTAGAAATGAAAATTCTTGAACCTTAACCCAGATCAACTGAATCAGAAACTCTGGGGGTGGGGCCCAGCAATCTGTGTTTTAACCACCTCTCTAGGTGATTCTTATTCAAGGTGAAGTTTGAGAAGCACTGCTCTCTTGATTTTCTTCCTACCTCTATTATAGTTTCTTCTTAGTTATTTTTATTTTTTTGACTTCTGTCTGTTAGGTTTTGCTGCATAACAGTACACCCCCAAAACTTAGCTACTTAAAAAAACACCACCATTTAGCTCATAAATAGATTTCCCAATTGCTTTGTTTATTTTCTTAGGTTGGGCTCCCCAGAAGCAGGCTATGAGACAAGAATTTGAGTATAAGTGGTTTATTTGGGAGAATCCCAGGAAGCACCAGTAGGGGCATAGGGAAATGAGATAGGAATGGAAGGAACCTAGTATGAGATGTGTTAATGAGCAGAGTACTCCTGTGCACAACTGGGCTCTATCTCTTGGGCTTTTAAAGCATTACCCCATCCAAGGGTGAAGAAGTTGGGATATTTATCCACCAGCTCCCATTCTCCACTGGTTGAGGGCTGCTTCTCACAGCTATAACTCCCTTGAACTTCGCCACCTATCTGGTGTGAGAGCCTAGCTTGCTTTTGTGGATAGAGAAGGCCCTGAAGCAGGAAGTCCAGGTACTTCACGGAGAGACCAGCTGCATAAGATGACGACCAATGGGTGTGGGTGGGGTACCACAATATCTGCTTTAGGAATCCCTGTTTGGGGCTCAGCTGGTCTCGGACCTTGGGAGGCTTCCTTTGACATACTGAGGCAGAATTAGGGTCTCTCTTCTCTGCCTCCTCGTCCTCTTAAGTGCATTTCACTAAGTTCCTGTGCCCTTGTCTGCTCCCTGGGATTTATCAGTCCCTCAAAATTAAGGATGGGATTCAGAACACACTACCACAACATATGGCACCTTGGCATATTTAATAAGCTGAAGGAATCTGAGAAATGGCAGGTGCAAGGACTCTCTTACCTTCCCCTTCTACTCTGAGGCAGGTCATAAGACGCTCAAGTGAGAGGTGCCTTCCCATTACCTGAAGGTGTTGCAGGAAGGGGGACCCCTTCCAGGGCCCGAGAGTGGGCTCTTGTCTAACACTCGGAAATGAATTGAAAAAGCAAGAGACTTTATTGGGAAGGGGCACCCGGGTGGAGAGCAGGAAGGCAACAGAACCCAGGAGGACTGCTCTGCCATGTGGCTCGCAGTCTCGGGTTTTATGGTGATGGGGTTAGCTTCTGGGTTGTCTCTGGCCAGTCATTCTGACTCAGGGTCCTTCCTGGTGGCACACGCATCACTCAGCCAAGATGGATTCCAGCAAGAAGGATTCTGGGAGGTTGGTAGGACAGATGGATTGGCGTCTCCTCTCTCCTTTTGACCTTCTCCAAATTCTTCTTGTTGGTGGTACCTTGTTAGTTCTGGATTCCTTACCAGGACCTCCTGTTTAAGATAACTCATGCAAGTGGTTACTATGGTGCCTGGCCAGGGCTGGTGGTTTCAGTCAGTGTTTCCCCTAATAAAGGAAAGGGGCAACCTTATCTGTGAAGATGGAGGGATACCAAAAGGAATCTGAACAAAGAGGCCTTGCTGAGTTTCCCCCAGCGGACTACCCTTAGCTCATATACATTTCTCCCATCACATTTTCCCACAACTTTCCACTCTTCATCAAACCTAGTATAGAAACACTCAAGTTTAACCATTTCTTCTGGTCTTCATTTCCTTATGAAGGCTCTCGTGTCCTGTAAAACTTCCATTCAACAAATTTGTATGCTTTTCTCTTGTTAACCTGCTTTTTGTCAGTTCAATTCACAGGGTCCCAGCCAGAGAACCTAGGAGGATAGTAGGAAAAATAATTTTTCCTCCTCTACAGTAGATTACATATACACATTTTTTCACCCTTTATTCCTATCTCACAGAGATGACACTTAATATATGTTGATTGGATGTGTGAGTGGGCACCTTATCTTTTTATCCCTTAAAAGAACTCACACAGAGGAAACAAAAAAGTATGCATTGAGTTGTATTAAAGAGGCCTTGTGATTGATGTGAGTATAAATTGGACCATTATTAACTTTGAACTAATTCCACTATGTCAGAAACAATGTCTGAAATATTTTAAAATCCCTTTAAAAATAGCCTTAGTTGAAAAATTACATAAAATGAATAGACCTAAAACTTGACTCTTACTCAAGTTTTCAGAAAAACAAATACTTTGCTTTCCATATTCTGTCCTTGTCACAGAAAAGCAATATTTTATTAGATTTTCCTTTTTCAATGTTGTGTGATTAGTTGTGTGATTACTTAGTGATTGTGTGATTACTTAGTTGTGTGATTTATTGAATAAATTTTTTATGTAGTTGCCTTATGAAAAAAGTCGTGAGAAAGTTTAAATATAAATAAAGCATTGGTATTTTTTTGGGAAATTTTATAATTCAAGCTAATTGAAAATCACATAAAGCTCTATCTATCATGTCATCTTTATTTCAAAACTTTTTTTGTGTGGTCTTCTGACAGTAATTCTTTTCAGTTCAGTTCTCTTATTTTTAATAAGGCATATTTTGTGGATTGGGAGGAACTCCAGTAGTGTACTTAACTTTGAAGGAATATGAAATCAGTTTCATGCTGAAGGAGTTATGTTGAGTAGAAAATAAAATTCTCCATGGATAAGCAGACATTCTTCATGGAAAAGGGTAACATTCTACATTCTTCCATTTTAAAAGTGGAAAATGGGCTGTTATTTGTATTTAGATACTGCTCTCTCCAATGAAAAGAATGCCAGGCTGGATGACAGAAGATCTGTGTTCTGATCCTGGCCTTTTTCCTTGCAAGCCTTGGGAAGTGTCTGGACACAGAATTCTCTTTCTCTCCTACAATATGAGAGGTTGAAAGGTCTCAATCAGTGTTAAAAATTTGCAGTTCTGTACTTCTGCACCATCACCGCAGCTCTGACACCTGTGTGAAAATACTAAGCTTTATTACATTTTTACTAATACCCTCAGCTTTCCTCTTTAAAAAATTGAAGTTTGGTTGTGTTGTAAATAAATGACATCACTAGATAAATGATTTCATATCACTGTTGACAGTAGTTGAATGTGGCTTGCCCTCAGGAACAACCATTCTTTGATAACATGGAGGATAGAAGATGTATAAGGACTCAGGTGGCTACTGTTATCATCTGCCCGTGATCCTCTCATATTCCCCCCTGGGTCAGCATTCTTTTCTCTCAGGGGAATTAACACCCCCTCCATGTCCATGTATTCTAGTGGGATTTTTTATCACGGTTTCTTGTCCCCTTGCCACAGCAGTGAGCATTTGACACAGTGGCTACAATAATTGGTCCAGGGGATAGACATGTGACCCAAGCTAAGCCAATTAGAGTTTTCTGTAGAATTTTCTAGATTCAAAGTGTATGTGCATGGGGGATGACTCTTTCTCTTGGATTTTGTATTGGGACGTATGCCAGAAACTGTTGAAAGGTGTTTAACTTACCATATATAGCAAGGTTGCTTCTAGTAGGAGAGAATGAGGCCAGTACACAAACAGAAGCAGAGATCAGTGGAGATGAGGGATAGATGGAAAACCAGAGGGCAATGAGTTCCTCATTCTACTCCCTGACTCTAGACTTCTTCCAGCCTCTTCCCATTTGCCTCTTGGGACATCTTCCTTCTCATTTTATCATCTCTGGTTCTTTGACTCTGTAACTCCCAATGTTACCAAGTCCAAGCTCGCTCTGCTCACCTCAGATAGGCCAATGACTCAGAGAGGAGGTGTTCAGGAAAGGAAGATGTCTTTATCCAGAAACAGACCGAGAAGATGTCAGACTAGGGTCTCCGAAAAACCATCTTATCAGGGTTTGGATGCCAGTTTCTTTTATAGTACAGAGAGAGGGAGGAGATGAGGAATTAAAGTAAAAAGGCCTTAAATTTTGCAAATATCCCCTGGAATAGCCAGCCTCCGGGAGGGGATGTGTTAATTTCTTCCTTCTTGGAGACATCCACAGGTGGGAGGGGTCAGACTGTCTCCCTGTGAGCTGAACAAAGGCACTTTAGTTTAACATTCAGGCAGAGGGGCAGGGTTCCCTGAGGCAGGCCATTACATATGATTATAATAACAAAAGCAACGAAAAGCAAAGGTTAAAAGTCAACAAAGCTGAAGGAACACGGTGTCCTATTTAGCTCTTCCCTGTTACACCAATCCTTGCTTTACATTCCCTGACTCTGACAACACACTTTGTTGTTGGCCTCTGTACCTCATTCAGTTCTGTGAACTGTCCTAAGAACGTTATTAGCTAGGTAAGTTAATAAATCCCTTTCTTTGTTTATGATAGTTTGAGTTGGAGTTTAGTTTTTTGTAACAAAAAGAGTCTTGTCTAATACCCAATGTGAACACATAAATGGTCTTCAGACAACTGAAACTGAAGCAAATACATTTTTATGAGCCACAATCAGGAGACTAGTTTGTTTAGCCACCAATACATAGCTACTCATATGTTCATGAAATTACCTCATCATTGTGTCTAGGAAATAAAGGGTATTGCTGGGGCTGGGGGGAGGAGAGGGGGTATATTCCTAGAATGATTCATGAATGAAGAGTCTTGTGGTGCTCCAAGGACAATGGTGCTTCAAGGACAAAGGAGGAACCTGCCTGAAAAAGTTTCAGCATTATACCCCCTACTGGACTCTTAATTGCCCTCATACCATGTTGCTATGGTTACGAAATTCCTGAGCCCACCTGGGCGAGGCCCACCTAGGCAACAGGACCTGTCCCAAATAAGGAAAAGCATATGCCCTGTCCCACTCCCACCCTATAGAAGGAAGGTGCATGTGCCTCAACCAATCAATAAACGAAATTTTCACCTCGGACCATTCCTTTGTTTTCTGGCTATAAAAACTGATCAATAGCGCATGTTCGGGCTCGACTCTCCCAGACTACCAGGAATTCGGCCCGCTGTTCTGGCAGCGACCCTTCCCTCTAATAAATTCTATCTTTACATTCTGCCTCATGTCTGGAAATTCTTTTCCAACTTGCGTTCAGACCACGACAAGTCTGTTGATGTTGTTGATACCCTTAATGCCTTAAGTTCCGTGGTCTTTTTATGTCATCTTGTGAACCCAAACAGAATGTGCAATTATCTATGTAGACTTTCAAGGTTCCTTTCTGGTTTTCTACTTACCCATCAAATGGAGCTATTCTACCCATTCAAACAGGAGGACCCAATTATGGCATTCTACTACTCTTTCTGGACTTCTAGATGCTTCTCATTTGCCTGATGGGAGTTGTTCCTCATAATCTCATCATCCCTGGTTCCTGACCTCTTGCTTTTGGTACCCTGGCTTTGACAGCCTATTTTGGACATGTTTCTCTAGCCTGACACTGACACTTACCTCACCTAGTAGCCTCATAATACGTAAGGGACATCTTCCTTTCCATTAGCCATCACACTAGAGGAAGGAAGGACATCTGACAGTGGAAGGCATGGTAACTTATTGGGCAGGACTTTACTGGCCTAAATCAAAACTTCTTATCAGACCCAGGAATTTTTTCCAGCCTTCCGGAAAAGATTAAATAATCTTTAAAATTACATCATGAGACCATTTACCTACTCTCTTCCATTGTCTCTTTGCCCAAGAACCCAGCCTGCCTTCTGTTCCTTTTCTTCCTCTACTTCTCTCTCCCCATGATAATGGTGACCTTATTTCTGGTCTATAAATGCCCTGACTCAGGGCCAGAATATAAATGGACAGATAGTTGGAGAGATAAACAATGGGGGAAAAAATTAGAGAGAAAGCCTGTGTGTAAAATGCTTTCATGTAAAACATGGCATCTTTTACTTGGGGATGGAGGGAGGTCTACTTGATTATGAGATTCTTAATTGTGAAGTTTTTTTTCCAATGCAGAAGCTTCTTTAGGGGAGTTGTAAAAACTGAATTAAGATCTCAAACACATTCAGCAGGGTTGAAAGACCAGAGTCTTTCAGTTTTCTCTGGGGTAAAAACAAACCCAAAAAAACTTAGCTACAGAGCAGTGTGGAAAGGGGATGGGTTGCAAATGTTCCTTTTTTCCACAAATTAGTTCAAATGTTAACCCATTGATCCACTGATTTAAAAAAAATAGCCTTTTCACTTTCAAAACAGAGGGTGTTAGTAATTTGAGATTGTCACATTAATTTTTTTGATTTTTCAAATCTCCCGCAAGGCTCTCTCCTCCCTCTTCCTAAATTAAGGGCAACAATGCCCATCTGGGGGCTGTGAGTATTAAGTTTGGAAACTACTGGGCCACTCAGTTTCCTAAAGCTTCCTCTCAAGTTTAAGGATATTGCTTATTAGTGAAGGGGAACAAAATATACCACCCCAAAATACGGCCCTTTGACATATGGTTATTTTAAGCTGGTCATTTTTGAGAAACAGCAGACCCAGGAAAAGCTCTGAAACCTGAGTAGAAGTTCCCCTTTTGTAAGAGACAAGTCCATTTATAAGGGAAATCTCCATTTGTAAGGATGTCTCCCTCTTAGTACCTGGAAGAGAAAGATGATTCTAAATCTCTAGAAACTGTTAACCACAGAGAAGACAAGGACTTAAATCTGCATAACAACCTCATCCTTGTTTACTGTGCTTTTCCTGGTCACCTCCCACAGCTGGCCTCCCCGCCCCCCAACATCTTCTTTTGTCTTTAATTGGAGATGTTACTTAAGGTGGCAGCTCGGTACATTTCCGGGAGTTAGTTTCCCTGGGTCTCTCCCCTGTATACAGTATGTATACATGTTGTTAAACTTGTTTGTTTTTCTCTTATTATTCTGTCTTTTTATCACAGGAAGGTCTCAGCCAAGAACCTAGAAGGGTGGAGGGAAAATTATTTTTCCTCCACCACATTAGCAAAAAAAAAAAAAAAAAAAGATTAAAATTTCTTAAACATTGGCTAGATTCCCAGCAAGTAATATATAGAATCCTAAAAGGAGACACTCAGGAGAATCAGCAAGCCAATTAAGAATATTTCAAAATGAAGTTTAAAAAAAAAAATCTGTTAGAACATAACATGAATATTTGAGTATGGAGAATTCTCATACAACTGTAGTAATTTAAGAAACTAACTTTATGGGTATAATGAAACATACAGAACACATCACTTGCAAAGTATGTCTTTTATGCTCATAATTCCTCTTGGAATGGCTTGAGAAAGCAGTTATGAAATTTCCAACTGGGATCCCCATGGCTCCAGCAGTTGTTCCTGGGAACAACTTTTGATTTTCCAGCTTAATGATGCTGATGGTATGATGAGGTATGATTCTTTTCCTCTCCTTGACACTTCAGAAAACATTTTTGCTCTTCTGGCGTATTTTTAAAAATTTTATCTTCTTATTTTTACAGCTTATCTTTCAGAAAAGAATTTTTGAGGCTTTTTTAAAACTAAAAACTGATACAATATTAAGGGGAATGTTATTAAAAGTAAAAAATAACTCCTCACAAATCACCATAGTAACAAAACAATCTAGTTCACCTTGTGAATTTTCTTTTTCTCTGTTTGTATTTATACAGACATATTTTATACAATCCTTCAGAATGCACATGAAATTTGCATATCTGCCCTTTTTACTTAACCCTCTATTATAAATTTTTAAAATAATATAGTTAATATGTAGATTTATAGTGGACATTTTAAAATCCCTATTGTTAGACATTTTGGATGTTTGTAAATTTTGCTGTTCTAGATATGTTCAGTAGAAGCTCTTAGAGATCTGCAGCCAGCCCAGGTGGAGGGTGAGCTGGGATCCCGCATCCTTGATATTCCTACTGAACTAACCCTATTCCTCACCTGCCTTTTTCCTCTATAAATATTTTAGAGATTGTCTTTTACATATTTGTGGTCATCCACAGTAATTTTTGTACAGGCCACTGCTACAGGTCGTGGCCGTGTTAAATGTAAAATATTCACTATATTGTAGTGGTTTCCAAATTGGGCTCTGAAGACCTTCCCCAAGGCTTCCACTGGAGGGGGTGGGGTGAGTGGCTGGGGCTCTGAATTCCTACTGCAGCTCTAACCAGAAGCAGTGCTGTTCTGCTGGGGCCCAGTATTAAACAAGTTTGAATACAATTGGACTAGATCAGTGAGGTGCACTGTGGTAACACGTGCACACAAGTGGCATCTGTCTGAGGATTCAAAGGCCTCGGTGGTGAGTTAGAGTGCTCTCCACAGGGGCCAAACATTTCTCAGAGATGTGGGGCATCCACACTTGCCCTGAGTTGTAAAAGAGAGCATGCTCACTGGTACCGCATTTTTGCTTTCCTCCAAGCCATTCTCCAAAGTGCAGCCAGAGAAATCTTACTGAAGATAGGACGCAACAGCTCTCAATAACAAGAGTCACAATATGCAAAGAACTAGTTCTAACCCCAAACTTCCTTCTGTAAAGTTTGGAAAATCTCTTATAGAAAAGACAAGGAGAGGCTCTTGCTGCACCCTCTTTACCAGACCTGAGCAGAGATTTTTGGTTAAAAAAAAAAGTTTACCTTAACCAGCTTGGTCAGAGGTCACGGGATCTCAGCTGCAGTCTCTCAACCAGCTCATCCTCAGTTATCAAAACTGTTGGGAGGAAATGGTTTTTCTCTTCTAACTTGGGTCAGTTTGTTGGGGACCTACAAATAAACAGATTAACAGGAGAAGAAACAAATTTTACTTACATGGGCTTGTAAGTAAATTTACAAAATTTACTTACAAATTACTAATGCTCAATAATTAGTAATTCGAGGGGAGGAGCCAGAGATAAAGGTTTGTAAATCAACTTACCGAAAGGGGGTGGTTGTTTAGGGCTTCAATGGGAAAGTATGGAAGGGTCTGTTAGGCTTTTGTTGATAACAGACAGCTGAATTCATACTTCCTGGTACTAAGGGTCAGTCTTTTCCCAATCAGGAAACTCCCTTGGAGGCGGAGCAGTTATTGGCAGCTGTATTTGGGCGAGGCTCTGCTTAAGTTTAAATAACATTTTCTGTGGCTTCTATTGCCCAGATGTTTTCCGTCTAAAGTAATTTTCATACCACTTTGCCAGACTATCCGTCCCTTCAGTATTTAGAATTCATAAAAGTTACTGTTGAAAAGGAGAGTCACACATCTAAGTTGTTCCAAGAATACTTGAAAGTTCCCAACAACTGAATCAAGTAACAAAAAATTAATTTCCCTTTAATTACAACAAGGACATTGACAAAACTGGTTTATCTGTTTCAGAAGAATTAATTTGACTTTGGAGAAAAAAATATATCAGTCTCAAAACTGCATCTGAAAAAAAAAAAAAACAAACAAAAAACTGCATCTGTTCCAGTCAAGCGAATTCACTAACTCTTGTATCAACTCAGTACATTAGCATTTCATTTAAAGGAGTATTATGGGGCTTTCCTGGTGGCACAGTGGTTAAGAATCTGCCTTCCAATGCAGGCGACATGGGCTCGAGCCCTGGTCTGGGAAGATCCCACATGCCGTGGAGCAACTAAGCCCATGCGCCACAACTACTGAGCCTGCGCTCTAGAGCCCGTGAGCCACAACTACTGAGCCCACGTGCCTACAACTACTGAAGCCCGAGTGCCTAGAGCCTGTGCTCCACAACAAAAGCCACCGCAATGAGAAGCCCATGCACCGCAGCGAAGAGTAGCCACTCTTGCCGTAACTAGAGAAAGCCCGCGCCCAGCAACGAAGACCCAACACAGCCGAAAATAAATAAATTTTTAAAGAAAAGGAGTATTGTGTAAAGCAACTCAAATTTATCGATATCAATAAAGGATTCTTTCAGATTTTTTCTTGTGTCCACATTTTGAGTGTCCAGTAGCCACATGTGACTAGTGGCTATCATACTGAACAGTGCCGTTCTAGACACACTAATCTTTTAGTCCATCTCATGCTCTAGAATCCTCTTGCCTCAAGGACTTCTTACATGTTCTTTATTCCTTCTGACAAATCCTCAACTTTCTGCTGGCCTAACTCTATCTCTTCCTTGACATCGGTTAAACGTTATAGTCTTACAGAGGCTCTCCCTTACTCCCAAATCTAACTTGGGACTCTTGTTCCACTTTCTCAGATTATCCTGTACATTTTCCTCCTAACCCTTGCCACAGTTACAAATAGTGCGCTCAATATGCAGTTTGTCATTTAGTATCATCACACTGGAAGCTGTGTCTGCTTTGTTTATCACCAAATATCTTGCGCCTTGCATAGTGCTCAGCACGCGTAGAAACTAAGTAAGTAGCTGTTCAACAAATAAATCAGAGGAAGAGAAGAGACTAGGTAATATAAAAGACCACAGAGAATATAAGGTCTCTGAGAAATCTATCTCCTGCCCTGCAATATGAAGTTGCAAATCATATGATTTGTGGAATTTTGTCACCCATGTATGTTGACAAGAGTGATATTGGAATGGATTTTGTTAATATACTGAGGTGACTTGGGATAAATCAGGCAAAGTTGAAATGTAAAATGTGGTGATGACAATAAAACCACCACTTAATTACTCTCTTCAGTACACGGGCCTCTCACTGTCGTGGCCTCTCCCGTTGCGGAGCACAGGCTCCGGACGCGCAGGCTCAGCGGCCATGGCTCACGGGCCCAGCCGCTCCGCGGCACGTGGGATCCTCCCGGACCGGGGCACAAACCCGTGTCCCCTGCATCGGCAGGCGGACTCCCAACCACTGCGCCACCAGGGAAGCCCTAATTACTCTCTTATTTCATGCCTTGAGAATGAAGGATACAGATTAGCTCATCTACAGAAACGTTCCATGATCTTTGCCTGATCTCTTTGACATGACTTAAGGGAATGCATGGGGAGGAAAAAGCTTTCCTCCACCATCTTAAGGTCCCCCGCTGGGTCTGAAATTAGACTGTCAAAGATAAACAGGAGAAAAACATAAATTTATTTAAGTTTTAACTTTCCTCAGAGTCTTCACAAGGAAATTAAGACTCAAAGAAGGTTAAACCTGAATATTTTTATGCTAGGTTTGATGAAGACTGGAAAGTCATAGAAAGATATGAGAAGACAAAGAGCATGAGCTGAGTGTAGTAAACTGGGCAAAACTTAGCAAGGCCTGCTCATTCAGATTACTCTTTGTGTCCATTTGTCTTCAGAGATAAGGATGCTCCTTTCCTTTGGGTATAGGGAGGGCATCTCTTATGTGGGGTTTTTATGATCTGCGTCAGGAGACGGTCAGAAAGTTCTGACATGTGTCAATTCTCATATTCCCTCAGCTTAAAATATTCAATATGCCAAAGTGCCATATTTTGGGGTAGCATGTTCTGAACTCCATCAGAAAACAGTAGAAATAAATTATAGTCTTACAGTGATAATAAGAAACCAAAAAGCATTTGTTATTCAATTGTAACAAAAACAGAAAAGCATAAATTTTCATAAGTTGTCACAATGTGAATACACCCATGTAATCATAGCCAAGTCAAGAAATAGTACCTTAAAAATATCAAGAAAGTGAAAAGACAACCCACAGAATGATAAAAATATTTGCAAGTCATTTATCTGGTAAGGAACTTGTATCTAGAATATATAAAGAATGCATATGACTAAATAATAAAAAGACAGCACAATTAAAATATGGGCAAAGGATTTGAGTAGACGTTTCTCCAAAGAAGATATACAAGTGGCCAATAAGCACATAAAAGATGCTCAACATCATTAGTCATTAGTGAAGTGCAAATCAAACCACAACGAAGGGCTTCCCTGGTGGCGCAGTGGTTGAGAGTCCGCCTGCCGATGCAGGGGACACAGGTTTGTGCCCCGGTCCGGGAAGATCCCACATGGCGCGGAGCGGCTGGGCCCGTGAGCCATGGCCGCTGAGCCTGCGCGTCCGGAGCCTGTGCTCTGCAACGAGAGAGGCCACAACGGTGAGAGGCCCGCGTACCGCAAAACAAAAACAAAAAACAAAAAACCACAATGAAATACTACTTCACTCCCACTATGATGGCTATAATCAAAAAAGTGGACAATAACAAGTGATGTTGAGGATGTGGAGAAATTGTAACCTTCATATATTGCTGGTGGGAATGTAAAATGGTGTAGCCACTTTGGAAAAAAGTTTGAGAGTTCCTCAGAAAGTTAAACATAAGTTACTGTACAGCTCAGCAATTCTGTTCCTAGGTATTGATCCACTGAAAACACATGTCCACACAAAAACCTTGTACATGAATGTTCATAGCGGCATTATTAATAATCAATAAGTGGAAACATTCCAAATGTCTATTATCTGATGATTGGACAAATAAAATATGGTATATGCATAGAATAGAATATTATTGAGCAATAAAAAGAAACAAAGTGCTTTAACAATCTTGACAACATTATGCTAAATGGAAGAAGCCAGTCACAAAAGATCACATACCATGTGATTCCATTTATATGAAATGTCCAGAATAGGAAAATTCCTAGAGATACAAAGTAGGTTAGTGGTTGCCTAGAGCTGGGTGGGGAGGGGTGTTTGGGAATGACAGCTAATAGGTACCAGGTTTCTTTTAGTGGGGAAGAAAATATTTGAAAGTGAAATTGTGGTGATGGTTGCACAACCCATGAATATGCTACAAAAACATACTGAATTATACACTTGACATATGTGTATTGTATGGTATATGAATTATATCTCAATAAAGCTGTTAAATGAGAAGAAAAAAGAAATAGACCATTATCAACACACAGGAAGCTTCTCTGTCTTACATTAAGTTCCCTGGAAACAGAACCTGAGATGGTGATTCTTTCTTTTTTTTTTTTTTTAAGTTATTTATTTATTTATTTAGGCTGGGTGTGTCTTTGTTGCTGTGCGCAGGCTTTCTCTAGTTGCGGCGAGCGGGGGCTACCCTTCGTTGCGGTGCCCAGGCTTCCCATTGCAGTGGCTTCTCTTGTTGCGGAGCACGGGCTCTAGGCGCGCGGGCTTCAGTAGTTGTGGCGTGTGGCTACAGTAGTTATGGCTCACAGGCTCTAGAGCACAGGCTCAGTAGTTATGGCACACGGGCTCAGTTGCTCTGCGGCTTGTGGGATCTTCCTGGACCAGGGATCGAACCCATGTCCCCTGTGTTGGCAGGCAAATTCTTAACCACTGCACCAGCAGGGAAGCCCAAAATGATGATTCTTGTGCAAGTGATTTTCTGAGGGAGCGCTCTTAGGAGGAGTTGACTTTGGAAAGCAGGAAAAAGCTAAATGTGGTCTCAGCTGAGAACCAGCCTCAGCCTGATCCAATGAGGAGCTCTGCGACATGAATAGTACCACAGTGTGGTCCCATATGGAAGCAAGGGAGTTGGCTTTTTTTAATATCCTTGTCAGTCAACAGACAGTCCTTGGCTGTGAGCTGTGTGTGTGTGACTTCCTGCATAAGTCAGCTTTCTTTTGACCAAAACCCATTCTAAAAGGGGGCAGCTGTGATCTATTAGCAGCTGATAATCACAACAGCTGGAGGATGATGCCCCAGCCAGTGCTGAGGATCTGGGCAGGGCAGCAACAGTGACCACTACATCCCCTCATGCTCCCTCCCATTATTATAATCTTGATACATTGCAATTTTTCCCTTCAGCTAGATTGTCACTTCAGCACACAATTTATGAGCAATCTGATTTATCTCAGTGTTTTACCTCTTAGAAAACTGTGCTTTCACACCGGGGCTATTACATGCCTGTTCTATGTCAAACAATGTGTTAGATAAACTCCAGTCTTCTATGAAAATGAATAGCACAGGCCTATTTACTTAGCATCAATATAAGTGATTTCAGACATTATTTCCTCTAAGAAAACCAAGAGAGCCATAAAAACAGAGACCATGAAGGTAGGAAAGAAAAAAAGAACTTTCTCGCAGAAGAATACTGACAGCATGTCTCGCACTTCCCTCATCAATGTCCCTGATGACAGTATTTCTGAGGCAATAGGAATATTCACCAGGAAACTTGGGCTTATGAGAAGCCAAGAGGGTTTTTGATGCTGAACTGGCCAATGTCCCTGAGCTCATGAATAAGCCCTAAGAGAGAACTGGCTCCAGGAAAGTTGAAAAAAGAAAAATAAAAGTTCCATTTAAGCTTAAGGAGAAAACCAAGGTTAGAGTGTGTATGAGTTTTCTACTGCTGCATAACAAAGTACCATGGACACAGTGACTTAATCCACATTTATTAACTCACAATTTCTGTGGGTCAGTAGTCCAGGTCCTACTTAGCTGGGTCCTTTGCTAAGAGTCTCACTAAGCTACAATCAAGGCATCAGCTGGCACTGCAATCTCATCTGGAGTTTGGAGTCCTCTTCCAAGCTCACGTATTGTTGGCAGAATTCAGGTGTTTGTGGTTGTAGGGCTGAAGCCCTTAGCTTCCTGTTGCCTGTCAGCTGGAGACTGCCTACAGCTCCTAGAGGCCACCCACAGTTCCCTGCCACATGGCCCTCTCCATAGGCCGTTCACAACATGACTGCTTCTTCAAGGCCAGCAGGAGAGTCTCTCTCTCCAGTCCGCTGAGACGGAATCTTATGTAACATGAAGTAGTCAAGAGAATGACATTGTTACCGAATCCAAACTCCGTCTGCTTGCTGCATGACAGGCCAATAATCAGGAGACAAGGTGTTGAGGCAAGGAATAGCAACTTTATTCAGAAAGCCGGACATTCGAGAAGATGGCAGACTAATATCCCAGAGTACCATCTTATTGGGGTCTGGATGCCACTTTCTTTTATAGTACAGAGAGGGGGAGGATGTGAGGAAATAAATTAAAAAGGCCATTAGTGTTGCAAAGTATCTCCTGGCTTGGCCAGCATCGGGGAGGGGATGTACTAATTTCTTCTTTTTGCAGCCATTCACAGGTGGACAGGGTCAGAATGTCTCCCTGTGAGCTGAACAAAAGCACTTTAGTTTAGCATTCAGGCAGAGGGGCAGGGTTCCCAGAGGCAGGCCATAATGTATGCTTACAGCTATAGATAGCATCCTTTTAGTGACTATAGTAACATAGTGAGTATAGTAACAAAAGCAACGAAAAGCAAGTTAAAGTAAAAGAAACAGATCCAACTCTTCCCTATTACAACATCCCAGCACAGTTGCTATGTTCAGTTGGTTAGAAGCAAGCGACAGTTCCCACTCACACTCAATGAGGGGGGTGGTCAGTTATTACAAGGGTGTGACTCATTGGGAGTCACCTTAGGATGTGTTGGACACAGATAAAACCTATTGTTAAGTTTCTTCAGTTGATTTAAAACTTGCTCTATGTATCTATCTTAAAAATAGTTTAATCATTATATTTTGCTTTTAAAATAAAAAAGGTGTTTTTTTTTGTAAAAATAATTGAATATGGCTTCTTATCTCACTCTGGATATCCATGGGCTACAGGGAGGTCTTACATGGTCTAGCTTCCTGATTATCAGATAACAGCATGCTGTCCGGGAGGAAGAAGTTTTCCTCCACCCTTCTGGGTTCTTCTGGCTGGTCTAAGAATTAACTTGACATGAGACAAATTAACAGGAGAAAATTAAACAAAAGTGTAATAACATGTATATATGGGAGAGACCCAGAAAAACTGAGTCACTCACCCAAAAGGCCGAAACCCTCATCTTAAATACCATCTTCAACTGAAGGCAAAAGAGAATGTTGGGGTTAAGGGTTTGGGACACCAAAGGGGAGGAAGGCAATTGACATGGAGATGGAAAAGCAAATGTTTCGTAGACAAATGTTTGCTGGGCCAGAGACAGTGGGACACAGAGAGGAATTTTAACAAACAGACTTGGCTAGGTTCCACCCTGTCTACATGCCTGGTTCATACCATAGTTATGTATGGTGACAGCTCCCTTCCTGGAACAGGTCCTCCATCTACATTCTTTAGGCAGCTAGGGGGAAGGTCAAGGTTTTTCCTGAGTCTTTTGAGCCTCGATTGTTTTCAGCTCAAAATAACATGCATGCCAAAGAGACTTTTTGGAGTGGCAAATTTTGCTCCCCTACAATGCCATGGTTCCAGGCACATATTAGGTACTCAATAAATATAGGTTGACTAAATAAACAAACACATGAAAAGAAGTATTTTCCATGCATACAGCATACACCTGTTTTTTTTTTTAATACCAAAGAGCGATATCCTAAGTATGTGCTTTCAGCCCAGCTTCCCTGCTTATGGAGAAACCAGGAGGAAACCAGTAGCCTCTTGAGTACAAAAATGACAGTAGTATTAAAAGTTATATCTTGGCTACAGTTTGTGGCACGCACAATGGGATTCCAGGTCAGCTACGCACTCTTCTAAAAAGATTAAGTAATATTGGGTTTGCAAAACCATAGGCAATATTAGTGCCCAGAGTGTTACATCTATGAGTCACCATTTCTTGGATTAAGAGCCCTGTATGGTTTGTATCAGGTTGATCACTGATGGAATGTTATATGCACATATGAGTACAATCCTACTGGGGCCAACCCAAAGCAGAGATGAGTTTCTTAGGCCAGTGAGTACATTTCCAAGTTATTAGTCAAGGCAAAACATACTTGAAGTCAATTTCCAGCTCTTAGGGAAAAGATAGTCAGCATAAATGAGAGAAAAATGTATTTTATCTTAAAGTATCATCTGACTCCTCCAGTGACAATAGCCAAGGGTTTTATTATTTGCAGTATCTCACTATGAGTGAAACAAAGTAATGGAGCATTCAATTATCTATTCTGATGAGTTACTCCTTGGTAAGAAAAAGTTATATGTCCATAATTATGGTGGTTAATTGTATGTGTCAATTTGACTAGGCCACAGGGTGCCCAGATATTTGGTTAAACATTATTCTCGATGTATCTGTGATGGTATTTCTGGATGAGATTAACATTTAAATTGGCAGACTGACTAAAGCAGATTGTACTCCCTAACGTGGGTGGGCCTCATTCAATCAGTTGAAGGTCTGGAGGGAACAAAGAGGCTGACTTTCCCACAAGTAAGAGGGAGCTCCTCCTGCCTGAGTGCTTTTAGGTGAGTGGTCTTTTCCAGACTCCAGACTCACACTGAAATATCAGCTTTTTTGGCGTCTTGAGTCTGTCAGCTTTCCAACTGGAGCTTACATCATCAGCTTTCCTGGTCCTCAGGTCTTTGGATTCAGACTGAAACTACACATTGGCTCTCCTGGTGTCCAGTTTTCTGACTACAGATCTTGAGGCTTCTCAACCTCCATAATCATATGATCACATGAATATATTTATGTAAATTATATATATAACTCGTATTGGTTCTGTTTCTCTGAAGATCCTTGACTAATGCAATCATATAATGCTGGTAGGATTAATACAGCTTAAAGTGTGATAATGAATGTGTTTGGCAATTATTTACTTTTCCCAGGTTGCCTCCCTATAAAATCTTTCCCTACCTCCTAAATTCCATTCCAGTGGCTGTTTCAAACTTTATAGTTCCTCTCAGGTCCCCAAACTAATTTTGCTCAGTCTCGGACAATGAGCCAGGTCTCAGTTTCAATGAACTCCATGTCTTGGCCCACCTGGCATCCCTTGTCTCAAGGTCATAGTACGTGTCAGATAGCCCTTTCCATACAGTCTGTGCTTGTGCTCTCACCCTCTCTCTTGTTATTTCAGGCCTAGGAAGGGGAAATTGGGACCGGTTGCTGAGTTCTGGGTTGCTACAGCATCCCTTGTGTGATTTTCCTGCTCCTTAACTCACATCTTCATATACAGTCTCTCTCTTTTTTTTAACTTTTTATTTTGAAAAAATTAAAGACTCACAAGAACTTGCAAAAATAGTACAGAGAGGTTCTGTGTACCTTCACCCAGCTTCCCCTGATGATAACATCTTACATATATAAGGGTATCAAAATACACTGGTACAGGGCTTCCCTGGTGGCGCAGTGGTTGGGAGTCCGCCTGCCGATTCAGGGAATGCGGGTTCGTGCCCCGGTCCGGGAGGATCCCACATGCCATGGAGTGGCTGGGCCCGTGAGCCATGGCCACTGGGCCTGTGTGTCCGGAGCCTGTGCTCCGCGACGGGAGAGGCCACAGCAGTGAGAGGCCCGCGTACCGCAAAAAAAAAAAAACAAAAAAACACTGGTACAATACTATTGACTAGACTATAGACCTTCCTCAGATTTTGTCAGTTTTCACGTTCACTCATGTGTTTGTGTGTAGTCTTATAAAATTTTATCACATGTAATCACCACCACAATCAAGATATGAATGAATCCATCTGTACACAATCTGTTTATTAAATTCTTCTCAAATTACCCAATTTGAGCATGCCTTCCTGTTTCCTGCCAGCATCCCTACTGATGGACCCTTAAAAGATTTTCAACATTCTGAGGGTGGAAAGGATCTGTCCTTTTGTTTCTGGATGAAGGCCAAGAAGGTAGCAAGCCTCTGAGAGAGAAGTGTGCAGTGTGGCAGCTGCAAAGTAAAAATGACAATTGGGCCCCTCTTGGCAAAGAATATCGGAGATAGTTTCCAGAGTGGTATGCAAGATAATCTGAAGGTTTTATTCTATGGCGATTGTTCTCAAGCCTAACTGTGTATTAAAATCACCCAGAGACATTTTAAAAAATCAATCAATCAATCAAACAAACAACCAAACAAAACCAAAACAGAGACTTGGACTCCATCCCCAGAGGTTCTGATTCATTTTGTCCTAGGTGGAGTCTAAGGATTGAAACTTTTTACAAGTTCCTCAGGTGATTCTAATGTACAGCCAAGGTTGAGAACTCGTGTTTTATGACTTTGGGTTTTGCATCTTAATTAGAAAAGCCACTCCTACTCAAGATTATACTTTTAAAAAAGACAACTTGAACTTTCCTGTGTATTTGCTTTAATTTTTTATTAAATTAAAATCTTTAATACTTCTTAAATTTATTTTTGTTGTAGGGAGTGAGAAATAAATTTATTTTGTTATTTTCCCCAGACAGGTATTTTGTTGTTCTAATATAATTTATTGAATAATCCATATTCTTGCTACTGATACAAAATGTTACTCCTATCATTTACTAAATCCTTGAATTATTTTACTCTATTTCTGTATTCTCTTTTTTTATATTGATCTTTCTATTAAGTGCCTGAATCAAACTGTTTTCATTATAGTCATTTTATCATGCTTTATTTTCTGATAGAAGTAGAAAGACGATATTCTTAAGTTAATACATCTTTAAATTGATTCCAATTCTTTATGTTCTGCAGTGGAGGTCTAAAATTTTCTTCAATATAGATTCTCTACTACAAATAGGTTAAAAAAGTTTTTTTAAAATATCTTTATTGAGGTATAATTGCTTTACAATGGTGTGTTAGTTTCTGCTTTATAACAAAGTGAATCAGCTATACATATACATATATCCCCATATCTCCTCCCTCTTGTGTCTCCCTCCCACCCTCCCTATCCCACCCCTCTTGGTGGTCACAGAGCACCAAGTTGATCTCCCTGTGCTATGCAGCTGCTTCCCACTAGCTATGTATTTTACATTTGGTAGTGTATATATGTCCATGTCACTCTCTCACTTTGTTCCAGCTTACCCTTCCCCCTCCCCGTGTCTTCAAGTCCATAAAAAAGATTTTTAAATATTGAATCACTAAGTTGTATCAACTATACTTAAATTTCCTAAAAAAAGATTTTTAAAGAAGTGGATCAGCTCCCCATTTAACTAAAATTAATTTTGAGCCAGAGGCAAAAAAAAAAGCGCCTATGTAACTTACCCTTGAGCATAAATGAAGAGAATGAGTGTTTGACTTGTATAATTTCTTAGAATAGAACATTTCTTTATTATCTGGCCTGATTAGCAAATGTGTGCTACTTTATCAAGAATTCTGGTATATCATACAGAGAGTAGTAATTTTCAAAACCTAAAACCTAATAAAATACTAAACATTAAACCAATAAATCAAAAAAAAATTTTTTTTGAAGACTCAAGCTACATGACACTATAATGGCATGATGAACTATAGATGTTGATGGGAAGTTTAGGTGAGAAAATGTCAGATAAAAATGACTTTTCAGAAAGCAGGGACTCCCCACAAAGACTCCGGATGAAAGTTGCTCATTTTTTACCAACTTTACTGAAAGATTAAAGTCCTAGAATAGAACTAGCCAGCCATGAGATACAGAGAAACTTGGATTGCTAAAATAAATGATGGGATGAATCCATCTCAAGACCTAAATGCTCCAATATATTCTAAAGTTTTAAATATTCAGAACTGACTGATCTGAATCAATCTGCAAGGAGTCCTTCCTTCGTATCCAAAGCTGTACCAAAAGAATTTCTAGACTAATTGTGTTTCAGCTAAAGACTTTTAATCATTTAAATGGACATTATTTGTGATTTCACGAAGAGTTAACATTTTTAAGGTAAATGGTGAAAATTCTGGAATAGGAAGAAGGGAAACACCCACATAAACTTTAGAAATGCTGCTTGGATATGCACACGGAAATCAGTAGGAATATTATAAATTGTAAAGAAATAGCCATGACTGAGCAATGCTTTTTATGTAACATAGGAGAAATTGAAATATTCACAGCTACTATGTGTGTGTGTATATGTGTGTGTGTGTGTGTATATATATATATGCATATATATGTACATTTATACCTAAGTATATGCAAGTATACAACATCTGTAATTAGGTTAGAGCATTCTTTTCTTTGGGACATAAATAGGCAAGGATGAATCTAAGGGTAACATGTCTGGGGCTACATCACTAGCAAATATTGGCCTACCTGAGTGGAGAAAGTTAATTTTAAACAACTTTTGTATTGAGTACTATTGAAGTCATATTGTTTTGTCTTCCCTTGACTTGTAAGCTACTTACTTACAAAAAGTAGGTTGGCTCATTGTATCTAAACATGTTTTCTTCAAAACAGGAGTGTCTTATCCTCATGGTAAATAAGACATGAGAGTACCGCCTCCTCCCACCCTCCAAGTGTGAGTTTATTTGAGGCTGGACTCTAAGTGGATTAGGTACATAGAGATGCTGGAAAAGTGTAGTCTCGGCATCCTGTTCCTCTGTGATTGGTTTTATCATCATTAAATTACTTTAGATGCAAAAAAAAAAGAAAGGAGTAGCCCCTCCCCCGACCTTTAAAAAACACAGCTGTCTGTTTACTTTTGAATACCTTATTGCGGATTGCTGGAAACTAGTCAGTGCTGGAAACTGGTCAGTGTGGTTTGGAAATCAAAGGCTGACCAGTGAGACCTTGCCATTGCTGTTGGACAATGCCTGTGTCCCACCAGCAGCTTCCTTTCTTCTTCTAAGACAGAATCAATCATTGTTCACACTTGCTTTCTGGTCAAACACAATCAACTGATTTTCCTCTGTGTGCCAGACAGTATCAGGAGAGTACTAGAGCGTTCCAACCAGCACACTTTTTTGCCTTCTATGTGAATAGCAGGGTAAATTCCTAGGAAGCGTTTAATTTAGCACTTTGACAGTATGTATTTGCATTTTGACCACAAAATAACTAAGCTATTTATAACTATGCAAATAGTATATAATTATGACTTGGTTTTACATTCTCAATACTGTCATAACACTGAAAAATATTTATTATGATTACCTTTATGGATCAAGTCTTTTTATATTTCCAGTAAGCAGACAAAAATACCCTTTAGTATTTATAGCTGAGCATCTGTAAATCTGCTATTTATTTCTGCCAATTTGGGGTGGGGGGTGTCCATAAGCCTAATATAATTTAAAGAGCCTTCCTCCTTTTAATTTTCTGCAGGGAAACCAGACTCAAGAGATGAAAGAATACAGGAAACATTTCTGTGGGGTCACACATAGGAATAAAGGTCATCTAAGTTTTCTTACTGTCAAACATTTTGTGTGGCTTGGAGGTGTTATAAATGTGAAATGGAAAGTTACTTTTTCTTCCTAGTGCGTAAGAGCAGGACTACCTACATAATTTGTGAAAATGCAGGGGCCCTTGTTCAAAAATTATTAAGAATTTCAAGACAGCAACAACAGAACATTAAACCAATGGAGGGGAACAGAATTTGCCAACCCAAAATATGTCTCTTTGGCATAAGGATTATCTTCAACTGGTTATTTTCAATAAACAGCAGACACAGTAGAAACTCTGAAACCAAGTAGGAATTACCCTTTTGTAAGAGACATTTACAGTTATAAAGGAAATCTCCATTTGTAAGGGTGTCTCCTTCTCTGTACTGGGAGCAGAAAGATGACTCCAAATCTCTAGAAACTCCTATCGACGAGGAAGGCAGAGACTTAAATCTGTGTACAGCCTCATCCTTGTTTACTGTGCTTTGCCTGATAACCTCCCCAAACTGGTCTTCCCCATGCCAGCATCTTCTGTCTTTAGCTGGAGGGTTAGGGTTAGGGTTAGGGTTTAGGGTTAGGGTTAGGGTTAGGGTCATGGGTCTCTCCCACCTATACAGGAGGTATACTTGTTATAAAACTTCTGTTTGTTTTTCTCCTATTAATGTGTCTTTTGTTACGAGTTGTGGGGAGGTGTCTCAGTCAAGAACCTGTAAGGGCAGAAGGAAAATTATATTTCCTCCCCTACACCAAGCATGGAGTCTGTTTTGTTTTTTTTTCAAATTGAAGTATAATTGATTTACAATATTGTGTTAGTTTCCGGTATAGAACATAGTGATTCAGGTTTTTTGCAGACTATATTCCATTATAGGTTATTACAAGATATTGGGTATAATTCCCTGTGCTCTACATTAAATCCTTGTTGCTTATCTACTGGTTTGTATCTGGTAATCCCATACCAAGCATCAAGTCCTTCTAAGCATAGGCATCTGTCTGACTGTGCAGTTCTACAAATTATTATAAAAATGGGAATAATCCAGGAATGATCTGAATAGACTTTGATAAAAACTCATGGTTACAAGACTGTGAACAAAGACCAGCATTGTGTAGAATGATTTGTGACTATTTAACAGGCTTCTCAGACAGATAAAGGCACATCAAATACTTACCTTCAGAGGTGGGTCATAAGGCTGTAGTGAAATAAATGTAACAATAGAAACACTTGGAAATGGTAAAAGCAGGCGATATATATATAGATATAGATATAGATATAGATATAGATATAGATATATATAATCTTGGCAGTGGTCTTTTTTTTAAATTAATTAATTAATTTTTGGCCGCGTTGGGTCTTTGTTGCTGTGCGCGGGCTTTCTCTAGTTGCAGCGAGGGGGGCTACTCTTTGTTGCGGTGTGCGGGCTTCTCATTGTGGTGGCTTCTCTTGTTGTGGCCCACGGACTCTAGGCGCGTGGGCTTCAGTAGTTGTGGTGCATGGGCTCAGTAGTTGAGGCTCGCAGGCTCTAGAGTGCCAGCTCAGTAGTTATGGTGCACGTGTTTAGTTGCTCTCCGGCATGTGGGATCTTCCCAGACCAGGGATCGAACCTGTGTCCCCTGCACAGGCAGGTGGATTCTTAACCACTGTGCCACCAGGGAAGTCCCACAGGCTATATTTTTATATCATTTCGTAGTTCATTTGTATTCACATATGCTATTTAATTCTTACAACGAGGTGAAATAGGAAAGAAGAAATAAGTTGCCCAAGAGTAACTAACTGCTTGCGGAACCAGGACTCATAAAGATCTCCTTATTCTATAGAGCAGGAGTGGACAAACTATAGCTGTGTACCAGATCCAGCCTGCTGCCTGTTTTTATAAATATAGTTTTATTGAAACACAGTTGTGCTCATTTAGCTAAGTATTATCTGTGGCTGCTTTCACATTACAATGACAGATTTGAGTAGCTGTGATAGAAACCATGTGCCCACAAAGCCTAAAATATGTATTTTCTGTCCCTTTACAGAAAAAGTTTGCCAACTGCTGTCATAGAGAACTATACCATAACTAAAACGTGGGATTCTGAACTGGGAAAATTGCTTCTTTATCCCAGAAGTTGTGCTTTTGCATTCAAGCTGAATATACTTTTTGTTTCTAAGTATGAGTACTTTATAATTAGCAGGTGCCTATTGATGGACATTTCAGTTTTTACCAATTTTTTAAATTGTAAATGATGCTATAGTAACTATTCTTAAACAGCAACTTTTTTTTAAATTCAATCATTTATTCAACAATATGTAGGTTAAAGTTTTCTTTCAAATCATGAAGAATTCCCCCACCCTTCCCCCAATAAGTATTTATAGAACAACAACAAAAAAAAAACATGAAGGATTCACTTTTATAGGAATTGTCCTCCCACTGTAAACAACTAAAAAGTAAGATAAAACATATAAAACAACTGTTTTCAGACATTCTATTTAGGCAGTACAAGAATGTGAACTCTGAGAGACAGAAAACAAAAGAGGTGAGCCTTATGATTGGTCCAGATAACTGGCTGGAGTCAGTTTCCAGGACAGTCTGGGAACAGAGAACGCAAAGAGAGGATGGTAATCTTGCTGAGTTGAGAAGCCTGAGCTTGGAGTTAAACAGCAACTTTTAACACTTGTTAGGTTCTTAATCCCCCTGCAGGATGATTCCTGAAGAGGAATGTATGTGTCAAATAGCATGCGCTTTATCAATGTTGAGTAGTCTTGTACAAGTTGACAAAGTTGTACAGTTTGGCACAGTTCTGCCAGATGGCCATAGAGAACAGGTTCACCAGGTTGCCCCACCAGCAGTGCACGAGGATCCCTGCGTCTCTGCATCCTGCCTTCCCCTGGCGTTATCCAGCTGCTTTATTGTTGCCAGTGATTGTCCAGCCATAGAGCATTGTTGTGTTGATTTGCATTTCTCTTCATGGATTTACATATCTAAATGGATTTACATATCTCTTTATGTTATTTGTTGGCCCTTTGGCTTTTGATTTCTGTAAATTGCCTATGTACCATTAAGCTTGCTGCCTTTTTCTAATTCATTTTTAGGAGTTTCTTGAAAATGTTGGCTATTCCTTCCTTGTCGGTTTTAGGCATTGCACATATCTTCTTCCAGTTTGTCATTTGTTCATTGATGTTGTTCATGCTGTTTTTCATTGCACAGATTCCCTTAAATCCAATTAATCACACTGCTTTGTCTTACGGTTTATGCTTGTGAAGTTTTATTTAAGGAGCTCTCCACTCCTAATTTGCAAAGATATCCTCTTGCTTTTTCATCTATTAAGTTTGTAGTTTAACATTTCATATTTGTGTATTAGTGTGTGCATTAGTACAGCTTTATCTTCTTCATTAGTGAGCCATTTTCCCCCCAATGTCATCTATTAAACAACTTTTCTTTTCCCATTTACATGTGGTACCATCTTTATGGTATATTGTCTTTATACATATGCCTCTGTGGAATATGAAGTTCCATCCTTAGTCCATTTTCCTTCTCATTCTGAAATTTCTACCTTAGAAATCTGAACTTTGCCCCTGCCCCTTTAGTATCCTGATGCCTTGTACATTTGTATCTCTAACCTTGATCCTTCCTTCAAGTTTCAAACTTGTGTATATACCCTGCCTTCTGGCTATCTCCCCTACAGGTACCACAAACTCAAAGTATTATAAAATAAACTCATCATCATCTGTACTGCAAACCTGCTTCTGTATTCTCTGTTTCAGTGGGTGGCGTCACCATCACCCATCACCCATTCCGGTTGACAGCCTTGATTCTTCCCTTGTCCTGATCCCCAACATCCCATTGTTGGGGAGGAAGAAAATTTCCTCTACCCTTCTAGGTTCTTCTGACTGGTCTAAGAATTAACTTGACGTGAGACAGATTAACAGGAGAAAATCAAACAGAGTTTAATAACATGTGTACATGGGAGAGACCCAGGAAAACCGAGTCACTCGCCCAAATGGCCAAAACCTTTACTTTAAGTACCATCTTCAGCTGAAGACAAAAGAGGATGTTGGTGGTGAGGGTGTGGGACTTCCAAGGGGAGGAAGGCAATTCACATGGAGATGGGAAAGCAAATGTTTTGTAAGTAAATGTTTGCTGGGCCCTACGGAGACAATGGGACACAGAGTGGACTCTGATCTCTGAGTTTCCCCCACCACACCTAGTCCATATTCTTCGCAGATATGTCTGCTGATAGCTCTATTCCTGTAACAGGCTCTCTGTCTAAATTTCTTGGGCAGTTAGTGGGAAGGTCAAAGTTTCCCCTTGAGTCTTTTGGGCTATGATTGTTTTCAACTTGAAATAATATGCTTGCCAAAGAGACATTTTGGAGTGGCAAGTTTTGCTCCCCCACACCATGAATCACCACATCCTGCTGTTTTTATTTCTTGATTCCACATTTTCCTCTCTAAATCTGTGATGGCTGCCCTAATCAGGCCCTGATCATCTTTTGCCTGGATTACAAATGCATCCTAATTAACCTCCCTTCTCCAATCTAACCTTTATTCTGCTTGCCAGATGAATCATTCTAAGAGGAAATTGGGACCATGCCACTCCCCTGCTCAAAGCCTTAAATGGCTCCATGTAAACAGCAAGGCTCTTGGAGGCTCCCTCGGGAGGTGGAGGCCTGGGTAGCATGGGGATAGCAGCAGCACTGGGGGGAATCTGGTCAGGCACCCGGCACCTGGGGTGGGGAACTGCTCAGCAGGGCCCCTATATCTAGGGCAGGCGCCACCCTGCCCACCACACCAACATGGTGCAATAAATAAAGTTTCAAGTAGTAAGTCAGTGTCGGGTAGGAGATCTGGGGGCTGGCACACAATTACAATTGTGTTCATTTCTACTGTACAGCAAAGTGATTCAGCCATACATATACCTATATATTCATTTCCATTATTGTTTATTGCAGGATAGTGAAGATACTTCTCCGTGCTATACAGTAGGACATTACTGCTCATCTATGCCTTACATTTTGTACCCCAACAACATCAAATTGATTATAGTTTTCTCCACATGCCATTGCACTGAATTTTACTTCTATGTCTTTATTCCACCTGTTCTCTGGAGTGAAGCCTCCTCCCTCTCCTTTGCCTATCAATGCTTCATGATCTCTTAGAAACCTTCTCTAACCAACCTCTTCCTCCAGCTGGCTCTAGGGTCTCCTTTGGCCTCCTGCTGCTTCCTGAACATACCTCAATCATTAACTTACTGCCTGTAATAGCAACCATGGTATATATATCTACTTATAAAATACAATGGAATCCCCACAGGCAATACCTTAGCTCTGACTTTCCTCATTTCTGAACTTTATTATTTCATGGTTTTCTAATTTTTCCTCCTATCTCCAGTTTCAGTTTTCATTTTCAATTTATACCCCGTAGTGAATTGAATAGTCTCCCCCTAAAATTCATGTCTATTGGGAGCCTCAGAACATGACCTTATTTGGAAATAGGGTTAAGGATCATGCAGTGATATCATACTAGATTTGAAATGGACCTTAAGTCTAATGACTGGTGTGCTTACAAGAAGAGGAGAGGACACAGAATCACAGAGGTAAAGCTGATAGAAGAAAGAGGCAGAGGTTGGAGTGCTGTGTCGACAAGGAACCCCCAGGAGCTGGAAGAAGCATGGAAGGATTCCCTCCTAAAGCCTATGGAGTGGGTGTGGCCCTGCTGGCACCTTGGTTTTGGACTTGTGGCCTCAAGAACTCTGAGAGAGACATTCACAGAAAGATAGACAAAATGAAAAGGCAGAAGACTATGTACCAGACGAAGGAACAAGATAAACCCCAGAAAAACAACTGAATGAAGTGGACATAGGCAACCTTCCAGAAAAAGAATTCAGAATAATGATAGTGAAGATGATCCACGACCTTGGAAAAAGAATGGAGGCAAAGATCGAGAAGATGCAAGAAATGTTTAACAAAGACCTAGAAGAATTAAATAACAAACACCTAGAAGAATTAAAGAACAAACAAACAGAGATGAACAATACAATAACTGAAATGAAAAATACACTAGAAGGAATCAATAGCAGAATAACTGAGGCAGAAGAACGGATAAGTGACCTGGAAGACAGAATGATAGAATTCACTGCCGTGGAACAGAATAAAGAAAAAAGAATGAAAAGAAATGAAGACAGCCTAAGAGACCTCTGGGACAACATTAAAGGCAACAACATTCGCATTATAGGGGTCCCAGAAGGAGAAGAGAGAGAGAAAGGACCCAAGAAAATATTTGAAGAGATTATAGTCGAAAACTTCCCTAAAATGGGAAGAGAAATAGCCACGCAAGTCCAGGAAGCACAGAGAGTCCCAGGCAGGATAAACCCAAGGAGAAACACGCTGAGACACATAGTAATCAAACTGACAAAAATTAAAGCCAAAGACAAATTATTGAAAGCAACAAGGGAAAAAAGACAAATAACATACAAGGAAACTCCCATAAGGTTAACAGCTGATTTCTCAGCAGAAGCTCTACAAGCCAGAAGGGAGTGGTATGACATATTGAAAGTGATGAAAGGGAAGAACCTACAACGAAGATTACTCTACCTGGCAAGGATCTCATTCAGATTTGACGGAGAAATCAAAAGCTTTACAGACAAGCAAAAGCTAAGAGAATTCAGCTCCACCAAACCAGCTCTACAACAAATGCTAAAGGAACCTCTCTAAGTGGGAAACACAAGAGAAGAAAAGGACCTACAAAAACAAACCCATAACAATTAAGAAAATGGTCATAAGAACATACATATTGATACTTACCTTAAACGTGAATGGATTAAATGCTCCAACCAAAAGACACAGGCTTGCTGAATGGATACAAAAACAAGACCCATATATATGCTGTCTACAAGAGACCCACTTCAGACCTAGGGACACATACAGGCTGAAAGTGAGGGGATGGAAAAGATATTCCATGCAAATGGAAATCAAAAGAAAGCTGGAGTAGCAATAGTCATATCAGACAAAATTGACTTTAAAATAAAGAATGTTACAAGAGACAAGGGAGGATGCTACATAATGATCAAGGGATCAATCCAAGAAGGAGATAGACCAATTATAAATATATATGCACCCAACACAGGAGCACCTCAATACATAAGGCGACTGCTAACAGCTATAAAAGAGGAAATCAACAGTAACACAATAATAGTGGGGGACTTTAACACCTCATTTACACCAATGGACAGATCATCCAGACAGAAAATTAATAAGGAAACACAAGCTTTAAATGAAACAATAGACTAGGTAGATTTAGTAGATATTTATGGGATATTCCATCCAAAAACAGCAGATTACACTTTCTTCTCAAGTGCACATGGAACATTCTCCAGGACAGATCACATCTTGGGTCACAAATCAAGCCTTGGTAAACTTAAGAAAATTGAAATTGTATGAAGCATGTTTTCCGACCACAATGCTATGAGATTAGAAATCAATTACAGGGGAAAAAAATGTAAAAAACACAAACATACGGAGGCTGTTACTAAATAACCAAGAGATCACTGAAGAAATCAAACAGGAAATCAAAAATTACCTAGAGACAAATTACAACGAAAACACGATGATCTAAAACCTATGAGATGCAGCAAAGCAGTTCTAAGAGGGAATTTTATAGCAATACAATCCTACCTCAAGAAACAAGAAAAATCTCAAATAAACAATCTAACCTTACGCCTAAAGGAACTAGAGAAAGAACAAACAAAACGCAAAGTTAGTAGAAGGAAAGAAATCGTAAAGATCAGAGCAGAAATACATGAAATAGAAACAAAGGAAACAATAGCAAAGATCAATAAAACTAAAAGCTGGTTCTTTGAGAAGCTAAACAAAATTGATAAACCTTTAGCCAGACTCATCAAGAAAAAGAGGGAGAGGACTCAAATCAATAAAATTAGAAATGAAAAAGGAGAAGTTACAATGGACATCGCAGAAATACAAAGCATCCTAAGAGATTACTACAGGCAACTCTATGCCAAAAAAGTGGACAACCTGGAAGAAATGGACAAATTCTTAGAAAGGTATAACCTTCCAAGACTGAACCAGGAAGAAATAGAAAATAGGAACAGACCAATCACAAGTAATGAAATTGAAACTGTGATTAAAAATCTTCCAACAAACAAAAGTCCAAGACCACATGGCTTCACAGGTGAATTCTATCAAACATTTAGAGAAGAGCTAACACCCATCCTTCTTAAACTCTTCCAAAAAATTGCAGAGGAAGGAACACTCCCAAACTCATTCTACAAGGCCACCATCACCCTGATACCAAAACCAGACAGAGATACTACAAAAAAAGAGAAAATTACAGACCAATATCACTGATGAATATAGATGCAAAAATCCTCAACAAAATACTAGCAAACAGAATCCAACAACACATTAAAAGGATCATACACCATGATCAAGTGGGATTTTTCCCAGGGATGCAAGGATTCTTCAATATACGCAAATCAATCAATGTGATACACCATATTAACAAATTGAAGAATAAAAACCACATGATCTTCTCAATAGATGCAGAAAAAGCTTTTGACAAAATTCAACACCCACTTATGATAAAAAACCCTCCAGAAAGTAGGCATAGAGGGAACCTACCTCAACATAATAAAGGCCATATACGACAAACCCACAGCAAACATCATTCTCAATGGTGAAAAACTGAAAGCATTTCCTCTAAGATCAGAAACAAGACAAGGATGTCCACTCTCGCCACTATTATTCAACATAGTTTTGGAAGTCCTAGCCACGGCAATCAGAGAAAAAAGGAAGTAAAAGGGATACAAATTGGAAAAGAATAAGTAAAACTGTCACTGTTTGCAGATGACAGGATACTATACATAGAGAATCCTAACGACGCCACCAGAAAACTACTAGAGCTAATAAATGAATTTGGTAAAGTTGCAGGATATAAAATTAATGCACAGAAATCTCTTGCATTCCTATACACTAACAATGAAAGATCAGAAAGAGAACTTAGGAAACAATCCCATTCACCATTGCAACAAAAAGAATAAAATACCTAGGAATAAACCCACCTAAGGAGGTAAAAGACCTGTACTTAGAAAACTATAAGACACTGATGAAAGAAATCAAAGATGACATAAACAGATGGAAAGATATACTATGTTCTTGGATTGGAAGAATCAATATTGTGAAAATGACTATACTACCCAAAGAAATCTACAGATTCAATGCAATCCCTCTCAAATTACCAGTGGCAGTTTTTACAGAACTGGAACCAAAAAATCTCACAATTTGTATGGAAACACAAAACACCCTGAATAGCCAAAGCAGTCTTGAGGGAAAAAAACGGAGCTGGAGGAATCAGACTCCCTGACTTCAGACTATACTACAGGGCTACAGTCATCAAGACAGTATGGTACTGACACAAAAACAGAAATATTGATCAATGGAACAGGATAGAAAGCCCAGAGAAACAACCCATGCACATATGGTCACCTTACATTTGATAAAGGAGGCAAGAATATACAATGGAGAAAAGACAGCCTCTTCAATAAGTGGTGCTGGGAAAACTGGACAGCTACATGTAAAAGAATGAAATTAGAACACTCCCTAACACCATACACGAAAATAAACTCAAAATGGATTAAAGACCTAAATGTAAGGCCAGACACTGTAAAACTCTTAGAGGAAAACATAGGCAGAACACTCTTTGACATAAATCACAGCAAGATCTTTTTTGATCCACCTCCTAGAGTAATGGAAATAAAAATAAACAAATGGGAGCTAATGAAACTTAAAAGCTCTTGCACAGCAAAGGAAACTAGAAACAAGACTAAAAGACAACCCTCAGAATGGGAGAAAATATTTATGAGCGAATCAACGGACAAAGGATTAATCTCCAAAATATATAAACAGCTCATGCAGCTCAACCTAAAATCTAGTGTCTTCATTTAGTAGATTAGACTAGATTAGGAGAAGTGAAGTCAAATTTAGCTAAAAAGGTAATTATTCTCCTGGTATTCATATACTAGTCTACAGGGAAAAAAATATCCAATTTGCTCTTAATACCTCCTTGCTTTAAAAGTTATTATAAAGCTAACCTTTAAATAATGCGAAATGAATCATCTCTTAGTTTATCCATTTGTTTTAGCAAACCACCCTAAAAATTAGAGGTTTAAAACAGCCATTATATATATATATATTTTTTCAACCATTATATTTTGATGACGATTTTATGGGTCAGGAATTCAGAAAGGGCTTAGCTGGACAGCTCCTTTCTGCTCCTTGTGTCCTAGGCTGAGGCAGGAAAGGAGGAGGGGATGGGGAAGGGGGCAGGAGGGTAGATAGTCCACTTCCAGGAGAGCTCCTTCACGCACATATCTGGCGCCTTTGGTTTCATTGGACTCTTTCTCCATGTAGTGTCTCATGCTCATTATCAGAGCATGATGGGCTCAGGGTGGGCATACTTCTTAAATGGCAGCTGGCTTCCAAGAGAAAAAGCAAGAGCTGCTAGGCCTCTTAAAGGCATCATTTTTGCTGTATTCTGTTATTCTGTTGGTAAAGCAGTTTCAGCCCAGCCCAGATCCAGGGGGTGGCAAAATAGACTCTCTTTCTAGATAGGAAAGAATGTGTGTCCACTTTAAATTTGACACATCATCTATCAGTTATTCTTTGGACATATGAGGCCTGAATCACATTTCTGGAGCCATCGTGAGTCCCTGATGAAAACTGCTTAGCTTATATCTGTTGGCTGTGTAAGTATCTTATTCTGCCTTAAGATCCTCGGGAGGATCTTAAGGCAGAATAAGATACTTACACAGCCAACAGATATAAGTTCACACAAATATAAGTTCACACAAATATCAAGCATTTAAAAAATAATAACTATGAAAGTTATATCACCTTTTATTTGGGTGAAAATGCCAATGTTTTTATCTTGCAAAAACTGTTGTTGTTTTTTCCTCACCCAGTACACCAAAATATTCACTGGAAGAAGGCTAGAAAATAACTATTTAAATAGAAGTGTTGATTGAAGAATTATTGTGATAAAATCCTGCAAAAAGCAAAATTCAGCACAAACCAGGTTCTTCTCGGTTAAAATATATATATTTTAACCCAGGGGTACCATGGGATGCTATGATAAGTCTGTTTCATCTATGAGTTATCTCAATATATACCTTAGGTCTGTTGGTAAGCCTTAGGAGTATTTTATATCATATACAATCAAGATAAAAGGAACTGTTTAATTTGGACATTTTGTACATCTCTGGGTAAAGCAAGGATCACTTGTAACTAAGCAAGTCCCTGTTTACATCAGAACCTGGGAGACCGGGGGAGATCTACAATGCCTGCCTGTTGTTCTGATATTTAACATTTGGAATATTATTTAATATTAAAAAACATTTCTATTCCTCATTATTTTTTGCAATTTTCTGCAATCTCATTGTAGGCTCATTTCCTCCAGTTAGTCAAAGTCATTACAGCAGCATGGCTCAGTTTTAGGGATTATAGTCCACAGAGGGGAGAATAGGGTTAGAACTTTCAACACCCAATTATAGATATATCAAGGTTTTTTTTATTATTTTTACTTTTGTTTTGTTTATTTTACAGTCCACTAAGCTTTAGTAAATCAGTATATGTTTCTACTACAGAGGAAAAGTAGGATTTTACAGAGGAAAACTAGGATAAAAGATAGAATTTTTTCCTATCTTTTAATTTTTCCACCATATTTTTATTTAATTTAATGGATTTACTACCTTCAAAGTAAAGACATCCAACCAAGTTTAGGTTGAACTAAAGTTAATTTCATTTGCTAATTTCCTGAACACTTTCATGACGTACCTTGAGGCAGTTGGAGAAATATAGAGATTCGAAAACTCAGAACTAAGAATCATTAAGTCTGCTTATTAGATAAAGCAGAGGTTCTATTAGAAAGTTTTATAGATCATTTGGCCTTCCTTGAAAACAGCAAATGGACACAGTCTGTTCCTCTGATGTCAGTCAGCTAATAGGCACATCTGTATGTCTCTGTCACAAATGGGACCAAGTAACAGGACAATACCAGTATGTGTGTTGATGATGAATCAGGTCCAAGTAACAGGACAATACCAATATGTGTGTTGATGATGAATCAGCAGCGAGATAGTCAAAAACAAAGAATTGCATCTTTTGTAGAGGCTAAAGTTAGTTGTCTTGGATATTTGTGGTATAATATTAAGAAGGGACTTAGCAACAAAACGTCACATAGGGTAATTTTGGTAAAACATGAGGTACAAATAATCCCTTAAAAAAAGACAAGCAACACCTGCTGTTTATCAGTAGTAACATGAAATTATACATAGTTTTCTGTTGGGATTACTTGCTTATAATCAAATTAAATATTCTCTTTAGAACCTTTGTGTTTTATGTGTGTTGATGGGAACTGAGGGTCCTTGGCAAGAAGGAGGGTCTACGGAAATAGCCCAAATGTAAAGGGAAAGGGGAAAGAAAGCTAGGGAAAAACAGAACCTAAGGAAGAAGTAGATGCATTTCTTTTCTTTTTTTTTTTTAAACATCGTTATTGGAGTATAGTTGCTTTACAATGGTGTGTTAGTTTCTGCTTTATAGGAAAGTGAATCAGCTATACATATACATATATCCCCATATCTCCTCTCTCTTGCATCTCCCTCCCACCCTCCCAATCCCATCGCTCTAGGTTGTTACAAAGCACTGAGCTGATCTCCCTGTGCTATGCGGCTGCTTCCGACCAGCTATCTATTTTACATTTGGTAGTGTATATATGTCCATACCACTCTCTCACTTCGTCCCAGCTTACCCTTTCCCCTCCCCGTGTCCTCAAGTCCATTCTATACATCTGCAGCTTCATTCCTGTCCTGCCCCTATGTTCTTCATAACCTTTTTTTTTTTTTATTCCATATATAGGTGTTAGCATACGGTATTTGTTTTTCTCTTTCTGACTTACTTCATTCTGTATGACAGACTCTAGGTCCATCCACCTCACTACAAAAACTCAATTTCGTTCTTTTTATGGCTAAGTAATATTCCATTGTATATACGTGCCACATCTTCATTATCCATTCATCTGTCGATGGACACTTAGGTTACTTCCATGTCCTGGCTATTGTAAGTAGAGCTGCAATGAACACTGTGGTACATGACTCTTTTTGAATTATGGTTTTCTCAGGGTATATGCCCAGTAGTGGGATTGCTGGGTCGTATGGTAGTTCTATTTTTAGTTTTTTAAGGAACCTCCGTACTGTTCTCCATAGTGGCTGTATCAATTTACCTTCCCACCAACAGTGCAAGAGGGTTCCCTTTTCCCCACACCCTCTCCAGCATTTATTGTTTCTAGATTTTTTGATGATGGCCATTCTGAACAGGGTGAGGTGATACCTCATTGTAGTTTTGATTTGCATGTCTCTAATGAGTAGTGATGTTAAGCATCCTTTCATGTGTTTGTTGGCAATCTGTATATCTTCTTTGGAGAAATGACTATTTAAGTCTTCTGCCCATTTTTGGATTGGGTTGATTTTTTTTTCATATTGAGCTGCATGAGCTGCTTGTAAATTTTGGAGATTAATTCTTTGTCAGTTGCTTCATTTGCAAATATTTACTCCCATTTGGAGGTTTGTCTTTTCGTCTTGTTTATGGTTTCCTTTTCTGTGCAAAAGCTTTGAAGTTTCATTAGGTCACATTTGTTTATTTTTGTTTTTATTTCCATTTCTCTAGGAGGTGGCTCAGAAAGGATCTTGCTGTGATTTATGTCATAGAGTGTTCTGCCTATGTTTTCCTCTAAGAGTTTTATAGTGTCTGGCCTTACATTTAAGTCTTTAATCCATTTTGAGTTTATTTTTGTGTATGGTGTTAGGGAGTGTTCTAATTTCATTCTTTTACATGTAGCTGTCCAGTTTTCCCAGCACCACTTATTGAAGAGGCTGTCTTTTCTCCATTGTATATTCTTGCCTCCTTTATCAAAGATAAGGTGACCATATGTGCGTGGGTTTATCTCTGGGCTTTCTATCCTGTTCCATTGATCTATATTTCCATTTTTGTGCTAGTACCATACTGTCTTGATTACTGTAGGTTTGTAGTATAGTCTGAAGTCAGGAGGCCTGATTCCTCCAGCTCCGTTTTTCTTTCTCAAGGTTGCTTTGGCTATTCGGGGTGTTTTGTGTTTCCATACAAATTGTGAGATTGTTTTGTTCTAGTTCTGTGAAAAATGCAGTGGTAGTTTGATAGGGATTGCATTGAACCTGTAGATTGCTTTGGGAAGTATAGTCATTTTCACAATGTTGATTCTTCCAATCCAAGAACATGGTATATCTCTCCATCTGTTGGTATCATCTTTAATTTCTTTCATCAGTGTCTTATACTTTTCTGTATACAGGTCTTTTGTCTCCTAAAGTAGGTTTATTCCTAGGTATTTTATTCTTTTTGTTGCAGTGGTAAATAGGAGTGTTTCCTTAACTTCTCTTTCAGAATTTTAACCATTACTGCATAGGAGTGAAAGAGATTTCTGTGCATTAATTTTATATCCTGCTACTTCACCAGATTCATTGACTAGCTCTAGTAGTTTTCTGGTAGCATCTTTAGGATTCTCTATATATAGTATCATGTCATCTGCAAACAGTAACAATTTTACTTCTTCTTTTCCAATTTGGTTTCCTTTTATTTCTTTTTCTTCTCTGATTGCTCTGGCTAAAACTTCCAAAACTATGTTGAATAGTAGCAGTGAGAGTGGGCAACCTTGTCTTGTTCCTGATCTTAGTGGAAATGGTTTCAGTTTTTCACCATTGAGAACGATGTTGGCTGTGGGTTTGTCATAATGGCCTTTATTATGTTGAGGAAAGTTCCCTCTATGCCTACTTTCTGGAGGGTTTTTATCATAAGTGGGTGTTGAATTTTGTCAAAAGCTTTATCTGCATCCATTGAGATGATCATATGGTTTTTCTCCTTGAATTTGTTAATATGGTTTATCACATTGATTGATTTGCATATACTGAAGAATCCTTGCATTCCTGGAATAAACCCCACTTGATCATGGTGTATGATCCTTTTAATGTGCTGTTGGATTCTGTTTGCTAGTATTTTGTTGAGGATTTTTGCATCCATGTTCATCAGTGATATTGGCTTGTAGTTTTCTTTCTTTGTGACATCTTTGTCTGGTTTTGGTATCAGGGTAATGGTGGTCTCATAGAATGAATTTGGGAGTGTTCCTCCCTCTGTTATATTTTGGAAGAGCTTGAGAAGGATAGGTGTTAGCTCTTGTGTAAATTTTTGATAGAATTCGCTTGTGAAGCCATCTGGTCCTGGGCTTTTCTTTGTTGGAAGATTTTTAATCACAGTCTCAATTTCAGTGCTTGTGATTAGTCTGTTTATATTTTCTAATTCTTCCTTGTTCAGTCTTGGAAGGTTGTGCTTTTCTAAGAATTTGTCCATTTCTTCCAGGTTGTCCATTTAATTGGCATATAGTTGCTTGTAGTAGTCTCTCATGATCCTTTGTATTTCTGCAGTGTCAGTTGTTGCTTCTCCTTTTTCATTTCTAATTCTATTGATTTGAGTCTTCTCCCTTTTTTTCTTGATGAGTCTGGCTAATGGTTTATCAATTTTGTTTATCTTCCCAAAGAACCAGTTTTTAGTTTTATTGATCTTTGCTATTGTTTCCTTCATTTCTTTTCCATTTATTTCTGTTCTGATCTTTATGATTTCTTTCCTTCTGCTAACTTTGGGGTTTTATTGTTCTTCTTTCTCTAATTGCTTTAGTTGTAAGATTAAGTTGTTTAATTGAGATGTTCCTTGTTTCCTGAGGTAAGATTGTATTGCTCTAAACTTCCCTCTTAGAACTGCTTTTGCTGCATCCCACAGGTTTTGGGTCGTCATGTTCTCATTGTCATTTGTTTCTAGGTATTATTTGATTTCCTCTTTGATTTCTTCAGTGATCTCTTGGTTATTTAGTAGTGTATTGTTTAGCCTCCATGTGTTTGTATTTTTTACAGATTTTTTTCCTGTAATTGTTATCTAGTCTCATAGCATTGTTTTCGGAAAAGATACTTGATACGATTTCAATTTTCTTAAATTTACCAAGGCTTGATTTGTGACCCAAGATATGATCTATCCTGGAGAATATTCCATGAGCACTTGAGAAGAAAGTGCATTCTGTTGTTTTTGGATGGAATGTCCTATAAATATCATTGAAGTCCATCTGATCTAATGTATCATTTAAAGCTTGTGTTTCCTTTTTTATTTTCATTTTGGATGATCTGTCCATTGGTGAAAGTGGGGTGTTAAAGTCCCCTACTATTTTGTTACTGTCGATTTCCCCTTTTATGGCTGTTAGCATTTGCGTTATGTATTGAGGTGCTCCTATGTTGGGTGCATAAATATTTACAATTGTAATATTTGCTTTTTGGATTGATCCCTTGATCATTATGTAGTGTCCTTCTTTGTCTCTTGTAATAACCTTTATTTTAAAGTCCATTTTGTCTGAGATGAGAATTGCTACTCCAGCTTTCTTTTGATTTCCATTTGCATGGAATATCTTTTTACATCCCATCACTTTCAGTCTGTATGTGTCCCTAGGTCTGAAGTGGGTCTCCTGTAGATAGCATATATACAGGTCTTGTTTTTGTATCCATTCAGCCAGTCTATGTCTTTTGGTTGGAGCATTTAATCCGTTTACATTTAAGGTAGTTATTGATATGTATGTTCCCATTCCCATTTTCTTAATTGTTTTGGGTTTGTTATTGTAGGTCTTTTCCTTCTCTTGTGTTTCCTGCCTAGAGAAGTTCCTTTAGCATTTGTTGTAAAGCTGGTTTGATGGTGCTGAATTCTCTTAGCTTTTGCTTGTCTGTAAAGGTTTTAATTCCTCTGTCAAATCTGAATTAGATCCTTGCTGGGTAGAGCAATCTTGGTTGTAGGTTTTTCTTTTTCATCACTTTAAATATGTCCTGCCAATCCCTTCTGGCTTGCATAGTTTCTGCTGAAAGATCAGCTGTTAACCTTATGGGGATTCCATTGTATGTTCTTTGTTGCTTTTCCCTTGCTGCTTTTAATATTTTTTCTTTGTATTTAATTTTTGATAGTTTGATTAATATGTATCTTGGCATGTTTCTCCTTGGATTTATCTTGTCAGGGACTCTCTGCGCTTCCTGGACTTGTTTGGCTATTTCCTTTCCCTTATTAGGGAAGTTTTCAACTATAATTTCTTCAAATATTTTTTCAGTCCCTTTCTTTTTCTATTCTTCTTCTGGGACCCCTATAATTTGAATGTTGGTGCATTTAATGTTGTCCCAGAGGTCTCTGAGACTGTCCGCAATACTTTTCATTCTTTTTTCTTTATTCTGCTCTGCGGTAGTTATTTCCACTATATTATCTTCCAGGTCACTTATCCGTTCTTCTGCCTCAGTTATTCTGCTATTGACTCCTTCTAGAGAACTTTTAATGTCATTTATTGTGTTTTTCATCATTGTTTGTTTGCTCTTTAGTTCTTCTAGGTCTTTGTTAAATGTTTCTTGTATTTTTCCATTCTATTTCCAAGATTTTGAATCATCTTCACTATCATTACTCTGAATTCTTTTCAGGTAGACTGCCTATTTCTTCTTCATTTATTTAGTCTGCTGGGCTTTTACCTTGCTCCTTCATCTGCTGTGTATTTCTCTGTCTTCTCATTTTGCTTAACTTACTGTGTTTGGGAACTCCTTTTTGCAGGCTGCAGGTTCTTAGTTCCTGTTATTTTTGGTGTCTGCCCCTAGTGGGTAACTTTGGTTCAGTGGGTTTTGTAGGCTTCCTGGTGGAGGGGACTGGTGCCTGTGTTCTGGTGGATGAGGCTGGATCTTGTCTTTCTGGTGGGCGAGACTGCGTCTGGTGGTGTGTTTTGGGGTGTCTGTGACCTTATTATGATTTTAGGCAGCCTCTCTGCTAATGGGTGCAGTTGTGTTCCTGTCTTGCTAGTTGTTTGGCAGAGGGTGTCCAGCACTGTAGCTTGCTGGTTGTTGAGTGGAGCTGGGTCTTAGCGTTGAGATGGAGGTCTCTGAGAGAGCATTCGCTGTTTGATATTATATGGAGCCGGGACGTCTCTGGTGGACCAAAGTCCTGAACTCAGCTCTCCCACCTTAGAAGCTCAGGCCTGACACCCACCCGGAGCACCAAGACCCTGTCAGCCACATGGCAAAGGTGTTGCGTGCAGTGCCAACTTTCTGGTTCCACAGAGTTAGATGCATTTCTAATAGGTTACAAGTCTGAAGAATGAATCTTCCTTAATTTGCTGATTGATACATTTTAAAATTAAGGTACCTGAAGAAGATTTTGGCCCTAAGGTAAGAATATCACATTGAAAGGTGTAGAAAACTTTTTTAACAGCAAAATCTGTGTTTTAGGAAAAAAAGAAACACTTGATAAAATGTAGCTAATATTTCTATAAGCTTCCCATTTTGCTAGAATATTTTGCTTGTTTGACACAGCAATCAAATGTTAAATTTTATCCAGACAAAGTTCGTGGAACTGAGAATTATTTTGCTTTCTATCAACCTACTTTCCCCAATATTTTGTAACAGCTACAACTGTTAGAACCTATTTCACTGCATGAGGTGGAAGTGTTGGCTTTTAGCAGTGATCTGGGAAAAAAGGAATTGATGAAGAAAAGCAGTTGAAGTAACCACTGAAAAGGAAATAAAAGATAAATAGTAGCAGCAGAGCAACAGAACAACTATGCAGGGTGTCTGAGGCCACTTGCTTTTATAATACACAGTTAAGGGACTCACAGGAGCATCCAGCTCTGCAAGCCATTATGTGTCATTAAGTCTGTTGCTTGGTAAAATGATGCCACAGTGACGTTTATGGAAAAAGGGGCCCTAAAAGGGAAACGACAAAATCAAGCTGGTATAGAAGGCAGAAATCTTCAGGAGGTAAAAATAGGAGGATCTGGCTAAGGTGGCCAGACTCAGCCCACCAATCTCGTCCCTGTTGAGTTACTTAATGAGATATATACAATCCGGCAATTTTATGACTTCCACTACATAGTTTTGGTGGGATGTTATCCAAATAGGGATAATTCCCATTCCTGGGAAATAGTATCTCATGTGGCTGACTGGCCATTTTCAGTCAGTGCAATGAATGGATCTCCCACCAGGAAAACTGAATTACTGTAGGGAGATAGCCCTCTTGACAGAACACTTGCCCTCAGAAGCTTTTGTGTTCTTGAACTCTAAAGACACACGCTATCATACATGCCACTGCTGCTGGGCTAGAACCAAAGCAAATTAATTATGCCTTCCCCCAACACATGCCAGTTGCTACCCTTGGTGTAGTTTTGCTTTAGATTTGTGAGCAATGTTTTTGACTGATGGCCTTTTGAAATCCTATCTCCGTGCCTGAGGAGGAGCTGCTAATCTAGTCTTGTATTTGTTTCTCTATTTTATATCCTGTTTTTAAACATCTCAGGCCCTGTTCTACATACTTTACAAATATTCGCCGTTTAATCCTTATAAGGACCTTCAGGTGGGGTGTATCATTATCCCCATTTTACAGATGGGGAAACTAAAGCACAGAAAAGTTAAGTAACTCGCTCAAGGTCACACAATTAGTAAATCATGAAGCTGGGGTTTGAACTCAGGAAGTCTAGTTCCAGAATCCGAGCCTGACCACTGTCCACTGCCCTTTACTTGTCTCTTCATTCCTTTCCTCTCTCTCTTTCATCACCACGCTTGATTGAGGTGTTCTACCTTTATTATTTCAGCTAGAGCAATTTCATCAGCATGTTGTCTCTTGGCTTTTGGGCAGACTGGGAGGGTGGGGGTGAGATGTGAGATTGTGGGGAGACAGGTGCACATTAAGTTGGAAGGCCTGGAAGAGCCACGGTCACCACGTAACAATTACAGCAGATTTCTCTTCAGTGTGGAGTCAGAGGCCTGGATTCAAATCCTAGTGCCCCCACTAACTGACTCTGGGACCTTGCCTTTATTGCTTATGTCTTCATTTTACAGACTCCTTTTCTACAAATTGGAAATTGATTGTAGTGCTTACTCTGTAGGATTGTCATGGGGATTGCAGGGGACAATCCTGGCACATAATAATTGTTCAGTAAACATTAGCTAGGATAGTGATTATTGTGATGGCTATATCCATTTTAGGCACGATTTGTTACATAAGATCCAAGCATCAGAGAATAGGTCATGTTTAGTTTTCAGCTGAGGCCACACTCAGACCAAATTTTCTAGAAAAAGTTGGCATCTGATGGTTGTTTATTGATAAGGGAAATGGAAGACATATGATCTTAGGAGAAAGACTACTCTGCTTCTATATTTTAATTGTGAAAGGTCTCCCTCTACCATGTTGAGTTGGGGAATAAGTAATAATATTTGAAATTGGCATTGCAAAATGAGTCTCAAAAATGCCTGACACACAGTAGGTACTCAACAAATATTACCTTCTACTTATGTCCTATAACCCACACCCCCTGCTTGTCACTCTTATTTCTCACATCCCCAATCCTTGGTTCTAGTCAAGCCACAGTCACTGCATTCTTGTTCTCACCCTATGCCTTTGCTCACCTTAATATTCCTGCGTGGAATGCCCTCAGTTCTTCTTTCCATGCTTCCAGCTCCTACACATGCTCTTCCTGAAGCATTTCTGAGCCACACAAGCCTGCTTAGGGATGAAGGTGAATTGAGAGGAGGCACTGTGTAAGCAGGAACCGATTGTACAACCTTCCAGAGCCCCCAAGTTCAGTTGTCCTTCCAGAAAGAACAGATGACAAGACATCAACAGTGAACCCAGAGGAACTTAAAGCAGATTGACTCAAAAATAGATTGTGTCCTTGCCCTGAAGACTCTTGACTATAGTTTTTCAGTGTCCTTCAGTCTTTAGAATCAGTGCCAGGGAAGAGAGGGGAGGGAGCTTAGAAGTAGACTGGGATTCGGTTCTAGTAGCAAATTTGATGATGGAGTCACAGGATGGGAGTACATTTACCATCTAGAATAAATTGATTGCCAAGGATTAGTCCGGAAGTCCAGAATCATAAATCAGAGTAGGTTCTACAAAGAATACTTTTGCTCATGGGAATTTTGAAGACTGTGAAACTGAAATTCCATTGCCTATTGCCAATCAAATACTTTTTAGATACAAAATTTGTTCAGAAAAATTATCTAAAACTTGGAAATAAGGCAAAAGGATGACTGTGTGTCCTTTCAGTGACATACAGGAGCTTCTCCTCACGGGCCCATCCAAGGATTATTTAACTCTAGAGGGAAACATACCTTTGTTTGATTTACTATTTGCTCTTGATTAGAGCCAGTCTCTGAGAGGTTATATGATAACTTCAAACTTTTTTGGGGGGTCTGATTGAGATGTAAATAATTTCTGTCCGGTAAAATAGGTAACCCCAAAGTTTACATTTTTGTTGCTCTGTAGGACACAATACTTTTATATCAAGTTTCATAATCTTATTCCTGCATTCCTTCTTTCAGTTCCTGTGCATACTCCATCTCTCACATTATCCTTTGAACCAGCTTTATTTTCTGATTAATGAGAGAAATAAGGCTGTGATATGTGCTCACTTTATATGAGAGTCACGTTTTTAACATTTAAAACATTATACTTTGATAAACCCTCATTTGAAAGTTGAAATTTTTATGGAGAAGTAGTGAGGCCTTTGAGAAAGAATTTTAAAAATAAAACTTAATATGAAAGTCTTTTTCTTCTTTTAGCAAGTTTGGAAGAATTAGAGGTAAAGAGCCGGAGCACCTAGTCACTAATGATAGAGAATAGGTCCAGACAGTGCTGTTCCGAATGATGCAAATGTGATCATCAGAAAGATGTACTAAGACTGAGATATTACATGACAAAGAGCTGAACTGAGTGATTTGCCAGCCAGATGCCCGCCCCTCCCCGCCAACCCTTAGTTTGGGTTCATTTAACTTTAAAGTCTGTGTCAGTTTTGAATTTAAAATAAACTATTACTTGACAATTCCTCTAACCTAAAAGAAACCCAGGAAAATGGATTAAGATGAAAATGCTGTAGCTCTTTTATTTTGCTTTCAGTACAACTGGTAATTTTCAGCAATTCTCTTGATTCCTTTCATTGTTTGCCATGTATCCACAGGCATACGTAAAGGCCAAAAACTTACTTTGAGATACTACTTTCTTTTGCTTTGAGAGACTTGACAGTTTTCGGTCGTATCTTTCCTGCCAAGCCTTTGGAAGAAACATTAGTGTTCCCCATAATTGAGATATGTTGGAGTTTGGGGCCTAGGACCAGTATAATTTGGTGGTGGAAAGTTCAGGCTCGCTGTGTATACTGTCTAGGTTCAAATCCCAGCCCTACTATTCCCTAGATATACTCCAATTATTTAACCTCGCTAAGCCTCAGTTTCCTCACGTGTGAAGTGGGGACAATAAGAGGACTTACCAAACAGAGTCCTTCTGAGGTGCTCGGCATAGTGGCTGGCAAACAGTAGGCATTCAATTAGTGGGAGCTATTATTATTTTGAAGGTAGGGAACATGTAAATGTGCAGATGTTTCCCATTTGTACGTGGCTCACATTTCGGGTATCTCTAACCATTTCCTCTCTTTCTCCTTCTTACCCAGTAGCACCGTAGTGAGAAATTAATAGGATTTTAGTATTAATTTGTGTGTGTCCAATAAAGTTTTTTTCCTATTTTATTGGAAAGCAAAACAAAAAAAATGAAAATCAGAAAAGTTAAATATTTCCTATTTCTGAAGGAGAGGATTGATTAAATTGCATTATTTCCCAGGAGTATATTCATATTTTTTTCCCTTGTGGACAACAATGCTCCCTCAGTGCACCGCATTGGATTATTTGACTTTTTCTGCACCTTTAAGTCCAGTTATGGGGAGGAGGTCACGGCTCTCCCTTCATTCCTACAGCGGCAGTCTGGGTGTAACCTGACGCCGTAACATTCCATGAGACAGGAAAGAAACATCCATGTCAGTCGTGATTTGAGCTGTGTTCCCACCCCTGGTTTCATCAAGTATGACAGCCTAATTATAAGGCTTCCTATACGAGTTACGTAGGCAACCAAGATCCTCTGCCTGCTTTCTTCTTCTGATGTGTGTCTCTTGTCTTATAATGAAGTTCTTTACTGGTGTGTTCTTCATAGAATATGTTTATATGAGACTAATCTTTCCAGGGTCTCTGCGTGATTTCACCCCAAATTTCCTAAAGTTGTCTAAGACAATCTACTTATAATGACAACTCCGGGGGCCATGGGTGGCATATAGTGGAGGAATTCTAAAGATGCTGGAGGAAGTGTTGGTGCTTAGTGTAAATGTTAACTGTGGTAAGATGAACAACTGGATGAGAGCACTGAGGGCTGACAAGAATTCAGGTGAGAAGTCCTAGCTGGTTGGGGCAAGGAGTTTACTTAACTGCCAGCCCAACATGAGCCAGCAGTGTGATCCAGCTGGGGGCGCCTGAAGATGGAACAGACCCGGTCTATGATTTTGTGTTTCCTCTAGTTGAAGCTTAGCAGTCGTCCACTTGGGCTGTTGTATGGAATTTTCCGGCATTGAAATGGAGGAGATAAAGGTGAAATGATCTTGAAGATACCTTACCACTGTAAGTTTGGATGCTGCTTTATTTTCTTTTTCTCAATTTTTTAAAAGTATAATTTACCTCTAATAAAACATACAGATATTAAGTGTTTCATAGTGTTGATGAGTTTTGTTAAAAATATACACCCATGTTACTCCCTCCCGATTAAAGACATAGAGCACTTCCATTACCCCATAAAGTTCTTTGTACTCCTCTACAGTCAATGTCCCCTCTCTGTAGGTAATCACCATTCTGATTTCTATTAACACAGATTCTAGAACTTCATACAAAGGGAACCATATAGTATGCACTCATTTATATCTGGCTTGTTTCACATAACATAATGTTTTTGAGATTCATCCATGTTGTGTGTATCAGTGGTTCATCCTGTTTTATTGCTGAGTTGTATTCCATCATGTGCATATACCACAATTTGTTTATTCAGTCTCCTGTTGATGGACGTTTGAGTTGTTGGCTACTTCGAATAAAGCAGAATAAATATTCTTGTACAGGTCTTTCAGTGGACATATGGTTTTGTTCCTTTAGAGTAAATACCTAGGAATGGAACTGCTCGATCATAGGATAGTTGGATTTTCACTTTATAAGGAGCTGCCAAAAAGTTTTCCAAAGTAATTGTACCATTTAACGCTGCCAGCAGCCATGTATTGAGAGTTCCAAGTGCACCACAATCTGGCCACTCTGTTTTTCTTTTCATCATAGGCGTTCATTTCCCTTGGGTGTGTTCCTAAGGAAACCATAGAGATGATCACTGTTACTAGCAAAGGTTCACTTGAAAGTTAACCAGAAAACAGCATGCATTGATCACATTGGACTTGACTTTTGATTAAGGATTAGAATAAATCATGTGATTTACAAATAATCATGGCTGGGGGAAACATGCTTGTTAGTTTGTCATTTCCTCATAGCTCCTTATATGGCCAGAAAGCTCTCCTTTCTGGTGTTTTTATATTAAGAACTTTGACAGTTGTCCTGTCAGGACAGGACAGTTTGTCCTCTTATCAGGAGGAAAGTAGTAATTTGCTCATCCATCAAATTTTGAGGTACTTTTGGAAAAGGAATCCCTGGAAAAATGGTGGTTGGTGTTGGGGGCTCTAGGAATGAAAAAAGCAGGGTTGGACAAAATATCATGGATCTAGTATGTATGGAAGAAAATGTTGGGTAAGGTGGCTCTCTTTTTTCTTTTTTTCTTAATTTATTGAAGTATTGTTGACTTACAACATTAGTTTCAGGTGTACAACATAGTGATCATAGTCATTCAGTATTTTTATAGATTACAAACCATGCAAAGTTGCTTTAAAATATTGACTATATTCCCTGTGCTGTACATTACATCCCTATGATTTATTTATTTTATAGGGTGGCAGTTGGTACCTCTTAATCCCCTTCACCTTTTTGCCCCTCTCCCACCCATCTTCCCTGTGGTAATCACTAGTTTCTTCTCTGTGTCTGTGAGCCTGTTTCTGTTTTGTTATATTTGTCTGTTTGTTTTGTTTTTTAGATTCCACATATTAGTGAAAACACATAGCACACAAGGGTTCCCTTTTATCCACATCCTCGCCAACACTTGTTATTTCTTGTATCTTTCACGATAGCCATTCTGACAGGTTTTAGGTGAGATCTCATTGTGGTTTTGATTTGCATTTTTTTGATTATTAGGGATGTTGTTATTGAGTGTTTTTTCTTGTGCTGGCCTTCTGTATGTTTTCTTTGGAAAAATGCCTCTTCAGGTCCTCTGCCCAGTTTTTTGTTTTGTTTTGTTTTTTAATAAATTTATTTATTTATTTATTTTTGGCTGTGTTGAGTCTTCGTTGCTGAGTGCGGGCTTTCTCTAGTTGCAGTGAGCGGGGGCTACTCTTCGTGTGGTGTGCAGGCGTCTCATTGCGGTGGCTTCTCTTGTTGTGGGGCATGGGCTTTAGGCTTGTGGGCTTCAGTAGTTGTGGCACATGGGCTTAGTAGTTGTAGCTCACAGGCTCTAGAGCGCAGGCTCAGTAGTCGTGGCTCAAGGGCTTAGTTGCTCCGAGGCATGTGGGATCTTCCCGGACCAGGGCTCGAACCCATGTCCCCTGCATTGGCAGGCGGATTCTTAACCACTGCACCACCAGGGAAGTCCCCCTCTGCACAGTTTTTAATCTGGTTGTCTGGTTTCTTGATATTGAGTTCTATGAGTTCTTTATATATTTTGGATATTAACCCCTTATCTGACATATTATTTGCAAATATCTTCTCCCATTCAGTAGGTTACCTTTCTATTTTGTTGATGGTTTCCTTTTTTTTTTTACTGTGCCAAAGTTTTTTAGTTTGACTAGGTCCTATTTGTTTATTTTTGCTTTTGTTGTAGGGCAGCTCTCTTGTGAGTAAAGAAGTATTTTGCGTGGTAGATTAATAATGTGCTATCATTTACTAAATGGTCACTGTACGCCGGGCACTGGACTAAGTATTTTCATATATTCTTTTAATTTTTGCAACAACCTTACAAAATAGACATTAATTTCCCAGTATTATGGAAGAGAAAAGTGAAGTTCATAGAGGTTAAATAACTTACCCAAAGACACAACTATTACATAGTAGAGCTGTGTAATGGCTCTACTATTTGAACCTAACAGTGCCATGGCTGAGCTATACTTTGGTAAGAAAGTTGAACTGGATGGTCACATGGAAAAAAGTACGTGTGTGTGTGTGTGTGTGTGTGTGTGTGTGTGTTAGTGTGTTATAGGATGACCAGAGTCTTTCCAACATAAAAATAAATTTCACTAGGATAAAATTCCGTGGGAGACATGGAATGGAAATATGAGATTAAGGAGGAAAAGAAATACTGTAAAATTTCTTTGTATATTAAAAAAAAGAATGATGATAGGTATCACATGGTATTTAGATTCTGTTGGATATATATATATATTTTAACATCTTTATTGGAGTATAATGGCTTTACAATGGTGTGTTAGTTTCTGCTTTATAACAAAGTGAATCAGCTATACATATACACATATCCCCATATCTCTTCCCTCTTGCATCTCCCTCCCTCCCACCCTCCCTATCCCACCCCTCTAGGTGGTCACAGAGCACCGAGCTGATCTCCCCGTGCTATGCGGCTGCTTCCCACTAGCTATCTACCTTACGTTTGATAGTGTATATATGTCCATGCCACTCTTTCACTTTGTCCCAGCTTACCCTTCCCCCTCCCCGTATCCTCAAGTCCATTCTCTAGTAGGTGTGCATGTTTATTCCCGTCTTGCCCCTAGGTTCTTCATGACCATTTTTTTTTTAGATTCCATATATATATATATGTGTGTTAGCATATGGTATTTATTTTTCTCTTTCTGACTTACTTCACTCTGTATGACAGTCTCTAGGTCCATCCACCTCACTACAAATAACTCAGTTTCATTCCTTTTTATGGCTGAGTAATATTCCATTGTATATATGTGCCACATCTTCTTTATCCATTCATCTGTTGATGGATGTTGGATATATTTAAATAAATGACATATCTGCTTTAACTTAAAATGTCCATATTTAGAATGCTTTGGTAATTCTAACCTTTATAAATATTTAAATTTATGATGAAAAATGTGAGATGTCAACTTAAAAATGGGTGAGGAAGTTACATGGTTTTCAAACTTCTTTTAAGCAACATGGTAGTTAAATTTTGAACATCATGACTTGTGAAGGGTAGGGGTCCTGACTACTTAGTCACTTTTTTTTTTTTTTTTTTTTTTTTTTTTCGGTACGCGGGCCTCTCACTGTTGTGGCCTCTCCGGTTGCGGGGCACAGGCTCCGGACGCGCAGGCTCAGCGGCCATGGCTCACGGGCCCAGCCGCTCCGCGGCATGTGGGATCTTCCCAGACCGGGGCACGAACCCGGATCCCCTGCATCAGCAGGCAGACTGTCAACCGCTGCGCCACCAGGGAAGCCCTACTTAGTCACTTTTTAATCCTTGCACTTAATACAGTACCCAGAATATACAAAATTCTCAATCTCCATCTGGGGAATGAAGATGCAAGGACAGTGATGCATTGTGAGAGGCTGTGCACAAAAGGCGCAGGGCTGTAGAGAAGACTTCATCAGGACCAGTGCACAGAACTATCCAGCCTTCCAGCTTCATTTCCTCTGCTCAGAAAATAGCGTTCTAAAAGGGTTACCTGATGCCAATAGACTGAAATAATTTTTTTTTTTTTTTGCGGTACGCGGGCCTCTCACTGTTGTGGCCTCTCCCGTTGCGGAGCACAGGCTCCGGACACGCAGGCTCAGCGGCCATGGCTCATGGGCCCAGCTGCTCCGCGGCATGTGGGTTCTTCCCGGACCGGGGCACGAACCCGTGTCCCCTGCATCGGCAGACGGACTCCCAACCACTGCGCCACCAGGGAAGCCCTGTGGTGAGAATTTTTAAGATCTATTCTTTTAGCAACTTTCAAATATACAATACAGTATTATTAACTATAGTCACTGTGCTGTACATTACATCCCCAGGGCTTATTTATATTATAACTGGAAGTCTGTACATACGTATTGAGCCCCTTCACCTATTTTGCCCACCTCCACCTTTGGCAACCACCAGTCTGTTCTCTGTATCTATGGGTTTGGTTTTTTTAGATTCTACTTTTAAGTGAGATCATACCGTTATTTGTCCTTCTCTGTCTGACCTATTTCACTTAGCATAATGCCCTCAAGGCCCATCTGTGGTGGCAAACGGCAAGGTTTCCCTTTTATATGGCTGAATAATTTTCCATTGTGTTTATATACCACAGCTTTATCCATTCATCCATCAATGGACACTTAGATTGCTTCCACATCTTGGTTATTGTAAATAATGCTGCAATGAACACAGAGGTGCAGATATCTTTTTGAGTTAGTGTTTTTGTTTTCTTCAGATAAATAACCCAGAAGTGGAACTACTGGATCGTATGATAGTTCTATTTACATTTCCTTTATATGTTTTGGTTCCCATTGGCTATGGGCTTTCATCAAGTTGATTTCTCTGCCTCAAACAATGCTACATGGCTTGTGCAAGGGTCAACAATTTGGTGAAGGAGGTAAGGACTGGGGCAGGAAGGAGAGAAAAGGACTTTCCAGCTAAAGTATTCTTTACTCCTAAGACTGTTATGAGTGCAGCATAGGGTCATCGATTTCTATCCATACTGGGGACAAGTGGAATTTCTTTGTGGTTCGTCCATCTATCCATTCATTTAATAAACATATATTAAACGCTCACTTTGTGCAAAATCTTGGAATAGAGAGGTAAATCATACCCACAGTGACACTTTGGAAGAGGGAAACAGATCAGTAAGTAAATGCATATAAATGGAGAGAGCCTGTTTTCACCTTACAACCTCCCAGCCCTGAGTTAAATGCTTTTGCCATTTTCATCAGAAGGAGGGAGAACACAAGCTCAGAGCCTTCCGTTTCCTCACCCACTCAAGTGAATCGAGAAGGGCCTCAGCATTCTCTAAATGATGTGCTGTCCAAACGTATAAGCCGAGGAATGGGATAAAACTCAGTGGAATTAATGTGAGCTGCGTTCCTGGACTTTTTCCATTTGCTTTAAAAGGTCAGCAAGTTTAATGTGGAATACGTGTGGGGAAAGATGAGCTTTGGGCAAGAATGAAGGAAAGATTCAAATACTATCCAAGGTGGATGAAAGGAACTAGCTGTGTTTTATCTTCAAAGAGGCCATGTAATTGGGGTCAGCAGTTATAAGGGGTGGGCATGATATGTCTGCCAGCCTCACACATCTGTTTAGTGGCAATTTGAATCCTAATGACGTTTAACCTGGCTCGGGCAATCCTGCCCCCCAGTTCATGCCTATTATCCTGTGTAGTTATTAAGAGCACACCCTTTTGCTTTCAAAATGTCCTAAGTTAGAAGGCAAATTATGTGGCCATGGTAGTAACTCAAGAAGCTAAAGTCAAGCCCCATCTGCATTCCTCATGGAGAAGTATGACCAAAATATGTTTGTTATTAAAATCTTTCATGTTAACATTTTACTGGTGTGGGAAGTTGTAAATCTGCTGGAAATAATAAGGTCCAGCAAACATTGTTTCTGCAGGGCTTGTGTTAAGAGAGTAAAGGAGACAGAAAAATGGATAGGATAGAGGCCTACTCTGGAAGAGTTCATGGACTGACAGAGGTGACACAGAAAGAATAATGTGTGCTTGAGACACTAAAGGTTTACATCCCTAGAACTAAAACGCTGGACCAGGAAGGGACCTGGGGATAATCTTACCACCTCACTTTACAGATGAGGATGCTGTTCGCCTGGGTTCACGTAGCCTTTAGGTGTGGAAACGCGGGCTTTGCCTGGGACTGTCCTTGTTTGTGCCTATTGTCCTGGCATAGCTACTAATAGCATCCCCTTTTGATCTCAAGAGTGTCCTGGTTAGTATGATAAATGATATGCTTCCTCTACTGTAGGGAGCAGGGTTTCTTAACTCTGACCACTATTTCTCCACTGTGGCACTATTGACCTTTGGCACTGGATGACTCTTCATTGTTCGCCGGGCTGTGTCCTGCGCATTGAAGGATGCTTAGCGGCATGCCACTCAAGGCCAGTAGCAGCTTCCCTCCCAGCTGTGACATTAACACTGCCTCCAGACATTGCCAAATGTCCCCTGGGAGGCATAATCACCCTGGTTGAGAACATCTGCCCTAGACAGTGACCTCGACAGAGGTCAGGCAGACTTTACCAGGTTGTCACAAAACTCTAAAATATAACCTACCAAGGATACTTTTATTTGCTTCTTTTTTTTTTTTTTTGAACTGTTCATATGACAACCTCAAGGAAACTATTTAAAGCAAATGCTTTAATGGGAAGATATTTATTTCAAAAAGCCCTCAAGCAGAATTATTGTTTTCCAGGTAAATTAATATTTTCTGTGAACAGAATATCCTCCTATGCAAAGGGTATAGAATCTGAAATGTTGGTGCACAACTGTGCAACAGGTTAAAAATCATATGGATTGCTATTTTAACCTGTTGCCCAAGTGGAAAACAGAAAGGAGAGAGGATAGTAAAATTATTTCTATAGTACTTGGAACCTACTTTTAAAGTGATATTTCTGAGTATGTTTTTAATAAACAGGAAGAGACAATGCTGCCCCAAACTGTGAAATTGGTATTCTTCTGATACACCCCACTTTCACTCCTTCTCCTGTATTCTCTCCAACTTGGAATTATTATACTCAATTTTACCATAATGAAAAAGACTTAACCTGTTCTCAAGAATAGTTTATTGATTCAAGCAATATATACTAAGTGGCTCCATGCCAGCCTGCTCCAGTGCTGGAGATGCATTGGTGATCCCTAGTCACTGCCCTTGAGATGCTCAATGTCTAATGGGAACTCATTCATGCCCAGGTGGACTTCAATGATAACATTTAGTGCATGGTGGTTCTCAGACTTGAGTGTACATCAGTATCACCTGAAGGGGTTGTTTCTGATTCACTAGGTCTGGAGTGGGGCCCAGACAAGTTCTTCAGTGATGCTGATATTGCTGGTCTGGAGACCACACTTTGAGAACCATTGGTTTTATCTCAAGGATATTTAGGCTTCATTAGCATTCAGGAGCACCCAGGCAGGGTGGTAACCTGGCTTCTTTGGCTTCATCTTCCTCAAGTCTCCCCTCCCTGTCTTTGCCCCTTTCCTTCCTCTTTTCATTTCCCATTTCACTTCATGCACCCAGCATTGTCATGCTCCCTTGACCCTCCTCTACCAAACATTGCTCTTAAGGAAGAATTTTATATCAAACATTAGCGTGGCATTAAGGCAATGTCTTACCTTTTCTAGGGTAATTGGCATTGGGACATATCCCTGCTTAGGAAATGGGACACAGTGTGTATGTCGACTTTTTAGGACTGATTTAGGCAAATCTCCTCTATATAGGAATCCTTACTGCACTGGACCTGTTGGTGTAGTTGTTACACACACATCAAGGGGTCTCTGCTCTATGATACACATACACACAAGCACCAAACAAACAGCCACCTGTGTAGTGAGGGTGTGATTGTTAAGGCACCTTCAAGTCCTGATCTTTTATGATGATTTAAGCAAATCCAGGGTCTGGGTAAACCTTGCTGAAGTGTCAGGATTGTCCTCTCTCTTGTTTAGATGCTAATAACACTTAGAAGACCCCACCACCAGCACCATCACCACTTTATTCATACCTATCAGTTGGCAAGAGAGCAAAACATGTATCCACCCTCCTACTTACTGGGATTGTGAAAATTAATCTAAATATGGAAGTATGTGCAGAATGAAAAATTTTAAATGACATCTTGACTTAAGGACTATTATTAAAGTTAAGGCCTCTCACATTCAAAGTAATCACTAGGTATTAACAATAGGAAGAAATACTTCCTTTTTAAAATTTTGATGGTTGTTTTCTCTTCACCCCCAAATTACTGGGGTTAAACTTTGATAAGAAAGGGAAAGAACCTACGATTACTTCTAGTGTGTGAAGTTGAGGGAAATTCAACATGAACACTCAACCTACCAATGAGTTTGTAACAGGTCATGTGTCTGTTCCTCTGGGTTAATGTCATGTGCAGTTAATGACTGACTAGTCTAATTGGTTCTTGATCTAGTTAACTTTTAGCTTAATGGTTGGATCTGAATCCCAATTAGAGCAGTGAGTAGAAAATAACATATGTGTAAGTGTTGTGACCAGTGAATTTGAAGAATAAGAAAGAAAGAAAAAAAGCAAATGCTTTTATCTCTAGAAAAGTGTGGCACAGGCAGAAGTTGTCTTACTCTCTCCCATTGCTCCACCTCCACTCTAAGGAGAAGCAGAGAGGAGCTTTGGTGATGAGGGGACAGGAAGGGAAGGAGGAAGACAGTTTCTACCTGGCCTAGAGATTATGTTTCAGGAAAGATATTTGTGTATTACCCTGCATTTCCCCTTCATATTTTAAAAAGTCCTACCCACCCATGTGACCATTCTAGAAGCCAGATACATAATGATGATGCGGACTTAGAAGCCTGCTAAAGCAATACTAGGTACAGGTTCTGGATATATTATTGGTAGCCTTATCACGCTCTGAAACTGTTTGCAAAGCTACCAAATATTTAAGGGAGGATGAACTGTCCAATCTGAATGAGTTGACGTATCCTAGAACAATAATGATAATAATATCAGCTGCAGATTTAAGACTTCACTGTGTATTCCTTTTCTGATAAGTACCTTTTACCCCTTTGGTTCCTCAGAGTATTACACTGAAACATTGTGACACATGGAGAGGCTGAAAGCATAGTGAGTACGCCAATTAGGAATGCATTTGGCTGCAAGTAACAAAATTCACCTTCTAAATACCAGGCAAAGTGTGAAACCCTTTTCAAATATGGTTTTTATCTTTATAGCAACCCTACAAGATAGGTTTTTTTTTTTTTTTTTTAGTAAGCACAGAGCAGTTAACTAACTTTCCCAAGGACCAATCTTAAAATAATAGCTTTGCCTGGTATTTTTCAAATCAGTAAAAGTTATAACATTGCTTGAGAATATCAAAACTTCTAAATCAATACAGAAAACTCAGGATTAATTTCTATGTCACCTGATGAAATGCTCAGATGGGCAAGTTCCTAAGTGGAACAGAGGCCCAGGGACAAGGTTATTGTTTAGTTAGGGGTATCCATGGGATGTGTATTTTGTAATTATTACAAGTGGGTACCTGAAGGTAAAGATTGCTTAGAGGTAGGGGTGGTTGAGTACAGGGATCACATGTCCCTTATGTGGTAGATATCGTCGATTGTCTCGACAACCCTTTCCAATAGCTTTCACCCTTGCCTTCTTTTGTTATAAAGGATATAGAGCTTGAAACCTTATTTTCTAATGAGATATAAGTGGATATCTACTTAGGGTGGCTCTGGGAAAGTTTTGCTTTCTGAACATAAGAAGAGGCTGTCAGCTACCATGGCCCTCTCTCCTTTCTCCCTGCCAGGAATGTAGACTCGACATATGAAGCTGCACCAGCCATCTTACAACCACAAAGACAAAAGCCTGTGCACTAACAATCATGGAGCAGAAAGAGATAAAGAGCTGGGTCTTTGATGATATCATCTGTCTCAGATTGCCTGCCTTTGAACTGCTCGTCACATGAGAAAAGTGAACTCCTATTTGTTTCAGCAACCGTAAGTTGAGTTTCACGTTATTTACTGTTGAATGCATTCCCAACTGACATCCCCTCCATGGGATAAGCCTCACCTTCCCCCATAATGTTTTAATATAACAGCCTGACTAACCAAAGGAAAAAAGTATTGTACCTGTCAAAAAAAATGATAGAAAGTGAAGCCTTGTAATACATGTAATCAGCTTTGTAAATTGTGAAGCGTAAGTCATGTTGCAAATTGTGAAACATAAGTTTCTATTTGTCTACGGCAGTATAAGAATGATAACTGTATAGAAACAGACAAAAAGAAGAAATCAACCTGTAGATTAGACTGCTGTTCATGATATATTCATTCCTTCCCACCCTACTTCCCCGAAACTCCATGGGAGAAGTGTATTTCCCTTCCACATTGATGTTAGACTTGGCCATGTGACTTGCTATGGTCAATGGATTGTGGGCAGAAGTGACCGCCATAGTCTAGGCCTTAAAGAGATGTCAGGTGTTTCTGCTCTACACTCTTACCTTTCTGTCATCACCATGAGAAGAGCATACCTCGAGTAAGCTGCTGGTCTAACGAGGATGAGAGATGTATGGAGCAGAGATGAACTGAACCCATAGCCTAGAGCCAAGCCCAGCCAAAATCTAACTGACCCCAGGATGCATGAGTAAGAAGTAAATATTTGTTACTGTACATCACTGGGTTTTTGAGGGGTGTTGTTATGCAGTGTTAGTGTGACAATAGCTAACTAATACACAACCCAGATAGCATAATCTCACAAAATAAACTATAGTTATTTTAATTTTTGAAACAAATATTAGTGTTTTAATGACCTATAATAACATTCTAAGTGGAACCCAATTTATTAACAAATAAAAAGCCAACATTTACAAAGACATATTTTTATGCAATAAATTAAGTATTTATTTGCTTAATCCCATTACTTCAGGAATTAGGCATCTCCCTAAATTTAGTCAGTTAAAGTAGGCATTCTGTTTTTTCCTCACCAAAACTTTAGCTTTATTCTTTCGATCTGCTTCTGTCCTTCTTCTGTTAGTTATGCTGTGATCAATAATACCTACTCTTTAAATTTTTGTTTAACTAGATCAAAGAAAACCTCTCTTATAAAACAAACGGAAACAAACTATTGAACAGAGAAATGTTTTCTTTGCTTGAAAGTAATATTTGTTCTAAATTCTATTAGTTATCTATTACTGTGTAACAAATTACGCTAAAACTTAGAGGCTTAAAGCAACAGTAAACAGTAAGCAATCTCAATACATTAGGGATTCAGGAGTGGTTTGCTGGGTGATTCTGGCTCAGGGTCTCTCATGTGGTTGCAGTCAAGATGTCATCCAGGAATGTATTTCCAGGAATGGCTTCACAGGGGCTGGAGGATCCACTTCCAAGGTGGCTTACTCAAGGCTCTTTCCATGTGGACCTTGCCCATTGGGTTGTTGAGTGTTCTCATGACACGGCAACTAGTTTTCCCAGAGCAAGAAATCTCGAAAAGCAATGTCTCTTATGACCTAATTTGAAAAATCACACTCTCTCAGTTCCACAATATCCTATTGGTTACACAAGTCAGATCTGTTAAGTGTGGGAGAGGACTACACAAGGGTGTGAATACCAGGAAGCAGGATCGTGGGGAGCCCTCTTACAGGCTGGCTACCACAATTTCTAATATACATTTTTTTTTTTTTTTTTTTTTTGCGGTACGCGGGCCTCTCACTGTTGTGGCTTCTCCTGTTGCGGAGCACAGGCTCCGGACGCGCAGGCTCAGTGGCCATGGCTCACGGGCCTAGCCACTCCGTGGCATGTGGGATCTTCCCGGACCGGGACATGAACCCGCGTTCATATATATATATGTATGTGTGTGTGTATATATATATATATATATATATATATATATATAATGATTTTTTTCTTTTCCACATGGGAAGCCATATGAAGCATTGGGAGGGGAGGAATAAAGTAATTCTTAGAGATTGGGGAATGTACAATGAGAGGAAATTATTATCTCATTCCCCAGTTTGGCATCAGCAGGGGTGGGGATGGGGGTGGAGAGGGAGAGAGAAAGAGGTGGAGGGGGAGAGAGAGGTGTTACCTTATAAGGAAACAGGATCATTGAAGATGTGATTGAGCTAAGGATCTTGACAGTATCACTGGGCTGAAATCAAGGTGTCAGCAGGGTGAGACTCTAGGGATGGTCCATTCCTCGTCTCTTACAGCTTCTGGTGGCTGCTGGCTTCCCTGGTTTGTGGCTGTATCACTGCTATCTCGGCTTCTGTGGTCACATTACCTTCTCTTGTTTCATCTGTCAAATCTCCCTCTACCTCCCTGTGCATATGATTGCATTTAGTGTCCACCCTGACAATCCTGGATAATCTTCATCTCAAGATCCTTATTTTAATCACATCTGCAAAGATCTTGTTTCCATATAAGGTAATATTTACAAGGTTCCAGAGATTAGGACCTGATATATTTGGGGAGGTGGTATTTTTCAGCCTACCACACCCAGTATCTTGTTCCACCCCTATTCCTTCCAAGGTTCAGCCCTACACCCTATTTATACACACACACACACACACACACACACACACACACACACACACACACGCCTACCTCTTTCTCCATCTCTTCTCCTTTTCTTTCTTGATAGAGCTGAATGAACCAAATCGTTAGCCTTCATTAGCCTGGCGGGCTCAGCTCTGTGTATGCATTCCAACTGTAGTGGCAGTGCTGATGGTGGAGTAGGTTTTTGTATATTCTTCTAATGCAGCAAAGAAAAGGAAGAAAAACAAAGGAGAAAGTTAACTTTCCATACTGAAAAAAAGTTAAATAGTGTTATTTTGCTATGTGAAGAAATTACATGGTATAGTCGAGAAGTTGTTATAAAAAAACGAGTGCAGAGATATCTTACCAGGGAAGAGGCTAATGATCGTTGGTCCCCAAAGGTAAGCCTTGATTCAACCCTTTTGGCTAGAATTCCATAAGCCAAAATATAAATGCTTCGCAGGAGTCTAGAAGATGCTGACCCTTCTTCCCCTCACATCTGTCTGTCCAGGAGACATACTTATTTTTAGTCAGTAAAGAAACAAGGAGTTCTTTCTGAAACTTTTACTTTGAAAGTCAGAAATTAAATGTATACTATTTATCTGAGGATCAATTCTGCACTTTTCTTGTCGCTCTTTAGCTATGGTTGAAAGACTTTCTGTTGTTCAGTGAATGTTATTAAATATAGAACTGACATATCTAGCCACAGGAGCAGCACTTCTGAAATCAGTGTGCTTTAGAAGTACAAGAAATGATAAAGAAAAATATTCAGCTACATAGAAATGAAGAGGAGTTCATTTTAGAAATAAAAATGTTAAAGCTAGAAGAGATCTGAAGTTATTTAGTAAACTTACTCCATTTACTGATGAGGAAACTGAACTGAGGCCCAGAAAGATAACAAGATGTGTCAGTCAGCTATTGCTGCATAATAAACAACTGCAGACTCTTAGAAGTTTAGAGCAAGCATATATTTAGCATGCACCTCTGGGCATTTGCTGATTTGGGGTTTGGCTGATCTAGATTTTTGTGCCTAGGCTAGTTTTGTTTCACATTTTAGGTCCTTGGGTTTGCTCCAGGTGACTCTCACTTTCCTTGTACCAGTGGGCTAACTGGCGTTGGTTTTTCTCATGGTAATGGTGAAGGCACAAGAGAGCAAGTGGATGTGCACAAGGCATTTTAAGGTCTAGATTTGGAACTGAAACACTGTTATTTCTACCCAAATGTCATTGGCCAAAGTAAGTTACATGGCCAAGCTCAAAGTTAAAGGGCAGGGAAATACTCTCTGCCCACAATGAGGCCCTGCCAAGGGTATGGATTTAGGATGGGATGAAGAATTAGGGCCAGTCATTTAATCATCCATACAAAATTTGCCTAAGGTCAAAAAGCTACATAATGCCTCAATTAGGAGACTAGAATTCTACTACACTGCACAAGTGGTTACATTTATTTGATCTAGATTTTTCTCTTTTCCATCCACATAATTAAAAGCCATTCATAGATTTCTATAATTATTATCCACAGAGGCATATGACACATTGATGCATGTTAAACGTGGTACTGTTTTCATTCAGTGTCAACCCAAGTTTCTCCAGCCCATGGGTACTAAACTGCTCATATTAAAAAGAAAAGTCCAGATTTCACTGGCTTTGCAAAATCCCTTTCTGGCGGCTCATGAGAGACCTCATCTTCTTCCCCTTGAACACCTCAAGAATATCTGCTATTGGTGCTGTTCACTGCTACACCAGCCCCTCTGGGAGAGTGCTGATGTCCCAGGTGCCCCAGAACTGGGAACCCTTGAGTTGCCCAAGTGACGTTGTGTTCCCTTCTGTTTTATGGCTGAATAATATTTCATTATATATATATATATGTGTGTGTGTGTGTTTCTGTGTGTAAAACATTTTCTTCATCTATTCATCCATCAAAGGACATTAATATTGTTTCCATGGCTTGACTCTTGTGAATAATGCTGCAATGAACATGGGAGCGCAGCTGTCTCTTCGAGATACTGATTTCCTTTCCTTTGGATATACCCAGGAGTGGGGTCAGCAGGATGTTTTAAATTTTTGAGAGAAACCCGGGGCTATGCAATGTCTTTTTGACACGATGCAAGTGAATTGCTTGATGTAGTTCACAGTGTCAACATTAGATCTGGTGACATTACTTTTGATAGCATGATGTCTTTGTGAAGGTGGGAGTTCAGCAGTTGCTGTGGTAAAAAGAAAATACCAAGTGAAAATCAGTGTAGAACAGAAAATGAGGGTGGTGGTGGCCAATCTTACTGCAAGGTTTGAGAAACTGTACAGTGTCCAACAGGTACACCCATCCCATTGGGAAGTAATTGTGGTCATTCACGAATGAAATTCTATAATATATATTTTTTATTTCCATGCATTGTTTTTTTTCAGATAGCTACTTAGTTGTTAGGATACAAATATTCAATAAGTCATTTGGACTTAACTACTTAATAAATGGAGTTGTTAGGTGTTCCTTTTGGCCCAGGGGTCCCATGAAAAAATTACAGAGACACAGAGTGTTGTAAACTGAGAAAGTTTTGGAACCTTGGGTTTATTATATTTTGTCTATTAAATAGCTAATTGAAATTGATTAAAAATATTTGGCACATAGAACTTTGTATCAGCCTACTACTTAAAAATCTCAGTGTCTTTGCATGCCTACCAAAGAAAACACCAAATTTCCCAGACCATTATTGCGGACCTTTCATGATCTTCCCCCCCAACATACCTTTTATTTTATTATTATTTTTTAAACATTTTATTTTTTTAATGAAAAAAATTTATTTATTTACTTTTGGCTACATTGGGTCTTCATTGCTGTGCGCCGGCTCTCTCTACTTGCGGCGAGTGGGGGCTACTCTTCGTTGTGGTGCGCGTACTGCTCATTGAGGTGGCTTCTCTTGTGGAGCACGGGCTCTAGGCGCACAGACTTCGATAGTTATGGCACGCAGGTTCAGTAGTTGTGGCTCACGGGCTCTAGAGTGCAGAATCAGTAGTTGTGGTGCACGGGCTTAGTTGCTCCGCGGCATGTGGGATCTTCCCGGACCAGGGCTCGAACCCGTGTCCCTTGCATTGGCAGGTGGATTCTTAACCACTGCACCACCAGGGCATTCCCCCCAACGTACCTTTTAGGTTTAACCTTCTATCACCATCATCTGGCTAAAAATATTCACCATTCTCAGAGCTCCGATTTGCCCTCTCTACCAACCTCTTTCCCAAAAATGTACTCTCTCTTCTGTTTATGGTATCTTTAAGAATTCTCCAATTCTTTAAGAATCTTCAAAGTCCAAAGTAAATTCCGTCTCTTTCATTGAAGTTTGTCTTTCTCTTCTGTCAGATGTGAGTTCTCATGCTTTGGAAATCTGTAGACATACAACTCTCGGGAGCATTTATCTCATATTTTCTCTTATTTTCTTTTCTCCCCTATTAAATGGAAGGTTCTCATATGGCAAGGACCATTTCTTATATGTGTCTATATGCACTGCAGTGTTACTCCCTTGAGTGGATTAGTGGAATGGATGGGTGAATAGAAGGATGGATGCATGGGTACATGAATGGCTGGATAATAAATTAATGGATGGTTAGAAAGATGGATGCATGGATGGAGGATGGATGAATAATAGATGGATGGGTAGATGAAGTAGTACATGGATGAGTGAGTAGATGTGTGAATAAATGTTACAGCAGTTTAAAAACCCATTTTTCCTAATATTTTAGTCCCTTATAGTCATAAATTACCCAGAGGTTACATTCAATTAACAATCCTTTTGCCATTCCATGCCTTATTAGAACTCTAACATCCCTTTTCATCATATCATAAATTAGAACAAAATTTCTCCTATTCACCAATAAGATTTACTTTTTACAGTCAAATGTACACATCAGCTTCCTTATCAAATCATTTGATTTGTGTGTCCAAAAACAACTATAGTGATTATGATGTATTTTTATTATATATATTTATATTATATAATCACATAAAGGCAGTGTGCTTATGGGTAAAAATCAAGTCTTCCCATAAAAGATAGGAATTAGTTAACTGTATACAATGTGGTTCAAAGGACTATACTAGAGCTGACTGTGAATATCAAGCACAAAGTTAGTCAGTGATATCGCAAAAGGGAACCAGTGTTTATTGAGCATTGCTATGTGTCATTTAATGCTCACAACTACCTTGTGGGTTAGAGATTATTACTCCTATTTTATAAATGATAAAATAGAAATACATGGAGGTTGCGAATCTTGCCCAAGGTCACATGTCTCATACGTGGGGGAGGTTGTATTGAGAGTTGCACTATTACTACCAATTTAACGTGTCTCCGACCCATGCTCTTTGCTCCTCATCTCAGTGGGATGCATACATGGGCGCCCAGCAATAAGAACTAAGAAGAAATCACGTTGTTCTTATACCAAAACTGTAAACAGAGAAAAAGTGGCATAGGTTTGTCCTCCACTCCCCAGTCTGCAGACCCTTATAACAGCAATTCCAGTTTTCTACTTCACATTTCAGGGAATCAAGGAGTAGAAAGGAGAAGAGACTGAGGAGAGAGCAAAATAAAGGGAATAAAAGACAAGAGGGCCCTGGGAAATCTGCAGAATTAACTTTATCAGCAGCAGAAGCAGAGAGTCTTTCCCTCTCTTTCTCCCACCAGGCCTCTTAAGTATTAATCAGATTTAATTGCAAGTTGTTCACTTCTTAAGAAGAGATGTCTAGGAAAAGACAAGAACAGGGCCTGCTATTTCATAGCATAGTCCTTCAATATCTGGAGCTTGAGTCCTAGCCCCATTCCTTTCCAGATATGTGACTTTAACGTCTCTGTGCCTCTGACTTCTCATCTGTAAAATGGGTACAATACTATTACCTACCTCATTGTGTGGTTGTAAGGGTGAAATAGGTAATTCAGATGTAGTTCTGGTAATGAGTAGTATTCAATAGATGTCAACAGTGATGATGTATGGTAGTGGTGGTAGTGGTGATGATGCTGTGGGACAGTTCTGCCTGGGGAACTCCAGGAAGGTCTTATAGGAGTGACATTCTGGAGGAGAGAATGAAGGGGATTTAGGGCATTTCAAGCAGCATGTTTGAAAAATTATAGGGCAGCAAAAGAGCCTACCTAGAGAAGAACAAGCACTTCTGTGGGATAAATTCATTACATTCTTAATTGTATAGGAATTTCTTAAGGGGGAATGTTACATAAAGGATCACCTTCATGGAAGAGACTGTTGAAAGCACAATGTTGTATCTTAGCACTGAGAGATCTTACATGTAATAAAGACGAGAGAGGAGCAAAGGCAGTATTCAGAACACTGACTCCTAAATTTGATTGTTTTCTGTCACTTACAATGTTGGAAGTATCAAAGAAGTCGACTTGGTTCCTGTTCCCAGTGGGTCCTCCCCATAAAGCAGGCAATGAAACAGCATTAGGTGAGGAAGAGATGTGCTGGGGAGGTAACACCTGTGAAAGATACAAGGGGAAGGAAAGATACAAGGGGAAGGAAAGATACAAGGGGAGAGCCTCAGACCAGGATGCAGCTCCAAAAAAGTCTTCACCAACCCAGTGGGAAGCTCTGGGGCAAAGATTGCCCATTAAAAGAGTCCCTCACTGGGCAGAAATGACCAGGTCTTAGTGTTCCCGCCATGCTGGGGTCTTTGGCTGGGGGCTGCTGAGAAGAGCATGGCCTCAGCTCAAAAGTTGAGGTGGATCTTGAAGCCATTTATCAACTGGAATTTCTTAGCTAACTGTATTCCTTGTATCTGAACAAGGAAGATTTGAGAAACGCATCTCCGTATATGCATTGTTCCTCTGATGAAGTGTCTCCTAAGAGAGCACCGTGGATGGGAGGTGGAAGAAGAGAAGTCAGTAAGCTCCCAGAAGACCTAGTTTCTGACCCCCACTCAACATTAGTTTACTGTGACAGTCTGTTAATTTTGGGGGGGGTGTCTCAATTTTCTCAGCTAGGAAGGTGTGGGGATTCTGGTTGAAATCTAGAATATATTTGATTCTAGATAGCAAGAATTCTTATTCAGAAATCCTATGGAATGAGAATGGTATTAAGAACATGGATTGCCTGAATTTGAAAGCTGACTTTAGCCGTGACTAATTGTGTAATCCTGGGTGAATTATAAAATCTCTCTGGACCTTGGTTTCCTCATCTTTAAAATGGGACTAATACTAGTACCTACCTAATAGGGTTGAAAATCCAAAGAGAAGAGAGTGTTTAGAATAGTGCCTGGCACATGGTGAATGAATCCTCAGCAAATACTAGTTGTAACTCCCATTCCCTGCCTATACATGTTCTTGAAAGGACCCGACCTTAGAGTGAGAATTTAAGGGGCAAATGGGTCCAGGTTAGGCCCAGCAGCAGCTAAGTCTAAGGAAAAACTTTAGCCCTGCTTTTTGTATCTCCTTGATTCTGAGAAAGGGTAAAAAGTGCTTTTCTTCCAGAGCACAGTTTGTGATGCTTCTGGATTGCCTAGTAACAAAAGCTTCTCCTCACTCTTTTTCTAGTCTGATTGTTTTCAACTCAACAATTTTTTTTTAATTGAAGATTTTTAAAAATTATTAACTGAATTCTGCTCCCCTGACCATTTGAAGTCACTGCATCTCAAACAAAATACTTCAGAAGCCCGTAAACATCATCGTTTGTTCTAACCTGCTCAAAGTTATTAACTGTCTATTCTTTTATTTTTTGGATGCTTGGCAACCAGGCTGGCTTTGCTGTAGACATAATGAGACATCCCTCTTAAGTCAGCTTTGCAGCCGGGAGATTGGTGGTGGCAGGGGAGGTCGGGTCAATCTCTTCTCAAAGGCAGGGTTCCCACACTTTCAGACCTTTGATTAAAGCAAGAGAATGTGCTTGGGGAATTGATTCCAATAGTACAAAACCCAAAGAGCAAGACTCTTGTCAATCATAGTCATCAAAAAGAGAAGTTACACATGAGGGAAGAGGAGTGCACGTTGTTAAATGACTGCAGTGAGGTCTTTCTCATCCCAGCAGTGCAGTTGAAGCTGTTCGTTTTGAAAGGTGGTGTCCTTACTGTTGGCAAAGCGATGCAGAAGTGGAATTAGGACTATTAGAGGGGAAGGATATGTGAGAGTGGAATGGAAAACGATGCATCAAGCCTTGTTCTGAGCCCATGAGTAGCCTCTTTGCCAGGAGATCAGAAACGGAGGCGTGTTCACTGTTGTTAAGAGTCACTCTGAAGCCAGTGTTTTCAGCAAAATGATGCATAATTTGCTCATGTTTCCATGAGGATGTTTCATCTTGTTTACTGAAAGAAGAAGCACAGTTGAGGTCCTATCACCATTAGAAACCAGTGAGTTTCTTCTTCTCTCTATTCTACATCTTAAATTACTTTGATATTAAAGAAATGTGACTGTAGACATCCCCAAAAAACAGACAAACAAAAAACACAGGACACCATTGCCGAGGAAGAAATAGAAACCACAGCTGCTGGACTCTCTGTGGTTTTCTTCCACTAGTTTTTCAGCTCCCTAATTTCCCCTAATTTCTACTTCCTTGTGTTTCAGTGTTTCCCCTCTTTCCTACTTGTCTGTTTCACCTCCCAGGAGAACTATGAGGCATGACTGTCTCTCTGCTGCTACCCTTTGTCCCCTGAGAGGCGTGTGGTCTAGTGGTTAAGCACCCAGTTACCAGAACACACTTATTAACTGTGTAAATTTAGGCCAGTTGCTTCCCCTCCCTATACCTCATTTCCTCATCTGTATAAGGGATGTTAATAGTCCTATATATAGGGTGGCTGTAAGGACTCCATGAGGGAACACGTATATAATATCTGGAATCAATGTTAGTTCTTTCTATTATTTTATCCTTTGTCCTCTCCCCTTCCCATAGATCCTGTACTATTCATTATCTGGCAATTTACAAGAAAAGGATGAGAAAACTTGCTAAGAGAAATAGAAAGGTAAATGCTGGTAGAAGATTTCAAGCAGGGGGAAAATGGAGTGTTTAGTTGTTGTTGAAGTATAAGAAGGCCCTTTCTAGAATTTTAGCATAAGGGTCTAAAACAATCATTTGAGCCTATACAACTCATACGGGAAAATAGGGATATAGGCAAAGCCACTTCTAGTTTTTTGGACTCCTCGATAAAGAGCCTGGGTTAGGACACCTAGTCTTGAAAAGGAATTTGGTCTAAAAATTGGTCTCACATTTTTGAGTTCTGTAGGACACAAGCAGAATTTAAAATACACTAATGTGGCCATGGAGAGGAACGAGAAAGGATGTGTGAGAGAGAGAGGGACGGGGTAGTAAAAAAATGTAAATCAGTCTATTTCCCCACTGCATCTAAGAGGCATTTTCCTAAGCTGACAATCCAACAGCCACTCTGAAATCAGTCCCATCCCAAATCATGTGTGCTCCATGCCACTTCAATCTTGGGTCTCCAGATTGATGTGGAATAGAGGAACTGCATATCTGAATCGCCAGAGTGATGCTGCAAACCTTCTAGGAAGCTCCACTCTATGCCAAGTTCTCAAAGATACATGTGTAGTTACTTGTTTGGCATTATTTATCATGTTAATAATAAATTACATTTTTGATACTATTTAATTTAGTGGAGAATTTAAAACATATACAAAATAGATGCATTACATGAATCCCCACATTCCCTCACCTTTCTTCAACAATTACCTACTTGGCCAATCCTGTTTCATTTTTGCCCCTACTCACTTCTCCACTTTCCATGGTTTGGAAATCCTGGCTGTCACATCATTTCACCCATAACTATTTCAGTAAGTTTCTCTGAAACAAGGTTGGCAAACTCTGGCCCATGGATCAACCTCCTGTTTTACAAATAAAGTTTATTGGGTCACAGCCACGCCCATTCCTTAACCTATTTTCTATTGGCTGCTTTCCCAGAGACCCTATAGTCCACAAAGCCTAAAATATTTACTATTTGGCCTTTTAGAAAAAGTTGGCTGCCCCTGCTCTAAAAGATAAGTACTTTTAAAAACATAATTACAGGGGCTTCCCTGGTGGCGCAGTGGTTGAGAGTCTGCCTGCCGATGCAGGGGACACGGGTTCGTGCCCTGGTCCGGGAAGATCCCACATGCCGCGGAGCGGCTGGGCCCGTGAGCCATGGCCGCTGAGCCTGCGCGTCCGGAGCCTGTGCTCCGCAACGGGAGAGGCCACAACAGTGAGAGGCCCGCGCACCGCAAACAAAACAAAACAAAACAAAACAAAAAGTGGGAAATGGTCACAGAAAGTCCAATCGGACTTCAGAAAGTATAAGAAAATTAGTTTCCATTTTCACATGACCTAAAACTCTCTATACAATTAAAGGTCATCACCAAAACAGTGTCCAGGTTCTTTAAAAAGAAAGCTTGCTTATGTTTATAAACTTACTTTCTTTTTTTTTTTTAATGAAAATAAGCTTTATTACATCGAGTAATAAATACAAAGATGCAAACAGTTCCATTTTCTTCCAGATCTTTGGATCAACTTACAGGAAAGGCAGAACTGAAATCTACATACAGTCTCGGGAAAAATTTCGGGGATCCTTGTTGGGTTTGGTTTGGGAGGTTGCTTTTTCTTCTGTATGTATAACTTGTGCATTTTAAAAATCGACTTCAGAGCACTAATAGTCATGCAAATGCTTAAGCAAAAAAAGAATTTACGTTAAGCAGAATCTATAGTGTATGGGAAACGAGGGGACCAGCTACTAGTTAAGTGTGCTGTCAAGTCCGCACTACAAAAAAAACCCTTCAAGTTGTATCAGCTTATGAAAAGGATCAAAGAACAATCCGGGTAACATAAATGTATTCAAAAGAGGAGAGCGAGACACTGGTATCTTGGAGGCAAACTAGTTTGCTGTAAGATAGGTAATTTTTACGTGCATCTTTTGAATCAATGCTTTAAAAAACAACAACAAACACCTGGGTAGTTCCTAACTATTTAAAATGTAACTCCCAATCAACTGCAAAATCTTTCCTCAATCTTACAGACTGTAGATTCGGAGCCTAGTGAACCATGGGAGGGGCAGGGGGAGGAGAAACCAAACTGTTACCATTTTGAAAACAAAAGTTTCGTCTGAACAGGGGAGATGAACTGTAACTTCTCTCCGAAGATGGAAAACCGTCCAGGCTCACAAGGCAGCTAGGACCTGGCATTCCGTTCCTTTTCAGCCAAGCACTCCCGCACCAATCCTGGAGCGTGGATGATGCCTCGTTTTAGTCTCTCCATCGCGCTCTTGCTGCCCGCGTAGGTGGGTCTGATCTCTTTCCCCAGCTCTTCGATGATGGCCAACAGCTCAGCGTATTTGCTCTGGGGCACCTGGCTGTTTCCAGTTCCCTGGGTGTAGCCTAGAGATGGCGGCCCGTAGTCAGCAGCTGGCGGTACTGTGAAGACATCGCCATACTGGTGGAGGGCGGGTGGACACTCTCAGCGGCGTTGAGGGAGGTGGCGGGCATGTGCGCGGTCAAGTTCGGTTTGTAAGACATTCCCCCGAGCGGCGGGGCGCACCGGGGCGCAGCGGGGCCCAGCCCGCGAGGGTGGCGGCGAAGGCGGCGAGGCCGGGTGACAGCGAGGCGGCCCGCGCGTCCGTGCGCGCGTCCGTGCGCGCGCCAAGCTCCTGCGCACTTTTTGTTGTTAACGGCTCGGGCCGCACCGGCAAATATGGCCGTCCCTCACCCTGACACCCGCTGCAGTATATCACCCATACGTCGGGCGGGCGCAAGGGCGGCCGCAAACTTTGAGCCTAAACTTGCTTTCTTTAAACAAATTGCAAATGTTGTCCTAGTTAGGCAATTATCTCCTTGAGGGTATGGACCATTGCTTGTTAATTTTTGTATTTCCAGGGTCTAGAACTGGGTCTGGTAGGGAATGATACTTAATATAAGTAATTTTGAATGGTTACATAATGTCAACATCATTACTTTGGGTGTGAATACAGTCATATTTCTGGTAATTAAAAGGAATCTGTGCCCCCTAAACAATAACTTTACAGTGGAGAATCCTGGCCTACACAGCCTTAACAAAGTGTGAAGATTAACATGGCCACTGATAAATCATATGGATATCATGTACTCTGTGTTGGCTGAGCAATAGCCCCCAGTGATATCCAGGTCCTGATCCCTGGAACCTGTGACTATTTTATATGGCAAACCTTATGTGGTGGGACTTCCCTGGTGGCGCAGTGGTTAAGAATCTGCTTGCCGGGCTTCCCTGGTGGCGCAGTGGTTGAGAGTCCGCCTGCCAGTGCGGGGGACACGGGTTCGTGCCCCGGCCCGGGAAGATCCCACATGCCGCGGAGCGGCTGGGCCCGTGAGCCATGGCCGCTGAGCCTGAGCGTCCGGAGCCTGTGCTCTGCAAGGGGTGAGGCCACAGCAGTGAGAGGCCCACGTACCGCAAAAAAAATAAATAAATAAAAAAGAATCTGCTTGCCAGTGCAGGGGATAAGGGTTCAATCCCTGGTCTGGGAAGATCCCACGTGCTGTGGAGCAACTAAGCCCATGCGCCACAGCTACTGGGCCTGCGCTCTAGAGCCCGCGAGCCACAACTACTGAGCCCATGTGCCAACTACTGAAGCCCGCGCACCTAAAGCCCATGCTCCGCAACAAGAGAAGCCACCGCAGTTAGAAGCCCGCGCACCACAACAAAGAGTAGCCCCCGCTCGCTGCAACTAGAGAAAGCCTTCATGCAGCAACAAAGACCCAAGGCAGCCAAAAATAAATAAATTTATTTTAAAATAATAAAATTACTTTTAAAAACAAACAAACAAAAAACCTTATGTGGCAAAGTGCACTTTGCAGATGCAGTCGAGATGGGGAGATTATTCTAGGCTATCTGGGTGGGCTCAGTGTAATCACAAGAGTCCTTATAAGAGGGAGGCAAAGGAAGATTTGCCTATGGAAGAAGAGAAGGCAATGTGATGACATAAGCAGAGACTGGAGTGATGTGGCCACCAGCCAAGGAATGATGGAGGCCTCTAGAGCCTTCAGAAGGAACCAGGCCTGCCAGCAGCTTGATTTTAGCCTGTAAAACTTATTTCAGACTTTCATCCTTCAGATTGTAAAAGAATAAATTTCTGTTTTAAGCCACTAAATTCATAGTAATTTATTATAGTAGCAACTAATACATACTCCCTGATATGATGTGATGAGAAGAGCACCTCACCTCTATGGTTTTTCTACCCCAAATTCACATCTCCAGTCTCACAATGAAAAGATATCAGACAAACCCAAATGGAGGGATGTTCTACAAAATTCCCGACCAGTACTGTTCAAAAGTGTCAAGGTCACGAAAAACAGGAATGTCTGAGAAACTGTCACAGATAAGAGGAGACTAAGGAATCATGATGCGTAAATGCGGTGTGGTATCTTGGATTGGATAGTGGAACAGAAAATGACTGGTAGAAAACCTGGTGAAATCTGAATAAAGTCCATAGTTTAGATGATAGTCTTGCGCCCATGCTAATTTCTTAGTTTTATAGATGCTAATAGAGGAAGCTGGGAGAAGGGTATATGGGAACTCTTTGTACTATCGTGGCAACTTTTCTATAAACCTAAAGTTATTTCAAAATAAAATGTTTAAAAAGGAATTCATCCCAGCAACATGTTGTCTTGTCAGACATCTATTAGTAGAGGTATAGACATAATACAAGGGATGCGTTTCAGGGGGGCCTGGGGTCTCACTGATTGGATTCTTCCAGGAGAGAAGAAGAGCTGGAAAGAGAGATGGCTGAGGGCAGAGGGGAAGGTGCCACTTTATGTTGCCTTAGGTGCCACTGGGTGATACTAATGCCTCAAGTTGTCCTGAAGCATAGGCCAAGGGAAAATGCTCTGTATTTTATGGACGGGGAATCCATGGCACAGAACAGTTCAGTGGCAAATAATGTTCACTGAACTGACTTGCCCAAGCTCACTGAGCAGATGGGGAAATGGGATATAAATAGTCTAATTTTCAGGTACATGGTGGCCAGGCAAGAAAGTTCACCTCATTTATGATTTTTTAAAAATACACATATTTTATCCAGATAAAAACTCTGGTGGTACTGAATAACAAATGGATTTTGGTCTCCATAACTCTTCTAGATTTGACCATACTTTCCTTCACACTCTAACCACTCAAGGTTCAACCTGGTTTATAGCACTTGCCTTTTCTGGTATTTCTTTTCTGTTTTATTTTGTCTTTTTGCTGGTTCCCCCCGCCCTTCATCCATTCTACTTACCAGGTGTTCCACATCTATCACTGCATAACAAATTACCATAAAGCAGTGGATTAAAACCAAAAACATTTATTAACTCACAGTCTCTGTGGGTGAGAAATTCGAGAGTGTTTTGACTGGATGGTTCTGGCTTAGAGTATCTCTTGAGGTCGTGGTCAAGATGTTGGCTGGGGCTGCAGTCATCTGAAGGCTTGACTGGGGCTGGAGGATCCATTTCCAAGATGACTTACTCACAGAGCTGTGGACGGGAGGCCTCAGTTCCTCAGCCTGGGGATCTGTCCGTAGGGTCACTTGAGTGTCCTCACAATATGGGGGCTGACTTCCTTCAGAGCAAATAATCTAAGAGACAGTGCACGGAGGGAGCGGCAATGTCCTTTGTCATCTAATCTTGGAAGTTACACACTATCACTGATGCTGCATTCTGTTTGTTGGAAGCCAGTCACTGAGTGCAGCTCATATCCAAGGGGAGGAAAATTTATCTCCACCTCTTGAAGGAAAGAGTACCAAGAACTGGTGGAATATGTTCAAACCGCCATGCGAGTTGTTCTGTCGGCCTTGGGTCTGACTGAGAGTCCGGTGTTCCACTCCAGGCCTTCTCTGGGCATCGACCTGCCCTTCTGCAGCTTTGTGTGGCACAAAATGAAACCTGACTCTTTCTTTCAGAAGACTCCCCCCATCTCTCCTGAGTTTCCAAGCACCATGAAAAGCCACAGAATGTTAAGAGAAAAGAAGGGAACTTGAAGTGATCCCGGCATTACAGGATCTGGATACAGTCATCCATCTCTTTTGTTCCTGCTGCAGCACTAAAATTTGACATCTCTGATTCTTCTCAAGCAAGAGTTGCTGCAATCTTTTCAGCAGCTTCTCCATGGTGCTGCCACATATGTAATATTGCAATCATGTTTGGTACCCACTGATTTTCAGCACATGACCTTTTCCTCAAAGCCTAACTTCACTCGATTCTTGGTGATTTCTCTGTACAGTTAAACTACTGTCATTCATCATCCTGGTTCCCAGCCAGTCCTCTTAATTATTTACCTCTCTGCCTCCAGACTTCAGCTGTCATTTTCGTTGACTTCCTTCCTTTCCCTTGTTCATATAGTGAACTCAATATGCCTAAAACCAGATTCAGCATTTCCCTCCAGAGTGGCTTCTCTCTTGTTCTTGCTGTTTATACTGAGTCACAAGCCTAAAAAATTTCACCATCTTGGGCTTTTCCATTGCCTAGATTCCCTACATTTGTAATGGGATTCTGGCCCCTGTCTTGTGGCAAAAACAGCTTGCCTGCCATGCAGTCCGGGACAACTCCCAGCCATTATCAGGGGGATATCAAAAACCCCAAATGAGGGATTCTTCAGTCAGCTTCCAGGTGGTCCAGTTGCTGGTTTCATTCTGAGCTTGAGATTCCAGTTTCCTATCTGCTCCCAGTTCCTGCCCTGGTTTCTTAACCTTTTCTGCCAGAACTCCCTAACGCCTAGAGCGGTACTTTTCAAACTTTAACATGCACCTGAATCCCTGGGGAGCTTGTTAAAATGCAAATTATGATTAAGGAGATCTGGGGTGGTGCCTGAGTTTCTGCATTTCTCACAAGCTCTACGGTGATACCCAAGCTGCTGGCTCAAGGACCACACTTTGGGTATCAAGGGCCCATAGCAACAATCTCCTAAATGTGCTTCCTTGCTCACCCTCTCCCTCCACAGAGGGCAGGCACAAGGACTGTAATGTTGCCGTGATCTCGGGGTCACACACTGCCTGCATCATTGGTCCCCAGCATAGCAGAGGGCTGGAATCCCTTCAGGACCTCATGAAAAATAGTGATTCTTGGGTTCCATCCCTGGAGATCTCATTCGATAGGTCTGGGGTATGGCCTCAGAATCTGTATTTTTAAGAAGCACTCCAGGCAATCTTGAGTTTTTTTGAAGAACCAGTGTTCTATAGGCTGAAGTCCAACCAGAAACCTTAAATGTAAAGTCTTCCCCAGCAGATGCAGTCTCCTTTTTCTCATTTATTACTCCCCTCTACAGCTTTGTTCAAGACTATCTCACAGACAGACCCAAAGCATCCCCTTCTCTTTACTCTGGTTCCACCTACAAATTCTACCCACTCTATAATTATCTTTTCTGTGTATGTTCATTGTCAGTCTACCAAGAATGCCAGCTGCTGGAAGACACAGTGCCATGCACATAGCTGGTGGGCAGAGACTTTGTCTTTACTCTCTTTGGTCCTGTTGAGTCCACCCATCCTCCCAAATTCTACCAAATGACTGTGTCCCACCCCCATATTAAAAAACAAAATGCAATTGTCTGGAAGAGTGGAAAATGTGACTCTCTTGACTGAAATAGAAATGACGCTCCTGCCCCAACACGTAAGAAAGGATGCTGAGTCACACTCCAATTCTATTCAGAAACTGGAGTCCCTGAGGACGGGGACTTTGTATTATGTTTGTTCTATGTCATTTTCATAAGTCAAAGGCATCTCATGCTCACCATTAAATAAAAAGCTAAGCAAATGTCTAAGTATGTTTGGTGATCTGCTCGAAGGCGACACAAAGTGGTAGGGATGGAAAGAGTCATTATAGCTAATTAGTTGAAATGACATCAAAATTCTCTAATTAGCTTTCTAAAACATCCTTGCTCCCAGAAAATATTAAGTGTTGAACCTCAATATATCCTCACTCCTAAAATACCATCAGAACAGTCTATAGTGTTGTGGGACACCTAACACCAACAACAGCCATGAGGAATCACTGCTAACTCTCAGCATCAGTGTAACTTACATGGGAAGAAACACTAACAGCCCAGTTGGATTTAAGAGGTGTGGTTGACTCAGCACACGGGTGTGTCTAAAGAAATAAAGGGAAACAACATCTGGGAGTCCTCTTTGTGAACCAAAAACATGCCCTTCAGACCAAACTTCTTAACAAGAATACAAGATCCATCACAATTTCACCCAAACCTGCCTCAGGCTTCATTTCACACTGCTCTTTCCCTGCCCCCTCTCTTCCAATCTGGATGCCCTTTCCGGGCTTGAAGCTGTCCGCTGCTCAATGCCATGCTCTTCCCTTTAAGCCTCCATCCTAGGTGCATACTATTTTCTCTGTTCAAAGGGTTCTGCCAAATAGCCTTTAAGGTCAAATGTCGGGACTTCCCTGGTGGTCCAGTGGTGAAGAGTCCACCTTGCAATTCAGGGAACGCGAGTTCGGTCCCTGGTCAGGGAACTGGGATCCCACATGCCGCGGGGCAACTGGGCCCGTGTGCTGCGGCTGCTGAGTTCGCACGCCTCAACTAGAGCCCGTGCGCCACAGACTACAGAGCCCACGTGCCACAGACTACAGAGCCCACGTGCTCTGGAGCCTGCACGCCACAACTAGAGAAGAGAAAACCCACTCACCACAACTAGAGAGAAGCTTGCGCGCCTCAACGAAGAACCCGCATGCAGCAACTAAGACCTGATGCAGCCAAAAATAAATTAAATAAATAAATAAATCTTGAAAAAAAAAAAAGATCAAATGTCACCTTCTCTGGAGAAAAGGGAGGGGATGGGGTGTAAATGCTGCGACTTTTTTTTTTTTTTAAAAGAAGCCAGAGTTTATTTCTATTTAAACAATACTCAAGGAACTTTCAGAAGGTTAAAAGGCCCAAAGGTGCCCGGGTTTCATATAATAATATAGCCAGGTTCTGGCTTTTGCTACCTGTTTCTAAATGCTCAGGACTACCCTGGGCAGTTCAATGCCTCACTAATTCTTCTAGTCCAAGAGTGGTGAATTTCTCTGAGTTTTGGCATAATTCCTACAAGGCTGTCCCTCTGGTAATGACAACAAAAACAACGCCAGAAGCAATGATTGTCATTGAGAGGAAGAAAGGTAAATGATCAGAGAAGAAAGCCACCACAGCAATTTCAAGAAGCAGAATTATGAATACGGTATAGAACGAACAGAAGCATTTGCAGAATCTTCTTGAAAACCCTTCTTGGCATTATTCTTTGAAACCAGGTCCTCTGACTTTACGCTTGAGTAGTTGGGATCATGACGGGTCTTATCATAACATGTATCTTCATGTTATTTTTCTCAGGCTCTTACACAGTGCCTGGAAACTGGCAGGTGTTTGATAAATGACTTTCAAGTAAATGGAGGACTGGCTGCTATGATAGAACTTTTAGCCTATTGATCTGAGGTCAGTCTCTCTTCTGACTTTACTGGGCTTTTCCAAAATAAAATCACAAAAATAGTCTCTTTCAATCACAACAATAATAATAGGTTTAATAATAGCAGCTGATTATTACTTGAGCACTTACTATGTGCCAAATACTATGAAGTCTTAACACGAGTAATTTCATTTAACTTCACGAATTATCCCCGCTTTACAGATGAGGAGCTTGAGGCTTAAGACACCAAGTAACTTGCCAAGGTAATGAATGAGGGAGCCAGGACTTAAGCAGGGAGTCCATGTACAGCATTATTAAGCTCTACTGCCAGTAACTCATCAACACCACTAGGCTTGTGGTTACTGACTCATTAATGGTGCTGCTGATCACCACTGAGAAGCTCTTCCCCCTCTGGGCATGTAACATTAGACTCTACTGCTGGCTGAGAGGAGCACAAGCCCTTGGGTTTACGGAAGAAGCATGGCAGCCGCCTCAGTGTTGCAAGCTGCCATTGGAAATTTCCATGACAGCACACTTGGTGGGCCCTGGCATGGTGATGAGTGCAAGCTTCTTTATTCCTTATGAATCCTGAAAAACCAAACTTTCAGTGGCAGCGCCTGCTAGTAACTGGCTTCCTGTGATGTATCTGGAAGAGCTTGAAGAGCTTGACGTAAGTCTTGAAGATTCACACTTGTAATGTAATTATACATTTTTGCTAAAGGTCTAAGCTTAAATCTAATAGTACCTCCTCAGTAAAGCCTTTCCTGGCACCTGTCAACTCTAAGTTATTCTTCCCACTCCCCAATTCCTCAGTACTCTATCTGTAACTCCTTTATAGTTCATTTCTCACTCAGAGCTTACGAGGAAATTTGCTATAAAACGCAGCAAACATTAACTTAAAATTGCAAATAGCTGCACCAGAATGCCAATTCATGTACCTTTTAGATCCAATGAGAAAATTCTCCTGGAAAAGACTACTTATCTGTGAGAGTTAGAACACAGCTGGCTTCGGATTTTATTTCTCTCTGGTAAAGGGAAAAAGAATGGCCTGGCAGAGCGTGTGTGCGTTCTGCTTTCTGCTCTTCCCAGATGTCAGGTGCTGAAGGTTTAAGGCAGGAGTCGTGTGCCTATTTGCCCTCAGTAGCAATCCCTGTTCAAATAGGCAGTGGGAAGGCCGAGTGGGACCACTCACATGTGGACGCCTTGCTCATCTGTGTGCAATTTAATTCAGGGACAGACCTCATTTTATAGCAACCTTAACATGTCATCCTAATGTATTGGAAAAGATGAGAAAATGGGATGTGAGTCTGGATTTGGAGCCTAGTATCAGAAAGATTTCCAGTGCTTTGCAGAGTGCTGCATCTGAAAAAGAGAAGCCCAAATTATCTGCTAGGACCCCACAGATTGTTGGGCGAGTCTCATCTGGGCAGAGCAGGCGGCCGGGCAGTGACTGAAGTGTCCAGCAGGGGGCTGGCACTCTCTGCCTATAAGTAGCCCTGTTCCTCTTCAGAGCCTCAGCTCAGCAGAGCTGCCGTTTGCTGGTGAAGCCGGTGACGTGCAAAGCGTTCCTGCCTATAGCATTTCAGGCTTTCTCGGTACAGTGTTTTTCTACCCTCTTTAAACCTTCAGGTTCTAAATATCAGGAAAGACGGGAAATGCCGTGTGAAAATAGCAGGCCAAAAGTTCTTAGTAAACTGCAGCCAGGGAGACTCAGACTAGAATGGAGGTAGAAGGAGTTGGTACAGAGTGGGTTTGATTCTAAGCCCTTTGGGAGCTGAGTTTTTGTGGGTGTTTTGTTGTTAACTTACTGAATTTAGAGATGTATTACATTGGTCACGTAAAGACCAGAGCAGCGCCAGCGTCAGAATAGTGACAATTTTGAATGCCATAGTCTCTATGTACTCAGAGTATTTTTATTAAAGAAGATAAAGAGCCCAGCATAGATTTTATCATCATCTTCACCAAACTGCAAAGTCAAAAGTTAAGCAACAGCATCTAAGGGCACTTTTTAGGTGGGAAAGAACCTAGAGGATGGCTCTGAATGACTGTTTGCTTCTAAACTTGGACGTGGACCATTTCGTACACTGCAACATCTCTAATCACAGTGTGGATCTCCCCACGAACGACGACTGGTTCCACCCGGGGGTCCTGTATGTCATCCCTGCAATTTATGGGGTCATCATTCTGATAGGCCTCGTTGGCAACATCACCCTGATCAAGATCTTCTGTACCGTGAAGTCCATGCGAAATGTACCGAACATATTCATCTCCAGCCTGGCCGTGGGAGACCTGCTGCTCCTGGTAACCTGTGCGCCTGTAGATGCCAGCAGGTACCTGGCCGACAGATGGCTGTTTGGCAGGATTGGCTGCAAACTGATCCCTTTTATCCAGCTTACCTCGGTAGGGGTGTCTGTCTTCACACTCACAGCTCTCTCAGCAGACAGGTAAGTCCTGGAGGACAGCGACCTTCTCTCTGAGGGTGGTAGATGCTTCGGTAAATGAGCTACCACATCGGGACAAACAGGGTTGTTTGTGTGCAGGGAAGTTTCACTCAAACTCCCATTCCCTTCCAGGCATGTTTCTGTTCTAGGGACTACTTCTTGTGTTTGACATATTGGTTTCAGAAAGAAAAGTCAGTGGATAGCGGTGGGGGCGGGGGGGGGGGTGCTGAGAAAAAAGATCTCTGAGTGTAAGATTGAGGTGCATTTTCTGGAGACAGCTGATTTAGCCTTGCTTCTTCCTAACTTCTCACTCCCTGCAAAATTAATTGACTGGTGAGGAAAAAAAAAAAAATTCACACCTAATAGAGTTTAAACCCCAGGTAAATGTCTCTTGGAAGCAATTCAAAGTCTTCAGAGAACAGAAAAGTCCCACTGCATTTCTTCTTCAAATGTTCTTTCAGAAATAACCAAGAGGAGAAAATAAGCAGCATTTCCTTGAAATCCATTCTCTTCAGACAGTTTAACTTTTCTCACAGCTGATGTTGTATTTGGTTCTCTGGAACTGAACAGTTTGTGTGCTGGTTTTTCTAAGTATCCCTTAGGTGAAACCAAGCATTATTTGGATTTTTTCTTTCCTTGAGAAAGCTCCATTCAAGGTTGATTTCAAATTTTAGTATCTTTATTGATGTACTTCCATATACAATACTTTTAGGGTTTTTGTTTTTTGGGCGGGGGGAGGGAGTCCAGTACAGTGTTTTATTCTGGGAAACATACATATTTGTGAACTGCATTTCTTGTGTGAACATATTGCTTAAAAATTCACATTTATTCATTCTTAAACATTCATATTCATTCTTTGAGCATTTATCAGGTGTCTATCACGTAAAAAACACTTGCTTGAAATAACCAGTCAGGAAATACCTGCAGATTGTTCACATAAATTGCTGAGCATGTCTTATGTACTTCTGGGCTCTAGAACTGGACACAGTAATGAATAGGCTTCAGACACATTGTCGACCATATGGTCAAATTAAGAAAAACTGGTGCAAGGAAACAGAGACTATCAATTTTTATTTTAAAATCAACTGTATGTTATGGTGTTAAAGATACAAAGGGATTTGAGAGTGTACTGAGGAAGGCATAGAAGCAGCTCTTGAAAATTTATACTCTGAAGAAAATGTCCCACATTTTAATACATAAGGTGCTGGATTCTCACTTTGTAGAGGAACAAACAGTCCCCAGGTGATCTGGGTTTGTGGAGTAATGGACAAATAAAGAGAGTGTTATCAGTATTTGTAGACATGTGTTTATACTTAGCTGCCTGAAGTACACTGCTCAGCACACACAACTTTTTCAGACTGAAAAATAATAGCCCAGGAACGAGGTTTGCACATGGCGCCCACTAGGCAGGGTTTCTCGGTTCCTGCCACTCACTCTCAGCTCGCTCTAACCCTGAACATATGCCCACCAAGGCCTGATGACCACAGGCAGTCTCACTGTTGAGCCAGGGCAGGCAAACTGTGGAGCTGGCAGCAAGTTTGTGGCTGGTTACCAGTGGCCAAGGGCACCTCAGGATGACAGTCATTTTCTTGATGGGATGATGAGATTTTGGTTTCCGGGTTGGTGAGTGCAGTGGTACAGATGGCCTTTCCTGTCTTCCTGGGATGGGGTGGGGAGTGGGGGAGGGGGGAGTGAGGGAGAGGAAAGTGAGGGAGTGCAATGGAAAGATACAGCTGCAGGGAACTCTTCTCCGGGGTTTCAAAGCAGACGAAATTCCCCATCAGCAGAAAGGCTCTCTCAAAAGCCAGGCTGCACCATTTGGCAGCTCTGGTGTGTTCTCAGTAAGTTTACAGTTACCGCACATCTTTCCCAAGTTCAGAAATTACTGTAAGCTTCCATATAACTAACTTTCTGTGTTTTGCTAAGGCTTAAAAAAGCTGACCAGTTACCTGAATCACAAGTAGTGCCTCTAACCAATTTCAACAAGAATAGGTATTGAGCTAGTTAAAATATATAAGACTGTACGTCTCATCTTTAAAAGCTATTGGAGTTTTATAACAACCTCATGAGGTTGGCAGGGCAAATACACACGCGCACGCACACACACACACACACACACAATATCTGTATTTTTTTCTTCTCAACAAGGTATAATTATATACAGTAAACTGAACAAGTGTACAGCTCAATATATTTTCACATATTCTGTATAACAACATAACCACCACCCAGATAGAGACAAAGAACAGTTCCAGCACTCCAGGATTTTCCTTTATGTCCCTTTCCAGTTAATACCCAACCCCATAGAGAGGCAATCACTATTCTGAGTTCAATTACCATTTATTATTTTTGCCGGTTCTTTAATCTCATATACATGGAATCATACTTCTTATGCCTATCCTTATGTCTGGGAGAGTCATCCACGTTGGTGCACATAGCAATGGCTTATTCTTTTTAATTGTTGTGTAGTGTTCCATTTATGAATATACCTCAGTTTATTTATCCATTTTAATACTGATGGACATTGGATTTTTTCCAGTTTGGGGTTGATCATAACCCCCATGATCATGCCTGTTGGGGGAACAAAAGTGTTTCTCTTGGGTATATGCCTGGGAGAGGAATTGCTGGATCATAGGGGCAGGTATTTAGTAAATATTGTCAAAGAGTTTTCCAAAGTGGTAGTTTTTATCTGATGGATTGGTCAAAGGGTGAACCAGAAGACCCTCAAAACTGGATGATCATCGCAATCACTGGGGAGCTTAAAAATATGCAAATTCTTAGCCCCCATCCATCCCTGACCCCTATAGATTGACCAGCAATGCGAGTACTCATCCCAGCCTCCCTTCTGCAGCTTTCTCTCCCCCAGGTGAACTTGAGTCTTTGTTAATATGAAAAGAATAACATTTTTCTAGAAAAGTTTATACTGGGGCACTAAAGGGAGACTTCAAGGCAGTCCCAGAAACCAGAATTCTGTGTTTCACGAAACTGACCAATTGCAGATTTGCATTCAAACCCCTTCACTATTGGTCCCAGCCTCCCCCTCACCCCATGCTATCTTCCCCTCCTTACACACATTGAGATCCTCATACACAGTTGTTACACCAACAAGTTCCTGGCTCTGCTTCCTTGCTCATGCTGAGTCACATCCACTCTGCAGAATCCTTTCTTCTTTCCTAAATAGAAGACTCTTCTCCCCAACCCATGTGATGTATGGAAGTGGAATGGATATCAACAGCCCTGCATTTTAGGCTTCTTTTATTCTGCCATTACTACCCATATAAGGGAGTCAGACCAAGTCTCTTACCTCTCTGACCTTAGTTAAATCATCTGTAAAATAATAGACTTGAGCTAGATTATTTCTAAGGTCCTTCCAAATTTTAAACTCATGATTTTTATCTGTCATCTTGCCCATCACTCAGATTCTGGCTCAAGCCTCCTCCTTAAAGCCTTAAGTTGGACCATTCTAGTCCAGATTTTCTGGCCCTCTTCTAAACATGAGGCTTATTATCTAATACATGAATTATCTCATGATATCTTTCATCTTGCTGTTTTGAAGTATTTCATTCATTTGTCTTATTTTAGTCTCTCGTATATTCATTGCTTTGACTTTTCAAGTAGATTATTAAGAATGTAGAAGGCAGAGATTGCTTATATATTATATCTTACAGTGCCTCAGATGGTTTCTTGTATCTAATGGGTGATCAAAAAATATTGATTAGGGCTTCCGTGGGGGTGCCGTGGTTAAGAATCTGCCTGCTAATGCAGGGGACATGGGTTTGAGCCCTGGTCCGGGAAGATCCCACATTCCGTGGAGCAACTAAGACTGTGCACCACAACTACTGAGCCTGCGCTCTAGAGCCTGCTCGCCACAACTAGAGAGAGCCCGCGCGCAGCAACGAGGACCCAAAGCAGCCGAAACTAAATAAATAAAATAAATAAATTTATTAAAAAAAAAATATATATATATATATATATTGATTAGGGGCTTCCCTGGTGGCGCAGTGGTTAAGAATCCTCCTGCCAATGCAGGGGACACGAGTTCGATCCCTGGTCTGGGAAGATCCCACATGCCGTGGAGCAACTAAGCCCATGCGCCACAACTACTGAGCCCGCGTGCTGCAACTACTGAAGCCTGCGCTGTAGAACCTGTGCTTCACATCAAGAGAAGCCACGGCAATGAGAAGCCCACACACCACAACGAAGAGTAGCCTCCGCTCGCCGCAACTGGAGAAAGCCTGTGCGTAGCAATGAAGACCCAACGCAGCCAAAAATAAAATTTAAAAAATTTTTTAAATAAAGTTAAAAATAAATAAATAAATATTGACTCATTAAAAGTATGGTTAATCATCTGAAAGCATACTCTTAAAAAATATATCACACAGTCACCTGCTTCTTCTCTGTTCCTCTCTGTTAAGCTCTCATTATTTGGGCAAATGAGAGAAAATCTATTCTTTGTGAGTCAGTAAATAGATTTGGGGGATGAGATGGGTTGATGGATGGATAGATGGAAAGAGGTGGATGGATAGGAGGATGGGTGGTTGGATGAGTGGATGGGCAGATGGATGGAGAGATAGTGAATGTTTGGGATGGATGGATATTTTTTTTACATACTGGTCTTTGCTACTAGATGCCCATCTCTATACTAGGTGCCTCAGTATTATATAAGTGGAATTTAAGACCTAACAGGAAAAGGGTAAGGAGAGTTTGCATTTTCTTTTCCAGTATAAAAGCAAAGAATAAAGGTGGATTTAATGTTAATAGCATTTATATTACATGCCCAAGTTATCTTGTGTCTGCTGCAGTATTATTACTCAGTTTTATTTCTGCTAGAATGGGGCTGACAGAATAAATCCTATGGCCAGATGTGCTCCACTGTAAAGTGATCCTTCTTTGATTCCATAGAAAAGACTTTTCCTAAGTTTTCCCCTCCCTTGTGATTTGGAATGTGTAAAGAAACAGGAAAGTATTACATTAATGCAACCTTCCTGAAGTACAGATTCTTTGAATTCACTGCAAGGAATTTATGAGATAATGTAGTTTTCAGCCTTTCCTGACATCTAGAGCTGCATGGTCCAACATGGGAGCCACTAACTACATGTGGTTATTTAAATTTAGATTTATTTTTTTATTATTATTATTATTTTGGCTACGCCACACGGCTTGTGGGATCTCAGTTCCCTGACCAGGGATTGAACCTGGGCCACAGCAGTGAAAGCCCGGAATCCTAACCACTAGGCCACCAGGGAACTCCCAAGATTTAATTTAAATAAAACTAAAAATTCAGTTCCTTAGTCAAACCAGCCACATGTCAAGTGCTCAGTGCCACATGTGATTCTACTGGACAGCACAGATACAGAACATTTCCATAATTGCAGAAAGTTCTGTTGGACAACGCAGAAGAAAGTTTGTTCTGTGCCTTGGCGTCCAAATCTCTTTCCCAGGATCCATGTTAGCTGCTTTCGTTCATTGAGGGTATCAGGAATCCCTCAGGCAAATAACGAATGCCTCCCAGCTGCATGGGCTCTTCCTGTCTGTAAAATGTCTTCTATTGGAAGATGCTCAAAGATGAAGAGAGAAGAATACAGGCAACCAATGCAATCACCAGTCACAGGCTTGGGGAATTTAGGCATCCCACTGATGAAGTTTTGAGACTTTCTGAAGAATACCTATGGGGTTCACTTTCCAGTCTGCGCTATGAACTTCTGTCTGATCCTTCCATTCTCTTTTGCCAGGCCCTCTTCCATCTGCCAGTCTATCTTTTTACCTTCTTATCTCAAAATTCACCAGAGCAAACACTGCTCTAGGTAAACTCTTATCGCCTCCCATACATGCTGCCTGACTTCTCCCCTCTTTTACTTCACTTCCCCCTCCCTGATGACTGAGCTGTTCCCTCCATCTATCCAAATGCTACCAATCTTTCAGGGCACAGTTCAAGCCCTTCTCTTCCATGAAGATTCCCCGACCCTTTGGCTTTCATTGATATTTTCCCCTTTCCTAAGATGCTTTTGCCTGTACTGTTCTTTAAATATCAAATTTATCCTACCTTGTATTACTAGGTCCTTTTTATAGATGTGTTTTCTACTTCCTTCATTATATGAGACGCTTCATGGGGTCTGTGCCTGCTATAACGCCCAGGCCCACCTTACATCTAGTAAGAGGACAATAACTACAGCGTGGTTGATGTTTAAGCAGCGACAAGATGATAAAGTGTAGCAGCTACAAGTAGAAGTCATTCTCAAGTTCATACCCTTATACATGGTGTTCTGAGACTCAATTTCCAACATTGGGGGAAGGAGTTCCCCACACATCCAACAAGCAATTCTCAGAACACCAGCTAGGTGTCTGAGAATTCAACTCAATTCTGACACTATTAACCCAGAGGTAGCGTCGGATTTCACAGGTTGAGGGCTCAGTCCTACGAGACTTGTACCACCCGCCACTCCCACTTCAGATGCCAGTCACAAACCTGTGCTTCTGACCATCTGGCTAAAAATCAGAGGTCCCCATGACCCCCTGTCCTCAGGTTCCATTAATTTGCTAGAGTGACTCACAGAACTCAGGAAAGCATGTTGCTTATTAAATCACTGGTTTATTGTAAAAGGGTACAATACTTTTATCCTCAGGAACAGCCAGGTGGAAGAGATGCATAGGGCAAGATACAAGGAAAGGGAGCTTCCCGGCCCTCTCCAGGTGCCACTCTCCCTGCATCTCCATGTGTTCACCAACCCAGAAGCTCTCTGAACCTTGTCCTTTTGGGTTTTTATGGAGGCTTCCTTACGAAGTCATGATTGATTAAATCACTGGCCACTGACAACTGATTCAACCTCCAGCCACATCCCCCTCCTCAGAGGTCTGGGGCTGGGACTTTCAGTCCCAGCCCTCTAATCACGTGTTGAATCACTTGGTGACCAGCCCCCATCCTTAACTGCTTTCCCGAAGTCATTAACATAACAAAAGACACCTTTATCACTCTCAACACACTTAGGAAATTCCAAGGGTTTTAAGAGTGTGAGCCAGGGACTGGACAAGACCAAATGTATATGAGAAACATGTATTTGGTCATCTGAATGACCAAATACATATTTCTTATAAATCACAATATCTCACCTTGTTTGACACAGAGACCAAAAGAGGTGATGGAATTTGGCCTCGTCACAACAAATTCAGAGTAGAGTCACACTAGAACCCTGCTTTCCTCATTCCAAGTCCCAGTTCCTTCAGGGAAACTGAAAACTTTTCTTCAGAAAGCATCAAAACAAAGTCTGATTCCATTTCCCTTCTCTGGGCAGTGGGAGCTACTGATCCTGAACTCTACTGTTCTGTGGAAAGATACCCTGAGTGACTCCAAGTTAGCCCTCTTCTGAGGGGATCACCCCAGTCATTCCAAAGCTCCTCTACTGTTCTAGAGCCCAGCTTCACTGATCCCAAGGAGACTGGCCATTTCTCACAAGGGAGGACAATTTAATGTCTCGTAAAGCAACTTTCCCAGGAAGTCTATCTGTTGAAGGAGTTTACATGAATCACCAGTCCATAACTTCTCTAGGGTATGATTTTTCTGAAGCATACGCTGCCTCTCCAGAAGGAAACTCAACTCCTGTCTCCCCATGGGGAGGGATCTGTCACAGCTGCTGGCCGGCTCCGGGAGTGCTCAGAGGGCGGGCGCAATGGGAGGGGGGGTTCCCAGCCAGACTCTTTGAGTTGGAGTGCTATGGAGATAAGGGCAGCAAGGAAGTCTGACCTTGTCTCTCACACATTGTCTTTTAAAGTGGTAGACTTTTATGTGATTAATTATCATTTTTGGCGACTTAAAATGCATGGAGGCGAGACAGGTCACATGCTTAATCATGAAACATAGAGCATAGACTGAAAGGGCTCCCTGGTGAGGTGTTTTTGAACTGTGCTTCTCAATACCATCCTTTGAAAATAGACTAAATTTGCATTTTTGCACTTGTAAGTCCTCCTAGTGTGTGGGGTTTGCATAAATTCTCTCTTAATTAAAACACATGTTTTGCAGAATAAAGGAAAAAATTTTTTCTTCATTCCTTTTTCTACTTCCCTGTAATAGATCAAGGGATCTTTTTTATTACAGTCATCTTTGAAATTCTGGTTATTAAGTATTGGATTAGTATCTGATATTTGCTGCTACATGAAATGATTTGATTTCCCTAGGAACCCCTAAGAGGCTGCAGGTTCATTTTACACATTAAATGTCACCTTCTGTAGGAGGTCTTTGTTGGCCACTGAGACTAAAGTAATGACCAACGCTATTCTATCATCCAGTTTCTTCTTTCAGGTTGATTGATGTGTAACTTACACAGTAAACTTTTAGTCGTGCATTTCTGTGAATTTTGACAATCTTCCACAGTCATGTAACCACCACCAGCACAATCAAGATATAGAACATCCCATCAGCCCCCCCAATTCTCTCATGTCCCTCTGTAGTCTATCCTCTTCCTCCACCCAGGAGGGAATTTTTTTTTCCACATCCAAACTTTCTTTAGTTTATAACCTCCATTACACACTAAGTTGTTCTTACAGAAAATAAAGCTCCTAGAAAAAGTAAAAGAAAAGAAAGAAAGAAAGAAAGAAAGAAAGAAAGAAAGAAAGAAAGAAAAAATAAATCTCCTGGCAGCCACTGATCTTTTCCAAAATATATGAATGACATCATACAGTGTGTAGTTGTTTGAGTCTGGCTTCTTTCAACTCATGTTGTTGCATGTATCAGTAGTCGCTTCCTTTCTATTGCTGAGTCCATTGCATGGCTAGGCCACAGTTTGTTTATGCATTCTTCAGTTAATGGCTATTGGGGTTGTTTTCAGTTTTGGATGATGATGAATCAAGCTGTCATAAACATTCACATACAGTTTTTGTATGGATGTATGTCTCCATTTCTCTTGGATAAATATCATCCACTATAATCTTTTTGAGAATTATTTTGTTCATTTGTTTGTTTACTTGCTTACTCTCTGTCTCCTACCACTAGAATATAAGCTCAAAAAAAAAAAAAAAAAAAGAGAGAGAGGCTATGGCATTCATTAGCATATTCATTGACACTAGGATAGTCCCTAACCTGTAGTAGGTGCTTGATAAGTGTGTATTGAACACATGAATAGATGGATACATGAAGGAAGGAATAAAAGAATGAATGAATTCTGGTAGGTTCTACTATCCGTGTTGCTGCAAATGGCAAAATCTTACTTTTTTATGGCTGAGTAGTATTCCATTTGTGTGTGTGTGTGTGTGTGTGTGTGTGTGTGTGTGTGTGTATACCACATCTTCTTTATCCATCCATTGATGGACACTTGGGTTGCTTTCATATCTTAGCAATTATAAATAATGCTGCTGTGAAAATTGGGGTGCATGTTTCTTTTCAAATTAGTTTTTTGGTTTTTTTGGATATATGCTCAGGAGTGGAATTAATAGGTCATATGGTAGTTCTATTTTTAGTTTTTTGAGAAACCTCCATACTGTTCTCCACAGTGGCTGCACCAATTTACATTCCCACCAACAGTGCAGGAGGGTTCCCTTTCCTCCACACCCTCGCCAGCATTTGTTATTTGTGTTCTTTTTGATGACAGTCCTTCTGACAGATGTGAGGTGATATCTCATTATGGTTTTGATTTGCATTTCCCTAATGCTTAAGGATGTTGAGCATCTTTTCATGTGCCTGTTGGGTGATATGTTTTTCTATAGAGAAATTAGAAAGATACCTCAGTCTTCTCGCATGGTTGATTCAAATTGACTTATTATTAATGAGAGGTTAGAAAAGTTTCTTTCAGCTTCATAACTCATTATTGGTAATGTCATATAAGTGTTTAAGGTTATTATCAAATGTTTAAGATCATCTGAGAAAGACACTATCAAGTTTCTTTCCTATACGGGCTGTAAAATTTCACAGCATTTCACGTTTTCTTGTGCCTTGAGTAATCTTAAATACTCATTTAATTGATGACGCCCATTAACCAATTTGCCATGGATGTCTTTGCATTATGAATTTTAAGTTACCTTCATCAATGTTGGTATTTTGTGGGTATGCATGACATGAGTGACTTCACACAAATGTATTTGCTATTTGTAACTTGGCTATAGGTTTCTGCCCTATAAACACAGACACTCTGATAACCTCAATTTTGCTGATATATTTGGGGTGTTTTTAAATTAATTAATTAATTATTTTTTTACTTCATTGAGTCTTCGTTGCTGCGCGTGGGCTTTCTCCAGTTGCGGCGAGCGGGGGCTACTCTTCGTTGTGGTGCACGGGCTTCTCACTGTGGTGGCTTCTCTTGTTGCAGAGCATGGGCTCTAGGTGCATGGGCTTCAGTAGTTGTGGCATGCGGGCTCAGTAGTTGTGGCTCACAGGCTCTAGAGCGCAGGCTCAGTAGTTGTGGCACATGGGCTTAGTTGCTCCACGGCAAGTGCGATCTTCTCGGACCAGGGACGGAACCCATGTCTCCTGCATTGGCAGGCAGATACTTAACCACTGTGCCACCAGGGAAGTCCCTATATTTGGGTTTAAATCTACCATTTTATTATTTGGTTTTTGTTGGTCTCACCTGTTTCATAATCCTTTTTCCCTCCCTTCTTGCTTTCTTTTCAATTAATTAAACATTTAAATTATTCTATCCTCCCCCCACCTCCTGGCATGAATTTGTTAATTATACAAACTCAATATTCTTTTAGGGGCTACTCTAGTGTTTACAACATGTATCCTTGACTTATTAAAATTTACTATAAGTTAGAACTTTCCTACTTCCCAGACAAGGGTAATAGGACACTTTAACTTCATTCTAATTTCCTCCTGCCTTTTTTTTTGGTTATTGTTGTTCTATATTTCAACTCTATCCATTTAAACCCCACAAGACATTATGTTAATTGCTTTTACATACTTACATTTACTCACATATTTACCTTTAGATTTATTCCTGTATTCACCTTTTCTCTCTCTCCACTCCTTCCTGCATCTCTGTGACATCATCTGAGACTATTTCACTTCTGCCCAAAGAATGTCCTTAAGTATTTCACTTAGTGTAAGTCTAATGGGGATACATTTTATGGTTTCATTTGTCTGAAAATGTCTTTATTTAATGTCATTTGGAGAGGATAGAATTCTAGGCTGGCTGTTCTTGTCTTCCCCACTTTGAAGTTGCTATTCATTGTCCTCTGACTTCTGCTATGAAGTCAGATGTCAGTTTCATTGTAGCTCCTTTAAAATTATTGATTTTTGACTCATTTTAAGATGTTTCTCTTTATCTTTGGTTTTCAACAGCATTACTATGTTGCACTTAGGTGTGGTTTTCTTTGTATTTTTCCTACTTGAGATTCATAGCTTTTTTTTAAGCCTGTGGCTTGATGATTTTAGCCACATTTGGAAAGTTCTCAACCATAACAACTTCAAAGATTGTTTCTGCCCCATTCTCTTTTTGCTCTCCTTCTTTATGCTGTCTACATGTAAATAGAATAACTGCAGGTTAATTTAAAGCTTTTCAAGTTTTTTTCCCCTTTTGGTTGTTTTTGCTTTTATTGATGCAGGCGATTTCATACTTCAGTCAGGCCTCTGTGACTGGGAACTATTTTAAACACAATTTCAGTTCACCATTTTGCCCATACATTTCTATTACCTTTTCTGTGTTTTCCATCCTTCTGTCTCACTGTACTTTACTCTGGCCATTTTCAGCTCAAAAATTCTCTCCAGTTGTGTCTAGTCTGCTTCTGAAGCTTCCATTTAATTCTTAATTTCAGTTACTGTATATTGCAATTCTAGAATTTCCATTTGATTCCATCTTGTCGCCTAATTTCTTGAATTAGTCCCAATATATTGTAAAATCCCTCTTTGGTAACTCTAACTTGTGGAACCTCTATAAATCTGTTTCTATTATATATTTCTTCTCTTGTTTTTCGACCATTTTGTTTTCTCTCCCAGTATGTGAGGCAATTTTTGTTTGACAACTTGATTTTGTATATGAACAAGTGTAGATAATTTGGGGCTCTGGATAGTATTATCTTCCAGAAAAGATTAGCTTTTGCTTCTTGTGGGCAGGTAGGAGGTGGCAGTGTATCTGACCTTGTCAGGGATTGAATAGATTGGAGGCTGGGCTTGGTCTTTGTGAGAACTGGTCTATTTCTGCTTCAGTGCTACTACTAGGATGTACCTCTTTGGGCATCTCAACTGTAAGCCTGGGGTGTTTACCCTGGCTTCTCTCCTTTGTGGGCCCTGAACTCCATTTATTATTCCCCTTCATCCTGAAACTGCTAGAAGCTCTTCTCAGCTCTCAGTTTCTCTTGGTGCTGCTTGAAATTTGGTAAATGCCTTAAGGGGAAAATGATGCTGAGTAATAGCTTCATCTCTTTGCACTTCCTTTCTCTCCAGGATTTTGGCCCCTCAGATCCTTACTGCCTTGTTATTTCTCTGATGTTTTCAAAGGGATTTTCTAGCTTTTCATTTCTGGAGAGTTGGTCAGCAACAAGCTAGGTTGCCATTATCAGAAGTGGAAAATCCTGTACCACCTGTCTTAAAGACCTGATCTGCTGCCCACCAAGCTATCCACATCCCAGCTCCTCTAAAGAGGAGTCCAGAACTACCTAGTCAGACCTTTGAGATCAGCATTCAGAGAGATCAGAGAGATCAGCATCAGCATTTAATTGCTCAAATTAAATCAGCAATTTAGATGCAGAGAAATGAGCTCTGGCTAACCTCAAAGTGCGTAAGTCAGGAATCTCAGCTGGGGCCTGCGGCAGTGGACACTGCCGAGTATTGCAGGTACATCAAAGCCTCTGGGATCTTTCAACTAGGCCAGGTCTCTTAGCCCCAATAAGCAGGAGCTAGAGCTGACATTTGGTTATGCAGTGATTGATAAAAGCTGCAATTTTGTGGGAAGGACAGCGCCAAAATGTTGCTAAGATACGCTTCTTTAAACTTCAGTTCTTTATTACTTTTTCTTTCTTTGTATTTTACCCAGACTAATTGGCCAGTGGTGATAGCGAAAGGTTACATAGGAAAGAAATAGGGGCAAAATGTGAAATGCGGCACATAAAGAAATTTATTTCCAGTGTGAGAAGAATTTACTGTGACAATAGATAATAGGTCCATGTGACTCACTTATTTCTATGCTGTCTACATATAAATAGAATAACTACAGGTCAACTTTAAGCTCTTCAGGGTTTCTTTATTCTCTTTGGTGGTGCTTGTTTTTATTGTCAGGCAATTTAATACCAGGGTCAGGCCTCTGTTATGAGAAATACTTTAAACATAATTTTAAAACAATATAAAATTATGTAAAAACAAAATTACAGTAGTTTATCCGTGAGAACATATGGGAAATGCTTATTTATTTTAACATAAATGGCGGACAAAACAGATTGTTAAGAATTTCATTATCTTTTCCCTCTGCACTTTAAATGATTGGAAACATCACAGAAGAGCAGAAAAATCAGAATTTGGCATCTTTTCTTTCCTAGATTGTCAACAGAGGTGAAATTGAAGGTTAAACTGATGGCTTCAGGAATACATATATATACTACAAGATGAAGATAAATGTGGTCAGTATTTAGTTTTAAGCATTCTTCACTTGTGCTTTAAAAAGCCTGCAAATCCGAAGTGCTGTAGACAAATATAAGTGACTTGGGGATCCAGAGACGGAGGTTCTACTCTTGGTTTTCAACTAACCGGCTGTGGGAACTCTGTGGGCACCAGTTTCCTCTTCTTTAAGTTAAGGAAATGGGACTTGAGGATGCCTAAGTTTTATATTCCATAGTTATATATAAAGCAGGTTTATAATCAAACATATTCTCATATGTCTGTACCATGATGACAGCAGGGCATATACCGACCTAGCATCATCTGTTCTGAGTGTTCCACGAAGGAGAATATACATGTGTGAGTATCATTCTCTTGTTCTTTAAGGACTTTACCTGGATGTATCTCAGTCCCTCGACCAGATTTTAAATCCTTAGTGGCCAGGGACTTTTATATCCATAGTGCCAAGGAGAGCCTGAGATACTAAATTAGTATTTAAATGTGCTGACAGATTGACTAAGTATCCTGAGCCATGAGTGTTTAATACTGGAAGACCAGTGCCAGAGGTTAGTGGCCTGTAGTCTTCACTATCAAAAATTAATCAGCCTAACGGGCAGTTCAGTGTGAAATGCAAGACGGGCTTTCCTCTGTCTAAAGAAGGAACCAACAGCTCCAGTGTGGACAGGCAGAGAGCAACAGAAACGTGAGCCCTGGTCACACATTCGGTGCACATAGACCAGGGACCGGGGAACCTTTTCCGTGAAGGGCCGTATAGTGGATATTTTTGGTTTTGTGGGCCATGAGGTCCCTGTTGCAACCACTCAACTCTGCCGTTATAGCGCAAAAGCAGCCATAGACATGATGTCAGCAAACGGTCGTGGCTGAATTTCAGTAAAACCTTATTTATGGACACTGAAATGGGAATTTCGTGTAATTTTCACATGTTGTGAAGTATTCTTCTTCTTTTGATTTTTTTCCCCCAACCATAAAAAATGTCAAAACCACTCAGCTTGTGGGCCATATGAAAACAGGCAGAAGGCCAGGTTTGGCCAGCTGGCCTTAGGTTGGTGTCCCTGATATACAGGCGTGTACACACTTGCTGAGGTGGTCATTTAGCAGAGAGAGTTTCCTATTTAGATGGAGTGGGACCTAAGGGGATCCATGACCCCTGTCCACTTAGCCAGGACAGACTTCCTAGGGAAGATCATAAAGACAGATCATACAGCTGTGTGATGCTTTACGGTATGAGGCACCATCATATCAGGCACATTAGCTTTTGGATCATCAAAAAATTGAGGATCAAGCCAACGTTTTTAAGCCACATGTCTTTTCCAGCATGCCTGGGTCCTCTGTGACACTAACAGTTGTTTAAATAAAGAAAATGAGAGTTTTAAACCCAGACTTAGCTGGGTTCCAGCTCCCATAGGAGGGAGTATCTTTTCATTATGCGCTCATGTAAGCAAGTCACCTTAAAATTGCTAAAAAGGGAAATTGTGCTCAGGGAGAATCATTTCTTCAGTACCCCCAGGGATTCTTCTGGGCTTGAAATGGTTAGAGAAATAGGATGTGTTTGGGTCACAGGAGATCTCTTGGGAAAAGCCTAATAAGATGGTGTCCAGACTGATCTGGGGTAAGTGGACTTGAGAGGAGGATTTGGCTAGGAGCGTGGCAGCGGAGGAGTGGGTTATTTTGAGCCTTGTGAACCCATTTCCTTACCTGCAAGTAAGACAATACAGGCCAGACAAATTGGGTGCACAGTTCCAGATTTTTAATTTTAATTATATATTTGTTCAATAAGCAAAATAGGCATAAAATGAACAAGACATAGACCCAACACTTAAGAAACTCAGAGTCCTGTGACCCAGGGTGCATGAGCCTTTTTAATTTCCAGGATGGAATAAGAGAAAATGTCACTGAGTGCCCAGGGCTTATGCTTCTCTTGACCTCTTCTGTACCTAGTACAGGACCGTGCAAAAGTAGGTGCTGAAGATATGCTTTTGATTATTAAAAGTGCTAGTTTTTGAGGAGTGGGGATGCTTCGCTTCATTTAGACGGGACGTGTTGTGCTGGAGCTAATCCTAGGAGGGATCTGTGAAGGCAGGGGCGTTGTCCTCTAGTGACCACCAGGGCTCCTCAGAGCTAAATGGATATGGTGCCCAGAGAGGCCAGCTGGTATCTGCAGAGCGCCGCCTGCTGGCTAGAGGAGTCATGGGCATCTTGAGGCAGAAATGCTTAGGCTATAGACTCTAAAAAAGATCTCAAATTGTATGCTCTGGATTCTGCCCAAAAGACAAAGGAAAGTTGGAAAGAAATATATCAAAACATCACATGTAAGACTTATGGATGATTTTCTTCTTTTTTTTTTTTTTTAAGAATTCTCTGTCTAAATTTCTACAATGAACTGTTAACACTTTTATATTAAATTTTTTAACTGAAAAAAGTTGTTCAAATGAACTAACTTCCTCTAGACCACCTTCCTTGACATTGTCTTTGCTGAATCAAAGCAAACTTTTCCAATTGGTTCTTAAGATACCCCCAAAATTTCGTGGTGACAGACTTACAAACTTTTTCCCTCCCTCCCTCCCTCCCTCCCTCCCTCCCTCTCTCTTCCTTCTTTCCTTTCTTCCTTCCCTCCCTCTTCCTTCCTTCCTTCCTTCCTTCCTTCCTTCTATTATGTTTTGGAGGTTCACATTTAATAGAGCACTATTCATAGTAAGGATAAATTCAAAAGCATTGAATTTTGTTGAAGAGATGTCTGAGTTTGAGCTCTGATTCTTCTAATTGTCAACTGTGTGACTTTGGGCAAATTATAAGCCTCAGTTTTCTGATCTGTAAAAAGGGATAAGGGTATTTACTTTTCATATTTCACAGGACTGTTGTAATTTTTGTCATGGTGAAATGAAATAATGTGTTGACTTCTTTATGAAATGTTAGAATTCCCAGTCAAAAAAGTGAGTGTACCATTAGCGTGATTGTTGTTTCTGTTCATAAGGGAGCTAAGAGAGTGTGGTTGAAATCTCACCTGATTGATGTTCTAGTGGACAGTCACTTGAAAAGTGTTGGGAGCTGTACCAGGCACACAATAAGTGCTAATAAGTTTTGGTTAAATAAAAATTGAAAAAGAAAACGAAACTGAGACAGCCTGCTTATACAGAAATAGCTAATTATGGAAGTGGGAGTAGAACACGGGGCTCCCAGTCTCCCTCCAGTCCCTCTCTCTCCCTGTCTTGGTCTCCTTCACCACTAGCGTTTACCTCCGTGATGCTGGCAGGATCAGCCTTCTGGGCCAGGAGACCTAATAAGCTACAAAGTTGGGTCACCACATCTCCACGTATAAAACCTCTCACAAAAGGTTATTTACATATAGTGCTCTTAAATTTTTATAATTAGCCACAATGACTCATATGCCATGATGGTATTTTTGAGCTTTAATGATTCTTATTTTGAAATTAAAAACAAGATAATGTATTTTACTGAGATAATTTAGAAACTTAGAAATTCTTTTTTTTTTTTTTTTTTTTTTTGCGGTACGCAGGCCTCTCACTCTTGTGGCCTCTCCAGTTGCGGAGCACAGGCTCCAGACGCACAGGCTCTGCGGCCATGGCTCACGAGCCCAGCCGCTCCGCGGCATGTGGGATCTTCCTGGACCGGGGCGCGAACCCATGTCCCCTGCATCGACAGGCGGACTCTCAACCACTGCGCCACCAGGGAAGCCCTTGTCTTCCCATTTTATACCTCAGCTTCTACATCCCTCAGAGCCCTACACTTCTGAAACCTTCCCCATGTCATTGGCTCTTTCTCTAGCCTCCTTCCAGCCTTTGGTTTTTAGTCCTTCCCTGACGCCTTTTTACCTCTGCTCCAGTGTCTCACTGAGATGGCCTCTTTAAGCCCTGAGAGTTCTGAATATATGAAAGAGTCTAGACCTCACTCTTGGCCTCAGGCCACAGAGAACTTCAGGGTGTATATATGGGGGTGAAAATGCAGGAGATTAGGTATAACAGACTCAAGGAGGAAGAATAAAAATTTTGTGTCTGTCTAGAAAGACACTACTTTCCCCATGGCTGCAGCAGGCAGGGAAGAGACACTCTGATCCTTTCTTTGGTTTTCTTCCTTAGTTCCAATACCAGTAAAGGGGAGCAGAATTTGCCCCAAAATGTGCCTCGTTGGCATAAGGATAATTTTCGACTTTTTTTTTTTTATTCTTTAAGAAAATAGCACAGGGACTTCCCTGGTGGCGCAATGGTTGAGAATCCGCCTGCCAGTGCAGGGGACATGGGTTCGAGCCCTAGTCCGGGAAGATCCCACATGCCACGGAGCAACTAAGCCCGGGTGCCACAACTACTGAGCCTGCGCTCTAGAGCCCGCGAGCCACAACTACTGAGCCCACGTGCCACAGCTACTGAAGCCCATGCGCCTAGAGCCCATGCTCTGCTACAAGAGAAGCCACTGCAATGAGAAGCCCACGCACCACAACAAAGAGTAGCCCCTGCTCGCCTCAACTAGAGAAAGCCTGCGTGCAGCAATGAAGACCCAACACAGCCAAAAATAAATAAATAAATAAATAAATAAATAAAATTTTAAAAAGAAAATAGCACATATAGGAGAAGCTCTAAAAACTGAGTAGAAGTTACCCTGTTATAGGAAACATTTACATTTATAAGGGAAATCTCCATTTGTAAGGGTGTCTCCCTTTTGGTACCAGGAAAAAGAGGATGACTCTAAATCTCTAGAAACTTATCAATGTAGAAGGCATGGACTGAAATCTGTAGAATGAGCTTATACTTTACTGTTCTTTGCCTGGTAACCTTCTAGGACTGGATCCCCCACCCACTTCTTTTTTTTTTTTTTTTGCGGTACGCGGGCCTCTCACTGATGCGGCCTCTCCCGTTGCGGAGCACAGGCTCCGGACGCGCAGGCCCAGCGGCCATGGCTCACGGGCCCAGCCGCTCCGCGGCATACGGGATCCTCCCAGACCAGGGCACGAATCCGTGTTCCCCGCATCGGCAGGCGGACTCTCAACCACTGCGCCACCAGGGAAGCCCTCACCCACTTCTTTGGTCTTTAGCTGAAGATGGTATTTAAGGTGATGGCTCGGGTCTTTTCAGGGAGTTACTCAGTTTTCCTGGGTCTCTCCCATGTTGTCAAGGAGGTATACATGTTATTAAACTTCTGTTTGTTTTTCTCCTGTTAAGCTGCCTTTTATTGTATGGGGTCTTAGTCAAGAACCTAGAAGGGTAGAGGGAAAATGATTTTTCTTCCCCTACACTAGAAAGCCCAGGTTGCCTGGTCAACCACAGGACCATCATTATAGGAAGCAGTAGGGCCTGGTGGTAGAGGCTTAGGGGAGAGCCTGCATGGGCTCAAATCTTGTTTCCACTGCTTAGCACTGATGGCCGTGGAAAGCGTACTTCGCATCATTTCCCTCATCTGTAAAAGAGCAATAATACTAGTACCTGCCACATATTATTTTACTACTAGAACTGTTGTGAGGATAAAAAGCAACATTTTAAACAAAATTCATAGCTTAGTTACCTGATCCACAGGAAGTCTCCAGTAAGTTTTAGCCATTATTATTGTTGTTGTTTTTAACAGAATCAATCTAATTGAAACCCAGGTACAAAATGGTCTTGTTCCTCCGCAATCTGTTACAAGAAAGAATCCCCACATGATAGTTACAGAGTAAGCCTTTGAAGAAAGTAAATATTTAGAAGTCTAACTGCCTGCATCCATTGTACCCCAAATGTCTCTTCCATCTGCTGGATGGAGGAATAAACAAAAATACCTTGATTGGGAAACAGAGCCTTCCTTACATAATCAGAGGTAGAACTCTACATACAGGAAGGTCATCTCATTGACTTGAATCCATACTAAAGAGCAAATGACTGATACACACTCCCTTCCTCAAAGCAGGGAGACAGTGGGCTCCTACAGGGGGAGAACACAATGGAGGGGAAATTTTGATTCACAAAGGTGTAACTTCAGGATTTTACTCAGAGGTGGTCCTGCGTGGATCCACGATCTGTATCTGGATCTGTCTGAAGAAAATAAGAAAAAATATGAGTACACTTTGTAATGTGGATCTTGATCCTCTGTCTTGGTCTGAGTTTTAAGCTCCCCTCTTCCGGAGACAAGAAGGTCTTCACTGCAGACCCTTAGAAAGCCCCCTGAAACCTTAGCTAAATTTTCTGGAAAGTGTGTTCTGGGACAATGGACCCCAAAGTGGAGTTCACTTCTACTTATTTTGATTTTTATTTAAAAATAAGGATGAATTAAAAGTTAATACTGTGTAGTATCCAAATTGAGGCTCAACCTGTCACTGAGTCCACGTCAGAGGGTCCCTTGTCATGTGCAGCTCAGGCAGCAGGAGTGGGGTTCCCGCCATGTACAAGTCTCAACAATGACCTTACTCTTCCCTGCACTTTCAGCTAATGGAGAGGCATTACAGACTGACATCTGCTTGTGCATGATCTAGTTTTAATTAACCTCCCTAAATGAACATTAGCTTAAAAATATTCCTGCCAAAACAAAACAGAGCAAAACAAAACCCCACAGATTGTAGATGATACTAAAATTGCAACTCCAAGAGAACAATATGAACATAGCAGAGAAGACACTTCCCTCATTCCTGGTAGAGTCGCTAATCAGATATGACACATTCAATCCCATTGAAATTATAATTATAATAAAGTTTTCCCCATGACAACAGCATTTACTGTTAATAAAATATATACCACATTATTTTAAGATTATTATTTTACTACTTGCTCGTCTTTTAAAAATTCTATATTTTAGAGTAAGTTTTCTCCCCAACCTGTTTATGAACTCTTGTGTAATACCCACCCACATTCCACAATGAACATTTCCTAGATTTTGTTCTTACTCTTTTTGTAGCACATATATATGTAAAGTATATAATAATTATATGTCTCTCTAGTATATATATTTGTCTGTTTGTTTTGTTTCATTTTGCTGAACTCTGGAAAGTAAGGTACAAACATCCTGACCTTTCACTTCTAAGTATGTTTGTGTATTTCCTAAGAACAAGGACACTCTTCTACATAACCCCAATGCTGCTATCATACCCAATGAAATTAACAATAATTCCTTAATACCAAGTAATGTGTAATCCATGATCAAATTTCCTCCATTGTCCCCAAAATGTCTTTTATAGCTTTTTTTGCCTCCTAAATCCAGGACCAAATCAAGGCATATGCATTGCATTTGGTTATTATATCTCTTTTTTTTCTGGCTTTATTATGACACAATTGACACATAACATTGTATAAGTTTAAGGTGTATAACATAATAATTTGACATAGGACATATTGTGAAAAAGATTACTTGTTATATCTCTTTAATCTCCTTTAAGGTAGAATAGTAGCTCCCCTACATTCGTCTAAAACAATGATGTTGACTGTTTTGATGAATCCAAGCCAGTTATCTTGTAGAATGTACCAGAAGTGGATTTGTCTGATTGTTTCTTCAAAGTAGATTCAGGTTAAAAATTGGAGACAAGAACACTGCATAGGCAATGTTATGTCCTTCCCATTGCATTGCATAGGAGGCACAGGATCGCAGATTGTCCTGCTATCAGTGATGCTAAGTTTGATCAGGGCCACATTATGAATTTCCTGGGCCCTTTGCACTTTTACCTTCATGGGATCCTTTCGCCATAAAACATATAAAAAAGTATATTTTATAGTTGTATTGGCACAAAGATAAATATAATCCAAGGTGGATTATGTTTATTTTTTTCCTGATTTTAAAAGAAATTAAAACATTTTCCCGAGCCTCTAAAGTTATCATGGGCCCCAGACCCGTGCCTGCCTAATGGAGAAGTTCGCCCTGGGTTTGACCCCTTGATTAGAGAGGTGACCTCTGGACCTCCCCAACATAAAGGTCCACTTTCCTTTTGTAATTAAATAGTAATCTGTGGGGAAGCTCTTTGAGACTATGTGTATATCTTGTTCCCCGAAAACCTCTCCCTCAGTGGTTTTACTATTTTTGCTTGAATCAGTTATTACATTGAAGGTTGCAGGAATTATGTCCTGTTCAGGGATGAGAATACTGAGGTGCAAGGAGTCTGTGATTTGTCCAAGATCATAAAGCTAGTGGGTAGGATCACCATTAGGAACTAGGTGTCTCTGCTCCCAAATTCACATTAGAGCCCCAAGGAAACTGGAGTATATTAAGAAGGAGTGAAAAAGAGCATTGGAGTTATTTGGCCCAGAGAGAAGGACAGAAAAGGATGACTATAATCTGTTACATAACTAAAGATAACAGTTGATGGGTACCAAGGACCAGCAAACTCTCCATTTGCAGTGTAATAGCTCAAAGGAGGTAAGACTCCATTGCTCTGGACTGCAGTCATTTTACAAACCAGCTAATAATTGCCTCACATTTCTTCAGAAAAGTTCTTGGCATTATTCTCAGGAGGAAATAAAGCCAATGTTTAATAGTCTTGTCAAATCTTATTAGGTATTAGGATTCTAATTTAAATGCTGACAATGTGTCAATTACCCTAGAGAACATTTAGTTCATTTCGTTTTCTCTTCACCTCAGGCCTCTCCAGGTAGCGTGCATTAGGATTGTAATCAAGGTTTTAAAATATTGTTGTTCAACAATTCCTACAGACTTCGGTAGGTAATTGTGAACAAATAGGGGCTGAAATGCTGGATCCTTAAAACTAAACAAACTGCCCGTGTTTGAATAAAAGACATACCTTTCTGTGGGCAAAGGTTGCCAACCCTGGGTGTGGAAGCCAGCTACTTCTACTTGCCAAGAATCCCTTTGACACGTTAATCTTGCAGAGAGAATGTTTTGGACCTTTCCGGTGTTTGCATAAGAAAAATGAAGCACGGATGTTATCAGAAGTGGGAAGCAATTGTCTTTGGCCCCATATTGTCAGAGGAGTGAATTGGTCATTCTGTGGAAGAATGACTCTTACTAGGTGTGCGAAAGTGAATCTGCTGTCGCTTATTTATGAGAAGTTGAAAATAAAAGACACATCTGCAAGTCACATATTATTAATCTTAAGTGATTAGCAAGTATTTGCTGAGCCTCTACTTTGAAATAAGTGGTAAGAGGAACAGGGGACCTGGAGCATTTTCAGTGATACAGAAAGAAGAGAAGAGGAGAAGATATAAGCTTCTGACCTCAGGAACTTACGAGAAAGTCAGGTAGAAAAGACATGCCCATAGAAAGCTAGCAAGCAATTCAAGGTAGTGCAGAGTAAGCGTAACACGAGAAGAGTAAAATTAGACAGGTTGGGAGAAGCAACGGGAATTATTGAGGCCTAGATTGATCAGCAAAAGCTTCAAGATGATACTTATAAGCTGGAATTTGGAAGGACAGGCTTCAGATGAATGGAGACTCTGGAATCAGGCATGACGAAAGGGCGGAGGCAAGAAAGTGATGGCGAATTTAAGAATAGGACATAGACTAGTCTCTCTCTTGAGTACAATCGAAAGTTGACAGCTCTTTCTTTCAAAGGACCGGAAGTGGGGGATAATCTATGCGAAATGATCCTGGAAATAAAATCTGATGATGGCTTTAAATGACCACCATGTCTAATTGTTCTAAATAAGGCTCTTTTGTTGACAAAGAATGGTTGCCACTTAAACTAACTCAAGTGAAAAGGGAACGGGAGAATTGTAAGATTATAACAGAACACCTCTTGGACATTCAAAAGTAGTTTGTGGGCCAGGAACCAAGGACCCTCTGTACGACTTAGAGCCACATCATCTCAGCTTCTTCTGCTTTTATATCTGCCTCATTCTCTTTGTCTCACTCTACCTACTTTGCTTATTCATCTTGCACTGATCCCTTCCTCAGCATCATAATATTTTATTGCCATCATCTACAATTGACTAACTACATCCTCTCAATTTTTCAGTTTAAATGCTTAAGAGAAAGAGAGACTCTTTGGTAGTTGGCCAGGCAGTTTATTGGCTGGTTTCGATCATTATTGGCTGGTATCCATCCTAGTCCAACCAGTCATCACTCTTAAACGAGAACCGCCCAGTGGGGTCTCCCTTCATCGGGAGCTCCAGGCAGAGCAGCCCAAACCAGAAGATATAGACTGCTATGTTCCAGGCTCTATAGAACCATTAGACTTCCAGGGAACAGTTGGTATGTTCCGTACACATTTGGGAAATGGCTGGTCTATTTTTCTATCTCTAGGAAGGATTTTCCCAGAGCTTTCTTCTTAAAGAGCTGTACTATCCTGAAAAGAGCTGGTCCCAAATTGAATATTGACTTCACCACCTCTGAAACCATCTGAGCTTCAATTTGTTGCCTGTAGAGTGGGGATAATAGCACCTACCTGTTGGAGTTGTCTGGAACATAAATGAGATCATTTCAATGCTGTTCTCTGCTTGGCACAAGGCAAGAGCTTAGTAAATGGGATTTCTGTAATTTCTTTGATATTTTATGAATATTTCATCATAGAAAACTGTTGGCAATGCATTTTTACTTATTTTTTAATTGTAAAAATGATATATGAATATATATGAATATTTTAAAGCAAACCCTAGACATTATATTATTTCACTGATAAATATTTTAGGGTGTGTTTTTGTTTTGGGGGTTTTTTTTGGGCTGCATTGGGTCTTCGTTGCGGTGCGTGGGCTTCTCATCGCAGTAGCTTCTCTTGTTGTGGAGCACGGGCTCTAGAGCGCAGGCTCAGTAGTTGTGGCACATGGGCTTAGTTGCTCCGCAGCATGTGGGATCTTCCTGGACCAGAGCTCAAACCCGTGTCCCCTGCGTTGGCAGGCGGATTCTTAACCACTGCGCCACCAGGGAACTCCTAGGGTGTGTTTTTAATAAATAAAGATTTTTAAAAAGCACAGAACCACAATACCACTATTATACCTAATACTTTAAAGATAATTCCTTGATATCACCAGTACTAAATCTATATTTGATTTTCTTCAATAGTCTCAAAAATATCTTTTTATGGTTGTTTGGTTTGGATCAAAATCCAAAAGGAGTCTACATATTGCACTGATATCAGTCAGTCTATAAACCATTTTCTCTGCTCTTCTATGCCATATATTTGTTGAAAAAATGGGGTCATTATTCCTGTAGAATTTTCCAGTTCAGGATTTGACTGACTGCATCATCTAGCAGGTTCTTCTATCCCCACATTCCTTGAAAACTGGTACATAGATCTAGAGGCTTATTTAGATTTAGATTCAAATTATTTCTCTGGCAAAACTATAAAAGAAATATTTTATACTATCTTTTATGTTTTAAAAGTTGTGAATTTGAAATAGTAGCTCAATAGTTCCCATGGCATTTTGCACTTAGGAATACAAGACTCCCAAGAGAGAAGGAGGTAAGCCATTCGCTCTGGTTTCTGCTTCATGCCTGAGGGAATCACCTTCCCTTGGAGAGTTAATGGTACTTGTGACTGCTATCTGCCAGAAAATGTACATGGAAGTCATAACTACCAGTTTATCTCTAATGGATTTATCAGAGATACCTTTAGTCATATACATCTCTGGCTGAGGATATTCACATATCTTTCATTAAAAATATCAATTCCGGGCTTCCCTGGTGGCGCAGTGGTTGGGAGTCCACCTGCCGATGCAGGGTACACGGGTTCGTGCCCCGGTCCGGGAAGATCCCACATGCCGCGGAGCGGTTGGGCCCGTGAGCCGTGCCTGCTGAGCCTGTGCGTCCGGAGCCTGTGCTCCGCAACGGGAGAGGCCGCAGCAGTGAGAGGCCCGCGTACCGCAAAAAAAAAAATCAATTCCTTGCCTACATTCTAAACTAGGAATTAAAATGTTTGAAATGACTAGTGACTAGAGAAAGCACCACAGGACAGTAGAACCTCCTTTGAAATTTTTTTTTAATAAGTGTTTTTTTTGTTTTTTGTTTTGTTTTTTTCGCCATGCCGTGTGGCATGTGGGATCTTAGTTCCCGGACCAGGGATTGAACCCGCCCCCCTCCCCTGAATTGGAAGCGTGGAGTCTTAATCACTGGACCGCCAGGGAAGTCCCTGTAATTGTTTTAAACGCACTAATACAAATTATGGACGGAAAAGCAAACCCGGGTACACAGAAGCAGGACTACAGTATTGTTCTGGAGTGTTGGGGATATCTGATAAATAGTCACCTTTTCTCCCCTACGTGAAGTGGGAACAGAGAACTAGATGTAGAAATAAGACAGATGACAATAAAAATAATTCCTTCTATATCTCATAAAGCTGTTTGGAGAATGTGACCTAGGTGCCCAGCAATAATGAACTTGCAGACACTCTGATCTTCTAAATTAGATATGCCACTCCCCTTGTCAGGGACACTTAGATAAACACAGGCCTCTCTAAGCCCAGTGCACATGCTGGGTTCTTTTTCCCAAACTCACCACTCAAAACTCACTCCCCCTTCCCTGGAGGGACGCAGAAAGTGAGCGAGAAGTTAGAGTGCAGCCGAGAGTGGTAACTCAATGGAGGTTTAATCAACATGGAAATAAGTGGAAATAACTGTTCCTTTCTCACTGAAGTCCACTATATAAAAGAGCATCACAGGCAGAACCCAGTGTCAGCACAGCGTTTTCAACAATGAACACCCTCGCATTTAGGTGGTCCCAACGCATATCACCTTCTACACTACAGCAGCTCATGTGCAGTAGAACAAATGTTTGTGCCGTGTGGCAAATCGCAGTGCTGGCAGATACCAAGATAGAAAAAGACCCAGTCTTTGCCCCCCAAAGGCTCATCCTCTAGTGGGTTCTCAACAGGTGGACCCAAAATAAGTGTGTGGCCCACTGTGCTAGGCGTTGTACGGGGAGTTGTAGCAGGCATGGAGATGCTCTGCTCAGACCTCCCTTGAAGGAAAGACTTGCTGTTCAGCTCTCAGCTCCTTCTGGATCCACTTCACGTTTCAAGCTATGGTCATGCTCTTCTTGGGCAGCTCCTGACTAATGACAGAACCAGGTAGCAACTGAGGTCACCTTCTTTTTGGGTTGCCCCAGCCCGTGACCAAGCCAGGTGGTGATACAAGGGCTTGGCCATTTCCACCAAGACAGGACCCCTTCATTGGGCAATCTTTGCTCCTGAGCTTCCCATTGGGCTGGTGTAGGGCGACCAGCTGTCACCGTCGCTGGGACTGAGAAGTTTCCCAGGGCATAGGACTTTCAGTGCTAAAACTGGGAAATGCCCAGGCAAACTAGGATGGTTGGTCACCTTGGCTGGTGTAGACCTTGTCAGATCTGCATCAGGGTCTGACAGCTCCCTCTGCCCAGTCCTGCCTCCTTCCCTTTCCCCACAGGTGTTCATCAACAATAAACTCTGTGTCCTCCTGACTACATCTCAATGTCTCATTCCCAGAGCACTCGACCCACGACAGGGGCACAGGTAGCACAGAAACCAGGAAGGACCTAAATATTGCAAGAGAAGATGAGGCTGAAAGAGAGTGGGGGGGCGGGGGGCGGGGAGATTCATTTGTTAATTACAGGGATGCTTCTGTGTGTGACTTTTTCAGCGACTATTTGTTCTGCAACCTTTGAAAAAGAAAAGAGGCTTATGTAAATACTCAGTGACAAAAGGTTTCCTAAACTGCATTTGAATACTCAAAATGAAGGCTTTGCCAAAAAAAAAAAAAAAAAAAGCCAACCTTCTTGTTCCAGCATCCTTTGTTAAACACGCGTTGTTATTCATTCCTGTGATTTAAGAAGAAAAATAAATGGAGCTTCAGGTTTTCTGAGAAGTATTCTTAAAATCAAGAAAGAATGTGGGCAGAATATTACTGCAGGGGGAAGGGAGCAGCACCCTTCAGGGCCAGGACTAGGATGAAGTAAGCCAGGTACTTGGGGTGCAGCATTTAAGGAGGCGCTCGCTGTGAGTTCAGAGTCAGTGCTTGCATGAACCTGACAGTCAACGCCTCCTTAAGTATTGCACCTCAGGGGCCTCACTGACCTCACCCTAGTCCCGGCCCAGGCACCCATAATAGTAATAGATAACTTCCCTCTTCCCTGCCCCAGGTACAAGGCCATCGTCCGGCCAATGGATATCCAGGCCTCTCACGCCCTGATGAAGATCTGCCTCAAAGCCGCACTGATCTGGATCATCTCCATGTTTCTGGCCATCCCAGAGGCTGTATTTTCTGACCTACATCCCTTCCACGAGGAAAGCACCAACCAGACCTTCATTAGCTGTGCCCCGTACCCACACTCTAATGAGCTGCACCCCAGAATCCACTCCATGGCTTCCTTCCTGGTCTTCTACATCATCCCGCTGTCGATCATCTCTGTTTACTACTACTTCATCGCCAAAAATTTGATCCAGAGTGCTTACAATCTACCCGTGGAAGGGAATATACACGTCAAGAAGCAGGTAGGTGCTTAGAAGTGATTCATTTCCTCCTTGGGGATTTGATTCCTTGCGTTTCTTTAGGACTCCACTGACAAGTTCAGTATCTGGGTGGTCACGTTGCCTGATTCTGCAGTAGAAGTGGTGAGTGATCTGTGGCCAGATGGTAAACAGGAGCTCCTAGCTTCAGAAGACTTGGCATGCAGGTGTTCTTTAAGAATCTGGTTCTCTTATTAAAGAAACCTAGGCAAGCGAGGTGTGGAGAACCTGAAAGCTTTGGAGTATGGGTTTCTTTTTGAGAAAAATCTGTTGTTGTTTTTTAAAAAATAAAATGTTGAGGCTCCTAGGGATGTGAGTTCTTTAAGCTCCAATCACATTGTTTGGGTGGGAAGACAGTTACCACATGTGATAAAGCAGAAAGGGCAGGAAAACGAGGCTGGTTGAAGAAAAAGCAGTAGTTTGATTAAGATGGGTTCACATTGATTTGAGTTCAAATCCAGGCTTCCTGACTTACTTACCCTTTCTGAGAGTCAGTTTTTTATCCATGATGAGGGTAATAACCCATATATTGTAAGGCTGTTGGAGGATCACAAGAGAGACACATGTACCCCCAGATGGCCCAGAGTGCAGGATGCCCTCCTTATGTGTTAGGCTCCCTTCTCCAATCCCCCTGTCACCCCCGTAATTTCATCCTGTGGTATAAATGGTAGAAACCAGGGGCTCTGGCTTTGTCGTCTTCATCAGTTTTTGTCTTCTAGTCCAAATGTAGATCGTGTAGTATTTATGATGGAAAAGCAGAAAGACTCCCTCCATTTCAAACGTGTAGCTGACTCAGTTGGAGGCTTCACCCTCTAAAATTCTTTTTTTCCCTCATCAATTATGGGGGGAAAATGGCAGTTCTCAGTGAAACTGTCTCCCTGCTTGAAAGACCTCTCAATGGTGAACATCCATTGTACCCCAGATTCTTTAAAGAGAACAATGTTTCCCCTTGCCGTAGCAGAGGGAGTTGGGAAAAAAAGGAGATGCTCAGCCCGCTTTTCTCTGAGACCCTTCCTGTGTTATATAGGCCAGAAAAAACTTGAGAGTAAAAAAAATAATAATAGGCAGTTATCTTGGTTTGGCGAATGAGGAAGAACAAAGCTGGCTGCTTTTTCAGGCCTCAGAGGGAAGAAGAAATTATTAACTGTGGAGCCGAGAAAGACATGAAGTCATATGGCTGATAACTGCACCAATGCCCTCCTGAGGACAGAGGGGCACTTACTAGAATTTCATCGTGCAGTCCACTCAAGCATGTAATCAACTTTGTTTAAAGAGCTCAGAGGCACATTGGAACTATTGAACTTGTTTTCTGTGGCCTTGTGAGCCCGTCCATTTCCCTAATTCATTTTCCCCATCTTTTGCTCTGCCCACATCTTTGCCTCTGTGTCACTCTGTCCTCAGATCGAATCCCGGAAGCGCCTGGCCAAGACAGTGCTGGTGTTTGTGGGTCTCTTTGCCTTCTGCTGGCTCCCCAACCATGTCATCTACCTGTACCGCTCCTACCACTACTCCGAGGTGGACACCTCCATGCTCCACTTCGTCACCAGCATCTGCGCCCGCCTCCTGGCCTTCACCAACTCCTGCGTGAACCCCTTTGCCCTCTACCTGCTGAGCAAGAGTTTCAGGAAACAGTTCAACACCCAGCTCCTCTGTTGCCGGCCCAGCCTGATGACCCGGTCTCACAGCTCCGGCAGAAGCACCACCTGCATGACCTCCTTCAAGAGCACCGCACCCTCCGCGGCCGCCTTCAGCCTCATCAACGGAAACATCTGTCACGAGGGGTACGTCTAGACTGACCCTTGACCCTGCCCCCTAGGGACTCCTGGCTTTGCCTTACGGCTGGTAAGGAACCCTCGCCTCTGTTGTTGTCTCTGTACCCTCCAAAGACCCTTTGGCAGGCTCATGAGCGATGTGGGCGGGTTGGGGGGAGGCCCAGATGGGTCACCATTATGTTGGAAAGGCCCATCAAGGCGTGTGTTTTCCATTTCAACTTGTGAATGCTGCTTCTGACGCAGAGCAAACTTTCCCTTTTTTAGAAAAGGGAACAAATAGGAAATCATTATTTTAAGCATTAAACCCTGACATACAGATGTGCTCAACTAAGTCATAGAAACTATATGAACAACCAGATTTATATAGCAGAGAAATTGTACACTGAATGTCCACTTTGTGAAAGACTTCACCTTGTCATTTCTTTAAGCACAAGTCAGTGCTTTAAGAATACGATTTGAGTCGTTTTTCAGGAATACTTATAATCACAAACCAAGGAACTTTTTTTTACACTTGTAATATGAAAAGTCAACCCTAGGCGAGTCCCATGTATAAGGGACAGTCCCCAAACTGATAACACTGGAAGCCAATTTAAAACAAATCCCTGAGTGTCGATTGTTTTTAAAAGACATTGCTGAGGACATAGGAGAAACACTCACCACATCATTTTAAGGCAAAAACACAACCAAACACACTGACACATATATTGAGGTCCAGGTGTAGCTGGGGAGTGATAGCTCACACTCTGAATTCTAACTCAATGCAGGTCCTTTTTGCTGTTGCCCAATTGCAATCATCCATGGTGTGGTTCCACCATATCAGAGAAATCCTTCGCGGGGAAAATTGATCATATTATCCATTCATCAAACATGTATAGAAGTGCATAAAGTACAGTATTTATTTTAGGCATATAGGTTTTCAGACAAATGTATTTACTTCTATTTGGCTGTCCTTGTCTGCTACAGTGAAGAAGTAGTTTCACATGAGAAGAAAGGGATCATATTTGAGTGGAAATAGAAACATGTTTACATTTAATATCTGCTTTACCTAAAGTCTGTGGCAGGAAATGAATTCGATGTCAGTAATATGTGTTTCTGTCTCAGTATGTGTAAGAAAGTTGCAGGGGGAGGTCTCAGCTTTAAGAACTGATTGAAAGACAGCTACAGATACATTAAGTTTCTACTTATGAAGAGTATTTATGAAACAGCCCATGTGCAGAAAAATACTGGACTTAAATCTTTTTTGTTTTCTAAGTGAGTAAAAGGATTTGACTCTCTTTCTTTAGATACCCTGAATCAAGTTTTTCTTGACTCAAGGACAGGCCAATTCTGACAGATTGCAAATGTGTTACCCCACTTTCAGATAAATCCAAATTCTGCAAATGTGCCCTCACGTGTAGCCCTCACACACTAAGACAGTTTTAGTTCCGGTTTTCTCTATCCGGGTGAGATAGAACAGTCAGCTCTCTTTTCCACATGAGATTTTTATAAGATTTTTGTGTCTTGATACAAGGAAGTGCTCACTGTCTACAGAGCTTTAGCAGTTGGGACCAAGACTGTTGTAAAGATCTGTATTTATAATTGTATTAGCTGGAGTGAACCTCTGCACTTCTTCTGTTTGCTACATGCAGTTACATACTGTACACACCTGCTTTCCTGGTGCTCCATAATTACATGGGACAGTTTGAAAAGCAGACAGGTAGTATAGCTGAAAGAACCAAGATTTTTAGCTTGACATCCCAACTCTGTCATATGTGTGTGTGTGTGTGTATATATATATATATATATATATATATATATATATGGCTAGCATTTTTTTAAATCTCTAGAATGAGAGGACAGTCCCTTCTATTGCTGAGATCCTCTGAGCCCCATCATTGTTTCGATTTCTGTCTCTTTAGCATTTATGTAGCCACCTGCTCACAGTTGTCCCACTTCTGCCACCTTTGCAGCAACTCCTCTTGAGAAATCCTTCAACCACCATTCTACACTCATGTTCCCAATAGTGGAATGGAAGGAGACAGACAATTCCATTGCTTCAAATAATTTGTATGAATGACATCCCGTTAGCTTGTTATGTTTTGTAATTAGAGCTGAAAGAGATAGAAGAAAACACCTTGCTCAATCTCCTCCTTGTACAAAGAGTACCTCTCCTATTCACACTTCTTCAATCTCCACGCACCTGTTATCTTGAACTGCTGCACCACAGTTTTACCCTTGGCTTTCTTCAAAACTCTTGAGTATAAGTGACTCCATACCTAGCTAGTTGCTAAAGTGCATAGCATTCTGGGTTCCTAGCATGACTTGTTCGAGCATCTCTGATCTCCCTGCTTCCGAAGACATTTTGGGAGTAGGACTTATCTTAATGCCTCCTTCATTTAACATCATGGCATAGACTGTGTCTGGCCTCCTTTCTAGCTTCTAGATAAACAGGAGATCGATGTCTGGGTCTAGCTGTGTGTCCTTAGGCAAATCTTATCATCTCTTTGAGACTCTTCAGTGAAAAGGTTGGAGGAGGCCTTTGCCAGCCAGTGACCTAGAGGACTGATCAAATTATTTTGTGAATCAACTGATGGATTGACTCCAACTTTCTCACTGGGGTGAACTCAGCCGGGCCCTTCTCTAGGGAAGTCAAATTTTTATTTCACCTCCGGAACCTAAAATCACGGTGAGGGAGACCCAAGCCCCCACGTGGTATCACCTCTCTGTTAGGGCTGAGTGTGGCAGCGGCTGGAGCTAAGACATTTCACTCCTCGCCTCCAAAGATAATCATGTTTAGAGCTAATGTCTTTGGTGAGGGAAAAAAAAATCAATTTTGGCTGTGGAAAACCATCTGTGTTTATTCAGTTTATTCAGACACTACCTTTCAATCTATCTTAAATTGAGCCTCCCTGAGGCAGGCAGCTCAACAGTGACAGATTAAGCAATAAACAAAGCAGTCTTCCCACCAAAGGCTGCTGCTCGGAGGGATTTTCCACAGCAAGAGATCCTGGCCCCGCCATGTTGTTGACGTGATGATTCCCCATAAGTGCAGATGGCTGAACCCTGTTCTTCTGGCTGCCCTCACTCCCCCACTGAACCTGGCCTTCCGCCTCATTAATAAGCCCTGGATTTCCCTGCTTTGCCCCACAAACAACTTGGGTTCATCTTGAAGGATGGAGAGCCCTTAGATAAATAAACAGTTTAGAGGCTGCTTCACACAGACCAAGTTCAGCTTGTTATGAAAATATACGTTAAATAGAAATAAATAAACTTGTCCACAAGACATGGGCACACTTAAGTTATCAAGTCTTCACTTGTGCCCAAGTAGCCGTTGGTTACTGGTTTCGGAGTCTACTCACGTGCCAAGTAGCTTCTGGTAATAGTGATTAGCTTTGTTTGGGGACTACAAGTTGAATGACACCCTCAATCTGTGGACTGCAAGGTGGCTAAGTCACTTTTCCCAGGAGCCGGATCGAAACGATGGCCCCGGGAACCTGACTGTATGAGAGTGGAATAATTGTACATACGGTGTTGTGATGAGATGGGGAGGTGCAAACTTTCTTGCCGTTTGTGCCCTTCACACCCACACCAGGAAGGAGCTCCCATTAAAGAGTAGCTTAGAATTAACCCTGGGTTGCTGAGAGGAACGGAGCACATTTGAAACATTCGTCTAACACTTGGCTGAATTTTCATAAAATGGATTAACAGCTGAAAACAAAGGAATTAGTCACTCTCCTGGGACCAGGCTTTGTGTGAGCTAGTCAATGAAACCGAGCGCTAACAAGCTCTACTTCATTCTGTATCTGGATGGTCACTTCTCTCAGCCCCAACCTCGACAACTCCGCCCCCCGCCCCCGACACACATGCACGCCCAACACAAACACAAACACTGTAATATCAAGCAATCTCTTACCATGATATTTGGCCTTCAAAGACACCCTTTTTTAGGAACAATCAACAAACCGCACACTGAGAACAAGTTTTTCTCACGTGAAAGTTCACATTAGAAATGCATTTGGTGGAATTTATCTAAATTTTTAAAAAGTTGAAGAGCCCCTCGGTTAAAATATTACATAGTCACAATTAATTCAAAATATACTTTGCATTGACCTAGTGTTCATGGTCTACATTGCCTCATCTAATCCAAGCCTTCGCTGCTGACCAGAGAGCTGCTTTACATCCTTTACTGTGGAAATTTGTAAATGACATTGACTAGTGACCATTCACTATTAGATTAAAAGGCCCAGGGAACCATGAGGCCGAAGCATGAAAGTGTGGGTATGGGACAAGATTGACATTAAAAAAGATGATTTCATATGGTTCAACGTAACCTGATCTCATTCATTCTCATGGTCCATTCTGTGCTATTGAAGAACAGTGCTGATCGTCACCACCCCAGTTTACAGGATAGTCTGTTGCCCCTGCAAGTGACTCTGTTTAACTTGGCACGAGGGAGTGAATGGAGTTGTCGATGGTTGCCTCAGGAGAGGCATACTATTGGGAATGGCATTCCGCGTCTGAATGGAGTCCTGTGGCTCTAGAAGTGCTGGAAGGAAGGGGCTCAACTTCCCCAAGCCCCGAGGATGTGCCACATGCAGTGCTGAGCACGTTGCTGTTCATCCTAACCAGCACCTTGGAGAGCATTCAGAAGATGAAGCCAAGGCTCAGGGAGATCGCTCCACGACGCCAAGGCCACACGGCACAGCTGAATGACAGAGCATTAACCTGGGCCTGCATCTCTCTTACGTCCTCGTCCAGTCCACCGCTCGGCGTTGCTTCCCAAATCCAGCCCACGTGAGAAACTCAGTCCATGGAACATAATAGACCGTCCTGTTCCCTACTCTAGATTTTGTCCAAAGGCCTGAACTAGTGATAAAGTCAAAGAATATGCACAAAGGGCATCGAAGATGTTTCTAAGCATATAAGTTAAGGACTCACTGCAGGCAGAGGCTGAAATGCAGCACAAAGTAGGTGGGCAAGGAGGTCCCTTAGTTCAGTTAGCCCCAGAGACACAATTCAGTTGCAATCGAAGGCCCTGGGAAGAATTTCCCACCTGGTTATGTGAGTAACTGAGGAGAAAAAAGCCTTGGTGAAGTGCCGTGTTCAGAGAGAGGAGCCCAGCGAGAGGAATCAGTCCAGGCGCCCTCCTTCAAATCAGGATTAGCTGGCGAAGAGGTGTCAGGAAGAGGTGGAACCACCCACTTCCCCTCAAAAGAGTAAGATATGACAGTGGATGGTTTCCTGGAGTCTGGAGACGCAGGCTACGTGAATAGCCTTGAATAGAAAACGATCTCCTGGACTAAGGGGCCAAGTCATGGGCTCAGGTATGGACCTATAGCTATCTGAGTGCCCAGCCCTAAGTGCCCTGTTACAATCCCAGACATCACTGTCTCTCTGCTCTCTCTGAGCTCACGTTCTAGAAAATAAGATTATTTTCCTTTTTTTACCCAAATTTAAATTTCATTCCCAGAGCTATATAATGCCATGGAAGGACTCACGTAATTTTATGGTCTTTTAAAAGGATCATTTTAATGGATAGTAAAACCTCACACACTGAACACCTCATTAATTCCCAGACAAGCTTGAAAATTTTGGTATAATCCAGGAGTTCAGTGTTCAAAGTACATTATATAATTTGGGCCTGTTGTGAATCTAAATTTTTCATCACTTTGCTTCAATTTTAGCTACTGATATTGATATATCAATATTGACCATGTACAACATTAAGAAAGTTAAACTGATTTTCTTTAAAAATGTTTTTTCCTTTAATTTGGGCTTGACTGATTCAAACATGACCTTTTTGCATCCGAGTCAGCAGGGTTTTGGGTGATAAAGTTTGTTGAAATGGTCAATTTAGTGAGTTGTAAAAATACCTGGCACAAACTTCTTTAATGTCATTTTCCATTTTGTTTTAAATATTATACTCATATTTTGTAAATTATAATTGTACTTGTTACTATTAACTGTAAATATTTATTACATTAAAAATGTGCTCTGTATTAAATAACTCGGAACAAGTTCCAGGTGTGGTACTTAGTATAAATAATGTCATGGCTTGGATTTGCCCAGACTCCTTAGAGTAATGAATTATTTATAAGAAATTCACAATAATAATGTGAATGATTCAGATCCTTTTAAATGTGCAAACTTAACTGTGTGACCATGTAAAATTTTGTCTATGAATCGTGCTCATTGATTGTACTCTTATTTTTCAAGAAATGTTCCCAGTGCTATCCCATTGTACCTGGTCTGTATGACATTAAGTCAAATCCAGCGTAGTAAGCTGAATATTCAAGTCACAGAAGATAAGAAATGTGTTTTATTTCTTAATATAATAAAGCATAATTTATGAAATGGACAGATGCATGTATGCAATGTTCAATAAAAATATAGCTGTTGCATGAATGTAGTCTGTGGCTATATGCCCCATAGTTCCTTGGTTCCAGAACCATGTATCAATACACCAGAAGCACCCAGGCTGCTTGTTGCAAAAGGCAGATTCCCCAATTCGATCCCTGTTGACTCTGGAACATCTGAGAGCGTGGCCTAAAAATCTGCATTTTAAAGCACCCTAGGGGGTTCCTTAGAACGTGAGAGTTTTGTTTCATTAAACTTTTAAAATACGTATTTAACTTTTGAATAAGTAAGCCATTCTCATGATTCAAAATTGAAAACACAGAAAGGTATTCAGTGAAAAGACACTAGGCTACTGCAGTCCCCTGTCCTCACAGTTCTCAGCATCCGTCACCACCTTCCTCCAAAGGGTGGCCATTGTTATTAGTTCCTTACATGTGTATACCCCTGAACATTATTTGTGCATATGCAAATAAATGCAAATATGTGTTTTCCTGTATCCCACCACCGTTTTACATTTTACAGAAATGGTAGCATATTATATGCATTGTTTTGCCTCTTGCTTGCTTCACTACACACTGTATCTTGGCGATCTTTCCATATCATTATATAAAGTTCTTCCTCATTCTTTCTTTCCTTTTTTTTAAGAAAAAGTATTTATTTATTTATTTGGTTGTACCGGGTCTTAGTTGCGGCACGCGGGCTCCTTAACTGTGGCGTGCAAACTCTTAGTTGTGGCACGCGTGTGGGATCTAGTTCCCTGACCAGGGATCAAACCCAGGCCCCCTGCGTTGGGAGCGCAGAGTCTTAACCACTGCGCCACCAGGGAAGTCCCCTCATTCTTTCTTACACCTACAGAGTATCTCCTAATTTATTTATCCAGTCTGCCATTGATGAACATTTAGGTTGTTCCCAATATTTTACTATTACGAACACTGTTGCAGTGAATCACATATATAATTTCATGCATGAGCAAGTGTTGGAAGAAGAAATCCTAAATGTGGAACCAAAGACCATGCATCTTAATATTTTTGACAGTTATTCCAAATTTTTCTCTTTAGGGCTTGAATACCAAAGTTTGAGAGCCTCTGCTTTCCGGGATAATCCTAATCATCAGAGAGCAGGAAAGCCGCAAAGAAACGACACAACAGCTGGCCGCAAATGGGGGCTGTCCATGCTCCCTGCGCCCTAGGTGAGAAGGGGTAACCAGGCATGCCCATCAGATGCGGTCAGCCAATTCCGGGAGGGGCACACTGCCAGCCAGGCCCAGGGGCTCCGGCGTGTGGAGGTGTGTATAACCACCGCCATGGGGTCATCTTGGGAGAAGGCTCTCTATTCTCAGGTATATCACCACCTCCCCTGCCACACACCCCACCCTTGTGAAGTATAGCACGTACACCCCCTGGTTAAATTGTAAATGCTCTCTGAAAGTGTCAACGCTTTAAATAGCTAAAAGCGATGATTCATATTTGTGCCTGAAGTAGACTCTGTATCTCTAGTTCTCCTGGATTACATGGGAAGACGAAAATCTTTGAGGCACCCAGGGCATAAAAACCCAAATTGACATTTAAGATTGATCCATGTTAATTGTTCAGAGCTCCACCCAAAGCACAGGTGATTTTTCCTATTAGAAACTCTGAAGCATGCTGCCTACTATGTCAGAAAAGAAAGCTTTATTAATGCACAGACTGTAGTTTGAGAATTTAATATTCTCTTAGAGTCATGGATTATTGGAGTTGGAAGACACCCCAGAGAATGCCCAGACCCAACCCCACATCTCACAAATGAGGAAGTTAAAGGAAAGTGTCATGATTTGTGTTTCCACACGTCATCAGGCTTTGGGAAAATGAAAACTAATTGGCTTGGAGATGACTCGGATGAGGAGAGGTCATCAGGCCCTTCTGCTAGAGAGAAGGTGAATCACGCAGGACTGTCCTATCACACACCAGGCAGAGAACCTTCCTGTTCACTGGGGTCAATATTGAGAAACAAGAGAAATGGGATAATATGTTGTCAAGAGAACGACACAAAAGCAGGAGTCCTTCCCCTTAAATATGGACTGAACTGTGCTCAGTATTACAGAAATGAATTTATAAAAGCACAGCCCCCTTCCCAGAGCTGAGATTAAGGAGGTCAAGCATTTTGCTTCCTATCACTTGTCAACTTTGACACCTACCCAGTGTGTTACCCAGTGTGTCCCTCCCACCTCAGTGCCTCTCAGAGGGACTAGACTAGCTCTGACTCGCTAGGGTGCTGTTTGCTAGAACACTCTATGTTGGTGTGTCCACTCTTGAGGAGTTTCCCAGGATATTGCAAAAGTATGGTCAGTGGACCAGCAGTGTCGCCATCACCTGGTAGCTAGTTGAAAATGCAGACTCTTGTGCCCGGCCTCACACCTATTGCATCAGAATTCTAACAGATGCCCAAGTGAATCCCACCAGATGCCCAAGTGAATCCCATGCATATTCAGTTTGTGGTCACTGGCAGAGGACATCATTTACTGTGAAGAAGTCCACATTGGGCTTGATATTTTTTTCTGTGCCATCTGGTGATGTCTACACATTTCCCCAAAGCACCTGGGTGGAGAGCCTTGGAATCCCTTTCCTTATGTGGCCTGAGTTCAATTCAACACCTTAGGCATTTGGACCTAAACTCTGTCCATACAGAGTGGCAAGGTCCCCCAGCGTCCCATCCCTGCTCTCTAAGAGCTGGGAGTATACGAGTTGAGGACATCAGCCTTGCAGGACTGCTCGCCCTTATCGACCTAGAGTCATCTTAGAACTCACCACACAACTGATTGTTTTTCCTTTCTGGGTGGTACACAAATGAGGTCAACCAACAGTGGCTGTTGTCTGTTGTACTCAAGTCATGCCTTACTCAGAAAGACTAATTTTACCTGATTTACTAATGGGACATGTCATGCTTCCCACGTTCCCATGAGAAACCTTTGTAAAACAACAACAGCAACAACAAAAAGTTGTATCTGCTTGTTGCTTAATGTTTCTTTTAAAGAACTGAGAGCTATCTGCCCATTAAACCCACCTCAAAGAAGGTACTGCTTTCCTGATTAGATGTTGCTTTTCCAATTTTACCTAGGTCAAAAGAGGTTGTTCTAAGTCCAGTGTACCTGCCTTTTCAGAAGTGGAATCCTGACTGCAGGCAAAAGCTTCTTTGCTGTTCCTTTAAAGCAGGGGGTGCAGTTCTGCTTGAACAAATGAAAAAGAAAAACATCTCACGAGCCAAGGGCTAAAACCAGTTGGGTCCTCTCTGAATGTCGTGGCAAGGATGAAGGGGCATCACCCCCTTACTGGTCTCTAGGTCTCTTGAAGTTTCTGCCTTGTTGCACATTTTAAGAGAAAAGGGATCACTCCAAATTGTGCAGGTGCCTAATAATGAAAGCCAGTCCTCCTTTGATGCCAACTGGTTATTTATATTCACGACCAAAATCACTGTCTCTTAAGATCCTTCACCTCTTTTTGTGGCCCCTTTGCCTTCTAAGGGCCGTCAAAACTCCCCCAATCACTTAAGTTCAAAACCTCACCATCGTCTCTGGCTCCATCCATTCACCACCACCCACATCCAACTAGCCCCCAACGCCTGCAAATGACCATCCAAAACGTCTCGGGTAGCGGCCGTTTCCCAAAGGCTATGTTCTTCCAGTTCAAAAATACTTCTTCTGCTCCAGGGCCCCACACTTCTCCATGATCCACAAGCTAAGGGAGTAAGTCCCCAGAGCAGGGGTCTCTGAGGCTGGATAGTGGAGGCCATTCTGATGGCTTGGCACCCATGTCACGCCCAACTTGTTATAATTTTGACCCTCACCCCTGAATCTGCCCAGCCACATGTCACTGCCCTAGATAAGATATGCTCCTTGCTTAAACCCTTGCAAATAGTCCCTAACTGGCTCTTATTTTCTATCTATTCTTCACGTTTCTTCTAGATTATGCTTCCTTATGTATACCTCTAATCATGTTGCTCTCATGCCCACATTCTGTTACTGTCCCTTTTCCTGAGACGAAATCCAATGTTTCTGGCCTGGATGTCAACTCCCTACTCCCCAAGCTTGTGTCCCACGCGCTACCCTTCCCCCTGCACCTAGAGAGTTCTTCCATCCACACTTTGCTCCTGAGCGGTCCCCGACACCTCTATAGCCCACTGCTTCTCAACCTGGGCCACCCTTAGAATCATCCGGGGAGCTTTAACAAAGCCCGATGCCCAGGCCCTGCCCCAGAACAACTGAGTCAGAATCTCTGGGTTGGGGGAAGAACCAGGCATCCCTATCCCAAGCTCCCCAAGTGATCGCAGTGAGCAGGCAAGGTTGAGGACCACCTCACCTGCAATGCCCTCTTGGATCTCAGCCGGCCTGAATCCACCCCATCCCTCAAAGCTCAGCTCCCGTATTCTCCCTCCGAGAAGCCCTCCTGCTCTCCTCTGCTCACACGGCACTTCCTCTGTGGGTCCCAGCTTTTATCATACCCTGCCTTGAATTATATTTACTTGTGTGAATGCTGGTCTCTCCTGGTAGATCAGGGACTGACAGTCATTTTCTATAAAGGGCCAGAGAGTAAATATTTTAGGCACTGTGGGACGTACAGTCTCTGTCAAGACTACTCAACTGTGCCCTTGTAGCATAAAAGCAGCCACAGAGGGCTTCCCTGGTGGCGCAGTGGTTGAGAGTCCGCCTGCCGATGCAGAGGACGCGGGTTCGTGCCCCGGTCCGGGAAGATCCCACATGCCGCGGAGCAGCTGGGCCCGTGAGCCATGGCCGCTGAGCCTGCGCGTCCGGAGCCTGTGCTCTGCCACGGGAGAGGCCACAGCAGTGAGAGGCCCGCGTACCGCAAAAAAAAAAAAAAAAGTAGCCACAAATAATACGTAATGGATGCATGTGGCTGTGTTTTTAGTAATCTGTATTTGCAAAAACAGGTGGTGGGCTAGATTTTGGCCTGAGAGCTGTCATTGCTGACCCCTGCATGAGACTAACATAGTACTTTAGGGGCAGCAATCTTTTCTCCTCCCTCCCTCCCTCCCTCCCTTCCTTCCCTCCCCCTCCCCTCTTCCCCTCCTCCTCAAAAAAAATCCAAAAAACCCCTTTGCGGAGCTCTATGTGGCCAGTCTCTCACAACCACAGCCTCCAGCGCGAGCAGGCAAAGTGAAGTAGGAAGAGTCAGCGTTCATCAATTCTGCCTTTTAGGCAAATATTAATATTTACCTAACTTACTCCCTATAGAACTGTCAAATGATTCCATCTGCAGTGCACAGAATCACTCACCGACAGTGAGAATGCATTCCCTATGCCAGGACTAATTTCCAGCAGTACGTGGACTCCCTTCTACCGTGCTGTAGGCTGGAGAGCACCTTGAGAAGGTTAGTAAGGTGCAGGCATCTGAATCGAAGTCAGTGTCTGTAAGAGGCAGCTGTCCAGTTTACAAACCCAGACTGGAGGAAAGCACTCTGATTAGCAGAACCAACTGACATTGACCTAATCCACCCTTATTAAAAAAACTATGCCTGCTCCAGACATGAGTGAAAGGAACCAGGGCTCCCTGGCCTGTAACCACAGACAGGTGAGGCTTCTGTCAAAGTTGTTATAAGGTGTCTTAATCCATTCAGGCTACTGTAACAAAAATACCATTGACTGCGTAGCTTATAAACGACAGAAATTCATTTCTTACAGCTCCGGCGGCTGGAAAGTCCAAGATCAAGGTGCTGGGGATTTGGTGTCTGGTAAGAGCCCACTTCCTGGTTCAGAGATGGGGCTTTCTAGCTGTGTCCTCACACAGTGGATGGGGTAAGAGAGCTTCCTCAGGTTGCTTTCTATAAGGGCACTAATCCTGTTCACGAGGACTCTACTCTCATGACCTAGTCCTGTCCCAAAGGCCACCGTTCGTAATATCATCACCTTGGAGGCTAGGATTTCAACATATGAATTTGGGTGGTGGCGGGGTGTGAGGACAAAGACATAGGGGTTCATTTCCATTAGGAAATACGCTGGTGAAAGAGGTGCAAAGACAAAAGTAAACTTTCTCACGCACACTCCCAGAGAGTGGCTTATTTAAAATAAAACCACTCTCCCACTATCCCAGTCATCCCAGCCTTGTATCTCTTAATTCCCCTTTCTTCTCTCTACTTCAAAATGTATCTCAGGCAGTAAGAAGAAAGACTGTGTACAAACTACTGGACTGGAATACACAGACAGAGCAATAAGAATACCAAAGTAAATGAAAAATATGAATAAAGAAAAAAGATAATATTTAGTGACCACATGATCATCTATATATGCAATGTCAGATCACCTTGAAAGGACAGAGGCTCATAACATCTTGAGGCGCTACCCCTTAACTGTAGAAAGTTCATATATTCGAACTGAAGTAACCTAAGAGGCTAAGCCTGGCTGGTGAAGGAGGGGATGGGTCAGCTTGCTGTTTCTCCCACAGCGTGCCACCTGCCCTGGGCCTCTTGCCTTGAGGGCCAGCTGCCTATCGCTCATCACTCCAGGACAAGGAACCATTATCTGTCAGATTTACAGAAAGGGAAACTGCTTAGAAGTTTGCAGGAATGTGGCATTTCCCAGGAAGCCTTTAATCAAAGAGACAGGAGCCAAAATGAGGACCCCCATGTAGGAGAACTGGAGAGACCAACCCCGCAGAACATAGACAACCCACAGAGCCCAGCCTACGGCTGCTCCGAGACCTACAGGGTCCAGGCAGGCCTGAGAGGCTGAGCATCCCCTCACTTGCCCTTAGGACCCGCAGGACCGGGAGGGCCTCCGTCTAAGGAGGACGCCCTCAGGTCAGCAGAGAGCGGAGTGTGAGCCTCTGACAGACATCGAGGTGAGGACCCGGAATGAGGAATGAGGAAAGGACTCAGAGCAGCAGGGTCCCATAGAGCCCTGCCCTGGCTGTCGCCCATGGAGGTCTGGAACAGCCGTGGCTGGATCTGGGTCACCCTGACTGCCAGCTCAGAGGTTCCAGAAAGGTGAGGGTCTTGATCCGAAGCGAGCAGCCCCAGGTCAGCTGAGGGTGGCATCCCAAGAGCGGGCCTGACACCACAGCGCTCGGGGGCAAGGCGAGGATGGTGAATGAGGAGTGAGGGAGCCACCCCCCCAGGACATAGGAGGCCCCGCGAGTCTCTCCCCTCCCGCCTCAGCTGAGCACCGGGGGAAGCCCAGGGAAGAATCCTCATTTGGGCCTGGAGGGTCACAGGGAGGAGGGCTTTGGTTTAGTGGGGTGGCTGCAGTTCTATAGCGGTTCAACAAGAATAAAGGTTAGCGGTCTGAGCACTGTGAGGGGATCCCCCCCAACGAGCAGAGAGGTTCACACAGAGTCCCAGTTGTTCTTATCCCTGGACCGCCCACGGCAGAGCGCTCAGCTCAGGAGCCCTTCATTTTTGCCTGGAGAGTCACAGGGATTGGAGGGCCTTGGGATAAGGGGGGGCCCCAGTTTTGCAGAGGGAGGAGCTTTAGCCCCAATTGGTACCCCAGTTAGGGCCCTGAGTACTAAAGGGCTTCTCCCCAAAACAGGGGGCCTGTCAGAGTCCCAGCCCTGTTCTTGGTCTTAGGAGACCTGAGGCAGGGGTAACCAGATGTGCCACGGCCAATGTCCTAAGGACTCACTGCAGTGAGGACCTTGGTTGGAGGCTGCAGAGGGAGGAGTCCCGATACGTATCAGTGGGGTCCCAAACAGACCTGCCCCTGCTGTGGGCCCTCAGAGGCCCTGCACAGCCTTGAATGGATGTGGTTCACCCTTTCTCCTTGGGGAATCCGAAAGGTGGGGGGACCGTGGTCTGCTGGACACAGACTCAGGAAAGTGGAGGGTAGATAAAATATCTTAGTATTCTTTGGCCTTTAGGCTCTCCAAGGATTGAGAACCCTTAATCACAACACTAGCAGGGAAAAACAGGAGCGCCTTTTCCTTTCTGGGTTAAGATTAATAAACAAAGCAGAAATTTCAAGACATCGGTGCATTGAGGGATTTGATATCACTCTTTTTTTTTTTTAACTCTGAAATCTATAGTGCATATAGAAAAGCATATAAAATATGCATGTAGAGTTTAAAGAATAATTACGTGAACACCTATGTACCCACTTGTACATTAAGAAATAAAACATTGCCAATACCTCAGCAACCCCCAGTGGTCCTTTCCCAATGGCATATCCCTTCCTACCTGGTATGGATTGAGTGATTATGCCCCCCAAAATTCGTATGTTGAAGCCCGAATGTCATGGTATTTGGAGGTGGCGCCTTTGGGGAAGTAATTAGGTCTTGAGGGTGGAGTCCTCATGATGGGATTAGTAGCCTTAAAAGAAGAGGAAGAGAGCTAGCCCTCTCTCCACCTTGTGAGGACATGACAAGAAGACAGCCATCAACAAGCCAGAAAGAGAGTCCTAGCGAAGAACCAAATCTGCTTGCACCTTGATCTTGGACCTCGCAGCCTCCAGAATTGTGAGATAGATGTTTGTTGTTTAAGCGCCCCAGTCTATGGTAATTTGTTATAGCAGCCGGAGCTAAGGCACTACCCCAGAGGTAACCACTATTTTGAATCTTGTGTTACTTGTTTTCTTACTTTTCTTTTTCCCAACTTTGAATGTGTTCCTGAACAATTTAATCCTTTGTCCAGTTTTACCGGCTTTTGAACTTTGAGTGGAACTACATTGTAGGTAATCATCTGTGACTCGCTTTCTTTCCTCTCTATTATGTTTGTGATAGTCACCTGTGTTGAAGCATGTGCTTCTAGTTTGTTCATCCTCATTGCTGTATAGCATTCTGTTTTGTGCCAGTCTCAGCCTATCAATAACCAATGTTGTGGTTGGACTCCCCCTTGTAGTTTTTATTATGATGACAAGATGCCCTTCAGCAATAACCAACAGGAAACTGAAAAAATAAAGGTTTATTACTTACAGGACCTGGAAATTACACAGCACACCTGGGGCCACACAACGAGGTCATAGGTAGAGGGAGGGGGAGAGAGGGAGGGAGAGAGAGAGAGAACACAGGACTGGGGTTCTGCTTTTGTTGGGGTCGGGGGTGGGGTCGGGGCACTAGGGTTTTGAGGGCTCACTCTTTATTGGTGAATTTAAAACACAAGTGGGGGGATTTAAAGCACAGGAAGAGAAAACAAAAAGCAGCCCAAATGGTCAGTTATTGAAATCAACCAAGATCTCTAAAACAAAGGAAACTTGAGGTGGGGGCGGGGTCGGTGGTCAGCTGGGCTCTTTATCTAGTCTTCTGGCTGGTGATGTGTTTATTCAAGATAGCCCTCTTTGAAGTGGGCTGTCAAAGCTTCAGTCAGGGCCTTGCATTACAAAAACAAAAGCCAACTGTCAGGGCTTACACTGCATGTTCCCGTGTCTAAATATACCATAACGTATTTATCCACTTTACTTTGGTTAATATTTGAGTTGTTTAATGCTGCTGTGAATATTTTTGTAGATATCCCCTGGTTCACCTGCACAAGAGTTTTTCTAAGTTTCATATTTAGTAGTGGAATACTGGGCCATAGGGCATGCATAAGTTTAACTTCAGTAGGTGATGCCTAACTCTTTCCAAAGTGGTGGTACTCATTTTCACCACAGTAGGAGAGAATGTGTTGATCTATATTTTTGACCAATGTTTGGTATCTTTCCACTTTTTAATTTTTGTTCATTTGATGGGTAGTGATGTCTCATTGGGGTTTTAGTTTGCATTTCTGTTTACTAATGAGGTTGGTGGCCTTTCCAGACGTTCATTGCCCATTTGGATATTCTCTTGTGAAACATCTGTTTAAATTCTGTACTCATTTTTCAGGTGGGTGATTTCCTTATTGATTTTTATATGAGTTCTTTACATATTCTGGATATAATCCTCACACAGTTAATATGTTTTGTAAATATCATCTCATACTACATGAATTTCGTTTTTTTCATAATTTTTATGGTGAGTTTTAAAGAAGTCTTTAATTTTAAGAATTTCTCTCAAATTTATCAATGCCTTCCTTAAAATTTTGTGGGTTTTTTTTTTTAATTAATTAATTTATTTTTGCTGTGTTGCGTCTTCGTTTCTGTGCGAGGGCTTTCTCTAGTTGTGGCAAGCGGGGGCCACTCTTCATCGCGGTGCGCGGGCCTCTCACTATCGCGGCCTCTCTTGTTGCGGAGCACAGGCTCCAGACGCGCAGGCTCAGTAGTTGTGGCTCACGGGCCTAGTATCTCCGCGGCATGTGGGATCCTCCCAGACCAGGGCTCGAACCCGTGTCCCCTGCATTAGCAGGCAGATTCTCAACCACTGCGCCACCAGGGAAACCCAATTTTGTGGTTTTTATTTCTTGTTTACGAAATCCTGCCCTACTTTAAGATGATAAAATATTCTTTCATATATTCTTCTGAAGCTTTGTTATTTTGCCTTTCATATTATTTCTTTAATTCAACTGGCATGAATCTTTGGAAAAGTTGTGAGAAGTGTATTACATTTCTATTTTATCCATATTCAATGTCAATTACTGAAAAATTCATCCTCTCCCCAGTGATATGTGCCTCCGGTCATGCACTAAGAGTCCACACATTAGTGTATTTGAGGGCTCTGTGTTTTTTAATTGGTTTATTTGTTTATCCCTGAGCCAACACTACATTGTTTTAATCATTATAGCTTTATAGTAAGCCTTGCTATCTGGGAGGGTAAATCCCTCCATCTTGATAGCGACAGAGTAAAGGGACAAATTAGGTAATTAAATAGTTAATCCCACGAGGGTACCTTAAGTAAAGAAAAAAGTATGGGAGACCCCTGTAAGTTAATGATCACTCAAGAAAACAGGTTTACTTAACCACAAAACCAAGCAGGCTTGCTTAGCAACAAAACCATGTGACAGAAGCACGAAACATGCCCCCAAACAATAAAACAATGGTGGCATGAGACCCATATCCTGCCCAGTGAGCTAAGTTAATGATCCTTAGGACATGCTCTCTGTACACATAAAAAACGGTAATTTATGGAAAGGTGCTCATTGTACAGAGACCTGAAATAATTTTTACAGACCTGGCTTGACCATGTAGGGACAAAAAAACCTCCCCTGCCCAACGTGGAGGAGGAGCTGATGATGGAAGCATGACGTCTACTCAAGAGTGAAGAAGAAAGTGGTCTTTCACACCCCCACCCCCACTTTTCCTTGGATTATAGAACTGTAGCCCCTCAGTTCTGGCGGCACGGCACCCTCTCACCCGCCTGCCTGCTTGTAAGCCTCACAAGCGTCCTATTCTAAGAAATCACTTCTTAGCTATCACTTTGCCTCTCGCTGAATTCTTTTGCACTGAGACATAAAGAACTGGGCTCCTCGGGGTCCCCCGAAATGACCCATATCGGTTTCGATATCACTCTTCTTCTTCAAAAGTTTCTTTTTTCTTCTTGGCCCTTTATACTCTTCCACATAAATTTTATTTTTACTTAATTTATATTTTTGGTGGAGGAAAGTGCTGCATTTATTGTAAGGCACCAGACAATGAGTCCAGGACAGCTAATGTTCAAAAACACCTGAGCTCCCCAATGGGTTTCAGGGAGGCATTTTTAAAGGCAAGGTGAGGGAGGGGAGTCCCAGGGTATGTGATCAGCTCGTGCACAATTCTGTGGTAGGCTGATGGTGAGGTAAGAGGGCGGTGTCACAGGGGTTAACTTTATCAGTCCCGAGGCTCCAGTAAGTCTGGGGGGTACGTGTTTATGGTCATCAAGTAGTTAACCTCTTCCATTTGGTGGTGGCTTCAGCATCTGTAAAACAACTCAGGAAATCTGCATCACATACTGTTATCTAGGTTCTTCCGAGAGGAGCCAAAGCAGAGGACTTGGGGGGAGGGGTCTGGCCTGGGAAGGCCCCATAGGTCCTGCTTGGTTACAAGAGCATCGAAGTACTTGTGTTCAAGAAACCCTTATTTTACTTAATAATGGCCCGAAAGTGCAAGAGTAGTGATGCTGGCAATTCGGAGTTGCCAAAGAGAAGCAATAAAGTTCTTCCTTTAAGTGAAAAGGTGAAAGCTCTTGACTTAATAAAGGAAAAAAAATGCAAACATATGCTGAGGTTGCTAAGATATAGTAAGAACAAATGTTCTGTGTATGCAGTTGTGAAGAAGGAAAAAGGAAATTTGTGCTAGTTTTGCCGTCACACCTCAAACTGCAAAAGATACGGCCACAGTGTGTGATAAGTGCTTAGTTAAGAGATGGAAAAGGCATTAAATTTGCACAATATTTAGAGAGAGAGAGACCACATTTATATAACTTTTATTACAGTATTCTGTTATAACTGTTCTGTTTTATTGTTATTGCTGTTAATCTCTTACCGTGGCTAATTTATAAGTTAAACTTTATCACAGGTACGTATGTACATGAAAAACTTTATACATAGAGTTTAGCTCTATCCTCAATTTCAGGCATCCACTGGAGGTCTTAGAACATATCCCCCACAGGTAAGGGGGATCTACTTATTTCCTTAGGTATTTAATATTTTTTCATACTCTATAATGGAATTGCAAATTTTTCGTTGTTGGTATATTAAAATACGATTTTTGTTGATTGATGTATCCAGAGACCTACCTAGCTAAAATAATTTACTAGTTCTATCGGTTTGTATGTAGATTCTGTTGACTATTTTTTTAATCTAAATATTCTCATAAACTGCAAATAATAAAAGTTTTACTTTCCTTAAAAACAAAACAAACAAAAAGCAAAAAAACGGGGCACCAGACATTAAAGCTGGGGCACCTGACGTAAAACCGGGCGAGTGACATAAAACCAGCACCTGACGTAACCCCGGTGCCTGACGTAAAACCGGGTGCCTGATGTAAAACCAGGCGACTGCCGTAAACCCTGCGCCTGACAGAAACCCAGCACCTGAGGTAAAGCCGGGCGACTGACGTAAAGCCGGCGCCTGACATAAAGCTGGCACCTGACCTAAAACTGGGTAACGGATGTAAAACCGTGACACCTGACGTATTACCGGGTACCTGACGTAAACCTGGGACCTGACATAAAACTGGAGCACTTGATGTAAACTCTGGGGAACCTGACGTAAAACCCGGCACCTAACCTGACACCGGGTACCTGACCTAAATCTGGGGCACCTGACGTAAAACCAGGTGACTGACGTAAAACCGGCACCTGACGTAACCCCAGTGCCTGACGTAAAGCCAGGCGCCTGAAGTAAAAACTGGGTGACTGCCGTAAACCCAGTGCCTGCCGTAAAGCCGGGCGACTGACATAAAGCTGGAACCTGACCTGGCACCTGACCTAAAACCGGGTACCGGATGTAAAACCGTAACATCTGACGTATTACCTGGGACCTGACATAAAACTGGGGCACTTGATGTAAACCCCGGGGCACTTAACAAAAACCCAGCACCTGACCTAAAATCGGGTACCTGACGTAAAGCTGGGGCACCTGACCTAAAACCGGAGACCTTGACGTAAAGCCAGCGCCTGACGTAAAATCGGAAGCCTGACGTAAAGCTGGCACTGACGTAAAGCCACGCGATCGACGCAAAACCGACTCCAGACGTAACCCCGGCGCCTGACGTGAAACCGAGCGACTGCCATAAACCTGGGGGACTGCCGTAAACCCGGCACCTGCCGTAAAGCCAGACGACTGACGTAAAGCCGGCGCCTGACTTGGCACCTGACCTAAAACCGGGTACCGGATGTAAAACCGTGACACCTGACGTATTACCGGGTACCTGACGTAAACCTGGGACCTGACATAAAACTGGGGCACTTGATGTAAACCCTGGGGAACCTGACGTAAAACCCGGCACCTAACCAAAAACCGGGTACCTGACCTAAATCTGGGGCACCTGACATAAAACTGGGCGACTGACGTAAAGCTGGCACGTGACGTAAAGCCACGCGATCGACGCAAAACCGACTCCGGACGTAATCCCGGCGCCTGACGTGAATCCGGGCGACTGCCGTAAACCTGGCGCCTGACGTAATGCCGGCACCTGACGTAAAATCGGGCGCCTGAAGTAAAGCCGGGTACGTGGCCTAAAACTCGGCACCAGTCTAAAGCTGGGGCACTTGACGTAAGTCCGGGGCACCTGATGTAAAGCAGGGGCACCTGGTGTAATAACGGGGCACCAGATGTAAAGCTGGGGGACCAGACATAAAACCGAGCACCTATGTCAAACCGTGGACCTGACGTATACTGGGGCACCAGAGGTAAAACCGGGCTCCTGACGTAAAACCGGGTATCTGACGTGTGTGAAAACTCCCTCCTGGGAGAGCCTGGCCCTGGAAGGAAGGCAGAGAGATGCCGCCCGCCTGTCTCCTTCGTAGAGAACCGCAGCAGGCTCCCGAATGTGTCAAATCAGACGCCTGCCGCTCAGGCCGATGCTTCAGGACCAGCAAGCAGAGCCTCTCCCACACCGTCCGGAGGCAGCTTCGGCCCTGGGCCCTGGGCCGGTGAGTCTGCGCGCAATCCTTGCAGATGTTAGCTTCTCGGATGGCTGTAGTGCGGGTCGCCTGAAGTGGGCCCTGTTGGTTTTCAAAGTTAGATATTGGGGGGGCTCGTGTCTCAGGTGCAGGCCTCAAAAGCTGGGGGTGCCCCATGGGGAGTTGAGAGCCTTCACAGGGAGAAGCTCGGGGTTTGAGTTCCCTCCTGATTGCGAGTTGCTGCTCAGGGGTGGCGTTTATGGCGGTCTGCGTCCAGCCTCTCCTACCCCCTCCCTGTCTTCTCCTTCTCTCCTTCGCCTGAGGCGTAGGCGCTGCTCAGCCCGTTTTCAGGTTGTTTTCGAGAGAAAGTTGTTGCATATGTAGCCGTAGGTGCGGTGTGTATGTCACTGTCTTGGACTGGAATCTCCTTAATAAGATTTTCTTGAATGTTCTATGTTCCACTGCTTTTGTTTCTTTTAACAGGAAACGGAGGCCAAAAGTGGTCCAAGAGATTGTAGTACAACACAGGGGCATTGGTATCAAGATACTGGCGTCTTGATTTACAAGCCGGCGTCCCACCCTGTTGGTGTTTTGAATCACTTTAAGCAGGACCTTCCACGTAAATTTTAGAATCAGCTTGCCAATATCCAAGATTGTTGGAGTTTTTTGGGGTTTTTTTTGCGGTACGCGGGCCTCTCACTGTTGTGGCCTCTCCCGTTGCGGAGCGCAGGCTCCGGACGCGCAGGCTCAGCGGCCACGGCTCACGGGCCCAGCCGCTCCGCGGCATGTGGGATCCTCCCGGACCGGGGCACGAACCCGCGTCCCCTGCATCGGCAGGCGGACTCTCAACCACTGCGCCACCAGGGAAGCCCGATTGTTGGAGTTTTGCTTGCTATGAATTTAACTATAGATCAGTTTGAGACTTTGTACCCTGACAATACTGAGTCTTCTAATCCGTGAATGTGCTATATTTCTCTAATGATTTGTCTTTCATAATTTTCATTGAGGCTTTATAATTTACTCCACATTGTTTGATTTAGAGGCACATATATTTTTGATGGTATCAATATTATACATGGGAATCTCATTCCCTCCCAATTTTTTTAATTGATAAAAAGAAATGTGAGAGATATATATGTATGTATATATCATACATAGTTAAGTAATCTTATTAAAGTCTCTTAATTGATTTTCATTTATATGTGCATAGTTTAGACTTTTTTATAAACATAAATCACATCCCCTGTAAATAATGATATTTTGTTTCTTCCTTTCCAATTTACCTTATGTTTGTTTTTCATGCCCTACTGCACTGACTAGGACATCAGCACAATGTTTAATGGAAATGATGAGTGAACCCCTCACCTTGTATCTGAACATCAGGGGGAAGGCTTTTAGAATGTCCTCATTGACTATGATATTTGCTATAGCTTTTTGTATTAGATTGAAAAATATAAAAATCAGTGACATTTGACCATTTTTGATTTACAAAAACAGTGATTTCATATATTTTAACATAATAGTTGCTCTTACCAGGTTAAAGTAGTTCCCTCCTATTCTGATGTTTTCTAAAGGTTTGGGATAATTTTTTATGTTGATATTATAAATGGTGCTGGGTTTTTTCAAATGCTTTTTCTGCATCTACTGAGTTAACATATATTTTCACGTTTTCTTGTTAATGATTGATTTCTAAGTACTAAAACAGTCTTGTGTTTCTGGATTAAACTCAACATTTCTTATTTAATATTTTGTATTTATGTTCTGGAATGAACACGTCCTGTGAAAGTGAATTATGAATTCATGTTGAATGAATTATGTGCTGTGACTCCACTTTATTATACTGTTTGTTCAAATATTACCAGTGCCTATTTGCTTTCTCTTTGCCATCTATAATCCTGATTAGCTGTATATTAGTTTTCTTATGCTGTTCTCCATATCTTTTAACCTCTCTTCCACATTTTCCTCGTGTTTGTCTTTCTCTTATGCATTCTGGTTAATTTCTTCAGATAAATCTTCCAGTTTATTAGTTTTTTTCTGCAACTGGGTCTGATTTCTGTTAAGGTCCTCTTTTGAGTTGTTTATTTATAACTTCTAGAAGTTCCATTTCAAATCTGCATGGCCATTTTTCACAATCTCTTGTCCCCTGAATGTATTTTTTAAATTACTCATTATTTATTTAAGTATAGTAACCATTAGCTTTTTCATATTCTGTGACTAATGTGTGAAATCTTTGTAAGTCTGTTACTCCTTGTTGTTATTTTTTTCTGCTATTTCTCACTCGTGGTACCATACTTTCTTGACTTTTTTTATGATTTCTTTTGTCTCTTGCTTGTATTCCTTAAAAATTGTATTTGCTGGAATCCTTGGAGATTTGGAATACACTTCCTAGTATAGGGAGAATTGGCTTTTGCTTTTTTTTCTATTGGAGTATAATTGCTTCACAATGTTGTGTTAGCTTTTGCTGTACAGCGAAGTGATTCAGCTTGGCTTTTACTTTCATCTGCCAGTTGTGGGCACTTATCAAGCCTGTCTTAAACCACTTGATTGGTTTCAGGTTTTGTTGAACACCCACATGTGTTATAAGAAATATGAATTTGGGCTGCCTAGGCTCTAAAGGGGCAGCTTATGATTGCATTTTCCTGAGGGCATCTCTTCCCTCTCTTCTCAGTGCAAAGATTTAGAGAGCAATTTTCATTGCAGTCCCTTGAGACAATAGCCCTTTGGGTTCCCAGTGTTATGACTGGGCCTTCTGTTAGACTCTTCCTTTTAGGCAGGCCCTTGGTTTCTTCTATATCCGTTCCACACAGGAGTGTGACACTGAAGTTCAAGTTCACATCAGTTTGGCCACCACTCTCAATGTCAAAGACTGCTTTGGTGCAGTACTTACCTCTCCAGGTTTCCATCTTTAATCAGTTTATTACCTACGTTTTCCTTTCTTTCTTGCCTGCCATCAGCTATTTTAATAATTTTATTAATCCAGTATTCTAAATTGTTTTCAGCAAGAGGGTCAATCTGAAATCTTTGCCTACTCTATTACTGGAAACTGAAGTCCAGATGCAATATTTTTTGCATGATTACTTTATAACTGGTTACTTTTCTACTGTGACACCTATCATGAAGTCAGTGAATATAATTAGCAACCCTCAGGCTCAAACTTATGTATTTCCCCAGGGAAGCTGAGACAGAGGCACAGAGAGAATCACGTATATTCTGCTACTTAAGACGGATAGTATCGCGCTCCATCCTGCCCCATCATTTGGCAGTAACGAAGATCACAGCATTGACTTGGCATAGGGGTCCAATAGAATCCCTACTGCCTCTTTATTCTCTTCCCCAAACAATGTTAAGCGGTACAGTCAGCCCTTTGGATTCCTGGGTCCTGCATTTGCAGATTCAACTAACTGCAGATCGAAAATATTAAAAACAAACAAACGAAAAAAAAAAAACAATTCCAGAAAAGTAAAACTTGAATTAGCCATACACCAGCAACTATTTACATAGTATTTACGTAGTTTCAGGTATTATGAGTAGTCTACAGATGATTTAAAGTATATGGGAGGATGTGTGTAGGTCATATGCAAATACTACGCTATTTCATATGAGGGATTGAGCATCCATGGATTTTGGTATCTTCGGGGGGTCCTGGAACCAATCCCCCTAGGACACAGAGGGATGAATGTATTCATATTGTGCCTGCCATGCCTTAAGGCTTCCACTTATGAGATTTCTTCTCTCCCTCACCCATGTCCGAGTGTGTCTGAATCGAAATGCTCAGTGGTTCTCAGACAGAGTGATTTTCCCCCCCAGAGCACACGGCACAAAGTCTGAAGACAGTTTTGGTTTTCACAACTCGGGGGTGGTGGGTGCTACTGGAGTCTAGTGGGTAGAGGCCAGGATGTTATAAACAGCCCCCCCAAGAATTATCTGGCTCCAAATGTGTGTAGTGCTGAGCTTGAGACATGCTGGGAATTGATGAACCCAGAGAGTTTTGCCCGTGAGAGGATGAATTCCTTAAAGAGTGCAGGTGGCAGAAAATATGGGCTACATCATCAGCCAAATGCAATTCTATTGCCTCATGAGAGGCAATAGAATCTCAATCTGATTGTTAGGTCCCTCTCTAATGTAAAAATATGACATTATAGCAGGCTAGCACCACCTCTGGGCTGAGAGAAACCTTTCACAGAAATATTTAAGCAGTACATGTTTCTTTCATTGCAGTGCATGAAACGGTCTTTAGGGACATGCACACAGTGTTACTTAGTTAAGTACAAAAGAAAAAATCCCAATTTCCAGTCCTATCTGTTTCCCATAAGAGTGGAAAAAATCACTAATTGTATATTGAGATATTGAGTGTTAAGTCAGGGCAATCCAGGACCATTGAAACTTCCACACAAGGGAATTTGATCAAGGGTCTCCCAGGACAGCCATGTAGTAATTTGACTGAAATCTGATTATTAGAGTTGCTGAGTCAGTATACATCACCAGCAATTTCAGTGGCTTCCATTCAGGAGACCATTTTCCCTCAGAAAAAAATAATTCTCTAGCACTTGAGAAACAAAGAGATTTTCTTCAAGCTGATTCAATTACATTTTAATATTGATGTGTAACTTAGGACATAAAGTATATAAAATTTCAGTGATTCTGTACCAAATAATATTGTATCAGCAGACTTGCTGAAGTCATTAATGAGAAGGGGTGAAATAATTTCTAGGAGAAAATCTGAATCAATCACAGTTCAACAGAGAAGCCAAAACATGATGCGTGACATAGAGTAACGGGTTTATTATAGGGTTTATTGTGGGGATGGTGGAGCAGTTCATGGAAGGCTATTTTCTCTGCATCTAGTGTTGAGCCAGAAGTTCAGCCAGACCAGCAATTGGAGGTGAGCTGGGCATACATGAGAGCCAAGACAAACCAGAAGCTGCATCTGTCTTTCTCAACCTCCAGCCTCAGTGCCGTGGGTAAGCTTCAGGGCAAGCTGGCTTTGCCATGGCACTGCACATGCGCTTGTCCCAGAGGAGCTAAGGCGGGAAGCTGTCAGGAGCTAGATGAGCTGTGTGTCCAGGTGCTGCCCCCGGCTGACAAGACGAGCCGGCAGATCGGTGGCGACTCTCCTGGTACTCTACAGCAGGGTTGTAAATATAGCTGCTAAAGCATAGCTGCTGCTTAACTTCTGAACTTCTCAATCTCATGCAACTTTCTGCTGTGGCCAACCTCAACCTGGAAGCGTACAGGGAAAGAAATCATGGGAAGCACAATACAAAGACACCACAAATACCCTGCTTTCCAAAGGAGGAGCAAATACTTGTGGCTAAGCATTTCCCACCATAAAATTAGTGGATGACAGTATGAGAGGCTGGCAGTAGCCTTGGGAATGTGGATGTTAGAGGATATAATCCCAGAGGATGACAAATAAAGACAAAATGACACTGGGAGTCTTTCTCAGGGAACTCTCTATCCAAGAGGATGTGAACTGTGGAAGAGGCCATGGGCATCTTGTTTAAGCTGGCAGCTAGAACTGAGATTGGAACTAGGCATCAGTGGGAGCTGGAAGCTATTTCCTTAGACACTATGACGTTTGACTCTACCTTATAAATGTGGGAGTGTAAAAACATGTTTGAAAGACTAAGTAAGCTGGAGATTGGAAGGTTAACAAATCAAAAGAAAATGACACATAATACTTTTTATAGACTCAGAGAAGGCATTTGATAAATTCAGCATATATTCATGATTTTATTTTATTTTTTTAACATCTTTATTGGGGTATAATTGCTTTACAATGGTGTGTTAGTTTCTGCTTTATAACAAAGTGAATCAGCTATACATATACATATATCCTCATATCTCCTCCCTCTTGCGTCTCCCTCTATTCATGATTTTAAATGAACTATTAATAAAATAGGAATTGATTAATTTACTTTCTTATCATGATAGAATTTAACCAAAAACTCAGTATTACGATTTATGGGAAAATGGTAGAAGCTTTTCCCGTTAAAACTAGGACAAGACAAGGATAGTTTTTATTACCATTCTTAATATTATTTTAAAATTTTTAACCAAAACAATTAGACTAGAGGATAAATCAAGAGGCATAAAAATTGGGAAGGAGGAGGTAAACTTAACATTACTCATGGATAAAATTATATGTATAATTTTATATATTATTATATAGTATATATAATAATATATATATTATTGCTAGAAAACCCAACAGAATAAACTAAAAAACTGTTACAAATGATAAGGAATTTTAGTACATTTCTGGTGATAAAATCAAATACAGAAAACAATAGCTTTCATACAAATAAACAATAACCAGTTACAAGTTATACTGAAGACCCTACTTGAGCAGTTGTGATGTGAACTGTATATGCTGCAAAGGTGAAAATATCTCTTATCTGACCCTTTATAGAAAAGGTTTGCTGACTCCTATTCTAGATCACGAGAAAACACTAGAAAACAAAACACCCAATGCAATACAAAACAAAACAATCTTTGCCCTCATGGAGCATATATACCAATGGATTCTAGAAGATGAGAGCCACCTATTAGACAAAAAATATAAAATCCTAAATATCTTTACAAAGTCTATGAAACCTAAAACAAAATTTCTTTATTAAAGCTATTCTAAGTATTTACCACTTTGCAGAGAAAAAGTATCTGATCAATTTTCTAATTCCTTTCAGCCCTTAAGGAAATGCTACCTCTCCATGATTAATCTCTGTGTGAAATAACTAATTACTTCCTATCAAAGGCCGATTTCCATTAATGCTATTTATCTTATGCTAATCTCTTATGTTGATGTCAGTGATATATCCTGAATTTCAAGTTCATTACCTGTTAACTTTAAAAATGTACTTCTAGCTCATGTCTCTGAGGGCCTTTCCTCCATGAAACAAAATCAAGGCGCTTAAAATATGCATGGTGCTTATAGTAATATAATTTGAATATTTCCTCCGTTTTGATCGCAACAAATTAGATTTAATCTGTGAGCAAGGTTTCTCAGTCTTAGCACCATTGACATTCTGTGTGAGGTTACTGGAGCCCAGGGCAAAAGAGGCTCTGCTTAAAAAAACAAAAACAAAAAAACTATGGTAGATTAATTGCATATTCCAGACATCTTTGTAATTGGCAACTCTATAAAATATGATATCCCCTCTTTCCTGCCAGAGTAATGGTTCAGAGAGCAAAAATTAAAAGCCAACTTTTTCGCAGCTCTGCGTTTCCTGGTTCCTAAGCCTCACTCTGTGTTTATGAAATGATTAAGTATTAGTCTAAAAGTTCACCACCAAGCAAACAGAATAATATACCTGCTTCACAAACCCAGAGGGCTAGATAGAGCAGGTCATTCCACGCCTGCAAAGACTTGTTCTGTTAAATGCAAATACCCAAAGTGCACAGACATTAGCTTTCTTGGGTCAATGGCTACTAATTCAGACTTTGAGAAAGAAAGCCTTCTCAGTGATTGGGTTCTCAATCTTACAAGACCTAGAACAGCAACTTCTCCAAGATTCTTATTCCTCACAATCTGTAGGAAAGAAATAGGGTGGTTAATATAACAGGATTGATAAGTGTGAGGGTTTTGATTAGGCAGACCTGGGTTTGAATCCTTGAACCATCACTTAGTAGCTGGATGACCTTGGATGCGTTACTTAACCTCTCTGTGTCACATTTTCTCTATCTATGACATCGTGATGATAATCCCTAACTTACAAGTTGTTGTAAGATTTGAAAATGACATGAAGAGATGCACAACTTAACTAGTAATCAAGAAATGGGAAGACAAGACTGCAAGGAGATTCCATTTTATACACATATGATTGTGAAAAATAGGAAGCCTGGCTATACCAAGTGTTGAGAAGGAGGTGGAATGATGGATCTCTTATATAACACATCTCTCATACATTATATATTGGTCCAAATACTTTGGAAAATGATAAAACATTATATTGTAAAGTTAAATATTCTTAAATTCTATGAACTAGAAATTCTACCCCTAGATGTATACCCCAAGGAAACTTACAAGTGGTTATCCACAAATATGTACAAAAATGTTTAATAGCAGCACTGTTCAAAATAGCAAAAAATGTGAAACAACCCAAATGCCATTGACAAGAGAATGGGTAAACTAATTTTGATACATTTGTACAATGGAACATTAAACAGAAGTGAAAATAATTGAACCATAGCTGCTTGCAACAATACATTGGGTGAAGACTAAGTAAAATACGAGATCCTGTCACAAAGTTCATTGCAAGTCAAAACAATTGTATATTGTAAAGCATATAACTATATGTGATGAAACAAAACAAAACAAAATGACAAGGGAACAATAAACACAAAATTAATACAGTGACTCCCTCTGAGAGAGAGGCAGGATGGGATAGGGGCAGAACACAGGGTAGAAGTAAGTTGTTGGTGATTCTCAAATTCCTGGGTTGGGTAGAATGTCCGTGGACGGTCACAAACACTCAGTAACAGGTATTATTGGCATTATAAATGAAGGTTGGGGTGGATCCAGGTATTGTGGGAGTACTCTTTAAGAAAAATAATACGGACTTACAAATATCCGATGTTCTTGGCCACTTCAGTCTTCCCTAACGTGAGGGGGAGGTGTGACAGAGAGGAAGTCAGAATGGAAAGAGACAGTGGTCTTAACTAATTCTATTTCAAACATCTTGCTTTTGCAAATTTTACCTATGTCCCTGTCAACACATTTCTCAGGCACTACTAGCGATGTGGAAGAAGCTTCTGCAAGTTAGGGCCCTGAAGCTTAAGCTTCACTGGCTTCATGGTAAATGTACTTCTGCCTGATCAAGGAGGATAAATGTAAAGAGGATTGCATGGGTCTGGTCTTAGCTCTACAACTACAGCTGTGTGTCAGGCAGGTCTCTTACCCTCTCTGGACCTCAGCTTCCTTCTCTGTGAAATGAATGGATAAGGTAGGTCAGTCAAACAATATCTTCAATCTCAAATATTCTGCAACTCTATTAGTGAGGATCCAGACACTCATTTAATACACACAAACAGCATGAACTGCGTGTCATTGTTTTAACGTGCTTATAGTAGGTTATAAATTAAAACTCTGTCATCCCCTGTGGAGCCTGTGATAATGGAATTTACCGTGAGCACAAAAGAGAGTTCTTTGGCATGGAATTTTTATTCCCTCAGGATGTAAATGTTTTAAAATAAAACATCATGCAAGTGTAAGGCAATTTAGTAAGACAGGAAAAGTAAGTTATATATGAAAAGAGGTGACAAAATGAAAGTTAACCTCAATTAACATGAATGTTCGCTTAAAATGTTAAGACAAAACAATGTATAATTAAAAGTACTAATAAAAGGGTTCAATGGGAATGAAGGGTGATAACAAAAACAGACAAAATACAATCACTTTTCTTTTAATTCCAGATACAGAAATCTGAGTTCTTTCATTTCCTAGAGCACAGAATACTATCACCATGGGATGGTACATGGTCACTTTCTTGTTTTATTTTTCTTCATTACCAATCACTAGTCCCGTGGCTCCATCTCCTCTCAGAAACCCACTTGAGTGTATTTGTTCTCTCTCCTTTGATGTATATGCATCTTTGCAAACTAAAAACCATGTATCTTTAAATTTATACAATGGTATTGTCTTACAGATCTCATCTATTTCTTTTTCTTTTAATATTTGTTTATTTGGCTGCTCTGGGTCTTAGTTGCTGCATGCAGGATCTTCGTTGCGGCACGCGGGATCTATTAGTTGCGTCATGCAGGATCTTTAATTGCAGCATGCGAACTCTTAGTTGCGGCATGTGGGATCTAGTTCCCTGACCAGGGACCGAACCCGGGCCCCCTGCATTGGGAGTGCAGAGTCTTAGCCACTGGACCACCAGGGAAGTCCCTAGATCTCATCTATTTCTTTTTCTTACTTGAGAATGTGTTTTTAAGATCTTTCCACAGTGCAATTGCTTTTAATTCCAGAATAGCATGCATTTTATTTATCCATTTCACCACTGATGAACAGCTAGGTTGCTCCAACTCCTTGTTTTCCCAAACAAAGCTCCAGTGAGCAAGCTTATTCAGTTACCATCATGGATCTGCGCAAGAGTACATCTACATTCTATACAAAGGAATGGGAGTTCCATTTCGTAGGGAATATGTGTAATTTCACTTAGAGCACCACAATTTTTGTCCACAATAGCTGCACCCATCTAAATCCCTGCTGGTAGTCCATGAGTCCTCATGTCTTCACAAACACTTGATATTTTATGACAATAAAATGACGACAAGGTGTATCGCTATTTTACTTTGCATTTTTCTGATTACCAGAGAGGTTGTGCATCTCTTCTTGTTCTTGTTTGGCCAGTTACAATTCTGTTTCGGTGACTTGTCTTTTCATATAATTCATCCATTTTCCTATCTCCCCTGCCTTTTTTTTGTTGATTTGCATTATTTCCCTGTATATTGTAGATATTAATCCTTTGACTCTAGTTTTTGATGTTGCAAAAATCTCCCACTGAGCCACTCGTATTAATTTTACATGTGATCTCTTTCATTCTAAAAAGGTCTTTAGTGTTGATGTAAACAAGTAGTAACATCTCTCAACTGGACAATAATTAATTTTTTATATAATTGGAAAAATCCATTTACCAGGAGAAAATCATGTAGAAAGTGTATGATGTTGAGATTGCAAAGTGAAGAAGTTCAGCACATGTTTCCTTGAACTAATTTTGAACTACCTTCAGGTTTTTGTGAAAATCAAACACCTTGTCTGGATACAAACACTACTCTAAAGCACAGTGAGTAAAATACCCAAATTTCCGTCGTATTGGCTTTGACAAAGAGCAGAAGTCTATTTAAGAATCATGTTAAGCTGTTTAAAAAATCTATTCTTTGATTTGTAGATACATTTATTTTGTATATAAATTTTTTTTTTTTTTCGGTACGCGGGCCTCTCACTGTTGTGGCCTCTCCCGCTGCAGAGCACAGGCTCCTGACGCGCAGGCTCAGCGGCCATGGCTCACGGGCCCAGCCGCTCCGCGGCATGTGGGATCCTCCCGGACCGGGGCACGAACCCGTGTCCCCTGCATCGGCAGGCGGACTCTCAACCACTGCGGCACCAGGGAAACCCATATTTTGTATATAAATTTTATACACAATGTTTATGACTCGTATTACACAATAATAGAAATTAGTAGATGTGATTTTTGGTAGGTTTTTAATAGATCTTTATCAGATTAAGGGGTTCCTTTTGCTTTTCTTTTTTTTCTTTTTGGCTGCGTTGGGTCTTCGTTGCTGTGCATGGGCTTTCTCTATTTGCGGCAAGTGGGGGACTACTCTTCTTTGCAGTGCACAGGCTCTAGGTGTGTGGACTTCAGTAGTTGCAGCACGCGGGCTGAGTAGTTGCGGCACGAGGGCCCTAGAGCATGCGGGCTTCAGTAGTTGCGGTGCGTGGACTCAGTAGTTGTGCATGGGCTCAGTAGTTGTGGCACATGGGCTTAGTTGCTCTGCGGCGTGTGGGATCTTCCTGGACCAGGGATCGAGTCTGTGTCCCCTGCATTGGCAGGCAGATTCTTAACCATTGCGCCACCAGGGAAGTCCCCCTTTTTCTTTCCCTTCTATGTTTTGTGGTGGATTTCTACTGTTACTATAATATTATATTTCTCTTTATTTCTAACAATGCTTTTTAAATTAAATTCCACTTTACATATTGCTATCACTACCCAAATTTTAATTTGATTACTATTAATCTGGTTAATTTCTCTTAGATCCTTATTTTAAACCTTTATGTGTGATTTGATTTTAGGAGTTTATTTTATAAATTAAAGATAGCAGATTTGGGTTTTGCTTTTAATCCAGTGTGATAGTCTATGTCTTTTATTGGGTGAATTTAACTCATTTAAATTTATTTTTATTATTTTGTATTTGGACATTTTTTTTTTATTTTTTGGAGGTCACCCATCAACTTTTTTTTTTTTTGCGGTATGCAGGCCTCTCACTGTTGTGGCCTCTCCCATTGTGGAGCACAGGCTCCGGATGCGCAGGCTCAGTGGCCATGGCTCACGGGCCCAGCTGCTCTGCGGCATGTGGGATCCTCCCTGACCGGGACACGAACCCGTGTCCCCTGCACTGGCAGGCGGACTCTCAACCACTGCGCCACCAGGGAAGCCCCCCATCAACTTTTAAAAACATATTTAAGTATAAATTTTTGTAAGCAAAAGTTATTCAGTTTTACTTATCCTCCTTCCTAAGGCAAAGATTTTAACATGCTGTAACTGTGCCTTGAACAGCCCCCACCATTTTATTGTTGTTTTGAGATTTAGTTTCACTCATGTTTATAAAAAATGATTACTTTTTAAGTCATTAATTAAACTCACTGACACTTTTTAAGTCATTAATTAAACTTACTGACATATTTTATCAACTTATTTGTTCACTGTTATTTCACACATCTTAAGCAGTCCCTCTGCACTCACTTCTCTTCTTGCCAAAGTATATACTTTAATATTTCTTTCAGGAAGGGTCTGTGAGTCATAAATTCAGCCTATGTAAATCTGAAAATATTTTTATTTTTCCCTCACTCTTAAATACGAATTTATATGCACATAAATTTCTAGCTTGAAAATATTACTCCATTGTATTCTTGCAAGTATTGTTAATGAGAAGCCTACTCTCTTTCTAATTGTATCTGTTTCTATTTGGTAGCTTGTAAGATATTTTCTCTTTACCCTTGCTGTTCATTTCCACTACAGTGTACCTAAAGGTGGTATAATTTTATTTGTCCTGCTCGGTTTCAAAATGAACTTTGTTCTGAAGATTCAAGTCTTTCTTCAGTTATGGAAAGTTTTCATCAATATTTCCTTAAATATTGCTTCTTCAACTTCCCTCTCTTATTTTTTCTTTTTCTCATGGCACTTGCATTATGCTTATGTATTTCTCAATCCTTCTACGTTATAACTTATCTTTTATATTTGGTATCAGGATCTGTGTGCTAGATTCTGGATGAATTATTCAAGACTGTTTTCTAGTTCACAAAGTCTCTATTCAAATGTGTCTAGATTTCAGTTTATCGTATCTTTTGAGGAACTATCCTATCCTATTTTTAATTCCAGTAACTATATTTTTCATTCTAAGTTTTCTCTACGGTTCCTTTCATATGTACTGACTCTTTTTTAAGTCTGCTTTGTTTCATAATTTCCTGTTTAGTTTATGAAAATTTATTTTTTAACCTGTCATCTTAGGCATACTTATGAGCAAATCTTTTTTAAGCTGTTTTCTTATTTCAGTTTCATTTTGAGTGAATTTGTGTTTTGATCGATGGTTTTGTCAACTGTCTCTCATAGCATACGGTTTATTCACTTTCTTTGGAATTTTAGTTTCCAAGATCGTTTTGAGACTTTGAGAGGAAATTCTTTCTCTCCTCTTGATGCTTTCCAGCAGGTTTTTAGTCCTTCTGCCTTTGGGCTGATGATATAGAACTAGGAGTTATTTGGAGGTTCCGGGGTTGGGGGCGGTCTCAGTCTTGTGACGGACAATATCAGGGGCATCTCAAATCCAGTCAGAATTAGCCTGTGGGCATCTTGGCTCCATTCTGGTATGAAGGCTGCCTGCGTCCTCTCTTCCCTCACAGGCCCACCTATGAACTGCTGCTGCTAAACCACAGCCCCAGGTGGCGGTGAACAGCAGGTCTTTACAGCTGCCTTCACCCTTTACTATCTTTTCCTTCGGCCTCTCTAGGCAAACAGGAGGAGACAACACTTGAATCCTATTTCAAAAAGGTGACTGAACTTTGTGCTACCCCACTGCCTGGGTAATGTTCAGCATGTACAGCGGGGCTTCAATAAAGACAGAGAAGCAGACAGTCTATCCAGATAGAGAACTTAAGGAGTCAGGCTTTTAAAGCCCAAGAAGGAATTTTACTTAAAAATGAATCTAACTGGTTTTATGTTGGATTATTTGGCTACAGATGACATGGAGAGATTTTAACCATAACTGCTTTTCTTTGGGGGATATATCAAGGACTCGGTAAATGAACCTACTTTAAAGAATGTTGGAACATGAGAAAATATTCCAAGGACCAAACGAAGGAACCAGAGCAGAGGAAGGGGGCACAGAGAGAGAGAGAGAATCTAGGAGATGGAAAAAAGGAAGCAGAAAGAAAAGCAAGGTAGAGAGACAGGGACAGGAGGAGAGGAAGGGAAGAGACAGAGGCAGAGATAGTTGAGGCAGGGTTGCGGGGAGAAAGAGTCAAAGGGAAGAGGAAGAGAGAAATACAGGCAGTGTAAGAGAGCCAAAGGCAGACAGAAAAGGAAACGGCTAGCAAAAAATATCCTGAATACGTTGAAGGGATTCCATTTTCTTGCTTTTAAAAAAGAAAACATAGCCACAACCATAGGAGGAGATGTACCCTATTTGCTGAGTCTGTTGAGGGGATAACCCAGAAGAGCAGAAGTAGTGAAGATGACTGATCTTCCCGTCAGTGGCATGACCCCCTCCAAGCCTGAGACAGAAGGCTGCTCTCCACTAGCTGTTGCCAGGCACAGCCAAGGAGCACTCCCACTGCCTCTGGTCACTTCTTACAGCCAGGCTGATCTGATGGTCTCTTCAATAACACATTCATCCGCAGCCTTATTAGTTTTCGTCCTGAGTAACATTAATTGCCCTCCGGCTGAGAGCATGTGTGAGGCATTGATTGATGACATTGCACTGTTTTCCGCTTCAGCAGCAGCCACATAGGTCTTGGCTGACGCACACACCCCTCCCCGCATGGCAGGTGGGGTGATTCCAGGACCAGTGACTGCAGGGAAAGTGAGCCCTCATCAGCAAACTAGTAGTTGGGTTAATAGAATGAACCGCAAGAGATTAACCCCATCCCAGTGACTGATCTTCCTTTGAAACCACAGGGTCAGCTATCAGCATGAGGCCGAATATTTGCTTTTCTCCAGGAGTGCTTCCATTTATCCAGACCTGTCTTTGCTTGGGTTTCCCCAGAAGCAGAATCTGAGCAAAGCGTATGAGAGCAAGTAGTTGATTTGGGAGGTGCAGATAGCACTGGTAGGAGAGTGGGGAAATGTGAAAAGGGAGAGAAGGCAGCTGACAAAGCATGCATTATCAAGCCAGCTTCCACTGTGGACAACTAGAGCTTAATCCTACAGGAAAACTCGGAGAAATGGTATAAAACCCATGCCCCAGGTTACTTAACTGAAGGGGCATGAGAGCTGGGGTTTTTTTTTTTTTTTGGCTGCGTTGGGTCTTCGTTGCTGCGCGTGGGCTTTCTCTAGTTGTGGCGAGCGGGGGCTACTCTTTGTTGTGTTGCGTGGGCTTCTCATGGCGGTGGCTTCTCTTGTTGCGGAGTACAGGCTCTAGGTGCGCGGGCTTCAGTAGTTGGCACACGGGCTCAGTAGTTGCGGCACACGGGCTTAGTTGCTCCATGGCATGTGGGATCTTCCCAGACCAGGGCTGTCCCAGACCAGGGCTCAAACCCGTGTCCCCTGCACTGGCAGGCGGATTCTTAACCACTGCGCCACCAGGGAGACCCAGCTAGGGTATTTATACGCTAACTCTTGTCAGCCATTGGCTACTACTGGATGGCATTCTGTCCAGGAAATTCCATCCTGTCCTATGTATGAGCAGAGTGGCCTTCCACCTAAGGCGATGTTGACACTGGCAGGTGGAAGGTAGCTGGAGTAGACTAGGTGGTAAGGCCTGAGGGATGTGCGGGGCTCCTACAACACTTGCCCAAAGCCTTCGTGGACACTTAGAGGCTTCCTAAGCTCCTCAGAGAAAAGCTGCCCATTTCTGAAGTTTTATAACATAGCCTCATCTACAGGCAGTGTAGCAATGATTCCTATGGTCATATGTTTTTATCAAATTCACACACGCAAGCTGTTTTAACCACAGTTGGTCAAGGTCACTATCTTTTTCCGCTCTGGAATCTTCCCTCACACGTCCCGTGTATTAGGTGGTTTCTCTGATCCTCCCCTTCGAAAAAGCACAGTAAACTAATCAACAGTCATTCTAAACTAGTTTTAATGAAAAACATCATCACTGTTTGGACTTTGGAGTTATGGTCTATTGGGACTGCTTTAAAACAGGCCCCCATGGGAGAGGTAATGATTAGCGATGGTTAAATAATTATTCACTGTGGCTCTTTGGTGTCCCTGTGAACCAGAGCACTTTTGGGGAGGGCTGGTTTTGATAGTCACGACTACTTCTGGTTCAAGAACTAGTGGTAAATGTAAAGTGGCGAGAGGAGCTGTCTGATTCTTTAAGGAAGCAAACTACTAAGCTTGGGGAAACAGTTTGGGAAAACCCAAATACAATTTATCATCACTACGATTTGGAAATTTACGAAGCCGCTTGTAGCACCTGACGGGTTTTTATTCATCCCTGAGCTAACATGGGCCCTGTAATTTGATAATATTTGCCCATTCAAGTACCAGTATCCATGAAAAACCCCATGCATGATACAGACACATATGTATTTGAGTGTATATGATGTACCCATGTAACTACGTAAGTATACATGACATCTATGTAAAACTCTCCAAAAATAAAAATTGAAATATTAGGAATAGTCAACATCATTCTGTTTCCAAATACAGACTAAGAGTATAGGGAGTCACTACCATTTGTTGAAAGCTTACCGTGGGCCAAGCACTATGGAAGCCCTTTAAATCCACAAAAGCCCACAAAGTAGGTTCAGTTATTATTGTCTCTGTTATTCAGATAAAGAAACTAAAGCACAAAATGTTAAGGAACTTTCCCAAGATCAATTTGTAAGTGATGGAGCTAAGATTTAAAATCGGGTATTTCTGACTCCAGAACCTGATTTTTAACTACCACATGGTAGCTTTAAGTATAAATAGCCTGTTGGGACTTCCCTGGTGGTCCAGTGATAAAGAATCCGCCTTCCAATGCAGGGGACGCAGGTTCGATCCCTGGTGGGGGAACTAAGATCCCACATGCCATGGAGCAACTAAGCCTGAGCACCTCAACGAGAGAGCCCGCATGCTGCAAACTACAGAGCCCACGCACTCTGAAGCCTGCGCGCCACAACTAGAGAGAGAAAACCCACACGCCACAACTAGAGAGAAGCCCGCGTGCTGCAACAAAAGATCCCACATGCCTCAACGAAGATCCTGTGTGCCACAACTAAGACCCGACACAGCCAAAAAATAAAATAAATAAATAAAGTATAGAAAGCCTGTCAAAAGGACAAGGTCTTGGCAAAACTGCCTAGAGCCTTGGGCCTGTAACTGTTCAAGAGTCTGCAGGAAATTGACATTTGTACGTATAGGCTGGGGCAAAGGTTAGGGGACAGATAACATTTTCTCCTTGTGTAAACACTAGGGGGCATTCCAGGACTCAATCTCACTCTGCCTTTCTCCTATACCTTTTTTCTGTTAAGGTGATCACGCCAGGGCTCATCTAACTGTCCTCCAGCTTCCGTGAGCTTTAGCTTCTGGCAAGGATGTCTATGCGCTCAGACCCGCTAAAGATTGGTACCTCATACTTCTCCCCTGGGCATATTTGTCTAGAACAGACACATAGTCTATACAAGGTTTCTCTGTGAGGTAGACAAGTTTTATTTGTTTGTTTCTGCCTCTACTAGCAAAGAGCTCAGGTTAAAAATGATTGAGATGCAAGAAGTCTCATTAAGTGGTATGTAACTGACTTTTGGTACTGACCTTTATGCAGATTATACACAAGGTGCAATTCTTCTTGGTCTTCATGTTGTCTTAGCAATTCCACTCAATTTCTTTATACTTCTGTTAACGTCCTCTAGCTAAAGACCATCAGAAACACACCTAGAGTCAAAGTTGGTTTTATTGATTTATTACAATGAGAGTGAATGTACACATTGGGGAACCATAGAGCATCTCAATAAGAGGGAGTTCAAAAGGATTTATTATAGTGTTTGGACTTGTAGTAGGTGACTTGGGGCAAAGTTCAGGAAATAGGGCTTTATTCTGGGTTAGGTGCTGTCAAGAAATGGGGATAATTCTATAACTGGGTACTTTAATAATTCTTTTTTTTTTTTTTTTAATTTATTTGACCGTGCTGGGTCTTAGTTGCAGCACTTGGGATCTTCGTTGCGGTGTGCGGGATCTTTTAGCTGCGGCATGCAGGATCTAGTTCCCTGACCAGGGATCGAACCTGGGCCCCCTGCATTGGGAGCATGGAGTCTTAACCGCTGGACCACCAGGGAAGTCCCAATAAATCTTATCTAAAGGAGGGGAGACTAGGGTGAGCCTTTAGCTGTAGCTGGTGAAGCAGTGGCAATCACTTATATGAGCCAAGATAAGGGGATGTTTGATCATTTTTGTTGTTTGAACACTGTTCACGCTTTCGTCTGTTTTCAGACATGATTGCAGGGTGGTCTTGTTTTTATCTTGATCCATCATGGGCTTATGTGATGCTGGTGTCTGTGAGACGGCTTATGTTCACCAGGGGAGCGCTGGGGCCCGGCTACGAGCAACGCCAAGGCTTAGCTGACAGTTCTGGGCCAACTTCTGCCAGTAGGGGCGCCTTACTCTTTCTCAGTTTTCTTATCCTTAAGCTGGTATTTCTGAGTCTCATCTTCTGGATGAACTCACCTCTCCTGTATGTAGACCTCATAGGGAAAGACAAAATACCACAAAGATGCTAACAATGGGCCTTAGGCCTTCCAAAAGATCTTTCCACATTGCAGCAGAAAATACCGATACCAGGTTTTCCTTTCCTTAGTTTTCCATTTCCTCATAACATAGAAATAATTCCATCTGGAGCCATACCTAGAACAGACCAGGAGATGATGTGCCAAGGCCTGTGGTCTAATTAAAATAGATTAAGGAATGAGAAGTAAGGATCAATGTAAGCTAAAAGTTGAAATGCAACAGTTTAACGGTCACACGATGGCACGTACTAACAATAATCGGTAAGGAAAGCTCAGATTAATCTGTGTCATAGCAGTGATTGTAGCTAAGTGGTTGGGGAGAATGCAGAAGACTGCTTACGACAGTTCTCAGAGTTTGCATTCTGGCTTTGGAAGCCCTTTATGACTTGCCTCTCCCTTGGATAGTAGAGGGAACCCTCCTCCTTCTCTTAACTTTATCCCCCCTATAGCCACACAGACTGGTTTCCTTTGAGCCAAAAGCTTCCAGATGCCCTTCTGTGCTGGAGAATAAAGTGTCTGACCCAGCCACTCTCGATTTATGTTCCCTGGGCTGCTAATAATAACAGTTGCTATCTTGATACTCTCAAATAGATACTGAAGCTGTTTGCCAGTAGGATTTGTGTTTGTGTTTCCGACAATACAATTTTTCTCCCTGCACTGTTCATATCCTCTGTAGAGTTTTCCCTGCATTAAAAATATTTGCTAGAGTTGAGACTTGTTAGCTTGTTCTGATTTCTGTTACCCCATATTGATTTGCAAGTTCTACAACTTCATATAAATGAAATGATGCAATGCAGTATGTGTTCTTTGCGTCTGCTTTCACTTATAATATTTGTGAGACTCATCCACGTTATTGCTGGTAGTAATTTTTTTTTTTTTTTTTTTGCTGAGTGGTATTCTCTTGTATGAATATACCACAATTTGCTTATCTCATTTGTTGATGGGTATTTGAGTTATTTCTAATTGAAGGCTATTATAGTTAAAGTTGTTACAAGCATTCTTGTACACGGCTTTTTTTATGGACATATGTTTTCATTTTTCTTAAGTAAATACCTAGAAGCCGAGATTTTGGGTCATAGGGTGGGTAAATGTTTAAATTTATAAGAAACTGACAAATAGATTTCCAAAATGATTGTACTATTTTACACTCCAACCACCAGTGAGACTTCTCGTTGCTTCACATCCTCACCAACATTTTTTGTTGTTAGTTGTTGAACTTTTAGCCCTTCTAGTGGGTTTTATAGCACTTTAAAGTTTTCTGATTGTCCACATCAATAAGAATGCTGGATTCAATTTTTACCTGTTTTTTGCTTATATTTTTATGTTTTTCAATTCTTACGTTTTATGAGTGAAATTAGAAAAGGTACAACTTTTTTCTTTAAAATTGTACAAAAAATACTAACCATAAAAGAAAAGATTGATAAACTGGACTTCAGTAAAATTAAGAACTTCTATTTATCAAAAGACACCTTTAAGATAATAAAAAGGCAAGATAGGAAGACATTTTATGTATACAAAAGATGACTCATATCCAGAATATATAAAGAACTCCTACAAATCAATACAAAAAAGACAAGTGACTAAATTTAGAAATGGGCAAAAGATTTCAACAGGCATTTTACACAGAGAATATTCAAATGGTCCATTAGCACATGAAAACATGCACAATTTCTTTAGGCAAACTTAGACCACAATAAGATATTACTAAACAATGAGTAGAATACCCAAAATTAATAAGATTGATAATACCAAGTGGTGGCAAGGATGTGGAGCAATTGAACTTTCATATGCGTTTTTGGTGGGAGTGTATATTGGCAAAGTCATTTTGAAACACTGACAGTATCTACTTAAGCTAAACATGCATGTATTGTATGAGCCAGCAAGTCAACACCTAGGTATAGAACCAAGAAAAATGAGTACATGTGTCTTCCAAAGACATGTGCACATTTGATCATAGTATCCTTATTCATAAAAGTCCAAACAGAGACAACTTGAGTGGCTATCAGTAGGAGAAAGATATATAAATTGTGTTATATTCGAAAAGAGATGGAACTATGACAGCACACAATGATACAGATGGCTCTCACAGACTTAATGATGAGTGAAAGAAGCCAGACCCAAAATAGTACATTCTATATAATTTCTTTTGTATGAATTCCATGCATAGGCAAAGATCATTACTACTGATAGCTGTCAGAATACTTGTTGTCTCTGGGGAGAGGTATTGACTGGGAAGGTGTTTAAGACAGCCTTCCATGATGCTGGAAATGTTCTATATCTTGACCAGGGTCATAAAAATTCATCAAGCTGTACACTTATGATTAGTGCACTTTATTGAATGTATGTTATACTTCAATATCTTTAAAAAACTTCTCATTGCGGTGTCTCCTCTTTGTTGCGGAGCACAGGCTCTAGGGCGCCCCGGCTCAGTAGTTGTGACTTGCAGGCTCTAGAGCTCAGGCTCAGTAGTTGTGGCGCACGGGCTTTGTTGCCCTGCGGCATGTGGGATCTTCCTGGACCAGGGCTTGAACCCGTGTCCCCTGCATTGGCAGGTGGATTCTTAACCACTGTGCCACTAGGGAAGTCCCATGGAACAAAATCTTATTGGAGTAGCAAGAAGCCCTTTGGAGAGACTAAAATGCCGACAAGGGATTATGACTTATAAATTACAGTAATACTCATATTTAGACACTCAACCATAGTGTCAACATGAGACTGTGTATAAGTTGCAGTGTTCCATAGAGGAAAGGCTAAAAGCAAGATAAATTCCGCATGTATAATGAAATTTCAAAATAGATTTTTTAAATGTAAATTTTCTTGTCACTAAGGCAGCTAATTCTGCTCTTAGAGTGTTCACTCAGGTTTACCATGTGAATCCTTCCTTTGGAGTAAATGTGACACTAAGCAAATCAGTTTCTATACATAACTGATAAGCTCAGGTATTTGTGCAGAATAATGTAAGGTCTAATGATGAAATATTCATTAGCTGGGGACAAACTTGAGAAATATCTTCTACTTTGACTTCTGACAGTTGACTCGTGGCACTTTTTTCCTTGAGATGTCTGACTGGAGAACACAGTATTGGTGTATCATTGTCTGGGGGGCAAAAATTCAAAAGTGAATTGTCTCCTGTGGGAATCACATCCATATCCTAGGCTTTCCAAATGGAATAGCCAGTCATTGAGGTCTCAATTCTGCTGACTCTCCCGTGGACACAATGAGTGAGCCCTCTTATAGCCAATCTAATGCATAGAAGCAAGGCTGCCGCTCAGCAGGAGAGAAAAATGGACTTTGTCAGCTACTGACCTTAAACACTTGGACTAAACATTTTTTTGCAAAAATGTCCAAAGGTGGAGGATTTTGTAGGAAAAAACACTGTATCACAGTACCCCCCAAGACATCCCTCAAAGTCACAAAAGGAATATGTCAAGTAATTGAGGGCTTCTCCCTAGACTGGTCATCACCACTTACTGTGAAATGAGTAAGTCTGATTTTATAATATGTTTGCTTTCAGTAGATTTTAAAATTATTTTAATTCATAGCCTTTGTTGTTTTGATGGTGGGTTTTCAAGAGATGTTTGAAGAAAGTTTCATTTGAGGACCTTTTGGGGTATTGGGGTAAAGTAACACCTGTTACACAATGTCAAACAGTGAATGGCCGGGAGTTCCCTGGCAGTCCAGTGGATAGCACTCGGCGCTTTCAGTGTCGCGGCCCTGAGCGTTCAGTCCCTGGTCGGGGAACTAAGATCCCACGAGCCAAAAAAACCACCAGAAAACAAAAACAACACCGAAAAAACCCTCTCAGTGAATGGCTTTTAAAAGTTTTTAATAAAACTTATTTCTGCTATGCAGTGTTAAGCTTATAAGTGCGGGGTGCAGGGGGATTCATATTAACCATCTGGCTGTCTAAAGGGAATGTTTCGTCAAATGGGAACGTGACACTAAAGTTTGAAGCAGACTTACACTTTGGTCCACAGTCTCAAAGGTACATGAACTATCACTTCTTTACATATACACTTTTTGTATTTCAACTAAACTTCTGACTCCAAATTCCCATTACAACAGGCTAATGGATTACTAAGTCTGCACTTCCCCATCTTCTCCATAATGTTATCAGGCTTTTTATTTCTTGGGCCATAATATTGACTGGAGGCAGGGGGTGAGGAGGGTTTAGAATGACCATCTGATCTTCAGTCATGGTCCTTGAAGGCTCCCTCAGTCAGCCCCTACCTCTGAGAGTATTACCATTGGGACAGGGACATCATATTGTACTTTCATCTGTAAGATGCACCGTTGAGCCAGTCACCTTTGGGGTCTTGCCAACCAACAGGAAAGCCAGGAAGTAGTTTGTAGATCCAAGATATTCCGAGATCCTTGGATTCTTTCTCATCCCATTTCCCAACCCCAGGGAAATTAATTTCTAGTCCAGGAGGGAGAAGAATCTGTCTTCCTTCTGCTTTTCTGAAGCTCTGAATATACCTGAAAATGAATGAATGTATGAAGAAGTGAATAATGTTTCATAAGCCCCATTTCCTAGTTAGTCTGTCTTGTACCACAGGGCAAGTTCACTCTGTCATCTCTGCTGTTCTGTGACCTTAATCTAAACCTTATAGAAGTCTTCTAATTATTACCAAATTCAGCATTTTGTGCCAGGAGTTGTGAGGATCACAAAAGAAGCAACCTCATTGTTGCCCCCAAGGAGCCTCTTGTCTAGTTAGAGACAGGGCTTATATCCACACACATTAGAGAGCAGTATGAGGCAAAGAGAAAAGGAACATTCTGCTTGTTAGGGGAGAGCCAAGCAAAAGGCGGTCACTTGCAGACTACAGTAGATGGAGAACACTATGAGGAAACAAAGGATCTGGACCACAGATGTCTTTGGTAGGTGGAAAGGAGAGAGGAGAAAAAACATTTGGTAAAAAAAAAAAAAAAATTCATTTCTCTTGCTATATCTTAGCTCCGTTACAGGTCCTACCCCCAAATTGAAAAGATACTCAATAATACCTCGTTAATTGATTGATTAAGGTATAAAGGTCTTTAAAGCTAGAGTGAGGAAACATGGACTCCATTCGCAGCTTTGCCACTAACTAGCTGTGTGATGTTAGGCAAGTCACATAGCTTTTCTTGGCATCAGTTTTCTCAATCAGAAAATGAGGAGACTGGATTTTAAAATACTCAATTCTCTTTGAGCTCCAAAAGCATATAATTAATTATCATTCAACCTAAGGAATCAAGTTGCAAAAGATTTTCTGGAAGAAATGAAGCCTGGGGACTTCACTGGTGGCGCAGTGGATGAGACTCTGTGCTCCCAATGCAGGGGGCCCGGGTTCAATCCCTGGTCGGAGAACTGGGTCCCTCGTGAATGCTGCAACTAAGAGTTCACATGCCACAACTAACGAGCCGGGGCTCCACAACTAATAGCCGGGGCTCCACAACTAAAGAGCCCACCTGCCACAACTGAGACCCAGTGCAACCAAATCAATCAATCAATATTTTTTTGAAAATAAAAGAAATCCTGTTATAAAAAAAAGAAAGAAATGAAGCCTGAAGGGATTTTAAAAAGAAAAATATCAACGAGCAAAGATGGAAAAAGAATTAATGAATCTTCATTTAATAATAAGGGTAACACATTAATGAAATTACATTGTAAGCCAGAACTTGTATTTTCAGCAAAAGTAAGGAAACGTAAAAACATGTTGCTTCCTAACTGGAGAGGAGACTGTGTGGGTGAGGCACTCTCCATTATCGCTCCAGAGTAAATATGTTCTCAGTGATGTGAATTTTCTGCTGTGACTTCCGCTCCAAGCTAGAAGTCAACAGGGACTTAGCAAAAGTTTCAATTTAGCTAAAATCAATTGGAAAGTTTAAAATCAATCGTAAGTCTTAGTTACTGAAATCAATTAAAACCTTCTCACAGAGTGTAATTTAGATAGTTCTCTGCTCAATATACCTTTTGGGGGGGAGGGGCCGGGTCAGAATGCCATAGTTTGAAAAATCCATCAATAGAATAAATATTTGAGCTCATTTTTCTTATCGTTCAGATTCCTATTTTACTGTAGAGCCTAAGGACACAGACTGTGTATTTGTACTCCTCCCTAGATTTTTATCTCATTGTGCACTGTTTTTTATCAATGAGAAGAAAGACAAAGGCTAAGAAGGGAGTGGAAGCACTCTGAACCTATCAGAGTTGATCCTTGGATCTTGTCCTCCATATGTAACGTGTTAGAAACACTAGAGGATTGGTGTGCAATCACTTATGGTGAGCCTGTCTTTACCCTCCACACCTTCCAGGAAGCTTGTCATAAAAAGATGATCAGAAACAATAAGATTGTCTTTCTCAGGAATTTACACTGGGAGATATGGAATGCATCAGTTGTTTGCAACGTCGACTTAAAAAAAAAATGCACAACATGAGAGTTGTGAGTTAAGTTTTATTTGGGGCAAAAGGAGGACTATAGCCCAGGAGACAGCAACTCAGCTCTGAGAAACTGCTCCAGAGAGACAGGGGGGAAGGTCAGAATATATGTGATTTTGGTGAAGGGAGAGTACATGCAATCAAGCACACATTTTTTGCAGAAGGTTTCTTCTAGTCTCGTGAAGCAGACGTCACAATGAAGGGTTTTACTGCTTTTCTAGATATGAGGAGACATAAGAATTGGGCTCATAAAATCAGTTCCTGAAAATATCTAACTGTCTGAAGACTTTTTCTGCCAGTTTTTCCCAGAGCACAGAGTGCCTCATTTCTGCTCTCCACCCTGAAAACCTTTCAAGGGGTGTTGGAAGTCAGCGGCTGCAACAAGCAGCGCATGATTTAATCCTTGTAGAGGCAGATGGCAAGTGCCAATTTGTAGCTGACAGAAGAATGCATACAGGGAATGTCAGAAGGTAGGATCCGGATCATGAGGGACCACGGCAAATTCAAATAGTGAGAAAGTAGAAACTGTGTAATAAAAGGTGTGTGGAGGGGAAGACAGAAGGCAGAGGAGAACGGAGCAGACTCTCAGAGCAATGCAAAGATGCCATGACTAAGGCTCCTCAGTCTAAAAGGAGTAAGTTCCCAGAATCACCTGTCACCTCCCATTTCAGTTCAGACCACCTGGGTCCTAACTACAGATGACCACTTTCCCTGCAAGACCCTACTCCTTGAAACCAAAAAGCCTTAATCAACACAGTAAAAATATTAAATGCCCTTACTTACATTCAACAAATAAATCCTGGAAGTAGGATATACTTAGTAACATCTTTTGAACTCTGATGGCAGCTCAGTCCAATCACCTCATTTTACAAATGAGAATAATGAGGGCCAAACAGCAAAACAATGTAGGCAGTGCCATAGTGCTGGTTACTGTCACCCGGCTGAAATCTAAGTCTCCTATGATGGCAGCTTCTAAAATGGCTCCCAGGGATCCTCACCCCCTGGTATTCATGCCGTTGTGTGATTCCCTTCTTGAGTGTGAGCTAGACTTAGTGACTTGCTCCTGGTGAATAGAATGCGGCAAAAGTGATGCAGTGTCACTGCAGTGATTCGGTTATAAAGGGCTGTGACTTCCACCTAGCTTTTACTCTCTCCCTGGCTCTTCTTGCTCGCTCACTTTGATGAAGCCAGTGGTCATGTTGTGAACTGCCCTATGGAGAGGCCTGCATGGCAAGGAAATGAGGGCTGCCTCCGGTCAAGGGCCATGCAGGAGCTGAGGCCCACAGTCCACGGCCCACCAAGAACTGAATCCTACCCACAACTGTGAGTGAATTTAGAAGCCAGCAAGCCTTGAGATGACTTCACTCTCAGCCAGGACTTTGTTTTTGACCTTGTGAGAGATTCTGAGCCAGAAGACCCAGCTAAGCCATGCCTGTATTCCTGACTCACAGAAATTATGGGGTAACAAATATTTGTTTTATGAAGCTGCTTAGTTTCGGGGTAATTTGTTAGGCAGCACTAGATAGTTAATACACCCCAGTGCCCAGATCAGTGCTTTTTGCTGATGCCTGCAGAGTCAACAGTAGCCATGCTTGCCTCCAGCTGAATGAAAGCTATGCCTGTGATTAATCTATGATCCTAACACCAAGTGATTTCACTGCTGACCCTGGCATGGAAACAATATTAAAATGACAGTGCATCAGGTAAAGCTCAGGTGTGAGATTAAAACAAACAGAAACAAAATAGAGTTGCTGTTTCTAAAGTGACTGCAGATTTCTGTGATCTGGAGGCACAGACTCAAATTATCTACAGCTGCCCCTTAAACATTTCATCAGTAAATGCATAGCAACAATCTTGTTCCTGGTGATGTTCACAGTGAAAACAAACACTTGATTGATTTTTCCCTCCAATAGAATGAATTATCCATGTTCTTTGTCAAGGTGGGCAAACATGTGTGCATGTGGTATGGGGAATATGCACATCTTTCTTGTGCAGTAGAGAGAGTTATGGAAAACTAAGATTTGAATTGCATTTGCAGAGACTTTGATAGCTAACAGCACCACAGTATAAATTAACTGAATGAAAATTGCTCAGGGAGAATAATTGTATCATTCTTTATTCATCCATCTATTCATTCAGTTATTCCCTTGCTTATTCAACAAATACTTATTATGCATCTACTATGTATCAGGCAATATTCAAAGGTCCAGGAGATCAAACTATGAATAAGATAAATTCCCTGGTCTCTTTTCACTGGATGCCAGTAGCAACCCTCTCCTCACTCCCACAGTTGAGATAACCAAAAATGTCTTCACACATTGCCAAGTGTCCCCTGAAGGTCAAAAACACGCCCCCGTTAAGAATCACTGAACTAGAGTTCTTGGGGCCAAGGAAAAATCAACTGACATCCCAAGTATTTAAACATTTCACAGAATAAACTTACAAGAAAAAAGAGCTCTTTTGCTGTACACCAGAAAGTAACACAACATTGAAAATCAACTATACTTCAATAAAATAAAATTTTTTTAAATAAAAAAAAAGCTCTTAGCTCTTGGGATCTCATTTCAAATATATCAATATTACCCTTTCGTGGTATTGTTAATATAGGAAGGTCCAGATTTTATAGAATAAATAAATCTTTAAGCAAGTTTAGAGTTGGTTGTGACCTCAGGTATGTAAAAATTATGAAGCGTTAGACCAAAGCTGCACGGCTGTCTCAGTCTACTCAAAACTTCCCACGCCAACCTCAGCTTGCTCAGCGTACTGCACCAGAAACTCTTAATGCCTGTAAATGCATGTGCCCTTGTGATATCTGTCTCCTTTTGCTTTATGAAAATTGATCTTTTCTTGGTGGCAAACTTCCAAATATTCTAATGCGTTAATGTGCTATTCACCGATCTAATACGGAGATTTATCTTCAGAGATATGCTCCCGAGTCTTCACTACTAATTTTCTTTCTGTTTTGATTTAACCTATGTCATTGATAACTTTTCTTTTCCTTGAATACCTCTATTCTGGAAGTTCTCAATCTTGACTTTGTAGGAGCCCAGTTACATCCAGTTAGAAGGGGGCATGGGACTGGAGGAAGGCAAAAATGACCAAATAAAGCTAATTCAATTCCCCTTTGTTTATATTATAGGGAGAAAAAATAATTTTCCTTCTACCCTTCTAGCTTCTTGGCCGAGGCCTTCTGTAATAAAAGACAGATTAACGAGAAAAAACAAACAGAACTTTAATAACATATATGCCTCCTGTATTACATGGGAGAGACCCAGGGAAACTGAGTAACTCCTGCAATGGCCCAAACCACCACCACCTTCAATACCTTTCTTTTGTCAGCTAAAGACCAAAGAAAGATGTTGGGGGGCGGGGAGAGCGGCAGTTATGGAAGGTGACCAGGAAAAGCACAGTAAACAAGGTTATGGTTGTTATGCAGACTTAAGTCAGTGCCTTCTCCATTGGTAAGTTCCTAGAGATTTAGTCATACTCCTGGGGAGATGTAAATGTCTTCCTGGGGAGATGTAAATGTCTCTCACAAAAGAGTAACTTTCACTTGGTTTTTAGAGCTTCTCCTGTGTCTGCAATTTCTTAAAAACATCCAGCTCAAGATAATCCTTAAACCAAAGAGCCATATTTAAAGGTGTTATATTCTGCTCCCCTGCAATATGAACATAATTTTTTTAAAGGTGAAGATTTAAAATTCTCATGTCAAATGCTGGCAGTTTTCTTCTTCAGAAAACTTGGGAGTTACTAACTCTACACATAAAAAGTATAATTTAAAAACTTAAGGAAAATTTGGCATTTAAAAAAATCTGTGAACACTTATTTAATGTGGACTCTGTATAAGACCCTAAGATAGGTAGTGGGGATACAAAGATGAGAAGACAGACCGCTGAGTTCGGTGTAAAACGTGGCAAAGGAGAAAACAAATGGCCTAGAAGAGCGTCCCAATGAACCTGGCACACCCTTCCTTCCACACTTGAGCCTTTTGGTATTAGGCAGTGGGCTTCAAGGCAAGACCAAGCCTGGGGAACTGGTCTTTAATGGTTGTCTTGATGGAATCTCAAGAAACTTCAAAACTTGTAAGAAGCTGGAAACCTCTTTGGATCATATACTCATTAGCAAGGTTATTTCTTCTTTAAATCCAGGACTTTTAAGTATATCTATTCCTTCATTAATTAATTCCCTGAAAATCCCTGCTGCTAAGTGAAAAGCCATTAAAATTTTAAAATCTTTAATTCTTTTAATTTTTTTAAAAAAGTATTTATTTATTTTTAAATTTTTTATTTTTGGCTGTGTTAGGTCTTTGTTGCTGTGCGAGCTTTCTCTAGTTGCGGCTAGCCGGGGCTACTCTTCGTTGCAGTACGTGGGTTTCTTACTGCGGTGGCTTCTCCTATTGTAGAGCACAGGCTCTAGGTGCGCGGGCTTCAGTAGTTGTGGCACGCGGGCTTAGTAGTTGTGGCTTGTGAGTTCTAGAGTGCAGGCTCAGTAGTTGTGGCGTACAGGCTTAGTTGCTTCGTGGCATGTGGGATCTTCCCAGACCAGGGCTGGAACCCGTGTCCCCTGCACTGGCAGGCGGATTCTTAACCACTGTGCTACCAGGGAAGTCCCACTTCTTTTAATTTTAATGAGAATTATAATGCCTTCCATCCCAATCCAAGATACCCAAACACAATTTCACAAATGGAAATATATGTCAATTCAATAACAAAAACAACTTTATATAACAAAAACAATTTGAAAGTAAAACTATGCAATTTGTATGTAATATATTATAAAATGAAGATTTATTCATATCTGTTCTCAATGACATTTTCTCACTATAAACACTATAATGCCAAATAAAATCAGTGGGTACAGTTTTGTCTGAAATTGTAATGCTGAAAATTTACTTCGAATGGAGTTTTCATTTATTGGTGTTTTGGTTTTTTGAAAAATCATAATTCTGAAAAAGAAAAGAAAAGAAAGAAATTGTCTGAATGGTGGTGTAACTAAAGAAAGGCCATTATGGTGAAAAGTCTTAACTGACCAGTCATTTATGTGCCAGAAGCCTGTACATTATCTTCCCCATTTATGATCACATAGGTGCTACATCACTACCTCTAGGATGTAATGTAAGAGGACACAAATCTTCAGATCTTGGCAGCCATCCGTGGGGGAGGGGGCCACATCTGCATTGTGATGACTGAGGTGAATTTGACCTTGCCCTCCACACTTTATCTGTTACCTACTGCTCAATAACAACCAAATCAATTAAAAGGTTAACTCCGTAACTATATTTGGCCTCCTATAGAGTCTTCACAGGTATGATTAAAAAATCATCATAGGTAATCATCCCATCCAGCAAATCAAGATAATTCAAGTTCATGCCTAAGATAATTTTTCATAGGAAGTTCAGACACCAGGTAAAAAGTGATCAGTTTTGAGTTGCAAATGTCAAAGTAACTTGAAAATAGACTCAAGGGACAGCTTCCTTCCGTGATAGATACTGCTATTACCTAAGAATTACCCCAGACACATTTTGTAACCGTTATTGTTCCTCCTCTTCTTTCTTCTTCATCAGCTCTCTTCTCTTTACTGGGTGCATTCTATAAATGCACATAGTGCAAAGTATTTGACAGTTAGAGGACCTGCAGTTTTCCAGGCTTTGCCAATGAATCCAAAATCTCATCAATTATACGTTGCACCATTATTTATTTAACACTAAGAAAGAAAAAATGGTTCAAATTAAGTTATGACATAGTGCTTCCTAATTACTTTGAAATTTTATTGTATAATTTTTGAAAGAAATTTTTAGACTTAGATTTTAAATATAGATTTTAAGAATGCTTTGCTCTTTTGCATACATCAAAAGGGACGTATGAACGAAATGAACTGATTTAATTCCTAGGGATTTTTCAAATTTATTGCCAAACTCTTTTTTTTTTTTAATTGAAATACAGTTGATTTACAATGTTGTGTTAGTTTCAGGTATACAGCAAAGTGATTCAGTTATACATACATATACTGTTTTTTTTTTTGGCTGCGTTGGGTCTTCGCTGCTGTGCGCAGGCTTTCTCTAGTTGCAGCGAGCGGGGGCTACTCTTTGTTGTGGCGCGCGGGCTTCTCACTGTGGTGGCTTCTCTTGTTGCAGAGCACGGGCTCTAGACGTGCGGGCTTCAGTAGTTGTGGCACACGGGCTCAGTAGTTGTGGCTCATGGACTCCAGAGTGCAGGCTCAGTAGTTGTGGCACACGGGCTTAGTTGCTCCACGGCATGTGGGATCTTCCTGGACCAGGGCTTGAACCCGTGTCCCCTGCATTGGCAGGCGGATTCTTAACCACTGCTCCACCAGGGAAGTCCCATGGATATACTTTTTCATAGTCTTTTCCATTATGGTTTATTACAAGATATTGATTATAGTTCCCTGTGCTACACAGTAGATCCTTGTTGTTTATCTATTTTATATATAGTAGTGTGTATCTGTTAATCCCAAACTCCTAATTTATCCCTCCCTCCCCCCTCTTTCCCTTTGGTAACCATAAGTTTGTTTTCAATGTCTTTGAGTCTATTTCTGTTTTGTAAATGAGTTCATTTGTATCATTTTTTTAGACTCCACATGAGTGATATCATATGATATTTGTCTTTCTCTGTCTGACTTACTTCCCTTAGTATGATAATCTCTAGGTCCATCCATGTTGCGGTAAGTGGTATTATCTCATTCTTTTTTATGGCTGAGTAATATTCCATTGTATATATATGTACCACATCTTCTTTATCCATTCCTCTGTCGATGGACATTTAGGTTGCTTCCATGTCCTGGCTATTGTAAATAGTGCTGCTATGAACATTGGGGTGCATGTCTCTTTTGTTGAACTCTTTTGAGTTAATTTTCAACACAGCATTTCCATGTCTATGTTTTGTTTTTATATCTGTGTTATACCATAGAATACATATGATCTTGTCTTACGTGCCATTGAGAGCTTTAGTAATACAGCATTTCTTAAGATGATACTTCACTATTATCCTCGACATTTTCTTTCAAGCTGCCAGTTTGGAAGAAAATTCTGCAAATGCAGATGTTGGTACAGTCTTGCTTGGGAGATATAGGTAAAGCTTTCTGCATAAATGTGAATAACAAAACGTAACAGAATTTCATCTACCTATGATTATCTTCCTTTCCTATATCCCATAAAGCACATGGCCATTGCATTGAAAGAAAATGTGAAATTGTCATCACTCTTTCAATGACAGCTATTTGTTTCCCTGATATCAAACTTACACCCTGGTGCTGTTTCTTGGTCAATCTGCATTCACAGTATCTTAATGTCTCAATACGAAATCATAGAATAATCTATGGAAGATACTTTAAATGCCAGTTAAATTTAACATGTGTGGTAATAACAGTGTATATAAGTCAACTGAAATGACAACAACATAAACACAGTGATGGAGCTGGTGCCATAAATAACATGACAATGACCACCTACCTGGCTGCCAATACTTGTAAGATACAACCAACCATTAGAAACACCTCAACTGCAAAAATGTTAAAATGGGGAGGTGGGAGTGCATCGGAATTGATGAAATATGTAGATTGCAAATAAAATCAAGAATGTGTTTAGATTATTTCATTGAAGCCTCAGCTCCAGTGTTTACCATTCCCTCTATGTAGGGTCTCTAATGATTGCAAAATGAGAATGAAGAGAAAAATCTAGGGATTCTACCTACATTTTGCATAATTTAGATAAAACTATTCAATGTGCTTGTGTTTGCTAAGAACTGCTGCCTCTGTCAGCAAGGATTTAAATCCAACTCAGTCCTAAGTGTGGTTTAGGGAGCTTGATTTGAAGAGAAACATCTCATTTCAGAACTGTTTTCTCCTGGTTCCCTTCCTTTATTACAAAAGCACATCAAGGGAACCCTTCTTGCAGAGAAAACCCTTGAAATATTACTTAATAACATCTGAAATGACTCAAAACGATTCTTTAGGATTATGTGCATTTTAATAGGGAATTCCAAAAGTGAGAATGAAGCTTTCAGTACCCAGAAGAATTAATTTCTCAAAACGGATATGTATGCGGTGATGTTTTTGTTGGGAGAGATTTTCTAGCACACCTCATCCTTCTGCCTGCTCATGAGGATGGTCCAGCTGCCTAACAAGCATGAGGGTATGAGCTACAAATGCCCTCAGTGAGTAGTCTCACCAGGGTCAGTCCCTTGGACTGCACCACCAGGGAAGTCCCTGTGAAAGCATTTTAATGAATGTCCTTGGAAGGAAAATAAATAACTATACTATTAGTCGAAGGGAGGGTTAACAGTGTGCTTAAAAAAAAAAAAAAAGATAAAACCCACTGAAAAACTAACTCAAAACCCCCTGTATGGCAGAATGGCGATGACTTGGGAGAAGAAGTAGCAGCAGCAGTACAAAGTCCAAAGTGATAGCAGATGCAGAGCAGCTGACTTTGAGGGTGAGGTTTCAGGGCAGACATAGAAATGATAATAAGATCTTCTAACATAGCTCCAGTTACAAGTTAGGGGGCAGCTCTACTACTAAGGGCACTGTGAGAAGCCTGGCCAAACTCTTCAGTCCTCTGATAGCGATGGCCAGCAGCTGTGGTGAAATCAGTGATCACTTTCGAAATACCATGCTCTGGGACTTCCCTGGTGGTGCAGTGGTTAAGAATCCGCCTGCCGGTGCAGGGGACATGGGTTCGAGCCCTGGTTCGGGAAGAGCCCACATGCCGCAGAGCAACTAAGCCCGTGCACCACAACTACTGAGCCTGCACTCTAGAGCCCACGTGCCACAACTACTGAGCCCATGTGCCACAACTACTGATGCCTGCGTGCCTAGAGCCCGTGCTGCGCAACAAGAGAAGCCACTGCAATGAGAAGCCCGTGCACCGCAACAAAGAGTAGCCCCTGCTCGCGGCAACTAGAGAAAGCCCACATGCAGCAATGAAGACCCAACGCAGCCAAAAATAAATAATTTTTTTTAAAAAAGTCCCATTTAAAAAAAAAAAAGAAAGAAATACCATACTCAAATTTCTACCAGGTATCCTTGAAAGGGATTCGTATCTCTATAGTAAAGCTATTTATAAAGTATTTATAAAATAATAAATAAATATAAAAGAATATTTGTAAAATAATTTCAGTTGACCAAAGAATGTTAATGCCTGCTGATGGTTCTTTGTGGTGTAATGAAAGTAATATCAACACAACAATAAATGCAAGAAAGGACAGAGTTCTTCACTGTTAGTCAGTTATATATGAGGGTGTGATGTGTGCTCTGACCCCAAACAGGAGAAGAAGATTGGAACATAAAATTAACTTATGATAGTTACAGCCCTACAAGCAGAGGCTATGTTTTGATTATATTTTCTCTCTTCACCCATAAATTCACTCTTTGAGCTATAGCCAGTTCACATACAAGACAATCTTCTTCTGATTAGTTTTTACTTTGTTCCCCCAAAGCTACATCAAAAAGGTACCAAGTTAGATGAGGAAGCCAGGCCTAATGGCCTAATAGCTTCACACTGAAGGAGCTACATGGATTCCAAAAGCTAAGAAAAGCAATCCTGGGTTTAGGTTTTTTTCTTTTAGAGATCAGATTCAAAATCCAGTAAGATTCTTCATGATGTTATTTCGATTCTGCTGTGTACCTAAAATGGTGACTCAGTCTGTAGCCCATTAGACAACACCTGAGCTAAACCTTCAGAGCAATCAGAAAATGGCCCCAAAGTTTGAATAACAATCATTTAAAAGTATATATCGAGCTCCCCTTATAATCTAGGCACAGACACAAGGGACATGGAAGAAAACAAGATGTGTTAGTAATTTTTTTAATATAATAAATCGCTTCAAAAATCTCAACAGCTTGCCACAATGAACACTTGTTTTATACTCGTGGGTTTCAAAGTTGGCTGTCATTTCAGTGATCACGGCTCAGGTAGGCCGGACTCCACACAGTGCTCCTGTCTGCTCCACATTGTAGGATTCAGTCTGAGAAAGCAATGACTCTCTGGGCCGTGCTCTTCTCATGGAGGGTAGCAACTCAAAGAGCCAATTACTGATTTATTGCTCTCAACTCCAACTTCACCCTTCAGTACCTGCTTTGCAGTAGTAGACCGGACTCTTTCGTCATTTGTCCTGTACAGTAAGCTTTGTCAGTGGAGGGAGACTTTCAGGAGGAAGGGGGCTTCTTTTCCTGCATCCAGTGTGCTTTTACTTTTTCTTGCAGAGTACATGTGTGTAGAAACATCTAGTAGGGCTCTGTCCCAGCTCTGTGCTCAGAGTGCACCATCACTCAGTGATTACACAACCTGGCACAGGGACCTACATGGCATGACTCTCCTAATGTGGACACTCGTATACTCTAGGCCTCATGCTGGCAGTGGTGCCCCAGCTCTCTCTGCATACCCACTTGTGAGCCTTGGCTCACTTGTACCCCTGAGGGTGTTTCCTTCAGCCTTCTCAACACAGACACCACGTATCACTGGCTTTGTACCACCTTGCTAGTGAGTGGGCTCCAGATACGCTGACTCACTCTGTGCTCCTGCCCATCACTCTCAGCTCACCTGTGCCCCCAGAGAGTTGTTTCCTGATACCTGGTGATTGTGGCCCAGCTCTGGCCAGGGCAACCCAGCAAATATCTCCACCATCCAAAGGGCTGCAGCCATACCCTCTCCACTGAGATCTAAACCTCTCCTTGGGAAGCAGCCTTATTCCAAGTTTGTCCTTCCTTGAGGTAGTCTTTCTTATCCCTGGGGTATCATTTAGAGTTCCCATTATGTCTATGATGTCTATCATGGTTTAATAATTCATTATACTAAACTTTCCCTATTCAAATCATTATTTTTCCTGATTGGATCCAGACTGACATACTGTGCTTTTTAATGCTTCAGTTCAGAACTGGTACGTTATCATTTCTGTCCACATTTCATTGGTCAAATCAAATCATACGGCCAAACGCAAGTTAATGAGGCAGGGATATGGTCTCCACTTACTTCAGTGGGAGCTGCTGCAAGGTTGCGTGGCCACAGGCATGGGTGTGTAATTCTATTACAGGGAGTTACCAAGGGATTAGAAACAATAATCCAACGTGCCATTTGGAACCTGCTTAATGGAGCTTATTGGGGAAGGAAGATATTAAGAAATTCCTGGGAAAATAAGAGCTATGAAAGGAGAATATAGAACACTGGGGGAGAATGTAATCTGTAGCATCATAGCAGTTCATATCTCAGTTCAGCTTCTTTAGCCTCAGCTGCAAGCTTGGGTCTTCACCATGCGTGTGATGCAGAGTCAGATTGTGAGTGGGGTTTAAATGTAGAATTTGAAGTTTACCTACTCTGGCTTTCTTTTTTCTAGGCCTTCCTGGACTTTCCAACAGCCATGACCTCCCTGAATTCTGTCCTTTGGTTGCCCAGGTCAGAAAGAAAGCAGGTAAAGACAGCACCACACTGTGATTACAGCCTGTCATTTTGCCATCTGCAAAAATTGGGAACTCGCAATGTGTCAGTCGTTCCTTCCAAATTTGAATGTCCTTGCAAAATCTGCCTATCTTGCTTTCTTATGCAGAGCTTTCATCTAGTTGATTTTTGTAATTTGTCCAGAATTTATGGTTGTTATCCACAAGAGATGGCGTCTGTTAGGAGTTTATGCCAACATATGAGAAATGAAACTTCAGCACTAGATATTCAGATATGAATTTAAAAAGTCACTTGTCTCAAAGAGCTTAAGTCTAATAGAGTAAGCCTACAGATAAACAAATAACTTATAACACAAGATTATGAAGTGCAACATTGGACATATAGTCAAGGTATAAGGCTGACCAAAAGAGAAAAAGAAATCAAGAACGCTTTGGAGGGAGGACATCTGATCTGATCAGGAGTCAGGAAGAGCCATGGGGAATAGCAAGTTTGTGCAGAGTTAGAGTGCAGAAGGCAGGACTGGGAGCGGCAGAAGGGATCCAGACCATGACCTGACATTTATATAGCGTGTCCCACGTTTCAAATTACAATCATATCCATTATCTCATCTGATGTTTAATGAATCCAGTGAAGTCAGACTGTCGTGCCAATAGAAATATTTTCCATTTTCTTGAAATGAATCCAAGCTTAGATCATTTCTACTCAAAGTAGAACAAGATTTTAAAACTGTCTTTTATGTGAGAAAAAGAATGTACATATTAACCCCATGTGGGAATTGAGAAGAATAATATTCTATCCATTCAAATTGCTTCTAAATGTTAATCAAATGTGACATTGGCTCCCAAGATATGTGCAGCATCATGTCACCCTTTCTAACAGAGAAACGTTATTGTTTTAAAATCCTGCTAAAACTCCCCAGAGAACAATATTTCCTTCACTTTGTGTTTTCCATTCTCTCCCTAGAAGAAAGTTACAATAACATTGTCTTAGTCTTTTTTCCACACACGCACGCACGCACGCACGCACGCACGCACACTCCTCATTCTGCAAAACTTGAACCCTATTTTAAGGGTCAGTTCAAGACCTACTCTTCTGCTTTCCATCCTTTTCCTGAACTCCCATTTCTTATACTCTGCAGTAGCTCCCCAACCTGGCTGTGAACCCTAATTACCCGGGGGTCTCCTTCAAAATAAAATTTTTTTCTGGGCCCCACTTGAAATTCAGTCTCTGGAGTTGGTCTGCATTTTGAAATTCTCCAGGTGATTTTAATGTGTCCCAGCACCCATCAACTGGGAACCATTAATTAATACGCATTACATGATTAATAATTAATTGTTGCCTGGCTAATTTATGTAGCTTGGCCTGTGTTCTATATCACGACTTCTCAACCTTTAAACTGCGTGTGCGTCACCTAACTATCTTGTTAAAATGAGGATTCTGATTCAGCAGATCTACGTGGGCTTCAGATTATGCGTTGCTAATGAGCTCCCAGGTGGTGCTGATGCTGCAGGTCCAGGGACCACACTTTGCGTGCTCAGCTTGTAGGTATTGAATACTCTGGGATTGGGGTCTCTGCTTTCAGATTTCTTTCCTGTTTCAAATGATACAATCACTAAATAGTCAATTCAAGGCCATTGTTTAAAATTATGTGCCTTTTATCCAATGCTATTTACAATTATCCTCCTTGATACAGCTTTACAAAGTGATCCACCCATTTTTTTTTCCTAAAATTTTCTACCCTTTCTCTCAGGATCTCAATAATGAAGATTCTATTACCACTTAGGGAAGTATTTAATCTGATATTCCTGTTAAGAGGATTTAATGTGGAAGGAACACACAGCGATGCTCATACTTAAAGACACATTTTAAATCCTCTAGTGGAGTCCTTCTCAATGCAAAATCTTCAAATTCAGTTGCATCAGAATCACCTGGGTGCCTGTTACAAAGCTACTTTCTGTACTCCATTCAGACCTCCTAAGGAGAATCCTTGGGGGAGGGGTTTAGGAATGCCTTTTAAGCAAGCTTCGCAAGAGCAAGCACATTGAAGTTTGAGCAACACTGATCTAAGCCAGCCTCCTTCTTCTGACAGCAGTCGACATTTATTTTGTACATACTCCCTGCAGGCCACTGTGCTGATCACCTTATATGACAGTTTCATTTCATTGTAACCCTCATAACAACCGTAGGAGATAGTATTATTATTTGAGGAAACTAGAGAGGTTAAGAAAGTTACCCTAGGTCACACAGTTAATGAGTGTCAGAGTTGAGTCTTTTTTTTTTTCTAATATTTATTTATTTATTTTGGCTGTGCTGGGTCTTAGTTGCAGTATGTGGGATCTTTGTTGCCACGTGTGCGATCTTTAGTTGCCACATGCAGGATCTTTTAGTTGCGGCATGTGGGCTATTAGTTGCAGCATGCAGGATCTAGTTCCCTGGCCAGGGATCGAACCCAGGCCCCCTGCATTGGGAGTGTGGAGTCTTAACCACTGGACCACCAGGGAAGTCCCCAGAGTTGAGTCTTGAACCCAGATGTCCTGGCAGTCTTTCTATTGTATTTACTTTCTTGTGTGTGTGTGTGTGTGTGTGTGTGTGTGTGTGTTTACTTTGTAGTTCCCTTCTCCTACTATAAACTGTTTCACTAAAGGGTTCTTTCATATATTCCCTGCCTCTATCCCATTCTTAGAAATAATCAAAAGAGAACCGCGAGCCACCAGCACTGAGGGCCACTCCAGCTCATCCCTTGCTCCATAGCTGCTCTTTACCTTTAGCTCAGCCAGCCCCACCCTGCAGTTCAGGCTGCTCGTTTACAAAGCTGGGGCAGGGATGATTTGGTTTATTAAGGATGTTAAAGGATAATGTTCAAAAAAAGCAAAATCATGACTCTCATACAAATGGAAAATGAAAAAGTGGCACATATTTTTTATTGAACTCATTAATTGACAGAGAACTGGAAAAGACGTTACAAAGAAGGCAAAGAACCACAAAATTCTATACAGTAAAGGAATGTTGAAATGAATTTGCAAAAACTGGTCTAATCATTGGACAATAATAAATTGCATTCCACTGCACAGAGCTAGTTTGTACTTCTGTGGACAAGAATTATTTATGTTGTCATAAGTTTTCTGCTAGTTAATTTCTGTCTCTTCAGAGTCTTAGCCTTGTCAAAGGCAAAGGCCTATGCACTGGTAGGATGAGAGAATCCTGAGACTCCAGCATTCCATTGAAAGGATACTCAATAATTTCTTTTGCGCATTCCAAAGTCTTACACTTTTCCTTATACTCTCTCTCTCTCTGCCTCCTAGAGATCAGACTAATCTCTAAGAATGGTTATTCATGGTCACAAAATAAGGCTGGTCTCAGAAGGTTTGGCCTGACTATTTACACAGATATCACAAGTATTAATTTACTATATAGGCCTTCCTAAGTTAACTTTGCTGGAAGTTTTCATAAGGAAACTCAGATTGGACTTTTAAAAGCCTCTATTATTTGCTACCTTGAAGCTAGGAAACCAAGCTGAAGAAACTCTGTATCAGATTTCACTTGCACTATCTATAAATTCTCCTCAAGGTCCCCCAAATGTACCAAGTTCCCTGGCCTGCAGGAAGTAACGTTCTTGATCTCATGTAAGGCTGGACGCTCTAAGTACTGTGAGCATTTTCCTGGGAGGGTTTTGTAGGTATTAGTTCCGGAAATAAAATCAATTTGAGTTCCATAAAAGTGTCTGGCCATACCTGATTCAATGAGCATAATTCTCAAGTATGATACTCCAGAGAATATCTTGGTCATCTAATTGTGTCTTCCAATTAATTCTAGTAATAAGGAGAACAGGTTCTTAATGAAACTATGCCATAAAAAATAAGGAAACTTAGTTGAAGTTTTGGGATTTGGGGGCAGTGGCAGAGAAAGGAAAGGTATCAGTTAGAATCAAGTATTATTTTAAATGTTATGGGTTACAAAAACATCCATCAACTGGTGCAAGAATAAAATGTGGCAGGGCTTCCCTGGTGGCGCAGTGGTTGAGAGTCCGCCTGCTGAGGCAGGGGACATGGGTTCGTGCCCCGGTCCGGGAAGATCCCACATGCCGCAGAGCAGCTGGGCCCGTGAGCCATGGCCGCTGAGCCTGCGCTTCCGGAGCCTGTGTTCCGCAACGGGAGAGGCCACAACAGTAAGAGGCCCGCGTACCGCAAAAAAAAAAAAAAATGTGGCAAACCTATACAATGAAATGTTATTCAGCAATCAAAAAGAATGAAGTGCTGATAGGTGCTACTGCATGCGTGAACCTTGAAAGCGTGTGCTAAGTGAAAGAAGCCAGACACGGCAGACCACACATATGATTCAATTTGGATGAAATGTGCAGAATAGGCCAATCCATAGGGCCAGAAAGTAGATGAGTGGTTTCTAGAGGCTGGAGTGATGGGGGTAATGGACAGTGAGTGACTGCTAAGGGGTGCGGGGTTTATTTTTAGGATGATACGTGTTCTAAAATTGACTGTGGTGATGGCAAAGTTCACTGTGTGAATGTACTAAAAACCATTGAATTGTATACTTTAAATGAATGAATTGTGTGGTGTGTGAATTACATCCCAATAAAACTGTCAGAAATGTTATAGGTTACAGACAGCTTAAGTAGAAAGGGAAAGGTCTTTCTTATATAATCTTAAGGGGAAAATATTTATAAATATCAACTTTATTTCAAACAAGTAACCACAATAAAAATTTTCTCATCAGTTCATTCACTCTGGTGTAATTAGTTCTTGTTCTGACTTGGGTCAATAGTGTCATGAGACCATCTGCTTCTTGACTAAAAAGAGTTCTGGAAATCCTGATCCAGTGCACTGGTATGATCTTAAAGTTATCTAAGCAATGCCATCAGAAGCCTGCACCTGACAGTCTTTCTTTTCAAAGTGTCAGTAATTTGAATTACCTGTTATAGTCCTTTTTCACAAGGCTCTGAGATGGTCCTTTTTTGTTGTAGACTCAAACATGACCTGTAGCTTACAGCAGAGTTTTCAAGCAAGAAATTCGAGTAAAATAAAAACTATCTGTAGAGCAAAAAGACTGTCACTGAAGACTAATGTTTACTGAAAATTTTCATATGTGAAAGGTCTGATGAGAATTCATAATAAGCATAATGCAACTGACTAGGAAATTAGATTATTTCCAGACCATGAAAAGCAAAGATAATAACTTTACATTTCATTCTAAAAATGTATACAAATGTCTTTAAGCATAATGATTATGCCTATTTTCAACAAAGTTAATGAATGTTACATTTGATGTGTACAAATGGATGAACACCAAAAAATGGATGAACATAATTATTCAGAAGGAAAGAAATCCTGAGATATGTAATAATCCTGAAACACAATAATCCTGAAACACAATGTATATAATATACTAAGACTATTGTAAGCATATACTAAGAGTATACCAAGAATATCAAGTTAAAGAGATTCAGTGAGTCTGGAACAGTTTTTTGATATCTATATTTTTATAAAATCCCATGGGTAAATCTGATATATATCCCCAGTTGAAATCCACTGTCCTAGAAGATGCTAGATTCAAACTAAAGAAACAAGGCTGTGGTCTAGTTGACTTTATTTTTTTTTTGGCTGTGCCTCGTGCCATGTGGGAAATTAGTTCCTGACCAGGGATCGAACCCATACCCCCTGCAGTGGAAGCACGGAGTCTTAACAATTGGACACGGAGTCTTAACAAGTGGACCGCCAGGGAAATCCCCCAAAGCATTCAATTTCTAAAAATACTTACATTCATGACATTTACTTAAGCACATTTAACCTAGGGAAGGTTGAGTATCTCTTCTTATTTGACTACTCTTCCCATGTAACTCACCAATGGTAACTAATAAAGAAACCTAATATTTCCAGCATCTCTCTTTTTGGAAGGTAAGAGAACAAACCTTTGTGATTTTTCCAGAAGCCCTCCAAGAAATCACAAAGATAGTTTTAGGTGTAAAATATATTCTGAAAGTTTTGTTTATCTTTTTTTGTATTAAGGATCTGATTTGGAGAAGGCAAAAGTCAAAGAAGTTGCCACAAGAGCCTGGGACACTTGATCAAGGTAGGATTATGGGTACCTGGGAAACAACATCTGGTTCTATATTTAATCAAAGTGGCAATAAATATTTTAAAATAAAAAAGAAAGTAACACAATTGTAAAGGATCTTAGTTCTTTCATAAGTAAAGAACAAGAAACCTTTATTCTCTTTTTTCCTTAAATAGTTGAGTAAATAAAGTCAACATAAAGTGCAGGAAATTATTCTGGTCACACACAATCTCTGCTATCTAGGAAAAAAAAAACCCTTCATGTTGTAGGCAAAGGCAGTAAGCAATAAGCCAAGGAAATACAGCCATTAAAATTAAGTACACTTTGTCAAGATTTTAACACGTTATAACTTTTTTTCAGGGCAAATAAAATTTACTTTCTAAGTTTTGTCCCTCATTAGCTCCTTCATAGTCTAGAACAACGTGACACTTTAAGACAGATCTTAGGGGCTCTGCAAGGTTAGCAACAGTTTTATTATAATTTTAAGATGATATTAGGTTAGGTTACAAAGAGACTGGGCTCTCATCTTAGGTACCTTCTCTTGCCCTCTCACCTACTCCCTCTGAGGGAAACCAGTTGCTGTGTTTTGATCTGCCCTATGGAGAGGCCTACACGGCATGGAATAGATAGATGCCTCTGTCTAACAGTCAGCAACAATCTGAATCCTGCCAACAGTCATGTGAGTGAGCTTGAAAGCAGATTTCCCCCCCAGTTGAGGCTTGAGATGACTATGTCCTTAGCTGCCTCCTTGTCTGCAGCCTTGTGTCAGCACCACCCAGCTAAGCTGCCCTCAAGTTCCTGACCCTCAAAAACTGTGAGATAAATGTTTGTTGTTTGAAGCTGCTATGTTTTGAGTGGGGAGAGGAGAATTTGTTATACAGCAATCAGTAACTAATACACCCCTCATCCCATCTCACGTGTAAGGTTTTTCAGGTTACAAAGACTTCCACATACTGATTTCATTCAATCCCCACAGTGGTCATTGGAATATTGTCCCCGTGCTCGCTTCAGCACCACATATACTAAAGTTGGAATATTGTCCCCGTTTTACAGATGCAGAGGAGTGGTCACCCAAGATTACAACTAGTAAATTCTAGACTGAGGACTAGGAAGATCTTGAGCATTTTAACTCTCAGCCCGGGCTACGTAGTTCTACTACAAGCTACCAATGTAAAGAGTGTCACTCCGAACCCATCTGTCAAGGCTGTCACTACAGTGAATTTCATATCTGTAAAACATTCACTAACATGACTTTCCCTAAGATAAATAGCCATTAAGTATGTTATAAAATACAGCAGAAGGGTCTAAAACAAAGCCACCTTTCCAATAAAAAAATAATCTATTGCCTTATAGAAGTGTTTGAATATCAGCTTTTTTTCCAACTAGCTGGCCCAATACAATCCAAAAAGGATTGGGCCAGAGAAAAATAAGAATTAGTATGCTTTTGTCTCAGATAAATTTCAACAGCAGTTCACTGATTATGGTAATAGTGCCCTGTTATGAAAATGTCCTAACAGAGCTCCTTATGTAAGGCATTTAAGTCACTAGGCAGATTATTTCCCAGAATGTCTTGAAATATTCAAGTAAAGACACTAAAATGATAAGAAATGTGGAATTCTTACTGAGGAGTATAATTAACAGGTATCTTTATCCAGTTCTCAGTTATCCACCTGGTGATCTGCCTCGTGAGTTTCCTGAGGGTGAAGACCTGAGCCTGTTCATTTATGGATATCACCAGCAGCATCATTTGCTTGGCACGCAAAAGGTGATCATATATTTTAATCTATTAATTGTTTAGTGGTTTTGAATCACATTTTACTCACTTCCCCACATGATACTTTCTCAGAAACATGCTTTATAGTGGCAGAGGAAGAATTAAAAATATCAATATTGAGAAGAGGGATATGAGGGGAAGGAGATGCAAAACAGTTTTATTGTTGCTCTTTCTTGGTAGCCATAATAATATATATTTTTAAAGAATATTATTTAAAGTTATAATAACAAATATAACCAAGAAAACAAAAATACTGACCTTGCTAAATATCAAAAGAACTATGATAGAAAGCAAAGAAAATGATGTAAAAGTTATGTCGATCAATATAACACCAAAATAGGAAAACCAAGAACAAATGTATCCGTCATATAAATACATGTAACTGGGCTTAACTCACATTAAAAACAGACAGATCCTCAGATTGGGTGACAACCCTATGCTCTATTTAAGATAACCCAAGACAGAGCAAGATGACCAAAACCAAAACCAACTGTCTTAGATCAGGCTGCTATAACAAAAATACCATAGACTGGGAGGCTTATAAACAAAAGAAATTTATTTTTCACAGTTCTGGAGGCTGGAAGTTCAAGATAAGAGTACCAGCATGGTTGGATTCTAATGAGAATCTTTTTCCAGGTTGCAGACTGCAGACTTCTTGTTTTATCCTCACGTGATGGAGAGCAGAGGGAGCTCACTGGGTTCTCATTTGCAAGGGCACTAATCCCGTTAATGAGGGATTCAACCTCATAGCCTAATCACCTAGCAAAGGTCCCACCTTCTAATACCATCACATTGGGGGTTAGGGTTTCAGTATATGAATTTTGGAGGAACATGAACATTCATGCAGTAGCACCAAATGTTACAGAAGACCCAAACTATATAATATGCTACATATGGAAATATATTCAATTGTACACACTGAAAATAGAGAATTTATTCTTCTTTTGAGTATCCAAGAGAAACTGACTACATATGATGTCACCAGAAAAATTCAATATCTTCTGAAAGACAGAATTGGTACAGGAAATATTTTCTGAACATATTGCAATAAAACTTGAAGTTAATTTAAAAAAATTTTAAGGCCTTTCACTTAGAAATTTTTAAAAAACTCATAAAAATAAATTTTAAAGAATTAACTAGCAAAAAAGTGATAAAGAACACACTACATATCAGTACCTATAGGCTAGAGCTAAATCAGTGCTCAGAGAAAAATTCATAAATAATTATATAAAAATAATAAAGTTTAATTAAGTATCCAACTAAAGAAATGACGGAATTAATAAAGAAAAATTTGAAAATAGTCAGAACCAAAATAAAACCAGTATTATTAATAAATAAATCACCAAAAAATGTTTGTGTTAAAAAGTAGAATTAAATGGGTAAATAACAAGCTAACCTAATTAAGAAAAATTGGGAAGAAATCACAAATCCACAAAATAAGAAATGACAAATTAGAAATAGCCACAGAGGGACTTTGCTGGTGGCACAGCAGTTGAGAATCTGCCTGCCAGTGCAGGGGACATGGGTTCAATCCCTGGTTCAGGAAGATCCCACATGCCGCAGAGCAACTAAGCCCGTGCACCACAACTACTGAGCCTGTGTGCCACAACTTTTGAAGCCCGTGCGCCTAGAGCCCGTGCTCCGCAACAAGAGAAGCCACCGCAATGAGAAGCCTGCACACTGCAACAAAGAGTAGCCCCCATTTGCCGCAACTAGAGAAAGCCCACACACAGCAACGAAGACCCAACACAGCCAAAAATAAATAAATAAAATAGCCACAGTGACAAAGGATTAGGGAAAAAGAAAGAAATTAAGAGATGGCTTTGCCAAATACCTTGCAAATAAAATCGGAAACCAAAAATAAAAAAAAAAGACTAATATTATACAAAAATTTAATTTACCAAAAACTGCCTTCAGAAGAGAGAGGAAGCTTAAACTGATTGATTTTCGTAGACCAACACAAGGTGTCAATTACTTTCACAGGGGAATTCTACAAAACCTTGGAAGAACAGACTATTCCAGTGATGTTTGTACTAATCCAAAGCTTAGAAACACAACATTTTCCAGATGGTTTTTATGAAGAAAGTATAACATTGGCACCAAAAACCTGAAAAAGATTGCAGTATGATCAGACTTCCTGAGTGTGAATTTCAGCTCTGCTACTGTGTAGTTTTGTTATCATAGATAAGTGACTAATGTCTTTGTGCCTCAGTTTTCTTATCTGTAAGGAACTTTCTAAGTCACGGACCACTGCTTGGTCCCATGAGGGCTCTTACGGGCACTGGCCTCGACTGTCACCCAGCAATGCAGCAGAGGACCCAATGGGAGTGGACTTGTGACACACCCCTGGGAATTCCAAAATATACTTGGAACAGGGAGGCTTTGCCTGAAAGAGAAGTGCTGTATTACAAAGGTGGAAGCAATGAGCAAATAAAATTTCCGTTGCTGTGACTTCATTTGTGTGGGCACAGATTGGCGAGGCCAAAGGTTATTTGAGTTAAATATAAGTATGCAAAGATATTCCCTTACACACGCTGGAGTTCAGAAAGAGGAACAGAGCTGGGACTGTGGGGTCTGGAAGGGTTAGAGACAGTGGAGAAGGAAAGGTGTGGCTCATCTCGGTTACTTCTCTAAGTACCTCACCAAACATGTCACCTCACATCTCAGAGCCTCAGGTTCCTCATCTTCAAAGTTAGGCTGATTAAACTGTTTATCTGAAGGATTGTTGTGAGCCTCAGATGGGGATGTTCTTTGTCCTTCCATTATCTCCCAGTCTGTCATCCCACTCCTGGCCTCCCTACCTTCCCTACCCAACTTGGACCAGTACTTCAAATTCCCTCATATCCCCATCCTATGATTATTTTCATACAGATTTTTTTTAAAGCCTCTGGGTTAAGGCCACAATTTGTACCTTCTGCTTATATACCCAGAGGTTGAACACTGTTGGCAGAAACCATACAACCACAAAGCTGGACGCTACTGCCTACTCAAGGATTCAGTCTCAGGGCCACAATACCATCCCTTGATCATTTCTCTTGTTCTTTCTCGTATTCCTCTCACATCTTCTCAGTGAACATCGAAAATTGCCACCATGCTCCTCAAGCCATTATTCAATCCATAAGCCCCACACTTTCAGCAGATGACAAAGCTTCTTCCTTGGTGGAGAGTGGTTGAGGCCCTCAGGCATGATTTCCTTCAACTTTCAGCCCAGCCTCCCCACGAGCACATCTTCAGACATGCCCACACTTAACTTCTGTCCTCCAGGCTCAGAAAGTGCTGCTCCCCTCCTCTTATTACCAACCAACCAGCCCTTCCACTTTGGCCGCCATCCACATGCCCTCCATCTCCTCCTTTACCCCAGGGTCCTACTCCCTCAGTCATACCTTCTCTTGAAAGGCTTTGTCTTGCTGCTGGCTCTTTCTCCCCAGCCAGTTAACATCCTAGAGGCTCTCTCTTCTTGAAATCCCTCTTTGAACATTTGTCCCTTGTATTGGGTTGGCCAAAAAGTTCATCTTACGGCAAAACCCGAACAAACTTTTTGGCTGACGGGATATTTACCATCCAGTCTCTCACCTATGCTTTTCATCTTTCCCACTGCTAGTTCCACTTCCTCACTTTCCATTCATGTCTCAACCCACAGCAGTCTGGCTTCTGTCTCTACCAAACTGCGTTATATAAAGTGACGGGGGACCTCCTCATTACCAAATCCAATGGACACTTTCCATCCTTTATCTTACCAGAACACTCAGTTCCTTCCATCTTACAATGAATTAGAAGGCAAAACAATCAGCTAAGAGTGAGAAAAGAGATAGTAGTGGCTTCTCAAAGAAACAGCCTTGTGAATCCATTTTTCAAGAGTGTATCTTAGCTAAACAGTCTTTCCACTAAGTTAGAAATGCAAGCAGCAACAGAAACCATGCGGCGTGCATTAAATTGACGAAAACAATGCCATCAATTTAATGACGGATTCTTTGAGTAATTTAAGTATCAAAACTACCAATTATCGGGCTTCCGTGGTGGCGCAGTGGTTGAGAGTCCGCCTGCCGATGCAGGGTTTGTGCCCCGGGTTCGTGCCCCGGTCCGGGAGGATCCCACGTACCGCGGAGCGGCTGGGCCCGTGAACCATGGCCGCTGAGCCTGCGCGTCCGGAGCCTGTGCTCCGCAACGCGAGAGGCCACAACAGTGAGAGGCCCGCGTACTGCAAAACACAAAAAACAAACAAAACTACCAATTATCTACTTATCTGTGACAATAAACAAGAATTAATTGGTGAAAACAGTGCTATTTAAAAGTCCTTGTGTTTTCACTATCACTGAAGCCACAAAAATCTCTTCACAAATTTTTATTTAAATAATGGAAGGCTTTTTCAGAAGACCAGAACATGAAAGTGTTAATTGACAAAGAAGCACAGGCCACCTTGTTCTCTGCTACCAGCTTTACAGATTTCACTAAATATCTTACAGACCTGGAACATGAAGTTCTACAGCTATAAGAAAAATCACATGAAATTGGAAATGACAATCTCTAGAACTATGTGGAAGTGCAAATTAACAATACAGCCCAGGATCTGCCCAAGATGAATAAGAAATGAAAGTCAATAGTTAGATGCACTTGGGGCAAAGTTAATAACAGAAATGCAATTAAGGGAGAATGTAATAAAAGAAAAGGTTGTTTAGGGAAAGTGAAAAGTAAGTGTCATTCTTAGATGAGCAGTTTAGATGTCCAGAGGAAGGGAACTGTTTGATTTCCATGCGCTTCCCTACCATGATATCCAGTGAAGAATCCTAGGGACTAATCACACAGATGAAAACAAGGTATTAGCAACTCATGAGGTTAAGGGAGGCAGAGGTACTAGGGAATCATATTCAGAAAGGATAGCCAAGACTGTAAGCCAATTTACAATGCCACATGGGTACAGACCAAGCATGTTAGATGCCAAGGTGACAGACCATGCCACATCTCACAGTTGTTGAGGATCAAGTTTCAGGGTGAGGTGTGTACAGCTTCTGGAAATTTCTAGCAGAGAACTGGCAAGAAGGCAGCCAAAGTAGTAGGGTATCCCATCAGCTACAGAGTGTGAGTGAGGGCACATCACATAGGAAGACCGAGGGACGTGCCTGAAAACAAAAACATCTTTGGATGGAGCCCTGGCATGATCCAAACTCTCACTTTCAAGGATTTTTTTTTTTTTTTTTTTTGCGGTACGCGGGCCTCTCACTGTTGTGGCCTCTCCCGTTGCGGAGCACAGGCTCCAGACGCGCAGGCTCAGCGGCCATGGCTCACAGGCCCAGCCGCTCCACGGCATGTGGGATCTTCCCCGACCGGGGCACGAACCCGCGTCCCCTGCATCGGCAGGCGGACTCTCAACCACTGTGCCACCAGGGAAGCCCTCAGTAATTTTTTAAGACCAAATCTGGATCCCATGTTGGAGATTGTATTAGTTTCCTATAGCTACTATAAGAACTTACCACCAACTTGGTGGCTTAAAAGAACATTTATGCAGATCCTCATCCTCCAAGATTTTTGTTCAGAAGCCTAGACTGTAAGGAAGCCTTCCAGGTGATTCTGATGCAGGTGCTTGTAGATCACATTTTAAGAGACACTATTATTGAGTACTGATGGGCACGGTGACCTTTAGGATTTCACCAAAGTGTTTGGAAACAAAACTTTCTAAATTAAAAAATACATACTCTTGGCTTAAGAATAATTTTGAAAATAGAAATTAAGATTTCAAAAGCACAGGTCAGAATTATGCAATGCGGCTTTGCAGTTATCAGAAGCTGTGTTAAGCAGGGCTACTGCAGTGTGTGAGATAACACGAGATGAACAAACAGTGATTAATAACATTTAAGAGAGGCTGGAATCAATAGGTCAGTTATAATGGCTATTCTAGTTATAGTAACTGAGTTAGCATATGATTTACTGTTACTAGATCAATAAGGATGAAGGGAGTCTTTAAACGTTTAGGCAAGTGTGTATGTGAAAAGAGGCTAAAACATAGGACCAGATAAAGAAAAAATACAGTAGAAAATTTATTCAAGGACAGTTTTTTCTCAGAGAGATTTTGTTGCATTGCTGTGATACCAGTTGTCTTGAAAGCAAAACCAAGCTTGAAGGTTCTCGCTTGTTAATATATCACGTACCTATACTTGTAAGTGCATTTTTCAAGTAAGTTTAGCACTTGATGAAAAATCAGAAAACCACTTGACTGGTGATTTGTATTGAAAGGGATCTTTTGCACTGAAAGGGATCTGTTTTATTTGACACAACACAGACAGTGACGGTAACAGGTTAGAGCATTTTGAAAGAATGGGCAAGATTGGCATGAGAAACTATTTATCATCTCTGTTCCAGAATCTTCCACAGTTTAAAAAACGTTTTTGTATTGACTGTTTTATTTTTTAAATAAATTTATTTATTTATTTTTGGCTGGGTTGGGTCTTCGTTGCTTTGCGCAGGCTTTCTCTAGTTGCAGCGAGCGGGGGCTACCCTTCATTGCAGTGAGTGGGCTTCTCATTGCAGTGGCTTCTCTTGTTGCGGAGCTCGGGCTCTAGGTGCGCGGGCTTCAGTAGTTGTGGCTCATGGGCTCAGTAGTTGTGGCTCGCAGGCTCTAGAGCGCAGGCTCAGTAGTTGTGGCGCACGGGCTTAGTTGTTCCGCGGCATGTGGGATCTTCCCGGATCACGGCTCGAACCCGTGTCCCCTGCATTGGCAGGTGGATTCTTAACCACTGCGCCACCAGGGAAGCCCCTGTATTGACTGTTTTACAGGACAGGTGCTAAGAAATGAAGTAACTAGATAGTTAGTGGGAAGCAGCTGCATAGCACAGGGAGATCAGCTCGGTGCTTTGTGACGGCCTGGAGGGGTGGGATAGGGAGGATGGGAGGGAGGGACACACAAGAGGGAAGAGATACGGGAACATATGTATATATATAACTGATTCATTTTGTTGTAAAGCAGAAACTAACACCATTGTAAAGCAATTATACTCCAATAAAGATGTAAAAAAAAAAAAGAAATGCAGTAACTATGTTGAGGCAAATTACACAAAGGCAGATTCTAAGAAGGTTGTTCAGGAATAGTTGTTTTTAAAAGATGACAGTAGCGGGACTTCCCTGGTGGGTCAGAGTCCTCTCTCCCAATGCAGGGGGCCCAGGTTCGATCCCTGGTCAGGGAACTAGATCCTCCATGCATGCTGCAGCTAAGAGTCTGCATGCCGCAATGAAGATCATGCATGCCACAACTAAGACCCGGTGCAGCCAAATAAAATAAACACATAAATAAATATTTTTTTAAAAAGATGACAGTAGCAAGTTGAATGGCAACCTCAGAACCTCAAGAAGCAAAAGAGGAGTGCCGTTTGTTTGTTTTATATCCAGGATGTTGCAGATGATTAACTGTTTATAATGAAAGAGAGGAGAGGATATTTGAGGAGAAGTTGGATAGCTTTGAAGATATCCCACATTTGGGTGTTTGCATTACCTGAAATCCTCTTACAAAGTGATCGGAACAGATCTGTAAACTGAACAACTCAATGTTAGGAATCATAAAATGTACATATCATAAACTTGACATTCACTTGCCAATCTTTTGCTGTAGGGGTCATGGCTTCTTCCTCCAGTGTAGGTCTGATTGGAATTCCAAGTTGTCCTACTGATGTCAAGAGACGGTATTAGGTGTTTGTTTGTTTTTTTAAATAAATTTTTTGTTTTTTATAATTTTTTTTTTTTTGGCCATGCCACACGGTGTGTGACATCAGTTCCCCGACCAGGAACTGAACCCGTGCCCCCTGCAGTGGAAGCAGAGCCCTAACCATTGGACCACCAGGGAATTCCCGGTGTTAGGTGTTGAGCGGGATTTTCTCCAGCTTTTTTTCTAAATCTTGAAAATTAAGTCCCATAGCTGAAAGCAAAAGGGATTAAGTGGGCCACACCTTCAGTTTACAAAAGTGGCCATGACTCTAGCTGACCATTTGCCTCAGGACTGTGGAAAAGAGCCAGTAGAGCTAGCTTCTATCCACTCCTCGCTAGACCCTGCTCCATGCAAATAGAAGGCTGGAAAGAGGAGAGAGGTTAACTTTGGGGGAAGAGTAGTGCTCAGGAAGAGAGGTGACTCCCCTCTTCTCCCTGTGAGGGGAGGCAATACCCCGAATAATTGGGGACCATTTTCAGGAAAGAAGGCTGACCTCACATTCCCGGGTTGGACATCTGCTCAGTTTACTGACCTGCCCTGCTGATACCCAGGTGGGGGAAGGAGCATTAAGGAGTAATGATAAGGGCTACCCTCTTGGAATTCCCCGTGTACGTGGAAGATGGATTTTGGCTGTCCCCAAAGGAGCTGTTTTGGTTTGAGACCCTACTTAGCAAGATCTGTTGAGACCCTCATCCATCTGTCCATGTTCAGCCTTTAAAGACTTAGTTACATCAGTAATGATGACCAACCTAGCTGAGAAGCACATCTTGCTGGGGAAAGAGACAATGTCTATTTTTCCTCTCCCTTTTCCCCATCCTCTCACCAGAGGGGTAAATGGGGAGAAAGGCAGGGAAATTGGAGAGCCACAGAGAATAAAGAGGAAAGCTTTAAAACAGATAAAAAGTTGAAGTTGTAACAAGACTGCTTTAAAAACTGGAATGAGATAGTTTTAAGGACCAAAAGTGATTAAGAAGTTTTACTATAAAAACGAGACTCCCAAAGGAGTGGCCAGAGCACAGTTGGTGGCAGTAACTCCAAAGTGAAAACTTTTTCACATTTGTACCCAACATATTGAAATTTTCACTTAAAAAACTTGAAGAATTGAATAATCTACTCCCATAATGCATAGCCTATTATTTCCAGTGGTGGGTTTTTTTCCTTAAGTGAGAACTTAGACTCCAGGGATGCAAACTCAGTAAGGCACACTGTGAAATTGTTTTGCTCCACTAACTCCATCTTTTACTTTTTTTCCATCCATGTCTAATTTGGCAGCAATTTTTAAAGCAATTTGCATTTATTGAGTTTTTCCAAAGGGATTTAAGTTTTCATAACAACAATGTTCTTTTTACACTAACTCCTTTGGTTCATGTAATATTTTAGTTGAATCAAAGAATTAGGAAAACAAGTTAAGTGGCATAAACAAGCTTGGGAGCCAATATAACTGATTCTTCAGAGGTAGACAATCTGAATGTTGTGAACAGAGTGATGGGCATATTAGAGATGCTTCTTCCCCTGACTCCTCTCTAGCGTGTCTGACCCTCCAGGTCAGACTGACTGGCCCACGGGACAGAGGGTGCTCACAGCTAGTCGGCTTCTCCTGCATATTTTAAAGCTGTGAGAGAAAACATTTTGAACTTCAGTAGGGACATCTGGGGTTACCTTGAATAAATGTAAACTATTTCCTTTAATCCACTAAGTAATCCGCACTCTCCCTGCTTGAGAATAATGCTTATTTAATATAAATTACTCACTTCTGATGATCGCCAAGGTAAAATGAATAAAATCTCCCTGAATGTAGGCAGTAGGAAACAACACCATCCCTCTCTGAGCAGTAGAAAAGAACACCATCCCTCTTTAGAGATCCTTCAACATGGCCCACCTCTATTTTCAACTTCATTTTCTGCAATTTCAAGCCCCAATTTAATCAACCTTAGGCAGTATGCAATAATATGTTAATGTCTCATTTTGTCTGCATTGATCTCTCTAGTAAAGAGAGCTGATATTAAGAGGCTATATTCAGATGCATGCCTATTATTTCTAGTTCCCATTCAAGAGTTTCGTCATTAGAGCTATTATCTTAATTTTACCTAGAATAGCTGTTCATTGTCTCTAGGAATCTGGTTTCTTTTCCACTCCCCTTTCAGTGGGAGTGACACAAATCTAATCTCAGTCAATTCAGGGGTTTCCTCCAAAGCACATTTTTAAGACCGAAGGTTCTTAAATATCACCAAGGAGATGAAAATGGGAAAAATCTGATCCTGAAGTTCCTCTGTCCTGAATTTTTCTCATCAGCAGATCGGCTGCTTGTGGCCCATTGTTTAGGACATGGGGATTATTTTGCTCCATTATCACTCCACTGGGGCACAATGATGGCACCTCCCTCTGAGGCCGCTGGGGCATCACCTGCCCAGACTCACCATGATTCTATTTCCTGTCACACCAGGAACAAACTTGCCAGCAGGGCTGCAAACACTTTTATTCCTGTCTTCAGAGTGTGTGTAAAAGATAGGAAGACATTTGGATTTCTCTCTTGCCCTACTCAGGATTAGTTAGAAGCCACTTTAAGTCACTTAGTTTTTGCAGCATTCATTCATCCAAAAATATCTGTTGAATGCATACTATATGCCAAGCACTACACAACGCAGTATGTTCCTGATGACCTAAAGATGAGCTCACCTCTCCCTGGCAGACAGGGCAACTATGAGAGACTTGGCTAGGCATCTTTCTCTGAACATTTCAAGAAGGGCTATAAGCTTAAAAGCCAGGTGCAAGGTGAGGGTTATCTGGATGACAGTTTGCAGAACTAGACTAGAGTCTCAATTCCACTGATAATGTTAAATTCTTTGTAAGAGGAAGACTTCTTTATCACCTACCTTTGTGTTTCTCCCCCCGCCACCCCCCACCATGATACCTAGCACAGTTTTTCCTGCATGTGGCAAATAATCAATAAAAAGGTTTTAAATGAGTATAACTGAATATTTTATATACCACTCTATTTTCATAAAATTTGAAATATGCCATGCATTTTACTAGAGCAAGATAAAGCTCAGAAATCTAGCTTTGTGCCATATCTACTGTTTCAAGATAATCAACCTCTTGGTTTTGACAAGTGTTTTAATAATTATAGCCTAAAGATGCTGAGGCAGCTTCCAAAACTAACAAATGCATTATGACTATTTTTAAAAAATCAAAGCTTTTTGAATGGGACGCCTAAAGAGAAAGTAACTTTTCCCTGAAGGAAGTAATTGTCCTATCACGAAAAACAATTACCGTTAAATGCTGAATTGAATTAACCAGTAAAGAAATACCTTAATCTGCAGTTAGTAATCCTCATGCAGCCCTTGTGGAATTCCAATTGCCATTATTTTTGTGACTCCCCCCCCAAATCTGCAAATACTCAAGAGCCACTTTGTCTTCTGGAACAAAGCTATTGCTTAAAGTTATTGTGGATTTTAAGAGAAAGTTCAGGATCAAAAACTAAAGGTGAGAACAGGATTTCTATGATGTATTACCTAGAATTGTTTGCTTCAGCCAACCTGGTTCCTGGTAATAGATTCTGAAAAGCATAGTAAAATTAATGCTTTTGAACAAGTAAAGGGCTTTAAATTTTCACGTAGCTCTGTTATTTTCTTTTAAAAAAGACACGGAAATTAATAGTTCTAAAGTAGAACTTGAACTCTTCCATGTGAACTTGTGGAGTGTTTTCTTTTAATCTTTGACTTTTTCTCCTCGATATAGAGTGAAACTAGATAGGATGAGAATTCTGGCTCATTGATTCTAGTTAAATAAGACATTACTGCAGTTTGAAAACTGAATGAGTCGTTTTGCTCAGCACAAGTCAGTAGCCATCCAGCCAATGGAATACTATGAAAAAATGATCTATCGTGGCCCTTTACATGTTTTATTTTATTTGGTCTGATGCTTATTTTATACCTGATGGAGAGAAGGATGAGGAGTTTTGCAAGCAATGTATGTAGCAATGAATGGAACGGCATCGTTCTACTTCCTCTTATTTTTCATTATCCTGTCATCTCTTCCTTTGGTGAATTTACGTCCTTCTACTGTATTCCACAGATGATTTTTAAGAAATAAAATGTCAAAACAAAGACTCTTTTTTGTTGAACAATTTGTAGAACAATTAAGGTAGTACTATCAGGGACTGTAAGGAAAGGTGAGATCTTTAAAATAAATAAATATATATATATATATATATATATATATATATATATATATATATGTAAAGTATTATTGGTACTTTGGCCTCATAGTTTCATAACAGTGAAGGAATGAAGGAAATGTTCTAACGTGAGAATTTAAATATTATTTTTAAAACACAAAGAAAGCTTACTGGATTATCACAGTTGTGAGGGGAAAATACATCTCTCCTTTTGCTTAAATGAAATAGAAAAGATGACACATTCACAGAAAGATAGACAAGATGAAAAGGCAGAGGGCTATGTACCAGATGAAGGAAAAAAATAAAGCCCCAGGAAAACAACTAAATGAAGTGGAGATAGGCACCCTTCCAGAAAAAGAATTCAGAATAATGATAGTGAAGATGATCCAGGACCTCGGAAAAAGAATGGAGGCAAAGATCGAGAAGATGCAACAAATGTTTAACAAAGACCTAGAAGAATTAAAGAACAAACAAACAGAGATGAATACAATACCTGAAATGAAAACTACACTAGAAGGAATCAATAGCAGAATAACTGAGGCAGAAGAATGGATAAGTGACCTGGAAGACAGAATGGTGGAATTCACTGCCACAGAACAGAATAAAGAAAAAAGAATGAAAAGAAATGAAGACAGCCTAAGAGACCTCTGGGACAACATTAAACGCAACAACATTCACATGATAGGGGTCCAAAAGGAGAAGAGAGAGAGAAAGGACCCGAGAAAATATTTGAAGAGATTATAGTCGAAAACATCCCTAACACGGGAAAGGAAATAGCCACCCAAGTCCAGGAAGCACAGAGAGTCCCAGGCAGGATAAACCCAAGGAGAAACACACCGAGACACATAGTAATCAAACTGACAAAAATTAAAGATGAAGAAAAATTGTTGAAAGCAACAAGGGAAAAACAACAAATAACATACAAGGGAACTCCCATAAGGTTAACAGCTGATTTCTCAGCAGAAACTCTACAAGCTAGAAGGGAGTGGCATGATATACTTAAAGTGATGAAAGGGAAGAACCTACAACCAAGATTACTCTACCCAGCAAGGATCTCATTCAGATTCAACTGAGAAATCAAAAGCTTTAGAGACAAGCAAAAGCTAAGAGAATTCAGCTCCACCAACCAGCTCTACAACAAATGCTAAAGCAACTTCTCTAAGTGGGAAACACAAGAGAAGAAAAGGACCTACAAAAACAAACCCAAAACAATTAAGAAAATGGTCATAGGAACATACATATCCATAATTACCTTAAACGTGAATGGATTAAATGCTCCAACCAAAAGACACAGGCTTGCTGAATGGATACAAAAACAAGACCCATCTATATGCTGTCTACAAGAGACCCACTTCAGACCTAGGGACACATTCAGACTGAAAGTGAGGGGATGGAAAAAGATATTCCATGCAAATGGAAATCAAAAGAAAGCTGGAGTAGCAATACTCATATCACGTAAAATGGACTTTAAAATAAAGAATGTGGGGCTTCCCTCGTGGCTCAGTGCTTAAGAATCCGCCTGCCAATGCAGGGGACATGGGTTCAAGCCCTAGTCCAGGAAGATCCCACATGCCGTGGAGCAACTAAGCCCACGTGCCACAACTACTGACCCTGTGCTCTAGAGCCCACGAGCCACAACTACTGAGCCCACATGCCACAACTACTGAAGCCCTTGCGCCTAGAGCCTGTGCTCTGCAACAAGAGAAGCCACCGCAATGAGAAGCCCGCAGGCACCGCAATGAACTGTAGCCCCTGCCTGCCAAAATTAGAGAGAGCCCGAGCGCAGCACCGAAGACACAATGCAGCCAAAAATAAATAAATAAATAAAAAGAAAGAAAGAAAGAATGTTACAAGAGACAAGGAAGGGCACTACATAATGATCAAGGGATCAATCCAAGAAGAAGATGTAACAATTATAAATATATATGCACCCAACATAGGAGCACCTCAATACATAAGGCTACTGCTAACAGCTATAAAAGAGGATATCGACAGTAACACAGTAATAGTGGGAGACTTAAACACCTCACTTACACCAATGGACAGATCATCCAAAGTGAAAATAAATAAGGAAACAGAAGCTTTAAATGACACAACAGACCAGGTAGATTTAATTGATATTTATAGGACATTCCATCCAAAAACAGCAGATTACACTTTCTTCTCAAGTGCACATGGAACATTCTCCAGGATAGATCACATCTTGGGTCACCAATCAAGCCACAGTAAATTTAGGAAAATTGAAATCATATCAAGCATCTTTTCTGACCACAACGCTATGAGATTAGAAGTGAATTACAGGGGAAAAAAACGTAGAAAACACCGACACATGGAGGCTAAACAAGACGTTACTAAATAACCAAGAGATCACTGAAGAAATCAAAGAGGAAATCAAAAAATACATAGAGACAAATGACAATGAAAACACGATGATCCAAAACCTATGGGATGCAGCAAAAGCAGTTCTAAGAGGGAAGTTTATAGCTATACAAGGCTACCTCAAGAAACAAGAAAAATCTCAAATAAACAATCTAACCTTACACCTAAAGGAACTAGAGAAAGAAGAACAAACAAAACCCAAAGTTAGCAGAAGGGAAGAAATCATAAAGATCAGAGCAGAAATAAATGAAATAGAAACAAAGACAATAATAGCAAAGATCAATAAAACTAAAAACTGATTCTTTGAGAAGATAAACAAAATTGATAAACCATTAGCCAGGCTCATCAAGAAAAAAAGGGAGAAGACTCAAATCAATAAAATTAGAAATGAAAAAGGAGAAGTTACAGCAGACAACGCAGAAATACAAAGCATCCTAAGAGACTACTACAGGCAACTCTATGCCAATAAAATGGACAACCTGGAAGAAATGGACAAAATCTTAGAAAGGGATAACCTTCCAAGACTGAACCAGGAAGAAACAGAAAATAGGAACAGACCAATCACAAGTAATGAAGTTGAAACTGTGATGAAAAATCTTCCAACAAACAGAAGCCCAAGACCAGATGGCTTCACAGGTGAATTCTATCAAACATTTAGAGAGGAGCTAACACCCATCCTTCTTAAACTCTTCCAAAAAATTGCAGAGGAAGGAACACTCCCAAACTCATCCTATGAGGCCACCTTCACCCTGATGCCAAAACCAGACAAAGATACTACAGAGAAAGAAAATTATAGACCAATATCACTGATGAATATAGATGCAAAAATCCTCGACAAAATACTAGCAAACAGAATCCAACAACACATTAAAAGGATCATACACTGTGATCAAGTGGGATTTATCCCAGAGATGCAAGGATTCTTCAATATACATAAATCACTCAATGTGATAAACCATATTAACAAATCGAAGAACAAAAACCATACGATCATCTCAGAGAAAAAGCTTTTGACAAAATTCAACACCGATTTATGATAAAAACCCTCCAGAAAGTGGGCATAGAGGGAACCTACCTCAACATAATAAAGGCCATATACGACAAACCCACAGCAAACATCATTCTCAATGGTGAAAAACTGGAAGCATTTCCTCTAAGATCAGGAACAAGACAAGGATGTCCACTCTCCCCACTATTACTCAATATAGTTTTGGAAGTCCTAGCCACGGCAATCAGAGAAGAAAGAAATTAAAGGAATCCAAATTGGAAAAGAAGAAGTAAAACTGTCACTGTTTGTAGATGACATGATACTATACATAGAGAATCCTAAAGATGCCACCAGAAAACTACTAGAGCTAATCAATGAATGTGGTAAAGTTGCAGGATACAAAATTAATGCACAGAAATCTCTTGCATTTGATACACTAGTGATGAAAAATATGAAAGAGAAATTAAGAAACACTCCCATTTACCATTGCAACAAGAAGAATAAAATACCTAGGAATAAAACTACCCAGGAAGACAAAAGACCTGTATGCAGAAAACTGTAAGACACTGATGAAAGAAATTAAAGATGACGCAAACAGAAGGAGAGATATACCACGTTCTTGGATTGGAAGAATCAACATTGTGAAAATGACCATACTACCCAAAGCAATCTACAGATTCAATGCAATCCCTCTCAAATTACCAATGGCATTTTTTACAGAACTAGAACAAAAAATCTTAAAATTTGTATGGAGACACAAAAGACCCCGAATAGCCAAAGCAGTCTTGAGTGAAAAAAACGGAGCTGGAGGAATCAGACTCCCTGACTTCAGACTATACTACAAAGCTACAGTAATCAAGACAATATGGTACTGGCACAAAAACAGAAACATAGATCAATGAAACACGATAGAAAGCCCAGAGATAAACCCACGCACCTATGGTCAACTAATCTATGACAAAGGAGGCAAGGATATACAATGGAGAAAAGACAGTCTCTTCAATAAGCGGTGCTGGGAAAACTGGACAGCTACATGTAAAAGAATGAAATTAGAACACTCCCTAACACCATACACAAAAATAAACACAAAATGGATTAGAGACCTAAATGTAAGACCGTACACTATAAAACTCTTAGAGGAAAACATAGGAAGAACACCCTTTGACATAAATCACAGCAAGATCTGTTTTGATCCACCTCCTAGAGTAATGGAAATAAAAACAAAAGTAAACAAATGTGGCCTAATGAAACTTCAAAGTTTTGCACAGCAAAGGAAACCATAAACAAGACGAAAAGACAACCCTCAGAATGGGAGAAAATATTCAGAAACGATGCAACAGACAAAGGATTAATCTCCAAAATATATAAACAGCTCATGCCGCTCAATATTAAAAAAACAAACAACCCAATCAAAAAATGGGCAGAAGACCTAAATAGACATTTCTCCAAAGAAGACATACAGATGACCAACAGGCACATGAAAAGCTGTTCAACATCACTAATTATTAGAGAAATGCAAATCACAACTACAATGAGGTATCACCTCACACCAGTTAGAATGGGCATCATCAGAAAATCTGCAAACAACAAATGCTGGAGCGGGTGTGGAGAAAAGGGAACCCTCTTGCACTGTTGGTGGGAATGTAAATTGATACAGCCACTATGGAGAACAGTATGGAGGTTCCTTAAAAAACTAAAAATAGAATTACCATATGATCCAGCAATCCCACTACTAGGCATATACCCAGAGAAAACCATAATTCAAAAAGACACATGCACCCCAATGTTCATTGCAGCACTATTTATAATAGCCAGGTCATGGAAGCAACCTAAGCCCATCGACAGACGAATGGGTAAAGAAGATGTGTATATTCCACATATACAATGGAATATCAGCCATAAAAAGGAACAAAATTGGGTCATTTGTTGAGATGTGGATGGATCTAGAGACTGTTACACAGAGTGAAGTAAGTCAGAAAGAGAAAAACAAGTATCGTATATTAACGCATGTATGTGGAAACTAGAATAATGGTACAGATGAACTGGTTTGCAGGGCAGAAATTGAGGCACAGATGTAGAAAACAAATGTGTGGACACCAAGGGGGGAAAGTAGTGGGGTGGTGGTGGTGGGGGTGGGATGAATTGGGCAATTGGGAGTGACATGTATACACTGATGTGTATAAAACTGATGACTAATAAGGACCTGCTGTATTAAAAAAAAATTAATTTAATTTTAAAAAAAGACATACAAAAAATAATTAAATAACCTTCAATTAATTTAGTTAAACAGAACCTATTCCTTGAACACATAAGTAAAATTAAGATTCAGATTTCCTTCTTGCAAAATATACAAAGAAGTATAAAATTAATAGAAAATTTTATAGTTTGGTAAAATAAATACACATGCAAAGATATTCAGTATTTTTGGCTTGAACACTGTAGTGCTAGCTCACATTGGCCTGTTTCAGCAATGTTCTTAGCTTTCTAAGGTCCTATTTTACAGGATTGCAAATACCGTTTAAGAAATTTGAACCTATTGGCCATTCACACCATGGTGCTTTCATTGGACCCACACCCAGCTAAAATAGTCTCCACCAAACAGGAGCTTGAGCTTGGGTAAAAGGAAGAAGAAATTTTGCAACCTGCTTTGCAGCCCCATGCAGCCACTTTGAATCTGAGGGTAGAGTTCAAAGGGAGATGGGAGGAGGTGGAGACTAAGGAACAAATCTGACATTTTGCTCAGAGCCCCAGTGGTGACCACTAGGTGATGGGAAACTATTTCTCTGCAGTGCTTTTAGACATTTTTGGTAGGGTGCCGTTTTTAAGTTATTGATCCATAATTTTCTCTTGACGTCCGTGGCACACACTCTTCTGGTTTTCCTCCTACTTTACTGGCTTCCCCTTCTCCGTGTCCTTTGCTAGTTCCTTCTCTAACCTAAATACTGAATATCTCATGGTTCATTCAGTCTTAGGTTTTGTTACTTCTACTTTTTTCCTAGTTAGGCTCATCCAGAACCCTGGCTTTATATACCATCTATAAGCCAATGCCTCCCAAAATATGTGTCCAGTCCCAGAGTCTCACCTTCAAATCCTAACTCCTATTTGAGATGCCCACCAGATATCTTCACAATGAATAAACTGAAAAGCATTTTAAACTTAACACATTCAAAATAGAACCAATGGCTTTCTCCCTCACTCTGTCTCCCTCCTGGTCTTTCCCGTTTCAGTTAATGGCCCCACCATCCACCCAGATGCTCAAGACACAGACATCTAATCCATTGGCATTTCCTATTGGTTCTACCTCTATAATATGACCATGCTGTTGTCTGCCACCTGGACTACTGCAGTAGTCTCCTGAGTGGCCTGCCCTCTTCCTCCCTGGCCCCCTTCCAACACTGTATTCACAGAATAGTGAGAGGCTTCTTCAAAAATGTACACCAGGTCAAATCACCTCCTTCGATCACATTCTACAGTGACTCCCCAGAGCACTTAGAGTCTGAGCTCCTTCCCTAACATGGCCTCCGTGGTCTTACTCCTGCCTCCACTCCAACCTCGTCTCATTTCACAATTGCTCTGCAGAATCGTTCCAGACACATTAGCCTCAAACATGTCAATCTGTTCCCCATTCAAGGTACTTGCACTGTGCGCTCTCTCTTCCTAGAATACTTCTTCCTAGACTTTTACATGGTTAGGGTGTTCTCATTCTTCAAGTCTTAGCTCAAACCTGACCACAGAGAAGTTTCCCTGACTTTCTTCACTCTATAATAGTTGGCTCCTGCCACACCACATGGTTATTCTTGATATACTACTCTGTTTGTTTTCTACATACAAATAATTGAAAATTGGAACGATCTTTATTTGTTTTATTTTCTGCTTTCTAGTTTTTTCACAGAATGTGAGCTCCTTCAAGGCACATACTTCATCAAGTAAGAGACACTTTGCAAGCCAAGTTATCCCATAGAAGTATTTCAAGAAATAATTAGCTCATGGTGGCACATGTTTTGTATTGCTCAAAACTATATCCAGTTCTCCTATCGCAGTATCTGGCACAGGTTTGGTATTCAGTGAATATTGTTTCAATAAATGAATGACAATGAATAGAATAACAGAAAGATGGAAGGAAGAAAACAGCCTTCAGTCTTCAGATGTCTGGTTCAGGAAAATCTAGTCTCTTGTAATTGAGCCCAGTGTCCCTTCCTTCACCCCTACTCGCATCCCTCCAATCCTGGAAGAAGGAAACAATGAGAGAGAAGAACAAAGTGGAAGAATTAATATTATTGTCTTCTTTCTAGTGAAAGTCGATCTTTTCTACTACCACAGGATCACTGCCCTTTGTCTCCTCCCTCTGGATCGTAAAAGGGTCCCCTGGGATCCCTGTATCAAAAGAAACTCCAGAACTTGTCTTGCAAAAAAGCTGGGGGTCCTCTTTATTTAGTACAACTTTTTTGAGAAATAGAAAGAATATTACCACATAGTTTCAGTTTCTACTTCCTTTTGAGCAACATTTCCAAGTAATTCAACAAAGCTATTTATTTTACAAAGAAAAATATCACTCATGAATTTTACTCTCTACTTTTATTAAAAATTTTAAATAGAAATAGATGAATTATCCAATTCATCTCTAATTAAATTGGATAATAAGGCCCCCAAAGGATCATTTGTCACAAAGTCTTATAATCAAGATCTGAAAATATTGCATAATGATAACCATCCACCATAGAAATGGGCTATCAGTTTGTTGATAATATTCTCAGATGAATTTCGTTGCTATAATTCCCTTTGGGTAATTCAATAGTGAACCTGTATCTCAAAACCAAAACTAGAAATGGCAATACAACTTAGATTAGCTCATTTGAAAAACAAGGGGAAAACATATTTAATAAAAAGAAATTCACAGTTGGTCTGGTAATTTCAAGGTACTATAGCAAAATAGCCATAAGCATATTTTATTTCTCATATACACTTATCAAATTTTGAATGGTCTTGTTTACTTCCCTGTGTGAGCTAGCTGTATGTAGGATGTAAGTTAAGCACTAATACTTCCATCTTAAAATCTTTTTAAAAACTTTTCCACTTAGACAATTAGCTAATTCAACAGCTAGTAGGTACATGGTGGGAACCCAGGAGATACGTGTTAATGACTTTGATTCTGCAAGTATCTATTGTGCATACCCTATGTGTAGGGCGATTCACTCAGTGCTGGAGAATACAATGGGAACTAAGAGAAGGGCCAGTAAAGCTCAGTGGCTGACAGGATGGACTTTGGAAATATGGCCCTGAGTTCAAATCCTGAGTCTATCACTTGGTAACTGAATAATATTGGCAAGTTATCTTACCTCTCTAAGCCTCACTTATCTATCTCATCTGTAAAACTAAAAGTATCACTTGCCTCCTGGGATGGTTTTAAGAAATAAATGAAGTCACATATGTAAAGGGATTAACACGGTGACTGACACATCTTAAATGCTCAAAAATGCTTCTTGTTGCCATTGTAATGATTGGTATTACATGGTCCCTGGCTCCCTGAGAGCCTAGGATTTAAAGAGAGAAATAAGCATGTATGTGATTATCACATAGTGGAACGAAAAGCACACCATCTGTGTTTGTCCATAAATGAGTCAACCCAAGGCTCTAAGTTTATAAACTACTCTTTTATTTACTAGATGATATTTTGCCACACAATAAAATGTCAGTTCTGTCTACACATAGAAATCAGGTGTAGTGTTGTCTTGGATTAGTATGAACAATCTGATTTTCTGAGTATGGAATTTAATCTGCTCAGTCTATGAGTTAAAAGATGATTATTCTTCCTTTCCCTTAAAAAAATTCAGATAGATAATGCTGCTTTGCCAACAATCTTCTATATGCTCTTATAAAATTATGAAAAGATATCATGTAATTCTTAAATAAGAAATATTATTATTAAAGTCCAACCTCCATTTTTATCCTCAGCATCCAAAAGGATTGTAAAACGTCAATACTACAAGAACAAATGAAATAAGTGGCATTGCTAAATTAAAAAGAACATAGACTGAATTTTTTTAAAGAAGCATTTTGGGTGTGAGTCATACCTCTCCAAGCCCTGGTAATGAGCAAATTCTTTTTCTCAAGATTTCCCTCAAACTAGGCCTTTTTGTCCAATTGTAAAATTATCTGGATAATTCAGTTCAGCAAACATCTATAAAATATTTCTTACATGTTAAGCACCATGGATGCCCAGAGCTGAATAAAACACAGTTCTTTCACTGAAATACTTGTCATGCTAATGGTGAAGACAAACAAGTAAACTACTTCTCCATTTATTCTAAAATGTTGATTATTTACTCACATTTATCATCTCTAAAATCGAAATGCATCTTTCAGTCAACAGCAATTTATAACTCCTATCAGCCAGGTGACATTCATGATGTGGTTGCCATTGTGTATTCATGATGTATTGCCTGCATATGCATCTTAGTTATCTGCATAACAAATTACCCCAAAACTTAGTGGCTGAAAACAGCAATGTTTATTACATGAAATATTTTGTAGATCAGGAGATCAGGCATGGCTCAGCTGAGTCCTCTGACTCCAGAACTCTCAGAAGCTGCAATCAAGGTATCTTCTGGGGCTATAACTGTCTTAAGGCTCAACAGGGGGTGGATCTGCTTTCAAGCTGACTCAGGTGATTGTTGACTGGATTTAGTTTCCCATGGGCTATTCAAGTGAGGTCTTGGTTCCTCATGAGCCATTGGCCAGAGACTTCCCTTGGTTCCTTGCCTAGTGGTCTCCAAATTGGGCAGCCCATGACATGACAGATGGCTTTACTAGAGTGAGAAAGCAAGAGGGAGAGAGGGAGAGACAGAGTCAGATAGCCAGAAAGAAGTTGGTCTTTTGTAACCTAATTTCACAAGTGTCATCCCAACGCTTTGCTGAATTCTGTTCATGAGAAGCAAGTCACTAGGTCCAGCCCGTACTCAGTGGGAGGAGACTATACAAGGGTGTGAATACCAGGAGGTGAACATCACTGGGAGCCATTTTAGAAGTTGTCTGCCACATTGCCTGTGATTATGGAATTTAGTTTATTCCTAGGGGTATGACTGGCCACAGCAATCCCTTGACATTTCAGTCCACAAACCATTTTTAAGGACAATATGAGGAAGGAAGATGAATCCTAGTTTTCTGAAAATGGTTTATTAGCACCTTTTGGTAGCAGAATGGATGTCAGGGGCTTGGGAGAAAATTCAGAGATAACTGGTAGAGCACACTTTAAAGAAATGCTTCAGCAACAATGCTGCTCTGCGTATGTTCTCTTCTAGGAGTTTTAGGTGTCATGTCTTATATTTAAGTCTTTAAGCCATTTTGAGTTTATTTTTGTGTATGGCATGAGGGTGTGTTTTAACTTTGTTGATTTACATGCAGCTGTCCAACTTTCCCAATACCACTTGCTAAAGAGACTGTCTTCTCCATTGTATATTCTTGCTTCCTTTGTTGAAGATTAATTGACTGTAGGTGTGTGGGTTTATTTCTGGGCTCTCTATTCTCTCTGTTCTGTTCCATTGATCCATAAGTCTGTTTTTGTGCCAATACCGTGCTGTTTTGATTACTGTAGCTTTGTAGTATTGTCTGAAGTCTGGGAGGGTTGTGCCTTCAGCTTTGTTCTTTTTCCTCAGGATTGGTTTGGCATTTCTGGGTCTTTTATGGTTCTGTATAAACTGGGATTATTTGTTCTAGTTCTGTGAAAAATGTCCTGGGTAATTTGATAGGGATTGCGTTAAATCTCTGGATTGCTTTGGGTAGTATAGCATCAAAGCTGTTGCTGGGACAATACTATGTGGGGAAAGGTGAACATCAATGCTTCTGAATAGCAAATGATTTAGAAAATTTAGACCCTGAATGGGAAAAGGTTTTAGGAATATCTTGACCAATTTATTTCATGTATATTTTTCATTTTATGAATGCAAAATAATAATATATGATTAAACCCCATGTCTCAATAAGTATAAAACAGCTCTTTCAATAAGCTTAAAATTAAAAACTAAATAATATTGAAAGCATCATATCACAGTTTAATTGGCAACATTTTTTTCTTTTTAGTGTTATATGAAATAATTTCCCACAATTAAAGGCATCTTAAATTCAGTGACTCAAGAAACAATTACAATGCAGCGTGATGAGTTTAAAAACCTGAGGTAAGTTATTCCTGCCTATGGACTCTCTAACCATGCCAGGGAGTCTGCAGTCTAGCCAAGATGTGTCTTCAGTGGATCACTCATATGGACATTTACATACATCATTTAAAGTTCAATGAAAGTGAACAACTAAAACTTCTGAAACACTAGAGAAAAAGTTAAAGGTGATCGTAAACAATCTCATATATTGTGCAATGGAAAGGAAGACTTGAGAGATGACAAAAGTGTCCTGTCAAGCACAGTAGAAGCGATTTTCATCAAAGTGCGATAACTTTTTATAACTCCCAACTGTGGTTCCCAGTCTGCAATCACAGACCCCAAGAGTTAGGAATTATTGCAGCGGGCCCATGAACCCATGTGCACATGAAACATTTTATGTAGAATGGCTAAATAATATCTCAAACATTTTTAAACCACTGTTTTTCAAATGCATTAAAGGTGCTTTGTTATTAATTAAATACACATGATTTTCAAGTAATTTTTGACATCATCCTAACTTTTTTATTGTGGTTTATTTAAGCAACAAGCATTAGAAATATAAGTATTAAAGAATCCATGAAATTTTTACTATTAAAAAATACCCTCTATGACAAAAATTCTGAGAACTACTGTCCTCAGGCTTCCTGAGTTTCAAACCTAAGCATGTTCAAAAATGATTCATTTTCTATGTCCCCATAGCCTTAGGAAATCATTTATCTCCACATTATTGGTTAAAGACCTTTCTCTTGCTATCACTCTTTCTATTTGAAATTTCATACCCATAGATAAAACTTGTCACGATTTTAGAAAAAACTCCATTTTTATTCCAACACATTAAAAGGAAATCCATTTTGTTTCTGAGAGTAACGAATTGAATTTTAAAAGAATTTCTTTTTCTCTCTTGGTTCCTTAAAGTCAGATTTTTTCCTTTAATTAATGTCAAGCCATCTTTCATTTTTAAACAGCATTACCCTAAGAACGTTGGTTTAATTTTTTTCAATTTAAATGGTTGAGTCGCAGTGCAATGATGATTTTATTATACAATTAAGAAGCCAGAATACCAAAAATTAGCCAAGATGGTAAAACTATTAGTGCTCTGTCACAGCCAAAATGATTCATTTACTTACCACAAGAGATTAAATTGGTCATAATTCAGGTATATACTTGATAAAATGGAAAGAGAAAATTTTAGTAAGTATACTCTTATTAACATGTTTTCTATTCATAAGAGACTTCAAGTGTCTCTCTCTTTTTTCTTTTTTATAAATTTATTTATTTATTTATTTATTTTTGGCTGTGTTGGGTCTTCGTTGCTGCGCACGGGCTTTCTCTAGTTGTGGCGAGCGGGAGCTACTCTTTGAAGCGGTACGCGGGTTTCTCGTTGCAGTGGCTTCTCGTGTTGTGGAGCATGGGCTCTAGGCACGTGGACTTCAGTAGTTGTGGCATGCGGGCTCAGTAGTTGTGGCTCATGGGCTCTAGAGCGCAGGCTCAGTAGTTGTGGTGCATGGACTTAGTTGCTCCACTGCATGTGGGCTCTTCCCGGACCAGGGCTCGAACCCATGTCCCCTGCATTGGCAGGCGGATTCTTAACCACTGCACCACCAGGGAAGCCCTGAAGTATCTCTTGATATGAGCTCTAGGGTTAACAAAAAATTCAAATACATGCTCAGATTGTTATACACGTAACTTGAGCACAGTTGCCATTTATTTGTAGGTTCAAGATCAAGAGAGTGATTCAATTTAAGCATGTGTTGTTTTGAATAAAGCAGGCTTGAGGACCGTGTCCTACTGATACAAGGCAAACTAAAAGACATCTTTCTACACCCCTGTTCATCTGATACATTTCTCAAATATCCACTTGATAAGGAAAACAGAATTAAGGAGCTCCATTTTCAGTTGGCAATTCAGCATTAAGTATAAAAAATAGGTTTGGATAGCTGGCCAATCCATTATTTAAGTCATCAAACAACAAATATTTATTGAGTGACTCATATGCTTCCAACACCAGGCTAGAGCTGGGCAGACAGCAGTGAATGATACTTGATGCCCCTGCTCTCAGGAAACTTGGAATCTATTTGGAATTCAGAAAGGAAAGAAACTGATTACAAATTAGTGTCAATGGCACTACCAAAAGTTTTCCTCCAGGATGCTTTGGAACCACAGGAGAGGTTCCCAACCCAATGATAAAGAATCAAGGAAGACTTCTCAGGGAAAGTTAGCCCAGCACCTGGTGGGGTGATGGGTGAGGATGGGGTAGAGGAGTGTTCCAAGCAGAGGGAAGAGCATGAGACAGAGCATGGGTGGGATTGGGGAACTGAAAGTAAAGGTTCAGCCTATTGCTATTAAATGAAATAGGAAATAAAACCTCTAAAAGGCTTTATTGGCTTTTGTGATAAGCTGTACATCAGAAAAAAAGTGGCATGGTCAGTGTGATGTATTACATACTCCAGATACTTTAAAGTGATGGATAACTTGAGGTTAACACAGGAGTGAAGAATGCAGCAAACTTTGAATACATGAATACTTTTAAAGGACTACCACATATACTGTGTTGGATTAAAAGTTCGAGTGATTGACGTAGCCCTCTACCAGCTAAAGGAAAATATTCTTCATTGAAATGCTGAGATGCCTCTATGGATTTTTCTTCTTTCATTTTCTGAAATACATTTTTTGTGTAGATATGCTTAAGTCAGTAATAAAACATGATCCAGACTACAAATGTTTTTTGACGCAACAAATTTTAGTAAGTCATCTAGCACCAAAAATGAGGTTAGACTGTGGTCAGGGAACTCAATCCAATGTTAGAACATCCATCAGTGATGCTTTCATTCAAGGTAATATGTCAGTCTGTCAAGATATCTAGTTGATAGACATTTTTGTGGAGATTCCAAATTTCTTCTTTTCCCACCTCTGAGTTCCCACTTCTATCATTGTATAGGCTTCAAATGGAAAACCCAGCCAGAAATATGACACCTTTCAACAGTCTCCTGACACGTTATTTCAATTTCTATTTGTCAATTCTAACTGAAATGTAGGCATAGCAAACATTACACTGCCAAGCCCCAGACTGAGTCTGGTGCTGGGGGCTTGAGAAGGTGAAATCAAGCTGTGGGTTGTCAGCAGATCATGTAGTTGTCCATAAGGCTGATCATATCAAAACCACATGTTCGGGACTTCCCTGGTGGCGCAGTGGTTAAGAATCTGCCTGCCAGTGCAGGGGACACGGGTTCAATCCCTGGTCCGGGAAGATCTTACGTGCCGCGGAGCAACTAAGCCTGTGCGCCACAACTACTGAGCCTGCGCTCTAGAGCCCGTGAGCCACAACTACTGAGCCCACCTGCCACAACTACTGAGCCCACCTGCCACAACTACTGAGCCCACGTGCCACAGCTACTGAAGCTCGCATGTCTAGAGCCCGTGCTCTGCAACAAGAGAAGCCACCGCAGTGAGAAGCCTGCACGCTGCAGCGAGTAGCCCCCACTCGCCACAACTAGAGAAAGCCCGCGCACAGCAATGAAGACCCAACGCAGCCAAAAATCAATCAATTAATTAATTTAAAAAAAACACATTCTATTCTTCAAAGTATATATACTTGGAAGAATATTCAACATATAAAGCATAAAAACTAGCAATATGCTAGAGCTATTTGACATATCGGTTAGGATTACAGTTAAATTATAACTAAAGGGTCACAAAGCAATCAGGATTTATATTCCTAGAATTCAAGCTTAGGATGCCATTTGCGTAAACTGCAGTGTAAACTGTGCGTCTAGGAGTTTTGTAGTGTGCCTGTCCTATTAGCAAGAATATTTAGACGATTGATGCTTGGCTGCAAAGTATCTCTTTCTATGAGTTAATATGCTTTGGGGATGGTACTTATTTTTCCTTTTTTTTTTTTTTTGCTAAGGTGTTATGATACAGTGAGCCCTGGAAGAGTAGAGGAAGAGTCAGTGGAGAGATAAAGAAGGGATAACTTTCCCTATTCCTTTCTCCCCATACTCTCCTACCCAAACACACACCAGCCAGACAGGCTACTTTTGTACCTCACTGGAGAGGGAAATTGGGTATGTAAGCCAAAAGAGTTGTGTTGATGAGTTTATAAGACTGGGCTGTTCCTCATCCAATTTAATGGAGAGAGATGGAGAAGACATTCACATCACTTCAGTGCTGGGAACCCACAGCAGCAGGTAATGCAGACCAGGCAGTAGCAGTTACGCCCAGCTGAGAAGCCACAGAGGCATGTAAGGACCAGAGTGGCTGCAACGGGCACAGATAGCCATGGTGGAGCCAGAGCCAATCAGGGTCAGATTTGTAAAACACTGTTGCAGGAACTCCTCCCACATAACAACATGGAGAGCCTTTGAAAAAGACAGAAGGGCTGGGAGGAGCAAAAAATTGGGGGATATTACTGTCAATGTGACTGCAGACTTCCTCAGAGTGTGGAGTGACCTGGGATATTTAGGTTTCAAAATGTAACTTTGATTTGAAAAGTAAGCCTATAAACTTAGAACGCTGTTGTTTCCTAACATACCATGAAAATAAACACAGGGATTGAAAAAATGAATAGAGAAGGCAAAAACAAAGAGTCTTCGATGTCACTTAATAACTATTGCAACTGCTCGTTAAAACTCATTGTAGCCTTATTGTCACAAATTGAAAAACACTAGGATGGGGCTGGTGGAGACAAAAAGAAAGGGAGAGACCCTGGATGGATGAAAAAAGTGAGGCAGAGAGAGGTCCAGCTTCTGCCTCCTGGGGCTGCCCTACATGCCTAGGTTACCCCTTCCCAAGTGCCGCCTCCTAAAATGCCTTTGACACCCATCTCCATTTGTCTCAGGGACAAGCCGTGCAGAGCTGGCCTAAATAGCTGTATTGATTGATCTTTACTTCTGTAGGCATTTGCTCAGATCATCAGCAGCTTTTCTCAGCCTCCAGTACAGCTCAGACGCTCAAGAGTTATCCATGTGTGAGATGATGTTGCAGTGTGATAAGTAATTCCACCAGCCAAACTGAACCCCTCGGTTAACAAAGTGTTTATTCAGCTTCTCTTGCTGGATGGAACTGAGCCCAGGGGTTAGAGCTGAGAGTTTCCTCTTTGTACCAAAGCTATAACACCCAGCTGGGAGGTGATCAAAAACTTTAAACCACTAAGCAAGAAAGTAAACAAGCTAAAACAAGGACGAGATTGCTGGCTCAGAAAATGGCTTAAAGAATAGGACATCTCAGGACTTTCCTGGTGGCACAGTAGTTAAGAATCCGCCTGCCAATGCAGGGGACACGGGTTCAATCCCTGGTCCGCGAAGATCCCACATGCCGCAGAGCAACTAAGCCCGTGCGTCACAGCTACTGAGCCTGTGCTCTAGAGCCTGCAAGCCACAACTACTGAGCCTGCGTGCCACAACTACTGAAGCCCGCACGCCTAGAGCCCGTGCTCCACAGCAAGAGAAGCCACTGCAATGAGAAGCCCACACGCCACAACTGTAGAAAGCCCACGCGCAGCAACAAAGAGCCAACGCAGCCAAAAATAAATAAATAAATACATTTATTTAAAAAAAGAATAGGACATGTCTTGAGTGGCCAATCCTTTCTGTGTTTGCTTTAATCCATTCTCTAGATTGTAAGTTTTTCAACGTTGGCACTACTGATATTTGGGGCCAGATAATTCTTTGTTGTAGGTGCTGGCCTGAGCTCTGTAGGATGTTTAGATGTCTCTACTCACTAGACGCCAATAGCAATCCTGGCCCCTAGTTATCAAAGTCAAAAATATCTCCAGAGGTTGCCTAATGTCCCTTAGGGGCCAAATAATCCACAGTTGAGAATCAGTGATCTAAAATTAAAGGTCTTCCTAACTGACAGCCTATGCTATATCAACAACAGCACACACAAAAACAAAAACGAAACAAAAACAAAGAACCTGCCAATCAAAGTGATTTATGGGATTTTTTTTTTTTTTTAATAAAAAGGCCAAATGCCAGGTTTCTCTTTTTGTTTTTGGTTTGCTTGTTTGTCTTTTTCTGTTACTCGAGGAAAAGAATCAGGTAGAAAGAGAAAAAGGCTATGTCCCGTGTTGAGCACCTAACATATCCACATTTCTTGCATGTGTACATTTAGTCCACGTTAGGAGCATGCAAATGCAAAAGAAAATAATTGAAGTAGAGAAGAATTTGCTACTCCAAGATATGCCTCTTTGGCATAAGGATTATTTTGAGCTGGTTATTTTTTTAAGAAACAGCAGACTTAGGAAAAGCTCTGAAAAATGAGTAGTAGAAGTTACCCTTTTTGAAGAGACATTTACATTTACAGTTACAAGAAAAATCTCCATTTATAAGGGTGTATCCCTCTCTGTACCAGGAAGAGAAGGATGGTTCTAAATCTCTAGAAACTCTTCTCAATGGAGAAGGCAGGGAATTAAATTTGAAGACAACCCTATCCTTGTTTACGGTGCTTCTCCTGGTCGCCTCCCACAACTGCCCCCACCCCCACAAAGTCTTCTTTTGTCTTTAGCTGGAAATAGTATTTAAGGTGGTGGCTTGGGCCATTTCGGGGAGTTAATCTTCCTGGGTCTCTCCCCCGTATACAAGAGGTATACATGTTATTAAACTTCTGTTTGTTTTTCTCCTATTAATCTGTCTTTTATTACAGGGGCTCTCAGCCAAGAACCTGGAAGAGTAGAGGAAAAATTATCTTTCCTCTCCTACAAAATATTGTAATTCTAAGAACCAACCTCCAAATTTGCACTAAATTTCTCAAGAATGAGCCAAGTAGGCATCTAATACTGTTTTAGAGCCTAAAAACGAATGTAAATTCATAATATACAGTGGGAGTAAAACTGACCTTCAAAAGAATCATTCAAACTGTTTTTTCAACAGGATTCTCTCAAAACTAGACAAATGACTCCCTTAGTACATGGACTCTGTAGCATCAAAATGACCAATGATTGGAGTTTTTGGGCCAAACTACTGGACAGAGTGAAGGAGGGAGGAATGGAGAAGAGACAGGGCTGTTAAGACAGCCCAGTCCATCATTCGGTATCATGAAGGTAAGAAGAAATTGTTTGGCAGCTACTTTTTGCTATCATCAATTTTTTTTAAATAGCATTTTTTTTTTTTTTTTTTTTTTGCGGTATGTGGGCCTCTCACTGTTGTGGCCTCTTCCGTTGCGGAGCACAGGCTCCAGACCTGCAGGCTCAGCGGCCATGGCTCACGGGCCCAGCCGCTCCGCGGCATGTGGGATCTTCCCGGACTGGGGCACGAACCCGTGTCCCCTGCATCGGCAGGCGGACTCTCAACCACTGCGCCACCAGGGAAGCCCTTTAAATAGGATTTGATTTTTTTTCTTGACTGTGAAGTTACTCATTGTAGGAAATTCTGAAAATACTCAAAAGAATGCCCCACTTTGAGATAATGACTATTAACTTTTTTCCTTCTGGCCTTTTTCCATGCATATGCAGTAAACAAAATTGGGCTTATACTACAAATTTCGAAATAATATTTTTTAAAAAATAAAATTTTAAAGCCCAATTTTTGAATTAATTTTGTATTGTGGAAGTGTCGTCATGTCGCTGGAGTTATTTATTCTTTCATGTGTTTGTTTTTCACTCCATTATTCAACAAGTATTTTTGAGTACCTCTGACATACCAGGCACCATTCTCATGGCAGGAGATACAGCAGTGACCAGAAGGGACAGAATCCTCTGCCCGGATGGGGCATATGTTCCAAGGTGGGACAACCAGCAATAAGCAAATGAATAAGTACTATATTTTGCATGTAAGACAGTGATAAGAAAAATGGAGAAAAATAAGACAGAAAAGGGTTGAGAGAGCAGTTTGGTGTGTGTTTGAGGGACTGCATCTGCATTAAAAAGAGGTCAGAAAAGTCTTTAGTGAGAAGGTAGCATTTGAGCAAAGACCTGAAGGAGGTGAAGGAGCTATTCTTAAGGATATCAGGGAAATCCTTCCAGACCAAGAGAATTGGGCAGGAGCCCATCTCTAGTGTTTCAGGGGCCACGAGAGCTGACAGAGTGGGAAGGGGTGCCACTGAAGGGGGGTTGGGGGAGAGGAGTTTTAAGGGCTTGGGCTTTGATGGTGTATGAGATGGGAGACGTGGGGTCCAGGGATGGCTTACCATCTAACTAATTCACAGATAGTGCTTGAGGAAGAGACTGACTTTATGCAGGGGGCAACACCGAGAACAGAAAGCCTGGCTGGGAGGCTACCACAGGATCTAGGTAAGGCGTGATGTAGGATTAGACACAGGTAGAGGTGACAGAAGTAGTTGAATTCTGGATATATCTTGAAAGTCAAAACAACAGGATTCCAGAGGTTTCAGTTATGCAGGGTACAAGGGAAAAAAAGAAGAGTCAGGAATGACTCAAAGATTTTTGGGCTTGAGAATATTGCTCTAAATTACAACTTTAGTAAGTGCATAATTTATGACAGTTCTTTTTAAGGTATTCTCATTATGTAGGCAGTTTCAAAATTAAAAAGAAATAACAAGACTAATCACAAGAAGGTCATCTTTGTCTGAATATAAGTTTGACAACCAGAAATCAATAGTGTAAGTTCAAATAAATCAAAAGGGGCTTCCCTGGTGGCACAGTGGTTGAGAGTCCGCCTGCTGATGCAGGGGACACGGGTTTGTGCCCCGGTCCGGGAAGATCCCACATGCCGCGGAGTGGCTGGGCCCGTGAGCCATGGCCGCTGAGCCTGCGCGTCCGGAGCCTGTGCTCCGTAACGGGAGAGGCCACAACAGTGAGAGGCCCACGTATCGCAAAAAAAAAACAAAAACAAAAAACAAAAAAAACAAATAAATCAAAAGCATCCAACCCCTTGGAAATGAAAAATAATTCATTTTAAAAAAAGGATCGAAAGAAAAATATACAGTTCAGTAGAAAATTCAAAACCAAAATCATCAAAATCTAAAGGGTGAGATGACTCTTGAAAGATGAAAAAGAGTTCATGAAGAGAAGAAAGAGCACAAAAGATTCCAGGCAGGAGGACAAGCCATGTCAAAGCAAGTGAGACAAACTAGTGCGACAACATGGTGCCCTTGGGGAACATTAAATGTTAAGGGAGGAAATGAAGGAAGGATAGGCAGGGTCCCATCACCCATGGCATTGTATGTCATGCCAGATATCCACATTTCATCCTGAATGTAATGCAGAACCACTATAGGATTTCAAACTGGGAGAAATATTTAAACAATGATGACTATTGGGTCTTCATGAAAGGACCCAATATTATTGGGCATGTAGTTCTGTTTTTTTCCTCTGGTTGTTAAGAAAACAAAAGGTCTTGCTCTTATTTACCAATCTATGTAAGAAGATATAAAATTCAAAAACACATCACATCTACTTTGTTTTCCAGTAATCTTTCCCCTAATGTTACTCAAGCTTAGTATCATTCACATAGGAATTTACCAACACTCTTATCATCTAACCAGTTTTTTCCTTAGTTACTGTCTCAAACCCACTTTTGTAATTAACGTAAATGATTTCAAATTAAATGTAATCATTGCTGCATTATTTTGGTTGACTATTTACCCATCTCATCTCTTCCATTAAGGTTGAAGTAGACTGAGGGCAAGAACCCCCATTTTCAGAGTTTTTTGGAAATGACAAAATATATGTTTTGTCAAAAAGAGATCATATTTCTTCCAGAGCTCCCACATGGGTGTTACTCAATAAACTGCACTGAGGATCTCTATCACTACATGATTCTTTTCATTGGTATTTCATTTATAGTTAAGGATACACTATGATTTCCCAAGGAATTTTCAGGAGAGGAGGTTTCCTCAATCAACTCTGAGTATGCCAAAACGTTCATTAAATATCTCTGCTACTTCAAAGCCTTAGTTAATTAAGCTTCTCTCAATATATTATCCCCATTCACACAAGTAGCCTCTTTAAAATGAATATGAATGCATTTTTTATTTACCTGTCTCTCTGGTTTCTGGTTCTTCACGCTACTTTATTATCCTTTGACTGCCTGCAGTGACTATATTCTAACATTGTGATACATGTTACCCTTTGAATTCACAGCCATGTATGTATGTGTATAATTACATACTCATGTGTGTATGCAAATTAGGGGCTTTATGCCTGTGTACAAATCACAATTAGTTCATTTCTTCCAGCTCGGCTATAGAGTTTACTGAAAAAATGTTCAAGTTTGTCTTTTGGTGATTACCTTATGCTTAAACTAGCTCTCCTTATTTTCAATATAGAAAAATATATTGAATTACATAACCCCAGTTAGCTCTAAAATGGACAAAGCAAGACAAGCCTGTAAGGACATGTAATGCTTTGGAAAGAAATGCCAAATGAGGACTCCCAAAGTTTAGGTCACCAGGGGCCCCTGCCAAGTGTCTTGGCCTGGGTTGCACATAGAGCAGAACCTTCTCCATTGATAAGAGTTTCGAGAGATTTAATCATGACTAAATCTCTAGAAACTCATGACTAAATCAGATTTAGTCATGACTGTATGGTCAGGCTGCTCAAGATGGCTGTTCTCTTGTTCTCTGTACATCCTTTGCTGCACCAGTGCCTGCTTCACCTACACCCCACTCACATGACTGACCTTCCTATGTACTTGCCTGGCCCCAGCTAGTAATTATTCTAATCTTTAGGTCAAACATCTCCACCTAATAGCTTATCAAAGGGGCCGTGAGGAGTGTGCCCCTCTGCTGGTTTCCCTGGAAACTGATGAGCCCACCTGACATGATTTCCCCCTATAACTGGTAACCTCCCCCTGCCCCGGGAGGAAGCCTGCCACCGCGTCCTGCCCGCCATCCAGCCACCGCACACAGTGGGGTGTCGCTCCGGGACCTTGCTTCAAACGTGTAAGCTCCCCCATCCATTAAACCATTGATGTTGCTGTCTCTGACTCCGGGCCCTTTCTTTGGTCTTGAAGCTGGGCAAGCACAGGCCTTGCAGGCCTGTGGGGTGCAGCCCAACAGGTATGGAGAGGGAGACACTGTTATAAATGGAGGTTTCCCTCATAAATGTAAGTATCCACAACAGAAGGGTAACTTCTACTCAGTTGTGTGTCACAGGGCCCAGCGGTAAGGCCAGGGAAGAATCACAGCATTGGAGATATACAAAATGTGGCCAATATTGAATTCACAAATCACGCGGTTTATTGCACACAGTCAGCACACAGCACAGGTTAATGAAAGTAGGGAAAGTAGAAAAGTGGGTAACGAACAATTCCAAGGAGAAGTCTGGGAAGAAGGCATCTGGCAACAGCGTGGGAAGTCGCCCTCTGCTCCCACAGGGCCTCCAGCAGTGTCCATCTGAAACACTGTCACAGGTGTGGAGTCAGGTCCTCCAGCGAAGAGCCTTCAAGTCACTGGGCTCAGTGGTTTCTTTTTAAGGAGTAACAGTTACCCCAGGGGAGGGAGTCTTGGCTCTTTCAGTTGCTCCCTCTGTTCCAGTGATGTACGTTGCCAAATAAATTTCTCATCTAAAGTTGCCACTCTTAGTTTATCAAAGACACCCACAGTCCTACAGTGGACGTTTCAAAACAACTAATATGAAAGTTTACATTGGCCACTATGACTCCATTTTGAACTACTTAGCATAGCTTAATGTAGCTTAAATTCTGTTTCACACAGGATGAGTAGGAATCATAACACAAAAGAAATCACATGAGAGCATCAGTTTTCAGAGCTTTTCCTATGTCTGCTGTTTCTTAAATATAACCAGCTCAAGATAATCCTTATGTCAAAGAGGGATGTTTGGGGGTGGCATATTTTGCTCCCCCTTAGAACCTAAGACTGCCCCTTAGTGAGTCAAATCACTATGGGCCGTTCAGTCCCAGTATGGTCTTGGAAAAATGTAGTAAGTTCCCACCATTTATCCTCTGTTTAGTAATGCAGTGTAGACTTTTTGAAAGATACAGTTGCTGGAAAGGATTTTGACTATAGCACCAAGCTCTTTTTCAATTTTCTGGAACAATAGTAACCTTTGTTCCTTCTCTGGATCTATCTAGATCTTAGTGTTAATCCAGGCCAAAAAAATATGTACATATATACAGAACAGCCCTCTCAATATGCTAGAAGAAAGCATTTATTTATTTATACTTTTCTTTTTGCTTAGGCCTATTGTGTAAGAAGCCCAAGGTTATGTTTACCAACCCTCAAAGAAAAAAAAAAATAATAAAGCTTTGCACTTCATTATAAAACTGAGTATTCAAAGACCCAGGAGAGTCATGTTCTCCATATTTACAAGGTAAATAAGCACCTTGCTAGAGAGGCCACAAAAGAAACGCCGATGAGTCTCCCATTGTAATAACAGACCAGCAAATACAGTAATCTAGTCAGGTATGCTGAGTTGCCAAAGGTTCCAAGAAAGTCAATTTGTATATTTTTTTAATAGCAAAGGAATCTTGTTTTCAGAATCTATTACAATATTTGGATTCTAGAGGATTAGCCTCAAATGGAAATTACATTTCCAAATTGTTTATTGTGATTTAAATGGTGAATGGTTAACTAGGCAGCATGGAGTTGGTGCAGCACGACCAGCAATGCCATTTCCTGCCATTCCCAGCCGGCAGCTATTCGGGGAAGAGGGAGGATGGAGCTTCAAGGCATTACTTGGCTTCTCTGCCAATTAGTCATGCACTCAAGGGCATCTCCATCAGCCCTTCCCACCTCCAGTTGATTTCAAGACATCACAGAGATTTGAAAAAAAAAACCAAAAAACTCTTCTCTGCAGAAGGAAAGGGCCTTCTGACCTAGACAAGAAGGGACGCCTTGTTTTAGAACCTAGTAACTAAAAGTTGGAGGGGGAGGGAACATGCTGGTGAACAGGGTACAGAGAAATGAAAGTAACAATTTTTTAAGGGGAGCTTATAAAAATATGGGGAAATCTGGGTACTCAGACTGGTTGTATATCATGAAACTGATTTCCACCCGGTATATGTCTCTTCTTCTGTTATCTTAATTTTTATTTTCTTTCTTCTTATCTTAGGACTAGTGACAAAGGAAGAACTCATTCAAGTCCCATATCTTGGCTTCAAAAACCAAGGCGGTTTCCCAGTTACATTTGGGGCCTTTTTTTTTTTCTTAGCTAGTCTGAGGCTTTGAGTCTAATGTTACAAGGAATATGACAGAACACTTTTAGTTTCAAATGAGTTAATGGAGTCTAGTCCTACTTTCCAAAACACTAGCCAGGCCAGCCTCCTCCATGAATCCGTGCACATCTTGCTTCTGTGTTCTGTCCTTCATTCTTGTATTTTCATTGCCTTGTTTTTTCATTTACTGCTTATGCTGAACCTCTCTCCATTAATGCATTTCTAGCACATCTTTCGAGAGCAAGTCAAGTCTCCTTATTTGTAAATCCTTCCCTGATGCATTTTCATCTTCCTTTTAGGCTTTGATGCATCTCATAGATCAGCCTTCCCGTCATCATCATCATCATCATCATCGCAGCTAATATTTACTGAACATCATGAACTGGGCACTGTGGTGAGTGTTTTGTGGAGATTATCTCCTGAAATCTGTGAGCCTATGCAGTAGGCTTTTACAGATGAAGAAGCAAGGCACAAAGAGGTAGAGGAGCTGGCCCAAGGTGGTTCTGTGTTGAAGGGGAGCAGAGTTTGTCTCCTCAAAATATGCGTCTTTGGCATAACGATTATTAGGCTGATTTTTTTAGGAAACAACAGACATAGGAAAAGCGCTGAAAACCGAGTAGAAGTTACCCTTTTTGTAAGAGACGTTCATATTTATAAGGGAAATCTCCATTTCTAAGGATGTCTCCCTCTCTGTACCAGGAAGAGGATGACTAAACCTCTAGAAACTCTTCTCAATGGAGAAGGTATGGACTTAAATCCACATAACAACTTCACCTTTGTTTAGTGTGCTTTTCCTAGTCACCTCCCATAACCCACACGTTCCCCAAGTCTTCTTTTGTCTTTAGCTGGAGAGAGTATTGAAGGTGGTGGCTTGGGCCATTTCAGGGAGTTACTCAGTTTTCCTGGCTCTCTCCCATGTACACAGAAGGTGTCCGTGTTATTAAACTTCTGTTTGTTTTCCTCCTATTCATCCATATTTTATTTTAGAGGGGTTTCAGTCAAGAACCTAGAAGGGAAGAGGGAAATGATTTTTCCTCCCCTGTAGTACAAGTACACATCCAAGTGTACCTGTCTCTCTAGTGTTTTAGCTCACACTCCTTGAATTCTTTCCTTAACATTTTATTATGAAAAATTTCAAACATACAAAAAAGTTGAAAGAATATTACAGTGAAGAACTGTATACCCACCACCTAGATTCTACCATTAATATTATGCTCTGTTTGCTTTAGTACAGACCTGTCCATCCATTGATCCATCTTATTTTCTTTTTCAATTCATTTCAGAGGAAATTGCAGACACCACTACATTTCCCCCCAATACTTAAGCATGCTCGCCATTAATTCACTCCTCTACTTTTAATGCTAAAAGGAAACATTGACATGGAGAGAACAGGGGCATTCCTCCCTTTGTCACTGGCCAAGTCCCTTTGTCACTGGCCAAGTGGTGCACACTACTTTTGTTTAAAACCATAAATAAAAAATCTTTAGGGCTTCCCTGGTGGCGCAGTGGTTGAGAGTCCGCCTGCTGATGCAGGGGACAAGGGTTCATGCCCTGGTCCGCGAAGATCCCACATGCCGCGGAGCGGCTGGGCCCGTGAGCCATGGCCGCTGAGCCTGCGCGTCCGGAGCCTGTGCTCCGCAACGGGAGAGGCCACAACAGTGAGAGGCCCGCGTACCGCAAAAAAAAAAAAAAAAACAAAAAAAAAACTTTAAAGGCTACTTTTCTTCAAAATGTGGTGCTTTCCAAAGTTCGACGATAGCTGCCAAGATCCTTGGGAACCTGTATCTATTAAGATGAAGAGGAATAAATTCCCATCAGCAGCACACGAACCAAGGGCAAGCATATACCTGTAAGCTCCAGATTCATTTCACAAGGTACTTTCTGGGCTGCAGAACAGTCACTGCTTCCAAGTTGGATGGAAATCACTGGGGTGTTATTGGGTTTCAGTGAGAAGGGACAGTGGACTAGTGTAGAGGATGCCTTGGGAGAAAACTCAGAAGCATCAATAAAGTGAGAAGCCAGAACGGGTGACACTAGGGAAGATCGTGCATCTATTTGTGTCTGAGGAAAACAAATTAAGTGTGGTCCATTCTGAATCACAATACACTGATTTTTAGTTCCCCGAAAGACTTCTTAAGAAAGCAAAGTATGAATTTTATAAGGTGTATGTTTAATTTTCAATAAGACATTTAACTTGGCTTAATTGCAATCTGATTTAATTTTTTTGACAGCAGTACTGCATTTTGAAAAAATGTCATGTTAGCAATACAAGTAAAATTCCCCTGAAATTTAATTTAGCTCAAGGTTCAAGTGTATGATTATAATATTTGAGATACACCTTAACTACATTACAGTTTTTTTATACTGAAGACAATGTGCTAAACCGTCTTAGTTCAAAGTGTTATGTCAAACACTTGAGGAAAGCATTGTGTTTCTTGCAGATTATGAGACGCAATTAAAAGAAATATTGAAGCCTGAAGTTTGAGGTTGTCTTTGTAACCATGATATTTAATAAGCAATATTTTTCTGCTCTAACAGACACCAATTTATCATTGTGGAGTTTCAAGTTAAAATCAGCTCTATTCACAAATGCATAGATGAGGGCTTTCTAGATAGGTTTGCTAGATTTAGCAAATTAAAACATATGATGCCCATGGGCTTCCCTGGTGGCGCAGTGCTTGAGAGTCCACCTGCCAATGCAGGGGACACGGGTTCGAGCCCTGGTCCAGGAGGATCCCACATGCCGCGGAGCAACTGGGCCTGTGCATCACAACTGCTGAGCCTGCGCTCTGGAGTCTGTGGCCCGCAGCTGCTGAGCCCGCATGCCACAACTGCTGGGGCCCACGTGCCTGGAACCCGTGATCCTCAGTAGGAGAGGCCACCACAATGGGAGGACCGCGCACCACAGTGAAGAATAGCCCCCACTCACTGCACCTAGAGAAAGCCCACATGCAGCAGCGAAGACCCAATGCAGCCAAGAATGGATAAATAAATAAATTTTGAAAAAAATAAAAAATATATGTGTGATGCCCAGTGAAATTTGAATTTCAGATAAATAATGAATCATTGCTTAGTATAAGTATAACCCACTGAATTTCAGATAAACAAATAATTTTTTATATATTTCCCAAATATTGCATGGCACATACTTGTACTAAAAACTATTCATTGTTTATCTAAAATTCAAATTTCATTGTGTGTCCTGTATTTTATCTGGCAACCCTATTTCTAGAAGGAGTTTGGAAGGCTCCCAAGAGATTCACATAAAAATCTTTCCCTGTGAGACCTTAATTCCTCCTATTGGTGGTTCCTTCTTCATTAAGCTAAGCATGGATTTCTTTCTGAGGTGAGGAAAGAAAAAACTTTCCTATTAAAATTCATAATCGGGCTTCCCTGGTGGCACAGTGGTTAAGTATCCGCCTGCCAATGCAGGGGACACAGGTTCAAGCCCTGGGTCAGGGAAGATCACACATACCGTGAAGCAGCTAAGCCCGTGCACCCCAACTACTGAGCCTACTCTCTAGAGCCCGCCAGCCACAACTGCTGAAACCCACATGCCACAACTACTGAAGCCCGCGTGCCTAGAGCTCGTGCTCCACAACAAGAGAAGCCACCACAATAAGAAGCCCATGTACCGCAACGAAGAGTAACCCCCGCTCACCGCAACCAGAGAAAAGCCCGTGCACAGCAACAAAGACCCAATGCAGCCAAAACATAAAAATAAATTTATAAAAAAAACTTCATAATCGCACTATGCAATCCTTAATAAAAAAAAGAGACACAATTCTTTATATGTTCTAATGTAGAATTATCTCCAAATAAATTAATTGAAAAAAGCAAGGTTCAGCAATGCATGTATATGGGGTAATGAGAGTTGTCTCCAGAGAGAACTGTGTATGTGGCAGTGGGGGATTGTGGTAAGGAGGAGTCTGCTTTTTCATTCCACTATTTTGTACATTTTGAATTTTCCGTCATGTGCATATGTTAGCAATTTAAAGACATATGTGTAAATGAGCAAGCAAAGCAAAACAAAAATATTTCTTCCCAAGCAAAACAGAACAAAACATCAGCAGAACAAAACATCCCAAGAGATGCCTAACATTTGGTGGAAATTATTTTATTAACTCCTTGATTCCCTGTCTGACCTTAGCAGCTCACCTTAAGAGCTCTGGGAAAACGGAAGTAAACTTACAATCTTGCATGGATTCTGTCTTGTTGAAATATATCTGATATTTTATAGTGGGGAAAAACCCCTCCTTTTTATAAAGTTGTAGATTTTATCTGCTTTTATATATTTTATTCTCTTAATTCTCAACATACTCCTCCTCTCTGTTTTTTCTCGCCATGAGCTTAAGTACACACACACTTCCCTCCTAGCATAACATGAGAAAGGGCCCCTTTGTGAATAACAGGAAACACAGCAATCTGTGTTCACCTAAGTTTCTCCATCCACGTTTTCAGCACAGACTTCCATTACAAAATCAATTTTCAGGCTACATGAATAGGGGTTATTTTAAAGGAAAGACCAAGGCTTCCTTGGTAGCGCAGTGCTTAAGAATCCGCTTGCAGGGACTTCCCTGGTTGTGCAGTGGTTAAGAATCTGCCTGCCAAAGCAGGGGAAACAGGTTTGAGCCCTGGTCTGGGAAGATCCCACATGCCACGGAGCAACTAAGCCCGTACATCACAACTACTGAACCTGCGCTCTGGAGCCCACAAGCTACAACTACTGAAGCTCGCATGCCTAGAGCCTGTGCTCCACAACAAGAGAAGCCACTGCAATGAGAAGCCCGTGCACCGCAATGAAGAGTAGCCCCCACTCACCGCAACTAGAGAAAGCCTGTGCACAGCAATGAAAATCCAACGTAGCCAAAAATTAATTAATTAATTAATTAATTAAAAAAATATATCCGCTTGCCAATGCAGGGGACACAGGTTCTATCCCTGGTCTGGGAAGATCCCACATGCCGCAGAGCAGCTAAGCCCGTGTGCCACAACTACTGAGCCTGCGTGCCATAGCTGCTGAAGCCCGCGCGTCTAGAGCCTGTGCTCCGCGACAAGAGAAGCCACTGCAATGAGAAGCCCGTGCACTGCAACGAAGAGTAGCCCCAGCTTGCCACAACTAGAGAAAGCCCACGCACAGCAATGAAGACCCAATGCAGTCAAAAATAAAGTAAAATAAATTTTAAAAATAAAAAATTTTTAAAGAAGGGCTTCCCTGGTGGCGCAGTGGTTGAGAGTCCGCCTGCCGATGCAGGGGACACGGGTTCGTGCCCCGGTCCGGGAAGATCCCACATGCCGCGGAGCGGCTGGGCCCGTGAGCCATGGCCGCTGAGCCTGCGCGTCCGGAGCCTGTGCTCCGCAATGGGAGAGGCCACAACAGTGAGAGGCCCGCGTACCGCAAAAAAGAAAAAATTAAAAATAAAAAAAAAAGACCAAGTCCATAATTAAATCTAATGTTTGATCTAAGAAAAACCAATGGAACACACATATATACACATCATTAGCAACATTTCAGACTAATTAAAGATACACTGAGGTGTTTGATAAAGCCAAGAAAATCCCAATTATGAGTTGATTCAACCTCTCAGTTTACCTTCAACATAAAGTTTTGTTTATTTATCTGGGCTTTCTCCTGGGGGGATGTTCAGTACCTCATAGTTTTGAACCATCTCCTCCCCTTCCTGGCTCATGCCACCTTTCTTTTTCACCCAGCTCTGGTAGCTCCTGACAGCCTGCTTTTCTCTTCATGTCTTTACCAGGTAACAAAAAGGCTGTTTGCCCCTCTTTCCCCAGCTGAACCTGCACGTTCCTCTTGATGTATTTGGTTATCCCTTGACAATCATTTACTGAGCATCTATTATGTGCCAGGCACTGCTCTAGGTGCAAGCAAAATCTCTTGTGCAGCTTATATTCTAGTCTGGGGAAACAGGGAAAAAAGCAAAGAAACCAAAAGCAACAGAGCGAGGTTACATTTTAGAAGGTGCAGTCTGGAAAGGTCTTTCTGATTTTCCGGAAGGGTAGAGTGAAGCCCCATAGATATCTAAGGGAGAGAGTTCTAGATAGACGAAACAGAAAATGCCATGACATGAGTTTGGAGCATGCTGGGTATGTTTCAGTACAATAAGGGTGCTGAGGTGACCAGAGCAGAATGAGAAAGGGAGATGAAGTAGAAGGAGATGGAGTCAGAGAGGTAGCAGGTGGCCGGATCATGAAGGCTTTCTGAGCCATGGGAACGACTTCAGATTGTGCAAATATTCCCCAACTTCAGATACTTGAAAGGACTCACCAGACTCCACAGAGCAGCCACATAAGGCTTTTACTTCAAGGTGAAAGTATGGTGCAGCAAGAGAAAGAGGATGCAGGTAAGCCTTCAGACAATGAAAATGACACTCGGGATTTCAGAGCAGGGAAATAGAAAAGAGCCCAAATCATGGAAACATGGTTTTGCTGCCATACCAAACAAAAGTTTCCCACCTCCACACTTTTTGTTACAGAAAACCAATAAACTTCTTTTCTGTTTAAGCTATTATAGTAGGATTTTCTGTTGAACTTATCACTAACTGATATAGGTATAACCCTTTAGTGTCTCCTGTCGACTGAAAAAAATTCACAACCTAGAAGTTGAGAGTTATGTTCTATTCGGCGGACAAAACTGAGGACTTAAGCCCGGAAGACAGCATCTCAGATAACTCCGAAAGACTGCTCCGAAGAGGCAAGGTGGGGAGCCAGGATATATAGGAGTTTTTACAACAAAGACCAGGTAGTCGGAACATCAAAAGATTACTGTTAATTAAAGAAAACCGGATATCTCACGTTAAGGAATTTAGGGCTTTTCTATGCATGGGAAGATGCAAGAGTCTGGGCTGACTGAAATCCTTCCTTTGATAGCACCTCAGCTATCTGGGGCCAGGATCCTGTGCTTTCCCCTCCCGAGTTTCCTCAGGGTGCACTGTCAGGGGTGGGGGGCATGGGGGTGTGGCCACACTGTCTGATGATTTGATGGCGGGCATTATGTTTCTATCCTGAGTTTCCTCAGGGCTCACCACCTGGGCTGCTGTAATGAGATGGCTTGATGGCTGCAACATCCTTTGTTTACTGATATGGCAGGCAATGTTTTTCATTCACACTCCAAAGAGTAAAGTTCACACTCCTTAGTATAGCAGATGCAGTTCCCATGACGTGGCTTTATGTTCTACCACTCCCTGTTCCCCACTTTATGCTCTTATAATATTGAGTTCCCCCCACCCCAGCTCACCACACCTAGCCCATACTCTTTGTAGTTATCTCTACTGGTAGCTGTCTTCCTAGACCTGGCCCTCTCTCCTGTCTGTCTAAATTTTTTAGGCAGTTTGGGGGAGGTAAAAAGAAAAACTTCCTGAGTCTTCTGTTTCTTAAAGATAACCAGCCTAAAATAATCCTCATGCCAAAGAGACACATTATGGGGTGGTAGAGTTCACTCCCCTACAGTATCTCTTGGCCTGCTATGCAGTTTGAACTTTGCATTGCCTAGATAACTCCTACTCATCCTTTAAAACCCACATCTCAAGCCCTGGAGTGCCCCTTCTCCACACCTCCACTGTACACCCTTCATTCCTTTACCTGAGCATTGACCCCATTGCAGGACTGTTTCTATTTATATGAGTATCGCCCCCACTAGACAGTAAGTTCCTCAGGCCCTGGTTCCTCATCTTCTCCCATGGCAGCCAGCACAGTGCCTGGCACACAATCGAGCTCGATGGATGTTAGTTGAACTAATCAGAACTAAAGGTGTTCTTGCTTATGTGCGTAGGGGGTCACCTAGAAGTGAGTCACCAGCACTAAGCAGAACACCCTGTTGTGCAGTTGTAACCATCCTTTCAGGCTCAAGAGTACAGTCTTACAAAGGAAAAAGCCTAGGTGATCCAGAAGCTCAAGTATGTTTTCTGAGATCTTCCAGGGAGAATTAAAGAGAGCCCCCCAGGGCATGGTTACTACTGGTGCCTTTCAGCAATAAAGCCAGAGTTTTCATATGGGAATACATTTGTGGTGGCATTGTAATACATCAGCCTGGCTAGGCTGAACTACATTTCCAGAGTTCCCTTCCCTGCGTGTTTCTGGTTAAGGTGGGCCATGAGAGAAACTCTTGGGGAGAGTTGGAGGACAGAAGAGAGGCACTAGCCATCCTTTAGCTCACACACCAGCTAACTCACTTCATTGGCTGCAGCCGCTCCCCTTCCCCTAGATCCTCTTTCAGCACCTCTGACTTCTGGGCCCGGTGTGTGTGTTTAGCTCCATTGAGAAGGGCCCTCGCTTCTGCAGGATACCCACACCACCAAGGTCAGGGGCAACCAGAATTGACACGGGTTTCCGTCTGTCCTTGTGGGATTCCACCTCATGCTTTTAATCTGTCCTCGTGGAGTTCCAGCTTGCTTGTGATCTCCCTAAACTTACATCCATTCCTGAACGCTTGCCCTGCAGACTTCAAGCTTCAGCATCAGAGGTAAAAACAGCAGCCTTATGGGGACTGCTTTATTAGCTCCTATGATTGTATCAAGTCAAACCTCTGTAATAAATCTCTTAAATATATATATAATATATATATAACACACACACACACACACACATACATATACGTATATGTGTGTATATATGTATATAAAATCTCTTACTGGTTCTGCTTCTCTGAATGAAAACTGACTGATATAACATCAATTCTTGAAACTTCCCAATATTTCCTAGTTTCTTTATCCACGGTCTCTTTTCCCGAAATGATTTGCTATATATACCTTAGGAGGTAGCTACGTTATCATGTTTTCCTGGAAGAGATCTGGGAAACAGCATCTCACCCTACAGACTTTTTCTCAATGTAGAATATGATGTGGCAGCAATAAAAAGGAATCCCAGAGTCTGCAGGAAGGGAGACAGAAAGAGGGACTGGCCTATATTGGGATGACTCTAGGGGGTTAAGATTCCCATGAGGTCATCAATACTGAGGAATCTATTGTACTATGTTTTTTTTTTTATTGTAGCATGGTTGATTTACAATATTTAAGGTGTACAGCAAAGTGACTCAGATATATATATATATATATATATATAACATATATGTATTCTTTTTCAGATTCTTTTCCATTATAGGCTATCATAAGATATTGAATATAGTTCCCTGTGCTATACAGTAGGTCCTTGTTGTTTATCTATTTTTTATATAGTAGTGTGTATCTGTTAATCCCAAACTCCTAATTTATCCCTCCCCGCCTTTCCCCTTTGGTAACCATAACTTTGTTTTCTATGTATGTGAGTCTGTTTCTGTTTTGTAAATAAGTTCATTTGTATCATTTTTTAAAATTCCGCATATATGTTCTGAGTTGGCTCGCATGTGAGCATAGCTTATACTCTGCCCAGGAGCCAGTTGCCAAAGAGGCCGGGAGAGAACTGATGAATAAGACTTTTACAGCAGTATACCCAGAGAGCAGCCAAATAAATATTTCTCACAGGAGGTTTTGATGGTGGCAGCCTGGTGCCAAAATACACTTATAAGTTATGTCCAACTGTAAGAATGCTTAAAGGAAAGTGTGTCACAATTGCTAAAATGTCAGAGGATTCTTGAAAAAAAGAAAATGAACAAAATAAAGGAGTCCCGATTTCACACTGAATTCCCAGCATCCCTTCAAATTAGCCCTCTAAAAGTTTCAAGGACTGCACATATACTCTGCTGACTTCAGAGGTAGCTCTGATTTTACATTTGTTCCATGGACAAAATGAGAGAAACCTGAGCCAAAGGAAAGAACACTTAGTGCACTGTTCTGAACGTAACAGGTGTTTGCATGAGTTTTACTTGCTCGTGATGCAAATGTGTGCACATAAATAATAATCCTCAATTCTCTCTGATTCTTGCTTCAAGAGGCCAATGTACGACCTCCATCGTCTTGATTTCAATGCCTAGCCCAAGTTTCCTGGGAATCCGTGGAGGTATGTTGCATAAACATCCAAAGTTTAAAACTTTCCAGAACGCACAGCTAAGCTAGGTTCCCAGGGGCCCTCAATGCATGGAAGCCATTCTATACAGTAGTAGAGAACATGCTCCCTACTGCAGTCTGCCATACTTGGTCATCAAGACACGAAAGCAGGGACTTCCCTGGTCATGCAGTGGTTGAGAATCCACCTGCCAATGCAGGGGACACGAGTTCGATCCCTGGTCCTGGAAGATCCCACATGCCGTGGAGCAGCTAAGCCCATGTGCCACAACTACTGAGCCTGTGCTCTAGAGCCTGAGAGCTACAACTACTGAGCCCGTGCACCGTAACTACTGAAGCCCAGGCACCCTAGAGCCCAGACACTGCAACTTCTGAGCCCACACGCTGCAACTACTGAAGCCTGTGCGCTCTAGGGCCCATGTGCCACAACTACTGAGCTTGCATTCTGCAACTACTGAAGCCCGTGTGCCTAGAGCATGTGCTTCTCAACAAGAAAAGCCACCACAAAGAGAAGCCCATGTACCTCAATGAAGAGTAACTCCTGCTTGCTGCAACTAGAGAAAGCCCGCACGCAGAAACAAAGACCCGACGCAGCCAAAAAAAAAAAAACATGAAAGCATTGCCATTGTGTCTCTACTGAAAACAACTCTGTAGTAAAGACTTCTAGTACTTACATAAATTTAGTTCTTCTCTCCCTCTGGGTACAGTTAGTCAAGGTTGTAAGACTAGCTGTAATTATGGGCCGGGAGCATAAATCAAATGGGTCACTATCAAACTGAAACATTCAATTGCACGTTTGAGACTTTCTAGCACTTTCTCCCCTTATTGTGACAATCAAGGAGTCAGAGTATTTTATATAGTACAGGTATAAGATGGTGGAGCCTCCACCAACTTGGGCCCCTGAGTATAGATGTACAATGGGCATATTGTGTAAAGGAGGAATAATCCTTTGTTGTAGTAGATCACTGAGATTTGGGGTTTATTTGTTATTGTAGCATAGCCTTCCCCATTCTGACTAATATAAATTCCTGTAGCTGCAACCCTTCTACCACTTCAAGCTTTTGAAATTTCTTTAATAAAGGTTTTACTACCCACCCCAAGTCACTTTTTTAAGGACCACAGTCGCACAGAATTGGAATCATTATCCTTGGCTTATAATTCACCAACATTTTCAGTCCAAATATAGCTTTCTATCTACCTATGTAGCTGGCTATCATCTATTTTTTTTTAAATAACATAATGAGTACAGTAAACCCACCAACAAATCAAATACCTGAAACATTACTTACATCTAACTATGGATCCTTCCCCAGTTCCATAATTCAGCCTCCTCTCCAAATAAACATAAGTTGAAATACTGTGTTTATCTTTTTCTTGTCATAAATGTGTGTGTAGTTATGTCATTTTATCACATATATTTGTGATATATAAAGTTCAAAGTAATGAAAACTAGCCTGGATTTTCATCTGTCTGATTATTAATGAGGTTGAACATCTCTTTATATGTTTATTGACCATACATGTTTCTTTTTTGCAAAATACCATTTGCATTATTTACCAATTTTTCCACTGGGTCATTTGTCTTTTTAAAATTGATTTGTAAAAGCTCTTCATATATACTGGATACTAATCCTTTATCCATTATATGTGTGGCAGTTATCTAACCAATTTCAATTTTGTCTTTTACACTTTATTTAAGATGTCTTTTGATGGATAGAAATTTTAAATTTTATCTCTGATGAATTTGGGAGTGGGGATAAAGGGATCGATTAGACTTCTTGGGAGGTATAAGCCCAATTATTACACTCTTGTTTGCACTTCAACTGGCAAAGTAAAAAGGAAGCTGACTAGTTACAAAATAACAACACACACACATATACACACACGCATAGATATTTACATAGACACACAGCAATGAGTTTTTTGCCTTATGGCTAACCATTCAATTCAGCTACCAAAAAAATCCCTTAAAACGGGTAGGCAGGAAAAAAATAAACAGCATTCTTTTGATGGTTGAAATCCACTGTTAAAAGGGACAGGTTGTGTGATTAAAATGGAAAGACTTTTTATTAAAGATATTCAAAGTAAAGTTCAGCACAGTATACCAGCCTGGAATTTGAAAGCCATTTCTTTTAGGTTCTACCTTAAAGGATGAAAAGAAGAATTAAAGGATGAAAAATACAGAGGATAGTTTGTACATTTTAAAGGCAAGTGTGACTCATCAGAATGTGAGACGAAATGACTAATATTATTTAGACGGAAGCTTAAGAAACAATGTTTTCCTGGTTTTTAGACCCAAGATATTTTTCCTACAATGCTTACGCTACTGATAGAGAAATTTCTAATGAAACAAAGAGGGCAGCTAGAATGAACATCTCTCAATAATTTCTCGAAAAAATGGTTAAGAAAAAAAAGCCTTCCTCAAAAATGCTTGTCATTTTTTGGGACTTCCCTGGCGGTCCAGTTGTTAAGACTCCATACTCCCAATGCAGGGGACACGGGTTCAATCCTTGATCAGGGAACTAAGATCCTGCATGCCGCACGGCGTGACCAAAAAAAAAAAGCTTTTTTTTTTTTTTTGCGGTACGCGGGTCCCTCACTGCTGTGACCTCTCCCGTTGCGGAGCACAGGCTCCGGACACGCAGGCTCAGCGGCCATGGCTCACGGCCCCAGCCCCTCCACGGCATGTGGGATCTTCCCGGACCGGGGCACGAACCCATGTCCCCTGCATCGGCAGGCGGACTCTCAACCACTGCGCTACCAGGGAAGCCCAAGCTTGTCATTTTTAATGCCACATACTTGTAAGATCTTCTTCTTTTTCTTCTTATTGGCAGAAATCAAAATAAGGTAGGATCATAAAAAACTGTATACTGTATATCAGCATAAAATAGTATATTTAGTATTTTATTTGACTACTTTTAATCCATTTATTTGTACTTTGGAAAGTTTGCATCCCTTCATGTCTGATTGATATACATATTTTATCAGTAAGAGTTGAAAGTTTTAATTGATTAAATACAGCATTTATAGACAGCTCCTCTAAAAACAGAACATTGGACCTCAGCTCTGGAATTTACCCTCCCATTGTCCATAATCCCCATATGTAGGGGGGAGAAAAAGAGTACTGGAGGATGTAGGGGCCTTCTTCCCTTCTAGGTTCTTTGGCTGATCTAATCATTAAATTGGTATCAGACAGATTAACAGGAGAGAAAAAAATGGTTTTTTGTACCTATGCGAGCCCCATAAAAATAGGAGACCGAAACGGCAGTCAGGTAGTTGAGACTTCTATAACATCCTAAGCTTTCGGGAGGTATAAGCCCAAAAGTTACCTTTTTACTAAGAAACTTGCCTGCTTAACAAGGCAACGTTTGTTTTTCAAACATCTCTGCCTGCCTGTGAATGGCCTTCCTTCCCTTGTATCCCCAGACCCAGGTCCCCTTTCCAATGTAAATTTAGGCAGTTGAGGGGGAGGTAAAGAGCTTTTCCTGAACCTGCTGGGTTTTTATTGCCTTTAGTTCAACGTAATCCTCATGCCAAAGTGGCATATTTTGGGATGACAAATTCAGCTCCCCTTTAGGGAGCATTTCCTAGTTAAAACTTCTAACATTTGCAGTGGCTCCTGCTTGAGGATTGGCATGATTGCTTTCCATTAGATAAGGCTCTTTGTTTGGAGAAGATAATTTTGATGAGTTACTTTGAATTAAAGAGAACCTTCACATCCCATATCCCCACATCACACACACACACACACACACACACACACACACACACACACACACACACACACGCGCGCGCCCCACTTCCTGGACTCCTAAGAGACAGAGAGTTGAATTATTCTGCATAATAAAGTAAGAGAAAATCTGAGTTTCTGTGCACTCCCCTAGCAGGAGGTGGTAGGGTGCCTGGGAGTGGGAAAAACAAAGAGATGAAAAGAGCCTTAAAAGAGAGGGGCTGAGCATCTTAGCAGGAGCCAAGGAGGCAGAGAAGAGAGGGCTTTTACAGGCCATTTTAACGGGTGTAACAAGCCATGCATATAATCCTGAGGCAATTAGTTTTGTCTCCCATTAGCCCAGTAGTTCTCAGCAGAGTGAATTTTGCCCCCCGGAGAACAGTTGATAATGTCTGGAGACATTTTTGGTTCACAACTGGAGGGGGTGCTACAGACATCCAGTGGGCAGAGACCAGGATGCTGCTAAAGATCCCACAGTGCACAGGACAGTGCCCACGACAAAGAGTGACTTGGTCAGAATGTCAGTAGTGCCGAAATTGAGAAACACTTTATCCACCCCTTAAATATGCCCCTGTGTGAAAATAACTCCATGAATTTTCAGGTTGCTCTCGGGAAATACAAGCAGTCTCAGTCTAATACTATACACGTCCATTTACTTGTAGAAGTTAATACTCCAAATTTGCTTTCAAGTTGAGCTTCTCACCCGGTAGTCAGAGAATTGTACTAGATGATGTTTTTGTTTCTCCTTGCATTAACATTCTAAAGGATGCGAGATTCAGTTGAGATTGTTCTGATTCCCAGCCCATCCCAGTGTTAGACCTTCGCGGTCTCCTAGGAGTTTCGACTCGCCCAGGAAACAACAAGAGTCGGAAGTCGATGCAAAACGCAAGAGGTTTATTGAAGGCCGGTGCACCGGGGTTCCTTGGTCCTCACGCAGGAGGTCGAAGAAGGAACCCTTTTGGGCGCGAATATGTCAGTTTTATAGGTTCCCACTTCCCCGTATGTAAATTATAGATTTGGTTGTGTTCTCCTGCTGATTGGTCCCGGCTTAGGCTCGGACCAGAGAGGGAACTTGTCCCCAGCTGCCTGATTGGTCTTTGACAGACACCTTTTTTACATTTTGTTATCTCCCTCCTTCTCGGAAGGGGGCCGGACATCCTGGAAATTCACCCATTGTCTAAGAAGCCCCTATTGTCTGGAGAGTTCTTAATCATTAGCTGGAACAATGTCCCTCAGAGTCCCACACCAGGACAAGATATTGATTACTTGTCAGTTATTGTCTTCTCTGTTTGTTGTTGTCATCGTTGTCATTGTTTTAGATTTTGCCTTTTTTAGGGAGGCAGTGCTGCGGAGTGGTTAAAAGCTTGGACAATAGAGAACACTGTCTGGGTATGAATCCCTGCTCTGCCATTACCTAGCTAAACCTCTCTTGGCCTCAGCTTCTCATCTATAAAATGGAAATCATAATAACCCTACCTCACAAAGCTATTTTAAAATTAAACGAGTAAAGCATATTTTTTCAAGAGGATAAATTGGTATTTTAGTATCTTGTTTTATGGATTTCTGATCTAACAGTCATTATAAATAGCTTAGACCAGAGGACATACTGTCTATATTTCTGTGAAGCTCCCCCAAATTCCATAACTCTATCCTGTACACAGTTGGCAGAAATTATATTTAATTTTTTAATTTGAGTTCAGTACAGTCAACCACCTTCATATGATACAATTCCAAGAATAAAAGAGAAATAAAAAATATATCTGGCTCCCTAGTCTCTTCACTTTATCCTTTTCTATGGAAGGAAGTAAAAAGAAGTTTCCATAAGTTCTGTAATAACTCTTGGAAGTATCGATAAGTACTAAAATAATAATAAGAAGAAGAATGTCACATCACTGAAGAAAAAAATAATTCACAACAAGATTATAAAGCACGTAGGTAAAGATGTGATTGTTCCTGAATCTTAAAAATCACTGTCTCTGGGCTTCCCTGGTGGCGCAGTGGTTGAGTGTCCGCCTGCTGATGCAGGGGACGTGGGTTCATGCCCTGGTCCAGGAAGATCCCACATGCCGCGGAGCGGCTGGGCCCGTGAGCCATGGCTGCTGGGCCTGCGTGTCCGGAGCCTGTGCTCTGCGGCGGGAGAGGCCACAGCAGTGAGAGGCCCGCATACCGCAAAAAAAAAAATAAATAAAAAATCACTGTCTCTGGATTCTTCTTCTAATTGAAACTTATAAAATGAAATACACGAAAAGGCCCACGGACTGCAGTTCTATGATCACCACTTATTTTGAAAAATCAAGTTGTCAAGGATTACTTTGAGTCATCACTGAATGAATGACAGAGGAGCAATGGGTCTGCATTTTTTTCAATCAGAGAGATCTACTTGCATTAAATTCCATCAGGAGGAAAGGGCCTAATTATGAAAGCAAAAACACCTTCTTCTAAATTCACATTTGCCCCTTTGCTCACTGCTGTTTCCCATGTTTATATAATGTGAGTCATAAAGTCTGGTAATGACAAGATCACCTATATAGCACCATTTTCTTGAAAACACGTTATGTAATTGCTCCATTTTGAATTATGGCTGATCTAAGAAAAGCACTTCTCTCATTGCTCAGCAACTACAAAGAACCTGCTAAATGTTTTAATTTTATCCATCTTCACCTAGGTGGTGTTACTGAACTGCACTTGGGTCTGCTCGCCCACCATGCAGCAAAGCCAATCTAATGACACCGGGTTGTGGTGAAGGAAAGTACAGCATTTATTGCAGGGTGCCAAGAAGGAGAACAGGCAGCTGGTGCTCAAAATACCGAAACTTCCCGATGGCTTCCAGGGAAGGGTTTGTATGTATGTATGTGTTTATTTTTGAGATATAGTTGATTTACAATATTATATAAGTTTCAGGTGTACAACATAGTGGTTCACAATTTTTAAGGGTTTGACTCCATTTATAGTTTTTATAAAATATTGGCTATATTCCTTGTGTTCTACAATATATCCTTGTAGCTTATTTTATACATAGTAGTTTGTACTTCTTAATCCCCTACCCCTACCTTGCCCCTCTAGGGAAGGGTTTTTTAAGGCAACATTTAGGGTGCAGGTTGCAGCTCATGGACTTTCTTCTTATTGGTTGGTGGTGAGGTAACAACATTCTGGTTCTAACTAGTTTGGGGTCTGCGTGCTTGTGGTCAGCATGTAGTCACCATCTGCCACCTGGGGAGGCAGGTCTTAATTTCTGCAGAACAACTCAATGATATGTATATTCCTTAAGGAAGAACTAGAGCTCTGTTTTACCATTGAACTATTGTTACTTTCATTGCTTGACTACTTTTCCTTTGTTTCTGCATTCACTCACTTCTGTACTTCTGACCAACTGGCTATAGATTAGAGGTTTCAATGACCCCCTCCAACTCAGAATGCCAATGGCAAGTCCAGGTTGCACTACTAACCAACTGGCTATAAATCACAGGCTTCCATGACCCCTCCTCAGATTCAACTAATTTGCTAGAGTGACTCATAAAACTCAGAGGAACATTTTACTTACTAGATCACCATTTTATTACAAAAGGATATATAACTGCAGAACAGCCAGATGGAAGAGATATATAGAGCAAGGTATGCAGGGATGAGCATGGAACTTCCATGTCCTCTCCAGGTGCCACTCCTCCAACACCTCCACGTGTTCACCAAAATGGAACCTCTCAGAGCCTCATCCTTTTTTTGGTTTTTATGGAGGCTTCATTACATAACCATGATTGATTAAATCATTAGCCATTGTCGATTGATTCAACCTCCAGTCCCTCTCCCCTCCCCCAGGGTCAAGGGGGTGGTACTGAGAGTTCCAACCCTCTAATCACATGGTTGGCTCCAACCAGTCCCCACCTCACTAACATAACAAAAGACCTTTGTCGCTCTCATCATTTAAGAAATTTCAAGGGTTGTGGAAGCTGTGAGCTGTGGATGAAGACCAAATATATATGAGAAATATATTTTGGTCATCTGAATGAATGTATATTTCTCCTAAATCACAATATCTCAGATACCTAAAAGCACAGGTAACAAAAGCAAAAATAAAGAAATGAGATTGTGTCAAACTAAACAGCTTCTGCACAGCAAAACCAACACCAAAGTGAAAAGGCAACCTACAGAATGGGAAAAACTTTTGCAAACCATATATCTGAAGAATGGTTAGTTTTCAAAATATATAAAGAATGCCTACAACTCAATAGCAAAAAAATTTTTTTAATAAAAAAAATTCAGGGACTTCCCTGGTGGCACAGTGGTTAAGAATCTGCCTGCCAATGCAGGGGACATGGGTTCGAGCCCTGGTCCAGGAAGATCCCACATGCTGCGGAGCAACTAAGCCCATGCGCCACAACTACTGAGCCTGCGCTGTAGAGCCTGCGAGCCACAACTACTGAAGCCCAAGCGCCTACAGCCTGTGCTCCGCAACAAGGGAAGCCACTGCAATGAGAAGCCCGCACACCGCAGTGAAGAGTAGCCCCCGCTCACCACAACTAAAGAAAGCCCACGTGCAGCAACAAAGACTCAACACAGCCAAAAATAAATAAATAAAAATAATTTTTTAAAAAAATTCAATTTAAAAATGAGGAAAGAAACTGAATAGACATTTCTTTAAAGACATACAAATGGCCAGGTATATGAAAAAGTGCTCAACATCACTAATCATCAGGAAAATGCAAATCAAAACCACAATGAGATATCACCTCCCACCTGTTTAGGATGGCTATTATCAAAATTATTATATATAACAAGTGTGGTGAGGGTGTGGAGAAAAGGGAACCCTTGTACAATGTTGTTGGAAATGTAAATTGGTACAGCCACTATGAAAAACAGTATGGAGTTTCCTCAAAAAATTTAAAATAGAGCTACCATATGATCCAGCAGTCCCACTTCTGGTATTTATCTAAAGGGAGTAAAGTCACTATGCCAAAGAGATATCTGCACTCCTGTGTTCATTATAGCATTATTCACAATAGCCAAGATGTGGAAACAACCTAAATGTCCACTGATGGATGAATGGGCTTAAAAATATGCTATATACATACAATGGACTATTATTCAGCTTTAAAAGAGAAGGAAATTCTGCCATTTGCTGCAACATGAATGAACTTGGAGGACTTTATGCTAAGTGAAATTAGCTAGACATAAAAGGAAAAATACTACACGATACCACTGCTATGAGGAATCTAATCAAACTCATAGAAGCAGAAAGCAAAATGGCAATTGTCAGGAGCTGAAGGGAAGGGGGAAAAGGGAGGTATTAGTGAAAGAGCTCCAAGTTATGGTTACACAAGATGAATAAATCCTAGAGATGTACTGTACAGCACAGTGCCCATAGCTAACAGTACTGTATGGTATACTTAAAAATGTACTAAGAGGGTAAATTTCATGTGTTCTTATCACAAAAAAATAGTAATGAATAATGAGGGCAGGAGGATATGTTTATGGCATAGATTGTGATGATGGTTTCATGAGTGTATACATATCTCCAGACTCATCAAGTTGTATATATTAGATATCTACAGCTTTTTGTATGTCAATCATACTTAATAAAGGGTTTTTTTTTTTAAGTGATCAAAAGAGCACAAAGGACACTGGACATTTGAAGGATAAGAAAAGGAGTGGCAGAATGTGGGAACTGGACACAGAAGGGAAGTGAGAAGGTGCTGAGAACAAATGGTGCCTGTTGCTTTACCATTTTTCCCAGGTGTGTCTTAAAGCAGGAACAAGAAACATGTCCAGTGTCAGAGTTTCCCAACTGATATTTATGGATTTATTCTCAGAAATCAGTGAATATACGAAGGACTTGAAATTGGTTTCGCCATTTTACAAATGAGGAAACTAAGAAAGCTTAGAGTCACGGGGCTACTGAGTGGCAGAGTTAAGACTCAAACTTAAGCCTTCCAGAGGAATTTTTTCATTTCTCTTAGGAGACTCAAACATAAAATTGAATGTAAAATATTTAAGTAGGCACCTGTTGCTAATGGCTAATACCTTTATAGCAACAAATTTTCCCTAAGACAGCTGCTCCCTCGGTGATTTAATTTATGTCCTACCATTAGCCATCTCCATTAGAAAGAAAAATTGCAGACACTTTCAGCAGGGCAATTTGAACAAAATCAAACCTCAGAGAATTTTATGGAGCTAGAAGAGACGTGAGTAATCCTCTAACACGGTAGACTTCTTTTGAAAATAAGGAGAATCTAGTCAGAAACTTCCTTGCTCCTCAAAATGTGGCCCCTAGACCAACAGCATGAGTATCACCTGGGAGCTTGTTAGAAATGCAGACTCACCCCAGGCCTAGTGAATCAGAAACCCCCTAGGATCCAGGAATGTGTTTTAACAAGCTTTCCATGTGATTCTTTAAGAATCACTAAAGTTTGAGCTCCACTGGGCTAAGTGACTTATTATCCAAGGTCTCACAATTAACTTGTAACAAACCCAGCTCTTCTAAGTTCAGTGCTTTTTCCATGATACCAAATGGCTAATAAATATTAACATTCCTTCTCACTCTCCATTCACTATTTCCCCAGGCAGATCATAGTGAAAGCATTTATTCTGTACTATACCAAGATTATAACAAACAAGACCCCCCAAATAATATTTTACAGAAAACTTTTTGTCTCATAAAATCCTTTAGATATTGGTTTTGAAGTAGACTGGAAAGCATTCTCCCTGACCATATCAATCCATGATTTTTTCTCTCTTCTGAGGAGATCAGGCGCATTCAGGGTGGTATGGCTGTAGACTTTTTCTCTCTTCTGGATTGACTGACTTGTCAATACACCTGTTTGACGCTGAGAAGTAGTTACACTTTGGTCCCCACCTTGGGGAGGCATAATAAGAACAATCCTGAAGTTGGAAAGCCTTAAAGTTTCTGGACCAGAACCCCCAATTATTCTGCTGATCAGTCTCTTTAGGAAGCCTGCGCTCCCAAATGCAAAACAGCTGGTCCCACGTTCTCTCAATAACTAGTGCAGTCTTCCCCGAAGTTAGCCACACAGACCTAGAATAAGGTGTGTTCTGGAACTTCAGATGTTTCCATAAGGCTCTTGGGTGCTATTTTATTACTGCGAACCATTTTAGATGAGTTGCTCTGTTCAGGTTTGGATCTTATTTCAGAGAAGTCTCACCTGTGGGCTCACGTTAAGGGGAGGAGGGAATTGTGTCAGGTGCCCCTGACTTGACCTTTATTTTGAAAGCTGAGGATTGAAATTTGCTGGGAAGAGACTGCCTGGAGCCAAGGTCTGTCTGCTCCTAGCTGCCTGGAGTGTCAGACTAAAGGACGCTGGTAGAGAGTTCTTTCTGATGAAGATTCCTGCATGCTGTGTGCCTCACTGATTTTTGGAGATCTCTGTCTGGAGAAAAAACACTTCACAATTGAAGAACATCCTGAGAATGCATAGAACAGGTAAAGTAATGATGAAAATTCAGAAACTTCGAGGACTATCTCAGTACATGCCCTTCCTTCATCCCTGTAGAATCTCGGAATCATTAACTTGTAACCATTGCCGTCTATTACTCCTGTTCTCCTTCAGGATGTCAAGGGTAGGCTTTCAGGAAAAATTGATTCAGCCATTTTTTTCTGTGCATCGTTTCTCCTCCCGAGTTCTTTGATCGTCTTTACGATCATTACTCTCAACTCTTTTTCAGGTGGAATGCCCATCTCCACTTCATTTAGTTCTTCTGGGGTTTTATCTTTTTGTTTGTTTGTTTGTTTGTTTTGCGGTACGCAGGCCTCTCACCACTGCGGCCTCTCCCGCTGCGGAGCACAGGCTCCGGACGCGCAGGCTCAGCGGCCATGGCTCACGGGCCCAGCCGCTCCGCGGCATGTGGGATCTTTCCGGACCGGGGCACGAACCCGTGTCGCCTGCATGAGCAGGCGGACTCTTAACCACTGCGCCACCAGGGAAGCCTGGGTTTTTATCTTATTCATTCGTCTGGAACATGTTCCTATGCAGCCTCATTTTGTCTGAGTTGCTATTGGTATTTTTATGTATGTGGTAGCTTAGTTATGTTTCTTGACCTTGGAGAAGTGGCCGACTGTAGAAGGTGTCCTATGAGTCCCCGCCGTTCGTTCCCCTATCATCACCCCCTCTCGTCACCCAAGCTATATGCTCTAGGGGTTCTCCTTAAGAGGGCTGCGTGGGTCCTTCTGTTGTGGTGGGCTGACTATGTGGGTGGTCTGGTGGGCCTGGTCGGCCCCTAGTCCTGTTGGTTGCCAGGCCCTGCCTCGTGTGGATGCTGCTGGCTGCTGTTTAGTGGAGGTGGTTAAAGGCGGCTGGTTGCAGAACCCCAGGGGGCCCTGAGCTAGTGCTGGCTCACTGGTGGGTGGAGTCAGGATCCCGAAGACTCCAGGGCTGTTGCCCAACCCCTGGCAGCTGAAGCGAGGTCCCGGGGTTAGTGCCGGACTACTGGCAGGCAGAGCTGGGTCCCAGTCCGCCTGCAGGGATCCCGCTGTCAGCTCGTTGCCGGGGTGGGGGGGGGAAGGCGGGTGCTGGTTCCTGACAGAGTTGGGTATGTGGTCTATGGTCTCCTATAGGTTGCGTTGGCCTGCTAGTGGGCAGGGCCAGAGCCCAGCTGGTCCCAGGGTAGGGTCTGGCCTGCGCTGGGGGATCTAGTTTTCTTGCTTCTGTTGTCTGCGCCCTGGTGGGTGAGGCTGGTCTAGAGGTTTGTGCAGGCTTCCTGGAGGGAGGGGCCCGTGACTGCCCACTGGTGGGCAGAGCTGGGTCCTGGCCCTCTGGTAGGCTTGGCCGTGTCTAGGGGCGTGTCCAGAGGCAGCTGTGGGCTCTTTAGCCTTTAGGCAGCTTGTCCTCTGATTGGTAGGGCTGTGTCCCCGCGCAGCTAGTTGTTTGGCCTGAGGCATCCCAGCACTGGCGTCTGTAGGTTGTTGCTTCCATATATAGCTGCTGCCTGTGTCCACGTACCCGGGGTGAGCGACAGCTACACACACACCCACCTCTTTGGGAGACTCTTCAAGATCAGCAGGTAGGTCTGGCCCAGGCTCCTATCAAATTACTGCTTTTGCCCTGGGTCCCAGAGCATGTGAGATTTTGTGTGACCCTTTAAAAGTGAAGTCTCTATTTCCCCCAGTCCTATGGGACTCCTGCAGTTAAGCCCTGCTGGCCTAATAAGCCAGATTCTTTCAGGGCTCATCTTCCTGGTGCAGGACCCCTGGGCTGGGGAGCCTGATGGGGGGCTCAGAACTCTCCTGTGGGAGAACCTCTACACGACCATTATTCTCCAGTTTGTGGGTCGCCCATGGGGGTGGTGGGTATGGGATTTGATTATATCTCAAGTCTGCCCTTCCTTCATTATGTCTTCAGTTGTAGAAGATCTTTTTTGGTAGGTTCCAGTCTTTTTCATCGATGGTGGTTCTCCAGATAGTTGTGATTTTTGTTTCCGAATTGAGTCGTATGGACCCTGCTTCGGCGGGGGAGGGCTCTTTTTCTTGTTCGGGTTCGAGTAGGCAGATAATGAAACTGAAGCTGAGATCAACCCAGCACTCATTCAGTGATCAAAGAACGGAGGATCAACTTCTCACCCACCTGGTGAGAGGGACTCGATTTTAAAGAGCGAACACAAAGGGAGGAGGAGTGAGGCTAATGATGGGAGGCACATGCATATTTTACAGGAAAAGGGGCAGGGCTTTTTCCGAGGGAGTGGGGTGCCACCTCCTTTTTATCCTTTTTTGGTCCTTAATGTTTGGTCATGACTGCTGGTAGGTGTGTTATTTAATATGCTAATGTAGTAAAATCAGTGTATAATGAGACTCAGGGTCTGTTGGAGGTCAGGTTCCTTGCCATCTTAGTCCCAGCTGGTTCCATCTGGTTTTTGGTTGTTTGTTTGTTTGTAGCTTCCTTTCTTATCTCTGGACACTTGAACTTAGATTTATGTTAACTCCTGCTAAAGGTGGGGGGAGGGGGTTGACAGGTTTTGAGCAAAGACCTGGAACAGCTTGGGCAACAGTTTTGGTGTGCGCTTGAGAGGAGGTGAGCCCAAGGTCTCTCTGCTCTGCAATCGCGGCCACTCTTGGGAAGTGTTCCCCCTTGTTTTTCTTTTCCTTTGTGCTTAGTCTAGTTTCACTTGCTTGTAGGGTACAAGGGCCTTGTCTCCGGTCCTTCAGACCAGAGCACCTCAGCCCAACCGGCCGTGTGCAGAAGCCCTTGCCTGGCACTCCAGCCATTGTTTCACTGAGACTCCATAAAGCAGAACCATTTCTGTACCTTCACCGTAATTCTTTTTATGGAAGATTTTTAAACTGTGACAGTTTAAAACAAATTAGCAGTAGAAAAAACAGTTCTGTCAAACAAAATCTTACGACTGAACAAACAAAACAGACAAAAATTGTAAGCTTAACAGAAGCAGTAAGGCACATAAAAATGAATCCTGAAATGACATCCAAGTAAACGCCCATGTGTAATAGCTGAAACTTTCCACTAATTAGTTTCTGACCTTGCGTGAGTTACTTATCTTCACTGGGGACAATAAGACCCCAACCTTACCTTTTAAGATTTATTGTAATATGATAATATGGTATATGTGAAATGTTCTAAAATACAGTGCAGAAGTTCTGGGTACAAATTGACTTCTTAGTATTACAGCTCTGAAAGCCATGATATTCTCATTTATATAAACTCTAGGTTACACCCATGTGCTTTGGAAGAATTGAACCATTCCAAGACACTGCAAACCACCTTTTTCTTTTTCTGTCACCAAATTTGAATTTATTTTAAAAGTCACATTTTTGTGCTTCCAGACAAGAGGACCATAGCTCCAGTTCTGTGACTCCATAGCTAGTACTACCTAGTAAACACATAAAAACATGTTGAAGCCATTTTCATTTCTTTTTGTTTCATGCTTATATGGTGGATCCAAAGAGTGAATAGAATATGCCATTCCTTATGGAAACAGAAAACACAACTATAACCCTCTGTGTGGTTGACTCAGCACATCCTGCATCTTTGACAAGGCAATTTGGATTATACAAGCACTGTTTTGCTCATTTACTGAGCACTACAAATGTTGATTTATTGTGATTTTGAGTTAGAAGGAAGCATAGTGACCATTTACTGTAATCCTCTCATTTTACCACTGCAGGGACTGAGCCTCAGAAAAGTGATGAGAATTACCCAAAGCTACACAGCTAGTTAGTGGCAGAGTCCAACTCAACTAATCCTACAAACCACGAGGGAAAGGCACTTAGCAGGGAAAGGTGCTTATTTCATTCTGCCATGCTTCTTCTAAATTCAGCTGTTTCTTTTTAATCAAGGATACTTTTCAGAAGGCTTGATCTCACCTGTGAGAATCTTTACTACTGATTCTTAAATTTCTTTATTTAGTGCTCACTGAGTTGCACCAATGCTAGCTCATCTGCCTAAGGCTTTACTCTGGAATGCTTTTTTTTCTTTTTTGGCTACTTGTCTCTAGTAAATAGCAACTCATATTTCAAAATAACCCTCCATTTTCCTTCTTCTCAGCAACCAGTTCTTTAAATCTTCCAGGAAAACTTGAGGGATAGTTGTTAAGAGCAGATGTTGCAGGGTCAGAGAGCCCTGGATTGAAATCCTGGCTCTGCTCTTGATTCTGTGATGGGGTAATGCTTGGAGCTATTGGCAGATTCCCTCTACATTTTCTGGTACTTCTTGACCTTTCCCTGCTTAAATAGATGAATTTTTGTTAAAGTGAAGATATGATACAGCAAAAGAGCATAGAAAAAGCTTTTGAATTTCAAAAGTTCAGCCTTTGTGGCTACAGAGTCCTAGGCTTTGAAGGATCTCAAGGAATAGATAAAGCATGATGATTTAAGGGTGAAATTAAAAATACTCCTGAGATCTCAAAGACCTGATATTGAGTGAAAAAAAGGCCGGACACAAGAGTATATACTGTATGATTCCGTTGATGTGTTATTCCAAATGAGGCTAAAACTAATACATCCTAAAAATCAGGAAAGTGATTAGGGTGGGGATTGCTTGGAAAGGGGCATGAGGGAACTCTCCAGGGGTGATTGAAATGTTCTGTATCTTAATACAGGTGTGAGTTACACAATTGTAAACACTGGCCAAATCTTATTGAACTGTATACTTATGATATGTGCACTTTAGTGTATGTAAATTATATCTCAACAAAACATTTTTTAATGAAAGATTCCTTGGGACATGACTAAAAAAAGAATCAGTGGGGAAGCAAATACAGCTTAAGTACTAGGGATAGATGTGTTCTCTGGAAGGGGGCAAAGTCCCTATCTAAGTCCTGTGCCTGCCTTTTCTTGAGGGACAGTTTGACGAAAGGGAAGGACAGAAACCACAAGATAGCTTTGGGGAATCTGAGAGCAAATGTACCTCTGCCCTGCTCTCCCAGGTAGAACCATGTAAAGTGGCAAGACCCCAGAGTTTTTTTTTAAAAAAAAAAAAAAAAGGGATGGTATGGGATGTCTGGGCAGATGCTGCAAGAGCAATAGAATGTTCTCTTTGCAATCAAGAGCAGTTTAAACATGGCATTGAGAGCTGGGGCCCCTGGAAAGGCACTGAAGTAGAGATGGGGCATCGTGTGTGCAGCAGCCTATATGGACCAATGACTGAAGACCAAGGGGACAAGAGCATATCTCAGCAGATGCCAGCAGGGATAGATGGTAACATGGGGGATCACATTCCCTTTCCCTACCAGCATCTTGACCACCATGTAATCCCCTTACCCCACTAAAATAAGACACAACATCAGTGAGAAAAGGGAGGACCTGCAAAGTAGCTAACATTTTCCACCACCAAATAGATACGAAGCTCATGATAGAAATAAAGCTGTCAGTAAGAAAACTAAAGTTGTATTTTGTATATACCTCAGTTTTCAATTAGAATATACCATCCCTGCTCAAGGAACGTGACCATAGACAGGTAACAACCTCATTTGGAAAATGACAGCAGTGTTATTTACTTTGCAGAACTGTTGTAAAGAGTTGAGATACAACATGAAAGTAACTGATGCACAGCTACATGTTAAATGCCTAATAATATTAGTCCAAAAATAAAAAACTCCCTGGGCATTATTTAGAATCATTGGAAACTCTCTTTGCTGAACTGCTTTCTACTTACATAGACATACTTAATGCTGACAGTGGAGCCAGAGCAGAGTCTTCCTGCATGAAGACAAAATGAGAGACTCATTCTAATTCATACACTCAATATATACTGGTTGCACATCAACCACCCAGACATGCAAAAAACAGTGCTATAAATCCATGGGAAGAATGGGGAGGCTAAATGGGATAAAAATAATAATCATGTGGATTGCCAGGGAACAACTCCCACCATCATCACTCCAGATAGTTTTTCACTTTAAGAGGCAGGAACTATCAAAAGGAAAACTGAATGCCCCAATTCTAGCCTGAGCAATGGTTGCCTTCAGTATTAGCCAGCGGTTTGGTCACTGTTCTAGATTAAATTAGGTATGGCATCTAAAATCCGTGAGATGATGAGCCCTCCGATGTTAGGCACAGTCCTACCATCCACCCAGGCTCTAAGCAGCAAAGCAGAGGCCTCTGGGCACAACAGTGCCCTGTGCCATCATCTGCCACACAGCTCATTGGTTTTCTTCCGGATTTAGGCAGACTAACAAGGCATTCATAGCTGTGTAATGGAATGCCTACCCAACTGTCCAGAAATTTAGAAAAGGTCCTTTTTTAGAGAAATGACTGCTATTAATCAGTGAACCCAGTGCTGTTTTCCAGCCTTTGCTATCATGGCGGACACTGGGATGTGCAGCCCCGATTCCCCTTCAAAGAAGACCTTGCCCCAGCCTCTGGAGGCCAGCAGCCCTTTCGGCTGTCAGCCCCTTCAAGAATTGCCTTGGTTACAGAGAGTGCCCTCTCCCAAGGTCATGTCCTCTGCAGGACAGCACACAGCCAGTAACACATCCACACATGAGTAGAAGGGTCTGGCCACCTTAACACAACTGGGGACAACTCTGAAGGGTCATTTTGGCTCTAGAGCTCCTGGTTGGGTCAGCCAAGGCTCTGGTTGGTTCTGCATGGCAGTTCAGCTTCCCACTTGTGCAATTCTGCTTCCTTTCCTTTTCTTCCCTTTCCTTCCACAGGCAGTGATCCCAAGGGCACCCCTTAAAAAGCATCCTGCACCCTAAGCTCTATGTTAGAGTCTGCTTCCCAGGCAAGTCGACCTTTGACAGTTATAAGATATGTATCTTGGGCTAGAGGCTGCCAGACATTGAGCTTATCCAATGTCTGTAAACTCACATTTATTTTAAAAGCTACCGTAACGGTCATAGACTTACCTCGCGTTTTACCTCGCAGGGTTAGTTTTAAATCAGGATGAATATAACCATCCATGGATGTTTTGGGAGATAATGCTCCAGGGCTCTCTAACATTTCCACATGTCTCGTGTGCAGAAACCCATGACAGCCTTTATTCCATGCTGTCTTTTCAAGGACAATTGTATACTCAACAGCCTTGGAAAACAGAAATAGTATTTAACTCCAGGGGAGATGGTGGATTCGTTTCTTAACTAGTATAATAAAGATAATGTCTCTGGGGCAAAGGCCAGGCAAGTTTGCTTGCAGCCCATTATTTTAAAAATGGAGGTTTTCAAACTTGGTGGTTTTCAGCTGTGACACAAACCCACTGCATACACAGTATCCACTTAGGCTGTTCTGTTCTATGTTGCCTCCATGGGACTGGGAGGGCAAGGGGAACCAACACAAACCTGAAGCCCATTCTGCTTGCTGTGCTGTGAGTAATAAAGAAAGAATAATTAGAAGCCCAAATGTCACCTTTGTTATAGACAGAGGCCAGTGTGAAACAGGTAGTTTGTTGTAGGGGCTAAATGAACTCAAGAAGTAGATATATTTTTCCACCGATTGTAGGCACAATGGGGAAAATAAGACACTGCAGGAGACAGAATTCCCCTCCCTGTGCAAAACACACCCCCAAGAGAGAAACAGGGACGGAGCTGGACCATGGGCAGGCCCCATCCTCCAATGTGCCGGTCAGATGACCTTCTCCACCTCCCTTGGGGTGTATCCAATAAAGGCGGAGAGAGAGACCAGAGTATCATTTTAAAGGGGCTCTAGCTTCTGAAAGGAAACACCAGGAATAAACAAAAGCCTCCCCTTAAGCATCTTGTCAAGAACTGTTCAGGGTCTGACATTTCACCGTGACTGCAGACTGACAGTTGAGCCAGCCACGGTTTCCTGGATGCTGGCAGAAGATGTGAAACCCCTGGGTCACAGATGAGGGACTCTATTAATAAATGGCACAGATTTTTCAACTCTGGCAGGAATCAGATATATTTTGAAAAATATTATTGCCTGGGACCCAGCTCTATAGGTTCTGTACCTGGGTATCAGAACTTTTTTTGTTTTTAAAAGGCTCCCCTAATTATCCTATAGTAAAGCCAGAGGTGAGATACTTCAAGCTACATTCATACACCCAAAGGTTCAGAATTTCTTCCTACCCCGTAACAGATAGCTTTCATGTCAAAACTTCACACTGAGAGAAACATACACCCCTTGATCTTCAACGTGTTATAACTCTGACAGAAGAAATAGTATCATCTAACATTAGCACAGATGTTTCATAGATCAAAAAGTATTTTCCCTTATATTACTTTAGAGAGGAGAAGGCTGAGGCTGGGAGAACTTAAGTGACTTGCCTCTGATAGCCCAATGAGTTACCTACTGTAACTCAAAGTTAAACATTTACTAATGGGAGAGATGTAGGTGGCAATTGGGCTGCCCAAAGCTAGAAGAAACTGTGACTTCCTGTGAGGTCTACAGTAAAGTGCCCCCATGTTCCCTTTCAGCCTTCCTCACGTTTGTTCATTGTCTATCTTCCTGGGAGCTGTAAGCTTTGTGACAATGAGAAGGTCATGTCTGTCTCGTTCACTTGCGTATCGCCAGCACCTAGCACAATTGCAGGCACATAGGGAGTCTCAAATATATTTGGTCCTTTACGCATTTCATGCTTTCTCTGTAGTTTCACAACTTTTAGTCCAATCGATCAAATAGCTCCTTTCCTCTCTGTTATACAAAAGCCTTGTTCTTATTTATGAGAAAATAGCTCCAGATTAAAAATCCACCACACTGTGAAGGGTGGTTTGAATCTTTGCTACTTGAACAATTTCTTTTCTTTTCTTCCCCCCAGTTTTATTGAGGTGATATTGACAAATAAAAATTGCCTATACATATACATTGTGAAATGATTACTATAGTCAAGCTAAGTAACATATCCATCACCTCACATAGTTCTAAAGCATAGTTCAAATCCACCATTTCCTTATTGATTTTCTGTCTGGATGATCTACCGTTTGTTGAAAATGAAGGATCAGAGTCCCCTAATACTATTGCATTGCTGTCTATCCCTCCCTTCAGATATGTTAGTATTTGCTTAATATATTTAGGTGCTTCCATGTTGGACGTGTATATATTTACAATTGTTATATATTCCTGATGAATTTATCCCTTTATCATTACATAACGACGTTATTTGTCCGTTGTTACAAGTTTTGACTTAAAGTCTATTTTGTCTTACATGAGTTGGTTACCCCTGCTCTCTTTTGGTTACCCTTTGTAGTGAATATCTTTATCCATCCCTTTATTTTCAGCCTATGTGTGTCCTTAAAGCTGAATTATCTTGTAGGCAGCATATAGTTAGGTCTTGTTTCCTTTATCCATTCAGCCACTCTGTCTTTGGATTGGAGAACTTAATCCATTTACATTCAAAATAATTATTGACAGGTAAGAACTTACTATTGCCATTTTTTTTTACATTTCAACAATTTTATTTTTTTCACATCGTTATTGGAGTATAATTGCTTTACAATGGTGTGCTAGTTTCTGCTTTATAACAAAGTGAATCAACTATACATATACATATATCCCCATATCCCCTTCCTCTTGCGTCTCCCCCCCACCCTCCCTATCCCACGCCTCTAGGTGGACACAAAGCACCGAGCTGATCTCGTGTGCTATGCGGCTGCTTCCCACTAGCAATCTGTTTTACATTTGGGAGTGTATATATGTATATGCCACTCTCTCACTTCGTCCCAGCTTACCCTTTCCCTTGCCCGTGTCCTCAAGTCCATTCTCTACATCCTAGTCTTTATTCCTGTCCTGCCTCTAGGTTCTTTTTTTTTTTTTTGAATTTTTGAATTTTATTATTTTTTTATACAGCAGGTTCTTACTAGTCATCAATTTTATACACATCAGTGTATACATGTCAATCCCAATTGCCCAATTCATCACACCACCATCCACACCCCCCCGCAGCTTTCCCCGCTTGGTGTCCATATGTTTGTTCTCTACATCTGTGTCTCAACTTCTGCCCTACAAACCGGTTCATCTGTACTATTTTTCTAGGTTCCATATACATGCGTTAATATATGATACTTATTTTTCTCTTTCTGACTTACTTCACTCTGTGTGACAGTCTCTAGATCCATCCATGTCTCAACAAATGACCAATTTTGTTCCTTTTTATGGCTGAGTAATATTCCATTGTATATATGAAATATACACATCTTCTTTATCCATTCGTCTGTTGATGGGCATTTAGGTTGCTTCCATGACCTGGCTATTATAAATAGTGCTGCAGTGAACATTGGGGTGCATGTGTCTTTTTGAATTATGGTTTACTCTGGGTATATGCCCAGTAGTGGGATTGCTGGATCATATGGTAATTCTATTTTTAGATTTTTAAGGAAACTCCATACTGTTCTCCATAGTGGCTATATCAATTTACATTCCCACCAACAGTGCAAGAGGGTTCCCTTTTCTCCACACCCTCTCCAGCATTTGTTGTTTGTAGATTTTCTGATGATGCCCATTCTAACTGGTGTGAGGTGATACCTTATTGTAGTTGTGATTTGCATTTCTCTTATAATTAGTGATGTTGAGCAGCTTTTCATGTGCCTGTTGGCCATCTGTATGTCTTCTTTGGAGAAATGTCTATTTAGGTCTTCTGCCCATTTTTGGATTGGGTTGTTTGTTTTTTTAATATTGAGCGGCATGAGCTGTTTATATATTTTGGAGATTAATCCTTTGTCCACTGCATCGTTTGTGAATATTTTCTCCCACTCTGAGGGTTGTCTTTTCGTCTTGTTTATGGTTTCCTTTGCTGTGCAAAAGCTTGGAAGTTTCATTAGGTCCCATTTGTTTATTTTTGGTTTTATTTCCATTACTGTAGGAGGTGGATCAAAAAAGATCTTGCTGTGATTTATGTCAAAGAATGTTTTTCCTATGTTTTCCTCTAAGAGTTTTATAGTGTCCGGTCTTACATTTAGGTCTCTAATCCATTTTGAGTTTATTTTTGTGTATGGTGTTAGGGAGTGTTCTAATTTCATTCTTTTACATGTAGCTGTCCAGTTTTCCCAGCACCGCTTATTGAAGAGACTGTCTTTTCTCCATTGTATATCCTTGCCTCCTTTGTCATAGATTAGTTGACCATAGGTGCGTGGGTTTATCTCTGGGCTTTCTATCGTGTTTCATTGATCTATGTTTCTGTTTTTGTGCCAGTACCATATTGTCTTGATTACTGTAGCTTTGTAGTGTAGTCTGAAGTCAGGGAGTCTGATTCCTCCAGCTCCGTTTTTTTCCCTCAAGACTGTTTTGGCTATTCGGGGTCTTTTGTGTCTCCATACAAATTTTAAGGTTTTTTGTTTTAGTTCCGTAAAAAATGCCATTGGTAATTTGATAGGGATTGCATTGAATCTGTAGATTGCTTTGGGTAGTATGGTCATTTTCACAATATTGATTCTTCCAATCCAAGAACATGGTATATCTCTCCATATGTTGCTATCATCTTTAATTTCTTTCATTAGTGTCTTATAGTTTTCTACATACAAGTCTTTTGTCTCCCTAGGTAGGTTTATTCCTAGGTATTTTATTCTTTTTGTTGCAGTGGTAAATGGGAGTGTTTTCTTAATTTCTCTTTCAGATTTTTCATCATTAGTGTATACGAATGCAAGAGATTTCTGTGCATTAATTTTGTATCCTGCAACTTTACCAAATTCATTGATTAGCTCTAGTAGTCTTCTGGTGGCATCTTTAGGATTCTCTATGTATAGTATCACGTCATCTGCAAACAGTGACAGTTTTACTTCTTCTTTTCCAATTTGTATTCCTTTTATTTCTTTTTCTTCTCTGATTGCCGTGGCTAGGACTTCCAAAACTATGTTGAATAATAATGGTGAGAGTGGACATCCTTGTCTTGTTCCTGATCTTAGAGGAAATGCTTTCAGTTTTTCACCATTGAGAATGATGTTTGCTGTGGGTTTGTCGTATATGGCCTTTATTATGTTGAGGTAGGTTCCCTCTATGCCCACTTTCTGGAGCATTTTTATCATAAATAGGTGTTGAATTTTGTCAAAAGCTTTTTCTCCATCTATTGAGATGATCGTATGGTTTTTATTCTTCAGTTTGCTAATATGGTGTATCACATTGATTGATTTGCGTCTGTTGAAGAATCCTTGCATCCATGTGATGAATCCCACTTGATCATGGTGTATGATCCTTTTAATGTGTTGCTGGATTCTGTTTGGTAGTATTTTGTTGCGGATTTTTGCATCCATATTCATCAGTCATAGTGGTCTGTAATTTTCTTTTATTGTAGTATCTTTGTCTGGTTTTGGTATCAGGGTGATGGTGGCCTCATAGGATGAGTTTGGGAGTGTTCCTTCCTCTGCAATTTTTTGGAAGAGTTTAAGAAGGATGGGTGTTAGCTCTTCGCTAAATGTTTGATAGAATTCACCTGTGAAGCCATCTGGTCCTGGACTTCTGTTTGTTGGAAGATTTTTAACCATAGTTTCAATTTCATTACTTGTGATTGGTCTGTTCATATTTTCTATTTCTTCCTGGTTCAGTCTTGGAAGGTTATCCCTTTCTAAGAATTTGTCCATTTCTTCCAGGTTGTCCATTTTATTGGCATAGAGTTGCTTGTAGTAGTCTCTTAGGATGCTTTGTATTTCTGCATTGTCTGCTGTAACTTCTCCTTTTTCATTTCTAATTTTATTGATTTGAGTCTTCCCCCTTTTTTTCTTTATGAGTCTGGCTAATGGTTTATCAATTTTGTTTATCTTCTCAAAGAACCAGCTTTTAGTTTTATTTATGTTTGCTATTGTTTTCTTTGTTTCTATTTCATTTATTTCTGCCCTGAACTTTATGATTTCTTTCCTTCTGCTAACTTTGGGTTTTGTTTGTTCTTCTTTCTCTAGTTCCTTTAGGTGTAAGGTTCGATTGTTTATTTGAGATGTTTCTTGTTTCTTGAGGTAGGCATGTATAGCTATAAACGTCTCTCTTAGAACTGCTTTTGCTGCATCCCATAGGTTTTGGATCATCGTGTTTTCATTGTCATTTGTCTCCAGGTATTTTTTGATTTCCTCTTTGATTTCTTCAGTGATCTCTTGGTTATTTAGTAACATCTTATTTAGCCTCCATGTGTTTGTGTTTTTTACGTTTTTTTCCCTGTAATTCATTTCTAATCTCATAGTGTTGTGGTCAGAGAAGATGCTTGATATGATTTCAGTTTTCTTAAATTTACTGAGGCTTAATTTGTGACCCAAGATGTGATCTATCCTGGAGAATGTTCCGTGCCCACTTGAGAAGAAAGTGTATTCTGCTATTTTTGGATGGAATGTCCTATAAATAGCAATTAAATCTATCTGGTCTACTGTGTCATTTAAAGCTTCTGTTTCCTTGTTTATTTTCATTTTGGATGACCTGTCCATTGGTGTAAGTGAAGTGTTAAAGTCCCCCACTATTATTGTGTTACTGTAAATTTCCTCTTTTATAGCTGTTAACAGTTGCCTTATGTATTGAGGTGCTCCTATGTTGGGTGCATATATATTTATAATTGTTATATCTTCTTCTTGGATTGATGCCTTGATCATTATGTAGTGTCCTTCCTTGTCTCTTGTAACATTCTTTATGTTAAAGTCTATTTTATGTGATATGAGTAGTGCGACTCCAGCTTTCTTTTGATTTCCATTTGCATGGAATATCTTTTTCCATCCCCTCACTTTCAGTCTGTATGTGTCCCTAGGTCTGAAGTGGGTCTCTTGTAGACAGCATATAGATGGGTCTTGTTTTTGTATCCATTCAGCAAGCCTGTGTCTTTTGGGTGGAGCATTTAATCCATTCACACGTTTAAGGTAATTATTGATATGTATGTTCCTGTGACCCTTTTCTTAATTGTCTTGGGTTTGTTTTTGTAGGTCCTTTTCTTCTCTTGTGTTTCCCACTTAGAGAAGTTCCTTTAGCATTTGTTGTAGAGCTCGTTTGGTGGAGCTGAATTCTCTTAGCTTTTGCTTGTCTCTAAAGCTTTTAATTTCTCCATCGAATCTGAATGCGATCCTTGCTGGGTAGAGTAATCTTGGTTGTAGGTTCTTCCCTTTCATCACTTTAAGTATATCATGCCACTCCCTTCTGGCTTGTAGAGTTTCTGCTGAGAAATCAGCTGTTAACCTTATGGAAGTTCCCTTGTATGTTATTTGTCGTTTTTCCCTTGCTGCTTTCAATAATTTTTCTTCGTCTTTAATTTTTGTCAGTTTGATTACTATGTGTCTCGGTGTGTTTCTCCTTGGGTTTATCCTGTATTGGATTCACTGCTTCCTGGACTTGGGTGGCTATTTCCTTTCCCATATTAGTGAAGTTTTCGACTATAATCTCTTCAAATATTTTCTCGGGTCCTTTCTCTCTCCCTTCCCCTTCTGGGACCCCTATAATGCGAATGTTGTTGCATCTAATGTTGTCCCAGAGGTCTCTTAGGCTGTCTTCATTTCTTTTCATTCTTTTTTCTTTAATCTGTTCCACAGCAGTGAATTCCACCATTCTGTCTTCCAGGTCACTTATCCGTTCTTCTGCCTCAGTTATTCTGCTTTGATTCCTTCTAGTGTAGTTTTCATTTCAGTTACTGTATTGTTTATCTTTGTTTGTTTGTTTGTTCTTTAATTCTTCTAGGTCTTTGTTAAACATTTCTTGCATCTTCTCGATGTTTGCCTCCATTCTTTTTCCTGGATCATCTTCACTATCATTATTCTGAATTCTTTTTCTGGAAGGTTGCCTATTTCCATTTCATTTAGTTGTTTTTCTGGGGCTTTATCTTGTTCCTTCATCTGGTACATAGCCCTCTGCCTTTTCGGCTTGTCTGTCTTTCTGTGAATGTGGTTTTTGTTCCACAGGCTGCAGGACTGTAGTTCTTCTTGCTTCTGCTGTCTGCCCTCTACTATTGCCATCTTGTTAATTGTTTTCTGGCTATTTAGTAGTTCCTTTGTTCCTTTCTTTCTCTCTTGTTGTCTTATTTTGTGAATTAATGATTTCCTGTAGTGGTATGCTTTGATTCCTTTCTCTTTATCTTTTGTGTATGTACTATAGTTTTTTGTTTTGTGGTTATCATGAAGCTTATGTTAAACATCTTATAGTTATAATAGTCTATCTTAAGCTGATAACAACTGAATTTCAGTCATTTCAACTTGGACTCCCTTTACCATCTCTTGTAAGGCAGATTTATGGTGATGAAGTCCCTCAGCTTTTGTTTATCTGGAAAAGTCTTTATCTCTCATTCATTTCTGAAGGACAGCTTTGCCAGGTAGAGTATTCCCGGTTGGCAGTTTTTTTCTTTCAACACCTTAAATATATCATTGTACTCTCTCCTAACCTTCAAGGTTTCTACTGAGAAATCTGCTGATACTCCTATGGATGTTCCTTTGTAGGTAATGAGTTTCTTTTCTCTTGCTGCTTTCAAAATTCTGTCTTTGATTTTTGACAGTTTTATCATAATATGTCTTAGTGAAGTTCTCCTTGGATTGAATCTGATTGGGGACCTATGAGCGTTATGTACCTGGATGTCTATATCTCTTACCAGATATGGGACATTTTCAGCCAGTATTTATTTAAGTAAGCATTTTGCCCCTTTCTCTCTTCTCCTTCTAGGACTCCATCCACGGGTGGTTGTCAAAATTGATGTTCTGTGGAGGGATGGTGGCTGAAATCTCTTCTACCATCTTGCTGATGTCACTGTCCTTGAACAGTTTCTACTTGGAGCAAAGTTAGAGACTTAGGCTTGTTGGATTTAGGTAAAGAACAAGGGCAGAAAGTAAATCAGCAGCTGCTGTGCCAATGTTAGTAAGAGGAGATAAAGGCAATAACATCAATGAATGATTGCTGAGCTGTGCTCCTATTGACACTTCAGCATTATTCAATCAGGCACTTCTCTTGGGAAGCAAAAAAATTAATTGGTATCTTAAAGGTTGAAGGTAACCTGTGCTACTGAGCGGGAGATCAATATGTTCCCAGTGGTAGATGACTTATAAAATTTGTTTAGATGTTTTATCAAATTCTATCCAAGTTCCTGTGCTCTGCATCTTAAAACACGAAAAACATATCCATGCAGACACTGCACATCTCTTACCACCGGCTTCACTGACCGTGGGTATTTTATAGCTTTATTTTACATAAGGGACATAATGAATATTTCTGGGTAAGGTTAGTGCTAAGGGACTTCTTTTTGACAGTCAAAGTTATTTTAACTGAATCTCGAAAGTCTGTTGAAAGGAAATCTAAGCCAGCATGCAGTGTAGGTATAAATCCTTAACTCTGATCCTTTCTTAGTTCTAAGCTGCCAACACAATGATTTATGGTAGAGAGTGGAGGAGGAAGTCCAGCATTGGTGCTTTGTTGGCCCTCAGAATCAGATAGACTCATATAACATGAACATCTTTGCCACAGTTGAAGGAAAATAGACTGGACTTGTTTGTTTTACCAGAAATTTAAAGTACAAGTAGAACATACACGATGTATGGCATATGGAAGTCTCAGTATTGTTCAGATCTCAATTTTCTTCCAAATCAATCTATAAATTTAAAACTAATCCAAAGCTCAGCAGTAGTCACTCGACCATCCTCTATAGAAGATAATGCTACTAAAAGTAAATATGCACATAATGTACCACCAGCAATTTATTCTATTTCTGGAACACTCTTTTATATGTGTACTAGGAAACATTTATGATCATCTAAATAGAATCATGTTTGCAATAACAATAAATAAATCAGTCCACACATCCATCAATAGTAGATTGGATACATAAATCTTAATATATACACACATACAATGGAATGCTATTCAGTGGTAAAATGAATGCTCTATCTCCTGTCTGCAGACTCTACCCCGATCCTAGAGAGTATCTTATGAATGCTTGTGACAGGCCACAAGGAGGGTCAGACTAGAAGGAGAAACGGATCCACAGAACTCCAAACCCTGGCCCTATTCAGGAAGCACACTCTGAGGACACCCTCACAGACAAAAGACTGCACATTTTTATTTCCCTGGGTCTCACTTCTGTACACCTTGAATGTGTCACTACAAAATGACTCCAAAAGAAGAAACTTTCACATTCAGTTTTACATCAAATGCACAAAGTATGGAGTTAGATTAAATTGCTTCTTAGTGCCCTCTGTCTTTTGATCAAAATAGAAGTGGTTCTTCTCTTTTTTCATTGTGATAGATAATAGCGGTATCTTATCTTAGAATTGCAGCCAGATTTTCAATAATAATTTTGCTTTCCATTCAGCGTAAATAAAAGCTCACTGTTTCAACCTCTGTGAACACTGGTTCAAATGAGGGTCAAAAGGCTTCTAAAAGACTAGGATTTGTTAACATCTTCTAGTTAACATTGACATTATTATTCAGCAGCACACTTCTCCCTATTTAAAACATTGTGAATATTCTCAGTTTATCCTAGTATATTTCTCCCCCTGAAAGCTGAAGTTAAGACCCAGGATGTTATCAAAACAGTTCAGAGACACTTCTTTTTCAGGCGCACAGAACTGAGCTGCCCTTTTATCCTCCCACACTCAGCCTCCAACATGGCTTCCTTGAGTTGAAGGCAGACCGCAGGCTGGCAGCAGGGACTTCACACTGATCCTCTAGGCTAGTGTGTATTACTCAACTTGGGCTGCCATAACAAAGTACCACAAACTGGGCGACTTAAAGAACAGAAATTCCTTTTTTTTTTTCACCCGAAGTCTGTAGTTTATTGAGGGTTCTCTCTTGATGTACATTCTATGGGTTTGGGCAAATGTAAAATTACATGTATCAACCATTATAGTATCAAACAAAGTAGTTTCACTGCCCTAAAAATCCTCTATGCTCTACCTATTCATTTTCTCTCCCCAGTAACCCCTGGCTGATCTTTTTACTGTCTCCTTAGTTTTACCTTTCCAGAATGTCATACAGTTGAAATCACACAGTTGTAGCATCTTCAGACTGGCTTCTTTCATTTAGTAATATGTGTTTAAGGTTCCTCCATATCTTTTCATAGCTTGATAGCTCATTTCCTTTTACTGCTGAATAATATCCTATTGTCTGAATGTACCACAGTTTATTTATCATTCACTTACTGAAGAACATCTTGGTTGTATCCAGGTTTTGGCAATTATGAATAAAGCTGCTGTAAACATCCATGTGCATATTTTTCTGTGGACATAAGTTTTCAACTCCTTTGGGTAAATACAAAGAAGTGCAATTGCTGGGTTGTATGGTAAGATTATGTTGAGTTTTGAAAGAAACTGCCAAACTGTCTTCCAAAGTGGCTGTACCATTTGCATTCCCACCAACAATGAATGAGAATTCTTGTTGCTCCACATCCTTGTCAGCATTTGGTGGTGTTAGTGTTTTGGGTTTTAGTCCTTCCAACAGATGTGTAGGAATTGTTTTAATTTGCACTTCCCTAATGACATATGATGTTGAACATCTTTTCATATACTTACTTGCCATCTCTATATCTAATTTGGTGAGTGTCTGTTCAGGTCTTTGGCCCATTTTTTACTTAGATTGTCTGTTTTCTTATTATCGAGTTTTAAGAATTTATATATATATATAAAATATAAAAATTTTAATTTTATTTTTCATTTTTTATTTTAAAACATTATTTATTTTTTTTTATTTTTGTTATTTATTTATTTACATATACATGTGTCTATTCTTTTTCAAATTCTTTTCCCATTTAGGTTATTACAGAATATTGAGCAGAGTTCCCTGTGCTATACAGTAGGTACTTGTTGGTTATCTGTTTTAAACATAGCAGTGTGTACAAGTCACTCCCAAACTCCCAATCTATCCCTCCCCCCAACCCTTCTCCCCTGGTAACCATAGTTCGTTCTCTAAGTCTGTGAGGCTGTTTCTGTTTTGTAAATAAGTTCATTTGTATCATTTTTGTTTACATTCCACATATAAGCTATATCATATGATACTTGTCTTTCTCTGTCTGGCTTACTTCACGTAGTATGATATTCTCCAGGTCCATCCATGTTGCTGCAAATGCCAGTATTTCATTCTTTTTAATGGCTGAGTAATATTCCATTGCATAATATGTACCACATCTTCCTTACGCATTCATCTGTCAGTGGACATTTAGGTTGCTTCCATGTCTTGGCTACTGTAAACAGCAGTGCAGTGAACACTGCGGTGCATGTCTCTTTTCAAATTATGGTTTTCGCTGGATATATGCCCTGGAGTGGAATTGCTGGATCATATGGTAGCTCTGTTATTAGTTTTTTAAGGAACCTCCATACTGTTCTCCATAGTGGCTGTACCAATCTACATTCCCACCAGCAATACAGGACGGTTCCCTTTTCTCCACACCTCTCCAGCATTTATTGTTTGTAGATTTTATGATGATGGCCATTCTGACTGGTGTGAGGTGATACCTCATTGTAGTTTTGATTTGCATTTCTCTAATAATTAGCAACCTTGAGCATCTTTACATGTGCCTCTTGGCCATCTGTATATCTTCTTTGGAGAAATGCCTATTTAGGTCTTCTGCCCATTATTTGATTGGGTTGTTTGTTTTTTTGATATTGAGCTGCACGAGCTGTTGGTAAATTTTGGAGACTAATCCCTTGTCAGTTGCATCATTTGTGAATATTTTCTCCCATTCTGTGGGTTGTCTTTTCATTTTGTCTATGATTTCCTTTGCTGTGAAATGGCTTTTGAGTTTAATTAGGTCCCAGTTATTTATTTTTGGTTTTATTTCCATTACTCTAGGAGACAGCTTGAAAAAGATATTGCTGAAATTTATGTCAGAGAGTGTTCTGCCTATGTTTTATTTTCCTCTAAGAGTTTTCTAGTATCCAATCTTACATTTAGGCCTTTAATTCATTTTGAGTTTATTTTTCTGTATGGTGTTAAAGAATGTTCTAATTTCATTTTAATTTTATTTTATTATTTTTTAATTTTTTTAAATTTTTGGCTGTGTTGGGTCTTCGTTGCTGTACGCGGGCTTTTTCTAGTTGCAGCGAGTGGGGTCTACTGTTTTGCAGTGTGAGGACTTCTCATCGCCATGGCTTCTCTTGTTGTAGAGCATGGGCTGTAGGTGAGCATGCTTCAGTAGTTGTGGCACGTGGGCTCTAGACCATGGGCTCAGTAGTTGTGGCACACAGGCTTAGTTGCTCTGCAGCACGTGGGATCTTACCGGACCAGGGCTCGAACTCATGTCCCCTGCATTAGCAGGTGGATTATTAACCACTGCGCCACCAGGGTAGCTCTTCATTTTTGTTTTTACATGCAGCTGTCCAGTTTTCCCAGCACCATTTATTGAAGAGACTGTCTTTCTTCCATTTTATAGTCCTGCCTCCTTTGTCATAGATTGGCCATAGGTGTGTGGGTTTATTACTGGGCTTTCTATTATATTCCATTGATCTATATTTCTGTTTTTCTGCCAGTACCATACTGTTTTGATGAGTGTAGCTTTGTAGTACATTCTGAAGTCAGGGAGCCTGATTCCTCCAGCTCCATTTTTCTTTCTCAAGATTGCTTTGGCTGTTTGGGGTCTTTTGTGTTTCCATACAAATTTTAATAGTTCTGTGAAAAATGCCATTGGTAATCTGATAGAGATTGCACTGAATCTGTAGATTGTCTTGGGTAGTATAATCATTTTGACAATATTTATTCTTCTAATCCAGGAACACAGTATATCTTTCCATCTGTGTCATCTTCAATTTCTTTTATCAGCATCTTACTGTTTTTGGAGTACAGGTCTTTTGTCTCCTTAGGTAGGTTTATTCCTAGGTATTTTATTTTTTTGATGCAATGGTAAATGGAATTCTTTCTTTAATTTCTCTTTCTGATCTTTCATTGTTAGTGTATAAAAGTTCAACAGATTTCTATCTATTAATTTTGTATCCTGCAACTTTACCAAGTTCATTGATGAGCTCTGGTAGTTTTCTCATAGCATCTTTAGGATTTTCTATGTATCGTATCATGTCATCTGCAAACTGATGGTTTTACTTCTTTTCCAATTTGGATTCCTATTATTTTTTTTTCTTCTCTGATTGCCATGGCTAGGACTTCCAAAACTATGTTGAATAAAAGTGGCAAGAGTAGACACCCTTGTCTTCTTCCTGATCTTAGAGGAAATGCTTTCAGCTTTTCAGTATTGAGTATGAAGTTAGCTGTAGGCTTGTAATATATGGCCTTTATTATGTTGAGATAGGTTCCCTCTATTCCCACTTTCTGGAGAGTTTTTATCATAAATTGATGTTGAATTTTGTCAAAAGTTTTTTCTGCATCTATTGAGACGATCATATGGTTTTTATTCTTCAATTTGTTGATGTGGTGTATCACACTGATTGATTTGCAGATATTGAAAACTTCTTGCACCCCTGGGATAAATCCCACTTGATCATGGTGTATGATCCTTTTAATGTATTGTTGGATTTGGATTGCTAGTATTTTTTTAATTTGGCTGCTCTGGGTCTTAGTTGCAGCTTGCAGGATCTTCATTGCCACATGTGGGATCTTTAGTTGCGGCATGTGGGATCTTTAGTTGTGGCATGCAGTATCTTTTTGTTGTGGCATGCAGGATCTAGTTCCCTGACCAGGGATCGAACCCAGGCCCCCCGCATTGGGAACGTGGAGTCTTAATCACTGGACCACCAGGGAAGTCCCGCTAGTATTTTTTTGAGGATTTTTGTGTCTATGTTCATCAGTGATATTGGCCTGTAGTTTTCTCTCTTTTATGGTATCTTTGTCTGGTTTTGGTATCAGGGTGATGGTGGCCTCATAGAATGAACTTGGGAGTATTCCTTCACGTGCAATTTTTTGGAAAAGTTTTAGAAGGATAGGTGTTAACCCTTCTCAAAATGTTTGATAGAATTCGCCTGTGAAGCCATCTGGTCCTGGACTTTTGCTTGTTGGGAGTTCAGTTCTAGAGGCTGGGAAGTCCAAGATCAAGGTGCCAATCAATTCAGTTCCTGGTGAGAGCCCTCTTTCTGGCTTGTAGATGGCTACCTTCTTACTGTGTCTTCATGTGGCAGGGAGAGAGAGAGAGCCAGCTCTCTGAATGCTAATCCTACTGGATCAGGGCACCACCCTTATGACCTGATTTAACCTTAGTGACTTTCTTATCCAAATATAGCCATACGGTGGGTTAGGGCTTCACCATGTGAATTTGGGGAGACACAATGCATTCCACTGCACAGTGTGTCTCAAAGTATCTTTCCTGAAGCACCAGGTTGGTTTTGTTTTTGTTTTAAGTTTAATCTCTTGGACCAATCCTTTTTTTTTTTTTGCGGTACGCAGGCCTCTCACTGTTGTGGCCTCTCCCGCTGCGGAGCACAGGCTCCGGACGTGCAGGCTCAGCGGCCATGGCTCACGGGCCTAGCCGCTCCGCGGCATGTGGGATCTTCCCGGACCGGGGCATGAACCCCTGTCCCCTTCATCGGCAGGCGGACTCTCAACCACTGCACCACCAGGGAAGCCGACCAATCCTTTTTTTAAAATTAATTAATTTATTTATTTTTGGCTGCGTTGGGTCTTTGTTGCTGCACACAGGCTTTCTCTAGTTGCAGCGAGCGGAGACTACTCTTCATTGTGGTGTGCTGGCTTCTCATTGTGGTGGCTTTTCTTGTTGTGGAGCACGGTTTCTAGGCATGCAGACTTCAGTAGTTGTGGCACGCTGGCTCAGTAGTTGTGGCGCATGGGTTTAGTTGCTCCATGGCATGTGGGATCTTCCCGGACCAGGGCTCGAACCCGTGCCCCCTGCACTGGCAGGCAGATTCTTAACCGCTGCACCACTAGGGAATTCCCCAAATCCTTTTATACAAATTCAATAGAAATGAATCTCTAGAATAAAGGGAAATAGGGAAAAAACCTAGACATGCAGGATATAAGACCTGATTTTTCTCTTACTAGTTCCAATAAATATAAAATTATTCTGTAAATTGCTTTTTAAAGTACTTTTTATTGTAAAATATACATAACATTTATCATTTTACCCATTTTTAAGTGTACAATTCACTGGCATTAAGTACATTCACAATATTGGACAACCATCATCACTATCCATTTCCAGAACTTTTTCATCTTCCCAAATGGAAACTCTTTACCCATAACACTAACTCCCCATTCATCCCTCTGTCAGGTAAGCACCATTCTACTTTCTGTCTGTATGAATTTGCCTGCTCTAAGTGCCTCATATGAGTGGAATTATACAATATTTGTCCTTTTGTGTCTGTCTTATGTCATTTAGCATATTTTCAAGGTTCATGCATGTTGTAGCTTTCTGAATGCTTCTTCTGGCTCTTGCTCCCAATTTCTCTACTTACTTGCTGGGAGCGTTAAATTGCAGTTTGTGGGCCAGCATCAACCCACAGCTTGCTTTCAGACCACACTCTGAATAGCACTACTCTAAGCTATTATGTAACCAGACATACGTTTATATGCCTACTTTACTAGACATTAACCCTCAAGTAAAACCTGGGAAGGACGGGATAACGCCAAGGAAAACAAGAGTCATTTGTTTAGTAGGTAAGACCATCTACATTGGAGATAACTTTCAGTGAAAAATAGAGAATCTTCTCTTGTATTTACCAAGTCATATGTGTGTCGTATTAGCACTGCCTATATGGTGAGCTGATGATCAAATTTCATAAGTAATACTAATTAAAATAAAATTTTGGCACATCGAAAGCCTAAACCTTCTTATCATAGGCTTGTACATTTTTCCTCTTTAGAACCAAGCCTCCAAGCTGCTACTTATTAATGTGGGTTCTGTTATCAAATGTTCCAAATCCAAAACCATATTCCATCAGCCTTCTAAGAGTCTTGAGAATTATCACCAGAGGGTTCAAGATGGTGACCTGGGGACACGTCTATCTCCTTTTCTTCCTGAGACCCCCGCCTCCTACAGGGTGTATAATTTCCAACCATTTTCCAGTTCAAAACAAATCTCTCCCCCCCAGGCCCTTGCTGTTCTCAAAACCACTTACTTCTCCCCAGCCCTACCGCCTTCCCTCACATGAGCAATTTGAAATTTTCTGCCCTGAAAAAGTTTTCTGAAGCAAGGAAATACTAGGTCTTGTTGGAAATAAAGGAAATGGATAATAAGGAGAGAATAAGTAAAAATTAATACTATAATAAATCATCTTGCTCTATTCTTCCTCAATGTCAATGTAGATCTGGGCAAGCCGACTCACAGGGGTCAGGCAGATGTGCTCACTATTCTTCCCCTTTCTAGACCAGCAGTCCCCAGCCTTTTTGGCAATAGGGACCGGTTTCATAGGTTGTAATGCAAGCGATGGGGGCTGGGGGGATGGTTCAGGCGATAACGTGAGCGATGGGGAGCAGCAGATGAAGCTTCGCTCGCTCACCTGCTGCTCACCTCCTGCTGTGCGGCCCGGTTCCTAATAGGCTGCGGACCAGTACTGGTCTGTGGCCTGGCGGTTGGGGACACCTGTTCTAGACCATACTTTGGAGAACCCAGCTCTTGGAATTTCCTACCCAAAAGGCCTCAAGCCTACTTCTAGGGCCTGAGCAAGCATCTTCCCTAAGATTCCCCAGCTAGTGTGTACTGTGCCAGGCTCGAAGGATGGCCAAGAATTGCTCTTTGTTGGGAAGGGGTGGGTGGCGCTTTAATGTGTGGCCTGGGGTATCCACATGTGTGCGTGGGGTCCTCTCTTGGTGAGGGACAGACCCTAAAGAAGGAGGGGAAAGGGGGCAAGCGTCTATGCTGCAATGTGGTGTGGAGCCTGGAGTCCAAGAAGGCTACATTCCAACCTGGCCTTCCAGTCATGACAAGGTGTATCTGTCAAGGTAGTGGGAAGGAACATATTTAAGTTTGTTAGTTTGACTGACACCTTTTAATCATTTAGATATACGGTGTGTAGACATTCTTTGTCTTCTTGCCTCAGGCCCCACAAATGTGAGCAGGACCCTGCCTCTCATAAAATATTCTCATCCTGATAATAACAGTTCACTTTCCCGGTGCTGTCCTTGCCTTTCAACGTTATAGGGAGTGTACACTGAGAAGGCACAGTCCAAATTCTGTGCTCTAAAGTCGCTTGAAACATGTTTCTTCTCCATGCGGCCATGTTATCAATTTGATACTGAGTTAGAGCATGGATTTCCATTTATTTTCAAGTTAGGCATTTGTTGACATTCTGAATTAATTTTATTTTTTGAATATGTAAAACATTGATGTGTTACAGAGTATAAAGTCTGTAAAAAGGTTAACTCAATAAATCTTGCTTCCTCCCTCCATTCTCATCCCTCCCACCTCCCACACCCTAGAGGCAACCATTTTAATACGCTGTTTGTTTATTCTTCCAGCATTTCTCCCTGCAAACAGAAGCAAATATGTAGATGTAGTCTCATCTCCCACCCCTTTATTGCACAAGATGCACCTTACTGCACCTTACTGCATACACAGTTCAGCATCTTGTGCTTTGTCACTGAACAAAATAGCCTAGAGACCACACCATACCAGTGTCTTTCTCAGTACATGTTTATGGCCACATAGAAGTCCATGGTATGAACATGACAAAGTTTATTTTCACTAGTCCTATATCATGCACGTTTGGTTGTTTCCAATATTTTGCTATTCTAATAATACTGCAATCAGTAACCTTGTCATCTGTCATTTCATAAATGTGCAGGAATATCTTTAAGATAGATTCATAGAAGAGGGGTTCCTGGGTCAAGAATAAATGCATCTGTAATTTCATTAGACATTATGAAACTCCCTTTTGTGGAAGTTATAGTTTGCTTTCCCACCAGCAATGTTTTATGAGTGCCTGTTTCTGTAGCCTTGCCTACAGAGTGTGCTGTCAAACTTTGAAATAGAAATGGTCACTCAGTGTATTTTAATCTGTATTTCTGCTGTTATTGGTGAGCTTGGCCATCTTTTTAGATGTGTAAAGCCCTATTTACATCTCTTTTGCTATATTGCTCATTTTTCTATTTTGCTTTTGGTCTTTTTCATATAGGTTTTAGGATACATATTAACCTTTATTTTGTGACATAAGTTACAAAAGCTTAGTTTGTCATTTCTCTTATGCTTTTTTTAGTTTTTTATTTTATATTTGATTTACAATGTTGTTAGTTTCAGGTGTACAGCAAAGTGATTCAGTTATACGTATACATATATCCATGCTTTTTCAGACTCTTTTCCCATATAAGTTTATTACGGAATATTGAGTAGAGTTCCCTGTGCTATACAGTAGGTCCTTGTTGATCATCTGTTGTATATATAGTAGTGTGTATGTGTCAATCCCAATCTCCCAATTTATCCCTTCCCTCAGCCTTCCCCTTTGGTAACCATAAATTAGTTTTCAATGCCTGTGAGTCTGTTTCTGATTTGTAAATAAGTTCATTTGTATCATTTTTTTTTAAGATTCCACATATAAGTGATATCATATGAAATTTGTCTTTCTCTGACTTCACTTAGTATGATGATCTCTAGGTCCATCCATGTTGATACAAACTGCATTATTTCTTTATTTTTTATGGCTGAGTAATATTCCATTGTATAGATGTACCACATCTTCCCTATCTATTCCTCTGTTGATGGACACGTAGGTTGCTTCCATGTCTTGGCTATTGTAAATAGTGGTGCAATGAATATTGGGGTGCATGTATCCTTTTGAATTATGGTTTTCTCCTGATATATGCCCAGGAGTGGGATTGCTGGATCATATGGTAGCTCTATTTGTAGTTTTTTGGTTTTTTTTTTTGCGTTACACGGGCTTCTCACTGTTGTGGCCTCTCCCGTTGTGGAGCACAGGCTCCGGATGCGCAGGCTCAGCGGCCATGGCTCACGGGCCCAGCCGCTCTGCGGCATGTGGGATCTTCCCGGACCGGGGCACGAACCCGTGTCCCCTGCATTGGCAGGCGGACTCTCAACCACTGCGCCACCAGGGAAGCCCTATTTGTAGTTTTTTAAGGAACCTCCATGCTGTTCTCCACAGTGGCTGTACCAGTTTACATTCCCACCAACAGTTTAGGAGGGTTCCCTTTTCTCCACACCCTCTCCAGCATTTATTGTTTGTAGATTTTTTTCACGATGGTCATTCTGACTGGTGTGAGGTGATACCTCATTGTGGTTTCAATTTGCATTTCTCTAATAATTAGGGATGTTGAGCATCTTTACATGTTCCTCTTGGCCATCTGTATGTCATATTCAGATAAATGTCTATTTAGATCTTCTGCCCATTTTTTGATTGGGTTTCTTTTTTTGATATTAAGCTGTAAGAGCTGTTTGTATATTTGGGGGATTAATCCCTTGTTGGTTGCTTCATTTGCAGATATTTTCTCCCATTCTGTGGATTGTTTTTTTTGTTTTGTTAATGGTTTCCTTTACTGTTCAAAAGCTTTTAAGTTTCACTAGGTCCCATGTGTTTATTTTTGTTTTTACTTTCATTACTCTAGGAGGTGGATCAAAAAAGATCTTGCTGCGATTTATGTCAGAGAGTGTTCTTCCTATGTTTTCCTCTAAGAGTTTTATAGTATCTGGCCTTACATTTATATCTTTAATCCATTTTGAGTTTATTTTTGTGTATGGTGTTCTACATTCATTCTTTTACATGAAGCTGTCCAGTTTTCCCAGCACCATTTATTGAAGAGACTGTCTTTTCTCCATTGTATATTCTTGCCTCCTTTATTACAGATTAGGTGACCATAGGTGTGTGGGTTTATTAGTGGGCTTTCTGTCCTGTTCCATTGATTTATATTTCTGTTTTTCTGCCAGTACCATACTGTTTTGATGACTGTAGCTTTGTAGTATAGTCTGAAGTTAGGGAGCCTGATTTCCTCCAGCTCCATTTTCCTTTCTCAAGATTGCTTTGACTATTTGGGGTCTTTTGTGTTTCCATACAAATTGTAAAATTTTTTGTTCTAATTCTGTGAAAAATGCTATTGGTAATTTGATAGGGATTGCATTGAATCTGTAGATTGCTTTGGGTAGTATAGTCATTTTGACAATACTGATTCTTCCAATCCAAGAACATGGTATATCTCTCCATCTGTTTGTGTCATCTTTGATTTCTTTCATCAGTATCTTACAGTTTTCTGAGTATAGGTTTTTTGCCTCTTTATTCATAGGTATTTTATTCTTTTTGATGCAGTGGTAAATGGGATTGTTTCTTTAATTTCTCTTTCTGATCTTTTGTTCTTAGTGTGTAGGAATGCAAGAGATTTCTGTGTATTAATTTTGTATGCTGCAACTTTACCAAATTCATTGATGAGCTCTAGTAGTTTTCTGGTAACATCTTTAGGGTTTTCTTTGTATAGTATCATGTTATTTGCAAACAGTAACAGTTTTACTTCTTCCTTTCCAATTTGGATTCCTTTTATTTATTTTTCTTTGATTGCTGTGGCTATGAGTTCCAATACTATGTTGAGTAAAAGTGGCAAGAGTGGGTACTCTTGTCTTGTTCCTGATCTTACAGGGAATGCTTTCAGCTTTTCACCACTGAGTATGTTGTTAGCTGTTAGTTTGTCATATATGGCCTTTATTATATTGAGGTAGCTTTCCTCTATTCCCACTTTCTGTAGAGTTATCATAAATGGATGTTGAATTTTATCAAAAACTATTTCTCCATCTATTGAGATGATCATATGGTTTTTATTCTTCAGTTTGTTGATGTGGTATATCACACTGATTGATTTACGTATATTGAAGAATCCTTGCATCCCCGGGATAAATTCTACTTGATCATGGTGTATAATCCTTTTCTTAATTTAGCATCTTTATTAGAGTATAATTGCTTTACAGTGTTGTGTTATACAATCCTTTTAATGTATTGTTGGATTAGGTTTGCTAGTATTTTGTTGAGGAATTTTGCGTCTATGGTCATCAGTGATATTGGCCTATAATTTTTTTTTTTTTTTTTTTTTGCAGTACGCGGGTCCCTCACTGCTGTGACCTCTCCCGTTGCGGAGCACAGGCTCCGGACGCGCAGGCCCAGCGGCCATGGCTCATGGGCCCAGCCGCTCCGCGGCACGTGGGATCTTCCCGGACCAGGGCCCGAACCCGTGTCCCCTGCATCGGCAGGTGGACTCCCAACCACTGCGCCACCAGGGAAGCCCTGCCTATAATTTTTGTTTGTGTGTGTGTGGCATCTTTGTCTGGTTTTGGTATCAGGGTGATAGTGGCCTCATAGAATGAATTCTAAACTGTTTTTTCCTCTGCAATTTTTTGGAATAGTTTTAGAAGGACAGGTGTTAACTCTTCTCTAAATGTTTGGTAGAATTTGCCTGTGAAGCCATCTGGTCCTGAACTTTTGTTTGTTGGGAGTTTTTTAATCATAGTTTCAATTTCAGTCCTTGTGATTGGTCTGTTCATATTTTCTATTTCTTCCTGGTTCAATCTTGGGAGATTGTACCTTTCTAAGAATTTGTCTATTTCTTCTACGTTGTCCATTTTATTGGCATATAGTTGTAGTAGTCTCTTATGATCCTTTGTATTTTTGTGGTGTCAGTTGTAACTTCTCCTTTTTCATTTCTAATTTTATTAATTTGAGCCCTCTCCCTTGTTTTCTCGATGAGTCTGGCGAAAGGTTTATCAGTTTTATCTTTTCAAAGAACCAGCTTTTAGTTTCATTGATCTTTTCTGTTGTTTTCTTCATCTCTATTTAATTGATTTCTGCTTTGAGCTTTATGATTTCTTTCCTTCTACTACCTTTGGGTTTGCTTTGTTCTAATTTCTAAACGTGCTGTATGTGTAAGTTAGGATGTTTATTTGAGATTTATCTTGTTGCCTGAAGTAAGATTGTATTGCTATACACTTCCCTCTTAGAACCACTTTTGCTGCGTCCCTTATATTTTGGATCAGTGTGTTTTTTTTTCATTTGTGTCTAGATATTTTTTTTTTATTTCCTCTTTGATTCCTTCACTGATCCATTGGTTGTTTAGTAATGTATTGTTTAGCCTCCATGTGCTTGTGTTTTTTACAGTTTTTTTTCTTATAGTTGATTTCTAATCTCATAGTGCTGTGGTCGGAGAAGATGCTTGATATGATTTCAGTTTTCTTAAATTTACCGAGGGTTGCTTTGTGGCCCAGCATGTGAACTATCCTGGAGAATTTTCCATGTGCACTTGAGAAGAATGTGTATTCTGCTGCTTTCAGATGGAATGTTCGATAAATATCAATAAAGTTCATCTAGTCTAATGTGTCATTTAAGGCCTGTGTTTCCTTATTGATATTCTGTCTGGATAATCTGTCCATTGATGTAAGTGAGGTGTTAAAATTCTCCACTACCATTGTGTTACTGTCCATTTCTCCTTTTATATCTGTTAACATTTGCCTTATGTATTGAGGTGCTCCTATGTTGGGTGCATATATATTTACAATCGTTATATCTTCTTTCTTTGTCTCTTGTAACAGTCTTTATTTTAAAGTCTATTTTGTCTGATATGAGTTTTGCTACTCCAGCTTTCTTTTGATTTCCATTTACATGGAATACATTTTTCCACCCCCTTACTTTCAGTCTGTATGTATCCGTAGATCAGAAGTGGGTCTCTTGTAGACAGCATATATATGGGTCTTGTGTTTGTATCTATTCAGCCAGTTTGTGTCTTTTGGTTGGAGCACTGAATCCATTTACATTTAAGGTAATTACTGAGATGTATGTTCTTATTGCCATCTTGTGAATTGTTTTGGATTTGGTTTTGTAGGTCTTTGTTGTTCCCTTCTTCTTTTGTTCTCTCCTCTCATGATTTGATGAACTATCTTCAGTATTGTGTTTGGATCACGTGTGTGTGTGTGTGTGCATGTCTATATCTACTGTAGATTTTTGGTTTGCAGTTGTCATGAGGTTTTGATATAGCAGTGTATATATACACAAGATTGTTTTAAATTGCTGGTCTCTTAATTTCAAATGCATTTCCAATAATCTACATTTGTACTCTCCTCTTCTCAAAGTTGCTGGTTTTGATATCATATTTGTGTGGGTCATTTCCTACCTTTACTGTATGTTTGCCTTTTCTGGTGAGCTTTCCTGTTTGTAATTTTCTTGTTTCTAATTGTGGCCTTTTCTTTTTCATCTAGAGAAGTTCCTTTTGCATTTATTGTAAAGCTGGTTTGTTGGTGCTGAATTGTTTTAGCTTTTGCTTGTCTGTAAAGCTTTTGATTTCTCCATCAAATCTGAACAAAAGCCTTGCTGGGTAGAGTATTCTTGGTTGTAGGTTTTTCCCTTTTATTACTTTCAGTATATCATGCCACTTCCTTCTGGCCTGCAGAGTTTCTGCTGAAAAATCAGCTGATAACCTTATGGTGATTCCTTTGTTATTTGTTGCTTTTCCCTTGTTGCTTTTAATATTTTCTCTTTATCTTTAATTTTTGTCAGTTTGATTGATATGTGTCTCAGTGTGTTCCTCTTTGGGTTTATCCTCTATGGGACTCTCTGCGCTTCCTCTACTTGAGTGTTTTCTTTCTCATGTTAGCGAAGTTTTTGGCTATTCTCTCTTCAAATATTTTCTGAGGCCTTTTCTCTCTTCTCCTTCTGAGACCCCTATAATGTGAATGTTCTTGTGTTTAATGTTGTCCCAGAGGTCTCTGAGACTGTCCTCTTTTCTTCTCATTCTTTTTTCTTCATTCTGTTCCATGGCAGTGATTGCCACCAATATGTCATCCAGCTTACTTATTCATTCTTATGCCTCATTCATTCTGCTATTGATTCCTTCTAGTGTATTTTCATTTCAGTTAATGTATTGTTCATCTCTGTTTGTACTTTTTTTTTTTTTTGGCGGTACGCGGGCCTCTCACTGTTGTGGCCTCTTCCGTTGCGGAGCACAGGCTCTGGACGCGCAGGCCCAGTGGCCATGGCTCATGGGCCCAGCCGCTCCACAGCATGTGGGATCCTCCCGGACCGGGGCACAAACCTGTGTCCCCTGCATCGGCAGGTGGACTCTCAACCACTGCACCACCAGGGAAGCCCTCTGTTTGTTCTTTAAAGCTTCTAGCTCTTTACTAAACATTTCTTGTATCCTTTTGGTCTGTACCTCCATTCTATTTCTGAGATCTTAAATCATCTTTACCATCATTACTCTGAATTCTTTCACAGGTGGATTGTCTATCTCCACTTCACCTACATGTTTTTCTGGGGTTTTATCTTGTTCCTTTACCTGGAACACATTTCTCTGCCGTATGATTTTGTCGAACTTTCTGTGTTTGTGGCCTCTCTTCCGCAGGCTGCAGGATGGTGATTTTTCTTGGTTCTGGTGTCTGCCCCCTGGTGGGTGAGGTTGGTCCAGGGGCTTGTGCAGGCTTCCTGGCGGGAGGGACTGGTACCTGCCAACTGGCAGATGGAGCTAGGGCTTGTCCCTCTGGTGGGCAGGGCCATATCCAGAGGTGTGTTTATAGGCAGCTCTTGGCTCAGGACGACTTTAGACAGCCTGTCTGCTGATGGGTGGGGCTGTGTTCCCACCCTGTTGGTTGTTTTGCCTAAGGCGTCACAGCACTGGAGCCTACAGGCTGTTGGGGGGGCCAAGTCTCGGTGCCAATACAGTAACCTCCAGGAGAGCTCACGCCAGTGGGTCTTCCTTGGGCCATCCACCAGTGTCCTTGCCCCCACAGGGAGCCACAGCTGACCCCCTCTTCTCCAGGAGACCCTCCAAGACCCACAGGTAGGTCTGGTCCTGGCTCCTGTGGAGTGACTGCTTTGCCATGGGCCCCAGTGCAGATGAAACCTTGTGTGCACCCTCCAAGCGGTGTCTCTGTTTCCACCAGTCCTGTGCAGATCCTGCACTAAAGCCCCACTGGCCTTCAAAGCCAAATGCACTGGGGGCTCCTCCTCTCATTGCCAGATCCCCAGGCTGGGGAGCCTGACGTGGGGCTCAGAACTGTCACTCCTGTGAGAGATGCTCTGCGATATAATTATTTTCCAGTCTGTGGGTCACCCACCTGGAGGGTATGGGATTTCATTGTATTGCAACAGTGCGCTTCCTACCGTCTCGTTGTGGCTGCTGCTTTTTCTTTGGATATAGAATATCTTTTTTTTTTTTCTTTTTGGTAGTTTTGAGTCTTTTTTGTTGATGGTTGTTCAGCAGTTAGTTGTGATTCTGGTGTTTTCATGAGAGGAGGTGAGCTCAAGTCCTTCTACTCTGCCATCTCTTATGCCTTTTCTTATTGTAGTTTTAGCCAGGCAAAAATTTTCTTTTTAAAAGCAGTCTAATATAAAAACTAATCTCTTCTTTTTTGGCTTTTGGGTTTTGAGTCATAATTAGAAAGGCTTTCATCACTCTCCGATTATAAAGGAATTCACCATTGTTTTCTTCAATTGTTTACTTTTTAAAAAAACAATTTAGATCTTTGATCCATTTGGAGGAACTTTTGGTGTGTGGCCTTGGCATCAGTCTTGACAGTTTTGATCATAGATGCCTCCACTTTGCTTATGTTTTCTCTTTTGAGTGTTAATCCACCTGCTCAAGAACTTGGCAGTCCTGAGCATCTTCCTACCCCTATTAGTTAGCTGCAATTAGCTTTGACCATCAACCTGCCCAAATACCCCTCATGAATATTTGTTTGCCACACACATTAGCTCCATCCTTTCCCTCAGAGATCCCAGGGGACTCAGTTCTTTCAGGTTCAACCCTTTGTATAGGAGGCTTGATAACTACCTTTCTCATGACATGAACAGGGAACTGAAAGTCTTGCATTTCTAAAGGTGAGGTTTGTGTCTTTCATGTTACTCCTGCTGCTTATGGATCTTCATTTGGGCTGGAAAGCTTTGGGGGATGTCTAGGGGAGCAGGAGGTGGTAGGGAAAGGCAACGCTGTAAAATGAGATGGGGAAGGGCATGTGATGTAAGCGTCAATGTGCCTTTGATTTCCCTGGGGTCCCCCTCCAGCTTTCTTCTTGGCCTCACCATTGTCTTGGTATTCACTGAACGAGGGCGATTAATCTTCTTCATCATTTGGGCATGATTTTAAGAATTGTGAAATGCAAGCCTGACTCGAAGTTTTCATAGCAGGCTTTTCTCTAGGGAAATGTAAATGAGCTGTTTCACTAAGGAAGAGGTTTTCAAATGCGGGAAAAAGGATGAGTGTTTGCTGCCCGCGAAAATTGTTTTCATACTGAATAATGCAGCTGTCAGTCCCGAAGTTGGTTTCTAAAAAACGTACTGCCAAACAGTTACTTCCTGGTCCATGCCTACAATGAAAGTTGTTTATTCGTTTACAAGTCCTAAGCCTTGTTTGTTTGCTTTCTGCTCAAAACAAAATGCCCCATGTGTTAAGTTTAAATGGTCTAAAGTTTTCCTTTACAATCTTTTAGAATTTTGATTATTCTGATGGCTTAACCTGATCTTCTCTTTCAACTGTGGGAACTCATCATAAAATGGACTAGCTTTTCCTTTACACTGATCTTTATTTCAATTTATTTTCAATCTATTCAATTGATCTTTATTTCAATCAAAAATGCATTGGTTTTTGAAATTGAGATCATGATCAAGGGGGATGGAACATGTGTATTCAGCTGTTTGGAAGGAAGCTCTCAAAACGATGCATGATGAACTAGAATGAGACAACATTCCCCCAATATTTTACTCGATTGTTAAATTGCTGTGCTATCCTACCAAATGACTCTGGGTTAAGAGCAATGCTTTTATTGCTGGCAGATGTCCCAACCTAGTTGGCCTGAAAGTCCCTTGAGGGACATGCACCATGTTTAATTTTGAGTGTGCCCTAAAGCCCTAGTTTGGGGGAATTTATTGTTATATCAACTAAATACTTTGATAATTATAATTTTGGGGTAACATTATTCATTTCTAATTTCTACAGATTAATAAAACAAAAGAGGTTTAGTATAGATAACATTGCCACTACGCTTTTAAATATGTGTAAAGCACCAAGGAAGGAATGAACTAAACCCACACATAATATTCTATCTTTGTGAGATGTGGAAAATCTATATAAAATGTTGTCTTAGTTTGGGTTGTCCCCCAGAAGCAGACCCCAATCAAGGATTCAAGCATAAAGAGTTTATTAGGGAGATGAGCCGAGGAAATACCAGTAGTGGAATGGATAAGTGACAAAGAGAAAGGGAGGAAGTAAATAAAGTGTGTTATCAAGCCAGTACCACTTTGGGCACCTGGAGCTAACCCCTCTGAATTCTGTAAAATAGGGCAGAGTATGCCTCAGTATGCCTCACTTGCCCCAACTAAGAAGTGAGGAAGTCTATAGTTGGGTGAGGGCTGCTCTAGGAACATTAACTCTCTGGCGCTTCCTGCTTGCTCTGCTGCTGGACCAAGGCTGAGGCCAAGTGTGAATGTCAAGGGGATATGGAAGGAGCAGCAACAGTGTTTCCTCCTAAGGAAAAATGACGGAAAGTGCAAGACAAAAAATTCCATACTCTTGCGATGCACTACTGAGATCTAGAAATTAGTTCCTGCAGAAAGTAACTTGCAATGACTAAAAGCAGGAGAAAGAGAGTCTGAAAACCAAATGAAGTAACCAAAGATTTCCATTAAAGCAATATGTTAAGCTCAGTAAATATTCATGATACGTCCCATAATCCCCTGGTAATGACTCAAGGGTTTCCTGACTAAGAAATAACTTCTTTAATATGATTCCCAAAATTTCAAGTCACCGTGCCAATAAACAGGCATCCAAAGATGAAGATGGTTAGGATACATTCCCTGCCGTATTTGAAATATTGATTTCGGCCTTCTCAAAATTCCATTAATTTTTAGGTTGGTTTTTTTTTTTTCTGGTAGTTACTTAAGTGACTCATAAATGGGGATTTTAATTCTCCCTATAATTGGAAGCTTCAGGTTTGCAGGGTAGAGGGTGGAGAGAAACTAGGGTCATCCAGAAGCTGATTATAATGCAGATGCAAATCATGTGAGGGGGAATCTGATGACTGAAGATCTTTGGCTTGGAAAATAGCGGGAGTGGGAGAACTGTCTTTGGATCATTTCAAAATCAAAAATAGAGGTAATACTGGTCTATTCTCTTTTGCTCCCCTGTGTCCATCTAAATAGACTGTATGTGTGGGGAGGAGGACATGAGAAGTGGGCCAAGGAAGGAGAGAAAGGGCTAAGTAAATAAGAACTAGAATCAGAGAGGGGTTCCTAATGAACAGAGGACAGGGATGAGCCAAGATCCAGGGAAAAAGCAGCCACCATGTTGTCATTGTTGCTAAGAACAAACAGAGAGTCCAAATGACCACAGGCAGGATTTGTTCTGTAAAATAAGATTACAGAACTGAGAGTTTGGATTAAGGCAAATGGGCCAAAATGACAGCAATTGGACAATAAGTGAAGAGGGCCCTAGATGGTATGTGTTGGGGAAGTTGGGTGGGGGGAGGTTATATTAACAGACCAAAAGCTGGGAGGGACCAGAGCTTAAAACTAGGATCAAAGGATGGAAGGAACAGGAAAGCACAGCCACCAGACAGTCCATCATTCCCCAGTTGTGCCCTGTACTCTTCCACCTCCCTGCCTTTGCCTGCGTAGGAGATCCTAACTCTCCTTGCAAGTTTATTTCGAATGTTACCTCCTTCACAGGGCTGGTGGTAATCTTCCTCTGTGCTTCCTTAGTGCCCCTATGATCATTTTTAGGACATTTTGCCTTACTTCATCTCAAACAGACACACAGACACATTAATTCTCTGAGAATGAAGACGTCTTGCTCACTTTTTCAGACCCCCTCCCCAATCTCTAGCACAGTGACTGCACATGGCAGTTCATCACCATATTCTCTGAACTACAAAAGCACTTTCTCCATACCTCGTGCAGGACACTTCCACAATTAAAAAAAAACAAAACAATGATAACAATAAAAGTAGCTACTACTTATTGAGCACTTAACTATGAACCAGAAACTGACACTGACACTAATAACCTCCTGTGCCTCACTTTCTCATCTGGAAAATGGGAATAATCACACCTATTTCATGGAAATGTTGTCATGGATACATGAAGAAATGCAAGTGAGAGTCTTATCACAGGGACTGACAAATATCAAGCACTTGATAAATATTTTTCCACAATGTCTGTTTTAGTTAACAGAAGGAAAAATCCATGAGATCAGTAGGTATAAAGGGATGCTATTGGCTGAAGGAGAAATGAAATTCTAGGGGATTGCTGAAGACCAACATACCTCATCTTCCTTTTATGTCTACTATTTTATCTATTCTTTCTATTGGAGAAAAAGAGTCCATCTTCTGTGGGCACTAGCTTTTTAGTAAGTCATGGAAACACACTGCTTATTTCTTCCTTAGTTTGACCATGAGTCATCTGAGAGCTTGATTCAAGAAAATGCTGCTCACAAGGCCTTTACATGAGAAAGAGGTCATTTATTCAATAACCTTTTATGGGCATGTTAACATCAAGCACTGTGCTAGATGCTGGGGATACGGTGGTGAACAAGATAGCATCTCTCTTTCATGGATATTTCAGTGTCAAATGAGAAATAACTAAGCAAGTAAGTGTGAGAAGTTCATCACACAGACTCTATCTCACACACACACATACACTTACCATGCATAGTTTAACCCTAATTCTTAGAGATCTGGCCAGGGAAGAGGGCAAGGAACCAGGAGACACTGGCAAAATATGAACCCAAGAGATTACACCACTCCAAAATGGGAGAAAAAGAGGATAAATTATTGAGTGGGGATATGAGGGAGAGAGGGTAAGAGGTTGATATCTTTGATTTGGGAGAGTAGATAGGCTGGAGAGGACCAGCAGATCCCAAAGCTTAAGGGAGGCAGCGTCAAATATAGTGAGCTTAGCTAAGGCAGCACCGAGAAGACAGGAGCTCCCATTTTTAAAATGTGTAGTAGAAAAAAGACAAATTAAGATGGAAAAAATATGTTTACTTGGGGCAGACAATGTAATGTTAATAGATGATAGAGAAAGCAACCGTACTCAACCCAAAGCCATTTTCTATTCTTCTCTATTAAGAAGAATGATCTTTGGATTGGACGGTATAAATCAAACAGTGAAGAGTGAATTGGAGACAAAGATGGGTGAGAAGACTTAAGAGGGTAATAAGTCTTTTTAAGTTCTTTGGCTTGAACCAGTTACATCCCAGGACTCTGGAAAAAACTTGGATGTGACATTATATTTAATAACTTTGAAGAATCATGACATTATATTTAATAACTTTGAAGACTCATGAGGTATGTGAGAGATACTAAAAGCATGAACAGATCAAGTAGGCTTAATTTTTAAAAGGGCAAAGAATTCTGTAGCTATAGGCTAATGAGCAATTTGTAAAACAAAATTTTAGACTATCTTATTGAAAGGACTGTTTATGAAAACTGAAAGGTGGATGTGGTACTCATGAGGGGGGAAAGATTCTCTCAGGACCAGTAACATCTGGTCATTTGAATCTCATTTGTAATGGGAACATCTGAATGGTAGACCAGAGAATGTGGTAGCCAGAGAGAATCTGAAGACTAGCAAGGTCATTGACAAAGTCTGTCAAGATATACTTGGGGACAGGCTGAATGAGAGTTGGGTGCACTTTTTTTTTTTTTTAAACATCTTTATTGGGGTATAATTGCTTTACAATGGTGTGTTAGTTTCTGCTTTATAACAAAGTGAATCAGTCATACATAAACATATGTTCCCATATGTCTTCCCTCTTGCGTCTCCCTCCCACCCTCCCTATCCCACCCCTCCAGGCTGTCACAAAGCACCAAGCCAATATCCCTGTGCCATGCGGCTGCTTCCCACTAGCTGTCTACCTTACCACGTTTGTTAGTGTGTATATGTCCATGACTCTCTCTCGCCCTGTCACAGCTCACCCTTCCCCCTCCCCATAACCTCAAGTCTGTTCTCTAGGAGGTCTGCGTCTTTATTCCTGCCTTACCCCTAGGTTCTTCATGACATTTTTTTTTTTTCTTAAATTCCATATATATGTGTTAGCATACGGTATTTGTCTTTTTCTTTCTGACTTACTTCACTCTGTATGACAGGAGAGTTGGGTGCACTTTTAATGCTTAAATATCCTTACCTCATAGCATCTCATTGCTGGGTCGAGTCAACATAGGGGAAAGTTCTCAGTGGCTGCCAAAAGGCTTTATTCTCACCTCTGACCATTTAACGTACTGATCACAGATTTGAAAGAGAAAATTGCTGGTATACATGGGAATTACAGGAAGCTGGATATGTTAAGTAATACATTGGGTGGCATAATGCTGATCCAAAGAAGTTTCAACAAACTAGATTTTCAGTTGTTTCATTGTGTGGTACCTGTTTCCTTAGCTTTTGAATTCCTCTAACATGCAGCTTAGTTCCTGACAGTAAGTTCTCAATGAAAGTTTTATGAATGAGCAAATGAATGAACGAGTGAATGAACAAATGATAGAAAGTATCTAAGATGAGATTAGTAGTGTAAACTGCTAGTTGACCACCAAGATTTGTCCTCCCCATCTTACACAGGAATGGAGTTGTGGCTGGGCACATGATTGCTCAACTAGGCTATATTTCCCAGCTTCCCTTGCAGTTAGGTTTGGTCATGAGTGAGTTTTCACTTACGAAATCTTGGCACACATGATGAGCGCTACTTCCAGGTCTGTCTTAAGATGTTGGGGTGTCGCTTATATATTCTCCTTCCTTTTCCCACTGGATGGAACTGGAATAGACTTGACAGTGGCCCAGCCCCAGCATCAAGGATGCCAATGAAGACAGTGCCCTGGGACAGTAGCTGAGCTACAAGATGGAGAGGGCCTGAGTCCCTGGATGACCATGTGGAGCAAAGCTCCTCTGATGACTTGGATTGCTCACTTCATAGCTGTTACATGATGTATAAGCCATTGTATGGAGGGTCTCTTTGTTATGGTTTCTTAGTCTTCACAAGGTTCAAGGTGAGATTGCCTAGTATATAAGCAGGGGAGCAGGGGTAAATGTCACAGAATGACCTTCTGTCAAAAGAAAAACCTAATGGCTGCACAAATACAGAAAAGAATTGAAGGTTTTAGGTTGATGGGAAGATGAATATAACTCAGTGAGCTAAAACTGTGGGGAGGGGGAAGGGAGGCTGGGGAAATGAATGCAGTTCTACAAGGGTACCATGTAGAATGAGGGCAGTGATGGTCAGATTGAAGTCTTTCTGCCCTAGTCAGACCACAGCTGGCAGCCCTCAGTTCACAGTCAGACTCATGTTTCTTCAACATAGCTCCTCCAGTACCTTATAGGAATTTGATTATACTTTAGTGTTCCATGGGTGCTACTGAATGTAGTTAAAATTATTATTTTTGCTTATAATTTTCCGGTAGACTGCATCTGAGTCAGGCAATCTGGATGCTTCCAACAAAGTGTATTCAGAGGAGATAAATTAGAATGATGAACAAATTTTAAATTATGTTCTATAAGGAGTATTTGAGTGGGAGGGGAGTGGCCCACCATAATGAAGAGGAACCTCAGACGGACAAAATAGTAAATATCCTCAAATATTTGGGGGACTGTCATGAGGAAGAGGAATAAAATGTATTTTGAATGGGATCTGAAAATCCAGAAATTGAAACTGCATTAAAAAGAAAAAGAAGAATCACTCCATATAAACATGATGTATAAACATCTGGATTTGTTTAAAAATTAATTAAGGAATGCCCATTTAGATTTACAGAGAAATTCTTCCCTCTATAAAAATGATCCACCTCAGTGTCCTCTTAACAGTAAGTTACTTTATGCATTTAAGATTTTTATCTTTTGAAAGGTAGTTGATTTACAGTGTTGTTAGTTTCAGGTATACAGCACAGTGATTCAGCTATACATAGATATCTATTCTTTTTCAGATTCTTTTCCCTTATAGGTTATTACAGAATATTGAGTATAGTTCCTGTGCTATACACTAGGTCCTTATTGGTTATTTATTTTATAGATAGTAGTATGTATCTGTTGATCCCAAAATCCTAATTTATCCCTCACCCCCATCCCATTTGGTAACCGTAAGTTTGTATTCCATGTCTGTGGGTCTATTTCTGTTTTGTAAGTAAGTTCATTTGTATCATATTTTAGATTCCACATATAAGTGATATCATATGATATCTGTCTGTCTGACTTCACTTAGTATGACACTCTCTGGGTCCATCCATGTTGCTGCAAATGGCATTATTTCATTCTTTTTTATGGCTGAGTAATATTCCATTGTATATATACACCACTCCACCACTCCTTCTTTATCCATCCATCAATGGATAGTTAGGTTGCTTCCACGTCTTGACTATTGTATAGTTCTGCTGTGAATATTGGGGTGCATGTCTTTTTGAGTTATAGTTTTCTCTGGATATATGGCCCAGGAGTGGGATTGCAGGATCATATGGCAACTCTGTTTTTAGTTTTCGAAGGAACTTTCATGCTGTTCTCCATAGTGGCTATACCAATTTACATTCCCACCAAGTGTAGGAGGGTTCCTTTTTCTCTACACCCACTCTAGCATTTATTACACATTTCGATGATGGCCATTCTGACTGGTATGAGGTGATAACCTCCTTATAGTTTTGATTTGCATTTCTCTAATAATTAGCAATGTTGAGCATCTTTTCATGTGGCTCTTGGCTATCTGTATATCTTCTTTGGAAAAATGTCTATTTAGAACTTATGCCCATTTTTTGATTTTTTTTTTATATTGAGCTATATGCACTGTTTGTGTATTTTGTAAATTAAGCCCTTGTCTGTTGCACTGTTTGCAAATATTTTCTCCTGATCCATAGGTTGTCTTTTTGTTTTGTTTATGGTTTCCTTTACTGTGCAAAAGCTTTTAAGTTTAATCGGATCCCATTTGTTTATTTTTGTTTTTATTTCCATTACTCTAGGAGACGGACCCAAAAAGATGTTGCTGAGATTTACATCAAAGAGTGTTCCAACTATGTTTTCCTGAAGGAACTTTATAGTAACTGGTCTTACATTTAGGTCTTTTAGTTTTGAATATGATGTTAGAGAATGTTCTAATTTCATTCTTTTGCATGTAGCTGTCCAGTTTTCTCAGCACCACTTACTGAAGAGACTGTCTTCTCCACTGTATATTATTGCCTCCTTTGTTGTAAATTAATTGACCATAAGTATGTGGGTTTATTTCTGCACTTTCTATCCTGTTTTGTTGATTTGTATATCTGTTTTTGTGCAAGTATTGATGCGTTACTGTTATGATAACTGTAGCTCTTTTTAGTACAGTCTGAAGTCAGGGAGCCTGATCTCTCCAGCTCCATTTTTCTTTCTCAAGATTGCTTTAGCTATTTAGGGTCTTTTATGTTTCTATACAAATTTGAAAATTTTTGGTTCTAGTTCTGTGAAAAATGCCATTGGTAATTTGATATAGATGCAATGCAATCCCTAGATTGCCTTGGGTAGTACGGTCTTTTTACAATACTGATTCTTCCTGTCCAAGAACACAGTATATCTTTCCATCTGTTTGTGTCATCTTCAATTTCTTTTATCAGCGTCTTATAGTTTTTGAAGTACAGGTCTTTTGTCTTCTTAAATAGGTTGATTCCTAGGTATTTTATTCTTTTTGATGGCATGGTAAATGGGATTGTTTCTTTCTCTTTCTGATCTTTCATTGTTAGTGTATAGAAATGCAAGGGATTTGTGTGTATTAATTTTGTATCCTGCAACTTTACCAAATTCATTGATGAGGTCTAGTAGTTTTCTGGTAGCATCTTTAGGATTTTCTATGTATAGTATCATGTAATCTGCAAACAGTGACAGTTTTACTTCTTTTCCAATTTGGATCCCTTTTATTTCTTTTTCTGGTATGATTCCTGTGGGTAGCACTTCCAAAACTATGTTGAATAATAGTGGTGAGAGTGGTCATCCTTGTCTTGTTCCTGATCTTAGAGGACATGCTTTCAGTTCTTCACCACTGAAAATGTTTGCTGTGGGTTTGTTGTATACGTCCTTGATTACGTTGAGTGAGGTTCCCTCTAAGCCCACGTCCTGGAGGCTTTATATCACAAATGTGTGTTGACATTTGTCACAAGCTTTTCTGCATCCAGTGACTTGATCATATGCTTTTTCCTCTTCAATTTGTCAATAGGGGGAATCACATTGATTTGCGTGTATTGAAGAATCCTTGCAGCCCTGGGATAAATCCCACTTGATCATGAGGTATGATACTTTTAATGTGGTATTGGATTCTGTTGGCTACTATTTTGTTGAGCCGCTTTGCATCTAAGTTCATCAGTGATATCAGGGTGTAACTTTTTTTCCTACTGTCTTTGTCTGGTTTTTGTAACAGGGTGACGGTGGCCTCATAGAAAGAGTTTCAGAGTGTTCCTTCTACGCCAATAGTTTGGAAGAGTTTGAGAAAGGTGGGTGTTAGTTCTTTTCTACATGTTGGATAGAAATAACCTGTGAAGCCATCTGGCCCTGGGCTTTTGTTTGTTGGACGATTTGTAATCGGAGTTTGAAGTTCATTACCCGTACTGGGTCTGTTCATATTTTCTATTTTTTCCTGCTTCAGTCTTGGAAGGTTGTACCTTCCTAAGAATTTGTCCATTTCTTCCAGATTGTCCATTTTATTAGCATAGAGTTGATTGCAGTAGTCTCTTACAACGTTTTGTATTTCTGTGTTGTCTGTTGTAACTTCTTTTACCTTTCTAATTTTATTGATTTCAGTCCTCTCCCTCTTTATCTTGATGAGTCTGGCTCAAGATTTATCGATATGGTTTATCTTCTCAAAGAACCAGCTTTTTGTTTTTTTGATCTTTGATATTGTTTTCTTTGTTGCTGTTTCAGTCATTTCTTTCTTCTTTTTCTACCTTTTTATTGACAGTCCCAACTACCTTCAGAGTTTGTTGTCTACATAGTAAATGATCCGTTCAAATGAACACAGCTTTTTCCTTTTATCTTATTGTTTTTTGAGCTTTTGAATGTTACTTCATTTTTTTATACAGCAGGTTCTTATTAGTTACCCATCTTATACATATTACTGTATATATGTCAATCCCAATCTCCGAATTCATCACACAACCACCACCAACCCCGCCACTTTCCCCCCTTGGTGGCCATACATTGCTTCTCCACATCTGTGTATCAATTCTATCCTGCACACTGGCTCAGCTGTACCATTTTTCTAGGTTGCATACATGTGCGTTTATATACGATATCTGTTTTTCTCTTTCTGACTGACTTCACTCTGTATGACAGTGTCTAGATCTATCCACGCCTGTACAAATGAACCAATATAGTTCCTTTTCATGGCTGTATAACATTCCATGGTATATAGGTACCACATCTTCTTTATCCATTTGTCTTTGGGTGGCCATTTAGGTTGTTTCCATGACCTGGCTCTTGTAAATAGTGCTGCAATGAACATTGGGGTGCCTGTGCCTTTTAGAATTATGCTCTTCTCTGGGCTTATGCCCTGGTGTGCGATGGCTGGGTCATATGGTATTTCTATTTTCAGTTTTTCAAGGAATCTCCTTACTCTTCTCCCTAGTGGCTCTATCAATTTGCACTCCCACCAACAGTGCAAGAGCGTTCTCTTTTCTCCACACCGTGTCCAGCAGTTGTTTTTTGTTGATTTTCTGATGATGCCCGTTCTAAATGGTGTGAGGTGATACCTCAGTGTAGTTTTGATGTGCATTTCTCTAATAATTAGCGATGTTGAGCAGGTTTTTATCTGCTTGTTGGCCACCTGTATGTCTTCTGTGGAGAATAGTCTGTTTAGGACTTCTGCCCATTTTTAGATTGGGTTGTTGGTTTTTTTAATATCAAGCAGCATGTGCTGTTTACATATTTTGGAGATTGATCCTCAGACCGCTGATTTGTATGTAAATATTTTTCCCATTCTGAGGGTTGTGTTTTCGTAGTTTCCTGTGCTTAGCAAAATCTTTTAAGTTTTCTTAGGTCCCACTTGTATATTTCTGTTTTCATTTCCATGATTCTAGCAGGAGGATTACAAAAGATCTTCTTGTGTTTTATGTCCAACGATGTTCTTCTTATGTTTTCCTCTACGAGTTTTATAGTGTCCAGCCTTAAGTTTAGGTCTCTGTTCCATTTTGACTTTATTTTTGTGTACGGTGTTTGGGAGTGTTCTAATTTTATTGTTTTACATGTCTCTGTCCAGTTTCCCCAGCACCACGTATTGAAGAGACTGTTTTTTCTCCATTGTGTATCCTTGCCTCCTTTGTCATAGATTAGTTGAGCATAGGCGTGTGGCTTTATCTCTGGGCTTTCTATCCTGTTGCATTGATCTATATTTCTGTTTTTGTGCCAGTCCCATGCTGTCTTGATTACTGTAGCTTTGTAGTACAGTGTGAAGTCACGGAGCCTGATTCCTCCAGCTCCTTTTTTTTCCATCAAACTGCTTTGGCTACTCGGGGCTTTTTGTGTCTCCATACAAATTTTAAGATTTTTTGTTCTAGTTCTGTAAAAAATGCCATTGGTAATTTGAGAGGGATTGCACTGAATATGTTGATTGCTTTGGGTAGTATAGTCATTTTCACAATGTTGATTCTTCCAATCCAAGAACATGGTGTATTTCTTCATCTATTTGTATCATCTTCAGTTTCATTCATCAGTGTCTTATACTTTTCTGTATACAGGTTTTCTATCTCCCTAGGTAGGTTTATTCCTAGGTATTTTATTCCTTTACTTGCAGGGGTAAATGGGAGTCCTTCCTTAATTTCTCTTTCTTTTTTTCTTCATTAATGTATAGGAATGCAAGGGATGTCTGTGCATTCATTTTTTGTCCTGCAGTGTTTCCAAATCCATGGATTAGCTCTACTAGTTTTACGGTGGCATCTTTAGGATTCTCTAAGTATAGAATCATGTCATCTGCAAAGAGTGACATTGTGACTTCTTCTTTTCCAGTTTGTCTTCCTTTTATTTCTTTTGCTGCTCTGATTCCCATGGCTAGAAGTTCCAAAACTATGTTGAATAAAAGTGGTGACAGTGGGCATTCCTTGTCTTGTTCCTGATCTTAGACGAAATGCTTTCAGCTTTTCACCATTGAGTATGACATTAGCTGTAGGTTTGTCAGTTACAGCCTTTATTATATGTTGAGGTATGTCTCCTCTATGCCCACCTTCTGGAGAGTTCTCATAAGTGGATGTTGAATTTTATCAAAAAATTGTTCTGCATCTATTGAGATGATCATAAGGTTTTTGTTCTTCAGCTTGTTAATTTGTGTATCACACTGATTTATGGATATTGAAAAATCCTTGCATCCCTGGGATAATTCCCACTTGATCATGGTGTATGATGCTTTTAATGTATTGTTGGATTTAGATTGCTAGTATTGTTTTATTATTATTTTTTTTTGTGTGGTACACGGGCCTCTCACTGTTGTGGCCTCTCCCGTTGCGGAGCACAGGCTCTGGATGCGCAGGCTCAGCGGCCATGGCTCACGGGCCCAGCCGCTCCGCGGCATGTGAGATCTTCCTGGACCGGGGCAAGAACCCATGTCCTCTGCATCAGCAGGTGGACCCCCCAACCACTGGGCCACCAGGGAAGCCCATAGATTGCTAGTATTTCGTTGAGGATTTTTGTGTCTATGTTTATCGGTGATATTGCCTTGTAAATTTTTTTTGGTGGTATCTTTGGTTTTGGTATCTGGGTGATAGTGGCCTCGTAGAATGAGTTCAGGGGTGTTCCTTCCTCTCTCTGCAATTTTTTGAAATAGTCTCAGAAGGATAGGTGTTAACTCCTCTCTAAATGTTTGGTAGGATTCGCCTGTGAAGCCATCTGGCTTGTTGGGAGTTTTTTAATTACAGGTTCATTTTCAGTACTTGTAATTGGTCTGTTCATATTTTCTATTTCTTCCTGGTTCAGTCTTAGAAGGTGGACAAATTCTCAGAAAGGTACAATTTCTTCTATGTTGTCTGTTTAATGGCATGTAGTTGCTTGTGGTAGTCTCTTAAGTTGGTTGTAACTTCTCCTTTTTCATTTCTAATTTTGATTTGGGCCCTCTCCTTTTTTTTCTGGCTGAGTCTGGCTAAAACTTTATCAATTTTGTTTATCTGAACCAGCTTTTAGTTTCATTTATCTTTTCTATTGTTATTTTAGTCTCTAGTTCATTTATTTCTGCTCTGATTTTTATGATTACTTCTAATTTGGGGTTTGCTTTGTTCTTCTTTTTATAGCTACTTTAAGGGTAACATTAGGTTGATATTTTTCTTGTTTCCTGAGGAGAGCTTGTATTGCAGTAAACTTCGCTCTTAGAACTGCTTTTGATGCACCCCATAGGTTTTGAATCATCATGTTTTTGTTTTCATTTGTCTTTAGGTATTTTTTTATTTCCTTTTTGGTTTCCACAGTGATCCACTGGTTGTTTAGTAATCCACTGGTTGTTTAGTAAACATATTGTTTAGCCTCCATGTGTTCGTTTTTTACAGTTTTTTTTCTTATAGTTGATTTCTAATCTCATAGTGCTGTGGTCAGAGAAGATGCTTGATATGATTTCAGTTTTCTTAAATTTACCAAGGGTTGCTTTGTGGCCCTGCATGTGAACTATGCTGGAGAATTTTCCATGTGCACTTGAGAAGAATGTGTATTCTGCTGCTTTCAGATGGAATGTTCGATAAATATCAATAAAGTCCATCTAGTCTAATGTGTCATTTAAGGCCTGTGTTTCCTTATTGATATTCTGTCTGGATAATCTGTCCATTGATGTAAATGAGGTGTTAAAATCCTCCACTACCATTGTGTTACTGTCCATTTCTCCTTTTATATCTGTTAACATTTGCCTTATGTATTGAGGTGCTGTGTGCATATATATTTACAATCGTTATATCTTCTTTCTTTGTCTCTTGGAACAGTCTTTATTTTAAAGTCTATTTTGTCTGATATGAGTTTTGCTACTCCAGCTTTCTTTTGATTTCCATTTACATGGAATACATTTTTCCACCCCCTTCCTTTCAGTCTGTATGTGTCCTTAGATCAGAAGTGGGTCTCTTGTAGACAGCTTATATATGGGTCTTGTGTTTGTATCCATTCAGCCAGTTTGTGTCTTTTGGTTGGGGCATTGAGTCCATTTACATTTAAGGTAATTACTGAGATGTATGTTCTTATGGCCATCTTGTGAATTGTTTTGGATTTTGGATTTGTTTTTGTAGGTTTTTGTTTTTCCCTTCCTCTTTTGTTCTCTCGTGCTTTGATGACTATCTTTAGTACTGTGTCTGGATTGCTTTTGTGTATGTGTGTGTTTATCTATTGTAGATTTTTCGTTTGCAGTTGTCATGACGTTTTGATATAGCAGTCTATATATATTAACAAGATTGTTTTAAATTGCTGGTCTCTTAATTTCAAGTGCATTTCCAATATCCTGCATCTGTACTCTCCTCTTCTCACAGTTGCTGGTTTTGATAGCATATTTATGTGGATGATTTCCTACCTTTACTGTATGTTTGCCTTTTCTGGTGAGCTTTCCCATTTCATAATTTTGTTTCTAGTTGTGGCCTTTTTCTTCCTAGAGAAGTTCCTAGGAACGTGTTGTAAAACTTCCATTTGTTGTGAAGCTGCTTTGTCGGTGCTGAATTCTTTTAGCTTTTGCTTGTCTGTAAAGCTTTTGATTCCGCCATAGCATCTGAACAAGAGCCTTTCTGGGTAGAGTATTCTTGGTTGTAGGCTTTTCCCTTTCATTACTTTAAATATATCATGCTACTTCCTTCTTGCCTGCAGAGTTTCTGCTGAAAAATCAGTTGATGGCCTTATGTGGATTCCCTTGTATGCTATTTGGTGTTTTTCCCTTGTTGCTTTTAATATTTTCTTTACCTGTAATTAGTTTTTGTCAATTTCATTACTGTGTGAATCCGTGTGTTCCTCCTTGGGTCAGTCCTGTATGGGACTCTCTGAGCTCCCTGGACTTGGGTGGCTGTTTCCTTTCCCATGCTAGGGAAGTTTTCAATATTATCTCTTCAAATTTTTTCTCAGGCCCTTTCTCTCTCTCTTCTCCTTGTGGGACCCCTATAATGCAAAACGTTGGTGAATTTAATGTTGTCCCAGAGGTCTCTGAGACTGTCCTCATTTCTTTTCATTCATTCTTCTTTATTCTGTTCTGCGACAGTGATTTCCACTGCTCTGTCTTTTCCATTTGAGTTTCAAGGTGAATGCAGCCTCAGCAGACAGACAACTCCACTGCAACCTCATTCATGAAAGAATCTGAATCAGAGGCATTCAGCTAAGCCATATCTGGATTTCTGACTCACAAAAACTGAACTGGATTGGAGACAAGATGTGGACTAGAAGGACCTTGAAGTAACCTCCTCTCATGAGCACACCAAAGTCACAATGAACTGTTGAAGAGCCGCTGATAAAAAAAAAGACTGGAACCTACCAAAGACCTAAAGAAGAAACTACAGTGAGATGGTAAGAGGGGCACACTTGCAAAATAATTAAATCCCATATTAGCCGGGTGGGTGACCCACAAACTGGAGAACAATTATGTTTTATATGTTCTCCCACAGGAGTAAAAGCTCTGGGCCCCACATCAGGCTCCCCAGCACAGGGGTCTGGCCTTGGGAGTAGGAACCCCCAGAGCACTTGGCTTTGAAGGCCAGCAAGGCTTGAGTGCAGGAGCTGCACAGGACTGGGGAAACAGACTCTACTCTTGGAGGGCGTACACAAGGTCTCACGCACACTGGGACCCAGGGCAAAAGCAGTGACTTCAGAGGAGCCTGGGCCAGACCTACCTGCTGGTCTCATAGGGTTTCCTGGGGAAGCAAGGGGTGGCTGTGGCTCGCCCTGGAGACATGGATGCTGGTGGCAGAGATACCCAGTGAGTGTTCATCTATGTGGACTCTTGCTGGAGGTGGACATCTTGCCTGGGTCATTAGCACCAAAACCTGGCCCTACCCAACAGCATGTAGGCTGCAGTGCTGGGACACCTCAGGCCAAAAACCCAACAGGTGAGGAACACAGCCCCACCCATCAGCAGAGAAGCTGCCCACAGCCACCTCTTGACATGGACCTGCCCACCAGAGGGCAAAGACCCAGCCTCACCCACCAGGGGGGGCAGACACAAGAACAGAACAGTCCTACAGCCTGTGGAACTTAGTCTGCCAACACATGTCAGAACCTACCCTGGACCAGCTGGCCCTTGGGTGACAAGAGGGGCATGTACTGCTGGGACACAGAGGGCTACATCTGCAAGGTCAAGAAACGTAACTAACCTACCACATTCATAAAAATACAAATAGAAATTTAAACAAAATGAGATGGCAATGGAATATGTTCCAGGTAAAGGAACAAGATAAAACCCCAGAAGAACTACTAAGTGAAGTAGAGATAGGAAATCTCCACTTCAAGAAAGAAAGAATTCAGAATAATGATCATAAGGATGATCCAAGAACTCGGGAAAAGAATGGATGCAGATACTGAGAAGTTAAGTTTTTGACAAAGAGTAGGAAATGTAAAGAACAACCGAACAGAATTAAAGAATACAATAACTGAAATGAAAAATACACTAGAAGGAATCAATAGCAGAATAAATGAGGCAGAAGAACGGATCAGTGTGCTGGAAGACACAGAGTGGTGGAAATCAGTACCGTGGAACAGAATAAAACTTTTGATTTGTGAAACCTTACAGGAATATATACTGCATCCCTCAAATCCCTGGCACAGCACAGTCAGCTGGGCTAATGTGAGGAGAGTTTCACAAAGAAATTGCTAACAAACGTGTGGGAGGCGATGGGGAAAATCACCAGGCACGATGAAGTACCCCAAGGCCAGTAACAACAGGGCACAGAAGAGCCAACAGGAAGCAGTTACTGGAACCTGTACACAGTGAGAGTTGAGTGAAATTGGCCCCAGTCCTTCCTTCAGCAGAGGGATGCAGCTTATGATGATCCTACAGGACAAAGTGGGGAAACAAATACCTGGAACTTCACTCTCTTCCCTTCCTGCTGTCAGCCATGTCTTCTCGTTGGCTGAACCCAGCCAGAAGCCAGAGGCCAGGAAGCATACTGATGGAATCCATGCAGGTCAGCCTTTGGGTCCAGAAAGGAGAGTAGAAAGGGTGGAGAGTTGGTCTGCAGAAGCAAAAGGAGGTGATCAAGGAAACAATGTGAACCTGAAGTTTATGGATCAACTTCTGTCATACAACTTTGCCTTTTGTTCCATATCTGAGCAATACTAAGGTCACCTTGGGTAGAACAGTGTCCAAAACAAGCTGTGTGACCTAATCTAAAGTGAAAAAGAAAGTTCAGCACATGGGAAGTGAAGCCCGTGGTTTCTCATCTCTCTTCCTTTTGAAACACACTGACAGACTGATACGCTTCTCCTACATGCTAAACCTATGGGAAACCAAACAAGGAAAATAAATTTTGCTCTTGTGAAAAATGCCTGCAACAATAAGATGCAGATTTTACTTTCGTGAAGCATCAAATGATCCACTGTAAAAGCTTGAACAGGTCAGAATTCAAACAACAAATCTAGCTGCATAAAGTTAGGGCCCTGAAAAACAAAAAGGATACAGTAATGGGCTTGGGCTTAAACATTTTGTTTAGGTTTTAGACAGATACTCTTTCACTACCCTCTTTTGCTCAGAAAGAGTAAAACCTGTCTCATTGGCAATTTTATTTCACCTTGACACCCTTTTGTAAAAGGCCCCTCTCATGATTTTTTTAAAAGGCCTTGGGCAGATTCACACATCTTCTGTGGCTGTTCATGCTCTCACAGCGCTTTTTTCTTCTCTTTCTTACAGCATTCATCATTTTGCATCTAATTGCTTAACATGTCTGAGTCCCTTGCTAGACTGTGAGCCCCGAAGAAGAAGAATCGTGCTTTCTTTGTCTCTGCATCCTGCAGTCCCTGGAGTACCTTCCCCTGAGTATACACCCAACGAATCTTTGTCACATAAATTAAAGATGAAGCAATCTTGCCTTCCACTTTTTTTCTCTTGAGGGTAAGGATTGTCAAACTGAAAAAGAACACCATCCCTCCTGTGCATTCTCAAGAGTGAAGCTCATCGTTTGGGTTTCCTTTTTAACTATTTTGTACTCTAACTGTTTTGTACTTGTATTTGCATGTACTATAAAAGCATAGGTAAGATTTTGTTAAACTGAAGCACTTAGAGCTGAGGTCCATAAGCTTTTTCTTTTTTAAGCGTCACACAGTAACTATTTTAGGTTTTTGTGGGCCATAGAGTCTCTGTCAGAACCACTGAACTCCTCCCTGTGGCACAGAAACAGCCTTTGACCATATGTAAATGATTGGGCATGGCTGTGTTCCAATATAACAGGCGTTCCTCACAACCTGGTGTCCTAGTGCTGGATTCTAGGTTGTGAGCAACGCTGCCATGAGTAACCTTCTACACATGGCCTTTCTTATATGTACATATGTATCTGCAGGAGCAATGTTAAGAGGTGGAATTACTGGGGCAAAGAAGAAATACATCTGGTACGAATTATTATGTATAAAATAAGCTATAAGGATGTATGGTACAGCACAGGGAATACAGCCAATATTTTATATTAACTAAATGGAGTATAACCTTTAAAAATTATGAATCACTGTTATACACCCGTAACTTATAAAATGTTGTACAGCAACTATACTTCAACATAAATACATAAATAAAGCAATCAATCTGCAAGTTTGGTAGGTATGGCCAAATTTGTATTACCTTTTCCAAAAAAAATAATTAACAAAAAAATAAGTATATTTGTAGCTTGTAGTGTCAGAATCACAATAGGAATTAAATCATCAAATACTTACTGAGTATCTAAATATCATCCATGCCTATCCTACACATGGGAAAACCAAAAGAGTAAGACACTGTCTCTTCATGTAAAAGTTCTAAAACCTGGTCGGTAGAAATCACTCAAAATGATTTTATGACTGGAGTGTTTTTTAATGATTGGCTAGTTAATGACTTACCTAATAGAAGAAGATCTACCCCAAATTCATTATCATCATGGCTGAAGACATCCATGGCTAAAAGTAGTCATCCAGATCTGGACTAATGTAACAGTTTATTTTTGCATCTTTAGAATCTCTGTTTTCCTGTTTTGCCTTATATTAAGGATGTCCATATAAGTTTTTATGTCCCCCACCTTGCTACATACATAGTCTGAGTCATCTGTCTTTTTTCCTCAAGTCTTGTTTCCAGGAGACGTTTGATGAGTAACTCTCGGTCAACCCAGCAACACAAAGGCTGCCTGAAGCATGAAGTGGTGGTGGTGGTGCTGGAGCAATTGTGGAGGAGGTGCTGGTGGAGAAGGAGGAGGTGCTGGAGGCAGTGGAGCTGATGGTGGTGGCGGCGGCAGCAGAGGTGGTAAGAGAGGAAGAAGAAATGAATAAACTGAGTTGTTCTACAATACTGGAGTAACACCCATAACTAGTTTGATAATGAGCATATATTTGCAACATTAAAAGTGCTTTATGCATTATCAAAGAAGGAGTAAATTAAGGGCAATATAGCTTTAGTTTTAATTATATCACATTGTCTTCTTAATCTTGGAATTTGGTTCAGTTAAATGTAAGTGTTTCATCTGCAAGTTTTTCCCAGTACTTTAATTTCTTTATTAGAACATGGTAATATTATAGGATCTATAGTGAATTTGGTGGCCATGTGGGCTTTTTTAGTTTCTTTATAACTGAATAACCCAGATGTTTAAACATGTAATACTGTTGGTAGAAATTAAATACAGAGTAAGCTGGTTAATGCCCAAGCCAGAAAATTCAGTTAACTAGACTAATTCCCCAACGTTTCTGAAATAATCAGTTTACTCACATGTTATGGGCGCTCTCGACGGCATATTGAGTTGAGCTAAACTGACTCTTCATTTCCATTTGTATTAGTTTCCTAGGGCTGCTGCAACATAGTACCACAAATTGGGTGGCTTCAAACAACAGACATTTATTCTCTCACAACTCTGGAGTCTAGAATTCCAAAATCAAGATGTCAGCAGGGTCATCCTCCTTCTGAGGGCTCTAGGAAACGAACGGTCCTTCCTTGCCTCTTCTAGCCTCTGGTGGTTGCCAGCAACCCTCCACATTCCTGGGCTTATAGACCCATCACTCTAGTCTCTGCCTCTTGTCTCATGCAGTGTGTCTCTTGTCTGTGTCTCCTCTTCTTGTAAGGACACCAGCCATACTGGATTAAGTACCCACCCTAGTCCAGTATGACCTTATCTTTACCTAACTGCTTTATCTGCAATTACCCTATTTCCAAATAAGGTCACATTCTGAGGTAATGGGGGGTTAGAACTTCAACATATCTTGTTGGGGGGGGGGGGCGGGCACAATTCAACCTGTAATACCTTCCCATAAGCAGATACTATAATTTAGTCCCAATGAACACCTATCCATCCATAAACTGAAGGAAAAAACAATTTTTCATTTCATGGTCACCTGGTTCAGGGCAGAAGAATGTGATGTGCAAGTTTATATTATGTGCCTCATGTAACACCATTGATGTCAATGTAGGAAAAACTACCAAAAACAGTACTAATATCACTTGTGAATACATATGTATGTGATGAAAACACATACAGTAGATAGTGCCAAATCCATGGTGGAGGTTGCTTCTGGGAAGGAAGGGAGGTAAAGACAGGAAGGAGAATAGGTTTGGGACAGAGATAACAGAACATTTCAATTTCAAGTGGTAAAAAGTAACACTAGAATATGTTAATATTTAATTAATAAATGTTAATGTTTATTGGTTCAAAGTGGCTAGTATCTGTCATATAATCTGTAATCATTTCTGAATCTTTAAAAATTTTTCAAAAATACATAAATTAAAAAATAATATAATTATTGTCAAGTAATAAAGAACTAGGTATAAATGAGCAAGAGGTCGTTTCCTCCTAGTCCTACATTGTGGTTAATCACCTGAAGGGAATTTTCCCAGCTCTGATGAGGATGACCTCAGCAACATATAGTTCCAGTAGTACTGTCTTCCAATCTAAATTACCTGCACAGAAGGTTACCCTCTGAAATGGAAAGAAACACAATTTCATTAGAGGTTTGAGTTGAGATGACCAGAGCCTACTGTCTAATGTCTCTGACCCTAGACTAGCAGTGGTTCTCACACTTGGTTCTCACATCTGGGTCTCCTGAATGGCTTGTTTAAACACAGACTGCTGGACTCCACCACCACAGTTCTGATTCCACGGGTCTTGGCCAGGCCTGAGAATCTGCATTCCTAACAAGTTCCCATGTGAATCTGATGCTGTTAGTCTGGTGACCATACTTTTGAGAAACACTGATCTAAGGAAAAAAGAAAACTTAATTAAAAGGAAGGCTGATTTAAATGTGGAGAATTTATAATTACAGCAAAGTTTTAAATCCATGGTAGAGGCTTTTTAACATGATCATTTTAGATGACAAATAATATTGGTTTTATTAAAATATTCATTAATTTACTTGAGGCCCAATAAATCCAAGGGAAAGGAAGAATCCAACACAGGATTAAGAATGCCAAGTGTGGCTACCAAAAAAGAAAATTACAGGCCAGTATCTTTGATGAATATAAATACAAATATTCTCAACAAAATATTAGCAAACCGAATCCAACAACACATAAAAAAGATCATACACCATGACCAAGTTGGATTCCTCCCAGGGTCACAAGGATGGTTCAACATACACAAATCAATGTGATATACCACATCAACTAAAAAAAAGACAAGAACCACACGATCATCTCAATAGATGCAGAAAAAGCATCTGACAAAATTCAACATCCATTCATGATAAAAACTCTCACCGAAGTAGGTATAGAGGGAACATATCTCAACATAATAAAAGCTATTTATGAGACCCAAAGCCAACATAAAACTCGATAGTGAAAAGCTGAAAACCTTCCTGATAAAATCTGAAACAAGCCAAGGATCCCCACTTTCACCACTTCTATTCAACATAGTAATGGTAGTTCTAGCCACAGCAATCAGACAAGAAATAAAAGGTATCCAAATTGGAAAGGGAGAGGTAAAATTGTCATTATACACTGATGACATGATACTATATACAGAAAACTCTGAGGACTCCACACAAAAGCTACTAGAACTGATCAACAAATTCAGCAAGGTAGCAGGATACAAGATTAACATACAGAAATCACTTGCATTTTTTTTTTTTTTTTGCGGTACACAGGCCTCTCACTGCCATGGCCTCTCCCATTATGGAGCACAGGCTCTGGATGCAAAGGCTCAGCGGCCATGGCTCACGGGCCCAGCCGCTCCGCGGCATGTGGGATCTTCCCGGACCGGGGCACGAACCCGTGTCCCCTGCATTGGCAGGTGGACTCTCAACCACTGCACCACCAGGGAAGCCCCAGTGGCATTTCTTTACACTGACATTGAAGTATCAGAAAGGGAAAGTAAAAAAAAAAAAAAGAAAAAAAAATCCCTTTTAAAATCACATCAGAAAAATAAAATACTTAGGGATAAACCTGACCAAGGAGGTAAAAGACTTATATATTGAGAACTATAAAACATTGATAAAGGAAATTGAAGATGATATAAAGAAATGGAAAGAGATCCCACACTCTTAGATTGGAAGAAAGTTGTTAAAATGGCCATACTGCCCAAAGCAATCTACAGTTAGTCCCCTACATATGAACGAGTTCCATTCCAAGAGCACATTCATGAGTCTAATTTGTTCATAAGTCCAATAAAGCCTAGGTACCCAGCTAACACAATTGGCTATATAGTACTGTACTGTAATAGGTTTATAATACTTTTCACACAAATGATACATAAAAAACAAACAAAAAATAAAACATTTTTAATCTTACAGTACAGTACCTTGAAAAGTACAGTAGTACAGTACAACAGCTGGCACTTCTTAGCAGTACCAGCTACATCATCACTGCTTTCATGCTTTCTTCCGGACATCCTGGGCCTGAAATAAAGATACTGTACTACTGTGCTCTATACAGTACTGTAAAGTACACAAAAGCACAACCACTTGTAGAGGATGCACACACGTGACAATGTACTCCAGACACATGAACTAACTTATGAGATTGGACGTGTGAACGTACATTCGCATCTTTGAAAGTTCGCAACTTGAAGGTTCATATATAGGGGACTTACTGTACAGATTTAATCCGATCCCTATCAAATTACCCATGACATTTTTCACAGAACTAGAACAAAGAATCCTAAAATTCACATGGAACCATAAAAGACCCAGAATTGCCAAAGGAATCCTGAAGAAAAAGAACAAAGCAGAAGGCATAACCCTCCCAGACTTCAAACAATACTACAAAGCTACAGAAATCAAAACAGCACGGTATTGGCACAAAAACAGACATATGGATAAATGGAACAGAATAGACAGCCCAGAAATAAACCTATATGCCTACAGTCAATCTTTGACAAAGGAGGCAAGAATATACAATGGAGAACAGAGTCTCTTCAGCAAGTGATGTTGGGAAAGCTGGACAGCCTCATGTAAATCAGTGGAAGTTAAAACACTCCCTCACACCATACACAAAAATAAACTCAAAATGGCTTAAAGACATGACACCATAAAACTCCTAGAAGAGAGCATAGGCAAAACATTGTCTGACATAAATTGTAGCAATGTTTTCTTAGGTCAGTCTCCCAAGGCAATAGAAATAAAAGCAAAATAAAGAAATGGGACCTAATCAAACATAAGCTTTTGGAAAGCAAAGGAAACCATAAAACGAAATGACAACCTACAGAATGGGAGAAAATATTTGCACACGATGCAACCGATAAGGGCTTAATTTCAAAAATATACAAACAGCTCATACAACTCAATAACAGGCAACCCAATCAAAAAATGGGCAGAAGACCTAAAGATATTTCTCCAAAGAAGACATGTGAATAGCCAATAGCACACGAAAAGATGCTCAGCATTGCTAATTATTAGAGAAATGCAAATCAAAACTACAATGAGGTATCACCACACACCACTCACAGCGGCCATCATTAAAAAGTCTACAAATAACAAATACTGTAAAGGGTGTGGGGAAAAGGGAACCCCCCCATACTGTTGGTGGGAAAATAAATTGGTGCAGCCCCTATGGAAAACAGTATGGAGGTTCCTTACAAAGCTAAAAATAGAGTTGCCATATGATCCAGCAATCCCGCTCCTGGGCATATATCCAGAGAAAACTAATTTTAAAAGATACGTGCACCTCAATGTTCATAGTGGCACTATTTACAATAGCCAAGATGTGGAAGCAACCTAAATGTCCATTGACAGATGAATGGATAAAGAAGATGTGGTACATATATACAATGGAATACTACCCAGCCATAAATAAGAATGAAAAAATGCCATTTGCAGCAACATGGATGGACCTAGAGATTATACTAAGTGAAGTAAGTCCTGGATGGACCTAGAGATTATACTAAGTGAAGTAAGTCAGACAAAGACAAATGTTATATGATATCACTTATATGTGGAATCTAAAATATGACACAGGGACTTCCCTGGCAGTCCAGTGGTTAAGACTCCACAGTTCCACTGCACGGGGCATGGGTTTGATCCCTGGTCAGGGAACTAAGATCCTGCATGCCTCCCACATGCCTCCCACATGCCATGTGGTGCGGCCAAAAAGTAAAATACTAATAACAATAATAATAATAAAATAAGCTATAAGGAATATAGCCAATATTTAAAAAAAGAAGAGGGAATTCCCTGGCAGTGCAGTGGTTAGGACTATGCAACTCCACTGCAGGGGGCACAGGTTTGATCTCTGGTTGGGGAACTAAGATCCTGCATGCCGTGCAGCGCAGCCAAAAAAATGAAAATTAAAAAAAAGACACAAATGAACTTATCTACGAAACAGAAACAGACTCACAGACATAGAAAACAAAGTTATGGTTACCAAAGGGGAAAGGGGTGAGGAAGAGATAAATTAGGAGTTTTGGATTAGCAGATATACACTACTATATATAAAATAAACAACGTCCTACTGTATAGCACAGGGAACTATATTCAAGATCCTGTAATAAACCATATTGGAAAAGAAAAGTATATAGCCGAATCACTTTGCTGTACACCAGAAACTAACCCAACATTGTAAATCAACTACAATAAAAAAAAAAAATTTATTTTAAAAGAATGCTCAGTGTTGGATTTGTTTGATAAAAATGCAAAATATTTCTAGAAAGATGTGTACAATATGCAATACGTGCATAAATTAATGGCTAGTTTCCTGGTCATCTGTTTGGGGAACAAATAAAGAGAGAAAACCTCAATCTCTCATGTTGCAGCCTCCAGTCCTACTACCTACAATAACTGCTTCCACCTGATCCCCGAGCATTTACTTTGCACACCTGTGACACCACGAGATCGCCTTCCAACTCACAGCTGCCAACTTCCCAGATGTTTGTCATTTTATATTTTGCTGCTGGTTTGCCAAGATCCCCTATCATTATTCAAATGACTGCAATACACAAACTTTGATGATGCTCTCTGAAAAGAAGCATCTTGCTCTTAGAGCTCTTTCAAAGAGCCCAGTATCACAATTCATATTTGAGCATTTATTTTCACAACCTTTGATGGATAAACCATCTTCCTGAAGTTATGTTTTGGTTTCTCTTTACAATCCAAAAATCTTTGAAGAGGCATGCATGAAAATCCAGGAGTAAAATTATAACAGCCAACGATCATCTGCCTTTAAAATGCTATTTTCACAAAGCTAAATTTATCAGATGGCTTCCAATGTTTTCCGTGGGGAGCAAAACAACTGTCAATTGAAGAGCAGTTGGTGTGGCTTTTCCCCTATTATGGCGTCCGATGGAACTAGAAGTCTTAGCAAATTAAACACTATGAAACAAGAAAGAAGGAAGAATTGTGACCGCCCCCATCAAAGTTCCTCAGCTTCATTCAAACAGGACTTCACGCGTAAGTCTTTGCACAGCACACCACTTCCTTCTCCTTTCCTCTGAACATGGATGCTGGATGTTCAAAACATCACAGCATAGCAACAACCCAGAAAAATTACTGTGGTTATGTGGTTAGGGCAGAATTTAAAAGTTTTTAGCCCCAGGATCTAATTCAACAAAATAATTTCTACATTAATTCAAGAACTTTCCCCTCTGGTTATGGAATGAAGGCTCAAGATCATCAGCCAATAACTATTATCCAATGCCCCTAGGCTCTCAGACACTGCGGCTGACACATGGAAAAATAAAAGAGAGAACTTGCAATCTGTGACCTGAGGCAGCTGATTTTAAACATGGGCTCACTAAAGCTTACCAAAATATTGGCATAAGCAAAGGAGAACCAATATTGCTACAGAACAAGTATAGTAATAATAAACTACTAATCACAATGAACAGGAATAGGCTGCTGTACCTAATGCAGTTTTCTATTCCAGGGAACATTAACCAAAACATTTTTTCCTTTTTATGGTTCCAATATTGTTGCTAGCACGTGGTGGTACTGGGTTTTGTGTACTGGCTTGCTCCATTCTGCTCCAATTCCATTCTGGGCCTTCCTGGCTCACAGAGACTTGAAAGCCACAAGGTCTATTTTCCAGATCCCTTACAACTAAAATTGTGGATGAGATTTAGATTCTGCATAACAGATGCATGCATCCAATGCTTGGATTTGGAACCAAGTGCTGTAGCAACAGAGGCCAGGTGCAAGAAATTCATTCTTGTGGATGCAGATCATAACTGAGGTGGCCTGGTTCCAATGCCAGCAGCTGAGGCTGTAGTTTCCTGACTTAGCAGAAGTGGCTTCCCTATCACAGCAGAGGCAGTGGCTCCCACATCAGCACTTTGGTGGTGGTGGTCCACTCAAAAAACACCTTTCGGTTTATGGCAGGAGGAGCAGTGCCCCTGGAGACTCAGTTCTGTGGTTTGCTTTCAAAGTGGGTTCTGGCAGTCTACCTCTCCTCAGCCCTTCCAACTATATTGCTACTTTATACCCCTTATTACTCCCTTTCCACTCAACCCAGCTATAATTGATTCTATCTCTGTAACTAATTTCCAAATATAATAGACATTTACTTCCCTGCCTTAATACAGTAATAATATATATGCTTGATGAGTAAGTGCCTTAAAAATCTTCAAAATCAATGGATGTGTGGACACAGCGAGGGAAGGGGAGGGTGGGACGAATTGGGAGATTGGGTTTGGCATAAACACACCACCACGTGTAAAACAGCTAGCCAGCGGGACCCTGCTGCATAGCACAGGGAGCTCAGCTCGGTGCTCTGTGACGGCCTAGATGGGCGGGATGGGGGGTGGGGATGGGAGGGAGGTCCAAGAGGGAGGGGACGTGTGTATGCGTATGGCTGATTCACTTCATTGTACAGCAGAAACTAACACACCATTGTAAAGCAATTATACTCACTCCAACTTATAAATAAAAATTTTAAAAAGGCACAAAAAAATCTTCAAAATCATTGTGAAGAAAATAAAAGTGTTATTCAAATGAAATTAATGAATGCCAAATCACTTTGAACTTCCAGGAGTGACAATTTCATGTCAACAAATATCTCCTGTCACACTGTCATAGCAAGTAAAATAGTATAGGTATAGAGAAATAAGCAAATGAAGAGGATACTGAAAGCATAACCTCTAATTAAATCAATAAATATGGCTGCGTGGGTTTAATATTGGTAGTGGGTTTAATATTTGGTAGTGGGTTTAATATTTCAATAGTTGCTGGTAGAGACTCCAGCAACTTTCCAGGAAAAGACAATGTGGACTTGGCCTGGGGTGGTAAGAAGGGGATGGTGAGTAGAGCAAAGATGGTGAGTGTTATAGTTTGGGTTCCCCCAGAAGCACACCTTGAGAGGACAGTTTGAATGCAAGTAGTTTTGTAAGAGGTAAAAATCTGTAGGGGAGCAAGGAAGTGTAGTTTTCTATTGCTGTTGTAACAAATGTGATGGCTTAAAAAAACACAAACTTGGACTTCCCTGGTGGCGCAGTGGTTGGGAATCCACCTGCCAGTGCAGGGGACGTGGGATTGAGCCCTGGTCCAGGAGGATCACACATGCCATGGAGCAGCTGGGCCCGTGCACCACAACTGCACCTGCGCTCTAGAGCCCACGAGCCACAACTACTGAGTCCGTGTGCCACGGCTACTGAGGCCCGCATGCCTAGAACCCGTGGCTCCCCAACAGAGAGAGGACACTTCAATGAGGCCCGTGAGCCACAACGAGGAGTAGCCCCCACTCGCCACAACTGGAGGAAGCCCGTGCGCAGCAACAAGGACCCAACACAGCCAAAAATAAATAAATATAAATATATATAAATAAATAAATAAAGTTAAAAAAACACACAAACTTATTCTCTTACAGTTCTGGAGGCAAGAAGTTCAAGATCAGTTTCACCGGGCTAATGTCAAGGTGCCGCAGGGCCGATTCCTTCTGGAGGCTCCAGAGAGAATCCATTCCTTTTCTTCATCCAGCCTTCTAGTGGATGTCAGTATTCCTTGGCTTCTGGCCTCTTCCTGAATCTTCAAAATGCATCACCCGATCTCTGCTTCCTTATCACACTGCCTCCTGCTCTCACTCTGACTCCTCCAGAATCCATCTTAATAAGGACTCATGTGACATTACAAGAAGAGAAAATTACAGACCAATATCTCTGATGAACACAGATGAAAAGATCCTCAACAAAATATTAGCAAACCAAACTCAACAGTACATTCAAAGGATCATATACCATGATCAAGTGGGATTTATCCGTGGGATGCAAGAATGGTTCAACATACACAAATCAATAAATGTGATACACCACATTAACAAAATGAAGGGAAAAAATCTTATTATTATCTCAGTAGATGCAGAAAAATCATTTGGCAAAATTCAATATCCTTTCATAATAAAAATTCTCAATAAATTAGGTACAGAATGAATGTACCTCAACATAATAAAGGTCATATATGACAAGCCCACAGTTAACATCATACTGAATGGTGAAAAGCTGAAAGCTTTTCTTCTAAGATCAGGAACAAGACTAGGATGCCCACTCTCTCCACTTTTATGCAACATAGTACTTAAAGTACTAGCCAGAGCCATTAGACAAGAAAAAGAAATGGAAGGCATCCAAACAGGAAAGGAAGAAGTAAAACTGTCTCTGTCTGCAGATGACATGATCTGAAAGATATAAAATTGTACAGACTCTACCAAAAGAACTGTTACAACTAATAAACAAAGTTGCAGGAGGCAAAATCAACACTCAAAACGAAACTGCATTCTATACACTAACAATGAGAAATCAAGCAGAATATCAAGAAAACACACAAAACAAAATAAAATCCACTTAGAGGAGCAATCAAGATGGCAGTCGTAGGACACGAAGCTCACCTTCTCCCACAGACACATCAAAATGCATCACATGTGGAATGATTCTCACAGAATATCTACTGAATGCTGGACGAAGACCTCAGACCTCTGAAAGGGCAAGAAAATCTCCACGTAACCAGGTAGGACAGAAGTAAAAAGAGAGAAAAAAAGTGAGAAAGGAATCGGGACAGGACATACACCCCTGGGAGGGAGCTGTGAAAGAGGAAAGTTTCCTGCACCCCAGGAAGTCCCATCACCGGAGGAGAGATCAGCCGGGACAGAGGGGGAGCTTTGGAGCCTCAGAGAAGAGTGCAGCAACCGGTTTGCAGCAGCTAGGATGGAGAGAGACCTGCACAGACTGTGAGTGCCACCGCTCTGCACTCCCCAGCCTGAGACGTGCATCCGCCAGTGCAAGCAGGGGCTGGGTGTGGAAGCTCGGGCTTCGGAGATCAGACCTGGGGAGAGGAATGGGGTGGGCTGCACAGAAACAGACTGAAGGGGCTGGAGTCTGGTGCAGCCGAACCTGAGGGTTTACGTGGAGGAAACCTGGGCCGCCTTAGAGGCCAGGTGCCATTGTGGGGGCAATGCATGCAGAGAGGGGTGGGACCTGCCATTACACCCTTTTTCCCTGTGCGAGCTCTCAGGCAACAGGACACCACTTACACGAGCTCCAGGAGTGGTTGTAAGCCACCACCACCACCACCCCCTCAATCTTCAGGAGCAGTCTCAAGCTGCCTCTATTCCCATCATGTGCTTCAGGGGTACGCGTGAGCCAACACACCACCAAGAACCTCATGACCGGGCACCAGTCGCTGCATCTGCACACCCCATTATCAAGGGGATAACAGCCAGCACACACTGAGGAAAGAGGCAACAGGCATCCATACTAAAAAGAGCCCACGCACCAAAAATATTAAACTCACACAAGCTACACAGGGACACTCCCACATATAAATAGCCCTCCAAGACCCCAGTAGATAACTGTGTCTCCTAAACTCACAGAATAAGAGAAATAGAAGTAAAATGAAGAAGCAGAGGAATCACTCCCAGTTAAAAGACCAAGAGAATTCCCCTGAAAGAACAAACAATGAAACACACCTCTTCAGTCTAATAGACACCAATTTCAAAAAGGAGATAATGAGGGCTTCCCTGGTGGCGCAGTGGTTGAGAGTCCACCTGCCAATGCAGGGGACACGGGTTCGTGCCCCGGTCTGGGAAGATCCCACATGCCGCGGAGCAGTTGGGCCTGTGAGCCGTGGCCGCTGAGCCTGCGCGTCCGGAGCCTGTGCTCCGCAACAGAGAGGCCACAAGAGTGAGAGGCCTGTGTACCGCAAAAATAAAATAAAATAAAAAATTAAAAGGAGATAATGAAAATATTGAAGGAATTAAGAAAGGCTATTGACAGTAATTCAGAGTACCATAAAAAGGAACTAGAAACTATAAAGAGGAACCAAGAAAAATCAGAAAACTCATCTGCTGAGACAAAAAGTGAACTAAAGGCAATGAATAGCAGAATAAATAATGCAGAAGAAGGGAGAATTCCCTGGTGGTCCAGTGGTGAGGACCCCGCAACTTCACTGCCAAGGGCATGGGTTCAATCCCTGGTCAGGGAACTAAGACCCCCACAGCTGTGTGGCATGGCCAAAAAAAACCAAAACAAAATAAATAATGCAGAAGAACGAATAAGTGACCTGGAAGATAGAATAATGGAAATCAGCCAATCAGGACAGCAGATAGAAAGCCAAATGAAAAAGAAATAAAACATAAGAGACGTATGGGATAATATAAAGCATGTCAATCTATGCATAATAGGGATTCCAGAAGGGGAAGAAAGAGAAAAGGGGATCGAAAATGTATTTGAAGAAATTACAGCTGAAAACTTTCCAAACCTAAAGAAGGAAACAGACATCCAGGTGCAGGGAGCACAGAGCATCCCAAACAAGGTAAATCCAAACAGACCTACACAAAGACATACTACAATAAAAATGGCAAAAGTTAAAGAGAGGATGCTAAAAGCCGCAAGGACAAAAAAGAGCTAATTACAAGGGAACCCCCATATAAAGCTATCAGTTGATTTCTCTACAGAAACGTTGCAGGCCAGAAGGGAGTGGCAAGAGACATTCAAAGTCCTGAAAGGGAAAAATCTGCAACCTAGGATACTCTACCCAGCAAGATTATCATTTAGAATAGAAGGAGAGATAAAGAATTTCTCAGACAAGTGAAAAACTAAAAGAATACAGCAATACTAAGCCTATCCTAAAGGAAATGTTGAAAGGTCTTCTCTAAATAGAAAAGAAGTAAGAATATATAGGAAAGAGAGAATCACAATTGGAAAGCACATCACCTAAATAAGCCAGTACCCAGATTTTAAAAAATCAAAAAATTTCTGTGAAAGTGATGATAACCACCATGAACAGCAAAAGGATGAACGTGAAGATGTAAAAGAGGACATCAAAATCATAAAATGTGGGGGAGAAGCGTAAGAAAACGTAGTTGTTGTTGTTTGTTTTTTCATTTCCTAGAATGTGTTTGAGCATAAATGACTACCAGTCGAAGGGAAGTAGATATAGGATGGGGTTAACATACTTGAAAAACAGGGTAACCACAAATCAAAAACATAGAATAGATTCACAAAAACCAACAAGAAGAGAACATAAATATAATACAAAATAAAATCATCACACCACAAAAGGAAAAAGAAAAAGGGACAAAGAAGAAATATAAAATCCAGGGGGAAACAAGGTTAAAATGGCAATAAATACATATCTATCAATAATTACCTTAAATGTCAATGGACTAAATGCTCCAATCAAAAGACACAGAGTGGTGGATTGGATAAAAAACAAGAGCCTATAATATGCTGCCTATGAGAGACCCACTTTAGGGCAAAGGACACACACAGATTGAAAGTGAGGGGATAGAAGAAGATATTTCATGGAAACGGAAATGAAAAGAAAGCGGGGGGTCGCAATACTCCTATCAGACAAAATAGACTTTGAAACAAAGGTCATAAACAAAGATAAAAAAGGACACCATGTGATGATAAAAGGATCAACACAAGAAGAGGATTTTACACTCATCAACATATATGCACCTAATATAGGAGCACCCAAATACATAAAACAAATACTAACAGACATAAAGGGAGAAACTGATAAGAATACAATAATAGTAGGAGAATTTAACACCCCACTCACATCAATGGACAGATCTTCTAGACAGAAAATCAATAAGGAATAAATCAATAAGAGAATAATAAATCAATAAGAGAATAATAAATCAATAAGGAATAAATCAATAAGAGATCCTAAATGATACAATCAAACAGTAAGACTTAATTGACATTTCCAGGACATTACATCCAAAAAAAATTAAAAACCAGAATACACATCCTTTTCAAGTGTACATGGAACATTCTCTAGGATTGACCACATACTAGGGCACAAAACAAGCCTCAACAAATTTAAGAGTATAGAATTATCTCAAGCGTCTTTTCTGACCACAACAGCATGACACTAGACATCAACCACAGAAAAAGAAATGAGGGAACAAAAAAAGAGATTACATGGAGACTAAATAATATGCTATTAAAAAACCAATGGGTCAATGATGAAATCAAAGAGGAAATTTAAAAATACCTCGAGACAAATAACAATGAAAACACAACCATAACAAAATCTATGTGATGCAGTAAAAGCAGTTCTTAGAAGGAAGTTCATAGCGATACAGGCCTTCTTCAAAAAACAAGAAAAATCTCAAATAAAACAACATAACTTACAACTTAAAAGAATTAGAGAAAGAAGAACAAACAAAACCTAAAGTCAGCAGAAGGAAGGAAATAATAAAGATCAGGGAGGAAATAAATAAAACAGAGACTGAAAAAATAGAAAAAAATCAATAAAACCAAGAGTTGGTTCTTTGAAAGGATAAACAAGACTGACAAACCTCTGGCAAGGCTCACCAAGAAAAGAGAGAGAACCCAAATAAACAAAATATGAAATGAAAAAGGAGACACAACAACTGATACCACAGAAATACAAAAAACCATAAGGGATTACTATGAACAATTATATGCCAACAAATTCAACAACCTAGAAGAAATGGACAACTTTCTAGACAAATACAGCCCACCAAAACTGAATCAAGAAGAAATAGATAATTTGAACTGACTCATCACTAGAGGTGAGAGAGAATCTGTAATTTAAAAAAAAAAAAAAAAGAAAAAAGAAAAACTCCCTACAAACAAAAGTCCAGGACCAGATGGCTTCACAGGTGAATTCTACCAAACATATAAAGAAATACTTATACTGATCCTTCTCAAACTCTTCCAAAAACTTGAGGAGGGAACACTCCCAAAGACATTCTATGAAGCCACCATCACCCTAATACCAAAGCCAGACAAAGATACCACCAAAACAAATTACAGACCAGTATCTTTGATGAATATAGAATTTTCAAAAATTCTCAACAAAATAGTAGCAAACCAAATCCAACAACACATAAAAAAGATCATATACCACCACCAAGTGGAATTCATCCCCAATTAATGAGGATAGTTCTACATACACAAATCAATGTGATACACCACATAAACAAAAGACAAAAACCACATGATCATCACAATAGATGCAGAAAAAGCATTTGACAAAATTCAACATCCATTCATGATAAAAACGCTTACCAAAGTGGGTATAGAGGGAACATATCCCAACATAATAAAAGCTATATATGACAAATCCACAGCCAATGTAATACTCAATGGTGAAAAGCTGAAAGCCTTCCCACTAAAAGCTGCAACAAGACAAGGATGCCCACTCTCACCTCTTCTGTTCAACATAGGATTGGAAGTCCTAGCCACAGTAATCAGACAAGAAAAACAAATAAAAGGTATCCAAATTGGAAGGGAAGAGGTAAAATTGTCATTATATGCAGATGACATGATTCTATATATAGAAAACCCTAAGGACTCCACACAAGAACTACTAGAACTGGTCAACGAATTCAGCAACATAGCAGGATACAAGATTAACATACAGAAATCTGTTGCATTTCTTTACACTAAAAATGAAATATCAGAAAGGGAATGTAAAAAAAAAAAAAAGACCTTTCAAAATCACACCCCCCAAAATAAAACACTTAGGAATAAACCTGACCAAGGAGGTGAAAGACTTATACTCTGAGAACTATAAAACATTAATAAAGGAAATTGAAGATGATTCAAAGAAATGGAAAGATATCCCATGCTCTTGGATTGGAAGAATTACTATTGTTAAAATGTCAATACTACCCAAAGCAATCTACAGATTTAATGCAATCCCTATCAAATTACCCATGACATTTTTCACAGAACTAGAACACATAATCCTAAAATTTATATGGAACCGTAAGAGACCCAGATTTGCCAAAGGAATCCTGAAGAAAAGAACAAAGCAGGAGACATAACCCTCCCAGACTTGAGACAATACTACAAAGCTACAGTAATCAAAACAGCATGGTATTGGCACAAAAAGAGACATATGGATCAATGGAACAGAATAGAGAGCCCAGAAGTAAACCCACACACCTACAGTCAATTAATCTTCAACAGAGGAGGCAAGAATATACAATGGAGAGATGACAGTTTCTTCAGCAAGTGTTGCTGGGAAAGCTGGACAGCCACATGTAAATCAATGAAGTTAGAACACACCCTCTCACCATACACAAAAATAAACTCAAAATGGCTTAAAGACTTAAACATACAACATGACACTATAAAATTCCTTGAAGAGATCATAGGCAAAACATTCTCTGACATAAATCATAGCAATGTTTTCTTAGGTCAGTCTCCCAACGCAATAGAAATAAAAACAAAAATAAACAAATGGGACCTAATCAAACTTACAACATTTTGCACAGCAAAGTAAACCATAAAAAAAAAAAAAGACAACCTACAGAATGGGAGAAAATATTTGCAAACAATGTGCCCGACAAGGGCTTAATCTTCAAAACATATGAACAGTGCATGCAACTTAACAACAAAAAAACAAGCAACCCAATAGAAAAATGGTCAGAAGACCGTAAAAGACATTTCTCCTAAGGAGAAATACAAGCGGCCAATAGGCACATGAAAAGATGCTCAACATTGCTAATTATAGGGAAATGCAAATCAAAACTACAGTGAGGTACCACCTCACACTGGTCAGAATGGCCATCATTAAAAACGCTACAAATAACAAATGCTGTAGAGGATGTGGAGAAAAGGGAACCCTCCTATACTGTTGAAGGGAATGTAAATTGGTACAGCCACTATGGAAAATAGTATGGAGGTTCCTCAGAAAACTAAAACTAGACCTACCATATGATCCAGCAATCCCACTCCTGGGCATACATCCAGACAAAACTCTAATCCAGAAAGACACATGCACCCCTATGTTCATAGCAGCACTATTTATACTAGCCAAGACATGGAAGCAACCTAAATGTCCATCGACAGAGGAATGGATAAAGAAGATATGGTACCTATGTACAATGGAATACTACTCGGACATAAAAAAGAAAGAAATAATACCATTTGCAGCAACATGGATGCAACTAGAGATTATCATGCTAAGGGAAGTAAGTCAGAAAGAGAAAGACAAATACCATATGATATCACTTATATGTAGAATCTAAAATATGACACAAATGAACCTAGCTATGAAACAGAAACAGACTCAACGACATAGAGGACAGACTTCTGGTTGCCAAGGGAGGGTGGGGTGGAGTGGGAGGTTGGGGTTAGGAGATGTAAGCTATTGTATATGGAATGGATAAACAACAAGGTCCTACTGTAGAGTACAGAGAACTGTATTCATATCCTATGATAAACCATAATGGAAAAGAATATTAAAAAAAGAATGTATATATAACTGAATCACTTTGATATATAGCGGAAATTAACACAACATTGTAAATCAACTATACTTCAATAAAAAATATAAAAAATAAAGCCCACTTAGAATTATTTACATTGATAAGAAAATTCAGTAAAGTAGCTACACACAAGGTAAATATACAGAAATTAATAGTTTTCCTTCCCCAAAGTAGCCAAATAGAATAAATACTTGAAAAACAGATCATAACCACAAGAGCAACAAAAACATGAACTACCCATTTATTTAATATGCAGAACCCCAGTGATTAAAAACTATGAAATCTGGGACTTCCCTGGTGGCACAGTGGTTAAGAATGCACCTGCCAATGCAGGGGACACGGATTCAAACCTTGGTCCAGGAAGATACCACATGCTGCAGAGCAACTAAGCCCGTGCACCACAACTACTGAGCCTGTGCTCTAGAGCCTGCGAGACACAACTACTGAAGCCCACGTGCCACAACTACTGAAGCCCGCACACCTAGAGCCCATGCTCCGCAACAGAAGCCACCACAATGAGAAGCCCATGTACAGCAACGAAGAATAGCCCCCCGCTTGCTGCAACTAGAGAAAGCCTGTGCGCAGCAACAAAGACCCAACACAGCCAAAAATAAATATATTAAAAATAAATAAATAAAAGTTATAAAAAATATAAAATTTTATTAAGACATATAAAGACAGAGTTAAATGTATAGAATTGTGCCATACTCCTGGCTGTCACTGACAGAATGTCATTGTCAATTCTTCCTAAAATGATTTACATATAATGCAATTCCAATAAAAAATATTTTAAAATTAAAAAATGGAATTATCTCAAAAATGTGTGTTATGATCTGATCTTTTACTCTAACCATCCTTGTAATTTCAAGTAGGGTGAAAAAGAGAAAGATTTGGCCTATGACAGCATCAATGGGATTAGAGGAATATCCTGCACTTTGGAAGAACACAGGTGTTCCAGAATCAGGACGCATGTTCATGTGTCCCATCCTGTCTCAAGCAAGGCTACTGCTCTTCAGTCTGTACTTCTTCTAGAATAGAGTTACCTGGTGATTACTTCCATCAACTTTTTTCCCTTCTCAACTAGTTGAAATTTAATATTTATGTACATCTGAATATTTGCCTGCTTATCTACTGATTATGGACATGGTGGATGACCCCAAGGCCCAATATATCTAAAATAGTCGAGATTCTTCATATGCTGAAGATCATGAGATGCCAAGAGCGCCCAAAGATGGGAGATGAGTCGAATCACCATTTGCAGCATCAGGTGGATTATCACAACCCCTACAGGGTTCCTCCAGCCCCACTGTTATGCACTGTGAAGAAGCTTAATGGTAGGCTGCTTTAGAAGATTCTCGAGCACTCACTAAGCCTCCATAAAGGACTCACACCCTGGAGACAGGATTCAATTATTACGTGGGTCCTATGCAGCCCACTGGTTGCGTGAGGGTCCTAATCCTCCCATGGAATTGGTCCTTGTCCTCCTTTCATTATCCCAGGACTCCAATGTTCCTGGGAATGAAGTCATTCAGGACTCGTGGGTCCCTCAATATGTGACTCCAAGACCCCCAGGGCATAGTTCTTATCTCCATGGTCAAAGCCAGGCTGCGGGTAAGTCTGGCACTGTGGCTAGCACGAAGAGGGACCGAGCAAAGGAACTGGAAGCTGCACATTTTCAAATGGCACTGAGGAGAACTTGGTCCCATGGACCCACCTAATTCCAAGGGGATCTCGGAGTGTAGATTCTACCACCTGGGAGAAGAGGAGAATGGGTTCAGGGGGCAACAAGCTGCCTTTCAAAACCCCTCTGTTAATCTCTGCATGGATCAGAGCAGCAAAGGGGCACAGGCTTAAACATTTCCAAACAAGGGGCAGAGCTCCTGCCCCATCATTTGCACACTGGGTGCCTGCATTTTAAAAGCACCTCCCCAGGGACTTCCCTGGTGGCACAGTGGTTAAGAATCTGCCTGCCAATGCAGGGGGCACGGGGCGGGGGGAAGATCCCACATGGGTGGAGCAACTAAGCCCGTGCACCAAAACTAATGGGCCTGCACTCTAGAGCCCGCTCGCCACAACTACTGAGCCCGTGTGTCACAACTACTGAAGCCCGCATGCCTGGAGCCCATGCTCCGCAACAAGACAAGCCACCACAATGAGAAGCCCGCGCATCGCAGTGAAAAGTAGCCCCTGCTCGCCACAACTAGAGAAAGCCTGCGCACAGCAACGAAGACTCAACGGCAGCCAAAGAAAAAAAAAAAAAAAGGACTTCCCCTTTGAAAGTATTGGCCTGTCACAGTGTCATGCTTTCCCAGATGCACTGCTGAGCAAAGCCTCAAGCTACATGATAGAATGTGCTAACAAAATCTCAGGCATTTGGGGAAGGACCTTTACCCAACACACAAATTTAGCGAATTCTCTTCTAGGTTTGGCTAAGTAACTTTCTCCCTCTTGCTTTTTATATTTCCCTCATGGTTCAAAACAAATCACTAGGGGAAGGACTTGTCAGTTTTTAACCAGTCAAGTCCAAAATGGCTTCCTAAATGTATTTTTCTCTGGCTTTGTGTTCTTCATTTATCACGTGCTTTGACGTTGTTACACCCAAGGCCATCTTCCAGTCCCACTTTTACCGAAAATGAATCACATTTATTTCTAACTAAGACACCCTTGGGGGAAAGGGAGAGAAGAATGTACTTGGTTTCCTTAAGTATAGAGCCAAGAAATGCAATATCCCTCCTCAGTTTTTGGAAGCTCTTTCCTGAGGCCATAATATATTCCTCCAGATAAGCACAACTAAGAGGTGCTGCAGCAGCAGCAAAGGAGACGTTGTTCAAAAATACCATCTTTTGACTAAAAATATAATCGTCTCGTTACTGACATTGATCAGAATAATCTAAACCACTGCATTTCACATGAAGATTGAAGAATGGTCTAAATGGAGCCTGGCATCAATTCTAAAATGGGCAAGTGGTTGGAAAAACAAAGTGGTCCTTCCTTAGGCAGCTGAGTCTCCGCTGCTGATGACTTATCCGTGTTGAATAACACCTTAAAACGGATGAACCGTCATGAATAAAGAGGTTTCTTTGTGGCTGCCTTTCTATAAACCACACACCACTTCTGTTTACTTTTACTAAAGAATGAGATAAATGTAAGTTGAAGAGTGTAGCAAATGAAGTGGCTGTTAACAGATATGTTTAAGGGATAAATCTTTAAAAAAAAAAATCACATTGCTTTTTATAGTGGTAGAAAAGGATAACAGGTGCTAGCAGTGCCACAGAGGCAATTTATCTGGATCTCAGAAAGACAGTTGATGACCTTTGGTACAGTACACTAATAAATAAGATTAAGGAATTTAAATCCTGAATTAAAAATCAGTGTTAACATCCATACACGGAAATTATCCTAGCTGGAGTTTGAGATGCAATATTTTAAAGGCAATGGTACCAAATATGTCATACTAACTAGGACAGAAAGAAATTCCTGCTATTTGCTTAGGTAAGATAAGCTATCAGGTAAAAATTCTATTCTAAACAAGAAAATTCTTTTAAGGAAAAAAATGTATGTTTCCCTATATAAGGCTAAACATAGACTCTAAGTCTAATAATATTTTAAAGTTTAATGTGCGGCCTTCCATGGTGGCGCAGTGGTTAAGAATCCACCTCCCAATGCAGGGGACATGGGTTCGAGCCCTGGTCCAGGAAGATCCCATGTGCCGTGGAGCAACTAAGCCCGTGCGCCACAACTACTGAGCCTGTGCTCTAGAGCCCACAAGTCACAACTACTGAGCCTGCGTGCCACAACTACTGAAGCCCGCACGCCTAGAGTCCCTGCTCCGCAACAAGAGAAGCCACTGCAGTGAGAAGCCCGCGCACCGCAACAAAGAGTAGCCCCCGCTCATCGCAACTAAAGAAAGACCACACGCAGCAATGAGGACCCAACGCAGCCAAAGATAAATAAATAATAAATAAATAAAATAAAGTTTAATGTATAGTCATTTCTCTTTTATAAAAGGAAATCACTCTTGCCTGTCACTGGAAATTGGAATTCCTTAAATTTTTCTTGGAAATCTGTTTGCAAAAACAATGTGATTCTGAAGTTGCAATACCAAAGGCATGGCACAGAAGGCTTTTATAACCTGGTTCCAACATATCTTTCAACATTAATTCCCATCACACCCTGCTGCTACCATGCTTTCTAGGCTCTAATTATTAACGAATAGCCATTCTTTCTGGAACAGGTCATTACTCTCCATCTAATTTTGTCATGTTTTATTCCCTCCACCTAGAATGCCTCCCCTACCTTCCCCACTATTCCCCTGGCATCCTGGCAAAATCTTACTTATCTGGATCTCATTAAGAACCAGTGCGTATGTCTCTTCCTTTATTGAGATGGTCCTTAATGATCCCAAGCAGAGTTGATTCTACTTTCCTTTGTTCTCTTAACAGTGTATACACCAACTCCAGCCATGGCCACACTCTATTGCCATCTTCCTGTCCAGGGTATGAGGTAGGACAAAGAAATGATCACAAACATCTTTGAATTCCTGGAGTCTTCCCCATAGTCACTGCCCAGTGCACGTGGGATAAAGGAACCTACACGTAATAAGTGCCGTTGGTGCCGTGCCCACAGCCCCTTGGCTCTTACTTTTCAGTGCACATAGGCTCAACTTCCAACTGTGAATGCCTGCAACATTTTGTCAGGGGACTTTCTCTGGCTGCCAAAGCTTGTGCTGCCCATGCTTAGGCGCAAAGTACAGAGCAGGCTACAGATACAGGAGCAGCCTTCAACCACTGGCTGACATGAGTTGGTGGGCAAGACTCCAGCCCTCTCACCCCTTGGGTGGGATGACTCCAACTTCCATAATCTACACTGTCCACCAGAATTCCCCAGACTGGGATTAAGCTCAAATTGCCCTTAATTTAATGTCTTGATACCATACCCTGCAATGAATTCCTTACCTTCCCCATGCTCCTACTGGTGTTTCCTGGGACCGCCTTGCACATTAACTCCTAGCACTCAATCCTTGTCTGCAGGTCTACTTGCTGGGGAACCCAAATTAAGAAAACAAAATACTGAGTTGAACGTGGCACAGAGTTTCAAGAGGCTATCAGTTAAGGTGAGCGTGTCCTTTTAGAGACTGCTTGCTTGAATTTGCCCTTTAGATCAAATGTACCCTTGCAGAGATCACCTACCCTAACACTGGTAGTCTTGACTTATTCGTTGAAAAAACAGAAAGCTATTACAGCTTTTTGAGCAGAGGAAGAGCATAATATATGCGGTGCTTTAGGACACTTATTCTGGCAGCAGTAGATGGATGGATAGATGGATGGATAAGCAAGAAGACATCAAGGAAGCTAACAAAGCAGCTGAAACCTGCAAGAGGGCCTTCACCAAACCTGAGCAGGCTGGCACCCTGATCTCAGACTTCCATCCCCCAGAACTATGAGAAATAAATTTCTGTTGTTTCTAGGCCACGCAGTCTATGGTCCTTTGTTATAGCAGGCTGAAAGGACTAAGACATGTACTGTGGTTATGCACGATAACATCTTTTAAAAAGACTTTTCTTCCCATGACGACATCGTAAGGGAAAACTGGCTGAATGGTACATGGAAACTCTGTACTATTTTTGCAGTTTCTTGTGAGATTATCATACTAAATGAAGTCAGACAGAGAAAGACAAATACCATATGATATCACTTATATGTGGAATCTAAAATATGATACAAATGAACTTCTTTACAAAGCAGAAACAGACTCACAGACATAGAAAACAAACTTATGGTTACCAAAGGGGATAGCGGGGAAGGGGGATAAATTAGGAGCTTAAGATTAACATATACACCCTACTATATATAAAATACATAAACAACAAGGACCTCCTGTATAGCACAGGGAACTATACGCAAAATTTTGTAATAACCTATATGGGAAAAGAATCTGAAACAGAATACCTATGTGTGTTAATGAATATGCTACCCAAAAAAGTTCTTGGTGAAAATGAAGAATGTGTATTTTGGGACTTCCCTGGTGGCACAGTGGTTAAGAATCCGCCTGCCAATGCAGGGGACACGGGTTCGAGCCATGGTCCGGGAAGATCCCACATGCTGCGGAGCAACTAAGCCCGTGCACCACAACTACTGAGCCTGCGCTCTATAGTCTGCGAGCCACGACTAAGCCCACACACAACTGCTGAGCCCACGTGCTGCATCTACTGAAGCCCGTGCACCTAGAGCCCTTGCTCCGCAACAAGAGAAGCCACCGCAATGAGAAGCCCGCGCACCGCAAGGAAGAGTAGCCCCCGCTCACCGCAACTAGAGAAAGCCCGCACGCAGTAACGAAGACCCAACGCAGCCAAAAAATAAACAAAAAAAAATTTTTGTTTAATGTGTCTTTTACTTTTACTTAAAACCGAACAAACTTTTTGGCCAACCCAATACATATATAACTGAATCACTTTGCTGCACACATGAAACTAACACAACACTGTAAATCAACTATACTTCAATTAAAAAGAAGATGTTATCACAGGAAGAAAAGTTTTTTTAAAAGATGCTATCATAAGGGGAAACTGGGTGAACGGTACATGGAAACTCTGTACTATTTTTGCAATTTCTTGTGAGTCAAACTACATTATAATAAAACATATACAGAAGTAAATTAATTTTTAACAACATTTGGGCCAAAGTCTGGACACAAGTGGATAAGTACCAACCACTATGTCCCTTTGCTCAGAGGTCTAAACCTTTCAAGTCCACTCCTTGTCACCGGATGACAGTTCCCCGTACAGCCTACCTTTCCCCTGCGCATCCAAGGCGCAGTGATTTCTGTGTGGCTCTTGTCCACCCTCTGCTACTTGGCTTCTGGAGCAACATCCTTTTCTGTTTAATCTCCAATTCCTCCTAACTGGATCACATCAGCATCAAAGCCCACCTGCCACACAGCTCAGAGGAATCCCCAAGTCTGCCCACCAGCCTCAGTCCCCTCTGCTAACCCTGGTCAGTGAGCTTTCCCACCACCCCTGCATCTGTATCCATCACTGCTGCAGCTGTCTTACCTTCTCTGGTGAGGAGAGGAGGGGATTCCTATTTTGTATCCTCCTATCTCCTCTCACACACACATCAACTCCCCTAGCCAGTCTGGAGGGCCTTTCCTCCAAGCAGGAATCTTTTTTTTCCTTTTCTTAGGGATCTGCTTTAGCACTTCAACTAGAATCATCCTTGACCCATCCATGGGAATCATCCACCTCCCCTGCACATCAGGCACCCACACCCAGCAGCCTGAAGCCAAGGTACCCGGGAGACTTTGGGTGATGTGCTTCCCTCCACCACTCAGCATACAGAACCTGGCTCAGAGCAAGAGTGCTTGACTAATTGACAAAAATCATATCCTTCCTTTCAAATATTAAAGCATGTAATCCCCTCATTTTACTTTTTTTTTTTTTTTTTTTTTGCGGTACGCAGGCCTCTCACTGTTGTGGCCTCTCCCGTTGTGGAGCACAGGCTCCGGACGCGCAGGCTCAGCGGCCATGGCTCACAGGCCCAGCCGTTCCGTGGCATGTGGGATTTTCCCGGACCAGGGCACGAACCTGCGTCCCCTGCATCGGCAGGCGGACCCTCAACCACTGCGCCACCAGGGAAGCCCCCCTCATTTTACTTTTAATCTCATTGTTCTCTCCTCCCTCTTTCGGGTAACCCCTTAACTCAAAAATTTTTTGAAAGAGTTACTTTGGCAAAGCCTGCCATTGCCTAGGCTCTGAAAAACCAACACAACATCGTGCATACTGTATTTCAGTGGATGTGAACATGTCCATCAAGACCCAAGGTCCTGATTAGTCCAACAAATTGCTATAGTATCCATCTAGAAACTGGGTGCAGGATGGAGGATTTCAGAGGTGCGGACATTGGAAATTGGTCTATAAAGCCCAATTAGTCTATAAATGAGCCCCTTGTTCAATTTCTGCTGTCAGTACTGTAAAATCAATTCGGCAGCAGAGCCACAAATACCTACGGGAATTCATGTTACGCTGATGTTTTTTCTGGCATCAGGCCTTCCTGCTGTCGTCAGGTGTCAAGATGCTCTCTGGCTGGGACGGCGTTGGTCCTCTCTGTAACACCCTCCTCTCCCAGCACCTGCGTGATGTTCCTCAGCACTGTCATCGGGGCTTCAGAGAGTTCCGCTTCCTTTGTCGTGGATGAGGAACTTTGACTCCAAGTCCTTGGAGCTGTTATGAATATTTTATATTTATTTTTATATATATTTACCAAAATACTTATGTATTTACATATGTAATATATTTATATTTTATATTAAGCACATTTAGCCTCAGCAGCAACAATCTCAGAATAAAGTTTTTCCTTGAATCTCAAATTTCTGGTAAATTCATACCCTTTCTATGCTTTTATCTAAGGTTTGAGAGTGAGGTAACTTTTGAAACATTGTTAAGTAGTTTAAAAAAAAAAAAGGTTTCTACAATCCAACTATAACTTGGGTAATGTTGAGCCAAAGACTAAGAAATCTAAGTTCTGCTACTAAATTAATTCTCTCCCAGCTCAGTTCATAAGATAAATTGGAACCTGATTGGTATCAGTTTGTTACCCAGATCAGCTATATCATTTGTAGGGCCCAGTGAAAATGAAAATGGGCCCCTTGTTCAAAAATTAAGAATTTCAAGATCCCAACAGCAGAGCATTAAACCAAACATAAAGCGCTCCCGAGCACGGGAGCCTGTACAACTACACAGGTTTGCGTCTCACCACTAAATTCCACTGTTTCCTTGGAAATGGCTTGGAGCCTCAAGGTTGAAAGCCAGCCCTGTGTATCTGAGTTAAGAAATCAAAATTTAAACATGTTTGGTGCTTAACCAGACAAGCTGGGGAAGCCAGTGTTTTAGTTAGCCACGTCTGGGAAGCCGTTGATTATAGTTCACCCAAATAGGGATGTGTTTATTTCAGGCTCCAAGAAGTCTGGGAGTAGGTAGCCAGGGCTGGTTCAGCAGCTCATAGATGGCAGGAGAAAACAGGCTCCTTCAGTCTCTCCCATTCTTAGCAACAGGGCTGACACCTCTTAGCATCAGAGGTGTTCCAAGCGGGAAGGAGGAGGCGAAACAGCACAGCAGATTCTGCATACATCTCATTTGGTCAAGACTAACGCATGGGTCCAATATTAGCTGGAAAGGAGGCTGGAGGTATGAGTTCTTAGCTTTCCAGTCTCCAGAGTTAGACCATAAGGCTGGAATAGTTGATGCAGAGCTTAGAATACACAGGTTGGAATGTAAGTCGGCTGGAACACAGTATCTGCCAAGCCACTGAGGCGCTCCTTTAGAGCAGTGCTCCTCTAATTCAATGTGCCTATAAGTTACCTGGGAACTTTGTTCAACTGTAGATTCTGAATGAGCAGGTCTGGGGTGAGGCCCGAGATTCTGCCTTTCCCAAATGATGCCAATGCTTCTGACCCGTGCACCACACTTTGAGCATTGAGTCCCTAGGATACTGAGGGCCAGGAGAAGAAAAAGGAGATAAAAAGGAATAAACCTGAAGTAGAGGAATAGGCATCGATATGCACTCGTAGGAAAAAGGAAACTCAGTTCTCCATAACTGAGGCAGAGCAGTATGGAAGCCTCCTGACGAGAATGCCCAGATGAACTTCCCAATCAAAGGGACAACTTGTTCCTGTAGGGTACTTGCATCCTGAAACCAATAATGGGACATTTAGGAAAGATTCATTTATATTGATAACGTTGATGGTTTGGAAAAAGATAGCTCAGCCTACCTGAGTGAATTAATAAGCACAGTGAGTTTCAAAGCCTGGGTCTGTAAGTAGAGGCATAAAAATAAAAGCATGAAAATGGAAAAAGCTGGAAAGTAGAGGTTATCTCTCCAAGCTGAGATTGTCCCAGCAATTATCTTAAGGGTATAAGACTCAAATTGACAGTGTGAATTCAACTCAAACGGACAGGGTGCTTCCAGAGAAGAGAGTTTTGTTTTGTTTCTGATAATTTCAGGTGATGATACCACAGAGTTACCCACGGTCAGCAGTGACAATGAACCATCCAGGATGGTATTATCAATCAGGATTCCATACTTGCAAGGAACAGAAACCAAGTCTGGCTGACTTGAACATAAGGCAACTTACTGGAGGACTACAGATGCTTACAGAAATGATGGGTCTTGGGAATGGACAAGAACCAAAAGAATCCCAGAGGATTAGGAAGCAGAAACCCCAGCCATAGTCTTAGATCAGACAAAGTCTGTTTAGCACACCATTCCTTCCTGCCCTTGAGTTAAAGTCCCAGAAGAGAACTTCCAGTTGGCCAAGCTTAGGTGACGTACTTTTTATTTTGGCTGGGTCGGGTCTTCGTTGCTGTGTGTGGGCTTTCTCTAATTGCGGTGAGCGGGGGCTACTCTTTGTTGTGGTGCGCAGGTTTCTCATTGCAGTGGCTTCTCTTGCTGCAGAGCATGGGCTCTAGGCTCACGGGCTTCGGTAGTTGTGGCTCGCGGGCTCCAGAGCGCAGGCTCAGTAGTTGTGGAGCACAGGCTTAGTTGCTCCGTGGCATGTGGGATCTTCCTGGACCAGGGATCGAACCCGTGTCCCCTGCATTGGCAGGCGGATTCTTAACCCCTGCACCACCAGGGAAGTCCCTTAGGTGATATACTTTTATCCTGCCAGGTCCTCTTGGCTTCTGTAAAAATTTGTTGGCATTTGGAATTGCTCTCCCACCAAGACTACACTATGCAAAAACCTAACTCCCGCAAAAGAAATCCAAATGATACCAGACAGATGAGATGGACGCTGGGTGATCAAAAACAATAACAAATGCTTGCTCTAAGTGGAAAATACGGTTTCTCTCAAGTACAAACTCCAATTGCTTGGTGGTGGCTGCCTGGAGTATATGCTGAGAAGGTTTCTGAAACCATGTCCAAGCATAATGGGAAAAGGTGCCGTGACTGATTAGTGGAGTTGACGATCGCCACAGAAAGAGGAAGTAGTAAAGTATGTCCCAGCTCTTTGCCATTTTTTGCATAGCAGACATCTCCCTCCTCCATAAAAATTTTCTCTCACCATTCCTGCTAGAAATAAACCCTCCCTCTTTGGCTCATATTATATTCCACTCCTGAATAGCTGAGCAACTACTAGCAACAATCTGAGCCCCTCTGTGCCTCCACTTTTCATGGGTTCATGCAATGTTAATACCCAATTCAAAGGGTGGTTTTGAGTGTTATATACACTAAAACATGGCAAACATTTTGCCTAATGCCTGGCAAAAAGTCAGCACTCAGTATTAGTATGCCCCCAATATGCACCTCTTTATGACCAATGATACGTTCATCGCTGTGTCATGGCTCTTCGTGTGTAAGTACACAGAGGTAGAATCAAGGGACGCTGGACTTTGAAACCTCCTACTCATACCTTTTCCACTCACTGGCTGTGTGGCCTAGTCTTATTTATCACTGTATTTCTACCACCCAGTAGAGCACATTATCACTTACAGCAAGAGCTCAAGGAACAGGTATTGAATGAATGAGGTTAACCTCTCTGAGCCTCAGTTCTCCCAGCTATAAATTGGGATCCGACCTGAAAACATCAACATCGCCTGGTACAGTCGTTAACCCCCTATTTGCTGCCTCAGAAACGTTCAGTTTCCTTCCTGTCTCAAAAACTGGTATTTTCAGTGAATTAAAAAAATGGCCCTGGAGTGTGATCCATTTCATATACTCAGATTAAACCAGTGAGTAGCTGTATTCAATTAGATTTGAACACATATTTTAAAAACATAAATGTATGAGCCACAAAGCAACCCACTTCAGTTTTAACTGAAGGTAACTGAAATATACATTTCTATAAGGAAGAAGCCAGACCAAAAGAATCTTCTTTGTTCCTTCCCCCTTCATTATTCCAAGAGGTGTCAAATTATTGACATATACCCAGAAAGTGGTTTTCATGGACTTCAGAGGAATAGGAACAAAAGTACACTATTAAAATAAAGCAAATGGGCTTCCCTGGTGGCGCAGTGGTTGAGAGTCCGCCTGCCGATGCAGGGGACACGGGCTCGTGCCCCGGTCCGGGAAGATCCCACATGCCGCGGAGCGGCTGGGCCCGTGAGCCATGGCTGCTGAGCCTGCGCGTCCGGAGCCTGTGCTCCACAACGGGAGAGGCCACAACAGTGAGAGGCCCGCGGACCACAAAAAAAATAAAAATAAAATAAAATAAAGCAAATGGTTACTATTATTTTTAGCTCCAAAACTAGAATGGATAAAAACTGAAAACTGCGTATTTCTGCAAGCTCTAAAGGACTGGTCATTCTGAAAACAAATGCATACTTCCTTTAAGATACACTTGGAAGATAAAATCACTGTAATAAGTTGAAACTCAATGTGGTCTCCTTTCACAATAGGATTTAACTAGAGGGAGAAATTTTCTAGCAATCTGTACTTCTGTACAAACACAGGTGCATGAAAGAATAGTTTGGGAACTCTGTTTGCTCCACAATAAAAAATAAAAGCTGCTCTTTTCATTTAAAAATGTTTCAATTACCTTTTGCTTCCTTCTGTTCTACCTTACAGATGATTTCTTTTCTTCTTTCTTGGTTGCTTTCCATTTCACTTATGGAAAAGGAAGCCAACTGCATAATTCTTATGGTAGATCTATACCCTGTTGATGACAGAGCTCTCTTAATTTTCCAATTGTGGGTTTTAGCTACATTAGGCAAGAACTCTGGTTTTTGTCCTCTCTAAAGAATACAGACAGAAACTGAGCCATAGCAAAACACCCATTTGAGTGTTTGTGTGTTTGTGTCAATGTGTCTGTGTGGGCATATACAAAACACAGAGGAAGCAATAGGCTAATTTAAATGATGACTGTTTTTAACAAAAATTTCTCTTTACTAAGAGGAAGCGAAATGTCACGTGGGCCACAGGTTGATCATCAGAAAAGCAGGGCTTTCAGTTCTCATTTCTCGGCTAAATAGGTCTGTGAGTGTGGTAGTCAGCCTCCAAGATGGTGTTCATGATCTCTTCCTTCTGCACTTACATGGTCCCCGCCCACATTCCATCAGGGTAGGTCTATGTAATTGACAGAACACGGCAGAAGTAATGTTTACCACTGCTGAGGCTAGAGCATAAGAGACATTGTGGCTTGTCTACCTGGCTCTCTTGGATCACTCACTCTGAGGGAAGCCAGTTGCTGTGTTATGAGAACACTCAAGCAGCCCTGTGGAGGGGCCCTGATGGGGTTCAGGGAAGGCCACTCCAGAATGTGCCACTTTGGCATGTGGATTATTTTGAACTGAAGACAGTCAAGGTCCAACAGACTCAGGAAGAGTTTTTTACCTCCCCCTTAACTCCATATAAGAATTTACATAGGGCTTCCCTGGTGGCGCAGTGGTTGAGAGTCCGCCTGCGGATGCAGGGGACACGGGTTCGTGTCCTGGTCCCACATGCCGCGGAGCGGCTGGGCCCGTGAGCCATGGCCGCTGAGACTGCACGTCCGGAGCCTGTGCTCCGCAGCGGGAGAGGCCACAGCGGTGACAGGCCCGCGTACCGCAAAAAAAAAAAAAAAAGAAAAAAAAAAGAAAAGAATTTACATAGAAGTCATGGTCCTAGTAGATACCTACAAAGAGTATGGCTTAGGTGTGGTGAGCTTGGGGGGTGGGAGGGGATGTCAGCAGGGCCTGTTTGTTCAAAGCTTTCTGCATGTCCCATTGTCTCTGCAGGCATGACAAACATTTGTTTACCAAACATTTGCTATTCTTACCTCCCTGTGAATTGCCTTCCTCCTCTTTTCAGCCCCAGATCCCTACCCCCTTCTCCTTAGCTCAGGATGGCATATAAGCTTCAATTGCCTGACTGTCTTTGACCCTCACACGTCTATGCGGCTCCCATACATACAATTAATGTGTCTTATGTCAATTTACTTATTACACCAGCCTAAGAACCTAGGATAGAAGAAGGGAAACTTTCCTCCCCTACAGCCCACATGGTGAGGAACAGAGATTTATGACCAACAGTCACTTCAGTGGGCTTGGAAGGAAATCTTCCAGCCCCACTCAAGCCTTCTGATGACTCAAGTCTTGGCTGACATTTTGACTGCGACCTCATGAGAGATCCTGAGCCAGAACCACTTAAGTAGTTCCTCAGTTCCTGACCCTCAGAAACTATGACATAATACAATCGTCCTTTGGTATCCACCGGGCGTCGGTTTCAGGACCCACTGCTGATACCAAAATCCCTGGATGCTCAAGTCCCGTAGTCGGCCCTCCATATGCATGGGTTCTGAATCTGCAGATTCAACCAAGCACACATCACAAATGTCGTTACATTATCTGCAGTTGGTTGAATCCGCCGATGTGGAACCCCCGGATATGAAGGGCCAAGTATACTGAAAACAATCTGCATATAAGTGGACCTGTGCAGTTCAAACTTGTGTTATTCAAAGGTCAACTGGAAGCATTCATTCTCTTAAGCCACTAAATTCTGGGGTACTTACAGTAACAATAGGTAACTAATACAATTACCCAGTAGGAGGAGCCATTTTATGTTGCCATTTCTCAGGTTATTTTTATTCAGTCAACAAATATTTACTGCCTAACATGCCAGACATTATTAAAATGAGAGCTGGACTAAATGCGCCTTCCAGAAATAACATTTTGATGTTCATGGATAATCACAGAATCTGTCGGACTATTCTTTCAATAGAATCTGCAGTTTGCTAGATCGAATGCTGACTTTTAGAGAAGAAGTCCAAACACTACCTGAAACCCATACCATTAATTGGATGACCCAACAATCATTCCCTTATCACTTGTTGCTTTCACACTAACACACTGGAAACACTACTAATTGGTTTTTTCAGCTTCCCTTGCCATCAGTGGTGGCCATGTAACATAATGCTGGCCAATGAGACAGAAATAGTCATTTGTTTAAAGGGTTTCCAGGAAAGATTTTGATAAAATAGGCAAATAATGCTGCCACCACTCTTCCCTCTTTCTTCCTGCCTTGGCTATGGCCCAATGCCTGGAGCTGTGGCAGCCATTTTGTAACCATGAGGGAAAGGCCTAGGGAATTAAGACATATCGGGCCTTGACATAGCTGAGCTGCCAAATCAATACCAGTAGCTCCCTGCCTCCAGAGATGTAGTACTTCCTATTTAAGTCATAAAAGTTACGCTTTGTATTTCTTATAGCCAAATTCAGTCTGAATTGATACAACTGATACAATACCATAGAAAGTGATTGATTTCAAAAGAAATAAGGAAGAGTTTTCCCACTAATATAGCTCCTTTGCTCTGAATTCCATGAATTGTTGAGATATATTTTTCTTAACATCAACACCAACAACAAAAAAGCCTCTCCCTGCCTTCCTAAACAATAGGCAATAGTATATTCATAAGACAACATTTCTTGAGTCCTCACCATGAAAAAAGCACTGTTCTAGAAGTATTAATTCATTTAATCTTCATAATTCCTTGAGGTCAATACTATTATTTTCTACATTTTACAGATGAGGAAACATAGAAGTTAAGGAAACATGCAAGGTTTCATAACTAGTTAAACAGTAAAGCTGAAACTTAAACTAAAATCAGGTAGTTTCTTTTTTGTTTTGTTTTAAAGTTTTTATTAAGAGAATTTCCAAACATATAAAAAGTAGAATAGTTACAATGAACTTTCATATATTCATCAACCCGTTTCAACAACAATCAAGATTTTGCCCTTCTTATGCCCTCTCTGCATTTTTTTTTTCCTGAAGTGTGTTAAAGACTCCCTGGACATCATATAATTTCACCTATAAATATTTCAGTGTATCTCTAGCAGATAAGGACTGTTAAAAATACCATTATCACACCTAACACAATTAAAAATAATTCTTTAATAATTCTAATACTTGGTATATGTTCAATTCCCACCCCCTCTCCCATCTCAAAAAACTTTGGATTGTTTAATCAGGTCCAAACAAGGTCTACTTACTGCATTCACTGATATATAAGATCATTTAGTTTTTATCTTCACCATTTTGCTTCCTTACCTGACATAATCAGATACAGAAATAAACACAAGAAAAAGTGGCCTCCTCCAACTGCCCGCCCCCCCACAAAATGCACAGGATCTTCCACATTTTTAATTTAAGCTCCTTTAATATTTTCTCCTTCTGTAACTTTAAATTTTATGTATAGCCAGCAGGTGGAAAAGAGCTGGGCTAAGCAATAGAGTAAGATGTTAGATACATGAGTTTGGATGGAGGGAAAAGTAACAGTAACAGCTGTCATCATATCTAACACTCATTGAGTTTCTGCCTTAAACTATGCACTACTCTGGTAGGTATCAAATCACCTTTTTTTTTCTTTCTTTCTTTCTTGGCCATGCTGCGCAGCATGCAGGATCTTAGTTCCCCGACCGGGGATCGAACCTGTGCCCCCTGCAGTGGAAGTGCGGAGTCTTAACCCCTGGACCACCAGTGAAGTCCCACCATGTGGGACTCATATATATAAAGATCTAGGGTTGTTTCCCCAAGGGTCGGTTAGGGCTGATTTTCAAATGACCACTCAAATCAACGGGGACACAAGTATCCACGAATTAAGAGAAAACCAAAGGCATCCTCAGGTGAACCTTGGGGAAATGTAACCAAAGCTCTTTAATAGAAAGACGAAAAGTTAAATAGCTGTGCTTTATTGAACCCTTCCTCTGTGCCAGACACTGCACTGAATGCTTTACAACCATCATCTCTAATCTTCACACAACTCTAAGAAGTAATTCCTACCGTTAGCTTTTGGTTCCCTCTGTCCCCTGGCCACACCTGCTGGGAGGTGAGAGGAGGGGATGCAAAGGCTGGGAGTAACTAGATAAAATCTCTCAGGCACCAGTCCCATCCTCTATGTTCTATACATATGAAATAATTGGACTCTTGGCTCAGAGGCCAAAGATGAAGGACGGCAATAGCAGTAGTCAGAGTAACATCAATTGCACTGGTTCCCAAGCCCCAATTCCCACACTGATGCCTGAACATGCAGTGAGGAACTCTGAGCCTTGGAAACGCAGCTCTTTGATAAGAGGGCTGCTACCAAACCTGCCCTGGAGAGAGACAAATTTCATTACTATCCTGGAAAGCAAGCAAATCTGCCCTCTGCTTTGGAGAAAGACACTACCTCTATCTTGTAAGGCTTTTCGTTACACAAGTATCCTTTGAAAGACAGTCTAGAATGCAAATCTGCAGATGCCTTTGCTCAGAAGATGTGCAGAAATGCGAGACACCCGTGGAGGATTATCTCCCAACAAACAAATGATCCAGAAAGGTTTTCACAGGGTCATTGCAGCGTTCCCAGGTATGAATGTAGGAACTGAAATTAGGATTGTACATATTACTGAGCTTCTATTTACTTAATCATTTGGAAAGCAATCATAGAATGTTCATAGCCTAAGATGTCAAAAATGATTCACCTATTTTGAAGAAAATATAGTATGGAAAAACATTTATAAATATTAGGTGTCCTTCAGGGCCTGACACGTAGAAAGACTTCACAGAACCCACTTATATCCACCACCATCTATATTTAGTCATCGACATCCTATCACTGCACTCTCGAACATTCAGTCATTAAAGTCATCAAATGTGCTTTCTGAGAATAAAGTTATTAATGATATTGATGATGAAGTTTATGAATAAATGTGTCAATACTCTAACTACTAAGCTGCTGAAAAAGCATTATAGACTAGGTGCAACTGGTTTAGTTCAATCATCAGTCTGTTAGATTAATGCCTAGATAACCCTATTAGGTTCCTCTTTACATATGAGGAAACCAGGACTCCCATAGATTAATTAGACCCCCTCAGATCACACAGCAGGTTGATGGCAAGAACCACATCTGTCTCATTCCACATGTAATCCCAAAATGTATCCACAGGATTCTTTTGATCACATTTCGACACATCAAAGTAGTCTTGGAAGCCAGGAACTTTCATAGGTTCTTAGTAAGAAAAACTGGATGTAGGGTCTGAGCCAAAAAAATAACACTATTTTTTTTCTAAAATAAACACTCTCCAGCCAGGAATTGAGACCTGAAAATACCTTTTCCCAAGTGGAATGGGAAAATATAAGCTATGATGTTTGTAAAAGCTATTCAATGATGAGCTAGCCTCTGGGTAATCCTAAATCTCTTTTGGTAGTTCCCTGAATGTTATGAGGTTAATTATAACTTGGGAATGATACCTATAGTCCTCAGTCATTTTTCTAGTGCCAACAAGAGCCCAGAAAAATTATTTAAGCCACATCACATATGTTAAGAAACAAAGTTCAACTGACTAAATTCGAAGATCTAATTGGATTTATTCAAGGATTCTTTTCTCACTAGTGCTGACTAGGAAATTCTAGATTGATTGGCTTAAAATTCCACAATTGGGAAAGACTGAAACTGCAGTTAGGTCAGGTATAAAGTCTTCATGGGGCTTAGCACAGGTGACTCCATCTGAGGCTTGGTGTTTCTTTTTAACACATTTATGAGGAAAAAACCAACAGGATTATTTATTAATTAATAGGAATCTCCATCCTTTGAATTTTTAAACTACCTTTAAACACACAGAAAACATAGGAAATAAATCCTAATCATGTTTAACATAGGAAATAAATAACACATAGGAAATAAATAGGAAAACATAGGAAAAAGAAATAGAAAACATAGGAAATAAATCCTAATTATGATATTATAAATGTCACAGTGTAAGAGCCCCATAGTTTGATACAAAATATCTTTCTAACGATGTATGCAAATTCCAGTGTGAGAAAGTCAAACGACAGGATTACACAGGAATGAAAGGGAGCAGAATTTGCCACCGAAAATATGCCTCTTTGGGATAAGGATTATTTTAAGAAGGCTGGTTTTTTTCCCAGCAGACATGCGAAAAGCTCTGAAAACCAAGTGGAAGTTACCCTTTAGTAAGAACAATTTACAGTTACAAGGGAAATCTCCATATGTAAGGGTGTCTCCCTCTCAGTGCCAGGAAGAGGAGGACGACTAGATCTTTAGAAACTCTTATCAATGGAGAAAGCTTGGACTTAAATGTGCATAACATCCTTACCTTTGTTTACTGTGCTTTGCCTTGAAAACCTGGCTCTCCCCTTGCCCCACGTCTTTTGTCTTTAGCTGCAGATGGTATCGAAGGTGGTGGCATGGGCCATCTGCAGGAGTGACTCAGCCTTCCTGGTTCTCTCACGTATACCAGAGGCATACATGACATTAAACTTCTGTTTGTTTTTCTCCCATTAATCTGTCTTTTATTACAGGGGCTCTCAGCCAAGAACCTGGAAGGATGAAAGGGAAATTATTTTTCCCCCCTTACAAGAGGATGTAATTCCCAGAGATATTAAAAAGTATCAGAAAAACTCAAAACACATCGATCATTTTCACACACTCTTCAATAGTATATTTTCACCATTTTGGAGATGTTTATTATTTTTATTCATTTTCTTCACAATTAACGAAGTCTACATGTCTAAGTCTGATGAGCGTGTAAATAAAGTTAAAGATTATCAGCTTTCAGCATGCTTAAGAATCTATATTGTGTTTGAGATGCAGGCTTCTCTCACTGACATTTTTATAAAATAATAAAGAAAAATGTAACAAAACATTCAAATGATGGCACAAGCACTGCTGTGCAAAGATGGAGATGCTTCCAAACCTGACTGTGGATGGTACCGAACAAAACTTGGGTCCACTGGCCCGCAAGCAGTAAAGCCAATCTCCTGACGCCAGGCTGTGGTGAAGGGAAGGGCAACGTTTATCACAGGGAACCAAGAACGGAGTTCAGGACAGTTGGTGCTGAAAAAACCCGAACTCTCCGCAGGGTTTCAGCAAAGCATTTTCAAAGGGCAGGTGAAGGAGGGGCGTCCCAGGGTATGTGATTAGCTCATGCACAGTTCTCTGATTCTTAGTTGATGGCGAAGGGCGGTGTCACAGGGGTTTGACAATATCAGTCCTTAGGCTCCGGTAGGTCTGGGACCACATGCTCCTTATCATTGAGTAGTTAATTTCTTCAATTTGGTGGTGGTTTTAGCATCTGTAAAACAGCTCAGGAGATATGCATCAGATACTATTATCTAGGTACTTCAGAGAGGAGCTACAGCAGAGGATGGGGGCCGGGGGGCGGGGGGGGGGGGGGGTGTGGTCTGTCCCGGGAAGGCTCCATAGGGTCCTGCTGGGTTATGCTGAATGACAGGTAGCCCCAATATGTGATGGCTTGAAATCCTCATTCATCACCTGTTGTATGAAAATTTCAATTTGGCTCAGGAAAGGTAGTTTAAAGATTTCCCAAAGAATAATGGATTAATATATAGGATGGATAAAACTCAAATGACAAAGGTCTGCACAGCCCCAAGGTAAAATACTTCTGAACTTCCCAGGTATGATGGTAGCAAGCTTGCACTGATTCTCCATATCCATTACGCCTGCAGACTGTCCACTGATGCACAGCACAGTTCGATTCAGAGTAGCCTTGGAAGCTGAGCAAAGCAATTAATGACACCCTGTTCTCTGGGAGAAATTCTGAGGGCGGTAGGGGAGATGAGCCTGACTGTGAAACTGACAGTCAGAGAGGAAGTAGGTGGGGGTGAGATGTAACTGCCTGCTCCAATAGCCACTCCTATTTCAGAAAGAACAGATCTGACCACACCTTTTCTGCAGGAAAACCATTTTCTGAGGCATTTAGGATTATAGATACCAGAAATTTGGCTAAGGGCTGTACCCGTCAACTCCCCCACCCAGGTTAAAATCTGAGTCAGAAATTGTGACAATCCCTACTTGGTCCATAAACCTAACCAGGGGGAATAGCATCATCTTCACTGTTCGAGGTGTAGGGGGGCAACTACCACCCCAAAATGCGTCTCTTTGGCATGAGGATTAATTTAGATTATTTTTTAAGAAACAAAAGACTCAGGAAGTCTTTCTACCTCACCCTAAAGAATTTAAAGGGCCTGTTCCTGGCATAGACCTATCACCAGAGATATCTTCAAACAATCAGAGCTAGATGTGGTCGGGGAAGCTCTTAAGAGATCAGAGTCCACTGTGTGTCCCACTGTCTCTGCCTGGCCCAGCAAATATGTGTTACCAAACACTTGCTTTTCCAGCTCCATGTGAATTGCCTCTCTCCCTTCTGAAGTCCCAAACCACTACTCTCAACATTCTCTTTTGTCTTGAGCTGAAGATGGTATTTGAGGTGAGGGTTTCAACTATTTTGGCGAGTGACTCAGTTTTCCTGGGTCTCTCCCATATATACACGTTATTAAACTTTTGATTTTCTCCTGTTAATCTTTCTCATGTCAAGTTAATTCTCAGACCAGTCACAAGAACCTAGAAGGGTGGAGGAAAATTTCTTCTTCCCCAACACAGGCTAGGTCTTTCTTTCAAGGATACACTGGCAGGAAGATAAGAAAAAAAGAATTGAACATGGAAAGAGCAATAAAAATATTTTGCAACATTAAAGATTGATCACATAGCAGCTATTTTTCAAATGATCATGGTACAGGTACTCTGCTTGGCACTTTCCATACTCATCTAATTTAATTTTCAGACCCTCGTCATAAAACAGAAATTATTTCCATTCTGGAGGTGAGGAAACTGAAGTGTGGGAAGGACAGCTAAATCTCCCAAAGTCATGTGACTGGTGGGTGGCAATGTTAGGGGAACCACTGACCAAAACCGCCCGCGCTGGCCAGGCACCATAGTAACCACTTGCACGAGTTATCTTACAACAGGAGGTCCTCATAAGGAACGCGGAACTAACAAGCTATCACCAACTGGAAGAATTTGGGAAAGGTCAAAAGGAGAGAGGAGACGCCAGTCCATCTGTCCTACCAACCTCCCAGAATCCTTCTCGCTGGAATGCATCTTGGCTGAGTGATGCGTGTGCCACCAGGAAGGACCCTGAGTCAGAGTGACTGGCCAGAGACAACCCAGAAGCTAACCCCATCACCATAAAACCCGAGACTGCCAGCCACGTGGCAGAGCAGTCCTCCTGGGTTCTCTTGCCCTCCTGCTCTCCACCCGGGTGCCCCTTGCCAATAAAGTCTCTTCCTTTTTCAATCCATTTCCGAGTGTTAGACAAGAGCCCACTCTCGGGCCCTGGAAGGGGTCCCCCTTCCTGCAACAGCAAGGCTGAGACTCAAATAAAATTGAGTCTCTGCTCCTAATCACAACCCCAAACCGTCTTCCAGGGAAATATGGATCTGTGATTCTCAATACTTTCTCACCCTTACTCCATTATAAAAACAAATCGCGGAGGGTGGGGCAGGGGGGGGGTTTCCTGTTACAATGCAGCTTCTAATTCAGGAAATGTGGAGTGAAGGCCAAAAATCTGCATTTCTAACAAGCTCCCTGGGAACGGGGATGCTGCTGGAGCTCAGACCACAGTTTGAGTAGCAAACTGCGAAACATGGGACTGTGGGAAAACAGGAGAAAACTGGGCTTTCAAAAAATAGAGAAGAAAATGCGAACTCTCTGAAGTAGGCAATTCAAGGTGAAATGAAAGCACAAAAGGCCGGAATGAAAATAGAAGGCTCTGAGAAGGCAAGCGCGAAGTGAGAGCCGAAAACAATTGAAAAGACTCCAAGGAAACTACCAAGGCAGAAGTGTCCACCGGAGCTAACAAAGGGGTGGAATCTACATTAGAGAACAAACAAATCAAAAATGTGTAAGGCCAACTTGAACAGCACTCCAAAAATGACGAGGAAAAAGAATAGACGGATGAAAATGTAAGAGACTATAGCTATGGGGACAAAGACGCAAGCTTCTGCAAATAGGCATTGCAAAGGGGAACCAGGACAACGGGGGCAAACAGTAAACGTGAAGATCCAGGAGAAGAAAACATTACTACTTAAGATACTAAGACATAACACTAGTTCTGAATGATGAAGGGTCGGACATCTTCTGTGGCAGACACTGTTGGTGTCCCACCCAGTCTCACCTCCACCCACTTCAGAGTCCACCTGTAGCTAAAGTGGGTGGTCCTAGACCCCCTGGCAGCTCCCTGCCTCAAGCACCCATGTCCCTCTCTGTGACCAAGGAAGCGCGTTCAGCCTGTGCACTGGGCAGCCCAGTCTCAACACCTCGGTCAAATCAATGAAGGCGGGACAGGAGTCAGTGGCTAAATGCTCCAGCTTCCGCTTCACAGGCTGGGACAGTTCTGAGGAGTCTCCTACATTGTCTTCCAATAGGCCCAGCAGGATTGAGCCCCAGTTGCCCACAGCTGTAACACACACATTAACTTGTTTCTCAGGTTTTCTCTCTTCCTTACCTCATTCCCCACTCCTTCACTCGTGCATCCTGGAGTCACCTCCCAATCGAGTGATCGGTTCCCAAGTCCTTGTCTCAGGGTATGCTTTTGGGGCAACAGGAGACATGACCCAAAGATGTCAGATGAAAATGCCTAACTATATTCAAAAGGAAAGAAATTCCATATTTAATAGTGTGTTATTTAAAGGATCAAGTGCTCCCACCTGCCCACCATTTTGAATTCAGGATGGAGGAGGCAATGATGTGGGTGACATATAAGCCTTCCCACATCCCATCCCTTATACCACTTCCCCCTCTTTGGGCTCCACCGTACAAGGTTTATAATACCCAGAATGTTCTAGAGCATGATTCCTGGTCTCCCACTCTTATCTGTAAACTCCTCATGAACTAGAACTGTGTTTTATTAGCTTTGTGTCCCAAGCACCTAACACAGTACCTTGTACAGAGATGGGTCTCGATAACTTTGTTAAGTAAATGCTGGATGAATCACTGGGTCCAAATACTGCTCTGCCACTAACAAGATGCGTGACCTTGGACAACTCACTTAACCAGTCTGAATCAGAGTTACATCCATCTGTAATATGAGAGAACTCAACTCTCTGTTCTCTGAGGTCAAGTTACTATATGAAATCAGATAAGCGAAATTTCTCCCTACTCTCCCATCTCTTAAGCCTGATTAATGAAGCATAAAGCTGGCTACACTAATAAAGGAGCATTCAAATCTTTTCGAACCACATTAATCTATAACTAAGATATATTCTAAAATCCTAGCATTTAGCAACCTCTTTGGGGGCCGAAGTAAAACTGTACTGGTGATTATTACGTACTCTCAATGACCAAGGCATTGTCTAGACCTATGTTGTCCAATATGGCAACTGTCAGTCCCATATGGCTATTGGGCACTTGAAAGGTGCCTGGTCCAAAATGAGATGTGAAGTAAGTATAAGATACACACTGGCTTTCAAACATTTAATACCAAAAAAATGAAGAGAAGAATGTAAAATATCTCAACAATTATGTTATATTGATTACGTGTTAACTGATCATATTGGGCTAAATATATTATTAAAATTAATTTTACCTATTTCTTTTTACTTTTTTAAGGTAGCTATGAGAACATTTAGCATGAAGGAAGTTTAGTGACTCATTCTATGTCTACTGGGCGGTGCTGCTCTAGAAGCTATCAGAGATAGAAAGATGAGTGGCTTAGTCTCTGACCTTTAAGATGACTTTAGTATAGTGGAGAGAGAAATGGAGAGGAGGAATAGATCCAAAAGTAACCAATACAAGACAGAGCGACTGTGAGACAAAAGAATAGAGAGACAAAGTGCTACCCGAGTGAAGGGGAGGGAATCATTCCATCGCGGCGTTTTATTTGAAGGGGGATTCTGGGCGGGGTGGGCGTGGATTTATGCTGTGTTTCGGTGTCATTTTTCTCACAGAGATTTGGGTATTATCACAATAGGCATTTGCTAACAGTTGCAGAGGAACCAGAGAAAACCAACCGAAACCTGGACTCAAAGATATCATTGTCCTTAAAATCCTCTGAGAACAAGAAAAAATCTTGTTTTTATTTCCTGCCTGCGGTGTTAAAATCTATGCACGGATGGGATGATACAAATTCTCCAAAATAAAGCACTATGGCTCGACTTTCCCTATACTGCTGTAAAAAGACAAATTGTTGCTCACAATGCAATCTCTTGAATTGGCTAAATGGTCTTTCAAATAAACATATTGAGATGGGTCTCCCGGGTGCTTATAAATTTCTCCAGTCCCTTAATGAATGTTATCAGTGTGACTTCATGACAACTGGATGGAAAATGAAAAATGGGATGTGGAGCAGAGTTGGCTGGGATGGGTTTAACAGACATCCACTTTGTAATTCCAGATTCACAATGGTCTTACGCAATAGCAAGTGAGACCTACAGGCAGAAAACAGAATTCTACCTTTAACAATCCAATAGCTAACATGTAAAAGAATGAAATGAGAACATTCTCTAACACCATACACAAAAATAAACTCAAAATGGATTAAAGACCTACATGTAAGATGGATACTATAAAACTCCTAGAGGAAAACATAGGAAGAACACTCTTTGACATAAATCGCAGCAAGATCTTTTTGGATCCACCTCCTAGAGTAACGGAAATAAAACCAAACACAAACAAATGGGACCTAATGGGAGCAACCTAAATGCCCATCGACAGATGAACGGATAAAGAAGATGTGGTACATATATATAATGGAATACTACTCAGCCACAAAGAAGAATGAAAAAATGCCATTTGCAGCAACATGGATGGACCTAGAGATGATCATACTGAGTGAAGTGAGTCAGAGAAAGACAAATATATGATATCATGTATATGTAGAATCTAAAAAAAAAAAAGATACAAATGAACTTATACACAGTAGAAACAGACCCACAGACATAGAAAACAAAGTTATGAGTACCAGAGGAGAAAAGGGGATAGGGGGAGGGACAAATTAGGAGTTTGGGATTAATATATACACATTACTATATGTAAAATAGATAACCAACAAGGACCTACTATAGAGCACCAGGAACTATACTCAACATTTTGTAATAACCTCAAAGGAAAAGAATCTGAAAAAGAATATATGTGTGTATATATATGTGTATACATATGTTTACATATATACATATGTATAAAACTGTATCACTTTGCTGCACACCTGAAACTAACACAACATTGTAAATCAACTATACCCCAATAAAAAAAAATTCAAACAAACAAAAGAACAACAATCCGATAGCTATTCCTTCTTTTCCTTCCTAGCAGAATTCTGCCTTTGCTGGAAGAGGCAATATGCCCGGCTAAAAACTTCTTTCCCCAGCCTCTCTTGCAGACAGGATAACCAGATAACACAGTTGAGGCCAATGAAGTGTAGTAGGAAGTCGAGCGGGGCTTCTAAGGGAGCTCCTGCACCACGGCAGACTCAGACACGGCATCCTCCACCGTGCACGCTCTGCTCCGCCCTTCTTCATGCCTGCAATGTGGGCACAGTCATTGGGGGGCGGGGAATAGCTGATTACGGCCCCGCAAGCAGCAATCGCACACTGAGGATGGCTGAGGAAGGAGCTGGAGCCTGGAGCCGGGGAGTCATTATGGAGCCACCAGGCCTAGAATGTCCAACTCCAGACTCTTTGTTATGTGAAAAATATTAAATAACTATCTGTTTAAGCCACTTCGGTTGTGTACCCAACCAATGATTACAGCTTCTTTGTTTGGTTGGTGATTTTCACCAGATGGGTTGATGTGTGTGATCTACCAACCCAACATTAATGGCAATGGCAGTGTCCATCACTACTGATTAATGGAACATGTAACCTAAAAAAATAAAACACATAAGCTGCAAGAAAGGTTATACTGGGCGTGACCTGTGGTTTTTCTGGTCCAGTGTTGTCACGGACTGTATTCACTAACACATCTTAAGAGCCTGAGGACGATGATAAACTTGTATTGAGTACTTGCTATTGACCAGGCACTGTTTTCAATGTATTATAGATATTACGCATTTAATCCCTGGACGGATTCTGTGGCAAACGTAGTTATTTTTCCCATGATACAGATGAGGGGAAGGGAGGGCATATGGAATTAAATGATGTGCCCCGAATCCCAACTACTAAGTGGTAGATGCATCAGAATTCAAATCCGTGTCAGCTGATGCTAGAGCATACCCCTCTACCACCTATATTTGATTGCCTGCAGCTCACAAAGAGCCCGAAATGCTTCCCTCAATGATTCTTTAAACGCCTAGGGTAACCATTCTTTTTTTAAAATTGAAGTATACTTGACTTTCAATATTATATTAGTTTCAGGTATACAATGTACATTATACCCAATATAAAATTATTATAAAATATCGACTATATTCCTTGTGGACCATTCTCTCTCTCTCTCTCTTTTTTTAAAGGGCTTCAAATGCTTGGCTTATTTATTTATTTATTTATTTATTTATTTATTTTTGGCTGTGTTGGGTCTTCGTTTCTGTGCGAGGGCTTTCTCTAGTTGCGGCAAGCGGGGGCCTCTCTTCATTGCGGTGCGCGGGCCTAGCACTATCGCGGCCTCTCTTGTTGCGGAGCACAGGCTCCAGACGCGCAGGCTCAGTAGTTGTGGCTCACGGGCCTAGTTGCTCCGCGGCATGTGGGATCTTCCCAGACCAGGGCTCGAACCCGTGTCCCCTGCGTTAGCAGGCAGATTCTCAACCACTGCACCACCAGGGAAGCCCTCTCTCTCTCTTTTTAAAAACACCTACCTAATGTTTTAATGTCTTGAACCTATTTACAATTTTATTCAATGCTACTGATACTTCTCCTGGCTTCTCATGGTATGTTTCAAAAGCATCACCACCACCACAAGCAGGGTCACCCAGGACGTATCTCCAGCTGAGGATGGGTTAGAGATAAAATAACGACACATACTCTTTGGTTTGGAACAGGCCAGTTTATATATCCACTGTCCCAGCATCTTGTCAAGTTCAGTATTTGTTCTGGATTTTTCATTTTTAATGAAGTGACATTATTTTTTAACAGCTTTATTGAGATATCTTCGTATATATTTAAAATATATAATATATAAAATTGTATATATTTAAGGTGTCCAATATGATGTTTTGATACACCTCTATCTTGTGAAAAGATCACCACATCAAGCTAATTAACATATCCATCATCTCTGCAGAGTTATCACTGTGCGTGTGTGGTGAGAAGATTTAAGATCTATCCTTCTAGCAAATTTCAAGTCTACAATACAGTACTGTTAACTATCCTCACCGTTCTGTACGTTAGATCTCTAGAATTTACTCACCTTGGGACTTCCCTGGTGGCGCAGTGGTTAAGAATCTGCCTGCCAATGCAGGGGACACGGATTCGAGCCCTGGTCTGGGATGATCCCAAACGCCATGGAGCAACTAAGCCCGTACGCCACAACAACTGAGCCTGCGCTCTAGAGCCCACGAGCCACAACTACTGAGCCTGTGTGCCACAACTGCTGAAGCCCATGCACCTAGAGCCCATGCTCCACAACAAGAGAAGCCACCGCAATGAGAAGGCCACGTACCGCAACAAACAGTAGCCCCTGCTCGCCGCAACTAGAGAGAGCCCGCGCGCAACCAAAAATAAATAAATAATAAAAAATGGCTATTATAAAAAAAAAGAATTTATTCCCCTTGCATAACTGAAACTTTGTACCCTTTGACCAATATCGCCCCATTTCTCCCTTCCCTCATGTCCTGGCAACCATCATTCTACACTCTCCCTCTGCTATGGCCTCCTGCAGTAGTGTGCGACACCCAAAGGCAGCCAATAGAATTCACCTTTTAACAAGTGATTAAGTATTAAACATGGCTACTAATAACCAATCGCTTCTTTTCCAGTCTTTTCCAGATACAGATTTCTCTCCACCACCCTTTCAAGGACGGCATGCAGAGCACCACTTGATAAAATGAAGTGCTCTCAGACTAGAGCATCTAAGGACAGGGCATCAGTTACCTGTTACTGTCTAACAAACCACCCCAAAACTTCATGACTTAAAACAACCACTGTTTTGTTTGCTCATAAGTCTATGTGCTGGCAGCTTGGCCTGGTAGCTCAAATATCACTAAATGATCTAGACAGTGCTTATCAAACATTCTGGTCTTGGGATCCCTTCAGGACCACAAAGAGCTTTCATTTAACTGGATTATAGTTATAGATATTCACCATATTAGAAAACAGAATTTTTTTTTAACCATGAATACACAAGCACACATTTTCTATTAACCATCAGCAGTGATGTCATCACACATCACACAACCTCTGGAAAATTCAAATACGCACTTGTGAGCGAAGGAGAGCAAAGAAGGATTATCCCCATCTTAGGATAAGATGTCTTAGGATTACTATGCAAATAGTTTTGAACTCACAGACCCCCTGAAAGGGCCTCAGGGACCACCAAGAGTCAGCAGACCACACTTTGAGAACTGCTGGCCTAAGATGATCTTGTGCACATGTCTGAAAATTGGTACCAGCTGACCCCCGGGCTTCTCTCTCATTATACAGTCTCCCATCCCCCCCCCCAGCCATGGTGATCTCAGGGCAGCAAAGAGAGAAAAAGAGGAAGCTACAAAGGGTCTTGACGTCTTGATCAGCAATCCCTCAAGAGTGCTTCCACTACCCTCTAATGGTCAAAACAAACCACGGGGCTATCCCAGGTTCAAAGGGAAAAGAAGTAGGACCACGCTCTCGGTGGTAGAAGTGCAAAGATATGGCCTTCATGGCAAACAATCTCCCTCGGACAGCTAACCCCTTCTAGAACGAGGTGGTGGTGGGGCAAATAGTTGACGCTGCTGACTCAGCTGGTCACACGAGCCATCTGGTAGTACATGGTCTGTTATCGGCCTGAGAAATACACAAACGAGTCAGGTCACCACTAAGTGGTGCTGGTGGGAACACAAGACAATTTAGGATAAGACTATGCGAAATACGTGTGGAAAATAAAGGCTGGGGCTTCCCTGGTGGCGCAGTGGTTGGGAGCCCGCCTGCCGATGCAGGGGACGCGGGTTCGTGCCCCGGTCCGGGAAGATCCCACGTGCCGCAGAGCGGCTGGGCCCGTGAGCCATGGCCGCTGAGTCTGCGCGTCTGGAGCCTGTGCTCCGCAACGGGAGAGGCCACAACAGTGAGAGGCCCGCGTACCGCTAAAAAAAAAAAAAAAAAAAGAAAAAGAAAAGAAAAGAAAGGCTGGACAACAATCCTGTCGTAGAGCATGCGGAGAGTAGTCTGAATGTTCTTTTTATAGTGCTCTTGTCATTTATCGTATGAGGTAAATCATAAACATTGATTTATTTTATTGTTTGGCAAACCTTTTTTTACTTTGTAGCTAACAAAAAAGGTTTTATGAAATATTAAGTACTGAACTTCCTTTCCTCAAGCAAGGTATTGACACATTTATAATTTGCACAAAATATTTGTTAACATTTACCATCTACAGTGAGGGTATCCTTATGATATCATTTTCCACCTGAAAACCAGAAGACCAAAGCTACTAAGGAGGCCTCAGCATCTCTTCAAAAGTTGCCATTTTAAAACCTCTGTAGCTAAAGATAATTTAACACAAGCAGCTGCCGAAGTTCTGAGGCTCTAGCACTCCGCAGCAAGGCTGCTCATTTTGACCAGCTGACAACTCTTCATTTGCTCATTTTCAATTCCAAATGTTCTGGTGCACATAACATCACAGGTAATGTGTCAAGTCAATTAGCAGAAAAGAACTTCCCAATTAAATGAGGCCAGATTTATATCAACGGTTTCCGATGTTTCAAATGGAAAGTCAGTTAATACCAATGACAATTTTTCCATCAGTTTCATGAAAACAAAGCAAAGTTCAAGTCATTCTGTTGAAAGTGAAGCAGCTGATGCTGTGAGCACTAGTACACATTCAGTTATAAAGCTCAACACGGAAGGTAAAAGTGCTTGTTTTTATGTGAAATATATACTTCTTATTTCGTGGAGGGCAGTGATACGGTACAAACAATGGCATTAGTTCATTAAGAAACCTATGGAAAAAACGGTTCTTGGAATTGGTTTGCTGCATACATTATTCATGATCTGATGGTGCTCAAACGAGCAGGAGTATTCCACCCATCAAAATAGAAGCTGTAGCTGTCAAAATTTCAAATGTGTCTATAAATACACAAAGCAAATGAACTTCAAAATTTTTTGAAAAAGACAGTGTTAAATGCAAATAATAATGATAATAATCAGCACAGCAATCCATGCTTTCTTTCTTTGCTACCCTCATCCACCCGATTTTAGAAATGTTTGAGCTTCTGAGTCTTCCCACGGCATAGGATTTTTGCGAGTGTGCAAAGAGTTCTCTAACTTTTGGTTACATTTTTCCAAAATCTACTGAAAATCTTTAGTCAAGTATTCAACAACGGAGAACCAAAATATTTGGCTTTCAACAAACTGTAGTAATTGAAATGAAGCCTGTAAACAGAAGTCATTAAAACATATCCATAAAGGTTAAAGCAGTTATCACCCTCATCTAAGCAGAAATTGCTTTCATGTATTTCCAAAATAATTGTCTAATAGAGTTTAAATGATATCTAGTGTTAAATGACAATTTGTTCACACACACACACACACACACACACACACACAAAAACATATCCATGCAGATGCAAGAGAGAAAGCAAACAATATAAATGATGAGAACTCAGATCACGTACATGATTTAACTTTGAGAGTCTATTACTGTGTTTTGGGATATCTTGTTGAGGAAGAGCCTTTAGATGGCGCTCCTCTCATTAACTGGGTTAATCCATAGATTCTTCACTAAATGAATTCAAATTGGTAAAGCTTACAATTCTGCAGCATCTAAATTTGGTGACATACAAAAGAATTAAAAAGAGACAATTTTTTGGATAAGTTTTGTCTGCAAAATATTTCTTGAACATACCTGGAAGCAAAATGATAGTACCTGTAAAAAATTAGTTGGGCTTAAATGCTTACACATTTCAATATCCACAAACATAGAGATGAGAGGATCCCCCTTTAGCAGAATTTGTTCAGAATCTATAAAGAGGGTAAATTCTCAACTAAAAATATTATGGTCTAAAGAGAAAGAGTTGATTGATCTGTCAACAACTTCAAATGATCAACCACAAAAATGCAACTTTAAAGAAAATTACAGCCAATTTTATGAAAAAATGATTAAAAACAATAAAACCATATTAAAACACATTCTTTAGGACTTTCCTGGTGGCGCAATGGTTAAGAATCCACCTGCCACTGCAGGGGACATGGGTTCGAGCCCTGGTCCGGGAAGATCTCACATGCCTCGGAGCAACTAAGCCTGTGCGCCACCACTACTGAGCCTGCGCTCTAGAGCCCATGAGCCACAACTGCTGAAGCCCACGCGCCTAGATCCCACGCTCAGCAACGAGAAGCCACCGCAATGAGAAGCCCGCACATCGCAACAAAGAGTAGCCCCCGCTCACCACAACTAGAGAAAGCCCGCGCACAGCAATAAAGACCCAGCGCAGCCATTAAATAAATAAATAAATTTACCAAAAAAATACATTCTTTAGATAAACATCAGTGACACAGTTTCAATGCAGAAAGACAGCTAAGAAACTAGTAAAAATGTATAAATTACAAACATTAACTCATTATGTTATATACCTGAAAGTAATATAATGTTATATATTAGTTATACCTCAACTTTTTAATGTATAAATATATACAATAATTGCTCTGCTTCTGTTATTCTTTAATGTCAAAGTTATCAATGTAAAAATGTTTTCATTTTGCTGTAATGTATACACATATATATTACTTTTATTTTGAAAGATTTTATTTCTAATAAAACTATTTTTAGATCCACCAGTATAACAAAACCAAATCATTTGTCAATAAATAAATATTTATTTTGATGGTCAATAAATAAATATTTATTTTAGACCTTCCCCCTTTCACTTTGAAAGCGTCCTGGTTTGGACTAACTTATATGGTGACCCTAGTTATAATCGTATGGTTTATGTTTCCGCAGGGCTATCTAATATTGGGTTAAATTGTATTAGAATAAGAGAAGCTTTGATGCTATCATAAGAGGGGCTGAAGAGATGCTCAATTTTCACTCAGCATAAAAGATCTTTTTTTTTTTTTCTCTGTCTTTTTCGCCTGATAGCTTCAGGGAGCAGGATTTGATGGTATATCATCCTGTTGGTTATATTTCTCATTCCTTCCTACTATATTCCATCTTCATGATGCTCAAGGAGGGGTTCTTACTACAGAGTCCCCAAGGGCTCTTCTTGTGAAGGTTAGGATATTTGCCCTAGGCCAGCACAGTGCCCCTTTCCTGAGTGGTCACACCCTGCATGACCCACTCAACCTTATTTGGATCAAGTTCTGAACCAGAAAAGCCACTGGAGAAAGCCAATTGTTATTGCCTTACAGCCCTTCTCTTCTTTCTTTCTCTTTCCTCTCCTCACCCCCACCACTTTTAATAAGTTACCACAGTAAGTAAAAAAGCAATAAAACCCTTCTGTCATTGAGTTATAAATAGGAAAGTGTCCTTCTTCATTAATGAATGGTTTTTTGAACTGAAATGTTTTACATTCAGTTTGGTTATTATTTTCGTTGGTCCTTATTGAGGCCCCACTTCAGTTATTTGCCAGCATGTGGGCAGCTGCTGCATAATATTTTGAAAATGGACTGGCTCAGATCACTACAATGGGAGAGGTCAAGTGTGCCTACATACTTCTGTCGTTTCTATTTTTACAACTGTAATGATCATCACAATTCCCGTTTCTGTTGTTTGTCCATGTTTCTGTTGCTTCTGTTCTAGAGTGTTTTCATTCTCTACCCTGTACGTGAGTTAGGGTGATGCTGGTTGCCCAGAAATCTCAGTGGTCTAAACCATCAAAACCGATTGCTCTCACAAATCAAGCCCAGTCAGCTGGAGGCTGGGGATGCGGGTTGGGTCTCTGTTCCACAGAGTCTTCCAGAGACCCAGGCTGACTAAGACTTTGCAACTTTCAAGGAAGTTGTAGAGTCAAACCTGAAACTGAACCACATAGCTTCCGCCTACATTCCATGGACCAGCGCTCAGTCACTCCTAAAAGTACCCAACCGCAAGCGAAGCTGGGAAATGAAGTCCAGCTGTGGGCCCAGGAGGAAAGAAAACAAGTGTGGCGAAGAGCCCACTAGCGTTTGCCACAAACCAATGAGACATAGTCACTGTAGTTAGTAGAACCTCAAAACAGGCTGAAGGAAAGCTTTCTGAAGAAAAAAACCTTAAAGTATAAACTCACTGCCAAATGCACGTTATGACTGCTTGTTAAATGATGAAAATTGCCTTTAATTACCAGGGGAACTGGTAATTCATTTTAAAAAGTAGCAACATAACTTGTTTAGGGACTAAAAAAGTTCATCTCTGAAGAGAACGTGTGATACAAATCGACTCCCCTTTGTCTTACTATTGATACTTTTGAGTATCTGACTGCCCCATATGCCCTGACTGCCCATTTGAAAACAACTGGCAAAGCTACAGCCCTATGCCTCAGCCCTGCTGAACCTCTGGAACAAATTTTACACACAATTACACAGTGTTGAAATCTGGCGCTCTTTGGAATCGCTTGTCTACAACATCATAGCAGAATGGAATTCTCTAACGTAAGTCTGAAACTGCTTATCACTGCTACTGCAATGATAATTTTGCAAAATCGATTTGTATTTTGCAAGTTTGTTGCAATCATTGCAATCCTTCACCGTCTTTGACAGAATTTCCATTCTCATTTTACAAGTGAGGTAGCAAATGACGCTCAAAGTTCTCGTTTTGCAGTCCCGAACTTGGCCCCCTCTCCCGTATCTTTATCTGCAGATAGATGATAAGTAGATAGATAGATAGATAATCTGCATCTGTAGTTTCATCATCCTTCTTGTTAATGTATTTGTGAACATGTTTCATCTACAAGTGATAAAAAAAAATTGACCACATCTGCTTTCATAAATCTCTGCCCTAATAAATGACAATCACATTGGTAGAGCTTACTTCCGAAATTGTCTTCATAAAAGCATTTACATGATGGCAAAGGAAAATGGTATGATCCAAACTAGATTATTGTTTAAGCCAAAAAAATATTCATTTTACCTGTGTTAGCTCATTTGTTCCTTCATTTGTTCCTTCAGTCAATCATTCACAAATATGGTTCCATCATTTTAGTCAACTGAAAAACAGCTACATCTGTGGGGTTCTTTTCAGAGGACACATTCTGAGCAACGTGAACAGGGTTCAAGTTCCACAGACACAAAACTACAAGCAGAGAACTCTTGTTACTAAGTTGTATTCATGACATATTTGTACGTGCTGCACAGATATCCAGTTCACACATTCATTTATTTTTTCCAGCTCTACTGAGGTATAATTTTAAAAAATTGTAACATATTTACAGTGTACAATGTCATGATTTGATATACACATATATTGTGAAATGATTAACATGATCAAGTTAATTAACACATCTGTTATCTTCCATGGTTACTTTTTTCCCCTTTTTTTGAGAATGCTAAGATCTACTCTTTTAGCAGAGTTCAAGCATACGATACAGAATTAGTTAATATAGTCACCATGCTGTACATTATAGCCTCAGAATTTATTCATCTTATGATTCAAAGTTTGTACCCCCTTTGACCAGTATCTCCCAACCCACAGCCTCTGGCAACCACAGTTGAACTCTCTGTTATTCTGTGAGTTTTTATTTATTTATTATTTATTTTTAGATTCCACATATAAGTGATAGCATACAGTGTTTGTCTTTCTGTCTGGTTTGTTTCACTTAGTATAATGCCCTCCAGTTTCATCACTGTTGTTGCAAGTGGCAGATTTTCCTTCTTTTTCATGGATGAGTCATAATATTCCATTGTATATATACATCACATTTTCTTTATCTACTTAGCCATCAGTGGACACTTAGGTTGGTTCCATAGCTTGGCTACTGTAAATAATGCTGCAATGAACACGGGGGCACAGATATCTCTTCAAGATAGTGGTTTCCTTTCCTTTTTTTTTTTTTTTTTTTGTGGTACGCGGGCCTCTCGCTGTTGTGGCCTCTCCCGTTGCGGAGCACAGGCTCCGGACGCACAGGCTCCGCGGCCACGGCTCACGGGCCCAGCCGCTCCGCGGCATGTGGGATCTTCCCGGACCGGGGCACGAACCCGGGTCCCCTGCATCGGCAGGCGGACTCTCAACCACTGCGCCACCAGGGAAGCCCTCCTTTCCTTTTTATTTATACCCATAAGTGGGGTTACTGGACCGTGTGCTGGCTCTATTTTTCTCAGGAGCCTCCTTACTGTTTTCCACAGTGACTGCACCAGTTTACATTCTCACCACCAAAGCACAAGGGTTCCCTTTTCTCTACATACTCGCCAGCACTTGTTACTTCCTGTCTTTTCGATAGGTGACATCCTTATTTATTCATTTATGCATCTGTTCTTCACTTACCTATTGAGCAGGTACCAGTGCTGGGCACTGTCTTAGATGCTGAGGGTCCCAAGATGGATCCCAAGACAGACAAAGTCTATCCCTCATGGAACTTCCATTCCTGTAGAGAAGACACTCAATAAGCAGATATATGGATGGATAGATGATATATATATAATATTTATAGAATTATCATATACATATTCATCGTTAACAACCGTAGATAACAATGATATATATTATATCATGGGTAAAGCCAATCTGTGACTTTTCCTGTCTCGATAACAGCCCTATATAAACACCCACATTCTACCTCTGCCCTTTTAGCATTCAGCACTTCAGGAACATTCTGGCGATTGGTGAACAAAAGGGCTACAGCATAATAAAAGGTAACAAAGTTCATGAATAACTGGGATACACATACAAGTGTTGCGTTTTGCCATTTTTAAATTATATTATTTTAGAAAAAAAGACTCCAGGGCCCCAAGTTGTTGCTGGTTGAGTTGTTTCTCTTCTTCCTGTCACATGAACACTAATATATAGGATTCTAAAGGCACTGAGAGATCATCTTCGCTCACCATATTATGTTACAAATGAGGCGAGTTAGGTTCAGAAACATGAAGCAATTTGCCCGAGATTACAGAAGTAGTCGGGGGAAGAGCTGGACTGGATTTCTGTTCTAGTTTTACATCCCTGGGAGAGCACAATAATAACAATCTATTTTCTAATACTAATGAGAAGGCAGACTCAGCTATATAAAGTGCGAATTTGAGGTTGTAAACTAGAAAATTGAAAAGTCTATTGAAAGTCGTTTTCTTTTCTTTCTCTCCCTGCCTCTCTTAGGGAATGAGACAGATTTTCTTCACAAAGTTGAATGACTTTCTGACATGGTTGGGAAACTGAATCGGAGCCGAAAATTGAGGAAACAACACACTGGAGAAAAAGAAATTAAATTCAGGATTGTCCCCCTAAACACAAGCCAACTGGAAGGCACTTTTTCAGAAAAATATACCAGGAGTCCTGAAACGCTCACACCCTTTGACTCAGAAATGCACTTTTAGGAATTGGTCCTAAGGAGGTAATCAGCGATCCAACTAAAGATTTATATTCAAGGATACTCATCACTGTGTTGTTCATGACGGCAATATATACATATTTTTAATACACATTTATGTATTTATATAACAGACTAAACATCCAACAAACAAAGCCGTGAGTTAAGTAAAGTATGGTATGGATTTTTCTCTGATTATTCATGATGTGAGAGAAAACGCTCACAATGTAAAGTTACATCAGAGATTCTCAACTGGGGATGACCTGCCTACCGAGGGACACTTGGCAATGTCTGGAGTCGTTGCTGGGCACCACAACTGGGGGGAGGGGCACTACTGGCAGCTAGTGGGTAGAGGCCAGGGAAGCTGCTGAACATCCTATAATACACAGGCAACCCTCTCGCCCTACAGCAAAGGATTATCCTGTCAATAGGGCCACAGTTGAGAAACTCTGTGTCCGATGGATAAAACACGCACCATGTTGATTTATCTCAAGCTTTAAGAGGATAAAACAAAGACATCACTGGGTGATAAAATTATGGATGAGGTTTATTTTCTTTACACTTTACTTTCCTAAATATTCTACCATGAACATGTATTATTCATAGAGTCCATTACAAAATTGCAAATAATCCTTCAAAAGCTCTCTGCAGTCTCTCACATCAAATCAAACTCCTCACCTCCACCCTCAGGATCATGCGTAACTTGGCCCTGCCTGACCTCTAGGAACCTTCTTCCCCGCTTTTCATCAAGAACTCTCCACTTTAGACAGATTTCTCCTGCACCGCCAACCTACCCTTCTCATGTGCTCATCTCCTCGATCATCTGTGCCACGGGGTAACTGCCCACCTCACGGGATTGTTGCGAGGATCAAATGAGCTAAAACGTGCAGAAGGATTTTATAATCGTCGAGTCCACAAATGGCAGTTTGCAGTCTGTCACCATGCCCACCTCCTCTCCAGCTCAACTAAACCCATCCACGATTCAGCTCCTAACCCATGAATCTCTTTTCCTATGATGTCTGTCCTGACTTCCCCCAGGCTGTTTTGGGGAACCGTGAACCCTACAACTTTGCCACCCTAGTAAAAGAAAGGTTGAAGTTGAAGCATAGTTTCCCAAAGTATACTCCTTGGAACGCTAGTCTCGTACCAGTCGAGGTTATGTCAGGAAATACATGGTACTTCAAATTGGGCGATTTGAGGGAAGTTTAACAATGGGCTATTCACAGAGATGAGGACAGAGTGTAGGGAAACCACAAGAGATAGAGCAGGGCCCCCAGATCTAGTAACAGCAGGGAGCTGTGACCGTCCCTAGGGGAAAGAGGGTGGAACGATTTACTGAACCCATAACCGAGAAGGAAAGAGTCCTAGGGAGAAGGTTCCAGATAGGAGCTGGGAGTTCTGTCCACAGACACAGCCAAATATAAGCGACCCAGCGGAGTGTGATCCAGAGAATAAACACCGTAACCTGACTCTCCTTCCTTCCTCTAATCACCTGCAGGTAGGCCTTACTGGCCAAACCAACCCAGAAGTTAAGGTGTGTATCAGTCAGGGTTCTCCAGAAAAACAGAATCAATACTGAGAAAGAGAGAGAGATTAACTGTAAGGAATTGGCTCATGTGATTGGGGTTGGAGTGGGAGGCTGAGAGTGAAATCTTCAACTAGAATTTCTTCTTCGGGAAACCTCAGTTTTTGCTCTTAAGGCCTTCAACTGATTGGGTGAGGCCCACCCACATTACAGAGGGTAATCTGCTTTACTTAAAGTGCACTGATTGTACAGGTTAGCCACATCTACGAAATACCTTCAGAGCAACATCTAGGTTCACTGTAACCATGACAGAGGTCAGCCTCCCTCGTGAGCACACAGCAGAGGGAGGGAGGGCTGAGGGCAGACCTGGAGGAGCAAAGAGGAGACAGAAGCTCTCCAGCACAGTTTTAAAGGCCATCTTGTGAGCAACAGTCTTCCATGGGAAAATAAATTTGAGAAACACTGAGTTAAACAAAGTTAAACCAATTATATCCCTGGTAAAATGAAGCGGGGAAGCACTGTGAACGAGAGAGGCGGGATGCGCAAAGGCTCACAGTTAATAAGTGGGGATAAACGCACACTGCGGGTGTCAATGGGCTTATGAAGCTGGAGTAGGATGCCCAAGCGGAGGAGGGCAGGCAGGGGGCCATTAAGCGGAAGACTTTACAGGCTGAGGACTTCAGCGTATATAATTAGGAGGTTTAATTTTATTCAAGAGGTAATTGAGAGGTATTCTGGGCTCCTTAGAATGAGAGTGACCTAATCCAACTAAAAGCCAAAGAAAGTATTCGTGCTGCTACGTGTAGGATGCACTGGAATAAAGACAAGAAACTAAGAAGACAGAAAGGAGGCAGCTGATACACTGGGATCTAAGGTGGCCGTTCATTATTATGGGATTGTGGTGGGAATGAAAAGGAAGCAGGAGAGCCAGAAAAGCTTCCAGAGAAAAAAATGCTTAGCGGCAGGCTTGAAGTAGAAAGGAAAGGAGGGAGATACTTCTAAAGGTGGAAAATAACTGCAACGTTATTTCATCATAATTGAAGGTCTAGGATACTCACGCAGTCCAGCCAACTGCAATCAGCAACCAGTTCTCTCATCCCCAACAAAAGTTAGAAGATGCTTTATGTGAGAGGTCAAAATAACACAACCCCCATCCACTCCACTGTGCCACCGGGGAGCCACTTCTTATAATAATAATATAATTGAGACGAAAACTGCAGAAGCTTCTTGAGGAAAAAGCTCAGAAAAGAATAAGCTCATAATGGGAAATAATCAGTGTAACTGAAGAAAACTGTGGAAGGATTGTGTTACCAGATGCAATAAGAGAGTGTCTTTCATGATTGCAATCGATGAGGACCCTCCACACTCCAGCAGGCAAAGAATCAGGAACCAGGGAAGAAAGGCCAGTGCATGTTTTCCACAAAATATTAGTCTCTCGTGCCGGCACCTGAGCTTTTCATGGAAATGCATAAAGCTGTGCCCCGTTCCCCATCACAGCCTCCAAGGAGGACACAGGTAAAGCCTCACTCTCTCCAGCCACCCAACCTGCCACAGTGGACAGGGAAGACGGTTTTGGCATATACCATGGCCCCAAAGTAATGGCCATTGTTCTGAGAGTTGGATGATACAGACCCTGGCTCTGCCACTCGACTTGAGCAAACCCCTTCACCTCTGCTTCCTCGCCTTTCGAACGGAAATAGCTTACAGTGATAACATGATTACATAAAATAATGTAAATAAAAACATTTCATGGACTGAAAACTATAATCCGGTTTATGGTATGACTGTTCATTGGGATCCTTTTGCTTTCAGCAGTCACCCCGACATCCACTGGCCCCACCTTGAGTAGAAAGGGGCATTTGGAGCTCGGGACTTGGGTGCACTGAAGACACAGAGAGACGCCATCCACAAACGGATTCTCTAGGGTCCCCAATGAGTGGGAGAAAAGTACCAAGAGCCCAGAACTCGGTTTCCTCCCTCCCTTCTTCCTACCTGGTTGCCATGGAAACCCCTAGTCATACTTCCAAAGATTCATTTGACCTGCCATTTTGATGTGATAGAGACAGAAAAATAGGCTTTAATATAGTTAGAATTAAAGACTTGTGTTAATTGCTTCTACAGAATTTTTCAGCCATTTAATTAAGGAAAAAGCAAACAGCGGTAATTTTCCCCAAAGGTCAGTGAACAAGAACATAGAGGTAATTGCTCTTCTCTCAGAATGGCTTCAACTTGCCTGATAAAATACCATCTCCCCTGAGTAAGAAGTTACTGTTTTCCCAGAAGACGTGGCAGAAAATTAGAAAATGTCAACTGTGATGACAGTTCCCATTACAGAGGGCCTGAGATTAAGAAGAAACCATGAGCTGTGTCCTCTTGCCACATCAACCATTAAAGATTAGAAGAGGGACTTCCCTGGTGGTCCAGTGGTTAAGACTCCATGCTCCCAATGCAGGGGGCCCGGGTTCTATCCCTGGTCAGGGAACTAGATCTGCATGCCGCAACTAACAAGTCCGCATGCCGCAACTAAAGATCCCACGTGCCGCAACTAAAGATCCCGCGTGCCACAACTAAGAGCCCGCATGCCGCAACTAAAAAAGATCCCACATGCCACAGTGAATATCCCACACGAGGCAACGAAGATCCCACGTGCCGCAACTAAGACCCGGCGCAGCCCAATAAATAAATAAAATATTTTAAAAAGATAAAGATTAGGAGGGATCCAAGACCCACAAGTTACCGACGATATCACGGTAGTCCAGTCAGCGGGTCATGTTAGCAACTCCAAGAGTTCTATAAAACTGAGAGAGTACATTTCAGACTGTGGATGTGATGACCACACAACGAGAGCTCACGTTTATTGAGTGCTGACAACGTACGCTAGGCACCAGGTGGAGCTCCTTCCCTCCATCAGCCCACTGAATCCTCACAAAAATCTCTTAAAGTAAGTGTGGTTATTTGCCTCCGCTCTACAAGCAAGGAATCAGAGGTTTAGGGAGTTAAGTACGTAAGTAGCTGAAGCCCTCCAAGAGAATAAGGAGCAAAGCCACCATACCGGTGTGGACAAGTATAAGAATCCCAAGGGCAAAGCAGCCTGTCCATAAATTCAGGGTGATTATCATCAGCATCTCAAAGTTCTTGCATCTTCCTGCTCACACAGACCCTCAAAAAAAATCCTCCCGCCCCAAAAGATCAATAAAAGCCTTCACAAGATGCCTCCCCTGTGCCCATGGACCAGCTTGTCAGCCAGTCAGCACCTGCCATTTTCACAGTCCTTTCTCCTCCAATTCCCTCCATCAATGTCTTTGCTAATGCAGCCACTAGGGGGAGACTCAATGCTGACATGGCTGATGGACATCTTGGAACAACCTTGCCCATGTCTCCTCCTCGTCCAGAGTTGCCAGTTTTGAAAATGCCAGAGTGGTCCTGGGTGCCACGGAGAAATGGGGACACTGGCTCTCATTCTTTCACAGTGATGCCCGTTGTCACGTGGACCCTGAAGCAGCTCACTGAGTGTCTGGTCCTCCCCTTCCTCATGAGGGTTCAATACCTGACCCTCCTTTCCTAGTTTTCCCCAGTCCCCTTCCCTGCACCTCAGGCACAGAAGCAAACACAAGAGAACAGAATATCGAAGTCAGTTTACACTAGGGTATGTTTCAGAGCACCTTTCATAATTAAAACTTCTATAACTTTCCTGTAGGATTGACAAAGAATAGCATCACGTAGTTTTGTTTATCAGCGATCGTAGTAACAGCACAGAGTTTTCGATTCACTCAGTCCTCCAGTTTTAAACATATGTGATTACGGACTTTTTTTTTTCTCATTTGGGGAGGTTCAAATTTTGTTCCAGAAATAAGACTTTGTAAGTATATTTTTAACCACATTTATTTCATATTTACATAATCCAAATTCACATAAGGCTATATTAATACAGGAACATTTCAGCCCTTCCCACTTTCCGCCTGTTTCTAAAGAGGAAGTAATCTTACTTGTGAGTTAAGCGCCGAGTGTCTCCTATGGAGTGTGGAATCTGGGAAATGAGATGATTCTCAGAGAAATAAAACCAGATTACCCACCCCAGAGGCCCAAATGTATCACAGAGGGTCAGATACCGGGAGCGCTAGCTTTAGGAAGGTATGACTGTATATGAACAACTTAGGGATGGAAAAGAAAGAGGTGGTGAATGAGGGAGTATCACCGTGATGAGGGTAGAGTTTAGAGGACAGGACAAGAAAGAGATACTTAGCTCTATACTTGATCAGGGACTCGTAGTCAAGAGACCAAAAAGCTGTGCCTTTTGGCTTCAGGGAAGAGTTTTCAAAGACTAAAGAGAAAACGGGAAGAGAACATTTTATTTTTTCATGAGCCACTTCCAGAGAGTTCTTAGGAGTGCTGTTATAAGGCATTATAGAAAGACTGAGAACAATAAAGATGTCTAAAGAAGATGCTCTTTGAAGCTCCGCTAGCATTAAGAATGTACTCCCCCCGTTGGCATTTTTTTTTTCAAGATGTGATTTGCTGCCAGTTATGTTTTTCTGCCACAATACTGTTTCTTTGACGGCAACATTGCTCAGAGGCTGAGCCATTTAGGGCTTCAGTTGCACTCAGGTTATACAGAGTAACAAAGAACTCCCTCTCTTTTCCGGAAAAAAAAAATTGGCCCTCAGGCGTATCATACATATAAACAGATACCAGCCAAGGCCACCAACTTCTGAATCTCAGTATGACATGAACTGGGACATAGACCATAAAAGTTGAGTGCCTTCTAGAATCGGCGCTATCTTCCTTCATACCAGTAGGCGTGTTTAAGATACTCAGACCCATTCAAATACTCTGGATTTTTCACAGCAAATAGTGCCAAGAGATTTGTGTTTTCTGGGTAGTTTTAGATACGTGCATCTCCATATCCTTTTTTTCTTCCCTTATTCTCCTCTTTGGGCCACAAAGTCAAATTTTACAGATCTCACTCCACTCCATTGCTGAATCCATCCCATTCTCCCTGTTTAAAAATAGGATCACAATCACCTCATAGGACTGCTCATATCAGTTCCTAGTGGATCAAAACAACTACCATTTATTTAGCTCATGATTCTGGGAGTTGGCTTGTTGTTCTTCTGATCGGGGCTGGCTCGGTAGATCCCTGCTGGACTTCTCTGTGCTTCTGGCGTCAGCTGATGGACAGATGATGGCTGGATGATCTAAGGTGGTCTCACTCGTACATTGGGCGGTTGGCAGGCTCAAGTGACAGAGCCATGCGCCTTCCATCATCCAGCAGGATCGCCTGGGTTCCTTCACACAGTGGTCACAATGTCCCAAGACAAACAAAAGCAGAAGCCGCATGGCCTCCTGATGCCTTGGTTTGGAACTCACTTGATGTCACTGGTCACAGCAAGTCCCCAGGCCAGCCTCAGTTTCAAGGACCGGGAGATAGACTCCATCTCTTGATGAGAGGAGCCGAAAAGTATTGAGACCATTTTTTGCAATGTGTTTTACTATTGTTGTATCTGAATTCATTCTACCCCACTGCAGAGAATGACACTGCAGCTGAAGCTTCATGCACTCTTCCTGCCATTTAGTGGCCGCTACTGAATCGGGAGCAGTATTTTGGCAAAGCTCCTACCAAGACTACCAAAAGGTAACCGCTTACATGGGTGTGTGTGTGTGTGTGTGTGTGTGTGTGGTAGTGAAAGACCTGCGTATGTGCTAAATTCCAGTAGAGCCGCTAGCGTTGCTACACGGCCTGCAGGGAGAATGTCCCCTCTTATGTATCTTCATTAACTGGTTAATCGAGTGGAAGGATGGCCCTTAGAAGAGGACTCTGCCGTAACAGAGTGGGACATAAGACATACAGACGAGACACATCGGAAAGGATGAATCCAGAGACTGGAGACAGAGATAGCCAAGGTCACCCGGTGGAGAATGGGAGTGGGGTTGGGAGGGAAAGGGCCCTTCAACTAGTTACAGAGCGATAGAATGTCCTAGAAATTTGAGGGGGCTGCTACTAACAGATAGTAGGCACATGAAACGGTGATGGAAAATTCCAGTCACCTCACAACTTTATCTAGCCCCTTTTTTCCTAGCCTACCCTCTCCCTTCCCACCTCCCCCATCCTCACTCCAATTCACCGATCCCCATTTGCAATTTGCTAAATGATGTCTTCTTTGTCTTAATACCCTGCCAGCGCCTGACACAGTGACCAACTCATAAAGGTAGTCAGCAAGAATGAATGATGCTTGGGGGGGATGAATTGGGAGACTGGGATTGACACATATACACTAATACGTATAAAATAGATAATTAATAAGAATTACAAAAGATAAATAAATAAAATTCGGATCAAAACAAAAACCAAAAAAACGAATGAATGACGGCAAGACCCTGACCCTTGAAATGAGTGAGGTGATCGATTCACTTTTTCCCTGAAGTTTTCCCTAGGTCTGAGTGATTAGGTAATGCAGATCAACATCATTCCCAACTTCATCGATTCTTTTATAATTAACTTCTTATAAAGTGGTGCTCAACAAAAGCTTGCTGGATAGAAGGATGGATGGACAAATGAACACCAAGGGTGGGAAGGAATTCTGAGGTGCAAATACAGCAGCAGTCAGAGGTGGAGCCTGGGACAGACAGGGAGGTTGTCCAGAGGCTTTCACTGAAGAAGAGACATGTGGAGGATGAAGACATTCCCCCAGCTGCTCTGGAGCAGCCAACTCACACAACAGCAAACCTGGTACTTTTATCCTCAGGATGTCTCTGAAAAGATCTGGCCTCGCGATCTCGGGTTGTTTTAGTTTTGAACCATGAACATCTGTGTCGTCCACAACATCGACAACATTTGTACACTGTGATAGAATAATAAAATCATGTAGCTTACAGACATCTGTAGCTCTCGGTGTTTTAGAAACGCAGATCTGTAGTATCAAAATTTTAAAGGAGAAAACCTGTAGCCATCATTTTATTTCTCTGCCTATGCAATCCAACAACATTACAAAAATCCCGTCATACGACATAAACTGTGGCATCAAAAGATAACTTCAATAAATGAAATATTGTTCTGTCCTTTCTGTTTAATTATGTAGTCCCAAATCCAATTTTGGGTTGAAAGCCACTTGATTGATTTTGAAACTATGTATGTCGGGAATAGTCTCTTCAAAATTATAACCAAATAAAGAAGTTAATAAAATCGACTTTTTTTAAAAAAAGCAAAACCTGCCCATATCTGGTATCTTCCTTCTGTAGAGTCTGGCATATTTTATTATCTTATTTCAACTCAGTATTCAAGGAGAGCTTTTGAAACCATTTTGATTACCCTGACAGCTGAAATAAAATTTTTACAAGAGCAGCATATTTGGAGCCAAAGATCGGGTTGACACAATGAATGCAATGATGAAAATCATTTTACGGTAGTCCAGCTTAGCATATTGGTTTCATTTAAAATTTATATCACAAGGGTTTAAAAAAACAAAAAACAAAAAACAACACTTTTCCTCTAAAAGAAAACAGTAGCTTTCAATTCTTTCTGTTGGCCACAAAAAGTCCTAAAGCTTTGGAGACTTAAATAGCTATCAGGAGATTTGAATAGTTATCAGAGTCCCAGAAACCCATTACCCAGCATCTCCGAATTATTTTCAGAGGTTTTGAAAAGGAAAGATACCCTGGGAGCTACACAATTAAGAAATGAGTCAATTACCAGAACAGTAGCCTCCTATAGAGACTTAATAAACTGTGCTTGAACATGTGAAGTGCTCCCAGTAAAAACCCGCCCTCTCAAAACCGTGTTCTAATGGACACTGACGCAGTAGTGGTCGCAGATTCAAACTGGCAATCAGATTCAAGACACATTTCAGGCTTTCGTCTCCATTTACATCCCTTTGTAGAAGGTTAGAGGACAGGGAACAGCATCTTCCTTTCATCAGGAACCTGTGGTACACAGAATCATGGCCCCCCCAAAGACGCCCACATCCTAATTCCCAGAACCTGTGAATACGTTATGTTAAATGGAGAAAGGGAATTAAAGTTGTAGATGGAAGTAAGGTTGATAATCAGCTGACCTTAAAATAGGGAGATTATTCTGGATTGTCCAGATGGGCCTAAAGCAATCACGGGAGTCCTTAAAAGTGGAAGAGCGAGGCAGAAGAGATTAGAGGGATACAATGTTGAGAAGGACTCAATCCACCATTGCTGACCTTAAAAACGGAGGGAGAGACCACAGCCAAGGAATGCAGGCGATCTCTAGAATTTGGAAAAGGCCAGGAAATGCAATCTCCCCTAGAACCTCCAGAAAGGAACACAGACCTGCTGACACCTTGATCCTAGCTCCGTGAGATACGTGACAGACTCCTATCCTACAAAACTGTAAAGTAATATGTTTATGTTGTTTTAAGGTGCCAAGTTTGCGGTCATTTGTCACAGCGGTGACAGGAAACTCATACGACACTCAACAGGTACCCAAGTGCACAGCTTATTTTGTCCCCACACCCACGCAGGAAACGCAAGGCTGCCACAGAATGACACCCGGGGTGTGCATAGGTCACCTTGACACAGAGGCACCACAGCTACAGCTTCCCGACAATCTTTCATATGGGGCCAGTGATACAGGCCCCAAACCTGCACGCCAGCCCCCAGCAGCCCTGGTCCAGGAGCGGTCTCCCAGACCAAGGCCTCACAACAAACGGAACAGGCACAGTACGCCACACTCATTGATCGCTGCAGCCTGCGGAGACACAGGACTGAAGTCCTTCTCACAGGCAGGCTGGGATCAGCCCAGGGCTGAAGTGAACCCTTTCCTCACAGTTATGGTCCCAATGTCATTATATCTACTACATTCTAAACCTGAGCAATCTGTCATTGTTTGAATCTTGGGTACAAGAAGGGCCCCCTCCCCACAGACATCAAAGGCCAAAGACTTGCTTTCCCTGGACACAGGCAGCTTGGAAGGACACGGCCGTGTTTCAGTGCTCACTAATTCAGTGTTCCATGTTACTTTATGGAACATCCCTACCACACGTAATGAGAATCAGCTGTGTTTACATCACCACGAATTGGGACTTCCCTGGTGGCGCAGTGAATAAGACTCCGTGCTCCCAATGCAGGGGGCTCGGGTTCAATCCCTGGTCAGGGAACTAAATCCCACAGGCATGAGGCAACTGAGGAGCCAGCGAGCTGCAACTAAGACTCGGTGCAACCACATAAATAAATAATGAGGGAAGGATTTAAAAAATAAATAAATCACCAAGAACTATGCAGGAATAGAGCTAGAAAGAATGACAGGCATTCTGAAGATACATTTTTGTCAAGAAAGAAGAGTGACACACGTACCTGGAGATGAGCACAACACAGAGTAGCAGGTGGTAAAGTAGGATGCAATGACATGCAAAGCTGGAGGACTGCAGGAGGGAGGAAGAAAATTCTGGAAGAATCAGTGAGCAATTTAACATAAGGAATGGGCTCATATCAGAAATGGGAGACATCAGGGGCAGGTTTGTGACAGAAATTTTTTTTTTCTTGGTTGTTGACTAGCTCTAAACCTCCCCATGTCTGCAGTCACCCTTCCTCCTATCTGTTTGGGAGCCTGGCTTCTCTACCCTCCACACAAGGACAGTAGCAGGCCAACCCTCTTCTCAACCTCCACGCTGGGAAGAAGAAAAGATCAGCTGGCTGAGTACGGAAGCATAATTCTATCTTATGACTCAATATGTCACAAAATAGAATCCATTTTCTTTTGCTACTTCTATATAAACATCTCTATTATGTCCATAGAAGACAAAGGTTACCTTGTGAGAGAAATTATTCATGAGGGAAGAAATTAGAATTTTGAACAACCCTTTTAGGTGACCTATACAGACGTATGAAAATAGGACTTCAATCTATACTAGACGACGAATCCAAAAAGATGAAAACATAATGAAATTGCAGTAGCACTCCTCAATTTAATTTAACCTTTGAGGGGCCTGGTCAATGGTCTCTTAAAATTAATTTCACCCAGTGATTCTCCAGGGAACAGAGAGAAAGAACTTATATTTAAATACATGCATGCACATTTATAAACATAGTTTATAAATGTTTATAAATGTAGTTTATTTGCCTTTATGTTTTTTCTCCCAACAAAGAATTCTAGATTGCTTATTAAGGCTTCTCAGCTTAAAAAAAAAAATCTCTGGAAAAGAGGCTTCATTCTGAAAAACTCCAGGATTAGTGTTCAATCCTGAAGTATTTCTGAAAAAACTTTCACCAAAAAATGTAAATTTCACACTGCCCTCATTATTAAGCCAACTTGTAATAGGTTTTTCCTAGGGTTTTAGCACTTACGAGATTCCTGGTTAAAAATTCACCAAAAGTTTAATATCCAACAGTAAGTTCAAAGAAATACTCAGACTTCCTTTTCTAAACTTTTGAGTTGGTCATTTAATTCCTGTAAAAAATATTAAAGTAGAAATCAATAATCTACCAATTTGACAAGGTTCTTCCACCTGTAGGAACAAGATAAACTTAATAAATTGTCGGCACTAACCAGAAAAGACTGACTATATAATTTACCCAAAGTTTAATGGAACAGCTGAATCAGGGGACGCTGTGGAGAGGTGTTTCATGGGAGAAAAAAAATGAGCTAATTTATATAAGAATTATTAAAGCCATACTTGGAGCTGCTGCTCGATTAAGTTTAAGAAGGAGTAATACTACTGCCAAGGGCTGGCATTTAGGAGCAGGAAGCAGCATTATAAATTGGATCCAACTTTCTGGAAGGCAATTTGGCTATATATATATATATATATATATATCAAAAGCCATAATAACACATGACCTCATTGAACAGGACTTCTGTTTCTTGGAATTTATCTTAAGAAAATAAAGGAAGGATGTAATAAAATTACACTATTCCTTTTACTTTATTATTTTAAATAAATAATTTTATTATTGCACAACATGGATTACTCTGTTGTTTAAAACTAGAGAAAACTAGAAACGATGAAAATGCTTACCAATTAAGAATTGTTTAAATAAATGGTCTTTCTTCTCCTACCCTCGCCCCCTCCAGTCTATTTCCAACACAGCAGCGAGCATCACCTTATAATTAAAATGCAATGACTTGAATGTTAACTCGCCTTATTGTGGTGATCATTTCACACTATATACAAATATTGAATCATTATGTTGTACATGTGAAACTAATATAATGTTATATGTCAATTATACCTCAACAACAATAACAACAACATTTTAAGGCAATGACGATGGCCATGTCACTCCTGTGCTCAAAACACTCCAGTGGTTCCCCTCAATCAGGGTCAAAGCCAAATCTGTATCATGCTCTATGCACATTTTGCACAGTCTAGAGTTGCCATTTAAGTGCCTCTTCCTTGAGCAAGTGTATGTGCCCCAAATAACCTTTCATCTTCACTTTAGACACAGAAGAGCCTAGGATCTTAGCTCCCTTGTGAAGGACATTCCATTTGATATTTGCCTTGACACCGTCCTACATACATTTTTTTAAAAGTTTTCTCCAAAATTGTAATTAAATTAGAGATACTGAGCAGAAAGCTGTTTTTCCCATACATTTTTTTAAAAGTTTTCTCCAAAATTGTAATTAAATTAGAGATACTGAGCAGAAAGCTGTTTTTCCCAATCACCACCAAGTGACTATCATCTCTCATCTGGACTACTGCAAAGCTGCCCACCCTAATTATTCTTCCTACTTAATTTATTCTCCACACTACATTTCTTTTTTTCAAAAATATGGTCACAATTTCCCTCAAGCTTAAAATGCCTTCCCATTTCTCTGCAAATGAAGATCCAAATTCCTGATGGTCAAGGTTCTGAAACAGTGCTATACAACAGAAACATATTGGGAACCATGTATTGAATTTTAAATTTCATAGTAGCCATATTTTTTCAAAAACTTTCAAAATGGTAAAAATAATTTTAATACTATATTTAATTTTAGTCAATCTATCCAAAATTTGGTCATCTCAATATGGAATCAATAATTCAAGTAGATCTTAAATGTTATCACTACAAAAACTACACAGCTATGTGAGGTGACTGATGTGTTAATGAACCCTACTGTGGTAATCATTTTACAATATATATACAGTGCGTCTCTCAAACTGGACAAGCCACATTTCACATGATCCACAGCCCCGTGTGGCTAGGGGCTGCCCTATTGGACGATGCAGCTCTGCAACAGGGATCCCCAACTGCCAGGCTGCAGACTGGCACAGCAGGAGGTGAGCGGCAGGCGAGCAAACGAAGCTTTATCTGCCGCTCCCCATCACTCCCCATCGCTCACACTACCAGCTGAACCACCCCCCGCCCACCCCACCCCCGCCAATGGCAAAGGTGTCTTCCATGAAACTGGTCCCTGGTGCCAAAACGGTTGGGGACAGCTGCTCTACAAGGTCAGGACTATGCCCACCTCTTCAGCCTTCTCAGGCTATAGACCTATTTAACCTTCAGGTACTCAAAACTCCAATTCTTTGAACTCTCCTAGTCCTTTATACATGTTGAGTTTTCATACAACAAATGATTTGAAAGAAGACAACCAAATTTTTTAATGGACAAAAGATTTGAACGAGGACTCCCCTGGTGGCACAGTAGTTAAGAATCCGCCTGCCGACGCAGGGGACATGGGTTCGAGCCCTGGTCCAGGAAGATCTCACATGCCATGGAGCATCTAAGCCCGTGCGCCACAACTACTGAGCCTGCGCTCTAGAGCCCGCAAGCCACAACTACTGAGCCTGAGCCCTAGAGCCCGCGTGCTGCAACTACTGAGCCCACGTGCCTAGAGCCCATGCTCCGCAAGAGAAGCCACCACAGTAAGAAGCCCGTGCACTGCAACAAAGAGTAGCCCCCACTCGCCTCAACTAGAGAAACCCCACGTGCAGCAAAGAAGACCCAATATAGCCAAAAACTAAAACTTAAAAAAAATAAAAATAAAAGTAGGAGATTCAAGATGGTGGAGGAGTAGGTGGACGTGTTCATCTCTCTTCAAGGATACATCAGGAATACATCTATAGATGCAACAGTTCTCACAGAACACCGGCTGAAAACTAGCAGAAGACCTTGGACACCGGAAAGGACTAGAAAGATCCCTGCATAACTGGGTAGAATGGAAAAAAGGGAGGAGGAGGAGGGGAAGCGGGATGGGACCTGCACCCTGGGGCGGGGGAGCTGAAGCAGAGGAGAGATTCCCAAATTCGGGAAAACCCCTCTCCTACAGGGAAATCAACTGGGACAGAAGGGAAGCATCTGAGGCTGTGAGAAGAGGGTGACGCGGCTGATCTGTGGCAGATGGGACAGAGTGAGAAACACACAGATGGTCCATACCACAGCCCTCCGTGTCCCGGACTGGGATGTGTGTTCACAGGCGTGCAAGGGGGCAGCGAGCTGGCGTGTGGGGATTGGAGAACAGGACCGGAGAGAGAACTGCTGTTGGCTGTGGGAAGATGGACTGAGGGGATGGGAGGGAATGCCTACAGAGGAAGACAGGACTGCCATGGAAGCAGGGCACTACTGCTGAGTCACACGCAAGGGGGGGAGCCACTACTGTAACCGCTCTCTCCCCACACGCCAGCGCCTGCCGATGACAATAAAAGAAGCCCACTCAGGGCTGGCTCTTAAGCGCCGGCTGCCGAGCAATAAAAAAGCCCCCTCAGAGCTGGCCCTCATGCACCAGGTGCAGGGCAATAAAAAAAAAAAAAAAAAAGTCTGGCCAGGGCTGCCCCTCACGCGACTTACACCAGGCACCAGAAAAGGCCCTCACTGGACATATCTCTTGCGCCTGTGGCCGTTGGCTTCCCTGTGCATTTGGTGTCGCTGGGCCTCCCATGATCCAAGCAGTCACACCATCTCTGCAGCCTGTCCTCACAAGGGCAGACCCAGAAGCTCCAAGGCAGCCCCAGGACCAGACTCTTCTGGGTGGACCACACGCAGAGGTGGGGATAAAACCAAAGCTGAACCCCAGGGATGGGGTGACTAAAGAAGAATATCAAAAATCTTTCCATCAGCTGTACGAGTTACAGATTGAATCCCCGTCATCAGCTAGGTAGACTCTGCATCCATGAAATATCTGAGTAGGTAATGAGCGTTCCTGCAAATGAAAACGGCCTAGCTCTGGCAGCTGTGGACTTTGGGGGCAAGCACATGCAGAAACTGGGCCATATCAGAGTCTGAGTGGTGCCCACAGGGCCCACAGCAGGTCCAGAGACCAGCCCAGAGGCAGAGGAGAGCCTTTTGGGGAGGCAGAGGTAGGCTGTGGCTCATGGTGTGTGCAAGGACACTTACAGCAGAGACTCCAGGGAAACATAGTTATTACTATTAATTTTCCTACGTTTTGATTCATTCTGTTGTTGAATTTGGCTTTTTCTTTGGTTTTGGTTTTGTGTTTTTGTCAGCTTTCTTTTTAACTGTTTGATTTTGTTCTTGGGTTCTTTTGTTTGTCGGGTTGTTCTCTTGCTTTTTGATTTATTTGGTTCTGTTTCGGTTTCTTTTGTGTGTGTGTGTTTCCTTGTTTCCATCTGTTTGATTTTACTTTTCACCATTTGTCTGGGATTTTGTTAGTCTTCTTTTTTTTTTTTTAATCCCCTTTATTGCCAGGATGAGTGAATTGTGGGGTCTTGGTCCCTTGACCAGAAGTCAGGCCTGAGGCTCTGGGGTGGGAGCACCGAGTCCAGGATGCTGGACACTAGAGAATTCCCGGCCCAGGGAAGATTAACTGCCGAAAGCTCTCACGCAGGCCTCTATCTAAATCCAAGAGCCGGCTCCACCCAACTGCCAGCAGCTCCCAGTGCTGGACGCCTCACACCAAACAACAAACAAGACAGGAACACAAACCCACCCATCAGCACACAGACTACCTAAAGTCATACTAAGCTCACAGACACCCCAAAACACACCACCTGACATGGCCCTGCTCCTCAGAGGGAAAAGACTCAGCTCCACCCACCGGAACGCAGGCACCAGTCCCTCCCATCAGGAAGCCTATGCAAGCCACTGAAGCAACCTCACCACCGGGGCAGAGAAAAGAAGCAAGAGGAACTATGACCCTGCAGCCTGGGGAAAGGAGACCTCAAATACTGTAAATTAGACAAAATGAGAAGACAGAGAAATATCTTGCAGGCAAGGGGCAAGATAAAAACTCATAAGACGAAATAAATGAAGAGGAAATAGGCAAATTACCTGAAAAAGAATTCAGAGTAATGATAGTAAAGGTGATCCAAAATCTATGAAACAGAACAGAGAAAATACAAGAAACGTTTAACAAGGACCTAGAAGAACTAAAGAGCAAACAAACAATGATGAACAACACAATAACTGAAATTAAAAATACTGTAGAAGGAATCAACAGCAGAATAACTGAGGCAGAAGAACAGATAAGTGAGCTGGAAGATAGCATGATGGAAATAACTACCACAGAGCAGAATAAAGAAAAAAGAATGAAAAGAACTGAGGACAGTCTCAGAGAACTCTGGGACAACATTCAACGCACCAACGTTCGAATTATAGGGGTCCCAGAAGAAGAAGACAAAAACAAAGGTTCTGAGAAAATATTTGAAGAGATTATAGTTGAAAACTTCCCCAACATGGGAAAGGAAATAGTCAATCAAGTCCAGGAAGCACAGAGAGTCCCCTACGGGATAAACCCAAGGAGAAACATGCCGAGACACACAGTAATCAAACTAACAAAAATTAAACACAAAGAAAAAACATTAAAAGCAGCAAGGGAAAAACAACAAATAACATATAAGGGAACTCCCATAAGGTTAACGGCTGATCTTTCAGCAGAAACTCTACAGGCCAGAAGGGAGTGGCAAGATATATTTCAAGTGATGAAAGGGAAAAACCTACAACCAAGATTACTCTACCCAGCAAGGATCTCATTCAGATTCAACTGAGAAATCAAAAGCTTTAGAGACAAGCAAAAGCTAAGAGAATTCAGCAACGCCAAACCAGCTTTACAACAAATGCTAAAGAAACTTCTCTAGACAGGAAACACAAGAGAAGGAAAAGACCTACAATAACAAACCCAAAACAATTAAGAAAATGGAAAGAGGAACATACATATCCATAATTACCTTAAATGTAAATGGATTAAATGCCCCAACCAAAAGACACAGACTGGCTGAATGGATACAAAAACAAGACCCATATATATGCTTGCTGTCTACAAGAGACCCACTTCAGACCTAGGGACACATACAGACTGAAAGTGAGGGGATGGAAAAAAGATATTACATACAAACGGAAATCAAAAGACAGCTGGAGTAGCAATTCTCTTATCAGGCAAAATAGACTTTAAAATAAAGACTATTACAAGAGACAAGGAAGGATACTATATAATGATCAAGGGATCAATCCAAGAAGAAGATATAACAATTGTAAATATCTATGCACTCAACATAGAAACACCTCAATCCATAAGACAAATGCTAACATCCATCAAAGGGGAAATCGACAGTAACACAATAATAGTAGGGGACTTTAACACCCCACATACACCAATGGACAGATCATCCAAAATGAAAATAAGGAAACACAAGCTTTAAATGACACATTAGACCAGATGGACTTAACTGACACTTATAGGGCATTCCATCCAAAAACAACAGGATACACTTACTTCTCAAATGCACATGGAACATTATCCAGGATATATCACATCTATGGTCGCAAATCAAGCCTCGCTAAATTTAAGAAAATTGAAATTGTATCAAGCATCTCTTCCAACCACAACACTGAGACTAGATATCAGTTACAGGAAAAAAACTAAAAACAAAATACAAACACGTGGAGGCTAAACAATACGATACTAAACAACCAATAGATCATTGAAGAAATCAAAGAGGAAATCAAAAAATACCTAGAAACAAATGACAATGAAAACACGACGACCCAAAACCTATGGGATGCAGCAAAAGCAGTACTAAAAGGGAAGTATATAGCAAAACGATCCTACCTCAAGAAGGAAGAAAAATCTCAAACAACCTAACCTTACACCTAAAGCAATTAGAGAAAGGAGAACAAAACAACCCCCCAAAGTTAGCAGAAGGAAAGAAATCATACAGATGAGATCAGAAATAAATGAAAAAGAAATGAAGAAAACAATAGCAAAGATCAATAACACTAAAAGCTGGTTCTTGGAGAAGATAAACAAAACTGATAAACCATTAGCCAGACTCACCAGGAAAAAAAGGGCGAACACTCAAATCAACAGAATTAGAAATGAAAAGCGAGACGTAACAACTGACACTGCAGAAATACAAAGAATCATGAGAGACTACTACAAGCAACTACATGCCAATAAAATGGACACCGTGGAAGAAATGAACAAATTCTTAGAAAAGTACAACTTTCCAAGACTGAACCAGAAAGAAATAGAAAACATGAATAGACCAATCACAAGCACTGAAATTGAAACTGTGATTAAAAATCTTCCAAAAAAAAAAAGAGCCCAGGGCCAGATGGCTTCACAGGCGAATTCTCTCAAACATTTAGAGAAGAGCTAACACCTATCCTTCTCAAACTCTTCCAAAATATAGTAGAAGGAGGAACACTCCTAAACTCATTCTATGAGGCCACCATCACCCTGATACCAAAACCAGTAAATGATATCACAAAAAAAGAAAATTGCAGGCCAACATCACTGATAAACATAGATGCAAAAATCCTCAACAAAATACTAGCAAACAGAATCCAACAGCACATTAAACGGATCATACACCATGATCAAGTGGGGTTGATCCAGTTATGCAAGGATTCTTCAGGATATGCAAGTCAATCAATGGGATACACCATATTAACAAACTGAAGGAGAAAAACCATATGATCATCTCAATCGATGCAGAGAAAGCTTTCGACAAAATTCAACACCCATTTATGAGAAAAACCCTGCAGAAAGTAGGCATAGAGGGAACTTTCCTCAACATAATAAAGGCCATATATGACAAACATACAGCCAACATCGTCCTCAGTGGTGAAAAACTGAAAACATTTCCACTAAGATCAGGAACAAGGCAAGGGTGCCCACTCTCACCACTATTATTCAACATAGTTTTGGAAGTTTTAGGCACAGCAATCAGAGAAGAAAGAGAAATAATAGGAATCCAAATCAGAAAAGAAGAAGTAAAGCTGTCACTGTTTGCAGATGACATGATACTATACATAGAGAATCCTAAAGATGCCACCAGAAAACTACTAGAGCTAATCAATGAATTTGGTAAGGTAGCAGGATACAAAATTAATGCACAGAAATCTCTGGCATTCCTATACACTAATGATGAAACATCTGAAAGTGAAATCAAGAAAACACTCCCATTTACCACTGCAACAAAAAGAATAAAATATATAGGAATAAACCTACATAAGGAGACAAAAGACCTGTATGCAGAAAACTACAAGACACTGATGAAAGAAATTAAAGATGATACAAAAAGATGGAGAGATATACCATGTTCTTGGATTGGAAGAATCAACACTGTGAAAATGACTATATTACCCAAAGCAATCTACAGATTCAATGAAATCCCTATCAAACTACCACTGGCAGTTTTCACAGAACTAGAACAAAAAATTTCACAATTTGTATGGAAACACAAAAGACCCCGAATAGCCAAAGCAATCCTGAGAAAGAAAAATGGAGCTGGAGGAATCAGGCTCCCTGACTTCAGACTCTACTACAAAGCTACAGTAATCAAGACAGTATGATACTGGCACAAAAACAGAAAGATAGATCAATGGAACAGGATAGGATAGAAAGCCCAGAGATAAACCCACGCACATATGGTCACCTTATCTTTGATAAAGGAGGCAAGAATATACAGTGGGGAAAAGACAGCCTCTTCAATAAGTGGTGCTGGGCAAACTGGACAGCTACATGAAAAAGTATGAGACTAGATCACTCCCTAACACCATACACAAAAATAAACTCAAAATGGATTAAAGACCTCAATGTAAGACCGGACACTATCAAACTCTTAGAGGAAACATAGGCAGAACACCCTATGACGTAAATCACAGCAAGATCCTCTTTGACCCATGTCCTAGCGAAATGGAAATAAAAACAAAAATAAACAAATGGGACCTAATGAAACTTCAAAGCTTTTGCACAGCAAAGGAAACCATAAACAAGACCAAAAGACAACCCTCAGAATGGGAGAACATATTTGAAAATGAAGCAACTGACAAAGGATTAATCTCCAAAATTTACAAGCAGCTCATGCAGCTCAATATCAAAAAAACAAACAACCCAATCCAAAAATGGGCAGAAGACCTAAACAGACATTTCTCCAAAGGAGATATACAGATTGCCAACAAACACATGAAAGGATGCTCAACATCACTAATCATCAGAGAAATGCAAATCAAAACTACAATGAGATATCACCTCACACTGGTCAGAATGGCCATCATCAAAAAATCTACAAACAATAAATGCTGGAGAGGGTGTGGAGAAAAGGGAACAGTCTTGCACTGTTGGTGGGAATGTAAATTAATACATCCACTATGGAGAACAGTATGGAGGTTCCTTAAAAGACTAAAAATAGAACTACCATACGACCCAGCAATCCCACTACTGGGCATATACCTTGAGAATACCATAATTCAAAAAGAGTCATGTACCACAATGTTCACTGCAGCTCTATTTGCAATAACCAGGATCTGGAAGCAACCTAAGTGTCCATCGACAGATGAATGGATAAAGAAGATGTGGCACATATATACAATGGAATATTACTCAGCCATTAAAAGAAACGAAACTGAGTTATTTGTAGTGAGGTGGATGGACCTAGAGTCTGTCATACAGAGTGAAGTAAGTCAGAAAGAGAAAAACAAATATCGTATGCTAACACATATATATGGAATCTACGGAAAGAAAAAAGTCATGAAGAACCTAGGTGCAAGATGGGAATAAAGACACAGACCTACTAGAGAATGGACTTGAGGATATGGGGTGGGGGAAGGGTAAGCTGGGACGAAGTGAGAGAGTGGCATGGACATATATACACTACCAAACGTAAGGTAGATAGCTAGTGGGAAGCAGCCGCATAGCACAGGGAGATCAGCTTGGTGCTTTGTGACCACCTACAGGGGTGGGATAGGGAGGGTGGGAGGGAGGGAGACGCAAGAGGGAAGAGATATGGGAACATATGTATATGTATAACTGATTCACTTTGTTATAAAGCAGAAACTAACACACCATTGTAAAGCAATTATACTCCAATAAAGATGTTAAAAAAAAAAGACCACAAAAAAACCCCCACCAAAATGAGATACCACTTCACATCTACTAGAATGATTATAATTAAAAAGCGGAGGGTGGGAGGGAGGTACAAGAGGGAGGGGATATATGTATTCATATAGCTGATTCACTTCACTATACAGCAGAAACACAACATTGTAAAGCAATTATACTCCAAAAAAAAAAAAAAAGACAATAACAAGCATAGATGAGCATGTGACGAAACTGGAACTCTCATATATCGCTGGTAGGATTGTAAAATTGTTCACCATTTTACAATGGAAAACAGTCTGACAGTTTCTTAAAATGTTGAACATAGTCACCATAAGACCACACAATTCCACTTCTAGGTATCTACCCAAGAGAAATGAATGAAGACATATGTCTACACAAGACAGATGTCCACACAAGACTTACAGAAGCAACCCAAATGTCCATCAACTGGTGAAAGGATAAAATGTGGTCTAACCATACAATGCAATACCATTCAGCAATAAAAAGAACAGAGTACTGATCCATGCTAAAACATGGATGAACCTCAAAAACATCATGCTAAGTGAAAAAAAGCCAGATACAGAAGGACACATAATGTATAATTCCATTTTTATGACATGTCTAGAAAAGGAAGATCTATGGAGACAGAAAGTAAATAAGTGGTTGCCTAGAGTGGGGCATGTGGATGGAGGATGGCTGCAAATGGGCACAGGGACCTTTTGGGAGTAATGGAAACGTTCTAAAATTGGGTCGTGGTGATGGTGACACAACTGTATAAAATTACTACAAATTACTGAATTGTACACTTTAGTGAATTTTATGGCATAAAACACGTATCTCAATAAAGTTATTTTTAAGAAAAATGAAATATTCACAAGAATTAAAAAATAAAGTTGAGGGGGCTTCCCTGGTGGCACAGTGGTTGAGAGTCCGCCTGCCGATGCAGGGGATGCAGGTTCGTTCCCCTGTCTGGGAAGATCCCACATGCCGCGGAGCGGCTGGGCCCGTGAGCCATGGCCGCTGACCCTGCGCGTCCGGAGCCTATGCTCCGCAGCGGGAGAGGCCGCAGCGGTGAGAGGCCCGCGTACCGCAAAAAAAAAAAAAAAGTTGAGGCAGTGCGCTCGGCGGTCCCGTGGATCTGTCTCTTGCTTCCACAGTGTTTGGACAGAACAGACCCAGACACAGCCCTTCCTCCAGCCCCCGACCACCCTCCAACCTTTTTTTCCAGTCGTAACCTTCAGACCCGATCACTCAGCTATCCTTGGCCTCCGGACCAGCCAACACCATTTTCTGAGCTCAGCTCCTTATTATCCATCAACCATGAGCTCCCAAATTGATCAGAATGATTCCATCCAGGTGGAGGCCACCATCAACCGCCTGGTCAACATGCATCTACGGGCCTCCTGCACCCACCTCTCTGGGCTCCTATTTCCACCGCAGTGATGTGGTTCTGGAAGGCCTGGGCCACTTTTTCTGCGAATTTGAGACAGGCTGGGACCCGGGCTCTGGGACCCTTTGCTGCAATACTGGCACCTGGACAAACGTCTCCTCGAGCAACAAAATACAAAGAAACTACAAGGAACTAAAAATAACCACGTGCGTGTGCAGTTGGGACAAGTTATGAACAATAAGATATAATACGACCAAAACCCAACTGCCACTTCTAAAGAGCTGGGAGCAAAAGCAGGGTGTTGGGTGAGCCATGGCCACTGAGCCTGCGCGTCCGGAGCCTGTGCTCCGCAACGGGAGAGGCCACAGCAGTGAGAGGCCCGCGTACGGGGGGGGGGGGGGGGGGGGGGGGGGGGGGGGCGGGGGGGGGTGTTGGAAAGCAGGGTGTTGGGAGCAAAAGCAGGGTACTGTGCACGATCCCTGCACACGGCACCACCAACTGGTGGGCATATCACCTCAGCCGCCCCTACGGCCGGACCGCTGGACCCGCCCCTACCCTCACTCCATTTAAGGCTCCCCCTCAGGGAGGGGGAGCGACCAGGATAGCCTGTTACCAGTTTTCCCTCCCCTCGCGCTGCAGCACAAATACCAATAAAGCCTTGCCTGAATTTCTTGTCTGGCCTCTTAACAACTTCTATTGATTAAAAAGTCTGAGGGTCTTCCCTGGTGGCGCAGTGGTTGAGAGTCCGCCTGCCGATGCAGGGGACGCGGGTTCGTGCCCCGGTCCGGGAGGATCCCACATGCCGCGGAGCGGCTGGGCCCGTGAGCCATGGCCGCTGAGCCTGCGCGTCCGGAGCCTGTGCTCCGCAACGGGAGAGGCCACAACAGTGAGAGGCCCGCGTACCGCAAAAAAAAAAAAAAAGTCTGAGAACCCAGGTCGGTAACAAATTAGCCAAGGAGAAGCATGAGAGCCCCCAGCATCTCTTGAAGATGCAAAACCAGCCCTCCAGTCGTGCCCTCTTCCAGGACGCGCAGAAGCCGTCCCAAAAGGAGTGGAATAAAACCCAGGACGCTATGGAAGCCGCCATTCTCATGGAGAAGAACCTGAACCAGCCCTTTTGGATCTGCATGCCCTGGGTTGTGCCCGCACAGACCCCCACCTCTGTGACTTCCTGGAGAGCCACTTCCTAGATGAGCAGGTGAAACTCATCCAGAAGATGGCAACCACCTGACCAACCTCCTCAGGCCGGCTGGTCCCCAGGCGGGCCTGGGAGAGTCCCTCGTCGAAAGGCTCGCTCTCCAGCACGAGTAGGAGCGTCCAGAGGCCAGCGGTTTTGAGGAGCCCCTCTGGCGTCAGGGTGTCTGCCTGAAGCCCCGCTCTGCAGCCACTAGGCAGCTTGTTAACTACTCTGGAGCCCTATTGTTTTATGGAAACAATAAAGCTTTTTGCAGCAAAACGAAAAACAACTTGAATGTTTACATCGTGCTGTAAATGTTTCAAACCTTTTATATTCCCAGCCTCCTCCCACCAGATGGTTAAGTTCCACGCAGGGCCTCAGACAGCTCTTGAATATATTGTGGATAAACTGCTTGGGCAATTTCAAGAAAATCACAGACACTTAAAAGTTTTTAAAAATCCTACTCAGCAATAAAACACACTCAACAACATGGATGAACATTATGAAAGAAGCCAGCAACCACTGAGTACATACTATTTGATTCCATTTATAAAGTTCTAGAAGAGCTAAAACTAGAAATCTGAACAGTGGTTTCCTGGGGCAGTGGGGGGCAGGCATTGAGGGGGGAGGGGTACAAGGGAACTGTCACAGGTGATGGAAATGTCCTATACGCTAACCGGAATGGCAGTTATACAGGTGTACATTTGTCAAAATTCATCAAACTGTAGACTTAAAATCAGTGCATGTTGTATACAGATTATATCTCAATTTAGAAATGTGAATACCTCTGGTAAAAAATAAAATTAAAAAAATTATTTAATAAAGAAAGCCTCCTAGTTCTTTAGCAGGAAACGCAAGGCTTTCCATGGTCTGGTCCCTGCGTGCCACTCCAAACTCACTTCCAGAAACTTGCCCCACTGCCCTCCCCAAACTGCTCCCCTAAGCCCATCCCCACAAACCCTGGGCTCCAGTCTTACTGAACTACTGGCATTTCCCCAAATATACCGTGTCCATCCATGCCTCTGTGCCCTTCCTTCCTGAAACTCCTTCCCCCTCCCTGAACCTCCTTCCCCCTTCCTGACAGCTGGGCACCTACTGACTTTGCAAAACTTCGGAAAGTTGAGTTGCCAATGGGCACTAGAGATCTTTTTGGGTGATGGAGCCATTCTAAAACTGGGTTGTGGTGATAACTGCACAACTCTGTAAACTGACTGACATTCATTGAATTACACACTTAAAACAAGAGGCTTTTATAGTATGGTAGATAAACCCCAATCAAGTTATTAAAAAAAAAAATTTCACAACATACGTAAATCAAACCACCACGCTGTATGCTTTTAAACTTGAAGTGGTGTCTGTATGTCAATTTCTCAATACAATCGGAAAAGGAAACAAAAACTTAGCTCAAAGATAACCCCTCTGTGAAGATCTTCCTATCCCCTCCCAAATCCCCAAACCAAACACCTGTTTTCTCTGTCACAGCCCGCTGTACTCTGTACCTACTCCTGTTAAAGGCCTCCACGCTTCAGTGCACGTTTTTCTCTAAATGTCTTTCTCTCCTCAGACTCCGAAGTCCCTGCGGGCGCTGCCTTAACCAAGCCTTTGCCACCCATGCCTAACACCACACCGGGCACCTAAAGCAACTTAATTGCTGCGTATTGGATAAACGTGTTGCCTTTTAACTTCATAATTCCTTGTACTACTGCAAAATTAAGCCTAAGAGTTGGGTCCTGGTTAAAACTGGATGTTTACTTATTTTGACAGGTGTGGCTTTGGCTCTCTCGAACTCAGGAGTGTTGCTGGTGGAAACACAACAAAGCATTCCCACAGCGTGCTTAGCTGTGATTCTTGCCCTTGGATTTGCACTTCACCCCATCTGGACTCCCCCTACCCCTACCTGCACTCAAAATACCCAGTTCATTTACATGGACTTAAAAGCCTGTCAGGAACAGAATTTGGAGAACACCATCCAGTCGCACCAACTTGAATTCGTTGGCCCCCAGTTTGGTTAGCAGTAGCCCTGCAGGCTTCAGAGTGTCTCAGAAACCATACTGTGTTCTGATTCTTAGCTTTCTTGTCCTAATGAGGTCATCCTAATTTCACTGAAAACCCTTGAAAGGAGTATTGGCCCCAAGTCTTCCCCAGGCAGCAGGCACTGTTTCTGGATCATGTGAGATATTACAGGCAAGCGAGGAGAGCACTGGATTTGAGGTCAATGGCCCTGAGCACAAGCCCAGCCCCACTCATCGCTACCCATGTGACCCAAGGGAGCCGCTGAACCGTTCTAAGGTGTGGCTTCTGCTGCTGCAAAAGCGGGTTTAATAACAACTGCCCGTTTCAACTTACCGAGTAACCCTGCACATCAAGAGAGGCAGCGTATGAGAATGTGCTCTTTAGTTAAAAATGCTCTGCGTGTCCAGAGTTGCTAATCACTGCCTTCCTTGCTGGTTTTCTTTTGCACTTTGCCCTAATGGGTCATTAGTCCACTGGGACCTGCAAATTATCCCGCAGTTTCTGTAGAACAAAGAACCACTTGATCCCCTTCAACCCCACTGGAGAAATGTACACGGAGTAAAGTCTGTATAAAGGGCTTCCAAGTGGCTCAAATGATCTTTCTCCAACAACTGATCACAGTAGCTTGATTTAAAATAAAGTGTGTTATTGCTAGGTCAGCACAAAATCTAAGGGATGACATTTCTTCTCATGTTTATACTTTTCCTGTATTTTTTTCCAATTTTCCACAAAGAACAGGTAATTGCTATTACATTTAGGGAAAAGTATTGTTTTTAAAAAAAGAAAAAACTTTAATTCTGATTCTATTTTGGACCAACCATATGTAGCTAATACTTTCAAAATACTTACTTAGTAGGAGTCCCTATTAGAAGAACTTTGTATATATTATCCTCTTGACAACTCTGTGAGGTAGGTGTTGTTACTTCACTCCACTTCACAGATGAGGAAACAGAGGCACAAAGGTGAAGCAATCTACACAGGGTCACACAACTAGTAAACAATGGAACTGGGATTTGAACCCCAGCACTTGGGGGTCGGAGTTCATGCTTTTGACTAGTATTCCAGGGGGAAAGAATGTGAGTGACTGGTATTACCATCTACCGTGGCTCTAAGAGTCCAATTACACAAGCAGGCTCTCTCGGAAGAAATCAGTGGTTTACTAGACTATGGAACGCTGAAGGCAAAAACAATGTCTTATTCATCCGTGTTTCTGAATGTCTTATTCATCTGTGTTCCTATACAGCTTTTGCTGCATAACACACCCCCAAACTTAAGTACTTAAAAACCACAACCATCAGTTTCACTCACAATTCTATGGGTTGGCATTTGGGCCGGGCCTTTCTTTGCTGGTCTTCCGCATGCTTAGCTGAGCCATGTCAATTAACTGCTGCTCTGCTAGACGTCCCTGCTTCTGGAAGTTGGCTGGCTGTCAGATGGGGCAAGAGAAGCCCCCGGTCACAGGTCTCTGATCATCCAGCGGTCTAGCCTAGGCTTCCTCACATGGCAGCGGTGGCAGAGTCCCAAGAGCCTCAAGAGTGGATAAGCCCCAGTGAGCAAGAGCTTTTCAGGTCTCCGCTTACATCACATTTGCTATTGACCTACGGGCCAAAGCAAATCACGCGGCCAAGCCCAGAGTCAGTGGGGGAGGGGGGAGGGGAGGGGCATGGATGCAGAGGGGTACATAACCTGTGGCTATTTATGCAATCTCCCAACATCTCCATAACCAAACACAGAACTTAGTAGAGAGTAGGCACAAAATAAATGCTTATTGAACTGAATGCTATCTCCCCTTCATGAGAAAGCAAAACAAGACCAACCATCTCTTCCCTCTCTACGTGAAGGACGCCATCTTCAGCAAATGGAAAAGGCTGACTGACACCTCCTCACAAAGGGGCACCTCACCCTGGGGGATGGAGCCTACCACTTGATGGTTACCTCCCAACACAGGGTCTTCTCAGCTCTTGGGGTGAGGGGTGTGTTCTTACTGGGGGCTGCTTCCCTAGAGCTCTTAGAATCTCAGGCCTTGCTCTCGTCAATGGTTCCATCAAGCTTCCCAAGGGACCTCCCCTTCTCCCACAGCTTCTGTGAGGTCCCTCAGGGACACCTCTCTAAAGCTGCTCCAATTAGCATTGCTGCTCACCCTCTAGCGGTTCCCTAAAGTTCTGCAATCCTTTGAAGCAAAGTGCTCAAAGCTTTCTACAAGGGCACCAGAAGAAACGATTGTGTGTGTTTCAGGTCAGTACTTTCCAATAGGGGGCAGTATTTCCCCCACGGGATATTTGCCAGTGTCTAGACATTTTTGCTTACCACCACTGGAGGAAGGGTGCTGGCATCTAGTGGGTAGAGGCCAGGGATGCACTTAACATCGTATAATGCACAGGACAGTCCGCACAGCAAAGAATGATCCAGTTCAAAATGTCAACAGCCATGTTTGAGGAACCCTGCCTAAGTTCAGAGGGAGCCCTTCTTCGTCCTAAGGATGCACCCACTGCCCCACCTGGGGTTGTTACATGACTGGATCCATCACCCCCTCTGAGAAGAATCACTCTCTAGGCAATAATGCTAAATTTTCTCTCTGCAACTTAAATCTCAGAAATGGTTCACAGGGCACCCCTTAATTCCCCAGGTTAGACCGACCAACTAAGATGTAACTAAGAGCTTGTTTACATGCAAGATGATCTTATTGTCTCTTCCTATTATCTATGCTCAATCCTACTGATTCTGGGAGCAATTTTCTCAAAAAAAGAGGAGTGCTTAAAGGTTTTTATTGTGAGCCAGTTAATAGCCTCAGGAAAGAGAAATGGCTTCCTATGGAGACGAGCATTGTGGGACTTCTGTGTGAACCACCTAAACCCGTTGATAAAATGCACATGAGTTGCAAGGAATAGACGACAGGCATTCAGTTTTAACAAAATGACACTTGTTCCACGGAGGAAGAGAATTTCTTACTGTCAGAGAGAACACCAAGATCCGGGGGAATAAAGCTACACAGACATTGATTGCTATGGGAGCTCCATGTACAAAAGCGTCAGGAAATGAAAGCCTTGGTTCTAGTAGCCCATGTCACTGTGGCACTGTAGCAATGCTAATTAGAAGAGAGGAGCTGACATTTCCCTAGCACGAAAGATAAACTGAAATTTACCCAGGAAATTTACTTCTGAAGTTTTCACAGAAGAATTCTAAAGGTGCTTTTTATTTTATTTTATTTTTTTTGCGGTACGCGGGCCTCTCACTGTTGTGGCCTCTCCCGTTGCGGAGCACAGGCTCCGGACGCACAGGCTCAGCGGCCATGGCTCACGGGCCCAGCCGCTCCGCGGCATGTGGGATCTTCCCGGACCGGGGCACGAACCCGCGTCCCCTGCACCGGCAGGCGGACTCTCAACCACTGCGCCACCAGGGAAGCCCTAAAGGTGCTTTTTGTTAACCCTGGACTTTATTCCTTGCCTATTCACTTTCTTAGACTCCTGTATGCTAGTAGCTAGGAACATCCTCCTCGCTCATTCCCTGGAGCTCCTCATTCAACAGTGAGGCAGGGACGGGACTGCCCTGGTTGTACAGTGGTTAAGACTCCGCGCTTCCAATGCAGGAGGCGTGGGTTCCATCCCTGGTCAGGGAACTAAGATCCCACATGCCGTGCAGCAAGGCCAATAAATAAATAAATAAAAATTAAAATGTAATATTTTTAAAAATAATTTTTTTTTTTTTTTTTTTTTTTTTTTTTTGCGGTACGCGGGCCTCTCACTGTTGTGGCCTCTCCCGTTGCGGAGCACAGGCTCCGGACGCGCAGGCTCAGCGGCCATGGCTCACGGGCCCAGCCGCTCCGCGGCATGTGGGATCTTCCCGGAGCGGAGCACGAACCCGCGTCCCCTGCACCGGCAGGCGGACTCTCAACCACTGCGCCACCAGGGAAGCCCCCTAAAAATAATTTTTAAAAATTAAAAAAAAGAGTGAGGCAGAGAGTGGAAGAAGGCAGTGAGGGTCCATGGCCCCAGCTACTCTTTGTTTTACTTAAAACCCTTCCTTTCTTCACTTCTTCCCAGGTCCTGAGGCTTCTGAACACCCTCCTCCCCCTGCCCTTCATCTCCATCTCCTCTCTTCTTCCTTCTGTTTCCCTCACCCCCACCTCTGGACCCCAGAGCCCCTGGAGGGCAGATGGGGACTAACAGGAATCCCAGGCATGGGGTAGAGATATGGCCAGTGCTGGGGGGAATGTATATCGCTCCTTCCACACCCCACAGGGTTTGCGGTGTGGCTCAAAATAGGATTCGGAACAAAAGGCCCTCTACGTTGGTCATTCTCCTGATACAAGGCCAGTTCTGGGATCTAGACTCATCCAAGGAAGAGCCAGGAGTCCATCTCCAGCCCCATGCATTGTGAACCCAGCTTCCTATGTGGGCCTCATCCTCCAGCATCCTCTAAGCTAGCTGCTACCTGTGACTGCCTAGACTTCTCCAGGGTAAGCCATGGAGCAGCAGGAAAGTGTGCCCAGGAGTTTCTCAAGCAAAGTTCCCCTTTGGGTTCCTGATTAGGATCCCACTGCTACTGGTTCTTATGCCAAAGTCCTCTCACTTCAGAGCAGAAACTTTAAGGAACTGTGAGGCTGGGCTCCCCATCCAGGCCAGGAACCACTTTCGGCTGAACACCATTAATTTCCACTCTGTCACAGCGGAGTCAGAATCTGTGTCGAGTGGCATTATGGAGTGTAAAGGATAGAGACCGCTGACATGCTGGGACAAAAGGGTGGCCCAAATGTACATTGAAAAAAACATGAGCTTCCGAGTCATAAGGTTCTTTATTAAGTGCCTATTCTGTACTAGACACTGCAGTAAGCACTTTATATATTTCTTCCCACAGGCTGTGTGACTTTGGGCAAGGTGGTTAACTTCTTTGTTTCTGTTTGCATCGTCAGACAGAAATAGCTACCTTGCAGAGTTGTTTTGAGGACTACTTGAAACAGCATGTGGAAAGTTCCTGGCATGTGGTGGCTATCTTAGTCAGCTCAAGCTGCCATAACAAAATACCATGAACTGAGTGGCTTAAATAACAGAAATTTATTTTCTCACAGTTCTGGAAACAGTGAAGTCCAGTCCTGGCTGATTTGGTTCCTGGTGAGAGCTCTCTTCTTGAGTTGTAGGTAGTCAACTCCTCACTATGTCCTCACATGGCCTTTCTTCAGTGCATGTGTGCAGAGAGGGAGAGAGAGCTCTCTCTCTCTCTTTCTTCCTCTTCTTATAAAGCCACTCATCCTATCATGAGGGTCCCACCCTCATAATCTAACGTAACCCTAATCACCTCACAAAGACCCCATCTCTAAATACCATCACTTTGGGGGCTAGGGCTTTAACATATGAATTTTGGGGAGACACAAACATTCAGTACATAACAGTAAGCAGTAGGCATTAAGTAAGTGGTAACTGTTATCACCACTAAATTATTATTAACAAAACAGGTACTGACACTCAGGAAACAGCTACAATAACACAGCTTTGTCTAAAACAAAGGAAATCTGTCTTGCGCACCCACTCACCTGACTTGGTACTGGCAGAAAGTAACGCATCACTTTCTCAGTGCCCTTTCTCAGGATCCCAGTGCTGGAGCAGAGCCAAGCTATTTCTCCTTGCTGAATCTTGAGGTTTCTGGTGACGCAGGGTCCCTCAACACTGGTTGAGCACCATTGATCTGGGCAGGTTGCAGCTGTGCCACGATCATTTCCACCATCTACTGTGCATTAACCGTGATCATTTCCGCCATCTACAGCGCATTCTCTGTGGTCCTCCCACATCTCAAGTGCTATATTCCTACGTGTTCTGCTTTTGTCCAGTTGCGGAACTTGCAATCCTGGTTGCTCTTCCTTATTCTGAGGGTCCACAGCACCCAGGATTAAGCTCCTCCCCTCCTGGTTAATTTCCAAAACACACAAATAGCTCATACAACTCAATTAAAAAAAAGGGCAGAAGACCTAAATAGACTATACAACTCAATTAAAAAAAAAGGGCAGAAGACCTAAATAGACTTTTCTCCAAAAAAGACATACAGATGGCCAACAGGCATGTGAAAAGATGCTCAATATCAGTAATTAGAGAATGCAAAGCAAAACTACAATGAGGTATCACCTCACACCAGTCAGAAGGGCTATCATCAAAAATTCTACAAATAATAAACGCTAGGGAGGGTGTGGAATAAAGGGAACCCTCCTACACTGTTGGTGGGAATGTAAATTGGTGCAAACACTATGGAAAACAGTATGGAGGTTTCTCAAAAAAGTAAAAATAGAACTACCATATGATCCGGCAATTCCATTCCTGGGTATATATCCAGAAAAGATGAAAACTCTAATTTGAAAAGATACACACACCCCAACGTTCATAGCAGCACTATTCACAATAGCCAAGACACGGAGGCAACCTAAGTGTCCATCAACAGAAGAATGGATAAAGAAGATGTGGTGTATATATCCATTGTATATATATACAATGGAACATTACTCAGCCATAAAAAAGAATGAAATACCATCATTTGCAGCAACATGGGATGGACCTAGAGAATGTCATACGAAGTGAAGGAAGTCAGACAAAGACAAATATTATATGATGTCACTTACATGTGGAATCTAAAAAATAATACAAATGAATCTATGTACAAACCAGAAACACATAGAAAACAAACTTATGGTTACCAAAGGGGAAAGGGAGAGGGGGAAGAATAAACTAGGAGTATCCTAATTATTTAACAGATACACACTACTATATATAAAGTAGGTAAGCAAAAAGGATTTACTGTATAGCACAGGGAACAATGGTTAATATCTTGTAATAACCTATAATGGGAAAGGATCTGATTATACTGAATATATATAACTGAATCATTTTGCTGTACACCCGAAACTAACACAATACTGTAAAGCAACTACACCTCAATAAAAAAAAAAGATGTACAAGTGGGGAAGAGCAAAAAACAAAAGCAAAACAAGAAAGAAAGATTCTCCCCTCTTTAAACCTCTAAGTAGAAGTCTCCACCCTCCGCGTCCTCACATTCTTTGATAGTCCAACCCAGTTGTAGGCTGTGTTCAGGGAAGCTTTCACACCTCCCAGTAAATTCTTCCTTTTCCATCCTGAGAAGGGTGAAAAGTATGTTTATTTCTATCTTCGTGAATCTTCAAGCAAATAAGTCAAAAAGTAACTTCTCAATTATTTTCTACATGATTTTCAAAAGGACATTTGCTGATGGAGAGATAAGATGCTACAAAATTTCAACAAATTCAGTTAAAGGGGAACTAAGCATCCTCATTTGTTTTCATGGATATGGAATATGGACTTTCCTAAGTTCTTAGAGGCCATTTAATCAATACTCAGATGAAATATTAAGTTCTCTCTGTCAGTTACACCTTTTACCCCACCAATGCAAGCAGAATGTCTGATGAAAAGAACATCAAGTTAGACCTCAAAAAATCTGGGCTCTGGACGAAACTCAGTCTCTACTGGGGGTTTCAGCTTCCTCAACTTTAAGGTTCCTTTCATCATGAGCGTTCTGCATTGCTTTAAGAAAATTTCCTGAACCCCAAAGTGGTTACATTTAAACATGGCATTCTGTTCTACAGTGAACCCCCTTTCCGAATGTCCACTGTATTTCAAAGAGCAGAGAGAACCATCACTAACCATTTAATCCAGCAAACACTGATAGAGTGCCAACAGAATTCTTTGCACAGGCTCCGGACGCTCAGGCTCAGCGGCCATGGCTCACGGGCCCAGCCGCTCCACGGCATGTGGGATCTTCCCGGATCGGGGCACGAACCCGCATCCCCTGCATCGGCAGGCGGACTCTCAACCACTGCGCCACCAGGGAAGCCCCAAAAGAATTCTTGATAGGTTCAAATATTTCAAAATTCCTTGAGCACCCACTGGCTTGAACCCTTAACCAAGCTTATGTGAAATACACTCCTCTGATTTACCATTGCCTTCTTAGGCATCGGTCTTCTGCTGTTGAACCACAGTGGAAAAGGGATAAAATTTCAATACAGAGAGACTAAAGTTTACTGTCTTTGAGGCAAATATTGCCCCCTGTCTTATCACCCAAACATAATATATAATCTGTGGGCTGAAAAGTGAAAATGGGGCACAAAAGTGAAGGCTATATGGTGGCAATGTGATCTGTGCATTCTGATATAAAGTAGAAGACGGTATCTGGCATAAATCCTCTCGTGCCTCTCCTACAGCGTGCAAGAATCGGGGGAACAGAAGAGTGTGATTCTTCAGACGCCCATTTATCTTATGTGGAAAACGGGTAAAATTGTGGGTCTCAAAAGGAAGTTGTCAAAATGAAAATATATTCAAATCAGAAAGATTTATTGAGCATCTAGCCTGTGTCCCACGCCATGCAGGGCCAAGAGGAAACAGATCGCAGCCTCTGTTCTCCCGACACAAGCAGGACTGAGCAAATCTTTGCAGATGCCATGAAGGATGCATTTGCACCAAAGAATTCATGAAAGTTTTACTGATTGTCTCCAGAGGAAATCAATAAGGAATTTCCATTGCATAGCACACAATATTGTCCTAAAAAATATTGATTTTTTTTCATTCCTATAAATAACTCTTCCCACGTCTCTTCTCTGAGCCATGTAATTCCACGGTCTTCTTCCTCCATCTTGGACACCACAACCCACCCTACTTGTGAGAAGATTTTAGCCCTGTCCCGGCTTCTCTTTTCAGTCTCATGTATCCCACCCAACAGAAGTGGTTTATACTGAGGTAGCAAAACCGAAAGCACTTTAATAAAAAAATCTTCCATTCTCTCCATAACAGCAGGCTGGGGGTGGGTGGGTCTGCAGAGTCGGAGGCACCCCGGATGCCGTACCCTCAGTAATACGGCTTTTCCATGTCTGAGGAATACTACCTGTTGAGTGGGAGTACACAAGACTGGAGAAAGGTGCTGGGACAGCAGAAGAAAGCAGAGGAATGGAGGAAGGGGAGTAGCCTGGAGCCATAAGTGGGGTGGCTGGTAGCATCTGGGCTGAAGCTGGGGAATTGAATGACTGAGAGGACAGACTTGGCAGGAGATATTAATAGAGAGTTTTTGAGACGGAAGTGCGTTGTACAATGTACACAAAGCCCTGGCATAGAGTGTGGACTTTACGCAGAAGGAGGGGCAGTAGAAGTAAGGGCAAGTGCCTAAGTGTGAAGCGTGAGGGCGTACGTACGGGTGGTAGCAGGGAGTATTCTGAAATCAGAATAAAAAATATTCTGTCTAAATTTTTATTGCTTTTTTAACATGGCTAGATAACAATTCGTAAATGTCTCCCACCTTAGAATGACCCTCTCATCCCCCTCTCAATCTTCTTTGCATCTTTCAAGACTCAGATCAATTTCCATTCCGTCCACGAAGCCTCCTCAGATTTTCTGGCCACAGCAACTCTTTCCTTCTCTCAACTTAACACGTACAATTTGCATTGTTGAGCTGCTTTCTTTGGGTTCTCCCTCCCCTGCCATCTGTCCAATTTATTATTATCTAAGTAATCCTTAACCACAGTTTTCATCATCATACCTCTACTCAGAAAACTTCACTGGCTTCTTTCTGCCAACAGGACCTTAGAAATTGAAGGGAATCAGCCACTTATAATCACAAGCAACATATTCCACAGACACAGGCTCAGTACCTCTCATGTGAAAGCATCTTCCCAGGGCTTGAGTGAAAGTGGCAACCTGTCATAATTCATTCCTTTTTCATACTATTTTATAGCCTGTGATCTGGCCTGCTCATCTACATGCCAATTCAATACAGCTTCCAGAAATTCAGAGCCAGAGGGGACAAAACTTAAGGCAATACCTTAGTGGTTTTCAAAGCCTGGCATAACTTAACAATCAAAGACTTATCCACTGTATCATCCCCAGAAACATGCAAATGTTATTAAAAGGATTCTAAACCCCCTTTGGAAGGAATCATTCTGAAACTTCCATTGTTACGCCGTTGTGATGCTATTTAAATAGTCCCAAACCTGTTGCCCAAATCCAGTCACGTGTTCCTCACTAGACAGTTTTCCTAAAAGTTTATCCTAACTTCGGGTGAATGTTCAAAGGGTTGGAACAAAAATTACAACTGATTCAAGCGATGTTTTGAACCCTGGCTGTGCATCAGAATCCCCAGTGCTCCCTCCAGGCCAATTAATTCAGGACCTCTGGGGGTGCGCCGCACATCGGTATTCCGATTCTGATATGTGGTCAGGGTTGGAGCCACTGCATTAAAGGGGCCACCTCTCGCTCTCTCGGCAGAAAAGGGGGCATTCCTAGGTCAGGTGGACGGGCTTCAGAAGCCATGTCAGTGCACCAGTTCTTGAGAAGGTTGGCAAGAGCGAAGAAGGATGCCAGCTTCGGAGAACCCGGGCAGCACGCAGAGGACTGAGGCAGGGACACACCCAAGAGGACCAGGACACCTGGCGGCACAAGAAGGTGGGCAGCCTGGCCACACATGCTGCCCCTTTAAGGAATCAGCCACATTTCTACAGCGAGCTAGATACGCAGAACCTTGCCGGTATTCAGAGCATCACATAGCAGTAAGGAGAACTGGTTAAACTTTCCTACGACACTCTCTTGATTCTAGAGAAAACAAATCTGTATGATCTGTAATTCTGCAGAGAAACCCTGTTGTCCTCTGACTTAATTTGAACGATTATTAAACCACTTCTTAATAGATTCTGAAGACGGAAAAGACAGAACGGCCATATTTTAACACTGATTTTTGTACCAACCACTCCTCACTTTGGGACCAACTCCCAGACTGAATTTTCAGGGAGATTCAGGGTAAAGATCAATGAACAAACACAACCTCAAATGGTAAAATTGGAACTATGTGTCAGGCTCACTTTAGCTCAATACTAGAGATGACATAGAAAGCGAGAGACCAGACATGACGCAGCTCTGGTAATTACAAACAACTGCAATCTTCACATAATATTGTATTTTAATCCTGACAGGGTAACTTTCTCTTTTTTTTGACATTTATTTATCTAATTATCTATTTATCTATGTACCTATCTATCTACCTATCTTTTTTTTTTTTACAACATTTAGATTTTACGGCTTCCAGATATTTCCAAAACTTGAATCCACTTGTTGGCAAAGTACAACAGGGCCTTTACATTCTGGAGAAATATGAATCCTCGGAGTGGCCAGTGCTGCACAGGTGACCATTTCTTCCATAATATATAATAAAAACTAGCTGGGTCATGTAAGTCAGTCTCCTGGGCTCCACGATTAAGAGAGAAAAACAAAACCTCGTGGCCCTCCTTGTCCCTAAGACTTGGGGTCCCAAGACCCTCAATCCCTTATTTCTGTCACACTTGTCCAACCATTCAAGCCACACCCCAAACACCCACCATGCTAGCCTGTCCTCTCCCTCAGGCTGGAGTCCATGTTCATCCCTGGGTCTCCTGCCCTCAAATTCAACTCCATCCTCCCCAAATGGTGAAACGTTCCTGCTCTCTTCTTCTTAGGAGGTCAGCACTGGGAATTTGAAACAGGGGTGTGCCTCCCGCCATGGGACCACTTTGTCACCTCCGCTCTCATTCTCTTACCCACCAGCCTCAGAGAAAACAAGAGATATATGTGTAGATACATGCAAATATATACGTGTGTGTATGTATACTCGTGTGTATGGATGTGTATGTGCATCACTGTGATCAGTGAAAGAAAACAGAGGATCCCCCACACACACCATCTTCCTTATTATCTCAACCCACTCCTAGTGTTCAAAGAGTTCAAAGGAATAAGCATGTGTGCACAGACCAAACAGGACGCCTCGCTCCAGCACCCTGCGTCAGCCAGCCAGCCCACAGTCTGTGAGACCTCAAGACTCCAGAGACCCATAATTCAAACCCTTACAGCCCCAAACACTAGGCTGTCAACTTGCCACTGTATGGAACGTGCAGGACGGCGTATGCGTGAAAGGAGTCCCCAACACGCAAAGCAGGAGGCAAGCCCCTCCCTGCCTCCACGAGCCTTGCCGTGCGAGAGACGGACAATCTGTCCACAGCTTTATCCACACTCTGTGACTCTCCTGCTTAGAATCATAGCATTTCCCAATCCCACTGTAAACTTCTGACAGTGTTACCTTGGAAATGAATGGTGGGATTAAGAGAGTGATGGGGAATGAAAGGTGACTCCAAAGAGAAGCAGGGAAGGTACTTTCCTAGACTCAGAGAAACTTGGGGCTGGAGGCTCTGCTTGGAGTTTTGTGGCTCATAATGACCTCAGATACGTGGCCATCCAACCTATGATCAATACCTTCTGAAGCAGCCCATTCTATTTTCTGACCGTTATAATCATCAGACCCATGAAAGTAAGTGTAGCGACAGTAAGCTCTACAGAGCGTGGATCTTAGGGACTGAACAGCACCCAGCATAGAGCCATCACTTAACAAATACTTGTTAAGTGAAGGAATGCCTTCCAGTGGCTCCCCACAGTGATGGCCTGGCACATATTTTAAGACAACTATTATGTTTACCCCCCCCACACACAACTTTTTTCTTTTCCAAGTTTAACCTCCCTGGGTTCGTTGAGCCATTTCTTATAGGGTACGTCACCAGTCCCCCCTCAACAAAGATGTACTGGATGCCTGCTGTGCAGTCATCACCAGAGAGAGGTGGGACCCTCAAAGAATTCTAGGTGTTATCTACTCCATTCATCAGAAGCCAACCCTCTCATCCCCCCATGCTGTTCTCATTTGTCCATCAGGACACCAGTTAAAGGCTTTGGCAAATGGTCCGCGTAAATCCAGGTGAACTGTGGCTACTATTCTGCCCCAATAAAGCTCTTTGGCTGTTTCAGCCAACAGGAGAAGGAGAAGGAGGAGGGAGAGGAGGAGGAGGAGGGGGAAACGAGGTTAACCTGGCACTACCTTCATGGCTACATGCAGTGGTTCTCAACCTTGGCTTCATGTTGGAATCATTTGGGAAGCCTTGATAAAAGATGGACTCCTGGGACACCATCTCAGAGATTCTGATTGAATTGGTCTGGGATAGAGGCTCAGCACCAGAATTTTTCAAAGCTCCCCCAAGTGCTTCTTTTGTGTACCCAGGCCTGAGGACCACTGCATTTCTGCAAACCCCTGGGGATCAACACATCTCTTTTAAAGAGCTCAAAATCTTTTTCTTAAAAGCCCATTCAAGGAGCCATCTGGCTTTCCACCCATTTTTTAAAATAAAGTTTAGTTGAACCACAAGCACCCTCGTTCATGTGCACACTGACTATGGCTGCTTTCACCCTTCAACAGCAGAGTTGGGTAGTTGTGATGGAGACCATGTGGACGGTAAAACCTAAAATATTTACTATCTGGCCCTTTAGAGGAAAGTTTGCTAGCCTCTAGCTTAAAATCAATGTCAAATTCACCAGTGTATAGTTTGAGGAATTTACAGCTTTTCCCTTGAAAAATCAAGGCACCATTATTTGTCTGTTTTTAATACTGGGCCTTCCCACCTAGTACACTCCAAGACCTGCTACTACTTCCCATAATTAATTCAGAAAAACTGGCAGGATTTTGCCAATATCACCTATCACAACTCTAAATGAGAAGCAATAGGTTTTATTCTGTTGTATGAATGTATGTAGTAGAAAACCTAAGGTTGCTGATGACTGCATTGAATAATTCCCATGAACACAAGGTTATTGACCAGAATGAGTATGCATTTTATAAGTGTTTACATATTTTCTATCTGAGCGGACTGTGTGCAGCCAAGCTTCCTACTCCATTCTCTGAACCTGCAGTCTATTAAAACCTAAGCTTGGGCTCCCCTGGTGGCGCAGTGGTTGAGAGTCCGCCTGCCGATGCAGGGGACACGGGTTCGTTCCCCGGTCCGGGAGGATCCCACGTGCCGCGGAGCAGCTGGGCCCGTAAGCCATGGCCGCTGAGCCTGCGCTCTGCAACGGGAGAGGCCACAGCAGTGAGAGGCCCACGTTCCGCAAAAAACCCCCCAAAAAACCCCTAAGCTTATAATATATGTCCCACACCATATGTGACATACAACGTTTACTATTTAGTATATACCATATACCATAGATACTAGGCAAGATCTATCTACGAGGCAGATAGCCCTGTTGCTGCACGGTCTCTTGGGCATTTTTGGATCCCACCCTGCAGATGTTTCTAAATCTTATGATTAATGATCCATGGGAAATGAGCCCTAAAAATGAACGTGTTTCACTGAAATTTGACGCATGAAGAATATGCAGGAAGCCACTCGTAAGAATATCCACCTCACCCAACTGTCCCTAGATGGTTCCCATATTGCACAATAATCTGAATTTCGATATCATGCAGCACCATCTGCTGGTAGGGCGGCCTGAGCATTTATAAGTAATTATGACACACGCACTTCCGCCCCAGGAGAATTAGAATTAGTGATATTTTCTCTGTCTTTTTTAGAGACTTGTTTTCCATGGTACATTGATAAATCCTAAAAATTGCCACAACCAGAGAAACTGCATTGAGGCCTGGGCCTGCCTCACTCCCAGCTTTGCTGTGATCCTGGGAGCCTGCAGGTTCAGAGGATGCAGCGCTGAGCTGGGCTGCTGGCAGTCCTCAGAAATTAAGTGTGTAATCATGTCTCCCGTGTGAGAGTCACTCTCGTTTCAGTCAATAAGCCTGTGAAGGAAATGGAATCATTAACCGGAATAGTAAAATCTGAGAAAGCACTTTAACGCATTTACTATATGAAATGCTTTCACCGCTGGAAAGCCCTTTGATGGAAGGGTAGAAAATTGCTGAGAATTTACAAAGGCTGAATGATCTTCAGAGCTACTTCTAAGCATTATACCAATTTGATCTGAATCACAAGTAATGAGTGGCTGTACAGTGGGCCCCACACACGAATATACACAATTTATTAACGTGTGTTTTTTTTTTTTTTTTTTTGCAGTACGCAGGCCTCTCACTGTTGTGGCCTCTCCCGTTGCGGAGCACAGGCTCCGGATGCGCAGGCTCAGCAGCCATGGCTCACGGGCCCAGCTGCTCCGCGGCATGTGGGATCTTCCCGGACCGGGGCACGAACCCGTGTCCCCTGCATCGGCAGGCGGACTCTCAACCACTGCGCCACCAGGGAAGCCCTATTAACGTGTGTTTTGACAAGAAGATATAGGAACCTGTTTTGATTAAAATCATGAATACGTATTCAAGATACCCAACTGCACATGCACCTGGTCCTCGAGTGGCTGAGAAACCGTCTCCCAGCTCTACCTCAGCAGAACTGTCATCTCATTACTCAGAGGTGGCTGGCCCTGCTTCCTGGTCCCTCAAGTTGTAACCGTCTACATCATCACTGATTTCTGGAAATCCACTTCAAATGATCACAAAGAGCTGTTGTACTTTTACTGTCAAGTATGTGTTTTTTGTCATCTAATTCTTTTCAAAAGCAATCTATCCATGGTAGATCTGTGGTATATCTCTCTCCACCAGAACGTGGAAGTAACCAGAAGACCCCATTGTCACATGTAGCATAACATAGTCTAGTACACCAAGTCACAGAAAAATAATTGTTCTGATTCCAGCACTGAGCAGGGAAGACCATACTCTGTTCTTTCCCTTATAGAATGTCCCATGTCTCAGCCAACAATGGTAGAGAAAGGATTTGACCCCAGCCCATCACTTCTGAGCAGGGAACATCATGCTCTGTTTTTCTCTCCCTCTCAGAGTGGCCCACATCTCAGGTGAAAATGGTGGAGGTGGGAGCTGACACAGGCCAGATTGGCTCTAAAGCCCACATTATTTGCTCTTCACAATAATGCTTCAGATTATGTTTTAAATGTACCAAGGCTGCTTACTAGTTAAAATAAGGATGGGATAAATCTTTTAATAAGTCAATTAGTCACCTGATACTTTCTCTGCTGGTCAAATCCAAAGTTAAACAGAGTCACCATATGACCCAGCAATTCTACTCCTGGGTATATACCCAAGAGAAGTGAAAACAGAAACTTTAAGTTCACACAGAAACTTGTGCACGAACTTTCTTTCCAGCATTATTTGTAACAGCCAAACAGTGGAAACAACCCAAATTTCCATCAACTGATGAATGGGTAAACAAGATGCGGCATTTCCATACGATGGAATATTACTCAGCCAGAAAAAGGAATGACGTTCTGATTCGTGCTACAACATGAATGAACGTTGAAAATATCAGGCTAAGTGAAAGAGGTCTGACACCAAAGACTGCATACCTATGAGTATATGAAATGCCCAGAAAAGGCAAATCTATAGAGACAGAAAGTAGATTAGTGGCTGGCAGAACCTGCGGTGATGGGGTGGGGAATGGGGAGCGGCTGCTAATGGACATAGGGTTTCTTTTGGAGCGGATGAAATCATCTGGATTAGATTGTGGTGACAGTTGCTTTACTTTGTACTAAATATACTAAAACCCACTGAACTGTAAACTTTGACAAGTGAATTTTATGGTATGTGAATTATATATCAAATTTTAGCTTGTGGTCATCCATTTACAATGCTTGGTGTCAGTTAGTTTATCACTTGTAAAAATAAAATAGTGTGTGTGTGTGTGTGTGTGTGTGTGTGTGTGTGTGAGTTGTGAAGAAAAAAAAAAGAAAATTTTCAAGATGAGATTATAAATAGACATCTCCAGAAGTTAGTAAAAAAAAAATCTAAATTCAAAATTTCAAGCAATAAGCATGAAAGATGATTCTTCAGTAAATTAAAATTCATTTTCTAACCATGTTGGAAAACATCTACTTATACATGTACACATTTATGCATATAACATTTTATTATGCTTTAAAGAAAGCCAATTGGAAGAATCAATATCAATGTATCATGTCTTAATATTCCCAAAGTTTAACTCCATCTAAATACTGACAATGAAAATATCAATTTTAATGTAACCCATAACTATACGTTTGCTTTAGAATCTACAGAAGTGTTTTAATTTCTTAACTTGTCAGAATCCACCTGCCCTCCACTCCTGCATTTAGCTGCTGGTTTCAATTTCCATCCTTTTCTGCCCTGCAGTCTTCATGTTTTTTCAGTTAGACTCTGGACTAAATATCAGCAGAGGACACAGACACCCCCCTCCCCCCCCAGCTGGAAGAGAGGAGGTGACATTTACATTCTTTATTGAGATGTGCCTATAAACTCATAAAAAATATCCAAGGAATAAACAAAAACTGAAAGTAAAAAAAAGAAAAGAAAATTTTAGGAAGGGAGGGAGGGAGGGAGGGGGAGGGAAGGAAGGAAGGAAGGAAGGAAGGAAGGGAGGGAGGGAGGGAGGGGGGGAGGGAGGAGGGGGGAGGGGAGGGGAGGGGAGGGGAGGGGAGGGGAAGGGAGGGGAAGGGAGGAAGATAGCCCTAAGGACTAAAAGGGAATACCAAGGAAGAAACAAACTTGGAATGGCGTGAGAAGATGGCTCTCCAAGGCTGAGATTCAGCCCTCACTGTAGAGAGTGTGGCTGTAGCGCACCGGGTGGCAGAGAAATTTGCTAGGTTGCCCTGGGCCAGAGCTGGTCTGTGAAACAAGCCAAGAGCCATGGCCGGGACGTGTGGACCAGGGCTGGCAAGCTGAAAGTCCCCAACCAGGGGCCGGCGGTGGGAAGAAAACTGCCCCCTGGGTGCTGATGAAATTCACTGGAAAGCTGCCCTTGGGGCTGCTGTTGAATTTGTTGGAAGCTGGCAAGGGTACTGGCTGGACTCTCCAGAAAGCCACAAGGGTGCCACACACAGGAGGTGCCACTGAGTTCAGGGAGAAGCCAGCCGAGGCATCCACGGAGGGGCTGCCCCTGAGCCCCATGGCTGAGACACCTGCCAAACTTGCCATAAAGCTGCCTGCAGGGGTGCCACTGACAGACGCTGGGGGGCCTCCACCAGGTTTCCCACATGCCCACCCACACCGCACGAACGAGAAGAAACAAGCGCACAGAAACCCCTCCTACTCCAGGGTCTCCCCTGCACCCCTACCCCGAAGCTTAACCTTGGGCCAGCTGGCAAAGGAGCTACATTCCAGGACCACAATCAGGGCAACAAAGAGTGGATTTGGAGCTGAGAGGCAAGAGACCGATCATGGGCACACATACTAATGGCTGTCCTTCAAAGAAAAAAGTTCATGTTCAAGTGAGTTTGGAAAACACTACTTAACATACCATCCTCAAAATACACATTAGCGTTTTGGCAGCGCTGAGGCGTCCTATGGGGAAGAACCCCATTGAACTCTGCTCCACGTATCATTTCCAAAGCTCATTTGATCACACAACTCTGTTTCTCCTGATAACTGACACCTGCAGAATCCTCGCTGGGAAACTGCCCCGGGCATGGTGTGGGGAGACGGGCATGCCACACCCAGAATAGGACAGAAGCAGCGTGGCCGGCGAGCGGCTGGTGCACCTTCGCCGCATCACACGGAGCCCTTCCGCTGTTGAAGGGACTCCTCTGGAACAGAATGCACACAAATGGAGTCATCTGGCTGGGCTCCTTCGTGGCATTTCCATTGCTTTATTTACCGCACAAAAACCGTAAGTCTGCAGACACTGTGGAAATACAGTTTATTTAGGTAACTAAAAATATCCCCCAAATGGCATTTGGCCACTGCTGCATTTCCCAACACCTCCTGCTCGCCCAGTGTTGGCTCTAAATTACCCCTAGATGGTACAATGGAAAGAGGATGGGATTTAAAAGCTGGAATTGATGGCATTAGGGTCAGGGGCCTTGGAATGCCACAATCCTGCCTGGCCACTCACCCCATTTTCCCTTTTGGGGTTCCTGAGGGAACTAGAAACACAAAAAGGAATGGGCATGAATCAAACCAGTGTTTATTATCTGCCCCACTGGAAGGGGCAGAATGCAGCTAGGGAACTAGAAACACAAAAAGGGGGCTTCCCTGGTGGCGCAGTGGTTGAGAGTCCGCCTGCCGATGCAGGGGACACGGGTTCGTGCCCCAGTCCGGGAAGATCCCACATGCCGTGGAACGGCTGGGCCCGTGAGCCATGGCCGCTGAGCCTGCGCGTCTGGAGCCTGTGCTCCTCAACGGGAGAGGCCACAGCAGTGAGAGGCCCGCGTACCACCAAAAAAAAAAAAAAAAAAAAAGGAATGGGCATGAATCAAACCACTGTTTATTATCTGCCCACAGGAAGGGGCAGAATGCAGCTACGGAAAAGGTGTGCATAGGTGGGCTGTGGGTTAAAACCCAGTTCACCCCACTTTTGGACAATGTAGGGGAGGAAAAAATAATCTTCCCTCTACCCTATCGTGTTTTCATCTGGGGCCCCACTGACCAAAGACAGATTAGCAAGAGAAAATGAACAGATTTATTAACATGTATACATGGGAGAGACCTAGGGGAAAATGAGTAACTTGCAGAGCTGGCTTAGACTTCAGGCTTAAACACAGGCTTAAATCAACTATACTTCAATTTAAAAAAAAAAAAGAATTCAGGCTTAAATACCATCTTCAGCTAAAGACAAGAGAGAAGGGTGTGAGGGGGAAGCCAGTTGTGGGGAAGTAACAGGAAAAGTACAGTGAACAAGAGTAAGTGCAGATATGCAGATTTAAGCCAGGGCCTCCTCCTTGGATAAGGGGACATAAGTGGCACTCCAAGTTACCAGAAAGATTCAGATTATCTATACAGAATGTACAGGATTCAAGGCTTCTCTTGGATTACTCGCTCTGGGAGAAACCAGATGCCATACTATAAGCTGGCCTATGGAAAGACTGATGTTGTCAGAACTGAGGGAGGCTTATGACCAACAGCCATTGAGTATCTGAGACCTCCTGACAACAGCCACGTGCGTGGGCCATCTAGGAAGCCACTCCTCCAGCCTCAGTCAAGTCATCAAATGACTGAAGCCTCGGCTGACAGCTTGGCTACAACCTCGCGAGAGACCCCGAGCCGGAACCCCTGGCCGAACTACTCACGTATTCCTGACCCTCAGAAACTATGTGATAAGAAATTTTTGTTAAGTCACTAAATTTGGGGGCAATGTGTTACACAGCAACAGATAACTAAGACTCTCCAAATGTAATTCTGAGTAAATGATTCTGAACTCTGGGATTCCATCTCATTTCGAAACACACACACACACACACAAATAGCCTTGAATACAATTCTCTGGTCATGATATCTGGTGAAACCAGGATTAAGATCTCCCAATTCTATTATATCACAACTGCATTTCCTGCATTTATTCCCATATTCATTCATTCAGCAAACATGGTCAAGCACTTGCTATGGGCCAGGCAATGTTCTAGACACTGAGGATACAGCAGGAAGCAAGACAGGTGAAAACCTCTGCCATCATGGGACTTCCATACTGGTGAAGGAGAAACAAACAATATATAGAATGTTAGGTAGCGATAAAAGCTAAGGAGGTAGAACGAAGAGTGAGTTCAGTCAATCAAACTTCACTTCTAGCTCTCGAAGTAGTTTAGGGCAGTTTCTCTCTGGGTGGTGATTCAGAGACAGGCTGCTTCCATCCTCTGGTTCTACCTCCGCAGGGTCTCAGGATCCTCTGAAGATGACCAGCCAATGAGGATGGGAAGGGAGGAGAAGGTACCCTTGTTTCTCAATCACCTCCAACCAAGAGTGGCCACATCCTTTCCACTCACAAACCACAACAGTAAAATGTTACGCTGCCCCACCGAGATGCAAATCACTCTGGGAAATGTAGCCCCAACGCAATCTCTTTGCTACAGATGGGAACCAAATCTCTACTAGGAGCCATTTTTCTCCGCTCCAGCCTCATGGATCTACTCCAGCTCTGCCTGTTCTACCTGCTGGGCCAGCCTTAAGCCCACAGTCACGCCAAAGGGGGAAAGTGTCTCCCACCTTGAAATCGAAAATCCCACCACAGAAAATTCTTTTTCTGAGTCATGTCCCTATTTTTTAACACCTTGCCGAACACGCAGTCACCTGGAGTGGTGCTGCATGGCATTCTCAATCCTTAGAGAGGCTTATCGGATTTCCTTCTTCATTCCCTGAGATAAGAAATACCAGCTTAGCTGGGAACTCCCGTGAATTTTAATGAGGGAAGAGAACAGAGGCAGAGTGGGCCAGCGCCAATAACCACTCACAGCTTTGCTGTGAGTGAGTGGTTGGGTTCTCATCACAGACTTGAAAGTACTCCCGGCATCATCTTAACTGCTTAGCCACAGCTCCTCTCCCAAGTCAAGGGAACACTTGACAAACGTGTATTAGCTGCATAGAGTTCTCCTCAAAGAGAAAAGAAGGGCCCCAGTTAATTGCACAAGAAGCTAAATGTCAGCAGTAATCACTGAGATGAGAGTGGTTCATCAAAGCAAGCCAGGGAAGGAGTCTATTTAAAAGCTAAATGCGATTTCCCGGCAGATTTTATTTTAATGCAAAGATCCATTCTTTCCTCTCACTCCCTATGATTATTTTTGTACAAATCGTATTACATCAGTCGCTTGGGAAATACAGGTGTAAGCTTCATTTCCACTTCCTGGGACTGAAAATGACTTTGAAGGGGCCAAATTGGATTTTTTTTGCTTTAACATTCTTTAAACCTTCCTATGATCTGCAAGTAACAGATGCAAACACAGAGACGCATTGCCTTAGGTGACAGTCTCAGTGTTTCTAACTTCACCCTGTAACCTTCTATGCTAAAGAAATTTGTTCACCCAAAACAACTTACCAACTTCCCCTAGAAAAGGCAAATCATCAGCCTATTTCTATAAAAGTGAATTAATTTGTTAACCCACAAGAATAAAAAAAAAACCACCCTGGGTTTGTATTAGCAATCACATCTGTTCCAATTCTGTCTTGGGAACTGAATGCGTAAAATGTTACTACACCGACAGAACACTGTAGTCATTTTAACCCAGGCGACACTAGAATACATGCTGGTCTTGGCGTTTCTGTCTGTGACATTAGAATCAGACGCTCCGTGAGGACAATACTCTCATCCCAATGATGCTTCTTCAAGCCATTCAAGGGCTCTTCCTTGGAAACCAGTTTGCAACTTGGTCAGGACTGTGTTTACCACTGACGAAGGCTTCAAGAGGAGATATGTCTAAAGAATGAGGCTGCTTTTCTTTAGGTGACTTCAAAACCATCTTTGAAAATGTATTAGTTTTCTAGGACTTCTGTAAAAAAAAAAAAGTACCACAAACTTAGTGGCTTTTTTTTTTTTTCAATCAAAGTACTGTGATGGGAGCCATTGTAAAGCAGATGTAATCCTACGTAATTGAAACTGCCAACAAAAGAGCATTCCAAGTTCTTCATGCTCAAAATCATGTTATATTTTGGTGTTCAATATGTAGTCTACGAGTTTCTTCTTCAGCTTTTTGTTCTCTAAAGAGTTTCTAATTGTATTTCTTATTACTGGCAGCAAAACACCCCCCTGGTGGCTTTAAACAGCAGAAACTTATTCTCTTCCAGTTCTGGAGGCTAGAAGTCCAAAATCGAAATGTCAGCAAGGCCACGCTCCCTCCGCAGTCTGTAGCAGAGAATCCTTCCCTGTCTCTTCCAGTTTCCCGCAGCCCCAGCTGCTCCTTGGCTTATGGTAGCATCACTCCAACCTCCGCTTCCATCTTCACCTGGCCGTCTTCTCCCCGTGTCTTCGTTCTTCACTCATTGTTTTCCCCTTCTTATAAGGATGCCAGTCCTAATGGGTTAGGGCCTGCCCTAATGACCTCATCTTAACTTCCTTACATCTGTGAAGACCCTATTATCCACACATTCCAAACCCTATTTCCTCACAGTCACATGTACCAGGGATTAGGACTTCACCCTACCTTTTTAGGGGGACACAATTCAACTCAGAAGGTACTCCAGAGAAGGGGTTCAAAGCAATGTTGAAAGATCGTAAGCCCCTCCAAGCTACTACAAGGACTTGGTGAAGTAAAATTTGCAGAGCCTGGAAGCAAGAATACAAAAGGAAGGCCACATTCCATAACTCTAAAGAAACAGCACTTACAAACCAAGCTAGAGCCACAGCCTGGCCCACGTTCCCACCCAACGCCCCACAGCCTGGGGGCCTCTTTTTACCTCAGGGAGGCTGATGGAGCTGAGGCTCCTCCAGCAGCAGCCCTACTGTCTGAATCTAGACAACACGATGGTTCTCACGGGGGGTAGGGCGCAGTGGAAGCCAGACCCAGGGCTGACTGGACCTGCCCCAAATCGACCAGGTCCCCAAGGAGCCAGAGAGCCGTTCTAAGAATTTCCCAAAGCTCCACCAGCTGAGCAGAAGGGAAGGAGGGAACACAGTTACCTGGGAAACCCTGTTTGCCCAGTCACCCACATGGAATGACTGAGGACGGTCAACTTTAAATGAAAGCAGCCACCCTTCTTCAGGTTTCCTGGGGCAGAGGCAGTGTTTCCCACATACACCCCACCACACACACACTTACAGGCTCTCAGCCTACCATTCTCTGGCCCGGGGCTGCGGTGGGGGGAGCGGTCTTTCTGGCCTGGGGAGCCTGGGTCAGCCAGTGCATCTCTCCCATAATTCCCAGTAACTTAATCAGTTACCACACTTTTTAAAATGTTCTTAAACCTGTAAAATTCATAAAACTTGTTTAAATTTTATGAGTTCAGAAAAATTCCAAAAGTCATTGCCTTTCATTGCTTATGATGTGTGGCCCAGAGCAGGGGCCCCTCGTGTCCTAGTCTGAGGGCAGCACTGAGGCCCGGGAGGGATGCCTTTGTTTAAAAGAAGAATCCTCGGGCTTCTCTGGTGGCGCCGTGGCTGAGAATACGCCTGCCAATGCAGGGGACACGGGTTCGAGCCCTGGTCCGGGAAGATCCCACATGCTGCGGAGCAACTAAGCCCGTGCGCCACAACTACTGAGCCCGCGCTCTAGAGCCCACGAGCCACAACTACTGAAGCCCACGCGCCTAGAGCCCGTGCTCCGCAACAAGAGAAGCCACCGCAAGGAGAAGCCCGCGCACCACAATGAAGAGCAGCCCCTACCTGCCACAACTAGAGGAAGCCCGCGCGCAGCAACAAAGACCCAACACAGCCAAAAATAAATAAATAAATAAGTTTAAAATATATATAAATAAATAAAAAGAACTAGGCTAGGCTTGATATAGTTCACTGTAAGGAAAAAAAAGAAGACTCCTCATTCCTTTATAAGCCCCAGAGGGAGGTACAAATCCTGCCAGGCCCCCAATTTGGGGGCAAGGCAGGCCACACTCATCTCACCACTAGGAGGCGAGGTGGCTACTGAGGCACTTCTGCCTCCACTGACAACTGCCACCAGCCAAGCCGGCCAGGTTCTTCGAGTATCCAAAAGCAAAACACCTGTTCCACTTGTTTCCTGGGCAACCCCGGTTGAAACACTTCAGTGGAGGCAAGAAAGTTCAGACCGGGCCAGGTTGTGAGGCCGTGACATCCGAGGTTGACAGAAGTTATCTTTGAGGGGACTTTCGGTTTTCCTTTGGTTTCTCTCTTAACCAGCCCCAGCATCCTGCTTCCTGCTCCCGAGCTCGTTTCTTCTCCCCCAGTTGCCACCCCTTCCTGGGCCCAGAGGCCTTTCGGGCTTCTCACCTCCTGTCAGGAAAGTACGCTGTCTGATACACACATTTGTACTGACATGTTAGTAAAGTTATACATTATTCTTTCCAAGGTTAATGACTTTTAAAGTGGAACATGGGAAGAGGGGCAATGTTTAACCCCAGGGGAAAATTCTGGTAATTGAATTGTAGACATCAGAAGATGTATTATGTTTAGATTGGGAATTTTCCCAGCACTTCTCCCTTTATGGCATGTAAATCGTTACCCGCTCCACTGGAGGTAAAGCCTGTCCTTGTTTTATTATTATTATTTCAGTATTTACATAACATATTAACTAATTGATTATATTATTATCATATAAGCTTGAATTTATTAGGCTTAGAGGGTAAGCCATTCTAAAACTCTAACTCCTTAGAGGAAGTTATATCTCTTTAACGACAGCTACAAAATGTTACCCAACACACACAGGGGATGGTGTAAGAACAGAAGCAATAGTTCTTCTTATCTAATAAACCTTGCATTTCTAGTTTACACTTGGACATCTGATCCTGGGAGCAACCCTGTATAACGTATGCTGGATAGTTAGTATGACCTGTATTCCCATTTTACAGAAGAGGAAACTGAGGCTTAGGGAACTTAAGTGCCTTGCCCAAGTTCATATACCTTAATGCGGGGAAGAGGTGAGGTAGGGCTCAAACTGGTCTCTTCACTTCAAGCCTGCGAGATATATACTAGCATACAGATAAGAAGGGAGAAATGAGAAAATATGATGTAAATAGGTAACTCCTAAAAAGTAGGCATCACAATGTGAATACTGTAGACAGGATTTTCGGAGGCCTAATAATATCTCACAAAGAAACTGAGGCATCGTTTTGAACTTTTTCTGAAAGGAAAGTCTTTCCAGTTGTAATAAAGTTACAAACTAGAAGAGCTCAAAAAGTTCTCCAGCTTTGTAAGCGAAAACAGATCTGTCTTTAAGTGACACAGGCCATGTCCTCCTCTCTCAACTCAAAGTACTCCAGGACAAGCAGAAAAAAACGGATCTGCAATCTGATTACTTTTTTTCAAAAGAGAGAAAATCAAAAAGAAACCTGAGAGTAGCTTGCTGGGAGTCCTTTACAGAGTAGCTCCTCTTAGAGATGGAGAATGAGAAGAAAGTTACTGTCATTTGACACACATTAGCTTAGACCAGGCACAAATCAAAGTCCTGCTCCTCCTGAAAGGTACATTTCACCTACAGTGCCCTCAGCCACACGACTAGAGTCTGTGGCAGACTGACTGCACCAATTCTCCACGACTTTTGTCATGTGGTTTTGTAGTTCATCTCACTAAAGACACAGAGTCTATTTCCTCACTCCCTTCAATCTGAGCTCACCCAAGGGCTTTGGACAATAGATGAGGCTTAGACCACAAACAGGAAGCCTTGCGTGTTCCCACTTGCTCTGAAATTGCCATGAGAACCTGCCCAGGAGAGCCTGCTGGAGGATGAAAGACTTATGGAACATAACCACAGTCCACCTGGCTGAGGTCAGCCTAAAACAGCCAATAGTCAGCAGAGCCCCAGACAAGAGAGCAAGGTCTCAGAACCCTCAGACATATGGGTGAGCCAAGTCCGGCCTACAGGAACCTACAGCCAGCCAAGCTCCAGATGTGGGAGTGAGCCCAACCAAGAGCAGGACAGCCACCTGCCCAACCACCCCAGATGTGCGAGCAGCAGCTCTTCTTGTTGCTTAACGACTAAGGTTTGGTGGTGGTTTGGCATGCAGCATTACTGGAGTAATAGATAACTGATACAGACTCCTAGCTTTTTGGCTCCACTCTTGTTAGAGGAGAGTCTAGAAAGCCAAAGACAGCTTCATGATACCTGACCACTCAACAGTTTCATGGGGCAGCCAACCAATCCACTTCTTGTTTGTAGCATCCTGCCTTTGTCCCTGAAAGGCTGCAAGCCTGTGGGTAATTCTGTAGGTAACCTCCCTTGGTATATTCCATTAATAGGCCAGCCCTGACCATATGAATCATGTAGATATAAAAGAATGAGGAAAGTCTATGCCTGTTAAAGATACTCGGTGGTAGCATAACATGGTTTCATTTATGTAAAAAAATTATAATAAAATATATGCATATGCATAGAAAAACACCTCATACGACCTTACATACTGAGGCTTCCAAAACGTTTTCTTCCTGGGAAGCTAGGTGGGATTATAGGTTAACATTCTTCTTTTGCTTATCCATAATATCTGATTTTCCTGAAATGAACATGAATCTGTTTATAATTTTAACAGGGAGAAATATAAACCATGACAGAACGTTAAAACTTTAAAAGAAAAAGAACAAATATTTAAATTTATTTTCAGGGGTTGAGCAGGTTATTATTTATAGTTTGGCAATTATGCAGAATTGTCAGATGAAAATTAGCTGAGACTTTAAAAGCAGAAATCGGGGAAATTGTGAAAGACAGACAAAATTACTTGCAGACATATAAATAGTTGCCAGGTGCACCCAAATTAGCAATGCTAAAAAAAAACAAACACAGGGGCTGGGTATAAGCCTTTTCTGATAAATTTCTGCCTAGAGCGGGGCTGAGAAAACTATTTCTGTAAAGCGTCTGATAGGAAATATTTGAGGCTTTGTGGGCCAGACTGACTGTTAAAACTACTCTGCCGCTGTTCCACAAAAATAGCCTCAGGCACTCTGTGAATGAATGAGCGTGAATGTGTCCAAATAAAACTTTACTTACAAAAGCAGGTGGCAGGCCGGATTTGGCCTTCCGCCATAGTTCGTCTACCTTTGGCGTAGATAAACCGCTGTCATAACAGTAGTAGCTAATGATCATATTGACCATAACTTACTATGTCATCGTGATAAAGTGTTCTCTGCACCGGCAGCAAACCGCTGTCATAACAGTAGTAGCTAATGATCATATTGACCATAACTTACTATGTCATCGTGATTAAGTGTTCTCTGCACCGGCAGGCCCTGACCACCTTTGCCTGATGTCAAATCCTCTTCCTTCGTTATGTCTCAGCATCCTCTTCAAGAAGCCTGAGACTGCTTATCTTAGAAGAATGTTCTAGTCACCTATTTAGGTGTCCTTCTCCTCCATTAGGCTAAGAGCACCTAACAGCAAGATAATATCTAAATCACTTTTATATCTCCAGAGCCTTGTGGAGATCCTGGAGCACAGCAGATGCTCAATAAATGAATGTGAAGTGAATGATTCAGCAAAACAACAGTCATGTCAAGAGAATGAGAAGACAAGCCACAGCCTGGGAGAAAATATTTGCAAAAGACATCTCAGATAAGACTGTTATCCAAAATATACAAAGAACTCTTAAAAGCCAACGATAAGAAAATGAACAACCCAATTAACAAATGGGCAATAGATCTGAGCAGACACCTCACCAAAGGAGATAGACATATGGCAAACAAGCATAAGAAAAGATGCTCAACATCCTATGTCTTTAGGGAACTGCAAATTAAAACAACAGTGAGATACCACTACACACCTATCAGGATGGCCAAAATCCAGAACACCAACCACACCAAATGCTGGTGAGGAAGTAAAGCAACATGAACTCGCATGTACTGCTGGTGGACGTGCAAAACAGTACAGCCTCTTTGGAAGACAGTTTGTCAGCTTCTTACAAAACTAATATACTCTCCAAACAATCCAGCAATACTCCTTGGTATTTACCCAAAGTATTTGAAAACTTACGTCCACACAAAAACCTGCACACAGACGTTTATAGCAGCTTTATTCATAATTGCTAAAACTCTGAAGCAACCAAGATGTCCTTCAGTAGGTGAATGGATAAACTGTGGAACATCCAAACAATGGAATATTAGTCAGCACTAAAAAGGAATGAGCTATCAAGCCATGAAAAGATATGGAGGAGGCTTAAATACATATTACTAAGTGAAGGAAGCCAGTCTAAAAAGGATACATACTACATGATTCCAATATATGACATTCTGAAAAAGGCGAAACTATGGAGACAGTAAAAAGATCAGTGGTTGCCAGGAGTTGGGGACAAGGGGGAAGGATGAATAGGTAGAGCACAGAGAATTTTTAGGGCAGTGAGAATATTCTGCATGATATTATAATGATGGATACATGTCATTATACATTTGTCAAAATCCTTAGAATGTACAACACCGAGAGTGAACCACAATGTGGACTACGGACTTTGGGTGATGATGATGGGTCAGTGCAAGTTCAATGATGGTAACAAATGTACCTCTCTGGTGGGGGATGTTGATCATGGGGGAGGCTGGGCATGTGGGGGGGAGGGGGTCTATGGGAAATCTCTGTACTTTCCACTCAATTTTCCTGTGAACCTACAACCAGTTTAAAAAATAAAATCTACTTAAAACACACACACAATCACATCATTATTGCAAATGCTTACTCAGGCTCTTCTATGTCCTTTAGGAGACATTGAAAGCTAATTACCTGTAGGAAATGGTTTTGTAGATCTGACACCAAAAGCATAAATAACAAAAGAAAAAAACAGATAAATTGGACTTCATTAAAATTTAAAACTTTTGTGCTACAAATCAAGAAAGTCAAAAGACAACCCATAGAACTGGAGAATATTTTTTACAAATCGTGTATCTAAGAAGGGACTGGTATCCAGAATATGTAAAGAACACTTACAACTCAATAATAAAAAGGCAAATATGTCGATTTTAAAGTGGACAAAGGATTTAAATAGACATTTCTCCAAAGGTATACAAATCCATATTTCCTAGTACAAGAGTGAAATACCACAATAATAATAAGGACTGATAATACTACGAATTTTATGTTAAAAAGCAACTATTAAAATCTTTCAAATAAATAAATAGGGAAAGGGATTGACAATAAAACTGACTATTGGGAGAATGCATTAAGTGGATACATTTAAGAAAACCTTTATAATGGTTTATCCCCACCAATGTTATACAGTTTTAATAGTGATTAGATTATATGTAATTCTAATTTTTGCAGAATTGTTTGATGGACATTCAGTCATAACATTAATCGAAATAAGCTTTAAGAATTGGATGTAGGGACTTCCCTGGTGGTCCAGTTGGGCAAGACTCCTGCTCCCAATGCAGGGGGCCCAGGTTCGATCCCTGGTCAGGGAACTAGATCCTGCATGCTGCACCTTAGATCCCACAGGCCGCAACTAAGACCAGGCACAGCCAAAATGAATAAATATATTTTTTTTTAAAAGTTGTATTTAATATTTTGTTATTTAAATGACATCTCAAACCACTGCAGATATGAAAACACAGTGGGGAACGTCCAGGCCAATTTCTGCACAAAAGCTTGACATGGAAGAGGTAAGCGGAAAAGCAAAGCCTCAAGCTGATTTAGTCCTTTGGCTCCTAATAACTAACACAAACACTTGCCCTCAATCCCAAGACCATTCCAGTCCAGGTGAACTGAGCCGGAGCCCCGGGCACAGAGAAAGGGGGACTTGTGGTAGGTAGGAGGGGAACTTGCCTGTCCCTCCCTTGCCCTAAACCACCGTCACCAAACTTCTGCTAACAGCATGCATCTGAGCCAGAGCAGGAGAGGGAAGACATCCCAAATATTAAATCAAGATTGGAGGAGCCAGGTCTGGGGGATAATCATCTACTTAAAATTTTTGATGTTTTAACAGTACCTGAAATTAAATTTATCACCGATAATCCCTTCTCAGCCATCTGTAATCCTTTATGGACTAAGACAGGTTTAAATGGATCATTAAAATAAAAATTGTTCCTTATATATGTATTTTTTTTAATTTTAGAAATGACAATATCAAAAGTTCAACTTTTGGAGAGGAACCAAGATGGCGGAGTTGAAGGACGTGCCCTCACTCCCTCTTGCGAGAACGCCAGAATCACAACTAGTTGCTGGACAATCATTGACAAGAAGACATTGGAACTCACCAAAAAAGATACCCAACATCCAAAGACAAAGGAGGAGCCACAGTGAGATGGCAGAAGGGGCACAATCACAGTAAAATCAAATCCCATAACTGGTGGGTGGGTGACTCACAGACTGGAGAACACTTACACCACAGAAGTCCACCCACTGGAGTGAAGGTTCTGAGCCCCACGTCAGGCTTCCCAACCTGGGGGTCCGGCAACGGGAGGAGGAATTCCTAGAGGATCAAACTTTGAAGCCTTGTGGGAATGGATTGAAGGACTTCGACAGGACTGGGGAAAACAGAGACTCCACTCTTGGAGGGCACACACAAAGTAGTGTGTGCATTGGGACCCAGGGGAAGGAGCAGTGACCCCAGGGGAGACTGAACCAGACCTACCTGCTAGTGTTGGAGGGTCTCCTGCAGAGGTGGGGGGTGGCTGTGGATCACCGTGGGGACAAGGACACTGGCAGAAGAGTTCTGGGAAGTACTCCTTGGTATGAGCCCTCCCAGAGTCTGTCATTAGCCCCAACAAAGAGCCCAGGTAGGATCCAGTGTTGGGTTGCCTCAGGCCAGACAACCAACATGGAGGGAACCCAGCCCCACCCATCAGCAGTCAAGTGGATTAAAGTTTTACTGAGCTCGGCCCACCAGAGCAACACCCAGGTCTACCCACCTCCAGTCCCTCCCATCAAGCCTCTTAGATAGCCTCATCCACCAGAGGGCAGACAGCAAAATCAACAAGAACTACAATCCTGCAGCCTGTGGAACAAAAACCACATTCACAGAAAGACAGACAACATGAAAAGGCAGAAGGCTATGTACCAGATGAAGGAACAAGATAAAACCCCAGAAAAACAACTAAATGAAGTGGAGATAGGCAACCTTCCAGAAAAAGAATTCAGAATAATGATAGTGAAGATGATCCAGGACCTCAGAAAAAGAATGGAGGCAAAGATCGAGAAGATGCAAGAAATGTTTAGCAAAGACCTAGAAGAATTACGAACAAACAGAGATGAACAATACAATAACTGAAATGAAAACTACACTGAAGGAATCAATAGCAGAATAACTGAGGCAGAAGAATGGATAAGTGACCTGGAAGACAGAATGGTGGAATTCACTGCTGCGGACCAGAATAAAGAGAAAAGAATGGAAAGAAATGAAGACAGCCTAAGAGACCTCTGGGACAACATTAAACGCAACAACATTCACATTATAGGGGTCCCAAAAGGAGAAGAGAGAGAGAGGACCAGAGAAAATATTTGAAGAGATTATAGTCGAAAACTTCCCTAAAATGGAAAGGAAATAGCCACCCATGTCCAGGAAGCACAGCGAGTCCCATACAGGATAAACGCAAGGAGAAACACACTGAAACACCCAGTAATCAAATTGGCAAAAATTAAAGACCAAGAAAAATTATTGAAAACAGCAAGAGGAAAACAAAAAATAACGTACAAGGGAACTCCCATAAGGTTAACAGCTGATTTCTCAGCAGAAACTCTACAAGCCAGAAGGGAGTGGCATGATATACTTAAAGTGATGAAAGGGAAGAAACTAAAACCAAGATTACTCTGCCTGGCAAGGATCTCATTCAGATTCAATGGAGAAATCAAAAGCTTCAGAGACAAGCAAAAGCTAAGAGAATTCAGCTCCACCAACCAGCTCTACAACACATGCTAAAGGAACTTCTCTAAGTGGGAAACACAAGAGAAGAAAAGGACCTACAAAAACAAACCTAAAACAATTAAGAAAATGGTCATAGGAACATACGTATCCATAATTACCTTAAACGTGAATGGATTAAAGGCTCCAACCAAAAGACACAGGCTTGCTGAATGGATACAAAAACAAGACCCATCTATATGCTGTCTACAAGAGACCCACTTCAGACCTAGGGACACATTCAGACTGAAAGTGAGGGGATGGAAAAAGATATTCCATGCAAATGGAAATCAAAAGAAAACTGGAGTAGCTATACTCATATCAGATAAAATAGACTTCAAAATAAAGAATGTTACAAGAAACAAGGAAGGACACTACATAATGATCAAGGGATCAATCCAAGAAGAAGATATAACAATTATATATGCACCCAACAGAGGAGCACCTCAATACATAAGGCAACTGCTAACAGCTATAAAAGAGGAAATCGACAGTAACACAATAATAGTGGGGGACTTTAACACCTCACTTTCACCAATGGACAGATCATCCAAAGTGAAAATAAATAAGGAAACAGAAGCTTTAAATGACACAATAGACCAGATAGATTGAATTGATATTTATAGGACATTCTATCCAAAAACAGCAGATTACACTTTCTTCTCAACTGCGCACAGAACAGTCTCCAGGATACATCACATCTTGGGTCACAAATCAAGCCTCAGTAAGTTTAAGAAAATTAAAATCATATCAAGCATCTTTTCTGACCACAACGCTATGAGATTAGAAATGAATTACAGGGAAAAAAAGGGAAAAAACACAAACACATGGAGGCTAAACAATACGTTACTAAATAACCAAGAGATCACTGAAGAAATCAAAGAGGAAATCAAAAAATACCTAGAGGGCTTCCCTGGTGGCGCAGTGGTTGAGAGTCTGCCTGCCGATGCAGGGGACACGGGTTCATGCCCCGGTCCAGGAGGATCCCACATGCCGCAGAGTGGCTGGGCCTGTGAGCAATGGCCGCTGGGCCTGTGAGTCTGGAGCCTGTGTTCGGCAACAGGAGAAGCCACAACAGTGAGAGGCCTGCATACCGAAAAAAAAAAAAAAGAAAACCTAGAGACAAATGACAAAGAAAACACGACATTCCAAAACCTATGGGATGCAGCAAAAGCAGTTCGAACAGGGAAGTTTATAGCTATACAAGCCTACCTCAAGAAACAAGAAAAATCTCAAATAAACAATCTAACCTTACACCTAAAGGAACTAGAAGAAGAAGAACAAACAAGACCCAAAGTTAGTAGAAGAAAAGAAATCATAAAGACCAGAGCAGAAATAAATGAAATAGAAACAAAGAAAACAATAGCAAAGATCAATAAAACTAAAAGCTGGTTCTTTGAGAAGATAAACAAAATTGATAAACCATTAGCCAGACTCATAAAGAAAAAGAGGGACAAGACTCAAATCAATACAATTAAAAATGAAAAAGGAGAAGTTACAACAGACACCACAGAAATACAAAGCATCCTAAGAGACTACTACAAGCAACTCTATGCCAATAAAATGGACAACCTGGAAGAAATGGACAAATTCTTAGAAAGGTATAACCTTCCAAGACTGAACCAGGAATAGAAAATAGGAACAGGCCCATCACAAGTAACGAAATTGAAACTGTGATTAAAAATCTTCCAACAAACAGAAGTCCAGAACCAGATGGCTTCACAGGTGAATTCTATCAAAGATTTAGAGAAGAGCTAACACCCATCCTTCTCAAACTCTTCCAAAAAATTGCAGAGGAAGGAACGCTCCTAAACTCATTCTATTTGGCCACCATCACTCTGATACCAAAACCAGACAAAGATACTACAAAAAAAGAAAATTACAGACCAATATCACTGATGAATATAGGTGCAACAATCCTCAACAAAATACTAGCAAACAGAATCCAACAACACATTAAAAGGAGCATACACCATGATCAAGTGGGATTTATCCAAGGGATTCTTCAATATATACAAATCAATCAATGTGATACACCATATTAACAAATTGAAGAATAAAAACCATATGAACATCTCAACAGTTGCAGAAAAAGCTTCTGACAAAATTTAACACCCATTTATGATAAAAACGTTCCAGAAAGTGAGCATAGAGGGAACCTACCTCAACATAATAAAGGCCATATACGACAAACCCACAGCAAACATCATTCTCAATGGTGAGAAACTGAAAGCATTTCCTCTAAGATCAGGAATGAGACAACATTTCCACTCTCACCACTATTATTCAACATAGTTTTGGAAGTCCTAGCCACGGCAATCAGAGAAGAAAAAGAAATAAAAGGAATACAAATTGGAAAAGAAGAAGTAAAACTGTCACTGTTTGCAGATGACATGATACTATACATAGAGAATCCTAAAAATGCCACCAGAAAAACTAGTAGAGCTAATCAAGAATATGGTAAAAAACAAACAAACAAACAAACAAAAAAAAACGTAAAATAGATAGCTAGTGGGAAGCAGCCGCATAGCACAGGGAGGTCAGTTCGGTGCTTTGTGACCACCTAGAGGGGTGGCATAGGGAGGGTGGGAGGGAGGGAGATGCAAGAGGGAAGAGATATGGGAACATATGTATATGTATAACTGATTCACTTTGTTATAAAGCTGACACTAACACACCATTGTAAAGCAATTATACTCCAATAAAGATGTTTAAAAAAAATAACTCAATGAGATATCATCTCACCAAAAAACAAAAAGAATTTGGGAAAGTTGCAGGATACAAAATTAATGCACAGAAATCTCTTGCATTCCTATACACTAATGATGAAATATCTGAAAGAGAAATTATGGAAACACTCCCATTTATCACCACAACAAAAAGAATAAAATACCTAGGAATAAACCTACCCAGGGAGACAAAAGACCTGTATGCAGAAAACTATAAGACACTGATGAAAGATATTAAAGATGATACAAACAGATGGAGAGATATACCATGTTCTTGGATTTGAAGAATCAATATTGTGGAAATGACTATACTACCCAAAGCAATCTACAGATTCAATGCAATCCCTATCAAATTACCAATGGCATTTTTTACAGAACTAGAACAAATCATCTTAAATTTGTATGGAGATAAAAAAGACCCCAAATAGCCAAAGCAGTCTTGAAGGAAAAAAATGGAGCTGGAGGAATCAGACTCCCTGACTTCAGACTATACTACAAAGCTACAGTAATCAAGACAATATGGTACTGGCACAAAAACAGAAACATAGATCAATGGAACAAGATAGAAAGCCCAGAGATAAACCCACACATCTATGGTCAACTAATCTATGACAAAGGAGGCAAAGATATACAATGGAGAAAAGACAGTCTCTTCAATAAGTGGTGCTGAGAAAACTGGACAGCTACATGTAAAAGAATGAAATTAGAACACTCCCTAACACCGTACACAAAAATAAACTCAAAATGGAATCAAGCCCTAAATGTAAGACTGGACACTATCAAACTCTTAGAGGAAAACATAGGAAGAACACTCTTTGACATAAATCACAGCAACATCTTTTTTAATCCACCTCCTAGAGTAATGGAAACAAAAATAAACAAATGGGACCTAATGAAACTTCAAAGTTTTTGCACAGCAAAGGAAACCATAAACAAGACGAAAAGACAACCCTCAGAATGGGAGAAAATATTTGCAAACGAATCAATGGACAAAGGATTAATCTCCAAAATATATAAACAGCTCATGCAGCTCAATATTAAAGAAACAAACAACCCAATCCAAAAATGGGCAGAAGACCTAAATAGACATTTCTCCAATGAAGACATACATATGGCCAAGAAGCACATGAAAAGCTGCTCAACATCACTAATTATTAGAGAAATGCAAATCAAAACTACAATGAGGTATCACCTCACACGAGTTAGAAGGGGCATCATCAGAAAATCTACAAACAACAAATGCTGGAGAGGCTGTGGAGAAAAGGGAACCCTCTTGCACTGTTGGTGGGAATGTAAATTGATACAGCCACTATGGAGAACAGTATGGAGGTTCCTTAAAAAACTAAAAATAGAATTACCATATGATCCAGCAATCCCACTACTGGGCATATACGCAGAGAAAACCATAATTCAAAAAGACACATGCACCCCAATGTTCACTGCAGCACTATTTACAATAGCCAGGTCATGGAAGCAACCTAAACGTCCATCGACAGACTAATGGATAAACAAGTTGTAGTACATATATACAATGGAATATTACTCAGACATAAAAAGGAACGAAACTGAGTCACTTGTTGAGACGTGGATGGATCTAGAGACTGTCATACAGAGTGAAGTAAGTCAGAAAGAGAAAAACAAATATCGTATATTAACGCATGTATGTGGAAACTAGAAAAATGGTACAGATGAACCGGTTTGCAGGACAGAAGTTGAGACACAGATGTAGAGAACAAACACGGACACTAAGGGGGAAAAACCGCAGTGGGGTGGGGATGGTCCTCTGCTGAATTGGGCGTTTGGGATTGACATGTATACACTGATGTGTATAAAATTGATGACTAATAAGAACCTGCAGTGTAAACAAACAAACAAACAAAAAACAACTAATACTAAACTTTCTTTGGGTTATTTGTATGGAAATATGTTAATATAAATGTTTCAGACACTACATGAAATTTCTAAAAATCTTGTATGTTCTGGTATAATGTTATACGTCATAATTCTAGTTATTACTTTAAAATGTATATCTCAGAAATAACTAAATTTCCTTGTCAATTGCATCATTATGAACTTTCATCAAATCTTTAACCGTGGTCATTTTTAAGTCTTGTCATTTACAGACAGTTCTGGGTGTACTCTGACGCTTTTGCAAAAATGTTCCTATAAAAAGGTTTCATCTCAAGGAATTCATGGAAAAGACTCTGACAAGTACAGGTTTCTGGTAACTGCCTATACTGCTGAACTGAATGAATAAGCATTTTCAGAACTCTAATGGAAAACTGATGAATTCATAAAAGTGCTAACAAAAGATGAAAATGAAAAAAAAATTAATTACATGGGACTGAGTGAACTGATGAGGATGAATATAATTTTTGTGACTTTCTGTTTGAATAATAATTAAAAAAATCCCACAAGGACTCAGAGGCAAAAAATATACAGATCAATTTTCACTGCAAAGTAAAGGAGCTGTTACAGTGGAGGATTCCTGGACTGAATGTCAATATTATGACATAGTGTGAGTGTGTTTTGTGTTTGGTAATTGCAATCATTGTTGCTCCTGTTGTGGTCATCCACTTACAATGCTTGGTGTCAGTTTATTTATGCCTTGTAAAAATGAAATACAGTGTGTATGTGTGAAAAAAAAAAGAGTTGATGTTGGAATGTGTTAAGATTTGGGGGAATGTTGGGATGGGGTGACTGTATTTTGCATGTGAGAAGGACATGGTTTTGGGGGGCGAGAGGGTGAACTGTTATGGCCTAATGGTGTCCCTCCAAAATTGTATATTGAAGTCCTAACCCCCAGTAGATGAGAATGTGACTGTATTTGGAAATAGAGTCTTTAAAGAGCTGATTAAGGTTATCTGAGGTTGTTAGGATGGGCCCTAATCCTTTATGTCTGGTGTCCTTATAAGAGGAGGAGATTAGGACAGCGACACATACACACAGAGGTCCATGGGTGAAGACACAGAGAGAAGACGGCCATCTACAAGCCAAGGACAAAGGCCTCAGGAGAAACCAACCCTGCCCACACCTTGATCTCAGGCTTCTAGCTTCTTAGAATTGTGAGAAAATAAATTTCTGATTTTAAGCCAAAAAAAAAAAAAAAAAGTTCAACTTTTCCTACCTACTTCGTAGGTTATGGGTTCCATTTCTCAACAGACATCCACTAATTAATTTTTGCCAATCTCCATAGCAAAGTGAATAAATACAGAATTGTAAAAAGAGTGCTCCACCGTTTTTTCCGAGTCTGTCTCAGAAGTCCTTTTATTTAAACAGAAGAAGAATTGATTTCCTTTAAAAAGAAAGAGCACTTTGAAAAATCAAAAATAAGGAATGAAAAAGTTGTACTAAATCCAGTCAACCAACAGCCAGGTTTTGTTTCCAGCTAATTAAAAAGTAGAAAAGAATCTGGCTTCCATTCAATTATAATTGTGTTCCTTTCAACAACAGTATGATAAGCTAAGGGATCATGACAAAATGCTATTACTTACTTCTAATATGTTCAATCATCCATATGTGTTTGATTCTATTCTATACATTTCCAAAAATATTTGCCTTACTCCCAACATTTTAACTTTATTATTGGGGACCTCATAATTCCTAAAGCATTGGTTTCTGGCTTAAGTGTGCATTTTGCAAATATATTTTGTCCATATTAACTAGAAAAGAAAAAATAATCCTATTACAATCACTTAGGACAGTAACAAAAGAATATACAAAGATGCTCTTAGGAAAACTTGTTGAAGACTTGGAAATGGGCAAAAGATAACTGAATGTCCTTTCAGTGGAGCGCTGGGTATTTTCCAGCTGACCCTCCCAGGATTATTTAATTCTATAGGGGTGTGCACCTTTGATTGAATGCCATTACATCGATTAGGCTATTTTACAACTCTGTAAGGGTAGAAGTTGTAGAAAACTGTAAGTAATGCAAATTAATTGCTATCCATTGAAATGCATATTAATTTTGTCTAGTAGAAATATAATGAATTTCTGCCCTGTGGAAAGAATGACCTCAAACATTACATTTTGTTGCCATATAGGATAGCCCTTGTTTTATATATATAAAACAAGCCATGTATATAATCTTACATTTTCTAGTAGCACATTTAAAAAGGTAAAAAGAGGTGAAATTCATTTTAATAATATATTTTATTTAACTCAATATATCCAAAATATTATCATTTCAACAAGTAATCAACTTTTAAAATCCTGAGATATTTTATATTCCTTTTTTGTATACTAAGTCTTCAAAATCCAGTGTGTAGTATTTTACATGTACAGTACATCTCAATGCATACTAGCCACAATTCCAGGAGCCCATTATGGTTAGTGGCTACCATACTGGATGGTGCAGCTATAGTTTTTGTGTGTGTGCATAGGTCTAGATGGTTTGACTATTACATCTTCCCATGCAACTATTTGCTAAAACACTTTTGGCATTAGCCCTAGATACTTCTTTAGCACCTACTATGTGTCTGGCTGTTCACTGCTTACTAGGACAGGTATAAAAACTGTGTAATGGATTTCCTCTGCCCTTAAAGAGTAAGGTGAGATAGGACATACAATTATTAAAAAATGAGAAAACAAGACATTATAGAAATGAATTCTTGAATCTAGCGGATAATAGAGAAGCAAAAACTCAATCCAGATAGGCATAGTCAAGGAGGAGGAGATTTGGAAGGGAAGAAAGGAGTCAAGGATATTCAAGCCTTAATAAACAGGATGAGAGAGGAAAGGGCTAAGCTGGAGCTTAGACAAAACAGGAAGTTACTGGCCTGATTTTATCAAAGACTCTATTTGTTTGCCTTAGATCCTGGTTTTCATAATGTATGCTTGCTCTTTCGTGGCTTGGCCCTTGGGTGACTGGATTGATTATGGTGGGGTAGAGGATGGTCGTGCTTCTCTGAAGTTTGTTATACCTTTCATTTTTTTCCATAATCATGTGACATCTTTATAATTGGAAAAAAATATTTACTGTTTATAATGTGGAAAACAAGTTGCACTTATCTGATGGCTCCAGAAATTCTGAAATGAGATTGAACAAATAGGTACGTCTTAACCACTCCAGTATGATCTCCTGAGGTTTTAGAAACTCGAACAAGAGTCCAGGGCTTTTCTTATCACATAGTTCAGAACCGAGGGCTATTGGACTGATACACAGGGGAGTAGGCTTTCCTCCATTTTCCATGAACATTGTCTTGCAACTACAAGAAAAGTCAAGCACCGCTGAAGGTAATATGTGGCCATCTACGGCTGGTTTTACTTTTGGACAAGCGGTTTGCTAAAGGTGACTGCCTCACTGTTTAATAAGGTTCATGGCTAATGGTTTTGACAGGGGTGACTGTTGAACTGCCTGCTGCCCGTGAAACTGATGGGGATTTTAAACACAGCTTTCAGTCTTTGACCTTCATCTTCAAGATGTAGCTCACAGAGCACACTGTTGCCTTATTTTCCAGTCAACTTGATCAGACAACCCTTGAAGAATCACTGGATCATTTCCTTTCACTTTGCCCACCTTACCTCTAGCACCACATTAAGTATGTCTTATCCTTATTTGCTTTTGATATTTACTAATTACTATTAACCATTGCCCTGTGTCTACTTCATTCTCTCATTCTGACTCTTTCCACCTACTCAGCTATTTCTCGTCCTTCCCATGTATTCTCCTGCTTTAGCCCAGTAGTTTTGAGTTGACTTCTTGAAATACACCTGGCACATTTTCAAAATGTTAGGACACTTAGTAGACTCATAATGAGATGGCTGTTGAAGTGTAATAACTCCTTATCAATCAACAAAGTTAGCAATTTTTACTGACCAACCACTGTATTTATGGTTTTGTGGTGCTATAGAGACTTTTTTTTAAGCAAATGTGGCCCTAAAGAAGTTCTAAGTAGCTTGCTTGTACTCATGGGGTCAAGCAGAGAAAACGACAAACTATAGAAAATAGCATACAAATATATATATGTGTTCACTGTAGTGCTCTCTATGCTAATGAAAACACTGGAAACAACCTAATCATCCAATAGGGGAATGATGGGGGAAATTATATATATATATATATATATTACAGTGAAATATCATGCAACTATTTGAATAGTGATTATGATATCGTTTGAGTAAACAGTTACTAAGAATGGCCTTTTAACATGACTTGCTTTAATATATATGCTCCCACTCACTTTCCCGTCTCTGGATCTTTAATGACCCTCTGTTACCTGGATGAGATACCTTTCCTCTCCCCTCCCTGCCAATCTCCATGTCTCCAAAGCCAAGTGCTACACGTTCGTCAACAAGCATTTACTGCGCACCCTGCCAGTTGGCCATTGCTCTCATGGGGCTCATGGTCAAATAATTACGTAAATAAATATACGATTACAACTAGAATGAGTGCTGTGAAGTACAGTAAGTCCCCTACGTATGAATGAGTTCTGTTCCGAGAGCGCATTTGTAAGTCTAATTTGTCTGTAAGTCCAACAAAGTTAGCCTAGGTACCCAACTAACACAATTGGCTATATAGTTCTGTACTGTAATAGGCTTATAATACTTTTCACACAAATAATACATAAAAAACAAACACAAAAAAATAAAGGAAACATTTTTAGTCTTACAGTACAGTACCTTGAAAAGTACAGTAGTATGGTACAACAGCTGGCATCCAGGGGCTGGCATCGAGTGAACAGGCAAGAAGAGTTACTGACTGGAGGAGGGAGAGGAGGTGAGAGATGGTAGAGCTGAAGGATCGTCAGCAGTAGGAGACGGAGGGCAAGATGCAATTTCACTCGTGCCTTACGTGACTGGTCATGGGAAAGCATGTTCCCATCTTTGAAAGTTCGCAACTTGAAGGTTCGTATGTAGGGGACCTACTGTAAAGTAGTGGGTGTAAAAGACGGTAACCTAGGGAAGTCGTCCTTAGGCAAGTGACACTTGAGCTGGGACCTAAAGAACAAGTAAGATTGGGACTTCCCTGGTGGTGCAGTGGTTAAGAATCCACCCGCCAATGCAGGGGACACAGGTTCAATCCCTGGTTCAGGAAGATCCCACATGCCGCGGAGCAACTAAGCCCATGTGCCACAACTACTGAGCCCACACACCACAACTACTGAAGCCCGTGTGCCACAACAAGAGAAGCCACAGCAATGAGAAGCCCACGCACTGAAACCAAGAGTAGCTCCCGCTCGCCGCGACTAGAGAAAGCCTGCGCACAGCAACGAAGACCCAACGCAGCCAAAAATAATTTTTTTTTAATTAAAAAAAAAAAGAGCAAGTAACATTTATGAGGCAGTGGGGGCTGGGGTGGGCGGATCAACATGTGCAACGACCCTATTACAGAAAATGCATGGTGTTTTCAGAGAACTGAAAAAAGGTCAGTGTGGCTGCAACACAGGGAATGATAAGGAAGTACTTTGAGATGAAGTAGAGAGGTAGACAAGACCGTGACTATATAAGACTGTGGTATTTAACCGAGCGATGGGAAGTTACTGAAGAACTTGAAAGTCGAGAAGTGGAAGGATGATGTTATCAAATTTGCACTCTGAAAAGCTCATACGGGCTGCATTGTAGAGACTGGATTGGAAAGGACCTGGGTGGACACTGGGAGACCATTTACGAGTCTAGCACATTGATCTGGGAGATAGTTCCAGCTTGATCTAGGAAGCTGGCTGTGGAGATAGAATAAAGGAGACAGATCTGAGAGGTATTTAGAGGATACACTTAGAAGGGCTTGATAACAGACCAGAATGGAGGATGAAGGAGAGAAGGGGCCAGGATGACTCATAGGTTTCTGGCTTATGGAACTGGATGGACAGTGGTGTCATTCATTAGAAGATAAGCTTCAGGATCGATGATCATGAGTTTGGTTAAGTTTGACCCTCCCATCACGGACTTAAAGATAATCACTGAAGCCGTGGGCATAGATGAGACTGTCTAGGAGGAAAGGATACAGGGAGAAGAGAGGAGGGTCTGAACTGAACCTTAAGGGAACTCCAACATCAGATGGAAGATGTGACTGCAGAGGCAGAGAAAAAACAGAGAGGGAGCAGCAAAACCATAAAAGTGTGGTGTCTCAAAACCAAGAGAGAGTGTGTCAAAAGTCTTCAGTGGTGATTCGTCAGCCCAAAAACTTTAAGCACTTTTTATAGCACATTTGCCTTTTTACTTTATATTCCTTTCCACATATATATTATGGCTATCTGTGTGCATATCATATTACCACCATTATAGTGTAGGATCCTTAAAGGCAGAGGCTGTGCCTTGTTTATCTTTGTGTCTACAACAATTAGTGCAGAGTATTGATGATGTAGTATGCTCAATAATTATTTGTTAAATGAATGAATGAATTGTGGGATGGTAAGCCATTCAAAATTTAGTCAAAGAACTTTTGTAGCATCCAGTGATGTTAATGGCTCCCTTGGAAGTGAAGTCTTAGAGATGCACCATATTGCACCCTACTGAGAGGATCTAAGATAAGATGCTTTAGGATGTGCAGTATTTTCAACAATTCTCATCAATGTCAGGGATGTAAAAGGAAAGCCAAATCTGTAGTCTACCTATAATGAATATAGTTATGGTCCACAACACTTTTTGAAATGGACTTCTCCAAGGTTGTTGGGACCAACAACACTGATAAGGTGCAGTGAAAACGGATTGTAATAGCCATGTGGTCAATTTACATAACATTCCCTTCATTAAGAAACGTCGAAAATTGTGGTGAGAAGGGATTTCAGAAGTTGTTTGGGGTGGGGGGGTGGGAATTGTTCAAATCACTGGGAATCTATGTCCAAAGCACTGATGCCACTAGATTAACTAAACTATAGGAAGTTGTCGATGGGTTTCCATATAAAATAATCTTTGTTTTTCTACATTCCCGGCCTTCTCTCCCCACTGCTGGCTCCGCTTAACTACCATTCAGAAACAAGGTCCAATCAACCAGTGTGGCTGGAGCATTTATGGACAGCTCCATGAAACAAGAAGGACCTGAGGGGGGCCCTGAAGAATGGGAAAACCTTTGATACGTGGTGTATGAAGGAGAAGAGTCAAGCACATGATTGCTGAGCAGTGCGACTGAGAAGGAGTATGAGGGGCCTGGTGTCCAAGAGACCCTGACCTGGCCACAGTCATGAGTTCAGCTGGGAGGCAGTGCCAGGTACAGTCTGGGGAGCCACATTAATAAGGTTCTTACGGACTTCCCACCTTACGGAAGGTGGTTAAGAATCCGCCTTCCAATGCAGGGGACGCGGGTTTGATTCCTGGTCAGGGACTAAGATCCCACTTGCCATGGGGCAACTAAGCCCACAAGCCACAATCAGAGAGCCTGCGTGCCACAACTACAGAGCCCACACGCTCTGGAGCTGGCACGCACCACAACTAGAGAGAAGCCCTTGCACCGAAACGAGAAGCCTGAGTGCCGCAACTAAGACCCAACGCAGCCAAAAATAAAATTAAATAAATTTTAAAAAAAAGTAAGTACTCTCGAGAGGGTTGACTGCTTATCCACCAGTATTTATTAAAAAAAAAAAAAAAAAAAAAAGAAGGTTCTTCAATGTTTGATGCTTGAGTTTAAACGTTATTCTGAGTCAGTGGCAAATCCGTGGTGCAAATGGATATGAAGGGAGGGGGGGAGAGGAGAATATGAGCATCACACATTCAACTCTTTCAAACTGCACACAGTCTCCCTCGCTGCAGCTGCGAACTATCGCTATAAGAACACAGCACTCAGATAAAACCCTCAATAGCACAGAAAAACTCTTGCCAACTGTGATAAGAAATTAACCTGCTCACCCCTGAGCTTTGTATTCACTTCCTGTTCCCTCATTCTGATGGCCTCTGTACCTCCCCCCGAGGTAGCCTTCTCCCTCATACTCTAGCTGAAAAGCAACTCAGGGAAAATCTTTTTCTTTGTATTTCCATGCAGAGTGGAGACAGACTGACATTTTCCAAAATTACATTAGCAATCACTAAGAGAAATAAAACAAAAAGATAAGAATAACACAAGAGAGTCAATTTCCCAAGTAAGGATTTGGGCTCCGAAATTCCCCAGGCTAAGTAACGTCACTGGAGCAGTGAGCGTGAGGGGCCCTACTGTTTAAGGAGCACCTTCCAAACAGGAACCCCGATCCTCACATAAGGGAGTCCAACTCCATACAGAGCATACAACTCTTATTAAAGCCCTCTCTTCTCTCCAATTTTCAGCATCCCCAAATTCCCAGGAGCTTTTCCCTATCTAACCTGAGAAGTTACTCTCTCATCCACGCCATCCAGTCCCACCATCCTGCTCCCTTGACTATTTCTCTTCCCTACAAACCATTCCACATATCACCACCACCCCCCCCCCCCCCCCCAGATATCACAAAGTCTGTGCTACAAACTCTGTTGCAGGCAGGCAAAGACCAAAGGCTGTGAATGCCTGAATGTCATACTTTCACCTGAGAGCCATTCTTCCCAGTTACTCGTCTGACCCTAAGTTCTGTGGTGATGAAGCTCTGCATTTTCTTCAGCACCCAGGAAAAATGTCAATGTTCACAAATCCAACCTTATTGTTTTTCAAACCTCCCTTATCTGCTTGAGGCCTGTTGCTAAGATCCAGGTTCCTGACGGAGGTACATACTTACTTCACACCCAAAGAAGGGCAGTGGTGACCAGCACCCTTGAGCACCCAGTAAGTGACATAGAGCATGAGTCCAAAACTACTTGGTCTGCCACCCTTGAAATGACCCTCTCAACGTACCCATCCTCCTCTACTCCCAGGCCCCCAACACTCCTAGCATGTACCTGGAAAAGATATTCTCATAGACTTTCACAATACAACAATTTTCTTAACTTTATTAGAGACTAAGATAGATTATGAAAGAAAGCTGACAAACATTAAGAGGAAGGAAAAGGAGAGAGAAATTTAGGTAACAACTAGTGGCAACGGTCTGTTTTGAAAAGGCCCTAAAAGTGTTTATGAACTTCCCTTTCAGTAGACTTGCTCGGCAAAATATATTAAAAGTTATGGGTACTACGATTCCCTCAGGAACTCTTAGCATTCACCTGGAAGTGAGGACCAAGCATAATACCCTGCTCAGAGTGTCCTGCAGAAGACTGTAGTACGTGCAGCCCAGCCGAAAAGAGAAATCAACTCTTGTGGTGGATCATTTCCAAAGATGGCCACCAAAAATTCCCTCCATCCCTGTACACACACGCCACTCCTCCCATGAAGAGGTGGACCCCTTTTCTCCTGGACTGGTCTTGTAACTTGCTTTGGCCCAAGTGACATTCTAGTACTCCTAAGAACTACAAGAACTTTAAGGCCTTAATAAGACTTGTCATTTCTGCTTTTGCCTTTTGGGGAATCAGTTGACAGGTTAAAAAGCTCAGGCTAGGGCTTCCCTGGTGGCGCAGTGGTTGAGAATCTGCCTGCCAATGCAGGGGACACGGGTTCGAGCCCTGGTGTGGGAAGATCCCACATGCCGCAGAGCAACTGGGCCCGTGAGCCACAACTACTGAGCCTGTGCATCTGGAGCCTGTGCTCCGCAACAAGAGAGGCCGCGATAATGAGAGGCCCGTGCACCGCGATGAGGAGCGGCCCCCGCTCGCCGCAACTAGAGAAAAGCCCTCGCGCGCGGAAACCAAGACCCAACACAGCCAAAAATAAATAAATAAATAAATGTAATTTTAAAAAAATTTAAAAAGCTCAGGCTAGGCCACTAAATGAGAAGAAAGAGGCCTAGCTATCCCCCAGCCATTCCACCTGAGGCCAGACTTGTATGTGATACTGTCTTAGACATTCCAGCCACAGCTGAGCTCCCTGCTGAGTAGAGGAACACCATATCTAGCAGAAGAACTAGCCGGTGGAGCCCAGCCAACTCAGACAATCCATGAGAAATACTAACTTGCTGTTGTTTTAAGCCACTAAGTTTTGAGGGAGTTTGTTATACTGCCATAGAAAACTGAGATCTGTTTATCAATGCAACCCATCTCAGTCAAGGATATCAACAAATCTGGATCCCAGATAAGCTCTTAGTTCTCCTAGTTTTTATGTTTGAACTGTCCTTTTGTTACTTGAGTGTTCTATATTGATCTCAACCATGCATTCCAGACAGTTTCAATTTCAAATGTTATGCCCCATCATTCCCATAAGAACAGTGTAAGTTATTAGAGCTTACTTTGAGTTCAGAAACTCTGACCATTTTATCTGTATCACTCCTTTAATATAGTTAATGCTTTAACTTCCTCTTTGATTCTGAAGATACTTTAGATTTTATTATTGACATGAATTTTAAATTTTACTTTCAAAATGTCCTGTGTCTATATTTGCTGTGATGATGCCCTTCTGAACGTGTTTAGCAAGTTTATTCATGCTTTTCAAGTGTAAATTCAATGATGTGAGAGCAATGTGTATTCAGACAATAGCATTCCTCAGATGTCACCACTGAAATGAAAGGATTCTCCAGAGATTCAACTCTAATCCTTCTCTCTTCCTTACTCTACAGAATCTCAGCATGACTTGACCAATGTCAATGACTTCAATTAGCATCTGTAAAATGCTGACTCACAAATCTAGACTTCCCATTTGGACATCTCTCCTTAGATTCAGATATCCTTCCAACTGCCTACCAGGTATCTCTACTCGGATGCTCTACAGGCTTCCCGAACTCACCATCTCCAAAGTGGAATTCATTATCCCCCAAAACTTATTCTTCCTCCCTTAATCCTTCACTCAATGAATGATAGCAGCATTCTTCCAGAAAGCTGGTGTCAGAAAGGAAAAACTCTTCCTCTACCCTTCTAGGTTCTTCTGGCTGGTCTAAGAACTAAATTGACATGAGACAGATTAACAGGAGAAAATTAAACAGAAGTTTAATAGCATGTATACATGGGAGAGACCCAGGAAAACTGAGCAACTTGCCAAAACAGCTGAAACCCTTAAATACCATCTTCAGCTAAAGACAAAAGAGGATTTTGGGGGTATGGGTTTTGGACATCAAAGTGGGGGGAAGGCAATTGACATGGAGATGGAAAAGCAAACGTTTAATAAACAAATGTTTGCTGGGCCATGCGGAGACATTGGGACAGAGAGAAGAATTTTAACAAACAGACTTTGCTTGGGTTCCTCCCTGTCTACACACCTAGTTCATATTACATTTATCTATGGACATAGCTCCCTTCCTGGAACAGGTCCTCTATCTACAATATTTAGGCAGCCAGGGGGAAGGTCAAAAGTTCTTCCTGAGTCTTTTGAGCCTTGATTGTTTTCACCTCAAAATGATCCACATGCCAAAGAGACATTTTGGGGTGGCAAGTTTTTCCCCTACAAATGTGGGTCTCCCCACCAGACCAGAAGCCGTAAGTCCCATTCATTGCTACATCTCCAAATCCTAGCATAGGACCAAGTATACTGTAGTGTCCACTAAATGTTTTTTCAATTAATAATGAGTGAACAATGTTTCATTCTGGTTCTATTAATCCCGATAGGAAATATAACCCCTGTCTAAGCCAGCTACATGTGCCAATACTTTCAGCACCATCTAGTCACGTCTAAGGTAAGACTTCATGAGGAACCTTGTCACCACTAGCAAGAGGAGTGGGAACCAAATTAGCCACCACAGGCCACATATGCTTGGGAAAATCTTGGCCTCCACATGCCATGATATACAGCCTTCCTTACCAGAACTGACAGAATTCCTTTGAACAAGTTGCATGATAGACCCACTGTCTCAGTTCCTAAGCCACTGTTGAACTGGAGCGCCATTCCGAGCAAAACACACCACCTTCCTAATTACAGGAATGAGACCTCTTTCCAGTCATTCATGCTGCCACGCCCCCATGGTATTCCTGTACTTCACAGCTGCACAATATCAAATGGCTCTACCTTTTAGAAAACAAGATTTTAACTTTTTTCCCCCCTGATTACAGAAGTCCAGCCAGTTCTAAGTAGTTTAATGTCAACTCACTTCAAATCTATGGTTTCTTTAAGGCACCATGTTGCAGATGTTAATCCCTCTTTCCTGTTGGGTCACGTATACAAACCCATGTCCTGCCTGGTTCATTGTGCCCCACTTCCTCTCTGTATAGCTCCTGGAGTCCTGCCTGCTTCAAATCCAAACCAGTCTGGGTCACAGGCATTTTGAGCCTGTCTTTGTGACCTGAATGTCTTTTATTCTCTTGGTAGGATCATGACTGAGAGTTTTGTAGAAAATATTTTTAAGATTTATGACTGGGGTCTTCCCCGGTGGTGCAGTGGTTGAGAGTCCGCCTCCAATGCAGGGGACACGGGTTCGTGTCCCGGTCCGGGAGGATCCCACATGCCGCGGAGCAGCTGGGCCCGTGAGCCATGGCCGCTGGGGCTGCGCGTCCGGAGCCTGTGCTCCGCAACGGGAGAGGCCACAGCGGTGAGAGGCCCGCGTACCGCCAAAAAAAAAAAAAAAGATTTATGCCTAAATTAACTGCTTTTATATTCAAGATTAATTTATAGCATCTTAATTATTTGATCTGGCAATTTCTTTACGAAATCAAGCACAATCACAGTTATACATGAGATATCCTCTGGGTTTATAATTCTACACTCTTAAAAGTAACTCTACTTTTTTTTCATTGAAGCACATTTGCTTTTCTAGAGTTTGGGGTGATTATAATGGGTTCATTCAAAATAATCTTTATTAAAACAGCACTTCCCAATGTCATAACATCTGAATAAAAAAGCAATTTAATTTCCCTGAAAACAATTTTTGTTATTAAAATTCACTATATCTATTTACATAATTGTAGCAAAAGCTCAATGAAAACTAGCAATCTATTTAACATCTAGTGCTTTATGAAGCACATAAGAACATGAATATACAGTCAAAAGACAGGTTCTTTAATTACCAGCTGTGTTACACTACTTCCTACAACAAATCTTATCACCCCCTACCCATCCTTTGCCTTTCTGTACATAGTCTATAAAATTAGTCTATTAAAAGTTAAACTAAGGACGGGAGATTTAACACACTTGTGAAATGTGGATTATAAATAAATCAATGCCAATGTGTTATCATTAAAGGTCTTAACATATCTATTTTACTTAATAAAGTAAAGTAAACATATTAACAGTTTGCAAGAGAATGGATAATGCTCAAATATAAAAAAGAACAATTCAGTTCGGCAAATCTTTTCACTTAAGCCTAAAAGTAATCTTTGGATTTATAAATTCAATGCACTCCCTATCAAAATTCCAGCTGCCTTTTTTTTTTTGGCAAAAATTAACAAACTGCTCCTAAAATTCGTATAGAAATGCAAGGGACCCATAATAGCCAAAACAATCTGAAAAAGAAGAACAAAGTTGGAGAACTCACATTTCCTGATTTCAAAACTTACTGCAAAGTTACTGAAATCAAGACAGTGTGGTACCGACATAAGGGCAGATATACAGATTAACAGAATAGAATTTAGAGTATAGAAATGTACCCTTATGTTTATGGTCAACTGATTTTTTTTTTTTTTTTTTTTTTTTTTTTTTTTGCGGTACACGGGCCTCTCACTGTTGTGGCCTCTCCCGTTGCGGAGCACAGGCTCCGGACGCGCAGGCTCAGTGGCCATGGCTCATGGGCCCAGCCGCTCCGTGGCATGTGGGATCTTCCTGGACCGGGGCACAAACCCATGTCCCCTGCATCAGCAGGTGGACTCTCAACCACTGCGCCACCAGGGAAGCCCTGGTCAACTGACTTTTTACAAGTGTTCCAAGACAATTCAATAAATGAAAGATAGTGTTTTCAACAAATGGTGCTGGGACAATATGCAAAAGAATGAAGTTAGACCCCTACCTCACACTGTACAGAAAAATTAACTTAAAATGGACCGTAGACCTACATGTAAGAGCTAAAGCCATAAAACACTTAGAAGAAATCATATAAATACATCTTCATGACTTTGGATTAGGAATGATTTCTCACATAATGACACCAAAAACACAAACGACAAAAGAAAAAACTAAGTTGGACATCATCAAGATTACAAATTGTGTGCTTCAAAGGACACCATCAAGACAGGACACCAACCCATGAAATAGGAAAAAATATTTGCAAATCACATATCTGACTGGTATCTAGAATTGTAAAAATCTCTTACTACTCAATAATAAAAAGACTAGTAACTCATCTAAAAAACGGGCAAAGGATTTGAATAGACATTTCTCCAATGGAGACAAACAAATAACCAGTAACTACAACACAGAATGTTCAACATCATTAGTCATCAGGGAAATGCAAATCAAAACCACAATAAGATATCACTTCATACCCACTAGGATGGTTAATAATGGTTAATAAAAAAGACAGACAATAACAAGTGTTGTAGAGGATGTGGAAAAATCGGAATGTTTATACACTGCTGGTGGGAATGCAAAATGGGATGGCTGCTTTGGAAAACAGCTTGGCAGTTCTTCGGGAAGTTAAACGTTGTGTTACCATACGACCCAGCAATTTCACTCTTGGGTATATACCCAAGAAAAATGAAAACATATGTCCGCATAAAAACTTTTACACAAATGTTCATAGCAGCACTGTATCAAATTAAGCAAAGAGTGGAAACATCCTAAATGTCCATCACCTGATGAATGGTTAAAGATTTGGTACATCCACTCTTTCAGTATTCTTGGACCACTTCCAACGTGTGTGTCTGGGTGGGTTTCCCACACAGCACCAAGCAATTCTTGGACACGAGCAGTGTGTTTGAGAATTCAACTCAATTCCATCACTGGCTGCCCAGAGATAGCTTCAGAGTCTACAGGTTAGAGGTTCAGTCCTACAAGAATGCCCCTGTCCCCCACTTCAGACACCATCTGCAAGCCCAGGTTATCTGCGCTTATGACCAACTGACTATAAATCAGAAGTCTCCATGACCCCCTCCTTGGGTTCAATTAGTTTGCAAGAGCAGCTCACAGAACTCAGAGGAACATTTTATTTACTAGATCACCAGTTTATTATAAAAGGATATAATTCAGGAACAGCCAAATGGAAGAGTTGCATAGGGTGAGGTATAGGGAAATGGCACGGAGCTTCCATGCCCTCTCCAAGCATCATCCCACTCTTCCCAAATCTCCATGTGTTCACCAACCCAGAACTCTCCGAATCCCATCCTTTTGGGGTTTTAAGGAGGCTTCATTAGATATGCATGAAATTAACTAAATGATTTAACTAAATCATTGGCCATTAGCAATTGATTCAACCTCCAGCCCCACTCCCTTCCCAAGAGGTCAGGGGTGAGACTGAAAGTTCTAACCCTCTAATCACGTAGTTGGCTCCACTGGAACCAGACCCCATCCTTAGGTGCTTTCCAAAAGTCACTCCATTAACATAGTAAAGACACCTTTGTTACTCTCATCACTTACGAAATTCCAAGGGTTTTAAGAGCTCTATGCCAGAAACCAGACGAAGACCAAATATATTGTTCTTATAAATCACGATATCACATCCATGCAATGGAATGTTATTTGGCAATAAAAAGAATGAAGTACTGATGGGTGCAAGTGCTAATGAAAAATCCAGTCACAAAACACCACATACTGCATGGTTCCATTTATATGAAATGTCCAGAATAGGCAAACCTATAGAGACACAAAGCAAATTAGTCATTCCTTAGTGCTGGGAAGGACAGATTGGGGTGGGTAATGGGGAGTGACTATTAATACAACCCAGATTTCTTCTAGGGGGGATGAAAACTAGACTGTGGTTATGGTTGCACATTCTGTGAATATAACAAAAAAATTTAATTATACACTTTAGGTGAATTGTGTGGTATGTGAATTTTATCTCAACACAGCTGTTAAAAAATAAAAAGTAATCTTCATCCCACCTCATGTCAAAATCATTACAAAATCTGAATTAGGAAATGTGAATTAAGAAAGTTTTATGAACTTCCTTTTTCTCCCTTAATAGTTTTGATCTGTAGCTGAACATTTTGTAACTGAACTGTCTGCTGAATTGATCCTATTCCTCTCCCCAGTGCTAATCTCATCAAATTTCCCTTCGACTGTTCTTTCCCCCATTGAGATCGGTACTCTTGTACTTAAAAGATGCAATCCCAAATGACTCTTCATTTATCTCTTGAGTGGCAAGCAGTGTTGCCACAAGAAACCATTTTTCTTTTGAGTCAGAAGACTTAGCCAGTCTGCAATCTACATTCTGCTTCCTGATACACTGCTCAGAGATTATTTCTTTACTTCTGTTAGGAAAACTTGTGAAAGACTTTGAAACGGAGGAAAGAAAAGTATTTTCTGGGTGTCTGGATGGTGCATCTTCCCAGGTTATCTGATTCTATAGGGGCTTGTGCCTTTCAGTGTTTGAGCTATTTTACAACTCTATGAACTATAGAAAAATGATAATGATGTAGATGATTCGCATCCATAGAAATGCAAATGAATCCAGTGGAATGGAAGGGATTATTGCCAGTGGATATTGACTAGTTTTGCATCTATTTCTAAATCCTTGGAAGCATTCCTGATTGCCTTTATATGTGCATTCTTTTAATTCTCCTGTGAACTGGTTGTACCATCTTACTGGTTCCCTCAGTAATTAATGAGATAGGTATTTCATATGTGTTCATTTTATATTTGTTGTGGGTCCCAATTTTAACATTTTTTAGTATCCTTTAACGCTTCTACTTTACACACGGTATAGTGAAATTTGGTTTCCCCCAGATTAGTCCCTAAGAAAGTGACAGATAATAAATAAACTAATAATCCGTAGTTCAGTACTAATGCAGTTTCATTGTATCACAGGTGGGCATATAATGTTAGCACAATACCTAATATACAATTGATGCTCGATAAATTTTTGTTAAATAATCCTTTTTCTCTTTTGCTACATATCTGGAAGTCTCGTCTATTGTCAGAGAAGCCCCTCATGTGCATTTAGTTCACGTCTTCCTAAATCAGCTCTCTCTATGATGTCGGCACTGCCTTTCACCGAGAACGTCGCACACAGCAGATCTGGCCCCAATTCGAGTGATCTGAGGACTTGCATCCTCCATGCCAACCCCATTATTTTCAGTCTCAGTAAAAATGCACCAAAACCAGGGAGAAAAGATGTCAAAATAAATAACTCTGTAACTGAAGAACACACCTGTCAGCCCACCGCCCAACTCCCCAGTCGTCACTAGCAAGGATGGGAGAAGGGTACAATTTCCCATCTAAGAACTTCATTGTGCCTTTGTAGGTTAATTTCCAGTCCTCATGAAGCTAAAGGAGTTGTCATTAACAGGATCAGTGATTCAGCCTTTTCTCATTCTTGGCAGGTCTAAGGGGAGAAAAGAAGGCAAGGGGTGGATGCATAATAAAATGAGGCGCTAACTCTTATTATAAAGAAAGAGGAGCAGCCTTCCAACTATGGGGCAGTTAAGGAGAAGCCTATCTTCCTCATCAACGAGTTTTGACTGTAGTCTGAGAACTAAGGCTTGTCCTTAAATGATGTGTTTATTCATTCATTCAATCAACATTTATTAAGCACCTGCTACAGGTCTGGCCCCTTGTTGGGCAATGTAGCAGATACTAAAGGTGCCCTGCTCACAGCCCTCAGACCTTCCCAGAGGTCACCTGCAGAGAATTCCCTCATAAGCTACAGGACTGCCCTGATGGCCACTAAAGGAATGTGCTCACAGTGGGTAGATGAAGACCCCTACTTTCTACTCCTACTCCTCAGGGGACTGTGCCACAGTCTCTCCCAAAGTCCCCAAAGGGTTTGAGCCTCTGTTGCCCACAGTGGTATCCTGCTCATTCATGCACCTCAGTACCCCCTTTCTACCTTCCCTGTCTCTCTTCCTGGAATCATCTGTACCCAAATCCTTGCCTTGGTGTCTGTTTGGGGGAAAACCCCAACTACAACAGGAAATGTCTGTACGTGTGGTTGTTACCAAACTGCACTTGGATGGGCTCATCCGCAGACCAGTAAAGCCAATCTACTGACATGGGGTTGTGTTGTGAAGGAAAGTATAGCGTTTGTTGCAGGGCCAAGCAAGGAGAAAGGGCAGCTCATCCTCAAAAGACCCAAACTCCCCGATGGCTTTCAGGAAAGGATTTTTAAAGGCAACATGTGGGGTGAGTGTTGCAGCTCATAGATCTTCTTCTGATTGGTTGGTGGTGAAGTAACAGCGTGATGTTTCTGGAATCTTAATCCCAGCCTTCTGGTTTAAAAGTCCTTCCTTCACGGTTGTAATTCCCTTTAGTACTCTTTGACCCTTCAAAGGTACCCTTTGAAAGCCTGATTCACCTACAGATTTTTGTGAGAGGGTGCTGTGAAGGGCAGTGAGGGACAGGGTCATGAGGGGAGGTGAGTCCTGACCATATCCCCCCTTCTCCCCTCTGAGGACACTCTGGTTAGAGGAAGCCGTGAGGTTATATCCAGGAAGACTGCACCTTAATGCAAATCAGCAGCTCACGCCTCGCCCAGCTATGGTCCACGATGGCACATCAAGCCACACAGCCCTTGGAGGATAACAAGGAGGGACCAAGGGAGGCTCCCTCTTTCTCAAGTGCACCTGAGCAGCACTGCCCAATAGAAATATACTGTGTGCCACAAATGCAAGCCACAGATGGCATTTAACGTTTCTTGTTAACATATAAAGTAAAAACAAACAGGTGAAAATAATGGTTTCATTTATCCAAAATATTATTTCAACATGTAACCGATATAAAAATTCTTAATGAGATGTTTTCCTTTTTTTTCCTAAGTCTTTGAAACCCCGTGTGTATTTTACACTTAGAGCACATTTCATTCCCGCCTGGCCACAGTTCAAATGCTCACTAGCCACATGAAGTTCAAGGCTACAGTACTGGATGTCACTGGCCTAAGGGAAGGTGACCCTGACAGAGAACATTCCCTTAGATAATAACATCTCATTCACTATGTTTCATGTAGCAGCTGAGCTAGGGCTCTCAATAGCAATCAGAGACCAAGGCGAGCAGGAGTGAACCATGGCAGAGGAATAAGGAATGAGCGGGAAGCCAGCCCTCCTCTGAGAGAGAATTGTGTGAAGGCAGCCCCATTGTCTGGGCCACATCTGCTGTGTCAAAACCCAATTTGGATTCTTACTTTCTACTGTGTCAGGAACAAGTTGTACTTCCTGGTCTCTTTATTTCCCCCTATTATTCCTTCTATAAATTTCTCTTTTAAAATAAGAAAAAGAAAACCTGGCTCGTTCTACTTTTGTGCTGTGTGTCATAAAGTCCCCTGTCTCTGCTCTCAGGATCTTATGTGCTCTGCCAGCATCCATGGAACTGTGGCGGGCTAGCTTGTTAGGAAGGGTAAAATTCCAGACCTGCTACAGTTCTTGACATTATCATCGCATCCTGCAATGTCTAACCAAGGTCTAACTCCTCCAATGTGACTTTACTAACCTCTCAGGGCTCTTAACACTTCTTGTTTCTACTTAGCCTTTAGCATTTACCATAGAGAGAATATTTTGTTGTAATTTTGCATGTGTCTCTATTTTAACATCTCCAACTCCCCCGCCACACACACACACACACACACACACACACACACACTGCTCTATGCACAATATTCCTTTAAATATTTGCTTATTAACTCATTGATTTTTGTCCCATAAATGTGAACCATCAGAAAGTTTTGGCACCATGTGACGATGGTGCGTGTCCTCCTCTCCTCCCTCATATACTCTCCTTCCCTCGTCCATCCCCTCCCCTTCAGCATCCCTTTCCCCTATAGTCACTTCCGGTGCTTTCCTTCTCATAATGCTAAAACCCATCAACTCAGCGAAATCCAGCCCACTGAATCTGGAGTCATGGGACACAGGAGCTAAAGAACATCACTTTTTAATGGAATCAATGAATGCCCAAAACACATTTGTCTTCAGAAGGCCTCAGGAAAAAAATTCTTCCCTTCACCAATGCAAATCCCTTTGGAAGGAGGCTGCACTAACGGGACTAAAGTTAATAGATCTCTGGTTCTTTTCCTCATAGGAAAAGGAATCATTACGGCATGAGTCCACCAACAGATGCAGGATATTAACCATTTTACTGCAAATAATTACACCACAAAATTCCAATTATTTTAACCTACCCACCATTTAACATTTAAAAAGGTACAGAAGTAATCATTCACTCTCTAGACTTAAGTGATCCTTTTCTCTCTTTCTTCCCTTCCTACCTTCATTCTTTCTTTTTTTCCCTCCTTTTCTTCTTTTTTTCATGTTTGTTGTTTTCAAGCCCATAGCATTAAACATGCATTTTTCAGAGCTTTTCAAATTGCAGTGTACAAATGTATAATGATCCTTACTACCTAGGTGGGGTACACGGTAAGCAGCTCAGATTAATCTGTAATATCAAAATACTATAGCTTATCTTAGTGGCATAGAATTGCTCTCAGACCACAAGATTCGTCTATAACCTGATTAAAGGTCAAAGTATCTATGTGAAATGGAGTATTGTCAGCTGTAGAGGGAGTGGGAAGGTAAGGTGGATTGAAGTGAAACTTCTTCCCCACACTCCCTTCCCTCCATCATCAGGGTTCGAGGTAGGAAGAACACTGAACTTTGGAGAAGAACTTCACTGCGGTGCCGTTCATTGTCATTGTCATGGGGAAGTTGCATCCTGAAGCTCAGGACCAGTAAGCACTGAATAGAACACTAGCATGTTAAGGATTAGCTCCAAAGCCATGTTGCCAATACTATGCAATTTTCAAATCGTCTTTGGAAGGCGATTAGTGCCCTAGGTGACGAATGGTGCTCAATTCTTAGGAACCTAAGAGGGAAATCATCTGTAGCTTGCCATTTTTTGCCCACCCCATTCATAAAACCAGAGCTTCCCACACTGTAGTACCAGCTGAAGTGGAGGGAAAAGGTCTTCACATACAGTAGCCTACTGGGAGGTTTGAATTCAAAACTCCCAAGAAGAGATAGTGGCTTTATTATTCTACAGGGAGGGTTAGCGATCCCTGGGCATGTGCCAGAAAGGAGCGCTTCAACGTGGAAGCTCTTAAAGAGAGAGGACTTGAGAGGTGGGAGAGCTAGAGAACAAGGGGACATTCACATACTCTAAAGGCTTGGACAGTGAGGACTTTGCCTTTATGTATAAAACAAAGGACCAAGGAAGCCTTGGTCACAGCACTTGATCTCAATCCCTCCCCATCTCACTCCATCCCCCAACTCTAGACATAGGGATCATTTCCTGAACCACAGAATAAAGAACTGCTCACACCTCCATAGGATGCTGTATTTGTCTGCGGGAAGACAGAAAGAACAGGACCCAGAATGGACAGACGATGACTCCTCTCAACAGTCATCTGACCACTGGCTCACCATCACCGGGAGGAATCGCAACCAGCCAACCTAGATGGACATAAGGCTATCTCCCCAACCTCTCCCTTCCCCAGAGCGCAGCTAGATACCCACCCTGTAGAAAAGAAAGTAGCAGCAGAATCAATATCATGCCCAAGCACCAGCCAGGTGAGAGTGTGTCCAGAACCACAGGACTCACACGTTCCTGGTGTGTCTCTAGGCTGGAGTAGGAGGCAACAGGCTTACTCAGCCTGATCTCACCTGTGGTGAACATTTGTTGTTTTTTGATTACAGGACTTCCAAATACCCTTCCATTTGTGGCGAGCCCTCTGATGGCAGGTCCTCCCACCACGGAAGTGCTGCTCTGTTTAGCACCGCACTGTTTGGTTAGGCTGACACTTTTTCCAGAGCCAATTTTTCTCGATGGAGAAAGCACTAAATTGATTAATGTTCGAGCACAAGTTCTTTACTTCATCACAAAATAAAAACAGTTAGTCCATAGCCTGGCACCAGTCTGCAGACTACGCTTCGTGAAGCACGGATCTGGGGCCATACATTACCTCTCTTAGTATTCAGCCAGGTGTGCAGATGCACATGACCTAAATTCAGTGACCAGGTGCTCCTACCTGGGTCTTTGGATCTCGAAGGAGAGAAACAAAGACGCAGGGACAGTTGAGAAGCTACACACGGTGGTGTGAGCATTTTCAGAAGACCAGCAGGAGTATCAGCCTTGAAAGTCCACAGGTAGCAGCAGCATTAACTGCTCAGAGTTGGGACAACAGCGACACCGTAAACAGACGACAGCATGCCCTGCCATGTTCGCCACTTACAGCCTCTCTTGGTTTCCATTTTTCTGAGCCTGGTTCTCCAGCCTGTCCATCATTTCTGTGAGCTACCCAAGAACTTCCAATAAATTCTTTTTCTGCCTAGGTGAGCCAAGAGAGGATTTTGTCTCTTGCATCCAAGAAATTTGATTGATAAACTCTCTCACATTCCAATCAGATGACTGGTGATACCTGTGTGCGTACCAAGGTCACCAAACAATTTTCTGATTGTAATTTGGCCTCTCCTATGTTAACTAGAAAACTCTGGGCTTCTTGGTAACTATAGTTCTCATTGAAAATTAATTGATTGGCATTTAGGTCTTAAATATCAGGTGATAAGTAGGGATAATGTGAGTCCACTCCAGAGAGAAAGATCGATACTCTGTAAGTTGATAAACTTGGACTTCATATGCTACAATGGTGACACTCAGAACATGGGTTGTGGCAAATTGACCACATGTGTATCTGTGGAGACCTGGCCTGGGGACCCCTTCTGCAGAGTTACAACTCCTACTCTACCTTCCACCACCCTACGGCTTTCTTACAGTTATTGAAGATTAAATCAGACTTATTTACAGTCTTCTAAGTCTGAAAAAGGCAATAGAATGAACAGGTTCAAATTAAGCTCTTAGAAGTTCATAACTTGCCAGCAAGGCAACTTATGAATCCTTTTTCTTATATAAATTTATTTATTTATTTTTGGCTGCGTTGGGTCTTCGTTGCTGCACGCAGGCTTTCTCTAGCCGCAGCGAGCGGAGGCTACTCTTCATTGCGGTGCGCGGGCTTCTCATTGCGGTGGCTTCTCTTGTTGCAGAGCATGCGCTCTAGGCACACGGGCTTCAGTAGTTGTGACACGCGGGCTCAGTAGTTGTGGCTCGCAGGCTCTAGAGCACAGGCTCTGTAGATGTGGTGCACGGGCTTAGCTGCTCCGCAGCATGTGGGATCTTCCCGGACCAGGGCTCGAACCCGTGTCCCCTGCAGTGGCAGGTGGATTCTTAACCGCTGCACCACCAGGAAAGCCCCAACTTATGAATCTTGAAATAAACTTGTGCATGTGCATCACATTGGCACAGTTCCCCATTTATCACCTGTAAGCATCCCATACCAAAACCATATGGAAAGAAATTATTATCAAAAAGCAATCTGGGGCTTCCCTGTTGGTGCGGTGGTTGAGAGTCCGCCGGCCGATGCAGGGGACATGGGTTCGTGTCCCGGTCCAGGAGTATCCCACATGCCGCGGAGCGGCTAGGCCCGTGAGCCATGGCCGCTGAGCCTGCACGTCCAGAGCCTGTGCTCCGCAACGGGAGGGGCCACAGCAGTGAGGGGCCCGCATACCGCAAAAAAAAAAAAAAAAAAAGCAATCTGTGAATTTTAAAAAATAAATCTTTTTTAAAAAGCAGCCAACTGTAAACCCATATTGACCACATCTCGTTAATTTCTGGCTCGATTCTAATTTGTATCATTAAATATTTGCTTGTTGGTTTCATTTCTTTAAACATGAGTAATAATAATTCTACCTCCTTATACTTAACAATTAATTCATAACAATTCTATATTACATAATCATTGCTTTATCCAAAATATGTGGATGAAGGTACCTGCAAAATATTCCAATATTATCCCACCACTATCAACAAAGGTACTGGACAAATAAATCAGTGCTGTCATCTCACTTCTAAAAACAATCAAATAATTTTCTACCAGACAAATCTTAAACCTACAAATAAGTAAACTTTGGATCCCCAATAATGTTAATAATAAATCAACCCTCAGAGTTTGATGTTTCATACTCTCCTGATTCTACAGGACCAGCTCTTCATTATCAGGAAGTATCACCTGTAGGATCACGTACAGCACTTGACAGCTTGCACCGCGCTTTTATGTGCATCTTGTTAATTCTTATGAACACCCAATGGAGTGGTACAGCATGCAAGCATTTTTATCTCCATTTCACAGATGAAGAAACCAGGGCTCAGGGTGAGCCAAGGCCTTTCTCAAAATGACTCATCTCAGAACTGCCAGGGCCAAGACTGGTTCAAATCTCAGAACCACCACCCTTCACCACCTGCATATAAAGCATGAAGACCTTCACATAACCCCCACCGGGCACATCCTTTCTTCTCTGAGCAACAGATGGCGTGACCTTACTGCCTTCATACAGGCATCCGATTTTTCTCTGAGTCTCCTTTTCTTCACAGTTGCCTCCTCCAAAGGATTAGCACAAACCTGTTCTTAATAGATCCTTTGCTTCCTGCTCATTTTATGGGCTAGTTATGCAGATTAGATTTTTAAATGTCTGTAAGAGGACTTTGCAGTCATGTGCAGCACCAGCGTGTACAGCAAAGTGTCATTATAATAATTACCACTTACTCAGAAGCCAACGAGAGCAGCTCTCCTTCCTCCTCCCTTCTCCCCCTCCTTCCTCCCTCTTCCCTCTCCCTCCCTCCATCCTAAATAATTCAGAGCAAAAAGCAGTAATTCATCGAATCAACAGCCAACATAGACACCACAGGACACAAAATGCCAGGAATAGAAAAGATCACAGTCTCCTGAGGGAATAAATGGCTCTGAGATTGGCCTGAGTTCAGGGCATGGCTGTGGCCGCATTAATCTGAGTCCCCATTTTCTGCCCTGTTTTGGGGATAAGCTAAGGGATGAAAGACAGTAAAATAAATATAATATGCTTAGATATCAATGAAGTATGTTGCACACTGTTCCACCAAATATCAAATTTTAATGTAATCAAGTTAACTCAGATAAAACATTAGAGAAATCATAAAATACACACTTTCTCTCTAGAAGACAAACGCAGCCTTTATCTACACATCTCAGCTTTCGAACATCCCAGAAAGAGAAGGTCCCCAAATTTTGGCTTTGCCAAGGGCAAAACACGTATGACCGTAGAACAAGAACAAGCCCTTCTTGAGCACAGATTATGACGTATTCTTTTTCATATGTTAATTTGTACCTCAGTACAGGCATACCTTGGAGATACTGTGGGTTCAGTTTCAGACCACAATAAATTAAATATTGCAATAAATCGAATCACGAATTCTTTGGTGTCCCAGTGTATATAAAAGTTATGTTTATACTATACTATAGTCTACTAAATGTGCAATAGCATGAGGTCTAAAAAAAGAGGTACATACCTCCATCACAAAATACTTTATTGCTAAAAATGCTAACCGTCATCTGAGCCCTCAGCGAGCTGTAATCTTTTTGCTGGTGGAGGGTCTTACCTTAACGTCGATGGCCGCTGACCGATCAGGGTGGTGGTGGCAGAAGGTTGGTGTGGTTGCAGTAATTTCTCAAAATAAGACAACAGTGAAGTTTGCCGCATCGATTGATTCCTCCTTTCATGAACGATTTATCTGTCTGCTGTCTTATATGGATGCAATTCACGGCGCCCAACACAATTCCAATAGTAACATCAAAGATCACTGATCACAGAGCACCATAACAAATATAATAATAACGAGAATGTCTGCAATATTGCAAGAATGACTAAAATGTGGAACAGAGACACAAAGTGAAAACATGCTACTGGGAAAATCGTGCCGACAGACTTGCTCTACGCAGGATTGCCACAAACCTTCAATTTGTAAAAAATGCATTATCTGCAAAGCACAACGCAACAAGATATGTCTGTACATACAACAGTGTTAAAAAGATGTTATTCTTACCTCACACATTAGAAAAAGTGAGGCACAGAAAGGGAAGTTACTTTCCACTAGCCTCTAATGCCAAAGCCAAGGTCAAACGGTGATAAACAGAGTGAAGTGGAAAATCAAGAACGGAAGTGGGAACAGAGGAGGCAGTAGAAGTTTTCGGGTTTGCCCGCAGGAAAGTCCAAAGCAATGTCAAACAGCAAAATTAACAAGCTAGAAGGCCCTCCATGCCGTAGGAGTAGCAGGAGCTATCTGCAACCCACCATATCCCCACACTTACCATTTCCATGCACACCAATCTGGCTTCCAATGTCAGCGCCTGCAATTCTCTTCTGTGGACTTTCTTTGGCTGCCAGAGCAGGTCTTTCCACTGGAGGTGATGAGGAACTAGCATCGCCCTGGGAATAACAAGAGTGGGTGGATGAATACCGCAGCTCTCATACCTCTCAGGAGAGATGACTCTTAGCTGTGTGTTCTACACTGTTTCCCAGGGTTTCCTCACTGATATTGCACACAGGTTGCCCACAGTAGCAACTGACTTAATAACCCACCTTTTATTTGCTACCTTCTTTTCCCTATCTCGCTTCCCCACTCCCTACCAGTGTTTCTTGGAATTAACTCAGCAATGAACTATTTGCATAGAATTTTGATCTCAAGGTCTTCTTCTTGAGGGGACCCATACTAAGAAAACAGCCTATCTTATGAACCTAGAACAGTGACAAACTTGTATTGGAGTCATCTCACTCCAATAAATTCATGCAATAGAATTCATTCAAGGACTAGTCTGGAAAAGATGAGTTTCTACACCACACATTTCCTGAATGTGTCTCATGTATGCTGCAAACAAACCAATCAGGTTCCTGCCACTTGAGCTGGCTCTATCCCCTGCCCACTGCCCTCAGTAAGGGTCACCATCACAAAGGAGGCAAGAATATACAATGAGGGAAAAGACAGTCCCTTCAGCAAGTGGTGTTGGGAAAGTTCAACAGTCACATGTAAATCAATGAAGTTAGAACACTCCCTCACACCATACACAAAAATAAACTCAAAATGCCTTAAAGACCTAAGTATAAGACACCATAAAACTCCTAGAAGAGAACGTAGGCAAAACATTCTCTGACATAAATCATACCAATGTTTTCTTAGGTCAGTCTCCCAAGGCAATAGAAATAAAAGCAAAAATAAACAAATGGGACCTAATCAAACTTAGAAGCTTTTGCACAGCAAAGGAAACCATAAACAAAATGAAAAGACAACCTACTGACTGGAGAAAACATTTGCAAATGATGTGACCAACAAGGGCTTAATTTCTAAAATATACAAACAGCTTATACAATTCAATAACAAAAAAACAAACAACCCAGTAGAAAAATGGGTAGAAGACCTAAATACACATTTCTCCAAAGAAGACACACAGATGGCCAACAGGCACATGAAAAGATGTTCATCATCTCTAATTATCAGAGAAATGTAAATCAAAACTACAGTGAGGTACCACCTCACACCACTCAGAATGGCCATCATCAAAAAGTCTACAAATAAGAAATGTTGGAGAGGGTGTGGAGAAAAGGGAACCCTCTTACACTATTGGTGGGAATGTAAATTGGTACAGCCACTATGGAGAACAGTATGGAGGTTCCTTAAAAAACTAAAAATAGAGTTGCCACATGATCCAGCAATCCCATTCCAGGGCATATATCTGGACAAAACTATAATTCAAAGAGATACATGCAGCCCTATGTCCACAGCAGCACTATTTACAATAGCTGAGACATGGGAACAACCTAAACGTCCATCGACAGATGATTGGATAAACAAGATGTGGTACATATACAATGGAATGTTACTCAGCCATTAAAAAGAATAATGTCATTTGCAGTAACATGGGTGGGCATAGAAACTATCATACTTAGTGAAGTAAGTCAGAAACAGAAAGACAAATATCATATCACTCATATGTAGCATCTAAACTACGACACAAATGAACATATCTATGAAACAGAAACAGAGTCACAGACATAGAGAACAGACATGTGGTTGCCAGGGGGAGGGAAGGATTGGGAGTTTGGGATTAGCAGATATAAACTATTATATATAGGATGGATAAACAACAAGGTCCTACTGTATAGCACAGGGAACTATATTCAATATCCTGTGATAAACCATAATGGAAAAGAATATGAAAAAATATGTATGTATAACTGAGTCACTTTGCTGAAATTAACAGAGCAGAAATTAACACAGTGTAAATCAAATGTACTTCAATAAAATTTTTTTTAATTAAATTAAATTAAAAAGTAACGGTCACCATCCCTTCTCCGGGGTTCTTATTGCACTGAGGTTACACTGAGCTCCATAGGAAGGGAGAAGAATGTCCTCTTCCCTGCCTTGGTCACGCTTTGTCACATGGGCACCTACATGGTATTGTTTGTGCTCCTGAGTCACATAAACTCTTTGTGAAAAAGCCTCTCTGGCATCTGCTGCCTGCAGCCCCTCCAACCAGTGACCTCAATCATGATCCCATGGGGCCATTTTGGAGAGCATCTCCAAGACAGGACCATGCTGCGCTCTCTAAAGTCTTTTCCCATAATCATCCCTGAGCTCCCTTGATCTTACTCCTCCCCAAACTCCTCTGCCCTTAGACCCTTGATGCCCCATTAGTTACCTCTTCCCAGGTATATATGAATTGCAGGACTGCTCACAGCTTGGGCCTCAGCAGGAATCCATACTTCACTTACTATCTAACACAGACACATACACATCATCCACACTCTCTATCTTTACTCAGTTGACCTAAAAAATCAGAGCTAAAATGACTTTGGACCTGGAATCAATTGGATACAGTGATGAATTGGTCTGATAATCCACATCATAAAACCAACTCTATCATGTGTGGTCATGGACTCAGTGGCTTTCATTCTGTTCCGTCTGAAATTCTATAACCTTTTCTAAAGAACATACTGTACCTTTACTTTGCCCTGGAAATTTTACAAAGGCTATTGGTCCAAAGTCATAAAGTTCTGACCTGATTAGACTTGGGTAGCTGATGGGAGAAATCAGAGGTCCAGGAGTTCTGAAGTATTTCAAGCAGAGTATAATTGGAATGTTAAGAAAAGATCAAGATGTAATGAATTGAACATAGAAACACATGAAATCAGGAAGATGCTCAAATGCCACATCCTCTTTAAATCCCATTCTGTTTCCTGCATACGCGCGCATGCATAGTCACGTGTGCACACAAGCGATCGCTCACTCACTTGAATAGGCACATAGCACTTGGGTCAACACAGGCAGGGTAGCACGCCAATTCTGAGACTGGACCCTCTGGGATCAAATCCCAGATCTGTCACTTATTACTTCTGTGACTTGGATGAATTACTTAACCTCTATGTGCCTCAGTTTCCCCATATGAAAATGAAGATAGTAATTGTCTAAAGTCCTAATGAATTAGCTATTTTTAAAGTGCTTAAAAGAGTGACTCACAGAGTAAGCACTCTATATAATGGTATTTGCTATCTTGTTTTATTTTTAGTTACCTGAGCATTTGTCTTACACTTTCTCCTAAATTTTAGATGACGGAGAACAGAAATCACATCTTCATACTAATATTTCTCCTGCATTTGCAAGACACTTGATGACAAATGCTAACAGAATTTGATACGATTTAGTGCCCACCAACACTGAGGCCTCCTCTAGGCCCATAGGGAATATTTTTTATCATGACATGATGCCACAATGATGAAAATAACTCAGTATAAAAAAAGTAAATAGAAGATTGAAATGATACGCAAATGAACAACTAAGATGAGGAATCAACTGACGCTAAACACAAGTAATGGTAAGGACCAAGTCTGAAGCCACAGAGATCCCCCTAACAGTCCCAATAATGCTTGAGGAGACCCGGCTTCCTTGTATTTCTCACAACATAAGCCAGAATCTTCTGAACTGAATATTCATTACAAAACTAAGAGGAAACAAAGAATCTAAAAATCCATTAAAGCATAAGAAATGTGTGTATTTTGCATGTACCAAGAGAACAGACTCTTCCAAATTTATCAAAGGTCTCTCATACCTTGGAACGAAAGAAATATATTCATTGATTCCTACAGCTCTACCACGACCACCTGCAATAACAATAGCTACCACTGATGTTGTACCTATTCTGGGTCAAGCACTTTAAATTATATATATTGGTACCTTCCAAGCTAAAGTGACATATTAAATACACATCTAACCTTGTTCCTTCCCCAAATTCACACTAATCTTATCAAAAAGGGAAGTTTTTTTTTTTTTTTAAGTAGGGGGAAAGGAGAAGAGAAAACATCAAATTTTTGAAAGTTGGCCAAGCAAGGTACTGGAGGACCTTTTTAAAAATCCTACTGTTCAGAGTGAATTTGAGTGAATAGGCTGGGTAACCAAACTTTTACATTTCTGATTTCATTTGCAGTGAAATGGTCTATGGTGTGGAACAAAGTTTTCAATGCCTGAACAGAAAACTAATATTTAATGGCTTACCAAAAACAGTTAATTTAATTATGAGTGAAAGTAATTATCTTTCTGTCAGCATCAATACATCATTTAAATATCTTTACACATCTGTGAATTGCAGACGCAAGGTTCACAGCTTAGGGAACCATCTGTAAAATTTCCTTAGCCAAGGATCTAATGGACAGTAACAGAATGATAGTGGGGGACTTTAACACCTCACTTACATCAATGGACAGATCATCCAGATAGAAAATTAATAAGGAAACACAAGCTTTAAATGACACAACTGACGAGACAGATTTTTTTTTTTTGCGGTACACGGGCCTCTCGCTGTTGTGGCCTCTCCCGTTGCGGAGCACAGGCTCCAGACGCGCAGACTCAGCAGCCATGGCTCACGGGCCTAGCCACTCTGCAGCATGTGGGATCTTCCCAGACCGGGGCACGAACCCGTGTCCCCTGCATCGGCAGGCGGACTCTCAACCACTGCGCCTCCAGGGAAGCCCTGACCAGGCAGATTTAATTGATATTTATAGGACATTCCATTTGAAAACAGCAGATTACACTTTCTTCTCAAGTGCACATAGAATATTCTCCAGGACAGATCATATCTTGGGTCACAAATCAAGCCTGAGTAAACTTAAGAAAACTGAAATCATATCAAGCATCTTTTCTGACCACAAGGCTATGAGGTTAGAAATAAATTACAGGGAAAAAAAAAACTGTAAAAAACACAAACACATGGAAGCTAAACAATACGCTACTAAATAACTAAGAGATCACTGAGGAAATCAAAAAAATACCGAGAAACAAATGACAATGAGAACACGATGACCCAAAACCTATGGGATGCAGCAAAAGCAGTTCTAAGAGGGAAGTTTATAGCAATACAATCCTACCTCAAGAAACAAGAAAAATTTCAAATAAACAATCGAACCGTACACCTGAAGGAACTAGAGAAAGAGAAACAAACAAAACCCAAAGTTAGCAGAAAGAAAGAAATCATAAAGATCAGAGCAGAAATAAATGATATAGAAACGAACAAAACAATAGCAAAGATCAATAAAACGAAAAGCTAGTTCTCTGAGAAGATAAACAAAATTGATAAACAATTAGCCAGACTCATCAAGAAAAAAAGGGAGAAGACTCAATTCAATAAAATTTGAAATGAAGGAGAAGTTACAACAGACAATGCAGAAATACAAAGCATCAGAAGAGACTACTACAAGCAGCTGTATTCCAATAAAATGGACAACCTGGAAGAAATGGACAAATTCTTAGTAAGGTAAAACCTTCCAAGACTGAACCAGGAAGAAATAGAATATATGAACAGACCAATCACAAGCACTGAAATTGAAACTGTGATTAAAAATCTTCCAACAAACAAAAGCCCAGGACCAGATGGCTTCACAGGTGAAATTCTATCAAACATTTAGAGAAGAGCTAACACCCATCCTTCTCAAACTCTTCAAAAAATTGCGGAGGAAGGAACACTCCCAAACTCATTCTATGAGGCCACCATCACCCTGATACCAAAACCAGACAAAGATACTACAAAAAAAGAAAATTATAGACCGCTAACACTGATGAATATAGATGCAAAATCCTCAACAAAATACTAGCAAACAGAATCCAACAACACATTAAAAGGATCATACACCATGATCAAGTGGGATTTATCCCAGGGATGCAAGGATTCTTCAATATACGCAAATCAATCAACGTGATACCATATTAACAAATCGAAGAATAAAAACCATATGATCTCAATAGATGCAGAAAAAGCTTCTGACAAAATTCAACACCCATTTACGTTAAAAAGTCTCCAGAAAGTGGGTACAGAGGGAACCTACCTCAACATAATAAAGGCCATATATGACAAACCCACAACAAACATCATTCTCAATGGTGAAAACCTGAAAGCATTTCCTCTAAGATCAGGAACAAGACAAGGATGTCTGCTCACGCCACTATTATTCAACATAGTTTTGGAAGTCCTAGCCATGGCAATCAGAGAAGAAAAAGAAAATGAATATGAATTGGAAAAGAAGTAAAACTGTCACTGTTTGCAGATGACATGATACTATACAGAGAGAATCCTGAAAATGCCACCAGAAAACTACTAGAGCTCATCAATAAATTTGGTGAAGTTGCAGGATATAAAATTAAGGCACAGAAATCTCTAGCATTCCTATACACTAACAATGAAAGATCAGAAAGAAAAATTAAGGAAACAATCCCATTCACCATTGCAACAAAAAGAATAAAATACCTAGGATTAAACCAAACTAAGGAGGTAAAAGACCTGTACTCAGAAAACTGTAAGACACTGATGCAAGAAATCAAAGATGACACAAACAGATGGAAAGATATACCATGTTCTTGGATTGGAAGAATCAATATTGTGAAAATGACTATACTACCCAAAGCAATCTACAGATTCAATGCAATCCCTATCAGATTACCAGTGGCATTTTTTTTTTTTACAGAACTAGAACAAAAAATCTTAAAATCTGTATGGAGACACAAAAGACCCTGAATAGCCAAAGCAGTCTTAAGGGAAAAAACAGAGCTGGAGGAATCAGCCTCTCTGACTTCAGACTATACTACAGGGCTGCAGTCATCAAGACAGTATGAGAAATGCAAATCAAAACTACAGTGAGATATCATCTCACACCAGTCAGAATGGCCATCATCAAAAAATCTAGAAACAGTAAATGCTGGAGAGGGTGTGGAGAAAAAGGAACCCTCTTGCACTGTTGGTGGGAATGTAAATTGATATAGCCACTGTGGAGAACAGTATGGAGGTTCCTTAAAAAACTACAAATAGAACTACCATATGACCCAGCAATCCCACTACTGGGCATATACCCTGAGAAAACCATAATTCAAAAAGAGTCATGTACCAAAATGTTTATTGCAGCTCTATTTCCAATAGCCCGGAGATGGAAACAACCTAAGTGTCCATCATCGGATGAATGGATAAAGAAGATGTGGCACATATATACAATGGAATATTACTCAGCCATAAAAGGAAACGAAATTGAGCTATTTGTAATGAGGTGGATAGACCTAGAGTCTGTCATACAGAGTGAAGTAAGTCAGAAAGAGAGAGCCAAATACCATATGCTAACACATATATATGGAATTTAAGAAAAAAAAATGTCATGAAGAACCTAGGGGTAAGACAGGAATAAAGACACAGACCTACAAGAGAATGGACTTGAGGATGTGGGGAGGGGGAAGGGTGAGCTGTGACAAAGCGAGAGAGAGGCATGGACATATATACACTAACAAACGTAAGGTAGATAGCTAGTGGGAAGCAGCTGCATAGCACAGGGAGATCAGCTCGGTGCTTTGTGACCGCCTGGAGGGGTGGGATAGGGAGGGTGGGAGGGAGGGAGACGCAAGAGGGAAGAGATATGGGAACATATGTATATATATATATAACTGATTCATTTTGTTGTAAAGCAGAAACTAACACACCATTGTAAAGCAATTATAAATAAATAAATAAAAGACAGTATGGTACTGGCACAAAAACAGAAATATCGATCAATGGAACAGGATAGAAAGCCCAGAGATAAATCCATGCACATATGGTCACCTTATATTTGATAAAGGAGGCAAGAATATACAATGGAGAAAAGACAGCCTCTTCAATAAGTGGTGCTGGGAAAACTGGACAGCTCCATGTAAAAGAATGAAATTAGAACACTCCCTAACACCATACACAAAAATAAACTCAAAATGGATTAGAGACCTAAATATAAGACCAGACACTATAAAACTCTTAAAAGAAAACATAGGAAGAACACTCTTTGACATAAATCACAGCAAGATTTTTTTGATCCACCTCCTAGAGTAATGGAAATAAAATCAAAAATAAACAAATGGGACCTAGTGAAACTCAAAAGCTTTTGCACAGCAAAGGAAACCATAAACAAGATGAAAAGACAACCCTCAGAATGGGAGAAAATATTTGCAAATGAATCAACGGACAAAGGTTTAATCTCCAAAACATATAAACAGCTCACACACCTCAACATTAAAAAAGACAAACAATCCAATAAAAAAATGCACAGAAGGGGCTTCCCTGGTGGCGCAGTGGTTAAGAATCCTCCTGCCAATGCAGGGGACACGGGTTCAAGCCCTGGTCTGGGAAGATCTCACATGCTGCGGAGCAACTAAGCCCGTGCACCACAACTACTGACCCTGTGCTCTAGAACCCACAAGCCACAACTACTGCAGCCTGTGCAGCTAGACCTGTGCTCCACAACAAGAGAAACCATCGCAGTGAGAAGTCCACACGCTGCAACAAAGAGTAGCCCCTGCTCACCACAACTAGAGAAAGCCCGCATGCAGCAACAAAGACCCAACACAGACAAAAATAAAATAAATAAATTTATTTTAAAAAATGGGCAGAAGACCTAAACAGACATTTCTCCAAAGAAGATGTACAGATTGCCAACAAACATATGAAAGGATGCTCAACATCACTAGTTATTAGAGAAATGCAAATCAAAACTACAATGAGGTATCACCTCACACCAGTCAGAATGGGCATCATCAGAAAATCTACAAACAATAAACGCTGAAGAGAGTGTGGAGAAAAGTGAACCCTCTTGCACTGTTGGTGGGAATGTAAACTGACACAGCCACTATGGAGGAAAGTATGGAGGTTCCTTATAAAACTAAAAATAGAATTACCATATGACCCAGCAATCCCACTACTGGGCATATATCCAGAGAAAACATAATTCAAAAAGACACATGCACCCCATTGTTCATTGCAGCACTATTTACAGTAGCTAGGTCATGGAAGCAACCTAAATGTCCACTGACAAATGGATAAAGAAGATGTGAGATATATATATATATATATATATATATACACAATGGAATATTACTCAGCCATAAAAAGGAATGAAATTGGGTCATTGTAGAGACGTAGATGGACCTCGAGACTGTCATACAGAGTGAAGTAAGTCAGAAGGAGAAAAACAAATACCGTATATTAACGCATATATGTGGAATGTAGAAAAATGGTACAGATGAACAGGTTTGCAAGGCAGAAATAGAGACACAGATGTAGAGAACAAATGTATGCACATGAAGAGGGGAAAGAGGGGGGTGGGGTGGGATAAATTGGGAGATTGGGATTGATATATATACACTAATATGTATAAAAAGATAACTAATAAGAACCTGCTGTATAGCACAGGGAACTCTACTTCACTTCGCTGTATAGTAGAAACTAACACAACACTGTAAAACAACTATACCCCAATAAAAAAATTTTGCACTAATGCCAGGCATATGATACATATTTAATAAATGAATCTGCTCTTCTCTCTAAAAAAAAAAAAGAAAAGTAATATTTAATGGCTTATAAAAAATGTTAATTATGAGTGAAAGTAATTATCTTTCTGTCAGCATCAATACATCATTTAAATATCTTTAGACATCTGTGAATTGCATAGGCAAGGTTCACAGCTTGGGGAACTATCTGTAAAATTTCCTTAGCCAAGGATCTAATCTACTATGTCCAGCAAGTTTAAATGATCATGAAGATTAGGGTGCAACCCCCAAATATATTTGCCAGTAACGAAATATAATTTTTTATCTTCCAGTTTTATTGAGATATAATTGACATATAGCACTGTATAAGTTTATGGTATACAGCATAATGATCTGACTTAATACATCATGAAGTGATTATCACAGTAAGTTTAGTGAACATCCATTGGAAATACAATTTTTAAATAGCATAACAAATTATCTGATCCCCTTATGTTTAAAATCCATATATTGCTATGGCCACTAAAATCTGAGAAATACATTATCTATGAATTAACTTAATCAGGTTTTTGGATGGCGAGAAATTTTCCCTCTCTTCCATGGATAAATTTGTAGAAAGTAGTTTATATTCTAGAAAATAAGTTGATCTACTTATAAATATATGTTTAATTTCTTAGTTGCAACTCCATCGTCCCTGGTAAGTTAGTTGTCTACATATAAGACCTTGAGATAGAAGTGGAGCAGAATGTGCTAGCCCAAAATATGCCTCTTTGGCATAAGAATTATCTTGAAGCCGATTATTTTTAAGGACCAGCAGACAGAGAAGAAGCTCTGAACACAGAGCAGAAGTTACCCTTTAGTAAGAGACATTTACATTTATAGGGGAAACCTCTATTTGTAAGGGTGTCTCCCTCTCTGTACCAGGAAGAGGAGGATTACTAAAACTCTAGGAACTCTTATCAATGGAGAAGGCTTGGAGCTAAATCTGTATTAACAACCTTACTCTTGTTTGCTATGCTTTCCTGACATCCTCCCATAACTGGCTCCCTTCTCCCAACGCTTACTTTTGTCTTTAGATGGAGCTTGTATTGAAGGTGGTGGCTTGGGCCATTTCAGGGAGTTACTCAGTTCCCCTGGGTCTCTCCCATCTATACAGCAGGTGTACATGTTATCAAACTTCTGTTTGCTTTTCCCCTGTTAATCTGTCTTTTATTAAAAAGGAGAAGGGTAAAGGGAAAATGACTTTTCCTCCCCCACAAGACAATATTTATTAAATATATATGTGTTGTGTCAGTAAGGACATTTCTCATGACTAGTGATAATAAAACCAACTCAAACTCATTTTTCTTAAAAAGGGAAATTATTGGCTTGCTTAATTGAAAAGTAGAGGGAAGGAATTCTAGTTTCAGGCACAGTTGTATCAAACAATGGCATCAGGACTCACTACAGTCCATGCCTTGACGTCCTCACATCTATACACACCTTTCTTTTCATACACAGTTTTAAAAGTGTCTCCTTCCAACATTATGCAACTATCTGATGTCCCACCAAAACTGTACTCACTCCTTCCCAAAAGGATATAGCCCAATATTAAGTCTCATTAAGTTATTATACTCAAGATGCCTGGGTGATGTCTCCCAGGCAAGTCTGTATGTAGTGCCTTGTTGTCCAGAAGTCTATGGAGAGTATATTTAACCACCCCAACAGACCCAGTATACAAAGGCTGCAGGGAGAAAAGAGTAGAAAACAGGACCACTGTTAGACAAACAACCCCCATTTGAAAAAAAAAAAAGGAAAGGAGAAAAAAAACCACAAGGATCACGAGTAATATGTCCTTATGTAGAAACCCAGCTGCCCTGGGTTTTGCTCTCTGGGAAAAGCCTCCTTATTCATTGTCCTCTATTATGCATCTGAGATGGGCTTTGGTGGGAGAGCCTCCTCTTAGGGGGCTGCTGCTTTTAGTAGCTTGATCCCCACTGTTGCAGGTTTGCGAGACTGAACATGACCTTTCAGGTTAAACAGGAGATCACAGATTTTTGCTCACAGAATTAGGATTTTGCCCCCAGTACAACCTTCTTAAAAGCTTGATTAAATTTTTGCTTATATTCATTCACTCAATTCTCTGAGCTAAGAACGTAAGTCAGAGATCTTGTCAAGTCATAGCCCATGAATTTAGACCCTAACCAAAGAATTACTGTCTTTCAGTAACAAATCTCAGTGCTCTGCCTAGCCTCTAGTCTTCAGCTTAATGGCCTCCATCTTGACATCTGATTCAGAAAAACATAAAACAGTAGCAGGATTAGGAAGGCACAGTTATTCTGCATCCCCAGGCTGCAGGGTCTAAACCTTTATCAGGCAGGAAACATACTGCAGAAGATGCCCAGGAGGGGCAGGAATATGGAGTGTTTCCCAGGCCCCAATTTCATTACCTACTTTGTATCCTGCCTCTGTTTTCACTTTAGCCTCAACCAGAGAACTCACCTTTTCCAATCCTGCATGGGTCATGACACACCAACTCTCAGACAACTTGGATTGCTGGCTGTAGGCAGAAAGGCCTCTAATAGTAAATATCCCCAAGTTGAGATGCTCTTCTCTTTCTTGAACTATCGGAGACCACACAAAGGCACCAGCATATTCCAGCCCCCTGACTTGTTTTCCTACAGATTCCCCCCAAACTTCAGCCTTGCCACATAGAAGAGCTGAGACCCAAGATGCCATGGGCAACAATTTAACCAATTTCTTTGCTAACACAACAAGAAACTACCAGCTTCCCAGCCAGGGATGGAGAATCCCTGTAGCCACACTCATCTTGATCATCCAATTTCCACTTTGAGGATCTGTCATTCATAGTCCCCATTTACTAGTGCAGCACTGACTCTTACTCTGGGTAAAGTACTCAAGGGGGCTAAATAGAAACCTCTTGACATGCTAATTTACCACAAACAGTTCCTGTTTTAATTCAACGTTCCCCCCATTTTCCCATTTCAAAGAAATGTGGGAGAGCCCCAAGAGCCATCAGTTTGGGAGCAGGCTCTTAAAGCCCAACTTCCTTTTTCCTTGCAAGATTTCTTCTGATTTTCCCAAGTTCACATCCCTCCCACCACCCCATCACACTTCTGCATTTAAGGTCCTCCATGAGGCCTGTAGGCAACTATCACCGTATTCCCTTCCCTCTTCACCCCCCACCCCCCCAAACACACAGGGAATGTAAAACCACACTTCAATCCCAGTATGTAATGACCTGTTTATTATTTTAAGTGGCTTCCAACCCTCATACATAGATATCTAATGTGGTAGTTCAAAACAAAAAAATTCAGACAAATTTCTTTAAAATCAATAAGATAAACAGAGATCTATGCTATTTTTTAATTATTAATATGTAGCTGCAGAGATTGGTTCAACACGGGGGAGTAGAAGGACGTACACTCACTCCCTCTTGCGAGAGCACCAGAATCACAGCTAACTGCTGAACAATTATCAACAGGAAGACACTGGAACTCACCAAAAAAGATACCCCACATCCAAAGACAAAGGAAAGCCACAGTGAGATGGTTGGAGAGGCGCAATCACAATAAAATCAAATCCCATAACTGGTGGGTGGGTGACTCACAGACTGGAGAACACTTACACCACAGAAGTCCACCCACTGGAGTGAAGGTTCTGAGCCCCACGTCAGGCTTCCCAACCTGGGGGTCCGGCAACAGGAGGAGGAATTCCTAGAGAATCAGACTTTGAAGGATAGTGGGATGTGACTGCAGGACTTTGACAGGACGGGGGAAACAGAGACTACACTCTTGGAGGGCACACACAAAGTAGTTTGCACATTGCGACCCAGGGGAAGGAGCAGTGACCCCAAGGGAGACTGAACCAGACCTACCTGCTAGTGTTGGAGGGTCTCCTGCAGAGGCGGGGGGTGGCTGTGTCTCACCGTTAGGACAAGGACACTGGCAGCAGAAGTTCTGGGAAGTACTCCTTGGGGTGAGCCCTCCCAGAGTCTGCCATTAGCCCCACCAAAGACCCTGGTAGGCTCCAGTGTTGGGTCGCCTCAGGCCAAACAACCAATAGGGAGAGAACACAGCCCCACCCAACATCAGACAAGCGGATTAAAGTTTTACAGAGCTCTGCCCACCAGAGCAACACCCAGGTCTACCCACCACCAATCCCTCCCATCAGGAAACTTGCACAAGCCTCTTAGATAGCCTCATCCACCAGAGGGCAGACAGCAGAAGCAAGGAGAACTACAATCCTGCAGCCTGTGGAACAAAAACCACATTCACAGAAAGACAGACAACATGAAAAGGCAGAGGGCTATGTACCAGATGAAGGAACAAGACAAAACCCCAGAAAAACAACTAAATGAAGTGGAGATAGGAAACCTTCCAGGAAAAGAATTCAGAGTAATGACAGTGAAGATGATCCAGGACCTCAGAAAAAGAATGGAGGCAAAGATCGAGAAGATGCAAGAAATGTTTAACCAAGACCTAGAAGAATTAAAGAACAAACAAACAGAGATGAACAATACAATAACTGAAATGAAAACTACACTAGAAGGAATCAATAGCAGAATAACTGAGGCAGAAGAACGGATAAGTGACCTGGAAGACAGAATGGTGGAATTCACTGCTGCAGAACAGAATAAAGAAAAAAGAATGAAAAGAAATGAAGACAGCCTAAGAGACATCTGGGACAACATTAAACGCAACAACATTCACATTACCGGGGTCCCAGAAGGAGGAGAGAGAGAGAAAGGACCCGAAAAAATATTTGAAGAGATTATAGTCGAAAACTTCCCTAGCATGGGAAAGGAAATAGCCACCCAGCAAGTCCAGGAAGCGCAGAGTCCCAGGAAGGATAAACCCAAGGAGAAACACAGCAAGACACACAGTAATCAAACTGACAAAAATTAAAGACAAAGAAAAATTATTGAAAGCAACAAGGGAAAAACAACAAATAACATACAAGGGAACTCCCATAAGGTTAACAGCTGATATCTCAGCAGAAACTCTACAAGCTATAAGGGAGTGGCATGATATATTTAAAGTGATGAAAGGGAAGAACCTACAATGAAGAGAACTCTACCAGGAAAGGATCCCATTCAGATTCAACTGAGAAATCAAAAGCTTTAGAGACAAGCAAAAGCTAAGAGAATTCAGCACCACCAAACCAGCTCTACAACAAATGCCAAAGCAACTTCTCTAAGTGGGAAACACAAGACAAGAAAAGGACCTACAAAAACAAACCCAAGACAATTAAGAAAATGGTCATAGGAACATACATATCGATAATTACATTAAGTGTGAATGGATTAAATGCTCCAACCAAAACACACAGGCTTGCTTAATGGATACAAAACAAGACCCATATATATGCTGTCTACAAGAGACCCACTTCAGACCTAGCGACACATACAGACTGAAAGCAAGGGGATGGAAAAAGATATTCCATGCAAATGGAAATCAAAAGGAAGCTGGAGTAGCAATACTCATATCAGATAAAATGGACTTTAAAGTAAAGAATGTTACAAGAGACAAGGAAGGACACTACATAATGATCAAGGGATCGATCCAAGAAAAAGATATAACAATTATAAATATATATGCACCCAACAGAGGAGCACCTCAATACATATAGCTAACAGCTATAAAAGAGGAAATTGACAGTTACACAATATTAGTGGGGGACTTTAACACCTCACTTACACCAATGGACAGATCATCCAAACAGAAAATTAGTAAGGAAACACAAGTTTTAAATGACACAACATACCAGATAGATTTCATTGATATATATAGGACATTCCATCCAAAAACAGCAGATTACACTTTCTTCTCAAGTGCGCATGGAACATTCTCCAGGATAGATCACATCTTGGTTCACAAATCAAGCCTCAGTAAATTTAAGAAAATTGAAATCATATCAAGCATCTTTTCTGACCACAACACTATGAGATTAGAAATCAATTACAGGGAAAAAGAAGTAAAAAACACAAACACATGGAGGCTAAACAATACATTACTACATAGCCAAGAGATCACTGACGAAATCAAAGAAGAAATAAAAAAATACCTAGAGACAAATGACAATGAAAACACGACGATCCAAAACCTGTGGGATGCAGCAAAAGCAGTTCTAAGAGAGAAGCTTACAGTAAAACAAGCCTACCTCAAGAAACAAGAAAAATCTCAAACAATCGAACCTGACACCAAAAGGAACTAGAGAAAGAAGAACAAACAAAACCAAAAGTTAGTTAAAGGAAAGAAGTCATAAAGATCAGAGCAGAAATAAATGAAATAGAAACAAAGAAAACAATAGCAAAGATCAATAATACTAAAAGCTGGTTCTTTGAAAAGATAAAATTGATAAACCATTAGCCAGATGCATCAAGAAAAAGAGGGAGAGGGCTCAAATCAATACAATTAGAAATGAACAAGGAGAAGTTACAACAGACACCGCAGCAATACAAAGCATCCTAACAGACTACTACAAGCAACTCTATGCCAATAAAATGGACAACCTGGAAGAAATGGACAGATTCTTAGAAAGGTATAACCTTCCAAGACTGAACCAGGAAGAAACAGAAAATATGAACAGACAAATCACAAGCAATGGAATTGAAACTCTGATTAAAAATCTTCCAACAAACAAAAGTCCAGGACCAGATGGCTTCACAGGTGAATTCTATCAAACATTTAGAGAAGAGCTAACACCCATCCTTCTCAAACTCTTCCAAAAATTGCAGAGGAAGGAACACTCTCAAACTCATTCTATGAGGCCACCATCACCCTGATACCAAAACCATATAGAGATACTACAAAAAAAGAAAATTAAAGACCAATATCACTGATGAATACAGATGCAAAATCCTCAACAAAATACTAGCAAACAGAATCCAACAGCACATTAAAAGGATCATACACCATGAACCAGTGTGGGGTACCAGGGATGCAAGGATTCTTCAATATATGCATATCAGTCAATGTGATACACCATATTAACAAATTGACAAAGAAAAACTATGTGGTCATCTCAACAGATGCAGAAAAAGCTTTTGACAAATTCAACACCCATTTTTGATTAAAAAAAAAGGAACTCTCCAGAAAGTGGGCATAGAGGGAACCTACCTCAACATAATAAAGGCCATATATGACAAACCCACAGCAAACATCATTCTCAACGGTGAAAAACTGAAAACATTTCCTCTAAGATCAGAAACAAGACAAGGATTTCCACTCTCGCCACTATTATTCAACATAGTTTTGGAAGTCCTAGTCACAGCAATCAGAGAAGAAAAAGAAATAAAAGGAATACAAACTGGAAAAGAAGAAGGAAAACAGACACTGTTTGCAGATGACATAATATTATAAATAGAGAATCCTAAAGATGCCACCAAAAAACCTACTAGAGCTAATCAATGAATCTGGTAAAGTTGCAGGATAAAAAGTAATGCACAGAAATCTCTTGCATTCCTGTACACTAATAATTTCTCTTTCAGAGTTTTCATCAAGGAAACACTCCCATTTACTATTGCAACAAAAAGAATAAAATGCCTAGGAATAAACCTACCTAGGGAGACACAAGACCTGCATGCAGGAAACTATAAGACACTGATGAAAGAAATTAAAGATGATACAAACAGATAGAGAGATATACCCTGTTCTTGGATTGGAAGAATCAATATTGTGAAAATGACTATACTACCCAAAGCAATCTACAGATTCAGTGCAATCCCTATCAAATTACCAATATCATTTTTCACAAAACTGGAACAAAAAATCTTAAAATTTGTATGGAGACACAAAAGACCCTGAATAGGCAAAGCAGTCCTGAAGGAAAAAAATGGAGCTGGAGGAATCAGACTCCCTGACTTCGGACTATACTACAAAGCTAGAGTAATCAGGACAATACGGTACTGGCACAAAAACAGAAATATGGATCAATGGAACAGGATAGAAAGCCCAGAGATAAACCCACGCACCTATGGTCAACTAATCTATGACAAAGGAGGCAAGACTATACAATGGAGAAAAGACAGGCTCTTCAGTAAGTGGTGCTGGGAGAACTAGACAGCTACATGTAAAAGAATGAAATTAGAACACTCCCTAACACCGTACACAAAAATAAACTCAAAATGGAACAGAGACCTAAACGTAAGACTGGACACTATAAAACTCCTAGAGAAAAACATAGGAAGAACACTCTATGACATAAATCACAGCAAGATCTTTTTTGATCCACCTCCTAGAGTAATGGAGATAAAAACAAAAATAAACAAATGGGACCTAATAAAAGCTTTTGCAAAGCAAAGCAAACTATAAACAAGACGAAAAGACACCCCTCAGAATGGGAGAAAATATTTGCAAATGAATCAACGGACAAAGGATTAATCTCCAAAACATACGAACAGCTCATGCAGCTCAATATTAGAAAAACAAACAACCTGGTCTAAAAATGGGCAGAAGACCTAAATAGACATTTCTCCAAAGAAGACATTCAGATGGCCAAGAAGCACATGAAAAGCTGCTCAACATCATTAATTATTAGAGAAATGCAATTAAAACTACAATGAGGTATCACCTCACACCAGTTAGAATGGGCATCATCAGAAAATCTACAAACAACAAATGCTGGAGAGGGTGTGGAGAAAAGGGAACCCTCTTGCACTGTTGGTGGGAATGTAAATTGATACAGCCACTATGGAGAACAGTATGGAGGTTCCTTAAAAAACTAAAAATAGAATTACCATATGATCCAACAATCCCACTGCTGAGCATGTACCCAGAAAAAACCATAATTCAAAATGACACATGCACCCCAATGTTCATTGCAGCACTATTTACAATAGCCAGGTCATGGAAGCAACCTAAATGCCTATCAACAGACAAATGGATAAAGAAGATGTGGTACATATATACAATGGAATATTATTCAGCCATAAAAAGGAATGAAATTGGGTCATCTGTAGAGACGTGGATGGATCTAGATACGGTCAGAGAGAGTGAAGTAAGTCAAAAAGAGAAAAACAAATATGGTATATTAACACATATATGTTGAACCTAGAAAAATTGTGCAGATGAACCGGTTTGCAGGGCAGAAATAGAGACACAGATGTAGGGAACAAATGTATGGACACCAAGGGGGGAATGTGGCCGGGGGGTGGTGGCAGTGGGATGAATTGGGTAATTGGGATTGGCATATATACACTAATATGTATAAAGTGGATAAGAACCTGCTGTATAAAAAAATAAAATAAAAGTATGTAGCTGCTGTGTCCCTAGATCTAATCAACTTCTCAGCAGCCCCTAAATTGTAGTTTCCCTTCTAAGATATGAATAAAGAGGCAGATAAGTAGACAGAAGGTCTAAATATATGCCAGAATAGCAATGATTATCCGTAGGCTGTGGAATGAAGTTTTATTTTCTTCCTTCTGCTTTTCTGTATTTTCTAAATTATGTGAAATCACTTTTTTTTGTAAAAAGAAAAAAGGTACAAAAATTTAATAATTCAGTTAGCCCAGGAGGCCTCTGGGGGTCATGGGAATGTTCTAAAATTGTGCTGCGGTGATGGTTACACAACCCTATAAATTTACTAAAAATCATTGAATTGTATACTTAAACTGGATGGATTTTATGGTGTGTAAATTATACCTCAATAAAGCTGTTTAAAAAGAGAGAACTTCCATAAGGCTAAGTTTAAGGGGCAGTAATCCCATGAGAATGGCCATGCAACAACCTCAGAGTGGTGGGAGAAAATAACAAGGAGGGGTCAGAGGAGCAAGTAATATGGACAAAGAAAGGAAGAAAGGCAGGAAAGAGGGAGAAAGGGAGAAAGAAAGAAAGAGCAGGAGAAAGAGAAAAACAGAGAAACAGACAGAGGGAGGAAGGAAGAAGAGAGAGAAAGAGACAGAGAGAGGGAGGGAGGAAGGAAGAGGAGAGAAAGAAAAAGAAAGAAATGAGAAAGGGAGAAAGAAAGAAAGAGAAAGGAAAGGAAGGGAGGGAGTGAGGGAAGGAAGGGAAGGAAGAAAAGGAGAGAAAGGGAGGGAAGGAGAGAGGAAAGGAGGCGGGAGAGAGAAAGTTGCTCAGAGATTAAACAGTTGTCCCACTATAGCATAGCTAAAGACAGCCTAGTTGTACAGCTCCATCATTCCCACTTTGTGGGATATATGTGGAACATCGACATGATGGTAAATGAACTTTTCTTGCCCCTCCAACACAGCAGCAGAAGGCTGGTACTTTGAAGATGCTGATATAATTTGGAAATTCTACCACCAATTCTGTTAGGTTGTCCCACATACAGCAATTTTGGCTTTGTGTCTTTGAAAGACAGAGCGTATGCAACAAGCAAAATGCTCTTATGGTGTTGCTGTATACCACATGGACACAAACAACGCAGTGTGTTTGTTTCGCCTAAATGGAGAAGTGCTGTCTTTATATAATTCAACTCGACATTGGTTGAACATCTGTTGGGTACAAGGAAATCTGCTTCTTATTTTGAGGGATATAGAGATGAACAAGGTATGGGTCTTGTCCTCCAGGAACTTAAAATCGAAGAAAGTAGATATATCCTATTTGTGGGGAGCTGCCACAATTTATGAAGGAGTCAAGGCTGGAATTTTGAAGAGAATTTGAAAACAAAGAGATAAGGGGGCACCTTCCAGCCTGGGAAACAGCATTCATGAAGGGACAGAAAATGGTAGATTTAAGGTATGATTAGGAAATGGGGAATCATTTGGTTTGATTGCATGCAGATTCATAAACAAATGGTAGAAAATATGTATTAGGGCCAGATGATGAAGGATCTGGGGAGTTTGATCTCTTCTGTAAAGTGGAGTCAGAGAAAATATTCAGAACAAAGTTATGTCTCAAGATACCAGTTCCTGTGAAGGCTGTATGGTAGTTTTAAAGATATGTGAAGGGGGCTTCCCTGGTGGCGCAGTGGTTGAGAGTCCACCTGCTGATGCAGGGGACACGGGTTCGTGCCCCGGTCCGGGAAGATCCCACATGCCGCGGAGCGGCTGGGTCCGTGAGCCATGGCCGCTGAGCCTGAGCGTCTGGAGCCAAAAAAAAAAAAAAAGATATGTGAAGGTCCATAAATTCTTTTTTTTAAATAAATTTATTTATGGCTGCATTGGATCTCTGTTGCTGCGCATGGGCTTTCTCTAGTTGTGGCGAGCAGGGGCTACTCTTCGTTGCAGAGCATGGGCTCTAGGCGCAGAGCACGGGCTCTTGGCGCACGGGCTTCAGTAGTCGTGGCACGTGGGCTCAGCAGTTGTGGCACATGGGCTTAGTTGCTCTGTGGCATGTGGGATCTTCCCGGACCAGGGCTCAAATCCCCTGCATTGGCAGGCGGATTCTTAACCACTGTGCCAGCAGGGAAGTCCCCAAAATTCTTTGATATGAATTTTGCATGTGGGAAGAAGATAAATTATTTGTGGCCAGAGGACAACTTGTGATGGCTTTAAAGATACATCCAGATTCTTCAATAGTGCTCTCCTGAAGGGATGGAAATTAATTCCCTCACCTGGACTGTGGGCTGTACTTAGTGACACTCTTCTAACCAATAAAATATGGCAGGAGTGATGGATGTCACTTTCCATGTTAGGTTATAAAAAGACCGCAACTTCCATCTGGAGAGAGCACTCACTCCATCCCATTGCTCTCTGTGGGAGAAGTCAGCTTCCATGCACTCTGTGCTAAGCAGCCTGTTGGAGAAGCCCATGTGGTGAGAAACCGAGGCCTGCTAAAAACCCTATGAGTGAACTTGGAAGCAGATCTTTCCACAGCCAAACCTCAGATGACTGCGACCCTGGATAACACCTTGATCGCAGCCTCCCAAGAGCTCTCCTGATCCAGATCCACCCAGCGAAGCTGCTTCTGGGCTTCTGACCTATAGCATTTGCGAGTTTTAAGCTAAGTTTTGGGGTAATTTGCTACGCAGCAGAGGTAATACAAATGGCCTACAGAGCAGAGGGAGTGGAGAAGGCAAAGAGAGGCATTAGGAGAGGTGGCATTAAACAAGAAACCATGAAAATGGACATCAGAACAGTAATAATGAATAGAGAAGAAGGGATCTATGCCCAGGGCCTGAGAAATTTCATTGACAGGATTTATGGGCTGATCAGATTGGGATGGGAGCGGGTGTGGGGGGGGAGTGGTACTGAGAGAGAAAGATGTTATAACGCACTTTCCATGTCCAGTTGAGAGGATCAAGAAGACAGCAATGTCATTCATGAAAAAGGGACTACAGAAAAGGAAGCAAATGAAGGGGGTAATGGTGACTTGATTGTGTGTTGCCATGTCTCTGTGTGTTTGGGTTTTAAGCATGTTGGCTCTGATATACTAGCTGATATCTGCACAGACATATCCAAAAAGCTATTGCAAAATCATACCTGGCATGCCGAGGGCACAGCTGATTCAGACTAGAAATGGAGATGCCAAGTTATTAACAGAGATGGGGCAAAATGATCCAGACTTTGAGCAGCAGGGTTCTAAAGCACCTTCCAGACTTTCAATTCTGCCATTCCCTGAAAATGAGGGAAGGTTGTTCAATATAATAAAGGTTCAGGGGGTCCGATGGAAGGGGATTTGGACGGCAAACACTGAGATGAGTAACACGCAAGTACAGAAAATGATCCTTTGTCACTGGGATAATTACGGCTGGAAAAATCCTTCCTATATATACATCAACGGGGTTTTCTTTTTCTAATTTGTTTGTATGTGATATAGGGAATGAGGAAAATTAAAAAAGGAATGCTTCGGGGCATTTAGTCCCACTACTAACAAGGTATTGGTATAAATAAATGATTTAACAATAATGTAATCAAGAAGCCAGAAGACAGAGAGGAAATATGCATGACTTTCCTACAACACTTTATATTATGAACAACTTCCTACAGAAGTTTGTTTTACTTGCTTGAAAATACATATTTGTATATGAAATAGGATACCTCTAGACAGCCAATTTATCCACTTAAATAAGAACCTGTGATGCTTGAAGCCAATATTTGAAAACATATCAAAGATCCAAAGTCAATATAGAGGACTCCAAGGAAAGATTCAAAAGCCTCAGGGAAAATCATGCTGCCAAAACTAGAAGGATAATGAGCTGAAATTTCAAATTTTATTCTTGCATTTGTTAATGCATTCAGGCAGAAATGTTGCTTAGAATACATTTCTTTCAGTGCTTCTAATAGCCGCATGTCTTCATTTCTCAGCCTCTGCCTATTGCAAAATCACAGATCTCTCCAGGGCCCTTCTTAGGTCAGATAACCCTACAAGTTTGCTTTCTTGCCACAAGGATCTTTACGTCTCTGCTTGCTCTGCAGTCAGAAGCGGTCACATCCATCCTGGAAATCTGGTGTATCCGACCATTTCTGCTTCAACAGCTGAGTCCCTCAGCACACTATGCCACATTTGGGGAGCTGGATAATTATGGACAGTCCCCACGCTAAAAGCTACAATTGGACACTTAATAGCAAACAGGTGTGGATCTCAGCTTAACTGTGCAACAAAGGCCACATTTCTTTGTTGTCTGGAGGTCAACCTAAATTGGACTCTGAGCCCTAGCTCCTCCTGGCTGGCAGGAAATCCAGCCTTAATCATTTGAGTCTACCTCCCTTCCCTTCCCTCTGGGTTGTAAAAAGTCCCAATTCCAAATCAGTCATCAATCAGTAGTCTGCAGTGGTTATAGCTGAAAAGTTCAGTGACCATCAGTTACAATTATTTCCTCTCTGCTGGGATGCACACATTCATCAGTGAGTAATAAGGGTTAGAGAAAACTCCCTTTGCCCCTAGAAGCTACCTCAATGACAGCACCATAATCTTGTTCTAACTCATACGTTACATCTCAGCCCTCTGCTTGCCCTGACGCCACATTTCCACCCAGGAAACTATCCAGATTCCTAAGCCCTTGTTGCCATATCATGGGGAATGTAGAGAACCCTTGCCCAGAATCATGGGAGCTGAGGCAAGACTGAGTATAAAGGACAGGGTTAAGGAACCATCCACACCTATACAAGGACCCAGAAGTTCATACTCAAGGTGTAGGTAGCAGTCTTGAGCAATTTAGTGGTGGGTGCCGGAGACTGCCAAGAGTCCAATGGATTGAACAGTTAAGAAGGTCATTTGGTCACTTTGATAAAAGCCATTTCAGAGTAGTAATAGGAAGGGAAATCTGAATGAAATAGGCTTGAGTCTAAAAAGTGTAAGATGTATACAAGTTTAGTCTGTTCTTTTGAAAATGTGAGAGCTAGAGGTGATGTGGGGGGTCTGCCAAGGCTTGTTATAGTTCTTGTTGTTGTTGTTGTTTTTAAAAGATAACAGCAACTTGAGCATCTTTAAAAGTTATAGTGAAGGAGCCAGGTTGAACATATAAGACAAAGAAGTATCAGAGGAAGCCATATCTTTATTCTAGTGGAGATGGGAGGGAAGAGACTCAAAAGCACAGAGAAAAGGCTTTGTTTGTAAAAGCAGAAGAGAAAAGGATGCCCCTATGAATACAGGAAAGGAGGCAAGGGTGGGGGCTGACTAAGGTCAGTCTGAGGTCACAAGGTGGGGAAGTTGTGGGAGCTCACACCTGAGAGCCTCATTCTTCTCTGAAGTACGAGACAAGGTCACCTGCTGCGTGACACGGTGGACAGTGGGTTTGAGGCATGAGGCAAAGATTTTAGTTTTATTTACATTTTTGTTTTTCATATAAATATGCAGGACCTCACAAAATCTACTTATTAATTCTAATCATTTGAGGGTTCTTTTGGATTTTCTAGGTATACAATCACAGAACCTACAAGTAATGAGCTTTTTATCTTCCTTCATAAAAGTTGTACCTCATTTCTCTTACTTGCCTTACGGCATTGGCTACAGCTGGGTTTATATTAATTCTTTGGCCAGGGATTCCCACACATGTGGAGACTAAATTCGGGCTCCACACCTTGTACGAGGCAGGTTTGGGGTTTTAGTTTCTCACAAGAGATTTATTTTTCCTCACTTCAAACCACAACTGGCTCTCAACATGGCTTCTCTCCTAGACCCATAGGCAGAGTTTTCTAGTTACACTTCCACACAGGGGCAGCCTTTCCTGAGGGGGCCAGCTTTAGTCTGGGATTCCAATTCCCACTCCCCACCTCAACACAGACCCAAGGACATCTCTCTGTGTGTAAGTGGACTAGCCTTCTGTGGCCCCAGGTACTTTTCTAGCCTGTGGATGTTAAACTTCAGCTCCTTTATCTGGGGTTCACATCCAGTCCTTTGGGACACAAGAACATCAGCTTGGATGTTATCTTGGACGCTCATCTCCCCCACCGATACAGAAGAACACATCTGGCATGTGGTGATTTTGTATATCACATCTTTTGCAGACTTTTAACTTGGGAATCCTGTGCTAAATAAACGAGTCCAGGCAGCTTAAGAGACCACGTGCCCTAGGTGGACAAGGTCACTTTGATTCTTATTGAATCACAGAGAGCACAAGCACCCACAGTTACCTGGTGGCTGAGCCAGGCCTAGACGTCAAGGGTTGTGGCTCCCAGTCCAGGGCCCTTTTGTGTGTCCCACATTGTGGCATCAATCTTGGAGCTGTGATGACTTGCTGGAGTAAATAACTGCTCAGCTGGTAGAAACCTCAGAGGATAGACAATTCCATGTCCAAAGAAAACGACCTGGAGAGCTGAAATCCACATCCATTCTCCCACGTCAATTAGCTGATCTCACAGTGGAGAAGCAGCACTACGTGGCCCCGCCCGTCTGAAACTAGGAACTCTTCTACAGCAGCACATTTTGTTTAGAGTGAAATCTTTTTTACTGAGCACTCAGAGTCCTGATCTCATTTTCCAAAGTGTTTTCTCTCAAAACATCATCAGCTGAAAGAAACTTCTCTTTCCATAAATTAATTTTGTAAACAACTTTTCATGAACACCTACCTTGAAGGCTAATACTAAATGAGATACACTTATGCTGGCAACTACAAATTATCTTGCTTAGTGGGCAGTTTTGCTCCCTGGGAGGGAATTTTAATCCTCGATAGGAGCAAAGCAACTTGGGAGTGAGGAGGTATGTCAAGCTGTCAACAAAGAAAAGGACCAAAGAAACCAATGTCAACTAATCCAAGGACACAAGCACGATAAGAAGCACTGGACTAGGTTGCCACCTGCTACAAATTTTTAGCTCTACCCTTGTGATTAACTCTGTGTGTTATCCCCTAACGTATAACCCCTTGCCCTCCTATTTGTCCATTTCTTTGCTTATTGTTGTAAGTGATATCTCCTAGCAGAAACCAGAAATCCCACCAAACAACCAGATTCACCAGGAAGATCTCAAAACTAGGTTGTTAAATTCAGAAGTGCTCTCATGCTGACTGGAAAACAGCTGCTGTCCCCAGCTCCTTGAGGTCTGCCTCCCACACTGACAGGACCACCCCAGGTCTGGGGAGGCCTACGTGGGTGCTGCCTGGGTACCTGGTGCCCTCTGGCCTTCCAGCTAGCACACCACAACTCCCATGCACCAGCACCCATCCTTACTTGTCCTTCCAGCCAGAGAAGGCTTAGTCCTCAGCTGGGAAGATGCCACCCCATTCGGTGGTGCTGGCTGACAGTGGACAAATGCCCAAGGCCTCTCTAGTCCCTGAGGCTCTGGCCAATCCTTATAGGCTCGTACTGCCCATACTGAACCATCACATTAATCTGGTCCAACTGTAACTTCAGGTTTTCTGGTTATTTTTACTCAGCATAGAACATACTAAAATGTAGCTTTTGACACTCAAATATTAACATTAACTACTTAAAACCTGATTGCTGAGCAGTTTTTATATAGTATGACTCCCAAACTATTGTTTCTCCTCAACAATAATTTCGCAATGATTTTGATTTTGTTCTTCATCTACAATCAATACGCAAAACAGTATTTCAGAAATGGAGTTCTTTGCTGCAATCATTGCCCAGACATTTGTTAAGTTCCTGGCATTCTATTCATACATATGGTACAGGCAGACCTCAGAGAGATGGCAGGTTCAGTTCCAGACCACCGCAATAAAATGAATATTGCAAAGAAGTGAGTCACACAAATGTATTGTTTTCCCAGTGACCAGACTACACTGTAGTCTAGTAAGTGTGTAATAGCATTATGTCTAAAAACACAACGTACATACCTTAATTTAAAAATACTGTTGCCATGGATGGACCTAGAGATTATCATACTAAGTGAAATAAGTCAAAGATAAATATCATATGATATCACTTATTTGTGGAAACTCAAACATGACACAAATGAACTTATTTACAAAACAGAAATAGACTCACAAGCATAGAAAACAAACTTCTGGTTACTGAAGGGGAAGGGGGGGGTTGATAAATCAGCAGTTTGGGATTAACATAGACACACTACTATATATAGACAACCAACAAGGACCTACTCTATAGCACAGGGAACTATGCTCAATATTTTGTAATAACCTATGATGAAAGAATCTAAAAAAGAATATATATATATGTATAACTGAATCACTTTGCTGTACACCTGAAACTAACATTGTAAACCAACTATACTTCAATTTTTAAAAAATGCTCTATTGCTAAAAACTGCTAACCATCATCTGAGCCTCCAGTGAGTCAGTAATAACATCAGAGATCACAGATCACCATAATAAAACAATTAAAAAGTTTGAAACATTGCCAGAATTACCAAAATGGGACACAGAAACACAAAGTGAGCAAAAGCTGTTAGAAAAATGGCACTGATAGACCTGCTCGATGCAAGGTTGCCACAAAACTTCAATTTATAAAAAACGCAACATCTGTGCAGTGCAGTAAAGCAACGTGCAATAAAATGAGGCATGCCTGCATAAGAATCAAGAAATTTAAATAGCCTCTGAACCCAGGAACACAGATAGGCAATAATAACATAGCAGAAATACTGATAACCAAAAAAACCCCTCCTATACATTGACCTACGAACTATTTTGATGCAATATTATTCCCATCCATATATATAAATCGTGTGGAATTGGGGGAGCATTTTTACTGTCTTTGCATAAGATTTGAAGGGTCATGGTTTCCAAGATCTGTACTCAGAGATGAGAGGGACAAACCCACCCAGAAGTAAACCCACACACCTACGGTCAATTCATCTTCAACAAAGGAGGCAAGAATATACAATGGGGAAAAAGACAGTCTCTTCAGCAAATGGTGTTGAGAAACCTAGACAGCCACATGTAAATCAACGAAGTTAGAACACACTCTCACACCATACACAACAATAAACTCAAAATGGCTTAATGACAAGCATAAGGGCTTCCCTGGTGGTGCAGTGGTTAAGAATCTGCCTGCCAATGCAAGGGACACAGGTTTGAGCCCTGGCCCAGGAAGATCCCACATGCCATGGAGCAACTAAGCCCGTGCACCACATCTACTGAGCCTGAGCTCTAGAGCCCACAAGCCACAACTACTGAGCCCACGTGGCACAACTACTGAAACCCGCGCACCTAGAGCCCGTGCTCTGCAACGAGAAGCCACAACAAGTGCTCTGCAATGAGAAGCCCGCACACCGTAACGAAGAGTAGCCCCCACTTACCGCAACTAGAGAAAGCCCACACACAGCAACGAAGACCCAATGCAGCCATAAATAAACAGGTAGATAGATAGACTTAAGCATAAGACATGACACCATTGGACTTCCCTAGTGGTGCAGTGGTTAAGAATCTGCCTGCCAATGCAGGGGACACGGGTTCAATCCCTGGTCAAGGAAGATCCCACATGCTGCAGAGCAACAAAGCCCGTGCGCCACAACTACTGAGCCTGCACTCTAGAGCCCATCAGCCACAACTACTGAAGCCCACGTACCACAACTACTGAAGCCCGGGGGTGCCTAGAGCCCGTGCTCTGCAACAAAAGCCACTGCAATGAGAAGCCCGCGCACCGCAATGATGAGTAGCCCCCCTCGCCATAACTAGAGAAAGCCTGTGTGCAGCAACAAAGACCTAACGCAGCCAAAAAAAAAAAAAAGATGTGACACCATAAAACTCCTAAAAGAGATCATACGCACATCATTCTGACATAAATTGTACCAATGTTTTCTTAGGTCTCCCAAGGCAATAGAAATAAAAACGAAAATAAACAAATGAAACCAAATCAAACCTACAAGCTTTTGCACAGCAAAGGAAACGATAAACAAAATGAAAAGACAACCTACAGAATGGGAGAAAATATTTGCAAATGATGCAACTAACAAGGGCTTAATTTGCAAAATATACAAACAGCTCATACAACACAAAAACAAAAAAGCAAACAACCCAACTGAAAAATAGTCAAAAGATCTAAATAGCCATTTCTCCAAAGAAGACATACAGATAGCCAAGAGGCACATGAAAAGCTGCTCAACATTGCTAATTAATAAAGACGTGCAAATCAAAACTACAATGCGGTACCACCACACAGCAGTCAGAATGGCCACCATTAAAAAGGCTACAAATAACAAATGCTGGAGAGGGTGTGGAGAAAAGGGAACCCTCTTGCACTGTTGGTGGGAATGTGAGTTGGTGCAGCCACAGTGGAAAACAGTATGGAGGCTCCTCAGAAAACTACAAATAGAGTTACTATATGATCCAGCAATCCCATTCCTAGGCATATATCCAAACAAAACTGTAATTCAAAAAGATACACGCAGGGCTTCCCTGGTGGCACAACGGTTGAGAGTCTGCCTGCTGATGCAGGGGACGTGGGTTCATGCCCCAGTCTGGGAAGATTCCCACATGCCGCAGAGCGGCTGGGCCCGTGAGCCATGGCCGTTAAGCTGCACGTCTGGAGCCTGTGCTCCGCAACGGGAGAGGCCACAACAGTGAGAGGCCCGCGTATTGCAAAAAAAAAAAAAAAAGGGGGGGGGAGCTTCCCTGGGGGCATAGTGGTTGAGAGTCCGCCTACCGATGCAGGGGACACAAGTTCGTGCCCCGGTCTGGGAAGATCCCACATGCCGCGGAGCGGCTGGGCCCGTGAGCCATGGCTGCTGAGCCTGCGCGTCTGGAGCCTGTGCTCCGCAACGGGAGAGGCCACAACAGTGAGAGGCCTGCGTACTGCAAAAAAAAAAAAAAAAAAAGATACATGCACCCCAATGTTTACTGCAGTGCTAGTCACAATAGCCAAGACATGGAAACAACCTAAATGTCCATCGGCAGATGAATGGATAAAGAAGATGTGATACATATAGACATGGAATACTACTCGGCCATAAAAAAGAACGAAATAATGCTATTTGCAGCAACACGGATGCAACTAGAGATTATCATACTAAGTGAAGTAAGTCAAAAAGAGAAAGACAAATACCATATGATATCACTTATATGTGAAATCTAATATATAACACAAATGAATCTATCTATGAAACAAACAGAATCAGGGACATAGAGAATAGACTGGTGGATGCCAAGGGGGAGGGGAGTGGGAGAGGGTTGGGTTAGAAGTTTGGGATTAGCAGATGCAAACTGGTATATATAGAATGGATAAACAATAAGGTCTGTATAACACAGGGAACTATATTCAATATCCTGTGATAAACCATAATGGAAAAGAATATGAAAAAGAATGTGTACGTATGTATAACTGAGTCACTTTGCTGTACAGCAGTAATTAACACAACATTGTAATTCAACTATACTTCAATAAAAAAAATTTTAAAAAAGATTGACAAACTCAAATGATATTCAAACACTTGGGATCCTTGTTCTTCTCTAAAAATATCAATAGAATTTTTTAATAACTACCATCTGTTGGGCAAATATTACGTGACAGATATAATGCTACAGACTCATTGTCTCATTTATTCTTCTCACAAGTCTATGCTTAGATGTTATTCTGATCAGAAAGGTTAACTAACTCGTCCAATCACTATCCTGCCTCAGGTCTGTCTGACTCTTAACTATTCTGCTATGTTGGCGTGTGTCCTGCTCCTATTCTGACGTCTGACACCAATGCCAAAAGGAACAGATGCTCTGAACGAAGACTGAAATTTGACCTTGATTAGGGTACCAGAAAAAAGACACAGTCTTGTTCTCAAAAAGGAAGATTTCCTCAGATAAAAGCTCATTCACTTGACAAATATTCCTTGAATCCCTATTGTGTGCCTGCCTTTCTTCTGGGAGCTGATTATTAAAGTAAAATTGAGATGGCCGCTACTCACTGGGTAACTCAGCACTATACTAAGGATGATTGATGAAAACGAGGGAACATGTAACTTATACTGTTCTCCTTAAGTATAAGAGGGAACTCAGCTTGAATCTAAATTTTGTTCACCACAGAAATCAGGTAGGTTTATGGGCTTGGGAGGTAGAATACGGGATCCTTGGGCATGTAAGGAAATATACCATTAAAAGAAACTCATTCTAGGGACTTCCCTGGTGGCCCAGTGGTAAAGAATCCACCTTCCAGTGCAGGGGACTCAGGTTCGATCCCTGGTCAGGGAACTAAGATCCCACATGCCATGGGGCAACTAAGCCCGCATGCCACAACTACTAAGCTCGCATGCCTCAATGAGAGAGAAGTCCGTGTGCCACAACTACAGAGAAGCCTGCGTGCCACGACAAAGAGCCCATGCCGCAATGAAATATCCCACATGCCACAACTAAGACCCGACACAGCCAAAAAGAAAAAAAGGAAAGAAAGAAACTCATTCTAAGGGAAGAGAAGTGTGAGAACAATTTGGGCACCAGGACAGTGGACAAGGTCAAAGAAGAAAGTTGGCCATCCAGATCACATGGATTGACGATGCAGTCCCAGAACCAGGGGCCCAAAGCAAAGCAGTGAACAAAACCCACAAGAGCTGAACCACCAGGTGCCAACCGTGGCAGTTCCATTCACAGGCAACAGGACCCACTGCCCATGGATCTTGCAGCAATGGGAAACTGCGCCCTCCAGGCAGACATCAGTGCCCTCAGCTTGGAGGTTGGGCAGCTTCAGGACAAACCTCGGCTCTGGCCTCATCTTTGAAAACCACCAACAGTGAAAGAACCAGCCGCTATCTGGGGCGTTAACAGTGTGAAGAGACTTTCCCACAGAGGTCTGGAGGAGGAAAGGGCATAAACATGGGCGCCACAGGGCGGCCAAGGGACCTCTTTCCTGGAGCCTTCATGAGATCCCTGCCTGAGACTCCCAAGACCATCTGGAAGGAACTGGAGGGACCAGAGTTCCAACAGAGTGCTGGAGGTGGAGGCTGAGCATGGGAATTCAAGGGAGTGCTCATCTTCTGCCAATTTGTATTAAGCAGATTTGTAATACTGCAGTGTGAGAAGATTAATGAAGTCTCACTGTACATGCGAAATGTGAAATAGCTCATCCATAACTTTTAAAATTCAAGAATCTCTTAATCCAACAGCTGCATGACCAAGTGAATTTCATATCGAATCTATCCTATTATCACATGGCACAGACATTTTTTTTTAAAGGGTTTGTTTATTTAATACATCTGAAAAGAATGCATATACAAAGAATTGAGACACGAGAAAGCATTGGTTCAACACTAATGACATCTAGAAGAATTCGGATTTGGGGAAGGTGGGGAAGATTACCTAACATTTTTAAGACTTGGAAACTGCAACCAAGAAAAGCATTAACAGGGATTTTATCAGCTTATGAAAAGTCTTCATAAGACCCTCCCCAGGATTCTTATTAAACTAGAGAGCCTCACCTGGCTGCTCTACGGTTCCTCATATGCAAAACAGAAATAAGGGGATTCCCCTGACTGGTCCCCATGTGGTTAAATGTTCTCCCCACCACGACCCTACCCCACCCCACCCCCAGCTTCTTAATGAAGCAGGTCTCTATCCTCGTAACTTGAAAGAGGATGTGAATCATCCCATAGACATCTGTCTTCTAGCACCACCCCTCGGATTTCCTCTATATACCAGGTCTTCAGCTATGTTTTAGAACACTGTATCATACACTCTTAAGCTGCAAATCTATGCTCAGCATATTAAGACAATGACTGACAGGGAAAAATTGTTTTTTCATTACATACTCAATCCATTTGGTGTATTTCAAAAGGTGCAATACTTTTCTTCATTTATCAGTGAAAGAAGTTAGAAATTAACTTCAAAAAAAAAATCAGCAAATGGCAAACAAATTTCCTTGAGAGTCAGTCACATATATAGTGCATCCTAGAAAAGAGGAGGGGCAAGACAGGTTCCACCCACTTTCATGAGTTTCATCAAATACTGGACCTACTCAAGGGTGGAGAGAAAAGGCAACTTTCATATAGGAGTATATTATTAAATGAGGCATTTACTATACTCCTTCCTAAGAGCACCAGGTGGGGAACACGTTTTCTAAACTAGATCTAGGAAGTGGGATGTGGAATCAATCCATCCTCCTCCCCTTAAGGGCTGTCCAATGGTTAATGAATTAAAAAAACATGACTAAATAAAAACAAATCCCACACACACTCCCCCGCCCAGAAAAAGGAAAAAAAAAAAAAAAAACCCAGAAACTAGATGTCCCAGATTACTCGCCAAAGTGGAACCCGGGTACAGCTTCAACAACCCAAATTAGTCTGCTACAGAGTCATCACAAGCATGCCTTGCTTTCAAACAAAAAATAATAATTTTTTTGAAACAACAAAATAAAAACTAGTACTGATCACTTTTCTGACAATACATTATTACTCAAAATTAACTAGTATTGAGAAGGGGAAGGGGGCCATAGCTATGGGCCTTGTCTCACACGAGTGCGTGTGGGTAGGTGCAGGGCATTTGTCATTATTGCAAAAATGAATTTTAATTTTTAATCTTTAGTTTGATTTAAACATTGCTTTTAGTATGATGTGGACACCAGCTGTGCAGAAAGGGCTCTGGAGAGACGTTCATAGCAGCACACACCTGCAGCTCTTCATCAGCTCTGGAGGCTCCAGGGCAGCCAGGGTTGTTTCGTCAAAACACATTCTTCAGGCCTTTCTGTGTAAGTGCAGAACACTCCACATACTTGACAGCCTTCAGGTCACAGGCCAGTTTTTCAGCAGTCTCTGGGGTGATAGGCTTCTGTTTATTCTTAAAAAGTTTCTCAGTAGAGGGGTCATCTCTGAGATCAATTTGGGTCCCAACAAGCAAGAAAGGGGTCTTTGGACAGTGTTATCTCAGGCACCCACTTTTCTTAACATTTTCGAATGAGGATGGAGAGACCACTGAAAAACAGACTAGAAATACATCTGTTTGTGGATAACTCAGCAGTCGTAATCTGTCATAATCCTCTTGCCCCGCAGTATCAAAAAGTCCAAGAGTACGAGGCTGTCCACCAATCGTAATTGTGACTGCATAGTTGTCAAAAACAGTCGGTACCTATGGACACCGCAGGTCTAACTCTTTATACCCCATGATCACTAAAATAATTCCAAAGCTTTTCGGAAAAAAAACAAACGGAACTTGCTGTAACAGCCTACTTATCTCAATGACTGCATTTATCTTTGCCGTAAAAAAGCAAAACCAAAAGTCTCTTGATTTCAGAAGACTGTCTTTACAAAAGGCTCATAAACTGCTTATGGCCATGGGCGACTTCTGAGTGAGTGGACAGAATTAAGCCCATAGAGAGCTGAAAAAATGTGTATCATCTTTAATTTCTTTCATCAGTGTCTTATATAGTTTTCTGCATACAGGTCTTTTGTCTCCCTGGGTAGGTTTATTCCTAGGCATTTTATTCTTTTTGTTGCAAATATCACTCATGATATACTAAAAGCAATGTTTAAATCAAACTAAAGATTAAAAAATTAAAATTCATTTTTGCAATAATGACAAATGCCCTGCACCTACCCACACGCACTCGTGTGAGACAAGGCCCATAGCTATGGCCCCCTTCCCCTTCTCAATACTAGTTAATTTTGAGTAATAGTGTATGGTCAGAAAAGTGATCAGTACTAGTTTTTAGTTTTTTGTTTCAAAAAAATTATTTTTTGTTTGAAAGCAAGGCATGCTTGTGATGACTCTGTAACAGACTAATTTGGGTTGTTGAAGCTGTTCCCGGGTTCCACTTTGGTGAGTAATCTGGGACATCTAATTTTTGTTTTTGTTTTTCCTTTTTCTGGGTGGGGGAGTGTGTGTGGGATTTGTTTTTATTTAGTCATGTTTTTTTAATTCATTAACTATTGGACAACCCTGAAGGGGAGGAGGATGGATTGATTCCACATCCCACTTCCTAGATCTAGTTTAGAAAACGTGTTCCCCACCTGGTGCTCTTAGGAAGGAGTATAGTAAATGCCTCATTTAATAATAATAAGTCCGTGCGCCACAACTACTGAGCCTGCGCTCTAGAGCCCGCGAGCCACAACTACTGAAGCCCACGTGCCTAGAGCCCGTGCTCCACAACGAGAAGCCACTGCAATGAGAAACCCGCGCACCGCAAGGAAGAGCAGCCCCCACTCGCCGCAACTAGAGAAAGCCCGCGCACAGCAATGAAGACCCAACGCAGCCAAAAATAAATAGATTAATTAATTAAAAAATAATAATAATGGGCTCTGGTTCCACTCAAGCTGGAGTAAGGACACTCCACACCATCTAAGACAGGATGAAAAGAGCACAGCCATTTTGGAAAACGACTAGGGAATGGCCTTGGGCAAAACAGGCCTTGCAAGCTAAAGAACAAAGGCCCTGGAGGCCTGAGCCCCAGACAAAAACCAGGCTCCCGGGAATAGAAAATTAACTTTGTCTCTGTTGCACTAGCAAGTATACCTAGTTGCCATAAGACAAGAAGCTCAACTATAATTTTTTTTTTTTTTTTTTTTTTTTTTTGCGGTACGCGGGCCTCTCACTGTTGTGGCCTCTCCCGTTGCGGAGCACAGGCTCCGGACGCGCAGGCTCAGCGGCCACGGCTCACGGGCCCAGCCGCTCCGCGGCATGTGGGATCTTCCCGGACCGGGACGAACCCGTGTCCCCTGCATTGGCAGGCGGACTCTCAACCACTGCGCCACCAGGGAAGCCCTCAACTATAAATTTTAACCTTATCTACTCCTGTGCTTTCTTGCAGAAAACTCTGAGGCACTCCTTTCCCCTCCCAGAAGCGCGCCCTATTCCCGATAGCCACTGTGGAGCCATCTGCTGCTGATCAAAAAGTCTGACAACTTCTCAAAACTATCAGTTATAATGAGACAAACCCCCCCTTTTGTTATAAAAGCAACTCGCCCCTTCTACTCCGGGAGCTGCATTTTTTTCCTGCCTTCTCTCTTGTGCACAAGCTCTTTCTTTTAATAAAAAGCTTTGCTTGCCTAAGAGTCTTGTGGAAGCGATATTCATTTACATCTATGGTAATGCTGTCCAAGAATCTAGAAAGGGCCCGGTAACACATCTCTCCCTCTGATTGTAACAAAAAGCTTTAGACAAAATCCATAAAGCAACTACCAGATGACTCCGAAAGGTGGATGAATTAGTTTCCTTTTGCTGCTTAAACAAATTATCACAAATTTAGTGGTTTAAAATAACACAGATAAGTTCTCTTACGGTTCTAGAGGTCAGAAACGTAAAATGGGTCTGCAAGGCTGTGTTCCTTCCGGAGGCTCTAGAGAATCTTGTTTCCTTGTCTCCAGCTTCCCAAGGCTGCCTGCATTCCTTGACTCACAGCACTCCTAATCCTGCTTCTGTTACCACAGCTCCACTACCTCTGACTCTCTTGCCTGTTTCTTATAAGGGCCCTTGTGATTTCATTGGCCCACCCAGATAATCCAGGTTAATCTCATCGCAAAATCATTAAGTTAATTAAGTTTGCAAAATCCCTTTTGCCAGGTAAGGTTATATATTCACAGGTGCCAGGAATTTGAATATTGACATCTTTTTCTGTGGGGAGGCATTATTCTGCCTACTACAGTGAATAAAGAGCAGCAGGACTGGGTAAGGAACCCAGGTCTTAAATGATGACCTGGAAGAGAGTTCCTAGGTTTTCTTCTCTCTGCATATCTCAGCTCAAGCTCGAGGGTAGCCCGCAACTCAGGAGAGAGGGAGAGGGCACAGACACAGGGAGCTCTGGGAAAAGCCTGCTTTCTCCAGCCATGGGTGAAGTTGTGGGGGGGGGGGGGGCGTGTATGGTGGGGCTGTCCTGCAGGACAGAGCACTTGGGACTTTTCCTACTCTATGTCAGGGGAGAACCAGCCATGAAGCAGCATCAGGAAATCTCCAAATTTCTAAACATAAATGCTTTTTCGGAGTCCAGCATCAAATCAATCAAAAACAACACCGATAGATAAGAGAACACCATTGAGTCCTATAGCAATGGTCTTAGAGGACCAACATAAATTGTTGGGATATCACGGATGGATAAAAATCGAGTTCTAAGAAGGCTCTTGGGAAATTAAAAACAAGAAAGAAAAGGAAAGACTCTTCAGGCTGAAAACAAGGATCAATCATGGAAAATACAGAACAATATCACTCATGAATTTCAGATACAGGCAGAAAATGAATATTTAACAATTATACAGAAAACAAAATAGAATTAGGCAGTAGCTGAATAAGATGCTGAAAACAGAACCCCTAGTCAGCTAAAGTCTTGCCCATTTCCTTAGAATTTTTCAAGAAAAATTTTCAAGTAACCAACAACTGCACAATTTCAGGCTCCTTTTGAAACAGGAGGGAAGGGGGCAGGGCACAACCCTTAAAGAATGACATAGCCGTTGAGGATATGACATAACTGGTTAGAACTAACTAGGTCCAAGATGGTGAAAGATTCGACTTCCAGTAGACCTGGAGCCTCCTTATACGCTCATTGTAATACATTAGCTAAAAGACACACCCACAGCTGCCATGACAGTTGCAAGGCCAACCATAAAAGGGCAAAAAGTGGGCAGTGGCCCAATTCCTTGAAACCCCAACCCTTCTCCAAAATGGTTGGAATAATCCTCCCACTCACTAGCCTATGAAATTACCCAGCCCCTAAAAACTAACCACCCCGTATTTTGGACGCTGTCGCTTTCTGAGATGGCCCACACTGTCTGTGGAATGTGTTTCTCCCAGGGTCACTCTTGCCTTTTGAGATGGACCACATTCTATGGAATGTGTATCTCTCTAAATAAATCTACTTACCTATCACTTTGCCACTGGCTGAATTCCTTCTATGTTGAAATATAAAGAACCTGAGCTTCATTAAGTCCTGAGACCAGGTGTGTGATTTCAATTAAGACAGTGGGTTCAAGACCCAGTCTGGGTTTTGGCTGGGTTCAAGTCCCATCCAAGTTGTGCGGTTTCACTTTCACGGTCATAAATCAAACCAGAGAACATTCCAAAAACCACTTAAACCAGTTATCTGTTCCAGGAAGGAGTAACACTTAACTGACTCAAAAGGAAATTTTAAAGGCATTTTGGAAGGTCAAGATATGACTTCAAACAATGACAAATGTGAGGGAATGATGTTCATTTGATGGAAATATTATTTCAGTATGAAAAGTCTAACTTAGAAAAAATAGCCCCCCAAAGTTAACTAGCAGGACACTGGTTGTTCCCTAATAAATAAGCTAAAATAGAGGTTTACTATTATACTTTCTATTGGCATGTCACTTTGCAATCTCCTGCCAAATCTGGCAGTGATTTTGTTTCACACATTGTTAAAAAAAAAACTGATCCTCCCAAACCCTTGGTAATTTCTCCAAAACAGTGTTCTCATCACTGGCTCCACATTAGGACTTACTAGGAGTTTTAAAAAACACCCAGGCCCAGGCCAATCCTAGGCCAATTGAGTAAGAACTTGTTGAGGGCTGAGCTGAGGCACTAGCATTTTCCATATCACCTCAGGTGATTCTAATGTGTAGCCTGGGTTGCAATCCACTGTCACAAAGGAGCCCCACTCCACCTGTGTGACTAGAGCCAACTCACGTCTTGTTTCAATTAAAATATACTGAAAAGTAACCCTGTCATCCCTTCCCCCCAAAATACCATATTTAGATTTTCCCCTTGTATTCTCATGGCTGCTTCATTTTAGATAAAGGCAACAAGAAAAATATTTTCCCAAAATAGTTCCCTTTCACAGTTTTGCAGTTTCTGGTTTGGGCACTGTCTTCACTAAATAAGAACGGATTTGGGACTTCCCTGGAAGTCTAGTGCAGGGGTATGGCCAAAAAAAAGGGCTTCCCTGGTGGCGCAGTGGTTGAGAGTCCGCCTGCCGATGCAGGGGACGCGGGTACGTGCCCCGGTCCGGGAAGATCCCACATGCCGCGGAGCGGCTGGGCCCGTGAGCCATGGCCGCTGAGCCTGCGCGTCCGGAGCCTGTGCTCCGCAACGGGAGGGGCCCCAGCGGTGAGAGGCCCGCGTACCGTGAGAAAAAAAAAAAAAGGATTTGTCTTTGGCAAGAGAAAGGAGAGTGTTGATTAGTTCCCCTTCACTTACCTTCTATGTCCATCTCCAAAGATCCTCTGCCTCACGTAAGGATGCAAGCCTGTTGGTGTTTCCAGAATCATTTCTGTAGGGAAACCCAAGTAATAAGTAGGGGCTGCATCTGTCATCTTACTCTGCTAGACGAGAATCTCACTGAAACATAAAAGAAAAATAACTGCTCGTGTTGATAACGCCTTTTGATCATTCCCACTCATTGGGAGTCTTGCTATTTGAAAGTAGTCTCTTTCCTCTCTAAGCATCACGGTGGTGGTTACAGGGGGAGTGGAGGATGTTAGATGTCCATGCACCTTCTTTATTGACTGTTGAATAATTCTGGATGAACTTGTAAACCTGATTCACTCAGAAACTATGAAGATAACTTGATTCAAATCCCAAACTAATCCCCTGTGTCTTTGCTACATGATGAAATTAAAAGCTGCAAAGAGGCATCTGTAAAAGAGACAACGGTGCATAACATATTCAAAAGTTACACATGACTGTCTGTTAAGTTATATTAAGTTGATTAATCTAATTTTATTATTTTTAATAATTTTTATTGGAGTATAGTTGATTTACAATGTTGTGTTTATTTCAGGTGTACAGCAAAGCAAATCAGTTATACATATACATATATCCACTCTTTTTTAGATTCTTTTCCCATATAGGTCATTATAGAGTATTGAGTAGAGTTCCCTGTGCTATAATTAGATCCTTATTAGTTATCTATTTTATACATGGTATTGTGTACGTATCGATCCCAACCTCCCAATTTATCCCTCACCCCTACTGATTAATCTAAATTTAATACTTTTCCTTCTCTTCAACCTAATCACGAATCAGAGGTTTTCAGTAATTCTCAGAGCAAGAAGAATTTCCATATTCAAAATGACATACTTGAAATGTTGGAAGTGTTTAGACTATTAAGGGATTAACTAAATGAGCACTATTTGCTTGTTAAATTGCATAATGTAAAATGAGTATTACTTTCAAATATTCAAGTGAAAGACATAAAATGCTGAACATAATTACAGTCAAGTTCTGAAATCTATATTCATGGCAAAGAAAAGGTGACCTGAATAAACGGAAAGTTAGAACATGTTTCTGGAAGGGAAGACAAGTGTCAATTCTTCTAAAATTAAAATACAAACGCCATTCCAATCAGCGTGAATATCAGAATTTTTTAAAGGGTAAAATTATTTTAAAGCTTATATAGAAGAATAAATGTAACAAAATAAAACCAAGGAAAAATAAAAGAAAAATTCTGAGGGGAGTAATTTATCTTCCCAGATATTAAGACTTACTGTAAAACCTGCTGTATAGTATCTGCATAGGAGGAGACAAATTCATGGTAGAACAAAGAATGCAGAATTCAGAAACAGATTCAAGTAAATACAGAAACTTAATTTACAAGGGTGGTATTTCAATTTATTTTTAAACGAGTTGTATTACGTTAAATGGTTTTCCATCTGAAAATAAACACCATAGCTCTACCTCCTACTATATATTTTTAAATTCCAGACGAAGATTACAGTTTTAAGTGTAAAAATAAAACAATAAAAATATTAGAAGGCGGGCTTCCCTGGCGGTGCAGTGGTTGAGAGTCCACCTGCCGATGCAAGGGACACGGGTTCGTGCCCCAGTGCGGGAAGATCCCACATGCTGCGGAGCGGCTGGGCCTGTGAGCCATGGCCGCTGAGCCTGCATGTCCAGAGCCTGTGCTCCGCAACGGGAGAGGCCACAACAGTGAGAGGCCCGCGTACCGCAAAACAAAAAAATAATAATAAATAAATAAGTGTATATATATATATATATATATTAGAAGAAAAGTTAAGACAGTAAATGGATAACCTTAGAATGTGAGTGTCATCCCTAAGCAAGACTCTAGTCCCAATAAAAGCTACATTACATCTTACCTGGATTACAGCAATAAACTCTTAACTACTCTGTTTGCATTCACTCAAGTTCCTCTAGAATACATTCCCCAAGCAGGGTGATCTTTGGAAAACAAAATCTGTACAGGTAGACATGGTTGGACTTCTTGTAGCTATGTCCTCCTTTTTCATCCTTAAAGTTGTTTATATATGTGCTTTTTCTTTTTTTGTTTTCTTGATCAACTTTTGGTCTTTGTTGAGTTTTTTAAATTGTGTCTGTTTTCTATTCCATTTATTGTTATTTCTTTCTTTATCCTTTTTTTAGAAAAGGTTTTATTGCTATATTTGGACACCACACATATTTATAAGCTTTTCTTCTTTTCCAATGTAAACATGTAAGACTATAAATTTCCCTTATAGTACCACTTAACCTGCAAGTTTTGATATGCAGTATTGTCATTATTAAATTTCCATCATGATTTCTTTTCTTACTCATGATCATTTAGACATGTTTGTTAATTTCCAAACATATGGCATTTTCAAGATAGTTCTTTTTTTTTTAATATTTATTTATTTGGCTGCGCCAGGTCTTAGTTGCGGCACATGGGATCTTTAGTTGTGGCACGCAGGATCTTTTTTAGTTGCAGCATGTGGCATCTTTAGTTGCGACATGCAGAGTCTTAGTTGCAGCATGCAAGCAGGATCTAGTTCCCTGACCAGGGATCAAACCCAGGCCCCTGCATTGGGAGCTCAGAGTCTTAACCACTGGACCACCAGGGAAGTCCCCTCAAGATAGTTCTTATTGAAGAGTACATAAGTACCAGAAGTACAGAAATCATAAGTACATACTTCATTGAACTCCCACAAAATGAATTTACCCATGTACTCATTCTCAGAACAAGATAAAGAATATTATTAGTCCTGGATGCCCCCAGTATGTCCACTCCAAGTCATCACCTTCCCCGAAGCTAACTAATCATCCTTACTTCTATTACCATCAGTCAGTTCTGTCCATTGGGGGATTTTATACATATATAAAAAAAATACAGAATGTTCTTTTTTGTATCTAGTATCTTTCATTCTTCCCCATAGTTGTGAGATTCATCCATTTTGTTGCAAGTATATACAACTTTTGATGGACATTTGGGCTATTTTCAGTGTTTGATTCTGATGAATAACGCTATTACTGACATTTTGTAGGAATTTCTTTTGGGAATGGAATTGTGTGTTATAGCTATGCCTATGTTCAGCTTTAGTAGATACTACCAATTTTCCAGTGTGGTTGTACTAACATACATGACCACCAGTAGAGAAAAAGAGTTTTTGGTACTCCACATCATTGCCAACACTTAGCAAGATCAGTTTTCCTAGTGCTAGGATTTGGGGAGTACAGAGGAGGCTTCTCATTGTGTCTTAAATGTGCATTTCCCTGAAGAACTAATGAGCGAAGCACCTTTTCATATGTTTATCGGCAACTCAGAAATCCTTTTTTATGAAGTATCTGTTCAAGTCTTTTGCCCACTTTTAAAAGTTGAGATGTCTGTATTTCTCTCACTGATAAACTGAATATCAGTCCTTTGTTCAATATATGTGTTGAAAATTTTCTTCTTATATTATGTGTCTTGCCTTTTCACTCTATTAATGTTATGTTTTCATGATTAAAGGTGTTTAGTTACGGAGCAACGAAACTAATACACTGGCAATGGGGAGTGAATATTAGAACAACAACTTTGGAATACAGTATGGTATTACCTTGTAAAGTTGAAGATAATCACCATCACCCAGTTTCTTTCCTTCCAGGTATCTGGCCTAGAGAATCTCTGGCACAAATGCACACAGAAATTGGATAGCAATACTATAAAAAGGTAAAAATGACAAATGTCCACTGACAGTAAAATAAACAAATTCTAGTATATACACACAATGGAACACTATACAGCATCAAAAATTAAATAATATACATCTACTTGGATGAATCACAAAATTATAATGTTAAGTATAAAAATCGATTCTCAGAAGTCTACATGCAAACTACACAAATACATTTGAAACTACATAAATGCCGAAGTCATACAAAGTTTGACAATATATTGTTTAGGAATACATATATATTCAGAAATATTATAATGAAATTATTAACACAAAGGAATGATAATACAGTTTAAAATAATGGTTAGCCTTCATTCAATGGAACTGGGAAGGCACCCACAGCAGTCCTGAAGTTTGGGCAGTGTTCTAGTTCTTAAGGAGAATGATGGGATACACAGGAGTTACATTCATTAATATATTTATACTATATAAGTGTAACATCTATGTAAGACTATTTCATAGTAAAAGGCTTTTAATATTATGCAGCCATCAAAGTGATATTTTTGGAAGACTTTGAAATATCATGGAAATTACCAAGAGCACCATATATGCTTTTGTATGCATAGCATATCTCTGGGAGGCTATATGAGAAAGTGGTAACAATAGTCGTTTTAGATACATTATATGGAAAGGCTCCATTAGCCCTTCTAGACCCACTTTTCACCTTTCTCCATCCTGCTCTGTATCCCAGACTCTTTAAAGACTGCCTCCACTGGCTCCCTTGCTCTAGAACTTCCAGGCGAGTTCAACCAATTGGAGGCACCAGGGAGAAGGGTGAGATTTAAGTATTTATTCCTTCAGCTCCTTCCCTGCCTATGATGTCTTCCCTGCCAGGATGTCTATATGTCTAAGAAAGGCCACAGCACCAGTTGCCTTGGCCTTTGTATTAGTCAGCGTCCTCCAGAGAAACAGAACCAATAGGATGTGTGTGTGTGACAAAGAGAGAGACGAATAGAGATTTAGCATAAGGAATTGGCTCACATGATTATGGGGCTGAGAAGTCCCAAGATTTGCAGGGTGAGTTGGCAAGCTGGAGACCCAGAAGAGTTCCAGTGTGAGTCTGAAGGCTTGAGAACAGGGAGAGCCAATGAAGTAAGTTCCAGTCCAAAAGCCAATAGGCTCAAGACCCAGGAAGAGCTGATGTGTTAGGCCGAGTCCAAGCCCAGAAAAGACTCGTCCCAGCTCAGCAGTCGAACGGGAGGAGTTCCCTCTTGCTCAGCCCCTTTATTCTACTCAGGTCTTCAACAGATTGGATGACGCCCACCCACATCAGGGAGGCCAAATGTCTGGCTATCCTATGGCCCAGTCACTCTCTCCTATACCTGTAGCTGCCTCTGGGTCTCCTCCCTCTTGCTCATTCAAGTCTAGAATATTACTTCACTGAACCTTGTTTTCCTTAACCCATGCTATTGGAAATAGTCCCTAAGGAACCATTCCTCAATTATCCTATTTGAATATACCATCTCTCTCCTGCTGGGCCCCTGACTGATACTCGTATTTTTAAAAATTACTACCTGTGGTCAAAATTCCTAACATACAATAGATTCTGTGGGCTTATTGGTAAAGAGTCTTTTCAAACACATTGCAATCACAGGCCAGCTGAGTGGTTCAGAAGGCCTTTGACGCCCAGTCTCTCTCTCTCTGGCCTTCCACTCTGAATTCCCAGGTGAAACCAAGGGCCAGAAGAAACCTCAAATGCTAACACCTCGACAGCGCTTACTGTCCACAGTATCTGACCCAGGATCTTTCAACTACGGTCTGGCCTTATCTCCTCCTCCAGGACACAGCTGGCCGCTGACAAGCAGTCCAATGTGAAATTTAAAATTCAAAATGTGAAACACAGAATAATGAAGCCATCTGGTTCATATTATGTTGTCCAACAATTATACGTAATGTGAGCTATAAATACAACAAGCGAAAGGAAGCAAACAAGAGACCATTAATCAATAGAGACAATTTGCATGAGATATGATGACACAAGTGTATTTACACAAACACAGAAAATCCTTTTTCAGGAGAACCTTTACAAATGGTGCACTAAAGCAGGTCTACATTGAAAAATATGACCTGCTAATGCCCTTCAGTCATATAACTTCTCTGAAGTCAACAAAATCTGCATGGGAATTTCACACAGAGAACCTTGATGTCGACGTTTAACAACCCACAGAGTCATATATGAAAGGTAAGAGGACCAGTCTTGGTTCAGAATACAGAAAAACTTAAGAGTTACAGCATAAGGACAACTTAGTGGCCGTCACTCGAAGAAATTAGTAACACTTGTCATCAGCCCCACTCATAAAACCTGTAGGAACTTGAGTGAGAAAATAACCACAATAGTTTCGATTTGGATCTATATAGCCAACAGTCTCCTCATCTCTCTGACTATCCCATAGTCAGCTCAAACTCAGTATATCTCAAACTGAACAAATGCTCCTTCCTTCCCAATCTGGAACTTCTCTTATACCCTAGGCTTCTAACATGAGCAACTGAACAGATAACAATGTAATCTGTGGAGAGAGAAAACACATTGAAATCACATGGTTGATTTCTCAAAAGAAGAGGGAGTGTAGAAGAATGGATTATTTGTTCCCAATTCTTCCTTCCTTCCCTTCCTTTACCAGGGTTTACTGTGGGCAGAGAATAAGTCCCAACCCTCGCTGATTTAGCCAATGGCATTACAGCAGACGCTTTAGTTGTGTTCGCAGGGTTTGGCTTGGCCTCTTTTGCACTTCTGCCACTGGCCATGAGAACAGGCCTTGAGTAGCCGCTGGGGATATATGGAGCAGACCAGAAGCCAACCTGCAGACAGAAGCCAAGTGCTGCAAAGCCACAAGTACTTGCAGACCCATGAGTAAGAAATAAGTGCTTGTTTCTGTGAGCCATTGAGATTTGGGGGTGTTAGTTGTTATGTAGCTTTATCACACCAGAAACCTGACTACAGGTTTCTTCACTGGGAAGACAAAACAACAAGTGTATATACCACAGTCTATCCTTGGTAGTTTATTGTGCGTATACACACACACACACACACACACACACACACACACGCCTTTGTTCCTATGCATATTTTTAAATGCTACCACCTACTACAGCTAATCCAAATACAACCAAAAATGAACTGACCCCCTTCCCAATATGAGGCAACTCAAAATCAGTCTCCCCATCCAGCTTCCAAGTCAAGCATCACTTGGTGATGTCCATGACTCAAGCAGGATGAGATGTGACGTCTCATGGTCTTGCAACTTGTGGCCTGAATGATATCCGTTATACAACACGAGCAGGGAGGGACCAAAAATGTTCAATAAAAAGGGAAAAAGAAAAGCAACATGTCGAGCATGGACATGATCCTCCTGGAACGTCCTTAGAGTCTCCTTGTCAATTCACCTCCCTGGCCGTGGAGAGAGGTCCTTGATCAACTCAGGTTGTGTCCTCTGGATTTCCTTCACCCAGTGTCTTCCAAGACCCCACCTGAGCGAAGTGGCAGGAGGGTTCCCCTGCCGCACACGACACCATCTTAGCAGACTGCTTCCTAAGGGAGCATGACCGACAGACGCTTGGTACGTCGGATCATCAGCCAGAGTATATGCTTTCTTAATGATGCTGTACACCAAGGCTTAGTGCTTTCTGGAAGCACCTTGAGAAAGGCAGAAAAGTAGCCCACCCTGGGAAACATCCAGACATTTTACACGTAAGGTGCACAGTCCCAGGAAAAAAAAATGAAGCAAAGTCTGATCAGCAGTTTTGCTGCCCTTTATTATAAAAAACAGGGCAGGCTCTGCCATTCTCAATCAGTTTCACATTCTAGGGTCTGTTCCTTGCAAAAATCCCTCCTGTATGTACAAATTTATGACTTAGTTTTCTTTCGGTTGTAAGCAAACAGAAACCAATGCTGGCAATAAGCACAAAGCGAGGGAGTGGGCTGTGGGAGAATTCATCGGAAGGACACACACTCAAAAGCAAGCTGAACAACCAAGCTGTGGAAGGCAGAAACCCGGGCCTCAGCAACCAGAGTCCACGGACCTTTCGTTCAGGTCTGTGGGATCAGCAAGGTCACAGGGAGTGCCCAACCTAAACGTGTCTCCTGGAGCTCAAGGAACAGCCACTTCTGGAGCTGATGAAAATGTTCTAAAATGGATCATGGTGATGGTTGCACAACACTGTGAGTATACTAAAAAGCAATGAATGCTTTTTAAGTGGGTAAATTGTATGATGTGTGAATAAATAATAAAGCTAGTATAGATATAGATAGATTTTTTTTTAAGTCAGGAAATCAGAGAAACAAAAACAAAGATTAAGAAGAGGCAATGCACAAAGGTGGAAGTCAGAATGCTAACATCACCAGCAATCAGAGAAATGTCAAAACAACAAGATACCACTTTGCACCCATCAGACAGAGAAAAATTAGAAAGGTGGGTAATACTTAGCAGGTGGGGGTGGGGGACCTGGCCCATGCCTGACCTGCTGATGGAAATGTGGACAGGCTGCTGCAGCCACTTTCCAGAAAAGCAACCTGGCTGCCTGTGTCTCAGTTAAGTGTGCCTGTTTCCTATGGCCCAGCAATTCTGCTCCTGGATCTGTGTACTCCAGAGAAACTCGCAGATAGCTCCACTAGGGCACAAGTTCAAAGATAACCTTTGCAGCACTGTTTGTGGTAGCAGGAAAGTGGATGCAACTCAAGAAATACAAAAGGAAATGTAATGAATGCAGACTGAGGAATACTACGCAGCAACCCACAGCAACGAACTAAACGTACAAATGGCAGTGGGGATAGACTTTAAAATCATGGTGCTGAAAGATAGCAGTAAAAAAAACAGAATAAGAATTGTAGCACAATGCCATTTACAGAAATGAGACATAAACACGTGCATAAAACAACACTGTCAATGTTTCAGGGATTTGTACCTTTTCAAGAACATGGTGGGGAGAGGGGATACCAAAAAAAAAAAAAAAAAAAAAATCAGGGGCCTTGGACTGACCACAGAGGATAGCGAGCCGTGAATGGAGATTCATGATGAACTAAGCTCTCTGTCAGACATCTTTTTTAATTAAATAAACAAAAGTCAAATGTTTCACTGACTCATTCCAGATGACTCTTTAAAAATAAAGGAAATTAGAACAAGGAAAAAATTCACCTATATTTCCCATCACCCAAAGATAACCATTGTTAATATTCCCAATGTTTTCTCAAAGAATTGCTTCTTTTAAAGTGATTTCATACAGCTATTTTACATATTAACAATTTATACTTTTCCTACTTTTCATGCAGCTCTATTACGCATAAGTGATTTATAATTTTACCACTTTGATTGCTATCATAAAATAGGATTTCCAATGCTTAAATAAGGTACGGCAAATGTGCTTTACAAGTTTTCAACAGCCAGATTTGCTGCCTTGCATAATAAGGTCACTATTAGGTATGTCTCTTAAGGGAAAAAAGAGATATTAAAAAAAAAGACATTTTCAGTTACATGATGAGTATATGCCACCATATTTACCTACTTTGCTATTTTCTTTGCACATCAAATGACTTAGCGCTAAAGAAAACCTCAGGTGTGGACAATAAATAAATTATCTTGATTTGGTTGTCAATTTGTAGGCACTCCACATTTTCTCACAGCTGTGGAATCCCACCAAAGGGAGTTTTGCCTTCACAATAAACCTTATTTCTGGGGTTTAAATTCTAAGTGATTTAACCCCTGAAGTACTATCGTAGTTGCCTTGCTGACTTTCTATGAGCGGCGTAAGAGCGAAGTTGCAATCAAGGAGTCAAAGAAAATAAGACAAAAAATAAACAGACCTGCGCTTCCCTGGTGGCGCAGTGGTTGAGAGTCCGCCTGCCGATGCAGGGGACACGGGTTCGTGCCCCGGTCCGGGAAGATCCCACGTGCCGTGGAGCGGCTGGGCCCGTGAGCCATGGCCGCTGAGCCTGCGCGTCCGGAGCCTGCGCTCCGCAACGGGAGAGGCCACAACAGTGAGAGGCCCGCATACCAAAAAAAATAAATAAAAATAAATAAATAAATAAATAGACCTCAAGAGTTTTCCTGACTTGTACTGTATTTCCATTTGGTATCCTAGGTAACATGTTACTTTTCCTTTGACGCTCTTTCTCAATGCTTTCTGCCTGGGACCAGAATTGAGATTAAACTGGGCTTTTCTATAAGACCAGAAACACATCAAAAGCGAATAACTACCATTCCCAAACTAGCCAATCCACATTGTATCGCTCCCAATTAAACACAGAGAAAATGGGTGTCGGAAAATGCTACCACGCTGATTGACAGGTAGTTCGCCAGGGCTGCCACCTTGTCTAGACCAGCGGTATTCTGTGTGAGAATTCAGCCCTATTTCTCTTACACAGAAAAGTAGTGCTTCTCCATGAAGGGGCTTTGGCTGTTTGGTGAATCCCAGCTTTGCATGATACAAACTGGAAGTTCAGGTTAGTCTTGACCTCAATTTCCTCTGGCTCATAAAGGTGGAAGTAACGTTATACATACATTTTTACTAAGGATTATTCTGGACACCAAGCTTCTTGTTTCTGTGTGGCCAGCCACAGAGTCTGGCATATCATAGAGAACCACTGCTGAGCACTGGAAATGTGGCTAGTCTGCACTGAAACATGCTGTCGAGATCAACAGCCCCAGAGTATATGCTAAATTTAAAACAAATGCCCAATAAACATACATCTCACTGCTAAGTTAAGAAAGACATCATTTATGCAGCCACTTGAAAAATTTTCTAGTCCAAAATCATAGTTTTCCTTTGTTAACTGCCATTTTAAAACTCTGATTGGGTCAATAGCATTAGGGGGGTTCCCTTCCCTCGACAGGCTTCCTAGCTTGCTTTCATTCTGTTTTAGATTAGAAAAGAATTGTACTAAGATGCAATTATTTATTATCAAGCTAGAAACAGACATGAATCATGAGAGCCATGGAAAGGGATTCTAGTGCAATTTATAAGTTTAATAAATTTCTAACTGCAGAGTATGACTGCATTTCCAAATCTTCATCATTCTACAGCTGAAAGCCCCATTATTGTTATTATAAAACCCCTTCACAAAACATGTCACAATCCCATAAATCTACCCAACTCTACCCTAGGTTGGAGGAAATCATCCTTGTGCATGTTCACACGTGTGTACAGCTTCTCTGAGTAAAGCAGAAAGCCTCACATACATGTCATCACCTCCCAAGTAATACGCCATGACACGATTCTATCCCTCCATTAAAGAACTCTTGAAAGACTCAGATGTTACTCATGTGTAAATCTCTTCCTATCTGCCCTAACATCACACTGAATTATCTGAATATCTGAACATAGGGCTTGAAGTCTACTGTCTAGCACCCTACTGGCAAAGTTGACTCAAAAAAATGTTTGATGGATTGAATTATCCATGTGTCTCAAACTTTCTTTCTTAAGAACTCCATTTTCTTCAGTCCTAACGATTAAAAGGGCCAAATTTGCTGATCAACAGTAGCTTCCACCCGAAGCTTTGACAGGGGGTCTGGCTATTTTCTAACCTATACCCAAATCAAGGGCAAAATGTAGAAGTACAACACTGGCAATCAGTAGATTTTGCTGTAAATGTTTATTTTCCTTTGAATGCAGAAAATACTCATTACTTACAAGTATTATTAAGGGGAATCTGAAAGAACCTGCCAAGTAAATTTCCCCTACGATGGTCCTGGGTAGAGAGTGGAAAACGCTAGAAAAGCAAAACCAACTAACCTGGGACTTCCCTGGTGGTCCAGTGGGTAAGACTCCGCCCTACCAATGCAGGGGGCCCAGGTTCGATCCCTGGTTGGGGAACTAGATTCCGCCTGCCGCAACTAAAAGAATCTCACATGCCGCAACTAAGATCCAGTGCAGCCAAAATAAATAAATATTAAAAAAACAACAACAACAACTAACCTGCATTTTTCCTCTCTTTAAGAACACTCTTCAGTATCTGGAGACTTCTAAGGAAGAGAGAAGCAAGCACTTCCTCAAAAAACGGAGGCAGGGGTAGGACTCGGGTACCTGGGGAGCCATCAGAAGAAACCAGCCAGATGACCAACTGCCAAACCCAACAGCAAGCCTCACATGTGGCTATACTATACTGGTTTCACCCCAAACACAAAACTATGCATAACTAAATAGGAGATGCTTTATGATTTTAATATGTATACTTGTTCTCTCTGAATTACACCCAGGGATTCCACCATGAGCAAGTGGTGGATGGGAACGTCCCCTTTATACAGCATCTAGAGCTGTGCTATCCAATACCAAAGCTACTCCTACATGTGGCTACTGAGCACGTGAAATGTGGCTAGTCTGAATTAAGATGTGCTTGTAAATGTAAAATCCACACCAAATTCCAAAGACTTCACATAGCAAAAAAATATAAAATATCTCATTAACAATTTTATATTGACTGCATGTTGAAATTATATATTACTTATATATTGTACTAAAATATATTACTAAAATTAATTTCACCTGTTCCTTTTCACTTTAATATGGCTACTAGAAATTTTCAAATGTGGCTCACATTTTTTGGACAGCACTGGCTAATATTTGCTTTATGTATTTACGTGCTCCTATGTTGGGTTCATATATATTTACAATTGTTATATCTTCTTGCTGGATTTATCCATTTATCATTATAAAATGTCTTTCTTTTAAAGTCGATTTTTGTCTGATAGAAGTATTGCTACTCCAGCTTTCTTTTCATTTCCATGGAATACTTTTTTGTATCCCCTCACTTTCAGTCTGTGTGTGTCTCTAGATCTGAAGTGAGTCCCCTGTGGGCAGGATATATGGATCTTGTTTTTGTTTTTGTTTGTTTTTGTTTTTTGCAGTACATGGGCCTCTCACTGTTGTGGCCTCTCCCATTGAGGAGCATAGACTCCGGACACGCAGGCTCAGCGGCCATGGCTCACGGGCCTAGCCGCTCCACGGCATGTGGGATCTTCCTGGACTGGAGCACGAACCCGTGTCCCCTGCGTCGGCAGGAGGACTCTCAACCACTGCGCCACCAGGGAAGCCCTGGATCTTGTTTTTGTATCCTCTTAGCCAGTCTATGTCTTTTGATTGGAGCACTTAGTCCATTTATATTTAAAGTAATTATTGATAGGTATGTACTTACTGCCATTTTGTTCATTATTTTCTGGTTGTTTCTGTAGTTCTTCTTTGTTCCTTCCTTCTTTTGTGCTCTTTCTTTGTAATTTGATGACTACCTTTAGTTTCATGTTTGGATTCCTTTCTGTTTTTGTGTGTATATTATAGGTTTTTGATTTCTGGTTACCATAACATTCATATATAACAACACACACACACACACACACACACACACACACACACACACACACATATACACACACACACAGTTATTCTCAGTTGACAATTTCGTAAGTTCAAACACATTCTAACAACTCTACATTTTTACTCCCCCCACGCACCTTTAATGTTTTTGACATCATATTTTATATCTTTCTGTTTTGTGTATCCCTTAACTACTTATTGTGGATACAGATGATTTTACTACTTTTGTCTTTTAACCTTCCTACTAGATTTATAAGTGGTTGATTAATTACCTTTACTGAATGTTTGCCTATACCAATAAGATTTTTCCTTTCATAAGTTTCATATTTCTAGTGTGGTCTTTTCTGCTTAGAGAAGTCCCTTTAACATTTCTTGTGAAGCTGCTTTACTGGTGCTGAAGTCTTTTAGCTTTTGCTTCTCTGTGAAACTCTATCTCTCCTTCAAATCTGAATGATAGCCTTGACAGGTATTCCTGATTGTAGGGTTTTTTCTTTCATCACTTTGAATATATCATGCCAGTCCCTCTGGCCTGCAGAGTTTCTGCTGAAAAGTCAGCTGACAGTCTTATGGGAGTTCCCTTGTACTTAACTAGCTGCTTTTTACTTGCTGCTTTTAAGATTGTCCATCTTTAATTTTGGCCATTTTAGTTACTAAGTGTCTTGGTGTGGACCTCCTGGGTTCATCTTGTTTGGAACCCTCTGTGCTTCCTGAACCTGGATATCTGTTTCCTTTCCCAGGTTAGGGAAGTTTTCAGTCTTGGCAGTATTTATAATACAAAGATGCATTTACTCAACTCCTACTCATGCATCAGGATTTGGTTCAAGCACTGTAGTAGGCCACGCCTCAGCTAGACCACATCTTACAGGTTTTTCCATATTCTCTGCTGCATCAATTCAGGGTGGGCCCACAGCATGTACACAATATCTGTGACAAGCTGAACTAAGAATTGACCTTTCCCTTGTACATTTATTTCTCATAATTACTCTTTTTTTAAAAAATTTATTTATTTTTGGCTGTGTTGGGTCTTCGTTGGTGTGCGTGGGCTTTCTCTAGTTGTGGCGAGCAGAGGCCACTCCTCGCCACAGTGCACGGGCCTCTCACTGCTGTGGCCTCTCCCGTTCTGGAGCATGGGTTCCAGGCATGAAGGCCTCAGTAGCTGTGGCATGTGGGCTTCAGTAGCTGTGGCTCACAGGCGCCAGAGCGCAGGTTCAGCAGTTGTGGTGCATGGGCCTAGTTGCTCCACGGCATGTGGGATCCTCCCAGACCCGGGCTCAAACCCATGTCCCCTGCACTGGCAGGTGGACTTTCAACCACTGTGCCACCAGGGAAGCCCCGTCTTTTTTTCTTACTAAATAGAGAAATAGAACCACAACTGAAATAAGAATGCTGCTTCAACATAGTAAAACAATAATCTTTGCATGATATGTCTCTGGAAGAACCCAGAACCATTTGATAATATGTTCTCCAGGGAAGGGAACAGGGTGGCTAAGGACAGAGGTTGAAGGGAGATTTTTCTGTAATCTTTCAATTTGTAACCTCATGTCAAGAAGTCTTTTAAAATCTTTTTAAGAGAATATCTTCACTATATAGAAAAAAAGATTTTTTTAAACTTAGGTTCCATTGGAGACTTGCAAATATTTTTTCTTGCATTGTACCTTTTAGATCAGCAGTCAACAAACTTTTTCTGTAAAGTGCCAGATAGTAAATATTGTAGGCTTTGTGGGTCTCTGTAGCAACCATTCAACTCTGCTGTAGTAGCATGAAAACAACCATAGACAATATGTAAAGGAACATGTGTGGCTGTGGGTCAATAAAACTTTAATTTAAAAAATAGGCAGGACTTCCCTCATAGCACAGTGGTTAAGAATCTGCCTGCCAATGCAGGGGACACAGGTTCGAGCCCTGGTCCAGGAAGATCCCACATGCTGCGGAGCAGCTAAGCCCGTGCACCACAACTACTGAGCCTGCGCTCTAGAGCCCGCAAGCCACAACTACTGAGCCCGTGCACCACAACTACTGAACCAGTGCTCTAGAGCCCGCGAGCCACAACTACTGACCCACCTGCCACGACTACTGAAGCCTGCGCAACCAGAGCCCGCGCTCCGCAACAAGAGAAGCCACCACAATGAGAAGCCCATGGGCTGCAACGAAGACCCAACACAGCCAAAAATAAATAAATAAATTTTAAAATAAATAAATAAATAATAAAAAACAGGCAGAATTTAGCCTGTGGCCAGTTTGCCACTCCCCCTACAACCACCCTGCTTTAGAGAGTGCCTCCTTTGAACAATAAAGAATATGTAATCATATTCTTTACTTTTTCATTCTTAAACATGTTAAAACAAATCTCCCTTCAACTCAAGCTAAGAATTATGCTAGTAATGTTGGAACAAAAAGATAAAGATAGGGCTTCCCTGGTGGGGCAGTGGTTGAGAGTCTGCCTGCTCATGTAGGGAACACGGGTTCGTTCCCCAGTCCGGGAGGATCCCACATGCCGCAGAGTGGCTGGGCCTGTGAGCCATGGCCACTGAGCCTGCGCGTCTGGAGTCTGTGCTCCGCAATGGGAGAGGCCACAGCAGTGAGAGGCCCGCGTACCATAAAAAAAAAAAAGATAAAGATAATGCGGAACAGAAGAAAAACATCTAGTTTATGATATAAAACCATAAAGTTGTAATACTCACTCGGAAAAACAAAGGTGTTTCAAAAGCCATGAATAACTCTCATCCTATCAGAAATCTTCTGGGTAAGAATCAATGGTGGCAACAAAGAAGTCACATTCTGGGTTGAAAATTACTTCTGAGTCTTCATACGTCTCAAGTTGGACACTAAAATAATATATACTTATGCAAATAAATTCAGAAATTGCTACTCCAGAAATGTAGATAATCTAAATTAGCTAAATATTGACTGCTTACCATTAGATTCTCTACAGAAGCGACCATTATAACAAGTAGTCTCAGACCTTCAGGACGGAGGAGGAGCAAGACATAGAGGTGACCTTCCTCCCCACAAATACATCTACATGTGGAACAACTCCTACAGAACACCTACTGAACGCTGGCAGAAGACCTCAGACCTCCCAAAAGGCAAGACACTCGCCACGTACCTGGGTACGGCAAAAGAAAAAAGAATAACAGAGACAAAAGAATAGGGACGGGACCTGCACCAGTGGGAGGGAGCTGTGAAGAAGGAAAAGTTTCCACACACTAGAGAACCCCTTCACTGATGGGGATGGGGGGTGGCGGCGGGGAAGCTTCAGAGCCATGGAGGAGAGCTCCGCAACAGGGGTGCTGAGGGCAAAGCAGAAAGATTCCTGCACAGAGGATCGCTGCCAACCAGCACTCACCAGCCCGAGAGGCTTGTCTGCTCACCCACCGGAGCAGGCGGGGCTGGGAGCTGAGGCTCGGGCTTCAGTCGGAGCACAGGGAGAGGACTGGGGTTGGCGGCGTGAACACAGCCTGAAGGGGGCTAGTGCGCCACAGCTAGCCGGGAGGGAGTCAGGGAAAATGTCTGTGCCTACAGAAGAGGCAAGAGACCATTGTTTCAGGGTGCACAAGGAGCAGGGATTCCTGCTCCGTGTGCCCACAGAAGGCAGAACACCGCCTAAGCGAGTTCCAGAAACAGGTGCGAGCCGTGGCTATCAGCTCAGACCCCAGAGATGGGCATGAACCGCTAACGCTGCCGCCGCTGCCACCAATAATCCTGTGTGCAAGCACAGGTCACACTACCACACACCCTCGGAGCCTGTGCAGCACACCCCCGCCAGGGTCCCGTGATCCAGGGACAACTTCACCAGGAGTAAACACGGCGTGCCTCAGGCTGTTGCATCTCACGCCAGCCTCTGCCACTGCAGGCTCACCCCGGATTCCAATTATGACTACCGTACCCCTCCCTGTCCCCGGCCTGAGTGAGCAAGAGAGCCCTAATCAGCTGCTGCTTTAACCCCCTCCTGTCTGGGCAGGGAACAGATGCCTGAGGGCGGCCTACATGCAGAGGCAGGGCCAAAACCAAACCTGAATTCCAAGAGCTGTTCGAACAAAGAAGAGAAAGGGAAATTTCTCCATGCAGCCTCAGGATCAGCAGATTAAATCCCCACAATCAACTTGATAAACCCTGCACCTGTGGAATACCTGAATAGACAACGAATGTTCCCAAAATTGAGGTGGTGGACTTTGGGAGCAACTGTAGACTTGGGGTTTGCTTTCCGCGTCTCACTTGTTTCTGGTTTCATGTTTATCTTAGTTTAGTTTTTAGTGCTTGTTATCATTGGTGGATTTGGTTATTGGTTTGTTTGCTTTCTTAATTTTTAAAAACTTTTTTATTTTTTAATTATTTTTTCCTTTTTTCTCTTTTTGTGAGTGTGTATTTGTATGTTTCTTTGTGTGATTTTGTCTGTTTAGGTTTGCTTTTGCCATGTGTCCGAGGGTTCTGTCTGTTCATTTTCTTTGTTTTTTGTTCTGCTTTTCTTTCTTTTCTTCTGAGCCATGTGGCTGGCAGGGTCTTGGTGCCCCGGCCGGGTGTTGGGCCTGAGCCTCCGAGGTGGGAGATCCGAGTCCAGGACACTGAACCAACAGAGACCTCCGGGCCCCACGTAATATCAATTGCCAAGAGCTCTGCTGGAGACCTCCATCTCAACGCTAAGACCCAGCTCCACCCAATGGCCAGCAAGCTCCAGTGCTGGATGCCCCATGCCAAACAACTAGCAAGACAGGAACAAGCCCACCCATTAGCAGAGAGGCTGCCTAAGTCATATTAAGTTCACAGACACCTCAAAACACACCACCAGACGTGGCCCGGCCCACCAGAAGGACAAGATCCAGCCCTACCCACCAGAACACAGGAACAAGTCCCCTCCACCAGGAAGCCTACACAAGCAACTGAACCAACCTCACCCACTGGAGGCAGACACCAAAAATAATGGGAACTACGAACCTGCCACCTGCACAAAGGAGTCCCCAAACACAGTAAGTTAAACCAAATGAGAAGACAGAGAAGTATGCAGCAGATGAAGGAGCAAGATAAAAAACCCACCAGACGAAACAAAGGAAGAGAAAATAAGCAGTCTACCTGAAAAAGAATTCAGAGTAATGATAGTAAAGATGATCAAAATCTTGGAAATAGAATGGAGAAAATAAAAGAAACGTTTAACAGGGACCTAGAAGAACTAAAGACCAAACAAACAATGATGAACAACACAAAAAATGAAATTAAAAATTCTTTAGAAGGAATCAATAGCAGAAGGATGGATAAGTGACCTGGAAGATAAAATAGAGGAAATAACTGCTGTAGAGCAGAATAAAGGAAAAAGAATGAAAAGAATTGAGGACAGTCTCAGAGACCTCTGGGACAACATTAAACACACCAACATTCGAATCATAGTAGTCCCAGAAAAAGAAAGGGTCTGAGAAAATATTTGAAGAGATTAGAGTTGAAAACTTCCCTAACATGGGAAAGGAAATAGTCAATCAAGTCCAGGAAGCAAGAGAGTCCCATACAGGATAAATCCAAGGAAAAACATGCCCAAACACATATTAATCAAACTATCAAAAATTAAAGATGAAGAAAAATATTAAAAGCAGCAAGGGAAAAGCCACAAAAAAACATACAAGGGAATCCCCATAAGGTTAACAGCTGATCTTTCAGCAGAAACTCTGCAAGCCAGAAGGGAGTGCCAGGACATATTTAAAGTGATGAAAGGGGAAAACCTACAATCAAGATTACTCTACCCAGCAAGGATCTCATTCAGATTCGGTGGAGAAATTAAAACCTTTACAGACAAGCAAAAGCTAAGAGAATTCAGCACCACCAAACCAGCTTTACAACAAATGCTAAAGGAATTTCTCTAGGCAGAAAACTCAAGAGAAGGAAAAGACCTACACTAACAAACCCAAAACAATTAAGAAAATGGTAATAGGAGCATACATATCGATAATTACCTTAAATGTAAATGGATTAAATGCTCCAACCAAAAGACACAGACTGGCTGAATGGATACAAAAACAAGACCCGTGTATATGCTGTCTACAAGAGACGTACTTCAGACCTACAAACACATACAGACTGAAAGTGAGGAGATGGAAAAAGATATTCCATGCAAATGGAAATCAAAAGAAAGCTGGAGTAGTAATTCTCATATCAGACAAAATAGACTTTAAAACAAAGACTATTACAAGAGACAAAGAGGGACACTACATAATGATCAAGGGATCAATCCAAGAAGAAGATACGACAATTGTAAATATTGATGCACCCAACATAGGAGCACCTCAATACATAAGGCAAATACTAACAGCCATAAAAGGGGAAATCGACAGTAACACAATCATAGTAGGGGATTTCAACACCCCACTTCCACCAATGGACAGATCATTCAAAATGAAAATAAATAAGGAAACACAAGCTTTAAATGATACATTAAACAAGATGGACTTAATTGATATTTATAGGACATTCCACCCCAAAACAACAGAATATACTTTCTTCTTAAGTGCTCATGGAACATTCTCCAGGATAGATCACACCTTGGGTCACAAATCAAGCCTCAGTAAATTTAAGAAAATTGAAATCGTATAAAGTATCTTTTCCGACCACAACACTACGAGACTAGATATCAATTACAGGAAAAACACTGTAAAAGATACAAACACATGGAGGCTAAACAATACACTACTAAATAACCAAGAGATCACTGAAGAAATCAAAGAGGAAATCAAAAAATACCTAGAAACAAATGACAAGAAAAACACGAGGACCCAAAACTATGGTATGCAGCAAACGCAGTTCTAAGAGGGAAGTTTACAGCAAAACAATCCTACCTCAAGAAACAAGAAGAATCTCAAATAAACAACCTAACCTTACACCTAAAGCAATTAGAGAAAGACGAACAAAAAAAAAAACCCAAAGTTAGCAGAAGGAAAGAAATCATACAGATCAGATCAGAAATAAATGAAAAAGAAATGAAGGAAATGATAGCAAAGATCAATAAAACTAAAAGTTGGTTCTTTAGAAGATAAACAAAATTGATAAACCATTAGCCAGACTCACCAAGAAAAACAGGGAGAAGACTCAAATCAACAGACTTAGTAATGAAAAAGAAGAAGTAACAACTGACACTGCAGAAATACAAAGGATCATGAGAGATTACTACAAGCAACTATATGCCAATAAAATGGACAACCTGGAAGAAATGGACAAATTCTTAGAAATGCACAACCTGCCAAGACTGAACCAGGAAGAAACAGAAAACATGAACAGACCAATCACAAGCACTGAAATTGAAAGTGTGATTAAAAATCTTCCAACAAACAAAATTCCAGAACCGGATGGCTTCACAGGTGAATTCTATCAAACATTTAGAGAAGAGCTAACACCTATCCTTCTCAAACTCTTCCAAAATATAGCAGAGGGAGGAACACTCCCAAACTCATTCTATGAGGCCACCATCACCCTGATACCAAAACCAGACGAGGATGTTACAAAGAAAGAAAACTACAGGCCAATATCACTGATGAACATAGATGCTAAAATCCTCAACAAAATACTAGCAAACAGAATCCAACAGCACATTAAAAGGATCATACACCATGATCAAGTGGGGTTTATTCCAGGAATGCAAGGATTCTTCAATATATGCAAATCAACCAACGTGATACACCATATTAACAAATTGAAGGAGAAACACCATATGATCATCTACATAGAGGCAGAGAAAGCTTTTGACAAAATTCAACACCCATTTCTGATAAAAACCCTGCAGAAAGTAGGCATAGAGGGAACTTTCCTCAACATAATAAAGGCCATATATGACAAAACCACAGCCAACATCATCCTCAATGGTGAAAAACTGAAACCATTTCCACTAAGATCGAGAACAAGACAAGGTTGCCCACTCTCACCACTCTTATTCAACATAGTTTTGGAAGTTTTAGCCACAGCAATCAGAGAAGAAAAGGAAATAAAAGGAATCCAAATCGGAAAAGAAGAAGTAAAGCTGTCACTGTTTGCAGATGACATGATACTATACATAGAGAATCCTAAAGATGCTACCAGAAAACTACTAGAGCTAATCAATGAGTTTGGTAAAGTTGCAGGATACAAAATTAATGCACAGAAATCTCTTGCATTCCTATACACTAATGATGAAAAATCTGAAAGTGAAATCAAGAAAACACTCCCATTTACCATTGCAACAAAAAGAATAAAATATCTAGGAATAAACCTACCTAAGGAGACAAAAGACCTGTATGCAGAAAATTGTAAGACACTGATGAAAGAAATTAAAGATGATACAAATCAATGGAGAGATATACCATGTTCTTGGATTGGAAGAATCAACACAGTGAAAATGACTCTACTATCCAAAGCAATCTACAGATTCAATGCAATCCCTATCAAACTACCACTGGCATTTTTCACAGAACTAGAACAAAAAATTTCACAATTTGTATGGAAAGGCAAAAGACTCTGAATAGCCAAAGCAATCTTGAGAATGAAAAACGGAGCTGGAGGAATCAGGCTCCCTGACTTCAGACTCTACTACAAAGCTACAGTAATCAAGACAGTATGGTACTGGCACAAAAACAGAAAGATAGATCAATGGAACAGGATAGAAAGCCCAGAGATAAACCCACGCACATATGGTCACCTTATCTTTGATAAAGGAAGCAGGAATGTACAGTGGAGAAAGGACAGCCTCTCCAATCAGTGGTGCTGGGAAAACTGGACAGGTACATGTCAAAGTATGAGATTAGATCACTCCCTAACACCATACACAAAAATAAGCTCAAAATGGATTAAAGACCTACATGTAAGGCCAGTAACTATCAAACTCTTAGAGGAAAACACAGGCAGAACACCCTATGAGATAAATCACAGCAAGATCCTTTTTGACCCATGTCCTAGAGAAATGGAAATAAAGACAAAAATAAACAAATGGGACCTAATGATACTTAAAAGCTTTTGCACAGCAAAGGAAACCATAAACAAGACCAAAAGACAACCCTCAGAATGGGAGAAAATATTTGCAAATGAAGCAACTGACAAAGGATTAATCTCCAAAATTTATAAGCAGGTCATGCAGCTCAATAACAAAAAAACAATCCAATCCAAAAATGGGCAGAAGACCTAAATAGACATTTCTCCAAAGAAGATATACAAACTGCCAACAAACACATGAAAGAATGCTCAACATCACTAATCATTAGAGAAATGCAAATCAAAACTATAATGAGATATCATCTCACCCCGGTCAGAATGGCCATCATCCAAAAATCTAGAAACAATAAATGCTGGAGAGGGTGTGGAGAAAAGGGAACACTCTTGCATTACTGGTGGGAATGTGAATTGGTTCAGCCACTATGGAGAACAGTATGGAGGTTCCTTAAAAAACTACAAATAGAACTACCATATGATCCAGCAATCCCACTACTGGGCATATACCCTGAGAAAACCATAATTCAAAAAGAGTCATATACCAAAATATTCATTGCAGCTCTATTTACAATAGCCAGGACATGGAAGCAACCTAAGTGGCCATCATCGGATGAATGGATAAAGAAGGTGTGGCACATATATACAATGAAATATTACTCAGCCATAAAAAGAATCAAAATTGAGCTATTTGTAATGAGGTGGATAGACCTAGAGTCTGTCATACAGAGTGAAGTAAGTCAGAAAGAGAGAGACAAATGCCGTATGCTAACACATATATGTGGAATTTAAGGGAAAAAAATGTCATGAAGAACCTAGGGGCAGGACGGGAATAGAGACGCAGATCTAGAGAATGGACTTGAGGATACGGGGAGGGGGAAGGGTAAGCTGGGACGAAGTGAGAGAGAGGCATGGACATATATACACTCCCAAATGTAAAATAGATAGCTAGTGGGAAGCAGCCGCATAGCACAGGGAGATCAGCTCAGTGCTTTGTGACCACCTAGACGGGTGGGATAGGGAGGGTGGGAGGGAGGGAGATGCAAGAGGGAAGAGATATGGGAACATATGTGTATGTATAACTGACTCACTTTGTTATAAAGCAGAAACTAACACACCATTGTAAAGCAATTATACTCCAATAAAGAGGTTAAAAAAAAAAAAACCCAAAGAAAGATGGCAATACAGTGGTTTTGTTCAAGTGCAGTGTGAGTCACAATAGAATGAGCTGTTTTTCAATATGGCTCACCTATTGATTATGACTGATAACAGAAGAAGCAGTCACATGCAGAATGGCAGTTCATCATTATATCTGGCTGATTAATAAACCCATATTCAAATGTAAACACAAATCAAATAATGGTATCACACAAGAAAAGCCTACCTCCGAAAGAACTAAGAGGCTGGTCACTTCCCCAAAGTTGACTTTCTGACTAGCACTGACTGTGCTGCTCAGATTAACGATGAGTATAGAGCCTGCTTCCTTACCATTGACCCTGAGAATACAAGTGTGATTCTATTTTGCAGACTTGAAAGAACCCCACATCTCCTCATCCACAAGTGAAACAAAAGAGTTAGAAGGGAGACTCTGAGAAGGGCTTGGCAGCCTAGGGAGAGAGTGATGCAGACCTGTTGATGCTACACGATCTTGATCTCTTTCTTGCTCCGTTCAAGAAATTCAATCAAACCCCAAAGACACTAGCACAGAAAAGAACCCACAGGCAACATTTCACTAACTCTGGATTTCTGGTGTTGTTTCTGCGTCTCTCCCCTCATCTTGTATGGCATCTTCGGGGTGCAGAACTTCACCTCTAGGGGAAAACTGTGATGAGTGTCAATGTCTGGCACTGACCTTATCAGAGCACAGATGTGCATATAACTGGTACTTTTTACTTCAACAAAATATAAAGTCCAAGTAAGAAGTACAGCAACAAAAGTGACAATTGGGAATGGAGCTGGAGAGCTTATGGAGAAAACAAAAAAGCTGAGTCCCTCCAGCTTTAGTCCAAATTTCAACCAAGGAGAGGTGTGGGCCGATACCAAGCAGGTGATGACACCAGTGAAACAGTGTCACCACTCACCCAGTCGCCAGCCAGTCTGGGAAACCACAGCCCACTGGTTCTCGGAGCTCTTTGCTCACCATCTTTGCGTTGTGTGACCACAGGCACAAATCTGTGTGAAACATTTACCAGCTTTGCTCAGAAGGCCTTCCTTGGCTGCCCAGTTTGTCATAGGATCCCACTTTACACTCTCTCACAGTCTCTTTGTCCTTCTTCTTTAACACTCATAGCTCCCTGAACATCTCACAATTATGATTAAATGCTTATTTTCCTACAGATTTGTTTAAAGCCTGCCTTCCCCCGAGAGAAGGTCAGGTGCAAGAAGGTAGGTTGCTTCTGTAGGGGAAGAAAAATCATTTTCCCTCTACCCTTCTAGGTTCTTGGCTGACACCCTTCTGTAATAAAAGACAGATGAACAGGAGAAAAACAAACAAGGTTTGTTGTTGAACCCAAGATTGTGTGCCTGTGTGTCCTGAAGCCAAACAAACCGAAATGTTGGAGTTCTGAGTAGAGAAAGGTTATTGATTGAGAGGGCGCCAGCCAAGAAGATGGGAGATGTAGGCTGATCTCAGATCCATTTTACTGGCTGGCCTGGGGGTAAGGTTTTTAAAGGCAAAAGGGGCAAAAGGGTGTGTGACCGGTTCGCGCACAGTTCTCTATTGGTGCGTGGGGAGGTGACGGTAATGTTTTGGGAGTCAACATCCTCAACCTGGTTCCAACCAGTCTGATGTCTACTGCTTGTGCTCAGCACGTAGTCACCATCCATCACCAGGGTGCGGGTTGTAGTTCCTGCAGAACAACTCAAAGATATGCATCGGACTGTCAGATATATCCCTTGAGGAGGAACTAGGGCTACGTATTATCACTGAACTATTGTTTCTCGACTGCTTCTCCTTTGTTTCTGCATCTTCTCACTTCCACAATTAGTAACTGCTTGAGTCTGCTCTTTGGAACTCAGGGAAAGCTTAGGACACTAAAGCCTTTTTCTACAAACAAGAAACAGAGGACATGGAAAGGCTTTTGTAACTGGGAGGGCCCTGCAAGGTCCTGCTTGGTTTCAGTTTAATAACATGTGTACCTGCTGTATACATGGGAGAGACGCAGGAAAACTGAGTAACTCTTCAAAATGGCCCAAGCCACCACCTTCAATACCATCTCCAGCGAAAGACAGAAGATGTTTTTGTGGGGGAGGCAGTTATGGAAGGTGACCAGGCGAAACACAGTAATCAAGGGTGAGGTTGTTATACAGATTTAAGTCCCTGCCTTCTCCACTGAGAAGAGGTTCCAGAGATGTAGAGCCCTCGGTTTCTCCCTGGTACAAAGAAGGACTCAACTTTACAAACAAAGGTTTCCCTTATAAACGTAAATGTCTCTTAAAAAGGGCAACTTCTATTCAGTTTTCAGAGCTTTTCCTGTATCTGCTGTTTCTTTAAAATAATCCTTATGCCAAAGAGACATATTTGGGGGGCAAACTCTGCTCCCCTTCACTTCCCCCAGCACCTGACACCATGTGTCGCTCATCCTGGGGGCTCAAGATACATTTGTCGAATGACTGATTTATAATACCTTTCTATGTGCTCCACTACCGTAAGCAGCCATGCTATTACCATTCCGCACTTCGCTGAATCCCAAGTTCAACAGGTGTCTCCAAAAGAGGAAATCTCGTGCAGCAACAACAAAGAGGCTGCTTTGCTGCTTCTTAATCATTAGCCCGAAGGTAAGCACTCTGTTATAAGTAACTTTACAAGTCATAATTACTACAATTGAAAACTCCCATTTAAGCCAGATTACCTCTTTGTGCTGTCCAAGCATCCCCTCTGTGCTTACACACCTCTCTCTAGGAGGCCTATACCAGCTTTTAACCTACCTTGTGGGCTTTTCATTTGGAGCCTCCTGTGATCTTCAAGCTGTAATTTTCACAAGTGGAGCCCTAGCGTTCTTTAATATTTTTGTTTACCAGAATTATTCATTTCATTTCTGCATGCGTTTGGTAGATACATTTTCTGTAGCAGTTCACAAAATAATGCTTTACAGCATTAAGAGAAAACAGTTAAAGGCCAAAGACAACCACAAAAAAAATTAACCGAGCAGTTAACATATTTAAATCAGTTTCAGAAGGCTCAAATGTAAGCAACAACTAAGTCATCTCAAGTACATTCAACAGGGAAATCAGGAAGCATACTGGATGAGAACGTTGTGCAACTGGCCCAGGACTACGGCAGGTGAGGGAGGGGCAGGGCTGGATCCTGTCCTTATTTTAAAATTTGCTATTTTGCTCTTTGTAAATTTTTTTTATGAATTTTGGTTTTTTTAAAATCTTATATTAAAATATTACTGATGCTTCCGCCAAAAGTCAAACAGAATTACCACGTGACCCAGCAATTCCACTCCTAGGTGTAACCATTTACCAAAAGAGTTAAAAACAGATACTCAAACAGTTATTTACAGGAATTCCCTGGCAGTCCAGCGGTTAAGGACTCTGTGCTCTCACTACCGAGGGCCCGGGTTGGATCCCTGGTCAGGGAACTTAAGATCCCACAAGCTGAGGCACGGTGTGGCAAAAACAAAAACAAACAAACAAACAAAATTTATTTACACATGAATGTTCACAGCAGCGCTATCCAAAAAAGCCAAAAGGTAGAAACAACTCAAATGTCCATCAACGGATGAATGAATAAACAAATTGTAGCCTAATCATACCAGGAAATTCATTCAGCCACAGCAAGGAAGAACTGACACAGGCCACAACGTGGATGAACCTTGAAAACATCAAGCTCAGTGAAAGAAGCCACACACGAGAGGCCACGTATTATATGATTCCACTAATATGAAATATCCAGGATAGGCCCATCCATAGAAATAGAAAGGAGATAAGTGGCTGCGGGGGCGGCTGGGAAGAGGGACGGAACCAGATGAAGGTGGTGGTTGCACAGCACTGCGAACGGACCCAAGGCTCCTGCATTGTTCACTCTGAAATGGTTAATCTATGTTATGTGATATTTCACCTCAAGTAAATATATATACATATGTTACCGATCTTGATTCCTGAGTTTTTTTATGCCCCCTTATATTCTGTGCCTGAGGCCAGGGCCTTACTTACCACCCCTAGTCTTGGACCTGTTTCATTTTACTTTTTACTACAAATAAACAGAGTGACAAACTGAAATAAACTTGGGCCACATGCAAATCTGTGGCTGAATTCCAGGTAACAGAATGACTCATTTTTGACACAAAATTAGTTGTTGCGTGTGCCCTGCCGGCCTTCCCATATAGCCCAGAGAAGGCTCAGTTACCTGGATCCTTCCTCACCACCTGGACGTCTCCATACACCAGACAAGACACCAACACACTTTCTGCCCGCTGAAGTTGCTGGGAAAAGTTTAATTGGCTACAGAAATTTGCAAGAACCAAAGGTCACCTCTGGAGGAAAAAGAAAACTACCCCTTTGATTCTGGTTCATGGAAGTGCATATTATTAGATTCCCCTCGGGGCTGTACATCCCATGTTTGGTGGAGAAAAGAGTGATTCTATGAGTGTGGTGATTTCCTTAGATACTTCCTTCATCTTGGCTTCGGTTACTTCAGAGCCTTAAAAAAAAAAAAGAAAAAAGAAGTATTAGCCACATCGAAAGCTGAATAATATGTCTTACAAGTGCCTCCAACTAATCTTTGCACCATTTTGGTTTGCTTCTGAAGGTCTCCATGTGTGAGGCAAACCTAAATAGGCCCGGATGTGCCTTCCCTGGTGAACAGGAATGTTCTGTCCCCACGTGAAATAAGAAGAGAAATCACACTGGAGCGATGGACTCCGCACGAATTTTCCAAAAGCTGCTGTCCCTGCTAAAGAGCAGGGTTGTCCAGGCAGCACCTGCCTCTGAGCATGAATGGAATAAAGCCATCCAGGCTGCTACCTTCTCTAATAAAACCTCCAGGAGCCGTGAGGGACATAAGCTGCCCTTGGAAGCCAAGCCAGTCTCTGGCATCTCCCTACAAAGAAAGAAAACACTATTTTATTTTCTACAAATCCAAGGAACTCTGCTTTTCCATGAGTGACCTAGACCAGGGGTCAGCACACTGTGTCTGGAAATCAAGTTTTACTGGGACACAGCCCTGCCCATTTATGTACATACTGTCCAAGCCTGCTCTCCCTCTCCAACGCACTGGAGGGCCCACAAAGCCGAAAACAGTCACTGTCTGGACCTTTACAGAACAAGTTTGCTGACCCCTCAGCTACACTATCAGCCTCCACGTATCCATTTAGAGGCGCCCGGATATATTTATTCCCGGCCTCAGGCGCATTCCTAAGTGCCTGCTTTCTCAGGTGCATTCCAGATTCCCAGAAGCACCCAGTCAGCTGTCAAGTCTGTCCTGCTAACTATGCAAACAGGAGCGTCCCAGGGGAGCAGGATCCTGCGGGACCAGTCCTGTGATGTTCCCTTCTACACCAAGAAGACAGCCTGTCTGGGAAACAAACAAGAACTTAAAGGTTCCATCTCACCCTCTCAGGCAGTCCTGGTGATTCCAAGTCACGTATCAGTTTCAGCTGATTTCCAACTCAGCTATCCTTTGCTCTGAAAAGCTGTCATCACTGGCATCGCTGTATCTATCACTAGAGCAAAAGACGAATTAACTTAGCAAGGTGTAAAAAAACTCTGGGCAATTATCCTATTTACAATCCTAAACACTTTCCATAATTAACCCCCACTAAGAGAAGATACTAAGGAATATTCTATTATTACTTCCTAGTCACTCCAGGAAGACGTGAGTCCAACCACAACCAACGGTCTCCTTCTTTTGTCAGAGGAACTGATCATTTGCTTGTGTCTTAAATTGGAAGTACCTTATTCAGAAAATTTATAAAAGCATTTCAATTTAGACTGAAATTTATAACCTTCTGAAGACCACTAATATAGGTCAACAGCATGAAAGTTTTCCATTCCAATAAACATTCTCATAGGTCCAAGGGTTTGAGAAATAATTTGCACAATTTTGCTATTCTCAAATTAGAAACTTCATGTGATGATCCAACTACCTCAAGTTACATGTAGTATTCAAAGTAGGACTGATTATTGACATAGATGCCGCCATCTTGGGTTCCCGAAGAAATACACCTTCTCCATGAGATAGGCCTGTAATTGTACTTTCACTTTGAGCCACAGACTCAGTTTGGGGTTCCTCTTGCTTGGTTCCAAGTAAGTCAGCAGGTTGATCAACCCCTCAAGAGTTCTACTGATCTACAAAGATGACATTGTCAGGAAGTAAGTGTTTTATGCCTGACCTATTTCTAGCCTTAGCCAAGTTTTTGCTGACTTATAGCGATAGAAGTCTGAATTCCATAAGAGGTGAAAATCCACTTTTTTTAAAGAGAGGAGAGGGAACAATTGGAGAAACCCTATGCTGACAGGCTAGAAAACAAAGATTTACCCTAAACATATGGAGTAAATATCAATAAATACATAAACAAAATCATAACAGACAACCTCACTCTCCTCCCTGACTTTTGGACAAAATACTGGAAAGGGGGAGGGTGGGGCTAGAGTATGGAGAAGACACAGAAAATGATCAAGAATTGGCAGAAAAGACAAGATTACTTAGGTGAACAAAGAAATCAACATATCCTTAAAACCAATCAAGTAGAAGATACCTCCTAGTTAGATTTTAATTCAGGAAAACCACTTCTGTTACAAAAGGGTTTCCAATAAAGAAAACACAGGAATAACCAAAGAAAATATATTTTTAAAAAACAACCCCCCAAAATTGATATATCCTTATCCATGCACTCTTACTACGCAAACGTTGACTCCTTCCTGGTTCTCTGCAACCAAAGGGGATTTGGAAGATGCACTCCACTCCCTATGTGAGAAGAAATGAAGGTCAAGGATGTTCAAGTGACTCGCTAGGCACACAGCTTGTTCAAGGTGGGACCAGGATCCCCATCGTGCTAACCCAGGCCACAGGCTCAAGTCGAAGGTGTGTGCTGCAGTGGGCCCCACAGGGCATGTACCCTGACACCACAAGTGAGAAAGGCCGAAGGGCCAAGGGAACTCCATTTTCTCAAGTATCTCAAGCTTCCTTCCCCACTCCGAGCCCATGGAGGAGTGGGGTGGGCCCACATCCTCGCCCTCACACTCCTGGTTGTACTGGTTATTAGCCACATGCCTGAGAGTCTAGAAAAAAGTAGTAACAATACCTACCACCTCATCAAAATGTTATGAGGGCCGAAAGAGAATGCATAAATGTGCTCTGAAATTATATGAAAATAGGAGCTGTTGCTGTTTACGGGGGCTATGTGTTTACAACATGGCATCTCTCAAAAAGTCATGGAAATATAAAGAAGCGGCGAAAACTGCCAAGTGCATGATTTTCAGAAGTCTTTCCTGTACCAAGAGTAATTCCCTACCCACTTCAGCAAGTGGACTCAGGTGGGTCTAACCTAATGGCTCTCATTTCCTGTCTGCTGGCTGTCAGCCCCAAACTCTGCCAAGGCATCAAAATGGCACAGGTTGAGTCTAACGAAGGGGAGCTCCAAGGCAAATGACGGTTCACTAAGTTTCTTCCGTATGTGTTCAGGGGCGGAGGTGGGACAACCACATAACCACAACACTCAAGAACAGAATTCTCAAAATAGGCAATGCTGCTCAATAAACATGCTGATTTTATGGCATTCACGCTCCAGCAAAACACAAGTGCTAGAAACACAATTCCACATGCAGGACAGCAGTGGTTCCTGCACATCCAAAAAAATGTGGGTGCTGCTCTGTGCCATGTAAGACTTAGGGCTTCATTTTTGTTTCACACAGAACGGACTTAAGTCAGAAGATACTTATCGGGGCATATTTTCACTTCATTCGAGACATCTCAGCTCTATCTTAAGATAACCTGTCTTTTTAAATAACCTCTGTACACACACACACACACACACACACACACACACACACACACTTCTCAGTGGGGAGAGTTATTAGGTATTAGGGTCTTACATGTTAAATTTTTTGAAATGCCGCAGAATACAGAACTATTCGTGTGTGCCTTGTTACTTTCGAGGAGCAGAAAATTTTAAACCTGCACTGTCCGATGTGGTAGCCACGAGCCACAGTAGCTATCTAAATTTAAATCAACTAAAACCAAATAAAATTTAAAGTTCCATTCCTCACGTGTACACACTGAGCCACACTTCAACTGCTCAACAGCCATGTGTGGTTGGCAGCTACCATATTGGACAGTGCAGATTAGAGAACATTTCCGTCACTGCAAAAAGTTCTATTGGATAGCATTGATTTAAAAACAAATGAATGATGATTTAAAAAAAAAAACAAACCATAATCACCATGCAGTGGTTCTCCTTATCACTCCCTAAGAAAGGTTTTTTTTAAGGTCTGGCTATGTACAGTCAAAATCACAGCAACTCTCTCTCATACATGCATGTACCCCCCAAATAACGGAAGCACTCTTTCTAAAAAAGTTTTTTACTGTACTATTTCTTACAAGACAAAATCAAAATCACCAGCAGCAACGCAAGGGAATCGCTATCCTTAAACACTGGCTGGACTTACAAGACTTGACCGTCATGGTCTACATGTGGTTCTTTGACAAACAAAAGGCTTGTCATAGTCAAGTTTGTTTGTCAAGACTCCTGGTTCCTAATAAATTCCCAATATAAGAAAACATATATTCCAAGGCACCAGGGCAAGGGTAGAGTAACGTCTCATATAGTCCACCTTCGTTGCTACCCTGATGCAGCCATTAAACCATTTCTTCTCCATTAACAAAAGAGGTGGTCGGAATTAAAAAAAAAATTAATAGCATACTTAAGATTCCCAGCATGCATACATTCCCGTAACACTTTATATCAAAATCCATCTCATATGGAGAAAGCATATTTTAAAACAGGTTTCCATGCACACAGTTTCCCCCAAAGCATTGTTATTGCTATGCTTCCTTCCTTCTCAAAGAGCCCCCGGAAGCCATAAAATATAAGAGCAATGGAATAAAAACTTAGTATGCTGTGAATGAGTTTTGCATTGAATAGTAAACGGTAGAACACAACCCCAGCGGGGCGTTAAAAGCACAGTAGTCTATATCTCTATTAACTCCGTCCCTGGCTGGTACCACATCATCTGCAGGCAGTGAATCACGATCAATAAAGAGCACCTTGGAAGCAACGTTTAATCCCTGACGGAAGGCATACTCAAATGGGGTTTATCAGCAGTACTTTACAAGAAAAAGTCTCCAGGTATGGTTTTGGAGTCCAACAATAAGGGAGGGGGGCTGTTTTAAAGATGTTTAAAAGAACTGTCAAAAAAGAAAGCAAAAAAGAATATTTTTTTCCAGTTCACTTTTGCTTGAAATGTAACAAAGGAGGAAAAGTAGTATTTTTATATCAGTTGAAAGTTTACAAAGCACCATCTCAACTGTTCCTCACAGCAACCCTAAAGGATGAAGATCCTGAGGTTTAGGACTGGGGACTTGGAAAAAAATTACCCAGGAAGTGGCAGATCCAGAAAATAAACCCATAGCACCCGCTCTACTTGCCCACACTGTCCCCACAAAAATAAAATATTTGCACCTTATACTGCAAGAATGGCCCCTGGTAACATCAACCATGTAGCCCAAGAGTTAAAATAAAAAGGAAGGTGATTCCAAGTTTAGAACAGTGCTGGAAAATGCACATTAGATTCACACAGGAGAAAAAGAGTATCTTACTCTCCTAGTCAAATAGAAAGAGACACCCAAAGTGGGATAAGGACGCCTTAGAGGGAGAAATGCACACTCTATATATAATCAGCGGAGAGGCCACACCCACCTCTGATGCCCACCATCAGTAACAATTTGGGGAACCAGCATCCTAACAGGCTACAGATTGACATTCCCTTCTCGCTAAGCACTTCAGGAATGTATAACAGGAGCCAAGGGAGACGGGAGAGCTGAAGCCAAAGCACTAAACCCTCTGGGGGAGTTCAGGCTGTTCCGTAGGGATTTGTGGGCATTTTATGCTGTGAGTCAAGAGAAGCCATTTAGAGATTCAAGCTCCAAAATAATGCAGGAAGAGCATTCTGCCAGCAGAAGATGGACTGAGAAGAGGAAAGCTGGAGGCCTGGAGAGCAGGTAGGAGGCTTTGAGTAGGCAAGAGATGAAGGAGACGGGAACTAAGGTGAAATTAATAATAGCACAATAATAATTCCCATTTAATTTCCTACCATAGACCAGGCACTGTGCTAAGTGCTTTCCATTTAGAATAAAACGTACTCTTCATCACTACCATGTGAAGTGAGTACTAGTACCATCCCCTTTTTATAAAGACTATCTTAGCTGGGGGTCTGTATCTGAGGACCCCTAGAAGAATATCGATGGATTCGATGGATGGGAGGCTTCTGGGATATGAATACCGTTCCAGTTGCTATGTGTGTGCAGTCTTCCGGGAAGTGGGTCCACAGCTTTCATCACTTTCTTGGAAGGTGATTTGTCAGCCTCAAAATGTAGAGAACCATTAAACTACCCGATGAGCCCCCCAGGACAGAGTGTGTGTTCTTATTGGACTTGCAGTTGATTCTCCTGCACCCAGCACCATGGCTGGGATGGCGTGAGCTCCAGCACATGTGGCGCATTGAGTGGACGCTGAAGCACGCAGCCATCAAACAGCAAGAGCATCATGCAACTTGGAAAAATGTGTACGAGGTGTTCAGTTCAAAAGACAGGCTTTTGTAATTAATAAAGACTCTGTGGTGATGCTTTGAGAACAGATGAATATCCTGTTTTCCGAAACCTTTCATCCAATGGTTTTGGCAACCACTGATGATCCTTATTTGACTCAGTTATTACATTGGGGGTTGCATCTACATTTCTTTTAATTGGCCTTTTGGTTTTTTTGAGTATTATATGGAATTTTTTAAAAATGTAATGTGTTATAATCCAATTTTGTCATGATTGTTTTTGATGTTCTAACTGTCCAAAGTGAGCCCCTTTCAAGTGGCTTCTTTGATCTTATACAAAATCTCCCCCTTGGTTTTTGAACTCTCCCTTCCTTTAAGTCTAGCAATACATTCTGGGCTCATCTTGTACTTTCCCAGCCCCAGACCTGAAACCAAGCATTTCTTCCAGGAACCCTAGTTCATTTCAGTGGGGGATGGTATTTTAGAAATTAAAATGGAAAAAAATGTTTCTTTACAAAAGAGACGTCCACACAGTCACTACCTTAACCAGGTGATAAACTCAGCCCCATCCACCGTGTGACAACAGAGGGAAGGTTATGTGCCTTACGTGCCTCCTGATGTGTCTGTATAAAGTCTACAACAGCCCCAATGAAATATTCTTCCCAAAATGTCTAACCTGATTCTAATCATGAGAAAACAATCAGCTGAATCCAGATTCTGGTCATTGCTACAAGACAACTGGCCTGGCCTCTTTATTAAAGTCAATGTTATGCAGAACTGAAAACGAGAGGGTGATTTACCCAGATTAAAAGAAACTAAGGAAACATAACCAAATGAACCTCAAATTGAGCACTGATTACATTTTTTTGATTTCAAAAAAAAGCTAAAGATACATTTGGGGATAAATGGAGAAATTTAAATATGGACTGGAGGGCTTCCCTGGTGGCGCAGTGGTTGAGATTCCGCCTGCCGATGCAGGGGACACGGGTTCGTGCCTCAGTCCGGGAAGATCCCACATGCCGCGGAGCAGCTGGGCACGTGAGCCATGGCCGCTGAGCCTGCGCGTCCGGAGCCTGTGCTCCGCAACGGGAGGGGCCACAACAGTGAGAGGCCCGCGTACCGCAAAAAAAAAAAAAAAAAAAAAAAGCACTGGATATTAAATGATGTCACTGAATTAATGTTAATTTTCTTAGATGTGATCATGATACTGCATTTACGTAAGAAAATGTCTTCAGTTTTAGAAAATGAATGATAAAGTATCTAGGAGTGAAGTGCTATGATGTTTGCAACTTATAAATGATTCAGAAATAAGTAAGTATACACACAGAGAAAGAGAGAATCAAATGTGGTAAAAAGGCAACAACTGATGAATCTAGGTGAAAAGTTTACAAGAATTCACTGTACTATTCTTTCATCTTTTCTGTAGGCTTGAAAGTTTTCAAAATAAAAGAATCAGGAAAAATACACACACACACACACTCACTATTATGATTACAAGCATGAAATGAGTCATATACGGATATGGACTAAAGACTGGAAGGAAAGACTCAAAAGCGAGCACAGTGACTATGTTAGGTTTATGGATCCATTTTCCTTTTTTTCCCAATTTTCTGTAATGCCTCAGCTAGAAGTCCACAGAAAACAAAATCTTCCCAGGCTGGAAGCCAGCATGTCACTTAGAAGGAAAAGCCCAGGAGTCACAGGAGAGAGACCAGAGACAATGGCGAAGGAAATGCGTGCCTTTGCTCCCTGACTGCTGCCGAGATTCAAAGAGAAAAGTGAAGAGGGAAGCCTGAGCTTGCAGGAGAGAAGGGACTCAGATCCCAGGAGCACACCCGGGCTCAGGAAACGGAAGGCGCTGACTCCAGCTCTGTACTTCCTTTAAGGACCCTCCGATTATGAAGTAGTTTCAACTTCTGAGTTTGGTCTGAAACGATCAAGCTAATACAGTGCATCGTGGAGTTAACTTCCCTCCTCTTTCTGTATCGGCCTGCCTCCTGTCTCGCCACAAAAAGATGATTTCTCTGCATAAGAGATAGTATGTATTGGGTGGAGACATGGAATCTAAGATCCTAAAACCTAGAATAAAATGCTACTCACATGTCTTAAGATTACGGTTTTATATTTTAAAAACATGTTTCCCAAAAGAGCTGCATTTCTGGGAACTGTTGACTGAACTCCATCTCATTTCTTGCTTTCAGGCATAGAACACAGAACAAGCACTATCTAAGCACAAGAGTTTTACTCTGACCTGACAGAGGGGCATGATAAATGTTGGAATCATAAAAACTGGAAGTCGTTCCTGACCTCGGTGTGGAGTGATTGCACCTCAGGGCCTTGCAGGGCAGCCCCAGAGACACGCAGACTGAAAAACAACCTGTGAACTTTAGACTCCCGGGAATCCCTCTTCTCTTTCCAGTTGCTTAAAAATGGAATTCTGAAACAACAAGGTCCTACTGTATAGCACAGGGAACTATATTCAACATCACATAATAAACCATAATGGAAAAGAATATATATATAAAACTGAATCACCTTGCTGTACACCAGAAACTAACACAACACTGTAAATCAACTATACTGCAATTAAAAAAAAAAATGGAATTCTGCACAGAGATCCTGTGCAGAATTTTCTAGATACTGAAAAACCTGCAATTATAAGAACCTTTGGATATCCTATTTAGTATAAATCTACAATTTTTTATTACAATTACATGAAGCAGTCTCATTCTATTACATCATACACCGCAAAGCCACGCAAATTTGTGGATACCGTTTAAACGTGGGACAAATTATATTTAGACACCAGGGGAGAGACCTCAGCAAGGAATTACAATTATTTATTTAATGGACCATAATTTCCCATTGATTTCTTTATTCTAAAAATGGTTTATTAGACTTGTGCAAAAGAGTTAACACAGCAGGCCTGACGCTGCTATCTTTAGAAGGGCCTGCTTGCTGGGGAACTTAGCTTTCAGAATGTTTTCTCCATTACTAACTGATAAGGTCATTTCACTGGGCCTAGGCTGTTTGTACAAGCAAGGTGATTTGTGGTGAGCGCTTGCTATCCTTCTGGGAGCCTGGAATTTGGGTAGTTGCTAGGCAGAGAATGCCCATGTGACCAGTCTCCTATAGAAACCCTAAACTCTTAAGTGTCAAATGGCCTTCTCTGGGCATAAACATTACACACTGCATTTTTACTGCTGGAGGGAGGGTGAGCTCTGTGTGACCTCTCACAGGAGGGAGAGAACATAGGAAACCTGCAGATAGATTTCTCCAGACTCTACTTATACCTCTTTCCCTTACTGAGCCGGCTGTGTATGCTTACTCTGTCACTGAAATGAATTTTAGCCATGAGTACAACTATATTCTGATTCCTTCTAGTCAATCATCGAATGTGTGGGTGGTCTTGGGGGACCCCCAAAACAAGACTTAGTTTGATTTTGCAAGTACTTCTGAGTAGCTTATAAAAACCTAAAAAAAAATTTTAAATACTATCCTAAAACTATTATGCCTGGGGGCTTCCCTGGTGGCGCAGTGGTTGAGAGTCCGCCTGCCGATGCAGGGGACATGGGTTCGTGCACCGGTCTGGGAAGATCCCACATGCCGCGGAGCGGCTGGGCCCGTGAGCCATGGCCGCTGAGCCTGCGCGTCTGGAGCCTGTGCTCCGCAACGGGAGAGGCCACGGCAGTGAGAGGCCCGCGTACCGCAAAAAAAAAAAAAAAAAAGAAAGAAAGAAAGAAAAAACTATTATGCCTCTTGAACAGACCACCACAGGTGGTGGACCTGGTCTTTGTAACTGCTGCCATTCTATAGATACCAGAGTAGCTGAGAGTTCAGCTCACCAGCTCTAGATCCCAAAATAATATTCTTACTGCAACTTCCCAGGCAATAAAAGATAAATGTTCTCCACGAAGCAGAAAGCAAAGGTTAGAGCCCAGGTGTATTTGCTCAAAGCCAAGGATTTTTTTTTTTTTTTTTTACATTGTGGGTTTTAAAGACATCAGCTGCACACGTGCCATACATTTAAATAATATCAGCCAATTTCTGGGAAAGGAAGTCATTAGTCTAGTGTTCATATTTCTTGACACATTTGTTTAGGATTGATTACAGACAGTAATCTTGTTTGACAGAAATACAGTCCCAACTCAGCTCACATTAGAGCCTGGCCATCAAAGCAGTTATTTGCTTTTCAGTGCTCACTAACACCATGGAGCCAGGCAGAGAGGAGCTGAAGTGCAAGGTTCCTCTGGAACCCTAGGGTCTGCCACTGGATTAAGTCAGGGGCACCATTCTTAGTTGGAAAACTCCCTGCAAGGTGTCAAGATTATACTAGACTATATCCTCCCCTGCTACCTACATTTAGTACTGTAATGGGTAGTAAGCAACCACTGCATACCAGGGAGCCAGGGAGACCAAGATAAATAAGATGCCGGCTGCTCTTAAGGACCACACCAGTTGGTGGCTGATAGACAGGAATTCTCTGACCACCATGGAAGCCTGCTAGTCAGCTGTGATCCCAATCCCAGCATCAGAGTCTTGTTAAGAGATCTTTCCTTTCTTTCTGAGACACTGTGCCTCGCTCAGCAGTTGCTGGCAGTCACTTTTCTCAGAAACTACTGGTGAGCTTTACCCAGAGACCACCAGGCCCCAGGCAAGAACTGACGGGCCAGCCAGCACACAGGTGGGCGGACCACACAAACCAGACGCCATTTCTATATTAGTTGATGCTGCAAACAACCAGATAGTTATGCATGAACGATTATGTGTGCGTTATTTCTCCCAGCCATCTCACTTGTTCCACCGTCATCCTCCTTTCACGTGTGAGCACCTGAAATAATGGAGACAATAAAGTGGCTGGGAAGGGACAGAGCATATATCCAACACGGGACCACACTGGAATGTCCAATCTGCTGTGTAAGCCATGCAGCCTTACAGCACAGGAAGCTCGTCTTCATATGCAATCTCATGCAGAACCAGGCCACGTGAGCCAGGAAGAGTGGAGCTGAAGCTCCACTGAAGTAGGGAAGCTGAAGCAGGGAAGAGCCTGGAAACACCCCCCCCCCCGCCCCGATCCCAGTCTACTCCTCATGGCAGCCTGGATTCCAGCTCCACAGGCACCGTGCGAAAACCACTGCACTGGTTCAAGAGTGCAGGGAGTGATCATTAATTCATTAAGAGACCCAACATGCAATATATGTAAAGCTATTCCCATCTGAACACACAGTTAAAGGAAATGCTAGAGAGCTGTGAGTCTCTCCTAGCAGGTAATATCGCAAACAAGCAGGCTTGCATAACAAAGCACACGTAGACACACCACACAGCGATCCTGGCAGTCCTCAAATGCAATATCGCCAGGCTCATTTGCTAGGATGAGGGTCCACAATGGTAATCTTCTAAACAAGATATATCCAGTTATTGTGGTAATAACCCCTACCTAAGAACATGATTCCGGCTAGTTCCTTTCACTTTGAAAGTTATTACATACAATATTCTTAGATGAGAGGAAGTAGAGATGTAAATTCTCCCCAAATGAGTATTGAAATATAAAGAATTTTTTTTTTTTTTTTTTTTTGCGGTATGCAGGCCTCTCACTGTTGTGGTCTCTCCCGTTGCGGAGCACAGGCTCTCTGGAGCGCAGGCCCAGCGGTCATGGCTCACGGACCCAGCCACTCTGCGGCATGTGGGATCCTCCGGACCGAGGCACGAACCCGCATCCCCTGCATCGGCAGGCGGACTCTCAACCAGTGCGCCACCAGGAAAGCCCCTAAATATAAAGAAATTTTAACGAAAATCCCTAAGGGATTTTTTTATTCAAACTTGACTCTAAAAATCATTATACAGGTCCTCCAGAAGAAAACAAAACACATTTTTTAAAATGTTAAATAAAAATGAGAGTAGGGTAGATAAGGGCTTGATCTACAATAATCCTATGATAATGAAAAGGGTGGTAAGGATTCAGAAAAAAGAGATGAAATCACCAATGGAACAAAACAGAAATCCCTGAAACAAATCTAAATTACTTCATTGGCGGGGGGGGGGGGGCAGGGGGGCAGTGTAAGGGGGAAGCGGATTCCCTGCCTCACACAATACACCAAAAATAAAGTCCATATAAATTACAAATTGAAAATATAAAATTGAAACCATATCAGTCTCCCAAGGCAATAGAAATAAAAACAAAAATAAACAAATGGGACCTAATCAAACTTACAAGCTTTTACACAGCAAAGGAAACCGTAAAAAAAACAAAAAGACAACCTACGGAATGGGAGAAAATATCTGCAAATGATGCCACGGACAAGGGCTTAATCCCCAAAGTATACAAACAACTCATATAAGTCAACCAAAAAAACCAAACAACCCAATTGAAAAATGGGCAGAAGACCTAAATAGGCATTTCTCCAAAGAACACATACAGATGGCCAAGAAACACGTGAAAAGATGCTCAACATCACTAATCATGAGAGAAATGCAAATTGAAACTACCATGAGCTATCACCTCACACCAGTCAGAATGGCCATCATTAAAAAGTCTACAAATAACAAATGCTGGAGAGGGTGTGGAGAAAAGGGAACTCTCCTACACTGTTGGTGGGAAAGTAAATTGGTGCAGCCATAAGGAAAAACAGTATGGAGGTTCCCCAGAAAACTAAAAATAGAGCTACTATATGATCCAGCAATCCCAGTCCTGGGCATATACTTGGACAAAACTGTAATTCAAAAAGATACCTGCACCTCTATGTTCATAGCAGCGCTATGCACAATAGCCAAGGCATGGAAACAACGTAAATGTGCACTGACAGATGAATGGATAAAGATGTGGCACATAAATACAATGGAATATTACTCAGCCATAAAAAAGAACAAAATAATGCCATTTGCAGCAACAAGGAGGCAACTAGAGATTATCATACTAAGTGAAGTAAGTCAGAAAGAGAGAGACAAATACCACATGATATCACTTATATGTGGAATCTAAAATATAGTACAAATGAACCTATCTACAAAACAGAAACAGACTCACAGACGTAGAGAACAGACTTGTGGTTGCCACGGGTGGGGGGATGGAGAAGGGTGGATTAGGAGTTTGGGGTTGTTAGATGCAAACTATTACATTTAGAATGGATAAACAACGAGGTCCTACTGTATAGCACAGGGACCTATATCCCATCTCCTGGAATAAACCATAATGGAAAAGAAAATTTAAAAAAGAATGTATATACATGTATAACTGAGTCACTCAGCTGTACAGCAGAAATTAGCACAACATTGTAAATAAACTATACTTCAATTCAAAAAATTTTAAAAAAGAGAAACCATAAAAGTGCTAGTGGAAAACAAATGGGTAACTATTTATATAATAATCTTTTGATAGGGAAAGACTTTAGGCAGGATACTAAAGACATAATCCACAAAAGTACCACATATAAATAAAAAATACATGAATAAGGACTACATAAAGTCTTTATTTAAAACTTTAGGGAAAATAAAAACTAAGATAAAACTAATAAAAACTAATGAAAGCCATTAACAACTTAGAAAAAAAACAAAATCACTTTGAAAAAGTATGTGTAACCTAACAAAGGATTAATGTCCTTTATATATAAAGAGCTTACCAATCATTAAGAAAAAAGGAGGGGATTTCCCTGGTGGCACAGTGGTTAAAAATCCTCCTGCAAATGCAGGGGACACAGGTTCGAGCCCTGGTCCGGGAAGATCCCACATGCCGCAGAGTAACTAAGCCCGTGTGCCACAACTACTGAGCCTGCACCCTAGAGCCCACGAGCCACAACTACTGAAGCCCGCGCGCCCAGAGCCCGTGCTTCACAACAAGAGAAGCCACCGCAATGAGAAGTCCACACACCGCAATGAAGAGCAGCACCTGGTCGTCACAACTAGAGAAAGCCCAAGCACAGCAACGAAGACCCAACGCAGCCAAAAATTAATTAATTATTTTTAAAAAAGAAAAAGGATAATAGCAAAAGGAAAAATAGGGCAAAGGATATGAACAGGCTATTCATAAAACAAAAGGCCAATAAACATATAAAATATTCATATATATTTATTAATCAAAAAGTCAACAAAAGAAAATCCCTTTTTTAACCTATCAAAATGACAAAAATCTCTAAAACAACACTCAGCATCAGTCTGATTTTGAAAGCTGACACATTACCACTGTAGATGTGATTAAACCATTTTCACTAAGAGAAAAAAGTATGCTTGTTAAGAGGGGAAAAAAATGATTCTCCACTTTTTAAAAAAATCCTACAATGATATTAAATTTTATGAGAAACCTAAGATGTTGATAACTGCACCTCAAGTCACTGCTAAGAACTGTAAGCTGGTTACCTGGAAGACAGCTTGCATCCCTGAAGGAGGTAGGCATTCAGAGTCCCAGTTGCCGCAAGTAATAGCCCCAGGTATGGAGGGGAAGGCTTCATTGGCCTCGAAGAAAACTCAGGATGGAATTGGACACCGACAAAATAGGGGTGATCTGAAATGAGAATAATCATAATGCAATTGAAGCAGATAAATATAAGAAAACTCATTAAATGGTAAGATGATTATTTAACTTGTTACCATCATAGCCAGTTATTTTCATGATCCAACTTGGTAGCAGAATTTCACATTGCAAAACACATCACATTAATAAGAGATCCAGCATTTTATTTGTGCAAGGTGTTAGAGAGTGAGCAAAGTTAAGCAAAAGTTTTTGAATGGGAAGATGATCTGCTTTCTCCAAATCTGCCCGCTATCTAGACGCTTCACAGAGGTACAGTGGTTCCATTTCCATGGGTGGGCCCCAGGGCAGGCCACCCTAAAATATGCCTAAACGGCATATTGATTATTTTGAATTAAAGTTACTTAAGATTGAGCTGATGGGGACTTCCCTGGTGGCACAGTGGTTAAGAACCCACCTGCCAGTGCAGGGGACATGGGTTCGAGCCCTGGTCCGGGAAGATCTCACATGCCGCAGGGCAACTGAGCCCGTGCGCCACAACTACTGAGCCTGCGCTCTAGAGCGCACGTGCCACAACTACTGAGCCCACGTGCCACAGCTACTGAAGCCCGCTCACCTAGAGCCCGTGCTCACCAACAAGAGAAGCCACCGCAATGAGAAGCCTGCGCACCGCAACGAAGACCCAACGCAGCCAAAAATAAATAAATGAATTAAAAAAAAAAATTGAGCTGATGCAAGAGGGACACTTTGACACACACCCCACCTAGTCTCCTGAAAGCAGGAAGTAAATCTCTCTTGTGAAAGGTGTACTTCCTGCCTCTGAAGTGGAAGGATACCCTTATCACCAGAGACAGGGAATTTGGGCAGAGAAGCCTATAGAAACACATCTTGTGACTTCGTTAATTTACGACCCAAGCCCAAACTTTGTTCAGATTCTTCACTAATTAAGCACCCAAAGCCTAAGTTTCTTTGTCCTGTTAATTCCTCACATATTTATTGTTTCTTTGTCTAAAAAGTATAAAGGCTGCCTGCTCTGGCCGCTTCTTAGGTCCCATTTCTATGAGACCTCCGTCTGCATGCATTAAAATTTGTTTTTCTCCTGCTTGGGTCAATTTTATTATTAGTCTAGCCACAAGAACTCAAGACGGTAGGGGGGAACGGTCCCCTCCCAGCACCCTGGTATCCTCATACTTAAGGCTAACTGTAAGTCACTCTTTCTCTTAGATGGCGTCAGGCCATTTTCCACAAGGTCTCCTTTCCCAAGGGATGGGTCCCCTGGGAATGCACCAGGTATAACTGCTTTTCTAGTCACAGCTCTGGGCTGGATATTAATCATGGATAGCACCATGAAGCTGAACAGGCACTCATGTTTCAGCCGATGCCAACGTATCTCTTGTGATGAAGAGTCTCCCAGTGATAAAAGGATGCCCTTTCAAGATGTTAATGGTGGTTATGGCTCAAGGGGTGAGAGTTCAAGATATTTTTATTTTCTCCCTTATATTGATACTTCTCTGTATCGTGTGAACCTTTACAGTGAACACATATTTCTTACATTATCAGAGGGCAAATAAAGCTATTATACATTGAGGGTTGTAAGAAGTCCCTATATGAGCAATTCAAGTTCTCCTAGATGTAATAGGAACAGAAAAGTAGCTCTTCTCAAGTATCTGAAATCCCTTGTTTGGGAATGGTAAAAATTAATGGGCAACATTTCCAAATCTGGGTAGAAATTTTCTAGGATTACAAACTCCTCTCCCCACTCAGAACTCTCAAAAACTATGTTTATTCCCCGATTAGGAAGCAACTCCTAATTAGAGATTGGGCAACTCTCTAATCCCATAATTGCTATAGTCAAAGCATGGTCAGTATGTATTCCTTACTTTAAAGATCATTTTAATGGCCATACACATATCAAACTGAAGATGATAAAATATAAGTTTTATAGGAGGAAGTAAATATAACTTTAAATCTTTCAATGAGATGCTTTATCAAGTGATCTGAAAGTCTAGTACGGAATTCAAAATCACAAATCCCCATCACTTACCACTGAAGACCCAAAGCTACTGCTCAGTAGTAAGGAAATGATGATTGAACGGCAATGTCCACTGTCTTAAGGTCATCATTTAAAGCTTATCCCTCATCCTAATAAAATAGGTAGCAGGCTAGCAGAGTGTTCTTATTAATGGTTATGGAACTTTGGAACAGGAAAGGACTTCAGAAGTAGGGTAAATGTCCAGGTATAGACGCAGAAGCCTGGAGAAGCTTTGTCCTGTTCCTGGTCGGCTAGCTGGGGTTTCAGCTTCCATCGTCTGACTAGCTCACTCCTCCGTTGGCACCCGTGGGGCCAGGTGTGTCCTGGGGCGCTCACTGCCCGCTTCAGAAGCTTTGATGTAAGATCACCATTTGTTCTCTTCTGCAAAGGATGGATCTTTCAATTCTCAAACGATGATGATGATGATCCTTCTCCTATTTTGAGTCTTCTTTATAAAATAGTGGCAGGATCAGAGAGTAGTTTTTCATGTTTGTTTTAATTTTTACTCCTTACTTAACTAAATAAAAGTTGGAAACCTGAAAAAAAATAATAAAGCTTGGCTACACAAAATGGTAGCCCCTGGCCACAGGTGACCATTTAATAAACTCATTCAAATTAACTGAGCACATTTCAAGCGCTAAACAGCCACACACAGCGAGTGGCTACCATACTGAACAGGGCAGAATACTCCATTATTGCAGCAGATTCTACTGGACAGCTCTGAATCCAGAAAAACCCAGTGTAGAAATCCTCTACATCATATCCAAGAAGAAGCCTCCTTGAATTAGAATAACATTCAGGTATGAAAGCTTGGTGAGAGGAATGCCACCTTCTCCCGGGAAAGTGTCCCCTCAAGAAAAGAAGAGAAACCATCTGCCCTTAGAAAGGAAAACAATACCTCTTTAAATTAAAGATGTGATGAATCTTGCAGCACAGCATCTAGGGATGTCTCTGAAAGAAGCCGACAATAATTGTGGTTTTGTACCACTAGAGACAGAAACTAAGCAACGGATCGTGTCATAGCCAGGGAAAGAATATTTGAAAGAATGGATCGTTGCTCTGAATCACTTTACCCAAAAAATCCAATATGAGGAAAGAGACTAAAACTTTTTATTTTGATGATGCTCTATCAGTCAAAGTATCTTTTAAATAATGCTCTTAATTGCTTTGAAACAAATTCTGACATTATACTAATCTCAAGCTTTGTTGTTCCTTTTAGAACTCCTTCAGGAACGTAGTGATTCATGGATGTGATAAGGGTAGCTAAGATCAAAATCTTCTGGGAAATTTTCCTTAATAAAATGAATTCCCTTGCAGTCAGCTTTTTAAAAACTGCAAGGTTTTACAGCAGGTCTCATTTCCTTTCCAACCCACATGAAATTTGAAAGTGTCAGTGGGAAACTAAATCCTTGCGATGAAGAAGCTTCTAAGTGCTTGCTGGTAATAATGAGAGACAGGAGAATTAAAGAGAATAAGTACTTGAACAAAGTAAACAAATAGTCATTTGCATAAGAAATTTCTCTGCCCTCTCACATGCCAGCCTTAAGAGACTTCAACACCAAACAGTGATCCACACTATAACAATTGTAAATGATGGGCATTTCCATCAGAAGGACTACAGAAAATACATCCTCATATTCTAATTTAAAACTTGAGGCATGGATTGATAATCTTAAATGGAATGTCCAATGAAAACAAGAAGAACAATGAAATCCCACAGAGGTGGTGGCAGAAGGAGGCTCCGACCTGGTTTAGCTCCAGTCGCGCCAGGGACTGGCTGGATGGCCCTGGCAGGTTGCTTAACCTCTCTGCACTGGGGTCTCCCTCTCCATAAAGTAGGAATAACATCACCTGCCTTGTAAGTTACATAAGGCACGTAGAGTCCCTAGCAAGGGGTCTGGTGAGAAGCATCTAGTGAGTGCACACTCAATGTCCACTGCTTGCCTTCTTTCTGGGTCCAGGTAACATGCTACAGTGGTCAAAGAAGCCTTTCCCAACTTCAGTACTCCTCCCTGCTCGGGATTTCTGAAGTACCTGAACAGTTGAGAGACAGAAAAGGAAAGGGACAGAGAAAAGGAATTTGAAGTAGAAGAACAGTGACGTGGACTAAAATGGAAAAAACAGTAGGAAAGTTAGAAGAAGAGTAAGTAGTTCGGGTTATCTGGAGTCTAAAGTACACAGATTGGAAAAGGTAGGTTCTAGAAAATGATGCTACCATTTTTAGAGTATCCTGTACACACTAAGCATTCAATGACGAGGATGGTTTATCTAACAAATTATTGTCACATGTGCTGCACAGTCAGTCACCAGTAGTGAGGGGGGCACTGGGCCATTCTTCCTCAGAGGAGGGAGAAAGCAGAATGCTACTCAACAGTGGGCTGCCTGCCTTTCCCAGAGCGTCTAACCCAGAAGCTGCAACAAGAGACACCCCAGGAAGGGAGCAAGGACGCTAGGAAGCATACTACCGGTAGATCTGGTAGGCTCCGAACACGACATCATTTTATGGCAGGTTCACTCTAATAGGCCCCAAAATGATTAGTATTATAAGCAATCTAGTTTTTCATGCACTTTATATTTAGTGCATATTATTTCTATTTAGCTGCATATTTATTTCAAAGGAGAGAGGAAAAGGAGAGCAAATAAAATGGGTCTCAAGTTATATCTTTGTATGCTTACAGTCGACAAAGAGACATTAGCTCACCACAATCACCACAAAAGTTTTCAAAAATGAAGAGCCCACTTACTTGCCAGTTCAATGATCTCCATCCTCTCCCCGTCGACATCCTGACCTACAAAACTTAAGTCATTATGCTCAAGTTGGTTGATCAGGCTAGGATTCACCTGGAAAAACAAGAAATGAAGTGTCTTTGGACAGCAGAGCAATACAGACGTATCAGCTTATGAAAATGTCCTCCACCAACTGGGTGGATTTTCCATTTCGGTGATGCTCTAACTAGGAGTTAATTTCTATTTATATTCAAATCTCAAAGCCTATTTTTAAATTCATGATGAACCTGAGAAATAGTTGGATCACAGCCCTTAAATTTGGGAGGCCCACCTTCTACTGTCCAAAGATGAGTTTCAAAAAGTAGGACTGTGAGACTACATCAAACTAAAAACTTTCTACACGGCGAAGGAAACCATCATCAAAACAAAAAGGCGGGGAATGCCCTGGCGGTCCAGTGCTTAGGACTCCACACTTCCACTGCAGGGGGCGTGGGTTCAATCTCTGCTTGGGGAACTAAAGTCCCGCAAGCCACGCAGCATGACCAAAACAAACAAACAAACAAAACAAGGCAACCTACTGAATAGGAGAAGATATTTGCAAATCACGTATCTGATAAGGGGTTAATATCCAAAATATATAAGGAACTCATACACCTCAACACCAAAAAAAAAAAAAAAAATTAAAAAATGGGTAGAGGATCTGAACGGACCTTTTTCCAAAGAAGACATACAGATGGCCAAAAGGTACATTTAAAGATATTCAACATCACTAACTATCAAGAAAATGTAAATCAAAACCACAATGAGCTATCACCTCATATCTGTGAGAAAGGCTATCATCAAAAATACAAGGAATAACAAATGTGGGAAAGGATGTAGAGAAAAGTCCTACAATGCTGGTGGGACTGTAAATTGGTACAGCCACTAAGGAAAACAGTAATGGAGACTCCTCAAAAGATTAAGAGTAGAACTACCATATGACCTAGCTATTCCACTTCTGGGTACCTATCCAAAGAACATGAAAACACTAATTCAAAAAGATGTTCACTGCAGCATTATTTACAATAGCCATGATATGGAAACAACATAAGTGTCCACTGATGGATAAAGAAGATGTGAGATTATATATATATATATATATAACAGTTGAACTGTTACTGGTTCACAAGTGGGCAGGTAATCTAAATTGACCCAATCAGGTTTAGGCGAGATGCATGTTGCCTCACTTGCCACTGGCAGCCATCTTACAACTATGAGGGAGACCAGCCTAAGGACAAGGCAGACACATAGAAAAGGGTAGGGCCAAGGGACTTCTAGACAAAGCAAGAGCCCTGATTGTACCATGCCTGGAGCCCGCCAAGCCTCTGGACTACCTGTTACCTGAGATAACAAATTTCCTTATTGCTTAGGCTGGTATCAGTGAATAATGAGCAGGAATTTTGACTCTTCACAGTCAAAAGCAATGTAATTGGTACACCAATTAATCCCTGAACAGACAATTTGCATTTTGGGGAACGTAGGCTTCTCATGCGGCAATCTCAACAATAACTCCTCTTCATCATGCGACACTAAGCTTCATGCTCAATGTAGCTTCCAAGAGGCTCCCAAACCAAGAGTCCATCATGTGATACCCAGGGCCACATCCCTATCCCGAGAGGCATTTGGTTCAGAAGATGCAAGTATCCCTTTCCCAACTCTGCCAAAATAAAGGGCAGGAGGTTCAGGATAAGGATAACAACTTTATCTCGGTCTAAGAGACAGCAGTTAGGGTAACAGAGAGCCCTGAAATGTCCCATGTGCAGATACTTAAAGATTTTGCCTTTGGAAAGCCAAGACCAGAGTCTCCCCACCCCTACCCGCCTCCTCTGGGAAATCTGACACTTCTCCCCTGAGCCCTATGGACACCAGGCCGGACAGCTTCTCCAGAGGCCCGCTTGTGATCACTGGGGTTCCTCACACTAAGCATCTATATTCCACAGTAATTCAGTGTAACAGCCATACCTCATACCGATGTCTGTGTCTTTCTTCTATAAAAGGAACGTCACCATAAAGTTTCCCTGCAAAGATATGAAAGTGAAATGAATATTGTAGTAATCAGCTTTGGAACCACATCCACGGCATCTGTGTGGGGGAAATCTCTTTGATCTCTATCCGTCTATCAGAGGCCTAAAAATGAACCAGACTCTAGATAGTAATCTCGATTTTCTTTTCCTATAGGACAGCCATAGCTTCTTTGAAACCCTGAAGCAATTCTCAAGTAAGCCGTCAGCAGTGCACAGAGGGAAGCCCACCATGGACTGCAGCAGAGGCCCTCTTTCATACGCCTGCCTGCAGAACGGAGAGCCCCAGTGACATCTGCACCATCACCACTGTGCAGATTCACAACGGGGCTCATGTTACAAAAGAAGAAAATGAAACCAAGGGAAGGGAAACGAAACCAAAGGACTTGCCCAAAGCCCCGCCCCGCTGGCCTTGCTGTCCTGTCTGGAGTCCAGGCCTCCTCACTCCCGGCCCAACGCATTCTCCACTACATCAGCCGCCTCTTCTTTCGCACGTGTGGTACCGGCCACACTGGTTTACACCCCACCTTAAAAATATGACTATCCTTTGACTAAAATTTGACCTCTAAGAATTTACTCCAGAAAACAAAAACGAGGACAGAGATGTAACCACTAAGATGTGACCTGCTGCGTTATTAGCAGGGGACAATCGGAAACCAGCATCGCCTCAGGAATGGAGGGCTGCTGGCAGGAATGAGAGCACATCTCCACCCACAGTTCTCAACCAGGGGTGTGTGGCAGAGAATCACACGCGCGGCTGCTTAGACAGGCCCGTGTCGCAGCGGGGGCCGCAGCCCAGGGCAGCATCTCGGGCACAGCCTGTCTGGCGATGGACATGGGGGCCAGTGGGACGCCCAGTGACCCCAGTGTGAGGTGGAGAGGAGCGGGGTCTGTCACCAGACACCTCTCAAGAACACAGGGCCCATGGAGCACGTAGAGAAGCAGGATGGCCAAGTGGGTCACAGCACTGGAGCAGGCACAGGGGCCGACCACTATTCCCTCCGCACCGGCTCTCAGCACGCAGACCCCAGGCTCACAGCCAGGGGACGGGAAGACCTGCCGACAGTGCTGGAACACATCGCCGAACCCCAGCAGAATCAGGAGCAGGGCTCGTGTCCACAGGCAGGGGATTGCCAGACTCTCCAAGGTGCCATCAGGCCGCGGAACAGGATGTTTCAACCAAGAGACCGAATGTCTCACATCTCGCTTGAGCTTCTGACTTGGATACAGAAAACTCAAACTGGCTGTATTCTCTATGACTAAGTGGTGATCAATTATCATGACTGAACTTCTACTTGCAATCCTGTGCATACAAACTGAGTTCCCTGGTGGCGATGTTAATGACAGTGAGTATTTAGGTATGTGCCTTGGAAGAAAAATGGGCATAGTGGGGGCAGGGAGCTCCTTTGAGAGAACTCCAACATGCCACTGCCAGGGGGTCATTCAAGACAGAGCCCTTTGTACTCAAACTATCGGTTCATAAAAATGAAAGAAAAAACGGAAGATGATAGCACAATAATGCCCAGTTGGAAAAAATGGAAACACTTATACCCTGAAGTTACAAGAGAAAGCAGTTGAAACATCTGGACCTAACTTTGAGAGGATTCTGATTCTCCTCTGACCTCTAACTTTGTCATTGATCTTTTCCTCCTAGAGTCCAAAATGTCTTCTCTCCTTCCTTCATTAGGACAGATGACTAAGCAAATCCAATAACAGAGCCTGCCAATACTAATAGAGATGGTGACAAAAATGGCAAAAACCTCCAAATTAGGATATAAGGAATTATATTGGGGAATTATATCTGAGTCATCGGGACTAGCAGGATATTGCACGAACTTTTGAACCTGCGTGGCTTGTGCCTGCTGCCTGGCTTAAGGCAAACTTTGTGTTTGCTATGAAATCCCAGAAGTGACAGGAAGAGGGGAGGTATAGTGACTCTGGAGCCAGAATGCCTGGCTTTAAATTCCACTACACCATGTAATGGATGTGTGACTTGGGCAAATTACTGCACCTCTCTGCCTCAGCTTCCTCATCTGTAAAATGGGGGTGATGACAGTCTCTACTTCATAGCGTTGTTGTGAGGACTGAATAAATCAAAACATGTGAAACACTTAAAACAGTAAGTAAGCCATGTGACTGGTATTGTTATCTCTAGACTATGAAATCCAAACAGAAAGAATGGAAGCTAGAACATAAGTTGTACAAGATAATAGACAAGATAGGGACCCATCCCCTCAGTTCTTGAGACCAGTGTCTAGCATATAAGCAGGTACTCGATACATATTTGTTTAATGAATGAAGCATATATATGGGGCAGGGGGCGTACGTGGTACACGATGAAACATGTTTTCAGAACTTTGGAAATGTTGTTTTGTGCATTCAAAATCTTTCTTAATCACTGACAAATCTATCAAGAATGAATTTATGAAATTAATCCATTGCCATATCCATGAAAAAAGAAAAAAAATTAAATTTCCATTAAAACTATATGTTGAGAATCAGCTCAGAGTGTTACCAGATGAAAACACCTTAAAATCAAAAACTAAGAATTCTCACTGTAGGGTCGCCCTGGCCCCAGGAATTCTGATTTCGACGCTCTCAGGAGAGTGCCCAGGCACGTGGGTTTTTACAAAGCACCAAGTGACTCCCTGTGCATTCCTCGTCAGTAACCACTGAGCCACAGTATCACTGAACGTGCTGTTGGGGGGACAATCAATGACAAGCGAGATGCTGGATGCAGCTGGACGCAGACTGTATCCAGCTGTGGACTGAAAAGACTAAGGGGTAGATATGCCATGTCGTTAGGAGCGCTTCTCTGGACGGATTTATTGAGCACACGTGCCATGTGGTAAGCCCAGGCACAGGGGACATCCTTAATGATGACAAAGTGACATGGTCTTCCTTCCTGTCCTAGTCTTTTTGGAGACAAAATAAAATGCAACAGAGATTAACTGCACATAAGCTTAATGTTCACTTAAGAAGCACGTAGCAGCAAAGCTTTAGAGAAAGACACCTGATAAGGTCTTAGGACCTACAAAATACTCTCAGTGTAGGCAGCAAGACACCAACAATGCATATAACAGCATCGTCGGAAACAAAAACCCTACCGAATTACACCTTCTCCTTCTCTAATTCGCTACTGGGTAGATTCTGTCTCATATATAATATATATTTAACCCACTAACGGTCTTACCAATCCCCACCCTCCTGTTAATAATCCTAGCGTCTGAACCTGAACCTTTCTCTTTCCTTTTCAGAGCAAAAACTTCCCCCACAAAAAGCTATACAAGCTAGAAGGTGGAAACAGCCCAAATGTCCGTGGACAGGTGAATGGATAAACAAAAATGGTATATACATGCAATGGAATATTATGCAGCCTTAAAAAGGAAGGAAACCCTGACACATGCTACCATATGGATGAACCTTAAGGACTTTATGCTAAATGAAATGTCAGCCACAAAAAGCAAAGGCTACATGACTCCACGTATATGAGGCACCCAGAGTCATCAAATTCTTGGTGAGAGAAAGCAGAATGGTGGTTTCCAGGGGCTGGGGGAAGAGGAATCAGGAGTTGTCGTTTAATGGGTAAAATGTCTTAGTTTTGCAAGATGAAAAAGTTCGGGAGATCAGCTGCACAACAATGTGAATATACTTAACACTTCTGAATTGTACACATAGAAATGGTTAAGATCACAAATTTTATGTTATGTGTGTTTTACAACTAAAATTTTAAAAAGTAAAAGGTAAACAGCCCCATTCTTGCCGCCACCACTCCCTCTTCCTCTGACTCCCCCTTTATCTAACACCCCATCCCCACCCTTTGCAACCCAGCTTTCATTCCTGTCATTTTACTGAACAACCCAGCAGATCTGTCCTCAGTGAGGACTGGAGTAACGCCCCCGTCCCCCATCTGTGACCTCTGCTCCTCTCTGGACTCCCCTTGCCCTGCCTCCCTGACCTGCGGCCTCCACTGGGGACGGCCGCCCACGCTTACACCCTCCCTTCCTCTCCCACCTTCACTCCCCGGGAAGCCGTCAGCCTTACGCTCCCATTCTACACCTCCCGATCCTTACCTTTCACCGGGCCTCCACATTTCCTATTTCCAGGGGGCCAGAAGAAATCACCCGTAGTGTGCAATAAAGCTAAAATCACTACTTGATGGGCTTCATTACCTCTCTCTCAGAATACCTGCTGTGCTTTTGCACAAATATCTTTTAACTGCTGCACCCGTGTCTTAATTTGACTCACTTTTAAGACTGCCCAGAACCTTGCCCTGTACTAATTAGGTATTATAGGAGCTAGAGCTCTCTTTGTATGTGCAAGGATTTGCTGGTGTTTGTCTAGAGATCCCAAGAGGCTGCCCAGAGTGCAGATTTTTGGTGTATTTGGCTTGCACAGTGTCGGCAGACACACAGTTATTAATTTTTAAATATGTTGCCAACATTTAAGAATCAGAAGATTCCTCATAAAACTCTAGATTTCCAGATTCTCTTAAAAATTTAGAAGACTGGCAACAGTGAATCAATCCACAGTCCTTCATGCAACTATCAGCTACAGCAGTTACTCCTTTGATGGGTCAAGTGCTTGTCAATTTGCCCCAGGCCCCACCATTCCCTATGGCCTCTCTAACTCTGAGGCCCACTGTTAACTGCCATTGATTGTTGAGCTCAAGCCATGGCATTTCTCACACTTGGCTGTGTAACTCGTTCACATTCCCAACCGGGGCCTACTGGCCCAGCTGCTCAGTCCAAGGTTGATACAGGGTCCTTCCTCAAGTCAAGCACCTGATCTCAACTGGCTTTCAGAAGCCAGGGGTGGGCTCTTCACTCCCTGTTCTCCTCCACAAGACACTCCTCCTGAAACCTGCAGAAGCCTGTCTTGGGGCTCTCAGTGCGAGGAGGCTCAGCTCTGGGAGCTGTTTGGGGGTTTCTGTCCCCTCTGATTAAGGTCCAGCCATTTGGCAGAGTGAGGTGGTCAGGAGTTCGGGCTCTGAAATCAGCTCAGTGACTGTCTAACAAGTGACTTTGCCATGCTACGACACCGTTCTCGCGTGCAAAATGCGGCTGGGTCCCAGGGGTGTTGACAGGCATAACTGAAAAGATGCCCATCGTGTCCTAGTGACCGATACTTAGAAAGTGCATGGTCCGGTATCTTTCTCCTTCTCCATCTTTTACTTTTGGATTTTAGCAGATCATTCCTTTAATTTTTAGAAAACATCTCATTTCTTTTAAGTATCTAAACTCCTCCCCTTACCCTAATTTTATTTTTCATGTTCTGCTTTTATCTCAATTTTCTATTATGAAAATGTTAATTTTCTAGTTTAAAAATGCTAGTCCTTCCCTTTAACTCTGCACTGCAGGGTCACATGCTTTTCCATTGCTTGTATCTCCTTTTATTCCCACCCCCACCCCCCCTTTTAGTATTCTCATCGCATTTTTTTAAACTCTTTTCTTAGATTTTCTGCGTTCTTCTGCTAGACCATATTAGCAGGTTGGGGAGCCAGGAAACCAGAAGGGAGGGGCTTGAGAGAACCTGCAAGACAAAGGGGCTGGCTGCCCCCCACCCTTCGGCTCACCTCTCCTCCCCAGCCACTGGCCCCGTGAGAGCCCATTCTTAACACAGGCCACTAACTGAAGTTTATCCCGAGCTCTGAGAGAATCACAGGTCAATACGATAAACCCTCCCCAGTCACAATCGCAGCGTCGCACTGGAATAGTGCTTTCCTGTGCCAGGTGCTGTTCTAAGGACCCACGTGCATAGCTGATTTAGCCCTCACAAGGCCCCCACAAGGTAGCAGCTCTTCTGATGTCCATTTTCTAGATGCATAACTGAGGGTGAGCAGCTACACAGCCAGCGACTGAGAGCTGGGGATGGGGCGGTGTGACTCCAGGGGCTGGGTTGTAACCACCTCCCGAGTTCCCACAGGTGAAGTGCTCAGGACAGAGCTGGTCCAGTAAGGGGGATATAAATGCTTTAACCCCTTACAATTAAAGGAGCTATGTCCCAGACCTGTGAGCCCCCATATCCACGAATACACTTTGCTGGGAAAGCCCCAGCAAAAGGCAAGAAGCAGCCGGGGAGAGAGGGACCCCCAGTGTGGGCTGTCCACGGGGAGGCTGGCCCACTCCTCTCCCGAGGCCCATCACGCTCCTTTCAAACTCCTGTCTCAGCGCAACATGTTACCGTGGCACAGACCTTCTGGGTCCCTAACTCCCTAGTGATCTCTTTCAAACTGTTTTATAAATCACCTCATTAACCCAGCCAAGGTTTTTTGTGCGGCTGGTTTTTTCCTCAAACTTCCTAACAATCTAATCACACAAGGAACTAGAAGCTGTTTCTGTCTATCAACGCTTGGATAAGAGATAAGAAAGCACAAGCAGTTTTTCTAGCCTGAAATTTTCTTCCCCTTATCCGTCTGTCTTTCAGTTCTTTCAAATGTGAGATTAAACCACTCTGCATTTCCAATGCCTTGAATTTTACCCAGATCCTTAATATGGGGACTCACTCAATACCTTCCTAATTGGCCTCTTGCCTCTGTCCTCTCAAAACAAAAACCTCTTTCTCTTACAGTAAAGCAGAACCAAGCTTTCAGTCAAGTCCTTCTCCTTATTATGAGGAAATGCAGACAAGGTCCCCAAAAGGAACTAAGTCTTTTCCTAAACTATTCAATTTTCACCTGCTGCGTCCAGACAGCTTGGCTGGCCTCCTGCAGCCTAGACTCTGCCACACTCACTAGCAGCTGGCGTCACCCTGAGGAGCTCTTCCCAGCCTCCTCTGCCAGCGGACGTCTGCCAGCATCAACTCACTGTCCCCATGTCGCCTGCCCTGAGGATGAGGGTCACGTCAGAACTCTGATGGGAAATCACCAGGACCTGGTCTCCAGCCGTGCGCACTGCACAGCAGGGGGCTCCTAATTCCTTCCAATACATCATGCTGCATCCGCCACTGGACCGGACACCCCTGGAGGGCAAAACAGCATCCACTCACCTTTAACGACCCCACGGCCCAGCCCCACCGTGCTCAGGGGCTGGCCCTCTCCCTCCTCTGCTTCCCCGAGTGCAAGGGTGCTGGTTTGGAGGGCAGAGTCACGCGGATTGCATACACAGTTTGGGACTGCTTTAAACTGGGTTTACTCTAGCGTTCCTAGCAGCGCACACCCACACCAGACTGCGCAGTATTCAAACACGCTACCTGAATGGTCCCAATAATGTGTTCCTGCCGCTGGTGGCAGTTCGGTTCAAAGACCACACTTGGCACAGACAAAACAGGCTTCTTTTCCTGGATGTCTTAGCAACATACTTGGGACCTGACCAAAAAAATTAAGCCAGGGACCTATAATATTTTGGACACACTATTCAAAAGGCTGTCAGCTGTCCCCTGAATGAGCTCTGAACCTTGCCCGTATTGCTTTGTACTTCAGTATGTTCCCAGCTCTCACACTCAGTTGAGAGCCACAAGCAAAACAATAAAGTTTCTGAAGTCTTAAAACCCTCTCATACCAAAGTTCCTCGGTGCTCTCCCTGGCTCCCCTCTCACCTGAGCCTGACCCCCTCCATCTCTAGCCACACCTCAATCTAGATCTCTCACTCTTCAAAGCACCCCATTTAAGACTTAACTGCTAATGTAAAATAGCTAGCTAGTGGGAAGCAGCGGCATAGCACAGGGAGATCAGCTCCGTGCTTTGTGACCACCTAGAGGGGTGGGATAAGGAGGGTGGGAGGGAGGGAGACGCAAGAGGGAGGAGATATGGGGATATATGTATATGTACAGCTGATTCACTTTGTTATACAGCAGAAACTAACACACCATTGTAAAGCAATTATACTCCAATAAAGATGTTTAAAAAAAAAAAAGACTTAACTGCTTTGTACCATATCCCCCTGCTTTTCAAAAGTCATCTAATGAGTTAATCAACCAACTAATGGTATCACTATAAGTAGACAAGTCCTACCATCTACATTCCCAGATAAAATGTGTGTGGTTTGTAAACTGAGGTGTAATTTACATGCAGTAAAATATACACATCTGAGGTGTTTGACAAGTTTCACAATCCTGAAATGTGTGTTTAAAGAGTCCCGTTTTGGAGAGTGATCGTAACGGTGGGCTGTGGAGCCAGGGCCACGTGTTCCAGTAGAAGACTAGAAACAATGTGAGAAGAGCAGCCGAGGCCTGTCCCCCGCACCCACCCATGGCGAGCTGTTCCACCTGTGGGCCCTCCTGGGACCCTGTGGGCCCCACAGGGTTCCACCTGTGGGCTCAGGTGAACAGTACAAAGGCTGGACCAAACGGCTTCTGGAAGCCGTCTTGGCCTTACTCTGTCACTAAATAGGGTATTTAGGCAGGCAAGTGGACAAGTGGGGAGATGTCCTTGAACGCTCCCCAGGAGGGTAGCAGCCTTGCAGCCTTGGACTCTTGCTTCAGCCTGTGCTTCTTTTGTTTAGACGGGGTTTCTGTAAGCCGTGGCAACCCCAAGGCAGAACAGGATTCCCCTGTCTTTGTTCAGCTCTCGAACTAAGAATGGTTTTTACATTTTCAGATGGTTAAAAAAAAACAAAAGAAAAAGAATGTTTCATGATGCATGAAAATTACATGAAATTCACATTTCAGTGTCCATAAATAAAGGTTCATTGGAACACAACCATGCTCCGTTCACTTGCATATTTGCCTATTGCTGCTTTCACGCTACAACGCAGAGTTGAGTAGTTGCATCAGAGACCATATGGCTCCAAAACTGAAAATATTTACTATCTGGCCCCTTACAGAAAAAGCTTACCAACCCTTGCTTTAGACCATCTAGGTAAGAGACTCTGGGCTGGTATACCGCTCTCTTCCCATATTAAGTGCTGGTGGAGACTTCAGACATGGGTGGTATACAAACAAGTAAACCAACATCTGGAAAGGGGAAATTTCCACTTTGTAGAAATGAAAACAAATGCAAATTAAAGTACAATAATACAAGGCCCTTTTTGTTCTTGTTAATAGAAAAAGAAGAAAAATAATAAAAATATTAGCAAAAAGACTAGAGAAAGCAAGGACACGACACTACAGTTAACATCATTATGAACTGGTTCACCTTTTCTTTCAAACAATCCAGCAGAATTATCAGTTGTAAAAGTGTTCATACCCTTTGACATAATAGTCTGACTCCTGGAAATCTATCCTAAAGAAACAATCAAAAGAACAAAAGAACACTGGGTCAAAATGTTCACATCAGCATTTTTCTAACAAAATGACAGAAACAACCTGAAATGCTTAGCAAATGGAAATGAATCAGTATATTATGGTTCCTTAACTCAATTAAATATACGTCCAAATAATAGACATGAAGACTAAATACATGAAAAAGTTTGCTACTATAACAGACTATATAAAAACTAAGGATGATAGGGACTTCCCTGGTGGACCCGTGGTTAAGACTCCACACTTCCACTGCAGGGGGCCCGGGGTTCAATCCCCGGTCGGGAAACTAAGATCCTGCATGCCACGTGGTGTGGCAAAAAAAAAAAAAAAAACAACTAAGGTTGATAGATAAAGTTTAGAAAAGACCATGAAAACTTAAAAAGAAAAAGTTTAGAAAAACAAGGAATGGAGTACTGACACATGCTATAATGTACACATACGTTTAAACATTATGCTAAATGAAAGAAGCCAAACACAAATGCCAGAGATCATACCATTCTATCTATATGAAATATCCAGAAAAGGCAAAACTATAGATTAAGGTAATGGGCTCAGGGCTGGAGGGGGTGGTGGTGATAGCTAAAGGGAACAGGGTTTCTTTTTGAGGTGATAAAAATGTTCAAAATTTGACTGTGGTGATGGTTGCATAACTCTGTGAGTTGTACACTTTTAACAGATGAATTGTATGGTATGTAAATGACATCTTAATAGAGCTGTTTAAAATTTTTTTTCAAGGCAGGCAAAAGATGTTAATTAAGCAACAAACTTTGGTGTTATGTTTAAGATTCATAAAAATCATCGATGCTACTTTCAGGTCTACTGTAAAGAAAAACAAATCCTAAATCAGTCTTATTTCCATCAAGACAGGTAAAAATTTTAAATATATTGAACACAATGCTCTTTTTAAAAAGCTTAGTACGATTATAACTGAATCTTTTACAGTAGATAACAATTTTAAAAGATGAAATTTCTCACTAACCATTTTTGCCTCTTAGACCACTATTTGAACAAAGTTTCAAAGTATTTAGAAACATCTGAAAGCCAAAGAATTGCTGCTAATACCCACAAAGAGAAAAAAATCTTATATTCTTAAAGAAAAAAGTCACTTAAAGAACACTGGCTTCTCACCCAGAGAGAGTAGGGAAATATGTGCACTTTAAAACTTTTCCTTTTTAAATTTCCTTCTTGCTAGGAAGCTTTATATTCCTTAGAAGCTGTTTATCAGCCTTAAAGGAGAACCTCATATTTCTAGTCTTATTCTTCTTTGAGTGAAGAAGGCATTTTTCTAAGGTATTCTTATAACTTCACAGGAATGATGCTGGACGCCCGAGATACCTGGGTTCCCTCCTGTGCATCCGGGACGGGCGGGGTGGGGGGTGGAGGGGGGAAGGTGAGCAGCGCAGGCATCTGTCCCGGCCACTGCTGTACTATCTCCAGAATCGAGCACAGTGCATATGGCGCAGAGCAGGCACTGAGATACATTTATCAAATTGAATTAAGGGGTTTGGGGTTACATTAAGTTATTCTCATATCATATGTTAAGCTATGGAAAAAAGTTCCACAGAAATTAGAATAACCTTATCGGGACTAGAAGATCAGCAAGTATCAGACAGTGAAGCATGTCATATTTTCCTTACCCCATGCTGGAGCCACTCAGGGAACAGAGAAATAGACTTCTGAGACATAACTGGCCCCCTTCTCAAGAAGTTCAAAAATTAGCGGCTCAAAGCAGTCAGACATGAAACAGTTAAACAGGGAGCTGGTTTCGATGCAGTGGAGAAAACAGTGGATTGGAAAGAACTGAGCTGGAATCAGGGCTGTCCTGGTACAGGGTCAACCCCAGGAGCATCGGGAAAGCACAAAGCAGCCCACTGGCCAGGGTGTGGCGGAGGGCAAATGAGAAGGGGCATCCATGTGTGTTCTACCAACCCTTTCAGGGAGAGGAATGGGGAAGCAGGAGGACCAGCGAGTGCAGAGGCAGGGAAGGGGCGACAGGGGCGGGACGGGAGAGCTCCAGGAGGGCTGTGGCCAGGCACGGCCATGTAAATGATGCCTGCCATGTTATAAAACAAATGATCTGAGAAACTTACTTAATATTGAATTTTCAGTTTTGAAAACAGTTCTTCTTATTCCCAGCCTCATCGTTCCTCCCAAATTGCCAGGGTTGTGTTCCGGCATATCAATCACCTTAGAAAACAAAACAAGTCCGGTTTTGCCATCTTGTAAAAACGTGATTTCCCACATTTCAAGCTTTACTTTTAGGGGATGCTCACTGGGTAAGGATGTTCCTTAAACGAGAAAATCCGATCGTTCCTTCCAACCTTCCTATTCAAACACGGTCATGCTTTTATACACTCCTCACAGTATGCTGCCTTTTCATCTCTGCTGCTCATCTTTCATTCAAATCACAGGTAAAAAACTTCTCAGGAGCATCTTTATAAGCTCCCTCCTGTCATTAGTCAAAGTGTCAGTTCCAGGCGATGTTCACACTTCACCTTCTGGGACCTTCCGCTTTGGTCTTCACGTCCCTTATAATAACAACCCTCTCCCACCGCCCACTCCACTCCCTAAAGATTTTCCATAAGCAAATCTGTCCATTTTGGAAAAGGATACCAGAAGTACAGTGGTCCCTCAGTATCCAGGGGGACAGGTTCCAGGACCCCTCTGGATAACAAAATCCTTGGACGCTCCAATCCCTTATATAAAACGGCATAATACAGTCAGCTATCGGTATCTGCGGATGCCGAACCCATGGATACGGAGAGCCAACTGAACTTATTTGCAGAAAATCATTTAGAAGGATTCTTTTTTTTTTTTTTTTTGGCTATGCCATGTGGCATGCAGGATCTTAGTTCCCCAACCAGGAATCGAACGTGTGCCCCCTGCAGTGGAAGCATGGAGTCTTTAACCACTGGACCACCAGGGAAGCCCCCTAGAAGGGTTACTCTTATTAAAAAAATTAAAGAAAAAATATATATATAATCCATTCTACCACATTCCATAGGTAGAAACCTAAGTGCCACCCTGGATCTCTCCCTCTCCCTCATCTCCAATGTGTCAAGTCCTATCCACTTACCGGCTCTAGACTTCCTGCATCCATCCACAGCTCCCACCACCACCCAAACCACAGCCCCTCACCTGGACTGCGGCCAGAGCTCACCAACTAGACATGCCCCACATTCACATGTCCCCCCAACCCTGCGCACTGCAGGCAGAGTGGTCGTGGTGTTTCTCCTGCTTGAAATCCTTGACTGCCTGGTACTGGCCCAACCTAGCCCTTCAGCCTCACTTCCGGTGACTTTCCCCTCCTACCCTGAGCTCTGGTCGCTGAGCCTTCCTTCAGTTCCTCAAGTGCATCTTCCCTCCTCCCACCATGGAGACTTTGAACATCTCCCACTCCCCTACCCTCTTTTCCTAAATTAATCCATCCCTAACCTTAAGATCTTAGCTCAACTACCCAATACGAGCTTCCGCAGGAGTCGATATTAGCAGGCGCCATGCCCTAGTCAGGGTCCTCTATCAACATGCTCCCCGTCGCCGTGCTCCCCTCCGTTTGTGCGCTAGACTGTGAATCGCCAAGAGCTGGGGCACTTTTTGCTTTTATCATCGCATTCCCAGCCCCTAGCACACATGGAACTGGCAGCTGGTATGCACTGAACGAATGCAGGGATGGTTGAATGAACTCAGACCAAATAATTTCAGATTTATCTTTAGGATTAACTCTCAGAAATGCAGACACGTGATTTTTATGAAAAGTCTGTTCTTGTTAGCCAATGGTCTATTTTCGCAATTCTGTTCACTACAATCTCATGGTTTTATTTCATCTTTAAGCTGTTAGAACAGACTACAGTTGGGTGAGTTAACCTGTTCTAATGGAATTGCTCAAGTTTCCTCTCATAAAACCTTCCTCTCCTTGTTTTTTCTATACCCTAACTGCCACATGTTGCTCTACAGGAATCCTTGACAACTAGAATTTTCCAAGAACTTGTATGATCTTATCAGTGCTCCAGAAGAACTTTCTGAGCCATTTGAACCCTGTGGCCCGGGTACACTCTAAGAGTCACTGAGAGGAAGGGGTGGAGAAAAAACTTGACTACACCCCTTGGCGGATGGAGCGCTTGGTTCTGAAGTGCTTTTGGCCTTGGCGTGTCTTTCCTATCTTCTTGGGTCGGCTAATTACGGCTAGATTAAGTATTACAGGAGTGAGGTGAGGAGAGGGCATCAGCTTCCAGTTCAGAAAGCTGAGCTGTTTAGCTTTCAGCCCCTTGGGTATTTTCTAGGAAAGGACAGATAAGACTACATTACCTGCCACAGACTCGTAAGAAGTCCTAGGTTGATTCACAGCTACAATTTCCGCTTCAGCTGAAGACAACCTGAACCCTTTAGGAAGACCACAGCAATAAACTCCCCTGGTTTCTTCTTATAAGTGTACTGTAATGCTTTAAGTCAGCCTTACTTCCGGCACTGGGTTTCTCCACTCAGGAAGAGTCTTTTAATGTAGTTTGTTCAGTTATTGGCATGTTTGGAATTCAAGGAATGTTCTGGTATAAACCACTGAAAATGGAGTCAAATGACCCAACGAAGAACAGGAATCCTCCCTTACTGCTTACTTGGGTTGAATCTGACAAACAGAAGGCCAGAAAATATTTCCAAAAGAAATATTTCCAAAAGCTAAATGCAGTGGGCACAGGGCTGCCTAAGGGTCTTAAACACTCCTCCAACATAGAGGGAAGTCTGGAAATTCCTGAAAGAGCAATATGAGAACATTGTTTAGAAACATGAACTATCAGGAGAAACAGCTATAAGAGTTGAGTGTGGTAGACAGGAGGTGAGGATTACTGAATTTTTTCATTATAGGCTTTTTGGAATTGTTGGGTTTTTTTTTTTTTTTTTGGAATTGTTGAACACTTAATTACTTTAATGAAAATACAAATTGAAGGCCCAAATAGTGAAATATATTGTATAGGCCTTCCACTAGGGTATTAGTTCAAATTATCCCTGCTGTTTTCAAAAGCAATATATCAGACCTTCTGCTGATATGATAGCACAGAAAGAAATCCCAAGGTGTAACTGCCACGGTGACCCTCCGATTAAAATACGCTCCCATAGAAACCACTGGAGAGGCAAAGAAAACGGCAGACAAAAGATGGGGGAGCAGATGGAAGTAGCTTTCCAACTCTAAATGATGCCCTGAACAGCAGTGAAAGGAGAAAAGCAGAGCAAGAACTGACAGGCGGCTTCATCCGGGGATGCCCATCACACACTCAGTGGAAGGATGTCCAGGCCAGGAAGACCTTCAACATGGCAGAAGAGTAAGACGCGGAGATCACCTTCCTCCCCACAGATACATCAGAAATACATCTACACGTGGAACAACCCCTACAGAACACCTACTGAACGCTGGCAGAAGACCTCAGACCTCCCAAAAGGCAAGAAACTCCCCCACGTACCTGGGTAGGGCAAAAGAAAAAAGAATAAACAGAGACAAAAGGATAGGGACGGGACCTGCACCAGTGGGAGGGAGCTGTGAAGGAGAAAAGGTTTCCACACACTAGGAAGCCCCTTCACTGGCAGAAACGGCGGGTGGCCGGGGGGAAGCTTGGGAGCCGCGGAGGAGAGCACAGCAACAGGGGTGCGGAGGCCAAAGCGGAGAGATTCCCGCACAGAGGAACCATGCCGACCGGCACTCACCAGCCCAAGAGGTTTGTCTGCTCCCCCGCCGGGGCGGGCGGGGGCTGGGAACTGAGGCTCCGGCTTCAGTCGGAGCGCAGGGAGAGGACTGGGGTGGCGGCGTGAACACAGCCTGAAGGGGGGTAGTGCGCCACGGCTGGCCGGGAGGGAGTCCGGGGAAAAGTCTGGAGCTGCCGAAGAGGCAAGAGACGATTGTTTCTGGGGGCGCAAGGACCCTCTCTGAATCCCCTCAATTCAGAGCACCGCCTAAACGAGCTCAAGAGACGGGTGCAAGCCGCGTCTATCAGCGCAGACACCAAGAGACGGGCATGAGACGCTAAGGCTGCTGCTGCCGCCACCAAGAAGCCTGTGAACAAGCACAGGTCACTGTCCACACCTCCCCTCCCAGAAGCCTGTGCAGCCCGCCACTGCCAGGGTCCCGTGATCCAGGGACAACTTCCCCGGGAGAACACATGGCGGCCTCGGGCTGGTGCAACGTTCTGCTGGCCTCTGCCGCCGCAGGCTCGCCCCGCATCGTGCCCCGCCCTCCCCCCCCCCCCCGGCCTGAGTGAGCCAGAGCCCCCGAAGCAGCTGCTCCTTTAACCCCGTCCTGTGGAGAAAAGGGAACCCTCTTGCACTGTAGGTGGGAATGTAAATTGATACAGCCACTGTGGAGAACAGTATGGAGGTTCCTTAAAAAACTAAAAATAGAACTACCATACGACCCAGCAATCCCACTACTGGGCATATACCCTGAGAAAACCGTCATTCAAAAACAGTCATGTACCAAAATGTTCATGGCAGCTCTATTTACAATAGCCAGGACGTGAAAGCAACCTAAGTGTCCATCAACAGATGAATGGATAAAGAAGATGTGGCACATATATACAATGGAATATTACTCAGCCATAAAAAGAAACGAAATTGAGATATTTGTAGTGAGATGGATGGACCTAGAGTCTGTCATACAGAGTGAAGTAAGTCAGAAAGAGAAAAACAAATACCGTATGCTAACACATATATATGGAATCTAAGGAAAAAAACCGGTTCTGAGGAACCTATGGGCGGGACAGGAATAAAGACGCAGACCTACTAGAGAATGGACTTGAGGACACGGGGAGGGGGAAGGGTAAGCTGGGACCAAGTGAGACAGTTGCATGGACATATATACACTCCCAAATGTAAAATCCATAGCTAGTGGGAAGCAGCTGCATAGCACAGAGAAATCAGCTCAGTGCTTTGTGACCACCTTGAGGGGTGGGATAGGGAGGGTGGGAGGGAGACGCAAGAGGGAGGGGATAAGGGGATATATGTATATGTAGAGCCGATCCAGTTTGTTATACAGCAGAAACTAACACACCGTTGTAAAGCAATTATACTCCATTAAAGATGTTAAAAAAAAACGAGGGGGCTTCCCTGGTGGCGCAGTGGTTGGGAGTCCGCCTGCCGATGCAGGGGACACGGGTTCGTGCCCCGATCCGGGAAGATCCCACATGCCGCGGAGCGGCTGGGCCCGTGAGCCATGGCCGCTGAGCCTGCGCGTCCGGAGCCTGTGCTCCGCAACGGGAGAGGCCACAACAGTGAGAGGCCCACATACCGCAAAAAAAAAAAAAAAAAAAAAAAAGAACGTCCAGGCCAGGCTCCAGCTGGGAGAACAGAAACACTCCAGAAGGGGGACGGCTGGGGAAGGCAGAGAACACAGGGTACTTCTGGTCAAACCTGGCCAAACCAGTTGCCTGCAGAGTTCTCAGGCTGTCCTACCAGCTCTAAAGATGACAGTATGACTGCCTCTCGGGTTACAAACAACCTGATTGAGCAACAAAATTGAGGAAACGTCTTCGTTCCTGGCATTCCTTCCGCAAAAAGCCTGAGAGATAGGAGAACATCACAGCTTTAAAACATATCTTTTATCATTACTGGGGTGGTTAAAGAACTTCAGATATGCTTTAGCTTTAACCCCAACATTTTCAAAATACCCTAGATTTTGCATCTAAGAGGAAAATGCCTCTTCCATTGCAAAAGGGTCGCCTCGGCCCATTCTGAGTTTGCCTAAATACAAGCTGTCACCTGATCCCCACTACAGATCTGTCGTTTCTTGGAACCGAGCCATAGCGCAGAAGAAAAATAAAAAAGGATCAATAAGTAACGAATATTGGTGCTGATAAAGCTTTAGGAGATGTAAATGTACCATGTAAGGATAAACACGGCCCTAATTAACCTTTACCAAAGTTTCTGCAGCCCATGATAAAAGTGTAATGGGTTCAAGACTTCAGGAGTCCTGGGTGCCTTAAACAACAAAGTCTAGGGAAGTTAGGTTCTCTTATCAAAGATGAAATTCCCCCCCCTTTTTTTTTTGGCCACGGAGCGCGGCTTGCAGGATCTTAGTTCCCCGATCAGGGAACTAAGCCTGGGCCTCGGCAGTGAAAGTGTGGAGTCCTAACCATTAGACTGCCAAGGACTTTCCAAAGATGAAATTCCTAAGTGGCAGTGTGGGAAAGAGTGCAAGCCTTCTGACCTACCTGACAGAACCCTGGTAAGGCCAGCTTCTGTCCAGTCCCTTGCCTTTGGACATTTCATCTGGGGACACTAGAGGAGCCTACCTCCCAGCAGACCATCTTCAGTAGCTGGGCAGCTACAGCAGTCTCCATCGTTGCAGACCAAATCTAAACCCTTCCATGTGGCACGCAGGTTCCACCTCATTCAGGAACCATCTATGCTCTCCCTACATATTCTGACCCGTGGTTTCTACCTCAGCTGGATAGGTCCATTGCCGATGGCGCCTCTGCTCCCCTCCCCTCGACGCCACTACATACATACCTCCTCTTCACTACTTTCCCTGAGATGGCTTCGCCCCACCATCCCACGTGGGCTTGCGCTTTAGGGGTACCCTCCAGTTCTCCTTACCGTGCCATACTTAATACCAGTGTTATGCTCACCCTACCAAACAAATGACCTACACAGTGTTAATTCCTTTCCAATAAGTGGTAGGCTGAATAACAGCCTCCCCAAAGATGTCCAAGTCCTAGTCCCCAGAAACCGTGAATATGCTGCCTTCCGTGTCAGCCTGATTAAATTAAGCCTCTTGAGATGGTAAACTTATCTGGGGGTTATCAGGGTGGGCCCAACGTAACCACAGGGTCTTCATAAGAAGAAGCAGGAGGGTCAGAATCAGAGATGAAAATGTGACAACGAAGCAGAGGTCAGAGAGAGAAGGAGAGAGAGAGACTGGAAGAGGCCACATGGCTGGCTTTAAAGATGGAGGAAAGGGCCATGAGCAGGCAGTCTCTAGAAGCTGGAAAAGGCAAAGAAATAGATTCTCCCCTAGAGCCTCCAGAAGAAATGCTTCTGAGCTCCAGACCTGTAAAAAACTAAATTTGTCACTAAGTTGGTGGTAATTTGTTACAGCAGCAATAGGAAACTAATACAGTCCTTTAACGTATACAAGTTTAACCTCCTCCATCATTTCGTATATGCATCTCCTCTCAGAAACTAAAGTGTGGGCTCCTCACGCACAAGGACTAGATCTTCTTCTCTAGCACCATCAGAGTTCAGCACAATGGCAGGTTTGGATCAAGCGTTCCATCATTTAATCTCCCTGGATTTTAATCAAAAACTAACAGAGGAGACCCAGGGACTGGTCGGTGGGCCTACAAGAAGTAGAGGGTCTCTGAGACCAAGTCGCAGACGGAAGGGGAGAGGGGCAGTTGCCTGCTCTGAGGCCAAGGTACGCTGTGCCCAAGCTCACCTCTCACCTGATACAGGGCCGGTACCTCTCTGCAGCATCAGGGCAGCGTGAGGATGGAATCTACAATGGTGAAAGCATTAAGCAGTCCTAGAAATATGTAGATATTTTCTAGTTTTTTTGTTTGTTTTTGCGGTACGCGGGCGTCTCACTGTTGTGGCCTCTCCCATTGTGGAGCACAGGCTCCGGACGTGCAGGCTCAGCAGCCATGGCTCACGGGCCCAGCCGCTCCGCAGCATGTGGGATCTTCCCAGACCGTGACACGAACCCGTGTCCCCTGCATCGGCAGGCGGACTCTCAACCATTGCGCCACCAGGGAAGCCCCTCTAATTTTTTTAACTTGTTTTTTTCCACCAGTAAAATAAGGTCTATATTACTTCCACTAGGAAAAGAACATTCTTATACCTTCAGGTGTGATCATGACACTTAAGTCCTGCCTCTGAGCCTCACACTAACATTGACCAGCTCTCCTCACAGAAGCCCTACTCCTGAGACGGGGCAGCTGGCATGGTGGCTGACGGTGCGGGCTGGCTCTGGACTTGAATCCCAGCTCTGCCAGTCCCCAGTGACGTGACCTTGAATGCGTCCTTGACTGTCTCTGTAGACTGGAGGTAACAGCGGCATCCACTTCACACGGGTACTGCGGGATTTCTGGAGCTAACGGGTCGGGTAGGGGGGCAGCACACAGCCCATGGGAAAAAGCAGCCCTCGAGAGTCCCAGGCTCTGATAAAGAGGCCTCTGCGAACTCTGGCACCCAGGGCAGGGGCTGGAAGCGAAAGGTGAACTCTGTCATGGGCAGGGGGGGGCTCCCTTTTAGGGACAGCTGCTCTTTAATAGTCACGGTCTCTCCCAAACCTCAGCATCAAAGACAACACGAGCCCACAGACAGCATTTTACACCCATTTTGCTTCGCAGGGCCTGGCTGCTGACACTACCCTCTTCCCGAGGTGCTTTTTGAGGCACTGCTGCTGTGGCCTTTGAGCACAGTAACCCGGCCACGGAGACCTGCGGTACCCCAAGCTTGTAAAATAAGTTACTCTTGGCTTTCCCGGGAAAAACTGCAGTCTGTCCAAAGATCAAGCAATTGAACGGTGAGGTGAAATAACCTTTGCCTCTCCATTTTTCCATTACCCATCTTGTGCCTGTCATGTTTTCCCCCTTCTCTGGTTTCAAAATGCACTCTTTTGAACACACCCTGTATTTATCGCCCATCTCCACATATTTTTAGTTAATGTTTCATGAGAATATCTATTGGTGGATTTCACGTTTCCCACTGCAGGTTTACCCTCACGCTTGAGTCCACAGGTAAAGAGAAAAATAAGAGGCGAGAGATGTGACTTGCAGAGGTGAGCAAGTGAAAACATAAGAGGACCAACGGGGTGTTTTTCCCGTTCTGTTAGCGTTTACCACAAGCCTAAGTTCTGACAACAAGCAGCACTGGGCCTGTTTTAATCAGAGGTCTTCCCTTGAAACCAGAGATTTGTAGCCTAAAAGACTGTTAACCAATACTGTTCCAAATGTTTTTCTTAGGGTTCATTTTATATACACACATGCTCACACACACGTGTGTTCATATATACATTTCATGTGTTGTATACAACATATATTATCTCATACAATATACACTTGTTAAAATCATATAGTTCTATATTACATTGTTATTAAGATCACATATAGCTATTAAATAAATGAAAGAAAACAACTACCACGCTGATTTTAGCTCACAAGCGGTAATTTGAGAGAACAGATAATTTAAGATGCTATTTCAACAACTGGGGAGATGTGAGTACGGGCTGTGATCATGGCATTGTGGTTGTGTAAGAGAATGTCCTTGTCCTTACAAGATAAGATGCTGAGTTATTTAGGCGGTTAGTGTCTGGATGTCTGTAACTGATTCTCAAATGGTTGGGGTTGGGGAGGGTCATCCATAGAAAGAGAAAGCAAATGTGGAAATGTTACCGATTAGTGAATCTGGGCAAAAGGTGGGTTGGTATTCATTGACTCTTCCTGCAAATTTTCTGTAGATTTGAAATTTTTTTAAAAAGATGCTGGCGGAAAAAGATATTTTCATGACTGTTCAACAAAAGCCTCCTTCCTGCCAGGTAAGACAGAGCATAAGTATAAAAACCCGAGAAATTCTCTAAAATCTTGATTAAGATACATTGCCAAAATCAGAACATTTTTGTGTAAATCTTACAGCTAAAAGCAAAATGCCTATCTTTACTCTAAGAAGTGAGTTAATACATAGTCAGTACTGATGTATACCAATGTCAAATAATCTGCAATAAAAGCGAGAATAACATACACAAGACAGCTAAGGTGCATGGACTGATCAGGACTCAGGACTGGTGGCAGCTTTTAAGGAACTCTATATATAAGATTTCACATTTGTTCTCCAAGGTAAATAAGGCCTTAGAATTTTAGAAGTGAAAAGCCTCAGAGAGAAATACAGTCCGATACTTTAATCCTGAATTTGTCTGCAATATAACAAAGGGCCATAGAAAACTAAATATAGAAAAGGTCCATAAAAAGTGTGGACATATACAAGTATTTAAAAGCTGATAAGTGCTTTTAAAGTTGATCTGGAACCCCCTTTTGTGAGTTACAATCAGTATCGGATCAATGTTCCCAGGAAATGTCCTAATTCTTTCATAGAACTCTTTCTAAGAGAAATAAATTTAGTCTCCAATTTTAAATCCTGGCAGTTCCAAAAGTTTGAAGTAATTCCAACTGAATAAAAGTAAGTCAAGTGTTTTCACGAGTTTTTAGAATGATTAACAAAATAGATTTGGCAAGGAAAAGAAATAAAAAGCACATATGCGAACAACAAATAATGAAAAAGTTGAAAAATGACCATGCTATTTGGCAATCTTGCTTTGCCAAATGAAACCACAAATTATTGTGTATCTTCCCCCGACTTCTTAAACCTGCTTCTCAATGATATTTTATTCATTCATTCAGTTATTCAAAAATTTAACCACCTAGGGACTTCCCTGGTGGCACAGTAGTTAAGAATCCACCTGCCAATGCAGGGGACACGGGTTCGAGCCCTGGTCTGGGAAGATCCCACATGCCGCAGAACGACCAAGCCCGTGCGCCACAAGTACTGAGCTAGCACTCTAGACCCCACGTGCCACAACTACTAAGCCCGCATGCCACACCTACTGAAGCCCGTGCACCTAGAGCCCATGTTCCGCAACAAGAGAAGCCACCGCAATGAGAAGACTGCGCACCGCAACGAAGGGTAGCCCCCGCTCACCACAGCTAGAGGAAAGCCCACGCGCAGCAACTAAGACCCAACACAGCCAAATTATTTATTTATTTATTTTTAAAAAGTGGATGTTTATTAAAAAAAAATTTAACCACCTTATATGTACAAAACATCAGAGGGACTTCAAAGGCTATAAGGCCATTCTTTAAACTACGTAGTATTTGATTATCTATTTCAGCATTTTTTTTTTGATGTGCAGAAAATTATTTTTTTCAAGCCTAAATATGCAACTAAATTGAAAAACAACAACCCTCCATATTTGAGCTTTCTGAAATGTGAACAGTGAGCAAATATCCTAGTTCCACATGGTAGGGAAAATGTAATCTAAGGGGTAAAGAATCCAAGCTTATACTTGGGACTCTGAACCATTAAGCAACTGTTGAGGTGGCCCTTTATTGGATCTTGCCCTTAATTATGAAGCTCATGCAGTCTTAGGCTTGGGTTTCAAAAACCATTAATAATTACCCTTAAGTGGCAAACAAAAGGAAAATTTCATAATCAGGGTGGTGTAGGTGTAAAGACTATAAAAGTCGCAGGATCCTGCTCAGCTTCTCACACTCCTATTTGATTCTTCCAGCTGCCTCACTGCTGGACGACCAGGTAAGTGTGCTTTTAGTACTACCTGTAGCTGCTTCTGCTTCCTTTCAGAATGCTGTGAAAGAGCACGGTCTAGAGAAAAAGTGGGTTTGTGCCATCTAAAGATATCACCAGTAACTTAAGAGGCTAGAAGCTGTGGTCAGGTTTCTTCAAGACCACAGCCTACAGAGTGCAGAACAGGTACCTAAAAAGTGAAAAATGTCATAATTACTAGTAAAAGTATTCGGCTCCAAAGACTATCTTCTAACAGATATACTCCAAAAACAGACATTTAACAACCTATCTAAGATGATTATTTTTATTTATTTATTTTTTTGCGGTACGCGGGCCTCTCACTGTTGCGGCCTCTCCCGTTGCGGAGCACAGGCTCCGGACGCGCAGGCTCAGCCGCCATGGCTCACGGGCCCAGCCGCACCGCGGCATGTGGGATCTTCCCGGACCGGGGCACGAACCTGTGTCCCCTGCATCGTCAGGAGGACTCTCAACCACTGCGCCACCAGGGAAGCCTGATGATTATTAAAACACGTTTTCAGTCACTGGTACATTGTGATTCCCACAGTTCCCGCCCCCTCTCTCCTCCTCCTCCTCTTTATCTTCCCCTCTCCCCTTTTCTTTATTCTCTCTCACCTATGCCAAGGAAACTGCCCAAAAGCACTCAACTCCTGCTGGCAATCATCAGTATAAAATACTTCACCTTTTTGGTAAGTTCATTTCTTTCCCAATTTACAGGACACCAAAATGAGCACAAACAAGTTTCCTGAAGAACTGAAGAGCATTTTTGAAAAATACGCAGCCAAAGAAGGTGATCCAAACCAGCTGTCGAAGGAGGAGCTGAAGCTATTGATTCAGACTGAATTCCCCAGTTTACTGAAAGTAAGTATACCACCACAGAGCCCGCTGATGGGGCGGCGATGGTGGGAAGGGAGGAGAGAAGAGAGGAAAGGACGCGGGGAGAGGCTGAGGTCCACGACGAGACAGATCAGAGCTCCATCTGAGGCGGAGAGCCCAGCAGCCCAGGCATGGGCATCACCGGAGGGAGGGCGCTTGAATGTGTGCTTTCCTCCCCTGAGGGAAGGCCACATTTCAGAAGGCAAGTTCCTAGAAAGCATGGACTACGCCTTCTATTGCCCACAGCCTTGACTCAGAACTCCCCAGGACCAGCCACAGTAAACAGAAGCCATGATCGCACTCTTACCGAGCTAGGCCTGGAAGACCCGCAGGTTGCCAAGCAAACACACTAAGGCCTTCAGCCTGGATTCAGCACCCCTGTGCCAGGCTTTAGGAAAACAACGAGGCCTGTACGGTTATAGGAGCTGGACTTGGATGTGCTCCTCTGTAATAGGTAGGATCTCTCAACTAGACCAACACTTACTTGGCAGTCTGTTAAGAAAACCGGCCTCATGCTGATAAATTGCCCTCTGGCGACACCCATTTCTATTTCAAAAGCATTTACATTTGTGCTAATGAGCAACCACGAGTTTCTAAACAACTTTCAGGAAAGGATTACATTTCCTCAGCCATAAAGTTTCTGATCAAAGCCATCCCAGAGTTATCAACATCAAAATGCATCTAGAGGCAATAAGGAATAGGGAAAGGTTAATTCTCTTTGCTCCAATACGCTTTCTTTCCCTTGGAACTAAAAACCATCTTCAAAATGGAAGCAACTGTGCAACTACCTGTTACATTTGACTTGGTCCCTACTTAGCTCTAACTTCAGAATTTGGTTCTCAGTTTTTAACCAGAAATGTCCCTTCTGTCAATATGACATATGAGAAGGTTTCTAGTTTTAGTTGTTGAGGTTTCTGTTTTTAGTACTAAAAAGTGAAGTAGCTGAATTCGATGACCGTATAATCGATATTGTCTTATAGTTAAAATGTGAAATAACTTAAAAAGTTAAAGGTACTAGCAGAAAAAGAGACTTTCTAATCAAAAATAAAAACCAGTGTTTCTGAGAAAGATTCAACTTTTCAAAAAAAAACCAAAAGGAAGAAAAATAATAATAGGAATAATAGAAAATAATAAAAAGAAGAAAAATAATAATCTGACAGGGAAGCCTAGGCAATCTATTCAAACAATTTGTTTTTAAATAAGGTAAGATTAGTGAATTTTTCTGTATTTTTCTATATTTTATGTATTTCCTATAAAAAGCACATATGGGGCTTACCTGGTGGCGCAGTGGTTGAGAGTCCGCCTGCCGATGCAGGGGACATCGGTTTGTGCCCCGGTCTGGGAAGATCCCACATGCCGCGGAGCGGCTAAGCCCGTGAGCCATGGCCGCTGAGCCTGCGCGTCCGGAGCCTGTGCTCCGCAACGGGAGAGGCCACAACGGTGAGAGGCCCACGTATGGCAAAAAAAAAAAAAAAAGCACATATGACTTTTCTAATTAGGATAAAGGTAGGAAGCCTAATGGTAAGTTGTGAAAAATCTACTTATCAAGTCATGTACTGATTACATTTCCATATGGATTTCTAAGGTTTTCTAAGCTATACTGTTTACATCACATCATCTTGTATGGTTTAGAATGTAGCAAATGCTTCAGGAAAACAGTGCTTGGTATTTATAAAACAGATGCTAAATAACTAACACAGTTTGGTCTTGTGAGCATAGCTAAGTGTCAAGTGTCTTTACAGGAATCTTAGGGATTAAAGCATACCTTGATGTAGAGATTTGTTGCACAACAATGTGAACATACTTAACATTACTGAACCATATACTTAAAAATAGTTAAGATGGGGAATGTTATCTCATGCGATTTTTATCACAATTTAAAAAAATTTTTTGAAGCTGACGTATAAACTAAACTGTTATTTCAATAGGTTTCCTGGGTACTATTTTGCCACAGAGACTCCTAACCTGAAAGTCAGAGTTGTGGCTCAGAACAAGTCTCCCTGAAATATGCCACTTTAGCATGAAGATTACTTGGAACTAAAAAAAATCAAAACCCAAAGATTCAGGGAAAACTCTTTAGCTCCCACTCAGCTGCCTAAATTTATGCTGCAAAGAACAGAGCTCTTCTTTTACCAGGAAGAGAGCTCTTGCTAGAGATTCCTTTTGTCCTAAGAAATTTATCTGTATAACAGGCCAAACTTTTGTTTTCCAAACATCTCTGCCTACATCTGAATGGCTTTCCTTCCTTTTGTAGCCTTAGCCCAGGATGTTATATAAGCCTCAGTTACCTGGCTGCCCTTTGGGTATCATACTTTTATGGGGTACCCTGTATGTATGTAATTAAACTTGTTTTTCTCCTGTTGATCTGTCTATGTCAATTTAATTAATAGACCAGCCAAAGAACCCAGAAGGGAAGAAGGGAAAATTTTCCACCCCTACAGCAGAGACAAAAATTAATTCTGCTTAATTCACTACAGGAATACCAGTAGTCAAAAGGGAGTTGAGCTGAACATGATCTGATGTAACAAGCAGTGGTTCTCTGAGTAGTCAGTCCTGGACCAGCAGCATCCACACCGCCCAGGAACCTGTTGGAAATACAGATTCTCAGGTCCCACCCCAAGCCTAGTGAATCGGAAGCTCTGGGAGTAGGACCACCCATCAGTTTGGGTTTACTAAGGTCAGCATGCCCACCTGGTGATTCTGACGCATGCCAAAGTGTGAGAACCACTGAGCCAAAGTCATCCTGCATAGCATAGCAGTGGGCTGCAACCCGGGGTTTGCGAAAAAACTAGGGTGGTTGCTAATTAAGGGGTTGAGCTCTGGAGTCAGTGTTTGAACCCCAAGCCCTCTACTTACCAGCTGGGGGCGCTGAGCAAGTCAGCGGGTGTCTCAAAGCCTCAGTTTCCTCATCTGTAAAGTGGATCTCCCCCACACGGCAGCTGGGAGAATTGCACAGGATAAGGAAAAGCTCTGGCACGGGGCTGGCCCATGGCAAGCCTAGGATCACATGTTGGTCCAGCTCTGGGGCTGGATGCCAAACCAGCTACCAGGGAAATCTTGGAGCAGGGCCCCTCGGCAGTCAAGTAAAGCCCTGGGACTTCTTCTCAAAAGAACGATTTAGATTTAGTTTACATAGGAAACCAATTATTTTAAAATACACATTAGCAATTTTAAAATAATAAATGTATGATATAGTTTTTTTAAAAAAAGGGTAGGCAGTTCTGTGACATGAAGCAATACTACAACTAAAGTTGGTTTTTTCATCTCTATCAGTAACATATGACTGAAAACTCGGTTGCCTTCTAGGAACGCAGACCCAGTGTCTCTAATTCGGAAAATGTGCAGCAGTAACTGAATCATTTTCTCTCCTCTCTTCTATCCCATCCTTTTTGTCTAAAACCAGGGTCCAAGCACCCTAGATGACCTCTTTCAAGAACTGGACAGGAATGGAGATGGAGAAGTTAGTTTCGAAGAATTCCAGGTGTTAGTAAAAAAGATATCCCAGTGAAGGAAAAAACAAAACAGATCATTCTAAGAACCGAAAGAAGAGTGCCTGGGATGTGGCCCTATTCTGTATGAAACCACCATTGTCTCCACTTAATTCTTTGCAATTGTAATGATCAAGCAGTGAGGTCTAATTACTGAATAAAGAAATCCTTAGACATGTCTCACCTTGTCAAGTACTGACCCCTGTAGCTTACTAGATTTGAAAGTAACCTTAATTTGATGCACCTAATTTATGGATTTATAAAGAAAAAAAAAAGGCCCAGAATAGTTCCACGATCTTGACCAAGACCACAAAGATGGTGGCGGAGAGTTGGAAAGAATTCTGACGAGTCAAACCAACTCCCTCCCTCCACTCGTCCACCAGAATAACCCCCTCCCTGCTGTCCCTCCGCAGCCACGCAGGGCTCACATCATTCCCAACATCAACTCGTATTTCACTCTAGTCAATGGCTATGGAGAAACAGACTTCATAAAACAGACACTTGTCTTTAAAGTCATCTCCCAGCACAGGCTGTGCCTCTTGAATCAATGACCCTTTGGGGGAGCAAAAGGAATGTATGTCCAGAGAGTCAGTTCCATTCCATCACTGAGGGGATGGCCTTGGTTCTAGTATGTGATGTGGAAAATAAAAGGGACAGGAAGGCATAGGGCCCTCCAGCTCTGGCATCCTGCGATGCTGGGACGCTGGGTATCTGAGAAACAGCTAGTCCTCAGGTTCTACTAGTTGAATCCAGCTGGGGGGAGGGAAAGAGGGAGGAGCGTGGGAGAGGAGTAACTTTCTTCTGCCCCTTACCAGACAGTTAAAATGGCAAAGTCAAATCAGTCTAAGTTGGCCACGGCAGCCCAACACAGCAGTGCCCTGGAAGCCAGGTCTTTATCCTGACCACCACTCTCCCCTCCTCGGAAACACCCACAAATCATCAGCACTGCACCCATTCCCTTTGACCAGCATCTCAACCTTTCTGTTCATTATCACCCTCCTAATGAGTCTTGTTAGACATTCTTTTCCCAACTGCCCCTCCAACAAAATTTTAATTCCACATATACATTGTGTGTATACCTGTTTATGTACCACATGCGTATCTGTGCTTTAGACATGGTGTAAGATGGTTTTTTGACCCACCACCGCCCCCTCAAAAGCAATTTTAACCCCTGTGGTGTAAGCACATAGGGTAGCACGTCCCCAGAGGAAGAAAACCAGGCATGGCTGGTTTTTTTGACATAAGAGAACCCATCTTTGGCCTAAGCCATTTTGTGATCTAAGCCTGGCCGTAATGCTTGTCCTTGAACAGGTCTCAGTAATTAATTACCTTAAGGAAACAATGAAGGAACAAATGACTGTTATCAGGCAAGAGAAGTAACAAGAGCAAAGATAATATATCACTTGTAAAGACCCCCAGTTCCGTTTCAGCAGTAAAGGCTAGCCTGAAGCACTCAACCACCAGATCAACTGGAACCTAAGGGATGATAATGTTGACCTTTTCTGACCCTTGTGACTTCAATCAACTAAAGCTTGGACTGTGTGGACCACCCAAACCCCTTCGTGAATATGCATGTACCCTTAGCTTAAAACTTCCCCAGTTTTCAGGGAGACACTGCTTTGGGAAAGATCCCTGGTGTTCTCCTTACTTGCTGCAAGTAATAGATCCTTCCTCCTCCCATTCTCTGGCTTGGTTGCATCTTTTGGCTCAACACCCACGAAGAGGTGAAGCCAGTTTTGGGGTGACATTGGGAGCAATAGCGCATGCCTTTGAACAATGCTCTTCGATGTTTTTATTTTTAACTCATGCTCTAGAGCCAAAATTGCCACACGTTACTTTCTGTAGTTGACATCAGAAAGGTATGGGATTATTTCCACTTTCAAAATGCAGGAAATGACAATCTTGAATGGTTTTAAAACTACACAAGCCCTCCTGAAGATTCTGCTATGACCTTACTCTCAAGCTGAGAAACACTGCCTGAAAACTACTGCCTTTGAGTCAGTTTTTTTAACCTAACATATTTGAAGTGTGTGCTGGGTATGTCAGTCAAGTTGGCTGCTGTAATTTTCTCAGTGGCTTCAACTGTGCACTTGAAGGCACTCCAAGGTGGGCACACACCCACTCCCCACCTCGTTCACCCAGTAGGGGAGCAGAATTTGCCCCCTATGTCTCTTTGGCATATTAATTCTTTTAAGCTGGTTATTTTCTAAGAAACAGCAGACATGGGAGAAACGCTGAAAACCAAGTAGAAGTTACCCTTTTGTAAGAAACATTTACATGCATAAGGAAAATCTCCATTTGTAAGGATGTCGCCTTGACTGTACCAAGAAGTGGAGGATGACCAAATCTCTAGAAACTTAATCAATGGAGAAGGCAAAGGCTTACATCTGCATGAAAAGCTCACCCTTGTTTACCATGCTTTTCCTGGTCACCTCCCATAACTGACTCCCCACTGTCCACACCCTCTTTTGTCTTTAGCCAAAGATGGTATTCAAGGTGAAAGCCTTCTCTCCCATATATTCAACTTTTGTGTGATTTTCTCCTGTTAATCTGTCTCATGTCCATTTAATCCTTAGACCAGCCAGAAGAACCTAGAAGGGTAGAGGAAAATGTCTTCCTCCCCAGCAACCCATAGAGCGGGCAGGGGGCTGTCCATAGGCTGAGGAGTTGCATCTCAGATAGGCAAGTCCTGGTGATGTAAGAATCTAGAACAAGGCCAGCCAGGGTGACCCAAAGTGGGCCAGGCATAAATGAGTTAGGCAGTAGATAGTGACTTGAGGGCAAGGTTGGGGGAGGTCATATATTTAAATTTGCTTGAACATGAGCTAAAAAAAAAAATCTCTGAAAGGACACAGAAGAAACTGAGGCAGGAGATAGGTGGGCTCCAGGCTAGGCATTTACAACTGGCCTCCTGTTCACACTTCCTGGGGTAAGAAGAAGATGAGCTCCAGGCCAGACAATCATTACCAGCCCCCGGTTTACATTTCCTGGGGCAAGAGACAAACGGGCTCCAGGACTACATATTTATGACCGGACTCCTGTCTATATTTTGAGATCTGCACCTCGATATAAGAAACAGGAACAGGGTAGATAACCGGACACTGGACACTTTTATGGCAGAGACAGAGAGGGGCTAAACCCTGTTAAAAGCTTGAGAGGTCATACATTTCCCATCCTTGGGGCAAGGGAGACACTACGCATGCACAAAAGCCTTCACAGGGTCAAAAAGGCAGGAGATGCCAGACCATAGTAAGTCCTGCTACCTCCCTCCCAGAGGCCTTTGCGATGAAAGCCATCTTGACTGAGGGGTGCGCGTACACCCAGGGGAAGGTCCAGAGGCAAATTAGCCATGGGGTCAAAACAATACGATTGGCCAAAAAGAAGACAAAGACCCGGAAGACTGCCCCCTCATAAAGGGTTTAAACTTCCCAAAGGCCCGACTCTCGTGACTCTCACTGAGTTCGCCTGTGCTTCTTTCCGCATGTACTCTGCTTTTCCAGTAAACTTTTCACTTTTCTCTTTACCTTCTGCCTCCTCACCTGAATTCTTTCTTGACAAGGCAGGCAAGAACTAGGGACCCAGGCCCTAGCTGCTGGCCCCTGTGGTCCAGTGGTTAGGACTCCCGGTCCCGGAACTAAGATCTTGCTTCCAGCTACTGCTCGCTGCCGCTTACTGACGCCTGTGATCAAAATCAAAACTAGTATCAGTGGTCACATGTTAGTATGAAACCGAGTCCCCCTAAAACTGAATTCCCCTGCCGAGTTTATGATTAACCTCTCTATTAAAACCCTTTTCCCCTTTCTCATCCCCTCTGACCTCAATCCTCTGCTAACTGAACAATGATCAACCAGAGTCAGAGGCCTAAAAGTGCTCTTGTCCATAACATCCTTAACATACTCAGGCTGTTTCTCCAGGGCAGGATGAGCTAACAGACTGCCCCCCTCCCCAGGTCATGGACAACCTGGCCAAAGACTCATAAACCTTAGGCATCCTGACTCTTGAAACTGCGATTAACAAATGTCACAAGACAACGATTAGCCCCACCTTCTTTGTCCTTCCCCTTTAAAAACCCCGTAACTCGAAGACCAAATTGGAGGGGATCTGAGGCTCACCTCCACTCCCTTGCTTGGCACCCTGCAATAAACCCTTACTTTGCTGCAAATACCCGCTGTCAGAGTTTGGCTTTCTGAGCAGCGAGCACTCAACCCCTTGCTCGGTTTCAAGGAAAGGACTGGGCAGATGAGGGACAGAGGTGTGAAAGCCACTTCTCACTTCATATTTTATTGTACATTTTTGGTTTTTCAACCCTGTAAATGTGTCTCCCATCAAAAAGCATAAAAGAAAATTTTAAATAAAAAGAAAATATTTGTAAAATACCATATTGTTGCTTTCCATAATGAGCCTCTTTTCATCCTCTTTCTTATTTGGAATAGTCAGAACATACAACCGTCTAAATTTTGGGAAGTGCATATTGGAACCTATTTCAAACACTCAGAAATTTAACCAGAAAAAAAGAAAAATGAGTTCTAACCCTTCCATCAAGAAACAAAGGAGATTTTTATACACCATCAGGGAATATTTAAACACAATCTGTATCATTCTAATTCATACAAGAGCATTCTCATAGCATCAAAAGCCTTAAACATTTCTAATGACTAGTTATATTCCACTGTAGGGATACCGCTTAATGGTCTCAACTATTTCCCCACCGTGGGGCATTTAAATTACTATCATTTCTGATTCTTCTAACTAATGTTATAGTGAATACCTGTTCACTTCTTTGTCAACATATCAGATTCCTTAGGAGAATTTCGGAGAAGTAAATGTCTGAGTCAGAGGGTATGAATATTTTTATGCTTTGTGAAAGAGACCACCTAGTTGACTTCCAAAAGGTTGTATTGATTCATATTGCTACAAACAGGCAGGAGAGCATCAACTTCACTCCCCAGACAGCATTCATCAGTCTCATTTTAACTACTTCATTCATCGCAACAGTACATATCTTTTATTATTTCTGGTTTTTATGGGAATCCCCCACTACAGATGGTACCCAAATTACAATGCTTCAACTTTCCATTTCTCAGCTTTAAGATGGTACAAAAGCAATGTGCATTCGGTAGAAACTGTACTTCAATTTTTGAATTTTGATCTTCTCCTGAGCTTGAGATATGCAACATGATCCTCTCGTGATGCTGGGCGGTGGCAGCCACAGCTCCCCGTCAGCCGTGCAATCACGAGGGGGAACAACTGATACACGTACAACCATTCTGCACCCAGACAACCATTCTGTTTTTCACTTTCAGTACAGTATTCAATAAATTACGAAACAGAGCAGGACCCTGCGAGGCCCTCCTGGGTATAAGCCCCTCCTTGTCTCCTGTTGCTTGTTTGTAGAAAAAGCTTTTGTCGCCTAGGCCTTCCCCGGGTTCCAAAGAGCAGACCCAGTTAATGATTAGAGAAGTGGAAAATGTAGAAACAAAGGAAAGCAATCGAACAAGAAAAGTACTACTAGCTTAAACAACAGAGTCACAGGACTCCTAGTTCCTCCTGAAGGGATATAGACAACGATCTGACACATATCTTTGAGTTGTTCTGCAGAAACTAAGCGGAAGACGTTGACTTCACAGGGTCTGCACACAGACCCCAGACTGGTTGGAACCAGAAGACTGATGATTGAGATTCCTGAAACACCACCCTGTTACCTCACCACCAACCAATCAGAAAGGATGTCCATGAGCTGATCAGGCACCCTACGACCCTCTCCCATAATGTTGCCTTTAAAAACCGTTGCCTAAAAGCCATTGGGGAGTTTGGGTCTTTTGAGCACTAGCTGCACATTCTCCTTATTTGGCACCCTGCAATAAACGCTGTCCCGTCCTTCACCACAACCCGGTGTCAGCAGACTGGCTTTGCTGTGCGTCGGGCAGGTGGACCCAAGTTTGGTTCAGTAACAATTTCATGAGATTTGTAACACTTTATTATGAAATAGGCTTTGTGTGAGATGGTTCTTCCCAACTGTGGGCTAATGTAAGTGTTCTGAGCACACTGAAGGTAGGCTAGGCTAAAATATGATGTTCAGTAGGCTAGGTGTATTACAATGCATTGACTTCCAATATTCAGGACACAACCCCATCATAAGTCAGGGATGATCTTTATTCTCCCACTGAGTTTATGGTTGGGTACTGTTTTGTAAAAGATATTCTTTCTCTTGTTTGAAGCACCCTGTCAAGTTTGTTATGAGATTGTGAGCACCAGGGTGTAGATACTGTACACTGCCTATTGAGTGTCTATGGTGATACGGGGGTTCACTCTTTTGTTTGAACAGTATGATGTGTTAATCAATTTAATTCCCGGGATAAACACACTATCCATTCATGACTGATTATCCCTTAACACTATTAAATTAGACATTCTAAAATTTTATTTAAGGTTTTTACATCTTTATTAATAACCAACATTAGTCTATAGCTTGGAGTTTTATTTTTTGTTGTATGTGCTTTCTTGAGTTCTAATGTTTAGGTCATGCTAGCTTCCCATTTTCGCCTATGGTTTCGATCTCAATCAGCCTCTCACAAAGTAAATATACACTATCTCTTTTAATTCCAACAGACGTAAAGCACCTACTACAGGCAAGGTATTATACAAGATGCCATAAGAGATACAAATTGTCAGACCCCTGAGATCCTAAGTCAGTGATTCTGAGATCAGGCGAGGGAAAGGCTTAATCTAAGAAGTAGTATTTCAACTGGGATTTGTAGGAGCAACGCTGAAGACAATGTGCAGAAAAGGGGCAGCACTGGGCATTGAAAAAGAGAGGAAACACAACAAATAAACATCATGTGGTTAAGAAGGAAGACATTTTCCTCTACCCTTATAAGGTCTTCTGGATGGTCTAAGAGTTAAATTGACATGAGACAGATTAACAAGAGAAAATCAAAGTTTAATAACATGTATACATGGGAGAGACCCAGGAAAACTGAGTAACTCACCAAAATGGCCAAAACCCTAACCTTAAATACCAACTTCAGCCACAGACAAGAGGATGTTGAAGGTGGGTAGAGTCAGTTATGGGAGGTGACTAGGAAAAGCACAGTCAACAAGGGCAAGACTGTGATGCAGATTTGTGCACTGCCTGAAGTCTCTTCTCCCCTCTCATCCCTCCGTCTCCCACGGCAGCTGAATCCTCCTAAAGCAGCCATTTCTACTGAAAAGTCTTCACTAACGAGTACAGTATTTATCAATTACATAATATGTCAAGGTTGGCAGGTATTATCTTACTCATTCCCTGATTCTTCAGGATTAATTTTGACACTGACACTCAAGGACCTCCACAAATTCACACCAATCTCCTTCATTTCCTTCCACTTCTGTACAGGAGAGATGTGCTTTGGCCACGCTATTTTATGACAAAATCTTGGACATTCCAGCCTAGCATAAGCTTCCCCTGCTTTCAATGAACTCTCCAAGAGTGTCACAATCTTCCCTTCTTACTGTAATCCACAGTATTTCCCCCCTCTCACCACCCCGGACCCTGAATTCTTAAGTATCCAAGGTCTACCTGTGCTGTGCAATACCTGGGCCACTATACTAGGTGGCTATTGACATTAAAATCAATTAAAATTAAATAAAATTTAGGGACTTCCCTGGTGGCAGAGTGGTTAAGAATTCACCTGCCAATGCAGGGGACACAGGTTCGAGCCCTGGGCCAGGAAGATCACACATGCCACAGAGTCACTAAGCCTGTGCACCACAACTACTGAGCCTGCGCTCTAGACACCACGAGCCACAACTAACGAGCCCGCGTGCCACAAGTGCTGAAGCCCGCGTGCCTAGAGCCGGAGCTCTGCAACAAGAGAAGCCACCACAACGAGAAGCCAGCGCACCACAACAAACAGTAGCCCCTGCTCGCCTCAACTAGAGAAAGCCCGTGCACAGCAGCGAGGACCCAACACAGCCCAAAATAAACTAATTAAATAAATTTTTTTAAAAATTAAATTAAATTTAAAATTCAGTTCCTTCACAGAAGAGAAGACACAGAGACATAGGAAGAGGAGGAAGCAATGTGACCAGGGTGATAGAGATAAGAGTGAAGTAGGCCCTGAACCAAGATGGCGGAGCAGAAGGACACGCTCTCACTCCCTCATGTGAGAACACCAGAATCACAACTAACTGCTGAACAATCATCGACAGGAAGACACTGGAACTCACCAAAAAAGACCGCACATCCAAAGACAAAGGAGAAGCCATAGTGAGACGGTAGGAGGAGCACAATCACAATAACATCAAATCCCATAACTTCTGGGTGGGTGACTCACAGACTGGAGAACACTTACACCACAGAAGGCCACCCACTGGAGTGAAGGTTCTGACCCCACGTCAGGCTTCCTAACCTGGGGTTCCGGCAATGGGAGGAGGAATTCCTACAGAATCAGACTTTGAAGGCTAGCGGGATTCTGACAGGACTGGGGGAAACAGAGACTCCACTCTTGGAGGGCACACACAAAGTGGTGTGCACATCAGGACCCAGGGGAAGGAGCAGTGACTGCATAGGAGACTGAACCAGACCTACCTGCTAGTGTTGGAGGGTCTCCTGCAGAGGCAGGGGGTGGCTGTGTCTCACTGTGAGGACAAGGACACTGGCAGCAGAAGTTCTGGGAAGTACTTCTTGGTGTGAGCCCTCCCAGACTCCGCCATTAGCCCCACCAAAGAGCCTGGTAGGCTCCAGTGTTGGGTCGCCTCAGGCCAAACAACCAACAGGGAGGGAACCCAGCCCCACCCATCAGCAATCAAGCAGATTAAAGTTTTACTGAGCTCTGCCCACCAGAGCAACACCCAGCTCTACCCACCACCAGTCCCTCCCATCAGGGAACCTGCACAAGCCTCTTAGATAGCCTCACCCACTAGAGGGCAGACAGCAGAAGCAAGGAGAACTACAATCCTGCAGCCTGTGAAACAAAAACCACATTCACAGAAAGACAGAAAAGGTGACAAGACAGAGGGCTATATACCAGATGAAGGAACAAGATAAAACCCCAGAAAAACAACTAAATGAAGTACAGACAGGCAACCTTCCAGAAAAAGAATTCAGAATAATGATAGTGAAGATGATCCAGGACCTTGGAAAAGGAATGGAGACAAAGATCGAGAAGATGCAAGAAATGTTTAACAAAGACCTAGAAGAATTAAAGAACAAACAAACAGAGATGAACAATACAATAACTGAAATGAAAACTACACTGGAAGGAATCAATAGCAGAATAACTGAGGCAGAAGAATGGATAAGTGACCTGGAAGACAGAATGGTGGAATTCACTGCTGCAGAACAGAATAAAGAAAAAAGAATGAAAAGAAATGAAGACAGCCTAAGAGACATCTGGGACAACATTAAACGCAACAACATTCACATTACCGGGGTCCCAGAAGGAGGAGAGAGAGAGAAAGGACCCGAGAAAATGTTTGAAGACATTATAGTCAAAAACTTCCCTAGCATGGGAAAGGAAACAGCCACTCAAATCCAGGAAGCACAGAGAGTCCCACACAGGATAAACCCAAGGAGAAACATGCCGAGACACATAATAATCAAATTGGCAAAAATTAAAGACAAAAATTATTGAAAGCAGCAAAGGAAAAACGACAAATAACATACAAGGGAACTCCCATAAGTTTCACAGCTGATTTCTCAGCAGAAACTCTACAAGCCAGAAGGGATTGAAATGATATACTTAAAGTGATGAAAGGAAAGAACCTACAACTAAGATTACTCTACCCGGCAATGATCTCATTCAGATTCCATGGAGAAATCAAAAGCTTTAGAGACAAGCAAAAGCTAAGAGAATTCAGCACCACCAAACCAGCTCTACAACAAATGCTAAATGAACTTCTCTAAGTGGGAAACACAAGAGAAGAAAAGGAACTCCAAAAACAAACCCAAAACAATTAAGAAAATGTTAAAAGGAACATGCACATCGATAATTACCTTAAACACAAATGGATTAAAGGCTCCAACCAAAAGTCACAGGCTTGCTGAATGGATACAAAAACAAGACCCATCTATATGCTGTCTACAAGAGACCCACTTCAGACCTAGGGACACATACAGACTGAAAGCGAGGGGATGGAAAAAGATATTCCATGCAAATGGAAATCAAAAGAAAGCTGGAGGGCTTCCCTGGTGGCACAGCGGTTGGGAGTCTGCCTGCCGATGCAGGGGACGTGGGTTTGTGCCCCGGTGCAAGAAGATCCCACATGCCGCGGAGCAGCTGGGCCCGTGAGCCATGGCCGTTGAGCCTGCACGTCAGGAGCCTGTGCTCCGCAACAGGAGAGGCCACCACAATGAGAGGCCTGCGTACCGCAAAAAAAAAAAAAGAAAGCTGGAGTAGCAATACTCATATCAGATAAAATAGACTTTAGGATCTTCCCTGGTGGCGCAGTGGTTGAGAGTCCGCCTGCCGATGCAGGGGACACGGGTTCGTGCCCTGGTCCGGGAAGATCCCACATGCCGCAGAGCGGCTGGGCCCGTGGGCCATGGCCGCTGAGCCTGCATGTCCGGAGCCTGTGCTCCGCAACGGGAGGGGCCGTGGCAGTGAGAGGCCCGTGTACCACAAAAAAAAAAAAAAAAAAAGGACTTTAAAATAAAGAATGTTACAAGAGACAAGGAAGGACACTACATAGTGATCAAGGGCTCAATCCAAGAAGAAGATATGACAATTATAAATATATATGCACCCAACATAGGAGCACCTCAATACATAAGGTAACTGCTAACAGCTATAAAAGAGGAAATCAACAGTAACACAATAATAGTGGGGGACTTTAACACCTCACTTACACCAATGGACAGATCATCCTAAATGAAAATAAAGAAGGAAACAGAAGCTTTAAATGACACAATAGACCAGATAGGTTTAACTGATATTTATAGGACATTCCATCCAAAAACACCAGATTACACTTTCTTCTCAAGTGTGCACGGAACATTCTCCAGGATAGATCACATCCTGGGTCACAAATCAAGCCTCAGGAAATTTAAGAAAACTGAAATCATATCAAGCATCTTTTCTGACCACAACGCTATGAGATTAGAAATGAATTACAGGGAAAAAAATGTAAAAAACACAAACACATGGAGACTAAACAATACATTACTAATTAACCAAGATATCACTGAAGAAATCAAAGAGGAAATCAAAATATACCTAGGGACAAATGACAATGAAAACACAGTGATCCAAAACCTATGGGATGCAGCAAAAGCAGTTCTAAGAGGGAATTTTATAGCTATACAAGCCTACCTCAAGAAACAAGAAAAATCTCAAATAAACAATCTAATCTTACACCTAAGGGAACCGGAGAAAGAAAACAAACAAAACCCAAAGTTAGCAGAAGGACAGAAATCATAGAGATCAGAGCAGAAATAAATGAAATAGAAACAAAGAAAACAATAGCAAAGATCAATAAAACTAAAAGCTGGTTGTTTGAGAAGATAAACAACAGTGAGAAACCATTAGCCAGACTCATCAAGAAAAAGAGAGAGGACTCAAGTCAATAGAATTAAAAATGAAAACAGAGGGCTTCCCTGGTGGCACAGTGGTTGAGAGTCCGCCTGCCGATGCAGGGGACACGGGTTTGTGCCCCGGTCCGGGAAGATCCCACATGCGGCAGAGCGGCTGGGCCCGTGAGCCATGGCCACTGGGCCTGCGCGCCCAGAGCCTGTGCTCCGCAACAGGAGAGACCACAACAGTGAGAGGCCCACATACCGTAAAAAAAAAAAGAAAAACAAAAAAGAAAAAAGAGAAGTTACAACAGACACTGCAGAAATACAAAGCATCCTAAGAGACTACTACAAGCAACTCTATGCCAATAAAATGGACAGCCTGGAAGAAATGGACATATTTTTAGAAAGCTATAACCTTCCAAGACTGAACCAGGAAGAAATAGAAAATACGAACAGACCAATCACAAGTAATGAAGTTGAAGCTGTGATTAAAAATCTTCTAACAAACAAAAGTCCAGGACCAGATGGCTTCACAGGTGAATTCTATCAAACATTCAGAGAAGAGCTTACACCCATCCTTCTCAAACTCTTCCAAAAAATTGCAGAGGAAGGAACACTCCCAAACTCATTCTATGAGGCCACCATCACCCTGATACCAAAACCAGACAGATATACTACAAAAAAAGAAAATTACAGACCACTATCACTGATGAATATAGATGCAAAAATCCTCAACAAAATACTAGCAAACAGAATCCAACAACACATTAAAAGGATCATACACCATGATCAAATGGGGTTTATCCCAGGGATGCAAGGATTTTTCAACAGACTCAAATCAATCAATGTGATACACCATATTAGCAAATTGAAGAATAAAAAGCATATGATCATCTCAATAGATGCAGAAAAAGCTTGTGACAAAATTCAACACCGATTTATGATAAAAATGCTCCAGAAAGTGGGCATAGAGGGAACCTACCTCAACATAATAAAGGCCATATACGACAAACCCACAGCAAACATCATTCTCAATGGTGAAAAATTGGAAGCATTTCCTCTAAGATCAGGAACAAGACAAGGATGTCCACTCTCACCACTATTATTCAACATAGTTTTGGAAGTTTTAGCCAGAGCAATCAGAAAAGAAAAAGAAATAAAAGGAATACAAATTGGAAAAGAAGAAATAAAACTGTCACTGTTTGCAGATGACATGATACTATACATAGAGAATCCTAAAGATGCCAGCAGAAAACTACTAGAGCTAATCAATGAATCTGGTAAAGTTGAAGGACACAAAATTAATGCACAGAAATCTCTTGAATTCCTATACACTAATGATGAAAAATCTGAAAGAGAAATTAAGGAAACACTCCCATTTACCATTGCAACAAAAAGAATAAAATACCTAGGAATAAACCTACCTAGGGAGACAAAAGACCTGTATGCAGAAAACTATAACACACTGATGAAAGAAATTAAAGATGATACCAACAGATGGAGAGATATACCATGTTCTTGGATTGGAAGAATCAATATTGTGAAAATGACTATACTACCCAAAGCAATCTACAGATTCAATGCAATCTCTATCAAATTACCAATGGCATTTTTTACAGAACTAGAACAAAAAAATCTTAAAATTTGTCTGGAAACACAAAAGACCCCGAATAGCCAAAGCAGTCTTGAGGGAAAAAGGCAGAGCTGGAGGAATCAGACTCCCTGACTTCAGACTATACTACAAAGCTACAGTAATCAAGACAATATGGTACTGGCACAAAAACAGAAACATAGATCAATGGAACAAGATAGGAAGCCCAGGGATAAACCCACGCACCTATGGTCAACTAATCTATGACAAAGGAGGCAAGGATATACAATGGAGAAAAGACAGTCTCTTCAATAAGTGGTGCTGGGAAAAGTGGACAGCTACATGTAAAAGAATGAAATTAGAGGGCTTCCCTGGTGGCGCAGTGGTTGAGAGTCAGCCTGCCGATGCAGGGGACACGGGTTCATGCCCTGGTCTGGGAAGATCCCACATGTCACGGAGCGGCTGGGCCCCTGAGCCATGGCCGCTGGGCCTGCGCATCCGGAGCCTGTGCTCTGTAACGGGAGAGGCCACAACAGTGAGAGGCCCGCATACCACAAAAAAAAAAAAAGAAGAATGAAATTAGAACACTCCCTATTACCATACACAAAAATAAACTCAAAATGGATTAGAAACCTAAATGTAAGACTGGACACTATAAAACTCTTAGAGGAAAACATAGGAAGAACACTCTTTGACATAAATCCCAGAAAAATCTTTTTTGATCCACCTCCTAGAGTAATGGAAATAAAAACAAAAATAAACTAATGTGACCTAATGAAACTTCAAAGCTTTTGCACAGCAAAGGAAACCATAAACAAGACAAAAAGACAACCCTCAGAATGGGAGAAAATATTTGCAAATGAATCAATGGACAAAGGATTAATCTCCAAAATATATAAACAGCTCATGCAGCTCAATATTAAAAAAACAAACAACCCAATCCAAAAATGGGCAGAAGACCTAAATAGACATTTCTCCAATGAAGACATACAGATGGCCAAGAAGCACATGAAAAGCTGCTCAACATCAGTAATCATTAGAGAAACGCAAATCAAAACTACAATGAGGTATCACCTCACACCAGTTAGAATGGGCATCATCAGAAAATCTACAAACAACAAATGCTGGAGAGGCTGTGGAGAAAAGGGAACCCTCTTGCACTGTTGGTGGGAATGTAGACTGATACAGTCACTATGGAGAACAGTATGGAGGTTCCTTAAAAAAACAAAAAATAGAATTACCATATGATCCAGCAATCCCACTACTGGGCATATACCCAGAGAAAACCATAATTCAAAAAGACACATGCACCCCAATGTTCACTGCAGCACTATTTACAGTAGCCAGGTCATGGAAGCAACATAAATGCCCATCGACAGACGAATGGATAAGGAAGATGTGGTACATATATACAATGGAATATTACTCAGCCATTAAAAAGGAACGAAATTGGGTCATTTGTTGAGACGTGGATGCACCTAGCGACTGTCATACAGAGTGAAGTCAGAAAGAGAAAAACAAATATCGCATATTAACGCATGTATGTGGAACCTAGAAAAATGGTACAGATGAACCGGTTTGCAGGGCACAAATTGAGAGACAGATGTAGAGAACAAACTTATGGACACCAAGGGGGGAAAGCGGCAGGGGGTGGGGATGGTGGTGTGATGAATTGGGCGATTGGGATTGACATGTATACACTGATGTGTATAAAATTGATGACTGATAAGAACCTGCTGTATAAAAAAATAAATAAAATAAAATTCAAAAAACGAAGAGTGAAGTAGCCAAGGAAGCTAAGGGTTTCTGGGAGCAACCAGAAGCTGGGAGAGACAGGGAGTGATCCAAAAATAAATAAATAAATAACATAAAAATAAAAAAATAAAATTCAGTTCCTTGGCCACCCTAGCTAAATTTCAAGTGGTCCACAGCCCCATGTGGCTCGTGGCTGCCATAAAGGATGGCACAAATCCAGAACATTCTCTCATGGCAGAAGTCCTGGTTGTCAGAGCTGGTAGCATTACTGAGGGCGTACTCACATACTGCCACACATTTGGTTGTATGTCTCAGGCGTCTGTGTCTTGTGTCTCCAACTAAACTGCATGCAAGCTGGGTTGTGGCAGCTGCTCATCTGTTATACGCTACAGTTAGGACTGCACTTAAGTGGACGAGTGCCAAATGCACAGTGAGTTTTTTCTTAATAATCTCTTTCCACTAGAATCCAGCTATTTCTACTGCAAAAAAAAAAAAAAAAAGAAAATCTTTGAAGTTGTTGAAATACCTATTCCTAAGGCATTTCTCATTGAGCTAAATGTATAAAAGCTTTCAAATACATTAGCTTTGAAGTACTCATTTAGTCATTCAGTTATTGTTAAAATTATGGGCTACCCTTATTGATTCACTAATGGGGGCTTACTCCCTGCTGTGCTGACTCCTTTTAAAAAGTAGACTCCAGTAACAGCCTGATATCAGCTCTGAACCTATGGTCCCCACAGAGACAGGATTAAGTGACTATTAGCCTCCCAGACTGGTCCATAGAAAGCTATTTTACACACAGTACAGCTGTCTTCCTCACCACTGCTTTTATGAGAAAAAAGTCCTTTAGCCCAAACTAAGCTCCAAATGACTTCTTTAAGATCATTTTGTTAGTTGGGAGATGCTTACTACAATGTTCTAAATTAAAGCAGTCTTCAAATTTATAAAAGTTGCCTGGAAGGTTACTGTAAGTGGCTGTCTGGGTTTTTTAACCCTCTTAATTTGCTTTCCATATGAAATTGTTGAAAAATAAATGAAAGTAGAAAATATTTAATTTAACAGGGCTTCAACTAAAGGTAGGAAAATGTTATGCATTAATTATACTTAGTATATAACACAAATTACCCTTCACCTGAATGCATTTTTAATTATATGTGACTATCACAAATTCACTGTATCAGATGTAAAATTAATTTTGACTTTGAAAATTCTTGGATCAAAAAGGGGTAGGGGCTTCCCTGGTGGCGCGGTGGTTGAGAGTCCGCCTGCCGATGCAGGGGACACGGGTTCGTGCCCCAGTCCGGGAAGATCCCACATACCGCGGAGCGGCTGGGCCCGTGAGCCACGGCCACTGAGCCTGCGCGTCCGGAGCCTGTGCTCCGCAACAGGAGAGGCCACAGCAGTGAGAGGCCCATGTACCGCAAAAAAAAAAAGGGGGGGGGGTGTAAAAGAAGTCACATCTATGATAAATAACCAAAACTGAAATATCAAATGCCACAATCTCAAATCTCCGTTTGCATCTGCTTAAAATGCTTCACATTTCTCACTCTTCCTTACCAATAGCACCATCCAAGTGTACATATGTGAAAGGAAAAATCCAAATGGACTCAGTATTGCTAAGAGAACTCTCTAAAATGGAGCCAGGAGGCCACTAAGGAAGTATGACTTAGGCACGTGTCAGCCTGGATGGAATCTGACCTTTTGACCCAATGAAGTCATCAGAACTGATATCAAGCAGGACCCTGTGAGGCTCCTGAGCACAAAAGCCCTTCCATGTCCCCCATTTCTTGATTACAGGCAATAGGCTTCATTCAGGCCCCCTGACCTTCCCTGAGTTCCAAGAGGTCGGTGTTAATTAGGGAAGGGAGGGGATGCGGAGACAAGGGAGGAACAGTCAACAGAAACAACAGCCCTGACTCTCTCTTCCTCAGAACACTCTTTTAGGGTTACCCAAATCTGCGTTTCCCAGATTTTTTTTGGCCATGCAGCGGGGCTTGTGGGATCTTAGTTCCCCGAGCAGGGATCAAACCCAGGCTCCCCCGCCCGGCAGTGGAAGCAGAGTTCCAACCACTGGCAGGGAATTCCCCCAAATTGCAATTCTTAAGATTCCAAATAAACTCTTTTCCTATTTGCAGCCTCCTGTATTATTTTTTTAGTTGACACCAGTCTGTGTAGATGTGTTTGAATGTGGAACATGGATTCTGTTTTCAGATTCTGTTTCCATATCTAACGTAAATTCATATTTTTAAGTTACTATTTTCAGTAAACAGAAAAGAAATGCTAAAAATTATGCATATCCACATACCTAAACATCAGATTGAGATCATTCTTCCTATATATATCTCAAAAGCCAAAAACATTCTAAATATAAACTCTACAATGCCATGAGCTATCCTGCACATGAACTGGAGAGATCTGAAGCCAAATTCAAAGTCAAGTGCCATGTGATTGATACAGAGTCAGAATACAAGTCAGCTACAGCGGTGTTCCTGGTACACATCATCTAGAAGGTGGGTGAAGCTGCTTTAAAGCAGGCCAGAAAGTCAGACTTGCTGTAGAACCTAAATATTCTGCAAAGTTCCAGAGCCTTCTATTGCACCTTGTGGATCAAGCAGAGAAATGGCACAATAAAATAAATTTTACTCACTCTCTGCTGGTACTTCCAGACTCAGAAAGACTCTACCTTCACTCTTAGGAAAAAAACTATTTCTCCTTTTACGTGCATAAGAGACGCCCCCTCTTAGATATTTGTGCTGTATACCAGTATCTCTACTGATTTAATAAGCAACCATAAGACTAACCATGCATGCCAAAGGAGGGTCACGATGGCCCACGAAGGGGAGCAGAATTTGCCCCCCACACACAAAATATACCTCTTTGGCATAAAGATTATCCTGGGCTGATTATTTTTAAGAAACAGGAGATGGAGGAGAAGCTCTAAAACAGAACAGAAGTTACCCTTTTGTTAGAGACATTTGCATTTATAAGGGAAACCTCCATTTGTAAGGGTGTCTCCCTTTCTGTACCAGGAAGAGAAGGGTGACTCTAAATCTCTAGCAACTCTTCTCAATGGAGAAGGCAGGGACTTAAATCCGCATAACAAACTCACCCTTGTTTACGGTGCTTTGCCTTGAAAACCTCCCATAAATATCTCCACCCCCAACATCCTCTTTTCTTCTCTGTAGCTGGAGACGGTACTTAAGATGGTGGCTTGGGCCATTTCTGGGAGTTACTCAGAAACTCTGTATACTCCTGGGTATACAGGGGGTATCCATGTTATTGAGCTTCTGTTTGTTTTTCCCTTGTTATTCCTTTATTACAGGGGGCCTCAGCCAAGAATCTAGAAGAGTAGAGGGAAATTATTTTTCTCCCCAACACCCATGAAACAGATTTTAGCTGCAAATATACCCTTCAGGAGGCTCCCGGTTTCCAAAGCTATTTACTTTTTTAGCGAGAAGGGCCAGAATGGCCATTACCCACTGTAAGTCATGGTTATTTGCTCAAGTTTAAGGGATTCCCCAGGCTTCCTGGTGTCTGCTCCCTGGTGATTCTATCACCTTAGTCTTCTCCTTCAATAAGACTTCTCCCCATCCTCATAAATGGTGGCTCTTAAGGCTATTTTTCTCCAACAAACTGAATGCAGGACATAAAGATGTTCAGTAGCAATTAGGTTTTATTGTTCTCATCTCACTTATGAGTATAGAAACTATCAAAATGTAAAACGCACAATTCCTCTGACTTCGCAATTCCCCTTCTAGGAATTCATCCCATAGAAGTGTGTATGTGTCGCTACGAGAACATATGTACACATACTAATTTGCAGCAATGATTTAAAGCAGCAAATAATGGACACAACCTAAATATTCATCAATATGAGTCTGTTTAAAAAAAGAATGATGTGTAGAGCAAGGCAAGCACGTAGAAGATCTCTGTGCACTGATGTGGAGTGATGAGTACAAAAAGCAAGGAGGGGACTTCCCTGGTGGCGCAGTGGTTAAGAATCCACCTGCTAATGCAGGGGACACGGGTTCGAGCCCCGGTCCGGGAAGATCCCCCATGCCGAGGAGCAACTAAGCCCGTGCGCCACAACTACTGAGCCTGAGCTCTAGAGCCCGCGAGCCACAACTACTGAGCCTGCACGCCTAGAGCCTGTGCTCCACAACAAAAGAAGCCACCGCAATGAGAAGCCCGCACGCCACAACGAAAAGTAGTCCCTGCTCACCGCAACTAGAGAATGCCCGCACGCAGCAACAAAGACCCAACGTAGCCAAAAAATAAATAAATAAAATAAATAAATTTATTTAAAAAAAAAAAGCAAGGGAACGATGTCTCAAGCATGGTAGCATATGTATTTTTTTAAGGGAACATATGTCCATATATGTTTGTAGGTAGGCATTTGTACACATACACACACACAATCTTTGGAAGAATAACAGAAGAAATGGATGAAGGTAGTCACCTCTGGGTAAGGGAACTGAGGTAAGGTAGGGGCACATGAGAGGCAGTTTTATACCTTTTCTGTAGGGCTTAACTTTTTTATCCTGTGTATAAATGTCTTAAAAATATGCAAACACACACACAAAGAGTAAAGTATAGTCATCAAGGAATTAGCCTTGCCAAAGCTATCTAACAGTGGCACCTACTGGTAAAATCACTTCCTATCCCAAAGTATTCTCTAAAAGAAAACCCAAGGTTCGCCTGGCACAGCCATTTCAGCCATTAGTCAGGACATATGTTTCCGTTAAAGCCTTGTAAGGAACTCTTCACTTGTATTAAGTCTTCTGAGCATAAGACTTAAAAGTGTCATCTGGCTGGGAAATTACAATTCATTATAGTTTGAATTGCAAGCTATAAAAATGAGTGAAGTGGACTTCCCTGGTGATGCAGTGGTTAAGAATCCGCCTGCCAATGCAGGGGACATGGGGTTCGAGCCCTGGTCCAGGAAGATCCCACATGCCACAGCGTAACTAAGCCCGTGCACCCTAAGTACTGAGCCTGCGCTCTAGAGCCTGTGAGCCACAACTACTGAGCCCACGGGCCACAACTACTGAAGCCCGCACGCCTAGAGCCCATGCTCTGCAACAAGAGAAGCCACTGCAATGAGAAGCCCGCGCACTGCAACCAAGAGTAGTCCCTGCTCACCGCAACGAGAGGAAGCCCGCGTGCAGCAACAAAGACCCAATGCAGCCGAAAATAAATAAATAAATTTATTAAAAAAAAAAATGAGTGAAGAATATCTCTATATCCTTCCACGGAGTGATCTCTACTCCAGCATACAGAGTTAAGTGAAAAAAGCAAGGCAGAAAGAATGGGCAGAGTATGCTGTCATTTATCTAGGAAGGGGAGGGGGTTACAAGCAGACATACAGGTTTACTTATATTTTAAAAATGGAAAGATAACCCATTTAAAAAAATGAATTAATGGTTGCCATAGGGAAGGAAGGGACTATGCTGCAGGGGAGAGAACAGAACTAGATTTCTCTGAATCAGTGCTTCTCAACGGGGGCTATTCCACCTGTGTCCCTAGCGGATGTGCGGCAATGTCTGGAGGTATTTTTAGTGTCACAACTGGGGTTTGGGAGAAGTGTACTACTGACATCTAGTGGGTAGAGGCCAAGGATGCTGCTGAACATCCTACAATGAACACGACAGTCATCTGGCTCCACATGTCAATAGTACAAATTATATATCTAATAAGGAACTTGTATATAGATTATATAAAAAACTCTTACAACTTAATAATAAAATGACAAATAACCCAAATTAAAAGTGGGCAAAGGATCTGAATAGACAGTTCTCCAAAGATGATATACAAGTGGACAATACGCATACGAGAAGATGTTCGACATCCTCAGACATCAAGGAAATGTGAAGCAAAGCCACAGTGAGCCACAACTTCACACACACTAGAATGGCTACACGGTTGACCCTTGAACAATGCAGGGCTTAGGGGCACTGACCCCCAAGTAGTCAAAAATTCGAATATAACTTTACACTTGGCCCTCTGTATCTGCAGTCCCATACCCGTGAATTCAACCTACATGGATCAGGTAGTACTGTAGTACGCATTTATTGAAAAAAAAACAACAACAACAACGTATATGTGGACCCATGCAGTTCAAATCCATGTTGTTCAAGAGTCAACTGTAATCAAAAAGACAAGTGTTGAGGACATGAAGGAATTGGAACCCTCACACACTGCTGGTGGCAATGTAAAATGCTGCAGCCACTTTGGAAAACAGTCTGGCAGTTCCTCAAAAAATTAAACATACAGTCACCATACGACCCACAATTCCACTCCTAGGTATAGACCCAAGTGAAACAAAAACATATGTCCATACAAAAACTTGTACTCAAATATTCATAGCAGCATTATTCATAGTAGCCAAAAAGTAGAAACAGCAAATGTCCATCAAAGGATGAATGGATAAGAAACAAAGTACTGCTACATGCTACAACATAGACAGACCTTGACAATGTTATGCTAAATGAAAGAAGCCAGTCACAAAAGGCCACATATTGTATGATTCCATTTACAGTTGACCAACACAGGTTTGAACTGAGCAGGTCCACTTAGACATGCCTTTCTTTCCATAGTAAATAGTACTACATGGTCCATGGTTGGTTGAAGCCGTAGATGCGGAACCACATATACAGAGGAACACACATACGGAGAGGCGACTAGGAATTAAAGGCAGATTTTTGACTGCGTGGAGGGTCAGCCCCTGACCCCTGCATTATTCAAAGGTCAACTGTATATGAAATCGCCAGAATAGGCAAATATAGAGAGACAGAAAACAGATTAATGGTTGCCTAGAGCTAGAAGGATAGACGGCTTGGGGATGTCAGCTAAAGGGTGTGGAGTTTCTTTTTGGAATAATCAAAATGGTCCAAAATTGACGGTGCTGATAGTTGCAGAGATCTGTGAATGTGCTAAGCCACTGCATTATACACTTCCGATGGCTCAATTTTATGGTATGTGAATTATATCTCAATAAACTGTTAATAAAAAACCAATCACAATGGTGAGGTGTACACTCTGATAGAGGTGGCACAAGGTTCAGAAGGCAGAGGCCAGGAAACAAAGGAGGTCAGAAAAGCCTTCCCGGGATGAATAGGAAGTTGTCGGTAATCAGGTTTGGTTTCTTTTTGTAATTAAATTCTTCATCAGTTTTACTGAGATTCCAGGGGTAAGGAGGTTGCAGGACGCGGACATCTCAGGTGTAGGGAATCTCAGGATACATCTAAAAAACTCATTCAGATAGTCCAACTATAAAACCCCAAGTGCAGGAGAGAGGGGGAAGCCATGGGATAAGTTAGCAGAGCAGCAGGTGACAGAGCGCGATGGCCTTCACTCCCAGCCAAAATCTTGGACTGAATGTTTTACAGGAAAAGGAATCGGTGAACGATGAGAAGCAGCAGAAGAACAGACGGGGATGGGTCTAGAGACAGGACAGCCCGTGTGTTTACATCAGCTGTGAGCGACTGTCGTCACAGTCAACTCAACCCGTTCCTAAACATTCAGCTTGAAAACTATTGCAAAGAGAAGCCAATCTAGGACTGTGTCTTCCTTCAAGGCACAACCGACAAGATGGACAATTGAGAACAAAGTGGTTTGATATAAACTAATAACAATAAGAGTAATAAGAACAAGAAAAATCATATATAATTAAAATGTCCTGATGTCAGAATGAAAAAAATAGTAATAATAACCCCTCATGAGTTTATGCCGAGCCAGAACCAAAACAATGACCCAACCCAGAAAGTTAAGCCACTTACCACAGGAACATGGGCATTTGGCTCAAATTCTGTGGAATCAGCATCTGAAGATAAAGAAATGAGTTCAGCAACTCACCAATACTGCTGAAAAATACTTCAAGCAATAAGAATGCTTTTTACTAAGAGGTTATTAGAAAATCTCAGACTTACCTTTCAAGTTAAGGCAGTTTCTCGCAAATTCTATCACTGCCAGTTGCATCCCAAGGCAAACTCCTATTTTAAAAAGCACATATATAAAGCAAATGAACGTTATTTTGTACTGCTTCGTATTTTCTGTTCATTTATTTGCTGTCTATCTCCTCCATCTAGAATGTAGGCTCCAAAAAAGAAAGTTTACTGCTGTAGCCTCTGCCCTCAGAACATGTGTGGCAGGGGCAGGGAAAGGACTGGACAACCCAAACTCGAGGAGGAATAAATGCGAGGTCAGAAAAGGGCAGGAAAGGAGAAGGCAAGGTCCAAAAGGCAAATCTGCCTCCCTGCAAATGTGTCTCTAGATCGAGGCACACTTGTGGACTGCATGGCTGCCCCAAAGCGCCCGACTCCTTCAGAGAATGTCTAACAACACCTCAATTCAAGAGGGAGTCTCCGTGGGCTGGGACCTCACACCCCCTCTTCTCAAGACAGATTCACGGCCTTAAATGCGGGCTCTGCTTGCGGGCAGCCCCCAGCTGGCCAGCAGGCTGGGATCCAAGGAGCACCTACAGGCGGGCAGGGGAGCGGGAGGTCTGTGCCCAGCTGCTGAGCCCAGAACAGCCCTAAACCTCACTGCAGGGAAACAGCAGCAGCTGGGGGAGCTGGTACCTCCACCGCAGGCTGGAGCGTGACAGAGAGGCCAAATGGAACTGAACAGAGAGCTCAGTAAGGAGAAAAGGGGACCTGCGTAGGCCCAGGCCTGTTGCCACAGGGATGTGCCCCTCGCCGATCTCCACATTCACTGCGGCCCATCGATTCTCTCCAATAAACAAATGCCAAGGAGCATTCCAGATGCTTTTATAGATATATTGAAGGTACACAGGGGCTCAAAGGAGAGAGCAATCAATATACCAGGCACGCCAGAACAAAAGTCAATAAGCATGAAACAGCTGAGTGCTTTGGGGGCACTTTAGAAAGTTCCATAAGGCTAGGACATAAAGAGACAGTGTGTTAAAGAGAAATTTAAAGAGCTGCAAACTATTCTACACAGTGAAAATTATCTGAAGAATGCTAACCACATTTAGACAGAAACTAAACAAGATTACTTCAAAAGAAAACAGTGGCCCAGATGAGCTTAGATGGATAAAACAAAGCAAGGTATCAAGGTAACTACTCCCGGCTTCTCTTTTGAAAATGGATCCCAAGTGGAGAGCATCTAGGAAGCTAATCAAAGAACAGGCAAGGGGGAAAATGAACAGTCTGCTGTTATTAAGTAAAGAGTACCAAAGCTGGTCCACTCGGTTCATAAACCCATCAGCCCACGCAAGCACAGCATGAAACATGGCCTCTCCCCACTCCCTCTTCCGCCTGAAACCCCAGCTGCAGGACTGCCTTTATCCCATCAGTGTTCCATTTCATCTGGTTTCATTGCTCCAGAAGCCATGCTTTGCAATTTGAACAAACACATTGAAAAGACCCAGCTCTACTAAATCTTAACAGAGCTGTCCCTGTAACGTTGGACGGTCTTTCTGTATTCTTTTCTAGAAGGAGCATATAAATTTCAATTTAAGCTTTTTTTTCTGATGAGAAATAACATTGTGGCATTCTGTTGAGATGTTTGCTCGAAGTGGTGAAAGGTGGAATCGGAGAAGGGCAGGTATGAACAGAGGTTCCTCCCAGCCTCTTGCTACACAACCAGAACAGTGGTAAGTTCCCCTGGGCTGACAAATGTTTTTGGTCAAGGGCCAGACAGCAGAGATTTTAGGCCTTGCAGGCTGTAGGGTCTCAAACTCTGCTACTGTATCGCAAAAACAGCCACAGACAATACGTAAACCAACTGGTATGGCTGTGTTCCAATAAAACTTTATTTACAAAAACGCTGCAAACCAGGTAAGGCTTGCAGAATAGAGTTTCCACACCCTGTAGCAAACTATTTGGCACCTGAATATTCAAATTCAAGATCACACTTTTCACAATAACAAACTCTATCACGTGTTACCTTACTAGGTGTCAAAAATCTAAAAAACTCATATTTAGGATTCATAAACATCAGTTTTACCCAGAAAAGGAATCTTCCTTGACCGTGCCCAAGAAATCGCCTGGAGTTTTCCCAACGTTCCTCTGATTCCGAAGCCTCCTGGCACAAGAACACCACTGCAAGCAACACAAGAGGAGGGGAAATTTGACATTATTTTTATTTGTAAAACTCTTGTTTTCAGCCATTCATGCTTATTGATCCCAAATCCGACACTTGGCACAGCTGCTAGAGAATACGCTTGGAGTCTATTTTCAGAACTGATTACATGATTTCCCATCCTGAACTTTCTTCTTGAAATCCTCCCAATGTTATAAAGAAGTTGCAACAATTTCTCACAACTGAACTTGATATATATTTTCTGATAGGTCTTTGCAGCATGTGAGCATAGTGACTGAGAAGCTCAATTCAATTAAAAATGCCACTGAAAGAATTATCTGAATAAAAATAGGTTAAGGTTCTTTTAAAAGTACTTTTATACAAATGTTAAGACCTCTGGGGCTTCGCTGGTGGCGCAGTGGTTAAGAATCCGCCTGCCAATGCAGGGGACACGGGTTCGATCCCTGGTCCAGGAAGACCCCACATGCTGTAGAGCAACTAAGCCCATGTGCCACAACTACTGAAGCCCATGTGCCCAGAGCCTGTGCTCTGCAACAAGAGAAGCCACCGCAATGAGAAGCCCGCGCACGACAACAAAGTAGCCCCCACTCACCATACCTAGAGAAAGCCCACGCGCAGCAACAAAGACCCAACACAGCCAAAAATAAATAAATAAATACATTTTTTAAAAAAACAAAAACACAAGAGCTCAAGAGAAAAACCCAAGGGCCATGCTACCCTCACAACACAATGCCACCCCCAAAATTTTTATTGATTACTTACAAAATAAAACCTAGAATCAAAGGATGTGGAAAAGAAAATAAAACCAAGAGAGGAGGGAGGACTGTCATTCTTGCACTTTAACTTTGTATATGTAAGGTCCATCTCTGCATCTTTCAGTAGCATCAGCTCACTTTCCCACCAATACGGTATCGTCATCCTCCCCAGAATAAAACCATCTCCACTGCACGTGCCACTAACACTGACACGGCACGTTTCAAAGTAAATGCAGCGTGAATGCAGCACAATCATCCAGAATCACCACAAGTACTCCAAACTACACTTCAAAACGCACAAAAATTAGTCACTGGGGTAAATCGAATCATGGAAAAAATCACAATGGCGTTCTCCTAACTGGCGTGGTACTTACTCAGCTTTGCAGAGTTTCTGCCAAGCTTCGTGGAATTTCACAGGGTCCTCAGTTTCGGTAGTCTGCTCCAGATCAATGGAATCTATGTACTAAAAACATGCAACAAGCTAAAGGAACATTTCAGAAAAATAAAAACTGGAAAATACTAGAGCCATCTAATACTGACACAATTATTCAATGACTACTTATTATGCAAACACTGTACTGGTCACTTAGCATAGAAAAGCACCATCTCTGTCTTGTGGCTCTTACAATCTTTCAGGCAGGTTATGAAACCAAATAAACAGGCATCCACATCACAGGGAGGTAATGGCTATGATGGGCAAAGAAGAGAACGCTGCGGAAGGAACCAGGAGCCGCAGCTGATACGTATGCGGACTGGAGAGAAGAGGGGCAAGAGCGCCTTCAGGGAAGTCCTCTGGGAAGGGGATGTCCAAGAAGCTAAGCCGTCGAGGATGAGTGGACGCAAGCCGAGCGCGCGTGTGCAGTTGGGGGGCAAGTGGGAAGGGGTGCGGGGGGTGGGGGAGGGCTGTGAAGGAGCAGCTTCAAAAAACAGAAAGACAAGAAACAGACAACAACCGGAAAGTGGTGACCACTCTGGGGACCTCAGAAGAAGCTCCATCCGGTGAGAGAAGTTTATACTTGAAGCCACTGAAAAATCTGAAGGAACAGAGAGCGATTTTAGAAAAATCACTCTGGCTCAGTGAAGGAAACGGAGGGAAAAATGAAAACCAGTCAGGAAATTACTGCAAAAGCCGGGCGAGACAAACGCAGCACAAGCCCATGACTCAAACAGTACTTCGGAGAAGCCACCGCCAATGAATTCTATTACGTGAAAAACACGCACAACAAGTCCTATGTACATAACAGTCCCTATGTGTCTATGTTATTTTAGAATTTCTGTTGTAAAACTTACTATCTGAATATATCTTAAGATACAAAATTTTACTTTATAAAATTAGTATTATAATAGATTTTCTATTTTCTTTTTTCTACGAGGGACTGGCGGACTAGGAAGGAAGAGGAAGAACAGGAAGGGAACGATTCCTTGGAAAGTCAAAAATAAAAAGTGATTAGAGAGGAAGCGACAAACAGGTGAGAGAAAACTGGATAGGTCCTAAGCTGAAAGTTACTAAATTTCTTGAACATATAAGTGTATCTTTTGGCTCATTATATTAAGGTTTTACCGTTTAAATCAAGATAATAAGGCCTCCCTAAACTGTGATATACCCAGAGAGAATAACATTAAATATAAACATTTATATAGGGAGAGAAAACTCTAGAAAGATATGCATCAAACTGGGAACGACAGGTACCTCAAGAGAAGTGGGATTTCACTGAGGAAGAATCTTCCACTTTCTGCATTTTACATTATGCTTTGCTTAAATTTTCTATACTGAGCATATACTGCTTCTGTATCTAACAAAGAATATACTCAAGCTATATATAACTCCACCTCTGCTATCCCATAATACTGTTTGAAAAACAAACAATCACTGTTTGCCAGATATCAGTCCTCCGAGTTAGAAAGGGAAATATATATAAATATGGCATTTAAAAAATCTGGGTTCAATTCCCACGCTAAAGGGGAAAAAAAGTTCTATTATTTTCTCATTAGACAAACACAAAATAGTTAAATGAGCATGAAGTATATATGTCCCTGAATGTGCAAAGCCTAATTTCAAAAACTGTGCCTTAAACCTGTATGCAGAAAAAAAAGTTAACAGACTGAAATCCTTGGAAATGCCTGCTTACAAGGTTGGCGCTTGTCTGGCATCTGGAAACTTGGATTTGGGGAGGGTTCCCACCATTCCCAAGAACCAGTAAGAGTGGCTCAGTGTGCCTACAGTGTTTGAAGAAACAACATGATTTAAGGTGAACACCTGCTTTCCACCTGGGAGTCTGAGATTTTGACACTCAGGAGGCTGAGGGCATCTGTGTGACCAGCCCCCAGTAAAAACCCTGGGCGCTGAGTCTCTAATGAGCTTCCCTGGTAGATGGCACGTCACCTGTGTTGTTGCAGCTCGCTGCTGGGGGATTTAAGCACGTCCTCTGTGACTCCACTGGAGGAGGGCTGTTGGAAGCTTACACCTGGTCTCCCCCAGACTTCATCCCACGTGCCTTTTCCTTTGCTGATTTGGCTCTGCATCCTATCACTGAAATAAGCCATAATCGTGAGTACAGCTGTATGCTGAGTCCTCTGCGTCCTCCTGGTGAACCATTAACCCTGGAGGTGGGCTTGGGGCTCCTTGAACACAACCTGCCTCTCTGCAACACGAGATTTCACGATGAATGCCTGAAACGTGCAGAAGACCAGGTGGGGGCTCACCATCAGATTCAACTTGTGGTTGATGGCCAACGCTGAGTGTTCCAGGGCTTTGAACACGGAGGCATAGCAGTCCCTGAGCTTGGTGTACTTGCCAACCAGGGCTATGGAACACGTTTTCTGTAACCTTTCATACCTGGGAAGGAAAACAAGCTTAAAGGTTATATGCATGTAACATCATATCACAAGCATAATGACAGCCACTGTTCTTATCCTGAGGCACTTTTTAAAACCTGAGGAGCAGATGTGCCTTGAACTTGGTGTACTTGACTCAAATTCCCCACCCCACCCCCAAAGAATAACAATCTGTACCCCAAGAGATTTGAAAATCATGAGAAAGCCCAACATTGGCTTACATAAGCAGGCAAAGATATAAATCTGAGGAGAGTATATCAGAGAAAAAGTTAAAAGCATTAAAAATAAAAAAGCTCTCCCCAGGCTTCCCTGGTGGCAGTGGTTAAGAATCCACCTGCCAATGCAGGGGACACGGGTTCGAGCCCTGGTCCGGGAAGATCCCACATGTCGCAGAGCAACAAAGCCTGTGTGCTACAACTGAGCCTGTGCTCTAGAGCCCGCGAGCCATAACTACTGAGCCCACGTGCCACAACTACTGAAGCCCACGCGCCTAGAGCCCATGGTCTGCAACAAGAGAAGCCACTGCAATGAGAAGCCTATGCACCGCAATGAAGAGTAGCCCCCGCTCACCACAACTAGAGAAAGCCTACGCACAGCAACGAAGACCCCAATGCAACCAAAAATAAATAATAAAAAAAAAAGTTCTCCCCATCTCATAAACATGAGCTGTCCTGAAATTCATTTATAAGGTGACACTGTATAAGAAAATGCATTCTCAGTGTCAACAGGAGACATTCCAACATTAACTTTGTAAGGTGATACCATATAAGAAAATGCATTCAAAGTGTCTACATTAAAAATTGTTACATTCCCAGCTGGCCCACAAACGCCAGGTTATTTGTGGCATTCCTGAAGAATGGTGCTGAGAGAACTATTTAAAACACTATAAGCCACTTAGATCATTTTTATGAGAAAATTCCATTCTACATGAGACACTCAATCACATTTTACCATTAGAGACATAATCTTTACCGTTGCTTTCGTCAGGAGATCTGTTCAAGGAACATGAAAAATGCCTGGTCTGGTACTAAGTATGCAGGAATGTCACTTGGGGCTGAAGATCTTTTAGGGCTTTGAAGCATAGAACAAAAATGTTACCGGGATGAGGAATATTCCTCCTTTATAACAACATCTGCAAAGAGTGAAAGAGAAGCCTGATGGAAACAGGCTGGGAGGAGAAAAAGGCACGAGGGGCTAAGAAGTCAAAACTGGCAGCAGAGGTGACTTTCTAGGAAGGTGGCTGAAGAACGTGAGAGAAAGATGCTAAACCTCTAACTTACCAGTTAATTTTATGTCGCTGTGGAGACTGCCTGCCTGCCTGCCTGTGCTTTGCCCCAGCTCTAGGGAAAGGACTCAGGTAACAAAGCAAGTTGGTATCAAGCCAAGATTCCAAGACAATGTGCGGTCGGGGGGCACATCCTGTCCCTCCGGGGAGGGACGCAGGGCTGCAGTCAGCATGGCCAGTCCCTCCTTGCACCCACTCTCCTTCCACTCACTCGTTGCTGGTCTTCCCGGGGCGGGGTGGGGGGGAGTGGGGGAGAGGGGAGGCCACTGGGTCAGTCCAGCCGCCATCCAGGGAGGTATACTGAGCCCACGCCCCTGTGCTCTCTTTCCCTCTTGGCCCTGCAGGCTGGGCTCATGGAGCACTGCCCGGACCAGCCAAGCACCTCCCTCCCCTCGTGCTCTCCATTCGGCCATCAGCAGGGTGTGACACAGCAGCTGACACTGCAGTCAGCTGGTCGGCTTTGTAGGCCCATCCCCCAGCAGGAAGGTTCCCAGGGAGGCAGGGTTGTCCCCACCTCAGGACCCAGGCAAGTTCTTCCACCCAGCTCAACCAGGGACCCCTGGCCTCTGGGCAGCACTGGACCTCCACGATCAACACTGTCCCTTTGACCTCTGTGTGCCTCCTTGTATCTCTCTACAGGCTGTACTGAGGGGACAGGGCCTAAAGAATGGACACTTCACACTGCCATGACCAATGAACCAACATCACGGCCGACAGGATGCAGAGGGACTGATGCTCAATATCCCCTTTGCTTGAATCCTGAACTGAATGGTGGCCCCAAAAAACATATGTCCCCCAGAACCTATGAATGTGCCCATATCTGGAAAACAGGGTCTTTGCAGATGCAATTAAGTTAAGGATCTCCAGTTGAGATCATCCTGGATTAGAATGGACCCTAACTGCAAAGACAAGCATCCTTATAAAAGAGAAAGGAAGAAGACACAAAGGAGAAGGACATACGACAAGAGAGGCAGAGATTGGAGTGATGCGCCCACAAGCCAAGGAACACCAAGGAAGCTAGCCCCCAGAAGCCAGGAGAAATGCATGGAACATATTCTCCCTCAGAGTTCCAGAAGGAACCAACCCTGCTGACACCTTGATTTAGGTCTTCTAACCTCCACAACTGTGACAGAACAAATTTCTATTGGTTTAAGCCACCCATTTTGTGGTAACTTATTACAGCAGACACAGGAAACTAATACAAAAACCAAACACTGGCTTTAAAAAGCACAGAGGCATAGAGTAAAATTTACAACTATTTCCAACACGAAGAGTTAAAATATTAAAGTTTCTAGTGCTTAAAGAGGATCAACCCCAAGCTACTCAGAAAATTCCTACAAAGAGACTGATTCCTTAAACATTCTGGAGGACAGGGGCTTAGTTGTATCATCAGTCATGGGGGCACCTAAGTTCAGAAAATGTGCTTTGTTCATGATTCTTCTTGCCCCAGAAATTCTAAAACGCTTTTAAAATTTTAAAGTGAAAGGGCAAAATAACTTTCAATCTACTAGTCATCTACCAAAGGTCAGTGCTTTTGTCATCATCAAATCATTTAAATTATTGTTACCGACATCAGTAACCAATAGTGCCTGATGTGACGTTAAGGCCTGGTGTATTTTCTCTCATAAGTGCCACAACGTGGTACCAGTATCCCCCCAGTTATATATGGATGGGAGAATAAGCCCAGAGAGGTTAAGTAATCTACCCAAACTCAAAAACAGCTAGTGAAAGGAGAAGCTGGGCTCTGAATCTATGGTGCCTGACACCAGAGCTTACGTTTTTTCATTGAGATATAACTGACATACAACATTACATTAGTTCCAGATGTACAACATAATGATTCAATATATTTATATATTACGAAATGATGACCGCAATATTCTAGTTAACATCTATCACCGCGCACAGTTACAAATTTTTGTGTGTGATAAGAACTTTTAAGATCTACTCCTTAGCAACACCAGAGCCTTCGTTTGTAACTACTGCGCCTATTGCCTCTACTTCAGCTGCAGGAGAAGTCAAGCAGCCAGGACTTTATGGAGTCACGCCTCAGCAACATTTAGTAAAAGAAAACAGGTGATGGGGATTTAATCTGTATATGACATCAAATTAGACAAACCTTGCTGAAATTAATATGACTGTCTTAAAGCTAAAACCTATCAGGGGTTTTTAATGCCGATACTGATAGTTAATAACTGCAGGATAGAACGACAATACCATAGCCAAAACTTCCCATTCAGAAGGATTTTCTTTAAGAAATGTTAGCCAAATCTTAAAAATAAGCAAAACAAAACAAAGCCTGTAGCATTTTAAACTGTTTAAAACATTCAGAAACGAAATAATAAACTAATCAATAAATGCTTCCAAAAGTTTTTTAAAATGCTGGAATCCAAATGCCTTCAATTCACTTTGCTTTAGTAGAGCAAAATCAAAGGCCCCAGAAATCTTCAGAGTACAGCAAAACACCCTAACAATATGCTAGAGCTTTAGATATTTCCAGAACCAAACATACCCATGTGGAAAGTGGAACGCTACATAGTTACCTTTCAAGGTACACCTCAGTGCTACCCCCAAACCTAAGAATTATGAAAACTTACATTAGTAATTCCTTTCACAGTACCTGTCAGCCATATTTTTCCACTTGAAAAGCAAATTGCTTGCAGAATCCCCAATAGGCAGATCCAATCTCTCTTTGAAATATTTAACGATGCCTTGTTCCTCCAAAAGCACAGGTACTCGGTAGGTGGAAGGAACATCGTGGATACATATAACCTGATCAATGATGATAAAACACCATATTTAATGGAACAACTCAAGTATGCCACAAAAATGAACGTAGGAATGAGGCAAAACTCAAGAGAGATAGCAGTTTATTTTTACTGACAGAAGAAAACCAGGAACACAGCAACCTAAACAGGAGTCAGAATTAACACAAGGTGACTTGGATCTAATTACAAAACACTTTGAAGTCATTATTCTACATCTGGAACCGTGGATGCTATGGTAGAATATATATATATGTTTTTCCCTATATACACATTCTTTGTTCGTAGTTCCTGGCACAGGGCTTCAAAAACATTCAAAATTTCCTGAGTTATAGGGGTAACTTTGTTAAGTTAATGAGGTGACTCAGGGTGGCCCCTAGATGACTTCAGGATGGGAGTTGGTCACCAGAAAAACCAAGCAGGTCATTAGAAGGCTGGAACTTTCAGCCACCTGACCTCCACGGAGGGGACAGGGGCTAGAGACTGAGTTCAATCAGGTGACCAGTGATTTACTCCATCATGCCTACGTAATGAAACTCCAATCAAAAGGCTGAACATCAGGACTCAGGAGAGCATCCTCGCCAGTGAATTGACAGATGTACCGGGAAGGGGGTGCACCCTGACTCCACAGGGATAAAAGTTCTTGTGCCTGGGACTCTCCTAGACCTTGCCCTATGTGTCTCTTCATCTGGCTCTTCACCTGCACCCTTTACAATTAAACAGTAATCATAAATATAGCACTTTCCGGAGGTGTGAGTCATTCTAGAGAATTATCAAACTTGAGGTGGTTATGGGAAGCTTCAACTTTGTAGTCAGCCCGGCAGAAGTGTGGGTGGCTTGGGACAATAGAAACCTGCGGCGAGTGTCTGAAGTGCACGGCAGTCTTACAAAGACCTGCGGAGTCTGATGCTCACTCCAGGTAGTTAGTGTCTGAGTTGAACTGCAGGAACCCCAGGGGGTGTCAGAGACTTGGTATTGGAACATGAATGCTTTATGTCAGTATCCAAGACACACGGCCCAAGGCACCATCTTCTAAGCCTAGGTTAAGGCAGTAGCAATGAATGCATACACCTTGTCTTCTCAGTGTGGGTATGAAGTTTGTTCACTCATTTGTTGTTGCTGCTGCTTCTGTAGTTGCTTTTGTCTGTGCTCCCTTCATTTGGGTAAATTTAGAAGCACACATTAACACACTTAAATTAATTACACTTGTGAGGGGAAAAAGGGCTCTTTTAAATGCCAGGTGGTGTGGTTGTTTTTCACACCCTAACGAGCTTTCACCACCCTCTCAGGTACATGCAAAGGGCTACTGGCAGGCATTTAAGGATCTGCCACACCCTAAATAAATGCCAAGAAATGTTCTGCCAACTCCAGGTGTTCAGTCTTTCCCAATCCATAGCTATCCAACCAAGGGTTCCTAAGCTGTTTGGACATGGACAACTTGATACTTAAGACTACTGTGTCTCACCCATGGATTCCCTGATACAATTCAAAGTGCCAAGATGTCACTGATATGAGGCTCCATCCCAATTATTAACTAAAATTATTGATAAACCTCTGGACGGCCACAACTCCCACAAGTGGAAGGCATGAGGTGTGGAGCTATTTACTCATTTATCCTCCAAGCCAGAGACATGTTTTCAAATATCATGGTAACAGAGAACATCACAGAGACACCTGTGACTTTCCATTCCCTCCTCAGCAATCCAGGTGAGAAGAGCTCTAAACGCAAGTTCACCAAGAACTAAGAAATGGGAGAATTAACTCATATGAGAAAAAGCAATGTGCTGACAGATGTAGAACACAAACTTATGGTTACTGGGTGGGGGGGAGTAGTGGGGGGGGATATTGGGAGATAGGGATTGACATATACATACTACTGTATATAAAATATAGATAACTAATAAGAACCTACTGTATAGCACAGGGCACTCTACTCCATACTCTGTCATGACCTATATGGGAAAAGAATCTAAAAAAGAGTAGATAAGGCTTCCCTGGTGGTGCAGTGGTTGAGAATCTGCCTGCTAATGCAGGGGACATGGGTTCGAGCCCTGGTCTGGGAGGATCCCATATGCCGCGGAGCAACTAGGCCCGTGAGCCACAACTACTGAGCCTGCGTGTCTGGAGCCTGTGCTCCGCAACAAGAGAGGCCGCTGTAGTGAGAGGCCCGCGTACCGCGATGAAGAGTGGCCCCCGCCTGCCACAACTAGAGAAAGCCTTCACACAGAAACGAAGACCCAACACAGCAAAAATAAATTAATTAATTAATAAACTCCTACCCCCAACATCTAAAAAAAAACTAAAAATAAAAAATAAAAAAAGAGTAGATAGATATATGTATATGTATAGCTGATTCACTTTGCTATACAGCAGAAACTAACACAACATTGTAAATCAACTATACTCCAATAAAAATTTTTTTTAAAAAAAGCAGTGTGCTAAAAAATGGCTAATAGACTAGCCTGTGGACTGATGAGATAGAACATTCTTCAGAATCTATAGTTATAAAGAAAATAAACTCAAGAATTCCCTGGCGGTCCAGTGGTTAGGACTCGGCACTTTCACTGCCGTGACCCAGGTTCAATCTCTGGTCGGGGAACTAAGATCCCGCAAGCCATGTGGCATGGCCAAAAAAAAAAGAAAAGAAAAGAGACTCCATACGGTTGAAAGTCTGGACTGTATCATCTGTTCGCAGAGCTCTCAGCAGCCCAACTCTAAAAGCTGTATCCTTCTATTTCGGAAACCAGGTTAAATGTGTGTGATACCCACACCAAGTACTATTTACAAAAAGCAACGGAACAAAACCGAAATGGCTTGATGACACACAGATATAGGAGAGTGCTTTAAACCTGCTATCACATTTTTCAAAGGAGTTCAGACTTGTGCACTGACCCTGAAGCATCAGGCAGTGAATACAACAGCCTGCCTCCTGAGACTCAGAAATCTGATTAGGTGGTTTTTAGGCTTCAGAGAACCCCGAGCTAATCTGAAGAAAACAAAAGGTTTCTGACAAACTTCACCTTTTTCCTGAGCACACGTCATATCACTTTTTAAACTCCAATCCCTTGTGCCTGAGCCTTATTGCAAACAAGAGACAGAGATAAGCAGATGAAAGAGAAAAAGATGAAAGAGAAAAGAAAAGCCGGCTCTTGGATACCCAGCTGGAAAGTCCTGCAGAACGGAGGACCTGAACCCACGTCACAGTGGTTTTTGTAGCAGTGAACTGAGCTGAGGTCACTGATGTAATCAGAAGTGATAGTGTGAACGTCACCGTAATGTGTGGTTTGGGGTGAGTTAAGCTGTAACAAGTACAAAAGAGAAATCAAAGTAAAAGCCATAAGTGTCCTGGAAAGACAAGATAAAGAGACGATAAGCAGGCTTCAAATGGTTCTCTCTCTAGAGGTTGGACTGCGAGTTAAAAAAAACAACCCACCTGGTTTTGTACCTACAATTAAAACTTAAGGAGTGAAACACACAATCTATTTCAGGAGTCTCAAGACTGTTCACTTAAGGGCAAGGGAGCCGTAGTTGCATATGAGTCCCCCAAATCTTTTATAAATGTTGTGAAAAGTAATACGATAACTTAAGAGGTGTGAAATGCTGGCATCAGCAGAAGCGCCTGCAAGGCATTCAAATAGAAAGAGCAGCACTAACCTGTTCAGGGTTCACGTGACAAAACATAGAAATCTTTTCCTTCACAGCCATTTCGATGGGCGTTGAACTTCGGCAGACAATCTGTCAAAGTCGATTACGCACGGGGTTAGCAGACAGGAATTGGGCTGTTCACACCGCCACTGATTTTCAGGAGGACGCTACATTAATTTTGCTCCAGAAGACTTGACCGAGTGGGCATTTCTCCACCCTGGGCGTTCCACTGGGCTACTAGAAATTGGTCTGAGCAGTAATATAAGCAAGTGTAACCAAACTCAACACAAATCCACCGGTAGGAAATGTCAAGGCATTTCTAGCGAACAGACTCGAGGCTCACAAATGTTACTTCTTTAAAACTACAAGAATAGAGCCAGACCAAGGGTTGGCAAACTTTTCTCTAAAGGGCCAGATGGTAAAAACTTTAGGCTTTGCAGGTCGTGCAGCTGCTGCCCTGACTCCTCATGGTACCGCCATGAGCAAAGGCAGCCAGAGATAAATGTGGACAACTTCCTTTACAGGAGGCAGGTCTGCAGGCCCTTACCTGCCAGCCTCTGATCTAGACTACTGGCAATAACTGGATTACTGCTATAAATAAGAGCAGGGATAGCCCCACCTAGCAGGCTCATAGGAAAATCTCCCAGGTCCCACCTCCCTCTAAGGGACCCAGGGACCACACAGATGACAGGACATTGCACTTGCCCAGATGTCAGTGTGGCCAATCAAATGAGGACCTGGAGAAGAAGAGATGGCCAATTTAGAAATGTGTGAAGCGACACTTGAGGATGAGGGAATAAGCCTTCCGCAGCTCCCAGATACAAAAAGCTCAGTCATAGAAACCATTTGAGAGCTAGGAAGGACTTAGATGATGTTATAGTTTAAGAAATGGAGGTCCTATTCCAAGAAACTTACCCACTCTCTTTAACTCACCAGATCGGGAGACAGGCCTAAGCCCCTCAACGCACGGACACTGTTTTGTGTGGGTTTGGTTTTCTGTTCTCCAGTAGCACTGGGCTGAAAAGAAATGGGTCACTGTCAGTACACTGGACATCTAGCTCTTCTGGATAATGAATGGCTTCCTGGTTTAAAATTTGGAATAGGGGGCTTCCCTGGCAGTCCAGTGGTTGACTCTGCACTTTCACTGCAGGGGGCGCAGGTTCAATCCCTGGTCAGGGAACTAAGATCCCACATGCCACACGATGCGGCCAAAACAAAAAGAAAGTGGAATAAACAGAGTATCATAGGAAGACCCACAGGAGTTGCTGACTACACACTTATCTGGAAAGCTCACCTGTGGGACAAGGCTAACATGGATATTACAGAAATTCTCTCTTTTTGCTTTAAACTGGAATTGTCTGAACGCTTCCACAAATGGCATTCCTTCAATGTCTCCAATGGTGCCACCCAGCTGGGAATGGAAAAAAAAGACACAAGAGATCAAATAGCTTCCGTGGTACACAGACTAACAGAACAATTCTTAATACACTAAGCGTGAGAACTGAAGTCCCCCGAAAATGGGGATCACTAATAGGCTGTCAACGCTTCACCTCATCAAGACTGAAAAAAAATTTTTTTTAAAGAAAAGGAGTGGGACTTCCCTGGTGGCACAGTGGTTAAGAATCTGCCTGCCAAGGCAGGGGACACGGGTTCGAGCCCTGCTCTGGGAAGATCCCACATGCCACGGAGCAACTAAGCCCGTGTGCCACAACTACTGAGCCTGTGCTCTAGAGCCCGCGAGTCACAACCACTGAAGCCCGCGTGCCTAGAGCCCGTGCTCCGCAACAAGAGAAGCCACCGCAATGAGAAGCCCACGCACCGCAATGAAGAATAGCCTCGCGGGCTTCCCTGGTGGCGCAGTGGTTGAGACTCTGCCTGCCGATGCAGGGGACACAGGTTCGTGCCCCGGCCCGGGAAGATCCCACATGCCGTGGAGCGGCTGGGCCCGTGAGCCATGGCCGCTGAGCCTGAGCATCCGGAGCCTGTGTTCCGCAACGGGAGAGGCCACAACAGTGAGAGGTCCGCATACCGCAAAAAAAAAAAAAAAAAAAAAAAATAGAGTAGCCTCGCTCGCCCCAACTAGGGAAAAGCCCGCGTGCAGCAACGAAGACCCAACGCAGCCAAAAATAAATAAATAATTTTTTTTTTTTAAAAAGGGTTTGTTTAAAAAAAAAAAAGAGCACTTTAAGAAAAGAGAAGGGAATTCCTAAGCAGATAAAAAGATCCAGAATATACACCACAGAGGAGTGAGATCAGTTAGTTTCTACCAGTGGTCCCGTTGGAAGGGAGAATTGAAATCCGGTGACAATGTGAGAAAAGGGAGAGCCATGGTTCTGCCCGGTGTGAAACAGTTAGCATTCTCCCTCTCTCTGTCTCTGTCTCTGTCTCTCTCTCTCTTCATGTACACACACACACAAACAAACACACATACACACACACACACACACACACACACACACCTGTATGCAGCTGAACAGTCTCCTTGTAATGGTGGTACTACCAGAATTAAATCACTTGTACTAAAACATGCTGTCTCTCTGAAAGAAGTAGTACCAAAAGCCCCAGGAATATTCCTGACAGTGTAATCCTTTGACAAATGTTAACTTAATTTACATTGTACTTCCAAGAAAGTTACTTAAGCATTTTACTTTAGACAAGGATAAAATTTCACCTTAACGCGTTCATCCTCACCATATTTAAATACTTAAAGATTATCACCCAGATTTTTAAATTAATTCTTTAGCATCTGAGCATCTACTACGGGCTCAACACTTTAAATGAGCCGCTGGGAAGAACTTAAGACAACCTGCTCCTGAGGAGCTCGGAGTTTAGCGAGGAGAATAAGGCAGAGCTAAAGAACAATAACGCAAGAGCAAAACTTGACCACGAAGTGGAACGATCGGGATGCTGAGGAGGAAGAGATCACGGTGGGCCCAGGCCCAGGATCCACCACCTTCCCCGGCTTCAGCTACTCGACTGGGTCCAAAATCTACTTGCAGCCCGGACCTCTCCTCCCAGCGCCGCTGGGCTTTGAAGCCAACTTGTCCGTGACATCTTGGATGGATCAGTAAGTATTCAAACTTACCATGCCCCAAACTGAACCCCTGGTCCCCACAGCCCTGGGCCTGTTTGTCTGGGGGCTTCTCCCTCATCTCAGCAACAGCATCTCCTACCACTAACGGGTTCAAGCTAGAGGTCTGGAAATCATCCTCCATTCCCGCCTTTTCCTTACCCAACCCTGTCCAGTGAGCTGTACCTCCAAAACATTCTTGAAAATCTCTCCACTGCTATTTCCACCACTACCACCCTAGACGCCCAAGCCAACACCATCTTTTGCAGGGATTACGGCAATCGTCTAAGCCTGCGGTGGCTAAGGTGGCCTGCTGTCTATTTTCACACATGAAGCTATACTGGCACACGGCCGTGCCCACCCACACGTCCCCTAAGGCTGCTTGGGCACTGCAATGGCAGGGTGGAGTAGCTGTGACAGAGACTCTCTGACCTGCAAACCCAAACACATTTACTATCTGGCCCTTCACAGAAAAAGTTGGCTGCCCCCAATTTTAATGGCCTCCCAGCTTCCACCCTCTCCTGTCCTACCAACCATCTGTCATACAGCAGCAGAGTGACCTTTTAAAACTCAGAATACATCTCTCCCATGCTTATAACCTTCAGCAGCTCACTGCTTGACTAAAAATAAAATCTAAACTCCTTTAGGCAGCCAACAAAAGGCCCTACATGATCTGACCCTGAAACATATCTCTAATCTCATCTCATGCCCCACTCCCACCTGCCCCCTTCCCATCCCCCTACTCCCCCAGCCTCCACCTCTGTGCTCCAGCCCCACTGGCCTTTTAGGTCCTCAGATGGCTTACGGTCTTCCTTCCTGCCCCTTAGGCCCTCCAACCCACCTTCATCATCTACACCTTACTTCCTTTTTATCCTTCAGCCCGGGGAGCTGTGTCCCCCCCAGAGAGCACAACCCTGACCACCCACCTAAAGCACCCTGTCTCTCCCCTTCCTAGTAACACAGCACAAGGTGCCATTATTTTATTTGAGTCCTTGTCTCCTGTCTCTCTACCCCACTGGGCTGTAAGGCCCATGAGGGCAGGAACTTCCTGCCATATCTCCAGCACAAGTCCAGAGCCCTGCACACAGCACTGGGAGTTTAGGTTAGTGGTCAGGACAGGACAGAACGGTCTTGAAATTCAATATAAGCCCTAGGTCACAGCGTTCTAGTACCTGTTACCATAATTACAACAGAATCAAACTAAGAAGTCTGAGGATTTCATTGCTACAGAAGAAATTATTCTTTACTAACTTTAACTAAGATAACAAAACATAATTAAAATTCAATTCTCCTGGCTACGGAACAGATAGAAATGTATGATTATTCTGTAAATGAATGACAAACTTAATTATGAAAATCCAAGAAATAAAACATGAAATCAGGAAACTGGCAGGGGGTGAGGGGTGTAAGTGCTCACTAACTATAATACACCAGAATCCAATGGGGGGAAAATATGTAGGAAAAAAAGAGGTCTGCACTTAAACTAAATCATAAGGACGCATTTTCTGGTTTTTGATGGGGGCTATTCTGGGAGTAAGCAGGGAATCCGGCAAAGGAAGCAAAAGCTTTAAACGTTACCTGCTTCCACCCCCACTGCACCCTCTCTGCCAATTTGGAAAGTCCCATTTCTCCTCTGATTCACCATTATCGTCATTGTGATCAGAAACTTTCAGTGTTATTCCTAGAGTAGCCCTAAGTTAATTCTTTCCTCGCACAACAGGGAAAATATCACCCATAACAACATGTTAAGATCTATCCAAACCAAAGCTGAAGCAGCAAACAAATTTATGGGATGTGCAATGTCCATTTTGCCTTTAAGGAAAGGAATCTTCTCTGAAAGTTGCTGAGAGAGTAAATCTTAAAAGTTCTCATCACAAGAAAAAAAACATTTTCTAACTATGTGAGATGATGGATGTTGACGGAATTTATGATGCTCATCAATTCACAATATAGGGACTTCCCTGGTGGCAGTGGTTAAGAATCCACCTGCCAGACACTATAAAACTCTTAGAGGAAAACACAGGCAGAAGATTCTATGACATAAATCACAGCAAGATCCTTTTTGACCCACCTCCTAGAGAAATGGAAATAAAAACAGAAATAAACAAATGGGACCTAATGAAATTTCAAAGCTTTGGCACAGCAAAGGAAACCATAAACAAGAGGAAAAGACAACCCTCAGAATAGGAGGAGATATCTGCAAATGAAGCAACTGACAAAGGATTAATCTCCAAAATTTACAAGCAGCTCATGCAGCTCAATATCAAAAAAACAAACAACCCAATCCAAAAATGGGCAGAAGACCTAAATAGACATTTCTCCAAAGAAGATACACACATTAAAAAAAAAGAAGAAGAAGATATACAGATTGCCAACAAATACACGAAAGTATGCTCAACATCACTAATCATTAGAGAAATGCAAATCAAAACTACAATGAGGTATCACCTCACACTAGTCAGAATGGCCATCATCAAAAAATCTACACATAATAAATGCTGGAGAGGGTGTGAAGAAAAGGGAACCCTCTTGCACTCTTGGTGGGAATGCAAATTGATACAGCCACTATGGAGAACAGTATGGAGGTTCCTTAAAAATCTAAAATTGAACTACCATATGACCCAGGAATCCCACTACTGGGCATATACCCTGAGAAAACCATAATTCAAAAAGAGTCATGTACCACAACGTTCATTACAGCTCTATTTACAACAGCCAGGACATGGAAGCAACCTAAGTGTCCATTGACAGACGAATGGATAAAGAAGATGTGGCACATATGTACAATGGAGTATTACTCAGCCATAAAAAGAAACGAAATTGAACTATTTGTAGTGAGGTGGATGGACCCAGAGTCTGTAACACAGAGTGAAGTAAGTCAGAAAGAGAAAAACAAATACCGTATGCTAACACATATACATGGAATTTAAAATAAATGGTTATGAAGAACCTAGGGGCAGGACAGGAATGAAGACGCAGACGTAGAGAATGGACTTGAGGACACGGGGTGGGGGAAGGGTAAGCTGGGATGAAGTGAGAGAGTGGCATGGACATATATACACTACCAAATGTAAAATCGATAGCTAGTGGGAAGCAGCCGCTTAGCACGGGGAGATCAGCTCAGTGCTCTGTGACCACCTAGAGGGGTGGGATAGCGAGGGTGGGAGGGAGACGCAAGAGGGAGGAGATATGGGGATATATGTATGTGTATAGCTGATTCACTTTGTTATAAAGCAGAAACTAACACGCCACTGTAAAGCAATTATACTCCAATAAAGATGTTAAAAAATAAAAAATTAAAATAAAAAAAAAAGAATCCACCTGCCAATTCAGGGGACACAGGTTCAGGCCCTGGTCTGGGAAGATCCCACATGCCGCGCAGCAACTAAGCCTGTGCGCCACAACTACTGAGCCTGTGCTCTAGAGCCCGTGAGCCACAACTACTGAGCTCACGTGCCACAACTACTGAAGCCCGCGCGCCAAGAGCCCGCGCTCTGCACCAAGAGCCTGTGCTCCACAACAAGAGAAGCCACCGCAATGAGAAGCCCGCGCACCGCAACGAAGAGTAGCCCCCAATCGCTGCAACTGGAGAAAGCCCGCATGCAGCAACGAAGACCCAACGCAGCCAAAAATAAACAAATTAAATAAATAAATAAATAAATGGGAAAAAAGCAAAATTAAAGTGGAGAAATTCATTTTAACACTATATTTTATGTAGCAGAGTGTATCAAAAATATTATCATTTCAACATCACCAATTTTTTTTAAATTACGAGGCACTTTACATTCTTTTTTTTTCATACTAAGTCTTTGAAACCCAGTTATATTTTAAACTCACAGCACGTCTCAGTTTGGATGGGCTACTTTCACATGCTCAACAGCCCCATGTGGAGAGTGGCTACCATATTGGACAAGGTGGTACTCTGCAACAAATAACCACTGTAAACCAAAGGTGTGAGGGCTTGTCCGACCCTTTGCTGGGCTTGAATAAAATCAGTCTTGGGCTGATCTTTAAGATTTTGAAATTGCTAAATGGCACCTTCAAGTTGACATTAATAAGTTTTTTTCAAAAAGTAAAATGATGCATGCACATGGTTAAAAACCAAATTGTACAGCAGAGCTTACAATAGAAAGCAAGAGTTCCCTGCCCCACTCTTCCCTCTCCCAAGTCTGATTCCCCAAGGCAAGCGCTTTATTTTTTTATTTACTTTATTTATTTTTGGCTGCGTTGGGTCTTCGTTGCTGCGTGCGGGCTTTCTCTAGTTGCGGGGAGCGGGGGCTACTCTTCGTTGCGGTGTGCGGGCTTCTCATTGCGGTGGCTTCTCTTGTTGCAGAGCACGGGCTCTAGGTGCGCGGGCTTCAGTAGTTGTGGCTCGCAGGCTCAGTAGTTGTGGCGTACGGGCTTAGTTGCTCCGCAGCATGTGGGATCTTCCCGGACCAGGGCTCGAACCCATGTCCCCTGCACTGGCAGGCGGATTCTTAACCACTGTGCCACCAGGGAAGCCCGGCAAGCGCTTTAACTTCTTTGTTGGGATTTCTTCTGGTAGTTGCCTCCATATCTCTAAACCAAAGCTCATGCATCTCAGCTCTTCCTCAACTTAGCCATTTCAGACACCCTCTAATGAACGTAGGTGTACTTCCTGCTGTGACAGATGAGGATGCAGCTCTCTGGTACCCCCATCCCCAGATACCAATCTCAATTGTTAATTCTACTGGTTACTTTCCTAACCTGAGATACTTTTGCTTCTTCTTCAGCCAAATACTAACAGTATCTGTAGACCCTCGCAGTGTAAAATGAGGTTCTGCCCACCCCCTTCCCCTCCAGCACTCCTCCACCCCCTCCACCTCACGATCCCTCTTTTCAAAGTTGATGACACATTCCTGCTTTTAAGGTTTCTCTGATTCATCCTGGAGATGGGTCCTAAAAACTGAAAATCAATAAAGAGAGTGACCGTACCAGTCTCCTTCACCGTAGAGTCAAGCTATGCCCCGGTTTACATCTTTGTTCTCATATCAGATGTTATTCTCCTGACACTTTTCCTGCCTTTCTCTTTTCTCACACTATTTGTCTTTATTATTGCTTCAATTTGTTTGCAAACTATTCACTGTATTAGATATTAAATTTTTTTAAAGGAAGCAAGCCTAGTTATGCAGACATGGTCAGTTTATAAAACTTCACCAAGCTATACATCTGTGATATGTGCACTTTTCTGTGTTTATGTTATACTCCGATTTTTAAAAATTATAAAGGAAGCATCCTCTCTTTCCTCGTAAATTGTGAAGGAAGAAATACAAAGGGAGAGAAAATTTTATATAGCACACTTATACATTTACATTAAGTTTATCAACCATACCATTATAGTAGCAAAATATATAATTAATATATGATAGTACAGCGCATTTACGTTAAGATTATCAGCTCTACTATTAACGAAATGGATATTGTGGGTAGCATAATATCTGTTTGCAAACACTGATAACGATGACAATAATAGCAGCTAACATGTTTATTGAGCACCTCCTAAATGCCAGACATGGCCAAGTGCTTTTTACATTATTGTATTTAATTCTTGCAACAACCCTGTTATTATTATCTTCTTGTTATTACAATATTACACTATCATATTGTTATAGATGAGTACATTGACACTTTGAGAAGTAACTTGCCAAGTCATACAAGCATCTTAACAATGGTTAATAATTTTCGAGCACTTAGTATAGATCCAACACAATCTAAGCACTAAACGTATTGGCTTATTTAATCCTCAAAACATTATCCCCACTTGGTAGATGAATAAATTGAGGCACAGAGTAGTTAAGCAAACTTGGCCAAGGTCACCCAGCTGGTAAGTGAACCAGCTGGGCTATGAACCCAAGCAGTCTGACTCCAGACTCTTAACCACTAAGCCATACACCACTTGGGGTGAGGGCAGAAATGTGAACTTGGGGAGTCTGCCGCTAGGAACGGAAACGTTCATTATTCTGCTGTCCCGTCTGGCAATTAGGTCAACTGACCTTTAGATAAGGAGTACATGGATGTTATTCTCATTCTGCACATTGAGAGGAAGGGAAGCAGTGAACAAGTGGCAAGTTCAAATACTAAGCTCTTTCTTTAAACAGCTAATACTCACTTCTCACCTCCAAATCACCTCTACAGTCGGACTTGCCTAACTTGGTCTCTCTCTACTTCCAAAGCATTTTGCAAACAGCACTCAGTAGAATGCATTCTGTGACTGACCAGTCCTCACTTGCAGACTGCTGCACGCCCCAGGAGTAATCACCCAGTTTAAGCCAGTCTTGCCCACTGACTTGTGACCACAAAAGCAGGGGCCATCTATGTCGCTCCCTGCTGTAATCCCACCTCCTAGGCCGGTGTCCAGCACACATGAGGCCATCTACACATATCTGTTGAATGAATGAAGACCAGCTGCTTAAAAACCCATAAGGATATAAAATTATAACGAAAAGTTCCATGCTTGCCTCAATAACACATATTTGGGGCTCTTCCTTATGACCATCCACAGGCACCATGGCTTGATTCATAACCCACTCCTGGACAGCATCAGTAATGTGAGGGACAACTGTAGAAAGAAGTAATAATTAGCACAAAAGCTTATTTCATGGTCATGGTCATGAGAAATGAATGTATTAGTGTCTTTAGACCTCCCAAATAACCCAAAACCCACCTGGCAAATTAGACAAGCTACAGTCCTCACATTATTATCCATCTCACTGAAATTAATACTATAGATGTAACATAGGTTTAGTCATTTAAATGTTATGCCATTTCCCTTGAAATGGACCAGCCACAGAGAGAGAGAAGAAATGCCATCTTTGATGCTATCTATAGAAAACACCTATAATGCCAACTAAAAACTGTGCAAGGAGGGCTGCCAAGGGTGCTGAATACTGGACTCCAAGGGGAAGAAGGTCTCAGAGTGGCCCAGCCCTGCAGACCCTGGGCAATTCGCCAGTCAGTGTGGAAGGGTCACTCAGAGGGTGTACACGAAGCCTGCATGCTGACCAGAGGCCTGAGGCTGCTAATCTCAGCCGAAGAGACAAAAAGATGCAGCCAACTAACCTAATGTGATGTACAAAGCAGGAATGTTGGCCTGTGGGAAGCTGACGCGGATAGCGCCTGTCATCTGCTCCACCGCCACCTGCAGCTCCCCGGCCCCAGCTGCTCCCGCGAGGCGGAAGTCGTCTCTGATTGGTGCGTTTGGAACGACCCACCACACATGCCCAGCCCGACCCCTTTCTGGGAGGGCGGGGTAGGTCTGGCTCTGCCTCCACGTGGGCAGCGCAGGGACCGGGGTCAAGGCCCAGGTCTGGGGCCTTGCCCTCTCCCCAAGTTTGGGACGTGGCAGGTATGAGGCAGCAACTCTCCCTCCCCCGGGTCTTCCCAATACCTACACTTGGGGGAAAACTATTAGAAAGTACAATTGTAGCTAAGATCTAAACCACACCGTCCAGTGTCAGCAGTAACATAGCTGATCTTTTGATCTCCATCTGTCCAACTTCTTTATCTACTTCTCAGCTGCTTTCCAACATGAAGGTGATTTAAAGGGGATGGGGAATTAGCACCTTTACCCTACCACGTAGGAACTTATGAATACAAGGGGGGGGTGCCTGTGGGTCTCTCTTCAAGGACAAAAGAGAATAAGAATCATACCCCCCATGAAAAGGGTTGGTGAAAAAAAGGTCATATCATGCTGCCCTCCAGTTCAATCCCCGCGCCCCCCCACGTCCCCCCCATTACTGTTCTTCTTCAAAGGGGAGTAATCATCATCCATGCAAAGATACAAGAAAAAAGTAGAAAAAGAACATATTAAATAAAGGACAGACAAAAACAAACCAAAATAAATCTATACCCCAATCAGATGTGTGATGAATAAATGGTTCCCCATGGATTTTATAAATAAAAGCTAAAGAGAGAAAGAGAAAGAGGACAGAAACATGGACTAAAGGAAACAATGACATTAGTTAAAAAAAAAAAGACTGATGAAAATACAATCAATCAGGAACATGGAGGATGAACTTGAAACCTTTGAGGAAAATGAAAAGTAAAAGTTTGTATGGTGACATCACGGTGATCATTTTGAAATGTATAAAAACATCAAACCGCTATGTTGTGTAACAGGAACTAACATAGTGTTGCAGGTCAGTTATACGTCAAAAACAAACTCATAAAAGAGATCAGATTTGTGGTTATGGGGCAGGGGGGACTGGATGAAGGTAGTCAAAAGGTACAAACTTCCAGTCATAAGATAAATAAGTACTAGGGATGTAATACACACCATGATAACTATAATTAACACTGCTCTATGTTATATATGAAAGTTGTTGAGAGTAAATCCTAAGAGTTTTCATCACAAGGGAAACATTTTTGTCTGTTTCTTTAATTTTGCATCTATCAGAGATGATGGATGTTCACTAAACTTATTGTGGTCATCATTCCATGATGTATGTAAGTCAAATCATTATGCTGTACACCCTAAACTTATACAGTGCTGTATGTCAATTATAGCTCAATAAAACTGGAGAAAAAAAAAAAAAGAAGGAAAGAAAAGGAGGAGAAAACAGGGATCTGAAAAGGACTGGAGCTTGTAGAGCACAGGGACCCCCTCATCTTCAGGTCTATTTTGAGCAGGGTGTGAGTGCTCAGCACACAGGGCCCCTAATGTTTGTGGAATATAATACCTTGTACTGTTTTCCCCAGGTAATCGCCACGCCTCTCTTTATTGATCACATGTTGATATATCTTCCCAGTGGTGATGTTGTTGTCTTTATAAAGATTAATGTCCAAGAACCTTTCATAATTTCCAAGGTCTAAATCAACTTCTCCACCATCGTTTAAGACAAACACTTCACCTGGGATAAAACGGCAATGTAAAAATTAAAAATTTGCTTGCAGTAGATTATTTTTCAAAGATGAGCACAATATATTAAAGGGCCGGTAAAAGACTTATTTATAAGCCATAGTGTATCACCATTTCCATATTTCAATGGGAAAATTTAGCAATTCGATTCTATCCATGAAAGTGCATTGGAAAAATTCTGGTATTCTATTACAGTAGTTTTAAATGCTTACTGAAATTCTGTCCTCAAGATTTAGCTTTTCCAAACTCATCATATACCACATGAAAAAGGGACTTTAAAACAGCAATTTTTAAAACAAATAGCAATTGACTTCAAAGCATCAGTATCCCAGACTCTGAAATGGGCGTAAGAAAATTTTCATTGATTCCAGTCTTGGGTAAAGTCATTATTGAACAGACAGTAGATGAAAAGCAGGGCCTCCACTAGCCCACGGGGCGAGTTGGTGAAACTGAGGCCAAAAAGAAAGTGAGCAACAAGCCACCTGCACAACAGCACCGTGATGAAGGATACAGATGAAGACTTGGGACTTCCCTGGTGGCGCAGTGGTTAAGAATCCACCTGCCAATGCAGGGGACACAGGTTCAAGCCCTGGTCCGGGAAGATTTCACATGCCGCAGAGCAACTAAGCCCACACGCCGCAACTACTGAAGCCTGCGTGCCACAACTACTGAAGCCCACGTGCCTAGAGCCCAAGGTCTGCAACAAGAGAAGCCACGGCAGTGAGAAGCCCGCGCGCCACAATGAAGAGTAGCCCCTGCTCACCACAACTAGAGAAAGCCTGTGGGCAGCAACAAAGACCCAACACAGCCAAAAAAAAAATTTTTATTAATTAATTAATTTTTTAAAAGTGTGTATAGATGAAGACTTAATCACATGACCGGCAACTGTGTTGACTACTAGGCATGCCTCTGGGTCTCCAGCGTTACTTGAGGGCATCGATTGGGAGTCCAATGTCCTAAAGCCACTTGTCAGAACTGAACCTCTCCCTGATTAAGGAAATTCTATCATTTACTTCTATAGCTAGATGTTCACAGCATAAAAAGAAGGTTGGCTAGCTTCTGAACCTAATCAGAAGCCTTTTATAGTCTCATTTATGTCTCCCTCATAAGGTACCTATGTGTGACCGGAAAGATCTCTAACTTTAAGGACAAAAGAGCAAAATGATGAAATTGCAATATTTTCGTGTTTCCCAAATTCCATTTCCAGTTCAAATTCTACTTTCTCATGTTTATCAGGAATTGCCAATCCATGGAAAAGTCTTTGTACTTTGATCATCTTAACTTCTGCCAAATAGGGGAAGATCTCTGAAATCTCTCTAGTTAATTCAGGCCCAATCCAGTTTGGCAATTCTCCAGGTATACGGCAAAGGTCTTGAAATTTTAGATTCCTAAATTTTAAAATTTTAGATTCCTATTATGTTTTTAGAAGAAAAATAAAAGCTGTAGATCATGTTTTCAAGAACTTTTTTTTTGATTTAATGCAATTATAATAAAAATGCCAACAGATTTTTTTTAACTTGACAGTGAAACTAAAGTTAATTTGGAAGAAAAACAGGTGTGATTACCAAAACAAAACACATGAAAAATAAATAAAAATAAAAGCCCTTAAAAAATAACAGTGAGTAAAGGAAGATTAAAATATATATGTGTTAAAAAAATAAATAAAATAAAATTCAAAAAAAGTGTATATATTTATATATTTCAGTATATACAAATATGGAATAAGACAACATGAACAAATACTACACAAAATACCCCAAAAAGTCCCTATTACATAAAGGAATTTAATACATGACTAAAAAAACCAAAGATATCATTACAAATCAAAGTAGGTAAAATACACAGAAATAAATTTCAAAGAAATGTGTAGGACCTATATGAAGAAAACTTTACTTCAGAGACATAAAAGAAGGTATGGATAAAATGAAAGCCACTTATACAGTTCCTGAATAGGCCAGTCAATATTTGCAGTGTTTAATTCTTCCCCAAATTTAAAGAGTCATTTCTCATAAACTTTGATAAAAGGACTCTGAAGTTAATCTTGAAGACAACTAACATTTCAATGTTTAAAAAAGGAGAAAAGGAATAATGAGAAAAGTCCTGATAATAAAAAGCTGCAGTTATTAAAATGGTAGGCAGGAATAAACAAAGAGATCTGGAACAGAGCAGAATACAAAGACAGAAATTTAGTATATACTGAAAGGTGGTATTTCAAGTCAGTGGAGAAAGGATGCAATCTTTGATAATTGCAATTAGGAATAGTGGCTAATCAGAAAAAAATTTAGAGAAAAAATTATGTTACATCCTCATCTCCCACCAAATTAAATTCCAGATGTATTAACAATATTAAAGTAAAAGCAAATGGTGGTGATCATTTAAAAATGTACAGAAACATCAAATCACTATATTGTGCACCAGGAACACAGTGTTGTAAGTCAATTATACTTCAAAAGCAAACTCATAGAAAAAGAGATCAGATTTGTGCTTACCAGAGGATAGGGGTGGGGTGAGGGGAATTGGATGAAGGTGGTCGAAAGGTACAGACTTCCAGTTATAAGATAAGTAAGTACTAGGGATGTAATGTACAGCAACATAAATATAATTAACACCCCTCTATGTTATACATGAAAGTTAAGAGAGTACATCCTAACAGTTTTCATCACAAGGGAAACAATTTTTTGCTACTTCTTTAATTTTGCATCTGTATGAGATGATGGATGTTCAACTAAACATTGTGATAATCATTTCATGATGTATGTAAGTCAAATTATTATGCTGTACACCTTAAACTTATACAGTGCTGAATTTCAACTATACCTCAATAAAACTGGAAGAAAAAAATAAAGTAAAACCAAATGAAACTCTAAAAGTGCCAGAAGAAAATATAGATGAATATTTAAATATTCCTGGGACAGAGAAGCTTACAGGTGACATCAAAGGCAGAAACCATAAAGGAAACAGCTGATACATTTAGTCACACAAATGGTAAAATGAAATTTATCAGCAGCAGAAGTAATATTAAGACAAACTGCAAACAGAGTAAAAATATATACATGTGGTAAGTATAGGTTAATATACTCTGCACAAAGTATTCTTGAAAATCATTTTTCAAAATCCAAAGGAAAATTGGCATAACACATGGCGTTAGTCAATTCTGCTGCCTACCAAACAACCCTAAAATCTCAGCGACTTAGAAAACATTTACTGATTTCTCCCTCATGTTACGTAGGGGTTGTGGGTCAGTTGTGAGTCTACCTTGTGCCTTCTTATTCCAGGACCCGGGCTGAAGGAGAAATCCCTATATGGGGCGTGCAGCTCTCACAGCAGAGGGCAGAAAGACGACAGAGACTGAGTCAAATTATGCCATTGCATTGAAAAGTTCTACTTCAACAAAGGCATATTTCATATTCACTAATATCCCACAGAGCAAAACAAATCACATGGCCAAATAAGGTGACTGACCTCTCTGGTTTGCCCAGGAGTAAAAGGGTTCCCAGGATTCAGGAGTTTCGGTTTCAAAACCAGGAAAGTTCCAAACAAACCAGGAAGAGTTAACCATCCTACATGGCCAAAGGCCAAAGTCAGTGGGGCAGGGAATTTACTCTACCCAGGAAGCTGGGTGATAGTTTCAAACAAACATACAATCTTCCATAGACTTAAATAAGCCACTCCACCGACAAAATGAAAATCAAAGAAATCTAAATTAACATAATGAGATACCCAGGAATTCTCTGCCAGTCCAGTGGTTAGGGCTCCACGCTTCCACTGCAGGGGGCACAGGTTCGATCCCTGGTTATTCCTTTTTTTGGTTGTTTGGTGTACTCTCAGGTTAGTAAAGTTTAAAAAGAATAGTATTCAGCAAAGGTATAAAGAAAACTGAAACACCTGAAAAACATACCTACCCACCAAATCAGAAATTCTGTACCTAGGCATTTATGTTAAAAAAATAAATTTTAAAGTTTCCCTTCACAGTGTTGTTTATAATATCAATAAATTGGAAATTATTTCCTATTATTGTATAGATTCTGTGCAGCCTTTAGAAGTATAGAATCTATTAAAATGTCTATAGTAGATTAAGTTTTAAATTTTTGATTGAAAAATAGTATGACTAGGGGAGAGATAAATTGGGAATTCAGGATTAACGGATACCTACTACTATATATAAAACAGATAAACAACAAGGACCTACTATATAGAATAGGGAACTATATTCAATACCTTATAAAAACCTATAACGGAAAGGAATCTGAAAAAGAATATATATATGTATAACTGAATCACTTTGCTGTACACCTGAAACATTGTAAATCAACTATACTTCAATTAAAAAAAATAGTATGGCTAAGATTCAGTTCATTTAAAGTTCAAAAATAAGCAAAACTGATCTATAATGTTAGAAGACAGGATAATGGTTACCCTGGTCGTTTCAGATGGGGAGAGACTGGAAGGGGCATAAAGAGGGTTTCTGTTTCTTGAGCTGGAGGCTGATTACACATTATGTTCATTTCATCTACTGGTACTTATGATTTATACACTTTCTTGCTTGTATGTAAAAAGTTTAAGAAGAAAGTATATAAGGGCTAGTGCCTTTTTTAAGATAATTAGTATAGGGAATTCCCTGGCGGTCCAGTGATTAGGACTCTGCACTTCCACTGCAGGGGTCACAGGTTTGATCTCTGGTCAGGGAACTAAGATCCCACAAGCTGCGCGGCATAGCCAAAATAATAATAATAAATAAATAAATAAAAATAATTAGTATAGGGCTTCCCTGGTGGCGCAGTGCTTGGGAGTCCGCCTGCCGATGCGGGGGGTGCGGGTTCGTGACCCGGTCCGGGAAGATCCCACATGCCGCGGAGCGGCGGGGCCCGTGGGCCGTGGCCGCTGAGCCTGTGCGTCCGGAGCCTGTGCTCCGCAACGGGAGAGGCCACAACAGTGAGAGGTCCGCATACCGCAAAAATAATAATAATAATAATTATTATTATTATTATTATTATTCCAAGCGGTGGGAAATGGACGATTTTTATTTTCTTCCGGTCATTCTATATTGTCAATATATTCTATATTGTCTGAGTTTTTCTCTTAACAATGAAATGTTGAGAAATATATTACCTTTATGATAAAATAAAACAAAACATAATCCATACTACAAAAGGTACAGGGAGAATGGTATCCTCACACACTGTTTTCCAAAAGGGTGGACTCATTTAGAATGTCATCAGCAATCAGAAAAAATGTATCAATAACCATGAGAACATTCACAGATCCAAAATGTATGACCCAGCAGCTCTACTTCTGGAACTCTGTCCTAAAGAAATTACCCCAAATACAAGAAAGAACCTCAGTTTAACCCAGTGCTTCACAGGGGGGAAGTGGTCCTCCCTCATACCGTGCTCATAAGGTGAAAAAGTGCCCGCATCGATGTTTATATAGGGGTCGATTTTGATGGCAGTAACTCGCAGTCCACATGATTTTAGAATCGTCCCAATGCTGCTTGCTATGATCCCTTTACCGATGCCCGAGATGACCCCACCAGTGACCAAGATGTACTTCATTGGCAGAGGAGTGGCTGAGTGCCAGCACCCAGATAGAATCTGAAAGGTAATGAAATTAAGGGTCAGGGAAGAGAAACATGTTCTTAAACCAGTAAAGTGGAGAGTGTGTTGGACCAGAATTTCAAAAGCACACAGCACTTTTTCTAAGTATTTGAAACAAAGTCTTATCGTCTAGGTTTTTCTTTCTTGTCGACATGCAGGAAGCTCTGGATACAGCAAAATGTCTGGCTCCATTACCCTGATGTTACATTTACCCCAACTCTGTCGTGTGACAAACTTCATCATAAGAAGCCAAAATTCTCTGGGATTCAGAAGCATGGTAAAATTTTTAAGAGATCAGGCTCTGGAGTCAGATCTGTAGAAGCTATACCTGGGCGAGTTACCAATCCTTTCTGTACCTGTTTCTTCATCTGTGAAATGGAATAAAAAGTACCAATCCCTTGGAATATTATTCAGCACTAAAGAGAAATGAGCTACCAATCCATGAAAAGACGTGGAGAAAAGTGCATGTTACTAAGTGAAAGAAGCCCATCTGAAAAGGCACATACTGCATGATTCCAACTATATGACATTCTGGAAAAGACAAAACTATGAAGACAGTAAAATGATCAGTGGTTTTCAGAGGTTAGTGTGGGAGGGAAAGATGAATAGGTGGAGCACAGAGGATTTTTAGGGCAGTGAAACTATTCTGTATGATTCTATAATGGTGGATACAGGTCATTATACATTTGTCCAAACTCACAGAATGTATAACACCAAGAGTGAACTCTAATGTGACCTATGGACTTGGAATGATAATGATGTGTAGCTTCATTGACTGTAACAAATGTACCGCTCTGGTTCAGGATGTTGGTAATGAGGAACGCTGTGGGCATGGGGCAGTGGGTGTATGGAAACTCAGTACTTTCTGCTCAGTTTTGCTGTGAACCTAAAATTGCTCTAAAAATAGCCTATTTGGGGGGACTTCCCTCGTGGTGCAGTGGTTAAGAATCCACCTGTCAATGCACGGGACACGAGTTCAATCCCTGGTCCGGGAAGATCCCACATGCTGCGAAGCAACTAAGCCCATGCACCACAACTACTGAGCCTGTGCTCTAGAGCCTGCAAGCCACAACTACTGAGCCTGCATGCCGCAACTACTGAAGCCCACGCGCCTAGAGCCCATGCTCCGCAACAAGAGAATCCACCACAATGCGAAGCCCGCGCACCACAACAAGAGCAGCCCCCGCTCACCACAACTAGAGAAAGCCCAAGCACAGCAACAAAGACCCAACGCAGCCAAAAATAAATACATTTTTTAATTAAAAAAATAAAATTAAATAAAAACAGTCTATTTTTTAAATCAGTATTCAAATATGCCAACATTTTAAAAAATCTTGGGACTTCCCTGGTCTCCAGTGGTTTAGACTGCGCTCTGAATGCAGGGGGCCCGGGTTGAATCCCTGGTCAGGGAACTAGATCACACGTGCCGCAACTAAGACCTGACGCAGCCAAATAAATAAATATGTTAAAAACAAAACAAAATAAAAAATCTTGCAGATGGTTGTGAGGATTAAATGAGCTAAGGTACAGATCAGAGGTCTGGAAACCAGGGCCCATAGGTCACATCTGGCCCACTGTCTGTTTCTGTATAGTCGCCAAGCTAAGAATGTTTTATATTTTAAATGACTGAGAAAAGATCAAAAGAAGAATATTTCATGACACATTAAAATTGTATGAAACTCAAACTTCAGTGTCCATAAATCAAGTTTTATTAGCACATAAAATTGTATGAAACTCAAACTTCAGTGTCCATAAATCAAGTTTTATTAGCACAGAGCCATGCCCATCATTTACATATTGTCTCTGGTGGCTTTCTGGCTACAATGGCAGAGCTGAGTAGCTGGGAAAACAGAGACCTCTGGCCCACAAAGCCTGAAATATTTTCTATCTTTTATAGAAAATGTTTGCTGATACCTGGCTTAGAGGGGGTCAAAATTGACCCCTATATTAACATACAGTAAGAACTTAGTAAAAGTTAGCTACTAATGTCACTATTAATAATAATAAATGTATCCTCCTTAACTATGCATGTGGAAGACTGAATCTGTTCCTTACCCATCCATTTCACCATGCAGAAATATTCAAGCAGAAAAAAAAAAAGAGAAAATATTATGTCATAAAGAAATTTTTTTTTGACTTTCCTGCTGCTGTCTGATTCAAACCCTTTTGTTTTAGAGGCAGACAGGAAGCCCAAGAGCTACTTGGGCTACTCTACTCTGAGAACTATTGTTTTCCCCTTGAGCCTGGGCAGGGGCCTTCTGCCCTTGCCATTTCACCATGCACGTGAAGGTGAGCCTTAACGGCATTATTCGTGTGGTCCTGACGTGCAAACAAACGGCCAACTAAGACTATTAATATAAAATCGCAACTACAAGAAAAGAGAGTAACTAAAAAAAGCTAATAACTATAAATCCCACTTTCTATTGTAATTCACAAATGTTTTTAAATACCTGGATATCAAGCTCAAATGCAATCAGGTAGGAATGATTTCAGCTACCCGCTTATCCTATCTGCCTGTCTTTCCCAAAGGAATGCCTATTCTGATTTTGTAGTTTCCTCTACTTTCAAAACCAACTAGCTTGGGTTTCCCTGGTGGCACAGTGGTTGAGAATCTGCCTGCCAATGCAGAGGACACGGGTTCGAGCACTGGTCTGGGAAGATCCCACGTGCCGCGGAGCAACTAGGCCCATGAGCCACAACTACCCAGCCTGTGTGTCTGGAGCCTGTGCTCCGCAACAAGAGAGGCCGTGATAGTGAGAGGCCCGCGCATCGCGATGAAGAGTGGCCCCCGCTCGCCACAACTAGAGAAAGCCCTCGCACAGAAACGAAGACCCAACACAGCCAAAAATAAATAATAAATAAATTTTTAAAAAAAACAACCAGCTTAACTTAAAAGGTGTAGAGCCCTTTCACTTCAGAGCTGTGAGTTCAATTTGAATTAGCTGACCACCGTCAAGGCGAGTAAACTGAAGCCATCCAAAATATACAAGTCCCATCCCAAATGGCTTCCTTAAGGCCCTGGGCCTGCCTTTCTCTACACAACACAGTTGATCATGTTCAATGTCACCGTTCCTCTTTACTACCCACCTGGCCATCCACTCACCTGAGCTAGATTTAGCCTAAAAGATTTTCAGTCCAAACCCAGAATGCTCCTCCTATAGATCCAAAATGTATCTGAATATTCATCTCTTGCCACTTCTACTAGCCGAGGTAGTTGTTAGAGTGGGAATTTCATCACAGTCTTCCCTTACTCAACCCACTGTTGATTTTTTTCTATTTTGATAAGTGTCCCTCCTCTGGAGTCAGACAGCCTGAGCTCAAGTGCTGTCACTTAATAGCTATGACCCTGGGCAATTTCAACTTCTCTAAACCTCAATTTTCTCCACCTGTGCAGTACACAGAAATAATACCAGTGCCAGCCGTATAGAGCTGTGTGGGTATTTACAAAGAGAGCGCCCAAGTGCTAAGTCAAGGTTAGCTCTTATTTTTCAGAGCCCTCTATTCACTGATTCAGTCAGCTCATAAACGTTTATGGAACAGGCAGAGGAGGAAAATCTGCCACACCAAAATGTGCCTCTTTGGCATGAGCATTAATTTAGTTTGATTATTTTTAAGAAACAGAAGACTCAGGAAGTCCTTCTTTTTTATTGCCCCCTTTGCTGCCTAAAGAATTTAGATAAAGGGCCTGTTCCTGGCATAGAGCTATCACCAGAGATATCTTCAGAGAATATGAACTAGATGTGGTCGGGGAAGCTCTTAGAGATCAGAGTCCACTCTGTGTACCACTGTCTCTGCCTGACCTAGCAAACATTTGTTTACCAAAATATTTGCCTTTCCATCTCCATGTTAATTGCCTTCTTCCCTTTTTTTTTTTTTTAACTATTCATTTATTTACTCTTGGCTGCGTTGGGTCTTTGTTGCTGTGCGCGGGCTTTCTCTAGCTGTGGCGAGCGGGGGCTACTCTTTTTTGCAGGGTGCGGGCTTCTCATTGTGGTGGCTTCTCTTGTTGTGGAGCTCGGGCTCTAGAAGCATGGGCTCAGTAGTTGCGGCTCGCGGGCTCTAGAGCACAGGCTCAGTAGTTGTGGCACACGCGCTTAGTTGCTCCGCAGCATGTGGGATCTTCCCGGACCAGGGCTCGAACCTGTGTCCCCTGCATTGGCAGGCAGATTCTTAACCACTGCGCCACCAGGGAAGCCCTGCCCTCTTCCCTTTTGAAGTCCCAAACTACTACCCACAACATCTTCTTTTGTCTTGAGCTGAAGATGGTATTTAAGGCAAGGGTTTCAACCATTTTAGCAAGTGACTAAGTTTTCCTGGGTCTCTCCCATGTATACACGTTATTAAACTTTTATTTGATTTTCTCCTGTTAATCTGTCTCATGTCAACTTAATTCTTAGACCAGCAGAAGAACGTAGAAGGAAATTTTCTTCCTCCCAGACAAATTATATGCTTGACATGTTCCCAGGTCCTGCAGATATGGGGGTGAACAAAAAGTCAAGGTCCCTGTCCTCTTGGTCTTCACCTTTCCTGTTGGATAAAGGGGCAAATAAGCTGTTCTGTAACTACCTTATTCTGGCACTGTCACACTATTAAAATGACTTCCCATTTGTAAAAGTTAGCAAAATGGAAAAATGCCATAGAAAACTGGAGAGTATTTATGAGAAGGCACATTATGTGGTTGTCAAAAGCCTAAGAATCTTTCATATAAGGTATGCTTATGTTACACAACAGAGCAGGATATAAAATTAAATATATTATTATCTCAACTGTTTTTTTTAAATTAAGACTGGTCAAATTACACCAAAATGCTACATTTTAGTATATATTTAGGTGGTTGGGTTGCAGGCAATTATTACTTTTTCATATTTTCAAAAGCACAAGATACATTTTTAAGCATATCAGATATTTTACAAAGTCCTTTTCGAAAATGTAACAATATCAAGGAGACACCTGGTCCTTTCTATCTATTTTAAGCAAACAAGTAAGTTTGAAGCAAAATTTTAAAACAACAGGCAAAGCAGGTTCTTCAAGCTACTTCTACAATTGGGATTTTTTTTCTCTTGTGAAGACCATTATTTACATTTACTCTTATATGCAGTGAGCAGACCCAATTGTCTGTAAAATAGGCATGTGTAGGGCTGTCCACTGTCCAATAAAAACATTAAAAAAAATTACACTGTGTAATTTTAAATTTTCCAGTAGCCATATAAAAAGTAAAAAGAAACAAGATTAAGTTCATTTTAATAATATCTTATTTAACCCAAGGTATCCAAAATACCCATAATCAGCCCATAATCAATGTAAGAATATTTGGGTGAGATAATTTACATCCCTTTTTTTTTTTTTTTGTAATGTCTTCCGAAATTAGGTGTGTCTACGCACAGCACATCTCAACTCACACTGGACAGTGCAGGCCTAAAGCAACTAAAAACAGATGCACCAATAGATACCTTCTCAATGACGGCCATTTAAAAAGTAGTCAAAAACAAGAGTACTTACTGCATGAGCCCACCTTATGAAGTTCTAGAACAGGCAAAACTAAGCTCTGATGGAAATCAAGGGGTGAAGGCGGTTGTGGATCGACCGGAGAGGAGCACGAGGGAACTTTCTGGAGTGATGGAAATGGTTTATGTCTACGTTGGGGTAGTGGTTACACTTGTGTATAATTTGTCAAAATCCCCGATCTGCACGCTTAAAATGGGGGCATTTTACTGAACGTAAATTAGACATCAAATGTGGAGAAACTGTTTTAGAAAGAAAGCTATGTTGTAGCAGCAGCGGACTCGGGCTCAGAGCGCCCTAACCAGCTGCGACCCGGGAAACGCGAGGGTCGCGGTTTAACTAGCGCCCCGGGCGGGGGAGGAGACAGAAAGGCCATCTCACTCCGCGCGGGGCTGCACTTCTGCCAACGCCATCTCGGGGCTCCCGGGGCCCGGGGGCAACCGGGCGGGGGCCGCGGCGGGCCCCAGCGCCCGGTTCCGAGGCGGGGTGCGCGCCGAAGCGCCGCTCGCGTACGCGGCGCTTCAGAGCACGGGCCGCGGGCCGCCGGCCGCCGCAGGGCGGACTCCCAGGGCCCCGGCCTTGCCCCGCCGCTGTCTGCCCGCGGGCAGAGAGCACAAGGTGCTGGGACGCGTGCGGTGGCCGCCCTCGGAGGGGACAAAGGCTCCCGGTCCCATGTGCGCGCCGGGCTGGGGCCGCGGGCTGGAGGGCGGCCCCGGCGCTGAGGCCCTGGCGGGGAGTTACCTGTGCTTTGGCGGCGGCGGTGGCGCGGAGGGTGGTCGTTGGAGCCGGCGAGCTCCGCCCCGAGGCCCGCCCGCGCTCACCTGTCGGGCTGGGGAGGGGTCCGCCGCCAGAGGCGTCTCGAGTCGACCCCGTGTCCCTCCCGCCGCCCGCGCGGGCCTCGGGGTGCATGGCGCCCTCCTCGCCCACCTCCCCCTCTCCTGCAGCCGCGGGCCCCACTGACTCACGCCGGTGAGCTCGGGGTTGGCACCCGGGTTTGTGCAATGCTCCGAAACAAGCGCCCCAAAAGTGACTCCTCAGGCGTTGGTGGCTTCCCGTCACCCTCCGCCCTGGACGCACTTGGCCCCAGGCCAGGCTCAGCCCGGGAACTGCTCCTCCCCTCCGCGGCTTGCTGAGCACCGGCACCTCGGAGACTCGGGTGAACGCCAGGTCCCGGCGCCCCGGCCCCTCGGCACGCCCAGACCCTGCTCGGGTCCTCGCGTCCCGCTCTCGGCGCCGGAAAGAGCTTCTCTCGGTCACGGAGAGCAACTGCGGGAGCGCCGAGCAGAGGACGACGATCAGATGGGATGCCGGCCTTTGAGGGGCTCACAATCTGGGGTGAGGGCTACACCTCTACTGGAATCAGTAAGGTTCCTGGAACAGTACGCGTGTAGCAAAAATTAATATTTAAAATGCGAGGGGCAGAAGGACGACAATCAGGGCTTCGCCGAGTGACTTTTTAAAGAGTATTTGGAGGATGGTTAGTGCCTTGGTGCCAGGAAAGGACACAGGAGGTTATTAAGGCGAAGGGAAGAACATAAACCACTGAAGGAGAAAGGATCTAACTAGGGACAATAGGAGGGTTTGGAATCAGACGGAAGGGTTAGGAAAGTGGTGAAAATTTTGAATGACCAGGTGAGTCACCAGAGGGTCGAGTGAGGAGAGCATCATTGAAGACCCAGTGGAGTCTAGAAACCATCATTGTGTAATGACCTCCAGCTATAGTTGTGCAAGATGTCTATAGGTCGGTATATAAATATTGATATTGATAAAACCAGAGTTTGCTGGTTGAGTAGAGTAGAAGGATGAGAGTGAGGAAGTTAAGAGCACTGAAAGAATGTGATGGTAGTGACGCACCAGGGGTCTAGTCCCCAGAGGAAAGGAAGGGAGAGGAGCAGGGAGTGGATAGACTGGAAGAGAGAAAAGAGATGGACCAAAAGATGAGGGCCTGTGGGAGTGAAGGAACTGAGGAGTTGTCACCACAGTGTGGGTGTCGGCGATGTCAAAGGGGAAGCAATTCCAGGAGATGATCCAGTTTAGGGTCTGACTCTGGAACGGAGTCAAGTGAGATGGGCGTCACTGGAATTGGGTCTAGGCCCACCAGGCCAGTGTGGGGGACATTGAAGGCCCCCGGAAGGATGGTGGAAATTGGAGGAGTCAGTTGAGGCCAAGGAACCAAGTCTCCAGTGAATGTGGAGAAGCAACCCCGAAGCTAGTAAATGACAGCAACAAAGAAGGGTAGAGGGATGTCTGGCAAAATTCGATGAGTTTCAAAACAAAAGGGAGTTTCTCCCTATCAAGAATGACAGAGCAGTGCCATGGAAGAAGCAGTAAGGAGCTGAGGATGGTGTTGTCAACTTCTGGGAAAATGAGAAGAGGCTCCACTCAGCAGGAATGGTAGGGGAGACCCAAGTCTCCATGGAGGCCAAGAAAAAAAATTTTTTTTTTTTAAGGAGAAAGCACCTTGTAAAAAGGCCGGAAGCACAGAGGGCTTTCTTGTGAAACAAGTCTTCCAGAGGACCCAGTGGGAAGAATGCTTGTGAAACAGGTTGACATGGATGGTGATACTTAATACCTGCCACGTATGTAAGGCTTCCCTCCACATTTCGGTACTTTGTTTCCTTTTTACAACCAGGACAGCTATTAAGATCCCCTTTTTATAATGAAGAACCTGAGGCTTAGAGATGTGAAATGCCCTGACCAAAATATCTATCCCCAAAGTCAGACTCTTCACCACAGGATATAAGGCCTCATCCTTATTTTATTAATCTACGAGGTCAACAGATGAAGGATACTTTGTGAATACAAAGGGGTTATGATAGCTATGGTATCATTAATCCAAAATGGGAAAATATTTGAGCAGAAAAACAAATTTGATAACAGGGTCCAGATTTATTGATTTGTGTGGGATCAGAGTGTACACTCATTCAACAGGTGTTTTATTCATGGACTATATAGCATTGAGGATAAAAAAAGAAGAAGAAAAAGAAGTCTGTCATTAAGTTGACGGCTTGTGTTCTTTTTTACTTTTTTTTTTTTTTTTTGGCAGGCGCCAAGTGGCATGTGGGATCTTGGTTCCCCTTCCCTGACCAGGGATTGAACCCATGCACCTGGAAGTGGGAGCGTGGAGTCCTAACCACGGGACCACCAGGGAAGTCCCTCGTGTTCTTTTATAATCTTTTGTTTTGAAGAATTCTAACCTTCAGGACGATTGTAAACCCTGGGGAACATGGACTTTGTCATGATTTTGGGTGGAGATAGAGCAAAAGTAAGGCTGAAAGGGATGGCCCCCACCTCTGCTATCAGAAGGGTCAGCACTGTATTCCTTTCATAGGTGAAGAAACTCGAAGGGGAAACGATGAGTAATGAGTCAAGTTTATTCACCCATTAGATAGTGGAGTTAGCACCCCTGTCCTAGGCTTCTGACTGAAATTCCAGGCTCATTCCAATCACCCTTGAACCAAATATCCTTTTTTTGGAAAGTGTTGACCACTTTCAGGTTCTGACTAAATCCTAGAAAGGCACTGGTCCTAAGATATCTCCTGACTTTCAAAGGTTAATCAATACCCAGACTCTAAAAACAGCTTGGAATGTCATTGATGCCACAGAATTGTACACTTAACAATGGTTAAAATGGCAAGTTTTATGTTATATATATGTTTACACAGTTTAAAAAATTAATGGGGCTTCCCTGGTGGTGCAGGGGTTAAGAATCCGCCTGCCAATGCAGGGGACACAGGTTTGAGCCCTGGTCCGGGAAGATCCCACATGCTGCGGAGCAACTAAGCCTGTGCACCGCAACTACTGAGCCTGTGCTCTAGAGCCCGCGAGCCACAAATACTGAAGCCCATGTGCCACAACTACTGAAGTGTGCGCGCCTACAGCCTGTGCTCTGCAACAAGAGAAGCCACTGCAATGAAAAGTCCGCGCACCGCAATGAAGAGTAGCCCCTGCTCGCCACAACTAGAGAAAGCCCGCACACAGCAACAAAGACCCAACGCAGCCAAAAATAAATTACTTAAATAAATTTTAAAAAATAATAATGGTGTAATACAACAGAAACCATTGAATTGTATAGTTTCAACAGGTGTAGATGGCATGTGAATTATATCTCGATAAAGCTGTTTGGAAAAATAAAGTAGGTTGAGCCTGTTAAGCTAAAGTCCTGGAGCACCCTCTTACACTGTTGGTGGGAATGTAAACTGATACAGCCACTATGGAGAACTGTATGGAGGTTCCTTAAAAAACTAAAAATAGAACTACCATATGACCCAGCAATCCCACTACTGGACATATACACTGAGAAAACCATAATTCAAAAAGACACATACGTGCACCCCAATGTTCACTGCAGCACTATTTACAATAGCCAGGACATGGAAGCAACCTAAGTGTTCATCGACAGACGAATGGATAAAGAAGATGTGGTACATCTGTACAATGGAATATTAGCCATAAAAAGGAATGAAATTGTGTCATTTGCAGAGACGTGGATGGACCTAGAGACTGTCATACAGAGTGAAGTAAGTTGGAAAGAAAAAAACAAATATAGTATATTAACACATACATGTGGAACCTAGAAAAATGGCATAGATGATCTTATTTGCAAAGAAGAAATAGAGACACAGACGTAGAGAACAAACGTATGGATACCAAGGGGGAACGGGGGGGCGGTGAATTGGGAAGTTGGGATTGACATATATATACTACTATATATAAAATAGGTAACTAATGAGAACCTACTGTATAGCACAGGGAACTCTACTCAGTGCTCTGTGGTGACCTAAATGGGAAGGAAATCCAAAAAAGAAGGGATATATGTACACGTATGGCTGAATCACTTTGCTGTGCAGCAGAAACTGACACAGCAGTGTAAAGCAACTATACTCCAATTTAAAAAAAAAAGTCCTGGACCAGAATTGTAAATATACCTCAGGCTGGAAAACTGGAGAGCAAGGAAATCAGAATTGTAATCTGTCCCCCACATACTCACACAGGTCACTGGAACTAGGCTACTCTTCTCAAGATGGTGGGGGGTGGAGGAATACCTAATGCTTAAGACGGTGCTTGGGAAATACATTCATGAACTCCCTACTCTGAAGGGGGAGTTTTTCACTTGGCCAGTTTTTTGTTGTTGTCCATTTGTTTACACGTTATTGTGGGAAAAGTTGAATATATAGAAACGCAAACCTAAAACTCGAACTTCAACAATTATCAATCCATGGCCAGGTTTGTTTCATCTGTATCCCCACCCATTTCCCCCATCCTGTATTAATTTGAAGCAAATGCCAGGCATCCTATTATTTCATTGGTAAATATCTCAGTATGATTCTAAAAGATTAGAACTCTTTTAAATACACACACACACAATTACCACAATTTAAAAATTAATAATTCCTATGTCCATCACACATGAATGGGTAAACAAAATGTGCAATATACTTACAATGGAATACTCTTCAGCCTTTTTTAAGATAGCCTCCGTTTTTGTTATATCACTGGTTTGTTTTTTATTTTTTAGATTTCACATATAAGTGATGATATACAGTAGTTGTCTTTCTCCATCTGATTTATTTCACTAAGCATAAAACCCTCCAGGTCCATCCATGCTGTTCAAATGGCAAAATTTCATTCCTTTTTATGCTGAGTAGTATTCTGTTGCATATATATAGCACATCTTTATCCATTGGTCTGTTGATGTACCCTTAGGTTGCTTCCATATATTGGCAATTGTAAATAATGCTGCTATGAACATCGGGGTGCATGTATCTTTTCGAATTAGTGTTTTCATTTTCTTTGGATATATACCCAGGAGAGGAATTGCCAGATCGTATGGTAGTTCTAGTTTTAATTTTTTGAGGAACCTCCATAATGTTTTCCACAGTGGCTTTATCAATTTACATTCCCGCCAACAGTGTGCAAGGGTTCCCTTTCTCTACATCCTCACCAACATTTGTTATTTGTGGTCATTTTGATGATAGCCATTCTGACAGGTGTGAGGTGATATCACATTACGATTTTGATTTGCATTTCTCTGATGATTAGTGATGCTGAGCATCTTTTATGTGCCTGTTGGCTATCTGTATGTCTTCTTTGGAAAAATGTCTATTCAGGTCTTTTGCCCATTTTTTAATCAAGTTGTTTGGATTTTTTTGATATTAAGTTGTATGAGCTCTTTTTGTATTTTGGATATTAACCCCTTATCGGTCATATCCTTTGCAAATATATTCTCCTATTCAGTAGGTTGTCTTTTCATTCTATGGATGGTTTTCTTTGCTCTGTAAAAGCTGTTAAGTTTAATTAGGTCCCATTTGTTTATTTTTGCTTTTGTTTCCTTTGCCTTAGGACAGCGGTGCGCAACCTTTTTGGCACCAGGGACCGGCTTCGTGGAAGACAATTTTTCCACGGGGGGCGGGGGACGGTTCAGGCGGTAATGCGAGCCATGGGGAGCAGCAGATGAAGCTTCGTTCTTTCGCCTGCCGTTCACCTCCTGTTGTGCGGCCCCAGGGGTTGGGGACCCCTGCCTTAGGAGACAGATCCAAAAAAATATTGCTACAATTTATGTCAAAGAGTGTTCGAAGTAGCCTTTTTTAAGGCAGAATTTTAAGGAAATTCTAACACATGCTACAACATGTATGAACCTTGAGGACATTTGCTCAATGAAATGAACCAGTCACAAAAAGACAAATGTGGTATGATTCCACTTATATGAGGTTCCTGGAGTAGTCAAAAATCATAGAGACAGAAAGTAGCTTGGTTGCCAGGGAATGGGGGGAACGGAGAACGAAGTTGTTTAGTGGGTACAGAGTTTCAGTTTTGCAACAGGAAAACAATTGAGATTGGTTCCACTTGTAACAATGTGAATGTACTTACTACTACTTAACTGTACACTTAAAAATGATTAAGGTGGGGCTTCCCTGGTGACGCAGTGGTTGAGGGTCCGCCTGCCGATACAGAGGACACGGGTTTGTGCCCCGGTCCGGGAGGATCCCACATGCCGCGGAGCGGCTGGGCCCGTGAGCCATGGCCGCTGAGCCTGCGCGTCCGGAGTCTGCGCTCCGTAACGGGAGAGGCCACAGCAGTGAGAGGCCGGCGTACCACAAAAAAAAAAAAAAAGATTAAGGTGGTAAATTTTGTTTGTCTAGCACAACTAAAATTTTTTAAACTTAACAATTTCTTAATCTCATGAACTATCCAGTCCCCAAATTTCCAATTCTTATAAACGTCAAAAAATTTTCTCCACTGTGTTTGTTTGAGGATCTAAAGAAAATCCGCAAGTTGCCATGGGTTGTTTTTTAGGTCGTTTTTAATCTATAGGTTCCCCTTCCCCCCTTGCTTGCAATTTATTTGAAGAAACAAAGGCGTCAGCCTGTGGTCTCTCACAGCCTAGATTCTGCTCCCTGCATCCCGTGGTGTCCTTTAATAGTTTCCTCCGTCCCCTGTATTCCCTGTAAATTGGTAGGTGGACACAGAGGGCCTGGGCTAGTTTTGATGTGGACTCACAAGGAGATTAAAGACATCCATGTCCGCGGGGCCAACCCTGCAGAACCAGAAAAGGTGAGACTAAACCACCAACCAAGCTGCTTAGAGTGACAAAGACGCGGTGTACTGGCCTAGATCAGGAACCCACAAAGCCGGGGGAGGAGAAAAGGAAGCGGGGCGGGACTACGTGGGGAAAGCCCTTTGTCCGGTTTCCAAACGCCTTATCGAGTTACGAAATAAACAGTCAGCGGGGAGGGCGGGGCCTTTGTCCGGAAGTGACGCTAGCGCGGCCGGCGGCTGAGTAACAGTGGAGGTGGGGCGACACATAGACTGGCTGCTTCGAGGTCGTACTTCCGATTATCGCCGTGGGAGACGCGCCTTGTGGAGTCGGGAGTAGGTGGCACCCGCTAGGGTCTCCGGTGACCCCGACCGCGGTGGCGGCCCCGCGGGCGGGATGTTCCGGGGTTTGAGCAGTTGGTTTGGCTTGGAGCAGCCGGAGGCGGGTGACCGGCAGTACCAGGGAGACGGACAGCCCAAGGGAGACGCTCCACCCGAGCAGCGCTCCGAGGCGGTGGCGGAGTCCGTGGAGGGGGAGCTACAAGAAGACGGGGACCAGGAGCTCCTTCACCAGGCCAAAGGCCTCGGCAGTGAGTCTCCCCCGGCCTCCGGGACCACAGAGTTTCGGAGAGCGCCCGCATCCCACCTCCTGCCGCCCCTGGGCGTGGGCCACCAATGGTCGGGGGTGTGGGGTGGGGAGAGGAAGGTGTGTCTGTCGTTGGTGAGGATCTGGGCAAGGCCGAAGCCTCATCTAGCAGTCAAATCCTGTGCCTGAAGTTCCTAGTGACATGTCACTCTTTGCAGAGTGTGTCAACGTTGGGAGCAGGGCCGCAGTAAAGCAGTGGGGCTCCACGTCTTTAGGTTTGACGAGGAATCTGTTTTGTTCAACTCACCAACTTTCATCTCCACCGCCTTCCGCCCAGAGGACAGGGGACGTTGAGGAGCTCGAGTGCCTTTTTGCCCTTAGGTCAGAATGTGTCGTCCCAAGTAAATTGAGGAGGAGTTATTAGGGCCTATGGCAGGCAGGCTCATGTCCTTTTAGGTGCATTGGGATCTTTTTCCTTAAGGCGGGAAAGGAGTTGCCAGTTATTGTCTGTGTTGCAAGTTTCAGCACTAGATGTTTTGTGAACGATTCATCTCTTTAAACACCCCAGTGAGTTGAAAGAACGAGAGCAGAGTTAGCGGCCCAAAGTTATGCTGATAGTAAATGGTAGAAGGGAAATTTGAACCTGGGGCTGTCTAATTTCAAAGCCCATGCTCTTTCCCAGCTTACAGTCTAGTTCAGGAGGAGGGTTTAAATAATAGGCATGCGGAATAAACACATGCTGTAGTAATTCTGCTCCTGGAGAGATCTTGGCAGGCTTAAATAGTCAAAGAAAACGTCTTTAAGAAGGTGGCCCTAAAGCAGACAACACTACAAGTGAGAGATAAAATTTTGCAAGCAATTTTAAAGAATTTACTTCAAGACACTACAAGGCAAGAGTATAGGACAGGCTGGAGCCTGAGAGTGGAGAAACACATACTTGAATAAGAAAGGCTCTAACGTTGAAAAAGTTTACTGTGGGGTGGAGAGGCAGGGAGAACAGGCATAATCTCAAATCATGGCAGTACACAATCTAAGCCCCAAGCCTCCAAACAGTGTACAAGAGAAATAAAACTAAGTGCTATGCAATGAAATCACTAGAGGGAACAGCAATTTCCTGTGTGGAAAACTGGGGAGAAACGAGCTTGGAGTATTCGAGAGATGTAAGGAGATGAAGTTGACTAGAGCAGAGAGGCTATGTTAGGTAGCTGGGATAGATAAAAGTGGGACCACCTTAGGAAAAGCTGGGTATGATTGTTTCCTTGATTTCATAGAACATGGAGAATCATTTTCGTTTATCTTCAGAGGAGTATCAAAAGTGGCTTCTTAAAGCTTAGGGCTTTATTGAAATCTCATGTTTATAATTCGTAATAAAGACCCCCAAATATTTTTTTAATGTTTTCAGTATGGATGTCTACTTCGGAGCTTAACGCTGCCATCCCTTTCTTTCCTCACCAGACTCTCTTTCTCTCTCTTTTTAAAAAATATTTATTTATTTATTTGGCTGCACCGGGTCTTAGTTGCAGCATGCAGGATCTTTAGTTGCGGCATGCGGGATTAGTTACAGCGCAGGATCTAGTTCCCTGACCAGGGATCGAACCCGGGCCCCCTGCACTGGGAGTGCAGAGTCTTAGCCACTGGAATACCAGGGAAGTCTGCCTCCCCAGACTCTCTTGAGGTTGGGTAGGCTAAGGTTAGATGGAAGTACTTCCCCACCCACACACACACTGTGAATGCAAAGTTTCCAAAGAAATTAGAGCTCTTTTGGCTCCGAAATTTGATTTTAAAAAGATGTAAAGGTCCTAGTTTGTACACAACCCCTCAAAAAGACAAGAGATGATTAAATACTTTTTATTTCTACATAGTGATCCTAAGAGGTATATTCTTTAGAAAGACCCATCTCTGTTTTGAAAAGTGAAGTTAAACATCTCTGTGCCTGATTCCCACTGAGTAGATTCATTTCTTTGGCCTTTTAAAAATCTACATGGAGGGACTTCCCTGGTGGTCCAGTGGTTAAGAATCCGCCTGCCAATGCAGGGGACACAGGTTCGAGCCCTGGTCCGGGAAGATCCCACATTGCCGCGGAGCAACTAAGCCCCTGCTCCACAACTACTGAACCTGAGCTCTAGAACCCACGAGCCGGTGCCCCTAGAGCCCGTGCTCCACAACAAGAGAAGCCACCACAAGTAGAAGCCCCGTGGACCGCAACAAAGAGTAACCCCCGCTCGCTGCAACTAGAGAAAGCCAGCACGCAGCAACGAAGATCCAACGCAGCCAAAAATAAATAATAAAAATAAATTAATTTAAAAAAAGAAATATTTGGAAAGCACAGTGGTTCTTATAATAATAATAATAATAATAATAATAAAATCTACATGGAATTTCCTGGGGCCCCATTTGTTCTGTAAACTTTTGTTGAGTGCCTCCCTTCAAGATTGGAGCATAAATACTTCCGGTTCACGGTGACCTATTTCTTTTTTTTTTTTTTTAACATCTTTACTGGGGTATAATTGCTTTACAATGGTGTGTTAGTTTCTGCTTTATAACAAAGTGAATCAGTTATACATATACATATGTTCCCATATCTCTTCCCTCTTGCGTCTCCCTCCCTATCCCACCCCTCCAGGCGATCAACGGTGACCTATTTCTACATTTAGGCAGCTTTATAAATTAGGCACCAGTTAGGAGTGGCGGACACCCAGGCCTATATTCCACTTCCTAACCCCAAATTAAACCTTCTTATCCTTGGCTCTCCCTCCTGATGAACTTAGGACTTGCTGTGATCACAGAAGGAGGGCAGTTTATTAGGAAAGTCACTGAAGAGCTTCTCCCTACCTCCCAAGGCCTCATACCCCAGAGTAACTTCTTATTAAGCGCAGATTGGTTAGTTGGTTTTTGTTAAAGTCCAGTTATCTATACTCTTATCTATACTCTTTCTCTAAAACAAACCCATACCTCTGAGAGTGTAGTATCTGAGTCATTCGCACAGCTTAAATAAGTGGGAGGGTGGCCAGAGATAAGCTTTGGCTTTTTCAAAACTGTCCCTGAGGCCAGTCCGTGCCCAGGAATGGAGGAAGGGCCACCTCCTCTTCCTTCTCCTTTGAAAAATGCTATTAGTGTTTTCAGTAGAACTGTGTTAATTAGACCATCCTCTTTTTCTATAGGGAAAGTGCATTTCAAGTTCTAGATGCCTCACTTGCTTAGTTTACAACTAAGGACTCCAAAAGTTAGTTGTGTATGTAGGAAAATATATGTCTGCTTTGATATAGAAGCAAAATACCCAGTTCGGTTCTCATGAGAGACCCAGGTTTACCATGAGGAGGGCAGTGCAGATGGTCAAGAGCTTGGGTCCCATGGCTTGTGAACAATACTAAAAAGAACGGGATTTTAGCTTCAAGAAGAAGAAACTTTAGGGGCATCGCTCAACATTTTTAAAGGTTTTTTGGTAGAAAAGAAGTCATTTTATGTTACTTAAGAGGACAGATCTAAGTCTGAGAGGTAGAAATGACAAGGGATGTGAAAAGGATTTTCTAATTAGAGATGGATAACAGTAATAATTGTCTGCCCTTTGAAGTCATGTGCTCCCCATCCCTAGAAGTGGGGCTACCTGGATAGGAGGCTGAATAAGGTAAGTGCTAAAGTCCCTTCCAACACGAAGATTCTAAAATTGTGTGAAATATATAGTATTTTTGAAAAATTAACCAGCCTTTTCATAAGAATATTAGTTTTCTAAAGCTGCCTTAAAAACCACTGTCTCTGTATTATTTTCCTACTCTAGAAGCAAGCCTTAAACTCTCCCTTCCTCTATTTACTCTGATAAATTTACTCTTTTTCTGGCCTTTTGAGAACCTTCCCGCTTTTCTTTGCCTTTACCATCCATTCAGTTCTGCAGGCCCTTGTCACTTGCTCATCTGACGTGAGGCAGTGTGGGATTGGGGCACCAGCTTGCCATTTAGAGGCAGGTAGCCTGTGTTTGAATTCCCTATACTACTTATTGTCTTTATTGTGATGTCATTTGCAAATTACAGTAAGTCCAACAAACAGGCTTAAACAGAAAGGACCTTTGTTGTTTGTGTCAGGGGTCGCCAAGACCACCCCCAGGTTTGCTGAGTGCCTACCAAAATTGGGGTTTCTTTAGGTAGGAGGAAGCAGATAGGCTCTTGGCTAGGCAGTCAGCCAGGTCTGCCCCACCTTCATGGACAAATCATTTATCCTCTGTGTGCCTTGGCTTCCCTATCTGTAAACCGGGCTACGTATACCCACTCTTCCTGGGATGGTTGTGGCATGATGAAAATGAAGGTAAAAGGTTAGCGGTCTGCCCCCTCCTTCCATAAAGTTGCTGCGTCTACTCACGTTTTACTTAGACTTGCTTTTCTTTGGTTGCCACTTCAGTTCAGACCCTCTCTCCTTGTGCCTAAGTCTCTGAAGTGGACATTGTACTCCTGTTACTTCCTGTTAACTCTTATCTGTGTCTCAGTTTTTCTAACCACTTCATAAAAACTGCCTTTAACTTGGTGTCAGCTGACCTCTTCTGCACAGTAGCAGACTTCTGGTCTTTTTGAGCGTCCTACCTGAAAACCTCTTGTCCTGCTCTCCCACCACCCACTCCTCTGACTTCAGAATTTCTAATTACTCTTGGGAGACATCCCTCCCTTCTGGGGTGCCTCAGTTTAATGAATAATCTAGCTCCTCTTGTTGTCTTTGAATCCTTTTTCGTTGGTTTGTTTGTTGAGAAATGGATATCCCTTGAGGGCGAGAACTGTGCTTTCTCAGGACTTCCCTGGCTGTCCAGTGGTTAGGACTCAGCACTTCCACTGCAGGGGGCCTGGGTTCGATCCCTGGTTGGGGAATTAAGATCCCACAAGCCATGTGGTGTGGCCAAAAAAAAAAAAAAGACGAATCTAATTCAAGGTATTCCTGAGAAAATCTTACAGGGAACCCTGCTCTTTTAGAAGTTTGGATTTATCTATCTGCAGAGAATATTTTTAGGAAGTAGTATGGCTGTCTACCCATTTTATCATACCACTCTGGGTAAATAGGCTAGTCACAACCAAAGGGAAATCAGGGATCTCCCTAAAGCTCAGCGTTTATGTCACTCCCCATTCATGCATTTAGCGAGTACTTACTGGTCACTCTCTGGGGATACACTGGTGAATCAGACAGCCTTGGTCCCTGCCCCAGTGGGGCTTAGGATGGGTCTTCAGTCTAGCTGAGAGGACACATTCACCAGGTAATGGATAGAGTGTCATAGATGTTGTTGATCTGGCACCGCAGGTGGTGAGGGAACACCTCTTGGGGACACCTACGCTGGCCAAGGAGCCGGGGACCATTTCTTGAGAAGTGATGTGTAAGCAGAGGCTCACAGCATGCGTAGAGTTAGCCAGGAAAAGGAAGGGCTGATAAAAGCGTTTCAAACCAAGGAATAACATATTTGGGGCCTCCTTGGAGATACTCGAGAATTTCTTGTGGTCCTACGAGTGTAGAATAGGAGGAGGAGGATGGCAGGAATGAGCCCAGAGACAAGGAGCTTCCTGAGATAGTCACAGTGGGTGTTGATACCAGGAACAGATGAACGCCCTCAGACGCAGTGGGAGAAAGGAGACTGTTTAATGCTAAAGGAGGTGGTGAGTGGTAGAGATGGTTCTTCGGATCAGGAGATAGTACTTCTGCTCCCAGGTAGCAGTACGAATCTCCTGATTTTCTGTGGCACCACCCATTTAATCAGGGGTGCCAGGCTCCCTGGGCCGTTCTTAGCGGGGTCTTCTCCCTGCCAGAGTGTTGTGAGTCAGCCCACCTGCCCCCTCAGCACAGGCAAGTAGCAGAGGCAAGTGTGCCCTAAGTTACGGAGCATTTTCTGTGGGATGAGATTTGAAGGCCAGTTGCCCGCAGCATCCCCCACTACAACCTGCCTGAGGTCGCTTCCTGCAGCCCAGATTCTGTAGAATGTGGACTTTGAAATGATGTTTGTCTAGAAATAACACCTTCATATCATAGTGCAAAAAGAGCCTTGATACAAATGTCTTTTCAGGTCTTTAGAAAAGTTAGTTTTGTGTTTTCGTTTTGTCTTGTGAAGTTCGTATGTTCCAGTTTGAATTTCGTTCTATATATTTGCTTATTATTAGTGAAGAGATTTATATTAGGGCTTGCCAAGATTTCTATTTATTAAAAAATCCCCCAGATTTATCATGGGATGAGTTAATCTAGGAGAGGAGGGGCTTTTTTCCTTCTTTTTTGATCAAGAGGGAAGGAGAAAATAAAGATGGGATACTTAGGGTCTAGGAAGGAAAGAAAGTAAAAAGTAGCCTTGATCTTATTGTAAAGTAGGCGGGGAGATAACTTGCTGAGATAAGTTAGAACTAGAGACTGGAGAAGGGCAAGATAAGTTTGAAACAGCTACTGGGGTGAACTGGGGACTATGCTAACAGTCTTTGAAAGCAATGAATTAAAGGCCCAGTATGGATGGCCTGTCCACTGAGAAAGTGGAGTACTGTCAGTGCTTCTCGCTCATTGATTCAAGTCCTCATTAACAAGGAACATGCCCTATGGTTTAAGAGTCTTACAAGCACTTATTAAGGGAGAAATCACAAATACAATAACCACTGTACCGGAATGGAGCATAGACTCTTTTTTATTCTTTGCAGACTATCTATTTAACTTTGCAACTGCTGCTACAAAAAAGATAACTGAATCAGTTGCTGAAACAGCACAAACAATAAAGAAATCAGTAGAAGAAGGAAAGATAGATGACATCATTGATAAGGTACATTTAAATATCTTTTGGAAATAGAAGTTTATGAAATTCATTAGCAGCTAATATAATCGTCCCTTCTTCTTACGAACTTTATTAACCCAAGCAGGGTATCATATTCTGCTAAATATCACATTCTTGGGGGTTTTTCTCTCTTTTTTGTATAATAAGTAGCTATAAGTTACCTGATTTAAATAACCTTTGTTTTTGTTTCAATATATTCTAAAATACATTGATACTTTTGGGTAATAGTAAGCTTTTCATATTGTGAGTTTAATTTTCAACTATAACCATTTCAGAATACATTTATGCCTTTGTATCATTTGGGTAAGTTTTAAAAGTCCTAGACCAATAGGAACAACCCTTTTAAGACACTAAGGGGTGAGTTTGTTCATTGTTTGCAGTGGTGGGGTACAGGCCTAGGGAACTTCATTTACGTTGGTAACTATTTGAACTAAGGAGGTCATCAGTTAAACTTTAGATAGCTTATTATTTAGATATTTTCGTTGTGTGTACAATTTGTTAGAATGAGATTTGACCTGTCTTTTATTGTTTTATGGAATAAAACAAAAATTCAGTTTTTAACTCATTTTATTTTTGCATTTGAAAAAATCATCTGTCATAAAGGCAGCTGAACACTTAGAGTTCGGAAATGTCGAAGATCCCCTCTTATTGGGGAAGGGAAGAAGTATCACTTTTTTAGTCTCTTTGTTTGAAGAAACTGAATAAAATATCTCAAATAGACTTCACAAGTCTTGAACGTAATTCTTATCTAATAATAAGCTTTTAAAAGTAATATAACTGTATGTATTTTTTAACAGACAATTATAGGAGATTTTCAGAAGGAACAGAAAAAATTTGTTGAGGAGCAGCATACCAAAAAATCAGGTATGGTACAAGCTTATACATGACCTAGTCGCCTGCCAGATTTTATTGAACACCGGTTATGTGCTAGACACCCCGCTAAGGCTCTGAGAATACAAAAATGTCTAAGTTACGCCCCCATCTTGCAGGTAGCACAAAGACTAGTGGGGACAAACCAATAAACCTTCAGGGTTTAAAGGAAGGAAGGAAATAGTTCCTGGCGGCTATGATGCTGGGTGAGGTAGCCCTTCTGGGGAGCTGGCTCTGACAGAGAGAGAGTGAGCTTTTATTTCTTATTTTATTACAGGTCCAGCACAGTGTCTGATGCACACCTAATAGGCACTTAGCAAATGTTGGCTCCCTTCCCATTCTGTTCAGAAGAAAAAACAAAAGAGCTTTCCAGGGAAGTGACAGAGGGCCGTGAAAAGTCACGGGGAGTTTGGGAACTTACTCAATACATTTCTTTACTGACAAATGCTTATTTAAATGTTTGCAGTTGCAGGATCTCAAAATGCCTGCTTTTACTGTTTGGTGGTGTGCAGACACAAAACTGGCCTCATGTCTTTGAATTTGGCAAAAGTAGTGTAAAATACTTAAGTTTGTTTGAGCAGTACCACAGATTCAAACAGAACTAGTTAGTCCTGTGGTGAGTTCCCATCAGGCATTGTTGCTCCTAAGTACTCAAAAGTGGGAAGTAGCTCTTTGGGACAAATAAAGTACTGTACAGGTTAGCATAACTTAGTGATTCGTGGGAAGCACTAAAGTTGACCCTGGCTCAGAGACTTGGTATAGGAGCTCGTTGGTGCCTCTGAGATGGGAACTGTGGAAGGAGTGGGGGTGAAAGATTTGGAGGCAGGTTCACTTTTTTTTTTTTTAATTGAGCGAAAGATTCTTTAAATTCTTTAGTGTTTTACAGTTTTCAAAAGTTTCACACACTTGATTTTGTATAATCCCATAATAACCCTTTTTTTACCCCCTTCTCCTATATTGCCCCTCCCCCCTCCACTGGTAACCACTAGCTTGTTCTCTCTATCTGTGAGTCTGCTTCTTTTTTGTTATATTCACTAGTTTGTTGTATTTTTTAGATTCCACATATAAGTGATCTACAGTATTTGTCTTTCTCTGTCTGACTTATTTCACTTAGCATAATGCCCTCCAAGTCCATCCATGTTGTTGCAAATGCAGAATTTCATTGTTAATGGCTGAGTAGTATTCCTGTGTGTGTGTGTGTGTGCATACACATATATGAGTATATATATATACACCACATCTTCTTTATCCATTCATCTGTTGATGGACATTTAGGTTGCTTCCATGTCTTGGCTACTGTAAATAGCGCTGCAATGAATATAATAAGGGTGCATGTATCTTTTTGAATTAGTGGTTTTGTTTTTTTCAGATATATACCCAGGAATGGAATTGCTTGAGGTCCTTATTAGACATCTGGTGAGAGGAACATGTACAAAGTCAAGGAAGGGAACAAAGGTGGCATATTGGGAAAATCCATTCCTCAGTCGCACTAGCCACATTTTAAGTGCCTGATCACTACATAGGGCTAGTGGCTCCCATGTTGGACAGTGCAGATATAGAGCATTTCCATCACTGCAGAAAGTTCTGTTGGTCAGCACTGCTTTAAATTAATGGAATGGGGTTCAGCAGCAGTTTAGTCCTGTTTGAAGCATGGAGGAGAATTCTGTCTGCCGATGCAGATTGTTAGTCAAGTCATGTAAAAACCATGAGAGTAGGTGAGCTTCTCAGTGAAGAGCGTGTCCAGCGTGAACAGTGCTGAGTAGCGATCTCCAGTGTTGAGGGGACGGGGAAGAATGGAAGGAGTCGGCAGTTTCTGAGAGCCTGCTGGGCACTTTATATACAACGTCTCCTTTAATAAAAGGAAGGATCAGCAAGGTTAAGTAATCTGCTGAAGGTTGCTCAGCTAGTAAGTGATGAAACACATCTGCCGTTAAAACTAGTGCCCATTTACTTGAGAGAGAGAACAGCTAGGAGAGAGAAGCAATGAAAGCACAGAGAGGGAAGAATTTCAAGGACAGCAAGGTCAGGTGAGTTCCATTTACAGTGACCATGAGGAAAGGCACGTGCATCACTTCCCTTAACGGTCACAGTAACTCTCTGAAGTACTTCCTATTATTTCCATTTTCCAGATAAGGAAACTGGCCTAGGGAGAAAAGAACTAAGAAATATCCGTGGGATTGGACAAGCAGGAGGTTATTGGTCACCCTAAAAAGAACCATCTTAGAGGAACAGGGAGATGGGGGGGTGTCTCCTCCATACCAGTAGCTTGGGCCTTGGGAGGACCTCATTATTCTAGGGTAAGTGACACGAGTAGAGGCTGCCCAAGGTGAATAGACTGAAAATGGAGACCAAAATGTTAAACAGTGTAAGAAAAAAGTTTTGAAGGGGCTTTACCCTAACTTTTTAAAAAGTATGAGAATATGTTAATTTTACCTTATAATTAACAGAATTTGGATTATAATTGCCACCATTTGCTCGTTTAGGATGAGCCAAAGAATGAACCAGATGCCTGTCCATGTGTCCATCCATCCATCCATCCATCCATCCATGCAGATAACTTTTCTATCAGTTGGTACCCAATAGGATGTGTCTTCCATTTGAGTTTTGAAGAATAGTAAAAGGCACTATTTCTGCAAAAATATGAGGACCCTCTGCATTTGCTGTCTTCTGTGCTGACCACCCAGCTCCACAGCCTTAGCCATGCCCTCGGCTCAGACAGTAGAGCTGCTCAGACAGTAGAGCTGCTCAGACACACACACACACGCACTCACTCACTCACTCACTCTCAATTCCATGGGACTCGCCTCTCCAGGTGGTTACTGTTTGTCGTGTGGCATTATAATCCTGCTGAGTTGTAATCATCTCTTTCTTGTGAGCCCCAGATGATGCAGGCTGGGTGTTAGTTGTCTTTGCATCCCCAGCTTTTTGCTTCTGAAGACTTAATGGAGGATTTGATCCCAGCCCTTTTGTTTACTGCCTCCAGTTTGCCCTTTTCTTTCTTCATTTGCTTTCACTCCTGACAACCCTTTTCTCAATTCCCAAGCCCTTATCTTGCAACCTCCTTATCACTTTGTGTCATGAATCAAGTACAGTAACTTTTTATAAAGGCTTTTTATTTGGAAATAATTTCCATGTACAGAAAAATTACAATAAAAGTAGTACAGAGAACACCCGTATACCCTCCACCTAGATTGTTATAGTCCCTTGGCCTTATCATTTACGTTCTCTGTCTCACTCTGTGTCTTTTTTTTCCGTTCCATTCAGTGTGCATTTCCTAAGAAGTAGGGATATTCTCTTACATAATCACCAGTGGTACAGTTACCAGCTTTAGGAAATTTAACATTGATATAATATTCATAGTCTAATTTTGTCACTTGACCCAGCAATATCCTTTATACATTTTCCCCCTCAGTACAGCATCCAGTCCTGGGTACAGTACTGCACTTTTTGTCATGTCCCTTAGCCTCCTATAATCTGGAACATTTTCACAGCCTTTCTTCATCTTTTATGACATTAATGTTTTTGAAGAATACTCCCCCCTCCTTTTTTTAACTAGACCATTTCTCATTTGGCTTTGTCTGATATTTCCTCGTGATTAGATTCAGATTATTCATTCTTGGCCAGAATACTACATAGATGATGTGTCCTTCTCGGGATATTGCGTCTGGAGGCCCACAATGGCCATCTCTCCCTCGTTAGTGATGTTGATTTTGGTCACCTGGTCAAGGCGTTGTCCAATTTTTCCATTGTATAATTTAAGGAATTTTTTAATCAAATGCATACATGCCTAAGATTCATACGTTAAGTCTGAAGATTGTGATGAGTGTTCGTATTTGGAACTTATTAGTAAATTGCTAAAATGGTTATGTGGAAGCTTTCTCATTCTTTCAATCCACAGATCACAGTTTAACCCTTGTTACCTGTTTTTCTCTTTTCTTCTTTGCCATTAAAAACCTTGTAGAGGCAGCAGTACCACCATGGGTTGATAGTAATGATGAAGAAACAATTCAGCAACAAATCTTGGCCCTATCAGCTGTAAGTATCTTGTGATACCCTGTATAGAAATACTTCCTTCCTATCATGACTTTATCCTTAGCAGAATGTTTTTCTTCTATACAATTTTTAAAATATTTTGAGATGTTAGGAATGTACACATCAACTTTCATCATTTTTTTTCACTGACTTTAAATTTGCTTTTTTCTTAGGTAGCTTTCTCTTATTGGAAAAGTCTAGCCTATTACACAAAATAATTCTTTCAGCCTTAAAAGGATTCTTTTATGTTATTAAGACAGTCTTTTGAGATGTGCAATCATGAAGTTTCTAGACAGCATTCTAATTGTTCTGAAAGAAATGATTGTATTCTAAATTTTCTCTTTAACTACTATATGTATTTGTCTGAAACTGAAATTGAAAGAAAGAAAATTCCATATGCTGCGCCACAAAATGTTCTCTCAGGACTTCAGAGGGAACGGAGTGACACCACCTAACAATCGTGTAGCACCTGACAGTTTCAGGAAACACTTTCTCACACACTATCTCTCTTGAGCCTCGTGGTTTGCCTGTGAGGTGGGTAGGGGCTTTTACTACCACTGTACAGGTGTGGGGACTGAGACTCTCAGATATGACCCTCACTTTTTTTTTTTTCGTGGACGTCCGGTATGTGGGATCTTAGTTCCCTGACCAGGGATCAAACCCACACCCCCTGCATTGGGAGTGCGGAGTCTTAACCACTGGACCGCCAGGGAAGTCCCTGACCCTCAGTTCTTATCTGTGTCTCCACTGGGCTGTGAACTCTCAGCAGAGGCTGACTTTGGTCTCTGTCCTCAGCATCCAGCACCCCACCTGGCGTGGGACGCAGTGAATAAGGCTTTTTACTATATCAGTGGTTTTCAAGCTTTATTTTTAACCCACTCTTTTTTTTTTCTTTTTTTTTAACCGAAGTCAGAAATGGAACCTTGGTCTAGAAAACAAACAAGTGTAGAGCTGGGCTTTTCCTCCCTTCCAGTGCCCCAGGGCACTTTAAGGTTTTCTTCTTCCCATTAGTAAATCCTTAAAGGCCTAAGCATCCAATTCCAGGTTCATTGTGGACACCATGTATTTTGTTTACCATGTTACAGCCAAACTTGACGCTGACATCACACACCGATTATTTATCCCCAGAAGGAAATTTTGACAGTGAGACTCGGTGTCATTTGAGGGTAAATGTCAGATACCAACCAAGTCCCCATAACTCCTCTGTCCCCCATACCTGTCCCTCTCTTCATCTTCTACATCTCAGAATAAAAGACTCCAGTTATCCACCAATTTTTTCTAGAGGAGTCTTTCTTGAGTCCTGCCTCCCCCCGCCCCCATCCTGACAGTGCTGTGTTCAGAGCATAGCTCTAGTCCACTTCACTGCTGTCACCATGGTCCTGGTGCTATCGTCTTCTGCCCAAGGCATCCCATCCCGACTGTTGTCCCATCCTTGCCCCTTTCCAGTACAAGTGCATCTCAGCAGCCAGAGGGGTCCATTTATGGTGAACACACTTCGTGTCACTCTCCTACACAGACCCTTTTAGTGGCGTCTCATCTCTTGTAGACTAAGATCTAAACTCCGTCCGCTGGCTTCTAAGGCCCCTGGCTTTGCCCACTGCTCCCTCGTGCCCCACTGGCCTGAGTGCCAGCCCTCCAGCCTGGCTTTCTGTTGCTTTCTGTTGCTTTCTGATGTACAACTAGATCAGCTTTGTCCTGCTTTAGTACCTTGAACTTGCTGTCCCTTCTTCCTGGAACCTCACCCTGCACCATTCCACAAGATCTCAGCTCAGATGACATCTCCTAGAGGCCTTCCGTCAGCACGCTTTCAGCCCTGCACGCCCAGGTACAGCAGCGCAGAGCCCTGGCAGTCTAAACCCTTGTGTCTCTCCGCGCTCCACCGCCCCCAGCTGGAATGTAAGTGCCGTGAAGGCAGGGACTCCATCTGTGCTGTGCCCTGCTGAGCAGGTGGCGTGGAGCCCGGAGCATAGCAGGTGCCAAATGGTCATCTGCTGAATAAATGATGCAATAAACGTTGCACCCAGGCACGCCTACAAGAGAGCTTCCGAGATTTCGGCATGACCCAGAGGCTTCGAAACGGTCTTCAATCCATCCTTTATGGTGGCTGCTGAATGTGTTAAGGAATAGATTCAGTTGCTATAATAGATCTAAAAACACAGTAGGTTAAATGAGCTGTGAGTTTCTCTCCCTCCCTCCCTCCTTCCCCTTCACAGTCAGTCCAGAGGTAGGTGGTCTCAGTAGGTGTGCTTTGCCCAACGAAGTCACTTAGAGACCTAAGTTCTTCTTGTCTTACTCCCAAGCAGCCCCTAGGACATGGTGTGCATGACTGTGTTCCAGCCTGTGGGAAGTGGGAAAGAGGTGGCTGTACCAGACCACCTGAAGGACGAGACCCGCAAACTGCACTTATCACTCAGGCACACACCCCTTTGACAACTTAGACACACAGCCACCCCTGTACTCCAGGGAGCCTGGAAATCCGGTCTCTGGCTGTGTGGCCACATGCCCAGCTGGAACTCAGAGTTGTGATCCTGAAAGAAAGGAAGGTAGAAATGGATACTGGGAGACGGTTAGCAGTCTCTGCCGGAGTTGCCTGACATTCTCTAACTTACCAGGCACTAGTTTGGGACACTTCAGAGTGTATAGCAGAGTAACCCTTTAAGCTGTTTATATTGGAGGGCCACATAGGGCCACGTAATACATGAAAAGAAGTTGATAGTACATTTGTCGTTAGAGACTTGTGAGAACTCAATTCAGCAGACCGAATTTAGTAACTGCTGTAGGCCAAGCCTTCTCCTAGGACTTGAGATAAATGAGATCCACCCTGCAGGAGCCCGTAGGCTTGCTAGAGAGCTGCTCGATGAACGCACATACAGGATTATTCCCTGGAATGAGGAATGTAATACAGGACGCTAAGGACGCGCAGCGAGAGGAACATCTCATTTATTGTGGAGCGGGGAAAGGATGGTCCCAAGGAAGCTTCCCAGAAGTGACGGCACTGGAGCTGAGTTGAGTCTTAGGAGAGTGTGTGGATGTTTGGGGGACGTGAGGCCAGGTTTGGCATTAAGGTAGGGGGTATCGCAAGCATTTGTGTTTGACTGGACTGTAGGATGCAGCTGAAGAAGTAGATAGGCAGAGGTCATGAGGACCTTATTATACCATTCTGATAAGTTTAGGTTTTATCTTTTTTTTTTTTTTTTTGGTATGCGGGCCTCTCACTGTTGTGGCCTCTGCGGACGCACAGGCCCAGCAGCCACGGCCCACGGGCCCAGCCGCTCCGCGGCATGTGGGATCTTCCCGGACCGGGGCACGAACCCGTGTCCCCTGCATCGGCAGGCCGACTCTCAACCACTGCGCCACCAGGGAAGCCGTAGGTTTTATCTTAAAGGCAGCAAGGAGTCATTGAAGGATTGTAGTCATAGGTAAAATATGTTTTTCTTGGGGTGGGAGAAATGGGACTGGAGACAGGTGCCCATTAGGAGGCCGGTGTAGAAACCCAGGTGAAACATGATTGGGACAACTTCAGGCTTTGAAATGTTTATTTTGGAAGGTAAAATAACTAAAAGCCATTGAGGGGGAATTCCCTGGCGGTCCAGTGGTTAGGACTCCACGCTTTCACTGCCGAGGGCCCGGGTTTGATCCCTGGTTGGGGAACTAAGATCCCACAAGCTGTGTGGCACAGCCAAAAAATAATAATAATAAAATAAAATCCATTTAGGCTCAGAATTGTTCTTGCCTTATTAATGTAGGAATTATCAGAAACCAAAAATATTGTTAAAATCCAATATGAGCAAAATGAGGTGAAACTGCCGCTGTTAGTGCAGTATAAACTGCTGCCGTCTTCTGGAGGAGAGTTGGGGCGATCTGTGTCAAAATCATCATACTGTTGCATTAGAAATCCCACGTCCAGGAATTCAGTCTAAAAAGGTCACTTTAGAAGGGAATAAAAAGTGTGAAGTGATGTTACTTGCACGGTTCTCTATAAGGAAAGATTAGAACCAATCTAAATGACTACTGAAGTGGGCCTGGTTAAGTAAATTATGGCTCATTCAGGGTAGACATAGCTACATTGGAGATGGAAAGACGTTCACGACTCTTGAGTGGAAAGGAAAAACAGATGATGTATTCACACAGACACGTGCGTGTTTGCAGAGAGACACGCATCCGGGAGGGTGTTTGAGGAAATATCTTACTACGGTTGTCTGTGGGTATTGGGATTTTTGACTGTGTTTTTCTTTGGTGTTCTGAATTTTCAAAAAATGGATGTGTATCATATTTACAAACAAAAAAGCTGTTTAAGAAAAAAAAAGAAATCGAATAACAACAATCAGTCTTAATTGTTTGAGTGATCCAAAACAACAGCCTTTTGCCTTGATTATGCTCAGTCTGTGGGAAAGGGGGTGGTTTGGAGACATTCCTTTACATGTTAATCAGTGTGAGTCCTGCTCCATCTCAGGAGTTCAAAACCATCCTCGTTCCCTAGGAAATTTGCCTAATCCAGGAAAGCTTTGTTTGCCCTTGGATCTTTCATTTTGTTTACTTCTTGACTAACTGAAGAGAACTGGTCCAAGAGAAACATGGACTCTGTCAGAGCTCTTTCAGGTTGGGCATAGTAGGTACTGGTGCGCTGGAGGTTCACAGTGCTGCCCACTCAGAATGTCCACATTATGTACTGACCATGAAGTCATGGGCCATATGAGGGTCTTCTGTGATGGGGATGTTTTCTCTAACACAGTCTTGGGTTGGATTTCTTTTTTTTTTTTTTTTTGTTTTGGCCACACTGCACAGCTTGTGGGATCTTAGTTCCCCAACCAGGGATTGAACTCAGGCCCCACAAGCACCGAGTCTTAACCACTGGACCGCCAGGGAATTCCTGGATTTCTTTTTAATGAGACTCCAGTTTTAATATATTAATGATAAAATGTTTGTATGACGCATTTTATTTTGTCACTGTGTTGACTGTACCTCTTAATGGATTGTGAATTCACTAACCCTTAGTTTAAGGTATCTTAACCTAAGCCTTAGTGCAGCAGCATGAAGAATAATTCACTTGGGACTTCCCTGGCGGCACAGTGGTTGAGAATCTGCCTGCCAATGCAGGGGACACAGGTTTGAGCCCTGGTCCGGGAAGATCCCACACGCCATGGAGCAACTAAGCCTGTGCATCACAACTACTGAGTCTGCGCTCTGGAGCCCGTGAGCCACAACTACTGAGCCTGGGCACCTAGAGCCCATGCTCCGCAACAAGAGAAGCCACCACAAGGAGAAGCCCGTGAGCTGCAACTAAGAGTAGCCCCCGCTCACCGCAACTAGAGAAAGCCCGCCCGCAGCAACGAAGACCCAACGCAGCCAAAAATAATAGCTCTATTTTTAGTTTTTTGAGAAACCTCCATACTGTTTTCCACAGTGGCTGCACCAATTTACATTCCCATCAGCAGTGTACGAGGGTTCCCTTTTTTCCATATCCTTTCCAACGTTATTTGTGGTCATTTTGATGAAAGCTGTTCTGACAGGTGTGAGTTGATACCTCACTGTGATTTTGATTTGCATTTCTCTGATGATTAGCGATAATGAGCATCTTTTCATGTGCCTGTTGGCCATCTCTATGTCTTCTATGGAAAAATGTCTATTCAGGTCTTCTGCCCATTTTTTAATATATTGCAAATATTTTCTCCCATTCAGTAGGTTGTCTTTTCATTTTGTGAATGGTTTTCTTTGCTGTGCAAAAGCTTTTAAGTTTAATTAGGTCCCATTTGTTTATTTTTGCTCCTGTTTCCTTTGCCTTAGGAGACAGATCCAAAAGTATTGCTACGGTTTATGTCGAAGACTGTTCTGCCTGTGTTCTCTTGTAGGAGTTTTAGGGTTTAATGGTCTTACATTTAGGTCTTTAATCCATTTTGAGTTTATTGTTGTATATGGTATGAGGAAATATTCTAATTTCATTCTTTTACATGTAACTATCCATTTTTCCTAGCACCATTTATTTATTGATTGATTGATTTTTGGCTGCGTTGGGTCTTCATTGCTGTGCGCGGGCTCTCTCTAGTTGCGGTGAGCAGGGGCCAGTCTTCGTTGCGGTGCACGAGCCTCTCATTGCAGTGGCTTCTTTTTGTTGCCGAGCACGGGCTCTAGGCGCGCGGGCCTCAGGAGTTGCAGCGCACAGGCTCAGTAGTTGTGGCTCGTGGGCTCTAGAGCTCAGGCTCAGTAGTTGCGGTGCATGGGCTTATTTGCTCCACGGAATGTGGGATCTTCCCAGACCAGGGCTCGAACCCATGTCCCCTGTGTTGGCAGGTGGATTCTTAACCACTGCGCTACCAGGGAAGTCCCCCCAGCACCATTTATTGAAGAGACTGTATTTTCCAATTGTATATTCTTGCCTCCTTTGTCATAGATTAATTGACCATAAGTGCATGGGTTTATTTCTGGGTTCTCTATTCTGTTCCATTGATCTAGATGTCTGTTTTTGTACCAGTACCATACTGTTTTGATGACTGTAGCTTTGTAATATGGTCTAAAGTCAGGGAGCATGAGCCAGCTCTGTTCTTCTTTCTCAAGATTGCTTTGGCCATTTAGGGTCTTTTGTGTTTCTGTACAAATTTTAGAATTATTTGTTCTAGTTGTGCAGAAAATGCCATTGGTATTTTGATAGGGATTGCATTAAATCTGTAGATTGCCTTGGGTAGTATGGTTATTTTAACAATATTAATTCTTCTAATCCATGAACATGGTATATCTTTCCATCTGTGTCGTTTTCAGTTTCTTTCATCATTGTCTTATAGTTTTCCAAGTACAGGTCTTTTACCTCCTTAGTTATTAGATTTGTTCCTAGGTATTTCTTTCATTTTGATGTGATGGTAAATGGGATTATTTTCTTAATTTCTCCTTCTGATATTTTATTGTTAGTGTATAGAAATGCAACAGATTTCTGTATATTAATTTTGTATCCTGCAACTTTACCAGATTCATTGATGAGCTCTAGTAGTTTTTTGGTGGCATCTTTAGGATTTTCTATGTATAGTATCACGTCATCTGCCAACAGTGACAGTTTTACTTCTTCCTTTCCAATTTGGATTCCTTTCATTTCTTTTTCATGTCTGATTGGCAAGAAATGCCCTGGGAATGCAATGGTGACTGAGAAAGACCCAGTGCCGCTTCTCCGCAGATCATGGCCAGGCAGGGGAAAGTCTCATTGTTGGTTCCCTTGCCGAGCCTTAGCTGAACACTTGCCACCCTGCCCAAAGGGCCGTTTGGGCAGGGCGGCTCAGTAGCCGTGGGCCAGGTGGCTTCCCCCAGAGGACTCCTCAGCCTCGGGCCTGGCTGTAGGCCTCCCACGATGCCCTCTCCAGTTGAAACTGTTAAAGAATATATGAAAGGATTGGTCATTCTCCACTCTCTCTAAGGCAAGCAGGTTAAAGACAGCTCAGTGTACTTTGCGGCTGAAGCATTTAGGAGAATTCAGTGTGTCAGATCACTGATGTGTTATTACTTATTAATTGCAGTCTATGGTTTTCCCCATGTTTTTCCTCTTTTTTTGAAAGGACAAGAGGAACTTCCTTCGTGACCCTCCAGCCGGCGTGCAGTTTAACTTTGACTTTGATCAGATGTACCCTGTCGCCCTGGTCATGCTCCAAGAGGACGAGCTCCTGAGCAGGATGAGATTTGCCCTTGTTCCTAAACTGTAAGCAGTGGGCTCACGAGCCAGAGTGGCATGTATGGCCCTGGTCATGTACCGGGTATCGGAGAAGAAGCATGGGATGGGGGCCAGGATGCTCTCAGACGTTCTTTGTGAAAAGGGGCTCTGCGGCCCTTCAGCAGCACCCTCCCAACCCCACCCCCCACATAGGGTGCCATAGAATCAAAACTCAGGGTGGACTTTTTGGGAATTTTGGGGTCCAGATGATATGTGCTCTTTTATCCCCAGTTAGAAGGTAGAACAAATTTTCCTATAAAAACAGCAGAAGTGCCCATGCCCTCCTGAATAAAATTAAGGTCTCCCGAGGCCCATCAGGACCACTGCCTTTTCTCCACTCAGGCTCTGCTCTCTGGCAGCAGCAGTCTTGTTCTGCTTCCCACCCGAGGCTTCTCCCTCTGCAGATCTCTGCTTGTCCATTAAGCTTCAGCACATGCATCCTGACTTCTGTGACATGACCATCAGCAGAGGCCACCTCCCTTCCCCTCTGCCACCATGGGTTCTTTCTCACCTTTTCTAATTCCAGTGCCTTCTTTTGAATCTGCCCCATTTTTAAAGTCAGCGGTCTTTGGTGTTCCGTGACTGTTCCTGTTTTATGACTCTCTCTTCTTGTTTTATGATGTTGTATTACTGTTCTCTGAGGACATGAAGTCTGGCTTTCTTGAGATACCCTTTTCGCTATGCTCTTTCCTTGCATCTTGGATTTGGGCTGGCTCTGTGGTTCATGCTGCAGGCTTTTCTTACCCGTCCTTTGGGACTGTGTGCTCGCCAGGGCCATTTGGGCAGAGCGGCTCAGTAGCCCTGGACCGGGTGGCTACCCCTAGAGGACTCCTCGGCCTCCATCCTGGCTGTAGGCCAAACAGTGGGGAGAGCCTGAGCCCTGCAGCTTCAGTACAGCCATGTGCCCCCGTTCTCAGCTGTACCAACTGTCCCTGAGTGCAGAGCCCTGGGCTCCCGGTCTCTGCTGTGCGGGAGTTCAGTCCCTGGCTGTCTCACCGCTCCTTGGGGCCTCGGCACCAGCCTTCAGAGCCGCCCGGTGCCTCCTGCCTCCACGGGCTGCCTTTGAGAGAAGAGTGGCAAAGCTCTGGGGTCAGATGCGCTCCCGCAACTCGAAAACCATTCGAATCACCCCAAGCCGCACGTTGGGCTCTGCCGGTTTCTCAGGACTGTCCAGAGGCCCTGAGGCACTCAGATGTGTGGCCTGGGGTGCTCGTGGCAGGCATGTAGTTTTGGTTATTGCCGATTCTGCATTCCCTCTCGCTGCTGCCAGTAATTTTAGATTTCTTTTAAGCTTTGGAGAATTGATATTTGGCAAATAGTATTTTTGTTTTGTCACCAGCTACGAAAACTGCCCATTGAGTAATATAATTCCAGTTTCCTACTGCTTATTCTGTTAGGGAAGATTTAGAAATTAGGGTTATTTTTTATGAGTCTTTATCTGTTAGGAATATTTACTGAAGTATTTATGGATGAAAGGACATGATGCCTGGCATTGCCTTAAAATATTCCAACCCCACCCAAAGAAAAGCATTTATGCAGGAGAGAGGGGCATAGGTTTTGAAACGTGGTTGGCAGAATGCTGGTAAGTGTTGAAGTTAGGTCACAGGTACATGAGGGTTCATTGTTCTAGTTTCTCTACTTTTGTTGAAATTTCCATATTAAAACAAAACAAAAATGAGCCATCACATATAAATATAAGACTTCTGGACTTTTCCTTCCGACATACAGAAGTACAACCGTTATCATTTGGGACATTTTTTCTTTTTTTTTTTTTTTAATTAATTAATTTATTTATTTTTGGCTGCATTGGGTCTTCGTTGCTGCATACGGGCTTTCTCTAGTTGTGGCAAGTGGGGGCTACTCTTCCTTGCGGTGTGCAGGCTTCTCATTGTGGTGGCTTCTCTTGTTGCAGAGCATGGTCTCTAGGCATGGGCTTCAGTAGTTTTGGCACGTGGGCTCAGTAGTTGTGGCTCATGGGTTCTAGAGCATAGGCTCAGTAGTTGTGGCACACGGGGTTAGCTGCTCCACGACATGTGGGATATTCCAGGACTAGGGCTCGAACCCGTGTCCCATGCACTGGCAGGCAGATTCTTAACCATTGAGCCACCAGGGAAGCCTTGGGACACTTTTTCTGAGTAGAAGCCATCATTAACCAGGAACAATTTAGAAAACAAAACAAACACTTGCTCTGTATTTCAAAATGCTTTTTCGTGTGTTAGCACTTCCCTGTGACAGCAGTGCTAGCACCAGACAAGGCCCTGCTGGTGTCACAGGGGCACCCTCTGAGGCCTTTCTGCTGATGACAGTAGGGAAGTCACAAGTCTTTCCAACCTCAAGCTGTGACGTGCCCATTGTTTCCCAGAAGGTGTTCACAGCATACGAATACTTTAAAATAGTCCATGAAGGTATATGTGGTCAGATTAACGTTTGGGCGTTGCTACAGCCGATGGATTTCTTTATCATAGGACTTCTCAGAACCTTTAGTGTGTCATCTGCTTTGTGACTCCGTAGGGCAACCGAATATCTCTGCAGTGTGCCTGTGATCGCTTCCTCTTACATCAAGAGGGAGAGACTCTGGAAAAGAAAACAGTCCAGATGTTATTAAGAGAGCAGACATTGCCCATGATCACTGTAGAGAGATAGTATTCCTATTTCATTTTGGACATTTCATAGAGGTCAGAATTAAAACTGACCTGAGGGCTTCCTTGGTGGTGCAGTGGTTAAGAATCCGCCTGCCAATGCAAGGGACACGGGTTCGAGCCCTGGTCTGGGAAGATCCCACATGCAGTGGAGCAACTAAGCCTGTGCATCACAGCTACTGAGCCTGCGCTCTAGAGCCTGTGAGCCACAACCACTGAGCCCTCATGCCACAGCTACTGCGTGCCTAGAGCCCATGCTCCGCAACAAGAGAGGCCACTGCAATGAGAAGCCCACGCACTGCAACGAAGAGTAACCCCCACTGTCCGCAACTAGAGAAAGCCCGCACACAGCAACAAAGGCTCAATGCAGCCAAAAATAAATTAATTAATTAATTTTTTTTTAAAAACCTGACCTTGAAAATATTCAGACAGCCCACTACCTCCTGGGAAGGCTAATCTCAGTTTTGTATAGCTGTGATGTTAGGGTTTAAGACCCTTGAACGTATGTGGGTAAACAGTCAATCCTAGTTCCTTCATTTGGTCCCCAGGTGTCCTAGTCTCTGTACCCCGTCACCATCCAGGGCATTAACCTGTGAAAGTGAGTTCCCCTAAGTGAATATGATGTGCTGTCTCATTGCAGAACAGCACACTGTAGTGTGTCATGTTGCCTTTTTTTTTTTTTCGATACGCGGGCCTCTCACCATTGTGGCCTCTCCCGTTGCGGAGCACAGGCTCCGGACGCGCAGGCTCAGCGGCCATGGCTCACGGGCCCAGCCACTCCACGGCATGTGGGATCTTCCCGGACCGGGGCACGAACCCGTGTCTCCTGCATCAGCAGGCGGACTCTCGACCACTGCGCCACCAGGGAAGCCCTGTCGTGTTGCTTTTTAAGGCAGCCTAAGATTTCCTTAGCTCTTCTGGCAGCTGCAGTGTACTACTGTTTGCACAACTAAACTTGTGGTCGTCTTTGACCCTTTATGAACCATTGTTCAGTCAGGTCTCCCTCCTGTGATCTACTTCCAAGAGAAAAAGACAGTTATGGGAATTCCCTGGCAGTCCAGTGGTTAGGACTCAGCACTTTCACTACCTGCGTTCAATCCCTAGTCAGGGAACTAAGATCCCAAAAGCCATGGCGCAGCCAAAAGAAAGAAGGAAAAAGACAGTTATGAGGCCTCATGATTATGGGAAGTGCTGCTGGGCACATAGTAAGAACTTAACAAGTAAGAGGTCATTTTTCCTGTGACCATCTGTTTTGGCCGACAACTTGTCTTATTCATCCCTGAATCCCCCCAGTACCTAGCATAAGGCCTGATGCATGTGGCATTTGGTAAATATTGGTGGAATTAATGAAAGAAAAGATGAGTTGTATCTAGCTACCTATCATCTTGTTACCTGACCTAGCTTGTGTAGATAGTCGTGCATTTTGCTTCTGTCACTTAGAAAGCTAGCTCCCTGACCCAGCTTCACCATTCTTAGATGTGACAACAACGTGTTCTGATGTGCTGTCTAAGGCCAGCCCTGTCCTCATTCACAAACCTGAGTCTCAGTATTTTTTTTCTGTTCTCACTGGTTTTCTTCTACTCCTTCAAAGTCTTTTTCTGTCATGCTTTCTTTCTCGACTTTCTTGGCTTTCTCGACTTTCCCTTCCATTCTAAGAACCTGCATCCCTTCTATTAAACCAGGGGGTAGAGAGGCATTCTCCTACCCTTTTGTCCTCTCTACTAGCAAAGCATTTTTAGAACATAAAATGAGGCACAAAAAAAAAATCCACACGTCCTCCGCAGGTCACCAAAGCCGTTCCTTGGCTGTCCTTGTTTTGTATTGTTGTTGTTGTTTTGGGAGGGGGTGTTTTTTGTTGAGTCATGTTTTGTCTTCCACCTTGGAGATTTTTACTTAATTACTCTGAGGTGAGCACAGTCATCAGTGTTTTTTTTATTATTTTGAAACAATCACAAACTTATGGAATGGTGGCAAGTACAGTATAAAGAACTTTTTTAATGAATCCTTTGAGATCTGATACCCCATCACCCCTGAAGCTTTAGTGTGTATTTCCTACAAACAAAGATTTCCTACATAATCAGAATGTAACCATCCCAATCAGGAAATGGTCACTTAATGCCTTATTACTGTCTAATTCTCAGACCCTATTCAGGTTTTACCATTTGTCCCAATAATATCCCTTTTAGCAAAAGGATCCACTTCAGACTCACATGTTGCATTTACAGTAGTTTTAGTGTCTCATCAGTCTCCTTGAGTCTGTTGCCTCCTGTCAGGTGGCACGTATTGCCATTTTGTTCCACTACTGTCCACACTTTGGTCACTTGATGAAAGTGGTGTCTGCCAGCCTTCTTAACTATAAAATTACTCCTTTCCTCTATGAAATTAATAACTGTTTTCTGGGGAGGTACTTTGAAGTTCTGTGAATATCTCATTTCTCCTCAAAATTTCCATGTATTTATGTATATCTCTGTGGACTCATGGTCCTGTTTTATGCAATGGTTATAATCCACTGCTATCGTTATTTATTTTGATGCTCACATCATCACGTATTTGCCAGTGGAAGCCTGTTCAGGCTGGCTTCTGTGTCCTTTTGACTCATCCCCATCATTTTTTTTTTAATTTATTATTTATTTATTTATTTATTGTTGGCTGTGTTGGGTATTCGTTGCCGCACACGGGCTTTCTCTAGTTGCGGCGAGCGGGGGTTACTCTTCGTTGCGGTGCACGGGCTTCTCATGGCAGTGGCTTCTTGTTGTGGAGCTCGGGCTCTAGGCGTGCGGGCTTCACTAGTTGTGGCACGTGGGCTCAGTAGTTGTGGCTCGCGGGCTTAGTTGCTCCGCGGCATGTGAGATCTTCCAGGACCAGGGCTCGAACCCACGTCCTTTGCATTGGCAGGCGGATTCTTTTTTTTTTTTTTTTTTTTATTTATTTTTGGCTGCGTTGGGTGTTCGTTGCTGCGTGTGGGCTTTTCTCCAGTTGCAGCGAGCGGGGGCTACTCTTCGTTGCGGTGTGCGGGCTTCTCATTGCGGTGGCTTGTCTTGTTGCAGAACACAGGCTCTAGGTACGCAGGCTTCAGTAGCTGTGGCACATGGGCTCAGTAGCTGTGGCTTTTGGGCTCTAGAGCGCAGGCTCAGTAGTTGTGGCTCGCAGGCTTAGTTGCTCCGCACCATGTGGAGTCTTCCCGGACCAAGGCTTGAACCCGTGTCTCCTGCATTGGCAGGCGGATTCTTAACCACTGCGCCACCAGGGAAGTCTCCCTACCATTTTTTGAGCCCTTCCTTTCTGGCATGAGATAGTCCTCCAGGCTCACCGTGTTCTTCCCCTGCTGTAACCCTAGAATTGGCCATTTATCCAAGGAGTTCTGGTTCCTTTTAGTGGAAAGTGGTGTTTAGAAAGCAAAGTCTAAGCATTAGGCATGCTCATGGTTATTGGGGTGTCACTCTTCCTTGGCCCACTCAGTGGACAGAGCTAGTGTGCTCATATACACACACATGGACTTGTTTGCATCTCTCTCAAATGAAAACCATGTGTTCACAGTGATACTTCACAACAGGGATCATTCTAGAGTTTTCTCTTTCCATGATTGTAACTCCCTTTTCTGATGGTGAGAAACCTGGTTTCCACTATCCCTAATATTTTTCCTTAAGCAATCAATCCCCTTGCGAGTGACCAATCTTCCTTTTTCACCACCACCCACTCCCGAGCTCAGACACCCTCCTCTCTCTGCTCAGGCTCTCACTCTCCATTCCAGGCCGCCCCCGTATGGATACTTACCTTACCCCTCTTGGGCACCAACGCCCCACCCCAGGTGACTCTAATGTGCAGCCAGGTTTGAGAACCACTGAGAGTTCTCAGGTTGAACTGCACTTCAGTCTTTTTTTTATCAACCATCTTCCACCTCATTGCTAACTGTTACTGATTGCTAGTTATTTGCAAGCTACCAGACATTTCCTCTCATGAAGAGCAACACCTACAATACTTTATTCTCACTGCTTGAAAGAGTTTAATCCTTCGGTAAACAGCAGACAGTTGGTGGGGCCCCGGCTCTGCTTCCGTCTCCCAGGTTGCTCATGGTGCTTTGAAAGCAGTACCCTGTTTTCCTCTGCTGAGGGCAGTGTTAGTATTAAAATACCAAGAAACACTGAGGTTTCATTAGTGTTCTATAAACTTGTCTTTTGCTGCTGTGGAGAAGATAGCTGTTCTCTTTATCCTGTTATTCAGCTTTCAATTCAAAAGCCAATGAGAATTTCGTTTGAGCCTCATTCAGATTTGAAAATGTCCCTAAAAGTCATCTGTTCCCACCTCCACTGCAACAGCTAAACCCTGCACACGCTTTATGCATGCCTTCTCAAATGTGTTGTTGTTTATCTTTGCAAGTGTGAAGGAAGAAGTGTTTTGGAGGAACTACTTTTACCGCGTCTCCCTGATTAAGCAGTCAGCCCAGCTCACGGCTCTGGCGGCGCAGCAGCAGGCTACCGGGAAGGAGGAGAAGGGCCACGGCAGAGAGGATGAGTTGCCACTGACAGGTATATTCAGAGAAGATGTCACTCTGTGGGAAAAAAACAAAAGAGTTACTTTTAAAATATTCTTCATTTAGAGATTCTCATGAGCTTGTCATCGTGTGTATACCAGAAATGTCATCGTCATCTTAGGGAAAGTTCTTTTCTTTCCAGAGAAAATGCTCATTCCTCCCTTGTTGCCCTCTCTCTGACCCTGCTCACCGTCTTCCCCCAGCTTTCTTTCACTTTGCTGTCTTTCTCTCGTTCTTTGGGTTTTTTATTTCTTCCTTTTTATTTCTCCCTCCGTCACCAGTCGTCTTCCCATCTCTTTCCTTGCCCTTTTTATACCTTCTGTTCTCCGCGGACTCAGTTCCCTGCTCTGCTTCATTTCTCAGTCTTCCATTCAGCCTGCTCATTTCCCCAGTATTCCAGTCTGCAGAACAGAGCTAAGATATCCAGCCTGGAGCTAGACACGAGTCACTTACACATGTGACTCTTCCTTATTCTGACAGTTTTACCCCTGGTTTTGGGGGGAAGTGGTTTATAATATCGGCAGTGATTTAATACCTATAATAAAAATTGAAACAAGATATGTATTTTGTGTCACATTTTTAACGTTTAATGAACACCTGCTGTGTATAGGTACCCGTTATAACTGGAGACTTATCCGTTCATGGAATTTTACATGATTACACAAAACAATGTGTCCTAAGGCACAGGTTGTACGGACCACTAGGAAGGTACCTGACACTGCATTTAGGGTCAGAGGAATGTAATGAATCTGCTCTACACAGTACCATTTGGCATTTTGCATGTAGATGTTAATATGAATCCCAGGTGTCTCTCATTCTTTAGTATTCCTTCTTTATTACTTTTATTGGAAAATGCCATTTTACCCAATACTGCCCGTGTATCAGGATGGGCTTAAGACAGGATTCAGTAAAGCCCGTCTGTGGTTAGGTTGAGAAGATAGAAGATGCAGCCTGTGAGGAAGAGGAGCCACTGTGCCTGAGCGTTACATTTTACTTTGTGAGAAAAGGAAAACTTGATAAATAACTTCATTCTCATTATCCTAAAAGAAAGAGCAGAACTGTTCTTCAGTGCATTTTGCTAACACTGAAGTCAAAATTTATTTCCTGCTGGAAATCTTACATAAGGGGTATTGAATATGATGATACATATTAAAAAGATCCCCAAAAGAAAGAGGCTGAGATGGTTTCATCTGGGTAGTTCTTACTGCAGAAAAACGGAAAGCAGAACATTAAAAGCTAATTTCTGTAAATTATTTAGTATGATCATGCTTGTGGATAATTTAGTTGTTGTTATAATATGTATTCAGAATTGAATCAAGCAATTCTTGTCTCTTTTATTCTCACTTCTTAGAGGCAGTACGGCCCAAAACGCCACCTGTTGTAATCAAATCTCAACTTAAAACTCAAGAGGTAATACAGTTTTACATTATACCTAGTAGCTGATGTCTGGAAATGAAGTAACTCTGTGTTGACTATCTCAGATACCATTTCAAAACTACTTATGAATATGGGTCTTATCTGTTCTGAAGAAGAGGGGTCCGGTACTTGGAGAGTTAAGGACCTACAGCTGAGACATGAGACGATTCCCTGGCATCAGTAGTTCAAGATGTGCTCGTCAGGGATGGGACAGAACGATTGGAGTGATCCAGACCATGAATGAGCGTAGAGATTCAGGTGGTAGCTCATGGGGTTACCGAGCCAGTGTGCAGGTTAGGAGGTGGAGAGCAGCGACCATCTGACTAGCAGAGGAAGGGAATGAAAATGAGGCTGCATTAAATTGTGAGATGACCATAAACACGAGCTCTAGTCTCTATATGTCGCTTCAAAAACCATTTCCAGAGCTCATTTGTTGCATTTCAGGATGAAGAGGAGATTTCTACCAGCCCAGGTGTTTCTGAGTTTGTCAGTGACGCCTTCGATTCCTGTAACTTAGATCAGGAGGACCTGAGGAAGGAAATGGAGCAGCTGGTGCTGGACAAAAAAGAGGAGGAGACAGTCGCGCTGGAAGGTACAGAGCCAATGACATCACCGTTCCTGTCCCCAGTGCCGAAGCTGACCATAGAAAATTGTTATTCTGGAGCAAGATACACAAAACTGTGTCGTAACTTTTGCATCAAAACTGCTTCTCTGTTCCCCACTAGAAGGTGGATTCTAGCACACGTGACCTCATCTCCTGTCCCTCTGCCCTTCTAAGCACAGAGGCTTAGAAAGGAGAAACAGATCCAGAGAGGTTAAGTGAGTCTTCCAAGGCGTCTCAGCCCTGAGAACACATGGCCAGGAGCGGGCAAGAAAGCAGGCACACCCCTTCACGTGGAGATGCTGCCCTGCGGCCTTCTGCTTTCAAAGCTGCGTCCTGCTGGGGTTTATACTGTAGGTAGAAGACTCTTTTCCCAGCTGCTGTGTGCCACTAGCACATCGCTTCTGGGAAAGAGTAGACTGCCTTTAAGAAACCAAATTAGCTTAAAAACTAAGGTAATTTAGAAAAAAAGTACAAGTGATGGGACTGCGTTCTTTGGCACATCAGGACAAATTACTGGCTTTCTAGTAGATAACAAGCAAAGGCTTGGGTTAATCATCATTCATGAAGCCTTCAGAGACTCACCATCGCGGAAGCCAGCTGTTCCCACTGTTGTGCAGAAAGCACTGGTGAGAAAGCTGACCTCCCAGAGGTGAACAGCCTGCCCACGTGCACACTGCACACTGCAGAGGGACTCTGCAGGAGAGAACTGCTGGGGGAAGCGGCTGGTGGGGGAAAGAGAAGCGAGTGGGGAAGTGAAAATCTGGGCTCGCTCCCCCCAGACCCCTTGTACCCCATCTATTTTCTGATACGATGGCTGCTGGCCCCCGCGGAAGGAAGGCGGGCACGCGCCCCGCGTGCAGCAGGCAGTAGCTCGAGCAGACTGTGCCCTGCTTCCCTTGCTGGTGACGACTAGTAGCAGAGAGCCTACGGAGACTGGAAGGAAGCCTGGTCAGGATTCACGTGGCATTGGCTGGCCGTTCCGGGCAAGCTATTCTTTCTTTGAATCCCTGCCCTAGTGATAATTTGGACCACTTAATATTCTTTCATATGTTAGTTGTCTTGGCCCCCCAGCTAAATTGTAAGTTCCTCAAGGGCAGGTACACCTTGTCTTTTTATCCCCTACAGCACCTAAAGTAGAGCTTAGCACGCAGTAAGCACCTAATATTCATGAAATCGGTGTTTTGCTACGCAACATGGTCACTGCTATAAAAAATTGAAAACATTTGTTTTTTCTTTTCTCTATAGGTACTAAGTTTAAGGTTTATTTTTACAAGATGAAAATGAATTTTAACTTTTACTTTTTAAATAGCTGGTTTGTTTTCTGGCTGTTTTATAACACTACATAGCAGATGCCTTATCCTATATGTATTTGCATACACCCGTATATTGAGCGTCCAAGTGGCAAGTTGCAGCTCTAAATCTCACCGGTGTGAGAGCTCAGGTAGAACCCACATGGGGGGCCAGGCTTTGGCGAGAGACTGCCTGACTTCAGGTCCTGGTGTCTTTTGCCACTCATGGGAGACCACTAAGCACAGACTGTGGAGCCCTGCAGATGTGGTTCCATCCGTATGTTTGTCACTGTCAAGCTGTGTGACCTTGGGCAAGTCACTTAACCTATAAACCTCCATTTCCCCATCTGTCAAATGTGTATAACTGTATCTTTGGTCCACGTATTGTTCTAAGGATGAAAAGAGTGATATGTAGAGAGCACTTAGCCCTAGGCCTGGCTGAGTGAGTGCTCGAGAAATGTTAGCTGTTTTTGCTACCATCATCATCATTGGTAGTGGTAAAAATTAATTTGCGACCAAATATTAATTATCAATTATCCATTTAAATAGAAGGAAAATCAGAGACCTAGGTAAAGAAAAATAACATGCAAAACTTACTGACAACATCTGATACCTTTGCTTCTATATTTAATAAGTTTATCTTTCTAATCATATTAGTTAAAAATCTGTTCAAAAAAAAAAATCTGTTCAATTTTTCTGAGCGCACACAGTGCTGAAGGCTGACACAGTAAATATTTCCGTGGTAGGACTTACACAGGTAGTTATAGTGGACTGCATTGTTAAGACTGGCATTAAAAATTCAGAATCTTTTTTTTTTTTCTCATTTGTTTCTTTTAGAGGATTCTGCAGATTGGGAGAAGGAACTACAACAGGAACTTCAAGAATACGAAGTGGTGACAGAATCAGAGAAACGAGATGAAAACTGGGATAAGGAGATAGAGAAAATGCTGCAGGAAGAAAATTAGCTGAAATAAAAGAATAATCCTTAACATTCTGCTACTGACATTAAATTCTAGATGCTGACACTCGCTGAATCAGAAGGCACAAAAGAGTATGACTTTATGAAATTCAAAATTATCCTTTTTTCAAGCTGAAACTTGCCTCTTCTACTTAAGAAAAAGTACATAGGACAGTTATTCTAATAATCAAAAAGGGATGTTTTATGTAACATTTCTTTAAATCTAGTTAGCGATGTTCTTGTAGTCAGTACAGACATCTTTGTCACAGAAACACAAGTAAAATTTTAGAGTTCTGTTTTCCGTGAGGTCAAAAATAAAATATATTCTTCAATTGTCGTTTTCTAAACATTTGTACTTCTTGTTGCATTTTTGTTGATACATATGCGTTAAAGTACCTACTTAATGAATTGATAACTATCAAAATGACCAAATGGTACCAAAGAACTTAAGAGGAAGCACTTTCAGAACTGTTTTCTTGCAAGTATTTTCTAAAATTCCATCTGGAAGCCAAAAGATAAAATAATTATGTTGATTATAATGATATAAACATCACTTAGTTTGACATTGAGAAATACTGTTTCTCAAAAAATATATATTTGTTTTTCTTTGGGGCCTTTTTTTTTTTTTAAATTATGCCACATTTAGTAATGTTTTCCTAAATTTCACATCGTGCTTTTTGTAGAAAGCAGGGTCTTTCATCCTTTTAGTGTTGATGACTGTCAGAAGGCTGTTCACCTTAAAGTCTCATGTTGTTTAAATCGTCACCACATATAAATGTTTTTGCTTTTTTTGTCTTAATTAAACTGTCAGTCTTTATAAAATTGTGTTCTCTGAATACAACTTTTGGAACTTCATTGATCAATCCTGCCTGCATTCTGCTGTAGCAGCACGACCGTTCATAGAACGTGGTTACTTGAAAAGGACAGATGGCTGAACATCTGAACACTCCACGGCGTTTGCTTCCCGAACCTTTCGGATTTTTCAAAGAGCCTTTATTTCATAAAGGGGAGTAGAATTAAGACAGTTCTTATAGGGAACATGTACTTATTTACAGTCTTGATCCCATAAAAATTAGTCTATGGTCCTCTGGCAAAGATACAGTCAGCAAGAGAATTGGGTGCTTAGGTTTGTAGTTTGGGATATGCTCCTGTGAAGAAGCCAGGCTTCCTCAGCTAGGATCACTTGTGTTGTGTTCGATGAAACCACTGACCCTATTATCAAGAGATTGCCACTTGTGGTGCCACAGTTGCTGATTACTGAGTTAGAGCTCAGAGGTGGTATCTGGCAACTTCTGAAAGAATCCTATTGAAGGGAAAAGTTTGCTAGAGTTTGCTGGAGGGAAAGATATATGTTAAATGTTTTTAAGTAGTTAAAAATCCTAGATGTAAGCAGATCAGAATATGACAGTACTTGGCTCTTAGTATGTGTACTAAAATTCTTAACGATAAGTGTTGAATAAATATAAAAGGAAAGGTTTCAGAGAATTTTAAAAAATAAAAACCTAAAATGAAAATAGAAGTATGTTAAGTTGTTGCTATCAGTTTTACATGATGCTCATTGCCTAATTGTGTGTTGCCCTGTGAAAATAAAAGGATAAAGTAAGATTTTATACACAGCATAAAAATACATTTAGGCTATAGTTTTATGGATCCATCAGTGGTGAAATGTTCTGCTTTTGTAAATTATACAGGTAACTGAAGTGCTATTCTTTTATTTTTCTTTTCTTTTTTTGGCCGTGCCTTTGGGCTTGCAGGATCTCAGTTCCCTGACCAGGGACTGAACCCAGGGCCACAGCAGTGAAAGCCTGGAACACTAACCACTAGGCCATCAGGGAACTCCGTGAAGTGTTATTCTTTTAAAGGGCAAAATAATTTGTAACCTTGTTTGGTGGGAAATTTCTCAGTATTTATTACTTGCTTAGGGGTCATCCAAAAGATATACTGTGCATAAAAACACAAGCTTCATGAAATGTTAAAATATGAGGATAGTCCATCACACTGGAAATTGTACCTCACTACTCAGAGTGTAGCTCGGGAACCCTCATCCTCTGCCTGCCCTGGGAGCTTCATAAAGGGGAAAAGAATTAAGGGCTTAGACATGCAGGGTCTCAGGCTCCGCCCCAGACCTGCTGGCCCAGACTCTGCGGTGCCAAGATTCCCTGGGGTTAGAATGGACTCCACGGCTTGAGAGGCGCTGCACCGATGCAGTAATGCGCTCAGGAGAGCAGAATTTTCTGGGGCTTTTTACTTTTTACTCTTCCACTAGCATCCTCAGGTGACACTGCCTTCCTAGTTGGCGTTACAGGTGCCTCTGCTGGCTGTTCCAGTTGTCACTCCCTGCCCACTCCCCTTTCCACATGGCCAAATTAAGAGGAACCAAGTTCCCAGGGGGACAATGAATAAGCCTGCTAAATCAGATATTTCTAATAGCACATTTCAAAGTGTGTGCTCTACCAAGCGCAGAGGCGACGCTTTCCGAGAACTGTGTTATGTGTTCACAAGCCTGCAGCATCTAAGGGCTGATGTGCCTGCCCTGAAGGCTGTAAAAGGACGGATCGATGGTGTGTTTATGCACATGAAATCAAATAACAAAAATCATTTAGGGCTTCCCTGGTGGCGCAGTGGTCGAGGGTCCGCCTGCCGATGCAGGGGACACGAGTTCGTGCCCCGGTCCAGGAAGACCCCACATGCCGCGGAGCGGCTGGGCCCGTGAGCCATGGCCGCTGAGCCTGCGCATCCGGAGCCTGTGCTCCGCAACGGGAGAGGGAGGCCACAACAGTGAGAGGCCCGTGTACAGAAAAAAAAAAAAAAAAAATTGGATCATACAATATGTGACCTTTTGTGACTGGTTTCTTTCACTTAGCATAATGTTTTCAAGGTTCATCCATGTGATAGCATGTGTCAGATTTCATTCTTTTTAAGGCTGAATAATATTTCAGTATATAGAGAGACCAGCTTTGTTTATCAACTATAGTTGATTTACAATATTGTGTTAGTTTCAGGTGTACAGCAAAATGATTCGGTTATACATATATATGTATATATCTAAATTCTTTTATTCCGATTCTTTTCCATTATGGTTTATTACCATGAATTCAAAATATTGAATATAGTTCCCTGTGCTCTACAGTAAATCCCTGTTGTTTTTGTCAGTCTTAATAATAGCAACGTCTCCATTTTTCCCTCCAGTTCTAGGAGCCAGAGCTGTTTCTAGCAGTTACTACCTTAAGGTGGTTCCCTTTTTGCCTTTTCAGCTCTCCAATACATGGGTTAACCAATCTTTATATTATAATGATTTTTTTTGATGTTGACCATTTTTAAAGTGTTTATTGAATTTGTTACAATACTGCTTCTGTTTTATGTTTTGCTTTTTTGGCCGTGAAGCATGTGGGATCTCAGCTCCCCGACCAGGGATCGAACCCATTCCCCCTGCATTGGAAGGCAAAGTCTTAACCACTGGACCGCCAGGGAAGTCCCCCATTCTTTTTTTTTTTTGCGTTACGCGGGCCTCTCACTGCTGTGACCTCTCCCATTGCGGAGCACAGGCTTCGGACGCGCAGGCCCATCGGCCATGGCTCACGGGCCCAGCCGCTCAGCGGCATGTGGGATCCTTCTGGACCGGGGCACGAACCCGTGTCCCCTGCATCGGCAGGCGGACTCTCAACCACTGCGCCACCAGGGAAGCCCTGGGGTATCTTTTTTGATGAGTTGTAGTGTCTTCCTGACGATGATTGTTCAGCAGTTAGTTGTGATTCAGGTGCTCTTGCAAGAGAGCACATCCTTCTACTCCGCCATCTTGAACCAATGTCCTATATAGAGATTTTCAACAGTGCCTAACCCCACAAGTATTTTGTATTTTTCTTTACCACTCTCTTCATACATATAGTTTCCACTTCCTTGCAAGTCTGTAATTCTGGCTGAGACTTGTAGAAATAAATCAGGACAGAATTCATGAAGCCTGTATATGCAATATATGTATTTGAATTTTTGAAATGCATGTACTCTCTCCCAACATTCCCTATATGACAAGAGTTTTTATTTGAAGTATCCTCTTCCTGCTGGAACTGACACCCCAGTGTTTGCCAATCTAACTGTACATTCTACAGCCTGCCATCGGTATGCCTGAGCAAGCTAGGTATAAGGTATAATCATTTTTTAAATCTTACAGTATCTGCCAGAAATGTGGAAGTGTATAGCAAATGCTGAAATTGGCCAAATTCTTATAAGGACTAAAATCAGGGTGCGCATAGAAGGATGGTATTGGGTAATCGAATTAAACAATAAGCTCTCTGTTCTATGAAAAGGCAAATACTCCTTTTCACTACCTACAACCCCAAGAGCATGCAACAAACATGAAATTGAACTCTTTTGTTGAAATAATACCCTTGGCTACTTTAAAGGTTAGTAGGAGCTTTTCTTTCTCTGAAAATTCTCCAAGGTAGACAAGTCAAACTAGCGTGGTTTAACTCCTTTTGGCACTTCAAGATACGGCTCAGATGTCACTTTAAACCTTCCTTAAACTTCCCTACCACCAGTAGAAAATTACACTTAAGCTGTTACTTTGCAATACCTTTATCTTCGGAATTTTGTTACTGTTTTTTTAAAATTTTTTTATTGGAGTATAGTTGATTTACAATGTTGTGTCAGTTTCTGCTGTACAGTGAGTCAGTTATACATATACATATATCCACTCTTTTGTAGATTCTACTCCCATATAGATCATTGCAGATGAATTATGTTACTGTTTGTTATTTGTATCACTGGCAGTGTTGGCCTGAGAGCCCTTATTCTAAATCGTGGTATGCCTGGTGTCTAATTAAGTGCTCAGAATGTAGTAGGTGCTCAGTAAATGTTTAACTGATGAATGAACTTTCTATTGCCACTAAGTTTACCCTGGGATGATCTTGGTCCCGTGGCTGCCTGAGGTCTTCTCAGTGTGGCAGCGGGATGTTGCCACTAGGACACTCTCCAAGAGGTTGTGAGAAGGGATATCACCTTGGGGAATTGGAGGTTTGGCCCTCATCTGTATAGATCCGGAAAATTGAGTGGCCAGTGTACTTCTGCTATTCAGAGTCTCTTTTTCTCAAAAAGTATGCATTGAGAGCTTTCTCCGAGCCTGGCCTTCTGCTGAGTGCTGAGAATATAGAAGTTCCATGGGCACGGCCCCTGCCCTCACTTCATTTACCACCTAGCTGCAGGAGTCCATTCAACAAGCCCTAAAAAGAAACAACTCAAGGGAGTTCCCTGGTGGCCTAGTGGTTAGGATTCCATGCTTTCACTGCCGGGGCCTGGGTTCAATTTCTGGTAGGGGACCTGAGATTCAGCAAGCCAAAAAAAAAACATGAAAAAATAAAAATAAAGGGCTTCCCTCGTGGCGCAGTGGTTGAGAGTCCGCCTGCCAATGCAGGGGACAGGGGTTCGTGCCCAGGTCTGGGAAGATCCTAAATGCTGCGGAGCGGCTGGCCCGTGAGCCGTGGCTGCTGAGCCTGTGCGTCCGGAGCCTGTGCTCCACAATGGGAGAGGCCACAGCAGTGAGAGGCCCGTGTACCGCAAAAAATGAAAAATAAAAAAATAAAAACAAGCCCTTACACTGAAGTGTGGGACTGGCCTGATATGGGAAGTACAGCATGCTAGAGATGCAAAACAGGAGTACCCAAAATATTCCGGCCCCCTGAGGGGCTTCCGAACACACTCCCAGAAGGCACTGTCTCCAGAATATGGCTCTCAGTCCCGATTTACAAAGTCAAAATGTCCCTTTATTAATAATGAGCAGTGGAAGCATCTCACTGAATACAAGTATACACTGTGGACAGAGAATGTCGCCTGCATTTCAGTAAACAAAGGATGTTGTGGCCATAAAGCCACCATTCACTGTAGCCTCCCTTGAGGGTGAGCCTTGAGTGGATTCAGGATAGAGAAAAACAGGATAGTGGCCCTAGATAGTTAAGGTGCATATCAAAGGAATGATTTCAATGAGCCCAGACTCTTGCATCTTCCCAAACCAAAATCATTAACTTGAGATGGCTGTTTTTGTGATTAGCAGTAATCTTTTGATGTTCTGATGGTTGACTACATGTGTTTTTTTCTCAGCAAAATACTCATATATCCTGGCTCTTCCCTTACCTATTTTATTTATTTATTTAAATTAAAAAATATTTTTTTGGCCACACTGCTCGGCTTGTGGGATCTTAGTTCCCTGACCAGGGATGAAACCGGTACCCCCTGCAGTGGAATCATGGAGTCCTAACCACAGGACCACCAGGGAAGTCCCTCGTTCCTTACTCTTTGGAGCAGTCTCTCAGAGCTAACTGAGAGGCTGTATCCCAGGCTCAAGTCCTCAGTAAGTTTGCTGAATAAAACATAATTCTCAGGAGTTCCCTGGTGGCCTAGTGGTTAGGATTCTGGGCTTTCACTGACAGGGCCCGGCATTCCATCCCTGGTCGGGGAACTGAGATCCCACAATTAGGTTGTGCTTTTTTTTTTTTTAGTCGACTACACGCATCAACATTCCCTCTCCAGAGTCAGACCCACATAGGGAGACAGATTCTAATGGGAAGGTTTTTTGGTGAGTAAGAAATCAAAACAAGTCTCCTGTTCAAAGGCATTAGATTAGCATGCTGGAGCCTCCGTCCCCACACTAAGGATAGCCTTGGAAATGGGGTCGTTATTTCTTTTTTTAAAAAAATTATTTTACATTTCAATTGGCTTTTTAAAAAAATATTACTTATTTAATTTATTTATTTTTGGCTGCGTTGGGTCTTCGTTGCTGCGCATTGACTTTCTCTAGTCGCAGGGAGCTGGGGCTACTCTTCGTTGCAGTGCGCGGCCTTCTCATTGCGATGGCTTCTCTCGTTGCGGAGCACAGGCTCTAGGCGCGTGGGCTTCAGTAGTTGTGTCAAGTGGGCTCAGTAGTTGTGGCGCACGGGCTTAGTTGCTCCACGGCATGTGGGATCTTCCTGGACCAGGGCTCGAACCCGTGTCCCCTGCATTGGCAGGCGGATTCTTAACCCCTGCGCCACTAGGGAAGCCCGGGGCCATTATTTGTGAAGTTCTCTTTTTTGACCAGGATTCTCTCTCTCCCAAACATTGCTTGGATGGGCCAGTCAGCCTGGCCTCCCTGACTCTCCCTTTTCTAGGTTTCCACTCTTCTGATGAGACACACTGCTTCTTGAGATTTGTCAGTACCTTTGATCATATTATACGGTATGACGGGATCTGTTAATTTACTGTCAGCAAAGACCGTGTAGTAGTCGTAGTAGTAGCCTCTGTGTGTATGTGTGTGTGTGTGTGTGTGTGTGTGTGTGTGTGTGTGTGTTGTGTAAAATTAAGGGCTAGCAATGACCCCAATCAGGACGTCACACACCAGGGGAGGGGTAGTCGGCTATATTAATCAGGGAGTCTGTATTCCAGATTCTAGCTACTACAAATGCTTCTGTTAGCCATAGCTCAATCAATAGCAGAGGCTTTGCTAAGTAGCAAAATGAAAGTTAGAAATGGGTTTTCATTGGTGAAAGTAGTAGCTTGTTAGCCAGTATGATGGGTGTCAGAAATGGGCTCACAGCGGTGAAATTAGTAATATTCAAGATGTACATTGCTTAAAATTTGAGTCTCTTCACCGTTGCATTGACAGGGTATGAGAACCTAGCAATCTGAAGCCTGCTCCCTAAGGGGTAATACTACAGGCCAAACCTCTAAATAGCCCTGTGTCCAGCTATGAACTCTGAGGGTTCCAGTTCCCTGTGGCCATAAGGCCAACAGAATCCTGCCTCTGTAATAGAGGCAAGTTGGCCTCTTAACAGGACAGAGAGCTGGGGGCATCACTGAGCTTACTGCTCTTAAGAACTTTCTGCCTCAGGCTCCTGGCTGTTTACTAAGCATCTGAATAAGTGGGCCCGTATTCAGGTGCATGCATAGCCTTTAGGGAGGAAGTGGGGAGAATACCCCCTACTGGCGACGAGCTGTTTTTCTTGTGACCTTCACCTTTCTGGCAGGTAGAGTTCTTAACAGAGACCATAAGTCCTTGAGCAAAATGTGAGAATAATTAATGCAGATAGATCATGGGATGCCTATTAAAGAGTTGGAGATAAAGAAATGATAGCTCTTGGGACTTCCCTGGTGGTCCACTGGTTAAGACTCTGTGCTCTCAATGCAGGGGGCCCGGGTTCGATCCTTGGTCAGGGAACTAGATGCTGCATGAATGCCGCAACGAAGATCCCGCATGCTGCAACTGAGACCTGGCGCAGCCAAATACATAAATATTGGGGAAAAAAAAAAAAGAAATGTTAGCTCTTGAAGACTTAAAACATAACCCCAATAAGGGATCCCAGCTGAGATAAGTACAGTGCTTTATAGAGCCTTGGGTTAAGGCTGGACAGTAACCTCTTTGAAGGCATTTAAACAAAGAATGGGTCTATCAAAAATCAGGTTAGTTTGACCTGAGGAAGAAGAGAGTGATCTGAGACCCAGAGAACCAGCCAGAAGGTATTCTTTCTCTCTCCCTTCTGCTAAGCTGTTTTCCTTAGAAACGGATCACTAAGCCTGGCCCACTTGCAAGAATAGGGGAATCAGACTCCACCTTTTGAAGGGAGGAGCATCAAAGAACTTGTGGACAGATTTTAAAGAACACCATCCCCTCTATTAAAGATGTTGTAAGAAGCAGACCTCTGAAATTCATATTTCTTGCGGGAGCAGTAATAGCTACGTTTCTCTTGAGCACCCGGTTTGTTTTTATTTTGTTATGTTGTGAATCACTCTGTAAATTGTGTTTTCCTCTTTTCCCAGCTGTCAAGAAGCTCAAAATAAAAGTTTGGCTCATGTCCAGCTTGTGGACAAGAACCTCAAGGCTTGTGTTTTATGGAATCAACTCACCCATGACTTCTTCTTATTTTTCCTGATCCTTCTTTCACTTTCACTTTCTTGCCATTTCTCTCTCTCTCTCTCTCTCTGCCTCTCTATTTGTATATAAACGAATGATATGACATATATCTATATATCTACACACACACATATGTATGTCGTGGCATATCGTGTATATGTTTACAGCCTTCCAAATCCCTTTGAAATAAGAATGTATATAAATAAAACAAATACAATTAACTATTTTTCATTTCTCTTAAGACTTGAGGTCACTTGTATAGTCCTTTTGTTTTCTTAATAAAGATAACTATTTTTTTTAATTCCATGCATACTTATACTCAAACAATACAGAAAATCATGAAGTAAAAATACTCCCAAGTTTCATCTCCCAGGGAAAAACATTATTAACACTTTGGTTAATGTCCTTCTAAACATCTCTTTATAAACCTACAGGCAATTCTATGAAAATGGATTTTTTTTTTTAAGCTCACTGTGCTATGTATATTTTCTAGGTCAATTTAAAAAATGTTTATCATTTTTAGTAGCTGCATGGTGTTCTCTTGTACCATAATTTAACTATGGTGCATTTTAATACTCAATTCCCCAGGCGGGTTAGAGGCAGCATTACCGATAGAGTTTTTCTGCATCTCACTGGGACTTTTGCCTTTAAGAAGGTGAGGAATAGTGGCCGAGGCCATCAGCTTTATATAGTGTCTAGGTATGGGTTCATTATCTGCTGATCTAGTTTTGAAATCTCATAGCTGGACTGAGGTGTTCTGCCTGTGAAATAAAATAATGGTACTTTCCCCAAATTTACAGAAATAATTAAAATTAATAGAAGGAGTTTCCCCAATATTGAAATTTACTCTCACGTAAGTTATTAAATTTTTGGCGCCTGACACCACTACTTAGTATTCTCTCATAAAAAATGACATAGGATTTACACAAATTTTCATAATGAGTTATTTAAGGCAACATGTCAGGATTTCATGACGCTCTGTGACTATCAGAAGCTCGGTCATTGGAGATCTGGTTCCATCAGATGTAAATAGGGAGTATGCCTGAGAAAAAAATCCATCCCCGCCCTAATCTCGTCAAGAAAAAAAAATCGATTCAGCAAACCGAGTTTGTTAAAAAATTTCAGTAACGAAACAACTGGCGGAGGAAGCCAGTACGTTCAATGTGTATTAAGCGCCAACTAAGGGAGGAGAACTGTGCTAGAAGCCCGGGCGGTTCAGCCAAGGTGAATATGACGCAGCCCCCACCCCGCAGGAGCTCGGGACCGCTAAACGGTGCTGAGAGCTCTGGTGGAGGGGCAGGACTCGGGACAGGTGTCGAGCCAGAAACCTCAAATTCTGAAAGCCATTACAACTCTCCCGCCTTGAAAGTCACGAAGTATTTCTCCTCATCCCCCAATCATTCGGGCTCTGTTCCGAAGAAGAGCAACCAAAACAAAAGCAGAACAATGTGTCCCCGACCACGCTCCCTCCCAAACACTGAACTATTTCTGAACTTTTCCCGCAGGATGATAAGCAGTACCTTCCGGTACCGGTACATCGCCCCTAGAAAACTACAAATCCCAGGAGGCTGCACGCGCAGCACAGTGGATACTCTTCCCCCATTTCAGAACGCCGCATTACGCTCCAATCCTGATCCGGGTCTGCGAGCCGTGGCCGCGCAGCCTGCTGGGATTGTAGTCCGCTCCAGAGTCCCTTTCCTCGTTCGCGCAGGCTCGCGCGGCCTCTGTTCGCCCTTCGGCCCTGCAGTAGCCCAGCCCCGGCTTCGATGCTCCCCACCCCCAACCCGCTCCGTCCCCTCAGGGGCCAACCTCCTCCGGTCACGTGGGGAGCCTTGCATGCGGCAATTGGCTGGGGGATTCAGGGGTGGGACGCGAGGCCCTGCGAGGTTCCGTGCCCCTTGTCGGGCTGCTTGTTTGGTTGCTGCCGTCACCTCATGGCGACGCGGGTAGAAGAGGCTTCGCGGGGAAGAGGCGGCGGCGCCGAGGAGGCAGTTGAGGCCGGACGGGGCGGACGGCGACGCAGCCCGCGGCAGAAGGTCAGTCTGGCGGGTGCCTGCGTTGTTGCTGGGCCCGGGGAATGCTGGGGCTAGCTGTTTCGGGGTGCACCTCTTCACTCTCCCGGGTTACCTTTAGCCACGGGACGACCATCGGCCCTCTTCGCTCCCAGGGTGACGACGGTGGGAGCAGGTGAGGGGAGTGGAACCGGGGTGGATGGGGTGGGAGGGGGCGATGGTTGGGGATTGAGGCGGGGGCGGGAGTGAGGGCAGGGGGCGCAGCCGAGTGGGAGGGGGAAGGGGTGCTTGGCGGGGGCGCGCCAGGTGTGACAGCCACGTGCGGCCGGCGCCGCGGGGCCCCGGGCGCCAGGTGTTCCCTCTCCCAGCCCCCGCCCTCCGCGTGCTTCCAGTGCTCCTAGCGCTGGGCGCCGCCGTTTGGGCTGCCAGGGGTCGCTGGCTCGCCCTCCTCGCGCCGGGCAGGTGCGCGGGGCGCGCTGCTGGGTGCGCCCGGGCGGCGCGGGCGAGGCTGTTGCGCAGTAAGATAACCGCGCGGGAGCCGGGGCTGCGCTGCGCCCCCTTCCCCCGCCCCCCTGCGCTCCCCGCCACTGCGCGGGCTGGCGAGCCGGGCCTCTCGGCCCCCGGGACCCAGGCCCAGCGGCTGCTCTGTGGGCGCCACGGGCTTGGCTGCACGTGGGGAGAAGATGCTGGAGGACCTGGGTCCCGCACAGTTGGGAGCAGCATCGCGGATAACCGGTCTTCCCAATCCAGCCCTCCCTCCTTCCCCTTCTCGCTCTTTATTTCTGCCCCTTTTCTTTCTTTCTCCCCCCCCCCCCCCCCCGCCTTGGTGAGCGGAAACTTGAGCGCCTCCCCCAGCTTGGCCTTTGGTCTCTCTTAATCTGGGAGTCGGGCTGGATTGTTCCCCTTGCCTTATTTGACTCAAGTCAAGGAGTTTTCAGTGTCTCCCTCCCTTTCTGGAGGAAAATCCCGACCTTCAGAATGGGAGAATTCCACTTGTTCTGGAGTCAGTGGGTGGAGTTCGAAAAAAATTGCACAACAAACGGGATACAGGGCTTTCAGGGCCCAGGAAGAGAGAAGTGCGGGGAAAAGGACTGGAAAGGTGGAAACCCGTCTCGTTCCTTGCGTTTGAACAGATTGAAACATTCAAGTTGTTGGACGTCGTGCTTGATCACTCGGGGCTGTTTAATGTCACTTAATTATGCGTTTGAATACTCTTAAAGATCACTCCTGTTGGAAATAATATTTTTCTAATGCGACTCGTGAACTTGAAAAAAAAAGAACAAAGGTTCGCTTTACCTCTGCGCAGAGTGTCAAGAATTAGCTTTTCGAGGCCTGTTTCTAAGGTCAGGTGTTTTCACGTCTGTCTTCATGAGCGTGTTACTGCTTCTCAATTACCTGTCTTTCTCTCCCTCTCTTTGTACTCTAAAAGAAAGATCCAGTACTTGAAGGACTGAAAAAGAAGCTGGACCGAACGGAACTCTAGGGATTCAACACTGTCACTTTGGACACCTCACTTATTCCCTGAGGGTGGGGAGCCTCAATCTCAGGGTTTGATTTCATAGGCCCCCCAGGGGAGGACTCCGATAAAAAGCCAGTGCAGTTGAGGATATGAGTTCCTTTTTATGCCCCTAGCCTAAGGATAAAAAGTCAGCACTAGGACCTGACGTTTAATCAACTAGCATTTTAAACGAGGAAGAGGTAATGACCCTTTGACGCAGTTCTCTGCTTAACCGCTGGATAAGAATAGTCAGGTGTGTCTGTACTGTCTCAGTTTTGTTTACTTACTCAGGCACCATTCTTCTTTGCTCAGGCTTTTCTGGACATCTTTTTTCCTTTTGATTTACAATTGACTATGACGTGGAATTGAAATACATGGCTAAATATTAGTTTCTGAATTTTCGTTTTAAAAAATTGGGTGAATATCTTGTGTTTGCAGAAGTCACTTTTTAAGTTATTTTCTTCGGACCCCTCGTTTTTTATTTCCTCTGAGCCACTAGCTTGAAAATATATTCGTAATTCTAACTTGACCTCAGCCCTATTTTTCAGGAAGCAGAAATGGTGTTTAACTAATTGAGTTGTTTTGAAAATATTGAAGGAATTAAAGGAACAGTGACCGTTTTGTCACTTTTGGGTTACATTATGGGACTTAAAAGTGAGAAACAATTGGAGATGGGCTTTGTTGCTTCCTGTTTGTCTTAACCATCTAGTCACTCTTGACCTCAGGTAATTGTGGCATTGTTTCATAACTACTGCTATTTGGATGGTCTCTTAAGGTGACTTTTTTCTTTTAACATTACAGTACATTTCTAAGAGTCTCTTGAATTGTCTAAAACTGCTGTCTGATGTGATAGCCGCTAGGCGCCTGTGGCTATTTAAGTGTTAATTAAAATTAAGTAAAATTAAAAATTCCCTTCCTCAGTATACACATTGCAAGTGTTCAGTAGCCAGTGTGACTAGCGGCTACTGTGTTAGAGCAGATCTAGAATATTTCCATCATTGCACATTGCATAAAGTTCTGTTGGACAGCACTGGTCTAAAAAGATGGGATATTACTTTGTCAAGTATTCCAGGCATTTTTTAGAACACCAAGCTCCTTAATAGTACTTCCTAAATCCTTGTGTAGAATTTGTGGGGTTTTTGTTTGTTTGTTTGTTTGTATTTTTACTAGAATTTGTTTTATAAGGTTGAGTTTTCAAAAAACGAATAGACTATTTTTTGAGCAGTTTTAGGTTTACCAAAAAATTTAACATAAATTGCAGAGTTCCCATTTATCCCCTCACACCACACCCCTTTCCCCTATTATTTATATCTTGCAGTATTGTGGTACATTTGTTACAATTGGTGAGCCAATATTAATACATTCTTATTAACTGAAGTCCATAGTTTACATTAGGGTTCCTTCTTGGTGCTGTTTATTTATATTCTAAGAGTTTTAACAAATGTATAATGACATGTGTCCACCATTACGATATCATACAGAACAGTTTCACTGCCCTAAGAACCTCCATCCCTTCCTCTCTTCCCCCAAACCACTGGCCACCACTGATCTTTTTACTGTCTCTATAGTTTTGCCTTTTCCAGAATGTCTAAGGTTGATTTTTTTCCCCCTAGATTTTTGCTTGGGAGTGTTAAAAATTATTTAACTACTCTTAGAAACTTATTTTCAGGTCAGATAGGAAGGATAAAGATATATGGAATCTATGCTCAAATTAATGAAATGTTACATTTACATGTTGCCTTATAGTTTTTATAGCATATTTTTGCACATACATTAAGTCTTTCAGCATCACTCAGGTGCTGTGGAGAAGGCTGGGCAACTGTCATTGTCCTCATTTATAGATGACAAATTGTTCAGCAAGGTCAAGTGATTTGCCCAGGGGGTGAAGCCGAGTGTGGAAAGTACCCTTTCATCTACACTACAGTAATAAGTAGGGTGGTAGTGGGCAAATAGTATGGATTTGGAGTCAAGACCCGTCTGTGGCTCTTGCCACCTATTAGCTGTGCAACCTTGGGCAGGTTTCGCAATCTTTCTAAGCCTCAATTGCATCATCTGTAAAGTGGCGATGATGCTAATCCCTACCGCATAGGACTGTTGTGAAGTATGAGAGTTGAGGGCTTCCCTGGTGGCGCAGTGGTTAAGAACCCGCCTGCCAATGCAGGGGACACGGGAAGATCCCACATGCCCCGGAGCAACTAAGCCTGTGCGCCACAACTACTGAGCCCACGTGCCTAGAGCCCGTGCTCCGCAAGAGAAGCCACCGCAATGAGAAGCCTGTACACCGCAACGAAGACCCAACACAGCCGAAAATACATAAGTAAAAATAAAATTAAAAAAAAAAAAAAAGAAGTTGATGTGACACGTTCAGCCCAGTGCCAGGCATGTAGAATTTTACTTGGTGGGGAGGCTAGCATATATGAAAGATCCGTTTCTCTTGCTTTTAGAGTGTTATTCTGTAAATCTATCTTCCAACCTTTGTGTCCTTCACTCTTCCCAGAATCTCTCAGTGATAGACTTAATGAGGAGAAATCAGGTCAGGGTGGGGCGAGAGTATGGGGTAGGAAGAAACCATTTCGTTGTCTTGTTTTTCTCCCCATTTGCGGACTTGATGATGAATTTCCACTCTTCTAGCACAGAGATTAAGTAATAAGAATCAAAGTGATCTTCTCTTTACGACATTGTCATCTAATTCTATCAGCAAACTTTGGTAAGTTTTATTTTCATGGAGAACCAAACGGGCAAAGCAGTCATGAGAGCAGACCAGATACAGCACATCCCTCTACCAGTACCACATTCATAGATCGTAATATGCCACAGTTATTTATTACATTACTGGAAGGTGTTGTATATGTTATTTTGTGTCATTTATATCGGTCTTCACTAGAGGAGTTTTATTTAGGAGTGTATATACCAAATCCAGATTCCATAAAACAGGTCACATGTGATTTCCCTTTGTGTGGGATTCTTCACAGAAGGAGTCGCTCTAATAGTTTTCCTTTCAGTAGATATGCTGTTCAGGTTTTACACTTTGCAGAGAGTTGTACTTCAAAGGAAAGGAATTCGAGTTCTCACTGTTTCCTGCATTGTGCTCAGCACTTAAAATGTGCTTGCATTCTGATATCTTCCTTACCTCTGCAGAATAGGTGGTATCCCTAGATATGTAGATAAGGCATCTGAAGCTCAGTCAAAACAACAACAGCAAATCTTGCTCAAATTAAATAACACAGCTCAGAGTTGGTGAAGTTGGCCTAGAGCTGATACATAATCGTGTAATTGATAACGCAACTGATGTACCCTACTGCATGGACAGTTTCCGCTTTTCTAACCTAATATCCCAAAGAAATCCCTTTGCCTCTTCCCCCCACCCCCTTCTTCCCAATTACTTTTTGTTTGGTTCTAACACGATTACAGTTTCCACTTTTTTAACCTAATATCCCAAAGAAATCCCTTTGCCTCTTCCCCCCCCCCACCCCCCTTCTTCCCAATTACTTTTTGTTTGGTTCTAACACGATTATCAGTAACTTTTAGTTAATGTAATGGATGTGACAGTATTTAAAGTGTGTAAAGTGGTATACAAGTTTAATATAGTATTCATCAACATTGAGAATTAGCTATGTTTAAAATTTTCCCAAGTGGGGCATTTCTAGAAGAGGATAAAATAGGTTAGGTGACCCTTTAAGGGTTTGAACCTTGAGTATGTTTTTATGATTCAATTTATTTCCTAGTTGAAATGCTCTTGGGACTTACAACTACTTAAATTTTATTACTTGAAGGAAAAGATATATAAAATGACCATTGTTGTCCTGTTGTGCTGGCAACATAATTTTATTAACATTTATTGCTCAGGGTGCTGGTTTGCATTCTGTGTTACATTTCCAAAATGTCCCCAGGACGACCCCCATTACCCCCACTTCCTACTCTGTAGTCTGCCACGAGTAATATTGCTAAACTACCACTTGTTCATTTTTCTTCTTTCCCTATTCAGGTCAAAGTAGAATGGTTTGTTGAGGAAGATGTGCCAGTAGCTTAGAAGCACGTTTCGTTAAGGATGTTTCATTTTTTAAACTTATTTATTTATGCTGCGCTAGGTCTTACTTGTGGCATGTGGACTCTAAATTGCGGCATGCATGCGGGATCTAGTTCCCCAACCAGGGATCGAACCCAGGCCCCCAGCATTAGGAGTGTGGAGTATTACCCACTGGACCACCAGGGAAGTCCCAAGGATGTTTTAGATTGACATGTGGGTCATATTTAAAAGTGAGAATGCATAATTTGCAAATGCATCCTTATTCACATATTATAAACAGTTCTGCATGGTAGCAATATATATTCATTACAGCTTATCTTACTACTCTAGGAGGTAGGTACTGTGCATCTCTAGTTTACAGATCAGGAAACTGAGAGGTTGACCTCCCTATGGCAACACACGAGGTAGTAAGTGGTATATTCAAAGGCCGGGGTCTCTGGGCTCCAAAGCCATTAGCCATATTCCATGTCTCTTGTGCTCTCTAAACACATTTCTTGAGGATGGTAAATAAAAATGTGCTCTTCGTTGAATGTGAGTAAAACTTGGTGATAGGTAAAATGAGTAATGGTTTTTGCTGAATGAAATCAAGTTACAAAGGGTGGGGTTAGGTCATTGGGGGTATAGGAAAGCTATTGTAATCCAGGAACCCAGGGAATTTTGAGCCTTATAGCTTTTGTTTCATTGCCTTAGGCCCCAGGTTGACCTTAAGATATTTGATTTAGGAAGTGTGCTTTTGACTCCGTGCAAAGGCACCTCCAAGTGTAGTTTGGATGAATTAAAAGGTAGAGGGTTTAGAGAGAGACCCTTTTTTTAACCTCTCAGAGTCTGCATAGCACAGTGTTAACAAACAGCTGAAGTGGTTGGGTTAAGTAGGACAAGAAAAAGAGAAGGTTTGATGTTTCAAAGGTGCATCATGATTGGTCCATGTGGAGCTGGCGAAGGATGACTTCATAAATTTGGAACAGGGGTGTTGCGTTTACGTAACCTGTAAAAAGTAGAGGACCATTTTACATTTCAGGAGTCTGTGGCTTGAAGATGCTAAATGTGTGGCCTGGCCCCTGCCCTTCTGCAAAGTAGATCAGACCCAAGCACATTTCAGTAGCTTTGGGAATTAACATCTTATTTTCTGATCCTTTTGCCACCTAGATAGGTGTTCAGGCTAAGACAGGTATCTCTCAGATTGCTGCTCATCACTGAACTACAGTTTTAGAGCTAGAAGTGATTTTGCAAATTATGGAGTCCAGCACCCTTCCTTTTAATAAAAGAAATGGCCATAGAAGTTAAATGTGAAATCGAGTGCCATTATCCTTGGATTAAAAGGCAAACAATGTGCACAGTCTAAGATAGATGTTAGCACCAACCACTAGAGATAGTAGCACAAACCCCTGCTGGAGAGAGTGTGCAGCCAGAGAAGCTGCATTCTGACAGGGCCTTTTCCAGACCTGTTGGCTCCTTTTTAAAAAAATTTTTTTAATTTAATTTAATTTTTTTATACAGCAGGTTCTTATTAGTCATCCATTTTATACACATCAGTGTATACATGTCAATCCCAATGGCCCAATTCATCCCACCCCCACGCTGCTTTCCCCCCTTGGTGTCCATACGTTTGTTCTCTACATCTGTGTCTCAATTTCCACCCTGCAAACTGGTGCATCTGTACCATTTTTCTAGGTTCCACATAGATGCTTTAATATGCGATATTTGTTTTCTTTTTCTGACTTACGTCACTCTGTATGACAGTCTCTAGATCCATTCACGTCTCAACAAATGACCCAATTTCATTCCTTTTTATGGCTTATATTCCATTGTGTATATGTACCACATCTTTATCCATTCGTCTGTCGATGGGCATTTGGGTTGCTTCCATGACCTGGCTATCGTAAATAGTGCTGCAGTGAACATTGGGGTGCATGTGTCTTTTTGAATTATGGCGTTCTCTGGGTATATGCCCAGTAGTGGGATTGCTGGATCATATGGTAATTCTATTTTTAGTTTTTTAAGGAACCTGCATACTGTTCTCCATAGTGGCTGTATCAGTTTACATTCCCACCAGCAGTGCAAGAGGGTTCCCTTTTCTCCACACCCTCTCCAGCATTTGTTGTTTGTAGATTTTCTGATGATGCCCATTCTAACAGGTGTGAGGTGATACCTCATTGTAGTTTTGATTTGCATTTCTCTTATAATTAATGATGTTGAGCAACTTTTCATGTGCTTCTTGGCCATCTGTATGTCTTCTTTGGAGAAATGTCTATTTAGGTCTTCTGCCCATTTTTGGATTGGGTTGTTTGTTTTTTTAATATTGAGCTGCATGAGCTGTTTATATATTTTGGAGATTAATCATTTGTCGCATCGTTTCTGAATATTTTCTCCCATTCTGAGAGTTGTCTTTTCGTCTTGTTTATGGTTTCCTTTGCTGTGCAAAAGCTTTGAAGTTTCATTAGGTCCCATTTGTTTATTTTTGTTTTTATTTCCATTACTCTAGGAGGTGGATCAAAAATGATCTTGCTGGGCTTCCCTGGTGGCGCAGTGGTTGAGAGTCCGCCTGCTGATGCGGGGGACACGGGTTCGTGCCCCGGTCCGGGAAGATCCCACATGCCGCGGAGCGGCTGGGCCCGTGAGCCGTGGCCGCAGAGCCTGCGCGTCCGGAGCCTGTGCTCCGCAGCGGGAGAGGCCACAACAGTGAGAGGCCCGCGTACCGAAAAAAAAAAAAAAAAAAAAATGATCTTGCTGTGATTTATGTCAAAGAGTGTTTTTCCTATGTTTCTTCTAAGAGTTTTATAGTGTCCGGTCTTACATTTAGGTCTCTAATCCATTTTGAGTTTATTTTTGTGTATGGTGTTAGGGAGTGTTCTAATTTCATTCTTTTACATGTAGCTGTCCAGTTTTCCCAGCACCACTTATTGAAGAGACTATCTTTTCTCCATTGTATATCCTTGCCTCCTTTGTCATAGATTAGTTGACCATAGGTGCATGGGTTTATCTCTGGGCTTTCTATCTTGTTCCATTGATCTATGTTTCTCTCTTTGTGCCAGTACCATATTGTCTTGCTTACTGTAGCTTTGTAGTATAGTCTGAAGTCAGGGAGTCTGATTCCTCCAGCTCTGTTTTTTTCCCCTCAAGACTGCTTTGGCTATTTGGGGTCTCTTGTGTCTCCATACAAATTTTAAGATTTTTTGTTCTAGTTCCGTAAAAAATTCCATTGGTAATTTGATAGAGATTGCATTGATTCTGTAGATTGCTTTGGGTAGTATAGTCATTTTCACAGTATTGATTCTTCCAGTCCAAGAACATGGTATATCTCTCCATCTGTTGGTATCATCTATAATTACTTTCATCAGTGTGTTACAGTTTTCTGCATACAGGTCTTTTGTCTCCCTAGGTAGGTTTATTCCTAGGTATTTTATTCTTTTTGTTGCAGTGGTAAATGAGAATGTTTCCTTAATTTCTCTTTCAGATTTTTCATCATTAGTGTATAGGAATGCAAGAGATTTCTGTGCATTAATTTTATATCCTGCAACTTTACCAGATTCATTGATTAGCTCTAGTAGTTTTCTGGTGGCAACTTCAGGATTCTCTATGTATAGTAACATGTCATCTGCAAACAGTGACAGTTTTACTTCTTCTTTTCCAATTTGTATTCCTTTTATTTCTTCTTCTTCTCTGATTGCCATGGCTAGGACTTCCAAAACTATGTTGAATAGTAGTGGAGAGAGTGGACATCCTTGTCTTGTTCCTGGTCTTAGAGGAAATGCTTTCAGTTTTTCACCATTGAGAATTATGTTTGCTGTGGGTTTGTCGTATATGGCCTTTATTATGTTGAGGCAGGTTCCCTCTATGCCCATTTTCTGGAGAGGTTTTTTTTTTTTTTTGCGGTACGTGGGTCTCTCACTGCCGCGGCCCCTCCTGTCGCGGAGCACAGGCTCCGGACGCGCAGGCTCACGGGCCCAGCTGCTCAGCGGCATGTGGGGTCCTCCCGGACCGGGGCACGAACCCGTGTCCCCTGCATCGGCAGGCAGACTCTCAACCATTGTGCCACCGGGGAAGCCCTCTGGAGAGTTTTTATCATAAATAGGTGTTGAATTTTGTCAAAAGCTTTTTGTGCATTTATTGAGATGATCATATGGTTTTTATTCTTCAACTTGTTAATATGGTGTATAACATTGATTGATTTGCGTATATTGAAGAATCCTTGCATCCCTGGGATAAATCCCACTTGATCATGGTATATGATCCTTTTAGTGTGTTGTTGGATTCTGTTTGCTAGTATTTTGTTGAGGATTTTTGCATCTGTATTCATCAGTGATATTGGTCTGTAATTTTCTTTTTTTGTGGTATGTTTGTCTGGTTTTGATATCAGGATGATGGTGGCCTTATAGAATGAGTTTGGGAGTGTTCCTTCCTCTGCAGTTTTTTAGAAGAGTTTGAGAAAGATGGGTGTTAGCTCTTTTCTAAATTTTGATAGAATTCATCTGTGAATCCATCTGGTCCTGGACTTTTGTTTGTTGGAAGATTTTTAATCACAGTTTCAATTTCATTACTTGTGATTGGTTTGTTCATATTTTCTATTTCTTCCTGGTTCGGTCTTCGAAGGTTATACCTTTCTAAAAATTGGTCCATTTCTTCCAGGTTGTCCATTTTATTGGCATAGAGTTGCTTGTAGTAGTTTCTTAGGATGCTTTGTATTTCTGTGGTGTCTGTTGTCGCTTCTCCTTTTTCATTTCTAATTTTATTGATTTGAGTCCTCTCCCTCTTTTTCTTGATGCGTCTGGCTAATGGTTTATCAATTTTGTTTATCTTCTCAAAGAACCAGCTTTTAGTTTTATTGATCTTTGCTATTGTTTTCCTTGTTTCTATTTTATTTATTTCTGCTCTGATCTTTATGATTTCTTTCCTTCTGCTAACTTTGATTTTGTTTGTTCTTCTTTCTCTAGTTCCTTTAGGTGTAAGGTTAGATTGTTTATTTGAGATTTTTCTTGTTTCTTGAGGTAGCCTTGTATAGCTATAAACTTCCCTCTTAGAACTGCTTTTGCTGCTTCCCACAGGTTTTGGATTGTTGTGTTTTCATTGTCATTTGTCTCTAGGTATTTTTTGATTTCCTGTTTGATTTCTTCAGTGATCTCTTGGTTAATTATTAATGTATTATTTAGTCTCCATGTGTTTGTGTTTTTTACGTTTTTTTCCCTATAAATTCATTTCTAATCTCATAGCGTGGTGGTCAGAAAAGATGCTTGATATGATTTCAGTTTTCTTAAATTTACTGAGGCTTGATTTGTGACCCAAGGTGTGATCTATCCTGGAGAATGTTCTGTGCGCACTCGAGAAGAAAGTGTAATCTGCTGTTTTTGGATGGAATGTCTTATAAATATCAATTAAATCCATGTGGGCTGTTGTTTCATTTAAAGCTTCTGTTTCCATATTAATTTTCTGTCTGGATGATCTGTCCATTGGTGTAAGTGAGGTGTTAAAGTCTCCCACTCTTACTGTGTTACTGTCGATTTTCTCTTTTATAGCTGTTAGCAGTTGCCTTATGTATTGAGGTGCTCCTATGTTGGGTACATATATATTTATAATTGTTATATCTTTTTCTTGGATTGATCCCTTGATCGTTATGTAGTGTCCTTCCTTGTCTCTTGTAACATTCTTTATTTTAAAGTCTATTTTATCTGATATGAGTATTGCTACTCCAGCTTTCTTTTGATTTCCACTTGCATGGAATATCTTTTTCCATCCCCTCACTTTTAGTCTGTATGTGTCCCTAGGTCTGAGGTGGGTGTCTTGTAGACAGCATATATATGGGTCTTGTCTTTGTATCCATTCAGCAAGCCTCTGTGTTTTGGTTGGAGCATTTTATCCATTCACGTTTAAGGTAATTATCGATATGTATGTTCCTATGACCATTTTCTTAATTGTTTTGGGTTTGTTTTTGTAGGTCCTTTTCTTCTCTTGTGTTTCCCACTTAGAGAAGTTACTTTAGCATTTGTTGTAGGGCTGGTTTGGTGGTGCTGAATTCTCTTAGCTTTTGCTTGTCTTTAAAGCTTTTTATTTCTCCATCGAATCTGAATGAGATCCTTGCCGGGTAGAGTAATCTGGGCTGTAGGTTCTTCCCTTTCATCACTTTAAGTATATTATGCCACTCCCTTCTGGCTTGTAGAGTTTCTGCTGAGAAATCAGCTGTTAACCTAATGAGAGTTTCCTTTTGTGTTATTTGTCATTTTTCCCTTGCTGCTTCAATAATTTTTCTTTGTCTTTAATTTTTGCCAATTTGATTACTATGTATCTCGGCGTGTTTCTCCTTCGGTTTATCCTGTATGGGACTCTGCACTTCCTGGACTTGGGTGGCTATTTCCTTTCCCATGTTAGGGAAGTTTTTGAGATAATCTCTTCAAATATTTTCTCGGGTCCTTTCTCTCTCTCCTCCTTCTGGAACCTCTATTATGTGCATGTTGTTGCATTTAATGTTGTCCCAGAGGTCTCTTAGGCTGTCTTCATTTCTTTTCATTCTTTTTTCTTTATTCTGTTCTGCAGCAGTGAATTCCACCATTCTGTCTTCCAGGTCACTTATCTGTTCTCCTGCCTCAGTTATTCTGCTATTGATTCCTTCTAGTGTAGTTTTCATTTCAGTTATTGTATTGTTCATCTCTGTTTGTTTGTTCTTTAATTCCTCTAGGTCTTTGTTAAACATTTCTTGCATCTTCTCGATCTTTGCCTCCATTTTTTCCCAAGGTCCTGGGTCATCTTCCCTATCATTATTCTGAATTCTTTTTCTAGAAGGTTGCCTATCTCCACTTCATGTAGTTGTTTTTCTGGGGTTTTATGTTGTTCCTTCATCTGGTGCGTAGCCCTCTGCCTTTTCATCTTGTCTTTCTGTGAATGTGGTTTTTGTTCCACAGGCTGCAGGACTGTAGTTCTTCTTGCTTCTGTTGGCTCCTTCTTGTCTTCTTCACCAGTGGGAGAAATCAGTTGCCTTTGCCCTAACTTCAGCACTGGTTTGCCCCTCTTTTCTTCTCATTTACCTAATTAATGCCTCTGTGTGCTCCCTTGTCCTCTACATGCTGTGACACATCACTCTGGAGCCTTTTGCTGCCTAAAGTTAGAAGCTGGGACAACTCCTTGGGACTTCCCTTGTGGTCCAGTGGTTAGGACTCGGCACTCTTGCTGCCAGGGCCCTGTGTTCAATCCCTGGTTGGGGAACTAAGATCCCACAAGCTGTGCAGCGAAAAACAAAACAAAAAGTTGGGATGATTCCTAAACTTACCTTGCCTCCAATTTGTGTCCCTCCTCAGAACTCTGTCATTGCTTGTGTTCATTCATTTTTTGTTTAACAGTTTTATTGAGGTATAATTCATATGCCATACAATTCATTCACTTAAAGGGTAGAATTCGATGGTGTTTAGTATATTCAGATTGTGTGACCATCACCACACTTGTTTATTTTTAACATACTTTGGAAGAACATACTCTTTGGAATATTATAGAGAAAGAAGAGAATTCAGTCTCTGCTTTCTAGGTCCTAGGTCCGTGACTGGACACATTACTTAAGATTACCTGGGGCGTCCCTGGTGGCGCGGTGGTTGTGAGTCCGCCTGCCGATGCAGGGGATGCGGGTTCGTGCCCTGGTCCTGGAGGATCCCGGGTGCCGCGGAGCGGCTGGGCCTGTGAGCTGTGGCCGCTGAGCCTGCGCGTCTGGAGCCTGTGCTCCACAATGGGAGAGGCCACAGCAGTGAGAGGCCCACGTACCGCAAAAAAAAAAAAAAAAAGATTACCTGATAACTGAGGCTGTTGTTCATCATACCTGCCTTTAAGACAGTTCTGAGGATTCAGCGAGGAAGTATATCAACTACTGTTGGAGAGGCTTTTGAATGAACCAGAGCAACAAAGAAAGGCCAAGGGAAAATGGCTTATACCAATTCTCCCTCACCACCCATGTGAATTATAGTGATTGGTACTGTAGTGACTTAACCAAAAGGGAAAGAGGCTGATTTCTTAGGTGTGGTTGAACAGGAAGGAAAGGACACTCTTCTCTCTGTCCTCCCACCCGGTCCCAGGGTGTGTTCCCTAGAGATGGATCTGCTTGGTTTGGGAGCCCTCTCAGACCATGCTTTCACTGAGCTGGCCTCTCGTCTTTCTCTGTTCCTCCTCTACTGCAGCCGGGCAGCAGTTCTCAAACTTTTTGGTTTCAGGGTCTTTTTGCATACCTAAAAATTATTGATTACCCCAGGGAGCTTTTGTTAATGTGGGTTATATCTAATAATGTTTCCCATATTTTAGAAACATATTACCCAGCTGCCATTCGGAAAGTTTGTACAACTTTATATTCCCATCTACAGTGCTTGCATGCCTTTTCCCCCATACCCATTTCAAAAGCAGCTTAAAAAAAAAAAAATCTAAGTGATGTATATACCTAAAGGTCAAATGACGCAAGGCTTTCAGAAGAGCAAAACCCCGAACTGCTTGTCCCCATCCCAATTCCCACTTCCCAGAAACCACCATTTTACATCCTTAGCAGTTTCATCTGTTTGCCTCTGTATCTCAGAATACGCTTATACTGCTCTTCCTTCATTTTGTTTTAAACTGTGGCAGACACTGCTATTTGCCCACCTGATAACCAATTTCTTCCTCTGTCTTCAGAGGTAGCTCAGAATTCCTGAGCCTTCCAGGGTTCTGAAGCTTTAAAATGTCCTGGTCACCACCTGGCTGCTGTTAGCTGCTCTCCTGTGTTTGGTTGGTTTTTTTTTGTAATAAATTTTGTTTATCTATCTATTTATTTATTTATTTGGCTGCATTGGGTCTTCGTTGCTGTGCGCGGGCTTCCTCTAGTTGTCGTGAGCCGGGGTCACGCTTGGTTGCAGCACGCGGGCTTCTCATTGCAGTGGCTTCTCTTCTTGCATGCAGAGCACAGGCTCTAGGCGTGTGGGCTTCAGTATTTGTGACACGCGGGCTCAGTAGTTGTAGTACGTGGGCTCAGGAGTTGTGGCTTGCGGACTCTGGAGTGCAGGCTCAGTAGTTGTGGTGCACGGGCTTAGTTGCTCCGGGGCCTGTGGGGTCTTCCCGGACCAGGGCTCGAACCCGTGTCCCCTGCATTGGCAGGCGGATTCTTAACCACTGCGCCACCAGGGAAGCCCTGCCCTCTGGTTTTATCAGAAGTGGGGACTGCTCTTTCTTGTTTCATCTTTCCCAAGATTATTCCGTATTCTGTCAGAAGAGAATAGGCTTATTTTTCATGGGCCTTTTCCTAAGACTTGTTCTGAGGAATGTGGCATACCATTTATTACTGACTCAACTGCTTTATCTTGCTAATGGAGCAATTCAGTAATTCTAGCAACTGGAATATTTTTACACTAACTCCTGATGACCAGTATAAAGTTAGATTTTATTTGCTAAAGACTTGAATATTTGAAATTGTGATTCATCATGATTTTTGGGGGTGGGGGTGGGGGTAAAATATATATAACATAAAATTTACCATTTTAACCATTTTTAGGCGTACAGTTCATTGGCATTAAGAGGTTAACAGTGTTGTGCAAGCTACACCACCATGCATCTCCAGAACCTTTTAATCTTCCCAAACTGAACCTCTGTACTCCATTCCCCCTGCCCTGCCCGTGGCAAGCAACCACCATTCTGTCTTCTTTCTCTATGAATTTGGCTACTCCAGGTATTTCATATAAGGGGAATCATACTATGTTCTTTTGTGTCTGACTTTTTTCACTTAACATAATGTCTTCTTCAGGGTTCATCCATGTTGTAGCATGTGTCAGAATTTTCTTCCTGGGCTTCCCTGGTGGCGCAGTGGTTGGGAGTCCGCCTGCCGATGCAGGGGACCCGGGTTCGTGCCCCGGTCCGGGAAGATCCCACGGGTCGCGGAGCGGCTGGGCCTGTGAGCCATGGCCGATGGGCCTGCGCATCCAGAGCCTGTGCTCCGCAATGGGAGAGGCCACAACAGTGAGAGGCCCGTGTACCGCAAAAAAAAAAAAAAAAGAATTTTCTTCCTTTTTAAGGTTGAATAATATCCTAATGTACGTATATACAGGTGCACCTTGGAGATATTGCAGGTTCAGTTCCAGACCACCACAGTAAAGCAAATAACATAATAAAGTGAGTCAGACGAATTTTTTGGTTTTTTAGTGCATATAAAGTTGTTTACACTATAGTGTAGTCTATTAAGTGTGCAGTAGTGTTATGTCTAAAAAAGCAATGTACATACATTAATTAAATAATACGTTATTGCTAAAAAGTCCTAATCGTCATCTGACCATGCAGAGTTGCCACAAACCTTCAATTTGTAAAAAATGCAATATTTGTGAAGCACAATAAAACCAGGTATGCCTTTACCATATTTTATTTATCAATTCATCCATCAATGGACATTTGGGTAGTTTTCACGTTTCTTAACTTCAGATGTGATTCTTTAGGACATAGAAACACTACTTTCATACCAGGCTCAGTACATGTAGGTCTCAAATAATGGCTTTTTTTCCCTCACTCACCTCCTACTTTGTTCCCTAGTTTATCTGTATAATGAAGTAATATTCTCACTGTCTTAGAATTGTAAGGCTCAACTAAATAAAGTATTTTAAATGTCTACCACATAGCAATTAGTAAATGTTAGGTTTTTTTCCTTTCTCCCTTCAGTCAGAACTTAGCCTTATATACAGTATGTTAACCCTCTTTTGTGTGTTCTATGTATAGGCTTAGCTGTTGACTGTCTGATTCTACTTGGGAAGAGTTAACTGTCCATGATTGAACCTATTTTTTTTTCAACTGGTAAAATGATTTGGTAGATGTCCTAGCCGTAGTTATAGATTGAGGCCAAGTTTAAATGAGATATTTTAGTTTTTATAATTGTTTTAAGAAGGAGATATATCAGAACGGCTACAAAAATTCATGCTTAGTAGATCGTGTTCCTACTATAGTAGAAGGTGTAGTGTAAAGATTTGTGGGGACAGACCCAGAGGTCTGTTGAGCAGGGTGAAGGGAGAAGATGACCTGAAATGACTCGAAAGAAACTCCTGCAACTCTTCAGACTCTGAGGCTGGGGTGTGGTGGAATAGTGAAAAAATATAATACTGCTTTTTTGTTTGTTTTTTTTTGCAGTATGCGGGCCTCTCACTGTTGTGGCCTCTCCCGTTGCGGAGCACAGGCTCCGGACGCGCAGGCTCAGCGGCCATGGCTCACGGGCCCAGCCGCTCCGCGGCATGTGGGATCTTCCCGGACCGGGGCACGAACCCGTGTCCCCTGCATCGGCAGGTGGATTCTCAACCACTGTGCCACCAGGGAAGCCCCAAAGTTTCACTTTGAACTTCTAGTTCTTTGTGGTTTTCATTTTTCACGTTTCAATCTTGATATATCTGGAGGGGTGTGATGGGTTATCACTTTTTCCCCCCATATGACTTGGGAGATATCTCAAATCGTTTATTTCCTTTACCAGTTTGAAATGACACCATTTTAAAATTTTTTAGGGACTTCCCTGGTGGCACAGTGGTTGAGAATCCACCTGCCAGTGCAGGGGACACGGGTTCGATCTCTGGTCCGGGAAGATCCCACATGCCGCGGTGCAACTAATCCCGTGTGCCACAACTACTGAGCCTGCGCTCTAGAGCCTGTGTCCCGCAACTGCTGAGCCCAGGTGCCACAGTTACTGAAGCCCGCGCACCTAGAGCCCGTGCTCCACAACAAAAGAGAAGCCACTGCAATGAGAAGCCTGCGCACCGCAGTGAAGAGTAGCCCCCGCTTGCAACAACTAGAGAAAGCCCGCACGCAGCAACAAAGACCCAACGCAGCCAAAAAAAAAAAAAAAGTGATTGTTATACAAATATATTTTCTTTTTCAGATTCTTTCCCTATGTAGGTTATTACAAAATACTGAGTGTAGTTCCCTGTGCTATACAGTAGGTCCTTATTTCTATTTTATATATAGTGGGGTGTATATGTTACTCCCAAATTCCTAATTTATCCCTCTCCCTCCTCTTTCCCCTTTGGTAACCATAAGTTTGTTTTCTATGTCTGTTAGTCTGTTTCTGTTTTGTAAATAAGTTCATTTGTATCATCTTTTTAGATTCTACATATAAGTGATACCATATATTTGTGTTTCTCTGACTTCACTTAATATGATAATCTCTAGGTCCATCTGTGTTGCTGCAAATGGCATTATTTCCTTCTTTTTTTTATGGCTGAGTAGTATATCATTGTGTGTGTGTGTGTGTGTGTGTGTGTATCACATCTTTATCCATTCATCTGTCAGTGGACATTTAGGTTGCTTCTATGTCTTGGCTATTGTAAATAGCGCTGCAGTGAACATTGGGGTGCGTGTATCTTTTCAAATTATGGTTTTCTCAGGGTATATGTCAGTAGGGGGATTGCTGGGTCATATGGTAGTTCTATTTTTAGTTTTTTAAGCAACCTCCATACTGTTCTCCACAGTGGCTGTACCAACTTACATTCCCGCTAACAGTGCAAGAGGGTTCCCTTTTCTCCACACCCTCTCCAGCATTTATTGTTTTGTAGACTTTTTGATGATGGCCATTCTGACTGGTGTGAGGTAATAACCTCACTGTAGTTTTGATTTGCGTTCCTCTAATAATTAGCAATGTTGAGTATCTTTTCATGTGCCTTTTGGGTCTTTGGAGAAATATCTATTTAGATCTTCTGCCACTTTTCTAATTTAAAAAGCACATGAACCTACCAACTCCAACCACTTATTTAAAAAAATAACAAAAAAGCATATGAAAATGTAAGTTTTATGGGTAGGTTTGTTTGTAAAATTTGTATTTGGAAATGTAAAAGCCCCTCAAAATACTGGAAACGTTTACAAAAGAGGTTCATATTTTCAAAACCAAATAAGGCTGGTCGTGGCCATGCTGAGAGTGGGAAGCGCCTGGTGTCTGAGGCCAGGCAGGCGTGCGCTCTGTGTCTTCACATTCCTGCTTCGTCGTTGATGACTCTTAGAGGAAATTATTAGAAACATAGGGTTGAAAGGATTTTTAGAGATAATTTAGTTTAATCCTAAGACACAAAAAGTTTTTTTTTAAAAAAAAACCTTCAATGTCTTAAATATAATCACTTAAAATTATTTAAAGATGTCTCTACTCCCAAATTAGTGTTGTCTCGCCTCCCTAAACCCCAGAGTTAATTACTGCTAAAAACTCTCCAGCTCTTTCCCAATGTTTTCCTAAATTCGTGCTGGTATATCTAGCATGGTATGTATTTTTAGACATTTAATGTCTCCGATTTCTTTGTTTGACTTTGAACTTTCATTTTCCAAGGCTGATGTGTGAAGGGAAAGGAGTGGTGTAATGGAGAGAACATAGGCTCTTGAATTTGACAGACCTGGTTTTGAGTTTTACTGGCCCATTTTACTGACTTGAATATGATCTTGGGCAAGTTACTTCACGTCACTGAGTCTCATTTTCCTAAGACCCACCTCTCAGTGGCGCGGAGAAGGTTAAATGGGGTAATGGGGCTTGTAGGTTCTGAAGGTTTACCTTTACCTACTTGATAAGTTTCTCGAGACTCTTTGGGAACTAGAGGCGAGCTCAGGACCTCTGGCGGGGATGGGGAAATGCATCTGTGTACACAGCCTTTCCCCCCTGCCCCTCCTGTGGCCGCCCAGCTCTCCACAGGGAGTGTCTGCGCTCAGCACGTGTCTGGCACTGGTCAAAGGCATTCAAGCTGGTTTAAGCAGATGGTAGTTGAAATAATTTGAGAGTGAATGTGGTTGTTGGCTTTTTTGTTTTTTCCTTTAGACCAGTCTTAGTAAAAGAACAACCATCACTAAAAACATTTAAGCTCTTTTAAACAAAATAAGCCAAAGAAAGGTGGTTCTTTAGCTTCAACAATATTTGAAGGAGCATTAAGTGAAAGTTTTTGAACTGTTTTTTTTTTTTTTTGGGCCGCGTGGCTTGTAGGATCTTGTTCCCCGACCATGGATTGAACCCAGGCAGTGAGAGCACAGAGTCCTAACCACTGAGCCTCCAGGGAATTCCCAAATTCATCTGTTTCTAGATGCATTTCCTCCCAATACTTTGTGTGTCTGTGTATATATACATAATACATGGTGCATACTATTTTGTAATTTCTTTTTATATATAATACTTTGGGAGCATCTCTCCCCGTTATCAAATAGACCTCTGTAAGACGGCTCGGTCAGGACAAGGGTGTTTGTACAGTAGACAAAGGTGACTCATGAAGCAGTACATCGTTGTGGTTAAGAGCGTGGACTCGGAAATTAGTTGGCCAGGGTTCAGATCTTTGCTGGGCAATTTACTGTCTGTGACCTTCAGCTAGGTACTTAACTTTACCACGCCACCGTTTGCTCACATGTAAAATAGAGATAATAATGATAACTGTCTCTTGACATTATTGTGAGGATTAAATTAGTGAGTATAGGAAAGTGCTTACAGTAGTGCCTGGCTGTAGTATTTGCTGTATAAGTGTTAGCTGTTGCTGCTGTTGTTTATCCAAGAGAGTGTACCAAGCAAAGGCATCCAGAATGGGTGTCAAAGAGGGCAGAGTAGGAAGTTGTATTGGCCATGTGATAGAGAATTCTCTGCTTAAGGAGTTGAAGGCTGAGAAATCATTTACAATTTAAATAAAGTTATTGGCCCTAAGAATTTGCTTCATATCAAATGGTCCAGTGCGGAACCTCAAGTGGGGAAAATTGGGGCCTACTATATCAAGAGTATTTGTAGACTAGGGTTGGAAACAAGCCCAGCTCTAACTGGGCTTATTCATAAACAAAAAGATCTTGTAGAGCCAGAGTAAATCTTTCATTAGCAAATGTGAAGAATAAATCAAACTTAACTGTACAGGAGAGAAGGGAAATGTAATACTGTCCTGCTTCTAATGATAAAATAATAATAGTGGTGTTTTTCTCTATAGATACTTCCCATGGCTTGTTTTAAGCAGCCATTTTGGCCCCTCGTGTTTTCCACTCATTTGGCACTTGAGCACCTTTTATGCATAAGCTGTCGCTATCTAGGAGGATGTACATACCAAATAAGTGATAATGTAATATGTATGGCAGGAATTTCAAGGTGAAAGGAGTGTCTGGAAAGACAAAAAAGAAGTAGTGTTAGCTAAAGATAATGATGAAATAAAATTAGAAGGATAACGTTAGATATGATGGTTGTGCGCTATACAGATTAATTTAACATCCTTATTTATGCTCAGTGCCACCGGCTATTTTTAAACTTATTTATTTATTTTTGGCTGCATTGGGTCTTCATTGCTGCGCGCGGGCTTTCTCTACTTGCGGTGAGCGGGGGCTACTCTTCATTGCGGTGCGCGGGCTTCTCGTTGTGGTGGCTTCTCTTGTTGCGGAGCACGGGCTTTAGGCACGCAGGCTTCAGTAGTTGTGGTACACAGGTTCAGTAGTTGTGGCTCACAGGCTCTAGAGCGCAGGCTCAGTAGTTGTGGCGCATGGGCTTCATTGCTCCACGGCATGTGGGATCTTCCTGGACCAGGGCTCGAACCCGTGTCCCCTGTGTTGGCAGGCGGATTCTTAACCCCTGTGCCACCAGGGAAGCCTGCCACCAGCTATTATTTTGAGTTAGGTGAACATTTTGGCCTTTCTAACCTGTCTTTTTTCTGTCTCTGGTAGTTGTAATTGACCTATATGCCTTTAATCTGAAAGCCAGCATAACTTGCAGTTAAATCACCTATGGCATTTTGAAATAGGTGAATAAATATACTGTGAGTTTTCTCCAAAATTGAGAGAATGAAGGACAGTCTTAAGAGAAAATATTTGCAAATCATACCTCTGATACAGGACTTGTATCCAGTGTCTATAAAGAACTCTTACAACTCAATAATAAAATAACAAATAACCCAAATGTAAAAATGGGCAAAGGATCTGGATAAACATCTCTCCAGAGGAAGTATACAAATGGTCAATAAGCACATGAAAATGTTCTCAGCATCACTGGTCATTAAGTTAGATACCTTCACACCAACTATGATGGCTATAATGAAAAGGACAGACAATAACAAGTGTTGATGAAGATGTGGAGAAATTGGAACCCTCACCCACTGCTGGTGAGAATGTAAAATGGTGCAATCGATTAGAAAAAGTGTGGCAGGTTCTCAAAGGGTTATACATAAAGTGACCATATGACCCAGCAGTTCCACTCCTAGGTATATACCCTGGAGAAATGTAAACAGATGTCCCCACGAAGATTTGTACATTTATGTTCATAGCAAAATTATTTATAATAGCCAAAGTTGAAAATAATCATAATAGCCAAAATTGAAAATAATCTAAATGTCCATCTACTGATGAATGGATAAACAAAATATGGTCTGTCCATACAGTGGAATATTATTTGGTAATAAAAAGAAATTAAGTACTGATACATGCTACCATGTGGAGGAACCTTGAAATCATTATGCTGTGTGAAAGAAGCTAGACACAAAAGGTCACATATTGTATGATTCCATTTATATGAAATGTTCAGGATAATCACATCTGTAGAGACAGAAAGCACATTAATTGCCTAGGGCTGGGAGTTTGGGGCGGATTAGGGGTTTATAGCTGAAAAGGGTACTGAGTTTCATTTTGAGGTGACCAAAGTATTCTAAAATAGATTGTGGTGATCGTTGCACAACTTTGTGAATACACTAAAAACTAGTGAATTGGATGGTATGTGAATTATATCTCAATAAAGGTGTTATGAAAAATCACTAATTGAACTGGGAAACTAGAAATAACCAATTCCAATCCTTAGGTAGGCTTCTCAATAAAATTGATCTTAGGAGAGGCCTTGGGTTTTCTTGGTGAAAATTATTTATGTTCCTGCTTCTTCCAACAAATTGCTTGCTCATTATATTTTTGATATTGCTTGACACCATGTTTTCTGGTATTTTGTGAGTTTTATTATCATTATGCTTCTGAGAAATTCTGTCTTAGAGATAAGCAATCTTCCATTTTAATTTTCTTTTAACAGACTTTCATCAGTGTTTAAAGCCAGCATTGTGGTTTTGTAGCCCTATTCTTAATATTGGGCTAACAGTTTTCAGGGAATCGGTTTAAAAATTATTTTTTAAAAATTGGGGGGACTTCCCTGGTGGCGCAGTGGTTAAGAATCCGTCTGCCAATGCAGGGGACACGGGTTCGAGCCCTGGTCCGGGAAGATTCCACATGCCACAGAGCACCTAAGCCCGTGTGCCACAACTACCGAGCCTGCGCTCTAGAGCCCACGAGCCACAACTACTGAAGCCCACGCGCCTAGAACCTGTGCTCCGCAACAAGAGAAGCCACCGCAATGAGAAGCTCACACACCGCAACGAAGAGTAGCCCCTGCTCACCACAACTAGAGAATGCCCACACACAGCAGCAAAGACCCAACGCAGTCAAAAATAAAAATTAATTAATTAATTTTTAAAAAGTTGGGGAAGATGGTATTAATAGCACTGGGTTGGGTTTTTTTTTTTTTTGCGGTACGCAGGCCTCTCACTGTTGTGGCCTCTCCCGCTGCGGAGCACAGGCTCCGGATGCGCAGGCTCAGCGGCCATGGCTCACGGGCCCAGCCGCTCCGCGGCATGTGGGATCCTCCTGGACCGGGACACGAACCCGTGTCCCCTGCATCGGCAGGCAGACTCTCAACCACTGCGCCACCAGGGAAGCCCTAGGTTGGTTTTTTTTTTCTTCTTCTCAGTATTGCTTTTGCATAAAGGATCTCTGTTAACATTATCCATCTGCCCAACGAGTATATGACAGTTTAATATTTGGTATAAAATAGAGGTGGGACTAGTAGTTCTGTGTATAATGTAGCATTAAAATGATCACTTGGCAGGAATTCCCTGGTGGTCCAGTGGTTAGGACTCTGCACTTTCACTGCCGAGGGCCCAGGTTCAGTCCCTGGTCAGGGAACTAAGATTCTGTAAGCCGCATGGCACAGCCAAAAAAAAAAAAAAGATCACTTTGCGTTTGGCTTGATATTAATACTTCTGTATGTTATTTGGGCCTATCAAGGACTTTAAGAAGTTTCTGCAGTAATGAAATTTAACAAAAGACATTTCCTAAATCCTTGGTAATTTTTTGTAGACCTAATATCTCTGGATTACATTTGAGAAATACTGCTTTATGGACTGCATTACGTATGGAAGAGAATTTTTTGGAAAGAATTTGAGTGTAGCATCAAACCATAACTCTAAAAAACGCATTTCTCCTTAATGCATTAATTTTTTAAAGAAAAAGTGTAACAGGCACATTTTTTAAAAAGTAGTATCAGAAAAGAATGCATCTCTAATCTCTCTCCCCAGAGGAAAATATTTCTGTTTTGGTTCTTCATAATGCTGGAATAATATATAAATTGCAACTTTTAAAATAAACCTTACTGAAGTAAAACATACATTCAGAAAAGTATCCAAATCATAAAGGTTTAGGCTTAATGAATTTTCACAAAGTGAACATCTACGTTACCCCACCTAGATCAAGAAACAGACTATTACCGAGCACCCCAGAAGGCCCCACCCCCAGCGGTGAACACAATCTTGATTTCTGGCACCATTGATTAGTTTTGCTTGTTTCTGAACTTTATATGTAAATGGTTTCCTGTAGTATGTTTTCTTCTGGCACCTTCCTCACAAAATTCTATGAGACTCATCCCTGTTGCTGCATGTAGCAGTACTTCGTTCTCACTGATGGATGGTATGAACACACCACAATGCATCCATTCTTCTGTTGATAGAAATTTGGGTTGATTTCATTCGGGGGCAATTACAAATAGTGTGGTTTTAAACATTCTTGGCCTTTGGCTGCACATCTGTACATACTAGGGTAAAATCCTAGGGGTAGAATTAACTGGATTGGAAGGTAGCCATATTGCAAAAGGTTTTAAAAGTGGCTGTACCAGTTTGTTCTTGCAAAAGCACAGTACTTGATTTATCAACGTTGGACTATAAAAGATGCGGATTTAGTTCCCTTAACCTCTCCATCCTCTGCTACTTTGATACTTTAAATTATCTTCATTTCTTCAGCTGGATACTATTGTAACTTGAAAAAATAAATCTCTCTTTTCCTATTAACTTTGTAGAGTAGCTTTTGTCCACTTGTAATAAGAGAAAGGTATTAGCCACCTCCCCATCAGTTATGTTATTCAAAAAAGGAAGAGGCCCTCTTTCACGCAGAGAGGAAATACACAGAATTTAAGTTTGTGCCCCATCATATGACCAAGTAGTGTCAACCAGGGGAAAAACACACACCACCCCATAAGTAAATGGGTTAACATTATGATAGAAGAGAGGAGAAGTTTAAAGTACTGATGGAGAATAAAATACTAGAATGAAGCTGTCTGTCCCATGCCTGCTGTCTGTATCTGTTAGGGCAGGGGTAGCTGTTTAAAACCTAATTCTCACAATGTCTGTGGCTTTATAAGAGAGAAAGGTATTCTCTTTCTCATCTGATAGCCCAGTGTGGGTGTTCTTAGTAAGACAGATGGCTTTCCTTGTATAGGTATGTGAGCTTTAGGGGTACAGGCTGCTTTCATCCTGTGGCTCTGCCATCTCTTGGGGTCTTGGAGACCTCTGCGTCCAGCCAGAATGGGAAAGAGATGGAGGAGAAAGAATGTGTGCTTCTAAAAAAAGTTTTGTTGCAGAAGGAAAAGTCATTCCTTGGGCTCACATTTTATTGGTGGCAACTTTGCATGGGAGTCCCGGCCAGATGAAAGGGGCTGGGAAGTGTCGGCCGGTCTGAGCACTTGGCCACCAGTCCCGGCTCCACAGGATTGTGGAGGAGCCTGGGTTTCTGCTGGACAGCCAGTGAGCCATCTCTGCTGTACTGTGTCCTAGAGGCTAACACCAGAATAATTAACATTCGTTAACTTGGGATAATTTCATGTCTTTTAAGATGCTAATTATTTTAAGTGGTGAATTTTTATAAGGAAATATGTTTATTTTTTTATTGGCTAGGGCACTAACACAACTTGATACTTTTTTTTTTGAAACAAGTTTAGATGTACAACTAAATGGCATTTCTTGCTTCCTTTGGTACCACTGAGTTCTGTGATTTGTTTTAACTTGAATTTTCTTTCTTTTTTTAATTTTTATTTTTATTGGAGTATAGTTGATTTACAATGTTGTGTTAGTTTCAGGTGTACAGCAAAGTGAATCAGTTACACATACACATATATCCACTGTTTTTTAGATTCTTTTCCCATATAGGCCATTACAGAGTATTGAGTAGAGTTCCCTGTGCTATACAGTAGGTCCTTATTAGTTATCTATTTTGATATATAGTAGTGTGTATCTGTCAATCCCAACCTCCCAGTTTATCCTTCCCCCCCTTTCCCCCATGGTAACTGTAAGTTTTCTACATCTGTGAGTCTATTTCTGTTTTGTAAATAAGTTCATTTATACCATTTAAAAAATTTATTTATTTATTTATTTATTTGTGGTATGCGGGCCTCTCACTGTTGTGGCCTCTCCCGTTGCAGAGCACAGGCTCCGGACGCGCAGGCTCAGCGGCCATGGCTCGCGGGCCCAGCCGCTCCGCGGCATGTGGGATCCTCCCAAACCAGGGCACAAACCCGTGTCCCCTGCATCGGCAGGTGGACTCTCAACCACTGCGCCACCAGGGAAGCCCTGTACCATTTTTTTAGATTCTACATATAAACGATATCATATGATATTTGTCTTTCTCTTTCTGACTTACCTTACTCAGTATGATAATCTCTTGGTCCATCTATGTTGCTGCAAATGGCATTTCATGCTTTTTTATGGCTGAGTAGTATTCCATTGTATATATGTAGCATATCTGCTTTTATCCATTCCTCTGTTGATGGACATTTAGGTTGCTTCCATGTCCTGGCTATTGTCAGTAGTGCTGCAGTGCATGTATCTTTTTGAATTATGGTATTCTCAGGGTATATGCCCAGTAGTGGGATTGCTGGATCATATGGTAATTCTATTTTTAGTTTTTTAAGGGACCTCCGTACTGTTCTCCATAGTGGCTGTATCAATTTACATTCCCACCAACAGTGCAAGAGGGTTCCCTTTTCTCCACACCCTCTCCAGCATTTATTGTTTGTAGATTTTTTGATGATGGCCATTCTGACTGGTGTGAGGTAATACCTCATTGTAGTTTTGATTTGCATTTCTCTGATAATTAGTGATATTAAGCATCTTTCCATGTGTTTTTTGGCCATCTTAACTTTAATTTTCTTATTTACAGTGAGGTCACCTTTCAGCGAAACTTAGAAATTACCATGTTTACATCGGTTTTACAAACGACTAAGAAAGGAAAAAGCTGTCAACCTGTGGTGTGTGATGGATTGTAAACATTGATTACATTTAATTTAACCCCCCTTCCCATCTTTTTTTCTCCTCTCCCCTTCCCTCTAGTTTGTGATTGGCACAATGGAAGAAGCTGGAATGTGCGGGCTAGGGGTGAAAACGGATATGTTGCATAACTCTCAGTCCAATGATATTCTTCAGCATCAAGGCTCACACTGTGGTGGCACAAGTAACAAGCATTCCTTGGAAGAGGATGCACACAGTGACTTTATCACGAAGGGCAGGAGTTTGGTGAGCCCAGAGTACTGCACACGAGAGTCAAGGGAGGAAATTCCTGGGCGAGAGGCTCGAACAGATCCTCCTGATGGTCAGCAAGATTCAGAGTGCGACAGGAACAAAGACAAAACCTTAGGTAACAACCTCAGCTTGGGAGTTGCATGTTTCACACGTTGCTCCTTTGAGTTGTATTGTCCGCAGCACAGGTGATGATGAACATGGCCAGCATCGGGGGCAGTGTTGCTCAGCTGACACATCTGTTGTTTTCAGTGGGGCAGGCAGCCTGTCTGCTGCAGTGACGTGCCGGCGGGCCCGAGACAGCAGAGGAGGAGGTTACTTCTCTCTCAGTAGTCAAGAATGGGCTTTCATGAAAAAAATCTGGGGCCAATTTGACAGGAGTAGTCCCCACCCCCAGCTTCACCATGAGGCTTGCAGAATCTTAGTTCCCTGACCAGGGGTTGAACCCGCGCCCTTGGCAGTGAAAGCGCGGAGTCCTAACTGCTGGATCACCAGGGAAGTCCCAGACGGAAGTAGTATTTGATTTGCCTTCTTTGCATCTTTAATGTAGTCTGACCAAAATTTACTGTGAAAACTGTGTATTTATTTGATCATTTTATTTTAAACCTAGTCACAAAACTTTAGAGACGATATAACGTTGGGTGAAGTTCAAGAAGTGGGTTAACACTGGTTTTCAAGGGTATGTTTTCTTCTGCTGTGTTTGAGATTCAGGATGAAGAATGCAGTACAGTAAATCTCATTAGGAAATCTGAATTCCCCTTTTATTTTAAGCTTACTGGTTGCCCCTACGTTTTTTATACTTATTCTACCTGAGATTAACAGTGTTTAAATTTGTTTGGTTTTCTATATGCTGAGTTGGAGTGATCCTTCGTATTATACCCATTTTCTGTTAACTTGGCAAACTTAAAATTATTTTTCATATTTCTATAAATTTTTAATTCCTTGCGAACAAGACAAATTTCTTCAATATTAGCAGCCCCAGTTAAATGTGTAAAAGCAGAAGGAGTCTTAAAAAGTTACACATAATGTTACCATGCGACCCTGCAGTTCTACATCTAGTTATATTCCCAAGAGGGTTGAAAACGTGTCCACACAAAAACGTGTCCAGGAGTGCTCAAGGCGGCATTATTCATGATAGCTGTAAAGTCCAAACAACACAGTTACCCATCAGCTGATGAGTGGATAAACAAAATGTGGTCTGTCTGTACATGGAATATTATTCAGTGGTAGAAAGGAATGAAGTCTTCATACATTGTGGGTGAAGCTTTAAACTATTATGCTAAGTGAAAGAAACCAGACACAAAAGACCGCATATTATATGATTCCACTTAATATGAAATGTCTAGAATTGGCAAATCCATGGAAACAGGAAGTAGAGTAGTGGCTGCCAGGGACCTGGAGGAGGGAGCCTGGGGAGTGACTGCTCATGGGCATGGGGTTTCTGAAATTAGACAGTGGTGATAGTTGTACGACTTAGCGATTGTACTTAACTGTACACTTTAAAAGGGTGAATTTTATGGTATGTGAGTGGTATCTCAGAAAAAACCAGGTAGAGTGTGAGTTTAAAAATCTTCATAAAAATTGCAAGTTACCTTACTGTTATTTCTAATCATATTCAATAATCATATTTTGTCATCTCTCTTAAAATTCTTATTGGCCTTGGGCCAAACGAGAGAGGATTTGTTGCTAAAATTTTCTGTGGTTGGAAAAGGATTCTGTTTTGAAGTTAGCCTACTTGTTTTCCTCATAGCAATCTGAACACCATACACCAAAGTCAGAGTCATTTTCACTTTTATTTTTTTTTCTCGCCATGCTGCACAGCGTGCGGGATCTTAGTTCCCCAACCAGGGATTGAACCCGTGCCCCCTGCAGTGGAAGCACGGAGTCTTAACCACTGGACCACCAGGGAATTGCCATCACATATGTATTTTTAATGAAATACTCTTCATGAAGAGTGAACGTTTAAAAAAATAAAAATGGTACCTACCACCCAGCTGAAGAAATAAAACTTATCACTTATTTTAAAACACCATTTGTTCCATCCTGTCTCAGTCACCTGCTTCTCACTGCCAGAGTCCTTAAAATACTGTTCAGCTCTTTTTCCCAAGGGAAGTGCCATCTTGACATCCTTCTTCTTTTTTTTACACTAAATTTGGTTAACACACAGAATCTGCTTACTAAGTCATCAGAAGTTATTTAAATTGCTCAAAGGCAAAGATCTGTGTCACCAGTGATAATGAGCGTCTTAGATAGGCGGAGAGTACCACCCGAAATTGCCTTTGAACTTCCTTCTATATTCGTACTTGGTTAGGAGGAAGCATATAAAAATATTCTGCCCTTTGTAACTTGCCCTTTGTCTTAACCTGAATATCAGTGGTTAAGCAAGGGAATTTTTAAGCCTTCAGCAAGAGTTCTTTTCACAAATAGCTCGCAGTGTTAGTGAGTGAAGAAATTTGGGGTGGAGATGGGGAGGAAGGGGTGCCTGCTGACCCAGATTTTAAAAATAGCTTTCTTAATTTAGCTAGTAAATCTCTTATTTCTAGTTATAGGCATAAATTATTTTACTCTGGATGTCAGAACATAGGAAGTGTTATTTAGAATTTACAGGTTGATCTCATTCTTCTTCTGGGACTTATTTCTTATCTTGTTAATCATCAGGAAAAGAAGTCTTATTATTGATGCAAGCCCTAAACACCCTTTCAACTCCAGAAGAAAAGTTGGCAGCTCTCTGTAAGAAATATGCCGATCTTGTGAGTATTAAATCAAGGGAGTGAGGTCCATATAAAGTATAGCAAAATGTGTATGTGCTTGATAAGCTTTTTAAAATATGATGTAGCTTTTGATGTGGCTTTACATGTAAAATTATACTTTACTCCAGAATTGAAGAGGAGAATCTGATTTCTTGGGGCTTTTTGTTTCTTGTATGACTTCATTTTGTAAAGTGTTACATATATAGAGCATTATAATGCTAAAGATACAGCATAGGTTTTCTAAAACTCAGTCTTGTGTTGTGTTGCTTTAAATGCCAGTCAGTTGGAGTGTAGTGGTTCCTGTAGTTAACTTTTCCCAAGGGAATTCTAGAGATAAAGGCTCTAACCATTGTGACTGAAATTGTGAGTTAGGTGAAATAGTCTACTAAAACAATACTGTGTCTCAGGAAGTATTTATTTAGTATCTAATATGTGCCAGGCATTACTTTTTCCGTCTTCCAAAGAAATTAACCTCATTTGTTCTGTGCCTGAGTTATTTCAAGTAGCATTAATTCTCTTTGTCAAATTATGAAAGCAGTCTCAATATGGAAACACTGCTGTCCTCTTTAAGTTGAAGAATGGGGAAGCCATTGAACCATTTGAAATAAGGGTTGTGGGAAGCTTTTAGAACGAATGGTTCTAATATGCTAAGTTAATGTCTTTTGTGAAATACTTAGGTGAATTATCATGGACAATGTTTATGCATTTTCGTCTGTTGTTAAAGCAGTTATTCCGTGTCGTAAATGCTACTTTTTGTCAGTGACCAGCTTTGGAAATGAATTATTACTCAATTACAGTTATATTTTCCTTCAGTTTACAAAGGGGTCCGTGAATACCCCCACTTAGCTGGCGTTCAGCAGTCTGGCACCTTCTGTTCAGAGCAGCAGGACACCCCGTGCATCAATGAAAATAGCCTAGAACAGTCACAGATACAAAGATGGCAGAAAACACAAGGTCAGATTGTTGGCTTCAGGAAAGGAACACTTCCATTGGCTGTGGAAGACAGTCCCTCTTGGTTCCATCCACATGAAGAGAATCACGTGAGAAGTGGTAGAAAAAGAAGACAAAAACAAAAAAGGGAAAAGAAAAAAAATAGAGAAAAGAGTAAGAGAGAAAAAAGTAGTGTAGCAGGTTAGCTACTTGACCCAGTGTTGTTGGGACAACAGCAGACAGTCACACGTGGATTAGGGAAGAAAGGGCAGATAGTGGCCTAGAGCAGTCCTTCTTAGACTCACACAGATGCTGGGACTTCTGTTGTTCAAAGGCACGTTGTGATTCACTGTGTCTGGGGCCTGAGAGTCTGCATTTTAACAAGTTGCCAGGTGAGGTTGATGATGATACTCTTACCCCTTGCATCACACTTTTTAAGCAGCAAGGGTCTAGGGCGTTTTGTTTGTGGCCTTTGTTTTGTGTGTGTGTGGGGGGGAGGGTATGGTTGATTCTTTTAAAGCACCAGTAATCATCGCTACATTCATTTTAGGATGTGACACGTTGAAGACTTGCTTAGTGAGCAACCTCTCTTTGATTTAGATTTGTGCTGAGCATATGAAGGACGAAACGTGTACTGTTTTCAGAAAATGTTATAAAGCTTTGTTTCTTGAAACAACACTCATTTCTTTTAAAAGGTAGAGCATATAGGTTATATAGCAGTGAGACTATCAAGGCAGTAGGCTTTTCCCGAGGATTATTCCGTAAACTTCCCTTTTGCCATCACTGTCCTCTGTCCTTTTGGTGACAGCATCGTCTGACATCACTGGTGCTTGTGGCTCAGACAGGTAGGAAAGTCCTGTAGAGCAGCTGGAGGGGTGCCTGCGCTGTGATGGGGATTGTCCTCTGGGGAGATCTTGTGGCTGCCACGTTCACCAGATAACATGGGTTTATGAAATTGTCACATTTCACTTGCTAAGTGTGGATCCCATTAGGCCTGTAACATGGTCCTTAAGTACGTAGTGGTGCTGTTCTTTCCCATTCCTTAGTTTGTGTAGATTATTATAGTGTAATAATAAATCTTGATTTTCTGGTTGGGTAGGTGTATCTTCTCTTCATCAGAAGTATCTTGGCTGTTCTTGACTCTTTACTCTATAAAATTTTAGATTCAACTTATTAGTTCCATGGGAAGGAAACACCCCTTGGGGATTTTGAGGAGCATTTTATGGAATCTATAGTTGCATTCAGGGGAGAATTATACAATCCTTAAGAAATTAACGGAGCTTAAAAAGTGGATATCCTTATGGGGGAAAAAATGAATTTAGATCCTTGAACACCATATACAGTGATTAAGGACTTAAATGAAAATTTTAGGTATTATTTAGCTTTATTTAAATATATTAATAGGTGAATATTTTTCCAAACTTGAATTAAAAGAAGGATTTCTTATGACACAAAAAGCACTGCCAGAGAAAAGATTTCAGAAATTGGCTGTATTGAAATTAAGACTTTCTATTCATCAAACGACATTTTCAAAGAAAGTGAGAAGACACATTACAAACTGGGGAGAACATATTTCCAACAAATAATAACCAGTAGAAGATTCAATGTGAGGACTATCCAAGGAACACCTACAAATGAATACAAAACGGACAATTAACCCAATGGAAAACTGGGCAAGAGGTGTGTAAGAGGCATTTCATAGAAGTGGAGAAACATCAAGATTCAAAGATATCTTAACATAAAGGTAAACATACAAGGGATGTTCGATCTTATGAATACAGGGAAATGCAAATCAAGACCATAGCAACATGCTATTTTATGTCCAGTGTAAGTGGCATAAAGGAAGAATTGTGATCATATGAAGTTTTTGGAGAAGTGCATCTACATGATTTCTTATAAATTGCTGGTGTGAGAGTAAATGTACCGGCCACTCTGGAAAACAGTGTTCCATTGTCATGTGCAACAGAACATTTATTTATTGATTGATTGATTGCGGTACGCGGGCCTCTCACTGTTGTGGCCTCTCCCGTTGCGGAGCACAGGCTCCGGACGCGCAGGCTCAGTAGCCATGGCTCACGGGCCCAGCCGCTCCACAGCATGTGGGATCCTCCCGGACCGGGGCACGAACCCGTGTCCCCTGCACCGGCAGGCGGACTCTCAACCACTGCGCCACCAGGGAAGCCCGCAACAGAACATTTAGAAATCACTTCCCCACAACCCTAGTTCTAGGTTTGCACTCAGGATAAATTCTTGCATGGTGTATACCAGGAAGCCCATGTGTGAGAATATGCGAATTGTTGTGAGTACCTGGAAACAACTCAATTGCCTATTGACAAGAGACTGGGTCAACAAAGTGTGTTGTGTGCTGCATATTTTTATTTTATTTTATAAAATATTTATTTATTTATTGGCTGCATCAAGTCTTAGTTGTGGCCTGCGGGATCTTTCCTTGCAGCACGTGGGCTCTCTAGTTGCGGCACGTGGGCTCATTTTAGTTGTGGTGTGCAGGCTTAGTTGCCCCGCAGCATGTGGGATCTTAGTTCCCCGGCCAGGGATCGAACCCACGTCGCCTGCATTGGAAGGCAGATTCTTAACCACTGGACCACCAGGGAAGTCCCTGCATAGTGTTTACTTTTTTTTTTTTTTTTTTTTTTGCGGTACGCGGGCCTCTCACTGTTGTGGCCTCTCCCGTTGTGGAGCACAGGCTCCGGACGCGCAGGCTCAGCGGCCATGGCTCACGGGCGTAGGCGCTCCGCGGCATGTGGGATCTTCCCGGACCGGGGCACGAACCCGTGTCCCCTGCATCAACAGGTGGACTCTCAACCACTGCGCCACCAGGGAAGCCCCTTGCATAGTTTTTAAAAAGTGAAATAGCGTACAACCTGAGGGCCAAAGCCAGCAAGGCCTGTTTTTGTACTGACCACAAGCTAAGAATGGTTTTACTTAATTGTTGTTTAAAAGACAGTGACGACACAACCCACATGTTATGGCCTGCAAAGCCTAAAATATTTCCTTTCTGGCCATTTACAGAGTAAGTTTGCTGGTCCCTGTTCTGTAGCTACATGCAAACAATCTGAATGAATCCTAGCAGTGTAATCTTCAGCTGTGCTGTCCAGAATGGTAGCCACTAGTCATTTGTGGCATTTAATCTTGAATTCATTTATTTTAATTTTTAAAGATTTATTTACTTATTTATTTATGGCTGCGTTGGGTCTTAGCATGTGGGATCTTTGTTGCGGCATGTGGGCTCTTTTGTTGCGGCACCTGGGCTCTTCGTTGTAGTGTGCAGGCTTCTCTCTAGTTGTGGCGTACGGGTTTTCTCTTCTTTAGTTGTGGTGCGCAGGTTCCAGGGCACGAGGGCTCTGTAGTTGTGGCGCGTGGGCTCTGCAGTTTGCAGTACGTGGGCTCTAGCTGAGGCATGCGAGCTCAGTAGTTGTGTCGTGCGGGCTTAGTTGCCCCGTGGCATGTGGGATCTTAGTTCCCTGGCCAGGTATCGAACCCGAGTCCCCTGCACTGTAAGGCGGATTCCTTACCACTGGACCACCAGGGAAGTCCCTTGAGTTCATTTAAATTAAAGAAAATTTAAATTTTGGTTTCTCAGTTGCAGTAGCCACAATAAAGTCAGAACAACTAAAATCAAAACGATTTCTTGGGCTTCCGTGGTGGTGCAGTGGTTGAGAGTCCGCCTGCCGATGCAGGGGACACGGTTCGTGTCCTGGTCCGGGAAGATCCCACACGCCGCGGAGCAGCTGGGCCCGTGAGCCATGGCCGTTGAGCCTGCGTGTCCGGAGCCTGTGCTCCGCAGCGGGAGAGGCCACAGCAGTGAGAGGCCCGCGTACCGCAAAAATACAAAAACAAAAAAACGATTTCTTTTAGGACCACACACGGATGACATAAAATACAGAAGAGAGCAAAGGAGTAGTGACCCCAGGATTCAGGGTTGTGGTTACCTTGAATCTGGGGAGGGCGGGGGGAGTTCCAGCCCTCGGTGGAGTTACTGATAGTGTGTGCAGATCCTGCAGCCCACGGTCCTGAGTAAGGTTACTTTACGAGAGTATTTTACAAAAACGAAATTATTTTCTGGGGGGGGGAGGGATTTCCGTAAAGGTGTTTTTAATAGCTATAAGCATCTCGCCTGTAAGGATGTGTGGTATGTTTTGAGAGGCCACAAGGTGTCGCTCTTGCTCTTGAAATAGTGACTCAGCATCCTTTTCTTCTCCAGTTAACAGGTCAGTAAGGCTGCCATCTTATCTGTTAGTGTTGGTGTAACCTTGAAACAGACGCATTTGCTCCAGACCTACAGTTGCAGTGCGCCCCCCTCACTTGCAAAGAACTGAGTGCTGCTTATTGAGTTCTGATTTGGAGGATTGTTTCAATAAAGTAGCTTGAGTGTGTTTTTCAAGAAAGTAAAACTTTCTGGTGTCGATTCCTAAAAAGTCCAAAACGTCATTTTTTTTGTTTTTAATAAATAAATAAAGAGATTAAGATTGTTTTTTTCCTACCCTAAATCATTTGCTTACTTTCCTATCATAATGGGAAAAGAGAAGGTTGGCAGGGCAGCATGGCATGAAACAGTTAAAATAAAATATTATACTACAATACTGTGGGTTTTTGGAAATGTATTCCTTAGTTCTTATTGTAATTCTTCCAGCCATAACTCAAAGGTTTTCGCTGTATTTCCTAAATGTAAAGTGCTTATTACTTTTAGCTAGAGGAGAGCAGGAACGTTCAGAAGCAAATGAAGATTCTGCAGAAGAAGCAAGCCCAGATCGTGAAAGAGAAAGTTCATTTGCAGAGTGAACACAGCAAGGCTATCTTGGCAAGAAGCAAACTCGAGTCTCTTTGCAGGGAACTTCAGCGTCACAATAAGACGTTAAAGGTGAGTTGGTTCCTTTTGTTTTTCTTTTTTAATTTTTTAAAATTTATTTTTAGCTGTGCTGGATCTTCATTGCTGTGCGCGGGCTTTCTCTAGTTGCGGCGAGCAGGGGCTACTCTTTGTTGCAGTGCATGGGCTTCTCTTGTTGTGGAGCACGGGCTCTAGGCGTGCGGGCTTCAGTAGTTGTGGCTCATGGCCTCAGTGGTTGTGGCTCAAGGACTCTAGAGCTCAGGCTCAGTAGTTGTGGCGCATGGGCTTAGTTGCTCCGCGGCATGTGGGATCTTCCCGGACCAGGGCTCAAACACTCTCCCCTGCATTGGCAGGTGGATTCTTAATCACTGCAGCACCAGGGAAGTCTGGTTCCGTTTTCTGTTTTTCAGGAGGGTCTGGCTTAGCTTGATTTATAGTCGCTGTGTACCTATTTGGACTAAATCCTTGTCTCTCCTTGGAGACAGGGATGCCACCGTTCTGTTTTGCTTGGCCTTGTGCTTCCTAACGCACCTCATACTTGCTCGTGGGGAATCTAGATGAGATTGATGTTTAGACCACAGCTTTCCCACCAGGAGCCATGGCTTAAGAAGCTCAAATTTGCAGTTTCCTGCTGAGCACTGAGGTCGTTCATTAGCACGTGTGAAAAGTGGACATGAAATGAGAAGCCGAGTAGGAGCAGACTTGAGGGAAGGGAAAGGCCCCACTGAGCTTCTCAAGGGCTGTTCGTTGGTTATATCACCGGCCACGCTTGTCCATCCCAGTTCCCCATTGCCAAGTACTTTTAGAAGAGCGCTTATTCCTCGGCTGATTAAAAGACAAAGCAGCGGGTATCCACAAGTTAGTTGGTACCAACAGAGGAAGAAGGGAAGAAGGCAGAGACACAGGGGTGGCCTCATGTGCAGTTGTGGTGTGATTTTGCCTGAGCCGCATTGCTCGTGAGACTCCCCCACCATGGCAGGCACCCAAGGCCCTAGAACATAGGAGCCCTCAGGAAATGGATCTTGACCTGATGTGGGGGCCGTTAGGCTTTCTTTGCTTTTGAATCCTTGGATTTCGGTGTTCACGAAACTGAGTGGTATTTTTTCCCCATAGCAAGTCCACACTTTGATTGGACTGGTAGTGCTTTAGACACTAGACACCTAAAGGCCTCTTAGCACTTGGGTCTGAGCAAGAGTTGGGACTAAGCTTTTAAGATGCAGATTCCTTTTGTCCCATCTAGGGAGTAGACGGTGACTCAGAAAGTAAGGGCAGGAAGGGATCGCCCTCTTCCGGCTGATCTCAGATGCTGCCCTGCAGGACTAGCGGGGGGGGGGGGGGGGTATGTGGGAAGCCCGCGTGGAGGGGGCTAGCTGCCTGGCAAGACTCCTTCCTCGTCTCTCAGTGTGATCACAGCGCTTACTGTAGAGCAGGGCAGGCGGCGCCTCTCTGATTATCTACCTAGGAGAAGCTGCTTGCTTTCAAACGAGAGCCTTCCAGTCCTAAATAAAGGGAAGGAATTCTAGTTCAGAAGCACCACTTCAGGGCAGCAAGCAGTGAACCCACATGGCAGTAGTGTCTTTTGTGGGCGTCTGTGCCATCTTATAGGTCTGTACGATTAACAGAAATTGTTTTGGATAATAAGGAAGAAAATATGCAGCAGGCACGAGAGGAGGAAGAAAGACGGAAAGAGGCCACTGCACACTTCCAAATCACTTTGAATGAAATCCAGGCACAGCTGGAGCAACACGACATACACAACGCCAAGCTCCGCCAGGAGAACGTCGAGCTGGGCGAAAAGCTGAAGAAGCTCATCGAGCAGTACGCACTGAGGGAGGAGGTAGGGCAGCTGGTGTGTCCCCTCACTACGAACCAAAAGCATTCACTAAAGCTCTTCCTCCAGGGTGTTTTAGAACCTTCTTCCTCCAGGGTGTTTTAGAACCATTGTGTATGCATGGTGGAAGTCTGGCCTTCCCTCGCAGGACTCGTGGGGACCATACTCGATGGCCCGGAAGTCAGTGGATTTGGGTGCGTGAGGCGATTTCTTGGAGACAGTGTTAAGCACTACTCGTCTTCCGTGTGATTCTGGAAGATTGTAATTTTAGCATAGATTTTCCCCTTGTCTAGACTAAAAGTGAGTAAATACCTGGCCCCAAACTACACTGTATTTTAGACGTCTATGATAATCTGTATGGTCTACACTATCATTCCATTATGCCTGTGTTTCAGATATTTTTTTTTAGTGGAGGTTTTATAGTATTTGGGAGAAAAAACGAACCTATTTCTAAACCCTTATACACCCAATTGAAGTAAAAAGTTTACTGGAAGGGTCTGTGGCACCTCATCTTGGTCACTGGCCTCCAACTAAGACTTAGTTCTACAAGCCAGTTGGGAAGTCTGGGCGTGGTGTCTAGATTAAATGCAAGTAGGCGATCATGTGCTTTTTTAAAGTTCCTCCCTTTTAGAGGTCAGATGGGCAGGAACAAAGGGTTAGGTTCTTTAAATGACACATTCCCTGCCTTTTAAGTTAGTAAAATGTTCTCTTATGTGTGTTGTATCCCTTATAGAGGTAGATTAAAATAGCTGATTTAAAAAAAAAAAGATTGTGGCATCTCTGTGGGTTATTTTATCCAGTTTTCAAGGCAAACTTTATATTAATTTAGTTTTCCATATAGCCCTTTAAAAACTGTTAGTTTTTTTAAAGATTTTCTTTTTATCACTCTTGATGCTTTTTGCTTACCTTTTTCCCCCTTATTATTATGGAAAACTATAAACGAAGAAAAGTAGAGACTGTATCACCTGGTTTTAGCAAATGAAACCACAGTTTCAACTATATTCCCATCACTTTCCCCTGGGTTATTTTGAAGCAAATCCAAGGTATCAGTCCATTCATATATATTTGAGGGTGTACCTCACAAAGACTAAGGATTCATTTTTAGATGTGACCACAATACCATTTTCATACCTGAAAAATTAGCAGTAATTATTTAATATTAAAATCTAGTCATCGTTTACATTTTTCCGATTGTCTCCCCGTTTTTTTTAAAAAAAGAAAAAACCTATTTGAATCATCCAGATAAAGCCCGTCTGCTTCACTGGCTGACGTGTGTCAAGTCTCTAACATAAACATTTCCTTTTCTCTCTTTTTTATTCTTACAGTGTGTTTGTTGAAGAAACTTTTTTTGTCCTAGAGAATAAATTTTCTATTAGATTATAAAGCCCTCACTTTTCTTAAAATTATTGTTTTAGTTTTGTAGTTTAATATGACAGTCTGCCACATTATAGATGTAGAAAATTTGAAAGCTATGTATGTTGAAATCACATTACCTGTGAGCCTTATTCAGTTTGAGTATTATTGAATGTTCCTTCCTTGGTCAGGGAGGGATGTTCTGATGACTTTATTGTACATAAACAACCACTTAATAATTTCACTTGGAAATCATAATGACCTTTTATCAAATTTATCTGATAAGTGCCAGGCACCGAGCACCTTACATAGTATATAGCCATTGCGTTGGCCTTTACAGTGCTGCAGTGTGGGTGTGGCTGCCCCCCACAGGTGAGGGGACTGAGGTTCAGCAAGGGGGAGAATTCGACTGGGGCCATTCCTCCCATCACAGCATGCTGCCTCCAATTGAGAGATTTGGGAAAATTTAATGGGGAGAAAAAAATATCCAGTAATTATGTGTATGATGTATTATGGGTTTAACAGTTTGATCTCCGTAGCCGTCTTTTTCTTGATACAATTTGAGCTTCATTTTCACCTTACGGCAGAAATAGTATGAGGCCAGCTGCTGAGGTGCTGCTGGGCCATCTCCGGAGGGAGGGATGCCGACACAGGCTTCTGCCAGCACAGCATGCAGACAGGCACCTTGCTGGTATTAGCCCTGGTGGTATTAGCAGGAAAAGCAGCCTCATGAGTGAGGTCTTGTAACTTGTGTCGTGTTTCCTCGTCATTCTGTCCCTTATTTCATTAAGTGACGGAAGCAATTTTACGTTCCCCGCAGCACATTGATAAAGTATTCAAACACAAGGAACTGCAGCAGCAGCTTGTGGACGCCAAACTGCAGCAGACGACACAGCTGATAAAAGAAGCTGATGAGAAGCATCAAAGAGAGAGAGAGTTTGTAAGTTTGCAGTTTCTTAAAAAAAGAAATGATTGCCAAAATTGTAACCAAAGCCATTTAAAACATTTAAACTTGTTCTACATTTAAATTAGCACTGGGTTGTGCTAATTGTTTTTTTCTCTAGATTGTGAAGGGCATGTGTGTGTTAGAAAACATTAGCTTTTTCTTTCTATTTAACTTTATATACAGAAGATACACTGGAGAGATTAGACCAAGTTACTGCAAAGACCTGCACTGATAGGACTTTTCTGTGCTTAGAATATTTATTTCACTTTTTAGATAATGGCCACCAAGTTTAAGAATTATAGCAGTATTTAACACATTAAATTTGGGGATTCGATTTAATAGCAAGCTTACCAAACATGGGTGTCCTTCATACTGTTACAGTTTATTTCAAACAAGTAACTTGAAACTAGGGAAACTTATTTGTTTACTCTGGTATAATTTTCTGAAAAACTTTAACAGAATTCTCTACATCCTAATCACTCAGCATTATTCTCAGAATGTGTGCTCAGATTATATGGCCTGTCAGTAATTGTGAATACAGTGGAATGTCATTGGGTTTGTATATTTAACACATGCAAATTTAACTTTACCTGCTTAACCAAAAAAAAAAAAAAAAAAAAAAAAGTCAGAAGTGGTTATGATAATGAGGACGGTCCCATCCAGATTTCACTTAAGTAACCTAGGCCCTGAGGCGAGCCAGGTCTGAAGACTCGGGTCCTGAATGGCCCTCATGATGTGAACGTGTCACTCTGAGTGCGAGTCTAGGGTTAAGAGAGAGACATTTTTCATACACCGTGGTCGTTCCATGTGAACTGACAGCGCCGTCCCATGCATAACTGAAGAGACAGTTGTCATTTCCCAAGTTAGAATAGAAATATGATACACATATTTAAATAAATACATACGATACATCTATTTCTGGTTGGTTTTAAGGACTTTTCAAAACCTACTGGACTAAGTGTGACATTTTACTTCAGGGACTGAATTTCACAGCTGCCTACTATGCAATTTCACTACATAATTTCTTAAACTCAAGTATATAAATGAAAGCTCCCATCCCATCACCACCCCTACCCCCACCCTCAGCTTTAAAAAAAAATGTGATCAGAAACCAGGTTCCTGATTTCATTGTTTTGCTCCATACAGTGCCTCATCTTGCCTCTCATGGAGCAGAGGGGCTTTCTAATTTTTTTTTCTTTTTTGGCCACACCACATAGCATGCGGGATCTTAGTTCCCTGACCAGGGATCGAACCTGTGCCCCCTGCAGTGGAAGCGCAGTCTTAACACTGGACCGCCAGGGACGTCCCAGAGGGGCTTTCTAAATGACCCAGATAATGTCGAGATTCTCAGCCATGTTTTCTGCTCAATACTAGACTTCTCATTATTTTCATCTAAAAGACAACAGTTTAACCCTGAGTTTTGTAAACCTATTATTAGGCCTCCTGGGTACTTCTTCTAAGCAATGAAAGAGTATTCCTACATTCCTAAGTGTTAACAATGGAACAAATCAAAGAAACAGGTAATTAGCAATTGATGTGACAGAATGTTTCATTCATAGAGTCGTGGTTCTTGCTAAAATAATGAGTGGAAGGGTTAAGCCTAACTATCTGGTCGTTGGACGTTGTAGTCATATTTGTAATGACTATTAGTATTTTGCCAGAATGTTTCTGTCTTCTAGTTATTAAAAGAAGCAACGGAATCAAGACACAAATATGAACAAATGAAACAACAAGAAGTACAACTAAAACAGCAGGTAACTTGACGGCAGGGGTAGTAGAATTTGTAAGAAAAAAATCTATGGTTCATTTGATACATACCTTGAATCTCCTCTAAGATGATTTTGCTTGTTCCCAGCAGACCTGAGAGTAGATCACACGTCCCTCTTGGAGTTTTCATCTTCATTTAGGGTGACCACCTCATCCTGATTTGCCTAGGACTTTCCTGGTTTTAGCACTCGGTCCCAGGAATCAGGCAGATGGGACAGTTTGTCCCGCTATGTGCAGGTCCTCCTTCCAGTATCACACGTATTTCCTCCCTTTCTCTGTCTGTTCCCATGTGTGTCAGCTAATTTCCTACTAAAGAAAAACTGATAAATCTTCAGATTTTAGTTCTTTTTTGTGAGGTTGAACCATATGAAATTGCTGATACTTATTTGACCTACAAAATGGCATTTTCATATAGTGTAACGTAAAATCTTTAGAATTTTGTGCTATGAGCCTGTAACCTATTTAACCACTCCCAGGTAGAGTATGGAGGTGGTGGCCACCTTAATGGGGGCCCCCAACTTTCCTTCCTCCCTCCCTCTCTTCCTTCCCCTGTACAATATTGTTCACTATAGCCACCATGCTGTACATGAGATCCCTGGAACTTACTCATCTTCTGATTGAAAGTTTGTACCCTTTGACCAACATCTTCCCCTTTCTCCCCGCCCTCCACCTCTGGCAACCACCATTCTACTCTGTTTCTTTGAGTTTGGCTTTTTTAGATTCTACAGGTAAGTGATTATCATACGGTATTTAGTATTTGTCTTTCTGTGTCTCACTTATTTCATGTAGCATAATGCCCTCAAAGCCCATCCACTGTGTCACAAATTGTAAGATTTTCTTCTTTCTTATGGCTGAATAATATTCCATTGTGTATATACACCACATTTTCTTTATCCAGTTATATGTTGATGGACACTTAGGTTTCTTCCATACCTTGGCTATTGTGAATAATGCTGCAATGAACATGGGAGTGCTGATATCTCTTTGAGATCCTGTTTTCATTTCTTTTGGATATATACCCAGAAGTGGAATTTCTGAATCATATGGTGGTTCTATTTTTAATTTTTTGAGGAGTCTTTATACTGTTTTCCATAGTGGCTGCAGCAGTTTACAATTCCACTGACAGTGCACAAGGTTCCCTTTTCTCCACACCCTCTCCAGCATTTGTTAACAGGTGTGAGGTGATATCTTACTGTGGTTTTGATTTGTATTTCCTTGATGACTAGTGATGCTGAGCACCTTTTCATGTACTTGTTGGCCATTTGTATGTCTTTGGAAAAATGTCTATTCAAGCTGGTTTTTAAATTAAGATTTAAAAATTTTTTTTAATTTATTTTTTGCTATTGAGTTGTATGAGTTCCTTATATATTTTGGATATTAACCCTTTATCAGATACATATGGTTTGTAGATATTTTCTCCCATTCCGTAGACTGCCTTTTCATTCTGTTGATTGTTTTTTGTGCAGAAGCTTTTTAGTTTGATGTAGTCCCACGTGTTGATTTTTGCTTTTGTTGCTTGTGCTTTTGTTGTCATATCCAAAAATTCATTGCCAAGACCACTGTCAAGGATCTTTTTAACCTATGTTTTCTTCTAGGAGTTTTACAGTTTCATATCTCCTGTTTAAGTCCTTAACCTATTTCAAGTTAATTTTTGTGACTGGTACAAGATAGCAGTCCAGTTTCATTCCTCTGCATGTGGTTATCCAGTTTTCCCAACACCTTTTATTGAAGATACTTTCCTTTCCCCATTGAGTATTCTTGGCTCAAATACTTGAGCCAAGAATATTATTGTCAAATATTGTCAAATATTATTGACCATATTTGTGTGGGTTTATTTTTGTTTTGTTTTGTTTAAAATTTATTTATTTATTTTTTGGCTGTGTTGGGTCTTCGTTGCTGTGCGCAGGCTTTCTCTAGTTGGGGTGAGCAGGGGCTACTCTTCATTGTGTTGCGCAGGCCTCTCATCGCGGTGGCTTCTCTTGTTGCAGAGCACGGGCTCTAGGCGCGCGGGCTTCAGTAGTTGTGGCACATGGGCTCAGTAGTTGTGGCACACGGGCTTAGTTGCTCCGCAGTATGTGGGATCTTCCTGGACCAGGGCTTAAACCCATGTCCCCTGCCTTGGCAGGCGGATTCTTAAGCACTGCGCCACCAGGGAAGTCCCTGTGTGGGTTTTTTTGGGGGGCTCTCAGTTCTGACCCCGTTGGTCTGTGTCTCTGCTTTTAATGCCCATCGTATATTGTTTTGGTTACTATAGCTTTGTAATGAAGCTTGAAATCAGGGAGTGTAATACCTCTAGCTTTGTTTTCTCAAGACTGCTTTGGCTATTTTGTTCTGTTTGTTTGTTTCTGTGGTTCCATACACATTCTAGGGTTATTTATTCTATTTCTATGGCAAATGCCATTGGAGTTTTGATAGGGCTTTGGCTAGTGTGGACATTGTTAACAATATTTACTCTTCTGATCCATGAACACAGGGTACCTTTCCACTTATTTTTGTCTTCAATTTCTTTCATCAGTGTCTCACAGTTTTCAGTGTATAGATTTATCATTTCCTTGGTTAAATGTATTCCTAAGTATTTTTTTAATGCTATAGAATATAGGATTATTTTATTTATTTCTGTTTGTTCCTTTTTCAGATATTTTGTTGTTAGTGTATAGAAACATAACTGATTTCTGTATGTTGATTTTGTATCCCGAAACCTTACTGAATTTATTCTGCCAGTTATTTGTGGGGGCTTCAGGATTTTCTATATATAAGGTCATGTCATCGGCAGGCAGCTTTGCTTGTTCCTTTCTGATTTGGATGCTGTTTATTTCTTGTTTAATTGCTCAGGCTAGGGATTTCACTATTGTGTTGAATAGAAGTGGTGAGAGTGGGCATCCTATCTTGTTCCTGATCTTAGAGGGAAAGCTTTCAGCCTTAACTGACTTGAGTGTGATGTTAGCTGTGGCTCTGTCATATATGGCCTTTATTATATTAAGTATGTTCCTTCCTTGTACCCAGTTTGTTGAGCGTTTTTTTGTTTGTTTTGTTTTGTTTCGTCTTGGCTGCACTACGCGGCTTGTGGGATCTTAGTTCCCTGACCAGGGATTGAATCTGTGCCCTTGGCAGTGAAAGCGCAGATTCCTAACCACTGGACCACCAGGGATTCCCTGTTAAGCATTTTTATCATGAATTTATGTTGAATTTTACCACAGGCATTTTCTGCATCTATTAGATCATACGATTTTTGTCTTTCATTCTATTGTATTAACGTGGTGTGTCACATTTATTGATTTGCCTATGTTGAACCATCCTTGTAGTTTTCTTATCTGGCCTGTACTGTCTTATCTGGCTTTGGTATCAGGGCAATGCTGGCCTTGTAGAATGAGTTCAGGAGTATTCCCTTCTCTTCACTTTTTTGGGAAGAGTTTGATAAGAATTGGTGTTCGTTCTTCTTTCAGTGTTTGGTAGAATTCACCCATGAAGCTGTCTAGGCCTAGGCTTTTCTTCGTTGCCTCCCTGCTTTTCAGTCCAGACCCCTTAGGTTTGTTCTAATGCAGTCTTTCTCTGTGGTGCCTTGTGTGGAGTAAGGGTAGCAGATGCCTCCCCACTCAAAGAAGAGGTACAGGAAGGACTTCCCATGTCTTCACAGACAGGTGAAATTAGGCATTTGTACCTACAATTCACCCTTTCTCAGAAAAGTAGATTACATTTTGATGAAAAAATGTATTACTCATTTTGAAAGTTTATTATGTAACAAGTTTTTTAAATGTAAGGACTCTAGATTAGTTCTAAAATGCAGACTGGCCTGAATCTGTATGAACACATTTCTTGAGTGCTGTTTGTCTTTGGGTGCGTTTTACAGCGTGGTGACACTCGTTTCCTATAAAGCTAGCCTAACTTAGAGTGAAAACTGAAGAAGTCTTTTGAACTTTCCACCATAAGTTATTGTGCTAGAATGCTTCTAGGAAACTTTGAACCCCTTACTAGCCCTATAAATTCAGTTGTCCACATAAATGGAGAAGAGAATCAATGTGGAAAACGTATAAAAAGTCTATAGATAGCTTTGGAAGATGGACTTTAATGCAGGGCCCCAGAGGGCCCTTCTGCCGAGTTCACAGGCAGCTCCAGTTCTGTTGTACTGTTAGCAGTGCAGCTTCTCTTGTCTGTGATCTGCGTCGCCCTGAGTCATGTTATCTGATCGTTACTTTGTTTCCTTTGCTGCCGCCTCTTCCTTTTCCAAATGTGCTGTTCTTCCCAAGAGTCCATCGCATTCTCTGCTCTTGCTCACCATGTCCGTTTCCAGGCTTTGTTGATGACCTTAGTCTTATTGGTGTGTTTTGACCAATTTTGTAATCTAGGCCCTTAAGTCCAAGATGGTAGTTGCCACTTACTCATTGCCCAGAGGGGGCCAGCGTTGAACTCTGACGGGACAGTCCACCTGGATGTTCTATCTTTGATAAAAACAGACCATGCTAAGACTGCCGTAACTTCTAATCTCCCTCAGGTGCTGGAACTGCTCCACCAGTCTGCCCGAGCCTCACTGCTGTTCCGACCCCAGGCCAGCGGCCCTGGCGGCTCTGTCACCATGTGCCCCTCTATGGACTGCTCTGCTTGGAAATCCTCTGCGCTATTCTCTTCACCCTGAAATTTCTGTTGGTCCCGGCCTTCAGCCTCCCCCTCCTGGGGGCGTGCTTTGGCTGTCTTATGGTAGCTTCGCCTGGCCTGTTGCCATTGGTAGCGTCGCTTTTGGTCCGCGTCTCCTTCCCACACAGCGGAGCTGGCCTCCCGTCTTTCCATCGGCTGCTCCGCTCCCTCCCAGGGCATCTCCCCTCCCGCCCTGGTCTTGGTTTCTCTTTATGCTCCGCACACAGCACTGCTGAAGGTGGACAGGCATCACTGACGCTGTTTCTTGGCCGCTGGTGATCTTTTCTTCTCCGCTTTCTTTAAAAGTGCTGTGTGATCTTGAGCAAAGCACTTTATTCCTCCAGGCCTGTTTCCTCATCCTGAAATAATGCAGTTACATTAGGTGGGCTCTCAGGGTTCCCACCTTGTCTGAAATGAAATAATTCAGCCTGCCCTTGAGACCTAGCTTGGGCCTCAGCCACAAGGAGCTTCCCTAACTATTCTATTCTGACCCCTACCGCGCCTCCCCCCACCCCTGGCTTCTGTTAATTCCTGTCCTGGGGGAGAAGGTGACTCTGTGTTCTAAATTCTGCTTGCCTTATTGGTTAGTGCCTTATTTTCCCAGCTAGAATAAAAATTCCTTAAGGGTGGGAGTTAAAAGAAAAATTGCTGTTTCTACTTCTTTCAGCTTTTTTCTCTTAACTATACTCCCACTGAATTCTTTCTCCCCTAACCACACCAATCCTTTGGCTTCTGTTTCATTTTCCTGCCTACATTAAGAAAAGAGATATCCCTGATTTCAAGCTAGGAACTGTGCAGGTGGTATTCTAAGAGAATGATCTTTTTCCAAGGACAGTTTTTCAAATATAAGGAGAGGAGGTAGTTCATAAAGGATTAATTGTATGAAATTTATAGCTATTCCACATACTTCAGTTTTTATTATAATTGGCGGAATGGAGCTAATATTTGTACATTTTAAACAGTTTCATCTAAAGATGGTGAGGTTAACATAACTTCCTAAGTTTCAGTGCATTCCAGTGGGTTCTTAGAACTGCAGCCATTGATGTCTGGGGTCGAGGATTGGGTGTGCATTTGTTCTTATTTCTGTCGCTTATAACAGGTAACGTTTAACCATATTATGTTCTTTTTGAAAGTGTTTGGGATTTTAAATCATTTACCTAGAACTCTGAATTTTTTATACTTGTTTTCTGTAGCTTTCTCTTTATATGGATAAGTTTGAAGAATTCCAGACTACCATGGCAAAAAGTAATGAACTGTTTACAACCTTCCGGCAGGAAATGGAAAAGGTATTTGCCTATTTTTAGTGGAGTATTGCCTAAAGGGGAATTTATATAAGAAGCTATTTGAAGCATGATTGCTACTTGGATGAGTTCATGTTTTTACTGTACTGTCTTCATTTCATCTCTTCTGATCCTCCAGTGGCATCATGTTTAGTCACTTTGCCCTCAGTAGTACCCCATGTAGCTAGTGATCTCTAGGCCCTCACAGTTGTCTTTATTAAAGTTAACTCCTCTATTAAATACAATTTGTTGCTAGCCGTAAAGCGGTGTCTTTATTTGCTTCAGGTGATACCTCCCAGCCCCACCCCACACCCTTTCCACAAAGCTCGATGTCCTTGGAGATCAAATTATTTAAAGACAACCACGCCCAGAACAGTAACTACGTATTTTGGTTGGTCGATACAGATCAGTGTTTCTACCTTTTTAGCTTTTTTTTTCCTTCTTCTTCTTCGTTTATACTCCCACTGAATTCTTTCTCCCTCAAGCAAACCAATTTTTTGGCGTCTGGTTCTTTTTCCTGCCTGTGATAAGGAAGGCGGTATCCTCAATATTAAACTGAGAACTAGTATGCGCACGGTCAGGGGGTGGGGCGGGCTGTAGAGATAAGGGAACCTTGAATTTAAATTTGCAATTGTGTCGATTGGCAGATGACAAAGAAAATTAAAAAACTGGAAAAAGAAACGATAATATGGCGGACCAAATGGGAAAACAATAACAAAGCACTTCTGCAAATGGCTGAAGAGGTGAGGTGGTTTCTCGCGGGCTCATGATGTTCAGGTAGCTGACAGGGCAGGGGGACGTGCCTCGTGACACTGCCGTCCTAGCCGAGGGCTCTGGCCAGAGCTGCTGAGTGGGATCTGTCCCGGCAGGAGTCGCAGCTAGAGTCCCAGGTGACGTGGGCTTTCCCACCGCTCAGCCGGCGTTTGATTGACTGGGTCTGGGGCTGAGGGTTGGGGAATCTGCCTTCCGACCAGGTGCCCACCTGGCCAGCACAGGCCACTGACTCGGGTGTCTCTCTGTCCACCTCGACTTACTCTTTCTGAAAAGGTAGCATAGTACTTTTTGCCAGTCTTACGAAGCTGAGTGTACTGTTTGCAAACACTAAATATCACACCTTAAATCCTGTTCTCATCTGAGGATTGGTAAAAACAAGAGAAATCTAGGTGGAAATAAGATGAGTCCTCCTCTTTTTTAAGCAGGCCCTTCATTTTTTATCCGCTAGTCTTTGGTGGTGAGTATCTTCAATTTCCTTAGTAATTCATCAATACAAAATGCTTTTAAAAGTGGGCTTTGGTCTTTTTTTTTTTTTGCGGTACGCGGGCCTCTCACTGTTGTGGCCTCTCCCGTTGTGGAGCACAGGCTCCGGGCGCGCAGGGTCAGCGGCCATGGCTCACGGGCCCAGCCGCTCTGCGGCGTGTGGGATCTTCCTGGACCGGGGCACGAACCCGTGTTCCCTGCATCGGCAGGCGGACTCTCAACCACTGCGCCACCAGGGAAGCCCGGCTTTGGTTCTTTTTAAGAAACATGACGGGGAATTTCATTTTGTCACCCCAGAACCACGTTAATTGGTGTCTGTAGCTATGTGTGCAGAAGGCAGGTGGCGGGACGTTGGGAGGTGTTGAAGAAACTGAACATGTTCAAGAGGTGACCCAACAAGTGGCTCAAAAGACTTAAATTTGTTGTATCCGGTAACCTAACTTGTATTCAGTTGGGTTACATAAATCCTGCTTTTTCCTCTTTGCAGAAAACTGTGCGAGATAAAGAGTACAAGGCCTTTCACATAAAACTGGAACGGCTGGAGAAGCTGTGCCGGGCCCTGCAGACGGAGAGGAACGAGCTCAGTGAGAAGGTCGAGGTGCTGAAGGAACAGGTCTCGGGGAGGGCAGCGGGCGGGGGCCCAGCGCCGCCCAGGGCCCAGCCCTGCGCTGCCCCGGCTTCTGCCGAGGAGCCCAGCGCCGCCTGGCAAAGCACTGCCCGTGTCAGCCCGGAGGCCGAGTCCCTGGGTGCCGGGCCCAGCATCGAGTCAGTTGACTGAGATCAAGTATGATCACTGTATCGAGAGCTCTATTTTGTGTATAACTTTCTCTGTTAGTAGTAACTTGGTTTTGTGGTGAAAATTTTCTTACTTTTTCTACCATATCTGTATTTTCTTAGAACTACTGGACTTATGTGGTACAGGAGGCTGCTTGGCAGGTTTGAATAGTTTTACTCTCTACATTTTCCTCAGCTGTGTTGCACATCTGCCTCTTTCCCCTTCATCGGAATGCATGTGCTCATTGCCTTTCTCCCTCTCCCCTGCTGCTTGCACAGAATTGTCCGAATTAAAATGTCACTCACCAGGGCTGACCATTACAAGGGAACTTTGTTCTGATAACGGTTCCCCACCCCCACCCCCACCCCCGCCCCGCGGCTTGTGGGATCTTCGTTCCCTGACGAGGGATTGAACCAGTCCTAACCGCTGGACCGCCAGGGAAGTCCCTGATAATGGTTCCTGATGTGAAAACAATACTCGTTTAAACATCCTGCCCCTCCCGCAATTAATAGTACTCAAAGAAAAATATCAAGGTGATTAGATATTTGTCTAATAGCCCATTTTAAATGCCAAGTAAAAATAAAACTCTAGGCTTGGGTCAGAAACAAGCATAGCATATTTGATTCAAATTAGCTTTTTGATATTTATATCACTTGACAAATTGAGGTGGCTGCAAGCCTAGACTTGGTTTTGGCAGAATATGTACATAAAGGTGTAACTTTTAAACAAAGTAGTATATACAGGCAAATCCTTGGAGAGACAGGGCTAACGTTTATGTGATTAAAAACAATCCCACCACTGTTTTCAGGATAGAAGCAGTATCTGAATTTGGACCACCTGGATGCCCGCTGTGTGGGGAGCCTGGTGGTTTGTTTGCGTGCGCATCCTCCACTTCCCACGGAGGGCGGCCACTGACAGTCCTTTGTCAGTCAGTGTAAGGCGATGAGGATAAAATCATGTGTAGCTTTCCTTAAGCGGAAGTCCCTCCACTACCTTCTGGCTGCTTGAAAGTTGGTGTCCAACTGTTCCGACAGTCCAAACAGCACCGTTCTCCAGGGTTTTTTAAAGGGAATTTTAATTATGATCATGCTAACTTAATGAAACTGATTCCATTTCTGAAACAAAGACTGGAATCAGCATTAACTTTGAGGAAACTTGGCAGAGAGTAGCCAGGATCTATTTATTACTTATGCTTTCAGTCTGTTTCTGCCCCTTTTCTTAGGGGGGTTTTTTTTTTTTTTTTTTTTAGTAAAAACCAGTATTATCAAGGTGTCTACATACACTTGGAATGGGGGACTTCGGAAATGCAGCACATCACTTTTGGATTTGCTCTCTTAACTTCCTTTGTTCTTCACAGTGTCACATGTGGTCGAGTTTATACACATCATTAACCAGGCTGCACTGATGAGAGTTTTGACTTTGTCCCTGGTATAATTTGCATTGAAATACTTTATGAAATAAAAAGGCTCTATTAGAACTGATGTTAGCACATTCCACTGAGCAAAACTATCAAACTGACACTTCTTATATTGCTTACTGGACCGAATAAACTCCCTTCTGTCCAGTTAAAAGGGTTTTTCTCTTTGTTAAAGTTTTATTTGTCCTGTCACGTTCATGGTCTAAAATGGGTTGAAGAATTGAAAACTGTCCAATAGATAGGCAACAGCGCCTGGAGTGGCGGATTATATCTAAGCTTCCGCCATCAGTCATGTTAATCAAAGGGCCAGACAGTGAAGGAAAAGAAACCCACAAAGTTGGTTATCTAATTACTGTGCAAATGAGTCGGAAGCAAAAACAAACACATCCTCCTCCAGCAGCCTTTTATAGATACCCCCTTCGGTTACTAAATGAAATATTGGACTCATTTCCCTGAGAGGAAATGGAGGTATACATCAGAAATACACTCTACTGTAAAATTGGTACTAATGATCTCATTTCACAAGCGCTCTGCTGGATGTACAGCTCCTGCCATCTTAAGCCATGTGTGTAGCCCGCCACGTTTCTTGGTGGTGCTTGTCCTGTGTGGAAGATTGTAACGGACCTGTCGCGTGTTTTCAAGGGCTTTGCAAAGCGACATGATTTACAGTACTTGGCCTGCTGCTTTTGGCTTACTGTGTATTTTTAGCTAGATGCTCTCATGGTGTTTAAAGGACATGGATTCTCTCTGGGGTGCATTTGGTATCCTTTCAGAATCTCTCCTTCCATTACCCTGTGAATAAATACAAACGGGACCCTCTGAGAAGGACACGCTCCTAAAGCAATCACCTCGCCAGCCCAGTGTTGTGGCTTTGTAGCACACCCTGTTTCTACCACATTCTAGAACACTGTAATGCTACTAAGGCCGGCCCAGGAAAGATTGAAGTGTCAAATTTGCTTCAACTGCATTTGCTGCACCATCATGGAATCTTGATGTATATTATTTATAGTGGCAGGAGACTCCAAGGAGTAGAGAAAACTTGGGTCTTGGATAATGGACCATTTCATCCTCAGACTTGTAGGAGTACATTTCTTGGTCTTGAGACCAGTATTTTTTAGTTATGTATGCAACTGCCTTTACTACACCTGGTTGTCAATTCAATTCTCAGGTGTTGCAGAAAAATCTACCTCTTTCAGACTGTAGATGGAAATAACTGTGAAAAAATGATGCAGATATCTTCTAGTTTGTGCTAAACACACTGCTTTATTTTTACAGCCCACGTCTTTCATGAGGATACGACTTGTTAAGAGGCAGTCTTGTTTTGCTTTTCAAAGACATTTTGTAGAGATTTTTCACTAATGTGAATCTGATTTTATCTACTCAATTCTGTATAGATTAAGTAAATATGTATGATAAACTTAACAGCTTCTGTGTATTCTTTTGTTGCCCATGTGACCTTAATGCCGATCAAGTGCAAAAACAGTTGTAGATACTGTTCCTTGTGCCTTAAAAAATAGTTTCATTATTGTATGATTCAAGAAAGAAGATGGGGCACCAGCCACTCAGATTGGGTGACAGAAGACGAGTTTTATGTAGCCAGACCTTTTTTTAACCTCTAAAATAGAGGACTAGGAAAACTCTACAGTGTAGTTGCTGTCAGAGCTTCAAAAATCTACAAGGACTGGATTTCTTCAGTTTGGGTGCTCTTAGCACATTCCAGGGTGTACCTATCTCAACAGCAGGAGAGTAGGTATGTACACAGGGGCACATAGGAAAAGACCTTATTTGATGGTGAACAAAAAGTATTTAAGCACATATAGTCAAATATACGAAGGAGTTGGCAAACTTTTCCTGTAAGTCAGGTAAGTCAGCAAGTAAGTATTTTAGGATTACTGTGGTTGTTTCTTCCTAAACAACAAACAACCTTTAAAAATCAATGTAGAGAATTCCCTGGCTGGCCAGTGGTTAGGACGCTACGCTTTGTGCAGTGCGACTGACTGACTGACTGACTCACTAAAATGCTTAAAAAATATTTCTTTAAAAAAATCAATGCGAAAACCATCCCTAGCTGGCAGGCCTCACAGCAGAGGTTGAGGGCCAAGCTGCAGGCCAGTCTGTCCCCTTTGCTCACCTGCCACACAAGCTTTTCTTTCTTGGGGAGAAATCTCGTGTTTGTTTAAAGCTGCCCAAGTTAAGGCAGAAATAGCATATGGGTCAAATGACATTAAGTTTTAGGTAGTTCTAGATTCACCAATCAAGCACAAAATACAGACACCTAACTTCTCCCCACGTCTGCATAGGATGCCATCGCGTACCTTGGAAAGAAATTCAGGTAGTTCTCAGCATGTATACCCTGACAGCCTCCTCATGAAGGGACATACATAGATCCATCCATACACACACACACACACCCAACCCAGGTTCTAAAAGAATAAAACAAAGTTTATTTTAAAACTTTATTTCTGCAAAGCCAATCAAGAAGTGTTGGAGGGGAAAAGTGTAAAAGTTAATTATTCTTGCATATTTGGGAAGAGCAAGCACTTAGTTTGAGAAAACAAGGACTTAAAATAGTTGAATCAAAGGCAGTACCCTGCTACTGTATTTTAAAACAATGGCTGATGATCTTTCTTAAGCAACATTCCTTTCTTCCCTAAAAGCTACAATATGATACAGTACGCAATAGCTCACTTGAAAAGTGCTAGGATCAGAAGGTAAAGAACGCCATATGCCACCCCACTTAGACTTTCTACTATACAATGCCATTTTGGCGCTTGATAAATCAAGCATTTGTGTAGCATTACATTCAATAGAAACGTTTCTCGTACTTTGGGTTTAAGATCCTTGCCCCTCCAGTTCCGATGTTGTGACATCTGACTCTTCATCATTGTAAATATTTTCAGCCTGGAGACAACCAAATAAAATCAGAGGTAAAACTCCCCAAAGATTTTACAAGACTATCTAAAAATAGCATTCACTAGTTCTATCCAGATTTTAGCTGTCACTGGCCAGCGTGATTTAGTGCTGGAAATTAAATGTGGACACATTTTGGAGTAAAACTTAGTTTCCTTTTTGTTTTACCCCCAAAGACCAATAAATTTCATGAGGAAAAGGCACGCCAGTGTTCTCAAAAATTATTTGCCAGCATGTAACTCCACACACACACCTAGCTGCCCATGCACTACTACTTATTTCAGTTATCCATAAAAGGTGTTTTCCAAAAGCATTTCAGACACTTCGACGGAGTGATAGTCCTGAAGTGCTTAGTGCACATCACCACAGAACTCAGTATCTCAGTGTGAACGCACTGATGTTTCCACCCGTATCCTTCATGCCTACGACATATCAGACACTGGACATGGAGCAGTGAAGCCAAGAGCCCAGCTGATAAAGGGCGTAACGATCATGAAAATCGGAGCAGGTACTATGTCTACATCAACGTGCACAGATTTCTCCCAACCCAACAGGTGCATATTGAACTAAAGACTGCTGTTAAAATGGAAAAAGGTCTTTTCAGACTTTCTATAAATATTTGATATATGTCTATTACATTACATCATTAGTAAAATCTCTCCAAGATAGTCATTGAGGAAAAATAAATACTTTAGGCTCACCATTTGCCATATCTGCATGATGTTATCCTCGGACACCGAGCAAATGACCCAAGGCTCATTGGGGTTCCAACTAAAATCTGATATCTTGGCGGTGTGTCCTCCATGAATAAACTGTTAATAAGAAGGAAAAAAGCCTTGGTTTCATGTCTCATGTTAGAAGTTAGTTTTTAGAGCATCAGTCTTGTAATGGGTCGCTGAACTGCAGTTTGGAGTGAGGGTGGTACAGGCTTAGTAAGCCAGCCCTCCACCACTCTTGATTTTGGCAACTTCCAAACCCTCCAAAAAAGGTGATAGGATAGTACAACGAACGCCTGGATAACCATCACCTAGGTTCCCCAAATACTATTTCGTTAACACACCACCTGCTGAGCCACCACAAAGTTGCAGACAGCACACCTAACCCCTAAATACTTCAGCCTGCATCACCGAAAACAAAGGACATTTTCCTTCACGACCACAGTGCCATTTCCATAGCTAATATAATTAACACTAAAATTCTGCCTCATTAGCAAATATATAGATACAAATATTCAAGGTCATACATTTCCAGGATGTCTTATGTTATACATACTCTCCTAAAACTGGCCAACCTGGAGTCTCCTGGTTCTTCTGTGGCCCCCTGAAAGATCCCCTTCTCCCCCTTACTAATGGAAAGGCATACTTCTCAGCCATCCTTCAATCTCTCCAAGGCACACTGCCCCAAGGCTGGGGGAAAAAAAGAATTCTTGGGACTCCAGAAGGTCCCCCATAAGACCTAAACCGAGGTATTTGCTAAGAAATGCTGAAGCGGGCAGTCTTACTTCCTGCACTGGGCTTTATTTATCTTAGAATTAAGATTCAGAAAAAACAGTTCTTGGGACTTCCTTGGTGGTCCAGTGGTTAAGACTCCGTGCTTCCACTGCAGGGGGCGCAGGTTCGAGCCCTAGTCAGGGAACTAAGATCCCACGTGCCACGCAGCGCGGCCAAAAAAAAAAGAGGACTTCCCTGGTGGCACAGTGGTTATGAATCCGCTTGCCAATGCAGGGGACACAGGTTCGAGCCCTGGTCTGGGAAGATCCCATGTGCCGCGGAGCAACTAAACCCGTGCACCACAACTACTGAGCCTGTGGTCTAGAGCCCATGCTCTGCAACGAGAAGCCCGCACACCACAACAAAGAGTAGCCCCTGCTCACTGCAACTAGAGAAAAAGCCTGCGCACAGCAACCAAGACCCAGTGTAGCCAAAAAAAAAATTTAGAAAAAGAAACAATTTTCACATGGAGAATATGAATACTTTGTTATGAACTGGTAAGTCACCCTTCCTGACAGAAAGTCAGATTTGACTTTAGTTTGACAGTGAGATCTATCTCCACCAATTAGGTTATATGCAATGTAACTATTTTACCTAGTATAAGATGGGATAAACAGCTTTTAAATGTAGTCATAAAGGGGACATAAGTGAAAATCCTTTCAGACCACAGGCTTGGAATACAGGAGTCATTAAATCAAGACATTGTTATATTTAAATTCTTGTTAGTATCCAGTTTACGACACTTAAATGTCCCTTGATTTCAGACTCTCATGAAAAAAGAAGCAAAATACTAGTGGATTTTGTCAAGGCCCATGAAACTGTTACAGAGACATTGTACAAATACATTGTCCTCTCCCTGTAATATCAAAAACTAGCAGGAAACCTTAAAAACATGATACACTAAGTGCAAGGATCAGTCACAAAAGACCACATACTGCATGATTCCTGTCATATGAAACATCCAGAACAGGCAAATCTAGAGAGATAGAAAGTGGATTAGTGGTAGCCGGGGGCTCACAAAAGAAGACTGGGAAGTGATGGTTAAGGGTACAATTTCTTTTTGAGGTAAAAAAAAATATTCTGAAATTGACTTGTGGTGACAGTTGTCCAACTCTATGAACATAGTAAAAATCACTGAAGTGTATACTTCAGTGAACTGTATGATCTGTAAATTATATCTCAGTAAGCGTTAACAAAGTAAAAAAAAAGAAAAAAGTAAAAATGGTTGGTAGCAACACCTTAGCTAAAAAAAGACTTAAAAAATTTACGAGGCCCTGCATCACAAAACAGACTTCTCAAATTAAGACACCCAATACAGAATACAGCATTTAGATGCTGTCATCTGTCTATGGTAGCACTTTATTGAGAAATACTATAAGCAGCAGAAGTATTAACACTGAACGTGCTAGTACATCAGGCACGGTAACACACAGGGCAAGGAGTAAGGGGGTCTCGGATGGCCATACTATGTGGCATCTAGTGAACATCTTCTGTGTGCAGGGCTCATCCTCAATGGCCTTCTTTACCTTTTAAAAGTGGTGGGCAAAGCCCAAGCATTCCAAAAATTAGTACTGGCCTAAGAGCTAAATATACGTTACAGAGGAACGAGTGGTTATCTGCCAAATGACTGGTGGAGATAAATGTTGAATTCAGAGTGAGGACAAAGAACCATTACCAAGTCTGGCAATGAATCATAGAAAAGTGACCTGAAGTGTACAATGAAGGACTCAGAGTCAGGAAGGATGAGGACAGATACCACCATGCAAACCTTCAAAGGGCCAAGGAGATGCCAAGATAATTTAATTAGGAATGGGAGGAAGATGGTGGGCACTGTTGGCATCAACAAGATCGAGGAAGCATTCATTTTTCTGAGCAGGGAACTTAATCAGGTCATTAAGTTTTTCCATACTGTTAGAAAGTGTTAAGTATTGCTAATTGAATATCAATGCCCCTCACCCCCAAACCCTCAGAAACATCATAATTGAGAGAATCAGTGAGAAATTATTATACACTATTTTTCCAGGAGCCTAAATTATTCTTAGTGAAACATTGGTAAAACCTACTGGGCTCTATTTACTATTTTCAATAAATGTCAAAACTCTATCACAATAACCTCCAAGGCCTCCAATTTGAAATCATCTTCAAGAGCTAGAATTTGAAGTTCTTGACTCATTTTCCAGATACATGAAACAATGACAAATAGTCCAGTCTGCATATGACATTTCATCTTGCATTAAGAAAAGCCAATATATACCAGGAGTTCTGGAGGCCCGTCTTCTGCATCTTCTGCTGATTGTTCTTCTCCAATTTTGCTATTGAGAAAGAACACAATGCCTTCATTACTGAAATTCTTCTAGCATCAATGTTTGCAAAGCCAGCATCAGCCCACAAATCCCATCCTAAAACACACACTCTAAAAGCAACTTACTTCTCTAGTGTTATCGGTTAGAGTTTTTGTATTAATTATTTGGTGGGAGGGTGTGGTGCTTACTTCCTGGAAATGGTAATAAGAGCCGTTCATAACTGAAGCTGAAGAATAGTAATTATTGTTAATAAATATTAACTTAAAATTCATTCAATATTTTAACTTGAGGTGTTTCCTGCATTAGGATTAAAAGGTGAAAAGAATATAAAATATCTACAGAAGAACTGATGCCCAGTCCCTACACTTCACTCTTAACGCCTTTTTCATCCCAGGAGTGAAATACAATTACACATCAGTACTGTAGATGTGTCTAAAGATATGACAACAAAACAACTTTAACTATGGAATATATAAGCCAAGGAAAGGTTAAGTTTTAATTTTTTCTTATCTTTAAAAACGTCAATTTGTAGAATTTGCTGCCAGCAGTTCCAACAGTGAAATCACTCGTTACACACCAATCATCAGCCCTGATACCTAGGTACACAGGTGGACTTTGCTAGTAATAGCTGCTAAAAAAAAAAAAAAAATACAGCCAAAATACACAACTTTCCATGTGCTAGACTTTTTCTTTCCAATAAAGCTAATCGAACAAGCCAAACACATGGGACTGCTAGACAATTATGTTTCTCCTCCCACTGTCAGGAGAACAATCGCTAACATCGACCATTTTAATCCATAATTTTATCTAATGTATGCTTTTAACAGCAAGCAAGACATGAATAAACTTTAAGAAGAAATTATACAATGCCTGCAAATTTATTTACGGCACCCCTAAAGACAATCCAGTTGCCAGGACATCAGACTTTCAAACCTTGCTGCACCAGTTCATACAACACTGTAGTTTTTGTTTAAGGTTTCTAATTTTACTACTAAAATTGTTTTCAAGTTAAAAAAAAAATCACTCAAGTGTCTGTTTTAAAGATTCTCTACATTTTCAAGCATCTATCACAGCCAGAGTTTGTTCCATAAGAACACAGAACATTAGATGTTTAGCAGTTTTACAACACAAGCATTTTATTCTGCAGTGTCTCTATTCCATACACTGAAAAGTGGGTCTACTGTCTCTGTAAGTAAGGCAGCCTTGACTAAAAACTTAGTCCACTTCAAAGCAATACAGGTAGGAAAGAAGTTATTTTCAGGAATTTAATGATTTAAATTTGAGATAAGGACATCTTACAGAGATGTATGTAACGGAACATTATTAATGGCTCTAAAGGCTCAAAAAAAGCAAAGGAGTCTGAAATTCTTGCAACAGCAACTCTGCAGTCAAGGAACTTTAAGAATTGGGAGCAACTCTTTACACAATGAGCGCCCAGAAGAACTTAAGATCTCTTGACAGCACGGGCTGTGCTTATCCTGTTCCCAAGTTTACCCCAGCAGTTACACAACCCACAGCGGGAGCTCATACCTGCGAAGAGAACCAATGAAAGCACAGAAGAGCAAATGGTAAAAAACCTGAGAAAGACCAGTCCTGCAGGTGTAAGTGTGACCCAAGGAGACATGAACAGCTCATGTCTTTACCCCCTTCTACAGCAGAAGTGTTTTCAATGCCATCATTTTGATGTTGAAACACACATGCACCCCCGCCCCCTGACTTCAGTCCTAATTATCAATAGAAAAACAAAACTCACACATGCATAAATTTACTTTACAGTCCATTTGCTGATTCACTTCTATTTTATGGAACAGACTCTTCAGGAAGGTACTTAAAATTAATATTAGACTTATTAAACTGGGGTTAGCAAATTGCTCTTCTAGTTTATGAATTACTACATAATCTGCCAGATTAGCATATTTATGCAATTTCTTGTCACCAGATACTGAGTTACCTTAAATCCCACACGTTCAGGCGGCGATCAGTACCACTTGAAGCCAGAATAGTTTCGTTATGTGGAGACCAGTGGACCTAGCAATACATATTTGAAAATGTAAAGAATCATCCGTTCCTAAGTTTGTGGATATTGTTCTAATCCTTGACATTTTCCCATTTCGTGTTCTATACCCTCTCCTTGGCCTACAAGCCCTCACCCTCTTTGTCCTGTCCCTTCAGGTACTCTTTTTTTTTTTTTTAAACACCTTTACTGCAGTATAATTGCTTTACAATGGTGTGTTAGTTTCTGCTTTATAACAAAGTGAATCAGTTATACATATACATATATCCCCATCTCTCTTCCCTCTTGTGTCTCCCTCCCTCCCACCCTCCCAGGTGGTCACAAAGCACCGAGCCGATCTCCCTGTGCTACGCGGCTGCTTCCCACTAGCTATCTGTTTTACGTTTGGTAGTGTATATATGTCCATGCCACTCTCACTTCGTCCCAGCTTACCCTTCCCCCTCCCCGTATCCTCAAGTCCATGCTCTAGTAGGTCTGTCTTTATTCCCGTCTTACCCCTAGGTTCTTCATGACCTTTTTTCTTTCTTAGATTCCATATATATGTGTTAGCATACGGTATTTGTTTTTCTCTTTCTGACTTACTTCACTCTGTATGACAGACTCTAGGTCCATCCACCTCACTGCAAATAACTCAATTTTGTTGGACCATCTCCTCAGCTTTCCCCCAGGAAGGTCATACTCCCCAACACAAGGGAACTCAGCTAGGGGTCCAAATAAACTTATTCAGCCCCAAAACCATCCCAGAAGCTTTTAACATTTTCAATGAAGTATATTTTAGCCTATGCAAATCTCTGTTTTAAACCACATACAAGATATTTTTCACTAGAGGACCCACCATGCTGATATACCTTAAGGGAAGAATCTCTGGATTTCACTTTTTAAAATTTTATTTACTTATTTTATTGATTGATTGCCGTGCCACACGGCTGATCTCAGTTCCCCGACAAGGGACTGAACCCAGGCCATAGTAGTGACAGTGCCGAATCCTAACCACTAGACCACCAGGGAACTCCCTTCACTTTTTAAACTGATCCTATTTTGCAAGGTTTTTTCCTTCTACTTCTGAACTAAGAGTTTCTAAAAAGATCCAAGTTATTTCTCACTAGTTAACTTACACAGGAGAAGAGGAGCTTTCAAAAATAAAAAACAGGGATTCCCCTGGCAGTCCAGTGGTTCGGACTCTGCGCTTTCGCTGCCGAGGGCGTGGGTTCAATCCCTGGTCGGGGAACTAAGATCCTGCAAGTCACGAGGTTTGGCCAAAAAAAACAAAACAACAACAAAAAAACAATGCCCACTGACCATGATATAAAAGAAAAAAATTTTTTGATTTCCCTCTACCAAAACGTTACTAAAATCTGACAGATATCAGAAAACTGTCACATACCTGGAAAATTTCATCTTTATGAGATTCGAAGGTATGGAGTTTCAATTTTAAATTACGCAGATCCCATAAAGCTACAGTCTGAAGAAAAATAAATGAAAAGGAATTCATTTATGCACTTTACATAAGAATTTTAAAATATTGCAGTAACAAGACCACTGGGTTTGTAAACACCAAGTATGCAAAAACTTAAGAAACCTTATCCGCAGAGCCAGTTGCGAGAATGAACTCGCTGTAGGGATTGAACGACAGGCAATTGACCTCAGCGGTGTGCGCATCAACCAGGTGGCTCGGCTTGGAGGTGGTGTTGGACCTGGTGTCCCATCTAAAACACAAAGGTACAAGCAAGGCACATAGCACACGAGCAGGCTGCTCAACCCGACCCAGCCTCTCTCCCCAACGCTTGGCGCCCACACCAGCACCACCCCACACCACTGTTCTCTCGCTAACTCGCCCCTTCAGGGACACCAACCACGCAGAGTTGGACTTCCAACCAGTAACTGATATGTGCTAAACCTGCGCAAAACAAACTAGGGCTATTTCTGCCTTCTCGTTCCTTACGTTCCTGTCTGGATTACCAGCTATTTCAAGCGTACACAAAATGCTACATAAAGAAAATAACAATTTGATGCCTACAGCCTTGTCAGATTTCCGTGTTTTGCTTTGTTTGCCTCAGATATTAGCTTATGAGATAAAAAGCATTCCAGGCAGTTGAATGCAGCCCCGTGGCCATGCCTTGATGCAATCACTCTCTCCCTCAACTTCAATGCAAACCACCCTGATCCCAATTTTGATACATACCACTGCCCTAAGCATGTTTCTTTGTGTGTACATACCTGTTTTCCTTTCTTTTTCTAAATAAAAAGTTGTGTTCAACCATACAGCACAGTAACTTTTATGTAAAAAGGCCATACCTACTTGCAGTTTATTATGTCAATTATACCTCACTAAAGCTATTTTTTTTCTTTTTTTTGAAGGCCAAGACATAATTACAAAAAAAAGAAATCAAACCACAGGCCACCACAATCACTGATGGCCATTCAGGACACCCATATAATGAGACCCCACTGAATTTTCCACCTTACATCATAAGTTTCTGATCATCAGCAACAGATCCAAACAATGATTCATGCAGCAGGTGCCAGGCCACATCCTCTACAACAGCCGAGTGGCCAGTAAAAATCGCTTTAGCATCCACAATTTTGCCTTCCTTTGGTCCTGCATTAATATCCCACAGACAGACAGTCTGAAGAAGGAACAAAACAAGTTATAAGATACTGAATTTAAATGCTAACACCTTATTTAAAACACCTTTATTAAAAACAAAACTACTTAACTATATAAAAGTTACAAATAAACACGAGGAGGAAATATAAACAAAAGTAAAGCTTCATAAACAGAAGAGTGTATTGGTACAGCTTCCACAATCTGAGATGCAGAGGGCAAGGAAGATACAGTGTAATGGGGACAGGAAGACAGCATGGTGGCAGGCAAGAAATTCAAGATAGAGCTTCCACCTACATACATTCAGTCAAGTATCTAAAATTCACCCAGATTACACAACACAACACTGACAGCCTGGTGTTCGGTATCTACTGAACAGAAATGCACATCTTAAAACTTAACGCTGGGTTGGGAGACTGGGAATTAAAACTAAAATATGCCTCTTAAAAAGCAAAAGCCTTTGGCCAAGTCTCACTTCATGGCAGAAACCACTACACACATCGGGAAGTGCAAAAGGTGAATGACCTAGGAACCCCTATGAGGCTACTGGAAGATGCCACAGGGCCTGCCCAGACCTCAAAGATCACAGATCAGCAGACTCTGGGAGTTGAGTCTCTTCTTAACATCTCATCATAAAAATAGTTGAGAAAAGTCTTAAGTTTCTATGAAAAAATACTGCAAGCTATAGCACAATGATTCTCATCTCAATGGTTTAAAACAAGAGGTAATTCCATTAAGCTATATTCGACCTAATTCCACTGACACTAGTATCAGCTTCATCTCTTTATAAATCACTTTTTTTACCTGAAAGGGTTTCTGTTACATAATACACATGGCCCTTAGTCTCTGTTGGTACTTGCACAATGTACATGCACGGAAGAGACGGAACGTGTGGAACTCTTGCCATCACCTGTTCCTCACCTCAGAAGGATCCTGGGAACATTAGCAAGATCCCTGGCATATGTGGAGCCCCTGGGAAACGTCAGCTATTAATTATGACTAGCAACTCCCAGCCTGGTGTCTTCAAAAAGTACTAGCAGTTAAGTTCCTGAGTATAACCCATCCTCCCTGTTGGGAGGATGTTCACTTTGAGGGAAACAAAGGAAAGCTTCCTTCCAGAGAACTGAGGTAGACCCTTGCTTCCCAGCCTCCCTTGGAGCATGGTTGCAAGAACATGACATGGGCTCAATCATCTGACCAGGTCTTCGAATTGTGAACAGCAACAAAAGGAGAATCTGTTCTGATGATTGGGGGGCGGGGGTGTTACATCCACTTTCCAAGGGTGGCAAGAATGACATCCTCACTGGCCTAATTTGGGTCAATGACCCGGCCTCCCTTTTTTCCAGACCATTTTCTAGCCGCCACAGCACTTCTGTGAGCTACCCTACCCAAGGCCCTTCCAATCAATTACTTTTCTGTTTAAATCAGCCAGCACCATCTTTGCAGCCACCAAGGAAAATAGTTTTGGAAGTTCTCGAAAAAGTAAAAATGGCACTACCACATGATCCAGCAATCCCACTTGGGTATTTATGCAAAGAAAACGAAAACACTAACTCGTAAAGATATCTGCACCCCCATGTTCACTGTGGCATTATTTACAATAGCCAAGACAAGGAAACAACCTAAGTATCCATCAATGCATGAACAGATAAAGATGTGCTGTATATACGCAATGGAATACTACTCAGCCATAAAAAGAGGAAATCTTGTCATCTGTGACAAAATGAACTCTGAGGGCAGTATGCTAAGCAAAGTAAGTTAGAGAAAGACAAATACCACATGATCTCTCTTATATATGGAAACTTAAAAACAACAACAAAAAACAAGCTCATAGACACAAAGAACAGATTGGTGGTTGCCAGGGGTGGAGGGTGGGAGAAATAGGTGAAGGGGGTATACATTTATTTTTTAAAAACAAATTAAAAGAGATATTTTTTAAAAGATCACTCAGAAAATGCCCCTGAAGAATATCCTTAAAAACAAAAAATAAAAATAGTAAAAATTTAAAATTTACAAAAAGGTAGAGAAAAATTATAGAAAACAAAACAAAACAAAACCATCAGCCAGAGTTGGTTTTGGTTGTTTGTAACTAAACAATCTTGATTGGGCCAATTGCCTACTTTCAATATTTCAAAAAGCTGAACAGAAACTGCAATTAACAGACAAATAAAGAAGGTCTGTGATGTGACAGGCCCTGTTCTAGGTATGGGGATATACTAAGGAAGAAGGCAAGTAACCTTCTCTCACAAAGCTGACATAAAACGCTAACTGTGGCCAAGTTACATGAGCTTTCAAAAGCTCCAGAAGTCTACTCTCGGCTTGTACTTGGAGTCATACCAGACACTTCAGGCTTACAGCATGGGAACCATGAAAGAAAATATGGGGCTGTTAGTGGCAAGAATGCTACAAACGTTGATCTATAATAAATTAACAAGATCACTTTGCATTTGTGTGGTACTTTTCATTAATTAAAACACTTTATATTAAAAGATGCCAAGGCAACTCAACAGGGAAAGATTGGCTGGGAAAGCTAGATAGCCACACACAGAGGATGAAGTTGGACCTCTACACCTCACACCATATCAAAATGGATCGAAGACCTAAATATAAGAGCTAAAACTGTAAAATTCTTAGAAAAAACATAGGTGTAAATTTTTGTGATGTTGGATTATGTAATGGTTTCTTAGATATGGTATCAAAAGCAAAAGTGACATAAAATATATAAACTGAACTCAAAATTTAAAACTTCTGGGCTTCAGAGGAAATCATCAAAAAAGTGAAAAGAGGGCTTCCGTGGTGGCGCAGTGGTTGAGAGTCCGCCTGCCGATGCAGGGGACACGGGTTCGTGCCCCGGTCCGGGAAGATCCCACATGCCGCGGAGTGGCTGGGCCCGTGAGCCACGGCCGCTGAGCCTGCACGTCTGGAGCCTGTGCTCCGCGACGGGAGAGGCCACAACAGTGAGAGGCCCGCATACCGGGGGGGAAAAAAAAAGTGAAGCGACAACCCAAAGAATGGGAGAAATTAAAAAAATATCATATATCTGATAAAGGACTTGAATCTAGAATATATAAAGCACTCTCAAGGAAATACAAAATGAAAATGGACAAAGGATTTCAATACAAATTTTTCCAAAGATGGTACAGAAATGGCCAGTAAGCACATGAAAAGATGCTCAACACCATTAGTACATATAAGTCAAAACCACAATGAAATACCACTTCACACCCACTAGAATGGCTATAATAAAGACAGACCATAACAAGTGTTGGTGAGGACATGGAGAAGCTGGTAGCCTCATACATTGTTGGTAGGAATGTGAAGTGGTGCAGCTGCTTTGGAAAAGTTTGGCAGTTCTTCAAACAGCTAAACATAAAGTTACCACATGACTCAGTAATTCAACTCCTAGGTGACTACCCAAGAGAAATGAAAACATACCTACACAAAAACCTGTACAAAAATGTTCAGAGTAGCAATACTCAAAAGTAGCCCCAAGGGGAAACAACCCAAATGTCTACCAACTGATAAATGAATAAATTGTGGTATATCTATATAATGGAGTATTGTTCAGCCATAAAAAGGGATGAAGTACCGACACTGCTTTCACATGGATGAACCTTGAAAACATTAATGCTAAATAAAAGCAGCCAGACAGAAAGAGCCGCATACTATATGATTCCATTTATATGTAATATCAAGAAAAGACAAATCTATTGATTGAAAGTAAACTAGTGGTTGCCAGGAGCTCGGGGAAGGAAGGAGTGAGGAGTGACTGTTTAATGGGTATGGAGTTACTTTTTGTGACATTTGATGAAAATGTTTTAGAATTAGATACTAGTGATGGTTTCACAACTTTGTAAATATACTAAAACCTACAGATTGTACACTTAAAAAACAGTATAAAAAAACCCAAAAAAACCAAAAAACAACTAAACTAAAATGTAATTTATATTAATCAGGCCTCACAAACACTTTAAAGAGTCTCCATTACAGAGGTCCACTTTTAAATAATGGGACACCTTTTGCCCACTTTCCTTCCACTCTAAGGCTGCTTCAAAAGAGCTTTGTGGAATTCTAAGGCTCCAAAAGGGCAGTGTGATAACCATTTCTCTAAATCCTGTGGAAATGTTATCACAACAATCAGTATTATCTTAGAAAACCTTTCATCTATTAGTCTCCATCAGTGCAGAGCTGTCCGTGACACAGTCTTTAACTCTCAGTGCATGAGTAGATTAGGAAGAATAGGTTTCTCACATGGTCGTCAGATGCACTTAAGAGATGTCCACTCAAATTAGAATTCCAAGAAAGACCATAGCCTTCCTTTTGGTGGCCTCTTAACCTAAGATCAGGATTACATTCTCCACTTGGGTCTAAAAAAAAAAAAAAAACAAAAAAAAAAAAAGGAGGAAAGAAAAGAAAAGAAAAAAAAAGAAAAAGAAATACATTAACTACTAAGTGATTATCTGTTTATCAGAACTGGTAAGAGCAAATTCCCACTCCTGAGTGAGCCGTAACATTTATCATAATGCCTGGAAAAGCACCACACACAAGCAAGGACTTGGTTTCACCCACAACCACCCTGAAAAGCTGTTCTCTCTGCTTCCCTGAAAAGCTTTTCTCTGTGCTTCATTTCAAATACTCAATGCAAACCAGGTTTCGTGACCATAAAATGACTTGTTCCTTTGCAAAACCTAGTACTAAGCTCTAACACAAAATACTGAAAACTATACCAGCCCACAAATTTACATGGTGACAACCCACCCCAGCTCCAAGTCCAGTTTTAAGAACATTTTTGTGAGGAAACAGTTAACACAGCAGGTCTGGCTGTTCAGTCCTTGCATGTCTCCAAGGTAGCCTGCAACCATGACTGACCTAGCCAGCCCCTGGGAATGTGACTCTCACAAAATTCTTCATGTCGCCGTCTGATGAAGCTGTGTATGCCCAGAGCAGTGGGGCATGCTGTGGCAGCTTGTCGAGACCTGTAGGATTGTTGAGCAAGATTCATGATGCATCTGGCTTCACTGCTGGGGTCCTGAGTTTCCCTTACCATGGCTGGTCACAGAGCAGAATGTACCTGTGTGACCAGACCTCCATAAAATCCCCAGACACTGAGACTCAAATGGGCTTCCCTGGGCAGAGATATTTATGCCCCTGTGGTATGTGGCCCCAGAGGAGAAGGATTCACAAGACTATGCCTGACCTCTCTGGACTCTGCCTGATGTGTATCTTTCTCCTCCTGTCTTTGCTCTGTAACTTTTGCTGTAATAAACCTTAGCCAGTTTTTATTCCCGTTTTTTTGCTCTATATCCTTTGCTCTAATAAACTTTAGCCAGGAATATAATAACCTGCTGTGAGGTTCTTCTGTTAAATCACTGAACTTGGCATGGTTTTGGGACCCCTGAAACAATTTCTAAACCTTTAAAAATTAGAGTATACTAGTTTGAATGACGTCAAAGCTATTATCATTTTGAATCAAGAAGAAGGGTCAAGCAATGGTCTGACTTTATTACTACATACCTGGTTTAGCAGGGTGCTTTGTATAGTCAAAAACCAGCACGTCAGAAGACGGCGTTTTTGTAGCAATGATGTGAGGATTCTGCGGCATGTAACGAGCACGGTTTACTTCTCCTTCGTGGTTAATTTTAATTTCACATTCAATTTTTCCTGTTACAGAACCAAAGCCACCAAATTCTAATGTGAGAAGAAAGAAATAAACACATACACTTACGATTAAAATTCACAAGTCACTCAGTTTAATCAACCTGAGATTTTAATCTGACAGAATACAACACAAATTGCCAAGAGAGAGGGAGAGAGGGCACGCAAGAACACAAAAATATAGGCTCGCTTGTCACTTGGAATTAATTTATTCTCGAAGCCCATGTGAATTGGAAAATGTTGATACCTATTTTATGCAGTTCAGTTCCACCTTGGACTTAAAACATTTAAAAATAAGCTTCTTTCAGTTGTGAAGATGATGTAATTATTCACGAAAATTCAAATAACCACACAATTAACACACCTAAGCCTTTTAGTTCAAATACAACTCATTTGGAAGTGCTGAAATTAGAATTGTATTTTAGGTTTCATTAAGACAGGTTCATCCTCAGGAGTATGAACACTCCTTGAGTCTAAAGTCAAAAACATCCTCATATCGGAAATCCAACTAACACCCACTCAATCCCAAGACAGACAGGCAGGCAGGCAGGCAGGCAGGCAGGCAGGCAGACAGACAGACAGACAGACAGACAGACACACACACACACACGTACGTCAGTTCCACCAGAATCCCTGAACACATTCAATCCAGTTGAACATGTCGGTTCAACTGCTAGTGGAGTGCCAAAGCTAAAATGAGTGGGCTAACCTCCCTATCTGGTGTAGGAATATGACTACAATGTTAAATAGTTACTAAAAAGGCCTTGGGGGAAAAAAAGGCCTTGGAAAAGTGAGAAAGCCACATAAAAAGTGTAACTTCGGAGCAGAAGCAAGGTGATAGAAAGAATACAAGTAGAGAACATCTAAGCAGATAAGAGCAAACAAGAACATTTTCTCTTTTGTGCTCGTAGATACAAATCTGAATTAGTTGCTGACTTGAAAAAACTCGGAGGCTTCACATTATAACTGTTACTTCTTCCTGACCTATATCTCTTCTCCTTTGCACATTCCTTTTCAGCTCACCCTGTGTCTCAGGTCAAGTAACACTCACTCAAATGCCTAATGAAACCAGGCAGGTAACAACTAAAACAGACTGGCTGGGGCCTGGCGAAAACACACCGAAAGCAGTAAGCCTTTTCTCAGTTTCAGCCAGGCCCTGCTATGTGGGAATGCTCAAGCAACACTAGCTCCCATGCCTTACTATCAGAATTTAGCCATTCTTGGGAATTCCCTGGCGGTCCAGTTGTTAGGACTCAGTGCTTTCACTTCGGGGCCCGGGTTTGATCCTTGGTTGGGGAACTAAGATCCCGCAAGCCACGGGGCCGGGGGTGGGGGGATGGCGGGAAGAATTTAGCCATTCTTCTCTATGGCAAACACTGCTTACTATTTCTGAGGCTCAAAGTCATAGCCCATTTCACACAACAACTCTCACACAACCATACGCAATCACCCATTTCCCTCTTAGCACTTCCCCTTCCCATCGAGTCAATGGAAGAAAATGCCTCAGCCTTTCCAAGACACCCCTCCTGATCCTATCACCTGCCACCACCAGAGACCCTGCTCCAAAGCTGCCGCTTTTATATTTTCAATCTCCCACCACCGTGGACCCCAAGGATTCTTTCTCACCCTTCTGCTACAAAGATACTCAAGTTTCCAAATTCCTTTAGTGAAAACAAACTCAACAGCTCTCCTTTAATAAAAACTGGGCTTCCAGGTAAGATTTACTGTGTACACAGCACTTTGTTTTCTCAAACTCAAAAGGAAAAGCTTGAAAAATCACTATCTTAATGACAATAGTATCCATTAAAAATACCATAACTGAAAATTTTAAAAGGTGTTAACTGTGAATTACTGTAGTCACTTGTTAGAATGTAATTCACTGGACAAGTTACTAATAACAATATCTCCATGTATCATGCACAGAGACTAATTCTTAAGCTGAAAGTCCAATTAAGTACATAGTTTAGGACTAACAGCCATTAAAATTTTTCTGATTACAACAATATTTACAGAAATAATGCATAAGGTTGTAGGGTAATGGACTATGAATTGTGGGAAGTGGTAAACTGAGTAAATCATTTTGGAAAAGGTTTATATTATTTTAGGTTGACAATGAATATACCACACAACTCAGCAATTCCACTCCACTACATAAATTCTCCCACGTGTACGAGGAGATGGAACAAGGATGTTCACTGAAGCATTGCTCTTAACAGCAAAACACCCACACAGATACAATCCAACTGCCCCTTGATAGAAGAATAAATTAAGGTTTAAGCATAATGGAATACTATACGGTTGTTAAAAGAATGACCTAGGCATTTACATAGTATACACAGACAAAACTGAATGAAAAAAGCAAACTGCAAAACAACATTATGTATGTTTATTACTGTATGAATAATAAAAAATACAAATAGTTGAAAACGGCACGCTAATTTCAGGACCGTGATGAATTCTGGAGAAGCAAGCAAGGAGGAATGGAGTAGGGGTGGCAGGACTTTAGCTAAAAAGTAGAATTTTATTTTCATTAAGAAAGCTCTATTCAACCATTTGGGGCTGTGGGGAAAGCACTAACCCAGCAGGTCTGGTTGCTTAGCCCTCACAGTTCTGACGGACACTGGGCCCATGACTGACCCTTGACCAACTCCTGGGACCATGACCTCAGAATGTTCTCGATGTCACTGATGGGTTGATTTTGTGGGGTACATCTGAAGCAAGGGACCATGCTGTACCAGTCTGTCAGGGTTGCTTTGCACAAATATCAAGACTGATGATACGCACCTGATTTCATTACGGGGGTCCCGAGTTCAGCTGTCATGGCTGGCTGCCAATATGATGTGCCTACAAAACCAACCGCCATGAAAGACTGAGACCCTGACCCTCGAATGGGTGTCCCTGAGCAGAGATAGTCCACACTTGTCCCTGTCGTTTGCTGCCAGAGGGAAAGCACATCCTGTGTGGCCCTGGATGAGACTTGTGCTGGACCTCTGTAGACTCCCTGATGCTTATCTTTTTCCTGCTGCTTTTGTATTTTTCATTGTAACAAACTTTAGCCATGAGCATAATCTGCTGAGTCTTGTGAGTCCTCCTAGCAAAATCACCAAACTTGGGTGGTTGTGGGAATACCAAAACAGGGGAATGTATGATTGGATTGGGGGATGGGAGTCAACAGCTTCCATAAAAAACCCACTATTAACCGTTTGGTGTAAATGCCTCCTGACTTTTTCCTATGCCTACACCAACACATATTCTTACTGTTACCAAAACAGTTACTATAATCACACATACCAGTTACTCACTTTATTTTGGAAACCTTTCCATACCACTGCATACAGATTTATCTCCCTGTCTGTGTGTAAAATTCAAAGTTAGGTCATTCTTAGTAACTGCTGCACAGTATTTCAAACATACCATAATGTGTTTGACCAACTTCCTATGAACTAACATCTGGGTTGCTAGGTTGAGCCTAATTTTTCAATCTTGCAAATACTGCTACTGTAAAATCCTTGTGCACATGTGGGTGAGTAGTTCTGTAGGATAAAGTCCTAGAAGTTAAACTGCTGGGCCAAAAGATATTAGTACAACGTTTTAATAGCATATAATTAGAGGCCTATTCCTTGACACCAATGCTGGAATATATGGTATACCTACCACCCTTCTCACTGTCACAGTGGGAAGCATCAAACTGTGCATCATCATTCGGAATATGGACTCGAGCAACCACAAGATGATTCTGCTCATCAGATGTGTGAGTCCCCAGCACTAGCCAATGAAGGGCATAATCCTTTCCTTCTGGTCTGTTTAGGAAAGAAAGACAGTCATACTAATCCTTTAAGAAATCAGTTGCTAACAAATCCAGTCCATCACCCATCCCCATGTTCATAAATCATGACTTATTGCCTAAAAAAAAAATCTTCAATTTTAAATACACTAGTTGTTTCTGGTTTCCGAGTAAGAAGCAACAAAGTACAACGGAAAAAATAAAGTGCTGAGTCAGAAAAACTGGGTTTAAATCCTGGCTCAAACTAAAATTAGTTATACGCAATTCCTTAAATCACAACTTCCCTGTGGGCCTCAGTTTCTTCACCTAAACAACAGGTTATGAGTGAAAATGGCACTACGTGAAAACCCCTTGTTTATATTTACGGTGCTTAAAGCTTATAAAATAGGCATTCTCATTTTTACGGGAGAGGGGAGGTGGGTCTTTGTTACCCTATTCTGTGGAAACTCGCTTTGTGGCTGAAGAAATCACTGATACCTCTTGGCACCCTGGTCCAAGAAATGATTTTGCATCTGCATCTATTAACAATGCTTAAGCAATGATTCTGCATCTGGATCTATTAACAATGCTTTCCCATTTGTACTATCTAGAAGAGCAATTTTCACCTGTGTTCCATGGTCCCATCTCAGTAAGGAAGGCTGAGAAGTAAGGCTCTGGGCCCCAGCATCAGACAGCCTAGACTATCTGTTTCTAAATTCCAGTTGCACAAAGGATTCAGTGGTTTAGAAAAAAAGGTTTGTGGGTTACTTCTAGGCATGTAATTTATTAATAACTGGGCTTCCCTGGTGGCGCAGTGGTTAAGAATCTGACTGCCAATGCAGAGGACACAGGTTCGAGCCCTGGCCCGGGAAGATCCCACATGCCACGGAGCATCTAAGCCCGGGCACCACAACTACTGACTCTGTGCTCTAGAGCCCGAAAGCCACAACTACTGAAGCCCGCGCGCCTGGAGCTGGTGCTCCGCAACGAGAAGCCACAGCAAAGAGAAGCCCGCGCACCGCAACAAAGAGCAGCCCCCGTTCACCACAACTAGAGAAAGCCCACGTGCAGCAACAAGGACCCAACACAGATAAAAGTGAATAAATTTATTTTTAAAAATCTATTAATAACTAAAAAATACAAGATGAAATTTTACCAATATTTGGCTTAGGGTAAAAAACAGCAATAAATACACAAAAACTCCAAGAAAAGAATAAGGCAGCCATGGCTAAGCAACAGCAGTTTATTTGAAAAAAGACATGGGTCTGAGTCGACGTGCATTCAGTGACCAGGAATACGACGTGGCTATCAAAAAAGATAATTAATTTCATCTGAGATGAACTTATATAGGGAAGAAGGCAAAACACATGAGCATTCACTCACTTATTTTTAACTGGAAAAACTATACTTAGAAAATTAGGCTCTAGCAATGTACTTTAGGAGGATTTGGACAAAATGAAACCTTTACAAGGAATAGTGGCTTAAAATGAAAGGGAACCTAAACATATCTCATGAGAACCGTTTGAAAAGAAATAGGAATACTTGAGAGAAAGGAGGCAGCACAGAGCAATGTTAGGACTGACATAAAAGGAAGAAAGTGACTTCTTTTTAATGGCATTAAGCAGAAAAAACTAAGACCAGCAGGTAAAGTTACAGGTTAAACACGTCAATCCATCATATGACCTTTCTAAGGAGCAGGACCACAGATGGACTAGAGGGTCTGAAAAACTCCTTTTGACTCTAAAATTCAATTATTCTGGTTTCCCCTGACCCGATCATCACATAAGGATTTTTCTTTTTACTACAAATTCTTTCATCTCCATCATTAAAATACAAGCCTATTTTCCTGAGCCAATCAATATCTATTTTCCTCCAATACTGGATGCACCTAAGGCTGCAGAAGCACTCATTATAAAAGACCTTGTGCATTTTCAGTGCCAGAATCCTTTGACCACTTTAACTCTACTGCTAAGACATTCACCCAACAACCACAGATTATCACAAGGTTATTCTCAGTAGCATTGCCTGAAGCAGCGAAAGACTGAAAACAAATATCCATCAATAAGGAACTGGTGACATAAATTATAGTATATCCATAAACGGAATTTTTTGGAGCCTTTAAAACAAAAGAACATATATATAAGTATGCTGATAGGAAAGAAGTCTCCAATATAAACTTCTAATTAAAAAGTCAAGTGAATTGGGAATTCCCTGGTAGTCCAGTGGTTAGGACTCCATGCTTCCACTGCAGGGGGCATGGTCAGGGAACTAAGATGCAAAGTCAAGTCAACAACTTGCTACCAGAAAAAAAGATGGAGGGACACAGCATGTACTTCTTCATGCCGGCAGGATGGATAAGAAATCGCCAAACAAGGACTGCCTCCACTCTGGGTAAGGGAACTGGGAGAATAGAGGATGTGGAAGGGGGACTTATGCAGTTTTGTATCATCTGAGTTTGAATGTATACACAGGTTTTTAGGTAGAGAGTAAGTCTTAACATGTTTAAGAAATTATCCAATTAAGAGATATGAAATAATGATCTAGCAGTTTTGGAAAATAATTTCTTAGAAATACCTAAATAAAAAGTTTAAAGAGCCAAATCAATTATATGGATGATCACCTAAGTGAATTTAAGGACAACAGCTCAGAAAGTGCAAGTAATCATTCGGAAGCATGCTGTATGTAGGCAGAAGGCCAGCCTGATGAGGTTGAGTAGAGCCTATCTCTCAAAGAGCCAGGCTATAAGAGTAGCCAACATTTTTACTGTCCTACATAGTGACGAAACACAATCACAGTCCCTTCATACCCTAAACAGAACCCTGCAAAGCACCAGACAGCCGTCCTCAACACCCAAGAATGCAGGCTGGCTGGCATTTTCTTGCATTCCCAGAGCCACTGCACATACCACAACCAGATCCCACTTCTTTGCATGCAAAGAACACCATGGAATATATAATTTAGTTAAAGTATTTTCTGTTAAGTTCCTAAGTGTTAATATAAAAGTAATATCTGGGGGGCTTCCCTGGTGGCACAGTGGTTAAGAATCTGCCTGCCAATGCAGGGGACATGGGTTCGAGCCCTGATCTGGGAAGATCCCACATGCCATGGAGCAACTAAGCCCGTGCACCACAACTACTGAGCCTGCGCCCTAGAGCCTGTAAGCTACAACTACTGAGCCTGTGTGCTGCAACTACTGAAGCCCATGTGCCTAGAGCCCGTGCTCCACAGTAAGAGAAGCCACTGCAATGAGAAGCCCACACACTGCAAAGAAGAGTAGCCCCTGCTCACCGCAACTAGAGAAAGCCTGCGCACAGCAACAAAGACCCAAAGCAGCCAAAAATAAAAATTAAAAAATTAAAAATAAATAAATTAAAAAAAAAGTAATATCTGGGCTGATATACACAGATCTATAAGGCTGATATACACAGATCTATAATTTTAAAATCTTTACGTAAAACATGTTATAGGTAACATTTTAAAAAGACTTCAGTATATTACTCAGCCATAAAAAGAAATGAAATTGAATTATTTGTAGTGAGGTGGATGGACCTAGAGTCTGTCATACCGAGTGAAGTAAGTCAGAAAGAGAAAAACAAATACTGTATGCTAACACATACATATGGAATCTAAAGAAAAAAAAAGTCTAGGGGTAAGACGGGAATAAAGACGCAGACCTACTAGAGAATGGACTTAAGGACACGGGGAGGGGGAAGGGTAAGCTGGGACAAAGTGAGAGTGGCATGGACATATATACACTACCAAACGTAAAACCGATAGCTAGTGAGAAGCAACCACATAGCACAGGGAGATCAGCTCGGTGCTTTGTGACCACCTAGAGGGGTGGGATAGGGAGGGTGGGAGGAGGGAGACGCAAGAGGGAGGAGATATGGGGATATATGTATATGTACAGCTGATTCACTTTGTTATACAGCAGAAACTAACACACCATTGTAAAGCAATTATACTCCAATGAAGATGTTAAAATAAATAAATAAAAATAAAAAGACTTCAGTAAACAGCATTCATTGAAATACAAATGGAAAAAGAGAGATATTCCACCCTAACAAATGATTTCTGAATAGGAAAGGGTGGGATAATTACCATCAGTCACCATTTACTGTGTAGTCACTCTGCGCCAGCACTTAAACATGCACGATCTTATTTACTTCCTCAAGTGTAGGCTGTCAGAACCATGAGCACCTCCATTTACGGACCAGACTACTCCAGGATAGAGACTGACCAACTTGCCCTAATTCACAAAGCTAAGAAGCAAGGGGCAGAATTCAAACTCACGTCTCTAACTTTAAAGCCTCGGCTCTTTTCTACAGTTAGAGTAGGTCAAAAAGATCCAAGCCAATGTAAATCATCTGCTTAACAGGAAGACACAAAGAGTCAAATGCACATGATGCTCTAAACCAGAACCTCAATACCCTTAAGCATTTGACGGTCAAAGTTATAAATGTCAAGGATTAGAAACCTCCACTATTTAGTTCTTGGCTCTTCTTCCCACATCTGCACATTTACATTGAGATTTTTGGGAGGCCCAGTGGAAGTCCCTAACTGTATGGAAGTCAATGTTCACATACGGAAAATCTGGCCATCATATGAAGAGTTTTATATGAAGGTCATTTACTCTTATTTTTAAAAGTTCTTGCAAAATCCCCTCTCTAGAGTTTGATTAATCCTCATTAAGTTATATGCTCACAATACTCAAAAATTAATACACTTTTAAAGTACAAAGGCACGCGCACCGCAACAAAGAGTAGCCCCCACTTGCCACAAATAGAGAAAAGCCCGCGCGCAGCAATGAAGACCCAACGCAGCCAAAAATAAATAAATAAATAAATTTATATTAAAAAAAAATAAAGTACAAGGCCAAGTTCCTACTAGGAAAAGTGCAACTGTATGAGAAAGATAACCTAGTGCAGAGGTTGCCTCAACTCTGGGGCCACCTGGTTTGGGTTTGAAAGCCTGCTCCACCACTTACCAACTGTGTGACCTGGGGCATGTTATGTCATATCTCAGCCCCAGTTTCCACATGATTTAAAAAAAAGAATGATAAAAAGTAATTATTGTACTGTTGTATTAAACCAAATAATAGGACATAAAGCTCTTCAGATGTGCCAGGCCCTGTTCTAAGTGCTCAATAAATGTCAGCAATTATTACCAGAGAAATTTTACAAAGAGGTGCAAAGAACACTCTTATAAAAACCAACAGCAACCTCAAAGTGTATCCCATACTATAAGCCAACACCACCACCTTTTCGTTGGTGAACTGCTGCTAAATTCTCTTCACCTTTGCCAATTAAGACGTATTCATCTTGGGGGCTGGTTACAAGGGTGTATTCACTTTGTAAAAATTCATCAAGCCACACGCTTATGATTTGTGCACTTTTCTGTACACATGCTATTTTCCCATAAAGTTATTAAGAAATCCATTAGTCTGGGGCCCAAAGAAATGCTGATCTATATTTAAGTCCAAGAAATGTCAAATATATCCAGTGCATCCTACATATATCCTTAATCTCACAACAGATTCTTTGTCCCCTTTTAACGCCACATTTATACGTCAGAAACCACCCCATAAATCGCTTAAGTCCTGAAAATAAAAATCACCTGCCACACCACGCAAGGTCTAAATTGATGACTTGCGTATGTTCTATGTATAAAACGCCAAAAAAAAAACCCTAGGAAATTCAAGTCAATAGTTAAATTTATGCGAAATAAAAGTTGCCAGAAACCCTTACTTAGTCACTTCAGGAAGCCACTGAACGGTAAGGCTCGGCCACTGAAGAGCATGGGTCATAACCAGGTCATACAGAAACGGTGTATTCTTCTTCCAGATTTTATATTCTTCATTGATGACACGCTCCTCCACAGTATCTTCAAACACTGAAATTTGGAGAAAGCCCACACGATTAAGTGGCTGAGAGGAATCGGAGTCACAATCTCCACTGGAGGTCACCTCAAGACGACCACACCTAATCTCCTCTTTCCCTTTACCTCTAATTTGGACACGAACAACCAACTGCTCTTCCAGAACGTGGAGAGAATATTAACACCAGGGAGCTTATTTTTTTGCACTTTAAAATCAATACCGCCTGCGTATACAAAATTGGGTAATTACACAGACAACGCAATTGCTTTGCAGGTTACAGCTGTTCGCACCTGTTCCAAGATGACGACCCGTATGTAGAGGACCTCCCCGACCCACCCGGCGAGACGAATCCACGTGTAGCAGAAACCCATCAGCCCGCTCCCTCCATCCCCCACCAGGAGAGGCCTCTGATCCCACGCAGCCCGCGTCGGCAGCCATAAGCCAGCGGGTTCCAGAATCCCCCGGACAAGGGCCGCGACCCCGAGGCGGTCGACGCGCGCTCGTGTTAGGAGGCGCCGTGCCCGCTTTCCGGCGGCAGAGGCCGCCTCCGCCCGGGGGCCTAGGGAGCGCCGCCGCTGGAGGGGGGTGGCGGGAGGGGAGGGTGGCGGGAAGGGGGCCCAACCCGCGGCCCCACGCCCGGCTCCGGAAGTGCTCGGAGCCCTCCGCGCTGCGGCCCCGTCCCGCGTAGGCCCCTCGAGCCGCGCGCCGAGCCTCGCGCCCGGCCCCGCCCCCTGCTCCTCACGCCAATTCGCGCCTTTCGCCGGCGCGTGCCGCGGCCTCGCACGCCCGCCGCCCCCCGCCGCGCGCCGCCCCGCAGGGCCTCTTACTCTCTTTACTCGCCATCTTGCGTCGGGTGTTCGCCCCTCGCCGCCTCCTCGGACTCCCCTTGCTAGCCAAGAGCAGCCCAACCGCAGGCGCTCCTGCCTTTCCCAGGCACGTCACACACTTCTAGCTCTCGAAGCCTGAGCTCCGTCTTACAGCCTGGGTGCTCCCCAGACGCTGCGTCCTTCTCTCTCACCTCCTCCCCGCTTACGGGTACCGAGGTCTGAGGCGCTCTTCTCTCTCTCTCCAAACTTGGAACGAGACTTTTCAACCCGCGCCTCCCAGCCCGCCCAGGCAGCTGAGCGCAGGCGCATCCGCCCTGGGAAAAGTGAGAGGCGGTGGCGAGGCGGGCCTGGGAGCCGACGGCTTCGTCGCCTCGACCAATGACGTGTGGCAGGCAGGTTTCACGCGGCGTTCGGAGGCGGGCTTCTAGGGGTGGGCGGGGCGTTCCGCGGCAGGAAGTCGGCGAGGCGCAGGCGCAAGGACTCGCCCGGCGCTCCCAGGGCCGGCCGCGGGGGCGGATGGGGGCGCGCGGGGGTGGGGCGAAAGGAGGCGCGGCTTGCAAGCTGCGTGGGGGCTGCGTGGGGGCTGCGAGCCCCGGGGCGGCGAGCCCTGAGGCCGCGGGGCCTGGCTGCTTGCAGCGGCCGTGGCCGTGGCGGTGGGGGTAGGGGGCAGGGAGGCTGCCGCCGCTTAGCCAAGCAAAAATCTCAGAGCGAGAAAGGAAAATGGTTTCTAGTCTCGAGAGACTACTGTGCCCTCAAAGTCTCCCTGACAGTCGCGGGCATGCAATTCTCTGCACCCGAAAGTTCTCCCTCCAGCCGACTGGCCTTTTCTGGGGCCTGGTCGAGCCGCGGTAGGGTTTGTCGGAGGCAAAGGGGGCCTTTTGCAGAGGCCGCGGGCGTTTTGTGACTGCAGAAGCCGCCGGGCCTCCCTAGTAGGCTAAACCTGCGGCCTGTTCAGGCACAGGCCGCAAACGCTCCGAAGCTGATTTGAATTACATTTTTGTTTGTTCACAAATTTGAGTCCTTCAAATGATGTTTGAGGCCTGTCGTACTGCGGGCGATTTTGTCCCTGCACTGGCGTTCTGGTCTCTGTCCTAGCCCCGGGCCCTGCTGAGTCATACTTGTCACCTGCGGGGGTCCCAGTGTGGCCCCACCCCAAGCTGGCGAAGCTGGAAAGAGCTGGGCACAGCTGACCTGCGACGGCTTGCCGGAGGCTTGCTCTGCCCTAGAACTTGGTAGCCCCTAAGGAGTGCTCGGGGGTGAGGAGAAAGCAGGCTGCAAGGCCAAAAGGGAATGAAAATGAGAGCCAGGAGCAGAGGGGACGGGCTGGGGGGAGGTGGCCGAGGTGCCTACTGCAAAGGGAGCCTCAGTCTACATCCAGACTCCGAGAGGCTCCCGCTGCAAAAGCACCCCCGCGCCGGGACACTTGCTGCCGTGATGCTTTCCAAGCACCTTCTTGCAAATGACGATGGTGATTCTGAAACGAAATCGTGCGGTTGCTGCTCTGATGTCCACTTTTATGATCGGGAAACGAACCCAGGCATTACTCTAGTCCGTGGCAGAACCACTCGTATTACCTTATATAGAAATTTACTGTCTGGTGTCTCTGGTTTCCGATATGGTACAATTCATTATTATAACGCTCTCCCTTTCATGTCAGCCTCAGGAATGTGACTGAAGCTGGGGAAGGGGGGAGCGGCTGGAGAGGGAAGAGGGTTGGAAGGGTGTTTAAACAATACAGCCTTCTTGTTCTAAAACACTGGTTGGTAAACGTTTTTCTAAAAGGAGCCAGATAGTAAATATTTTAGGCTTTGGGGGCAACTACTCGGCAGCGTTATAGCGAGAAAGCAGCCCTAGACAATATGGATGAACCTGGCTGTATTCCAATAAAACTTTATAGACACTGAAATGTGAACTTCATATAATTTTCACGTGTCACAAAATGTTCTTTTGATTATTTTCAACCACTTGAAAATTCAAAAGTCATTTTGAGCTCGTGGGCCATGCAAAATTAAGTGGCGGATTAGATTTAGATGGGAGGACTGTAGTTTGCCCACCGTGTTCGAGAATAATTGTGTCGTATAGCTCTGCTTCAATGGGAACTTCCTCATGTGCACAGTAAGAGAAGGCTTGGCAGACGATTTCCAGTCTCCCATTAATATATTTAACTTATTTTCTGGTGGGTAGGCATGATTTCCAAAACCTATTAAATGTTTAAATGGTTGAAAGAAAAGAAATCTTCCCAGACGATTTGACTTTAAAATCTTTATGCTGTCCACCTCACTGAGGGTCTGAGTAGGAAATACGGAGCAGATATTTTGGGAGTTTGTGAAAATACTCAGGCACTATCATACACAATCCCAAAGTAACTGGTACAGCATATTTTGTTAGTTTGGGATTTTGTTGTTGTTAAATTGAATCTGTCATTTCTGTTTCTCTAAGTTTTTTTGGTCAGGTACTTTTTTGTGTCAAAATTGTAGTATCAGTTTTTCTCTCTTGAATTGCGAAGTGTTCAGTTTTGGTTTTGCCTTTCACTCCACCTTATGAGCTCTGGTCCTAATCTTCCAGTTTCTCTGTGGTTGTCTTTTTGTCTCTCTTGCAGTCAGCTGAGTCCACTAATTGAATAAGGCACCAACAGGTGTGCGCACAGGGTGTGGGCTCTCTTAACCGAGAGATGCCCTGTTTAGGTACCGTTCTCTTAAGACTGCTTACCTCAGAGTTGCTGTAGTGTTAACCACCACTTTCTTCATGCCGACCGTGTTTTACAGACTAGTACACTTGTATATAAACCAAAACAAGTTAGACCACACAGTGCTGGCCTTTAATATGTGTGATGCACTCTCGTATTTTATTTCTTTTTTTTTTTTTTTTTGCGGTACGCGGGCCTCTCACCGTTGTGGCCCCTCCCGTTGCGGAGCACAGGCTCCGGACGTGCAGGCCCAGCGGCCATGGCTCACGGGCCCAGCCGCTTCGCGGCACGTGGGATCCTCCCGGACCGGGGCACGAACCCATGTCCCCTGCATCGGCAGGCGGACTCTCAACCAATGCGCCACCAGGGAAGCCCTTATTTCATTTTTAAAAGTATGCAGACGACCCCCTACATTGCTTTCGCACTGAGTCACAACTTGTGGTTTGAGACTGGACACTAGTATATTTTTTGAAACCTCTAGCCAGGTCCTGACCACCTTTTACGTTTTTTTTTTAATTTTAGTGAAGTATAGTTGATTTACAATGCTGTGTTAATTTCTGTTGTACACCAAAGTAACTCAGTTATACATATATATATATATATATACATATTCTTTTCCATTATGGTTTATCACAGGATATTGAATATAGTTCCCTGTGCTATAGTAGGACCTTGTTTATCCATCCTGTGTACGATAGTTTGCATCTGCTACTCCCAACCTCCCAGTACTTCCCTCCCCAGCCCCCGTCTTGGCCTCCACCTTGGCACCCACAAGTCTGTTCTCTATCTGACCACCCCTTATAAAATAGTAACACACCTCCTCCACAGGTAATCACTTTCTATCCTCTTTCTTTTTTTTTTATAGCACTTATCACCACCTGACAAATGGTTGTTCATAGGCTTTTTCTCCTACACTAGAATGTAAATCGTTGGCGGGATCTTTGTTTTAGTGTACCCCCAGCAACTGAACCAGAGCTTACCAGATGAGGAAGCTCAGGCAGACAGTGCCAAGGTCACATAGTGAGTGTTGGAGTTGGAATTTGAATTTAATCGATCTTCTATTAAGACAGCAAAAGTGTTTCGGAGAATGAATCACTTTGGACAAGAATGAATAGAGGAGAGAGACTAGTTAAGAGTTACTTGTGATAAACTAGGTAAAATAATTATGTTGTAAGGCTAATGGCACTGGGGCTCTAAGGAAAATAAAAGAGGAGCTATGCTGCAAAGAAAAGTCAAAAAGACTTGATGAAGGGTGACTGGGAGGAAAGTGGCATCAAATACTTATTGACTACTTATTATATATTGGTCATTTTAAAGTTTCCAGCTGGCTGACCTGTGGAATTATTGACAAAAATATATGATACCATATACTATTAATTATAATAAATTATCTCATGATTAAAAAAAAGACAGCAAAAGTGATCATATCTGATAAAATGAACTGTTTACCGAAAGGAATGAGAGAGGGAAATAATACCCGGACATAGCTGCGGGTGATTCTGTGTTCATTAGCAACTCTGTCTCACTAGTTTTTGGCAAAAAATCTTAGCCATTCAAAAAAATGTTGCAGTACTCACTGTGTGCCCAGCGTTGTTCTGGGAACTGGAGATACCTGGAATGAACAAGACATATACAGCTCTCCTGCCCTTTTATAATTCCCTTTATTGTTTGTTTTTCTTATTACAAAATCAGAGCTCGTTACAGAAAAACCTGAAAATTACACAAACAAAAGAAGAACATAAAGAATACCAATTTTGTTTCTGGCCAAATTGTTTTTATTCAAATCACTAGGAGTGGAAGAAAATCCACGAAAACATTAATAGTCATTGGCTCTTGGTTACTGATATTATGGATGACGGTTACTTTACTCTTTATATATTGCTCTATTTAAAATTTTTCTCCAACGGACAGACACTAGTCTTATAAACAGAAAAAGAAACCCACACATTTTAGAAAAAATATAAAAAGCAATGGTAGATGAGTGATGCAAATGAAAAGTTGTCTTAGTGTGATAGAATTCTAAGTAATTTCTCTTAAAATATTTAATGCAGTTGTGTGAGGGAGTTGGAGGAAAATTATAAAATTGAAAGCACACTGTACTTGTTTGAACTTGTACTTTGTTTTCATTTACTATTGTGATATTAGGTAGAGCGAAGTAATTGTTTTATACTTATAAATGCGTTAATATTTAACCCTTGTGGAGCATCCCTCTGGATTTCTGAAAGGCCACCCTTCCCCGCTGTGCTAGCCGTTAACGTTAAGCTACACGAGCTCTGCATTGGTGACAGTGAATAAAGGAAATGACCTAGAGCAGAATCCCTGGGGCTTAGACTTAGAATCAATGGGGCGAAGTAAATAAATATTTGTCAAATGAAAAATATTGAATAGGAAATTCCTCCTGGCCTTGGCCCAGTCCATAAGCAGAGATGAGAAGGCTTCACACATAGAACCTCGCTTTAGAAACCTTGCTCTAAGCATTCTACCCCAAGCACGTTTTTCTTTTATTCAGAATTTTAGTGTACTGTGCATTTTAATTTACAGCTGAAGACCTCTTCTGAAGTTCACTGGAGTGAAAATTTGTAATTGCTGGCCATTGTCCGTTCTTCCTTCTCCAGAGTGAGCCCCTCTTCCTTCTTCAGCCTTCTTGTAGTTTGGTAGGACTGTCCATCAGGATACTCTGCTCTCCACCAGCCAAAGTGTAGGTACTTAACCCCCATTGGGCCCGTCAGCCATGCCCTTTCTGGAATGTGGATTCCCTAAACTCTTGCTGGTGAAGCACCCCAAGGTGCTGGCCACTGGTTCCTGCTTCCAAGATCTCTAGAACGGCTGCTTTTATTCCGTGAGCTCCACATGCCCTACCATATATTCCCTTTTTGCTGAAGTTAGCCCGAGTCCATTTGTTGCTTACAACCAAAGAATGTCTGATGTTCACCTAACCCCTTCCGCCTCCAAGTCCTGAATTCAACCATAGATTCTCCTGAATAAGGACTATGCCCCTGTAGTTGGAGAGGAAATAGATAAGGTACTAAAAACTGCAAATGTGTATTTACAATTGTATGAAAGCTACAGGAAAACAGAAAGTTGTGCAAAGTGTTTCCAGCGGCGGATTCAATACAGCGAATTGGGTACACAGCTGAAAGAAAGGACAAGATAACCTGGATATTTGTCACTGCTTCCTGTACCCCTAGAGCTGATATTAGTAACTGCAGGAAGCAGCTACCACACTTAGGGCTTGGGGAATGAAAGGAAAGCAGTGGGGTTACCAGAATTGGGAGCTTGGAGGAGAGGTCCTGCGCTGGCTGGTGCATGGGCCTCTGGTGGGGGCACTCCACACAGCCCCTGCTCAGACCCCCAAGAAGGCGTGGCTGGTGGGCGCTGGTGCCTCTGTGGAGGCCTGGTATGGTGATGCTGGGAAGGCTGAAAGAAGGTGGAGGCTGGTGGTGGGTGGTGAGTGGGGGCTGTTGATGGAAGTTGGCAACCAGAGGTCCCTTGTCCCTCCTTCCAATCTCCCATCAGAACCTCCCATTAACAGAACCTCACGGGAACGCAACCGGCTTGGGTGTTTGGGAAAAACAGTTAGTAGAGTCCCAGCCCTGGTATCACAGAGCAGAGTTAAAAAGGGTCAGCTTATGGTGGTCCAGCGGTTAAGACTGCGCTCCCAGTGCAGGGGGCCCGGGTTGGATCCCTGGTCAGGGAACTAGATCCCACATGCCACAACGAAGATCCTGTGTGCCGCACCACAGACCTGGTGCAGCCAAATAAATAAATAAATATTAAAAAAGAAAAAAACGGTCAGCTTAGAGCTGAGGCAGGTGAATAACCATGACGAAAGCATGCTTAACCTTTAAAAGGATCTGTAGTGGTTTTTGAAAATAGAATCCCCTGGTAAATTGGAAATTTTCAGTATATCTGTGGCTGAATGTAAATTACATCATTATTGTACTTTATGCCGAAAGACGTAAAGGCACAAATTTAAAACCTGTAACATGTTCTCTGGCCCTTAGTGATGGCATATGGATGCATCAGTTGGAAACTTTGTCTCCTAATACATATTTATGAGGTGGAGAAGTTACAGCAAGATTGCTTCATTTGATTATTACAAAGAGGAAACCAGCATTGATGTAAAGCTTTCTTAGTCATCAAGAGGTTCTGTAATTGTAAGGTAATTTACAAATTCCTTTTGAGACTTGCTTTTCAAAATATGTTAGAAGAAAAGCCAGAGAAATTCATTATATCATTAAGAAAATACTTCATAATCTCACTTAAGGGAAATTACTGATGCTTAAAATGTATAAATCAATTAACCTAACAGATTTTACTTGGAAAGTTTGCAAAATTACCAGTCTTCTAAGATTAATGAATAGGAGAAATTATTATACTGCTAGAAAACAAAATGTTAGATGAAAAATGCATCTATGAATGTTCATAGCAGCTTTATTTGCAATAGCCAAGAACTGAAATCAGCCCAGATGTCCTTCCACTGGTGAATAGTTAAACAAGCTGTTCTACAATTCATACCACGGAATCGTACTCAGCAATAAAAAGAAAGGAACTATTGATACACACAACTTGGATGATTCCACAGGGAATTATGTTGAGCGAGAAAAGCCAATCCCAAAAGGTTACATACCTTATGATTCCACTCATATAGCATTTTTGAAATGACAAAACTTTAGAAATCGAGGAGAGCTTAGTAGTGGCCAGAGGTTAGGGATTAGGGGTGAGGTTTAAGGAATGTGAGTGTGGTAATAAAACAGCAAAATGAGGAATCCTTGTGCTTGTGGTATTGGAATGGTTCAGTATCTTGAACTGTGGTGGTGGATACATAAACCTATACAGGGATAAAATTGTGTAGCACAATACACAAAGACACACACATACAAATGAGTACAGGTGAAACTGGGGAAATCTGACGATGAGTGGATTGTATCAGTAACAATATTCTGATTGTGATAATATACTATAGTTTTGCAAGATGTTACCTTTGGAGGAAACTGGGCACAGTGTATGAAGGCTGTCTCTATAATATTTCTTACGACTGCATGTGAATTCACAATTATCTCAAAATTTTTATTTACAAATTAAAATTAAAAATCATGTGCAGCAACAATCAAAAAACCTTAGTGGTGCTTTCAGACTTGTTCCACTCACTGAAATAATAGTTCCTGCACGTGTGGGGTTTTCAAATTTTAAATTATAGACAATCTCAAACATACACAAAAGAAAAGAGAATAGTGGAACGAACGCCCATGTATACAGCACCTAGCTTCAATAGTGATCAGCTCATGGTCAAATGTGCTTCATCTATCCCCCCCCACTCCTACCATCCCTCATTTATTTTGATGGATATATCACATCTCTTATGATTTCATCTGTAAATATTTCTATATGCATCTCTAAAATACAAGGGCTCCTTTTTATAATTTTTTACATTGAAGTTAACATTGGTTTATAACATATTTCATGTGTACAGCATTATATTTCTACTTCTCTACACCCTACAGCGTGCCCACCACCAAAAACTTAGTTTCCATCCGTCACCATACAGTTGACCCCCTTTACCTATTTTGTCCTTCCTCCCTTCCGCTCTGGTAACCACTACTCTGTTCTCTGTATCTACGTATTTGTTTTGGTTTGGTTTGTCCATTTATTTGTGTGTTTGTTTGTTTTTTATATTCCACATATGTGTGAAAATCGTGGTATTTTTCTTTCTCAGTCTGACTTATTTCACTCAGCATGATACCTTCAAGGTCCATCCATGTTGTCGCAAATGGCAAGATTTCACCTTTTTTTATGGCTGATTAGTATTTCAGTGTGTGTGTGTGCGCACGCGTGTGTATATCTTTTTTCATTCATCCATTGATGGACACTTAGCTATTATAAATAATACTGAGATGAACATAGGGGTGCGTGTATCTTTTTGAATTAGTGTTTTCGTATTCTTTGGATAAATAGTCTGAAGTGGAAGAGCTGCGGGAATTCCCTGGTGGCCTACTGGTTAGGATTTCAGGCTTTCACTACTGGGGCTCTGGTTCAATCCCTGGTCGGGGAATTGAGATCCCACAAGACAAACCACACGGCCAAAGGAAAAAAAAAGGGGGGGGGGATTAGCTGTATCGTATCATAGTTCTATTCTTAATTTGGGGGGTAACCTCCATGCTGTTGTCCATAGTGGCTACACCAGTTTACATTCTTTTTTTTTTTGAGTTTTTAAAAAATTTTTAATTTTTTAAAATTTTTGGTTGTGTTGGGTCTTCGTTGCTGTGTGTGAGTTTTCTCTAGTTGCGGTGAGCAGGGGCTACTCTTTGTTGCAGTGCGCGGGCTTCTCATTGTGGTGGCTTCTCTTGTTGCGGAGCATGGGCTCTAGGCATGTGGGCTTCAGTAGTTGTGGCACGCAGGCTCAGTAGTTGTGGCGCATGGGCTTAGTTGCTCCGCAGCATGTGGGATCTGGCATGTGGGATCTTCTTGGACCAGGGCTCGAACCCGTGTCCCCTGCATTGGCAGGTGGATTCTTAACCACCGCGTCACCAGGGAAGCCCAGTTTACATTCTTATCAACAGTGTATGAAGATTCTAAGGGCATCTTTTTCTAAAAATTCAAAATAACTGCAATACATTCTCACACGCAAAAAAATTAGTTAACAATTCCTTGATATCAGTATCCAGATAGCATTTACATTTCCTGACTTGTCTCATAATGAGGTATAGTTTATGTACCATAAACTGCACCGATTTAAAGTATACAATTCATCAAGTTTTTACAGATGTTAACACCCATAAAAGCACTACCACAATAAAAAAAAAACCAGAACATTTTAATTATCCCCCAAAGTTTCCCTGTGCCCCTTCCTCTGTCTCCGGCCACAGAAAAATCATTGATCTGCTTTCTGTCACTATAGATGAGTTTACAGAGAATGTGGTTTTGAAAAAACCCAACAAACCTAAATGGTACACGATTTTATAAAAATTAGAAAGAATTCTAGAGAATGAAGAAAAATATGTGTGTATTCCTGTCTGATATATTTTGATGGTGAGTCCCTGAGACAGGAAGCAAGTTAAATTTAGAATACTGAATAATAACCGCTAACATTTATTGAGCAGTTAGTATGTGCCAGTTATTTTACATCTATTATCTAATTTGTCTCATGATAACCCTCCGATTATTATCAATCCTATTATTATCAAACCCATTATACAATTGAGAAGACTGAGGCTCAGAGAGGTAACTTACCCATGGTCTCACAGCTTGTGATTGAAGGAGCTAAGATTATAAATACTAGGTCCTTGACTCCAGTGCAATTCCCTTAAACACAGCTGTCATCAGTTTATCAGCAAAAAGAACTGACACGAGAACACCTGGGTGTGCTGTGAAAAAGTCTTACCCTTTCTTTGACAAAGGAGCAAAGACAATTCAATGGACAAAGGATAGTCTGTTCAACAAATGCTGTGGGAAGAACAGGACAGCCACGTGCAAAAGACTGAATGGAGACACAGACCATACATCTTTTACAAAACTTAACTCAAAATGGAGAGTAGACCTAAATGTGAAACTATAAAATCCCTAGGGACTTCCCTGGTGGCACAGTGGTTGAGAATCCGCCTGCCATTGCAGGGGACACGAGTTCGAGCCCTGGTCCGGGAAGATCCCACATGCCGCAGAGCAACTAAGCCCGTGCGCCACAACTACTGAGCCTGCGCTCTAGAGCCTGCGTCCCGCAACTACTGAAGCCCACGTGCCTAGACCCCGTGCTCCGCAACAAGAGAAGCCACCGCAATGAGAAGCCCATGCACCACACCAAGAGTAGTCCCCACTCGCCGCAACTAGATAAAGCCCGTGCGCAACGAAGACCCAAAGCAGCCAAAAATAAATGAATAAATAAATTTATTTTTAAAAATTGCCGACTTAAAAAAATATATATATATTTAGATTGCTTAAAGTGGTGGCTTTACAACTTTTCTTGGCTGCAATCCACAGCAACGTATACACTTTACATTATCTATCAATCTATCATCTTTCAGTCTATCATCTTTCCATGTTTCTATGATACTGAAACAAATTTCTCACAAAGTAGTACCTATCCTCACTGTGTGTAATACACTCTGATGTGATCTATTCTATTCTGTTCTCTTTCATTTTTAAAAAATTCTCATCCTGATCCTCTAATTCGTTTCACTAATGGGCCAAGACCTATAGTTTTAAAGATGTGGCTTGGAAAGCTCCAGATGAAATTTCCAGTGAACAGACCAAAGTGTCACATGTGATTATCAAAATGCATTAGAAGAGGGCTTTTGCCACTTTACTTCTGAATACATATAAAAATTTTAAACCGACATACCACAGACTGTATTTCTGGGGATTGAGATTGATAGATCAAGCCTTTTAAAAATATATATTTATTTATTTATTTGGCTGCACTGCGTCTTAGTTGCGGCACGTGGGATCTTCATTGCAGGATCCTCGTTGCAGCAGAATGCATTCTTAGCTGCGCCATGTGGACTCCTAGCTGCAGCATGCATGTGGGATCTAGTTCCCTGACAGGAATCGAACCCGGGCTCCCTGTGTTGGGAGCATGGCCTCTTAACCACTGGACCACCAGGGAAGTCCCTAGATCAAGCCTTTTAATTTTACTTTTCAAATTGTTTGAAAGGCTAATTTTAACATGTATAACTTTTATAGTAAAAAAGAACTCTAGCGTGATGTTAGCTATTTATCCTAAGGAGCCGATGTCATGTCATACTTCCAAAAGTTATGTTTTATAAAACATAGTGGAGGGACTTCCCTGGCGGTCCACTGTTTAAGACTCCACGCTCCCAATGCAGGGGGCACAGGTTCGATTCCTGGTCGGGGAACTAAGATCCTGCATGCAGCACGGCACAGCAAATAAATAAAATAAAATAAAATAAAAGTACTACTTAACAAAAAAACAATGGAAAATTGGACACAACAGGAACGTGCAATTACAGGGTATTAGTTCCATAAATTGTAGATTATCCATGTAGTGTACTACATAGCCATTCACCATGATGTTTTAAGGTCTAGCTCAGTGGTTCTCAATCAGGGGTGATTTCGCCTCCCCGGGGACCTTTGGCAATGTCCAGAGACATTTTGGGTTGTCATACTGGGGGAGGGGAGGGCTCCTTGCATCTAGTGGGTAGAGGCCAGGGATGCTGCTAAACATCCTATGGTGCACAGGACAGTCTCCACAGGAAAGAACGATCCCCAAATAGCAATAGTGCTAAGGGTGAGAAACCCTAGTTTAGCTAAATAATTATATTGTCATGGAAGCTTTACCTCCCTCATATCTGTAAATAATCTTTTTTAGTAGCATTTTATCTCTCTCTCTCTCATACTTGGAATACAGTTATCTATGTTCATGTCTTATTTACCTTCCTAGGTAGAAAGCTCCTTTTTACAGATAGGATATGTGCCTGACTCATCTCGGTATAACCAGCAACCAGACCACCTTGTGTCTCGTAACTGTTTAATAAATGTTTATTGAGTTATTACATAAGAATAACAGATCATGGCACTGTAAGTATTGAAATGGAACGATGTCCACAATATACTTTACTGGGAAAAAAAGCAGATTAGAAAACAATGTGAGTGATCTATAGATTCAATGTAGTCCTTATTACAATCCCAACTAACTTCTTTGCAGAAATTGATAAGCTGACCCTCAAATGCAGATGGAAGATCAAGGGGCCTGGAAAAGCCAAAACAGTCTTGAACAAAGGTGGAGGACTCACACTGTAGAACTCTTGGAAGAAAGGATAGGAGTAAATCTTCGAGACTGTGGGTTAGGCAGTGATTTCTGAGATATGACACCAAAAGAACAAGTGACCAAAAAAAAAAAACAAGAAAAAAACAAACCACACAAAAAAAACCCCGATAAACTGGACTTCATCAAAATTTAAAACTTCTGGGGCTTCCCTGGTGGCGCAGTGGTTAAGAATCCACCTGCCAATGCAGGCGACGCGGGTTCAAGCCCTGTTCTGGGAAGATCCCACATGCCGCAGAGCAACTAAGCCTGTGCGCCACAACTACTGAGCCTGTGCTCTAGAGCCCTCGAGCCACAACTACTGAGCCCATGTGCCACAACTACTGAAGCCCACGCGCCTAGAGCTCATGCTCCACAACAAGAGAAGCCACCGCAATGAGAAGCCCGTGCACTGCAATGAAGAGTAGCCCCTGTTCGCTGCAACTAGAGAAAGCCTGTATGCAGCAACGAAGACCCAGTGCAGCCAAAAATAAATAAATTTATTAAAAAAAGTAAATATTGATTAAAGAATAATTTAAAACTTCTGTGCTGCTAATGATACATCAAGAAACTGAACGGACAACCCATAGAATGGGAGAAAAATTTTGGAACTCATATATCTCATAAGAGAATGTATCCAGAATGCATAAAGAACTCTTACAACTCAATAATAAAAGATAACCCAGTTTTAAAATGGGCAAAGGATATGAATAGACATTTTTCCAATGAAGATGTACAAATAGCCAATGCAGGGGAGGGAAAAAGATTTTTTCTTCTACCCTTCTAAGGTCTCAGCTTGGGCCCCTGTAACAAAAGATAGATTAACAAGAGAAAAGCATACAAATTTATTTAATATAAGTTCTATGTGACACAGGATCTTTCATAAGGAAATGAAGACCTGAAGAAGTGGTTAAACATGAATGCTTTTATGCTAGGTTTGATGAAGAGCAGAGAAATATAATAAGACAAAAAGGATATGAGCTAAGAATAGTAAACCGGGGTATTGCGTGTCCTGAACCCCGCACCAATAAGCACATGAAGAGGGAAATGTAAGTAAAATCACAGTAAGAAGCTGCTTTACACACACAAGAATGGCTAGAATGAAAAAGACAGACAGTAACAAGTGTTGGTGAGGATGTGGAGAAACTGGAACTCTCACACATGGCTGGTGGGAATGTAAAATAAGGCAGCCGCTTTGGAAAACAGTTTGCAGTTCCTCAAAAAATTAAACATAGAGTCACCATATGACCCAGCAATTCTACCACTACATATGTACCCAAGAGAAATGAAAACATATATTAACACAAAAAGTTGTACACAAACGTTCATTGCAGCATTATTCATAGTAGTCAAAAAGAAGGACTTCCCTGGTGGCGCAGTGGTTAAGAATCCGCCTGCCAATGCAGGGGACACGGGTTTGAGCCCTGGGCGGGGAAGATCCCACATGCCACGGAGCAACTAAGCCCATGCACCACAACTACTGAGCGTGCGCTCTAGAGTCTGCAAGCCACAACTACTGAAGCCTGTGCTCCACAAGAGAAGCCACTGCAATGAGAAGCCTACACACCTCAATGAAGAGTAGCCCCCACTCACCGCAACTAGAGAAAGCCCAAGCGCAGCAACGAAGACCCAACACAGACAAAAATAAATAAAATAAATAAATTGATTTTTAAAAAAAGTAGAAACAACCCAAATGTCCATCAGCTGATGAATGGCTATATAAAATATGGTATATCCATTAAAATGGGATATTATTTGGCAATAAAGAGAAATGAAGTACAGGTATATCCTACACCATGGATAAACCTTGAAAATATGCTAAGTGAAAGAAACCAGGCATAAAATGCCATATATTGTAATAGTCTGTTTAAATGAAACGTACAGAATAGGCAAATCCATTAGAGACACAAAGTAGGTTAGTGATTGCCTAGGGTTGGGAAGTTTGGGGGAAAATGGGGAGTGACTGCTAATGGGTCCAGATTTCTTTTAGGGAGAATGAAAATGTTTTCAAAGTAGATTGTGGCAATAGTTGCACAAACCTGTAAATATACTAAAACCCAGTCATTTGTACACTTTAAATGGGTGAATTGTACAGTATGTGAATTATATCTCAATAAAGGTATTTTTTTTAAAGTAAAAGCAACACTACGTGTATTTGCTCCCTCAAATGTAGTTTGCTAAGATAAATGTGGAATGTTAGTGGGTCAGCTTGCACCTGGTTTTCAAAAACATTCATTGTGAAACCCCTGATTGATGAGTTGCAGCTGCACTAGGAGGGAGGTGATTTGGCACTTACTCTCAGAGACAAGGCACCCAGCGTATTGTACAGGTAGGTGCCGCATGGAAGGGGCGGCGGCCCTGAGTTGAAGTTCTCAGCACCGGGTTCAACCCAATGTTTGCAACTGAGCATGCTCCGTGTGGTGGAGGGACCTGGAAGCCATGCCTGACCACCCCAGAAAGCAGCTGCTTTTTGGCTACATGCATTGCATTGCTTATTGCATATCTTTTAAAGCTGTGTAAACTAGCGTGGGAGGGGGCGTTACCACAATGTGTAGTGCATTCTTCTAGTTAGCTACATTAGCTAGTGATTCTCTTTGGGTGACCAAATTCTGGGTGATCTTTATTTTCTTTATACTTATCTGTATTTTCTGATTTTTTAAATCTATAAGATTTTCTTTCTTTTTTAATAAAATGGTCTGAAAAACAGAAGTCTTTGCATTCGTGGACTAAGTCCTACTTGGTCATGGTGAATGATTCTGTTAACGTACTATTGAATTGTTTGCTATTATACTGTTTATAGTTTTTCATCTAGTGCTTTGGTCTTCTGTTCTTTTTCAAACTACAAGCATACCTCATTTTATTGCCCTTCACTTTATTGTGCTTCACGGATGTTGCATTTTCTACAAATTGAAGGTTTGTGGCAACCCTGCTTCGAGTAAGTCTATCGGCACCATTTTTTCCAACAACATTTGCTTACTTTGTGTGTCACAGTTTGGTAATTCTGGCAATATTTTAACTTTTTAATTACTATTGTTATATTTGTTATGGTGATTTGTGATCAGTGATTTTTTAAAATAAATTTATATTTTTGGCTGCATTGGGTCTTTGTTGCTGTGTGCAGGCTTTCTCTAGTTGCAGCGAGCTGGGGCTACTCTTTGTTGCAGAGCATGGGCTCTAGGTGCGCGGGCTTCAGTAGTTGTGGCACGTGAGCTCACTCAGTAGTTGTAGCTTGCAGGCTCTAGTGCACAGGTTCAGTAGTTGTGGGGCACAGGCTTAGTTGCTCCGCGGCATGTGGGATCTTCCCCGACTCAAACCTGTGTCCCCTGCATTGGCAGGCGGATTCTTAACCACTGCGCCACCAGGGAAGTCCCTGATCAGTGATCTTTGATATTAGTATTACAAGAAGATTATGACTTGCCGGAGGCTCGGATGATGGTTAGCATTTTTTAGCAATAACATATTTTTAAATTAAGGTACGTACTTTTTTTTTTAGACATAATGCTGTTGCACACTTAATAGACTACAGTATAGTGTAAACATAACTTTTATATGCACTGGGAAACCAAAAAAGTCGCATGACTCTCTTTACTGCGATATTCCCTTTATTGCAGTGGTTTGGAACTAAACCCGCAATATCTCCGAGATATGCCTGTAAACTCTTCAAGATTCAATTTCAGGGTTATACTGTCCTCATAAAATGAATTAGAGAGTTTGCATGCTGTTCTATAATCTGGAGCTTGTTAGTTGAGTAGTATAGGAATAATCTGTTATAGATTGCTGATTTATTATAAAAGGATATAACTCAGGAACAGCCAGATGGAAGAGATGCATAGGGCAAGGTATGGGAAGGGAATGGAGCTTCCACGCCCTCTCCAGGCACCACTGTCCCAGCACCTCCACCCAGAAGTTCTCTGATTTATTGTTGTTGTTGTTGGAAATGATATAGTAATGTTGTCTTTAAAAAAAAATAAACCTTTACGAAGAGTTTAGCTTTTTCGTTTTTTCCATACCAGGAGTGTCAGCGGTAAGGCTGGATGCTGGGCAGAAGAGTCAGTACCTGCCCAGGACCCTCCCATTCTGTGTGCATCGGCTGGAGCGCGTGCTCGGTTAGGGGCTGCTGAATTCTGGCACCAACTGATCCAGGAGAGGCCTCACCCCTTCAGCCCTGGTCTCTGTTTTGACTGCGCAGGCGCATTGAGCAGCCCGGCATAGTGAGTGGAGAGATGGAGAATACATTTTTGGGATCAGGCACGAAGCAGGCTGAGTTGAGGTACCAGCTGCGTAGGGGAGTGCCAAGAAGTACCACATGCCTGGCACCCGGAAACAGGAATCTCCTTCATCCAGTGGAAAGCTGGGTCTCAGGTTAGCTTCTCCACCCCCAATCCACAGCGGGAGAGTCATGGGTTCCATCTTGGTTGTTGCCAGCTACCACTGAGAGAGTTCCTGGGCTCATTCATCTAATAATCCCTGCTGGCTCTCCTCACTTTTAAGCAGTTACATAGTACTATCCTTTGTTTAAACAGGGAGTGTCTATCTCACAAGCCTAGGCTCATACCTTCTCAAATAGATTTTCCTTAGTAGTGTCGAGAGAATTCAAAATGCATACACTCTTTTATGTTACATTTCTTGCTAACGGTCAGATTACTGGAGATTTCTTTTAAAATGTGTATTTTATTTTATGGCCCCACGGCCTGTGGGATCTTAGTTCCCCAACCAGAGATCGAACCCACATGTCCTGCATTGCAAGCGCGGAGTCTTAACCACTGGACCGCAACGGAAGTCCCTAAGATTTTTTTTTTAATTGAAGTGTAGTTGATTTACAGTGTTCTGTTAGAGATTACTAAAGAATTCTAAACTATCCGTTTTATAAATGTGCTGCTTCACCTCAGTAAAACACAGACTAGTTTCCATCTCTAGCCACAGGAGGGCGCACAAATACATCAATCAAGTGAAGTTTGGTATAAAACGTTTTGGGAAGATCCTTGCTTGGGTTGAGAAAGAAAAGAAAAGAAAACAAAACACAACATGAGCAGTATAGTACTCTTGTTATTAGTGTAGACCAGCACTGTCCCATAGAACTTTCTGCGGTGATGTTAGTGTTCTATATCTGTGCTTTCCAGTGGATCAACCACTAGCCATATGTGGATACTGAACTCAAATGTGGCTAATGTGACTGAGGAAATGAAATTTTAATTTTAGTTAATTTAATTATAAATTTAAATAGCTTTGTGTGGCTAGTGGCTGCCATATTGGACCACACAAATCTAGAGGACTAGACTTTATAGGAATATGGTTTTTCTAAATGGCTTTATGATGTTGGCATTTAAACAACTTTGACTCTAACAGGAATAACTTAAGAGGTAAAGGGCAGTAACAGTGATGTTCCCACCATTGGCCAGCTACTGTGCCAGGCACACTTATATACCCATCTCATCTCACTTGACCTTCACTAGGCACCTGAGAGATGGATATCAGTGTGCCCATTTTATGAATGAAGAAGCAGACTCCAGAGAGAAGAAGTGACTGGCCCAAAGTCATCGGGTTAGTCATCAAGCCAGATATACCCATTTAATATTTTTTGAGAAGCTGCAATGTGCCAATAAATATATCAGCTAGGCACTATTATAGACACTGGAAATCTATAATAGGAAACAATGCGTGATATGGGGGCCTTTTTAGTAAATGCTATCATTCTGTGTAGTGTTGACTTTAAAAAATGCACAACGTGAGAGTTGCGAGTTAAGTTTTTTTTTTTTAAACAAGTGCTATATATATATTTTTTCTATTTATAGACAGTCCTGTATTATTGCTCTCATCAGTGTTTTATAGTTTTCTGAAAATATATCACACCCAAGTTTTGACAGATTTATTCTTTTTTTTTTGAGGTTGATCATGCCATTTTATTTTATTTTATTTATTTATTTATTTTAACATCTTTATTGGGTTATAATTGCTTTACCATGGTGTGTTAATTTCTGCTTTATAACAAAGTGAATCAGTTATACATATACATATGTTCCCATATCTCTTCCCTCTTGCGTCTCCCTCCCTCCCACCCTCCCTATCCCACCCCTCCAGGTGGTCACAAAGCACCGAGTTGATCTCCGTGTGCTATGCGGCTGCTTCCCACTAGCTATCTACCTTACGTTTGGTAGTGTATATATGTCCATGCCTCTCTCTCGCTTTGTCACAGCTCACCCTTCCCCCTCCCCATATCCTCAGGTCCGTTCTCTAGTAGGTCTGTGTCTTTATTCCTGTCTTACCCCCAGGTTCTTCATGACATTTTTTTCCTTAAATTCCATATATATGTGTTAGCATACAGTATTTGTCTTTCTCTTTCTGACTTACTTCACTCTGTATGACACACTCTAGGTCTATCCACCTCATTACAAATAGCTCAATTTCATTCCTTTTTATGGCTGAGTAATATTCCATTGTATATATGTGCCATATCTTTATCCATTCGTCCGATGATGGACGCTTAGGTTGTTTCCATCTCTGGGCTATTGTAAATAGAGCTGCAATGAACATTTTGGTACATGACTCTTTTTGAATTATGTTTTTCTCAGGGTATATGCCCAGTAGTGGGATTGCTGGGTCATATGGTAGTTCTATTTGTATTTCTTTTTTTTTTGCTTCAAATACATACATATTTTTTTATTTTTAAAACATGTAAAATATTACCTATTCAAAAAAATCAAATTTAAAAAGAAAATAAGCACTGCATCATTACATTATGCTTCTGAAAGTGGCAGTTATAAATTTGCTACTTTTCTTACTCTGCATTTTTTTTTCATTTTAACATATTTATTGGAGTATAATTGCTTTACAATGGTATGTTAGTTTCAGCTTCACAACAAAATGAATCAGTTATATATATGCATATGTTCCCATATCTCTTCCCGCTTGCATCTCCCTCCCTCCCACCCTCCCTATCCCACCCTTCCAGGCGGTCACAAAGCACCGAGCTGATCTCCCTGTGCTATGCGGCTGCTTCCCACTAGCTATCTACCTTACGTTTGGTAGTGTATGAGAGTCCATGCCACTCTCTCACTTCGTCCCAGCTTACCCTTCCCCCTCCCCGTATCCTCAAGTCCATTATCTAGGTCTGCGTCTCTACTCCCGTCCTGCCCCTAGGTTCATCAGAACCTCTTTTTCTTTTTTAGATTCCATATATATGTGTTAGCATACGGTATTTGTCTCTCTCTTTTTGATTTACTTCACTCTGTATGACAGACTCTAGGTCTATCCACCTCATTACAAATAGCTCAATTTCGTTTCTTTTTATGGCTGAGTAATATTCCATTGTATATATGTGCCACATCTTCTTTATCCGTTCATCCGATGATGGACATTTAGGTTGTTTCCATCTCTGGGCTATTGTAAATAGAGCTGCAATGAATATTTTGGTACATGACTCTTTTTGAATTATGGTTTTCTCAGGGCATATGCCAAGTGGTGGGATTCCTGGGTCATATGGTAGTTCTATTTGTAGTTTTTTAAGGAACCTCCATACTGTTCTCCATAGTGGCTGTACCAATTCACATTCCCACCAGCAGTGCAAGAGGGTTCCCTTTTCTCCACACCCTCTGCAGCATTTATTGTTTCTAGATTTTTTGACAATGGCCATTCTGACTGGTGTGAGATGATATCTCATTGTAGTTTTGATTTGCATTTCTCTAATGATTAATGATGTTGAGCATTCTTCCATGTGTTTGTTGGCAGTCTGTATATCTTCTTTGGAGAAATGTCTATTTAGGTCTTCTGCCCATTTTTGGATTGGGTTGTTTGTTTTTTTGTTATTGAGCGGCATGAGCTGCTTGTAAATTTTGGAAATTAATCCTGTGTCAGTTGCTTCATTTGCAAATATTTTCTCCCATTCTGAGGGTTGTCTTTTGGTCTTGTTTACGGTTTCCTTTGCTGTGCAAAAGCTTTGAAGTTTCATTAGGTCCTATTTGTTTATTTTTGTTTTTATTTCCATTTCTATAGGAGGTGGGTCAAAAAGGATCTTGCTGTGATTTATGTCACAGAGTGTTCTGCCTATGTTTTCCTCTAAGAGTTTGATAGTTTCTGGCCTTACACTTAGGTCTTCAATCCATTTTGAGTTTATTTTTGTGTATGGTGTTAGGGAGTGATCTAATCTCATACTTTTACACGTACCTGTCCAGTTTTCCCAGCACCACTTATTGAAGAGGCTGTCCTTTCTCCACTGTACACTCCTGCCTCCTTTATCAAAGATAAGGTGACCATATGTGCGTGGGTTTATCTCTGGGCTTTCTATCCTGTTCCATTGATCTATGTTTCTGTTTTTGTGCCAGTACCATACTGTCTTGATTACTGTAGCTTTGTCTGAATTCAGGGAGCCTGATTCCTTCAGCTCTGTTTTTCGTTCTCAAGATTGCTTTGGCTATCTGGGGTCTTTTGTGTTTCCATACAAATTGTGAAATTTTTTGTTCTAGTTCTGTGAAAAATGCCAGTGGTAGTTTGATAGGGATTGCATTGAATCTGTAGATTGCTTTGGGTAGTAGAGTCATTTTCACAATGTTGATTCTTCCAATGCAAGAACATGGTATATCTCTCCATCTATTTGTATCATCTTTAATTTTTTTCATCAGTGTCTTATAATTTTCTGCATACAGGTCTTTTGTCTCCTTAGGTAGGTTTATTCCTAGGTATTTTATTCTTTTTGTTGCAATGGTAAATGGGAGTGTTTTTTTGATTTCACTTTCAGAGTTTTCATCATTAGTGTATAGGAATCCCAGAGATTTCTGTGCATTAATTTTGTATCCTGCTACTTTACCAAATTCATTGATTAGCTCTAGTAGTTTTCTGGTAGCATCTTTAGGATTCTCTATGTATAGTATCATGTCATCTGCAAACAGTGACAGCTTTATTTCTTCTTTTCCGATTTGGATTCCTTTTATTTCCTTTTCTTCTCTGATTGCTGTGGCTAAAACTTCCAAAACTATGTTGAATAAGAGTGGTTAGAGTGGGCAACCTTGTTTTGTTCCTGATCTTAGTGGAAATGCTCTCAGTTTTTGACCATTGAGGACGATGTTGGCTGTGGGTTTGTCATATATGGCCTTTATTATGTTGAGGAAAGTTCCCTCTATGCCTACTTTCTGCAGGGTTTTTATCATAAATGGGTGTTGAATTTTGTCAAAAGCTTTCTCTGCATCTATTGAGATGATCATATGGTTTTTCTCCTTCAATTTGTTAATACGGTGTATCACATTGATTGTTTTGCGTATATCGAAGAATCCTTGCATTCCTGGGATAAACCCAACTTGATCATGGTGTATGATCCTCTTTTTTTTCTGTATGATCCTTTTAATGTGCTGTTGGATTCTGTTTGCTAGTATTTTGTTGAGGATTTTTGCATCTATGTTCATCAGTGATATTGGCCTGTAGTTTTCTTTCTTTGTGACGTCTTTGTCTGGTTTTGGTATCAGGGTGATGGTGGCCTCATAGAATGAGTTTGGGAGTGTTCCTCCCTCTGCTATATTTTGGAAGAGTTTGAGAAGGATAGGTTTTACCTCTTCTCTAAATGTTTGATACAATTTGCCTGTGAAGCCATCTAGCCTTGGGCTTTTGTTTATTGGAAGATTTTTAATCATACTTTCAATTTCATTACTTGTGATTGGTCTGTTCATATTTTCTATTTCTTCCTGGTTCAGTCTTGGAAGGTTATAGCTTTCTAAGAATTTGTCCATTTCTTCCAGGTTGTCCATTTTATTGGCACATAGTTGCTTGTAGTAATCTCTCATAATCCTTTGTATTTCTGCAGTGTCAGTTGTTACTTCTCCTTTTTCATTTCTAACTCTATTGATTTGAGTCTTCTCCCTTTTTTTCTTGATGAGTCTGGCTAATGGTTTATCTATTTTGTTTATCTTCTCAAAGAACCAGCTTTTAGTTTTATTGATCTTTGCTATCATTTCCTTTATTTCTTTTTCATTTATTTCTGATCTGATTTTTATGATTTCTTTCCTTCTGCTAACTTTGGGGTTTTTTTTGTTCTTCTTTCTCTAATTGCTTTAGGTGCAAGGTTAGGTTGTTTATTCGAGATGTTTCCTGTTTCTTAAGGTGGGCTTGTATTGCTATAAATTTCCCTCTTAGCACTGCCTTTGCTGCATCCCATAGGTTTTGGGTCATCGTGTCTCCATTGTCATTTGTTTCTAGGTATTTTTTAATTTCCTCTTTGATTTCTTTAGTGATCACTTCGTTATTAAGTAGTGTATTGTTTAGCCTCCATGTGTTTGTATTTTTTATAGATCTTTTCCTGTAATTGATATCTAGTCTCATAGCGTTGTGGTCGGAAAAGATACTTGATAGAATTTCAATTTTCTTAAATTTACCAAGGCTTGATTTGTGACCCAAGATATGGTGTATCCTGGAGAATGTTCCATGAGCACTTGAGAAAAATGTGTATTCTGTTGTTTTTGGATGGAGTGTCCTATAAATATCCATTAAATCCATCTTGTTTAATGTATCATTTAAAGCTTGTGTTTCCTTATTTATTTTCATTTTGGATGATCTGTCCATTGGTGAAACTGGGGTGTTGTCCCCTACTATGAATGTGTTACTGTCGATTTCCCCTTTTATGGCTGTTAGTATTTGCCTTATGTATTGAGGTGCTCCTATGTTGGGTGCATAAATATTTACAATTGTTATATCTTCTTCTTGGATTGATCCCTTGATCATTATGTAGTGTCCTTCTTTGTCTCTTCTATTAGTCTTTATTTTAAAGTCTATTTTGTCTGATATGAGAATTGCTACTCCAGCTTTCTTTTGGTTTCCATCTGCATGGAATCTTTTTCCATCCCCTTACTTCAGTCTGTATGTGTCTCTAGGTCTGAAGTGGGTCTCTTGTAGACAGCATATATATGGGTCTTGTTTTTGTATCCATTCAGCCAATCTGTGTCTTTTGGTGGAAGCATTTAGTCCATTTACATTTAAGGTAATTATCGATATGTATGTTCCTATTCCCATTTTCTAAATTGTTTTGGGTTCGTTATTGTAGGTCTTTTCCTTCTCTTGTGTTTCTTGCCTAGAGAAGTTCCTTTAGCATTTGTTGTAAAGCTGGTTTGGTAGTGCTGAACTCTCTCAGCTTTTGCTTGTCTGTAAAGGTTTTAATTTCTCCATCAAATCTGAATGAGATCCTTGCTGGGTAGAGTAATCTTGGTTGCAGGTTTTTCTCTTTCATCACTTTAAATATGTCCTGCCACTCCCTTCTGGCTTGCAGAGTTTCTGCTGAAAGATCAGCTGTTAACCTTATGGAGATTCCCTTGTGTGTTATTTGTTTTTCCCTTGCTGCTTTTAATATGCTTTCTTTGTATTTAATTTTTGACAGTTTGATTAATATGTGTCTTGGCGTATTTCTCCTTGTATTTATCCTGTATGGGACTCTCTGTGCTTCCTGGAGTTGATTAACTATTTCCTTTCCCATATTAGGGAAGTTTTCAACTATAATCTCTTCAAATATTTTCTCAGTTCCTTTCTTTTTCTCTTCTTCTTCTGGAACCCCTATAATTCGAATGTTGTTGCGTTTGATGTTGTCCCAGAGGTCTCTGAGACTGTCCTCAGTTCTTTTCATTCTTTTTTCTTTATTCTGCTCTGCAGTAGTTATTTCCACTATTTTATCTTCCAGGTCACTTATCTGTTCTTCTGCCTCAGTTATTCTGCTATTGATCCCGTCTAGAGTATTTTTCATTTCATTTATTGTGTTGTTCATCATTGTTTGTTTCATCTTTAGTTCTTCTAGGTCCTTGTTAAATGTTTCTTGCATTTTGTCTATTCTATTTCCAAGATTTTGGATCATCTTTACTATCATTATTCTGAATTCTTTTTCAAGTAGACTGCCTATTTCCTCTTCATTTGTTAGGTCTGGTGGGTTTTTATCTTGCTCCTTCATCTGCTGTGTGTTTTTCTGTCTTCTCATTTTGCCTATCTTACTGTGTTTGGGCTCTCCTTTTTGCAGGCTGCAGGTTCGTAGTTCCCGTTGTTTTTGGTGTCTGTCCCCCGTGGCTAAGGTTGGTTCAGTGGGTTGTGTAGGCTTCCTGGTGGAGGGGACTAGTGCCTGTGTTCTGGTGGATGAGGCTGGATCTTGTCTCTCTGGTGGGCAGGTCCACGTCTGGTGGTGTGTTTTGGGGTGTCTGTGGACTTATTATGATTTTAGGCAGCCTCTCTGCTAATGGGTGGGGTTGTGTTCCTGTTTTGCTAGTTGTTTGGCATAGGGTGTCCAGCACTGTAGCTTGCTGGTCGTTGAGTGAATCTGGGTGCTGGTGTTGAGATGGAGATCTCTGGGAGATTTTTGCCGTTTGATATTATGTGGAGCTGGGAGGTCTCTTGGTGACCAGTGTCCTGAAGTTGGCTCTCCCACCTCAGAGGCACAGCACTGACTCCTGGCTGCAGCACCAAGAGCCTTTCATCCACATGGCTCAGAATAAAAGGGAGAAAAAGTAGAGAGAAAGAATTAGTAGAAGTAGGAAGAAAGAAAGAAAGAAAGCAAGGAAGAAAGAAAGAAAGAAAGGAAGGAAGGAAGGAAGGAAGGAGGAAAGAAAGAAAGAAGAAAAGAAGGAAAGAAGGAAAGAAAGGAGGGAAGGAGGGAGGGAGGGAGGGACGGTGGGAGGAACGAAGGAAGGAAGGAAGGAAAAAAGAAAGAAAGAAGATAAAGTAAAATAAAATAAAATATAATAAAGTTATTAAATTAAAAAATAATTATTAAGAAAAAGTTTTTAAAAAAACGGACGGATAGAACCTTAGGACAAATGGTGGACGCAAAGCTATACAGACAAAATCTCACACAGAAGCATACATATACACACAAAAAGAGGAAAAGGGGAAAAAAATCATAAATCTTGCTCTCAAAGTCCATCTCCTTAATTTGGGATGATTTGTTGTCTATTCATGTATTCCACAGATGCAGGTACATCAGGTTGATTGTGGAGCTTTAATCCGCTGCTTCTGAGGCTGCTGGGAGAGGTTTCCCTTTCTCTTCTTTGTTCTCACAGCTCCCAGGGGCTCAGCTTTGGATTTGGCCCCGCCTCTGCGTGTAGGTCGCAGGAGCGCGTCTGTTCTTCGCTCAGACAGGATGGGGTTAAAGGAGCCGCTGATTCGGGCGCTCTGGCTCACTCAGGCCGTGGGGAGGGAGGGGCACGGAGGGCGGGGCGAGCCTGCGGCGGCAGAGGCCGCCATGACGTTGCACCAGCCTGAGGCGCGCCGTGCGATCTCCCGGGGAAGTTGTCCCTGGATCCCGGGAACCTGGCCGTGGCGGGCTGCACAGGCTCCCCGGAAGGGGGATGTGGAGAGTGACCTGTGCTCGCACACAGGCTTCTTGGTGGCGGCAGCAGCAGCCTTAGCGTCTCATGTCCGTCTCTGGGGTCCGCGCTTTTAGCTGCGGCTTGCGTCCGTCTCTCGAGCGCCTTTAAGCAGCGCTCTTAATCCCCTGTCCTCGCGCACCAGGAAACAAACAGGGAAGAAAAAGTCTCTTGCCTCTTCGGCAGCTCCAGACTTTCCGGACTCCCTCCCGGCTAGCCGTGGCGCACTAACCCCCTGCAGGCTGTGTTCACGCCTCCAGTCCTCTCCTTAGGATCTGACGGAAGCCCGAGCCTCAGCTCCCAGCCCCGCCCCGGCGGGTGAGCAGACAAGCCTCTCGGCTGGTGAGTGCCGGTAGGCGCCGATCCTCTGTGCGGGAATCTCTCCGCTTTGCTCTCCGCACCCCTTTGCTGCGCTCTCCTCCGCGGCTCCGAAGCTTCCCCCCTCCGCCACCCGCAGTCTCCGCCCGCGAAGGGGCTTCTAGTGTGTGGAACCTTTCCTCCTTCACAGCTCCCTCCCGCTGGTGCAGGTCCCGTCCCTATCCTTTTGTCTCTGTTTTTTCTTTTTTTCTTTTGCCCTACCCAGGTACGTGGGGAGTTTCTTGCCTTTTGGGAGGTCTGAGGTCTTCTGCCAGCCTTCAGTAGGTGTTCTGTAGGGGTTGTTCCACGTGTAGATGTATTTCTGGTGTATCTGTGGGGAGGAAGGTGATCTCCGAGTCTTACTCTTCCGCCATCTCGGGTCTGATTATTGTGTGGGCTGCTGCCCCTGTGTCTGCTGTTGACCCGAAGTCGTTGTAGGTCAGCAGGACCAGCTGTGTGGAAGAAGGTCTAGCGGTGGAGTGTTACCTAGTGCCATCTAAGTGGGGATCAGATCAGTGACCTGAGTGCAAGCTTCCACACTGCCCGGCACCCTGAACTAACCTTCGGAGCTTCAAAAATCTGACTGCTGGTTCACATCTGCCTCCCACAACATGTCTCTAGTGGCCAGTGCTAACCTGGAACCACGCGGGGAAGGGAATGTGGTTGCAGCTTAGCTAAGTTGATGTGGGGCAAAGCCACTACAGGAAGTATGAGGGAGGGGGTACTGAAGTGGAAAGAGCTGCTGTTTTGAACTAACTGAACCTTAAGCATTTTACTTTTGCAAGTATCAACATATGGCCGTGTAAAAACATTGTTAGGATCTTTCCTTAAGCTTTATTAGCTTCACAATAAACCCATCCTGTTACACGTTTGTAAGTACGTGGTCCTAAGTGCTCTGGAGGAAAGTGAAGCAGAGGAGGCAGGTAGGGAGTAGGAGTGAGTGGGCAGGAACTTTGGTTTTGCTCAGAGAAGGTCTCGCTGACCAGGTTGAGCAGAAGTCTGCAGGAGGGGGGACTTCCCTGGTGGTTCAGCAGGTAAGACTTCAAGCTCCCAGTGCAGGGGGCCTGGGTTCCATCCCTGGTCAGGGAACTAGATCCTGCATGCATGCCGTAAGTAAGAGTTTGCATGGCACAACTAAGACCCAGTGCAGCTACAAATAAATAAATAACAAATAAATATTAAAAAAAATAAAGTAAGCTCTATCCTTAGTCTTTAAAAAAAAAGAAAAAGAAAAAAGAAATAAAGGAAATCTGCAGGAGGGGAGGGAGGGAGCCACATGGCGATCTGGGACACAATGTCCAGGCCCGGGAATTAGCACGGAGTCCCTGAGGCCAGAAAGGTGGAGGTGATGGCTTTGTCGTAGCAGAGCAGCTGAGCCGTGGCAGAGGGTGGGAGATGAGGTCTGAGAGATGAGTGGGGGCGGCTACTGCTCCGCCTGGCGAGCAATTAGCCTGTCACTCCTAGAGAGGAGGATCCACATGACGGCCCTTAGAGTTTTGAAGGCACGCCAGGTGTTTGTGTTAGGACAGACTCAGGGAGACCAACACGGGGTCCCACACAGTAATCCTGGCCCACACCCTCTGCTCCCAGCACCGGTGACGTTTTCTCAACATCCCCTTTCCCACTTGCTTTTTTTTTTTTTTTAAATTATTTATTTTTGGCTGCGTTGGGTCCTCATTGCTGCGCGCGGGCTTTCTCTAGTTGCGGCGAGCGGGGGCTACTCTTCCTTGCGATGCATGGCCTTCTCATTGCGGTGGCTTCTCCCGTTGCTGAGCACGGGCTCTAGGCACGGGGGCTTCAGCAGTTGTGGCTCGCGGGCTCTAGAGCACAGGCTCAGTAGCAGTGGTGCACGGGCTTAGTTGCTCCGCGGCATGTGGGATCTTCCCGGACCAGGGCTCCAACCCGTGTTCCCTGCATTGGCAGGAGGATTCTTAACCACTGCACCACCAGGGAAGTCCCTTCCCACTTGCTTTGCTTTTGCTGTTTTTATCCCTATCCACCTGGATTCCTCTTCTCATTGAGACTAAATTTGATGTCAGAATTTGATTTCAGTTTTATTTTTCAAATTTGATATCATAATTTTAAGTTTGCAGGATTGCCTCCTGAACCTCCCAAGAGATGACAGAGGAATTGCTTATGCAATTCAAAGGTGTTTTTTAAAAATAAATTTATTGATTGATTTATTTTTGGCTACATTGGGTCTTTGTTGCTGTGCGCGGGCTTCCTCTAGTTGCAGCAAGCAGGGGCTACTCTTTGTTGCAGTGCGCAGGCTTCTCATTGCGGTGGCTTCTCTTGTTGCAGAGCACAGGCTATAGGCGCATGGGCTTCAGTAGTTGTGGCACGCAGGCTCAGTAGTTGTGGCTCGGGGGCTCTAGTGCACAGGCTCAGTAGTTGTGGCACACAGGCTTAGCTGCTCCGTGGCATGGGGGATCTTCCCGGCCCAGGGTTCGAACCCGTGTCCCTGAATTGGCAGGCGGATTCTTAACCACTGCGCCACCAGTGAAGTCCCTCAAAGGTGTTTTTGAAAAGCTACAGTCGGGGAATTCCCTGGTGGTCCAGTGGTTAGGACTCTGAGCTTTCACTGCAGAAAAGGGACAATTGGCTCTCCCTATCAGGGGCTGGACCAGTGCTTTCATCCTTCTGAGAGTGAGTGTCTCCTTAACATTTTGTGCCCTAAGTGCCTCGCTCACCTCATCTTAGTCCCAACCCTGCACGTCCCCCAAAATGACATTACAAGGGGAAAATTAGTAACTTGACAGTGGAGGAAACGGGCAGACACCAAGTGATCAAAGTTAACCTCACCAGTGATGGAACAAGCTGACTTCGTGAGCCTCCTTATGTGGTACCCTGAGGGGGACACAGGATCTCTTACTTGGTGTCCCCACCTAAAACCACGAAACTCAGAGAGTTCCCTGGTTGCCTAGTGTTTAGTATCCTGGACTTTCACTACCATGGCCTGGGTTCAACCCCTGGTTGGGGAGCTGAGATCCTGCAAGCCTCACAGTGTGGCCAAAAACAAAAACATGGAACACAATTTAATCATGAGAAAACGGGACACAAACCCAGACTGAGGGATCTTCCATAACACAAGTGGCCTGTATTCTTCACAGCTGTCAATGTCAAGAAAAGCAAAGAAGTCCATGGAACTATTTCAGATGAAAGGAGACAGGAGAGACATGACAACTAAAGGCCATGTGTAATACTCTTGGATTGGGTCTTGGACCGGAAAAGAGTGCTAGAAAGGACATTATTGAGACAGTGGGAAAAATGTGATTATGAACTGTAGATTGGATAATAGTATTATATGGACATTAAATTCCCTGATTCTTGTGATTGATCTGTGGTTTTGTAAGAGAATGTTTTCATTCTCTGGAAATACACTCTGAAGTATTTAGTGGGTAAAGGAACATGATAAATTTACTCTTATAAGCGTAAAAGCTATCCATCTATATCTATCTATTATCTATCTATTCATCAAATGATAAAGCAAATGTGGTAAAATGTTAACAGTTGATGAAATGGCATGAAGGGGATATATGGCATGTCTTTGTACTGTTTTTGCAACTTTTAGGTAAGATTGAAATTATTTCACAATAAAAGCTTTTTTTTTCATCTTAGGGTTCACTTTAAAGAAGTCAATAGTGTTGCACATTCTATGGGTTTGGACAAAAGTATAATGACATATATCCATCATTATAATGTCATACAAAGCATTTTCACTACTCATAAAAACTTCTGTACTCTGTGTTTTCATCTCCCCTCTCCCCCCAAACTCCTGGCAACCATTGATCTTTTTATTGTCTCCATAGTTTTGCTTTTCCAGAATGGCATAGAGTTCGAATCTATTTTTCTTTTTTTTCCTTGAAGAGAGAGGTTCAAAGCCTTTATGTCTGTAAGACCACTCATGGCCCACACATGCGTGGACCGGACAGGCTCTAGGTGGCAAACTCCGCCACTAAATACTGTAGCTTTTCTTCCAAAGTTGAGCCCTGTCCCACTGGTACAGGGGGACGTGTTGGGTATTTGTTCATAGGAAGGCCACAAGTTTTGTGCCCCTTGTCACAATGAACCCAGATTCCTGTTGGGTGTGCTGTAAACAGAGGAGCCATTTCTTCAGGCCCCCTGCTCTGAGCACACCCCAAAAACTTTTTTAAAAAGGCAGCTACAGCCATAGAAAGAATGAAATTTGCCCTTTGCAGCAACATGGATGTACATACAGATTATAATACTGAGTGAAGTAAGTCAAAATGAGAAAGACAATATTATATGAAGTAACTTATATGTGGAATCTAAAAAAATACTAATGAATCTATATACAAAACAGAAAACAGACCCATAGACATAAAAAACAAACTTACGGTTATCAAAGAGGAAAGGGGGAAGGGGAGGGATAAACTAGGAGTTTGGGATTAGCAGACACATACTACTATCTATAAAATAGATAAACAACAAGGTACTACTGTATAGCACAGGGAACTACATTCAGTATCCTGTAATAACCTATAATGGAAAATAATCTGAAAAAATATTTATGTATAACTGAATCACTTTGCTGTATACCTGAAACTAACACAATGTTGTAAATCAGCTATACTTCAATTTTTAAGAAAGGCAGCTACAATTCTAGACTTCTAGATGGAGTCTAGAATGGAGATTGGGATCATTCTTTATAGCAGGCATCTCCTTTGCTTCCAAAATAAACATGAGGGTTATCAAATAGTCATCTTTCTGCAACAACAGGGGGGAGGATAAATCATTAACTTTTTCATGGCTTTGAACTTGCAGTTCCCATTTGCATCTTAAGTTCACTAGTTCTGTTAGACTGGGCAATTAATAAGGTACAAATAGTTATGAGTTCAGATGGCTAACCTGTTTATCTTTAATTGCTTGAATGGACAGAAATGCACAAGGAAAAATGATGTGACGTAAGAATAGCATGTTATTAAAAAGTGAAGTGCCTCGATATACAGACATGTACTTTATGGTTTTTTATAGCACTGCATAGAATTTGGCATAGGACTTTGGATACAGAAGTCATTTGGCAATTCTCAACCTCGGCTGCACAGTGGAATCATCTGGGGAATTATTTTAAAATGCTGATGCTTGGGTCTCTCCCTCCAAATTTGGATTTAATTGGACTGTGGTGCAGCCTGAGAGCTTTAAAAGCACCTCAGGTTATTCTAATGTGTGACCAAGGAGAAGAACTGATCTAGAGTCCTTCTCTGTTTTTAGATAATCATAGTAACATCTTAAGAGAAGCCACAGAGCAGAGGTGACTCAGCTTGGGAAGGTGGCAACCTAGGAAGTCAACATGATCAGTAGAAGTCATCTCACCCATAGAATTTTCCTTTCATGCCACTTAATATTTTTATATTGAATTATAGTTATTTATATTCATATTTTCTTCCTTGTTAGACTGCAGACTCAGGAAGCACAGGATTTTTTAAAAAACATGTTTATTGGCGTATAATTGCTTTACAATGGTGTGTTAGTTTTTGCTTTATAACAAAGTGAATCAGCTACACATATACATATATCCCCATATCTCTTCCCTCTTGCGTCTCCCTCCCTCCCACCCGCCCTATCCCACCCTCTACTTGGTCACAAAGCACAGAGCTGATCTTCCTAAGCTATGCGACTGCTTCCCACTAGCTATCTACATATTTTACATTTGGTAGTGTATATATGTCCATGCCACTCTCTCACTTTGTCCCAGGTTACCCTTCCCCCTCCCCGTGTCCTCAAGTCCATTCTCTAGTAGGTCTGCGTCTTTCTTCCCGTCTTGCCCCTAGGTTCTTCATGACCATTTTTTTTTATATTCCATATATATGTGTTAGCATACGGTATTTGTTTTTCTCTTTCTGACTTACTTCACTCTGTATGACAGACTCTAGGTCCATCCACCTCACTACAAATAACACAATTTCGTTTCTTTTTATGGCTGGGTAATATTTTATTGTATATATGTACCACATCTTCTTTATTCATTCATCTGTCGATGGACACTTAGGTTGCTTCCATGACCTGGCTATTGTAAATAGAGCTGCAATGAACATTGTGGTACATGACTCTTTTTGAATTATGGTTTTCTCAGGGTATATGCCTAGTAGTGGGATTGCTGGGTCGTATGGTAGTTCTATTTCTAGTTTTTTAAGGAACCTCCGTACTGTTCTCCATAGTGGCTGTATCAATTTACATTCCCACCAACAGTGCAAGAGGGTTCCCTTTTCTCCACACCCTCTCCAGCATTTATTGTTTGTAGATTTTTTGATGATGGCCATTCTGACCGAGGTGAGATGATATCTCATTATAGTTTTGATTTGCATTTCTCTAATGATTAATGACGTTGAGCATCCTTTCATGTGTTTGTTCGCAATCTGTATATCTTCTTTGGAGAAATGTCTATTTAGGTCTTCTGCTCATTTTTGGATTGGGTTATTTTTTTTAGATATTGAGCTGCATGAGCTGCTTGTAAATATTGGAGATTAATCCTTTGTCAGTTGTTTCATTTGCAAATATTTTCTCCCATTCTGAGGGTTGTCTTTTCATCTTGTTTATGGTTTCCTTGGCTGTGCAAAAGCTTTTAGGTTTCATTAATCCTATTTGTTTTTTTGTTGTTTTTATTTCCGTTGCTCTAGGGGGTGGGTCAAAGAGAATCTTGCTGTGATTAATGTTATAGAGTGTTTTGCCTATGTTTTCCTCTAAGAGTTTGGTAGTGTCTGGCCTTACATTTAGGTCTTTAATCCATTTTGAGTTTATTTTTGTGGATGGTGTTAGGAAGTGTTCTAATTTCATTCTTTTACATGTAGCTGTCCAGTTTTCCCAGCACCACTTATCGAAGAGACTGTCTTTTACCATTGTATATTCTTGCCTCCTTTATCAAAGACAAGGTGACCATATGTGCATGGGTTTATCTCTGGGCTTTCTATCCTGTTCCATTGATCTATGTTTCTGTTTTTGTGCCAGTACCATACTGCCTTGATTACTGTAGCTCTGTAGTATAGTCTGATGTCAGGGAGCCTGATTCCTCCAGCTCCGTTTTTCGTTCTCAAGATTGCTTTGGCTATTCGGGGTCTTTTATGTTTACATACAAATTGTGAAATTTTTTGTTCTAGTTCTGTGAAAAATACCAGTGGTAGCTTGATAGGGATTGCATTGAATCTGTAGATTGCTTTGGGTAGCATAGTCATTTTCACAGTGTTGATTCTTCCAATCCAAGAACATGGTATATCTCTCCATTGATTTGTATCATCTTTAATTTCTGTCATCAGTGTCTTATAATTTTCTGCATACAGGTCTTTTGTCTCCTTAGGTAGGTTTATTCCTAGGTATTTTATTCTTTTTGTTGCAATGGTAAATGTCAATGTTTTCTTAATTTCACTTTCAGATTTTTCATCATTAGTGTATAGGAATGCCAGAGATTTCTGTGCATTAATTTTGTATCCTGCTACTTTACCAAATTCATTGATTAGCTCTAGTAGTTTTCTGGTAGCATCTTTAGGATTCTCTATGTATAGTATCATGTCATCTGCAAACAGTGACAGCTTTACTTCCCCTTTTCCGATTTGGATTCTTTTATTTCTTTTTTTTCTCTGATTGCTATGGCTAAAACTTCCAAAACTATGTTGAATAATAGTGGTGAGAGTGGGCAACCTTGTCTTGTTCCTGATCTTAGTGGAAATGGTTTCAGTTTTTCACCACTGAGAACGATGTTGGCTGTGGGTTTGTCATGTATGGCCTTTATTATGTTGAGGTAAGTTCCCTCTATGCCTACTTTCTAGAGGGTTTTTTTTTTTTTTTTTTGCGGTACACGGGCCTCTCACCGCTATAGCCCCTTCCACCGCAGAGCACAGGCTCTGGACGTGCAGGCTCAGCGGCCATGGCTCACAGGCCCAGTCGCTCCATGGCATGTGGGATCCTCCCAGACCGGGGCACGAACCCTTGTCCACTGCATCGGCAGGCGGACCCCCAACCACTGCACCACCAGGGAAGCCCTCTGGAGGGTTTTTATCATAAATGGGTGTTCAGTATTGTTAAAACCTTTCTCTGCATCTATTGAGATGATCATATGGTTTTTCTCCTTCATTTGTTAATATGGTGTATCATGTTGATTGATTTGCATATATCGAAGAATCCTTGCATTCCTGGGATAGCCCAACTTGATCATGGTGTATGATCCTTTTTTTTTTCTGTATGATCCTTTTAATGTGCTGTTGGATTCTGTTTGCTAGTATTTTGTTGAGGATTTTTGCATCTATGTTCATCAGTGATATTGGCCTGTAGTTTTCTTTCTTTGTGACATCTTTGTCTGGTTTTGGTATCAGGGTGATGGTGGCCTCATAGAATGAGTTTGGGAGTGTTCCTCCCTCTGCTATATTTTGGAAGAGTTTGAGAAGGATAGGTTTTACCTCTTCTCTAAATGTGTGATACAATTTGCCTGTGAAGCCATCTAGTCCTGGGCTTTTGTTTATTGGAAGATTTTTAATCACACTTTCATTACTTGTGATTGGTCTGTTCATATTTTCTATTTCTTCCTGGTTCAGTCTCGGAAGGTTATACCTTTCTAAGAATTTGTCCATTTCTTCCAGGTTGTCCGTTTTATTGGCATAGAGTTGCTTGTAGTAATCTCTCATAATCCTTTGTATTTCTGCAGTGTCAGTTGTTACTTCTCCTTTTTCATTTCTAATTCTATTGATTTGAGTCTTCTCCCTTTTTTTCTTGATGAGTCTGGCTAATGGTTTATCTATTTTGTTTATCTTCTCAAAAAACCAGCTTTTAGTTTTATTGATCTTTGCTATCGTTTCCTTCATTTCTTTTTCATTTATTTCTGATCTGATCTTTATGATTTCTTTCCTTCTGCTAACTTTGGGGTTTTTTTGTTCTTCTTTCTCTAATTGTTTCAGGTGTAAGGTTAGGTTGTTTATTTGAGATGTTTCTTGTTTCTTAAGGTAGGATTGTATTGCTATAAACTTCCCTCTTAGAACTGCTTTTGCTGCATCCTGTAGGCTGGGGGTGGTCATGTTTTCATTGTCATTTGTCTCTAGGTATTTTTTGATTTGCTCTCTGATTTCTTCAGTGATCTCTTGGTTATTTAGTAGTGTATTGTTTAGCCTCCATGTGTTTGTATTTTTTACAGATTTTTTCCTCTAATTGATATCTAGTCTCATAGCGTTGTGGTCTGACAAGATACTTGGTATGATTTCAATTTTCTTAAATTTACCGAGGCTTGATTTGTGACCCAAGATGTGATCTATCCTGGAGAATGTTCCATGAGCACTTGAGAAGAATGTGTATTCTGTTGTTTTCGGATGGAATGTCCTATAAATATCAATTAAGTCCATCTTGTTTAATGTATTATTTAAAGCTTGTGTTTCCTTATTTATATTCATTTTGCATGATCTGTCATTGGTGAAAGTGTGGTGCTAAACTCCCCTACTATGAATGTGTTACTGTCGATTTCCCCTTTTATGGCTGTTAGTATTTGCCTTACGTATTGAGGTGCTCCTATGTTGGGTGCATAAATATTTACAATTGTTATATCTTCTTCTTGGATTGATCCCTTGATCATTATGTAGTGTCCTTCTTTGTCTCTTGTAATAGTCTTTATTTTAACATCTATCTTGTCTGATATGAGAATTGCTACTGCAGCTTTCTTTTGATTTCTATTTGCATGGAATATCTTTTTCCATCTCCTCACTTTCAGTTTGTATGTGTCCCTAGGTCTGAAGTGGGTCTCTTGTAGACAACATATACACGGGTCTTGTTTTTGTATCCATTCAACCAGTCTATGTCTTTTGTTTGGAGCATTTAATCCATTTACATTTATGGTAATTATCTATATATGTGTTCCTATTACCATTTTCTTAATTGTTTTGGGTATGTTATTGTAGGTCTTTTCCTTCTCTTGTGTTTCCTGCCTAGAGAAGTTCCTTTAACGTTTGTTGTAAAGCTGGTTTGGTGGTGCTGAATTCTCTTAGCTTTTGCTTTTCTGTAAAGGTTTTAATTTCTCCATGGAATCTGAATGAGATCCTTGCTGGATAGAGTAATCTTGGTTGTAGGTTTTTCCGTTTCATCAGTTTAAATATGTCCTGCCACTCCCTTCTGGCTTGCAGAGTTTCTGCTGAAAGATCAGTTGTTAACCTTATGGGGATTTACTTGTATGTTATTTGTTGTTTTTCCGTTGCTGCTTTTAATATTTTTTCTTTGTGTTTAATTCTTTTTTTAAATTTATTTATTTATTTTTGGCTAATTTGGGTCTTCATTGCTTTGCGTGGGCTTTCTCTAGTTGTGAAGAGCAGGGGCTACTCTTTGTTGCGGTGCGCGGGCTTCTCGTTGTGGTGGCTTCTCTTGTTGTAGAGCACAGCCTGTAGATGCACGACCTTCAATAGTTGTGGCACGTGGGCTCAGTAGTTATGCCACACGGGCTTAGTTGCTCCACGGCATTTGGGATCTTCCCGGACCAGGGCTCGAACCCGTGTCCCCTGCATTGGCAGGCGGATTCTTAACCACTGCACCACCAGGGTAGTCCCCTGTATTTATTTTTTGAAATTTGCTTAATATGTGCCTTGGCATGTTTCTCCTTGGATTTATCCTGTATGGGACTCTCTCTGCTTCCTGGACTTGCTTAACTATTTCCTTTCCCATATTGGGTAGTTTTCAACTATAATCTCTTCAAATAATTTCTCAGTCCCTTTCTTTTTCTCTTCTTCTTCTGGAACCCCTATAATTCGAATTTTGGTGCGTTTAATGTTGTCCCAGAGGTCTCTGAGACTGTCCTCAATTCTTTTCATTCTTTTTTCTTTATTCTGCTCTGCAGTAGTTATTGCCACTATTTTATCTTCCAGGTCACTTATCCATTCTTCTGCCTCAGTTATTCTGCTATTGATCACTTCTAGAGAATTTTTAATTTTATTTATTGTGTTGTTCATCATTCTTTGTTTGCTCTTTAATTCTTCTGGGTCCTTGTTAAACATTTCTTGTATTTTCTTCATTCTATTTCCAAGATTTTGGATCATCTTTACTGTCATTATTCTGAATTCTTCTTCAGGTAGACTGCCTATTTCCTCTTCATTTGTTAGGTCTGGTGGGTTTTTACCTTGCTCCTTCATGTGCTGTGTGTTTCTCTGTCTTCTCATTTTGCTTAACTTACTGTGTTTGGGGTCTCCTTTTCACAGGCTGCAGGTTCGTAGTTCCCGCTGTTTTTGGTGTCTTCCCCCAGTGGCTAAGGTTGGTTCAGTGGGCTGTGTAGGCTTCCTGGTGGAGGGGCCTAGTGCCTGTGTTGTGGTGGATGAGCCTGGATCTTGTCTTTCTAGTGGGCAGGTCCATGTCTGGTGGTGTGTTTTGAGGTGTCTGTGACCTTATTATGATTTTAGGCAGCCACTCTGCTAATGGGTGGAGTTGTGTTCCTGTCTTGCTAGTTGTTTGGCATAGGGTGTCCAGCACTGTAGCTTGCTGGTCATTGAGTGGAGCTGGGTCTCGGCATTGAGATGGAGATCTGTGGGAGATTTTTGGTGTTTGATATTACATGGAACGGGGAGGTCTCTGGTGGACCAATGTCCTGAACTTGGCTCTCCCGCCTCAGAGGCACAGCACTGGCACCTGGCTGGAGCACCAAGTGCCTGTTATCCACACGGCTCAGAATAAAAGTGAGAAGGAAAGAAAGAACGAAAAAGGTAAAATGAAATGAAATGAAATGAAATAAAATAAAAGTTATTTAAAAAATAAAAAATATTAAAACAAATTTTAAAAATAAAAAAAAGAAAGAAGAGAGCAACCAAACCAAAAAACAAATCCACCAATGATAACAAGTGCTAAAAACTGTACTAAAAAAAAGAAAAAAACAAAACAAAACGGACAGACAGAACCCTAGGACAAATGGTAAAAGCAACGCTATACAGACAAAATCACACAGAGAAGCAAACACATACACACTCACGAAAAGAGAATAAGGGGAAAAAATATATATATCGTTGCTCCCAAAGTCCACCTCCTCAATTTGGGATAATTCGTTGCCTATTCAGGTTTTACAGAGATGCAGGGTACATCATGTTGATTGTGGAGATTTAATCCGCCTCTCCTGAGGCTTCTGGGAGAGATTTCCCTTCTTGTCTTTGTTCACACAGCTCCTGGGGTTCAGCTTTGAATGTGGCCCCGCCTCTGCATGTAGGTCGCCTGAGGGCGTCTGTTCTTCGCTCAGACAGGACGGGGTTAAAGGAGCAGCTGATTCGGGGGCTCTGGCTCACTCAGGCTGGGGGGAGGGAGGGGTATGGATGCGGGGCGAGCCTGTGGCGGCACAGGCCGCCGTGACGTTGCAGCAGCCTGCGGCATGCCGTGTGTTCTCCCGGGTAAGTTGTCCCTGGATCACGGGACCCTGGCAGTGGCGGGCTGCACAGGCTCCCAGGAGGGTACGTGTGGAGAGTGACCTGTGCTCGCACACAGGCTTCTTGGTGGCGGCAGCAGCAGCCTTAGCGTCTCATGCCCGTATCTGGGGTCCACGCTGTTAGCCGCTGCTGGTGCCCATCTCTGGAGCTCCTTTAAGCAGCGCTCTGAATCCCCTCTCCTCGCGCACCGGGAAACAAACAGGGAAAAAAAAGTCTCTTGCCTCTTCGGCAGCTCCAGACTGTTTCCCGGACTCCCTCACGGCTAGCCGTGGCGCACTAACCCCTCAGGCAGTGTTCACGCCGCCAGTCCTCTCCCTGGGATCTGACTGAAGCCGGAGCCTCAGCTCCCAGCCCCTGCCCGCCCTTCCCTGGCGGGTGAGCAGACAAGCCTCTCGGGCTCCGGCCCTCTGTGCGGGAATCTCTTTGCTGTGCCCTCTGCACCCCTGTGGCTGCGCTCTCCTCTGTGGCTCCAAAGCTTCCCCCCTCCACCACCCACCATCTCTGCCCGTGAAGGGGCTTCCTAGTGTGTGGAAACCTTTCCTCCTTCACAGCTCCCTCCCACTGGTGCAGGTCCCGTCCCTATTCTTTTGTCTCTGTTTTTTCTTTTTTCTTTTGCCTTGCCCAGGTATGTGGGGAGTTTCTTGCCTTTTGGGAGGTCTGAGGTCTTCTGCCAGCGTTCAGTAGGTGTTCTGTAGGGGTTGTTCCACGTGTAGATGTATCTCTGATGTATTTGTGGGGAGGAAGGTGATCTCCACGTCTTACTCTTCCGCCATCTTGAAGCCTTTGAAACACAGGATTGATAATGACTGTGCAGGATAATGACTGTGTACAGTTGTCAAGTTAAGTTAATAGGACTACTGCACTGAGCTCTTGGAAGGCCAGAGACTGGCCTTTAGACCTTTCCCTATTGCTCACTAGCAATGGCAGTGTTCACATTTTTGCTGAAGAAATGCTGAAATATTTGGAATCTAGTACATTCTCACCCAGTAAAACTATCAATATATGCATAGAAATAAGGCCAGAAGGAAACAAACCAAAATGTCAACAGAGGTTCATGCGGTTATGAATGACTTTGATATATGCATATACGCATATGCATGCAAATGATTAGGGATGACTTTTTTCTGTATTTTACATCAATATGTATCAATTTGAAAATATTAAGAATAGAGGGACTTCCCTCGTGGTCCAGTGGTTAAGACTCTACACTTCCACTGCAGGGGGTGCCGGTTCGATCCCTGGTTGGGGAACTAAGATCCCACATGCCACGTGGTATGGCCAAAACACAAAAAAATTAAGAATAGAAACTAAACACATCAAATATTCATCAATCAATAGGCTCATCACAATTACTTGAAAGAAAAAGCAACACGAAATTTCATTGTTCATCTTTGGTGAACGTTAGAAAATCAAATGATTATTTTTAAGGCTGGTAAATAAAGGGAAAGAACCAATCATTTATCCAGCTTTCTTCAGTGAACTGTACCTCAGAATACTGTATTTTGTCTCTTCATTCACCAGTTGGTGGACATTTGGGTTGTTTCCATATTGGGCCTATTATGAATAATGCTGCTATGAACATTTGAATACAAGTCTGGGTATAGACGTGTTTTTTTTGTTTGTTTGTTTGTTTTAGTTTTTGGTGGTCCACGGGCCTCTCACTGTTGTGGCCTCTCCCGTTGCGGAGCACAGGCTCCGGATGCACAAGCTCAGCGGCCATGGCTCACAGGCCCAGGCGCTCCGCAGCATGTGGGATCTTCCCGGACCGGGGCACGAACCCGTGTCCCCTGCATCGTCAGGCAGACTCTCAACCACTGTGCCACCAGGGAAGCCCGGTATAGACGTGTTTTAATTCTTTCAGGTGCACACCAAGGAGTGGAATTGCTGGGTCATATGGTAAATTTATGTTTAACTTTAAATAAACTGCCAAACTATTTTCCAAAGTGGCTGCACCATTTTACATCCTCACCAACAATCTATGAGGCAACGAGCTTCTCCATGTTGTCACCAACATTTGTCGTTATCTATCTTTCTTTTCGCTTTTTTTTAAAGTGTTTATTTATTCATTTATCCTGGCTGCCCCGGGTCTCAGCTGCGGCACATGGGATCCTTCTTGTGGCATGCAGGATCTTTAGTTGCAGCATACGAACTCTTAGTCACGGCATGCATGCAGGATCCAGTTCCCTGACCAGGGATCAAATCCAGGCCCCCTGCATTGGGAGCATGGAGTCCCACCCACTGGACCAGTAGGGAAGTCCCTCTATCTTTCTTTTTTTTAAAAATTAATTAATTAATTAATTTTTATTTTTGGCTGTGTTGGGTCTTCGTTTCTGTGCGAGGGCTTTCTCTAGGTGCGGCGAGTGGGGGCCACTCTTCATTGCGGTGTGTGGGCCGCTCACTATCGCGGCCTCTCTTGTTGCAGAGCACAGGCTCCAGACGCGCAGGCTCAGTAGATGTGGCTCACGGGCCCAGTTGCTCCGCGGCATGTGGGATCTTCCCAGACCAGGGCTCGAACCTGTGTCCCCTGCATTGGCAGGCAGATTCTCAACCACTGTGCCACCAGGGAAGCCCTATCTTTCTGATTATAGCTATTCTGAGGGGTATGAAGTGGCATGTCCTTGTGGTTTTAATTTGTATTTCCCTAATGATGTTGAGCATCTTTTCATGTGTTTATTGGCCATTCATTTATCTCCTTTGATGAGGTGTCTATTCACATCTTCTGCCCATTTTTAAATTGGGTTATCTGATTTCTTATTGAGCTGTAAGAGTTATTTATGTATTCTAGATACAAATTCCTTATCTGATATCTGATTTGCAAATGTCTTCTCCCAGTCTTGTGGTCTGTTCCTGACTTCGTCTTGGATGTATAGGCAGTGCTCCATGGGAATATAGTATTAAATGAATGATTTAGCTAATTAGGCCTGCTCCACCATGCTGATCCATTCCATGGCCACAGGCTATGCCTCTAACAGTTTTGTTTCTGAGTTTACTAAAATTTTATTTAGGATTTAGTATCTGTATTCATAAGTGACATTGGCTGGTAATTTTCATCTTTCAGGCCTGTATCAACCAGGGGCAGTTAGGAGACAAAAATCACACCAGTTATTGAAACAGAAGACAGATATTGCATCAGCTCTAAAGTAGTCAAATACGTAGAAGCAGAGAGTAGAATGGTGGTTGCCAGGAATTAGGGGGAAGGGGAAATGGGGAGGTTTTGGTCAAGGGGTACAAAGTTTCAGTTATGCAAAATAAATAAATTCTGGAGGGAAAAAAAGGTCACGTGGGAGAGGGCTCTCCCTATGTATGGAATCCAAATTGAGTTGCATTATATCAGTTGGGCAAAAGAAAGTTTTTATATAAAAAAAATTCTTGAAAAATTGCAATTATCCCTTTAGCTTTAAGCCAACCTAGGAAGATCACTGTTAAAGGGACATCCTATAACTTTGTATTCACTACTAAAATAAAAGGTTATAAGAGGTTACGATTTTTAAAAAGAATGTAATATAAAGAATTGTTAACTATGAAAGGATAAAAAGAGAACTCTGAGGTGTCATGGCTGAGTGAACAAAATGAAGAGGTTGGAATTACTGAAACTGAGAAACTTAGAGAAGGGGACTGGGACCCAGGCCTCAGGGGAGAGGGGCGTCGCCAACTGTGGCTGCTCTTTTGGGAATTGAGGTGCAGCGACAATGAAGCTGGTTCTGCAAATATTGGAAAAGCAGCAAACTGGATTCAGATGCTGCTGTGGGAAGGAGCTGCTGGTACCAAGGTGTAGGAATCAGATAGGGAGAGCAAGTCTCCTCCTTGTTCATGTACAGTCTCTTTAGCTCCCCCTATTGGTAGAGAAGTGGTTTGCAGCATTCCAAGCCCCCGGTATCATCAGCCACGATATGTATAGGACACACAGGTTTGGAGCTGGGGAAAAATACTCTGTGACACAAGGTCATAGAATAGTAAGGTAATCTTTTTGTATATTTACCATAAATTATTGCAATTTACAAAATCCTAACTCTTACCGTTATTAGCTGTGTAGTTTGGATGACTTTTTTTTTTTTTTTTTTTTTTGCCTGTGTTGGTTTTTTATTGCTGCGTGCAGGCTTTCTCTGGTTGTCGCAAGCGGGGGCTACTCTTCGTTGTGGTGCGCGGTCTTCTCATTGCAGTGGCTTCTCTTATTGCGGAGCACGGGCTCTAGGTGTGTGGGCTTCAGTAGTTGTGGCTCGCAGGCTCTAAAGCACTGGCTCACTAGTTGTGGCGCACGGGCTTCGTTGCTCCGCGGCATGTGGAATCTTCCCGGACCAGGGATCAAACCCATGTCCCCTGCATTGGCAGGCAGATTCTTAACCACTGCGCCACTAGGGAAACCCTGGATGAGGTTTTTAAACTTTCCATTCCTTTTGTTTACTCATCTATAAGAGAGCAATAATCCTGTACCTACCTCATAATGTTATTAGTTGCAAGTTTCAAATAAATTCTCTAAGAATCACAGCTGTTCTGGGTGCTTTAATTTTTGGAAAGCCTTATACAAATTTCCCTCTGTTATTAGATCACAGTTTGTTGTTGTGTCAATTTAAGGCACATTTATTTTCATCAAGAACCATCTTGTGTTTACCTAATCCAGAGTCAAGAAGACTAAGCCCATCTCCAACTTAAGATGTCCAGAACTGAACTTTTAATCCCTCTGTACAACTTTACCTCACGCCCTGCTCAGTTGTCCTTATCTCATTCAGAGTCAATACCGACCAACTGACTGTTCAACCAGAAACCTTGGAGGCATTCTTGATTCTACTTTCTTCATCTACTCCATCAGCAATTTCTTTTAAAAAATGTTTTCAAATGAGTAAATACTTTGTGAGTCATCAGTCATCTAATTATGTGCCTGACTATAACTTTTTTTTCTGTTTCAGATGAATTAAAATGATGTGTTTTTCCAAATCTGGTGGCACTTATACATACAAAGGTTCAAATGTTTTTTAAAATATCATATTTTATCTAAGTACCTTCAGAATAATTTATTTAAATTTAAATCGCAAATATAACTTTTCTTTCTAGAATATTCTTTTTCAAATAAATTTATTTATTTTATTTTTGGTTGAGTTCGGTCTTCATTGCTGTGCGCAGGCTTTCTCTGATTGCGGCGAGCAGGGGCTACTCTTCGTTGCGGTGCGCAGGCTTCTCATTGCAGTGGCTTCTCTTGTTGGGAGCATCGCTCTGGGCACGCAGGCTTCAGTAGTTGTGGCACACGGGCTCAGTAGTTGTGGCTCGCGGGCTCTAGAGCACAGGCTCAGTAGTTGTGGCGCACGGGCTTAGTTGCTCCGCGGCATGTGGGATCTTCCCAGACCAGGGCTCGAACCCATGTCCCCTGCATTGGCAGGCAGATTCTTAACCACTATGCCACCAGGGAAGCCCTATAATACTCTTTACATATGTTTTTTGCCATTTTGGTCTAAGGATATTTAATTTTTTATTATTAACAAAACAAATGAATCTATTGTTATTTGATAAAAGTGAATTTTTTAAAGCAATTTCCTTTGATTCTTTCTCTACAATGTATCTTAATTTTTTTTTTTTTGCGGTACGTTGGCCTCTCACTGTTGTGGCCTCTCCCGTTGCGGAGCACAGGCTCCGGATGCGCAGGCTCAGAGGCCATGGCTCACGGGTCCAGCCGCTCCGTGGCATGTGGGATCTTCCCGGACCGGGGCACGAACCCATGTCCCCTGCATTGGCAGGCGGACTCTCAACCACTGCGCCACCAGGGAAGCCCTACGGTGTATCTTTAGATCCATCTTTCATGGCCACCAGCCCAGTCTCAGCCACCATTATCTCTCACCTGACCTGAGCCACAGCCTCCTACTTGGTCTTCCACTGTCACCCTTAACCATTCCAATCTATTTCCCACAAAGTATTAAGAAATATTTGATTATTTCTCTTCCCTACTTAACTCTTCAATATCTTCCCATTGTACCTGGAATAAAATCCAGACTCCTTACCTTAGTCTCTAAGGCCTTATCGAACTGGACTCCTGATAATCGCTCAAGCACATTTCATGCTCACGGTGCACCGAGAACATTCTGGTCTTCCTTCAGTCTACTGAACTTGCCAATTCTTTGTTCCGCCTCAGAGCCTTTGAACTCATTGTTCCCGTTCTGTCTCTTCATGCCCGAGCCCCACCCTGCCTTTGGTCTCAACTTAAATGTCATTTTCCCAGGGAGACTTTTGCCAACCACCCAATCTAAGTCGGCCCCCTCCCTACTATTCTCTATTCTAACACCCTGTCTTCTTCCTAGTGCTTATCACGCTGTGTGAACTTCCTCTGTATTTGTTTATTGACTTGGTTTGCCAGTATCCCTCCTTAGAATGTAAGCTCCAAAATACTGGGACCATATGTGTCTGGTTCACCATCCTGTCCCTGGGAAATACCGTGGCACCTGTTCCATAGCAGATACTCAAGATGGGATGAAAACGGAAATGCAGCTTTTTTTCCCTCCATCTGGCAGACTGGGAATTGAGCAAAGAGAGTGAGGGAGACTGTCTAAGGTGGCTGAGACAATGTCAGGATGCCTTGCCCATCCAGGCATGGGCAAGGCCCAGGGCCTACAGGTGGGGAACAGGTCAGCTTGGGCTCATGTACTTTTAGTTCTTTTTTCCCTTGTGTGCTTGGGGGTGGGTTCAGGGTGCTGGACTAATGGGTTGTGAGAGGAGGTTGACCAGAATTATCTACGGGTTCCCTTGTCTGCCAGATGAATCAAAGGAGCATGAAGATTGCTAAAATATTTGGGAGACATGTGGAACGTGGACTGTGGAGGAGCGTGGGTGGGGTTGTGGGACTGTGGTCGTCCCGCTAAGTGGCACTGTGGTTTGGACTGGGGTGGCAGTGGTAGAGATATGAGAAGAGGTTGTATTTGAGATTTACAAGAAAGCTCTTGTAATGACGTACTACCCTTCTTGCTACTTCATTTGATTTTTCTTCTGTGAACTAAGGAACCCCATCCACACTGCCCTGATATTCTGTTTCCATTCTCTGACGTTTGCATATCCATGGGGCTCTAGAGCAAGTTTCTTAAAATCCCTGAGTCTTGGGATACTCATCTGTAAATTGGAACAATATTATGTGAATTCTCTGTTAATGGTGACGAAGATTCTTTGCTTGACCAAACTTTCGTCAGGCTCCTGAACCTTCTCCTAGGCCCATCTGTGCACTTCCTGGAAAATCCAGCTTTAGCAGAAACCCTGCTTTGTTAGTTTAACTAGAACCCCTCATCCTCTGTATCTGGTCCCCCTTGATAAGTGATCGGTTCCGCATCCCCCACCATCCCTCAGGTAATGTCTGATTATGCAGGCTTGTCTTCAGCAAAGAATCCTGTTAGGTGGGTTTAGCTAGAATTTCCCTTAACCCTGCTGTTTCCTCTTAGTCATTTTCTATCCACTGGCCCCCAGACTGCTCCTTGGCTATAGATTCCCAGTTGCCCATGCTGTATTCAGAATTAACCCCATTCTATACTGAGGTCCCTTTCCTCTATTGCAGTAGTCTATTTCTTTAATATAAATTTTATTTATTTATTTATTTATGGCTGTGTTGGGTCTTCATTGTTGCGCGCAGGCTTTCTCTAGTTGCGGCGAGCGGGGTTTACCCTTCATTGTGGTGACTTCTCTTGTTGCAGAGCATGGGCTCTAGGCTTGCGGGCTTCAGTAGTTGTGGCACATGGGCTCAGTAGTTGTGGCACATGGGCTCAGTAGTTGTGGCTCACGGGCTCAGTAGTTGTGGCTCACAGGCTCTAGAGCACAGGCTCAGTAGTTGTGGTGCATGGGCTTAGTTGCTCCGCGGCATGTGGGATATTCCTGGACCAGGACTCGAACCCGTGTCCTCTTCATTGGCAGGCGGATTCTTAACTAGTGCACCACCAGGGAAGTCCCCACTTATAGATTTCTAATTTTGCACCCACAAAACTTTAGTATTCATTTGTTAACTTGCCTATTTCTCTTTTTGTAGACTCTTAAGATACCCTAATATAGAGACTATATCTTTCCTTTCTTTTCTTATTTTTTTTTAATTTTTTTTTTCTATTAAAGTACTGTTGATTTACAATGTCGTGTTAGTTTCAGGTGTACAGCACAGTGGTTAGTTTTATATATATATATATACACATATATATTCTTTTTCAGATTCTTTTCCCTTATAGGTTATTACAAAATACTGAGTAGAGTTCCTGTGCTATACAGTAGGTCCTTGTTGGTTATCTATTTTATAGAGACTACGTCTTTCTTGTATTTATATCTCTAGAGTCTCTTAGCCAGCAATTATTGGATGGTGAATGTTTGGATAGGTTTTTTTAATGTACATTTTTAGAAAACATACAAGTAGATGAAAAGGTGCTCAACATCATTAATCATCTGGGAAATGCAAAGCAAAACCACTATGAGTTGTCACCTCACACCTGTTAGCATGGCTATCATCAAAAAGACAAGAGATAACAGATGCTGGTGAGGAGGGACTTCCCTCATGGCGCAGTGGTTAAGAATCCACCTGCCAATGCAGGGGACACGGGTTCCAGCCCTGGTCCGGGAAGGTCCCACATGCCGCGGAACAACTAACCCCGTGTGCCACAACTACTAAACCTGCACGCTAGAGCTTGTGAGCCACATGTACTGAGCCCGCATGCCACAGCTACTGAAGCCAACACGCCTAGTGCCTGTGCTCCACAACAACAGAAGCCACTGCAATGAGAAGCCCGTACACTGCAATGAAGAGCAGCCCCCGCTTGCCGCAACTAGAGAAAGCCCGCGCGCAGCAACAAAGACCCAATGCAGCCAAAAATTAATTAATTAATTAATTTTAAAAAATGCTGGTGAGGACATGGAGAAAAACGAACCCTTGTACACTGTTGGTGGGAATGGAAATTAGTGCAGCTGCTATGGAAAACAATATAGAGGAGGTTCCTCAAGAAATTAAAAATAGCACTACCATGTGATCTAGCAATTCCACTCCTGAGTATGTATCCAAAGAAAATGAAAACAGGTTATCAAAGAGATGTCTGCATTCCCATGTTCATTGCAGCATCATTCACAATAGTCGAGATGGAAACAACCTAAATTTCTGTGAATGAATGAATGAATAAAGAAGATGTGGTATATATACATAATGGAATAGTATTAAGCCATGAGAAAGAAGAAATTCTGCCATTTGTGACAACATGGATGGATCTTGAGAGCGTTATGCTAATGAAATAAGTGAGACAGAGAAATACAAATACTGCATGGTAGCACATATGTGCAATCTAAAAAAAAGTTCAAACTCATAGAAACAGAGACTAGAAAAGCAGTTGCCAGGGACTAGAGGGTGAGGGAAATAGAGGTTGGTAAAAGGGTACAAAAAGAACAAAATGTACATCTTAAAATCACTCATAAAATCGGGCATTTTTTTCATGTATATAATTTACTACTTGCACATTTTTCTCATGTGATAATTTAATTACTAGTAAAATGAAGCATTTTTCATATATATATTTGCATTTTTTTCTCATGGGATAAAAGTTTATTTCAGTGAGTTATACACAATCATAGAATTGTGCGTATTGAGACTAACTCAGGATTCCCTGGTGGCTCAGTGGTTAAGAATCTGCCTGCCAATGCAGGGGACATGGGTTCGAGCCCTGGTCCGGGAAGATCCCACATGCCGCGGAGCAACTGAGCCCATATGCCACGGCTGCTGAGGCCCGCATGCCTGGAGTCCGTGCTCTGCAGCAGTAGAAGCCACCACAGTGAGGGGCGCCTGCTCGCTGCAGCTAGGGAGGGCCCATGCACAGCAACGAAGACCCAATGCAGCCACAGTAAATAAATAAAATAAATAAATTTATAAAAAAATAAAGAGAGACCAACTCAAACATGTTTTCAAATTGTATATATTTCATTTTATTTACTTCATAAAATAACAAACCTGAAATTCTGAAAACTTCATAGCAAACTTTGTGGGGAAAAACCTGCTATTACTTATACTGAAAGCCAAAGTATATAGCTTTGTAGCCCTAACAGAGACAAAACTCAGCTTGATGTGACATATTAAATGTAAAAATAATTAGGTGGAAAACTTAAAACTTTGTCAACTTCCTTTACAGTGGGTACCCACTAAGAGTTATAACACTTAAATTCGGAAAATCAGTCATCTTAAAAGATTTTAACAGCTTAAATATTTTTCATACTTGTGTTCCTGAAAGAATGGAAATGAAAAGCCCAGGAAACAGTGATATTATTACTGGTTATAATTTCTATTTTTAACACTCTAACTTGCTTAGTTCTCATTTCTTTTTGCATTTCAGCTTGTGGTTGGCTTTGCAAGGCTGACATTTTCTTTGGTGACAGTCTTTAAAACAAACTAGAATTTGGTCACTAACTTCCTTATCCCATAGAACACTGAAGAACGTTTTTAAAAAGTCTTTTAAATTGAACTAAGGAGATAAAGCAATACGTTGTTTTGGTAGGAGGTTGTGTTTTATTTTGTTATGTTGTTTCTTTGTTTATTTTTAACTTGTAGAACTACCTTAATGTTTTCCAGGATCCCCCCCAGCACCCCCTCTCCACGCACACATGTGATGGTGGCTTTTTTTGTTTTTGGCCACGTGGCTTGCAGGATCCCAGTTCCCTGACTAGGGATTGAACCCGGGCCACAGCAGTGAAAGCGCCAAATCCTAACCACTAGACCACCAGGGAACTCCCAAAGGTGGCTTTTATTTATTTATTTATTATTATTATTATTATTATTTTTGCGGTATGTGGGCCTCTCACTGCTGTGGCCTCTCCCGTTGCGGAACACAGGCTCCGGACGCGCAGGCTCGGCGGCCATGGCTCACGGGCCCAGCCGCTCCACGGCATGTGGGATCTTCCTGGACCGGGGCACGAACCCATGTCCCCTGCATCGTCAGGCGGACTCTCAACCACTGCGCCACCAGGGAAGCCCAAAGGTGGCTTTTTTAACATCCTTTTGTAACTGAGCAATTTATTGACACATTAATTAATTAATTAAAATTTAATTTTTATTTTATATTGAAGTATAGTTGATTTACAATGTTGTATTAGTTTCAGGTGTACAGCTAAGTGATTCAGTTATACATATACATATATCTGTTCTTTTTCAGACTCTTTTCCCATATAGGTTATTATAGAATATTGAGTACAGTTCCCTGTGCTATCAGTGGGTCCTTATTGATTATCTATATTATATATAGTAGGGTGTATATGTTAATCCCAAACTCCCAATTTATCCCCCCTCCACGTTTCCCCTTTAGTAACTGTAAGTTTGTTTTCGAAGTCTGTGAGTCTGTTTCTGTTTTGTAAATAAGTTCATTTGTATCATTTTTTTTTTAGATTCCACATATAAGTGATATCATATGATATTTGTCTTTCTCTGACTGACTTACTTCACTTAGTATGATAATCGCTAGGTCCATCCGTGTTGCTGCAAATGGCATTATTTCATTGTTTTTTATCCATTCATCTGTTGATGGACATTTAGGCTGCTTCCATGTCTTGGTTATTGTAAATAGTGTTGCAATGAACTTTGGGGTGCATGTATCTTTTCGAATTATGGTTTTCTCCGGATATAGCCCAGGAATGGGATTGCTGGATCATATGGTAGTTGACACATTAATTTATGTACTGCTTTGTATCTTATCTGATTTTTATGTTGTGGACTTATTAGAAAGATAACCTGAACTGCTAAGACAACATTCTTCTTGCTTCTATTAAATCCAGCCAGGTTCTGTGTTCTGAGTTCCAGTCTCTAGGCCCTAAAGAGAGGTGTGGGCTTCTGTGTTTCATTCATTCAGAACCTTTTGCTCTACTCCAGACCTACTCGGTCAGAATCTGCACTTTAAAAAGATCTCCAGATAATTCCTATGCACATGAAGGTTTGAGAAGCATTGGTCTAGGTGACTCAGTATAATATGACAAAACTACTCAAGATAAAGCAAGTTGCTTTTGTGAAACAGGAACACATTGGCATCAGTACTCATAAGCACAGAAAATGACAAGCCCAAATGTAAGAGTGGCAGGCAAAAATCAGAAATCTTTGAAAGGTTGTAACGCGAGCATAGTGCAATAGATAGATAGGAAGAAAAGAGATTATTTTGGGGGTCAGGTTTAAGTGGAATGAGACATAACTGATGACCGTTGTACCACACCCTACCATCACATTTATGATTACAGTCAGTAATATTAAGTTCCTTACAGCACATAAAAGTACCAGTTAATGAGCCTTCATTGGCAAAGATGGAATAATCAAGCATTCAAACTGATTAAGCCTTAAGATGAATATGGCATTGCTAGTGATGTCTAACATTAGATAAGTTAGATAAATTGGTGTAAACCTACCTCAGAAATCTAAAATTTCCTCTCTGTAAGATTTTGATCTTTATTGAAACACTTTGTAGTGGGTGAAAATAAAATTTTCTGTTAATTCTGTAACGAGAACCTACAGTTTATTTTATGCCAACCATTCTAAAGCCTTTTTAAGACTCACTGATTTTGCATATATATATATATATATATATATTGCCTCAACCTCATTCTGAGGGAATAGAAATACTGATGATTTACAATGTTCACCCAGCCAGAGTTATTTAAAAGCAAATAGATAGGTTTTTAAAAGCATAATTTATTTATAATAGGCCATGGCCTCCAGTTTTCGTGCTTGTGGTGGAACTGTTTATTTAGAGTACATACATAAACCCCAGAGTTGGTAATAAAATACTAGAGCCAGCATTTTACTTTGGGGAAGTCATACCGATTTATTATTTGAGCAAGGGTATTTGCTTTTTTTTTTTGCGGTACGCGGGCCTCTCCCTGTTGTGACCTCTCCCGTGGCGGACCATAGGCTCCGGACGAGCAGGCTCAGCGGCCATGGCTCACGGGCCCAGCCGCTCCGTGGCATGTGGGATCCTCCCGGACCGGGGCACGAACCCATGTCCCCTGCATCGGCAGGCGGACTCTCAACCACTGCGCCACCGGGGAAGCCCGGTGTTTGCTTTTTAGCAGTGAAATTGGACCAGTATAAAAAGCTATATTGAAAAAAAATAAATAAAGAAAAAAGCTATACTGGTGGGCTTCCCCGGTGGCGCAGTGGTTAAGAATCCGCCTGCCACTTCAGGGGACACGGGTTTGAGCCCTGGTCCGGGAAGATCCCACATGCCGCAGAGCAACTAAGCCTGTGCGCCACAACTACTGAGCCTGTGCTCTAGAGCCCGTGAGCCACAACTACTGAGCTCGCGAGCCACAACTACTGAAGCCCATGTGCCTACAGCCTGTGCTCCGCAACAAGAGAAGCCACCGCAATGAGAAGCCCGCACACCGCAACAAAGAGTAGCCCCCACTTGCCACAACTAGAGAAAGCCCACGCACAGCAACAAAGACCCAATGCAGCCCAAAATAAGTAAATAAAATAAATAAATTTATTTTAAAAAAGCTATATTGGTGGGGCTTCCCTGGTGTCACAGTGGTTGAGAGTCTGCCTGCCGATGCAGGGGACACGGGTTCGTGCCCTGGTCCGGGAAGATCCCACATTCTGCGGAGCGGCTGGGCCCGTGAGCCATGGCCGCTGAGCCTGCGCGTCCGGAGCCTGTGCTCCGCAACGGGAAAAGCCACAGTGGTGAGAGGTCTGCATACCGCAAAAAAAAAATAATAATAAAATAAAATAAATAAATAAATAAATAAATAAATAAGCTATATTGGTTAAATCTACTGCTTGAATTGCTCTGTTTCATCACAGAGCTCTTTCCGGTAGCGAACTGGATAACTGCTTCTTATTTAGGAAGGATAAAGCAGGCTGTAAAAAAGGCAGATCAAAGGCACTAAAAACAGACACTTGACAAAAGAAGACATAGGAATGTCCAATAAGCACATGAAAAGGTGCTTAACATCATTAGTCATCATGGAAATGGAATTAAAACCCAACTGAGATATCACTACAGTGTCTAAAATAAAAAAGACTGACAGCACCAACTGTTGGCAAGGATGTGGAGCAACTGAAATTTTCTTGAACTGCTGGTGGGAGTGTCAAATGGTATGACAACTTTGGAGAACTTTTTGTCAGTTCCTTATAAAGTTAAACATACATCTACTCTAGGACCCAAGAATCCCACTCTTAGGTATTTTCTCAAGACTGTTCAAAAAACTGTACAAAAATGTTCATAGCAAATTTATTTCTAGAGCCCCAAACTGGAAACAACTCAAATATCCATCAGCAGTAGAATGGATTATCAACTAACAGTATATTTATACAATGGAATACTACTGAGTAATAAAAAGGAAATAAATAAATAGGACACTTGCAACAACATGGACAGATCTCAAAACCATGTTGAATGAGGGGAGCTCCCTGGCGGTCCAGTGGTTAGGACTCGGCACTTTCACTGCCGGGCCCGGGTTCAATTCCCTGATCGGGGAACTAAGATCCCTGAAGCTGCGCAGCATGGCAAAAAAACAAAACAAAACAAAAAACAGTTGAATGAAAGAAGTTGTTCTATTGGATTCCATGTAAATAAAATTCTAGAACAAGCAAAACTAACTTAGGGTGATAAAAATTAGAAAGTGGTTGGAGGGGGATTGGGGATTGAATGGGGATTGACTAAAAAGAGGCACAAGGAAACTTTCTGGGATGAAGGATATAGTCTATGTCTTCATTTGAGTGGTGGCTACATGGGTATGTAATTATCAAGACCCATTGAACTGTATACTTAAGATTGATATGTTTGGGAATTCCCTGGTGGTCCAGTGGTTAGGACACCATGTTTTCACTGCCAAGGGCCCAGGTTTGATCCCTGGTTGGGGAACTAAGATCCCACAAGCCATGGGGTGCAGCTAAAAAAAAAAGATTGATATGTTTTATTTTATGTCAATTAAAGTTCATTATGCTTCAATTTAAAACATAAAAGCCCTTCTCACTCTCATCGCGTCCAAGAAAATGTCTGCCCAGACAACTTACAATGCGAAAGTTTCTCCTTCAGGCTAAGTCCTTCTAGGTGGTACTTCACCAGCCCACACTGCACCTCTAACTTGGTCCCTCTCTGTGGACTGATTACCTATCTGACCCTGATGATCCTGTGATTTAATTCCAATCTCACTTTGATATTTCAGTAAAGGCTGTCCTTCTTGCCTCAACTTTTATTTTTATTTCCTGTCTTAGCTTTTCCTTGATCCTTTGACTCTAATCACTTGTTGGTAAGGCACAATATATGTGAAAAAAAAATTGGTGTCTCTTTTGAGTCTTACGTCTTCTCTAATTGTTTTTTTAAGACAGCACAATGGCTTTTCTAACTACCAAATCTGATGCAATGTAATTACTTAATTAGATCAGATTATCGTTCATATTAAACTCAAAAATCTCCTGACAAGAGCTCACAGATGAAATAAGCTGAAATCAACCAGTGCTTGTCTTAACTCATCCTTTGTGTATCCAGCCTCAGTCACCAAGGCTGAGCTGACAGAGCAATGGCCCCTGTTAATGGAATAATCTAGGTCCCAGTTAAGCCCGAATATGAAACCAAAGATGAACAGCGGCACTTCCAAATCTCTCTTTCAACACTGCCATATGGCAGGAACACAGGTAGTGTCCTTAAGAGGTCTCTCTCAGTATACACCCCCCACCCCCAGCTCCAGAGTCCAAAGCCTCTCCACATGACAGGACTTTTTTTTTTTGGCCGTGCCACGTGGCTTATGAGATCTTAGTTCCCCAACCAGGGATTGAACCTGGGCCCTCGGCAGTGAGAGCCGGCATCCTAACCACTGGACCGCCAGGGAATTCTCCAAATGACAGGACTTTTTAAAAACACTTTTTAAATTGAGGTATAACACATACACAGTTGTGTGTGATAACTAGTCTCACGCTCCTTTCCCAGTCAATACCACTCCGCAACCCAGAAGTAACCACTCTAGTGAGTTCTATAACCACCAGTTAGTTTTGCACATTCTTGATCTTCATTTAAATGGAATTAAACAGTATGTACTCCTCAGCATCTGGCGTTTTTCACTTATCATATTGTCTGTGAGATTTTGGTACATCAGGGACATTCAAGTAAGAGACCCCCTGCTTACTTCTCTTTCTCCCCCCACTTGACTTAAATCTCCGTGGCAGCATGAATCATGTCTATCGCCTTCATGTAGTATAGTGTCCACTGTAATAGGGATATAGTACCTATTTGTTGAAAAAAAAGAATAAATAAGATGTCACAGTTTAACACTGAGAAACATACCCTTAAGAGTGGATTTTAGGTATTGCGTTGGCCAAAAATCTCGTTCGGGTTTTCCGTAACAGCTTATGGAAAAACCCTAATGAACTTTTTGGCCAACCCAATACTGTGGTGAATCAGTGGAAGAGAAAAAGACTAATTTTCTTCTGAAACTCCCCAAAGCATTATTTATAATCACTTGACTACAGCCATGCGGATAGAGATTTCGTAGACTTTCTACTAGATTTTCAGTATTGTGTAGGTAAACTCAGGGTAAAATTATAAAAGTTTTTACAGTAGGGCTCTTTAATCTGGGAGTTGTGGATGGGTTTTGTGAGGGCCTGAAACTGAGGAGAAAATTTTGTGTGCTATTAGATATATCACTCAGGTTGCAAGTGACAGGAGCCCAAGTAGGACTAACTTAAATAACAAAGGGGATTTCGCAGGGCCTCTCACTGTTGTGGCCTCTCCCGTTGCGGAGCACAGGCTCCGGACGCGCAGGCTCAGTGGCCATGGCTCATGGGCCTAGCCGCTCCGCGGCATGTGGGATCTTCCCGGACCGGGGCACGAACCCGTGTCCCCTGTATAGGCAGGCGGACTCTCAACCACTGCACCACCAGGGAAGCCCAACAAAGGGGATTTGATGGCAGGGTCTTGGTTTGCCTCATGGAGTCCAAGAGAGACATGCACAGCCATGCTCCGGAAGGGCACAACCAGGGAAGCTCAGGGTCTGGGGCCACAATCCATGCCAGTACAGAGATGCTTCATGCCCTCCTGGCTTGAAGGCACCTGATTGGCAGAACCCAAAGCACATCTGAAAGTCTAGCTTCAGGGGAATCTAGAAAATGTAGTTTTTAGCTTTCCAATTTCTACAGACCATTCCAATTCTACAGAACCCTAAAAGAATGTTGTAATAGATCATAGCATTTTTTTTCTTTAAGACCCCAGGCATGGCCTCAAAATCCTTCTCAACCTAGCACTGTGCTGCCAATGGCACTGAGTTGGATCTACAGGTTGTCATCCATGTACCATAACATGTTGCTCCCAGACCTCTAATGCATAGCTCTTAATTCTGTTAAGGAAAAAATATGCAAAACTTAGGAATAGGCAAAACAATGGCTGCATGTCTTTTTAATGTTATATTGAAACACTGTTTATAGCATAATTTCCTATAATGGATAACATAACTGTCTGTCCCAGAAAGGCAGACCACAAACTTGCAACAAAAACTGCTTAAGCTCAAAGTGTTTTAACATCAACCCATTCAGATCCATGTGTTCCAAGGTTCAGCAACCTGTGTGGTTTACAAATTCTGACACATGTTTATTCCCTATCCAGACCAGCCTTAGAATCATCTGAGCGCAGCCCCAAAGCTCTATATGTATGTAGCTTCTCTAACTTCCTTCTTCTAAGTCACCACTAAGACCGTGAACTTGGGGCTCTCCCTTACTCAGCAAGTTTAATAAACTTGCTTCATCTGATCAAGGGGTGGCTCTAGTGGTCTTTGTGGGAGATTTGACAAAGTCTGTACATGTCATATTGCTGTACAGTGTCAATGACAAAGATAATACAATTTAATAACAAGTTTGATGTCCTTTATTTATAGGAAAACAATCCATGGATTGCAGGAGTACAGTGCCTCATGAGCAGTGGAGCACTGTTCCCAAGGAATTTGGGGCAAGAGGGGTTTTTATACAACATTAGAAGCAGCAACGCAGAAACGGGGCATGGTTGGCTAGAAGGTCAGGGATTTCCTAATAAGGTTACCACATCCTATTTTCTAGGATAAGATGAGCTAGCTAAAGCTGAATTGGAGGGCTCTGATTAGCGTATGTTAGGTTTCCTAGACAGTGAAGTGTTTTCCTCAAGTGTGGGCTGACTTAGGTTTCGATTTGTGATGTGAGCTGGGCCACTGGGGCAGCCTCCATGATGTGGGTCCTGATTCACATTTCCTTTATCAATAGAAAGCGAAGAGTGGGAGAAAAAGAAAAAACAAGAACATCCTCAAATACAACTTGAAGGTTCCAGTTAGCATAGACTTTGTGAAAATTAATAAAGGGAAACCTCACTTAAATGGAGTCAGGAGGCCAGAAGCGGGAGCTCTCATGCATGTATCAGTCGATATCAATACAGATGCCAACAGGAAGAGACATACTTTGCATCTCCAGCAATAAATGACAGTACTTTACTACTATGCTTAGGAGGAAGAAAGATTTTCTCCTTGCCTGGCAACAGCTCAGCCAATGAGAGACTGTCACAACTCAGTCAATGAAAACCCACTATACTTCAAACTCCCACTTTCCTTTAATGGACTTGTTTATAACAGCCCCGCCCAATTTCCCCTTCCCTATAAAAGAGTTTTTTCTCCTTTGCTTTACCAGGCTTGCATGTGGTTCGCCATATTTGCGTGTCCCAGACTGCAATTCTTTGCTGCTTCCAAATAAACCTAGTAAAATAACTGGCTGTTTTATTGTTTTAGGTTAACAACTTCATGGAATTAGTAATAAGTCAACAGGAGTATCCACCATCCTTGATTTGGGAACAGTCCTCTGCTTACATTGGCAGTGGATCCAAACTATGGTTGGATGGTGGAAACTGCTATAGAAGGAAAACACTGGGGGAGTGTTGAATGCAATCTCTCTCCAGACAAACTGCCCTGTACCTGCCAAAAAGCATGGGGTGATTTTTCTGGTCCTGTCTCTGCAGTATTTGATAATGTTGATCATTCCCTCCTTAAAATTCCTCTGTAGACTTCCATGACACTGTGCTTTCTCAATTATCTTTCATCGTTTCTGATAATTCTTTCTCAGTCCTTCATGGGCAGGAAGATCAAGCAAGTTAAGGACTAAGAAGTGACCATTGAGATAGTAGTTATGATGTCATCCATAATTTTAACAAAAGCAGTGGAGTGGAGGAAAGAAGACAGATTGCCAGAGACAGAGGAAAGAGAGTGACTCTGGGTCTCCATTTCAAAAAGCTTGGAGGTTTTGTTACTGCTTTTGTTTGCTTATTGTTTTTGTTTCCTTGCTTGCTTTTTGCTCTCTCTTTTCTACTTTATTAATGCAGCTCTCTAAGCAGTTACTGTACATCTGCCATACAGGGGAGCTATTCCCAGAGCTGCTGAAATGCAGTGATGGCAAGAACCCTCCCTGTCTGCCAGGAGCACGTAGCTAAGCTTGATGAGAAGATTCGCTTTTAAAAATTTAAGAGGCTTGAACATATTTACATAGGAAGATAAAAGCTAGAGATATGTTAATGTACTTTCAAGTTGGTACTTTATAAAACTGAACCTTACCACATTAAGCCAGAGGCATCCATAGAATAGAAGACTTTAAAGATTATTACAGCAGGAATGCAAAGAGAAACTCTTCTAATTTTAATCACCAGAATAGCCTCTGAAACCCAATTCAGAGATTGTGGTTCAGAATGAAAGTGTGTATTCCTGTACAGTTTACTACCTATATTAACATGTCTTTACTATTCCAATGTCTTCGTCAGCATGACTTAACTACCCCAGGAACTTTTGCCTAGGAAGATAAAAATGTAAATACCTTAATTGTTCTATTCAGTGAAGGAAGTCAGACTAATCAACATCTCAATACATAGCATCAAACAACTCTTTGTTTTCTAAGACTTGATTGAAATACCTCATTGTGTCCATCAATCCTAAAACTACTCTGTCATATCATACGAAGTTCTGATCCTTAATCCTCATCAAGCCTCTGGAACAAAACAGCAGCCTTAAACCAGAACTGCCAAAAAAACCTTGTAAATATCCCAATTTTCCCTTCGTCCTTTGGAGATGCTATAAGACTGTCAAGGTAGTGATCTCGATGAATTCAGTAACCAATAAGCTCCGTTTTGCTCATCAGCAGTTTATTTTGGTGGTATTTGGGGAGAGCTGGTACTGGACACAGTGTAAAAGCCAGTGCTTGTGATTTGCATGAGCCAAGGTTTTTGAGGAAAGATAAGGTGTTTGGAAATCAAAGGGTAGAACCCTTAAAGGAGTGAGTAATAAGGTTTATTCATAAACAGACTTTATTTTTTTATAAAATTTGTATTGGAGTATAGTTGATTCGCAATGTTGTGTTAGTTTCAGGTGCACAGCAAAGTGAATCAGTTACACATATACATATAGCCACTCTTTTTTAGATTCTTTTCCCATATAGGCAATTACAGAGTTTTGAGTAGAGTTCCCTGTGCTATACAGTAGGTCCTTATTAGTTACCTATTTTATATGTAGTAGTGTGTATATGCCAATCCCAATCTCCCAGTTTATCTCTCCCCCCCTTACCCCCTGGTAACCATAAGTTTGTTTTCTACATCTGTGACTCTGCTGTTTTGTAGATAAGTTCATTTACACCCTTTTTTCAGATTTCACACATAAGCGATATATAAACAGTGACTTTAAAGGAGAGAGGAGATAAGTCAGAAAGAGAAAGACAAATATCGTATGCTAACACATATATATGGAATCTAAGGGGAAAAAAAATGTCATGAAGAACCTAGGGGTAAGAGGGGAATAAAGATACAGACCTACTAGAGAATGGACTTGAGGATATGGGGAGGGGGAAGGGTAAGCTGTGACAAAGTGAGAGAGTGGCATGGACATATATACACTACCAAAAGTAAAGTAGATAGCTAGGGGGAAGCAGCCGCATAGCACAGGGAGATCAGCTCGGTGCTTTGTGACCACCTAGAGGGGTGGGATAGGGAGGGTGGGAGGGAGATGCGAGAGGGAAGAGATATGGGAACATATGTATATGTATAACTGATTCACTTTGTTATAAAGCAGAAACTAACACACCATTGTAAAGCAATTATACTCCAGTAAAGGTGTTAAAAAAAAAAAAAAGAGAGAGGAGAAAGACATGAATGACCCCATATGAGGGTGGAATTAGGATTGCCCTGGTTTGGGAGATGGGCAGGCTGAGAGGTTTGACGAAGGAGAAAAAGGAAAGCCACAGTCTGAAGGGCCTAGGCAGACCCAAGGAGCCTCAGGGGCACACACGGTGGTTGTCTTGTTTGAGCACCTTCACCCTGTCACAGCTGTGGCAAAACCCATCTCTACTTTGTAACTGTCCACCTATTACATTTATGTACTAAGACATGTTTCTGCACAATATGGTCAGAATCTCTGATGGGCCTGAATCTGCCTTTTTAAAAAGGAAACACTCCAGGTTCTGTTTTACACATTTAGTTTTAAAAACCAGTGTCCTAAAAAAAAAAAAAAAAAAAAAGCCCAGTGTCCTGGGACTTCCCTGGTGGCGCAGTGGTTAAGAATCCACCTGCCAATGAAGGGGACATGGGTTCGAGCCCTGGTCCGGGAAGATTCCACATGCCGCAGAACAACTAAGCCTGTGCGGTACAACTACTGAGCCTGTGCTCTAGAGCCCGCGAGCCACAACTACTGAGCTAGTGTGCCACAACTACTGAAGCTCGCGCGCCTAGAGCCCGTGCTCCGCAACAAGAAAAGCCACCGCAACAAGAAAAGCCACCGCAATGAGAGGCCCATGCACCGCAACGAAGAGTAGCTCCCGCTCGCTGCAACTAGAGAAAGCCTGCGCGCAGCAACAAAGACCCAATGCAGCCAAAAAATAAACAAATAAATGAATAAAAATTAAAAAACAAAAAAACCCCAGTGCCCTAAGGGAAAGGAGCTAGGACAGTGGAAAACGTTAAATACACACGTGAGATAATATTATTCATACTATTGTAATATGAAGAATGCTTGTAAGTATTCAAATTATGGCTTTTCAAAGAGATGTTTATTGCCTTATAAGAAAAATTACCGTAAACTTACATGTTAACTTTGTGTTCAGTAGAGATGTCCAGTAGAAATGAGAACCCCAAAGGTCATTGGTTTTATCGTCCTGTAGGATATTAATAGTTTTGTGGCTAAATAAACTTATTTCAGCATGTTTTTCCTGCTTGAGTATATAGATTTCAGTTTCTCAAATGATCTTTGAACCTGCCTTGCTATGCTGCAGGTTCCTTCATTAACAAATGAAGCAGGGCTTCCCTGGTGGCGCAGTGGTTGAGAGTCCGCCTGCCAATGCAGGGGACACGGGTTCGTGCCCCGGTCCGCGAAGATCCCATATGCCGCGGAGCGGCTGGGCCCGTGAGCCATGGCCGCTGAGCCTGCGCGTCCGGAGCCTGTGCTCCGCAACGGGAGAGGCCACAACAGTGAGAGGTCGGCGTACAGAAAAAAAAAAAAAAAGAAGCAAATTTTTACGCACATTTACTCTATATTTGGGAATGTGTAGGCATAGAATGACGATTCGGGCTCTGGCTGTTACCCTGAAAGAATTCTCGCGATAAACAACCAGGTCGTACCGTATAGCACAGGGAACTATATTCAGTATCCTGTGATAAACCATAATGGAAAAGAATATGAAAAAGAATATACAATATATATATGTCTAACTGAATCACTTTGCTCTACAGCAGAAATTAACACAACATTGTACATCAACTATACTTCAATAAAATAAATTAACAAAAACTAAATATCACCCATTCTGTTTTCGGCTCCACCCTGCATCCTGCCTTGAGAAGGCCCTCACCCTCTGGCTCCTTAGCTTTACTGGGGATTCTGTGACATGGAGAGTCATGCTTTTCACTGGTTTCCCACTTTGCAGGCACTTAGCTTTTTCTGCTTGATCATGTCCTATGCCACTTGGCCATCCACTTTCCAGTTTTCAAAATTTTGTTGTCATATCTTGTCTGCTGTCATCTTCTCTAGGGCTGTCTGTTTCTTTTCAAGCTTGTGCCTTCAAAAATTTCCTTTCAGTGTTTCTGGTGGGGTTTCAAGAGAGATCCAAGATATATGTATGAGGTCAATTTGCCTTGTTTAACTGGAAGTGCATGCGATTCTAAAATATACCCCAAAATACAGCAGTGATTTCTCCATTGTGGTGCTCCAAGGACAATGGTGCTTCAAGGACAAAGGATGACCCTGCCAGAAAAAGTTTCAGCGTTACACCCCCTACCGGACTCTTAATCCCCCTCCCTACTGTGTTGCGATGGTTACGAAATTCCTGAGCCCACCTGGGCGACTCCCACAGGTCAACAGGACCTGTCCCAAATAAGGAAAGGCATATGCCCTGTCCCACTCCCACCCTATAGAAGGAAGGTATATGTGGCTCGACCAATCAGTAAATGAAATTTTCACCTCGGACCATTCCTTTGTTTTCTGGCTATGAAAACTGATCAATAGCACATGTTCGGGCTCGACTCTCCCAGACTACCAGGAATTCAGCCCGCTGTTCTGGCAGCGACCTTCCCTCTAATAAATTCTATCTTCTTTACATTCTGCCTTGTGTCTGGAAATTAGCATATGTTCGGGCTTCTCCCAGACTACTAGGAAGTCGGCCCACTGTTCTGGCAGCGACCCTTCCCTCTAATAAATTCTATCTTCTTTACATTCTGCCTTGTGTCTGGAAATTCTTTTCCAACCCACTTTCGGACTACGACATCCATCAACTGAAGAAACTCATCAGAGGTGGAGAGAGGGTGAAAGTCCTGGTGATTGAGCCATTTGTGCCTTAGTGTGATGTTTAAAAAGTCCAAAATTTGATACTGAACATTAGAAATCACAATATTTTGGATCTCGAGCGATAAGTTCAGACTATCCAATGTATTAAATGCATCACTGAATCGTGCTCTGGAAAGGAGCAAGCCCTGGAATATTCAGAAATGTTATTTACTGGCATTATCCATTTCACGCTTATACGAGCACCTTTTTCTGGGTAGTTAACGCACTCTGGTATGAAAAAGTCATCTTATACGTGTCACCTATTACTTTTCAGAGCACACTGAAAAAAGCATGCCCTGAGTGGGAGCAGTTTAATTGGATTACTTCCACAGAGTCAAGAGGCATATTGCTGACGTCCAACTGTCCTGAGTGAATAAAGGAGCGTGAAAAAACTGTCATTGTATTCACACACTATAATTGGCGTCTATTATCACCTCCTTCCCCATCATCTATTCAACCTTCTCTTGGTCTGATTCCCTGATTTTCCTTTGGAAGATCAGCCCTTCTGGCATCTCAGACTCTTTGCCTTGGTGAGAGTGGAATTCATCCCCATTTCCAGAGATGGATGGTGACTCAAGTGTGGCCAATCAAAGCATTGCATTCCTTTGACCAAAGACTGATTCATGGATGGATATGTGACTCAGTTAGACCTAGCGAGATTCAAGTTGACGGTAGTTGGGGCTATTGGAAGACTGGCAACTTGAGACACTCTGTGGAGCCTGAGAATGAAGCTAATGGAGCAGAAGCCAGAGTGGAGAGATGGAGACAAAACAGCTTTTGATGATATCACTTGAGTGCCTGAATTAAGTTGTGAGTCATTAAATGCTCTCTGGTTTAAGGCACTTTTTTTTCTTTCTTTTTCTTTCTTTTTTTTTTTTTTAGCCTTCACCCTTGGCAGTGAAGGCATGGAGTCCCAACCACCGAACTGCCAGGGAATTCCCTTAAGGCACTTTCAATTCTTTTTCTGTCACTTGCCACCAATCTGATTCACCTACCAAAGCCCTGTATTGCTGCTTGCATAGCTGGTGCTACCCCAGCACTGGTTCTCGGACTAATTTTTACCTAAACGAAGAATAGTTTTTATAACATGGGTATTCAGAAATAAACACAAGAATATACTGAGCACTTCTCACTCATCTATGCTTGTTACATAGGCCAAGAGAAAGTTTACTGCAGCTGTAATGAGAAATATCTATTCACCTAAACATCATCATAAGTGCTTGATACAGAATGCCATTGAAGGACTTCCCTGGTGGCACAGTGGTTAAGAATCTGCCTGCCAACGCAGAGGACACGGGTTCAAGCCCTGGTCTGGGAAGATCCCACATGCCGTGGAGCAACTAAGCCCATGCGCCACACTACTGAGCCTGCGCTCTAGAACCCGCAAACCACAACTACTGAGCCCGCATGCCGCAACTATGAAGCCCGTGTTCTCTAGAGCTCGTGCTCCGCAACAAGAGAAGCCACCACAGTGAGAAGCCTGTGCACCCGCAATGAAGAGTAGCCCCCGTACTAGTTTCTCTAGTCACCGCAACTAGAGAAAGCCTGCGTGCAGCAAAGAAGACCCAACACAGCCGAAAATAAATAAATAAATTTATTAACAACAACAAAAAAAGAATGCCATTGATATTAGGGGATACACAGCACCCTCATTTGATCAGAGAATTTTGCCAACAGGCCATTCCTTTTTGCTTCCTAACATAACATTTCCATTAACATTGTGAGTGCTTTTACAAACTTCTTGGCAGTAGTACAACTTGAACCTTTAGCATCCTGGAAAGTACAATTTTTAGCTTATTCTGGAGAATCTCAGTTGGTTTACCAGAGAGGTCATTGTGCTCTGTTTATGAAAAGTATTCAAGGCTCTGGTGGCTTCCTGCCACTATTTGATAGTTTCAGAACAGGCAAAGTACAGGGATCTAGAGTCAAAACTTAATTTTCATAAAGTAATTCTATTTCTTATTTCTGTTCTTGTTCTGTGTGCCCATCACACTTAGAGATACTTTTGCCCCAGCAATACAGAGCCAGCTCTATATTGACAATTTCTTATGCACTATTTGCATTTACGAAGTTATTCTGCACTTCAGTATTTAGATAACTTTTTCTTAACTGATTTTATGCTTCAATAGACTGCTGATCAATTTTTCCAAATTGGGAATAAGATGAAGTACTACTGTTAAAACGAGACATGCAAATTGGACAAATGAAAGTAAGAATACGCAAGTGACATACAAATCATTGTGTCTAAGATCAAATGCACCCTTAGCAAATGAATGTTAGCTGATTGATGGCATGTTTATGGTGAATGCACAAACTTTAGGATTGTAATCATAATTGAAATTTCTGTGAAAGTCATATTTTATTTAAATTCAAATTTATTAAATGTATGTGGACACAGTTGTTTTATTTTTCCTCTGACTCATGAACTGTGTGTGGATCCCTTTTGTGGACTCCGGGCATTACCAATAATCTGAGGACTCCACTCAGCCGACACTTCTCAGAGGATGCTTGTTAGAGGGTGACCAAGGAGTGGTTGAGGACAGGAATGCCTTGACAATAGGAGGGAGAAGCATTAACATCAACAGTATGATTTACCAAAGTATCAGCAGTCCACAGGTTGGGACTTTTAAGATCTACTCTCTTAGCAACTTTCAAGTACACAATACAGTATTGTTTTTTGTTTTTTGGGTTTTTTAAAAATTAATTTATTTGGCTGCACCTGTCTTAGTTGCGGCATGCAGGATCTTTGTTGCCACGTGTGGGATCTTTTAGTTGCGGCATGCAGGCTCTAGTTCCCTGACCAAGGATCAAACCCCGGTCCCCTACATTGGGAGCGCAGAGTCTTACCCACTGGATTGCTAGGGAAGTCCCCCTTTTTTTTTTCAGTATTGTTAACTTTAGTCACCATGCTGTACATTACATCCCCAGAACTTATTCATCTGATAACTGAAAGCTTACCCTTTGACCAACATCTCCCCATTCCCCCCTCCCCTCAGCCCCTGGCAACCACCATTCTACTTTCTGTTTCTATGAGTTCAATGTTTTTACATTCCATATATAAGTGAGATCATACAGTAATTGCCTTTCTCTGTCTGACTTATTTTATGGATGTCCTCAAGGTCCATCCGTTTTGTAGCATATGTCAGGATTTCCTTCCTTTTTATGGTGGAATAATTTTCCATTATATGCGTATACCACATTTTGTTTATCCATTCATCTGGTGGTGGAAATTTGGGTAAGATAATTACAGGCATACCTTGTTTTATTGTGCCTTGCAGATATTATATTTTTTACAGATGGAAGGTTTGTGGCAACCCTGCATGGAGCAAGTCTGTTGGCTCCATTGTCCAACAGCATTTGCTCACTTCGTGTCCCTGTGTCACATTTTGGTAATTCTGGCAATATTTTAAACTTTTTCATTATTATTATTGTATTCGTTATGGTGATCTGTGATCAGTGATCTTTGATGTTACTACTGTGACTCAGTGAAGGCTCAGATGATGGTTAGCATTTTTTAGCAATACAGTTATTGGTTTTTTGGGGGGTTTTTCTGGCTGTGCATCTTATGGGGTGGCAGTTCCCTGACCAAGGATCAAACCCAGGGCCATGGCAGTGAAAGTATTGAGTCCCAACCACTGGACCACAAGGGAACTCGCAGCAATACAGTTTTTAAAATTAAGGTATGTACATTGTTTTAGACATAATGCTATTGCACACTTAATAGACTATAGTATAGTGTAAACAAAACTTTTATATGCACTGGGAAATGAAAAAATTCATGTGACTTGCTTTTGTTATTTTGCAATATTCACTTTATTGTGGTGGTCTGGAACAGAACCTACATCTGGAAGGTATGCCCGTATTATTATTTAAAAAAATAAATTTATTTTATTTATTTATTTTTGGCTGCATTGGGTCTTTGTTGCTGCGCACAGGGTTCCTCTAGTTGCCACAAGTGGGGACTACTCTTTGCTGAGATGCGCGGGCTTCTCATTTTGGTGGCTTCTCTTGTTGCAGAGCACGGGATCTAGGGACGCGGGCTTCAGTAGTTGCGGCATGCAGGCTCTAGAGCACAGGCTCAGTAGTTGTACCACACGGGGCTTAGTTGCTCTGCAGCATGTGGGATCTTCCCGGACCGGGGATTGAACCCACATCCCCTGCATTGGCAGACGGATTCTCAACCACTGCGCCACCAGGGAAGCCCTATTTTTTAAAATTTAGTTATTATTTTAAATATTTATACTCTGCCTCATTCTTATATAAATTAATCTGACAGAGAATTTTCATTTAGTTATAAAAAGAAAGAAGAAAACAGCAAAACCTACTTAGAATTAGCCTTACTAAGTACATTTTGGATGTATGGTCGCCAAAAAGAAAGTTTTGAATTAGCTTCACTACTTAAACCTGAACCTAACCATTTTCTGGGTTCAGGAAGCTCTTTTCTAATGAATTAGAGATATAAATATTCACTTATGTATAAATATATCTATAATACAGAACCTTTATATGTCTCCTGCACTTTAAATAAACTAGATATATGAAAATTAGGGACGGCCCAACAAAGAAATAGAGGTAATTTAATAAGATTATTCATAATAAGATTTATTTATCTATATTTTTGGCCTTGCCCCGAGGCATGAGGAACTTCATGGCGTGAGGAACTTGCCCAACCGGGGATCAAACCCGTTTCCCCTGCATTGGAAGAGTCTTAGCCACGGGACCACCAGGGAAGTCCAATGAGATTTATTTTTAAGCCTCTCCTAAATTTGTTAAAATTTTACTTATCCTTATGAAAATCTGGTTTATATAGTTTTAGAAACATATCCGAAACATACCCTCGGTGTCAGTGACACATCACTGAGTTATTAAACTGCTTTCCCCCACTGGGGACTTCTGCTGGGGCCTCTAAGCCAGGGTAAGAGGCAGGGAGAGGCAAGATTTAGATAGGGCGCCGCTTGAGACAGCTCAATTCCACTGTTCTCACCATTGACTTTTTTTTTTTTAACATCTTTATTGGAGTATAATTGCTTTACAATGGTGTGTTAGTTTCTGCTTTATAACAAAGTGAATCAGCTATACGTATACATATATCCCCATATCCCCTCCTTCTTGCTTCTCCCTCTCACCCTCCCTATCCCACCCCTGTAGGTGGTCACAAAGCACCGAGCTGATCTCCCTGTGCTATGCGGCTGACCACTGACTCTTTACGTTTGTTTTAATTGACATAGTCCAAAGTGATCATGGCATTTACACGATGTAATGAAACGGCAAAAGAGTGGCAACACCCAGTGTGAAGTGTCGCCTGTTTGGGTCAGTGTGGATTGGTACAGGCTGCGGGATAAATTCCAAGCATGATTTAGGCAAGGACGAGGAACTAGATTGTTATCTTCCCCACTACACACTGTTCTTCGTTTACCTCTACAAGGAAGTACTAGGCAGTTGGTAGTAACATGCTACATATTTTAAAACATTTTTTTTATTGAGACGTAATTCATGTGCCATAAAGCTCACCCTTTTAAAGTGTATAATTCAGTGCGTTTTAGTACATTCATAAGGTTGTGCAGACATCACTAGTAATTCCAGAACATTTTTATCCCCCCAAAAGAAACCCATACCCACTAGCAGTAACTCCCCATTTCTCTCCAATCTCCTCCCACCCAGCCCTCGGCAGCCACTCCGTCTCTCTAGATTTGCCTGTTCTGGACATTTTATATAAATAGAATGATACAGTATGTGGCTCTTGTGTCTGGCTTCTTTCATTTAGCATAATGTTTTCCAGGTTTATCCATGTTGTAGCGCGTGTCAGTACACTGTGTGCCTAGACCACATTTTGTTTATCCATGCATCAGTTGGTAGACATTTGGGCTGTTTCTACTTTATGGATCTAATGAATCATGCTGCTATGAACATTTGTGTACAAGTTTGATGTGGATGTGTGTTTTTATTTCTCTTGGGTCTATACCTAGGTGTGGAATTGCTGGGTCACATGCTAACTCTGTGTTTAAGTTTTTGAGGAACTCCCAGACTGCTTTCCAAACTGGCTGTACCATTTTACATTCCCACCAGTAGTGTACGAGGGTTCCAGTTTCTCTGCATCTTCACCAACACTTGTTCTTGTCTCACTCTTTGATTATAGCCATCCTAGTGGGTCAGGCTACATCTTTGATGAACTCGCATACACTTGGCTAAATATATATTTTAAGCCAGTTGTCAAGGACAATCCCTGGCGTTGTAATAGGCTTGTAGAAGTTTTCTAATGGTGCTTTCCTAAAGGATCACACGTCTGTTGAGGCTTTGCTGGGGGGGATCTGGCTCTGGAAAGAATAGGTTTGTTGTTATTTTATTTTATTTATTTTTAAAATAAATTTATTTATTTATTTTTGGCTGTGTTGGGTCTTCGTCGCTGTGCGCGGGCTTTCTTCTAAGTTGCAGCAAGCGGGGCCACTTTTCCTTGCGGTGCACAGGCCTCTCATTGCGGTGGCTTCTCTTGTTGCGGAGCACCAGCTCTAGGTGCGCAGGCTTCAGTAGTTGTGGCACATGGGCTCAGTAGTTGTGGCTCGTGGGCTCTAGAGCACAGGCCCAGTAGTTGTGGTGCACGGGCTTAGTTGCTCCGCAGCATGTGGGATCTTCCCGGACCAGGGCTCCAACCTGTGTCCCCTGCATTGGCAGGCAGATTCTTAACCACTGCGCCACCAGGGAAGCCCTATTTTGCTTTTTAGAATATCCACTGGCTTGGGCTTCCCTGGTGGCGCAGTGGTTGAGAGTCCGCCTGCCGATGCAGGGGACGCGGGTTCGTGCCCCTGTCCGGGAATATGCCACATGCCGCGGAGCGGCTGGACCCGTGAGCCATGGCCGCTGAGCCTGTGCGTCTGGAGCCTGTGCTCCGCAACGGGAGAGGCCACAACAGTGTGAAACCTGCGTAGCGCAAAAAAAAAGAAAAAAAAAAAAGAAAAAAAAATATACATTGGCTTAAGTGAAACAGCTGGTTTAGGTCAAAATTGAGAATGAGTTTCATGAACTCAAAAAAGTTTTCAATTTTTCTGTTGCACAAGGCCTCAGATGAAAGTCTCATTGTGCATTAAAGCCTTTTCTTATTAATGCAAGGACAGTACTCTGGTTCCAAAATGGAAATAATTACAGAGGTGATAAACTCTTTTATTTGTTTTAACCCGTTCTTGTTATTTTCATCGTTACTGAGTTGGCACGTTTAGTATTAATATGGAAACTGTTTGCAAACACATATTCCCCCAAGAGGTTCTGAAGCTAAAAAAAGAAGAAAAACCCCAGCTTATTAGTGGGTGCTCCTGTTCCTGGCTCCCATTTCAGTGAAGGGGTGGAATCTTGCGAAGATAATGCACTGCATTTGACATAAACGTCCTCTTCGAAATGAACATACACTTCTATTTCTTTCAGTGCAAAAGCAAGGCAGGCATTGTTGGCCAGATGTGCTGAACTGTCTCATGCAGTCACATTCTAAAATAACAACAACAAAAAAATCTAAGCAGCTGACAGATACTTCACTATTTCCAAAGAGAAGGGCGTGACCTAGTATTGTTATTTTGTTTAACATGTCTTTAATGTTAACGTTGGAAACCACTTAAATACAAGAGTCCAGGTGAGAGCTTACATACTGGAATGAAAACTGGGACTGCTAAGGGGTGCTGATAAGGGTTGATGTATTTTTAAAATATTTTATTTTGGAAAATTTCAAAGTTAAAAAATTAGAGAGATTGATATAACCACCCCATACCCATCACTCAGCTTAAACAGTTGTCAACATTTTCCAATTTTTGTTTCAAACTAACCCCTCCCTGCTCTTTTCTTTCCTGCCAGAGTATTTTAATGCAAATTCAAAGTATCATGTCATTTCACCTGTAGATAATATAGAATGCATCCATAAGTGATAAGCTTTTTTTTTTCATAAACACTATGCCATTATGTCACTATCACACTTTAAAAATAAACAATATCCTTTAACATCATCGAATACTCAGTCCATATTCAAATTTCCCTTATGGTTGACAGACTTTGTTTTTTTAATTTTTATTAAGGGAAATTTTAGACATACACAAACATAAAGAGAATAATAATTATCAACCCTAACTCAATTCATCTCTAATCACACATGCTCTCCTGCTTATAGTTTTATTTTTCTTTCAGATATATTTCTTTTTATTAAAAAAATTTGTAGTAACATTCATCTAACATAAAATTCACTATTTTCCACGTTAAAAAAAATTATTTATTTGGCTGTGCTGGGTCTTAGTTGCGGCATGTGGGATCTTCCTTGCGGCATGCGGGATCTTTAGCTGCGGCATGCAAACTCTTCGTTGCGGCATGTGGGATCTAGTTCCCTGACCAGGGATGCAACCTGGGCTCCCTGCATTGGGAGCGTGGAGTCTTAACTGCTGGACCACCAGGGAAGTCCCCCACAATTTTAAATTGTACAATTAAGTGGCATTTAGTAATTCATGATCTTGTGCAAACATCACCACTACCTAATACCCCCCAAAAGGAAACTCCATACCCATTAAGCAGTCACTCCCCATTGCCCTCCCTCTTCCCAGTCCTGGTAAACACTCATCTGCTTTCAGTCTCTATGCATATGCCTATTCTGCAGACCTCATACAAATGGATACCCTTTATAATGTGTGTGTGTGTGTGTGTGTGTGTGTGTGTGTGTGTGTGTGTGTGTGTGTAACATCTGTTTTACTTTGTGTCTAGTTTATCTGTCCTTATTGGCTGGTGCTTGTTGTATGCACAAAGAGATATTCTCCTACATTATCTTTTAGGAGCTTTATTGTTTTGACTTTTTTTTTTTTTTTTGCGGTACGCGGGCCTCTCACTGTTGGGGCCTCTCACTGTTGTGACCTCTCCCGTTGTGGAGCACAGGCTCCAGACGCGCAGGCTCAGCGGCCATGGCTTACGGGCCCAGCCGCTCCGCGGCGTGTGGGATCTTCCCGGACCAGGGTACGAACCTGCGTCCCCTGCATCGGCAGGCGGACTCTCAACCACTGCGCCACCAGGGAAGCCCTACCCTTTATAATTTTGATGTGAATCTAAAACATCATACAATTTCATCCCTAGATACTTCAGTATGTATCTTTAAAAGATAAGGACTTTTTCTTTCAACATAACCACATGACTATTATTAACACTTGAGAAAATTAGATAATAGGGACTTCCCTGGTGGTCCAGTGGTGAAGAGTCCACCTTACAATGCAGGGAACTCGGGTTTGACTCCTGGTCGTCAGGGAACTAGGATCCCACATGCCACGAGGCAACTAAGCCCGTGCACCACAACTACTGAGCTCGTGCACCTCAACTAAAGAAGAGAAAACCCGCACACCACAGATGGAGGGAAGCCTGCATGCCACAACGAAGGATCCCGCCTGCCTCAACGAAGATCCCATGTGCCACAGCTAAGAAGTGATGCAGCCAAAAATAAATGAATAATAAATAAATCTTTAAAAAAATTAGATAATAATTATTTATTGTCACAAAATTTCAAGCCAGTGTTCAAATTTCCACTTGTGTCCTAAGTGGCATACATTTGTTTTAGTTTGTTTGCATCAGAATCCAAATAAAATCCACACACTGTGATTGGATTATATGCATTTTAAATCTTTTTTTCATGTAGAAATTCCCCTCCATCTCTTTTTCTACGCTTGCAGTTTATTTGTTGAAAAAATCAAATTGTCTTGTAGAGAATCCCACTGTCTGCCTGGGCTGCTTGCTTCTCTGGGGTGGTATCTAACATGTTCCTCTCTTTTCTGCATTTCTTGCTCAGTGATAATTCTGTCTAGAGCTGCACTGTCCAATATGGTGGCCACTGACCATGTGTGGTTATTGAATACTCGAGATGTGATGAGTGACAGAGACTCTCCCTCTTTGACCAAACTTGAGTTAGGCTCCTTTGAGTCCTGGGCTTTGTCCTTGGCCTGCTTTATCCAGTTTTAGCAAGAACCCTGCTGGGTCAGTTTAGTGAAAATCCCACTCTTGATATCTGATCAAATTCCTCATCCCCTACCCTCAATATCTTATCATGCCAGCTTGCCTTTAGTAAGAATCCTGAGTCCTTCTTGCAATAATCCCCCTAGTCATGAGGTTTTCCTCTTGTAATTTTTCATTCATTGACCCCAACGCTGCTCTTTGGCTATAAATCTCCATTTGTCCTTGCTGTATTCAGAGTTGAGCCCAATCTTGTTCCCTTCCTGCAAACCCCATTGCAGTAGTCCCTCTGGAATAAAATCTGCCCTACCATCTTTAACAAGTGTCTGTATAATTATTATCTTTAATACGGGTCCACATTGAGATATGCTACAGGTGTAAAATACACAGTAGGTTATCAAGACAGTGCAAAAAAGGAATGGAAGCTATCTCATTAATAACTTTTTTTTTTTTTTTGCGGTACGCAGGCCTCTCACTGTTGTGGCCTCTCCTGTTACAGAGCACAGGCTCCGGACGCGCAGGCTCAGCGGCCATGGCTCATGGGCCCAGCCACTCCGCGGCATGTGGGATCTTCCCGGACCGGGGCACGAACCCGTGTCCCCTGCATCGGCAGGCGGACCCTCAACCACTGTGCCACCAGGGAAGCCCCAATAATTTTTATATTGATTTCATGTTGTGATAATATTTTGAATGTATTGGGTTAAATAAATGTTAATAAAATTAATTTCACATATTTCTCTTTAGTTGCTTTTAATGTGGCAACTAGAAGATTTAAAATTACATAGTGGCTTGCATTATATTTCTTTGGGACAGTGCTGATTTAGAGACACTTGATGAAATTCAGGTTTGCTTTTTTGGCAGTTGTATTTCATAGGCAGTGTTGGGTATGCCTAGCTAGCAGCACATAATGTCTGACTCTTTTTGTGATGTTAGCAGGCATTGATGATCAATGTTTGGATTTATTTATTCATTGGGGGTTGCAAAATGGTGATTTTTTAAAAAAATATTTATTTATTTGGCTGTGCCGGGTCTTAGTTGTGGCATGCGGGATCCTTTTTGTTTTTGTTTCTGTTTTTTTAGTTGCGACATGTGGCATCTAATTCCCTGACTAGGGATCAAACCCAGGCCCCCTGCATTGGGAGTGTGGAGTCTTAACCATGGGACCACCAGGGAAGTCCCAAATGGTGATATTTTAATTCTGTCATTCCTTCTGTAATTCTACTTCATCTATTATGTGGTTCTGTAGTGCTGCAGCTCGATAAGGAAGGCAAGATCAATGTTTGATTCTTTCCCTTTATTGATTCTCAAAATTATCAGTTGGCTCACAAGCCACTGATAGACTGTAAAGATATTTAGCAGTGCTTATTTCTATGTGCTTCTCAGAAAGATTTACAAAGCTTACATAGGAATGAAGATGCACGTCTGTAAGCAAATTGAATACTATTTGCTCTCAAATTGAGATAATAAATGGCTTGTAGTCGTCAAGAATATCAAGGTCATGAAAGACAAAGAAAGACAGAAATTGTGGGACTTCCCTTATGGCGCAGTGGTTGGGAGTCTGCCTACCAATGCAGGGGACACGGGTTCGAGCCCTGGTCCGGGAAGATCCCACACGCTGAGGAGCAGCTAAGCCCGTGCGCCACAACTACTGAGCCTACTCTCTAGAGCCCGCATGCCACAACTACTGAATCCTGCGTGCCTAGAGCCTGTGCTCTGCAGCAAGAGAAGCCACCACAGTGAGAAGCCCGCGCACCTCAATGAAGAGTAGCCCCCGCTTACCACAACTAGAGAAAGCCCACGTGCAGCAACGAAGACCCAACGCAGCCAAAAAAAAAGACAGAAATTACTCTGATGAAAGGAGACTAAAGAGATGTGACAATTACATGCAATATGTGACCTTGGACTGGATCCTGGATGAGGAAAAAAGTTTTTTTCCCCTTTAAAGGACATTAGTGGGGAATTCCTTGGTGGTCCAGTGGTTAGCACTTGGCGCTTTCACTGCCAGGGGCCCAGGTTTCCATCCTGGTCGGGGAACAAAGATTCTGCATGTGGCATGGCCAAAAAGGAAAAAAAAAAAAAAAAAAAGACGTTAGTGGGACAATTGGTGACAAGTGAATAAAGTTTATAGATTAGATGATATTTGATTTCCTGATTTTGGTAACTGTACATTGGTTATACAAGAGAGTACCATTGTTTTTAGGAAATGTACCCTGAAGTATTCAGGGTAAAGGGACGTTATGTCTACAACTTATTCTCAAATGATTCAGAAAAATACATAGAAAGAGAGAGAAAGGGAATAAAGCAAATGAAACATTTGGGGAATGTGGGTGAAATGTACACAGTAATTCTTTGTACTATTTTTGCAATTTTCTGTGAATCTGAAATTACTGCCACAAAAAGTTAAGAAAGTAAAATAATGCCTATGAATTTAAAAAATCCTGTCCTCGTTGTAAGATTATAAATAGATTGGCATCAATTTGAACTCAAAACCATATTAAAAAGCACTTTGCAAATTTGAGAGGGACTCTGAAGAACATGATTGTAGTTCAGAACCAGTACTGTGAAGAGGTGTGCATTCGGGGGGGCTTCCCTGGTGGCACAGTGGTTACGAATCTGCCTCCCAATGCAGGGGACACGTGTTCGAGCCCTGATCCGGGAAGATCTCACATGCCGCAGAGCAACTAAGCCCGTGCACCACAACTACTGAGCCTGCACTCCAGAGCCCGAGCCACAACTCCTGAAGCCCAGCACCTAGAGCCTGTGCTCTGCAACAAAGAGAAGCCACCGCAATGAGAAGCCCGCACACCGCAATGAAGAGTAGCCCCTGCTCACTGCAACTAGAAAAAGCCCGCGCACAGCAACAAAGACCCAACACAGCCAAAAATAAATAAATAAAATAAATAATAATAAAATTTTAAAAACTTTATAAAAAAAGAGTTGTGCATTTGTTTAAAACGTGTCCATAAATTCTTTTTTGTTTTGTTTTGTTTTTTTGCGGTACGCGGGCCTCTCACTGTCGCGGCCTCTCCCGTTGCGGAGCACAGGCTCCAGATGCACAGGCTCGGTGGCCATGGCTCACGGACCCAGCCGCTCCGTGGCATGTGGGATCTTCCCGAACCAGGACACGAACCCACGTCCCCTGCATCGGCAGGTGGACTCTCAACCACTGCGCCGCCAGGGAAGCCCTATGTCCATAAATTCTTTGACATACTTTCAAGAGCTGGACTTGGTGTCTTTTTTTTTTTTTTTTTTTGGGCAGCATTTGGGATCTTAGTTCTCTTAGTTCCCGACCAGGAATCAAACCTGTGCCCCCTGCAGTGAAAATGTCGAGTCCTAACCACTGGACCACCAGGGAATTCCCCAGTGATTTATTTCTAACAAATAGAATATGGCAGAAGTGGTGTGTCTCTTTTGAGACTACGTCATAAAAGACAGTGTGCCTGCAGAAGCACTCGGTCTTAGATCACTGGCTCTGGAGGAAGCCAGCTGCTGTGTCCAGAAGCCACTCAGACAGCCTTGTGGAGAGGCCCACATAAGAAGGAACTGAGACCTCTTGTCAACAGTCATGTGAGTGTGTCATCTTGGAAATGGATCTTCCAGCCCCAGTCCAGCCTTCAGATGACTGCAGCCCCGGCTGATAGCTTCCTTGCAACCTCCGACACACCCTGAGCCAGAACTACTCAGCTAAGTCACTCCTGAATTTCTGACCCTCAGAACTGTGAGATAATTAAATCTTTGTTGTTATACAGCAATAGATTATTAATACAATTCTGTATCTTAAGCACCTTGTAATCATGCTGCCTGGACAGCTGCATAAATGTAAAATCAATACTTTCTACAGGATTCTGATGTAATCTGTAAATGAGAGGAGCATTTCCAAGACACAACAAAATCTACATTGTCATTTTGGAAACTATTATTGAGATTACGGTAATTGCTCAGAAGTCATCAGGAAACAGCTAAACTAAAATTTAAGTTTTAGTGACTGGCTGGAACTCTTAAGACAAGAGAATGAAAAAAATGAGTAAAAATGTAAAAAGAGACATAAAGTTGAGAATGAAGTTATGTTGTGACAGTAGGTTTAAACTAGGAGGGGATTTAGTGGCAAAGGCAAACATAAGCTTCTGATAAGAGGAAATCTTGGAAGGATACATTGCCATTGTGTTCCTAGAACTTTCCAGGTAATTCTGATTCCTCTCGATTTAAATGTCATTTATTTGGCATGAGACGATTAAGATGTGCTCTTGGTCTTCAAAACACCGTTTGGAAACATCCTTGACTGTGAAAAAGGGTGTTTCAAGTTCATTGTCCTTATTTAATTCCTTTGTTCCTATGGTTCTATATTTGAGAAGTAGTTTTTTTTTTTTTTTATCTTCAGAGAGAACTTATGCACCTGGAAGGGGAATCCTATGTACATGAAACTTATGGGTCACAGAACAGATATCACTATGGATGTAAACCAGTTAACTGGAATCATGATTTATACCTGCACTCTCCTATGGGTTGTGATACTTCCAAAGATGTAATAAACACATTTCTGGCCTGGCAAAGCTGATACTCAGATCCTAGATGCCCCAGTGGCCACAGTGACTTGGTCAAAGTAGAAAGGGTAGGAAACAAAAATGAAGAATGAGGCCACAATCTACATTCACCATAAAAGGACTCTGTTTGCAGTGCTGGGAAAGCAGTCTTTGTTTATTGAGTATAGGACTACCTATACTCTACTGAGAGCACTTAAATATTTACAGATCGACTTTTTCTTTTTCTATGAGATGTGAGTAGTATTACTTTCTGACGTAAAATCCCGGTTCAGGGTAGGTTCTCTGGGAGCAGAGACTGAAATGAGGATTCTTGCGTAAGTGCTTCACTGAGGGAGAAGGGGAGTGAAGGAAGGAGGGTGGGGCTGAAGAAGGCTCTAAGCAAGGAAGTGGTCTCAGCTGGAGACTTACCTCTGCCTGATTCCACGGGGCTCTCTGGAGCATGATTTGTACCAGAGTTGGTCTCCCCTTGAGGCAAGGGACTGGCTTTTTATACTTCACAGTAGTCAGCCATTGGCTGTGGGCTGCTCAGTGCGGGGTGTGGAGGTGTAACCTCCCTGAAACAGCTCCACGTTGTCTGAGGACAAGTCTCCAAAGAAGGGAGCAGCTCTGAGCCATTAGCAGACAACACTCACGGATGGGTGCATTGCCTGGTGACAGGGATCTTGGCAGTGATCCTACAGTTTCTACAACAGGTTTGAAATTTTTACGTGACAATCGTGTCAGTCTGGCTAGATGTTCCCCAAACCCGTTTCTTCTTCCTGGGTACACAGCTTGACTACGTTCCCCAGACTCCCTTGCAGTTCGGTACAGCCACGTGACTCAGCTCTAACCAATAGAAAGCAGGGAGAAGGGATTTGTGCCACCTCTGGTCCTGGCCCCTAAAACCCCCTTGGCAAGCAGCCTTCCATGCTCTCTTTCTCTAGCTCTGCTGAGCTCCCCCTCCCTTTATTTTTATTTCTGCCAGAGGCAGAGCATCTAGTGGCAGACTTTGAGTTCCCAGGGGAGGAGCTACCAGATAGTGTCCCTGATGAACACGAAGTGATCCACCCTGCCTCCACCAACCCTTGTTGGACTGTGGCACGAACAAGAAACAAAACATGGTTATGTTAACCCACTAAGATTTTCCAGGTTGTTTCAGTATTTAGCCTACCCCGACTCATCTAGTGAACCTTCTGTTTTGTTTTTTTTTTTTGGCCACGCGGCATGCAGGATCTTAGTTCCCTGACCAGGGGTTGAACTTGTGCCCCCTGCAGTGGAAGCGTGGAGCCCTAACCACTAGACCGCCAGGGAATTCCCACAAACCCTTCATTTAAAAAAAATATTTATTTATTTGGCTGTGCCAGGTCTTAGTTGTAGTACACGGGATCTTTTTTTAGTTGCGGCATGCAGGATCTTTTAGTTGTAGCATGCGGGCTCTTAGTTATGGCATGCAGGATCTAGTTCCCTTACCAGGGATTGAACCCGAGCCCCCTGCACTGGGAGCGCAGAGTCTTAACCACTGGACCACCAGGGAAGTCCTAAATCTTCCATTTTTAAGAAACATGAATAGCTTCTGAAATTTTGATTTTCAGAATTCTATCAATTTATTATCAATAATAATCCTAGCTCAAATCTGTGATGACGGAAGTGCTGGATAACTAAAGTAAGAATTTTTTTCTTATTCCTTTAAAACATAGAAAAAATCTCCAGAAGTCTGAGTATTATGGGTGATTAAAAAAAAAACACCGTGAAAATATATGGCTAAGATAATTATCCAAAATCCTGTTCATGGAAACAAAGCAGGAAGCTGCTTTCCCAAGGTTAGACAGCTTGCTATTGTTAACAAGGAGTGAGAACTGTTGGCTCCAGTTTGTGTGACATAACTGTTGGACTTTCCCAGTGCACAGTTTTTTAACATTTCTGCTCAGCTATTTGGCCATTCCCAGGGCTACCAAAAGCTTCATTCCATGGAGAAAGGTGAACTGTCTGATGCCTCACAGAAGAGGCCAGCCGGGCTGCTGAGAACAAGCTGTTTGTTGCTTGAGAAGAGCCACCTTCTCAAAGTGTCAAGTTTTGTTTCAGAGGATGGAGTTGGTATAAGAAGGAAGCGGGCAAATTAACACACACAGACACACACTCACACACACACACACACGGGTGTGTAGAGGATATAATTTCACAGATATTCAAAATGTTTTTTATGGGAGACAGTTACTTGTAAGATTCCATCATCATTAGTACTCAAACCTCTCTCTTTCTCTAGGATTGTAGAAAGAATTAGGTAAGGTTCATGTGGCCAACATCAGCTTCATTGTTGCTGGAGTTGGACTGGAGATTCCGATCGTGTTTGTGGCCACAATCAGGCTTCTTCTTACTCTCCCTACCCCCTTTCTTCCCTGCGTCAGAGTGTCTACACAACAGACCCTCTCCTTGCAAGTTGCAAGGAAGATGCTATCTTTTCCCATCAAGTCTTTCAAGTGAGAGCAGTGAGTGGCCCCCAATAGGTGCGCTTGCCATGTGGAATCAGGGGTAGAGTGGCGTCTCCTCTGAGGGCAGCACAATTCAGGGGTGGTGGTGGTGGAGAGAGCTTGAGAGAGAGCTTGAAAGAGCAAGAGAGATAGCAAGAGAAGGACAGAGATACACACACACACACACACACACACACACGGACAGAGACAGAAAAAGATAGAGACAATGCTGGAACCAGGAATGATCAGTTTCTTCTCCCTCCATCACTTCTTCCTTGGAGGAGAGTAAATGAGAGGAGCTGGGAGAAGCACCAATGTTACTTCATCCATATTCCCTCCTGGGGAGTAGACAGGAAATTTTCTCACAATAAAATGAGGCCAGGGGAATAGGATTCCCTCTAACACTGTTAAAGATCTACCTTTCTACTCCGATAAAGATGTTAAAAAAAAAAATCTACCTTTCTTCACTTCTAGAAAAAAAAAAGTTAAAATCTGCCGAACAAGTGATTGTTTAGTGTTTACATTGGTCAGTTCCTCAATAAGTACTTTTTAAAGTTCACCAATCTTTGAGATATAATCTAAAGTATCTTAGTATCACTCATGCCAATTCTGAAGCTCAGAGAAGCCAAATAGAATTCTCCCTATGAGGGATCGAACCCAGCCTCCTGCATCGGGAGCACGGAGTCTTACCCACTGGACCACCAGGGAAGTCCTAGTGTGTAGGTTTAGAACTGCAAAAAGGATAAAGAAATTCTTTTCTAAAATGTTCTTGTTTACCTTCAGCCTTAAAGGGCTATCAGTGTTTCTAGTTTCTACATTCTTATCTGTGTTTATTTTGCAGTTTGATAACTATTTCTTCTATTCAGAAAACTGTTGTAGAAATAAAGACCAGTACTTGGCATTCCTTAGATACTAAAACATTTAAAAAATGCCATTTTTTCCTCCTGTGTCCTGGGTTAAAACGTTGCTGCTGTTGGGTCACTTCTGGCTGTGCCTCTCCTCCTTCATGGAGCAGCTTCCTTCGGGCTTGTCACAGCGCATCAGAGGCTGCCCCTCCCTCCTGGCCCCACCTGCATTTCTCACTCCTCACTTCCTGGACGCCAAGTCTCTGGGACTCCTCCCTCTCCTGTCCTTTCACCTTCCCAACCCAGCCATTAGTCAACAACCATCTTGAGCCCCCTCCGTCAAGCCTTCCTGGTTGAGCTCTGGCTCATAGATTTTCTCTTTTCTCTAAACTCCCACAGCACTTAGCCTGGGGTACACAGTTTAGCACTTAATTATATATTGTCTTTTATTGTTTGTTTTTATTTGTTGTGTTAGTTTTGTCTTTTCCAGTGAGGCGGCAACACGTCTTTTTTTTTTTTTTTTAAATCTCTCACAGTACTCCAGTAGGAAGAGAGTTAATACTTCTTCATCTACCCATAAGGGTTGACTGATGGATTGATAGGCACAGCTGTGAGACCTCCTACCCATCTCTGCAGTGCTTGATAAGTATCTGTCAAATTTATTAAACTGACTTGAGTGACAAAGATCAGCTCCGAATCTAGTGTTCAGCTGGGCAAATCACACCATCTTTGCATCCATTTTCTCATCTGCAAAATGGAGATTAAAATGGGAAACCAGCCCACCTCAGAGAGGTACTATGAGGCTTAAACAGACATCGTAGTATGAACTATATGAATGTTAGGGATTGTTATATCTCACATTTCTTTTTGCAGGAGTCACAGGGAAAAGTGGGGTTTGGCGTTTATCACGGGGCATGGGTCCCTTTCTCACCTTTGTTAGAATGGTGGGCCATTCTCAGGGAAGTCTGACCACAAAGGGAAAGGTAGGAAAAGAATAAACATGATCCCTTGGCTTCCAGTTTTCCTGAGAAGGTTTTACAGTTGTGGAAAATACAATATGGTGGTGGGATTTTGAAGTGGAAATTCCCCAACTAAGTTAGTCTTTGCTGTTCCTTAACTTACCTATTCTTTTGGTACTCTTCTCTCCAAACCTACCGCTGTCTTAATTCTCTCCTGGCAGGTCTGAAGCAAAAAATGGTATAAGGAAATCTTAGTGATTTTGGGGATCCTCTTTCTCTATTTCATTTTTTTACAGATTCCAAATGGGAAATATTACTTTGGCTATCAATTATGAATTGACATATTTTTTCTTCTTGTGTATCTCTCTTCACTTTTCCCCTTCCCCCTGTCTTTACCTTCCTTTTTCTTTTCCTCTCTTCCTGTCCTTGGTCCTTATTTTAGTTGATCAAAATACCAAAGTATATTTGTTATCATCAGTGCTATTTCCTGAGATGGTTTTTGTTTTGTTTTTAATTAAAATAACACTATTTGGGGTGAAAGATATATCTCTATCTATCTATCTATCTATCTATCCAGTGTTTAGTGTTTAACACTGGACTGATTTTTTTCGCTTGGGTTAGTGTTTCCCAGCCAGGCTTAATGCATATACACATGCAATTCTTCCCAGGGCCCTTTTCACTCCTATTACTCTAGTATTTAACACTAACCGATGTTATTCCTTTTTAAGGCTCAACTCCAGGTTTGAGCCTTGCCTGAGAAAGTGGCCTAACCCCGTCGCCACCTAGAACACTATAGGAGTCAATGGGACCCTGGTTCGTATGGAGATCTCTGCCCTCCAGCTTTTCAGGACATAAGGGGTACTGTCATGGAAAAAGCGAAGCCTAATTTCCCATGCCTCGTCCCTTTCTGGGAAGGGCACGGCGTGTCGTGGGCACTACACTTGCTCCAGCGTCCTAGGGAGAAAACACCACAGCCTTTCCCGCCCCATGAAAAGCACCATTCTGCAGGTGGGTCTAGATGTTCCCCTTCCCGGCCAGGGAGAAGGGCCAAAGATGCCCCTCTCGCGCAGGGTGGACGCGGAACAGCGCTGGCTCCTGCTCTCTAGACTCTGCAGCGCGGGCTGAGCAGGTGACTGTCCGTAAGGCGGGAGGCGCGCGGAGTTACTTACCTGGCCCGGCGCGCACGGGGCGGGGCGGGGAGGGGCGGGGCCGGGGTGCGATCCCAGGCCGTGATTGGGTCGCGCCGCGCCTGTCTCCATGTGCCGCGCGGCGGAGGCACAACATTCAAGTCCGGGGGCGGGGCCGGCGCGCGCCGGGAGGAAGCGGCCGCGCGGCAGCTGCGGGGCGTCGGGGCGGCGGCGGCCAAGGCCGAGGCTGAAGCGGCGGAGGCTGTGGTGAAGGCGGCGGCGCCTCAACCGGGGACGGTGCTCCGCTGGGCCCCCTTTCAGGCTCTATGGAGGCTGCAGCAAGCGGGGGCTGCGGCTCTGGACCGCCGCTGCTGCTGAGCGAGGGCGAGCAGCAGTGCTACTCTGAGCTCTTCGCGCGCTGCGCCGGCGCCGCAGGCGGGGGCCCCGGGTCCGGGCCCCCTGAGGCCGCCAGGGCCGCCCCCGGCGCGGCCACCGCAGCCTCGGGCCCCGTGGCCGACCTGTTCCGGGCGTCGCAGCTGCCCGCCGAGACGCTGCACCAGGTAGGTCCCCGCGCCCCTGCCCCTGTGGGTCTGTGGGGACCATTTCTACGGGGACAGGGGGGCGGGGTGGGGCGACAGGGCTGCCGACAGGCACCCGGAGGCCTTGGCCAGGTTGCGGAGAGGGGCTTCGCAGCCGGGAATGGCGGCGACGCCCTTGTCCCCCAGGGGACACCAGCCTCCTCCGCAGCTCAGCAGTGCTGGGTGCGCTCCTCATCTTCCTCCCCTGAGGCTGACGGACACTCCCTCCCCTCCCCGGCCGTTTCTGGGGCTCTGCAGCCGCCCAGACCCAAAGTTTGCCTTGTTCTGGAAGTGGTGTTTGTTTTGGCTGATGTCTGGCTTAACCTCTGCTCGAGGCTCCTGCCCTTCCCTCTCCTGGGTGGGTGGGCGCTTGCAGGATTGGAACTTGAAGGGTGTGTGTTTGTAGGGCCGGGAGCCCACCACTGAATGTTGCCCGCTTTATATACTACTTGTAATATATACGTATCTAATATATATATTTGCCCAGTAACATATTTCTGCATATTAGCATTAAACTGGAAAGCCTAATGACAAATTGCAGAACAGGGACACAGGGCTGCAAGAGGACGTCTGTCAAGGCAGAGACAAACTCCCTATTTAAGGCTAGAGGTGACCCCAGACGTCCACCGTGGGGGACAGTTGTAGTTTCCCATCTTATCATTATTTGGACTTGAAATAGAATTACAAAGTAATTGTGTCATAGCTACATCCTTTTGGCTGCTCCGTACCTGAAAAAGGAGGCGGATGATGCGCAGTAGATACTGTTTTTGTTTTGTGCTTTCCTTTTCTTTTTTTTTTTTAGAATTAATGACTATTAAAAAATTATTTTTGGGTGCATTGGGTCTTCGTTGCTGCATGCGGGCTTTCTGTAGTTGCTGTGAGCGGGGGCTACTCTTCGTTGCAGAGCATCGGCTCTAGGCACTCGGGCTTCAGTAATTGTGGAGCATGGGCTTAGTAGTTGTGGCTCACGGGCTGTAGAGCGCAGGCTCAGTAGTTGTGGCGCACGGGCTTAGTTGCTGCGCGGCATGTGGGATCTTCCCGGACCAGGGCTCGAACCTGTGTCCCTTGCATTGGCAGGCGGATTCTTAACTACTGAACTACCAGGGAAGCCTGGTGATTCTTAATATCAGGCCCCAAATGTGAAATGAACCTTTTCTTAAAAGCTGGAGTCAGTATGAACGTTAACATCAGTTGTATATTTCAAGTGGGGAGTGGTATTTTAAAATCCAGTTCCAAAGGAGTATTGAGGGTTTTATGGTTCGCTCATAATATCATTGTGTGTGTAGCCTTTTTTTAATCACTTGACTGCATTTTATACTTCTGGGGCATGCATACACTCTGTCTGTTTGTGAGCATAACTTTAGCCACCCTGTAATCTCTCACTTTTCAGAATTCAAGATTTCTGAAAATATAATTAGTATTCACAGACCTTAACATGGCTGTTTGTCCCTTAAGAAGTCCTTGCTATGGAGACAGTTCAGCCTCTGCTGTTGAGCAGTTAAGCTAGACCAGGTAGAGGAAAAGTCAATATTTTAAAACACAAACCACAGCTATTACATGAGGCCCTCAGAATACTCCCAAGCATAATAAATTTATTAAATGCTGTTGCTATTTCTCAACTGAAAGAGGAGTAAGTGACTGAGGCCACACAGCAAGTAAGTGACAGCTGGGCACCTGTTAAGGCTTATTTTGTTGTCAGTAATATATGGAGTGTGATAAGAGATGGTGGGCATATTAAATATGAATTATGTTGGTTGACTTCTCCTAAGGACTTGGGGAGGGGGCTTTCCTGTGTTAGAACTTATGCTCCCTTGAGGTGTTTAAGATTTAAAAAGAACTCAAGGCACAGTGCCATTGTATGGATGAGATTATATTCTTGATATCTAGTCGAAACCTGCTTGCAAAAGATGCTGGCAAAAGGGGACATCCCTAGAATATTGCTTGTAGTAAATCTCTCAGAGCTTTAAAGCTCCCTTATTCAGCCCAGCAAAACAAAATATATCCTTCCCCATTAACTTAACGCAGTGCAGTAACCCAATATTCTTCATACAGGTGGACATGAACATCAAAGGCATCCTGGACAGAGAAATGTAATTAGAAGAGATTCAAACCAAAGCCAGCAGCCGGCAGCCACCTAATTTTTACTGACCACTTTGGTGGTGTGTGGTGTGGTGTGTCTGGGTGTGTGTACTCCCAGTACACATGTGCACTCCATTTATCCTGATTTGCACTACCCCATGAGTGTTGTAGCCTTTCTTTAAACAGATGTAGATGTTTTTAGCCTTTCTCTGTTAAACAGGAACCTGTAAGTTTAATTAAGTGACCCAACAGGTATAACTGCCCAAGTCATGGAGTCATTAACTAGCCCTGGTAGTTTCTATGGTAACAGATTTTTTTTTCTTTTTAATCAGCATACAGTTAAGATTACCATAATGTTCCAGGAAGGTTGAAAATCTTACCTGAAGCAAATGTTCTATAAAAATACTTTGTCTCCTCCTTGGAATAAAAATAAACCACTATACCTATTACTTTATTATGGAAGTGAGTTATCTTAGGGATTTTGTTTTCAGTTGAAATACATATATATATTTTTAATAGACTTTATCTTTTCAGACCAGTTTTAGGTTCACAGCAAAATTGAGGGGAAGGTACACAGAGTTCCCATATACACCCTGCCCCACACATGCCCAGCCTCCCCCATTATCAACACCCCACCAGAGGGGTACATTTTTTACAATTGGTGAACCTGCATTGGTATATCGTAATCACCCAGAGTCCATAGTTTACATTATGGTTCATTCTTGGTGATGTACATTCTTTGGTTTTGGACAAATGTATAATGACATGTATCCATCATTGTAGTATCATACAGAGTAGTTTCACTGCCCTAAAAATCCTCTGTGCCCTACTTATTCATCCCTTATTCTTACTCCCAAACCCTGACAACCACTGATCTTTTTTACTGTTTCCAGAGTTTTGCCTTTTTCCAAAATGTCATATAGTTGGAATCACACAGTATGTAATCTTTTCAGATTGGCTTCTTTCATTTAGTAGTATGCACTTAAGATTCCTCCATGTTTTTTCATAGCTTGATGGCTTATTTCTTGTTAGTGCTGAATAATATTCCATTGTCTGGATGTACCACAATTTATCCATTCACATACTGGAGGACATTTTGCTTGCTTTCAAGTTTTGGCAGTTATGGATACAGTTGCTGTAAGCATCTGTGTGCATTTAAGTTCTCAACCCCTTTGGGTAGATACCAGTAAGTGTGATTGTTGGATCATATGGTAGGAGTGAGTTTAGTTTTGTAAGAAACTGCCAAGCTGTCTTCCAGAGTGGCTGTACCATTTGCAATCCCCCCCGGAATGAATGAGAGGTCCTCTTGCTCTATATCCTCATCAACATGTGGTGTTGTCAGTGTTCTAGATTTTCACCATTCTCATAGGTATATAGTGGTATCTTGTTGATGTAATTTGCAATTCCCTAGAGACATATGATGTTTAGGATCTTTCCATATGCTTATTTTCTGTCTTGGATTATATTTTAGTGCATCATAATAGCTTATTTTGAAAGGCGTTTTGGTCTCTTTATAGAGAGGTGTTGATGTATTTTATTTTATTATTTTGTAATAAATTTTATTATTTACTTATTTATTTATGGCTGTGTTGGATCTTTGTTGCTGCGCGTGGGCTTTCTCTAGTTGCAGCGAAGTGGGGCTACTCTTCGTTGTGGTGTGTGAGCTTCTCATCGCGGTGGCTTCTCCTGTTGCGGAGCATGGGCTCTAGGTGCATGGGCTCCACTAGTTGTGGCACGTGGGCTTAGTCCTTGTGGCTCACGGGCTTAGTTGCTCCGCGGCATGTGGGATCTTCCCGGACCAGGGCTCGAACCTGTGTCCCCTGCATTGGCAGGCGGATTCCCAACCACTGTGCCACCAGGGAAGTCATGATTTATTTTAAAACAGGATTCTAGTACTAGGTACAAAAATGTTAGAGTAAAACACTGAAATTAGAAAAAGTAAATATGGATGTCTGAGAAACAGGTAAATAGTTTTTGTTTAATACTTCAAGACAAAGAGCTATAGATGTTAGAGTGATTGGTTTCCCAGGTTGTGAAGTATTTCATTGGTATTGAAAGGCCAGCATTTTACTAGAATGCATAAACTTGGGTTGGATGTGTATTTGAGGTATCTGGTTTCTTTTGTGCATCAGGCACTGTTCTAGATGTTGAGGTTACAGCTGTGAATCAAACACAAACCCCTGTCCTCACAGAGCTTACATTCCAAAGCAGATGTTTTATTTATTTATTTATTTCTTGCGTGCTTGCCACAGGGCTTGTGGGATCTTAGTTCCCTGACCAGGGATCGAACCCGGGCTCTTGGCAGTGAAAGTGCTGAGTCCTAACCACTGGACCGCCAAGGAAGTCCCGCAGTGCAAATGTCTTTATTTTTTAGGGTTTGAGTAAGAAAATATAACAGCTAGAACAAAAGTATCTACCTTAAACTGGCAAGTTTTCTGCTTGATGTAATGAATTAACAAACTATATAGACTCCTTTATAATATCTGTCTTTCAGGATGGTGTCTTAGTCTTTGAGAATGCACAGGCTCCGGACGCGCAGGCTCAGCGGCCATGGCTCACGGGCCTAGCCGCTCCGTGGCATGTGGGATCCTCCCGGACTGGGGCACAAACCCGTGTCCCCTGCATCGGCAGGCGGACTCTCAACCACTGTGCCACCAGGGAAGCCCCCAGTTTTCATTTTTATATGGTTAACTGTTTTCAGATAATATTTTTTATTGAGATATAATTGACATATGATGTATTAGTTTCAGGTATATAACATAATGATTCAATATTTGTATGTGTTGCGAAATGATCATCACAGTAAGTCTAGCTGATATCCATCAGCAAACATAGTTAACAAAAATTTCTCTCTTGTGATGAGAACTTTTATGATTTACTTTCAACATCTTTCACAGACATAATACAGTATTATCAATTTTAGTCACCATGCTATACATGACATCCCCAGGACTTACTTATTTTATAACTGGAAGTTTTTTTTTAAATATTTATTTATTTTGGCTGTGCCAGGTCTTAGTTTCGGCATGCGGGATCTTCATTGCAGCATGTAGGATCCTTTGTTGCAGCATGCGGCATCTTCAGCTGTGGCATGTGGACTTCTTATTTGGGGCATGCATGTGGGATCTAGTTCTCCAACCAGGGATCGAACCTGGGCCCCCTGCATTGGGAGGGCGGAGTCTTACTAACTGGACCACCAGGGAGGTCCCATAAGTGGAAGTTTGTGCCTTTTGACCACCTTCACCCATTTCACTCACCCCCACCTCTGGCAACTACTAATCTGTTCTCTGTATCTATGAGTTCCAGTTTTTTGTTGGTTTGTTTGTTTTTAGATTCCACATAAAAGTGAGATCATACATACGTTATTTGTCTTTCGCTGACTTGACAGTTAACTCTTAGACTTTAAGGGAAATAGTTATGAAACACTGTTGATTTCGTATTATCACGGGAAATCATTGAATGGGAAAAAAGCCAGTAAGTAATGTCTGATTGTTTGAGTGGCTTTGATTGAGGAAAAGAAGTAAAACAAAGCTAGGAGAAGTAGAGGATATTTTAAAAATTCCTGCGCATGGACTCACCTTTGGGAAGAACTCATATTTAAGGGTTTTCTTGTAATTCTTTGACGCAACTGTTTAATCGTTAAAAACAACTATAGGCAAAAGACAAAATTCTTGTGAACTTTTTCCAGTTGTTGGATTATTAGCCAGAACTATTTTTTTAATGCAAATGAAACAGTTTTCTGTTTTTACATCTTTGTATCATATCCCTTTGTAGCATATGCTTTAGGGAGATAGAGGCCAGCATGCTAAAAGGGTAACTTGGAATATGTGCTTTTGAGATAAAGAGTGTTCTTTTTTTGTAAAAGAGAATGAATGCCAGCAGATAAAGGAAGTTCCAGAGTCATACCATTGTCTGGTTAAAAGGAGGACATTTGCTAATAGTACCTTGTTAATAACTCTTATAAAAAATATTTCTGGTGTGTAAAACTAGAGGACTACCCAACAATAAGTGTGTACCCACTACTCAGCATAAGAAGTAAAACAGCCCAGTTAGTGTGAAAGTTTCCTGTGATCCCTTCTCTGGTCCCATTCCCCTTCTTGCTCACCTCAGAGTTTACTACTGTCCTGAATTTGGTGTGCATGATTTGAAAAGTTTTTGTACTTTTATTATAGCTATATGTGTGTGTGTGTATATATATATATATATAGTGTGTACATACATGTATTTATATACACATGTGTCACTAAAATGATAAATTGTTTTGTATGGCTTTTCAACTCAGAAGGAGGAGTATAGTACTCTGTAACCTTCCGCAACTTGCTTTTCCTCTCATTCTTTTGTTTTTGAGGTTCGCCCTTGTTGACACAGGTAGCTGTAGTTCATTTATGTTTCTTTTTAAAAAATCTTCATTACCTGCTCTTACAATGCCTCATTTATTTATTTATTAATAAATTTATTTATTTTTGGCTGCATTGGGTCTTCGTTGCTGTGTGCGGGCTTTTTCTAGTTGCGGCGAGCAGGGGCTACTCTTTGTTGCGGTGCGCGGGCTTCTCGTTGCCTTGGCTTCTCTTTGTTGTGGAGCACGGGCTGTAGGCACACAGCCTTCAGTAGTTGCAGCACGTGGGCTTCAGTAGTTGTGGCTCACAGGCTCTAGAGCGCAGGCTCAGTAGTTGTGGCACACGGGCTTAGTTGTTCCACGGCATGTGGGATCTTCCCAGATCAGGGCTTGAACCCGTGTCCCCTGCATTGGCAGGCGGATTCTTAACCACTGCGCCACCAGGCAAGTCCCAATGGCTGTAGAGACCTTTATGCTTATGGAAAGTAGGTGGCATTTTAAAAAAAATATATATATAGAATGTTACATGACTAGGGAACTGTTCTAAACATGTACAAACATTCAAAATGCCTTCATAGATAGAGAAAGCACACTGGTATTCTTGATACTGTTACAGGACAGTTAATTGATTAGGGTTTCATAGGCTTGCTTTTTTCTAATTTTTTAAAAAATGGAAACAAGCAAACAGATAGACTAATACATTAAACTCCTCTGCACTTGCCACCCCTGCTCAACAACCATCAATACTCGGTCAGTTCCATTCCATCTGCATTCCTACCTTGTTCCTTGCCCCCTCTTTTATCTGAAGCAAGTCTCAGACATCATATGATTCCACAGGGTTTATCTTTAAGGAGGGAACCTGGGGATGGTCAGAGGGGATGGGAACATGCATGGGTTTAATACCTGTGGCTTATGGTTAAATGGCAAGAGTGAATGATGGGGGGCTTCCCTGGTGGCACAGTGGTTAAGAATCCGCCTGCCGATACGGGGGACACGGGTTCGTGCCCCGGTCTGGGAAGATCCCACATGCCGCGGAGCGGCTGGGCCCGTGAGCCATGGCCGCTGAGCCTGTGCGTCCGGAGCCTGTGCTCCGCAATGGGAGAGGCCACAACAGTGAGAGGCCCACGTACAGCAAAAAAAAAAAGAGTGAATGATGGTTTCATATCATTGAGCCATTGCCAGTCTTTAAGGTAATGATGTTTGAGTACTGATTTAAAATAAATCATCTGGGGCAACCAATAGGGAGATTGAAAAACAACGTGAAGACTAGAAATACAAGATGGATTTGAACATTGTCCTAGTTTCCCACACATAACTGGGGAATGCTCTACTTTAAGGGTGTAGAAAATTGGTTTTGAGGAAATCTTGAGGTTTTTTTTTAAAGGCTGTGCCACACGGCTTACGAGATCTTAGTTCCCCATTGGGGATTGACACCCCCCCCTTCCCTGGCCATGGAAGCCTGGAGTCCTATCCACTGGACCGCCAGGGAATTCCCTTGAGTTGTTTTGCTAATTATTGGTAACTTTTAAAAGAGAGTTTGGTTCCTTTCCAGGTTTTTTCAAACTTTCTGTTTGTTTCCTATAGGCAAAGGGTCTAGTATTTTGTATTTATATTATTCAGTACACGTCTATTAGTGGGCGACTGCCTTAGTCCATTCTGGCTGCTATAACAAAATACTACAGACTGGGTGGCTTATAGACAACAGACAATTATTTCTGACAGTTTTTGAGGCTGGAAGTCCAAGACTAAGGTGCCAGCGTGGTTGCCTTCTGGTGAGAGTTCCCTTCTCGGTTCATAGCCCGTGACTTCTCACTGTGTCCTCACATGGTGGGAAAGGCTAGGGATCTCTCTGGAGCCTCTTTTATAAGGCAGTAATCCCATTCATGAGGGCTCCACCCTCATGGCCTAAGCGCTTCCCAAAGGCCCCACTTTCTAATACTATCACACTGAGCATTAGGATTTCAACATAGGAATTTTGGGAGGACATACATATTCAGACCATAGCAGCAACCAACCAACCTGGGTTGCTCAGAACTGAGTTGTTTCTTAGGGCATGGTACTTTCCGTTTTCAAACCAAGACAGTCCTAGGCAAACTTGGATGGTAGGTCACCCCGTCTTTTGGTTACTGCACTAGTTATTTATTGCTCTGGAATGAATTTCCAGAAATGTAAATTGCAGCTTAATACAACACGTATTTGTTACTAATTGTTTCTATGGCTTAACTGGGTCTTCATCTCAGGGTTTCACAAAGCTGAAATCAAGGCATTGGCCAAGTGGCCTTCCTCTTTGCATCTGGGGACCTCTTCTAAGCTCACATGGTTGTTGGTAGAATTCAGTGCCTTGTGATTTTAGGACTGGAGCCCTCAGCTCCTAGAGGCCACCCGCAGTTCCCTGCCACATGGCCCTCTCCATAGGCAGTTCACAACATGACTGTTTGCTTCTTTAAGGCCAGCAGGAGATTCACTTTCTCCAGTCGCCTTAGATGAGCGACATCCCATCACCTTGCCATATTCTCTTGGTTCAAAGCAAGTCACAGGTTCTGCCTGCACTCAAGGGGAGAGGATTATAAAAAAGCACAGATTACCAGGAGGTGAGAATTTTTGGAAGGGGGGTCATCTTAGGATCTTTCTACCACACTTGCCTTCCAGAGTTTTCTGAAGCAGAAAATTATTCTGGTTAGCTTTGGGGGGTCAGAATAGATATGTTTTTGCTCAGCCACTCATGTCAAATTTCTTTGTCTTTAAAAAAACATTTTCATGCATAATTCATTTTCTTATGCCAAGTAGGACTGGCAAATATCTTCTTAGGCATTATTTTCAATTTTAGTCTTTAGACAATTTGTTTTTCCTCTTAACTAGTAGGAGGTGGGAAAAAAAGTGGAAAAGCAGATGTGAATGCTGTGCATGCTCACTCCTGCACAGAATAAAGCAGGCCTTTTTAACCTGGGCCCAGCTCTCAGGGGTCTTTGAATTTAGATGTGGGGAAAAAATACAGTTTTCTTTTTACTGACCCCTAACTGATATTGAGCATTTCCTTCTATTATGCATTGTAGGCAATAAACCACAGTAGCATTAGCAATTCCTGTGACTTGATCACTTATAGAAATAGAACTTTTATTTTAAATTTTATTTATTTATTTTTTTGCGGTACGCGGGCCTCTCACTGTTGTGGCCTCTCACTGTTGTGGCCTCTCCCATTGCGGAGCACAGGCTCCGGACACGCAGGCTCAGCGGCCATGGCTCACGGGCCCAGCCGCTCCGCGGCATGTGGGATCTTCCCGGACAGGGGAACGAACCCGCATCCCCTGCATCGGCAGGCGGACTCTCAGCCACTGCGCCACCAGGGAAGCCCCAGGGACTGGTTTTGTGGAAGACAATTTTTCTGGGGGTGGGTGGGGGATGGCTCAGGCAGTAATGCAAGTGACGGGGAGCAGCAGATGAAGCTTCAGTTGCTTGCAAGCCACTCACCTGCTGTGTGGCCTGGTTCCTAATAGGAACCCGGGGGTTGGGGACCCCTGCTGTAGACACTGGCTGATCTTATCATTGTGTTAATAAACACATGTATTTCCACCACAAACTTGTTTTTTTAAATATTTGATAGCTGTAATTCAATATATTTTGTTTACAGTCCTGTGTATTTTATTTTTGGTCACGCTGCTCGGCTTGCAGCATCTTAGTTCCTCAACCAGGGATCGAACCTGGGCCCTGTGAGTGAGAGTGCCGAGTCCTAACCACTGGACTGCCAGGCAATTCCCAATAATCCTGTATATTTTAAAAAAATTTTTTGTTAGAGTATAGTTGCTTTACAATATTGTGTTAGTTTCTTTTGTACAGCAAAGTGAATCAGCTCTACGTATACATATATCCCCTCTTTTTTGGATTTCCTTCCCATTTAGATCACCACAGAGCATTGAGTAGAGTTCCCTGTGCTATACAGTAATCCTGTGTATTTTAAGTGTTTACTTTTATGCATTTAAATTTATTCTGAGAAGAGGTCAATGCAGGCTGCCCAAGGGGGGACCAAAGCACAAAAGTGGTTAAGAAGCCCTGCTTGGAAGACTTGTGAGGTGTCTAGAAATTCCAGTTCTACGTAGCTAATTGTTTCCAAAGTCAGAATAGTAGCAGCAGTGCTGGCAAGTCTGGGTCAGGAATGAGATTCCATAAGGCTCTTGTTCCCCCCTCCTCCCCTGTCTGTCCTGTAAGGGGGAAGGAAGCCCAGAGTGAATGGATGCTCAGCTGCTTCCTCCAGGACCTCACCCTCAAGTTCGTGCTGCAGTTCCAGCTCTGAACCCTCTCTGCTCTCGACCTTTCTGTCTGGCCCTCTCAATCTCACTTCACTCCAGAGAGCCCCTCTGGAGCACGCGCCAGCTGGCTATTGGGCCTGTTTTATTTACCACTATTATCTCTACTTCAGAGGCTGGCTAGAACATGGACTTATAGGAAAAAGTGATTTTTACAGACTGGAGAAACTCAGCTATCCTCATAATTTAATTCAGGACCAGGAGAGGCTATTAATATTAGGCTAGTAGTAAATATTTGCTTTGACTTAATTCATTTGTAACACTTTGCCCTCAGTTTACAGAAAAATATTTTTGTTCAGCCTCCTGGGGGTAATTAAGTGTTTCACCTGTGTTAATTTACTGACTAATTGAAGTAAATCCCATAAATGCCAGCAATTAAGAATTGTTTGTTTTTTTCAAAGCAGGCTTTCTTAAATGCATAATGTTTGCCCCGATGCCTTCAAAAGAACATATTTAATACAGTGATCTCTTTGTTTCTCCCTTAGTTCAGGGTCAACCTTGTGAAAGACAGATGATTATACACGAACAGCTTTTTGCCCCGGGAGATGTTTGATGTGCTTGCCTTTTGAGTTTGTTTTGTTTTTAGGCTCTCTTTAAAATTATTTAAAAATGTTTTAACTCCTGTCCTTTGCATACGCTCTGGTGGTTTTATGGTCCTATTACTGAGAGATGGCAATGGAAGTGAAGCAGTGAAATTAGCACGTGGATGTTTAGCTTCTTTTAACTTATTCTTTGTTCTAGATCAGGGTTTCTCCACCTCAGCACTATTGACACTTTGGGCCAGATCATTCTTTACAGTGAAGCTGTCCTATGCATTGTAGGATGTCTAGCAGCATCCCTGGGCTCTACTCACTAGATGTTAGTATCTGTCCCTTCCCCAGTTGTTACAACCAAAATGTTTCCAGGGACTTCCCTGGTGGTCCAGTGGCTAAGACTCCACGCTCCCGTTGCAGCGGGCCTGGGTTCGATCCCTGGTCAGGGAAGCAGATCCCACATGCCACGGCTAAGAGCCCGCATGCCACAACAAGAACAACAAAAAGATCCCGCATGCCGCAACGAAGATCCCATGTGCGCAATTAAGACCTGGCGCAGCCAAATAAATAAATATTAAAAAATAAAAATAAAAAAAGAGAAGCAACCTTTAAAAAATAAACCACAAAAATCTTTTCACACATTGCCAAATGCCCCTGGGGCAAAATCTACTCTGGTTGTAGATATATGGTGTCTACATATATACAATCATGGTAGCAGCTACCATTTATTAACTGATTACCATGTACTTGGCCTTGTCCTATAACTTGTAGAGCGCTCATGTCATTTAACTCTCACAACCAAGCCACGAGGTTAGGTATTATCATCCTCAGTTCGAAGAAAACAAAACAGAGGCGCAGAGGTTCAGTAACTTGCCCACAGTCACGTAGATAAGTGACTTCTAGTAGTCCTTTAAAGAATTATCTGGGTTGGAATTCAGTCTTTGTTTTTATTTTTAAATTAAAAAAAAGTTTTAAAAATTCATTTTATTGAAATATAGTTAATTTACAGTGTTGTGTTATGGAATTCCGTCTTTGTTAAAGAGGCAAACTAAAAAAGAAAGGGGGGTTTCCTGATGACCTCTCAGTGGAGAGGCTGTTGCTTCCATGGCAGTTCTGTCTAAGTGTGGGAGTTCTCGCTTGAAGCGGTGGTCATGTGGGCACGTGTCTGAGTAGGGTTTGGACCGTTTCTGAGGTGCTTCTGTGGTAGGGTGAAGCAGAACATGGGACAGTCTTGGGGCCAGGCCGATTCAACTTTGAGGCCAAGGAAGCCATCAGCAGTTGGGGTTCTCAGGGTCCCTCAGGCGTGGTGTGCCCAGAGGTTGACTGAGAGCGGGAGCGCGGAGGCGTGGAGCGCAGTGGTGGCTGGCGGCCTCGGCCTCCCTGGTTCTGAGGGGCCAGGGGCGGGAATGTTGCTGTCAGGGCTGCGAAGGGTACTTCGCCTGCAGGAACAGTGGTCTGGAAGGGCATGGTCATTGGCAGCCCCGTGGCCAGGAGGGCGTGGGGTGGGAGCTGAGGGACAAGTGACCGGCTCTGTCCCCTGCTGGCTGCCGTGCTGGAGGCCGGAGGCATGGGAGCCTGCATGTGGAAGCTCACGGAGGCTGGCCTCTTGCGCAGAGTGTGGGCCGAGAGGCTGGAGAGGGCTCTGGGGGACGGATGGAGGAAGAGCCAGCTCAGGGTGCCAGTTGGGCTGGGACCCAGAGCCCTGGATCCTCGGGAGAAGGGGGCACAGCCAGTGTGGCGAGAGTGGGAGTCCACTCGCGATGGGCCGGCCTGCTGCCCTGCCCTCCAGGAGGGCTGAGAGGGCTTCTTCTCACTTCTCCCGGGAGGCCTTGAGGCTATGGGGGTGTGTACGAGTGGGTGCTTTTCGATCAGAGTGGGGCAGGCATTTCCACCGGTTGCAGTGTTTGTTCTTGTTCAGGGCACCGGGAAACATGCAGCCATGGAGCCTCTGGGAGCTTCTGTGAGGACTGGCTGCACATGGTGGGAACGGCACCCTAGAACTGGAGATGAGTTAGTTCAGGGGAGTGGAAAGTGTATTATAATATTTAGGGATATGGCCTCGTGTTAGTTTGGCTTTTTTCTTTCCCTGAAGGATAGGATTCCTGTAGGGATTCTTCCTCATCCCAAAATAGCTGTGTGTGTGTGTGTGTGTGTGTGTGTGTGTGTGTGTGTGTGTGTGTGTGTGTGTGTGTGTGTGTGTGTGTCTGCACGCACGTGCGCGCGGACTCAGGATTTCTCTGTGCATTCCTCAAACTCACCAAGGCCCTGTTGAGCAAACCAAGGCTGTTAAAAAACGTAGAATCCTCCTCATATACTGCAAAGTAAACTCAAACGCAAAGAAATAGCTTGGTTTTTTTTTGCATTCTTCATGGGCTAGCATATCTTCTGGAAAACTTGTTGCCATGGCAATGGGATATTATCTACCTCAGTAGTGTACTACATAAAAATAGCCTTTTGTGTCGAGGGTGATGTTGGTGACAGGTGGTTGGGTGAATGTTTAGCAGGGTGCTTTGTCAGCATTCCATTGTTTAAGGTTGTGAAATAGAAATGAGTATTGATTTGCTCTTCTCTCTCAAAATGCAATTTAATCTGTAAAGGGCAGGTAGTGGTGCTCTGTATTGTGAATTATGTCTTTCTTTGCATGTCAGGTAAATATGATTGAAGCCACCTCTCATGGTGATAAGGAAATGTCTTCTCTATTTTTTCTGTTGATGCTACAGGGTATGCAACACAGGATTGAGTGGGGGGCAAGTAGTATAATTCTCTCATTCTTCAACAAATGGTTCTTCCTAAGTGCCTTGTCCTTATAAATCCAAATGTGGCACGTGGTCAGGTGGACTAGATGAGTTCTGAGCTGTTGATCAAATACTCATTTCTTGCAGGTTCTTAAATGGAACAGATTCTTGATGAAAGTCAGTTTCCTCTGCTGGTTTTAGCATTGGTTTCATGTGTAGCCAAGGATGGACTCTTGACCCTAATCCTGAATTTTACTTGAAAAAAATCCTTTGGGCAATTTCTTAGTGGTAACTCTCAAACATTTGTCATCCTCTCACCTTCCTTCTAGAAATTTGTCTTATATGTAAATAACAGCTTCCTAGTGCTGAAATAAAGTTTACTCTAGTTTTGAGAATTTTAGACTCTCGAGAAATAACATGGCTTGGAGTTTTAGCCTTGAAAGTTATTGCTCTAATTCTCATATGCATTGTACTACTACAGAAATGGAATCATTACCTTTGTATTTTCTCTTGGAGTCAGTATGAATATGTTTTTGCTGATGATATCAGAAATAGTTGGTGAATGGCTTGCTGGGTACCCAGTACTATTCTTAGAACTTTTTTTGTGTATTAACTCACTTAATTCCCATAAACATTCTGAAAGGTTTTTGTCACTGTTTTCCAGATGTGGCATACTTACTAGTATGCCTTTTGGTTTCTGGTGAGTAAGTACTGTGCTATGTAAGACTTGATTGCTCCTTCTTGCTTACCAGTGTGTTGAAGTGTTTCTGATACTGAAAGCATTCTTCTGCCAGGGGATGGCCAAACACAGCCCATGGGCCAAATCCATCCTGTTGCCTATATTTTTTTGTATGGCTTATGAGCTAAGAAGGGTTTGTAAATTTTTAAAGTGTTGGGAAAAAATAAAAATAATGTTTCATGACACATGCAAATTGCGTGAAATTCAAATTTCAGTTTCTGTAAGCAAAGTTTCCTTGGCACACAGCCACACTCAGATGTTTACATATTGTCCGTGGCCTATACGCACTAGAATGGAGGGCTGAGTAGTTCTCACAGACACTATATAGCCCATAGGACCTAGAGTATTTACCGAAGAAGTTTGCCAACCCCTGCTGTTTATTCTTCTACATCTAGAATGGGAGATTGTATTGAATAATAAAAGCAGATGGGATTTATGTACAGGTTCTCTTTTGGTATGTATTATACTTTCCTCTCTTCCACTTGTTACTGTTTTTACTAGCGTAGTTTCCTGTGCTATGGCATATCTCAAATATACTCGATTTCAGCTCTCTTTCTATACCCATATTGGTTTTTATCATAACAGATATTCATAACCCTTCCCAAATCAGGGAGCGTAATGAATTCTATCATTTTACTAGTTAATATGTTTCCTTCGTTAGGTCAGTAATTGTAATTCCCCCAGCTCTATTTATTTCTAACTATATTGCTTTCTACTTTTGGGCTATCAGCCAACATAAACATTTGATACTTTAGTAATCCTCACTAAACCACCTGCACTGATTGTGCTATTTCAATTTAGTAAATCCTCTGTATGATAAAGATTGTATCTTCTACATTCATCCTTTTGGATTTAACATACTCAACATAATCAACTTTGGAACATTCGTGCAATTATTTTAAAGCAATATGTTTTCTCCTTTTTCTCGTTTCCCCAATTTTTAAATAACAGCTTTATTGAGATGTAATTCACATACCATACAACTTACCCATTTAAAGTATACAATTCAGTTTTTAGAATATTCACTGTCTAGTTCCAGAATATTTTTTGTTGTTGTTGACGTATAGTTGCTTTGCAATGGTGTGTTTCAGGTGTACAGCAAAGTGATTCAGTTATAGGTATATTTATATACTTTTTCAAATTTTTTCCATTATAGATTATTAGGAGACTCTGAATATAGTTACCTGTGCTATACAGCAAATCCTTGTTATTTATCTATTTTATTTTATCTTTTAGTTTTTGGCTGTGTCTGGCAGGTTGTGGGATCCTACCAGAGATTAAACCTGGGCCCTTGGCAGCGAGAGCGTGGAGTCCTAACCACTGGACTGCCAGGGAATTCCCTATCTATTTTATATATAGTAGTGTGTATCTTTTAACTCCAAACTAATTTATCCCTCCCTATCCCCTTTCCCCTTTGGTAACCATACATTTGTTTTCTATGTCTGTGAATCTGTTTCTGTTTTGTAAATAAGTTCATTTGTATTATTTTTTTAGATTCCACATATAAGTGATGTAATAAATAAGTTCATTTATATTATTTTTTTAGATTCCATGTATAAGTGATGTCATATGATATTTGTCTTTCTCTGACTGACTTATTTCACTTAGTATGATAATCTCTAGGTCCATCCATATTGCTGCAAATGGCATTATTTCATTCTTTTTTATGGTTGAGTAATATTCTACTGTATATATAAACCACATCTTCTTTATCTATTCCTCTTTCTTTCTTTTTTTTTGAAGTTTTGTTTATTCCATTTCATTTGGTGGGAGGCTCTGTACATCTGGATCTATACCTCATCTTACCTAGGAGTCAGTGTTATTTATTTATTTAGGCTGCGCCGGGTCTTAGTTGCGGCATGCAGACTTCTTAGTTGTGGCATGCGAACTCTTAGTTGCAGCATGCATGTGGGATCTAGTTCCCTGACCAGGGATTGAACCTGGGCCCCCTGCATTGGGAGTGTGGAGTCTTACCCTACTGGACCACCAGGGAAGTCCTCTGTTCCTCTTTTGATGGACATCTAGGTTGCTTTCATGTATTGGCTATTGTAAACAGTGCTGCTATGAACATTGGGGTGCAAGTATCTTTTTGAATTAGAGTTTTCATCTTTTCTGTATATATGCCCAGGACTGGGATTGCTAGATCATATGGTAACTCTATTTTTTGTTTTTTAAGGAACCTCCGTACTGTTTTCTGTAGTGGCTGTACCAATTTTTACATTACCACCAACAGTGTGGGAGGGTTCCCTTTTCTCCACACCCTGTTTCCAGGATGTTTTCACCACCCCAAAAAGAAACCCCGTACCCACTAACAGTCACCTCCAATCCCAATATATCTAGGCCACCAGTGTTTTCAATGTTCGTCCATGTTGTAGCATGTACCAGTACTTTTTATGGCCCGGAAATATTCTATTGTATGGACATACCACATTTTATTTATCCATTCATCAGTTGATGGACATTTGGGTTATTTCTCCTGTTTGGTTATTATGAATAATGCTGCTGTGAACATTTTGGTACAAGTTTTTGTGTGGATGTATGTTTTCATTTCTCTTGGTTAATTACCTAGGAGTGGAATTGCTAGGTCACACAGTAACTCCATGTTCAGTCTTTTGAGAAACTGCCAGACTCTTTCGCAAAGTGCTGTACCATTTTACATTCCCACCAGCAATATACAGGGATTTCAATTTCTCTACATCTTTGCCAACATTTGCTATTGTCTGCCTTTTTGATTATAGCCATCCTAGTGGATGAGAAATGGGATTTCATTGTGGTTTTAATTTGCATTCTACTGGTGACTAATGATGTTGATGATACCAGATGCTTATTGGCCATTTGTATATCTTCTTTAGAGAAATGTCTAAGCCCTTTGCCCGTTTTTATTTATTTTTATTTTTTTTCAAACCACCGTTTTGTTTGTTTGTTTATTTATTTATTTATGGCTATGTGGGATCTCCGTTGCTGCGCACAGGCTTTCTCTAGTTGTGACGAGCGGGGGCTACTCTTCGTTGCGAAGTGCAGGCTTCTCATTGCGGTGGCTTCTCTTGTTGCGGAGAACAGGCTCTCGGCGCACGGGCTTCAGTAGTCGTGGCCTGCAGGCTCAGTAGTTGTGGCTCGTGGGCTCTGTAGCACAGGCTCAGTAATTGGGACGCACGGGCGTAGTTGCTCTGCAGCATGTGGGATCTTCCCGGATCAGGGCTTGAACCTATGTCCCCCTGCATTGGCAGGCGGATTCTTAACCACCGCACCACCAGGGAAGTCCTCGGTTTTTAAATTAGGTCATTTGTCTTTATAAGGAATTCTTACAACTCAGTATTTTATATATTCTAGATACAAGTCTCCTGTCAGATAAGTGACTTGCTAAACATTTCTCCCATTCTGTGGGTTGTCTTTTTACTTTCTTGATGGTGTCCTTTGAAGCATAAAATTCAAAAATTTTGATGAGGTTATTTACTTTTTGCTTTTGTTACGTCTTTTTTTGGTATCTTATTTAAGAAACCATTGCCTAATCCAAGATCATAAAGATTTACCCCCGTGTTTTCTTTGAAGAGTTTTATAGTTTTAGATCTTTTATTTAGATCTTTGATCCCTTTTGAGTTAATTTTTGTATGTGGTATGAGGTAGGGGTTCAACTCCCATTCTTTTGTATATGGCTTTCCAGTTGTCCTAGTATCATTTGTTGCAAAGTTGTCCTAGCATCATTCTTTTCCCCTGGCATGGTTTTGGAACCCTTGTCCAAAATCAGTTGACCATAAATATAAGGGTTTATGTTTGGACCGTCCATTCTATTCCATTGATCTGTATTTCTGTCATTATACCAGTACCACACTTTGTTGATTTGTTTTATTTATTTTTGAGGCACATGTTCCCCTTTCCCCCACCACTTAAACTTAGGACATTTCACAATTGGTGGTATCTTAAATTTCATCAAAACTTGCATACTGTGTGTTAGTGGGTTGGGAAAGGATACTAGAGTCTAGATTGGAGCACTGTTAACTCTTAGGAACTGAATGGGTAGGAGATGGGGATGGGGATAGTGAGAAAGGTGGTAAATTGGATGCTCCCTCAGTGTTTAGCAGCAAACTGAAAGCAAGAGTCAAAAATAGTCTAGCTTTGGACTTCTCTGGTGGCGCAGTGGTTAAGAACCCACCTGCCAGTTCAGGGGACACAGGCTCGAGCCCTGGTCCGGGAAGATCCCACATGCTGCGGAGTAACTAAGCCCGTGCGCCCCAACTACTGAGCCTGCGCTCTAGAGCCCATGTGCCACAACTACTGAGCCAGTGCGCCACAACTACTGAGCCCGCGTGCCACAACTACTGAAGCCTGCGCACCTAGAGCCCGTGCTCCACAGCAAGAGAAGCCACCTCAGTGAGAAGCCTGCTCACCACAACGAAGAGTAGCCCCGCTCACCATAACTAGACAAAGCCTGCGCACAGCAACGAACACCCAAAGCATCCAAAAGTAAATAAATAAACAAACAAACAAATAAATAAATTTATTAAAAAAATAGTCTAGCTTTACATAATTTCAAAGCTGAGTACTAATGGTTCCAGTTTCTTTTTGTGGATTCTTTTAAGAAATACTGCATCACTGAATGCTATTGATGGCACAGAGGACAACACTGTGCAAAATAGGGACATTGACCACTCTTAGTCAAAAAGATTGACAAAAGTCCTATTCTGAATGTGAGGAAGTTTTAGGGAAACCTTGAACAATTAGTTTTGCTTATTTTCCTTTTTGTGAATGTATGAGTAATAAATGAAAAATCTAAGTCTAAAATAACTCATTTAATAAGTCTAAGATAAATGCTAAGTGGTAAAGTATTATATCATATCTTATTTGGCTGTGTTTTATTAGTGCTACCTGAAATATTGGTGTCTTAGGTTTGAAGTACTGTTATATTCCTGCTTCTAGCTGTATTTACCACCTCAGAGGGAGTTGGGTCCTTTCCCAGAGTCAGTTCTATGAAATGACCTTTTTGTTTTCCGCTTCCTGCAGTCACTATATGTCCATCTGTTTTCTAGCCACTATGATTTTATTCTTCTTTCCCTTTCTCTTGGGCTTGTAGGTTTAAGCCTTTGTTTTCTTTTTAAAAAAGTCTCATATTATTATTCTAGTGGAGTTTTGAGTGAGAGTGGAGGTTAACATGTATGTTCAATCCAGTAGGAATATTCATTCAATCACCCAAGAGTTGAGTTTACGGAAAATAACTTTTAGAAAAGTTGCAAAAAAATAGTACAGAGTTCCCTTTATTCCTCCCCCTGCTCCTTTAATGTTAACATCTTATATTTCATAGTACAATTATCAAGAGTAGGAAATTAACATTGCTACAGTATTATTAACCAAACTACAGACCTTAATTCAAATTTCATCAGTTTTTCCACTGGTGGGCTATTTCTATTCCAGGATACTATCGAGGATCCCATGTTGAATTTACTTAAGTCTCATCTAGTCTGTAACAGTTTCTTAATCTTGTCTTTCATGACACTTTTGAAGAGTACTGATCAGTTATTTTGTAGAATGTCCCTCAGTCTTTTTGAATGAGATTGTACATTTCTGGCAAGGTTACTAGAAAAATGATGATGCATCCTTTTCATCCTTTCCATGATGACGCATTGTATCATGGATTTCCTAATGTTAATATGCCTTATTACATGGTGACATTTACCAAGATCCCTTGTTTAAATTGGCGTCTTCACTAATTTAGGGGAATATGTTTTCCCTTATACTTAAAGCATCTTGCGGGAGGTGTTTTGAGGCTATGCACATATCCTATATCTCCTCAGACTTTTGCCCATTAAATTTTTACCATTTATTGGTTGATCTATATCCATTAATTTCATATCATTTTCTAGAGTATTTGTGATAAACATTTGATTAAGTGAAAGTAGATCTGTGCCCTATAAGAAGCAAAGATCAGTTACAGAAAAGTCTATCATCTTTGTTAGTGTAATGCTAGCATCTGTGCACCCCAACTTTCAGGGGCTTAACACAACAGAAGCTTTCCTTCCTGGCGTCGGCATTTCTGGTTGTGGAGATGGTTTTCTGCCACGCAGTGGCAAGGACCCCAGGCTAGACTTTTTATTTTGTAGTAATTTCAAATTGACGGAAAAGTTGTAAAAATAGTACCTAGAAATCTTGTACACTCTTTACCTAGATTTAACATTTGCCACATGTGCCTTATTTTTTTCTCTCACTCCATATATGTATTTTATATCTATCCGTTCATCCATCCATCCATTTATCTATCATCTATCTATTCTAAACCATTTGCGATTAGGTTGCATACATCATACTTTTATGCCTTAATAGTTTAAACTCATATTTATCTATTTGTTTAGTTCTAGTATACACATAAAGAAGTTTCATAATGGCTAACTCACATTCCTGTGAGAAACACGTTCACTAACTAGATTATAGCAGGACGGTTCTTTTTTCTTTAGCCTTACTGTGAGTATCTAGTCAAGATATTGTTTTCAACAGTTTTCCACTGAAATATTAAATTCGAAAATTGTATATAAGGACATAAGTTATTCAAATTTAGGAAATTTAATTTTTTTTAAGATTTTTTTTGATGTGGACCATTTTTTTAAAAGTCTTTATTGAATTTGTTACAATACTGCTTCTGTTTTGTGTTTTGGTTTTTTGGCCGCGAGGCATGTGGGATCTTAGCTGCCCGACCAGGGATCGAACCTGCACCCCCTGCATTGGAAGGTGAAGTCTTAACCACTGGACCACCAGGGAAGTCCCAGGAAATTTAATACTGATACAGTACTTTTGTCTGAAGCCTATATTCCAATTTCATCACTTGTCCCCAAAATGTTATTTGTAGGAATCTTTCTGTTTTTTCCTGATACAGGATCCAACCCAGGATCACAAATTGAATTTATTCGTCATGGCTCTTTGGTCTCCTTTATCTGGAATAGTTCCTGTAAGCTTTTCTTTGCGACATTGACATTCTGAGCAATGACATTTCATGACTCTGTCTTGTAGAATGTAGCACATTTGGGTTTGGCTGGTGGCTTCTCTTGTTTAGATGAAGATTGTGCATTTTTGTCTGGATACTGCACCAGTGACATGCCCTTCTCAGGTAATGAATGCATTGGGGACACATGATGTCTCATTGCCCTTCATTGGTGATTTAAATTTTAATCATTTGTTTAAAGTATTGTCTAAGCCTGAATTGTTTTTAGGTATGAAGTATCTGAGTGATCAGTACCGTGAAGCCTCTCACAACAGTGTTTAGACTGAAAAATAATGATTGAAAGGTCTTTCAGAATCATTCAGATTGACATATACCTAACATGAAATCCAAACTGTTTTAACTTTTTTTGCTTGATTCATTTTCTACCATTGAAATGTTAATGCATGATTTAGCCATTCACAGCTGTTGGATTTTCTCATACGCAGGCATTTTTTCCCTTAAAATTTTTGTACTGTAGTAAAATATATACAAAATATACCATTTAAACCATTTTTAAGTGTCCATTTCAGTGCATGAAGTATATTCGCAAAGTTGTGTAAACATCATTGCTCTCCATTTCCAGAACTTTTTCATCATCCCAAGCAGAAACTGTGTACTCACTAAGCAGTAACTCTCCATTGCCCCTCTCCCCCAGCTCCTGGTAACCTTGTTTTATATGCCATAATAATGGTATTTTAGAGTAAACACCAGCTTCTTGTGTTACCTGGGATAAGGTCACTCGACTTTTGTTCCCATACCAGAACTATGATAAAAATTTACTTGCCATGTAATGTAGGGCAATTTCTGAATTTTGCCACGAGTTACTATTTAGTAACTCCAAAACCTGGTAAGGGAAGCAGTTTTATTGTGAAAGTTAACAGAAATAGTCATTAGTTTGATAATCTTTACCTCTGGGGTTGGGTATTATTTAGATGGGATAAGGGCACGGAGAGGTAAAATTACTCCTCTGGGGTGGCAGACCAGAGTTTACATTGCCTCTTACGTTTTCCATCTTGGCTGTCTACCAATTGGATATAGTCATTCTCATCATCCATGCTTTTGTACATGGCTTGGTATATATAGATACATATAAATTTGAATAAATTCTAGCAGTGTTAGATGCCCAGGGTTCATAAAGACACTTTCCCACTGTGGTCTTTGTGTGTCCATATTCCCTGGTCTGTAAAGTGAACATAACAAAATTAACTTCTCTCCAAAGGGTGCTTTGGGACAAAACTGTAACACACTTTGCACAGTAGAAAGGAGTCCTTATTCTTAGTAACAGTCGTCAGTGTTCTTTGAGGGCTCACCCACTCCCAATCATTCTTCTAACTGTATTAGGAATATTTATAGAACTCATTTTAATAGCACCGTAGAATATAGGTAGCACAGCCAAGTAGCCTGGTTTCCTTTGCAAATTTGACAAGACCTTGCGACTGTTGGCAGATTCCTTCGTTCAGGTGGGCTGTAGATGGATGGGAGATTCCAGGGCTAGCCTGTGAGTGTCTTGCTCTTGAGAGATTAGCACCTTGATTGGCTGCATAACCCACTATTAGTTAGGTGCCTGCCAAACAGTGCACAGGATTTTTCTGGGGGTTCACACAGAGAGGATTCCTAGAGGCAAGAGGTCATTCATCTGAAGAGTCGGCAGTCACTCTAGAGTGCGACTCCAGGCTTCCTGCTCTTGGGAGACCTTCACGTTCACTTGAATGAGGTAGCCCCTCACCGTTAGTGCCCCTGGGCCTTAATGATTCCTATTGGGATGAATTGGCCAGAAGTCAGGTGACCCACTTCCTGCTGAAACGAACTTTTGCCTGAGGATTGAGGGTAAGTGACTCTGCGCTCCTGAGCCAGCTACAAGGAAAGGAGCCTCGTTCACTTTCTACTAATCTGAAGAATGGTCAGGTGACCTCACCGTTACTTCTCTGCTGGTACCAAAACTCATGCAAGAAGTGATGACCACCTGTTGTGGTTCTGTATTGCCACCAAAAAACCCACCCCAGAACTTAGTGGTTTACAGTGATAACCATTCTCACAGTTTTGTCGGTTGGGGATTTTGGAAGGTGTCAGCTGGGCAGATTGTTTCTGCTCTAGGTGGTGTTGGTTGGGTGGCTGGGACTGGGGGTTCCCCTCTCAACATGGCCTCTTTACTCTTAGGAATGGCCTGTCGGTGTCCGTGGCCAATCTCTTTCCCTGTGGTATTTCATCATGTGGGGATGAAATACCACACGACTTAGGCTTTTCACTCATAGTGGGCCCTGGATACTTGTGCTTCTTATAGGTGGTGATGAAACAAAAGCCTCTATTTTTTTTTCTCTATTTTAAATTCAGTTAAATATTGGAAAACATATTTGGTACTGGGATTGTGATAGTTATCATTTTATTTTGTCATAACCCAGTCAAGGTAGAAACCTGAAGGAGAGAAGGAACACTTCATTGCCTCTGCTCTTCCCGTGGATGATGGGTTGTCCAAATAGCAGGGGGTTCAACTTTTGCCTTGCTTTGGATTACTGAGCACCGTCCTTCGGAAATGATTTCCTAATGCTCTCCTGGCCATCTGGCATGAGCACAGAACCTTTTACTCAATACAAGTAAGCTGGTAATAATGACAAGTTGAAACATCTTGATAATAAATATATTTGTACAGCTTTTCTAATCCCAGGTTATTGAAATTCTGTCAGCCTTGGCTGGTATCCATGCTCTCTCTGTGCCCTTGTGTTTCCTTTTTTTCGTGAGTCACTCCTGCTGAGTGAGCCCTGGAGCATGAGGAGGAAGAGCAGCGCCTCAGGGGTGTAGGATGGGTGACAGTAAAGCCTGGGTTCAGTCACAGTCAACTCAGTTTTTGGTCAAAGAGGGGCATGGCATCCTCGCCACCATTTTACGCATAAGGAGGATGAGGTATATAAAAAGATAAAATGGCTTTTCTTACTGGCAGCATCTGATTTTCTACCCTCTTCACACTAGTACCGATGGATAACACAAAACAGATGTGCCTTGGACAAGAGAAAAATAGTAGAGCTGGATCTTTTTATGATGCTATGTTTATTATTTGTAGCACTGGATCTTTAAAGTAGGAAAAGCAATGTTGATGCTATCTAGAAATTTTGGACCTTTTAATAAATAACATGTGAGGGAAAATTGAAAGGTGAGAAAGCCAGGGGTTCCCGGTTTCTGACTCCTTACCTTCTATGGCATAAGTTAATAAATGGTCAGTTTTTAATGCAATAAAAAAGGAAACTTCTGATAAGCTTCAGAGTGCTGTTTATATTGCATACAAAATGCTAAATTTACCAAGCGTTGTGAGCACATCCTAGTCGGGGTTTTGAGTGTCCATAAGCCATTCTCTAGAATTATTTTGAATGCACAGATTGCAGATTTCCCCCCATACCATATATGTATTACCTAGCACTGCCAGACTCTTTATAGGGTGTCAAATATGTGGGAGGATTTAAACGAATTCTCTTAAATGCTTCATGGGATAAGATGATCCAATGGGAACTGAATGTTTTCAATTAGGACGTTTCCATGGATACCATTAAGACTGCCAAAATTCATAGCCACAGGAGATTTTACTTGCTTCAATATTGATTAAGAAATCTGAGAACAATCTCAAGGAGTGTAGGAGGTAGGTGGAGGATAAATTCTGGGGGTAGTATATATAAAATTTGCTTTCTCTCCTGTGGTTAAGGGCTAGTCCAGATAAAATTCTAGGCATTCAGCCAAGTCTAACAACAGGATTTATGTCAAGAGAATGTCCAGAATAAAAGTGAACATGGCTGGCTTCTTTTATCCCCGGTGATACTATTTATTTATTTATTTATTTAATGTTCACTTTCTTGTGTGCTGGGTACAAGGCATTGGCAGTATAAAAAACAAATGACAAAAATCACAACCTTTTTTTCTATGTCGTTTCTGAAGAAAACATTCTAAATGATGTTTCCAGACATCTTAAAATTTGCACCTGTCTGGGAAGAATTCACATCTTAGGTTATTATACTCATTTTAAAGCATAGATTCTTTACCTGGGTTCTCAGATCTCCAAGGGATCTGCGGATAGAATTCAAGGGGACCCTGACCTTGAATGGAGAAAAAGGAAATTTTTATTTTGACTAACAATGGATATTTAGTATTTTCATGAATTAATGAATGCAAGCAACAAATCACAGTACTATTAGCCCCACCTGTGACTTTGTCATCAGCAAATCAGTTCCATATTGCATCATAGCTGTTGCAGATATCTTGAAATATCATTTGTGCTGATCACTACTTCAACATTTTGGCAGTTATCAGTTTCTGCTACTTCTTGATACTTGATGCCATAATAAAAGAGCATATATATTACTATATTACAAATTTCTATAATATTTTAATAACTGTCTTAATATAATTGGGTTCCTTTGTAGTCCTATATTTTATTTTTTGCATCTAAAAACATCATTCCTAAAATGGATCCAAAAGGCTTCACCAGACTGCCAAAGGGTCCACGGCACAAAAAATGAAGAACCTCTTTCTTAATAGAGTGCAGATTATAAGAGTTATCATATCTTATTTTCTGACCATAATTTAAGAAAGCAGCTTCCTACTTAAGGGCTTTTCATCGAAAATCTTTTAAAACAAATGAAAGGTTAAAAGGGAATCTGTTGGCTCATATGTAGGCCCTGCAAAGTACTTTGCAGTCACCTTTGACTTTCATTTGAGGATTTGTCTTCAGGGGATAAGTTATTACCACGGACAGAAGTTTGAGAAGAAAAGGTTTTCTGGTCTTTGATGGGCTGCAGTGCAGTAGAACACTGTTAAATCCAAGGGAGGAGAGAAAAGTTTCTGATTCAGTTTCTTGTGGATTGTATGACAAGTGCTGTCCTGTAAGAGAAAAAAAAAATTATTTTTTAAATTAATTAATTTATTTTTGGCTGTGTTGGGTCTTTGTTGCTGCACGTGGGCTTTCTCTAGTTGCGGCAAGCAGGGGCTACTCTTTGTTGTGGTGCATGGGCTTCTCATTGCGGTGGCTTCTCTTGTTGTGGAGCAGGGGCTCTAGGCACGCGGGCTTCAGTAGTTGTGGCATGTGGGCTCAGTAGTTGTGGCTCGCAGGCTCTAGAGCTCAGGCCCAGTAGTTGTGGCACATGGGCTTAGCTGCTCTGTGGCATGTGGGATCTTCCCAGACCAGGGCTCGAACTTGTGTCCCCTGTATTGACAGGTGGATTCTCAACCACTGCACCACCAGGGAAGCCCAAAAGAAAATTTTTTTGTGTGTGAAATTTCAAATTCATTTTTATTCTCCACCTTTCTCCACCATTCTCCACCTGAATCTGGGTCCTCCACCTTTTGTGTCCAGATTACATTTTCTCCTTCTCCCTGTAGGGAAGCAGGTTTTCAGAGTGGGATCAAGCACTGTACCTGGGAACCTTGATCATCCCCACCTGTCGGCAAAAATTGTATCATGTTTATTTTATAGTGATCTGGAAAAAAGAGATGGCAACGATAAAAAAAAAGTCAAACATTTCTATTCTGGCAAACTTGTTTTGGGTAATAATTTTATTACATAGGAGTCACATATCACACAAATCACTCATTTAAAGTGTACAATATGGTGGTTTTTACTACGTGCATAGGGTTGTTCTACCATTACCACCATCAAATTTAGATCATTTTCACTACTCTCAATAAGAAACCCCATACCCTTTAGCAGCCCCCCACCCTAGCCCTGGGCAACCACTAATCTATTTTCTGTCTTTATAGATTTGTCCACTGTAGACATTTCATATAAATGGAATCATACAATATGTGGTCTTTTGTGTCTGGTTTCTTTGACTTCACAGAATGTTTTTAAGGTTCATCGATGTTTTAGCATGTATCAGTATTTCATTCCTTTTTCTGGCCAAGTAATATTCCACTTTGTGGATATATATATATATATATATATATATATATAGACACACACACACACACACACATCACATTTTGTTTATCCATTCATCCATTGGTGAATACGGTGAGTCCTCTACATACGAACCTTCAAGTTGCAAACCTTCAAAGATTCGAACGTGCGTTCGCATGTCCAGTCACATAAGTTAGTTCCCATGTCTGGCATACATTGTTACATGCATGCATCCTCTAGAAATGGTTGTGCTTTCGTGCACTTTACTGTACAGTACTGTATAGAGTACAGTAGTACAGTATCTTTATTTCAAGCCCAGGATGTCCGGAAGCAAGTGATTTTCTTTATTTGAGGAAGCATTGTTAGTTTTTGAGGCACAGGATCCAAACGTAGAACGGTACATGAAGGTTGCAGCAAGCCGTTCAGAATGCAGTCCAGTGCTACCGTGTCATCTATGATGAGAAAAAAAGAGCTACTACCCAGACATCACTGGATCGTTTTTTCAAGAGGGTAGATAGAATTGAATCCAGCAAGGAGCCAGAACCGGTGGCATTGCAGTCAGGCATGAGTGAAATTGCAGCTTGCCCTCTGTCTCCTATTGCTGATGATCCTTCAGCTCTACCATCTCCCACCTCCTCTCCCTCCTCCTATCAGTAACTCTTCTTGCCTGTTCACTCGATGCCAGCCCCTGGATGCCAGCTGTTGTACTGTACTGCTGTACTTTTCAAGGTACTGTACTGAAAGAGTCAATGTTTTCTTTATTTTTATTTATTTATTTATTTATTTTTGCGGTACACGGGCCTCTCACTGTTGTGGCCTCTCCCGTTGCGGAGCACAGGCTCCGGACGCGCAGGCTCAGCGGCTATGGCTCACGGGCCCAGCCGCTCCGCGGCATGTGGGATCCTCATGGACCGGGGCACGAACCCGTGTCCCCTGCATCGGCAGGTGGACTCTCAACCACTGTGCCACCAGGGAAGCCCTGTTTTCTCTATTTTTTGTGTTTGTTTTTTATGTATTACTTGTGTGAAAAGTATTATAAACCTGTTATGCTACAGTACTATTGATATACAGCTGATTGTGTTAGTTGGGTACCTAGGCTAACTTTGTTGTATTTATGAATAAATTGGATTTACGAACGTGCTCTTGGAATGGAACTTTTTCTTATATAGGGGGCTTACTATATTTGAGTTGTTTCCACTTTTTGGCTTTTAGGAATATTGCTGCTATGAACATTCATGTATAGGTTTATATGTGGGCATTTGTCTTCAGTTCTTTTGGCTATATACTTAGGAGTAGAATCACATATATTTTTAGGGCTTCCCCGGTGGCGCAGTGGTTAAGCATCTGCCTGCCAATGCAAGGGACCCTGGATCGAGCCCTGTTCCGGGAAGATCCCACATGCCGTGGAGCAACTGAGCCTGTGCACCACAACTACTGAGCCTGAGCTCTAGAGCCCGCAAGCCACAACTACTGAAGCCCGCACGCCTAGAGCCCATGCTCCACAACAAGAGGAGCCACTGCAATGAGAGGCCTGCGCACCACAACGAAGAGTAGCCCCCGCTCACCGCAAGTAGAGAAAACCTGCGTGCAGCAAGTAAGACCCAATGCAGTCAAAAATAAATAAAAATAAAATAATTAAAAAACATGTATTTAAAAAAAATGAAAAACAAATTAGATGTTATAGAAACTGTTCACTTCCATAGAGAACAGTTTGAAAACCAGTGTTAAAGTGGAGAGAACGTTGATTTTTTTGTATGCGTGTTGAGTAAATATGGGTTGAATCTTGGTAGACTGTGGTGAGTTTTGTCAAGTTACCTGTGAATACCTTTCTTCGTGTATAAAATGTTAGTACTTCTGGATGTTTTAGGGGTCGATAGACTGCATAATTGCTTACAAAAGTTCAGTGTCCCTTTCTTGATATCATCTTTGGCCATGGATTTGCTTTGGCCAGTGGCCTGTGAGGGGAGGCGATGTGTGCCTTCTTCCAGGCAGAAACTTCAAGAGCTAGCATGTGGTTTGTCATGTCTCTTTTACCTTCTGCCATGGCGACTGGTGATGTAGACACAGGATGACAATCACATTGGGCAGAGAGAGTCCCAGTACTGAATAGACTTTGTAGCATGAGCAAGGAAAAAAATGTCAATTTAAGCCTTTAAGATTTGGTGACTGTTTGATACTTTAGCACACAGGTCCTCAAGTAAGAGGCATTTTTGCACTCCTTCCCCTGAGACATTTGGCAGTGTCTGGCGACATTGGTTGGTTGTCAGAGCTGGGGAAGGTGCTGTTGACATGTAGTGGGCAGATGCCACCAAACACCCTTGAGTGCACAGGACAGCCCCCACAGCCAAGAATGATCTGGCCCACGATGTCAGTAGTGCTGAGGCTGAGAAACCTTGCTTTAGTGTAACCTAGTTTACCCAGATTAATGCAGGGGTGTTGAGGAAAGGTTAAATGGATTAAATTATATAAAACACTCAGCACACAGGGTGGCCCCCTTGTTTTTGTAATTACGTGGTAGGCCCGGGCGATGGCTTCAAAGTCTTTCCTCGCATCCTTGGGAAAAGGGTTCTTTTCCAGCTTTCCTAGGGTTTAGTAGTTTAGTTTAATTGAAGTTTTGTTCATAAATTGTCTCAATTTTAGCAGAATCATTTACCCTTTAAAATAGCGAGGGAACTAACATTAAATGCTTATTTAGTACCAGGCTCTTTATATGTACAGTTGACCCTTGAGCAATGTGGGGTTCAGGGTGTTGACCCTCCCCACAGTGGAAAATGATGTGTGAATGCCGCCGAATCTGTAGTTCCCTTGTATCTGTGGTTACACATCCACAGATTCAACCAACCACAGGTCATGCAGTACTGTAGTATTTACTATTAAAAAAGTCTGTGCGTAAGTGGACCTGTGCAGTTCAAATGCATGTTGTTCAAGGAGCCACTGTTTTTGATTTTTTACAAATACTCTATGAAATTGATTTTCTCATCTCCATATTGTTTTAGATGAAGAAATTGAGGCATTGGAATTAAGTAATTTGACCAAGAATACACAGGTTGTAGGTGGTGGGCCTAAGAATTTGACCCAAATCTGTTTGCCTGCAGAACCCTGTTCTTTCCACACTACCATACTACCTGTTTAGCATTGGCTTCAACCTAAAGAAAGGAAGGTGATGCCCAAGTGATAACAATTATGTGTTGTATTAGTTATCTATTGCTGTGTAACAAATTACCTCAAATCTTAGCACTTTGAAACAATAGACATTTATTATCTCACACAGTTTCTGATAATCAGGAATCCAGGAGAAGCTAAGCTGTGTGTTTCTGGTTCAGGATCTCTCTTTTTGTAAAAAAGTTAATTAATTAATTTATTTTTGGTTGCATTGGATCTTTGTTGCTGTGTGCGGGCTTTCTCTAGTTGCAGCGAGCAGGGGCTCCTCTTTGTTGTGGTGTGCGGGCTTCTCATTGTGGTGGCTTCTCTTGTGGAGCACAGGCTCTAGGTGCACGGGCTTCAGTAGTTGTGGCACGCGGGCTCAGTAGGTGTGGCTTGTGGGCTCTAGAGTGTAGGCTCAGTAGTTGTGGCGCATGGGCTTAGTTGCTCCGTGGCATGTGGGATCTTCCCAGACCAGGGCTTGAACCCGTGTCCCCTGCATTGGCAGGCGGATTCTTAACCACTGCACCACCAGGGAAGCCCCAGAATCTCTCTTGAGGTTGCAGTCAAGTGGTCATCCAGGGCTGCCATCATCTGAAGGCCTGATTGGAGATGGAGCATCTGCTTCCGTGATGGCTTATTCACATGGCTGTTGGCATGAGGCCTCAGTTCCTCACCACATGGGCCTCTCCTTAGGGCTGCCTGAGTGTCTTCAGGACATGGCAGCTGGCTTCCCCTAGAGTGAGGGTCTGAGAGAGACAGCAAGAGAGAAGCCATAGCATCTTTTATGTCCTTGTCTCAGAAGTCACATATCATCACTTCAGTTGGTCACACAGACAACCCTGATACAATGTGGGAAAGGGCTGTACAAAGGCATCATGAATACTAGTAGGTGGAGATTATTGGGGGCCATCTTAGAGGCTGGTTGCCACATACGTAGGATCCTTATATCCCATAGTTGCAAAATTATAAATTGCATTTCCTTTTCATATTCTAAAATTTCAAACCAGAATTTCATACTTTCAAATACCCAAATCATTCACAACATAAATGAAAATACAAATTTGCCTTTATAAATTTGCCTTTATAAACATTTGTGAATGGGCAAAATCAAATACTTACTATAAAAGCTATGTTGCAAATACTTCATTTGGGAGATTTGTATTTCAGTGGGCTGAACTAGCAGAGTCCTCTTGAGTCCTGAGAAGTTTGGGCTGCTGACGCTTTCTTTTCTTTCCTGGAAAATCACCCTCTACCAAACACTGAATTCTTCATTTTCTAAAGTCCTTCCAACATCCTTATCTTCTCATTGCTGGTTTGGTATACTTGAGTGACAGCCAAAGTATAAGATAAATGGTAGGTAAAAAGACTGGGCAGTTTCCGTGGAAGCTTCTTGCAGGAGCTCTTCCTTTCTTCAGCCAGCCATTGCTGGGAAGCATCCCCTTCCAGTTTATGTGTGGTGCCCATCAATTCGAGTGGCTCTTGGAAAGGGGGTTTGTTTAAACAGATTCAGAACTGAGTTTTTCTAGATATCTTTAAGGTTCAAATAGGTTTTCCTGAAACTTGAGGATGTTGATGGGTCCTCTTCCTGAAGCAGTTTAACTGTACTTTTGTTTATTACACTTGGTTTGAGCTTTGGGAATTAAGGAAGGGCCTTGCCTAGGTACAGAGCTATATGGATTTATTGTATTTAACTGTGTGACCATGAAATCAAAAACATTTCCACCTCAGGAATCAACCCATTACTTTGAACCACTATTGATTGCATTGGCTTAGAGCTTCTTGCTTCCTTTAAGTATTTTCCTTTTTCTTTTTTTTTTTTTTTTTTTTTGCGGTACGCGGGTCTCTCACTGTTGTGGCCTCTCCCGTTGTGGAGCACAGGCTCTGGACGCGCAGGCTCAGCGGCCATGGCTCACGGGCCCAGCCGCTCCGCGGCATGTGGGATCTTCCTGGACCGGGGCACAAACCCGTGTCCCCTGCATCGGCAGGCGGACTCTCAACCACTGCGCCACCAGGGAAGCCCCCTTTTTCTTTTAAAATTGTGTTCAGTTGGATGTGACCAATTCTACATGGAGGCTGGCTAACTCACTTTTCGTTTTTGATTCCTACTGTCCCAATGTCATGCTTCATTTATACAGTGATGCCTTTTCTTGACTTTATCTGTTGACTTGATATCCTATGCACCATATTTTTCTTTTTTAGATATAGGAAGATTGAAAAAAAGATCAGTATTTGAAGAACACTTGAAAAAGTGAAGAGCGTTGTGAGAGACAGCTTTAATCTTAATTTTCACTGTAGCCAGAATAGGTGGCCACCTGATGGGCAGACCTGCCTTTCTTTGTACACTGCCCAGGGTAGGTACCTATATCAATCAAGGTTAGGCTGGTCTCCAATACTACTACTGACTCTTAGTGCTGGGGACCTTACCATAATTAATAGAGGTTATAATAAAAACGAGATATCAACAATTGTCTGCATGGGTGGTAGCGGGGAGGTGGAGTAGTTGTCTAATATGTAAAAGTTGGAAAGCTGGAGGTTTCAGTAATTTAAGATATACATTATTAATTTTAAGAATTTTCTGATTATTATAAATGCATGACAGATATTATTTTCTGATCCTGCGGTTTTGTGGGCAATCATTTTGAAAAGGGGCCAGAATGAGAATAAAAATTAATTATGAAAATCTATTTGAAAAACCAATTATGCTATGATTCATCACAGATATTTTATGCAACTTACATGTTGTGTTTTTGCCTTCGGGACTAGCATTCTTTTTTTTTTTTTTTTTTGGGACTAGCATTCTTAAGAGCTGATTTTTACTTTGGCCTTTCTAATGTGTGTCAGCTATATCAGTTCACAAGCATGTTTTCATCTGTGCATCATGTTATATTGGGACTTGGATGGAATGTAAATCTTTTATTGGCCTAAATCTGAGTCTAATCTTCTGCATGGTTTTGGTAGAAAATCAATTTCTTCTGCTCTGTCAAGATTTTTCAGGTCAGTGCTCTTTGGAAGTTCCCCAGTTCTCTTAGATTAAAATAGATTTTGTTTTTGTGCTACATATTGGTATTCTTTAGTAGGACGCTGGGATCTAGGAAGTGAGAAGTTAGAGCCTGACAAGATATCCATGAGTTCTTCTCTTTCAGTTAACTTGTTGACACACTGCACCTTTAAGGAGCCAAGGAGTTTGTGTTCTCTCAGAGACATCATTTGGGGAGCAATTGTAAGTGACACCTGTAGGCGAGGTGGTGTGCTTGACTTTAATGAGTTCCACTTGTTTACCTGCTCACTAGGCTACTAGAAGTGAATGGAAAAGAGAAGGACTAGTCCTGCCATGCTCAGTCCATTTCACTAGTGTGGGCCATTGGAGCTGGAAGGAGGGTGACCAACTCGGGTTTTCTCAGTTTTAGCACTGAAAATCCTACATCCTGGGAACCCCTCAGGCCTAGGCAAACCAGGATGGTTGGTCTGGTCATCCTAGCAGTGAATAGCATGGTGATGGATGGTTTGGCACTGGTGAGTACCGCTTGTAGATATTTTAAAGAGGGATTTATTATAGACACATAGCATCTTGCTGTTCAGTGATGTTAGCAGGTGAGTGATTCCACTGTGATTTGTCTGAAAAACAGTAAAACGAGAGTAGATGGAGGTTCTTCTACCTTCTGAACCTAAGAGGATGTGTTTACGGGATGTTATTAGTATTTGTCTTTATCTTTTTTCCTGGACAATTCAAGGCTCTTTAACTCTACTTCTCCCACCTCCCAATGTATTTTTACCGTATATTTTAGTATTGTGTATGTATTTTTTAATTGAGGTAACACTGGTTTGTAACATCATGTAAGCTTCATGTATACAATATTATGTTTCTAATCATACACACTCTATAGCATATTCACACCAAAAGCTTAGTTTCCATCCATCACCATACAGTTGACCCCTTTTACTCATTTAACTCCCCGCCGCTTCCCCTCTTGGAACCACTACTCTGTTCTCTGTATCTGTGTATTTGTTTTTGTTTGGTTTGGTTTGTTCATTTATTTAGTTAGTTTTTTAAAAAAATATTTCACATATGAGTGAAATCCCATGGTATTTGTCTTTCTCCATCTGACTTATTTCACTTAGCATAATACCCTCAAGGTCCATCCATGTTGTTGCAAATGGCAAGATTTCATCATTTTTTATGGCTGAGTAGTATTCCATTGCATATATATATACCACATCTTTATTCATCTGTTGATGGACACTTAGGTTGTTTCCATATCTTGGCTATTGTAGTGATGTAAATAATGCTGTGATGAAATAGAGGTGCATGTATTTATATATATTGGATATTAACCCCTTATCTGATATCTGACATATCTTCTCCCATTCAATAACTTGTCTTTTCATTTTCTTGATGGTTTCCTTTGCTGTGCAGAAGCTTTTTAGTTTGACGTAGTCACATTTGTCTATTTTTGCTTTTGTTTCCCTTGCCTGCAGAGACATACCCAGAAAGATATTCCTAAGACTGAAGTCAAAGAGCATACTGCCTATGTTTTATTCTAGGAGTTTTATGGTTTCAGGTCTTACATTCTTTAGTATTATATATTAAACTCTGCAAGAGATTATTTTATGCAGGCATTGTTTGTTCAGCAATCTTTTTCTGTAGAGGGCCAGATGGTAATATTTTAGCTTCTGTGGGCCATATGGTCTCTGTTACAACTACTCAGCTCCACTGTTGTAGTGCCAAAGCAGCCATAGATAATATGTAATTGATTGTGCATGCCTATGTTCCAATAAGACTTTATTTACAGAAACAGGGAGTGGACCAGATTTGGCTTGCAGACCTTAGTTTGCCAACTACTAATTTATTTATCTACATATTTACTACTTTATTTTTCTTCATTTCTTGTTACATCTCTGAGGTTCTTCTGGGTTCATTTTCAAGGCATGGATGTCTCCTCCTACCTCTGGTTTTCAACATTGCTCTGGAAGTTCTAGCCAGTGCAGTTAGGCAAGAGAAGGAAATAAAAGGCATACGATCAGAAAGGAGGAAATAAAACCGCCTCTATTTGTAGAGGATGTTATTGTCTGTGTATAAGTCCCAAGGAATGTACAAAATAACTTCTAGAACTAATAAGTGGGTTCAGCAAGTTTGCAAGATAAGGATAAAACATATACAAATCAATTGTATTTCTATATATTAGCATTGAAATCACAATAACAGTTACAGTTGTTCAGAAAATAAAGTGTAAATCTAACAAAGCATGCACAGGACTTGTATCCTGAAACGTACACAGGGCTGATGATAGAAGTCAAAGAAGATCGAAATAAATAGAGACATGCCATGTTCACGGATTAGAAGACTCAATGTAGTAAGATGTCAGTTCTCCCCAAATTGATGTATAGGTTTAACATAATTCCTATAAAAATCCCAGCAAGTTTTTTTGTAGATACAGATATGGTTATTCTAAAATTTATATGGAATGGCAAAGGAACTAGAATAGCTAAAACAGTCTTGAAAAAGAAGAATAAAGTAGGAAGAATCAATCTGCCTGATATCAAGACTTATATAACTATAGTAATCAAGACTATGTGGTATTGGTGGCAGAATAGATACATAGATCAGTGAACAGAACAAAGAACCTAGGAATAGGTCCACAGAAATATACCCAATTGATTTTGACAAAAGTGTGAAAGTAATTAAATGGAGGAGGAAAGACTGCCTTTTCAAGAAATGGTGCTGGATCAATTGAACATCAGTAGGCAAAAAAAAAAAAAAAAAAAGGAAAAAAAGAACCTCTATCTAAATCTCACACCTTATACAAAAAATAACTCAAAATGGATCACAAAGTTAAATGTAAGACTTAAAGCTATAGATTTTTCAAAATAAATAGAAAATATTCAGGACCTAGGACTAGGCAAAGAATTATTAGACTTGACACTGACAGTATGATCCATAAAAGAAAAAAACATGATAAAATTGATACCATCAAATCCATTTTATGCTGGTAAAGATCTTGTTAAGAGACAAGCTGCAGGGGAGACCTTCAAGATGGTGGAGGAGTAAGACGTGGAGCTTCCTGCCAACAAATACATCAGAAATACATCTTCATGTGGAACAACTCCTACAGAACACCTACTGAACGCTGGCAGAAGATCTCAGACCTCCCAAAAGGCAAGAAACTCCCCACGTACTGGGGTAGGGCAAAAAAGAATAAACAGAGACAAAAGAATAGGGCCGGGACCTGCACCAGTGGGGGGAGCAGTGAAGGAGGAAAGGTTGCCACACACTAGAAGCCCCGTCGCGGGCAGAGACTGCGGGTGGCGGAGGGGGAAGCTTTGGAGCCGCGGAGGAGAGCGCAGCAACAGGGTTGCGGAGGGCAAAGCGGAGAGATTCCCGCACAGAGGATCGGTGCCGACCGGCACTCACCAGCCCAAGAGGCTTGTCTGCTCACCTGCCGGGGCGGGCGGAGCTGGGAGCTGGGGCTCGGGCTTCGGTCGGACCGCAGGGAGAGGACTGGGGTTGGCGGCGTGAACACAGCCTGCAGGGGGTTAGTGTGCCACGGCTAGCCGGGAGGGAGTCCGGGGACAAGTCTGGAGCTGCCGAAGAGACAAGAGACTTTTTCTTCCCTCTTCGTTTCCTGGTGCGCGAGGAGAGGGGATTTAGAGCGCTGCTTAAAGGAGCTCCAGAGACGGGCGCGAGCCATGGCTATCAGCGTGGACCCCAGAGACGGGCATGAGACGCTAAGGCTGCTGCTGCCGCCACCAAGAAGCCTGTGTGCAAGCACAGGTCACTCTCCACACCTCCCCTCCTGGGAGCCTGTGCAGCCCGCTACTGCCAGGGTCCCGTGATCCAGGGACAACTTACCCGGGAGAACACACGGCGTGCCTCAGGCTCGCCCTGCATCCGTACCCCTCCCTCCCCCCGGCCTGACTGAGCCAGAGCCCCCAAATCAGCTGCTCCTTTAACCCTGTCCTGTCTGAACGAAGAACAGACGCCCTCAGGCGACCTACACGCAGAGGCGGGGCCACATCCAAAGCTGAACCCCAGGAGGTGTGCGAATGAAGAAGAGAAAGGGAAATCTCTCCCAGCAGCCTCAGGAGCAGTGGATTAAATCTCCACAATCAACTTAATGTACCCTGCACCTGTGGAATACCTGAATAGACAACGAATCATCCCAAAACTGAGGTGGTGCACTTTGGGAGCAACTGTAGACTTGGGGTTTGCTTTCTGCATCTAATTTGTTTCTGGTTTTATGTTTATCGTAGTTTAGTATTTAGAGTTCATTATCATTGGTAGATTTGTTTATTCATTTAGTTGCTGTCTTCTTTTTTATATAGAGATATATATATTTTTTCCTTTTCCTCTTTTTGTGAGTGTGTATGTGTATGCTTCTTTGTGTGATTTTGTCTGTATAACTTTGCTTTCAGCATTTGTCCTAGGGTTCTGTCTGTCTTTTTTTTTAGCAGTTGTTACCATTGGTGGATTTGCTTTTTGGTTTGGTTGCTCTCTTCTTTCTTTTTTTCTTTTTTTAAATTACTTTTTAATTTTTTATTTTTAATAATCTTTTTATTTTTTATTTTAATAACTTTCTTTTCTCTTCTTCCTCCCTCTCTCCCTCCCTCCCTCCCTCTCTCCCTCCCTCCCTCTCTCCCTCTCCCTCTCTCTCTCTCTCTCTCTCTCTCTCTCTCTTTCTCCCCCCCCTTTCCTTCCTTCCTTCCTTCCTCCCTCCTTCCCTTCCTCCCTTCCTCCCTTCCTTCCTTCCTCCCTTCCTTCCTTTCTCCCTTTTCTTCTGAGCAGTGTGGCTGACAGGGTCTTGGTGCTCCGGCCAGGTGTCAGGCATGTGCCTCTGAGGTGGGAGAGCTGAGTTCAGGACATTGGTCCACCAGAGACCTCCCGGCTCCATATAATATCAAACAGCAAATGCTCTCCCAGAGATCTCCATCTCAGCACTAAGACCCAGATCCACTCAATGACCAGCAAGCTACAGTGCTGGACACCCTATGACAAACAACTAGCAAGACAGGAACACAACCCCACCCATTAGCAGAGAGGCTGCCTCAAATCATAATAAGGTCACAGGCACCCTAAAACACACCACCAGACGTGGACCTGCCCACCAGAAAGACAAGATCCAGCCTCGTTCACCAGGACACAGGCACTAGTCCCCTCCACCAGGAAGCCTACACAACCCACTGAACCAACCTTAGCCACTTGGGGCAGACACCAAAAACAGTGGGAACTACGAACCAGCAGCCTGCGAAAAGGAGATCCCAAACACAGTATGTTAAGCAAAATGAGAAGACAGAGAAATACACAGCAGATGAAGGAACAAGGTAAAAACCCACCAGACCAAACAAATGAAGAGGAAATAAGCAGTCTACCTGAGAAAGAATTCAGAGTAACGATAGTAAAGATGATCCAAAATCTTGGAAATAGAATGGAGAAAATACAAGAAACGTTTAACAAGGACCTAGAAGAACTAAAGAGCAAACAAACAATGATGAACAACACAATAAATGAAATTGAAAAATTTTCTAGAAGGAATCAATAGCAGAATATCTGAGGCAGAAGAACGGAGAAGTGACCTGGAAGATAAAATAGTGGAAATAAATACCACAGAGCAGAATAAGGAAAAAAGAATGAAAAGAATTGAGGACAGTCTCAGAGACCTCTGGGACAATATTAAACGCACCAACATTCGAATTATAGGGGTCCCAGAAGAAGAAGAGAAAAAGAAAGGGACTGAGAAAATATTTGAAGAGATTATAGTTGAAAACTTCCCTAATATGGGAAAGGAAATAGTTAATCAAGTCCAGGAAGCACAGAGAGTCCCATACAGGATAAATCCAAGGAGAAACACGCCAAGACACACATTAATCAAACTATCAAAAATTAAATACAAAGAAAAAATATTAAAAGCAGCAACGAAAAGCAACAAATAACATACAGGGGAATCCCCATAAGGTTAACAGCTGATCTTTCAGCAGAAACTCTGCAAGCCAGAAGGGAGTGGCAGGACATATTTAAAGTGATGAAAGGGAAAAACCTACAACCAAAATTACTCTACCCAGCAAAGATCTCATTCAGAATCCACGGAGAAATTAAAATCTTTACAGAGAAGTGAAAGCTCAGAGAATTCAGCACCACCAAATCAGGTTTACAAGAAATGCTAGAGGAACTTCTCTAGGCAGGAAACACAAGAGAAGGAAAAGAACTACAATAACACACCCCAAACCATTAAGAAAATGGTAATAGGAACATACATATTGATAATTACCTTAAATGTAAATGGATTAAATGCTCCCACCAGAAGACATAGACTGGCTGAATGGATACAAAAACGAGATCCATATATATGCTGTCTACAAAAGACCCACTTCAGACCTAGTGACACATAGAGACTGAAAGTGAGAGGATGGAAAAAGATATTCCGTGCAAATGGAAATCAAAAGAAAGCTGGAGTAGCACTGCTCATATCAGACAAAATAGACTTTAAAATAAAGACTGTAACAAGAGACAAAGAAGGACACTACATAATGATCAATGGATCAATCCAAGAAGAAGCTATAACAATTGTAAATATTTATGCACCCAACACAGGAGCACCTCAATACATAAGGCAAATGCTAATCGCCATAAAAGGGGAAATCGACAGTAATGCAATCATAGTAGGGAACTTTAACACCCCACTTTCACCAATGGGCAGAGCATCCAAAATGAAAATAAATACGGCAACACAAGGTTTAAATGATACATTAAACAAGATGGACTTAATTGATATTTATAGGACATTCCATCCAAAAACAACAGAATACACTTTCTTCTCAAGTGCTCATGGAACATTCTCCAGGATGGATCGTATCTGGGCCACAAATGAAGTGTTGGTAACTTTAAGAAAATTGAAATTGTATCAAGTATCTTTTCTGACCACAGTGGTATGAGACTGGATATCAATTACAGGAAAAAATCTGAAAAAATACAAACACATGGAGGCTAAATAAGACACTACTAAGTAACCAAGAGATCACTGAAGAAATCAAAGTGGAAATTAAAAAATACATGGAAACAAATAATGAAAAGACAACGACCCAAAACCTATGGGATGCAGCAAAAGCAGTCCTAAGAGGGAAGTTTATAGCAATATAATCCTACCAAAAGAAACAAGAAACATCTCAAATAAGCAACCTAACCTCACACCTAAAACAATTAGAGAAAGAAGAACAAAAAACCCCAAAAGTTAGCAGAAGGAATGAAATCATAAAGATCAGATCAGAAATAAATGAAAAAGAAGTGAAGGAAACGATAGCAAAGATCAATAAAACTAAAAGCTGGTTTTTTGAAAAGATAAACAAAATTGATAAACCATTAGCCAGACTCATCCAGAAAAAAAGGGGGAAGACTCAAATCAATAGAATTAGAAATGAAAAAGGAGAAGTTAAAACAGACGCTGCAGAAATACAAAGCATCCTAAAAGACTACTACAAGCAAATATATGTCAGTAAAGTGGACAACCTGGAAGAAGTGGACAAATTCTTAGAAAAGCACAACCTTCTGAGACTGAACCAGGAAGAAATAGAAAATATAAACAGACCAATCACAAGCACTGAAGTTGAAACTGTGATTAAAATCTTCCAACAAACAGAAGCCCACGACCAGATGGCTTCACAGGCGAATTCTATCAAACATTTAGAGAAGATCTAACACCTATCCTTCTCAAACTCTTCCAAAATATAGCAGAGGGAGGAACACTCCCAAACTCATTCTACGAGGCCACCATCAGCCTGATACCAAAACCAGACAAAGATGTCACAAAGAAAGAAAACTACAGGCCAATATCAGTGATGAACATAGATGCAAAAATCCTCAACAAAATACTAGCAAACAGAATCCAACAGCACATTAAAAGGATCGTACACCATGATCAAGTGGGGTTTATCCCAGGAATGCAGTGATTCTTCAATATACCGAAATCAATCAATGTGATAAACCATATTAATAAACTGAAGGAGGAAAACCATATGATCATCTCAGTAGATGCAGAAAAAGCTTTTGACAAAATTCAACACCTATTTATGATAAAAACCCTCCAGACAGTAGGCATAGAGGGAACTTACCTCAACATAATAAAGGCCATATATGACAAACCCACAGCCAACATTGTTCTCAGTCGTGAAAAACTGAAACCATTTCCTCTAAGATCAGGAACAAGACAGCGTTGCCCACTCTCAGCAGTGTTATTCAACATAGTTTTGGAAGTTTTAGCCATAGCAATCAGAGAAAAAAAAGAAATAAGAGGTATCCAATTTGGAAAAGAAGAAGTAAAGCTATCACTGTTTGCAAATGGCATGATACTATACATAGAGAATCCTAAAGATGCTACCAGAAAACTACTAGAGCTAATGAATGAATTTGGTAAAGTAGCAGGATACAAAATTAATGCACAGAAATCTCTGGCATTCCTATACACTAATGATGAAAACTCTGAAAGTGAAATTAAGGAAACATTGACATTTACCATTGCAACAAAAAGAATAAAATACCTGGGAATAAACCTACCTAAGGAGACAAAAGACCTGTATGCAGAAAACTGTCATAAGACACTGATGAAAGAAATTAAAGATGATACAAACAGATGGAGAGATAATCCATGTTCTTGGACTGGAATAATCAACATTGTGAAAATGACTATGCTACCCAAAGCAATCTACAGATTCGATGCAGTCCCTATCAAGCTATCAATGGTATTTTTCACAGAACTAGAACAAAAAATTTCACAATTAGTATGGAAACAGAAAAGACCCCGAATAGCCAAAGCAATCTTGAGAAAGAAGAACGGAGCTGGAGGAATCAGGCTCCCGGTCTTCAGACTATACTACAAAGCTACAGTAATCAAGACAGTTTGGTAGTGGCACAGAAACAGAAATATAGGTCAATGGAACTGGAATGAAAGCCCAGAGATAAACCCATGCACATATGGTCATCTTATTGTTGATAAAGGAGTCAAGAATATACAGTGGAGAAAAGACAGCCTCTTCAATAAGTGGTGCTGGGAAAACTGGACAGCTACATGTAAAAGAGTGAAATTAGAACACTTACTAACACTATACACAAAAATAAACTCAAAATGGATTAGAGACCTAAATGTAAGGCCAGACACTGTAAAACTCTTAGAGGATAACACAGGCGGAACATTGTATGACATAAATCACAGCAAGATCCTTTTTGACCCACCTCCTAGAGAAATGGAAATAAAAGCAAAAATAAACAAATGGGACCTAATGAAACTTAAAAGCTTTTGCACAGCGAAGGAAAACATAAGGAAGACGAAAAGACAACCCTGAGAATGGGAGAAAATATTTGCAAATGAAGCACCTGACAAAGGAGTACTCTTCAAAATTTACAAGCAGCTCACGTAGCTCATTATCAAAAAAACCAAACAACCCAATCCATATATGGGCAGAAGACCTAAATAGACATTTCTCCAAAGACGATATACAGACTGCCAACAAACGCATGAAAGGATGCTCGACATCACTAATCATTAGGGAAATGCAAATCAAAACTACAATGAGGTATCACCTCCCACTGGTCAGAATGGCCATCATCCAAAATCTACAAACAATAATTGCTGGAGTGTGTGGAGAAAGGGGAACCCTCCTGCACTGTTGGTGGGAATGTAATTTGATACAGCCACTATGGAGAACAGTACGGAGGTTCCTTAAAAAACTAAAAATAGAACTACCATACGACCCAGCAATCCCACTACTGGGCATATACCCTGAGAAAACCATAATTCAAAAAGAGTCATGTACCACAATGTTCATTGCAGCTCTACTTACAACAGCCAGGACATGGAAGCAACCTAAGTGTCCATTGACAGATGAATGGATAAAGAAGATGTGGCACATATATACAGTGGAATATTACTCAACCATGAAAAGAAAGGAAATTGAGTTATTTGTAGTGAGGTGGAAATACCTAGAGTCTGTTATGCGGAGCGAAGTAAGTCAGAAAGAGGAAAACAAATACCGTATGCTAACACATATATATGGAATCAAAAAAAAAAATGGTTCTGATGAACCTAGGGGCAGGACAGGAATAAAGACGCCAACATAGAGAATGGACTTGCAGACACGGGGAGTCTCAAGGGTAAGGTGGGATGAAGTGAGAGAGTGGCATGGACATATATACAGTACCAAACGTAAAATAGATAGCTAGTGGGAAGCAGCCGCATAGCACAGAGAGATCAGCTTGGTGCTTTGTGTCCACCTAGAGGGGTGGGATAGGGAGGGTGGGAGGGAGACTCAAGAGGGGGGAGGTATGGGGATATATGTATATGTATAGCTGATTCACTTTGTTATAAAGCAGAAACTAACACATCATTGTAAAGCAATTATACTCCAATAAAGATGTTAAAAAAAAAAGGAGAGAAGCTGCAGAGTGGGAGAAAATATTTGCAAAGCAAATGTCTGACAAAGGACTATCTGCAATATAGTAAAAATTCTCAAAACTTAACATTAAAAAAAGCAAACAGTCCAATTAGAAAATGGAAAAAAACGAGAAAATGGCCAAAAGACATGAAGAAATATATCAGTGAAGAGGATATACAAATGACAAATAAGCACAGGAAAAGATGTTCAACATCATGAGCTATTGGAGAAATGCAAATTAAAGCCAAATGTGATATCACTACATACCTATCAGAGTAGGTGGATTAAAAAATAGTGACCTCACTAAATGCTGCAGAGAAATGGGATCACTAATCCCTTGCTGATGGGAATGTACAGTGATACAGCCCCTCTGGAAAATAGTTTGACAGTTTCTTAAAAACACTAAATATGTAACTACCATATGGGACCCAGTAATTATACTCCTGGGCATTTATCCCAGAGAAATGAAGATTTATGTTCATACAAAGGCATGTACACAAATGTTTATAGCAGCTTCATTCCTAATAGCCCATAACTGTAAATGATACAGATGCCCTTCATTGGGTGAATGGTTAAACAAACTGGTACATCCGTATCATGAAATACTACTCAGCAGTATAACGGAATGAACTACTGATGTACACAACAACCTGTATGGATCTCCAGAGATTTATGCTGAGTGAACAAAGACAGTCCTGAATGGTACATATTATGTGATTCCATTTATATAACTTTTTTTAAATGACAAAATTATAGACATGGACAACAGATTAGTGGTTCTCAGGGGTTGAGGGGGCAGGGGTGGGAAGGAAATGATTGGCTGTAAAAGGGTAGCATGAAGGTCCTTGTGGTGATGGCACTGTTCTCTGTGTTAACTGTGTCAAAGTCAGTAACCTGGTTTTGTTCTTTCATTATAGTTTTGTAAGATGTTACCGTTGTGGGGAACTGGGTAAAGGTTACACAGGGCCTCTGTGTATAATTTCTTACAACTGCATGTGAATCTATAATTATTTCAAAATAAAAATTTTAATTTAAAAGAAGTATTTTAGGAAAAAAATGATCTGAAAGGATCAGAGTCAGAAGAATCATAAATATTAAATAATGTAGCACTTTTGTATTTGGTGATGTTCTAAGGCCCTGGCCCAGTTTTGTTCTGAAATGGAGCCATGGAGGGATCCATGTGAGTCTCTGTACAAAGGTGTATGATTGACTTGTTTCCTCAAGTACTGCTAATTTGAGATGCTATTCAGTGTATGCCCTTTGAGTACCTTTTGCCTCTGGTTTTCTGTTATACAGAAACTGGTTTTTTCATTTCAGTTCCAAGGTCATTTCCAACCACCATTAACGTTTATCATTTTGTTGCTGCAGTGGGTCCTCACCTAAGGACCAGAGTGTCTAGACACTGACTTGTTTTCCTGAGTGATTTTTCTCTTTGCCTATGTGATAGAGATTTCTTGCTGTTCCCTGATCCCTATCCCCTTCTTCTCTATGGTAGTAGAAACTCCATTTTTGAGGTGGGCACATGGCTGCCCAGAGTAGATGTTGCACTGCTCAGATTTCATTGTAGCTCAGTGTGGTTGTGTCACCAAGTACAAGCCTTATGTTTTTTTTTTTTTTATTTTTTTTTTTTAAGCCTTATGTTTTGATTAAGCTATACATTAAACAGAGCTATCATTTTGCTGTAACAAACACTTGGTGAATAGGTAAAATCAAATACTTTATATAAAAGCTGTGTGTTGTGGGTGGAATTGTGTCCCCGTAGAAAGATACGTTGAGGTCCTAACCCCCAGTACCTTGGAATGTGACCTGATTTGGAAGTAGGTCTTTGCAGATGTAATGAAGTTAAGATGAGATCATACTGGAGAAGGGTGGAATCCTAATTCACCCAGGAACAATGCCATGGGACGATGAAGACTGGAGTGATGTATTTACAAGCCAAGGAACCTCCTGGGGCTGCCAGAGGTTAGAAGAGAGGCATGGAACAGATTTTTGCTCAGAACCCTTGGAAGGAGCGAACCCTGCTGATGCCTTGATTTTGGACTTCCAGCCTCCAGAACTGTAAGGCAACAAATTTCTGTTGTTTTAAGCCACCGACTTTGTGGTATTTTGTCACAGCAGCCCTAGGAAAACCAGACACTGTTGTTTCAAAACTTCTTTTTGGTGTATTTAAGAAAAGTGGGTTGGGGACTTCCCTGGCAGTCCAATGGTTAGGACTCCATGCTTTCACTGTAGAGGGCCTGGGTTCAGTCCCAGGTCGGGGAACTAAGGTCCCACGTGCCGTGTGGCACAGCCAAAAAAAAAAGATAGCGTTGGGTATGCATAGGCTTCTTAATCTGAGTCCTGATATATTTGGACTGATTGTGCCTTCTTTTTTCTGGAAAATCTCACTGTACCAAACACTGACATTCTTCATTGCTCCAAAGCCCTTCCATCTCCCTTACTTTTTTTTTGCCGTGCTGCTCGGCATGTAGCATCTTACCCCAATAAGGGATCAAACTGCATGTCTGCTGCAGTGGGAGCGCAGGGTCTTAACCGCTGGACTGCCAGGGAACACCCATCTTGCTTACGTTTTTATTGCTGATTTGATGTGCTTGAATGTCAGCCAAAGTCTAAGGTAAATGGGTTGATGTAAGGATTGGGTGGTTTCCATGGAGACTTCTTGCAGGAGTCCTCCCTTTCTCAGTTCAACAGTTGTCAGGGAAACATCTAATTTCAGTTTGTGGGTCTGACAATTTGAGTGGCTCTTGGAAAAGGATATAGTTAAATCTTTTCAAATAAATTCAGAGCTTTTTAAGATTCCCTTCAAGTTATAGTAAGTTTTTCTGTAACTTAGGCATATTAACTAGTCCTCTGCCTGAAGTGATCAAAGTACCGATTTGTTCATATGCAGAAAATGTTGATTTTGAGCTTTGCCAGGGAGGAAAGCTGAGGTTCAGAGAAAGAAAGGCCCAGAGCCAGAGATCTGGTTGTCTGATGCCACATGATTCTAGTCCATAATCTTCAGCATGCCCTACAGTAAGAGAGATCCAAGCGGCCTGCCCTGTACAAAACTGTTCACAGGCTGCAGAGCTGGCAGGCTCAGCACTGTGTGTTTATTGCTTCTAGTTAGGTATTGTTGAATCAGTGGCTGGCATTGGTGGTGGTCAAAGGGAATGGTTGTGAGAGCACAGATTCTAGATGTAAGCAGTTCTAATAAATCGGAATCCCTATTGTGACAGCTTCCCCATGGGGCTATGTATGAAACAGTCAGGTATGGTAGATTTCAAAATTCCCCCGATACTGTACAGCTCCTTTCATCAAGAGGTGGAGCCTGTGTCTCCATCCTTAGAGTCTTGGCTGGCCTTGTGACTTGGTTTGACCATAGTATACAGAAGAGACCTTGGGTAAGTTCTGAACCTAGGCCTGAAGAAGGATTTCAGCTTCAGTTCTTGCTCCTTTGGGAACTTTGCCACCATGTGAAAAAGCCCAGGCTCACCGGCTGGAGGATGAGAGGCCATGTGGAGGAGAATGGAGGCGCCCAGTCAGCCCAAGGCTAACTGCGGAAGTATAAGCGAGTCCCACCTGAGTTCAGCAGAGTCTGGCTTAGATCGGTATCATTGCTCAGCTGAGCTCAGCCCACATTGCTGATCCCCAGAACTATGAACTAAATAAATGTTGTTTTAAAGTTTTGGGGTGGTTTGTTTTGCAGCAGTAAATGATTGATACAGCCAGGTTTGGATGCTCTGGACCAATCAAGGCTTGCCTTTGACCTGTCCTCTGTAACACCCAGGATTCTTAGTAACACTGTCCCATTAGTAACAGAAATTACCTGTGGGTAATTTAGGCAGAAAGGGAGTTTATTGGCAGGATATTGGGTAGCTCAGTCTTTCTTTCGGAAAACTGGAGAAACATCTTGAAAAATGCACAGCTAAGGGGCAACAGTGCCAGAACAACAGGCTCATTACAGCACAGAACTGGTCCGGTGAGGATGCTGGAACTGTAGCTACTGAATATTGGATGCCTCCAGCCACACCACACATTGCCTGCCCTGGGCGTCGGGCGTGAGGCTGGGCACCTTGCCGCCCCTGGGCACTGGGGTTGCTGCTGTTTCCAGAATACAATGGTCTACTATTCCTGCTGCCTCACATCACTCATTACTGATTCAAACACCTGTGTGTTGTATCTGGCCACGCTTAGGTGCTGTGCCCATACCCTGATTGAGAAGAAATCACGAAAGTGGGTATCTCACGTTTTTAGCTTATTGAGCTGGAGGCAGGTGGAAAATTTCATAATAAACGTTGGCAAGGGGTTCTGATGCTGGGCAGCAAAAGAAAAGTGGCAAATGTTAATCAGTTTCTGTTCTGTACTCTGGTTAGCTTAGCTGGTTACAACACAGTTAGGATGGAGTGTGCTTTGTGGTTCATTCCTTGGTTCATTTGAGAGAATATACTGAGTTCTGAGGCTGTACCCTTTACACCTGCTCCTTCTCTCACACATGTGTGTCCATGGCCATTTGGAAGGCCAGGGAATCGTGGGACCTAATTTGTATTATCTGTGGCTGCCAAGGTGCAGATAGTTTGTATCTTTCAGTTGGTAAGCCCGATTCCATTCACTGCCATAGTGTGCTACCTAAGAGGACTGAATGGATGGTATCTTAGTGAACGTAAGGGGTTGCCTATTCGCTCAGTGAATTTGGTTCACATGACATCTCTAATAGAAATTGTCGGCGGCAAGATCTTTCAGTTCAGGTGGTTTTTCATTTTCCAGAATTTCTCTAATAACCTTTCTAAACCCTGAAGTACTTATCTGAAAAACCATTCATGTAGGATTAGTTTAAATGTTAGAAATGAAACATAAAAGAGAAAAGTATACTGCCTGGAGGGTGGGTAGCGGGGGTTTGAGGAATGTTCATCCTTTTTCCTCAGACTTCTTAGATACACACACCCCAATCAGATTATGTCTTACTTAGCTCAGGCTGCTGTAACAAAATACCACAAACTGAGTGGCTTATAAGCAACAGAAATTTACTTCTCCCATTTCTAGAGGCTGGAAATCTGAGATCACGGTGCTAACATGGCTGGGTTCTGGTGATGGCCCTCTTCTGGGTTGTAGACTGCCGACTTCTGGCTGTGTCTTCACATGGTGGGGAGCAGAGAGAGGAAGCAAGCTCTCTTGTGACTCTGTAAGGTACAAATTCCATTCCTGAGGGCTCCACCTTCATGACCTCATCTCATCCTAATCACCTTTCTTTTTTTGCCGCGCGGCTTGTGGGATCTTAGTTCCTTGACCAGGGACCGAACTTGTGCCACCTGCAGTTCAAGCGTGGAGTCTTAACCACCGGACCGCCAGGGAAGTCCCCTTAATCACCTTTCAAAGGCCCCATCTCCTAATATCGTCACATTGGCGGGTAGGGTTTTAACATATGAATTTGGGGGGTTCACAGACGTTCAGTCCATAACAACAGATTAGAAACCCTTTGAGGGCAGGGACTCTTCTTTCTGCATCAATTATCTCTAAGTTGTCAAATCTTTAGGCATGACTTGTGAAAGTGGAGCGGACTTGGGAAAGAATACCTTGGGAGGAATCAGGACCTAGGTCTCAGCTCATCCATTGTGGTGGGGGCACCTGTTTAGGGGGACGGGTAGATTGTATCAGGTCAGGCAATGCAGTCTGTCTGGGCTGATGAATTAGTGTCTCCATGTGATTGAAGGGAGGACCCACCACTCCTGGGTCCTAGGGATGTCCCTCCTGGCAAGCACAGCTCATTGGCAGGAGATCTAAGAGCAGGGAAAGTTTGGGCATCAGGGAAGTGTCAGCAGGTAGCTGGGGGTGAGGTGCAGGACAAGGACAGACAGGTGAGAGCAAGGCCAGGCCTTCAGTGATGGGTGTCTGTCATGCTAGAGAGGGAAGAGGATGGACGTGTGTAGCTGGGGCATAGAAAGGGGATTTATTTGGTCATGGAAAGAGGTGGGTTTGGTCAACATAATGTAGCCACTGGGTCACAGTAGGAGCAATAGCATGATAGGCTTGGGGCTGGGTTCCAGCTAGTTGGGCTGAAGCCCCTTAAAACCATCTAGATTTGCCATGATGATGCGGGGGACTGAGTGTGCTGGTTGTCACAAGGCCATGCTGGGTGGAGGAGAACTGTCTTGAACCAGGAGGGGCCGTCTCCAGCTTTGGTGCCCTGCAGTAGCCTGCTTTGATGGGGGTCAGCATCCTCAGAGAGGAGGTGAGTGGGGCGTTTGTTATTTTAACAGTTGGATAGGGTCTTCACTAGGAACTCGACAAAGAAACCCAATTAATGAAGTCAGGTTGCCTACCCCACTAGAAACTGCTGTGCCTGGTATAAGTTTAACTCTGCTGGAAGGTTCCAATCTGTCTGGGTTCATACTGGAGACTGAGAACTCTGGTGTGATCTGAGACTGAACTTGCACTTGTTCATTCCCTCTGAAGCATTTCAAGGATCTGTGTATAATAAACGGATGCTCCACTTACGTGAGATGTCCTGGCGTGCTCTGTTTGTCTCGCTAAGGCACTAGTTTCTTTATTCCTTTCTCTCTCATTTTTTTTGGCACTAGTTTCTTTAAAAATGAAATGTGTGTATGAGTGTGTGTGCGCGCGCATGTGCGCACAAGTATGTATAAAATAAAAGATATAAAATATAGAATGGAGCGAAATCAACAAACTTATAAAAATACCAAATAACCTCAACCTGTAAGTTTATTTATGAAAAGCACTAAAAATGTCAGTAAACAAATTGAAAAGCGAACCCTTTGGCTGCTGAGGTGAGTCTGGGTTGCCAGAGCCAGGGAGAGCTTTGTGTGCTCCTGGCAGCATGTGTGCTCACCTGGGATTCTGCCGCCTCCAGCAGCATGAAATACTGCGATGTGCGGAGGCGAGAAACCTGGGCCACAATCCCCGAAGTTTCTTTTGTAATCTGCCCTGTAATTTGCATTTTAATTCAGTTCTAGTGTTAAGACTGCTTTTTTGTGTGTGTATGTTTCCTTCATCTCATCAATTCCTGGTGTTTAAGAGAGTGCCTGGCGCACAGTCGGCCGTCAGTGAACGTTAGTTCTTACTGGGGATTCTACTGTTCTCCTCCATCACAGTGACTCTCTTCTTGTGGTGGCGGGGGTGTTTCCTTTGTACCTCGGTGGTTCACCCCTGGTGCGCTCTTCCCCTCTCCTCCGCCTTGAGCTGTTAGATCCCGGTTTCTCCCTGGGCAGGTGCCAGCCCTGAGGAACTCCTGACCCTGATGAGGGTGCCCGCATGTGTGCAGCTGGCTTGGGCAGCTTCCAGAGCTGTGGCACTGGCTTGCCGAAGAAGGCCTAGATAACAAAAGTCATAATGAGAAATCATTGTTATCAAATCTCTTCACTACCTATAATCCTTCCTCATTCCAAAAGACGATCTAGGTACATGATGAAAAAAATCTGTAGAATCACTCTGTCAAACCTATATATGCCAGTCCACTGTGCAAAAACCAAAGAAGCTAGCCTGACTGTTGAACTTCTTTGAATTCTTGTCTTTAAGAGCCGTATTAATATCATATTCGACCCCTTAGCATATTTTTGTCATTTTTTTTTTTTTTTTTTTTTTGCGGTACGCGAGCCTCTCACTGTTGTGGCCTCTCCCGTTGCGGAGCACAGGCTCCGGACGCGCAGGCTCAGCGGCCATGGCTCACAGGCCTAGCCGCTCTGCGGCATGTGGGATCTTCCCGGACCGGGGCACGAACCCATGTCCCCTGCATCAGCAGGCGGACTGTCAACCACTGCGCCACCAGGGAAGCCCCATATTGTTTTCTTTTAATACAAAAATGTTCCTTCTCCCTCCCCTGTCTCCCCCGCCCCCCCACCCAGACAAACCAAACCAAACCAAACCAAAACAAAACAGAGTACATTCAAAGCCCTGGAAGATATGTTGTACAGTTGGCCCTTGAACAACATGGAGATTAGGGGCGCTGATCCTCCAAAGTCGAAAATCCACATGTAACTTGGAGTATGCCCTCCATGTATGTGGTTCCTCCACATCTGTGGATTCAACCAGCTGCAGCTCGTGTAGTATTTACTATTGAAAAAAAATCCACGTTATAAGTGGACCTGTGCAGTTCAAACCTGTGTTCAAGGGTCAACTGTGTTTCTCTTTGCCTTTGCTTGCTTGACATTTGGTGATTACAAAATGATTTACCTGAGCTCACGTCAGGTTCTTGCTATCCTTTAAAACTTAAAAATTTTTTTGGGGAATAGGTTGATATATTCACCTATAAGTCACAATTCAGAGGTACAAAGCAACATGCATAGGGGTTCTATTAGTGAGTGAAGAGTTAAGTCAAAGTAGGCATATTTAATTCATTCCGTAAGCCTTCCTAACGAGAAATCAGTGGGATGTGTGCTGTGGGGAATGCAAGGATGGTTTTTAAAAAGAAATCCAGGACTTGCCCTCAAGAGACTTACAGCCTTGTTTTAGGGGGAAGTAGCAGGTATCCTCAGAACCATAATACAACTAGAAGTGGTAAGTGCCAGAGGGAGAGGTTCAAACCATAGTTTTAGCTTTCACCCGTACAATTCCTTTTTTTAGAATTTTTGGATTTAGAGAAAGCTTTGTGTTCTATATAGTCTGACTGCTTCATTCCAGTAGATGACATGGAAGACCGAGGGAGGTCAGGTGCCTTCTTCCTGGTCACCCAGCTAGATAGAGCTACCTTTGACAAAGATGACTAGTTTTTATAAAGCAAGCTGCTATTAAAAAATACCTTGAGAGGGCTTCCCTGGTGGTGCAGTGGTTGAGAGTCCGCCTGCTGATGCAGGGGACATGGGTTCGTGTCCCGGTCCGGGAAGATCCCACATGCTGCGGAGCAGCTAGGCCCGTGAGCCATGACCACTGTGGCTGCGCGTCCGGAGTCTGTGCTCCGCAACGGGAGCGGCCACAACAGTGAGAGGCCCGCGTACCACAAAAAAAAAAAAAAGAAAAAAAAACCTTGAGACAAATGACAATGAAAACACAACTGTACAAAATCTATGGGATGCAGCAAAAGCAGTCCTAAGAGGGAACTTCATAGCGACACAGACCTTCCTCAGAGAGACAAGAAAAATCTCAAATAAACGACCTAACCTACCACCTAAAAGAATTAGAAAAAGAACAACAAACAAAACCTGAAGTCAGAAGGAGGGAAATAATAAGGATCAGAGAAGAAATAAATAAAATAGAGATCAAAAAAATGATAAAGCAAGCTGCTGCCTTGTCCTATGTTGACAACTTAGAGGAAACAGCACTTTGTGTGTGTGAAATCTGGGCTTGGTGAGGGAGGACTTTTGCAGCTTTCTCCAGGTGGGCACTTTGTTTGAAATCGCCCTTCGAGCAGGTGACAGGTGAATGGTTTTGGGGTATGTGTATACTAGTTCTTGCTGACGTGGGTTTAGTCTCTTTTTTAAAAAAATTATTAATTTATTTTAATTTATTTTATTTTTGGCTGTGTTGGGTGTTCATTGCTGTATGCAGGCTTTCTCTAGTTGCGGCGAGCAGGGGCTAATCTTCGTTGCTGTGCGTGGGCTTCTCATTGCGGTGGCTTCTCTTGTTGTGGAGCACGGGCTCTAGGTGCCCTGACTCAGTACTTGCAGCTCACGGGCTCAAGAGCGCAGGCTGAGTAGTTGTGGCACATGGGCTTAGTTGCTTTGCAGCATGTGGGATCTTCCTGGACCAGGGCTCAAACCTGTGTCCGCTGCATTGGCAGGTGGATTCTTAACCACTGTACCACCAGGGAAGTCCAGGCTTTGTCTCTTTCTCTTTACAACTTTTCTGAATTCATTTTTAAAAATAGATCATACATTCACATGATTCAAAATTCAAAAGGTACAAAATGAAATACAGTAAACTCTTCCCTACCCCTGTACCCTAGCCAACCTATTCCCTTCTCTGGAAGCAGCTGCAGCCAAGCTTGTTAGCTTCAATTTCCAGAGATAGCATATGAATATATAAGTCAATGCATCTAGATTCAACCCCTTTAAAAAAAAAAACCTGCCATGCCCTATTGTGCATCTTGCTTTTTTCTTTTCAGCAGTTTAACCTAACGATCTTTCCATATGAGTGCACAAAGAGCTTCCTCATTCTTTTTTATTTGGTGGCTTTTGTGGCAAACAACTGAATCCACTCCAGATGGTTAAGTCAAAAAGGTATTAGGATTTTTAGGTAACTCATGGAATCGTTTGGAGGGCTGGAAGAAGAGGGCGCATCTAACTTTCCAGAAACAATGGCCAAGCCGGGCGTAGTTCTAGTATTCGGTGGGAGCCACCCATGCTCCTGCCTGTACTGAGCAGCAGGTAGCAGGGATTTGACTGGACTGCAGTTGCTTCCACCGTCATCCTGAGCCAGGAAGGCAGCTTCCCCTGCAAAAGTAGAAGCTCTGAGCAGAGTCTCTTGTCTTACACTTCTTACTTCTCAAGCAAAGTCTTGTGTGGATATTCCCATCAATGGAGACCTGGTCACATGTTTGCAGTTTAGCTGCAAAGGAGCCTAGGAATTGGATTCTCAGCTTTCAAGCTGGGACGTGAGATTTGTAATATGAGAAATTTCTCAGTAGAGAAAGGCTTTTTAAGAGATGATGGGCAATCACAGATATGACAGATCTCTACCAGAGCTGCCTAGAATTCTGTTGTGTGAATGAACCACGATTGATTAATATTTTAGATGATGGACCTCTAGGTGTTTTCAAATCTGTATCTTAGATGATACATATTGAATGAACTTGTACATATGTCATTTTGCTTGTATAAAGTGGAATGTAAATTCCTAGAGGTAGAATCGCTAGATCCAAAGTTTGATTATAATTACTATTTTTTATTGTAATTTTTATGGATGTTGCCAAATGGTCTCTATACTGTTCTGTGCTTCCATTGGCAGTGTGTAAGTTCCTAGTTTTTTGCCCAGAGTCTTTTCCCTGTTCAGATTCCATGTGAGCCAGAGTGGCAGGTTGGGTCTTCCCTACTACTGGGGTGAGTTTTGGCCTTGGGCCACAAATGTTGACAAGCTGATCTGGGGTCATAACCTCTGCCATTCATTCATTCATTCATCTATCGATTAATTATCTTGGCTGGATTCAGTCTGCAATTTAGTATAGGCTCTCTGGTCCTAAATTAAATGGCATCTTGGGGGATCTGAAAGATAATGGAGCTTCCAAAATTGATTTGCAACTTGGGAGTAGCTTACATGTTGGGAGATCTTGGATCATTATGTGTTGACAGATGCATAGGGATGTTTTCAAAGAATGGTTATGAAGATTTATAACACCTTCTTCTTTTAAAACTAAAAAGCAAATAAGTGAAATAAGACAGATGAAGACAAATACTGCATGGTATCATTTATATATGGAATCTAAAAAAAAGAAAAAAATATGTTGAGCTTATAGAAACAGAATGGAATGGTGGTTGCCAGGGGTTGTGGGGTACAGGAAACAGGGAGAGTCACTGGTGAAAGGGTACAAACTTTCAGCTCTAAGATGAATAAGATACAAGATTCTGCTGTATAACATGGTGATTGTAGTTGATAATGGTATTGTGTAAGTGAAATTTGTTTAGAGAGTAGAACTTAAGTGTTCTTACACACACACAAAAGGTAAATATGAGAGGTGATGAATGTGTCAATTAACTCGATGGTAGGAATCCTTTCACAGTCTATACGTACATTAAGTCATCACATTGTACACTACATATGTGGCAATTTTATTTGTCAATTATGCTACCTCAATAAGGCTGAGAGAAGCAAAATATCATTTTTAGCATGTGAATTATTGCATAGATTTTGCTCATATCTGAAATATGGCTCCAGGTGGTTGTTGTGGAAGTTTACAGTAATGTAGGAAGCCTTAGTTCAAAAGCTCCTGAAAAATGTAAACAAATGTATATAAATGGGTGGAAAATGGGTGGGGATATATGTGTGTTCTTTTCTTCTACTGGAAATGTTCACTCTTTAAGTTGGAATTTACTTAGTGTGGCTGATTAGTTTAGGAAAATACCTTTCTGCCCGGCTTTGAGCGTATCTGCAGGATGTCATGCCTCTGGGAGGCAGTGTCTTATCAGGGCTTGCTAACCCTTTCTGTAAAGGGCCCGGTAGTAAATATTAGGCTTTGCGGGCCAAGAGGCAAAATTGAAGATATTGTATAGGTACTTATATGACAAGAGAGAAAGCAAACTTCCACAAAGTTTTTATTGACAAAATTCAAAATATGATAATTGAGTACAAGTGTTTTTTTGCGGGGGTGGGGGATTAATACAGATCTACTAGTAAGAAGCATGGAATTCTTGTTTTGGGGATAACATTTTACCTCATAGAATTCAAAGTTAGTGTTCCCTATCATCAAATTGACTGCAAATGTTCATCTGTAAAAACCATTCTCAGCACATACAAGACCAGGCAGTGGGCCAGATTTGGCTTGTGAACATCAGTTTTCCAACCCCTGATGTAATGGAAAAACCTTTACATTTGGACCCAGGCCCATGTAGGTCTGAGTACTGGCTCTGAACCTGTGACCTTGAACATCTCACTGAACTTTCTGAGTTGTGGCATTTATTTGTGCATAAACTGGAGGTAAGGACAGCCACCTCATGGAATAAATATCATCCCCATGTTTGTTACGATTTTTGTGTTAAGATTCCAGTTCTGTAGATGCTGATGTAATTTAGCTAGACTTACTTGCAATTAGTATTGGGCAGAGTCAAAAGCTGATTTGTCAGGGGATAGAATTTTCAAATGGTCTCAATGTACTATGTGAAAATATGTTTTTGCAGTGGAGAGATCTAGCAGTCACCCTCTTAACCAAATGGCCAAGCTTGGCAATTAGTGGTGGGATGTTCTGAAATTATGTACCCCTCACTGTTGTGTACCTCTTACTATATCACAGTACCACCTGTGTGGTGTTCTTGCCAGAAATGTTTGACTTGAATGTTATCCCAAGGAAACAGAAATCCAAAATGTGGAACATTCTGCAGGACAACTGGCCTGAACTCTTGAAAGGATTCAGTGTCAGTTAAGAACGGAGGTGGGATTGTTTTAGATTAGGGAAAGACAGAGGAGACATAAGATAAAAATGTAATGCACAAACATTGATTAAATCCTGGATGGGAGAGGGGAAATTCAGTTCTATAGGCCATTTTTAAGACGATTGAGGACATGAGAGTATGGACCGTATGTTGTGTGATAATATTAATGTTGACTCCCTCAGATGTGGTGATGATGGGGGGATAGTGTAGGAGAATAGTCCTGTTTTGGTAGGTGAATAGTAAACTATTTAGAGGTGGGGGAGGGAGGAAAAAGAGGCAGGGAGGAAAAGGGAGTTGGAGGAGGATGAGAGAGAGAGAAAAGGGTAAGTCGTTTCGTTCAGCACGGCTTACTTCCTGTCTTGGCACTGAGTGTGGTACTTTCAGTGGGGAGGTGCCCAGGATACTTTAATAAGTACTTTCAGGTATTAGTGGGCTTCCATGTCTGAAATCACACGTGAGCCCTGAATGTCTGTTTTCTCTTTAACGGGGTGGGGCTTTGGCTTAGGCATGTGCTGGGGCGCCTCATGGTGGGTGATCAGACCTGGGGGTTCGCATTTTCTCGGGTGGCTCACCCAGGTCCCTCTGGACTGCAAGTCCCTCTTGATATTTAGAACGTTTACATGAGTGGGAAAGGAAAACCCAGGACAGTGGACCTCACTCTTCAGCTCTTTCCCGAGAGGCTGAGGTACAACTTTTACACATGTACTTCAAATCCTCTTTATTTCTGTTTTCGAGGGGGCCTGTATGGAGGCTGGCGTCTCCTGGGGGTATGCTAAGCAAAGGAGGCTGGAGGCAGAAGGCCGTGATGCATCTTTAGCACACTGAGTGGCTGGAGAACCACTGAGGTGTTCTAGATGGCGAGGCCAAGGGCCAGGGGTAGAGGCCGAGGGCCGGGGTAGAGGCCCAGGGCCAAGGGTAGGGGCCGAGGGCCAGGGGAAGGGGCCAAGGGCCAGGGGTAGGGGGCCGAGGGCCAGGGGTAGGGGCCGAAGGCCAGGGGTAGGGGCCGAGGGCCAGGGCAAGGGTCTGCGGGCCAGGGGTAGGGGCCGAGGGGTAGGGGCCGAGGGCCAGGGGAAGGGGCCGAGGGCCAGGGGTGGGGGCCAAGGGCCAGGGGTAGGGGCCGAGGGCCAGGGCAAGGGTCTGCGGGCCAGGGGTAGGGGCCGAGGGGTAGGGGCCGAGGGCCAGGGGAAGGGGCCGAGGGCCAGGGGTGGGGGCCAAGGGCCAGGGGAAGGGGCAGAGGGCCAGGGGTAGGGGTCAAGGGCCAGGGGAAGGGGTGGAGGGCCAGGGGAAGGGGCCGAAGGTCAAGGGAAGGGGGCGGAGGGCCAGGGGAAGGGGCCGAGGGTCAGGGGAAGGGGCTGAGGGTCAGGGGAAGGGGCTGAGGGCCAGGGCAGAGCATGGTGTAGTCTGATCCTCATTCTCTGACCCTGCCTGGTCCCTCCTAGCTGACTGAGCAGGGAGGGGACAGAGCAGCTAATACGCTGTTATATTCCTGCAGGAGCTCTTCAGCCTCTATGGTGTGAGATGACTAAAGCCCATTTAGCAGTCACTTGTAAAAGTAATTACAAGATGAGAGAAAGAAGAGCATTCTGGGACTATGGGCTGTGAAAGCCAATTAATTCAACAAACATTCGTTGAGCAACCGACTATGTAGTAAGCATCGTAAAGTATTAGTCCTGGGGGATACAAATGATAAAGATATACTCTTGCCTTGTGCTGGGCACTTGAGGGGTATGGGAAAGAGATGCGGTACAGGGTGAGACAATGACCAGAATAGTGATTTTGCTCTATTAAAAGGCTAGTGATGTGACAGAAAAGTAGTGAAAAGGACTATGGGAATACAGAATGGAATTGACTGTGGTTTCAAAGATAAGGTTGGTCTTGAGGTGATTTGAAGAAAGAGTCTGGTGGGTAAAGATGTGGGGAAGGGGGATTTTCCTGGTGGTCCAGTGGGTAAGACTCTGCACTCCCAATGGAGGGGGCCTGGGTTTGATCCTTGGTCGGGGAACTAGATCCCACATGCATGCCGCAACTAAGAGTCTGCATGCTGCAACTAAGAAGTCCACATGCCACAACTCAGAAGTCCACATGCTGCAACGAACATCACATGTGCCGCAACTAAGACCCAGCGCAGCCGGAAGGAAGGAAGAAAGGGAGGGAGGAAAGAAAAGAAAGAAAGGAAAGAAACATTTAAAAACAAACAAACAAAAAAGAAGTGGGGAGACATCCAGCTTCCAGGTGAGAGACATGCCAGGTGCTGAGAGACCTGCATGGCTGTCCTGTGTTGAGAGGCCGGTTGGTATCTGGAGTGGCTGAAGCCTTGGATGCAGGAAGGGGAGGAGACAAGCTTGTTGGCAAGGTAGTTTGGGCCAGACGAGAGGGCCTCAAAACCATGCTCAGGGCTCTGGGTTTTACAAGAACGGGCACGAGGAGCCCCGGAAGCCTGCTTGAGTTGGGGGGGCGGTCTTGTTTTAATAAGATATCTTGGAGGGAATGTGGAGTATGGTGTGTGAGGTCTCAGGAGTCTGGGAGCCGGACTTGAAGGAGTAGGTTTGTGAGCAGAGACTATGAACTTGGGGAGCTGTGGTGGAGGGAGAATAGAAAATAGGGGTCCACTAATGTTCTTGGAGAATTCTTCCAACCCCTCACGCCAGGACGTTGAATTTTTAAATCTCTCTGAGGAAGTCTTTAAAAATACTTGAAGGAGGAAGCTTATTCAAACCTTTGAACAGTTTTGAAAATTTATTACATTTCAGCTCGGAAGGAAAGTATTATTTCGGGCAAACTGAAACGGGTGTAGACTGATTACTCAGCACAGCCACTTAATCTTTCAGAATTAGGTAGGAGGGAAGCTATTTTAGTGGCCTTCCATCTTCTTCCAGAACTTGGTCCAGGTTCCTCCCAAATGGTCAGTGAATTTTTCTGATGCGTGTCCAGCACCCCGACAGTTGAGCATACATCTGTAGGCTGTGAGGAAGTTGATTTCATCCATTCCTTTTTTTTTTTCATCCCATCTCTTGCCTTCCACCTGAGAAAACAAACATGAGTCCATAGGTTCTTGTTATGTGTTAGAACTTTGCACAATGTGTAACCTAAGATGGGTCCAGCTGAGAGGGTTGCAGGTTTGGAGTTTAGACTAAAGAAGAGGAGTGGAGTCTTTTCATTTTTTCTTTATTTTGAGAAAATCTTGGCAACTGGGACTGTTTGAAGGAGCAGTTACATAAAATATCTCCTGCTAGTTGAGTATCTGGGATAAAGCACCACAATTTTTTCTTTAGATTGCATTAAAACGTTTCTACCCACAATTTAGAACTTTTCCACGGAGAATTTAGATTTAGAACATTTTGAACCTCAATAAAGAAAAAAAACTTACAGAATTAACCTGCAGTTTGGACTGAGAAGTCTCAAGCTTACGAGATTCCATATGTAAGTTCCAAAGGCCTATAATTTATCATCCTTGCGGCTTGACTATTTCAGAAAGTTCTTGGCATGTCTCATGGAGGTTTGGTGTACAAAGAGCAAGAAGAGTGGCCTGTGGGCTTACCTCACTTATGTGTGTATATTCTACATTGGCTACAAAGCAGTGATTCTACTGGTATATGGGAGCAAAGGACAGATTCCAAGGTAAATGAGGCGGTTTACTAATGCCAGATTTGGGTGTTAGTCTTGAAGTACCACAGTGAATATTTTAGCAGCAATTTCAGTTACCTTTAGTTAAGAGCTTTTCTAGTTCTATGTGATAGTTGTGGTAAAGGAAGGTTACCTTGATAATAAATTAACACTGACTGAAATATAGTTGTTAAGTTGTTCACATGGCAAGGATTACAGTTTCTTAATATTAGGAATTACTCTGCAAGACACCTATATTGATGATGTTAGTTTTTTTCCATGTATAGGCAATCCTGTATCCGAAGATGTGTAATTTATTTATTCACAGTAAGGAATGTATTATAAAACTCAATTACTTGAGCTTCCCTGGTGGCACAGTGGTTAAGAATCCGCCTGCCAATGCAGGGGACATGGGTTCGAGCCCTGGCCCAGGAAGATCCCACATGCCACGGAGCAACTAAGCCTGTGTGCCACAACTACTGAGCCTGTGCTCTAGAGCCCGCAGGCCACAACTACTGAAGCCTGCACACCTAGAGCCTGTGCTGCGCAACAAGAGAAGCGATGACAGTGAGAACCCCGCGCACTGCAACGAAGAGTAGCCCCCGCTCGCGGCTACTAGAGAAAGCCCGCACACAGCAACGAAGACCCAATGCAGCCAGAAAAACAAACAAACAAACAACTCAGTTACTTTTTATTTGTGAGGGTTGCTTCATTCACTTGATGGAGAATTTTTTGGACTGTATACTGTATGCCTATCCTTGCGCTAGGAGATAAATAGAAATTAACCATTGCCCTTGGAGAGAAGACATTTTAATGGGAGGCAGAGATAAACAGATAATTATAATATTTGATAAGTGCTGAAATAGACATTAAAAAGCTTGAATATGGAGAATTTCTAAATGTATACAAACATACACAGTAGGAGGATGAGCCCTCACAAACCCGTCACCCAACTTCAGGCATTTTCAACTCTTGGTAATGCTTGTTTCACCCATACTCTCCAGTTACTCCCTTTCCTCCTTTTATTTTGGAGCAAATCCAAGACAATAAGGTATCATGTGATAGACATTTATAGACATTTGAATAGTCAGAGAGTATACTGGGAAAAGAGACTATACCTGGTGACTTGAGAAGGAGCTACAGAGCAGTAACATTTGAGTTTAATCTAGTGGGGAGTGAGGATGTTCTAGGTCGAGGTGAATGGGATGGAACCCAACAATTATTGAACACCGTTAAGCATCATATCAGGTTCATTTAGTACATTATTTAATTTTTTCCCTCATAGTCTTATGGGAGAGACAATATCTCTATTTTATCAATATATACGAGGAAACTAGATTTCAGCCTGACCAACCTTGACTTCAAGGCTGTTTAGTTTCCCATCTTCTGCACCGTGTACCTTAGGCACAGAAATGTAGAAGGTCAGGATGTGCTTGGGAAAGCAGGAGAAGCTGAATGCAGCTACAGAATTGTGTGCATGTGTGTGTCCAGAGATGAAACTAGAGAAGCTGCTCAGGGCCAGGTTGTGAAGGAAGTATAATGCTGCACTAAGAAGATAGGATTTTGTCCTGAGGTGGTGGGGATCCAGGCTGAGATGCCTTTAAGCATGAGAACAGTATTGTTAGCTTTTAAAAGGCAGATATGCAGGCACTATGGAGGATGAACTGGAGTTGGAAGATGAGCTGAGGAGAGACTGGTTCGAGAAAATTATTTGTTCAACCACTATTTATTAAGCATAATCAACGTGGCAGGGAAAGGAACTGGTGAGCAAGACACACATCTCCCTATTTCATGGAGCTTAGCCTAGTAGAGAATCAGTTACATGCAAATGGCCTATTGTGATGTGATTTTATAATAAGAAATATATATTTGGTCTTCAACCCAGTTCCTGGCACAGAGCTTCAAAAACCCTTGGGATTTCCTGTGATAAGAGCAATAAAAGTGTGTTTTATGTTAACGAGGTGACTTTTGGAAAAGTCCCTAGGTAACAAGGTTGGAAGCTGCTTCCAGGGAACCAGATGGCTAGAGGGTTGGAACTTTCAGTACTCCCCCGCAATCCCCACCGAAACTGGAAACCATACAGATGTCCAGTGGCAGGGGATAAATAATACTGAGTGACAACAAAAATGAGTGAACCACAGTTTCACTCAACAACTTGGAAGAATGTCACAAACAAGTTTAGAAACAAGCAAGACTAATCTGTAGTATTAGAAGTTAGGAAAATGACGGGTGGGTAGTGACTGAAAGGAGCTTCGAAGGGGGGCTTCTAGAGGCTTGTAAGTTTGGATTTCTTTCATTTTTTAAAAAAAATTATTTATTTGGCTGTGCCGGGTCCTAGCTGGGGCATGCGGGATCTTCGTTGAGGCACGTGAGATCTAGTTCCCTGACCTGGGATTAAACCCAGGCCCACTGCATTGGGAGCGTGGAGTCTTAACCACTGGACCACCAGCGAAGTCCCTGTTTCTTGATCTGGGTGCTCGTTATGTAGTTGTATTCAATTTGTGAAAACGCATCTAACTACATACTATACACTTATTTGTATGCTTTTCTGTTTGTATATTATGCTTTTCTATAGGAATATACTTCAATAAAAAGCTAAATATATAAATTATTGGAAAAAAGTTTAAGTTTCAAGAGCAACATTTCTTCTAGAAACAAATTCTGATAATAAGTATTGATGCCTCCTTGTACACCTGAGGAAAACTGACACACTATTATATGAAAGTCACACTTTAAAAGAGAAACCTGTCCCTGTACAGTAATTTGTGTGAATTCTATTAAAAAATAAAATATGTCACGATGGCCAGGTGAGATATTAGGAAGGATTAAGGCAAGGCAAAGGAGAAGATAGCCTTGATTTGGCAGATGGTTCTGTGATAGATGTGAATGTGGTTAGCATCGAAGATAAGTTTCTGATTTGGGATATGGAATTGTTGATGCCAGCAACTGAGGCGAGGGCTGCTGGAAGATCTGTAGGTTCAAGGATATGTGGGGAAGGGCAAATGAGTAGGGCTTATTTAATTTATGTTATGTCTGAGATGGCTTAGGGTATCCACGTAGAGTTGTCCAGTAGGGTTTTGGAAAAGTGCATGAAGTATCTGAGTTGTTAGGTTTGGAGAGAGCGGTTTGGTGATCATTAGCATTTGGATTGTCACCCATGCCTGGGCCACACCACTGACCAATTAAAGCAGAATCTTTGGGGGTGGAGGCTAGGTCTCTATTTTTCAAAAGCTCCTCGGGTTATTCTAATATGCAGCTAGAATGGGAACAAAATAAACAAGTAGACCAAAAAATTAGACAATGGCATGTTTATTGAATGGACACTATTGTGGGCACTACTACTTTAGCCTTCATGAGGTAAGTACCTGTTTACACTTAAGGGGAGACTGAGGCACGAGAGATAAGTAACTTGCCTTAGGTTATACAGGTAGCCGGTTGGTGCTAGGGCCAGGATTCACACCTAAGTCATTTACTCCAAGAACTGTTCTCTTTACCATAACACCCTATTGCTTCTCCACTCAAGAATGAATCCGGGAGGGTTGAGACTTTGGAATGACAGTGTGAGAAACTCAGCAGATCCTCTTTCCAGTGAAAGAGCCTCTTAACTGGTAAAAATTGTAAAGGATAATCATTTAAAGTCTCTGGAAATTGACCTGAAGACATACAGCAAACGTAGAAACATTTATTCAAGAAAATCTCCTAAATCTTAGTAAGAACAGTGAGCCAGCAGCCTTTGAGCCACGACCTCTTCCTCTCCCCACCCCCACCAGTTCCACATGGTGGAGGCTCTGTTTTCCGTGGGTCTAGCCGAGAAGACAGGACTCACTCCCCCCAACCCCAGCTCATAGTCTAGGGCTAGGAGAGGTGGACTGTGGGCTACTGGAAGTACCAGAAGTACCAACAGGAGAAAGAGAGAGAGGGCCAGAAAAATATTTGAAGAAATAATAGTGAAAAACTACCCGAGTTTGATGACAAACAGTAGTCTTCACATCCAAGAAGCCCAGCTCTGTCCTGACTCCTTCTGTGGCTGCCAGTCTTGCTGTGACTGCAGGCAGGGGATGCCTGCAATACAGTGAAAATACCTGGAATGCAGGTGGGAGAGAATGGAAGTAAGGCCACTTAAAATGCCACAAAGCTTGCTGTTCTTCCTGAGATTCAGCTGTTTTTCTTGAATAAACACTCCCCGCATTGCTGCAGACTTTTGGTTAATTTCCAGAGTTGTGTCCATTTTTGTTGGCTTCTCATTGCTCTGATGGAGGAGAGAATTTTTGGAGACCCTTATTCTGCTATTTTTTGTTGACATCCCAGTTGAATTTTAATAGGAATTTTCTTCAGATTACTTAGTGTCTGTTTATAGTTTGTTCTGAAAGTGTTTGTTAGGTTAATTATTGGAAGTCTAAAACTCTATCCATAGGACCAACTAAGAATAATAATAAAAAATGCACAGTGTATCTTTATAGCAGAATATTATGCAGTTGTTAAAATAAAGTGGTAATTTTAACTGCGCGCTAGAGAAAAATATTCAGGGGATGATGCTAAATGAAAAGCAAGTTGCAAAATAGTATGTGGTATTCTATTTTCATAAAGTTTGAATAAGCAACAAGAAAAACAGGTATGTGCTATATATATATGCTGAGAACATTTCTAGGAGAAATGTATAGTGTTTTCCTTTGGGGCACCAAAGGGAGTGGGGGTGCTTGTTACTTCTTCACCCCCACTTACTATTATTTGAACTTTTGAGTATCTGTTACTTTGAAGTAACTTTAAAGAAGTCATTGAAGGGACTTCCCTGGTGGTGCGGTGGTTAAGAATCCGCCTGCCAATGCAGGGGACATGGGTTCAAGCCCTGATGCCACATGCCGCGGAGCAACTAAGCCCATGCACCACAACTACTGAGCCTGTGCTCTAGAGCCTGTGAGCCACAACTACTGAAGCCCATGCGCCTAGAGCCCGTGCTCCGCAACGAGAAGCCACCGCCAGGAGAAGACCGCGCACCGCAACGAAGAGTAGCCCCCACTCACTGCAACTAGAGAAAGCCCACGCGTAGCAACGAAGACCCAACGCAGCCAAAAAAAAAATAAATAAATAAATTTTAAAAAATAATTTAAAAAAATAACTCACTTTTAATTTCGATCAACTAGAATAATCCACAAGTAGTGATTATGACTAATCTGTTCTCTCTTCACCCCGGTGACTTTCTAGACTTTAGACTTTGTATGTTACAATCCACCCCCTGAAAAAGTCACTCTTTTGTAAGAAGCTTAACAGCCATTCTTTGTCACCTTTATTTTTATCTTTGAAAGAGGAGGAATAACCACCCAGTCCTGAAACATCACGCGTAGGTAGAATTGAATTATCCAAATTGAAAACCTCCCTGCAAACTGGAGGAAAAAGAATCCAACCAGCGTGTACCCATAGGTTCTCCAGGGACTTTTTGGTTAGTTACCCCATGAAATCCTTGAGATTTCATAATCTATTTTGTCTCATTTTGCTGTTATGAAATGGAGTTTTCAGCATCCCTTCTCTTGTCTGTTTTCAGATCACAGAACTCTGTGGTGCCAAGCGGGTTGGTTATTTTGGTCCAACACAGTTTTACGTTGCCCTGAAATTAATTGCTGCAGCACAGTCTGGCCTCCCCGTGCGGATAGAGAGTATTAAATGTGGTAAGTATCTCCCATTGATACATTTTATTATCCATGACAGGTTTCCTGTGTATGATAACCATTTTTAGTGGGTTTAAGGCCTGTTCTATAAGCATTTGTGGAATTTTTCCTTTCTTCTTCCAACTCTTCTTTAAAGTAAAATAAAACTTACCAGGTATCTTAGTGGTTTTTTTTCTTTTTTAATGAGAAAAAAATTCAGAGTGACCTGAGATTAGTTCCTTTTAACTCACTTGCAGTTAAAAATAGATTTCGTTCTTTAGCTGGCAAAGATTGGGATGGGGATTCTAGAGCCTGTGGCAAAATAATAAGACCGTTTAATTTTCCACTCGAGGAATCTATAATGTCGTTTAAGGCTCTGTTAGGGCTGAGTAACTAGGAGAATTTGAGTGGAACTGCCCCTTCTGTCTCTCTTCTTTCCCTGCCAGGCACGTCAGGTATGATCATCTTTTAATCTCCCAATTCCCAAAGCACTATTTTCATGATTGTTAAGTACTCGGGGGCTACCAAGATTTTTGCAGAATGAATTTATCTTCTCAAAGTTTTGATTTACCATTTTCTTACCTTGCTATCCCTGCCCCCAACCCAGAACATACTTGAGCACTTAAACCAAAAGGAAAGCCCCAAACTCTTAGCATCATTTGCACTTCTTCAGTACTGGTTTTACCACACTGTTTAAAGAAGGTGATTATTCAGTGGATGTGCTGAGGTCCTTTTTTAGTTCACTCTGATATGAATTACTTTCCTGTGGCCACACAGCTATGCAGGAACTTTGTCCTTTTCCTCATTTTGAGATAAAAATGACTCCGCTGTTCCTACCTGTTCTGTGAAGTCCCTGGTGGACCTCGACGTGGGTTGAGGATTTATGGTTAGTCCGTGACAACCTTGTAGGACAGCTGCAAATAGCAGAGAAGATTCTGATAGCTTGACTATGGGAAATGAAAGCTTTTTACACTAACCATCAGGAGGCCGCAATCATCCTGCTAACCTTTATTAAAGGCTTAGTGGGTGTCAGACACTGTCTCATTTAGTCCTCATGACATCTACCTAAATTAGATAATTGTGTCAGTTTCCATTGCCTTCGATAAGCTGTGATAACAAGTACCATTGAAATCTCAGTGCCTAATGGAATAAAGACTCGCTTCCTGCTTTGCGGTGGGTCAGGTTGAGTAACTTGCCTATTGTAAGGTTCTAACCAGCTCTAGCCAGGAGCTCAGCCTCCAGTTCCCGTGCTCTTCATTGCTATGCAGAGTAGCCTCTTCTTGATGATTCTTTCTGTTTAGTAAGGTGCTGACTCTAATCTGTAATCCTGGATGTTTTCCGAATGGGAAAAAAAATCTGACCCCCAAAGCATCCCTCAGTATTAGAAAATTTGGTTCCAAAATAGGTTTCATGATGAAGTATTATTTCAGTGGCCGGTTTGGTGTCTAATGGTCACTGCTATCATTCACTTGCTGTGATTAGTTCAAAGTTAACAGCTCACTGAATTTCGATTTGTGGTAGGCAGTGATAGTTTCCATTCCATTGTAAATGGTCATTAAGCTTTATTGTAGTATCCCCCAACTTCTTCTGGAAGAGTTAAGAGCTGCTTTATTGTATAAAAGAATAAACTTCTGACACCTTTGTTGCTTATATTTGGTCAGACTGAAGTCTTTTACCCGATTTGTGCTCAGATCTACAGCTCAATTTCCTGGGGGGACGGGGTGGAAGGGATGGACTAAGTTATCACTTGTGTAAAGGATTAACCCTTTTCCCAAATACAAGGCTTTCTCCATTGTATTTTATAAATCCTGATGCTGCCTTTTACCTCTGAGGGTTTAAGTATACTCAGAGTTAATTCTGAATTTCCTTCCTTCATTTAAAGATTTATTAAATGATAGTTATTTGTAGTCAGCATATGTTGAGTAAGGATGAGGGCAAGACAGGGCCAAACTTTGAGCTGCTACTTAGCATTTTCCGATTTGTTGCTTGAAATCCATTAGCTTAATGTTTGATGACACAAACCTTGAAGGCCAAAGAGAATGCTCTCTGAGAACCTAATCTGAAAGGCTGCTACCTTTAAAAGGCCCTGTCACACCCAAGGAGTTGTGAGTCTACCCTTCCTTCTGTAAGAGTCATACCCTTATTTCATGAATGACATGTGCCTGTGTGTATGTTAACCTCTAACCCCTAGCCATTCCCATTTTGCTGAATACCCCTACCATATGCAGTTGCTTAAGCCAGGAACTTAGAAGCCATTCTTTTTTTTTTTTGATATTTTTTTCTCTTATTTTATGGCTGCACTGCACAGCATGTGGGTAGAAGCCCTTCTTGATTCCCCCCTTTCCCTCATTCACAATATAATCCATCAAAATCCACTGCCCATTCCCTCCATCTCTCTGCTTCTGCTGGACCAGGCCACCTGCAGCCACACCTGAGCACCACGATGATTTTGTCATTGGTTTCTTGGCCTTCTCTATTCTCTACGCCAGTCTCTTTTCCCACACAGCGGTAAGAGTGGTCTTTTCAAAATAGCCACCAGATCATTTTATCCAGCTTCTTGAAACCCTCCTAGTGGTTGCTTGTTGTACATAGTGCTAAGTTCGGAGTCCTTACACTGATCTGTAAGGCCCTGCATAACCTAGTCTCTGCCTACTTCTCCATCCTCATCCCAAACCTCTTCTTCTTGCTTGCAGTCTGTCCCCCAGCCTCACTGGCCTTCTAGCCATTTCTGGGCCACCTCTTTTCCTGTTGTAGGAAAGACCATATGTTATGTCGAGGTGTTGGGTTGCTAGCGGTCTGTTCTTCCCCCTCTCCTTCCCATGCTGGCTCCTCCTCCTTATTCTTCAGGATTCCGAGGCCGCCCCCACCATCCTTTCTAAAGTATGTCCTGTCAAATTAATTCATCAACAAAGGAACCAGCATGTAGTAAAGCTGGTTCAAGAAAGTCAGAAGTATTTATAGTCATGGAAAGAAAGAATGCTGGAATAAGATTGCTAAATTACATATAAAATTGATTAATGCCCTACAGTGCAATAAAACTGTAACTGGGTTATTATACTCTTTTCTAAGATAAAATTCATTTGCATTGCTGTCAGACAAGAAGTATTTGTTAGCTAACAGTTTTCTACAAGTTAATATCTACCCTTTCAGAATTGTAAAATGCCTAATCAAGAGTAAATAGTAACTTAAAAAGCACACATCCCTAGGGAATGAGGTACTCCTTGGATGGGCCCATTAGATAATGCTAGGTAATGTGGCAGGCCCCTCCCTACTTTATTCTCTCTCACCGCCTGTTCCTTCATAGCACTTTTATCAGAGTTTGTAAATACTCCTTTATAGGTTTGACAAGTTTTTTGTCTGTCTTCCTTAGCAGTCTGCAAGTCCAAGGGGAAAGGAGGAGCTTCTGGTAATCCCTGCACTAAGGGGCCTTGTGGGTACTCAGAGCATGTTTGTTGAATGAATGAATGAATGACTGACTGACTGAATGAATGAATGAAGACATAAATGCCTGTGCATGGGGAGCGAGTCTTAATCAGCTGCCACTCTTTAAACTCAAACATTTGGAATTCAGGTTCACCTGGAACTGCTGAGGGATGCCTACAGAAGTCATCTTTCTCAGGCTTTGGTTCCCACCCTCGTCTGCCCTTGAGAATCATCTGGGTAACTTTTTTTTTTTTTTTTTTGCGGTACGTGGGCCTCTCACTGTTGTGGCCTCTCCTGTTGCGGAGCACAGGCTCCGGACGCACAGGCTTAGCGGCCATGGCTCACGGGCTCCGCGGCATGTGGGATCTTCCCGGACCGGGGCACGAACCCGCGTCCCCTGCATCGGCAGGCGGACTCTCAACCACTGTGCCACCAGGGAAGCCCCATCTGGGTAACTTTAAATGCAAAATAAAAAAATACAAGTACCTGGGGCCACCTGCAGAAATTATCATTAAATTAGCCTGGGCTGTGGCCTGAGCGAGGGGGTTTTCAGAGCTCCCCAGGTGATTCTTCTGTGGAGCCAGGGTTCAGAGTGACTTCTGAAGACAGCTGGGTGGAGTATTTTCAGGAGCTTTGCTTAAGCTCTGAGTACAGATTTGGTCACATCAGGGCCTGAACTGGGGGTAGACAAGAGGCTCCCAGGGTGTATAACTCCCTGCGCTCGCTCCCCGGGCCCTGCAAGTGCTGACACTGCCTTTCCACGGCCCTGAGAGGGCTGGCCCCAGGCTTCTTTCTGGCCTCACCCTAGTGGGAGCTGGGGCGACACGTTTGGTGAAAGCTGACTTAGAAGGGCGGACGGCGGGTGTGAAGTTCAGGGCCAGCAGAGAATTCCTGCAGAGGAAACCACGTGCGAACATTTGCCCTGGGAGCTCCTGTACCTTCCTCCTTTCCGAAGACAGGCCAAGAGTGGGTGTGTAGCGGGGTCAAGAGTAGGGTTTTGAAGCTTTTTGGTGCCATGGGCCCCTTCGGCAGTGTGAAGCTTCTGGACCCCTTCTTGGGGTAATGTTTTTGTTTTTTTTAAAGAAGTTTTTATTGGAGTATAGTTGCTTTACAATGTTGTGTTCTGCTGTACAGCAAAGTGAATCAGGTATATGTATACATATATCCCCTCATTTTTGGATTTCCTTCCCATTTAGGTCACCACAGAGCAGTGAGTAGAGTTCTCTGTGCTATACAGCAGGTTCTCATTAGTTCTCTATTTTATACATAGTACTGTATCTATGTCACTCCCAATCCACCAATTTGTACCCCCCCCACTTCCCCCCTTGGTAGCCATACGTTTTTTTCTCTACATCTGTGTCTCTGTTTTGGAGTAATATTTTAAATGCGTACAACGATGTGGGATTATAAAGGAAACCAATTAAAACTGACCCTTGAACAACTGGAGGGTTAATCCATGTATAATTTATAGTCGGCCCTCCATATCCGCGGTTCCTCCACATCCATGGACCCAGCCAGCCACAGACCGTGTAGTTCTGTAGTATTTACTCTTGAAAAATATCCGCGTGTAAGTGGACTCACAGTGTTCAAAGCTGCGTTGTTCAAGGGTCAACTGTATTTTGAAATTAAAACTGAGATATTTAAAAAAGTTGTTATATAGCAGTATACATGCTTCTTTATTAATGTATTAAATAAAAGATCTGTGATCCAAATAACTAGCATACTTTCAGAGTAGTGATGAACATAAACAGTACTTCAGGATGTCCGCAGCAACTGTAATGTGATATAAAAATATCTGATTTCGGCGGGTGACAAAGTTGCAAGCACTGCTGACGATATTACAGCAGTTCATTGCTTACATTCATAATTGAAAGAAATGCTAACTTATGGTTAGGGTAGGGAGAATAAAGATGTAATTTACTTTCTTATCCAACATGACAGACCCCTTGATTTTTTTCCACAGCTCCTTTAAAGGGGAGTCTCTGAACCCCAGTAGTGCAATAATGTGATTCATGTGGTTTCTAGGGCTGTGTTCCTCATTCCTGACCTGGTGGTAGTCTGGCACAGTCTGCAGGGAAAGGAGAAAGAATTAGGACAAAGGATTGAGTTATTTATAAAAGGAAATGTGTTCAATTTTAAGATGGTTTTTTTGGTTTCCTTTTGTTAAATGTGCTCTTTTATGAAATTGATAATGGATAACTGTAACTTGCCATCACCCCTCCAAAAAATTATAAGATCAGCCTTCCCACAGCAGCCTTTACCTGCTCATCTAGCTATCTAGCTTCCCATTTCCAAATTAGCAACAAATTTTTCCAAATTAACAGGTGGATAGCGCAGATAGGCGATTATAAGGCTTTGATCAACCCAGGTTTGGGTTAGTAAGACCAACCTGATGTTTTTCCCAAGTAACTTAAGGAAAATGTGTGGGTTCGGCTTCACTTTGGAATTACTGAACATCGTTGTCATTAATTTTTGTTAACCTATAAGTAACTGGTATAAATGGATGGGCGATGAAAAGTAGTGGGAAGAGAAGGGAGCCCCAGGAGGCCAGGAGTGTTGTTAAGACTGTAGCTCTGCCGCCATTTTGCTGCATGAGTAAGACAAGACCCACCCTCCCCTTCTTGGGCTTAGTTCCTCACCTGTAAGATGTGGATACTTCCAGTAGATTTTCTCTAGACCATTTCCCCCTCTGACACGCCACAGTTTCAGCCTGAATGTTCAAACCTGCAATACAAAGACTATTTTAATTTTCAGGATGACAGTGTAGCCTAGTGGCTAAGAGTGTAGGCCCTAGCAGTAGACTACCTGATTTTGAATCCCTGCTCCATCACTCTTTATTTGTGTACCCTCAGGCAAGTTTCTTAATCTCTTTGAGCTTAAATGGCTCACCTGGAGAAGGGGTATACCAATAGTAGCTGCCTTGTAGTTTTTTGGCCAACCATCTAAACTGTGCTGTCTCATATGGTAGTCACTAGCCACGTGCGGCTGGCTATTGAGCATTAAAAATGTGTGTAGTGCGAGTGAGGAATTGAATTTTTAATTAAATTAATAATTAATTTAAATTATTTAAAATTTAAAAGTCAATTAATGTAAAATATTTTTCCATTAAATGCAACTGTATTGTTTTAGTAAGACTACATTTTACTTGAACCACTGTATTGTGTAAGACAGGGGTCAGCAAACTTTTCCTGTAAAGGGCTAGGTAGTGGATATTTTAGGCTTTGTGAGCCATATGGCCTTTGTTGCAAATATCCAACTCTGCCCCAGAACTGTGAAAGCAGAAGTGGACAATATGTAAACAAAAGAGTGTGGCTGTGTTCCAGTGAAACTATTTATGGACATTGAAATTTGTATTTCATAATTTTCACGTCCTGAAATATTTTTCTTTTGATGTTTTCCAAACATTCAAAAATGTAAAACCCATTCTTTTTTTTTTTAAATTAATTTATTTATTTGGCCATGTTGGGTCTTTGTTTCTGTGCGTGGGCTTTCTCTAGTTGCGGCGAGCGGGGGCCACTCTTCATCACGGTGCGTGGGCCTCTCACTATCACGGCCTCTCTTGTTGCGGAGCACAGGCTCCAGACGCGCAGGCTCAGTAGTTGTGGTGCATGGGCTTAGTTGCTCCGCGGCATGTGGGATCTTCCCAGACCAGGGCTCGAACCCGTGTCCCCTGCATTGGCAGGCGGATTCTCAACCACTGCGCCACCAGGGAAGCCCAAACCCATTCTTTTTTTAATGGTAATACTATTTTTTAAAACTGAAGTATACCTTGATGTACAATATTATATAAGTTACAGGTATACGGTATAGTGAGTCACAATTTTTTAAGGTTATATTCCATTTGTAGTTATTATAAAACATTGGCTATATTCCCTCTGTTGTACAATACATCCTTATAGCTTATTTTGTACATAATAATAGGCAGCAGGTTGAATGTGGTCCATAGGTATATCCCCAAGATAAATGAATTCATGTCTGTCAAAAACCATTTATAAGAATGTTCACAGCAGCTATATTCCTAATGGCTCCAAACTGGAAACAACCCAAATGTTCATCACAGGAGACTGGATTTAAAAAATTTCAATGTATTCATAAAAATAGATTATTCCATAGCAATGAAAAAGAATGAACTATGTCTTTGGATGATTATGTGGTACATTGGATGATTATCACAGACAAAGTGTTGGTCAGAGAAGGTGGTCACAAAGATTAATATTGTATGATTCCATTATGTGAAGTTCTATAATGGCAAAGGTAATCTGTGGATTTAGAAATTAGAATAGGTTGCTAAGTGGGACAAGGCGAGGGGATTAACTAGAAAGGGATATGAAGGCAAATTCTATATGATGGAAATGTATCTTAATTTGGGTGTTTGCTATGAGCTTATACATATATTTGTTAAAAGTCTTCAAGTGGTAGGTACACTTAAGCTTTATATAAATCATCCCTCCATACAAAATACTCCTTACGTAATTTAAGAAGAAATCAGTTAGTTGTTAACATTTAACATTATAGTATTTCTTAGTCAAATCCAGATTTCTGGCCATAATGGTCCATATTCCTTCATAGCAACCATCAGCCAAACTGTGCTGGTCCAGTAGCGTAGCCAGTAGCCACACTACTGCGGCGCCTGAGTGCCTGAGATGTGGTGTATCTGAATTGAGGTCTGTGGTACAGGTAAGTACACATGGGGGTTTGAAGCATTAGTCTGAAAAAAGAATGTAAACTATTATATTAATTTTTATCTTGATCACATGCTGTAATCTATAACATTGGGTTAAAATACACTAAATTAATTTCACCTGTATCTTTTGTGCTTTTTTCAACGTTAAAAATTTTAATTGTGACAAAATATATAGAACATAAAATTTACCATCTTCACCATTTTAAGTGTACAGTTCAGTAGTGTTTAGTATATTCACGTTGTTGTGCGACCAATCTCCCCACCTTGCAAAATGGAAACTCCGCCCCCGTTAAACAACTCTTCACTCCCCTTCACCCCCGGCCCCTGGCGCCCACCATTCTACTTTCTGTTTTTATGAGTTTGACGATTGATCCCTCATGTAAGTGAAACGATGTAGTATTTGTATTTTTGTCACTGGCTTCTTTACTTAACATTTTTTTTTGGTAATGTATCTACTACACAATTTACAATGATATATGTGGCTGACATTATATTTCCAGTGGACAGCGTTGGAGGTCACTGCACAGCAGCTGCCACTTTGTAATTTGCCATTTGTTACTGCATTTATGCTGCTTATGTTTCTTCTAATGAATTGAAGAGATTGAAGTATTTCTTATATTCATGACTCCATCAAACGTGGGAAAACAAAGGATTTTTTCCCTTAGAGGGTCACATGTTTAAAAAAGGAGAGGCATAGTTCTCTTTGTGGAAGGGAAAAATAGTCATTTCTATTTAATATACAAAGCATTTCTGTGTTCAAAGAATACAACGTAAGATGCCATTGTGAAACAAATGATTGCTGTGCTCATGGTGTCCTTGGCCCTTATCAGTATTTCATTTGAACTCTTGATGTGTTTCTTGGTGTTAATTCAGTTTGGGAGAAAAGATTCTAAACAACTACTACAAATAAATCTTCTCCTGTGATTACTTGACATAAATCACTGGATAGCAGGTACTTTATTGATTAATTTTCTAATAAAGTTGCACTGTTACATTTGGTGTACACATGACTAGGAAACAACATTTAGACTGAACATCGACAAACTAGAGTTTTACTTTTCACTTTTTAAAAGCTTGCAGCATTAAAAAAAAAAGCTTGCAGCAGCTTAAGAAAAATAGCACCTTCATTAACCTTTTCAATGATAGGGATATCATTATATACGGTTACAATTCTGTTAAGTGAGAGTTGTTTACAACCTTGTAAACAAAGAAAGTACGAGGGAAATTCAGCTGTATTTTGTCTTTTGCTACCGGCGGGGGGAGGGAGGTTCTTTCCCAGGTGAACAATTTTGGAGAAATGCCATAGCCAGGGAAGGAGAGCGTGTGACGTGACGGTGTCCTAAAGGACAGCTGGGGGCTCTAGTGTAATAGTTGATATTCATCAGCCGGGTTTGTGTTCCATTGCTCCCAGAGTTATCTGTTGAACACCAGTGAAACGCTGGTCAGGGAGCTTAAAAATGCCAAGCATTTACTTCTTTTCTCCCTCAAATAGGGCTTGGAAGTAGCATCATCCTCTCATGGGCAGATTAGAGTGCAAGTTATTTTATGTGATCTCGTTCCATGTGTTTTAGATCCTTTTTGCAGACTGAGTTGAAACAAATACCTTTCTGAGAAGAGAACCATAGGATTAGCTGATATTTGATTTACTAAGAATCTAGACTTTCTTTTTTCTTGCCTTTTTTCTTTTGAAGTCCATTCCTGCCTTGAGTGTTGGAGAGCTGCCATGGTAAGGGAAGAGTAAAACATTAAAAATGGTGGCCATCCTATCTTTAGAGGAAAGTCTTGGTTTAATTTTCCAGATTGGTTATTCTATTTATGTCTCTCGGGCCCTTGGCTGATTGATCACGCAGGGATTTGTCATATTGCCTACTTCTTTAAATCAAATGTGGACATAGCAACTAAAAATAAACATGATGTGGATATTAGAGAACCAGGGGCCTTCTTTGCCTGGGGAGCTGGGATACTGCTTGCTGTTGCTAAGAGGTTTTCTGGCTTTAGCACAGCTTCAATCATTGGAAGTGCAGCTGTGTTTTTGGAAGAGGGAGCTAAGGGAAGGCAGAGGCACACTGATGAGTATTATCCCGAACAATGGATCCAGATGCAAATCATTATGCCTAATCCAGAATATTATACCCATTTTTGGCATTCTTGTGCTGTGTTGTGTGTGATTTGCTGTGCTGAGAACTCGAAGTGTGCCAAAGTATCATTTCTGTTTTCAGAATAGTTTTGTTAGAAATTTGAAAGCTAAGTAAATATACCAGACAGTTGGGTTTCAGCTCTTTGTGGCATAGAGTGTAGCTAATGGTTTTGACAGTAGAATCTGACTGAACGTTGGACTGATTGCTCTAACTTTATACCATTTTCCTTATTCCATTATGAAAAGACAACTGGAGATTGAGTGTGAAAATTGTTTAAGCAATGACATAAGGTGAGAAAGTGTTGTATGCAGTAGGTTTGTCCTGGGAATGAGGGGCCTTTCTGTAGGTCAGCAGCACTGGCTGGTGAAGAGCCAGCTCTGCCACAGATGAGCTGTGTCTTCTTAGCTCCTTCTGCTCTGTTTCCACATCTATAAAAGGAGGCTAATGATCATCTTACTGTAGTGAGTTGTGAGGATTAAATGAGTTAATATTTGCAGATCTTAATACAGTGTCTGGCATATAATAAGCACTATATAAGTTCTGCCTGCTACTGTTTGTCACTTGATACTGAGTTCTACGATGTCACATCCTTTTTCTTGGTGCCGAACTGAAGGCTGAAGTGGGAGATTTGTCCAAAACCTGAATTTGTTCTGCGATGATTCGACAGCATTTAAAAACGTTGAGCCAGGATACCGTGTTAAACTGTAGCATTTTTCTATTATGACATTATTATAGGAGTCCTTATTGCGTTGAAATCAAATTTAATCTATATTTAGTGTTCTGGAATTTTTCCTCAAAAGTGACTCATCTTTTGGCCATTGAGTTCCCTTTTTTGCAGTTTTCAAATAAAGTCTCACTTGAGCTTCTCTGATTCTGCTCCTAAAGAACTGCCGCTGCCTCGCTTTATGATGTCAAAAACTGATGCTGAGATCCGGTTTGGGAACATGGCTGAGCTGCATGGAACTAAAGTTCAGATTCCATATTTAATCACAGAAAAAAATACCTTCAAAAGAATGGATGATGAGGATAAACAGGTAAATAGTCTGATCAGGCATGTCTGTTTGCTGTTGACCATGAATCCTCACAGAGCAGTGCCTCTTAGCTGCTGTCAAGCTTCCAGTGAATTGCACCATCTGGGTTACAATTATAGACTTGGAAGTGAGCCAGGAAAGTTTCCTTGTAGCAAGGAGAAGAGGCTGATGCATAGAAATTACCATTACCGTGAGCCACCTATGGGCCATTTAGAGCTTACTTTAATGTAGAATTGGGTCTCAAGTAAGGCTACTGATTTAACACACTTATTTGATGTCTCTAATCACCATTTCCAAATGGGTTCTTCGAAATGTAACTTCTAGGAGTGTTTAATAAGTCCTTTCTTCCAAAAAAACCTGGAGAAAAGGTTTCTCTGGTTAAATATGTTTGGAGAATGCTGCTTCATGGACTGTTCTCGGGGGAAAGGCTGAATACTCAGTCTTAGACGTTCACAGTGCACATTAGCACAGTAAAAGCCCTGAGAAGTCCTGCAATAAAGAGACATGGAGATCGGCATGTACTAAACTCCTTTCACCAGGGAATCCCTTCTTGGGGAGCATGTTTGGAGTGCCGTGTTGGGAAATGCTGCCATTACATGTGTAGCCGGAAGAAGAATAGGGTGGATGGGCTTTTAAAATTAGACCACTATTTGCAATAGTCAGATAGTGACTGGTAGAGACCAAAGTGTAAATTCCAGATGAGTGAGCCTATCAAGAAGAGGTAAAATAGACTTACACATTAGTGAACCCTCAGGGCATCAGGGTACATCCCATACTTCCAATGAAGATAAGATACTGAATTATGCAGAAAAGTCAAATTATATTCAATTATAGTATCTTCTATAAGGAAGAGAAATCTGTTATGTTTAGGAAGACCAATCAAAATGTTTTCAAATGCAAGACAATTAAAGGATTAAGTTGGAAAACTAATGTATATGGCTCACCCTGATAATGCTGGATATTTGAGGTATCGTTGCAGAAGTTTCATATTTAAGTTAGGTGTAGCATGTTCTGTTGCTTTCATAATTCTCATATGTTTAAACTAGTTCTTCAGGGATTGATTGATTGATTGATTTTATTTTATTTTTTTTAGGGATTTAGATAAAAAGGTGTACAGGCGCATACCTTGGAGGTAGTGCGGGTTCCATTCCAGACCGCCACAATAAAGCGAGTCACACGACTTTTTGGTTTCCCAGTGCATACAGAAGTTACATTTACACTATACTGTAGTCTACTAAGTGTGCAAGAGCATTAGGGCTAAAAAAACCCCCAATGTATATACCTTAATTAAAAAAATACTTTATTGCTAAAAACTGCTGTCATCTTAGCAATTAGTAGTAGCATCAAAGATCACTGATCACAGATTACCTTAAAAATACAATAGTAATGAAAAAGTTTGAAATATTTGTAAGAATTACCAAAATGTGACACAGGGACGTGAAGTGAGCAAATGCTTTTGGAAAAATGGCGCCAATAGACTTGCTCTATGCAGCGTTGCCACAAACCTTCAATTTGTTAAAAAAAAAAAGAGTAATATCTGTGAAGTGCAATAAAATGAGGTATGCCTGTATCAGAATCTTCAGCCAATACTCTTTGGCATGTTTTCCCACCAGCATTTGGAGAGGAATGAGGGTCCACTATCCCAGGATGGTTGGATGCCCTGGGAACTTTCCAGGCCCTTCCCCTGGCTGCGTGATTGAGGACACATCCTTTCACTTCAGTCTGGGCTTATGCTAGGCCCACCCAGTCTGTGGGTATGAGCTTACAATTCAAAGCAAATATTCTTTTCTTTTACTTGAAAAAGAGTACTTGATTAGTATCTCAGATTGCATTATTATTATTATTTTTGACTAAGAGCACCTATATAGTCTCTATATTGATGAAAAGTACTGTTTCCTCATTACTTGGGTATTCCAAAGTTACCAGTCTATTGGTAGCATTAAAAAAAAAAAAAAAAAAAGGAGGAAACCCAGTAGCCGAGTTAGAAGGTTGCTTGTCTTGCCTGGGGTCCTACATAAAGTTCACATTCGAGTTGAGATTTGAATTGTAGTTTATTAAGGCTCCATCCTAGTGTTTAGGAATAGGCTAGTTGGAGTGGTTTACCCATAATGAATTGTTTTGCAATTTCTCAGTGTAAAAAAAAAAGCTGGCATTTTACTTTGGCTAGCCAGGTCCCAGAATATTTAGCATTAACTATTTAAAATATTAAAAAAAATAGCCACATTGTTAGAAGACTTGGTAAGTGTAAATCCAGGAAATAGGAGCCTTTATTAATGAATGAAAATTGAATCTGTTCACGAAGAGATCAAAATTGGGGAGTATGAATGTTATTTCATGTGATCAGTGTCTTTCGTTTCCCCAAGGAAAATATTATTGGAGTAACTGGAAGTGTTTCAGGCTTGTTTTAGTAATTTAGGTAACTGAGCTCCGGCGAGACTGTTCTCTGGGAGACTTTTGAATCCTCAGACACTGCTTTTTAACCAAGCTGCGTTTCTGAGAAAATATTCTCCTCCATTTATTAAAGCAGCCTGCTTACTGGCAGTAGAGTTGCGTTATACTTCATAACTGCAGCTCAGAGCGCCAGGCTCCTTGAGTGATCGTCTCTGAACTCTGCTCTGGTTCTTTGAAGCAGGAAACGCAGTCTCCCACGATGTCACCCCTCGCCTCCCCTCCTTCTTCCCCGCCTCATTACCAGAGGGTGCCCTTGAGCCATGGCTACAGCAAACTGCGGAAAAGCACGGAGCAGATGCATCCAGGTAAGAGGCCAGCTGTCCCAGGCAGTGTCTTAGAGGCTCCTTCATCTATCGGGCAGCAACGCCACCAGCTGCTCAGTCTCCTGACTTAATTACCTCTGGCTTTGGAGACAGGGCTCAATTTAATTTTATACTCTCAAGCAAGGTTAAAAAAAATACAAAATGAAATCTGTGTTAGTAATGCCTTGTTTTCTGTCCTACAAACTAGTTCATCTTTAGACTTGTAGATAATGATTTAGATGATTTAATCCTTCATATACAAGTTTCATTACACAGGAACATAGCACATGAAGGATTTGTATTGTTTTGGAATAGTTATTCCTTTCTGCAAAGCCACCAAACATATTTATATGATAACTGCTCTTATGAAACTACTTAAAAAATAGAACTCTGCAGAAGAGTTGATCCAACCTTTAAAGACTGAGCACATAAATGAAAATATTTAGCTCTTGTGTTTGGGACTAAGAATAAGGGAAATGCCAGGGGAGGCATCGTGCTCAGGTGTGTGAAGTGCCCAGTTGTGGGGTTGCCTGCTTGCTCACATTTGCACTGTGCTGGCCATGTTAGTGGTAGAATACGTTACTTGCTTCTGAGAATGACTTGCAGAGTTGACTCCCTGGCTGCAATGCTTAAAGCTCCATAAATTCACGGCAGCATCTTGTCCTTGTGGGGCTCAGGTTCCTAGCTTAAGATATGACCAATTAAAGGTATTCTAGAATTGGATATCCATAACTCCCCCCCTCCCCGCCTTTTTTTAAAATTCTGTGAGCTGTAACTGAAAGTGACCCAGTTTCTGCAGGTTTTTGCTGCATTGAAAATAGTGGTGACTTCTAGAGGGAAACAGATTTAAAAAAAAAATGTGTGCTAGGCTGGACTGAAGAGAGACTATAATCTTGCCGAGAGAAGCAGGTGTAGCATGATGGAAAAAGCTTTTGATTGGAATCAGAAGGTGAGGGTTTATGTGACTAGCTATGTGACCTTGGGCAAGCCGCTTACTGCTCTGAACCATGATTTTCCTCTCCTCTTTTTAAATGGAGTAATAGTATCCTATAGGGGTGTTGTGAGGATAAGCGAGAACATGAGTATAAAATCTGATTGGAAATTGAATCCTATGCAAATGCAAGATAACGTTGTTGGGGGATAGGAACGAAAAATCACTCCCCTGGAACCTGAGTGTCCCATTGGTGTCTGAAACAAAACGGGGTTGAGAATTCTTCATTTTCCTTACAGTCTCTCCTGCCGAATTTCCCTATTTTTAGAAGTGGGTTTTTTTCCCTTAATTTCATCTGGGTTTGGAAATTGGAGTACTATGCCTAGCATGGTGTCTAGTTTTTGGATTTTAATTCACAGGTGAGTCGTTTTTTGTTCTACCGAGTCACCAGGTTCTACTCTTGTTTTCTGATATTCCTTAAAAAACTTGTCTGTATCAGCTCTCTCTGCTTCATGCTCCATTTTCTCCTCATTCCATTCAAATTGGGCTTTCATTCCCCCAGTGGCAAGGAAATGACCTGCTTCTCTCCTTCGCTCTTTTAGCGGAGTGTGTCAAGGTTTTCCATGCTTTCATTCTTTCTTAGCCCTTTTTAAAAAAAAAGTGAGGTAAAATTTACATGTGATAAAATGCACACATTTAAAATCTTCAACTTGAGGGACTTCCCTGGCGGTCCAGTGGTTAAGACTTCGCCCTCCAGTGCAGGGGTGCGGGTTTGATCTCTGGTCAGGGAGCTAAGATCCCATATGCCTTGGGGCCAAAACAAAACAAAACAAAACAAAAAACCAAAAAAAACCACCCCAAAACATAAAACAGAAGCAATATTGTAACAAATTCAATAAAGACTTTAAAAATGGTCCACATCAGGACTTCCCTGGTTGCGCAGTGCTTAAGTATCTGCCTGCCAATCCAGGGTACACGGGTTCGAGCCCTGGTCCGGGAAGATCCCACATGCTGCAGAGCAACTAAGCCCATGCGCCACAACTACTGAGCCTGCGCTCTAGAGCCCGCGAGCCACAACTACTGAGCCTGCGGGCCACAGCTACTGAAACCCATGTGCCTAGAGCCTGTGCTCTGCAACAAGAGAAGCCACCGCAATGAGAAGCCTGCGCACTGCAACGAAGAGTAGCCCCCGCTCGCCGCAACTAGAGAAAGCCCGCACACAGCAAGAAAAACCCAACACAGCCAAAAATTAAAACAAAAAAAAGGTCCATATCAAAAAAGAACTCTTTAAAATAAAATAAAATCTTCAATTTGAGTTTTAACAAATGGATATACTCATGTATCCACCATTTTGATCATGAATAAAATATTTCCCTACTATATGATCCAGCAATTCCACCCCTGAGTATATATCTGAAGAAAATGAAAGCACAAATTTGAAAAAATACATGGACCCCAGTGTTCATAGCAGCATTATTTACTATAGCCAAGGTATGGAAGCAACCTAAGTGTCCATCAACAGATGAATGAAGAAAGAAGATACACGTACATACACACACACAATAGAATATTACTCAGCCATAGAAAAGAATGAAATTCTGCCATTTGTAGCAATGTGGATGGACCTAAAAAGGGAATTACGCTTAGTGAAATAAGTCAGACAGAGAAAGACAAGTACTGTATGTTATCACTTATATGTGGTATCTAAAAAATAAAATAGATGAATAAATATAACAAAACAGAAACCTACTCACAGATACAGAGAACAAACTAGTGGTTGCAGGGTGGGGGAGTAGGGGACTAAGAGGTACAAACTACTGTGTAGGAAATACATAAGCTACAAGGATATATTGTGCAGCACAGGGAAATACAGCTATTATTTTATAATAACTTTAAATGGAATATAATCTATAAAAATATTGAATCACTATGCTGAAATTAATATTGTAAATCAGCTATACTTCAGTAAAAAAGTAGTCTGCTTGACATTAAAACCAACATTTCCATCACCTCAGAGATGCCCCTTTCCAGTCACTCCCTCCCCGCCCGTGCCCCCCCAGTGCAAGCAAAAATAGTTCTGATTTTTATCATCGTAGGCTAGTTTTGCTTTTTCTAGAACCTCATATAAATGGAATCATATTGAATGACTGTACTCTCGGGTGTCTTTCCCTCAGCATAGTGGTTAAGATTCTCCATGGTGTTGTATCTCAATAGTTTGTTCCTTTTTATTACCCAGTATTGTTCCATTGTATGAATGTATCATGGTGTGACGATCCATTCTTCTGTTGATGGACATTTAGGTTATTTCCAGGGTTTGGCTGTTATGAATAAGGATGCTATGAACATTCGTGTGTGTCTTTTTGTGACATTGTTGTCATTTTCCTGACACCTAGGAGTGGAATTACTGCACCTTAGGGTAGGTGTATAAGAAACTGCCCGAGTTTCACCAAGTGGCTGCATACTCCCACTGGCAATATATGAGAGTTCAGTGCTCCTTGCCAGCAGTTGGTACTCTAGTTTCTTTCTTCAGTGTTTTTAATCTTAGCTATTCTATTACATGTGAAGTGACATCTCCTTGTGGGCACTCTTTTGTTCTTGAAACATTGTTTTCTAAGTTTCTGTTGCCCCTTCCTACATCATGATCCTTAAACTTGGATTTATGCATTTTCAGAAAGCAGCTTAGCTGCTAGGACAATTTTCTAGGAATACATTTTTCTGGGGTTGTTCTCTGTCCAAGACCCTGCCATGATTCCTGGCTAATGGGGTGTATGTGTATGTTTTAAATCAGACTGAGCATCTTTGGACCAGTCTGTGATTCAGAGACTCTCTTCTGCCTCTCTTCTGGGCTCCTGCTAGCTTCCTTTGCTGGATGTATCTATAGCTTATGCTCATTGGGTAAGACTTACGTGTCAGGCATTGTTCAGAGTTCTTTATGTGCACTATTTTCTACTTACCACAACCCTCAGAGGCAGATACTGCCATCTGTATTTTATCTATATTTTAAAAGATGATGTTTAAATCGCAGTAATACTTCTTCCCACTCAACCTGTTTCTGGTCTCCAGAGGCAACTACTTTCTATCCTTTTTTAAAAATTGTTTATTTTTTTAACTGAAGTACAGTTGATTCACAATGTTTCAGTGTACAGCAAAGTGAATCAGTTATACATATATGTATATGTATTCTTTTTCAGATTCTTTTCCATTATAGGTTATCACAAGATATTGAATATAGTTCCCTGTGCTATGCAGTAGGTCCTTGTTGTTTATCTATCTTATATACAGTAGTATCTGTTAATCCCAAATTCCAAATTTATTCCTCCCCTCCTTTGCCCTTTGGTAACCATAAGTTTGCTTTCTATGTCTGTGAGTCTATTTCTGTTTTGTAAACACTTATTTATTTATTATTTATTTATTTTTTGGCCTCTCCACACAGCATGTGGCATCTTAATTCCTCAACCAGGGATTGAACTCGCGTCCCCTTCAGTGGAAGTGCGGAGTGTTAACCACTGTACCCCCAGGGAAGTCCTGTATCACTTTTTTAGATTCCACATATAAGTAATATATTTTTCTTTCTCTGACTTACTTTGCTTAATATGATAATCTCTGGGTCCATCCATGTTGCTGAAAATGGCATTATTTCATTCTTTTTTATGGGTAAATATTCCATTGTATGTATATGTGTGTATATATATATAAATATACACACCACATCTTTTTTTATCCAGTCATCTGTTGATGGACATTTAGGTTGCTTCCATGTCTTGGCTGTTGTGAATAGTGCAGCTTTGAACATTGGGGTGCATGTATCTTTTCAAATTAGACTTTTGTCCAAATATATGCCCAGGAGTGGGATTGCAGGAGCATATGGCAACTCTATTTTTAATTTTTTAAGGAACTTCCATACTGTTCTCCATAGTAGCTGTACCAATTTACATTCCCACCAACAGTGTAGGAGGGTTCCCTTTTCTCCACACCCTCTTCAGCATTTATTATTTGTAGACTTCCTTTTTTTTTTTTTTGCGGTACGCAGGCCTCTCACTGTTGTGGCCTCTCCCGTTGCGGAGCACAGGCTCCGGACGTGCAGGCTCAGCGGCCATGGCTCACGGGCCCAGCCGCTCTGCGGCATGTGGGATCTTCCCGGACCGGGGCACAAACCCACGTCCCCTGCATCGGCAGGTGGACTCTCAACCACTGCACCACCAGGGAAGCCCCATTTGTAGCCTTTCTGATGATGGCCATACTGACCAGTGTGAGGTGATACCTCATTGTAGTTTTGACTTGAATTTCTCTAATAATTAGCGATATTGAGTATCTTTTCATGTGCCTGTTGGCCATCTGTTTGTCTTCTTTGGAAAAAATGTCTATTTAGGTCTTCTGCCCATTTTTTTATTGAGTTGTTTGTTTTTTTGATATTGAGCTGTATGAGCTATTTGTGTATTTTGGAAATTAAGCCCTTGTCAGTCACATTGTTTGCAGATATTTTCTCCCATTCCACAGGTTGTCTTTTCATTTTGTTTATGGTTTCGTTTGCCGTGCAAAAGCTTTTGAGTTTAATTAGGTCCCATTTTAAAATTTTTGTTTTCATTACTCTAGGAGACAGATCCAAAAATATATTGCTCTGATTTATGTCAAAGAGTGTCCTGCCTATGTTTTCCTCTAGGAGTTTTATAGTATCTGGTCTTATATTTAGGTCTTTAATCCATTTTGAGTTTATTTTTGTGTATGGTGTTAGAGAATGTTCTAATTTCATTCTTTTACAGGTAGCTGTCTACTTTCCCCAGCGCCACTTATTGAAGAGACTGTCTTTTCTCCACTGTATATTATTGCCTCCTTTGTCGTAGATTAATTGACCATATGTGCATGGGTTTATTTCTGGGCTCTCTATCCTGTTCCATTGATCTATGTGTCTGTTTTTGTGCCAGTACCATACTGTTTTGATGAGTGTAGCTTTGTGGTATAGTCTGAAGTGAGGACGTGTGATTCCTCCAGCTCCATTCTTTTTTTTAAAATACATTTATTTATTTATTTTTGGTTGCAATGGGTCTTTGTTGCTGCACGCGGGCTTTCTCTAGCTGCGGCGAGTGGGGACTGCTCTTTGTTGCGGTGCATGGGCTTCTCATTGCGGTGGCTTCTCTTGTTGCAGAGCACAGGCTCTAGGTGCGAGGGCTCAGTAGCTGTGGCTCGCGGGCTCTAGAGCGCAAGCTCAGTAGTCGTGGCGCACAGGCATAGTTGCTCCATGGCATACGGGATCTTCCCAGACCAGGGCTCGAATCCATGTCCCCTTCATTGGCAGGCAGATTCTTAACCACTGCGCCACCAGGAAAGCCCTTCAGCTCCATTCTTTTTTCTCAAGATTGTTTTGGCTGTTCGGGGTCTTTGTTTCCATACAAATTAAAAAAAAATTTTGTTCTAGTTCTGTGAAAAATCCATTGGTAATTTGATAGGGATTGCATTGAATTTGTAGATTGCCTTGGGTAGTGTAGTCATTTTAACAGTATTGATTCTTCCAGTGCAAGAACATGGTATATATTTCCGTTTGTTTGTGTCGTCTTCCGTTTTCTTTCATCAGTGTCTTATAGTTTTCTGAGTACATGTCTTTTGCCTCCTTAGGTAGGTTTATTCCTAGGTATTTTATTCTTTTTGATGTGATGGTAGATGGGATTGTTTCCTTAATTTCTCTTTCTGATACTTCTTTGTTAGTGTATAGATATGCAACAGATTTCTTCATATTAATTTTGTATCCTGCTACTTTACTGAATTCACTAATGTGCTCTAATAGTTTTCTGGTGGCAGCTTTAGGATTTTCTATGTATAGTATCATGTCATCTGCAAACAGCGGCAGTTTTACTTCTTCCTTTCCAATTTGGATTTCTTTTATTTCTTTTTGTTGTCTGATTGCTATGGCTAGGACTTCCAAAACTATGTTGAATAAAAGTGGTGAGAGTGGGCATCCTTGTCTTGTTCCTGATCTTAGAGGAAATGCTTTCAGCTTTTCACCATCGAGTATGATGTTAGCTGTGCGTTTGTCTTATATGAGCTTTATTACATTGAGGTATGTTCCTTCTAGGCAGAGGCAACTACTTTTGACTCTTATAACCTGTTTCTTCTGATATCTAATGTCTTATCTTAAAATCAATGTCTGTTCTACTTTTTCTTATACATCTTATTCTGATGTATCAATTCTAGGTATCTTCTCACTTAAGAGCATGGGCTGTGATGTCCGTCTCCTGGGCCTAAAGGTAGACTTAGTGGGCCTACATTTCTAATTTCTGTCCATTTCTAGCCTCTGTGACTATGGGTATTTTGCTTTTCTCAGCCTCAGTTTCCCTTATCTGTGAAATGGAATAATCTCTGCCTCAGAGGTTTGCTCTGTGGATGAAACGAGGAATGTTATATAAACATCTGTTCCTAGCATAACTCGTGGCACATTGTAGGTGCTCAGATATTCCCTCATATTTCCTTTTGTGTCTCTAGAATCTGGCACCCGTTTTATTTATATTTATTTATTTATTTATTTATTTTGCAGTACAGAGGCCTCTCACTGTTGTGGCCTCTCCCGCTGCGGAGCACAGGCTCTGGACGCGCAGGCTCAGCGGCCATGGCTCACGGGCCCAGCCGCTCCGCGGCATGTGGGATCTTCCCGGACCAGGGTACGAACCCGTGTCCCCTGCATTGGCAGGTGGACTCTCAACCACTGCGCCACCAGGGAAGCCTCCGTTTTATTTTTGAAGCTCTTAAGTATTCTTGAAAGTCACCTTCTGGATATCATTCATTGGGTGACTGCAGATGGGGAGTCTTTATGGGGCAGTTAGTTGTGGTCTCTGTTCTAGTTTGACACGAATCTCAGAGTGATGAAATCTTTAGGGTTCATTTTATACTCCTCCCCTTGGAGAAAGGTGGTACTTCTAGTTCCTTATTCAGCCTCTTATAAGGGGATCTAAGAATTGTTTATTTTGCATTGAGTTGCATGTTTCAGGCTTTATTTGGGAGGAAGGAGAGTAGAGGCAACGAGCCTTTTACCTTTTACCTTTTTACGTCCTGAGTTCAGCTTTAGTTGAGGAGCGAGGCAGGAGTCAGACTGATGGTGGCCTGAATATCAGCTGTGGTACCAGTAGAGCTGATTGGAGCACGTGTCTAAGATTTGCGACCAGAGGGCTTTAGACACTCATCTTTCCAGTCACAGGCAGGTGTGGACAACTCAGGCTTCCCACAGGAGTAGGAAGAGAAAATTTGCCATTGAGGCCAGGCTTCTCCAAAAATGACCCACCATGCGGCTGAGTGTTCAGGCTTTATTGATAAGATGTGTTTGTCTCTTCCAAGGGAAGGAAGACCCTTGTTGGTGAGGGACTGGAGCCATGGGCCAGGCGCCCTCCCTCCACACGTGTCCCTCCTGAGCAGTAGAAGCTCCCTCCCTCTGAGGGGAGCCAGAGGCAGAGGCATGTGAGGTCAGCTTCCCAGGAGAAGCTCATGACCACTGGTATCGCAGCCGTGGTACAGTTTGCTGTGGTTCAAGCCTCCTGACAGGAGTTAAATTTGATGTTCCATCTAAATGGAATGATCTTAAAAATCCTTCTTTGAGGGCAGCACCTGCTTACCATGTGAGGCTTATTTAAGATTTGGACTGTGTGTTCTCTGTGTATGCTTCTTTTGCAGGTTTTGTATTTTTAATACATTCTTAGCAGGGTCAGGAAATCCATGTCATGGTTTGCCAGGCAGTGATTTTGATGTTTTAATGTAATTTAATGTGTTATAATACTGTGTTCCAGTTCCTTGGAGGAAATACAAAGAGCAGTTGTGAGCCAAGAGTGGTTTGTTGTTCTTAACGTGCTGTTATACCTTCTTTATTTTAAAAAGTTCAAAGTACGCTGAAGGTGATGCCATAATAGGCTGCTCTGCTGTCTCTACCTAATTTTATTTATAAGAAGCTACAGAAAAAAGGCATTTTACTTGTTTATATACTTCCAAAAACCTGAACTGTTAACCCACAGAGATCAGAAATGGTTTCATTTTAAGTGACAATTTCTCCTTTCTGTTGGAGCTGAATACTACCTGGTTACATTGAACTTTTCCTACCATATTGGCAAGGTTGTTATTAAGTGTTCTGGAAATAAAAGGAATGAAAAAACTGCATTCATTTTGGTGGCTTAAAACCTTTTCTTAAAGGTAGCAAAATTATTTTTAGTTTGGTTATTAAGTGTAAGATAATAAATATAAAATGCATTTATTCCTTTTTGTAGTTTTCTCTACTTGGTTTTACATTCTTTCCGTTAAGGAAAAGATAACAGTGGCATTTATTTTCAAAAATAAAACAAAATAGGGGCTTCCCTAGTGGCGCAGCGGTTAAGAATCCGCCTGCCAATGCAGGGGACACGGGTTCAAGCCTTGGTCCGGGAAGATCCCACATGCCGCGGAGCAACTAAGCCCATGCGCCACTACTACTGAGCCTGCACTCTAGGGCCCAGGAGCCACAACTACTGAGCCCACGTGCCACAACTACTGAAGCCCACGCGCCTAGAGCCCGTGCTCCTCAACAAGAGAAGCCACCACAATGAGAAGCCCATGCACCGCAACAAAGAGTAGCCCCCGCTCGCCGCGACTAGAGAAAGCCTGCGTGCAGCAAGGAAGACCCAATACAGTCAAATAAATAAATTTTAAAAAAAGTATTAACAAAATAAAATAAAATAAATGACAATGTTGATTCTTAATGTTCAAAATGCATATTCCTTTTCTTCTTTGGGGGTGTGGATGATGAATGGAAGCCTTTTAAATAGCAGGGTATATGTAGAATTTACCTTATATTTAGAATTTGAACCCTTAAAACATGGCACTTTTCTTTCTTTCTTTTTTTTTTTCTTTTTTTTTTTTTTGGCGGTATGCGGGCCTCTCACCGTTGTGGCCTCTCCCGTTGCGGAGCACAGGCTCCGGACACGCAGGCTCAGCGGCCATGGCTCCCGGGCCCAGCCGCTCCGCGGCACATGGGATCTTCCCGGACCTGGGCACGAACCCGTGTCCCCTGCATCAGCAGGCGGACTCTCAACCACTGCGCCACAAGGGAAGCCCATGGCACTTTTCTAACTACTCTCATTATTTTTTATCCCAGTTTAGATTCACACCATTCCACCTTTCTAATTTATTCCTAATCTTAACCTGATATAAATATTTTCCTGCCTTATCATGAATTGGGTGACTGTCTTTAGATTGTTCAGTTAAATTGTACCCAGGGGCACCAAGGTTTGTTTGTCTTAGGTTGCCCTATCCCTGTAAACTCTAATTCTTTTGCTAATTCTTCCCTGAAAAGCAGACACTGTAGCAATTTGTGTGTGAAATCATAATTTTTGGGTGGAATCTTTGTCTACCATGCTGACTTTCCCTCCTGCTGTTTCAGCTCCTTATGAAGCTAGACAGCCCCTTGTCCAGCCTGAGGGACCCTCGTTGGGGGGCCCAGGAGCCAAACCCCTTCGGCATCAGGCTTCCCTTATCCGGGTAAGTGACGCTGCTGTGGGGTTATGCCAGTGGGAGACTTCGGGGGTATGGCTTCTTGATGGCCCTGTTTTTGTTTGTTTGTTTTGTTTTTGTAAGCAGGACATAAAACTGCCCCCTAATGCAAATATTGTACTTCTTGTTCTGTTGCTTATGTATTTTCCTAAATCGTTTCTACTGTGTGTGTTTCTCCCCTTCTCAGTGTCTCTAGACTAATCCGGGCTGGTTCTTAGTCTTTGGTATGTCTAAAATGCCCTTCCACCTTTATCTGCTTAATCAGTAGGCACCTCCTTCAGGAGGCCTCTACTTTTTCCAAAACAGCCTATCTTATCTCTGCCTTATTCTTTAATATTACTTATTCAGTGCATAGTTTGCTATTGCCCATTTTGTTTTGTGCCTCCAGTTATACTGCAAGCTTTGGAAGGCAGAGGTGGTTCTCCTGTATTTTCTCTCAGTGCCTAGTTCAATGCTGTTTGGAGAACAGTTATTTTACAAGTGGCAGCAACTAGTTTCCTGTTTGTAATCGATACCATATGGCAGAAGCACAAGTGATCTCCCAGTTTCTCCTGGCTATACCACAACTTAGCAAATTTCAGCTTCCCTTTCTCCAGTGTTTCCTTTGGATAAAGAGCTCTTATTTTTTCCCGTGTCTGCAACTGTTATCTTGTGTAGTATTTCTGAGTCCTATGCTGGTGAAGTCATAGTCCCAAAAAAGGGTGTATGTGTATGTTAGCATGAGAAAAACCCTGAGAAAACTGGATTGGCTGTTTGATTCTAAAGACAAGAGGAAGTAGGGTGGTTTGTATAACATTTCAATTGTCCAACTTAGGAAGAAGGATCATTTATGCTCAGGGATTTCTAACAGTAGACCGGTGATGTCAGATAGTCCCATAAAGAAGTGGGCTGGTATTCTAGAAGAGAATAAACAAGGCAAAGGGAGATTGAGGTGTTCACTTTATAGCCTCTGGGGATGCGGCTCTGTGTTAGGCGTGGTACAGAACTTAACTTCTGAGGTAGAACTCTGTGTACAAAGAATTTTCTTAAAGGTGGTAGATAATTCAGCCATATGCTGTGTATTTGTGTATAATTCTTCCTCCAACTATCAGATCTAGGTATTGCTGTATCTCTTAGTATAGATGAGGTAACTGGCCGAGAGAGGTCAAGTCATGGGTCTAAGGTTTAATTCATAACTAGTAAGTGGCAGAGCCAGAATTCGAACCAGGCCTGCCCAATGTCAAAACCTGCTCTTTCAAATACTTTCCTATATACATTAGAGTCCCATGTTACAAGGAGGCTAGGTTCTAGAGTTGCTGTATAAATAAACATAGGGTGTAGTAAAAATATTCCTGAAATTCCCTTATTGGTACCTAGGTCCAGTAGAGCTCAGTTTTACCCCCAAGTTGGAACAGACAGTTGTTTCTTCAGCTGAGCCGCAGATGGAGTAGTTGGCTGCATTTAGAGGTCCTGTGGTACAAAAATACGTGTTTTTAAGCATGAGAATCACACCCACTGTGGAGTGATGGTTACATTAGGAAAGGTATCGGAGGGACTGGGATTCATGTAAAAAATCTGTGAGGTGTGGCCATGCATGTTTCTACAGAGTCTGTTCTAGTGCTGTGGAGACCACGTCCTGAACTGTTAGAATGACGGTCAAACAAGCAGTAAATCCCGAACCTCGCCGTGGTTGGATGGGGCTCACTGGGCCCCTTCTGTGTAGCCACCTGGCTGAGATGGCCATGGGCTCTCACTTGGACTGGTGTCCTGGGACTTCTCTTCTAATCTCTAGGTCCGTTTTTCTGCTGGTAAACGTGCTTCTTGAGCGCTTCAAGCAACTAATGTTTACTAAATACCTATTAAGTGCCAGGTATTGTGTTGAGAATACAAAAATGAGGTATAACACATCCAGTCCCTGCCCTCATGGAGCTTATAGACTCTTGGAGGAGATGGCCGTTGATCAGACCATCACAAAGTAAATATATAATTATGATATGTGGTGAGTGGAAATTACAGTGTGGTTTGAGGATGAAAAATGGCGGCGGGAAGTTAGGTCCTGGCCTTGGCAGGCAGGGGCTGATCAAGGAAGGCTTGCAGAGGGGAGTCACACTCCAGCTGAAAGGGAAAGCGTTGAACCATGTTAACCAGGTGGGGGGTGGGGCGGGGGAGAGCAGGCAAGAGGATAGAGGGAGCTGTGCGTACAGAGATGTTTTCTATGAGCTTAGCACTTTATACACACCTCTCTTGCAGTGCTCAGAGCTATCTTATGAGGTAATTCCTGTCATTATCCCATTTTTCAGATGACAAAACCTGAAGTGTAAAGATCTTACTTAGTTTGCCTCGGTCACAGCTAGGAACTGGTAGGGCTAGAGTTCAAACACTGGACACGATTTCCTGGCCTTTGTCTCAGGAACCGCATGGATGGTGATGTCATCTGTTAAGCCTAGAAGCCCTGAATGAAAAGCTAGTGTTGGGAGTATTGAGGCAAGATCATGAGATCGGTGTTGCATATTGGAATTTGAGCTTTAGAGACAGCCAAGAGGACGTGTCAAGGAGTTGGTAGGATATATGGGGCTGGAGCTCTGGGGAGAGCTGGGGCTGGATAGAAGTATTTGGCAGCCAATGGCCATTAGAAGGACTCATGGGATTGTGCAGAAAAGCCAGACACGTTCTCACCCAGGTCCAGGCAGACTCTGCATGCCCTTGGGCAAGTTCCTTCTCTTTTCTGTAAGACGAATGAGCTGGAATGGATTTAACAGACCATTGTAATACTCTGCAGCAGTCTGATTCCCTTAATGTTTGTTTGGTGTCAGTGTAGGTCCCCCCTCCTGTTTGGAGCATTGCCTTCTGTTTAAGATGAGAGCAAGGGGCCTTTTTCGGGACAGCAGTCTGTGGTTTTCATGGCTGATGTGTTTTTCTTTCTTCAGTTCTTAGGTTTCCTTCTTACTCCTTTCAGCTTGGTTTGGTTGAACTCCATGTCCCAGACAGCAAAATGCCAACCTGAGTTAGCCATGTAGATGAGAGGATGTAAAGTGGAAGATTTTGGTGGTAGGGGATTAATAGGGATTGGGTGTGATGCCAGGCTGGGCTGGGGTCACTCATTCCCCATGTTGCCATGCGCTTGGGCTGATGGCAGCCTCGCTCTGTCCTAGCTTCCTCTGTGGCCTTGTATTCAAGTCCTTCCTGCCTGATTGGAAGAGGGGTGGCCTCTGGGAACGGGGGAAGGCTTTTAGGGACTCTGAGTCAGCAGTGTTGCAGCTCATGGGCTTGGCATTTCAGAGGTGCTTATGTGGAATTCAGTCCCAGCCATTGGAATGAACAGTCTTAGTATTTTCGCACTTTTGATTTTTTCGTTCAGGTGTTGGATGTTTTTCCCCTTGAAATTTCAGATACTGAGCACATCCTATGTTGGTGGGTGGTTGACAGTGGTGTGTAAAGAAATGGTAAATAATCTTCCCTGCTTCTCTGTCGTGGTGTGTTGATAGGTCATTTTGTGGTTTACTGTTCACAAGTGATCCTAACCACGTAGGTCACGTAGTCGTTTGTGATTTTGCTGGCGTGGGTTTAGAATTGACCCTCCTGCTCCCATTGTCCTCTCCTGGTTTGTCTCCTGCTTCTGTGACTGCCTCTTCCTAAGCTTTTTATTTCAATTTCCCTCCTTCACCTGCCCCTTGCATGTTGGGGATCCCTGGGTCTAGTTCTCACTCTGTTACTATTTAGCTACATGGAGCCTGATGGCCACATCTCACCACCTGCCAGATGTCTTCACTTGAATGTCCCACTGTCACTTTTTTTTGTTTTTTAAATATTTATTTATTTGGCTGCCCCAGGTCTTAGTTGCAGCACGTGGGATCTTTGTTGCCACGTGCGGAATCTTCGTTGTGGCATGTGGGATCCTTTTTTTTTTTTTTTTTAAATGATAGTTGCGGCATGCGAACTCTTCGTTGCGGCATGCATGTGGGATCTAGTTCTCCGACCAGGGATTGAAATGGGCCCCCTGAATTGGGAGCATGGAGTCTCAGCCACTGGACCACCAGGGAAGTCCCCCCACTGTCACTTTAAACATGTCTTTTCCCACAAAAGCAGTTCTCACCCTCCCGCCCCTGGCTCCACGCCCCTGGCACATGGGCCAGTACACGGCTGGCTGTTTCTGATGCCCCTCTCATCCCGTCTGCCCATCGGCTACTGAGTACTAGCCATATCACTTTCTAAATACCTCTCTCCATTGTCTGTTTCTCTGCACTTCCTCAGTTCATGCTGCCCTCTGTCACCTAATCTAATCTGTCAGCCTCTGACTCTTTCTTCCTGCTTCCACCACTGGCCTCTTCAAATCCGTTATCCTCGTTTTGGACAAAAATCATCCTAAAAAACACGAATGTGATCCTCCTGCCCCCTTGATTGAAGCCTGTCCCTCTCTGCCCACTGCTCCCAGCAGATCACCCGCGGCTCTTGGGGCGCTGGTGTCGGGCCCCTGTGCACCCCCGTAGCCACAGCAGGCCCCGCACAGCTGCCCAGTGTTTCCCACACAGTCAGTGTTCTCTGCATGGGAACCTTACTCTTCAGCCTCGGTCTTATCTTCTGGGTTTTCTCCTTTGTCTCAATTCATCTATGCTTTTTCTCCATTGATAACACGAAGTGTGAGAACTTTCTAATATTTCTTGTACGTGTGAGGTTAACGTATTTTCATTCTTAAAAAGCAGTTCATTGCTCGTCTGCTCATTTATCCGTGAGGATCAGCTGGAGGGATGGGCGTCTGATCTTTCTTGGTTTTCCTTCCCAAAGGCAGCCAGTGTGGTCTGTCTGTTTTGTATTATCCCGGGAATGTTTTATGCGTATATGAGCAAATACAGGTATTCTTATATATCTAATATATGCAGTATACCTTTACCTGGTTTTAGGGAGACTGGTTTGGGAAATGCAATTTCCTTCCAGCCAGATCCCACTAAAAAATATCTTTTATTTTAAACCAAACACACTTACTTTTTTTTTTTCCACACTTACTTTTTAAACCCAAAACATACATGCTGTGATTTTTTTTTTCTTTTTATGGAAGGATGAACTTAACAGTCTTTTGGGGGCAAATTCTCAATACTTGGTGCTCTTCTTATTTCAAAGACAAAATAATGACAAACAGAATTAGAGAACTTTATCATCGTGCCATTCTAATTGGGGGTTTGGCTATGTTTTCAGTGAAAGTTTTCTGATGAACAGGTATAGGAGGAGATGTTAGACATTGGTAGCCAGCCACCATATAAATCTAAAAGTCTGCAACTTGAAAAACATGTATTTAACTTAGTTGTCTCCTTTTTCCCCTCATTCTCAGTCAATCTCAATTTCTTGCCGTGCCCCCCTACCCTACCCCATAGGTACTTATGGCCAGAGATGGGTACTGTCTGCTCCTTTGGTCCTTTTGGTGTGGATCTAAATAGCAAAGACCGTGTCATGGGTGGTGAAAGAAATGAATACCCCCACGCTCTGTTGGAGTGGTGTTGGCATAAATCCGGAGAGAATTGATAGTCACCACAAGTGAATTGTTCATTCTAAGAGTTTTGATGGGAACAGGGAGAAACAGTCTTTCTGGGAGGCTGACACTGCACTGAGAGAACTTTCTGTGGTGGGAAAGCTATTTTATAGGTAGACTGGACCAGCATGCCAGGAGGACAAGGAGACTAGAAACTAGAGATTATTGTGGCGAAGGATTGGGGTGGGATGAAGTGAGGTGGCTGAGAGTTGAGTCATAAGGGAGCTGGTGCTCCGAGTTTGGAGCAGAAAGAAGCAGGAAGCAAGTAGGGCACACCAGGTCCTGCCCCAGCCTCTGTGGTTCCCTTCCCTGATGCTCAGCCCAGGGGGATGATCCAGGAGGTAGCCAGCCCGTGGCGGCTCTTTCAGGGTCTGGGATGTCCCTAGCAAGGCATCATTTGGCCTGTGTGTGGGTTGGGTTTTTTTTTTCAGTAGGGCCTCAGGCCTTTCCCCCTTACTTAGGAATCTTTCCCGTCGCCCCTTTTCTGCGAGCTCTGACTTTGCCCCCTGTGAAGCTCCCCGCGTCTCCTCCAGCACCGGGCCACTTCCACTAGTCCTCAGGTTGCAGGCCGACCACGTGCCGTTCTCCCGAGTGGCTGGAGCCCAAACACCGCCTAGCGATGATCTCCCTCCTCACTAGGCGGCAGCCAAAGCGCCCGAAGATTTTGGTTGCTTGTTTCAGATTCTGCAGTAAACACCATGCTGTTATTTTATTGGACCATGGGCTGTGAGCTTTCAAATACTCTTGTTCTTCAGAACAATGAAAAATTTTTTAAAAATGTAAAAAATTCAAAAGATACAAAAGGGTACAGAGAGAAAAGTATCCTTCCCACTCTTTCTCCCAGCCATCCAGTTCCCCATCCCAAGGCACTTGACATGACCCATTTCTTTTGTATCATTAGAGGATTATTTTATGCATATGCAAGTGAATATAGGTATTCTTATATGTAATTATATATAATATATGCAAAATATATAGTTCCACTTTTTTACATGTGTGGTAGCGTACTACACATCTGTTGTGCACTTTGCATTTTTTTACTTATCAATAAACTTTAATAACAGTCTGTAAGAGTACATAGAGTATGTCCTCATCTTTTTGGTTTTATCGAATGCATAGTAGTTCCTTGTGTACATCTGCCAGAAATCATGTAACCAGTCGCCTCTGATCAATAGCTAGAACTTGCAATCACAGTGTTTGTATATATGTAGGAATAGTTCCTAGAAATGGAATAATTGGGTGAAATGGCTACACATTTTAAATTTTTGGTAGAGATTTTCAAATTGGAGGCGGTGGCCATTTACACACTTACTAACAAATGTGTGAAAGTGTATTTTCTCATACCCATGCAAACGCAGTGTGCTAAGCAACTTAGGGATCTTGGCCAATCTGATAGGTGAAAAATGAAATCTTGGTGTAGTTTTAATTAGCACTTCTTTTGTGTGGTTGAGAGGAGGTCCTGGGCCCCTGATGCCCTTAGAGGAGGTTAGGGACCCCACTTCTTTTTGGTTCTGGAGTGCCCCAGGCCTACTGGCACTGATTTCTTGTTTCTACCTTTATGGCAATAAAGTTGAATTAGCTTATGGCTAGAGATTAGGGCTGGGAAAATTTTCTGTTTTAGGGATGGTAAAAGTCACCACAGTGTGTGTGTGTGTGTGTGTGTGTGTGTGTGTGTGTGTGTGTGTGTGCGCCTGTCAGCATTGCTCAGACAACTAAATTCTCTTCCTCTGACTGAAATGGAAGGGTGAGGGGAAAGCGGGGAGGAGGAGGAGGGAGGGAGGGACAGCAGGGAGGGAGGGAGAGGGTATATGTGTGTTTGCCTTTGTGTGTAACAGGAAGAACTGGTTTGATAAAATTTATCGGAATGCACGTGACTTGCTCTCGGTTTGACATCTTGTTTTACCAGATTTACTCCCTATTTGATTTGAAACCCTAGATGGAGTTTGGTCATCTCCTAAGGGGTGAAAGGTTGATGTGTTCTACTTCCCCAAATCTACCTAGAACACACAGATATCCCAGTGGTCACTGTTATTACCACAAAGAGGTCCTATTTTTCATAGCATCCAGCCTCTTTTTCCTACTTATTTCCTTCATCTACTTATTATTCTTTTTCAGATTTTCTATCCCTTATTTTTGAAACGTTTTATTGAATGATGCTGAAATTTGCTTTTCTCAGCCTAAATCTTTTGTAGCTGTCGCTTATGGTATTCCCCAGGTGCTCCCCATGTACCCACACTTCTTAATGATTAAAGTGATGGCAGTCACCTGGTTTCTTCACTGGGCGACACTTCTACATGAAAGGCAAAAATGTTCTGTGTTATGAGATGAGAATAGTGAAGAGATACTGGATCATTGAAAGAAATGTGACTCTAGGATATAAGAGGAGGGTGCCTGTGATAGAGATTGAAGGATGTTTATGGGACAAAGATATTGATTCAGTAAATATCATGACTGATTGGGGTGCCGCCTTAAGGCCTTTCAGAATCCATGCTTAGAGGCGGTGGGGAACGTAAGAATGGTAGGTTGGTACACATTAGGATTCTAGCATCCATGGGGTTAGACAGGTTGGTTAGATGAAAGCAAATAAGCACATTTTATTTGTGGGATCAGTGTTGCTTTTCCACCCCAGCTGTGAGCATTTCATTAAAGGCTTATGGTGTCCAGAACTTTCCTGCTAGTAGCTAGGGCCCGCACTGATTTGGTAGACAAAGTGCCTCTGAATTAGCCTCTTGGATATAACTGAAAACACCCAGTTGAACTCCTGGTGTCAGAGAGTACTTTGTAAAGCTGGAAGGGAGTGTGGTGTTTGTTTCCTAGGACCCTTTGGTCTCAGTAGACAGTGTGGTGTGAACAGGAAAGGCTCCCTTACAGGGGCACCATTTTACCCCTAAGCGCATCAGTGTCCCCCGATCTCAGGGCAGCAGGCGATGTCATGCTCCCCATCATCTGTCCCAGCAAGAGGCACTGCCGACAGAGTGCTTCTCCGGGCCCCGTGCTGTGCCGGCCTCTTCACTAGTCTGTGCCCTTTCGTCCTCCCAGCAATCTTGATTGCAGGGTGGACTGCCTGCCAGATTGTGTCCTCGACTCATCCATTGGGAAGTACTTACTAAGTGGTCTCTGTGGGTCAGCAGCCATGCCAGCATGCCCTGAGGATGACAAACATGGTCCCTGCTGTGGAGGAGCAGTTGAGCGGGGGAGATGGATGGGAATCGCATGATCCTGCCTCTGCATGTATAATGGAAAACTGACAATTGCCCTGAAGGCAAGAGAGTAGTTGGATAGCATATAACGGAGAAATCGGCCCTGGGGCTGGAAAGTGAAGGGAGGCTTCCCTGAAGAAGTGATGCTGGGCTAAGCTGTGAAGGAGGACTTGGAGGGATGGTGCTGGGAGGTGAGGAGAGGGGTGTCTCACACCCCAGGAAAAGTCTGGACAAAGGGCATGCTTCACTGTTGACACCAGAATCTACTCTGACTAGCTGAAGCAAATAGGGATTTATAATAAGGGGTGTGGAGAGCCTGCCGACTCTTTGGAAGGACTGAAAATTCAGACTGTGTTCTGAGATTGCAGGAACAATTCCTAAACCCCACAGCAGAACTGGTAGCTAAGGAAGCCTCGCCTCTGCCGCGAGCAGAGCTGTGGAATGGGGCAACTGCTGCCCTAGCTTTCACCCCGGTGCCCCACCTGCATGACCAAGGCTGGCAGAGTGAACGCTGTGTTCCCTGCCTCTTTCACCGTGTGACTCGGTTCTTCATCTGTCTTCCGTGGGCGTGTTTAGTGGAACCTGACTCCAATGTGGCATTCTAACAGCAGAGGTGTTCAGAAGGTGTAGTTTTTATGTAGCCGTTGTCTGCAGTGCAGGGCGTTATGCTAAGAGGGGGTGGAGCCCGTGTCTAGTGAGCCCTTGTGCCCCGTGTAGCATGGAGTACTGGAAGAGGGCTGGCGTGGCTGGAGCCTGGAGTCGTGGGGAGGTGAGGCTGGAGAGGTAGGTGGGGAACTGTTGGCTCAGAAGTGAAGTAAGTGACCCAGGTCTCATGGTGAGTAAGTGACCATCCCAGATTTGAACCCAAACCTGTCTGCCTCCAGAACCTGCACTTTTTTTTTTTGCGGTACATGGACTTCTCACTGTTGTGGCCTCTCCCGTCGTGGAGCACAGGCTCTGGACGCACAGGCTCAGCGGTCACGGCTCACGGGCCCAGCCGCTCTGCGGCATGTGGGATCCTCCCGGACCGGGGCACGAACCCGTGTCCCCTGCGTCGGCAGGCGGACTCTCAACCACTGCGCCACCAGGGAAGCCCCAGAACCTGCACTCTTGTTGCACCTCCAGTCTGTAGCCTCACTCTCTAAAGCATTCCGTGGATTCAGCCTGAGTTCTTGGTGCATCTGTTTCCCATCTGACCTCAGGCTGCCTTGAGTGTTAAGGGGACGACAGTGGGGAAGAGACAGGCAGCCTTGACCTCATCAGCAAGGATGGGGCTGGCACGTTAGTGTAATAGCACCGGAAGCCCTCAGCCTCATCCAAGGCTCTTCTTACTGCTGATTTCTTGCTTTCTCCTGCTCTTCCCCTCTAAGTGGAGAGGAAAATCCTGACAATCGTAAAGGAAAAATGCCCTTCTGAGCAGGAGATCTTGGCTCCCGGTGGAAGAATTGGAGACAGTGATTACTCATAAGCATTTCTTTTGTTAATCAAAATAGTGTTAGTGCCACATACTAAAATAACAGCGCAGTGATTTAATATCTGTATTGTATGGCTCTCTACAGGGTTCTTTCCTGATGCGAAAACACGCCAGATGCTTATAAGCAAAAGTTATGTGAGAAATAAGATGGTGCTCTGTCTGTATGGTCTAATAGTTCACTGGCCCAAATCTACAACTAAACTAGGTAATGGAGGGGGAAGTGGAAGTATAGGATATTTGTATCCTCAACTCAGATCCTCAATCTGCAGAATTGCGGCAGTATTTTAGGCATTACAGTGAGGTTAGTTCTTAAAAGGAAATGGTGCATGGCTAAAGGATGGATGGATGGTTAAGAGGGGGGAACCACAGAGCTCGCTGAGTGAGCATACACTCTGGTCTCCGTTCATGTTCTGACTCTACCATTTACTAGGTGTGTGGTCTTGGTAAGTCACTTCCCTTTCCTAATCCTCAGTTTCCTCTTCTGCAAAATGGGACTAATGGGACCTACTTTGCAGGGTTGTTGTGAAGATGAAAGTAGATCCTGTGTATTAGGTGCTTACAGTGTCTGGCACGTAATGAATACATGTTATCTGACATTCTCTGATGTCTGTGGTGATCATCTAAAAAATTTAGTTTATCATAATAAGCAGCAACTGTGTATTGCTCATTAGACTCAGAGATTCCTATAGTCTGGGCTTCAGCCTTCTAAGCTGTTGAGATTAGATCCCTAAGTAAGTTTGGCAGTATGTGATTAAAGGCATCTTTGTGAATTTATTTCCACGAAGAAACTGATAAAGTTTTAGTTGTTAGGATTTAATTGTAACTAACTTTGCTACAGGTAAAAACAGAAGTTATTTATTGCAACTTCCAGCGAACCTATAGTATTTTAAAATAAAAAGAAAAAAAAAGTTTTCTTCCCCCTCTGATTTCATAGGTAAGGGAGAGGGCCCAGCCTTTACACTCTTGGGTGACAGTTGTTTGGTAAGTGCATCTAAACTTCAGCTCCAGTCATTATAGGAGGGCTCAGGTTAACCATTCTGTCTATGAGTCAGAATTGACAGCTTGTCCCATCATTTGTTTATTTTATTTGTTCACTTATTCGCCAAACGTCTTTTGAGTGTTTCCCATGTGATAGGCACTTTTCTAGGCTCTGAGGTGTAGCTGTTACCAGAATAGACAAAATTTCCTGTCCTCATGGGCCTTAACATTAGAATGAGAGTGAGGTGGGAAACAGTATAAATGAGGCTATAGAGTATGATACGGAACAGTCGAATGTGAAAAACAAAATAGCAGAGCTCCACCTCCTTCTTTAGCTCCTTTCTTCATTCCCCATTTCCCAGTTTTTCCCAGTTTTACCACAACCATCTTTTCTCTTTACTCTGTACTTCCTCCCTGAGAATCTCCTATCAAACTCATATTAACCAAGCATAGAAAGACGGCTGTAAAGATGCATCCACATGCTGTCCCCGAAGACAGTCTTCGTGAACAATCAAATTAGAAAGCTTTTTGGGCTCAGAGTGGTCTCAGGTCATTAGGTGGTCAGATTACAAAAGGAAGATGGCTTCATGCTTCGTCTTCAATGCAGGAGTGGCTGTGCTGTTGGCGCTAGGCAGGTGTGCCTTTCCTTTGGGCCTCGCTTGAAGGGTAGGTTGGTTGGAGTAACAGCCGCTCTAACAAATACGCCCCGCATTTTAATGACTTCCCACAGCAGGTCTGCTTCTCACTCATCTCACAGATTGGCAGGCAGCTTTCCCCCACATGGCGATTCAGCTGACAGGCTGCTTCTGTCCTGTGGCTGTGCCGCCCCTTCTCAGTGGGCTGATGGGGACAAGCGTAGAGGAGGACCACGGGGTGCTAGGCCTGCCTGGCAGTGGTGCAGGTCACTTGCGCTCCCACTGCATTGGCTAAAACTCAGTTGCATGGCTGTGGCTAATTGCAGGAAGGGCTGGAAAATGTCATTACTGGCTGGGCAGCCACTCGGTGACACCCGTACACCAGGCATGTAGGGCGTGAGTGGTCAGAGGACAGCCACCATAACCGCACATAGAAGCACGGCTATCGTTTGCTTCCCTGACTCTTCTTTTTTCTCTGCCCCATGACGGATCAATCCCCAGATCTTTCTGTAGGCAGCTTAATTGTCACGTGGGCTGTGGTCTAGTCTTACCAGCCTGTGAGCCAGTCTTCCCCTTTAGGGTGGTTGAGTCTTCTCATATCTTTGCTCATGAGATCATGCTCTGATCAGTGGTCGCAGTATGGTGTTCTTATTTCCAAAAGGTCGTTGGCAGGGGAGGTGTCCTCACAGAGTCACTGTGGGCTTGCTAGGAGGTTTTCCTCCCCCAGACAGTTTATTTGCTAAGGCACCAAAAGGATGTTGTTCTAACAAAGATCATCGCACCCTCAGGTGAAGTGGCTGGACTCTAAGGCAGCACTGACAGGAGGCCTCCAGGGTGGGGTTATATTCTAAACAGAAATGTTCTGTGGTTGAAACAATACACACCCCCTTCTTAAGTTCTCCCTGACAGTAGTGCTTCCTTGCAATTCATACTTTTCATCTATGTTTGATTTTAAGATACTTCAGGGGTAAATGTCACCTTTTGGGATTTTATTAATAGTATTACTTTTTTTTTGCGGTACGTGGGCCTCTCACTGTTGTGGGCTCTCCCGCTGCGGAGCACAGGCTCCGGACGCGCAGGCCCAGCGGCTGTGGCTCACGGGCCCAGCCACTCCGCGGCATGTGGGATCTTCCCAGACCGGGGCACGAACCCGTGTCCCATGCATCAGCAGGTGGACTCTCAACCACTGCGCCACCAGGGAAGCCCAATAGTATTACTTTTTAATGAGTCTTTTGAAGTCTCTTTCATTATAAACAGCCTGTATTCCCCAGAGATAACAAGTTGCAGTGCCAGATATTTGCATTTCACTTGAAACAAAACCAAGGGTTTGAATGTTTTAAATATAAGCAAATCTAATTCTCCTGTGTCTAGAGAAACTGTATAATGAACCATATGTATGAGGCTTAAGCGCACAGATGCGGAAGATTCTCTGTCTCTCTTGTTCTCTCTCTCTCTCCCTCCTTTTATATTTTCTTAAAAACGCTGGTAGAGCTCAAAATTGGCACCAAGTAGCAAAAATCTCCACCCAGCCAAGCAAATCACTACAGCTGGAGTGGAACTGGGGCTCCTGTTGGGTGCACACGGAGGTGGGTCTCTTCCTGGTTCCGGCTTCTCCTCGGAAGTCCAAGGCTCCATCGTTCCCCCGCCCCCATTGCTCAGCGCCTCCAGTCTTTGCAATTAGACATTCTCTCTTAGGTGACTGATTTCAGGTCTTTGTTATGGTTGCCTTATGGGTTCATTTGGAGGAGATGGCCCCCTAGCTGCTGCCAGAGAGGTCTCAAGCCGCCATCCCGCTGCTGGAATGGGCCTTCATCTGGTGGGGGCCCTATGGCTTTTTTCTCTTACTCCCCTCATAGCCCTCCCTACCTCTGGGCCACCTTGACCTCTGGCCGGGGTTGCCGATATGGCCTTAATTGGTCTTCCGACCTTTAGTCTTCCCTTCCATTCTCACTGAAGTGATCTTTCTGCAACTCAAATCTGGTTATTTCATTGGCCTGTGTCATACTTATCGGTGGCTCCCGATTGTGTTCTAGATACAGTTTAAAGCCCTTAACCTGGTGCACCTGAACCTTCATGGTCTGGACCAGGGGTCCCCAACCCTTGAGCTGTGGACCGGTAGCGGTCCGAGGCCTGTTAGGAACCGGGCCGCACAGCAGGAGGTAAGTGGCGGGCGAGGGAGCAAAGCTTCATCTGCCGCTCCCCACCGCGCCCCATCGCTCGCATTACCGCCTGAACCATCCTCTCCCCGCCCCACACCCCTGGTCCGTGGAAAAATTGTCTTCCACGAAACTGGTCCCTGTGCCAAAAAGGTTGAGGACTGCTGGTCTGGACCGTCTTGAGGCAGCTCCACTCACATCTCCTCTGCACTGTCAGCCCATTCTATCTGTATGTAGCTCAACCAAGCTACTTTCAGGAGATGGCTATTTTCTGGCATTTTAAGGTGTCTTTGCAAATGCTGTTCCTTTTCCTTGCCTTGCCCTGCATGTTTTGTAGCACTACTTATCAGACTTGAGTGTGCTTTGTATCATCTAGAGTGCTTGTTAAATCGCAGATGCCTGAGCCTCACTCCCAGAATTGATGATTCACTAGGTGTGGGGTAGGGCCTGGGCTTCTGTATTTCTGACGAGTCCCCAGGTGATACGGATGCGGGCGGTCGGTGGAACGACTCCCAGCCGCGGAGCTCCAGAGTTCCCTGTCTCACCACAGCTCACACCTCACTGTTTTGCGACTGCCCGTCTTTCTCCCTCACTGGACTCTAGGCTTCCTGGGAAAAAGAATGTGTTTGACCATCAGAGAGTATCCCTAGTGACTAGTGTCTGGGATGTTGGTGATGTTGAATAAGTGTCTGTGAATGAGTGAATGAATGAATGAGCAGGTCAGTGTTTCTGCAGCAAAGTTCACATCATTTGGCTTCTTGTAATATAGATTAGCTTTCTTTTGGAATATTTCGGCTTCAGGGAACGTGGACTGTGATCCGCCCCTTCCACCTGTCTCTGAAATCACTCACTTAATGAATAAGGAACTTGAAACCTCTCCATAGAGATCAGACCATGGGACCGACAGGGACGTCTGTTGATAGATCTCAAACTTTAAAATATGAAATGGGGACTTCCCTGGTGGTGCAGTCGATAAGACTCTGCGCTCCCAGTGCAGGGGGCCTGGGTTCCATCCCACTGGATCCTACATGCATGCTGCAACTAAGGAGCCTGCCTGCCGCAACTAAGACCTGGTGCAACCAAATAAATAAATACTAAAAAAAAATCAAGTTATTCTTTAAAAAAATAAAATAAAATATGAAATGGACTCATGGGCTTTCTTTTATTACACGCAGCATAGAGTAGTGTTTTTGCATCTCTTTCAGCATAAGACATACCCCTGAAGTTGTTAGAGCCCGTCAATAAGTGGCCCCCACCCGACTTCTGTAGTGTCTGTGCTGAGCCTGCTAGGGGCTATGTGCAGAATGAAGGCTAAGATGATATGGTTCTCGCCCTCCAGATCGAAACCTGAATGAAGATATTTAACAAACAGCACTTTAAATGTTCAAACTGTGTGATACTTAGCATACTTATAATAAGGATTCATATTTTCTAAGATGCTCAAATCACTTGATTTATCAAATCAATTCAAAACATGCAGTGAGAAGCAAGGGGAAAGAGATGGGGGTAGGTTAAGATGTTTTGGGCAGGCTGGTAGAAGGGCCACACCAGGTACGGGTTGCCTGGTGTTCACATGCCCTCTCTCATTGTTGGAAGGCACTTTTTAAAAAAATTTTATTTATTTTTGACTGCGTTGGGTCTTTGTCGTTGCGCGCGGGCTTTCGCTAGTTGCGGCGAGTGGGGGCTAGTCTTTGTTGTGGTGTGCAGGCTTCTCACTGCAGTGGCTTCTCGTGTTGCGGAGCACGGACTCTAGGTGTGCGGGCTTCAGTAGTTGTGGCACGTGGGCTCAGTAGTTGTGGCTCGCAGGCTCTAGAGCGCAGGCTCAGTAGTTGTGGCATACGGGCTTAGTTGCTCCGCGGCATATGGGATCTTCCCGGACCAGGGCTCGAACCCGCGTCCCCTGCGTTGGCAGGTGGATTCTTAACTACTGCGCTACCAGGGAAGCCCTGACACTTTTGGTTTTAAGGAGCAGGAATTCTCCTTGTCAGCTCTTAAGTTTTCTTGAGAAGGAGGAAGGGGTTGGGGTTCTCATGGGAATCCAAGAAATGAGAGACGAGGATTGGCCCAGTGGTCCCCAGGAATGGGAGTTCTTGGTTATTCCTGTTTGTTCCGCCATGAGCAGCCTAGTTGAGTTTGCTTCACTGTCCATTTGCCTTTTGGCTGCCAGCAGCCACCCTCACCCCGGACTCTTTCTAGTACTTGCACTCCTCACAGATTCTGCTTGTGCTCCTTCTTGCTCCCTTGTGACTTTAAGTCCCAGTTGGCCTTTGCTTGGCACCCCCGCCCTGCTATGCATCTGCTCAGGGTCTGCTTTCTCTGCTTGTTGATCTTTCTACTTTTTATCCACATCCACAAGAATGAGCATCTGGCACAGCTTGTCCTCGCTAGAGAAAAGCTTTCTGTGCCAGAGCATCCCAGAGGCCAGCAACTGTGAGCCCACCCACACTTACTTGGACTCAGCTGGGGGAGACCGGGCATGAGGTGGGCCATGCTGTGCACATGTGGTTCCAGACCCATCTTCGTAGCCAAGCTGAGCTGGGGGTTGGGGGTAGGTAGCGCCTCTGCAGTGGCTGTGGGCCTGGCAGGTACGTCAGAGAGTCCTTTGGGGCCATGGGACTTGAGGATGGGTAGGATTTTTTTTTTAATTAATTAATTAATTAATTTTATTTTTGGCTGTGTTGGGTCTTCGTTTCTGTGCGAGGGCTTTCTCTAGTTGTGGCAAGCGGGGGCCATTCTTCATCGCTGTGCGCGGGCCTCTCACTATCGCGGCCTCTCTTGTTGTGGAGCACAGGCTCCAGACGCTCAGGCTCAGTAGTTGTGGCTTATGGGCCTAGTTGCTCCGCGGCATGTGGAATCCTCCCAGACCAGGGCTCGAACCCGTGTCCCCTGGATTAGCAGGCAGATTCTCAACCACTGCACTACCAGGGAAGCCCAGATGGGTAGGATTTGGGTGGGCTGGGATCAGAGGAAGGGTGGTCTGGAGAGAAGATGCAAACCTGACCCATGAGGAGAGAGCATGTGGGCTATCAGAAGCCTGATATGAGTGACCAAGGAGGAGGCTGGATTATAAGGGCCCTAAAAGCCAGGTGGAGGAGGGGGATTTGTTTTATTGGGCAATAGGTCATCCTGAAAGCTTTTAAGCAGAGGAATCGGTCACTTTCTCCTGTCCATTTCCGATTCCTGCTGTCAGATTAGACTTGAGACCTGCTAAGAGACCACTGATGCCACTCAGGGGTCAAGTAATATGGGAGAGGAAATAGGGTGAGCAGATGGTTATGGGATGACACTACCAGCAACGACTGGGTATGGCAGCTTTGGTTCCAGGTGGGAAGGAGAGTGCATTTTAGGGGAGTAGAAGCTTCCATGTCAGTGCCAGGGAATGCAGCAGCCAATACCTAGCATGGAGATTTTGGCAACAGATTAAAAAAAAGTGGACACGTATTTGCTGACTGCAGGGGTTCAGTGAAGGATATGGGCATGTCCCTTAAGCTCTCTGAGCCTTGGTTTCCTCATCTGGGAAAAGGATACTAATACCTGCTGTGTCTACCTCTCAAATGTTTGAGGTGCTCAGGTGAGACAGGGGTGTATGAAATGCTTTGTAAATTTCAAAACACTCTGTGAATTTAAGGCATTAACTACTGGATAGTGACTTTCAGGGCATTTAAAAACGGTTTGATTTAGATTTAGTGGAAACTCATCTAGTATGCAAACTTCAAAGATGGCATCTCAAGGTCATATCACAGCTCAAACTTTTTACAGAGTTGTTTCTTCTCTGAATGGCATCAGAGGAGAGCCAAGTGTTCCAGGAAAGAGTTACTTCCAGAATGTGGTGTGTGTTTGTTGTGGAGGTTGAGGCAGGGAGCAGAGACGGTCTGCTGTCTTTTCTGGGGATAGTGAGTAGACTACCCTCCTAATGATTAATTCCTTGGTAGTGTGTTCATTCAGAAGCAGGCACCTTGATGGGTATTAGTAGTAATACCTCTCTCCTTCTTTCCTAGTCTCCTTTTGTCTTAAAGGCTCACCCTCCTTGTGTTTACCTTTTAGTTCCATGAAGGTGGCCCTTGGCAAGTAGCACCTTAGCCTTAGGGTAGATGGGAGGGATGCAACAAAGCCCTGTGCTGCTCCTTCCAGAATCACCATTTTTGCTTCTTTCCCCATTGCTTAGCAGAGCTCTTTTCTCCTGCACTACTGCTTTGGTTCTCTGTATCCTTAAAATCTCAAATTTGGCTTGCATGCCCCCTAGTGGCAGGTCGGATGCACCCCTTGTTACCCTGTTTGTTGTGGTACCATGACAGCCCATCTTTGCACTCAGCTCTATCACTAAGTAGAACCCCCAGTTCACAAATGTGGAAGGAGAGGTTTGGTGATCCTGACTTGCCACTCAGGTGGGACCTGGGGACGTGGGACTTGATTCGGAGCTTTTGATTCCCAGATTTATACAACGGGAATGCCTCAGAAAGAAAGATGGTGTGGTTATAGCTGTTCTAGATTTTAAAAAAATGGTTTAAAAAGAATCTAGATTATCTTACTATCTACTCAACTAATTTGAAAGGATCAAAATGTGGTGAATATTTGAAGAAAAGAACGATTGTATTTTTTTCCCCTTCATCACATTGGAAAATCTTTTGTCACTCACCCAAGTGTTCAATATTTCATGCTCAGACCTGTTAACAACTTTGGGAAATACAAAAGAAAGGTATAAAGCATGATGTCTGACCTTCAGAAGTTTACATTCCCATTAAATTCTACTCACAAGGTGTTTAAATTCATTCCCTTGAGGAAAAAAAAATTATAATGCTTGCTTGGGTTTAATATTTCTACTTCGTTTCACAAAAGACAGATTCTGTGAGCATCTGCTTATTGATTTCTTTTTAAAGTCCTTTTCAGTGGAGAGAGAACTGCAGGATAACAACAGTAGTTACCCAGATGAACCCTGGAGGATAACGGAAGAGCAGCGAGAGTATTATGTCAACCAGTTCCGGTCCCTTCAGCCTGATCCGAGTTCCTTCATTTCAGGTAACAAAGTCTGGCGGGTGAGAACACGGGTCCCAGCTCACTGTCTCACATAAATAACAGTGCCTATCTTGAGAAATAGTCCACACAAAATGAGTACAACAACCTTCTATGATTTTAGTTTCTTTTTCTCTGAGGTTGAATGTCTCATCAATTATAAACCATGCAGAAAAACACTTGGCAGTGATATTGGGAAAGTTATGTTTCCGTTTCAAAGGGGGGTTAAATGGGAATTTGGAGCATCCTGGTTCAGATCCTGTGCCTTATTAGCTGGAGCAGTTCCTGAAATTAGTGCCGCACCTTTAATTGCATACTCACTATGTTGGTGTTACAGCAAGGACGTAGTGTAGCCTCCCAAAGAGTTGCTGTCACAGGTCTCCTTATGTTATATACACCTTAGAGTTCAAGTTCATGTTCGTTTTCTTTGGCTGCAGTCTTTCTCCTCTGGTTTTTCTGAGAGAAAATATGGGAGGAAAATTGGCCAGCATTTTTATGTCCACATGTTAGTTCTTCTGGGTTATCTTCAGAAATACATATTCCTATTGAATTCTCATGCAAAATTCAAGCTGAGAGGAACTGATTTAATTCCCACGTGCCTACATTTCACCCGGCTGAAGACTAAACAAACAGTGAAATAGTAGAGTCTGGAAGACAAATTCATAAAACTTCCTTTTTATACTTCAATTGTGAAGAATAACAATATGTCCTTGATAATTGTAACCTGACATATCGCAATGTGGACTAAGATTAATTTTCTCTCGTGAAATAAGGTGCATAGTTGAAATGTACCTGTATAAACGCAGATATCATTTTCTGGTTGGTGGTAATGGCTTTATTTGAAGGCAGAATATTGTAGATACAAAAAATTAACGTTGACAACGTGATTTTAAAAAAAAGCAGAAACCCAGATTGCATTTATTGACCACTTGCTAACTTTACCCACTGCTTAAGTGAGTTTTTTCACAATGTATGCAGATATTTAGCCAAATACAAATAGGTAGCTGTTAGGAATGTTTTTATTTTCTTTTAACCTTTTCATTTTGCAGAATTTCAAATACAGACACAACTGAAGTGGCTAGTATAACAAACTCCTATGTACCTATCAGTCAGCTCTCACAATTTGGTTTTATTTATACCCTCTCTCAGCCTAGACAGTTTTGAAGCAATTACCAGACTATTTCATTTGAAAATATTTCAGGATGTATCTGTAAAGATAAGGCCTCTTTTAAAAACATAACCACAACTCATTAGCACATTAAAAAAAACCCCACAAATTACTTAATATCAAGTCTTGTTCAGACTTCCCCAATTGTCTCACAAATGCCTTTTAAAAAAGTTTAGTTTGGGCTTCTCTGGTGGCGCAGTGGTTGAGAGTCCGCCTGCCGATGCAGGGGATACGGGTTCGTGCCCTGGTCCGGGAAGATCCCACATGCCACGGAGCGGCTGGGCCCGTGGGCCATGGCCGCTGAGCCTGCGCGTCCGGAGCCTGTGCTCCGCAGCGGGAGAGACCACAACAGTGAGAGGCCCGCGTACCGTAAAAAAAAAAAAAAAAAAAGTTTAGTTTGATCAAGGTCAGGAGAGGTTCATACATTGCAATTAGTTGATGTCCCTTTTTAGAAAGCATCTTTATTTAGATGTAATTTACATACTCTAAATTCACCCATTTAAAGTATACAATTCAATGATTTTAGTGTAGTATAGTCACAATCTAGATTTAGAGCACCTCCCCCCAATAAACTACCTACTTACTAGCATTTATTCCCCATTCCTGCTCTCCCCACCCCCCAGCCCTAGGTTACCATTAAACTACTTTCTCTCTATATAGAGTTGCCTGTTCTGGGCTGTTCATATAAATGAAATTGCATAATAAGTGTTTTTTGGTGTCTGACCTCTTTCACTTAGCATAATGTTTTTAAGGTTCATCCATGTTGCGGTATGTACCAGAGCTTCGTTCCTTTTTATGGATGAATATCATTCCATTGTATGGATAGACCCCATTTTATTTATCTGTTCATCAGTTGATTGACTTTTGGGTTGTTTTGGCTGTTAAGAATAATGCTGCTGTGAACGTTTGTGTACAAGTTTTTGTGTAGATGTATGTTTTTATTTCTCTTGGATATATACCTAGGAGTGGAATTGCTGGATCATAGGATAACTCTGTATTTAACTATTTGAGGACTAGTCAGACTGTTTTCCAAAGTGGCTGCACCATTTTACATTGCCACCAGTAGTGTCTTACTCCACATCCTTGCCAACACTCGTTTTTATCTCTTGATTGTAGCCGTTCTAGTGGATGTGAAGTGGTATCTCTCTCTGGATGAAGAATGACATTGAGCATCTTTTCATGCTCTTACTGTCCATTTGTATATCTTCTTTGGAGAAATACCTATTCAGATACTTTGCCATTTTTAAAAAAAAATCGTTGAGTGGAAAGAGTTCTCTGTGTATTCTAGACACAGGTTCCTTATCAGACATATGATTTGTAAATATTCTTTTCCCAATCTGTGGCTTGTCCTTTTATTTTCCTAATGGTATCTTGCGAAGCAAAAAAGTTTAATTTTGCTGTTCCGTTTATTTTTTCTTTTGTTGCGTGTGCTTTTGGTGTCATATCTAAGAAACCATTGCTTAATCCAAGGTCATATTAATTTTATTATTATTATTATTGGCCACGCCGTGTGGCTTGTGGGATCTTAGTTCTCAGATCAGGGATTGAACCTGGGCCCTGGCAGTGAAAGCGCAGAGTCCTAACCAGTGGACTGCCAGGGAATTCCCTATATTACAGTTTTATTTCTTATATTTAGTTCTTTCGTCCAATTTGAGCTAAGTTTTGCATATGATATGGGGTAGGGGTTCAAATTCATTCTTTTGCATGTGAATATCTAGTTGTCCCAGCACCATTTGTTGAAAAAACTGTTCTTTCCCCCATTTAATTGTTTTAGGTTCCCTGTCAAAATTCAACTGACTGTAAGTGTGAGGGTTTATTTCTTTACCAATTCTGTTTCACTGATTTGTATGTCTAGCCTAATGCCAATACCACACTGTCTTGATTATTATAGTAAGTATTTGAAATTGGATAGTGAGAGTTCTCCAACTTTGTGCTTTTCAGTTTTATTTGTTTTGATTTCAAGTTTTAGGGATTGTGTTCTTAAAATTTAATTTTTTACTTATATAAAATATTAACACAGTCCTAAAGTTGAGTCTACAAAACAAGCTACATTCAAAGAAGTCTAGTTCCTGTCCCTATCTCCTCTACTTTGTTCCTTCCTTGTTCCTATAGGTAAACATCTTGTTTAATGGCTTATTTGTCTGTTTTTAAAAATAGAAGCAAATACGTGTATGCACATATCTCTCTATGTGTGTGTGTGTTCTTATCTCCGTATTTTCTTAGATAAGTGGTAGCATACTACTTACTCTTTCCTCCCCCTTGCTTTTTTCACTTAATATATTCTGGTGATTACTCTGTAGTCGTATGTAGAGATATTTCTTGTTTCTTCTTACAGATTGTGTGAATGTGCAGTCATTTATTCAGCCAATTCTTTATTGGGATTACTTCTAGTCCTTTGCTATTACATATATTTCTCTTGTAAATAGCCTTCTGCATATGTCTTTTTATATTTTTGTTAGTGTATCCTTGGATAATTTGGAAGTGGGATTACCGGGTCAAATGTGATTTTGCAAAACACCCCTTCTTTGGGGTTGTGCCATTTTGTCACCCCACCAGCATTGTATGAGGTGCCTGTTTTCCCATAGTCTTGTTATCAAAACACGTTATTGAACTTTTGTATTTTTCCCATCTGATAGGCAAGAAATCATGTCTTTGTGTGGCTTTAACTTACAGATGTCTCACGAACAAGGTTGAACATTTTTTTTAATATGATTAAGAGTCAGTTGCATCTATTTCTTTGAACTCTCATAGCTCAATCCATTTTTACAGTGGTTTACTGGTCTTTATTATTTTTTAAAGATCTGTATATATTGGATGTATTAACATTCAGTCACTGATGGATCAATGCTGTGGGTAGCTGTAGTTTACTGGGCTGAGAGACCCCTTGTAAGAAAAAGTCTGGATTCATGGTTTTGATCTTTGACTGCTGACAGCTTTTAAGCCTCCCTTCTACCTCTTCTGCCCCACATGTGGCTCTCGGGTGGATCTGAAAATGGCTGGAGAGAGCAAGGAAAGGAGACTTGTTTGGGGTTTCTCTGTTGCTTGGGGGTGGGGCTGGGGCGAGGGTTCCAGCTCCCCGTTTGAACTTCTGTCAGCACCGAAGGAGGGAGCACCTGGCTTGCTCAAGTGCTCCTTCTCTGACCTCGTTAGCCATCATCTTCCCTGTGGGCGCCACCTAACCACTCTGGGATACTGTGGGCCGACAGTCTCTCTCTACTGTGTGAAGTCCAGGCCAGGTCTCTAGCTGTGGGTTTGAGCCTATTATACTTTGAAGAAAGGAGATCAGGAGGGAAAAAGAAGAATGAAATTAGGGGAGAATGCCTTTCTATGTATAAAATAGCTGGCAAATGGGCTTTCAAGACATTTCTGACAAATGTTTGACAAGGCAAGGAGGCTGCATGGATGGCCAACAGTCCTGGGTCAGCATTATTTCCAGGATGCTCTTGGGGAGAAGGCTCATTCATTTATAGGGTACTTTGTCTTTGATCCTTCATCTATCAAAGGAAAATAAGTCTGCCTTAGGGTCCACTATAATCCTTTGTTTCAAGGCCAGTTAGAAGTCTCGTGCTGGCTAAGGAAAGATTTTTGACTTTATCAGTTTAGAATAGAGTTTAGGGCTTTGATTTGAGTGTTCTTTGTGTTAGACTTGAGGCTTTTGAATTGTGAAACTGTTTTGAGAGCAGAAAGCATAAAAATTTCAATCTCAGTAAGGATTGGGTCTAAACATTTTAAGTGCAATTGGGACTTGAAGCTACGTTACATGTAAAATGAAATGATTACCTGATTTCCATTGATATTGGTAAATTTGCAATGAATAAAGAAAGTAGCAAGAGGTTCCTGGATACGATTCTTGAAGAGCCACCAAGAGATCTTAAATCTCACTGAAACGCTTTCTCAAGATGTCTGTCTTCTTATCTCTAGTATGATGAGATTAATGGTGTTAGTTTTTCTTTTTTGCTGTTTCCTACCGTGATCGTGTATTACTTTTGCATCCGTTCATTAAAAGTGCTCGACAAAAAAAAAAAAAAAACACAAAAAAACACACACACACACACACACACAAATAAAAGTGCTCGACAGATTTTTACTTTGATAATTTTGATAGTTATCTTTTGAATTTTTAGTAAATTTTGCATATTTTTGGAAATAGAAGGAATTCATATAATTTTCATGTCATAATTAAGTATTATGCCGTTAGTTCTTTTGCCCTATTCTAATTTACATACTCTTTTAAAAGCCGTTTGTATGTTGCTTTTAGCCACACAATTCGTAGTTGCTTTGATGAATAATTGTTATATTTGTGGTCATATGGTAGGAATTGCTGAATGAAAAAAATGCTGATTCATTTACATATAAATATAAAAGCTGCTCTAGATAAGTAATTCATGATTTATTTAAACAATGACTCTTGACAGGTTCTGTGGCCAAGAACTTCTTCACCAAATCAAAGCTTTCCATTCCAGAGCTCTCCTATATATGGTAAGTACAGTTAATGCCTCATAGTATCATACTGTTATCCATAGCCATCCCTTAGCTCCTACTTTTGCATTTTAAAAATCTAATCTTTTGAATTTTTTAAAAATCAGACTAAGAGAATGAAAAGAACTTAGATTATTGTTGCTTTGAAGATTAAGTAAGTTATATGAAAAGCACAATGAATAGCGTCTGGCACATACTACGCACTGTTTTGGCTCTTATTTAAAAAGCAATTTCCTAATTATTATCCTTACATAGATGCCTTTTCAGTCTAAGCAGTTGTGTGAGCATATGAGAATTTCCATCTTGTGTGTTTTATTTTCAGATTTTTCTACTTGATGTGGTGTAAGTGACCAGAGAACCTTGAAAAGCTATTCTTTATAATATTTTATGAGGCCAGGTGAACAGAAGTTCCACAAATATTTTGGAATTAAATTAAATTTGACTCTTCTCGCTGCCTCTGAGCTTCGTAAATTTGGCTGGTGTTTATCAGCTGGGCCCTGGTTCAGACTTGCACATGTGGCATGCCCGGTGCTTTGCTGCAGTGCCGGCTCCATCACCGGCTCCAGAAGGGCTGTGCTGGTTGGTCCAGATGGCTCTGTTTGCGTTTATGAAAACGCTCCATACCTCTGTAAACTCCCGGCTGCGTGTGGGCTCTTCTTCCTCAAGACTGGGTGGGAGACCACACTGTGATAAATATATAATTAAAGTATTGGAATATTTATGTAAAACTTTTTTTCATGAGGATTTACAAAAAAATTAGAGTTTAAAATTGCTTGTCATGTTTTGTGCATCATATTGGAAAACTATTCCACTGACACTTGTGAATGCCACCGTATCTGGGATCCTGAGCTGAATTTCGGTTTTTCGGCAATATATTATAGCATTCAAAAAAAAAGTGGCAAGCCTTATTAGGCTTTAAAGCTAGGAAAAAAGAGGAACTATCATTTTGTAAAGAATACAGTCTGTTTTGGCAGAATTCCCAGTCTTAACATTATTGGCATGAGGATTTCTCTCTTTTTGTTGAGACATATCCATGTAAGCTTTGTGGGATTCTCTCCACCCAGTGTTTGAAACAGTTCCCTGGCTCCTCACCTTGGGGAGCTGGTGCTTTCTGAATATTCAAGGGGGACAAGGATGTGAAGGGTCCAAAGGAAAGTTCCGGAGCTTACCTTCCGTGGTTTTTCTTTCAAATAGTAACCCCCTTTCTACTATGATTGTATATGCCTTCTCGCTCTGCTTGTCCTAACACAAGCGTACTCATCTCTCTACACCTAGGAGACTGGTTGAGCTTATGGGGTCTTAGTTACTTTGGCAGATAGGCCCCTGCTTTTCAGTGGGAAACAAGGGCTGAAGCAAAGATAAGCCTTTTCAAGCCTCTCCCTTTCTTCCTTTCTATCTCATCTGGTTCCAGCCTTCCCTAGTTGCTAGTTTTATCTGAAAACATAGTTCAGCCAGTATTTACTGAGCTTACTTGTGTTTTCCCAGGAGGGAATTCTCAAGCAAAGTTTTGATACAACATTTGCAACTTGAAAAGTTCGAGGTTTTTCCTTAAAGCTGAGAAATGAAGTGCTTGTATCTGAGCTTGGGTAACTGAATAATGGCCAGGACACCGGTGAAAGGGCAGGGCCAGCCCTTCCTCTGACTGTTTTGAGCACCAAGTCCGGGGCTGTTCACACAACTCATTTACTGAATGACTGTCAACTAAGTGTGAATTGTGGGCATCGTTTTCCTTTTTGTCCCATAGTGTTTTTTACTTGTGTAGTCTGTTGTAAAACAGATCTATTGGAGAATCTGAAGAATTTCAATTTTTATTTATAAAGTGCCACTCATGCTAGTGGTGTCGAGTTTTCTTCCTCCGTGTGGCCCCCTGAGATTTTATATGGGTTTGGGGACCCTGCAGGGCCTCCACCAGAGAGCCTGGGAGTCATGTTTGCATGTTTGAGGCTGAGTAACTTTCCTTCTGAGCCCCGTGTTAGGCGCTCATAACATCTGCTTTCCTTAGGGAATTGAGCGATGCTGACTGTGATGGAGCCCTGAGCCTGCCGGAGTTCTGTGCTGCGTTTCATCTCATTGTGGCCCGGAAGAACGGCTACCCACTGCCTGAGGGCCTGCCTCCAACTCTGCAGCCAGAGTACCTGCAAGCAGGTAATGCCTCATCATAAATCCTAAACCTTAGGCGTTTCCTTCCAGACCTTGGAAGAGAGTTTTGTTCCTTAAGATGTTGTCCAGACACTCTGTGGAGTCCTTTGTATACACAGTTACTGTTCATTAACTGATATTAGACTCTCACAACTTATAATGTGAGGCATAGGGATGATCTAGCAAATGTGAGTCATCTCTTATCTCCATTCTAGTACTGTCTGGATGGATTTGAACCAAAGCCACGTAACCCTTTCATGAAAATTGTGGACCAGGCAACTACTGAATCCCCAGCTGATAAAAAATTAGGAGGAAGATCTTCCTGTAGAGCCAATGCTGACTTAGCATCTTTAGGCCCAACCCGATGTCCCCGAGTGGCCTTGGGCAACGGAATGGACTAGGAGTCTTGTACCTAATGAAAAAGTTTAAAAATTACATGCAGTGAAATGTATGAAAGGCTCCGATCTTAAATGTACACTCGATTTTTAAAATATGTATCCACCCATGTAACTGCAATCAGATATAGAACATTCTAGCATGCCAGAAAGTTAGAATAGAGCTCTCTTTGTCTTTCTCATTAATAAAACAGTTACCCCCAAATCCTTTGGCTAGGAAAGAGTCATGGTGAGTCCAACCTTTGTATTAACTTCTTTGGAAGATTGAAAAAATTAATAGTGTCTCTTGCCCTTTCAAAGGCAGTGGGCTGATTTCTGATGTGAATTTTATTATTCACAGAAGTATAGCCTTCATCGAAAGGGTCCAGAAATAGCTGGTGCTTTCAACAGACTTTCTCACTTTTTAGAGAGGGCCTCTAAAACATGAGAGCTTAGTCATTGATGATTATTGGCAGGAGGGAACCAGTGTCTAAAGAAAATGTGATTAGTCATGAACAGATCATAAATTTCCTGGTTAGATCTGGAAAGGCCTTAGATTATCTTGTCTTGTCTCCTCCTCATAACGACACTAGATTCAAAGTACCCAGTGACTTATCTAAGTCAGTCTTCGGGTCTCTGACTCTTAAATAAAAAGTCTGTCATTCTGTGTTAGGTAGTGACGGGGTGGAGGCTCAACCAAAAGGAAGAGACTAAGTATGTGGCTGGTGCCAGGGACCGGTGAACATGTTGGGGGAAGCATGACCCATTCTGGAATCTTGCCCAGAGGCCCGCAGATAATGTACAAAGGGGAGGGTTCAGAGAGCAAAAGCTATTACTTGTTTCAGAGCTTGGACTTTGCTAATAGCAGCTGCTTTCTGACTCCAGCGGGCCGTAACTCCAGCGTGTTCCCCTTCCTTACAGTCTGGGGGAGACCCTCAGGGGTCCCCAGGAACTAGTTTGCAGTTGGGCAGCATGACGCACTGCTCTGCTTCCTCTTTAGTGTCTCTCTCTGTGTCCCTGTCTCTGTCTCGCTCTCTCTCCTCCCTCTCTTTCCTGTTTGGGGTCTTGAGGAATGCTGTTTCCTTGTTCTTATGTGGTGTGGCTATGGAACCTAGGCTGGGTGTCATGACTTCTTATTTAAGGAGTCACTTTGTAGGTGTTCAGGTGTTTCACGGAGTGTTTCAAAAGTCACTGATGAAATTTTTAAAGGTCTGAAAGCCCTGAGCAAAAAGTGTATTAACAAAAGAGAAATAGTCTCTTGATTCCTTTACTGCTGCAAATGGCTGCTTTTACCTTGCTTACGCAGTACAGGGGAGTCTAAAAAATAGAGCCTCAGTCAAGAGCATCTCCCTTTATTTTGAATGAAGTCCACCCCCCATTTCTTAATGGCCTTTTATGGAGCATGCATTTATATAGAGACAACTGAAGAAGAATCCATCATATACCCTTCAATTAAACAAAAATTGCACATCATTTCCAGAGTTTGTGGGATTAATCTTAAGTAATAATTAAATAGTTCTAACAAAAACCATGAGAGACCTCATAAAACCCCATTAAACTTAGTGATAGTATGGCAAACCCTAAGGGTTTAGTAGTTGACTTTTAAATGGTTTATTAACCTTGTTTATTTTTGTATTTGGTTCAAGAAAATGGCCAGAACTCTTTGGGTCTTCTCTGTGCTTTTTAATTGTTTTAAATACATTTATTTATTTTATTTTTGGCTGTGTTGGGTCTTTGTTGCTGCGAGCGGGCTTTCTCTGGTTGCGGCGAACAGGCTTCTCATTGCGGTGACTTCTCTTGTTGCGGAGCACGGGCTCTAGGCACGCGGGCTTCAGTAGTTATGGCTCACGGGCTCAGTAGTTGTGGCTCGCGGGCTCTAGCGCAAGGCTCAGTATTTGTGGCGCAAGGGCTTAGTTGCTCTGCGGCATGTGGGATCTTCCTGGACCAGGGCTCGAACCCACGTCCCGTGTTGGCAGGTGATTCTTAACCACTGTGCCACCAGGGAAGTCCCTGCCAATCTATTTTTAACATTTGATTCAAAAAAATGTTTTTAAACATGGCACTAAAATTTTGATTTCTTAATAGCTGGTCTTGACAAATTTGATTTGTAGCTTCTGTTTACTGTCTACCCCAGTCTGCTTTTCCTCTTTGGAATAATGACAATTTTCCTAGTTGTTGAGACATTTTTTTTTACTTACTTTGTGACAAAAGTGGTGAAACAGAATCTGTTTCTAAGAAATAGTGTGAGTGTTCAGTGTTAGCTTACCAGGTAGGATGGTTTTTCTTATGCTGATCCACTCAGCTACCCAGCTAACAGCTGCTGTCACTATACTATGTTGGAAGAAACCCATAATGTGATTATCTCATTGTTATAAATCAGGAAGAACTTGTGTTCTTATTTTTGTTATTCCTGCTAACCAAAAGAAATGAGTACTTCATAAAGCTTTCTTCGGCACATATCATTGTAAGATCTTGTCTATTTACTTCCAGTAGTAATAGCTAAAATGAAGTATTTCCTCAGTTAATGTTTATGGTATTCAAACTATCACCATAGTTACTGCCATTTTAAAATGCTGCTAGTAGCTTAGTTGAAACTGAAGTATTGTGATAGTGATGGTTAAGGTGGAAAATGACTTCTGTGTTACAACATGAAATGCTGACAGCATGGACCTTCCAGCAGGAGTGCTGGCAGTTCAAGCCCCTGCTCTTCATTTACTGGCTCTCTGACCTTGACTAAGGTGCTTACCTTCGCTGCTCCTTAGTTTTATTGCGTGTAAAGTGGGCATGGCAGAAGTACTAGCTTGTACACGTAAAGAACTTGAAATACTACCTCAGCGTGATTAGTGCCATCTCTCGCATATAGGAGCTGGCTGATTTTGTTGCTCTATTTACCAAGCACAGAAAAGCTGCTAGGAAACAATGGCCACCATGACTGTAATATATATTCTTATGCATTCTTTTTGTTTCTTCTTAGCCTTTCCTAAGCCCAAGTGGGAGTGTGCGTTATTTGATTCTTATTCTGAGTCAGTGCCAGCAAACCAACAACCCCGTGACTTGAATCGGATGGAGGTAAAAGATCTTCATATGTTAATAAGTAAGGATGTGTGTACTATTAAATCCATTAGCTGATTGTTCTTTACAAACTCTGGAAAATTTGCTTTCGTAACGATTTCTCTTAATACTTAGTACTTACTTTGGAGCTCAGCATTTCAAATCTAGACACCAGATATATCTATAATTATCTTTTTTTCTCTTCTCCCTAAAATTAGATTTGGTGAAGAAAGCAAAGTAGCCTCTTGACCTTCTAGAGGTGAAATTTAGGTATAGCCAAACTAAGCCAGGAAAACGTAAGCCAGGTTATTTGCTTCAACCGAGCTTTAATTTTGAAGTAAACATTGTAAAGTTGTATTTTTAGCAGCTGATTATTAACAAGGTGTAATGAATCAGAACAGTTTTGAGAGGAGGTTTGAGAACTGTATATGAGGGCCCCAGATCACATTGAAAGCTGCCTGATTTGGATGGTCCTCAAGAGAAACCCGAAGAATTCCTATAACGTTGGGCCACTGATGCAGGGGCTTAACTGTGTGCTTTAGGGGTCCTTATGGTTATTGTTAATATCAGCACTTTCGTCACCGTCACCACCATTATGATTGCTGTGATGACAACTTATGATATCTGCTGTTCCCAACCTGAAAAAAGTCTGGAAATGTTTCATAAATGGAGGTTTGTTCATAGGCTCCTATTACAGTGCTCCGACGTTGCAAGATGATAGAAGTCAAAGGCAGGATACAGGGCCATTTAAAAAATTTCTTGTGATTGTGTGTGATTATTTATTCTTTCCCACAAGGCTCTCGTGCCTGTAGTGCATGTTGTGGATGCCATCCTCTGCTCTTCTCTGAGCGAATCAAGCCTGCTTCTGCTGCGCCCCCTCTGATAACGTCTCTCTTGGCCTCTCTACTGCTCTTTGAGTCATAGCCTCCGTGTTCCTTTCCTCAGCAGATTTCTACTCTTGGGAAGGAGATAAAGTGATTTCAGGTGGAGTGATAGAGGTGCATTCTAAGAGTTTTGGCTTTTTCAATTTCTTTTTCTGTAGAATGTGTATGATGGTGAAGCAAGTATGATTGTCAGTCACTTTTCCCGGCCCTCGGTGTACTCTGGGGTTGCTGACAGTGTACGGAGAAGTTTGTCAGGCCAGGACAGACATCTCTACAACTGTCTTATGCAGTTGCCCTGTTTTATTTTTTTTTGTTTGTTTTGGTTTGTTTTTTGTTTTATTTAAAAATTTTTTTTGCTATGGGTACCCCTGCTTGTGTAAAATTATGTTGTTGTTAGGTGATTTACTAAAAACGTCATAATTCACATTTTTTCTAGTTAAACATTTTGTTCCAACTTGCCATGCTATCAGATGGTCTTTGCTTTTCCAACAGAGATAAATAATGCTGTTTGTTTTTGGAGAAATTAATTACTGACTCCCGTTGCTGTTCTTCGTGCACTCACTTATCATCTCTAAAAGGAAAGGAGCAAATATCTAGGTGTCTGTGAAGCCTGGAAATGGAGATATTTTAAACACAGGAGTGCATGCTTGGAGTTTATTTTATTTTATTATTATTATTTTTTGGCCACGCCACATGGCTTGTGGGATCTTAGTTCCCCAACCAGCGATTGAACCTGGGCTCTCGGCAGTGAAAGCGTGTAGTCCTAACCACTGGACTGCCAGGGGATTCCCCAGGCTTGGAGTTTAGATAGATCTTGGTACCAGCCCTGTGAAGGATGACTCCGTAAAGGTGTTTGTTGTGAATGGAGCTATAGCTGAGTCAGGTCTTGAGAAGTTTGCTCAGCAGTACATCTTTTTCTAAAGACAGCAGAGCTGTACCATGTACTTATTTCCATCAAGAATTAAAGATTATAATTTCAGGGACACTTGTCTTTAGCAGTGCTTCTTAGGTTACTGGATTTCTTTCTTTTGTAAACAGGCTTATTGAGATAAAATTCATATACCATATTCATCTAAAGTATACAATTTGTATAAAGTATTCAGTGGATTTTTTTATATTGACAGTTGTGCAACCAGCACTATAGTCGAATTTTAGAACATCTTCATCACTCCAAAATGAAAACCTGTACCCATTAGCAGTCATCTACTGTTCCCTGCTTCCCCCAGCCTCTAGTAATCATTAAGCTATTTTCTGTCTCTGAATATGCCTATTCTGGACATTTCATATAAATAGAAACGTAAAATATGTGGTCTTTTGTGACAGGCTTCTTTCACTTAGTATAATGTTTGCTTTTGATTTTCCAGTTTTATTGAGATAGAGTTGACATATAGCACTGGATAAGTTTAAGGTGTACATACAGCAAAATGATTTGACTTACATACATCTTGAAATGATTACTGTGTTAAGTTTAGTGAACATCCATCATCTCACATAAATACGCTATTAAAGAATTAGGAAAAAAAATTTTTTCTTGTGATGAGATCACTTTGTGTAATGTTTTAAAGTTCATTCACATTGTAGCATGTATCAGTGCTTCATTCCTTTTTATTGCTGAATAGTATTCCGCTGTATGGATACTAACACAATTTTTGTTGGTCCATTCTTGGTCTGATGGACATTTGGGTTGTTTCCCCTTTTGGGCTGTTAGAAAAAATGCTGCTCTGAATGTCCATGTACAGGTTTTTGTATGCACGCGTTTTCACTTCTCTTGAGTATATATTGAGGAGTGGAATCATTGGATCATATTGTACCTTGTGTTTAACTTTTTGAGGAACTCACAAACTACTTTCCAGAGCAGCTGCACCATTTTACATTCCTCCACCAGCAGTGTATGAGGGTTCCAGTTTCCCCATATCCTTGTTAACATTGGTTATTATCTGTCTTTTTGATTTTAGTCACCCTAGTGGGAGTGAAGTGGTATCTCGTGGTTTTGATTTGGATTTCCTAATGACTACTGATATTGAGCATCTTTTTGTGTGCTAATTAGCCATTTGTATGTCTTCTTTGGTGAAATATCTATTCCTATCCCTTGTCCATTTATAAACTGGGTTATTTATTGAGTTGTAAGTGTTCTTTATATATTCTGGATATAAATCTCTTATTAAATGTATAATTTGCAAGTATTTTTCTTTGTTTTTCCCTCCCTTTCTTGATAGTATCCTTTGTAACACAAATGTTTTGTATTTTGATGAAGTTCAGTTTATCTAAGTTTTTTCTTTTTTTGCTTTTGCTTTTGGTGTCATATCTAAGAAACCATTGCCTAATACAAGATCATGAAGGTTTATTCCTATGTTTTCTTCTAAGGGTTTTATAGTTTTAGGTCTTACATTTAGGTCTGTGATCCATTTTGAGTGAATTTTTATATATGCCGTGAAGAAGAGGAGCAACTTCATTCTTTATTTTTATATGGATATCGAGTTGTCCCAGCATCATTTATTGAATAGACAATTTTCTCCCACTGAATTGTTTTGTACGCTTACTGAAAATCAGTTGACCACAAATTTAAGGGTTTATTTATGGATTCTCAATTCTAGTCCATTGATCTATATGTCTGTCATTATGTGAGTACTACAGTGTCTTGATTACTATAACTTTCTGGTAAGTTGTTCTTCTTTTTCAAGAATATTTTTGCTATTCTGGGTCCCTTACATTTTTATATGAAATTTACAACCAGCTGGTCAAATTCTGCAAAAAAGCAAGAAGGATTGCTTCAAATCTGTAGATGGATTTAGAGAATATTACCATCTTAACAATATTAAGTCTTCTGACCATGAGCACGGGGTGTCTTTCCTTTTATTTAGATTTTAAAAATTTCTTTCAACAGTGTTCTTTTGGATTTCTTTTTATCCATATTTTCTACTCCTAAATTATTTTATTCTGCTAAGGATCTGGATTACAATCCACGTGGGACAAGAAAATGAAAGAAGGGCGCTGTTGAGATACATTCTCTGTTCTAAATTACATCTGGAGGCTTCACTGTAATGCCAAGAATGACTTGCCTGTGGATGGCTAAGCCCTAGATCAGGTTACCACCAAGCAGTATTCTAACTCCATTCTTTGAAACAGTTTGGAAACAGAAGTATTGCTTAGGTCTCTTGGGCTGTTCAGATTCTGAGAGGTAAACCAGTTAACCTTTTGGAGCACCGGCTAACTCCAGGAATTTACCCTACTTCTTTAAGTTTTAAAATTTATCTTTATTTGATTTTTTTAATATGTTTAAAATAAAAAGAATATCAAAAGGCATATAATGGCAAGTTCTCCTCTTATCCCTATCCCCACCTACCAATCACCCTTCAATTTTTATATATCTTTCTAGAATGTGTTTACATATATATATCAACTATGAATATGTATTATCCTTTAATCTTATCAGAGGACAGAGTCCATGTTAATTGAGAGTGTAGAAGAAATTATAGTAAGTAGATTTTACATAGAATTTTAAACTAATCAATACTTGATCAATTTGGGTATTCATCTTCTTAGTGTAAGTGAGGACTTCTTCCTTCAGTGAGTTAGCAGAAAATTTTGTTCTGCTCATCAGTAAAATTCTCTTATTCCATAACAAGGAGGCTGTTTGAATCAGGGTTGAACACCCTCTACATAAGAGATCCTGGCAAATACCCATGTGATGGGGCCACTTGTCAGAACCTCTCTCTGCTTGTGAGAAAGTACCTAGAGCACAGGTTTGTTCTTGACTGGAGTCGTGGGCAAATGCTCCACAACTCTGGCTGAGTCCCACACCAGATTGAGATATAATGTGTGGTCTACACATGTACTTCAATCTAAGTCATTATTTTTTCCCTCTGTGTATATAAATTTTTCAATACAAATTAACTTATACCCCACTAGAAATCTAAAAAATAAAATAGTATTAAATGTCAGGGTTTATGGGAGACAGAAATATTGGCAAGATACATAGCTTTTAAAAACATTTGCATCAGATGTGCACATCACTTCATTTCCATTCCAACCCATATTATTAATTTACTTTTCTTTTCCAAGAAGCTATCTATTAAAGACATGGCCGACTTTCCTGTCCCTACCCAAGATGTGACTGGTGATGACAAACAAGGTATGGAAAGAATGAGTTTTCTCCCTTTAGGGACATTTTACCTTATATATATTTTTAATCTACTTCTCTTGGAGTGGCTGGCTTCTAGAGCATCTGAGGACTGTTCTCTGTATATGAAAACATTTGGATGGATTAAGTAGTTCCAGTTGCTGTGACGAAACTATAGTTCATAAAGTGGTAACAAGACCTTGAGTGTCCACAGCCCTTCGGTTATGACCCTGTGCTCACTGCTGACCCTCAGGCTACTCCAACACCTTTTATTGGAATCTGGTCGTACTAATTAGGAAATGACTAGAAGCTGAACGGTTTGTGAGCATAACATCTTGTGTTGGCAGATGTGATCCCAGAATGTCAATATACATGCACATTTGTACACAGGTCTAATCCTCGAGGAAGTTACCTTCTGGAGAGAGTTTCTACCCCTGGGCTTTATTCTCTGTGACTTTGTGGGTGTTGGGTTGTGATGATTTGCTTATCTTACTGGACGGGTGAGAGCAGTGCAGCACGGTGTTCCGTGTTACAGCTAGCATCAAGCACAGGGATGAGTTGGCCAGGGACTTATCTAGAAGAGCAGGAGGAACACCCCACCTCCTGCCATACTTCTATATAATGCTTTATAATCTATCAGGTCCTTCCTCATGCACTGTATTATTCAGTCCTCACAAAATGGAATGGAGGCTGGTATGTTTTATCACATAAAATATAGAGATGAGTAAACTAAAGTTCAGGCAGTATGAATTATTTGCTCAGTAAGAAAAAGAGCAGGGATAAGAACCAAGATTTTCGAATTCTCAAGCCCGTATTCCTTCTATTATCTGATATTGATTCACTGCCCATGAATGAAAGGCTTATCTGAAGGGACTAAAAATCAGTGAAGCTATTTCAGGTTTTGTTATCATGACCTGCCATGGATGTAGCTTTGTATGGGAGTTAAACATGAAAAATGTTTCCCATTAGGAAATAATAATTGCATGCTCTCTGTTTCAGTATTTGCTCAGGAGAGGCAGGCCGACCTAGATGTTATCTGTGGCAGCAAGTACTCTGATTACTGTCTTTACTAGTGGGTCTTAGCCTTGACTACCCATTGGAATAACCTCGCGAGCTCTAAAAATCCTGAATCCTGGCTCTCACTCTCAGAGAGGTCCTTGTATCTTTGCTCTGGATGTCAGGAAAGAAACGGGGAAATTTGATACTTCCTGGTAATACTCCTCCCAGCCACTAGAGGCACTCTCTCTGGAACATTGAAAATACCTCTGCTCTCTGTAGGAGGAGAACCTGTTACCATAGTTTAGGAGACTTTTATTGTTTTAGTAAGTGCTATAGCAACTTATAGAGGTTTGTAACACCGTTTTCATAAGTGATGACTAGGGGTTCTTTGTTTTAATGTAATGTGTCTGAGACATAAATTTTTTTTTTCTTTACTTTTCCCTCTCTTGTTCTTTAAAAACAAAACGAAACACTGCTAGCTTTGAAGAGTGCTACGGATGAAGCCTTACCAAAGGATATGTCTGAGGATTCAGGTAGGAGAAAACCAATTTAATATATTTTTAATGTAGTTATTTCTTAAACAAACAAACAAACCAAAACAACCCTGTAGTTTCAGTGAGAAAACTGGTACATCTGTGATAGTATATATATATATATATATATATATATATTTCTGTCCAAATATTTGTCTTGTGTTTTATTCTAAGGAAACCTTTTGGTTTCCTTTTTACTCCTCCCCTCTTCTCAGGTATGAGAAGAGGGTGATTTCTTTTTAATTTCTGAATATAGGTTTCACTGAAAGGATTTCTCAGTTTGAATCGAGGGTCTCATTGTCACTAAGTATAAAATTGTGAAGGCTTGGATTTGGGAAGATTTCAACAAGCCATTGTGATTTCTGTGTAGAGTAAGCTGATGGGGTGGATTAATGGGAGGCTCACAGGTGAAACTTTCCATTTCCAAAGCATAAATCTCAAACGCTTTCATTATGCTTCGCCACCAAGAAGGCAGGTAAATGTGCTTACACATGGAGTGGATTCCAAGGAGAGGAATAAAAGTCGTATTTGCCCAGGTTCTTGGAGAGTCAGAACTGTGTCTGGGAACCATGGAGATGGTCGGGCCTGTGGCCTCAGCTTTCTCGACAGAGCCATCACTGAACCAAGATGAACCTAGCTGAGAACAAACTGGCTAGGGATGGCATTACTGTTTGGAGCTCTGGTTATGAGCACATGAAAGAAGTTGCTGCTTTCTCTTTTAGTGTTATCTCTCTTAATATTTCATAAGTAAATCATGTTTGTTTTGGTTTACTAGCTATCATCCAGGCTTCATTTTTTTAAAGTTGGAACGAAGGAATCAATATACATCGAGGCTTATGCTACAGTACAGTATTTCCCAAACACTAAGTTCATTTAAGGTTTAAAAGAGAGAGGGGTAGAGGGAGAGAGAGGGACGGAGGGAGGGAGAATGAATATGAACGAGAATATATGATTGATTGCAGTGATAAGGCCTAAGAATCTGTATTTTTAGGCAGCCCCTCCCTCCCAGGGGGTTCCAATGTTCAGCCTATTTTGGGAACCACTACCTCTAGAAAGTGACGTTAAGAAATAGAAAATTAAGATCGTAGATCAACTGTGACTCCAAAAGTGGTAGGAATTCTCAAGCCTAGTTTTGGCTTTTGGAACTGATTCAGGTTCCTTCATCATAGACGGAAATGCTCTATTTGTGTAGGACAGATGCCTGAGGTAGGTACTTTCCAACTCTAATTTCTGGAAATGAAGTGGATACATCCTAGTTTTTGTAAACTTCATGTTATGGTATCAGTAAAAGTTATTTAAATTTGGAGAGTTAAATTGTGCTTCTCCAACAGCCTTTTAGGCTAATAACTCTTCTATTTTTTCCATGAGCATTTCGTGTTCTCTGGGACATGAGCTTTAGATGTCATTGTCAACATTCCTTCATTGAATGGGGCATGGCGTCACCAGACAGAACCTATCAGGGTGTGCGTGCCACAGTACATGAAGTATATCTGAATTTGTTTCACATTCTGTCTGGGAGCATGCTATGTGGTTTCTGATTTGTTCTTCCCTTTGCTGCCCTTTCTGGAGTGGATATGAGGGAATCCCTCATCTGAAAACGTATTTAATACCCTCTTTTCCGGGGAATGTTTGGATTCCTAGCGGGAGACACGAGAGTTTCAAGGTGGTGGTTTCTAATTCTGGAAGGCTGTCCATGCCGTGTGGGCAGTTCACCTCAGTTGAGTTGCCGCCTTCTGGAGAATTAAACTTTAGGCTTGCCCTCCTATCCTGTTTCTGTTTCCTGGAAAGATGACATGCCTGGAGTGTTCTAGGAAGTTCTCGTTCTTCTTCCCTCTGCCCAGCTCAGTGAGAAGCTGTGATCCGCCCGTGGGCTTCTGCCTGGATTCTGACCCAACCTGCCCTTGCCATTTTTGTGGATATTCACATGCTCCAAATGCTGAGTCTGACACTCAGGGGCTTGGAGGCTGATGGAAGACTTAACTAAAATCGTGTTCTCCAGCTTTTTCTGATCTCGAACCTGTGGAAGCTTACCAGCCCTGCCTGGGATCTCATTTCCCTCTTTTGCTCTTCCTTCCACAGTGGGTGGTGATAACCATGATAATAGTAATGGTGGTGAAGAAAATGTGGTGGCTTACAGATGGGATATGGGACTCTGTCATCAGGGAACGCGGTATTCCTTGTTACATATTTTTCTCATAGACCCTTACCCTTTTAAGTACTGAACATGTACATATTAGTGGAATCTGATGGATTTCTTAGCTAATGGCACATTCTAGCCTAATTCAAAAGGCTATACTGCACCGTGGCCATCTTTTTCTGTGTGTCTCTAGGTCCTGCCGAGGGCGTCGGGCCTGCTCACCCTCACGCTGTAGTCTTCAGCCTGCTGTTGGTGATTCTCATAGCTGCCCAGTTGCTGGCAGCCACCCCTTGGTCTCTCTTTCCATTCCCTGCACCCACCTGCACCTCCCATGCTGTCCTAGAAGGAACTGAATTTCAAAACCAGATTTCTAATCTTGAAAAATTAGGAACACCCTACAGCAGTAATACGTTGCAATTCTAGAATACATTTAAGTTTTTAAAGCGCCTTCACTTTCTTATCTCTCTGAGTGAGAAAGGGGCCTCATTTTTATTATCTTCATTCTGTAGGTGAGGAGACTGAGGTTCACAGAGGTCACAGCTAGAGAGGGTCGTGGCCAGGAGTAGCCCCTGGACCTCAGGACTCCTAGCCTGGTCTCCACGGCTCAGCCACACCCATCACGCCATCTGCCTGCCTATCTCTCACCAGCAGGGTTCCCCGCTCCTTCCACACCCATCCCTCCCCCCCACCATCCCCGGCACAAAGACAAAGATAGTGGCACTGGACAAAGGAAGTAACGGTTACCGCGGTCTGGTTTGGGGAACAGTGTTTTAAAATGGCTGAGACTTCTGCCCACATATTTCTGGGAAGCAGTGGGGCCTGAGAGAAGCGGGCTGGAGCCAGCCGTGGGCGGCCCGCTTGGAGGGTGGCCCTCAGCCCCGTGGTGGGTGGCCCTTGCAGCCCCAGGTGGCCCCAGGTAGCCTGCTGGGCTGGAGGAGAGGCTCTCTTGGGCCGCCATCTTTTGCCGCCAGGGGGCTGGAGCAGGGGAGGTGGTTGTCCATCTTCGTGTGGGCGCACGAGACCGGCCAAGGCAGGCTCACACTGCTTGGGCCTCCCGTGCTTCTCGGGGCTCCGGCAGCCTTTCAGTGGTTTGCAGTTAAAAGGTGCTCGTGTCCTCACTCCAAGAAGCCAGAGCGCTTCAGTTGGGAGAAAAGCACGTCTTCTATAGCTGACTGAAGCTAAGGGGACGTGTGTTGCTGGTTTGCTTTGGGCCTTGTTAGCATCTCAGCTCCGCATTCTGCCCTGCTTATCCAACCCAAGGAGTTTAATGATCGTCAGAAATCCAGCATGCTTCATACCAAGGAGGGGTTTTATCTTTGGAGTAATGTTAAAGAGGATGGCATCATGCAGTGCGACATTTTCTTTCCGGAAAAATTTGTGCGAACAGTATACAAACTATATTCTCCTTGCTCCTAGTTAGTAGCACTTTTTCTTTGAATGTTTATGACATTTTATGATGAAAAATTTGCAACGTTTGCAAAACCTTAGCACAGCTAGTGGTTTCTAAAGTTGTCTTCCACAGAGGATTGAAGACGTAAAAAGAGGATTAATGTTTTTGTAAGTATTTCTCATTACTCCCAACAACTTATGATGGGAAAGTAGGCTCCATGTGTGTTGGTAGTGAGCAAGCTAGTTCATGATTTAAATTGGAGAAGGAAAAGTTGTATGGTTGACAAAATATTTTAATGATTTCACTTCATAATATTCTCTCTACGATTTGGGACACAAGAATATTTTCTTATAGGAAAAGCTGCATAGATCATTTAGACTTAACTGTGGGACTTTGATTTCTTGTGGTCATGTGGTCCTGGTGGTGTATTTTAAGAAAATCTTAAAATATGTAGCCCAATACATTTCTTCCTAGCCTTCAGGGGAGACTGGTTCAAAATCTATTATTACTAGGCTATCATGATAGACCAAGAAACCCTCAAGTCTGAACCCATCATTGTATAAATAGATAACCTCTTGAGAGAGTTGTCTTTTAGGCCGGAATTGGTTCATTAATCAACTTCGATTTGAGAATGGCTTCATGGCTAATGCTCTGATGAGAGGAAAAATATGTTGGTTTTTCTTTCTTTTTAATCGTGCCTTTAGCTTTAGAAATAAAATTATGGAATCACAAAAATGTGGAAGCGGTCAAGTTTTCCACATGGATACCTGTACCTCATGTTTACCTGTTGATGTGTTCTGTACTAGCCCAGGTGCTGCTTAAAACCTGTTTAACTGCAGACATGAAACCCAAGCAAACAACAACTAATCTTTGTTTCAGCCACTCCTAAGGATTCCAACAGTCTCAAAGCAAGACCAAGATCCAGGTAGTGTTTGTTTAACTTCTACTTGAATGCCCTTTGTGCCATGCCCCTGACTAGAAATAAACCTCCCAACCCAAAATCTTTTCCCTTGAATTTGAAGCTTAGGATGAGGGTGAGTTCACTCGTCATGAGGGGCCTGACTGGAGCCCGCAGTGCTGCTGGGGAGGTGCTTAGTTTCTGGGTTTGTTGGTGCTGGGAGAGGGGCTGCTGCTCTCCGGCCACCTAACACAAAGAAGGGGCAATGTGATGTGACCCTCTTGCTGCAGGATGATAACGAATAGGGGGGAAGTAGCTTTGGAAAGCGGGAAATACCGTTAAAAGGTAACTAACATTGAAATGTCCTATCATGACAAGGTGCACACCAAAGAACAGGAAGTCTGGGGGATAAAATCTAGAGTAGGGAACTAAAATGCTTCGGCAATTTCAGTGCAGCTCGGAACTTCAGGTAAGCAGTGTTTGTGGACTGTTTCATCCTCTTAGAGCCTCTTCTCAACTTCACAGTTTTTAAGTCAGTAGAGGTTAGTAGAAGAGGGAGAGCCAGTAAGGCAGTGCTGTGGTTGACATCAGACATCAGAAGGGAGGAATGAAGAGAAATACAGACGCTCATAGAAATATTAGGACCTCAAAGAGGGGAAATGGTGTTGAGACTGCTCTTTACCAGTAGACTGCAGTGGGAGACAGGATGCTACGTGTGTGTTTTCCAAGTTTTGCTTTGGCTCTTAGTGACTTTTTTCCTCCTTTGCCTGCTAGATGTATTCCTGAGAAAGTGAATTTAAATCGGATCGTATTTTGTATGCTTGCAATATTGCCAATTTAAGGAGCTCTCGTCTCCTTGTAAGTCAAAGAGTTACCCCTTGTAGAAGGTACAGATATCTGTGTTCATATTTTTAAAAATAATAGGTACACTAATTCGTTTTGGTAGGAAAAGAAGTTATAGTTCCTGTTTCTCTCAATGGCCACCACATTTGCTCATCCTGTTTTTGAAGGATGAATGGATCTTTTACAAGCTAGTCCGTGCTGGCTTTAGGATGTAGGAATAGTAACATTTATCTGCCTTCATAGTAGGCAAACCCTTCTCTGAATGGCAGAAATTGAACCTCACAGTTTTTACTTCTGCTGGCTTCCTCTCAAAGCGAGTGAAATGACAAAATCTCAGTCACATATTCTATTATTAGTATCTCTGCTAAACTTTATATACGATTCTTTTAGGGATTGGTCTCTTGGTCTAATTTGGATGTTTTTGTTTTCACTACACCCAACTGGGTCCTTACTGAGACCGTGAGAATTAAATTATTTTAATCCTCCTTTTTAGAATAATAAAGCCATGTAGAAATGTAAGGGAAAGGAAAATCACCCTTCTAACACTGCTACGTTCATCATTTTGTTGATTCCCTGCACATTTATGTTTTAATTGGTTGCAGTCATAGTTTTACTGTATCACTTATTGGATATTCATTTAACTTTCCATATAAAAATACAAATACGCAGGTTATATATGGAAGTAAAATGGAATAAGATGTAGTATGAGATTGTGTGCTCAATTATATGTATGTGTGTATATATACACACGCACACACATGATTTATACATGTACACATTATTTTCTCTCTCTTGAGTGAAAAATGTCACTAGAGCTGTATCTGACATAGAAAGTTCTTTCTAGCCAGGGTCTCTAATTTCCTTTTTTTAATCAAGAGTTTCCATTTGAAAACTTTGTTGTCCTTTTCTATGGATTCCCTTTTATTCTGGTTGAAAGGATCAGAGCACCCTTCCTGCTAGTTCCTGCCTGCCTTTGTCTTGCCTGTCTTGCCAGTTGTGTTACAGGGACCACCCCAGAGCATGTCACATGCCATTATGGTGGCTTTATTAAAGATTGCAACCTTGCATGACAAAAAACCTCTGGACTACCACAAAGAAACCTTGAGGAAGTTATTCAGGAAAATAAGAACTTGCTGTGTCAAAACCAGCTTTACTAAGAACTGAAGTTGCTTAATAGTAATGGATAGATTCTAATTTCCTGAGTGCCACTGTAATAGCTAAATACCAAGGCACTTTTCTGAGTTTAATTTATCTGTAGGACACATCTCTGATCAAAGGTCATTTTCTTCTTTGACAGGAAGTTAGCTCAGAAGCTGAATAGAACAGACATAAGATGTACACATGAGCTTCTTAGAAAATCATATTGGGAATTCATCCGCAAACTTATTCCTAACCGATAGAGTAATGTACTGAGTTGAATTAATTTAGAAAATAAGTAGGGCTCTAATATATAGTCTAGCTGTGCCCCAAGTTTTCTTCCCTGGCTCATAGGCAGGCAGTCTCAGAACATTTTAAAGATATAATTTAGAAACTGAGACTGGAATTTGAATGAAACCTATGTAACCTTCTAGCTATGTGACCTTTAGCAATTTACTTAGTTCCTTTTTCATTAAATGCCGTGAATTGGAGTTATAATCTCTGAAATTGCCTAGTTAGCTCCTGCCTTGTTACAGATTGAGAGAGAAGGTTAAGAGGAGGCTTTTGCTTTGAAAATTTCCCCAAACCTGTATTTCTCATGGTAAGACAACCAAGGCCCCTCAACCTGACTGATGTGTGTTTTCCTCTCCTGAATTTCATTTGTGGCATATTCCGTTGAACATTTGATTCTTACTCTCAGCTTATCTGTCCCAGTTCCATATGTGCCTGTTATCACGTTTGCATGTAAACAGGAGAAGGGTTCTGCGGTCAGTTAATACCATGAAGCCCTTCTATTAAAGTATGGAAGTACCTGAGTGGAAGGGTTTACGTGTTATTAACAATTCCAATCGAAATGGATTTGAATTTACAGAAAGCGTTCCCTCTGGGGTAAGTTCAGGTCTAAGGTATAATAAGAGCAAAGAGTTTAAAAAAGGTTGTGACTCAGGGTTGGGGGTTGGGCGCTTGTTGCAGCTGGTGTGGTATCCAGGGGGCAGCACCGTGTCTGGCTCCTCCCGGAACTCAGCAAGCCTTGGCAGTCGCTTTGCCTTTTGTGGGTATTTTCTGTTTCAGCCCAGTTTCAGAGAGTAAAGCTTTGCTGTCTGCCTTCTGACCTTCCCTTATTTTGCTGCAGATCCTACTCTAGCACCTCCATAGAAGAGGCCATGAAGAGGGGCGAGGACCCTCCCACCCCGCCACCGCGGCCACAGAAAACCCATTCCAGAGCCTCCTCCTTGGATCTGAATAAAGTCTTCCAGCCCAGTGTGCCAGGTGAAGTGCCCCTCTGCGCCCCAGCCCTTCCCTTTCCTGTTGGAGTCATTGGATGGGTGTCACTACAGAGGCCTCTGTGGGTCCAGAGAACGAGCAGACCTGGCCCAGACGGCCTTCACGTGGCTGGCACATAGATATCACGTGTGTCTGGAGCCTTGCCCACACTTGCTATGGACCAGGAATTATGAAATTCTGTACCCAGAGGATGAAAATGCTTCCTCCCCAGACAGTGCACTGAGTGTGTGGCCAGGGTCTTGTTCTCTGCATCGTGGTGATTTGTGTCCAGGATTGCCATCTGTGATTTCCTCAGACGCTTATGCCGTTCTTCTGTGAAAGGTCTCGGTGGTCAATGCCTGGCCAGAATTTTCTGCATTTTATCCTTCTGGTGAAGATCCTGTGTCCTCCAGGCTTAATGCTTAAGGGGACTCTGCTTTCTAAATCTGACTGATGGTTAGGTGTTTAGTGTGGGCATCTGGGTCAAGGGCTCCTTCAGTTGGGCTGCTCTGGGGCTTCTGGGGATGGGACTTGCTCAAGGCAGCTGCTGTACAGCTGGGCTGGAGGCGGGGAGTGTGGGGCGGCCTGTCTGCTCCCCTGGCTCCTTGTGAAGAGGAGCTGTCCTCCCGGGAGCCTGCGGAACCGCAGATGCGAGCCATGCCTTCACATGAGTGAAGGTGCTAGTGTACAGCTGCTGTCCCAAGTGTTATTTTGGGAGGCGCAAGGGCCTTTCCACTGACTAATGCAGGCAAGCTCTAAACACAATGATTTCCTGGAACTTTTTCTGTATCTCTGTGCATTTTAAATCAAGCCAACCTCAGATGCTAGTGATTTGCAGATGATTATCTTTTTTACTAACGCAAGGAAAGAATCTCCTTGGCTCACACATGAGCATGACCCCTGTGTCCCGGCAGAGCTCAGCATGTTTTATTTGTTCTAATAAAGTACTCTCCTCATAGTAAAGTTATAGATTGTTTTTTAATATACCAGAATCTGGAACTCTCTATGAAATTTGATTCTCTGCCATGAGTTCATCAGATAAAAATTTGTCTTGAATTTTCCCCCATACTTTGATCCAAATTCTGGCATAATTTCATAGTAACTGGTATTTGGGGTGGGAGTAGCCACGGATGATGATGCTATAAAAAATTCACGCGGCTGGTGGATGTTGACCTTGAAGGTTTTTCTGTGGACACAAGAAGGTTAAAACAATCTGGGCAAGCATCTCCGTACGTTTTCCTTGCAAGGAGAGGCTGGAAACATGCCCCTCTCTCAGGCTGTGTCTCTCTCCCCATGAGGAGCGCCAGCTATGCTGCAGAATGGACGGGCCGTGGCCTTTACCACGTGGCACCCTAGAGTGGGAGAGAGAAGACTGAATTTGGAGTTCAGCTCAGCTGCTTATTAACTATCTGATTTTCAGCAAGTGGCTTAATCTTTTCTGCCTCTCAGATTCCTAATTTCGAAAACAGGATCAACCCTCAAGAGAATTACAGGGTGTTGATGAGGTAATAGATGTCATTCAAGTAGTGCCATGTTTGGCTCCTAGGCACTCACTCCCACGGAAGACCGACGGGGAGAGGGGGGTCTGAGGAAAGCCCCTGACTTCCTGACCCCTGGTGGGACAGTTCTGTGCCTCGTTCCTCGCAGTCCCCGGGATGGCTCGCAGAGGTACCGAGCTGTGGCCACCTGTGGCAGTAGCCCCTCATTAACATACCTTGTCTGGGTCCACTGCCCTCCTGCCCTGTCGTGCTCGCCTCACACCGAAATCAAATGCCCGCTCCCAAGTCCCAGCGGTAGGGGCTGCTTTCAGGAGAGCCTGAATTCAGACGGCTTCTCTTTACGTCTCCGATGTTGATAGGACTTCAAGGGAAAAGTATTTTCATTTGATAAGTGCCAAAGAATAGCTAGGTGGGTGACATCTGTATTCATAGCTTAATTCCATCGTCTTTCCAGTACAGGTTTACACAAATGAAATTTTAACAAGCAGTTTAAATTGATCACATGAGAAACAGAGCATGTCTGCATTATGAAAAGCAGGTGGTACCATTTCATCTACTTAATTTGTTTGCCTGTGGGTTAATTCTCACAGGAAAGTACAAGGGTCTGTCTAAACTATGTAGAATTTTAGTGTAGTGCATATTGCTAGAAATTACTTATTAAAACTCTGACAAGCTAGGAAAGCACGAGGTAGAGTCTAAACCAGTCACCATAGCACCGTCAGTGAGAACCGTGGTGCCCACGTAGTCACCCCTCTGCCATACTTGTCTTCATGTGTCACTCTAGCTAAGCTGGGTCACACTGTGCTTGCTGTCCTATATCCTGAGCTTCCTGATTAACCCTCTTTCATAATATGGAGCTGTGTCATTTCTTCGTGCCTGGGTGACGTGGTTGATTGCGCCCTGTGGGGCTTTCTGTGTCCCCGTCTCCCCCCATCTCGTTCTCCTGTCTCTACCTCATAGTGTCCTCTCGTGCTCACATGCTGCTCCCCTCTCCTCCCCTTCCCTCTCTGTTTCTCTCCTCTCCACCTGCCCCCACGGAGGCATGGACCTCTCTTTCCCAGGCTCCGCCACCAACCTCTCTCTGCTCTCATGTCATAAACAAGGTAGAGGTTATTAATGACTTCGTATCTATATCTTTGTTTCCTTGTCTACTTATTTTCTTGGGCTGAAGTCGGAGATGCTGAGTCAGAGGCCATACACCTTTGAAGTGTAGATACAGGTTGCCAAACTGTGCTGTCAAAAACTTGTACCTTATCCCACTGGTTACGTCACCTGAGAGTGTTTCCTCACACCCTCATCAGCACTGGGTAATGTTCATCTTTTTAATCGTTACCTATCTGATAGACAAATGTTTGCATTTCCTTGATTCCTAGTGAGCCTGAACAGCTTTTCCTGTGTTGTTACTAGACATTAATATTTCTTCTTTGGTGAATTGCCCGAGTGGAGGCACACTTAGCTTCCGGCGCTCCTGCTCTTTGCCCAACCACAGAAACCGCTTGTCTCCTCTTCATTTTTCCTGTGAGGACCTGGACCTGTCTTATCTCAAGCCCTTGGGAATGTGAAGGTGGCCTTGGGGAGGCTAAGCTAACCTGCTCCTTCATGCGGTCCATGTTCTTCCAGCCCCCAGTACCCCATCTTTTAGCCAACTTTATCACTTAAGACAGACTCTACCTAGGCCATCCTGTTTATAACAATAGAAGAACGAGGAAAGGGTAAAGAAAACAGGGAAAGGTAATGTGCTATGAAATAAGATATGAACTTGAATTGAAAAGGAAAGATAAAGTGAAGCTAATGTTTTTAAAAATGAGAATCACAGGATTGTGAAAAACAGAGTGAATGAGGCTAAGTTGCTGAGTCAGAGTAGCCTAAGGTGGAGCGATAGTGTGGAGAAGAAGTAGGATGGAGAGAAGATGCAAAGAAGCAAGAATGAAAGAGGGAAGTGAAGGAAAAGGTGAGATGGTTGTTATATAGTGGTGATGATGTTTATACAGAGGGAGAAGCAAATAGGATAAGAGCCTGAGGAGACCAAGCGGGGGCGAGCCCACAGACTCGGTATAGGATTCAGATAGCATTCAAAGGACTCTTGGGAAGGAAGGAATAGCTCAGAAGTGGGTGGCATTAATGCCTTCAAATTTATGTTAGGTAACATAATACGGGGAAGAATAATGAAGGATTGTTTTAGATTGTAAATCTATAAAAATGAACCAGGCCAACTCTGGCAGTGTGGGATAGTTGGCTTTAACCTTGATATCTGCAAAGAGTGTGTGAACATGTGATTTGCAGGAGTCTAGACTATCCCAGGGCTCGAGATAGGTAGGTGCTAGCATTACACCTAAAGCGTGTGTTTTCATAGGGAGAAGTTGACGTAATAGGATCGCTGTGCAGAAAAGGGAGCTCACCTTTGTCATAGCTGATTCAGGCCGTGGAGCCATCCTTTCACAGTCCCATTGTAGCTGCTCTGTTGGAGAGAAAAAAATGTGCAAGAAGGTCTAAGGCAGTGATGATGCAAGCATACAAAATCTAGAGGCAGTCAAGCCTGGGACTTGCTCAGTGAGGTTTAGATTTTATAGCTCTAGACTTACAGCCATGTAACATGTTTTATTACTGAAATTCCTGTGAGAAAAATCAGACAGTGAAGACGATACTTTTTAGATCCTAACCTCTTTTTCCTCACTGGAACAGTTGTTTTCATAAGGCTTCCCCCCACCCCCGTAAAAGGGTTTATTCTGTTTCACTGTGTGGGGTGGGAACTCCCCTCCTCCCACTTTTGACACTGCCCTGCCTCCTCCAAAGCCATGGGTTTGCAGCCCGAGGTTTCCATAGTGACGGTCAGCTGCCTCAGTGCTACACACAGCCCTGTCCAGCCACTGAGCCTCCGCCTGGCAGAAAGGGCAGAGATTACGGAGTGGGGGGGAGACGTAGCCATGCCTTTAGAGATTCAGACCAAGAATCTTCATCATGTCCGCACAAATCTAACAGGGGCAACTTGGTCCCTTGGATAGAGCTGGCTGCCGCGCAGTGGGAAAGGAAGTCCCTGGCAGGGCCGCCACTTCCCAGTGCCACCCCGCTAACGTTAAGAAAGGAGAGTGCATTTTGGTGGACAGCTCTTTCCACCACATCCCGTATGGCCAAGGACACTGAGAGCCACATGTTAAAACCATTACGATGGCCAAACAAAACACATCCATGGGTAGTATCTGCCCATGGGTAGATAATGTCCTCTCTCTGCTTTAGACACACTGATAATAAAAGTTCACTCCATGGTTAAGAAAATATGGTACATCCATCTCATGGAATCTTATGAAGCTGTTAAAAAGAGTAAGGTACGTGTACTAAGTGGAGAGCTGTCTGAGACGAGTGAGAAAGGCATTGGTGCGTGATACGTATGTTTTTCATTGTATAGACAGTTTTTCAGAAGGATACTTGAAAAAGTGGTAACAGTGGTTGCCTCTGGGGAAGAGAATAGGATGACCGGGGCCCAGGTGTAAGAGAGAAACTTACTTTTCATCGAATATCCATTTGTATCTCTTCAGTTTTGCCTCACGTATAGATATCACTGACTACAAAAAATATACTTTTCACTCTATAGCTGCAATGACCAGATGGCACCTGAGAGTACCACAGATGGCCTTCCTGGATGAGTTTATCTGTCTCAAACTTGCCTACCAATCTGTATCCAGGGTATTTTTACAACCGATCTGCTGCCACCTCCTAGAATGGAGCTGAAATGACAGAGCATTCCAGAGCATTGTTTAAGGCTCTGATACGTTCTTCGGATTCCTCCTCAGTGGCCCTCCAGCACTGAGGAATAGTTTTGGAGGACTTCCCATAGCCTCCATTGTGAGATGTATGGATGGGCAAAGGGTTGTGATAAGGACTCTGTCTTAATTTGGTGGTGGTGAGGATGTGTTTATTAAGTGATGAGCTGAGAACAATCTGTCCTGGGTTTTCTACAGATGAATATTTCTTTCTGCAACTTTAATTAATTAATTTATTTATTTATTGGGCTTCTTTGGGTCTTTGTTGCTGCACACAGGCTTTCTCTACTTGCGGCGAGCGGGGGCTACTCTTCCTTGTGGTGTGCGGGCTTCTCATTGTGGTGGCTTCTCTTGTTGTGGAGCACAGGCTCTAGGCACATGGGTTTCAGTAGTGGTGGTGCACGGGCTCAGTAGTTGTGGCTCGCGGGCTCTAGAGTGCAGGCTCAGTAGTTGTGGTGCATGGGCTTAGTTGCTCCGAGGCATGTGAGATCTTCCCAGACCAGGGCTCGAACCTGTGCCCCCTGTATTTGCAGGCGGATTCTTAACTACTGCACCACCAGGGAAGCCCTCTTTCTGTAACTTTAGAAAAGGTAAACCCCTTGGGAGTAAGAGATGGTCTCAAGACCAAACTTGCCTTTCAAGTTTTCTAAAGGATGAATTTGGCCACACAGATGGCTATGACCTTATAGATTTCCTTATTGTATCATCGCTGTGAGAGCTACTTGTTCCCTTTTAAAATCTAGTAGGATTTTGAAATCTAGTGGAATTATGGGATTCCTGCCCCATGCCCAGACTTTGGGGTCCACAGTACATAGCCAGCCAAGGGTTCAGTTTGTCAGTCTAGACAGTTCTTTTTTTAAATGAAAACTTTACTGAGGTATATGTAATCCACGTTCTATAAAATTCACCCTTTTAAAGTGTACAGTTCAGTGGCTTTTAGTGTATTCACAGTGTTGTACAGCCACCAGTATTGTCCAATTTCAGAACATTCTCACCACCCCCAAAAGACACCCCATACCTGTTAGCAATCGTTCTCCACACCACGCTCCTCTCCCCAGAGCCATGGGCAATCACTAACCTACTTTCTGTGTCTATAAATTTGTCTGTTCTGGATATATATATATATATATATATATATATATATATATATAGTCTTTTGTGATGGGCTTCTTTCACTTAGCATCATGTTCGCAAGGTTTATCCATGTTGTAGAATGAACCAGCACTTCATTCCTTTTATGGATGAATAAATAATATTACATTTTATGGATATGGCACATTTTATTCATCCATTTATCAGTTGATGGACATTTCGGTTGTTTCTACCTTTTGACTATTATGAATAATACGGCTGTGAACATTCATGTACAAGTTTTTGTGTAAACAAGTATATGTTTTCCTTTTTCTTGGGCATATACGGGAGTGGAATTTCTGGGTTATATGTTAACTCTTTGTTGAACATTTTGAGGAACTACTGAACTGTTTTCCAAAGCAGCTGTGCCAGTTTACCATCTCAGTAGCTATGTATGAGGATTGCAATTTCTTCATATCCTTGAAACCTTTGTTACCGTCTGTCCTTTTTATTTTAGCCATCCTAGTAGGTCTGAAGTGATGTCTTATCATGGTTTTCATTTGCATTTTCTAATGACTAATGATATTGAACATCTTTTCCTGTGCTTATTGGCTACATTTATGTCATCTTTGGAGAAATGTCTATTCAGAATCTTTGCCTATTTTTAAATTGGGTTATTTGTCTTTTTTTGTTGAGTTGTAAGGGTTCATTATATATTCTGGATACAAGTCTCTTTTCAGATATATGATTTACAAATATTTTCTCTCATTTTGTGGGTTGTTCTTTCACGCTTTTTTGATGGTGTCCTTTGAAGTGCAAAAGTTCTTCATTTTGATGACATCCACTTTATCTGTTTTTTCTTTGGTCATTTGTGCTTTTCGTGTCATATCTAAGAAACCATTGCCTAAGGCTTCCCTGGTGGTGCAGTGGTTAAGAACCTGCCTGCCAATGCAGGGGACACGGGTTTGAGCCCTGACCTGGGAGGATCCCACATGCCACGGAGCAGCTGGGCCCATGTGCCACGACTACTGAGCCTGTGCTCTAGAGCCCGTGAGCCACAACTACTGAACCTGTGTGCCACAGCTACTGAAACCTGCACACCTAGAGCCTGTGCTCCACAACAAGAGAAGCCACGGCAATGAGAAGCCCGTGCACCGCAGCGAAGAGTAGCCCCCACCTGCTGCAACTAGAGAAAGCCCACGCACAGCAACAGGGGCCCAATGCAACCAGAAATAAATAATAAATAAAATAAATAAATTAAACAAAAAAAGAAGATACCATTGCCTAACTCAAGGTCACAAAAATTTACTCCCCTTTTCTTTTAACAGTTTTATATTTTTAGCTCTCACATTTAGGTGTGTGATCCATTTGAGTTGATTTTTGTATATGGTATGAGATAGGGGTCCAGATCCATTTTTTTGCATGTGTCTACTCAGTTGTCCCAGTACCATTTGTTGAGAAAATGATTGATTCCCATTGAATTTTCCTGGTACCCATGTTGAAAGTCAATTGACCATCAACATAAAGGTTTATTTCTGGACTATCATTTCTATTCCATTGATCTATATGTCTATCCTTATGCCAGTACCGTACTGTCTTGATTATTACAGAATTGTAATAAGTTTTAAAATTGGAAAGTGCATAACTACCCACTTTATTCTTCTTTTTCAAGATTGTTTTGGTTATTCTGGGTACCTTGCATTTTCATATGAAATTTAGGATCAGCTCATTAATTTCTGTTTATTAAAAAAAAAAAAAAGCCGGCTGGGATTTTGTTAGGGAGTGTATTGAATCTGTAGATTAGTTTGATTAGTATTGCTATATTAATATTTTTTCCCCAACCTAATTGAGGTTAATTGACAAATAAAAATCGTATATATTTATGGTGTACACATGGTGTTTTTGATTTTTTTTTTTTTTTGCGGTACACGGGCCTCTCACTGTTGTGGCCTCTCCCGTTGCGGAGCACAGGCTCCGGACGCGCAGGCTCAGCGGCCATGGCTCACGGGCCTAGCCCCTCCGCGGCATGTGGGATCTTCCCGGACCGGGGCACAAACCCATGTCCCCTGCATCGGCAGGTGGACTCTCAACCACTGTGCCACCAGGGAAGCCCTGTTTTTGATTTTAACAATATTAAGTCTTCCAGTCTTAATGGAAGAATGTATTTTCATTTGTTTAAGTATTTCAACAATGTTTTGTAATTTTCGGCATACAAATTTGTACTTCTTCAAATTCTTACAGTCAGCCCTCTGTATCCTCAGTTTCTGCATCCACCGATTCAACCAATTGTGGATTGAAAATATTAGGGAAAAAAATTCCAGAAAGTTCCAAACAACAAAGTTTGACTTTGTTGTGCACCAGCAACCGTTTGTATTAGGTAGTATACGTAATCTAGAGCTGATTTAAAGTATATGGGAGGATGTGCATAGGTTATATGCAAGTATTACATCATTTTATATAAGGGACTTGAGCATCCTTGGATTTTTGTATCCACAGTGGGTCCTGGACCCAATCCCCCAGGGATACTGAGGAACGACTATATTTTATTTATTTTGATTTTATTCTAAAGGAAATTGTTTTCTTAATTTCATTTTTACAATCTTCATTGCTAGTGTTTAGAAATATAATTGTTTTTTGTATATTGACCTTATATCCTGTAACTTTGTTGAACCTGTCCATTTGTTGTCTGGACACATCTTATCCTTAACTTAGATAATGAGGTAGGGAACATACTCATTATTCGACTTCAAACTGTTTATCTAATCCTGCATCTTTCCACAAGTCAGGGAGGAAATCCCTTTTAGTGTTTGGGAAACATGGAAAGAATCATTACTGAATGCTTGCAACCAGTTTTACTTTTTCTCTCATTTGTGAAACCAATTGATCTAGTCCCATTTATTGAATAGTATATTCTTTACCCATCAGTATGCAATGTCCACTCTGTCCTAAGCAAAGTTTCCCTGTTTGCAAGAGTTGTTTCTGGGCTCTCTACTCCATTAACACCAAGTACTAGGTATCATAGTGTTAATGGCTGATATGAATTCGAGGCTTCCTTTGTACAAAGGACACATTTAAAGTACTTTATATGCATTATCTCTTATCCTTACAACAATCCTAATGAGGTAGATGCTGTTTTATCCTTACTTTAGAGATGCAGAAACTGCGGTACAGAAGTTAATTTGGCCCAGGTCATGGAGCTAGTTGATGGTGGAGCTAACGCTCAAACTCATGCAGTCCAGTGCTGGAGCCTGTGCTCTGCTGCCTCAAGAAGGGGCAAGTATTTCTCTTCTCTGTACCCTACTTGCCTCTCCCAACTTGTCTATTTGGCCAGATATTTACTAGGCACGTCTCTCTCTGTTCAGGTGCCTCTGCTGCAGATTGAGTTCTTAAGAGAGGGTAGAAGGCAGAATGCTATTATTCCCGTTGGTTGCAGGCCTCACCCTGCTTCACCAGCCAGCCGAGGACTGGGATTCATCTCCAGACCTGGGCAACTGGCTGCTACTGCAGTCATTTGTCTTTGAAGGGCCAGGGAATGCCTTCCAATTTTCTAGACCTGAATCCTTGCTTTCAGGCCTGGTCTTGTTTGTGGAGGGGTCTATCGTGAGAAGTAACACACTCAGAATTCATTAAGTTTTCCCCTTGGGCTTCTCAGTGGTTGATAGATAAAAGGTGTTGGCTTTTATAAAAGGTATAGTGTCACTTTGTCATGAGATTTGAAGTCTGGAAGTTCATTTAAACATACAGAAGTAGATGTGACTGGGCTGTTGGGCTCGGTGAACATTTTTGGAGGTAAAAATACAGTCCAGGGGCTTCCCTGGTGGCGCAGTGGTTGAGAGTCCGCCTGCCGATGCAGGGGACGCGGGTTCGTGCCCGGCTCCGGGAGGATCCCACGTGCCGCGGAGCGGCTAGGTCCGTGAGCCATGGCCGCTGAGCCTGCGCGTCCGGAGTCTGTGCTCCGCAGCGGGAGGGGCCACAGCAGTGAGAGGCCTGTGTACTGGGAAAAAAAAAATACAGTCCAGGTGCTTCAGGTTTGTCTGTGCCAGTGTTCAGTGTGTTCATCCAGACTCAGGCCAGTCTCAGCCTTTCGAAGCTGTGGTTGCAGTGTACTGTCTGTCTTTGGCTTCTTTTTGCCTTTTCCTGTTCCTTTCTCTATTTATAGAGGTTTCTTCTTTTCCAGTAAGTTATGTGAGAGTTTCTATAGTAGCACAGTGCATGCTTTGTATCTGTAAAAGACAAAAAGCTGGAGGTTTACAGAGGCCTACTGAGGTGAGGGTACAGCTGGTCCTGCCATTGGGCAGCGTGCTTTCTCTTTTAGATCCACCGTCCAGTTTTACAGCCCTCCCTGCTGGCTGAGTGCTTTAACTAGGGAGTGTGGGAAGGAACAGGACTGGAATCTCTGGAGGATGGGGTGGGAAATATTACTGTAACCTTTATTTTTAAAATGTTTGTAAAACTCGTTTGAGTAATAGAAAAATACTTTCTCGTGTATAAAATTCATACATTACAGATGCGTCCCTTAACCTCATCCCCACCAAGCCCAGTGTCCTCCCCTGGGAATGTATTTCTCTGACATTTTCTAGTGCACTTATTAATGTATATGTGTACCTGTGACATCATTTTTGTTTTTTGTATTTAAAATAATTGGCATCACGCTGTGCATGTTTCCCCCAATGCTTTTTCATACTATATTATTTCTTGGAGATATACCCATATCAGTACTGGTAATTTTGTCATTCTTTTTTTTTTTTTTTTTTTTTTTTTTTTGCGGTACGCGGGCCTCTCACCATTGTGGCCTCTCCCGTTGCGGAGCACAGGCTCAGCGGCCATGGCTGACGGGCCCAGCCGCTCCGCGGCATGTGGGATCTTCCTGGACCGGGGCACGAACCTGCGTCCCCTGCATCGGCAGGCGGACTCTCAACCATTGCACCACCAGGGAAGCCCATGTCATTCTTTTTATATGTGTTCTACACACTGGCTGCTCTGTTAAAAGCTGTATTGTGGAAAATTTCAAATGTGTGTAGAAGTAGAGAACCCCCTATCCCCAGGTTATTTTGATGCAAATCCCAGGTAGTGTATAGTTTTATACATAAATACTTCATATGTATCTCTAACAGATAAGGCCTTTGAAAAAAATGACTAAGGCTTTATCATATGTAACAAACTTAGCAATAATCCCTCAATATCATCTAATATCTAGCCAGCGTTCAGATTCCCTGAATTGTCTCAAGTATGTCTTTTTTTATAGTGGCTTGTTCCAGTCAGGATCCAAACAAGTGCAACATGCATATTGTACTTGTTTTGCCATCTGTTAAGTCTCTTTTTATTGATAGGGTCCTTTTTAAACCCCTCCCTTGCTATTCATTCATTCGTAAGAAAATCATCCACCCCGTAGACATTTCCACGTTCTGTATTTGACTTGTTCTCTGTTCTTCCATCTCCTGTATTTCCTATAAATGAGTAGATAGATCTAGACTTCTTTAGAATCAGATTCTACTTTTGGCAAGAAGACATCCAAGTGATAACTGTGTACTTCGTACTGCATCACGTTAGGAGGTTCTCAATGTCTAATGCCTCTGTTTTTGTCATGTTTGATTGATCGGTGGGTTCACGTAGTATTAGCCTGATTCATCCATTATGATAAAGATCCCCAACAGCCTTTCAAATAATGGTTTTATCAGGTATTGATCACCATTGCCTGCATCTAGCGGCATGTTAGTAAATGGTTAACAACTGGCCATTATCAGTTTTTATGGTGTAAACATTCCTGCCATGGCAAATTTCACTCTTACTGATGGGTCGCTGAATGTGGGGTTTAGACAGATCTGCACAGTTGGCTCTCACAAGCTGGTATGAGCTGTTTCTAGCAAACCACTGCTTATAGATCCATGATTTCATTGGAAGTTGCAGAATGGCGATACTCTATTTTATTTCTTTTACCTTTATTAACTTGGACCATGACTTATTTAACCATTTTCCTATTTTTGGACATTTTCCTTATGACCCATATAATTCTAGTGAGCTGAAGAGTACCACAATACAATTTAATTGTCCATACATCACTAAATTCCTTATATGCATTTGAGTTTATAGAATTGTATGAAAACTGAAATAGACTTCAGTACTGGTGATCAGGAAGAGTGTCTTATTCATTTAACCAGTACTTACTTAGCACTTAACTGTGTCCTTGGTACTATGGAGAATTCCAAGAGGAACATGGATATGGCCACATCGTGCCAATCATTATTACAGTTACATGGGAGAAGGGTGCTGAGTCTCAGTGGTTTCTAACTAGCATGATCTGTGGATGTGTTGGGGAGGGGTGTGCAGACTTGTGTAAGCTAATCTCTGAAGGGTGGATATGATTTTTGCAGTCAAATTCTGTTCGTTTTTCTTCGGTATCTGCCTTGGTTCAGTTTTTATTACCACTTGCCTGGGAGGCTACTTAAGTAATCTCCAGTCTGGTTTGCTTGCTTCATTCTTTACTTCATAGAGCAACAGGATTAATTGTTTTGAGCACAACTATGATGTGTCACCTCCCTCCTCAAAACCCTTCAGGACCTTCTGTGTAAACACTAGATTCCTTTGTCTTGACAACTGGACCTGAAGCCATTAGAGTACATGAATTCAGTAATGGACATAGTACCATGACCTGGCATACCCAGGGAGGAGTGTATTTCAGGAATAGGTGGAGACTGTAAGTCTAAAAGTCCGCTGACTGGCCAAGGAGAATGGAGACTAGGGGCGAAGGAGTTTGTAGGAAGTCAGAGGAGTCCATTGGCATGGTAGGGTTAATTCGGATTGCAAAAGGTTGTGGAGTGATTAAGAAACTTTGGTGTGAAGTAGTTATCACAAATTCATTTTGAAATGTTTAAGACTAAAAGTTGGTTTGACTATATGTCATATTTTAAAAATTCATCGTGGAAAAGAGACAATTCCAATACACTCTTTCTCCAGGTTGCCTGTCTGCCTGCCTTCCTTCCTGCCTACCTTCCTTCCTTCCAACACACAACACACACAAGGCTGGTGATTTAAGGAGTTTGGTAGTAAAATGATTAGGAGAAATACATTTATGTAAATGTAACATGAGAAATGAAACTTGTCTTTCACTGAAGTTAAATCTTATGTGTTTTTGTCATTTAACTCTGTGTCTCCATTTGAGAGCTAGCTAACCCATGTCACATATCCCATGGTGCAGGAACAAGGAGTTATTGGTAAACACTGGCAAATAAATTCTAGAATCATAGAAAGTCAGTGCTAAAAGAGAACTTGAGTTCTCTTGTCATCTTGGCCAACTCTCACATATTACAGGCTAGGAGACTGAGATCCAGAGAATGTAATTGTTTTGTTCTCCATCAGAATCCTTTGAAGATGGGAAATCTTTGTTCAGATCTTTGTTGCAGCAGATTTGGTGTCAGAGAAAGCAATCTATATTAATTTAATTTGGGAGGCATGCCTTACGATTTCTCTATGGGTAATAACACTAATTAATATCTAAAGTTAAATAATATATTAAAGAGTAAATTTGTTGCCCTCTATATTGCAAGAAACTAATATCATTTTCCTGTTTCCTTCTACGTGATTTACAGTGTTGGACAGATTTCCCTGAGGTACTTCAGGGAGACAGGAAAGGAAGTTTTGCCTTCATAAGTACTTGGAGATGTTAGGAATATATCTGTTCTTTTAATTATTAAAAAATTAAGTTATTATCAAAAACCTTATGTGTGTCTGTGAGAGAGAGAAAAGGAATAGAATGCTGAACCCGTAGCTTCAATAATTATCACTGTGTTTCACCCATCTTGTTTCACCTGTATTCGCATATGATTAATTATACTTTTTCTCCATGCGTAGCTTTAAAAAAATATATTGAATAAACCACAAGATCCTACTGCATAGCACAGGGAACTATATTCAATATCTTGTAATAACCTATAATGGGAAAGAATCTGAAAAACAATATATATCTTTATCTATAAAAAAAAGTGAATCACTTTGCTATACACTGGAAACTAACACAACATTGTAAATCAACTTCAATTTAAAGAAAACAACTATTGAGGTATAATTTGCAGACCATAAAGTTCATCCATTTTAAGTGAACAACTCAATGATCTCTAGTAAATTTATGAAATTTTGCTACTGTCACCATATTCCAGTTTTAGAACATTTTCAGCCCCCCAGTAACATCCCTTCATGCCTTAGAGTTAATCTCAATGCCCAGCCCCAGACAACTACTAATCTACTTTCTGTTTCTGTAGATTTGCCTTTTCTGGACATTTCATAATAAATAGAATCATACAATATGGGATTTTTTGTGTCTGGCTTCCTTTACTTTGTATAATGTTTTTGAGGTTCATCCATGTTGTAGCATGTATCAGTATTTCATTTCTTTTTATTGATGAATAGTATTCCATTGTATGGCTACACCATTTTGTCTATCCATTCTTCAGTTCAGTGGACATCTGAGTTGATTTTCCTTTTTGCCTATTATGAGTAATGATGTCAGGACTTAAATGCATGAAAATATTGTGTGAACATATGTTGTCATTTCTTTTGGCAAGATACCTAGGAGTGGAATTGCTGGGTGTATGGTACATTCATACTTAACTTTTTTTTTTTTTTTTGGCCTCTCCGAGTAGCACGTGGGATCTTAGTTCCCTGACCAGGGATCAAACCCACGCCCCCTGCATTGGAAGCGCGGAGTCTTAACCATTGGACCACCAAGGAAGTTCCTAAATTTAACTTTTAAAGAAACTGCCAAACTAGTTTTTAAAGTTCATGTACCATTTTACATTCCCACCAGCAATGCTTACTATTTCTTAACATATTCACCAACACTTATTATTATCTTTTTTGTTATAGCCATCCTAGTAAGTATGACATGGTATTTCACTGTGGTTTTTATTTGCATTTCCTTGATGGCTAATGATATTGAATATCTTTTCATGTGCTTATTAGTGATTCCTATATCTTCTTTGGTGAAATATCTACTCAAATCATTTGCTCACTTTTAAATTGGGTGTTTGTCTTCTTATTGTTGAGTTGTATATTCTGGAGTTCTTTGTATATTCTGGATACAAGTCTTTTATCAAACATGTGACTTGCAAACATTTCCCCCCAGTCTGTGCCTTGTCTTTTCATTTTCTTAACCATGTCTTTTGAAGCAGAAAAGTTTTGAATTTTGATGAATGCAAGTTATGAATTCTTTCCTGATTGGATCATGCTTTTGGTGTCACAGCTAAGAAATCTTTGCTCAACACAAGGTCTTGAAGATCTTCTCCTGTTTGTTTCTAAAGGTGTTATAATTTTAGCTCTTACATTCACATCTCTAATCCATTTTGATTTAATTTTTGTGTATAGTGTGAGGTAAGGGTCTAAGTTCCTCTGTTTATATGTGGATATCCACGTGTCCCAGTGCTGTATGTTGAAAAAATACTCCCCTTTCCCTATTGAATTGCCTTGGCATCTTGGTCGAAAATCACTTGATTGTAAATATAAGGGTTTATTTCGCAACCCTCCATTCTGTTTCATTGATCTGTATGTCTGTATGCCATTACTACACTGAATATTTTCTAAAGCAGGGGAGTTACATGTAGGCTTGTGAAGAGGCATTCATATGAATCAGAAGGCTAAATATTTGCTGCAGTGGCACATTTTTAGGTAGTGTTTAGCATCTTACTTAAATGAGTTTGTGGTGTGTAGCATATGCAGAAGCATCCTTTAGTTTCAGTATTCTTGATTTATAGCCTTCTGACATACTTATTCTCTGGGTATAGAATAACCCCTTTGCAGCTGCTTATTTCCCATCTCAGTGCCCTCTTCTGCTGTTTACCACTACTTGTCCTGTAGGTTCAAAATGTGATACTGATTGCTGCATCACAGTAGCCTTGTGACCTTGATGATGTCATTTTACTGCCCCAGGCTTTAATTTTCTCATCTGTAAAGTGAAAGAATGGAATTTGATTTCAATACTTTTCCAAACGCAATCATTAGTATTTTCCTTCTTGAACAGTTCCGAGGCATATGTAAGTACATTTCTTTTAACTGGTGAAAAAATTATTCCGCTTAACAGAGAATTTAATGATCTTTTATTTTTTTTAGGGTAAATTGGTCATTATCAGGGGATCAAGGCAGGTATTGTTGGAAAGGTACTCCTGGCACACACTTCATCATATATATATATATATATATATATATATATATATATATATATGTGTGTGTGTGTGTGTGTGTATATGACGTAGTGAACCCATCACTATGTGTAACTGGGTGATCAGGGGGCAGGCATAGGCTCACACATGCTTTTGTGATTAGAAAGGAGAGAAAGGGGACTTCCCTGGTGGCGCAGTGGGTAAGACTCCACACTCTCAATTCAGGGGGCCTGGGTTCAATCCCTGGTCAGGGAACTAGATCCCACATGCATGCTGCAACTAAGAGTTCGCATGCCACAACTAAGGAGACCATGTGCTGCAACTAAGGAGCTGGCAAGCCACAACTAAGACCCAGTGCAACCAAATAAATATTCTAAAAAAAAAAAAGAGAGAAAGAAAGAACAATTTCTTTTACAAAGAAATAGCCATTTTTATAAACTTGCCAAGAAGAAGAATGATCCTTACTGATGAAATCCTTGAAGTTTTGCATATGGCCAACTCTACTTGATTGATACTTAAAAGTGTAGGTCCCACAGGCAGGCTTCTTTCAACATTTTCCATCCTTTAAGGGTGTTTTTTTCCTTTGGAATTTGAATGCTTTTATTTTTTTCATAAAATATTCCTAGTTTGGGGGAATGGGAGCCCTTTTCCACAGCTGAAGTTATTCCAAGTTTTATTCCCCCAAAGAATCGGCTTTCTGTTCCTTGAAGCTTTCGGTTGCTACATCTGCTGCTTTATTTCCACTCAGTAAATTGGAACATGTTTTCATTTAGTCATTGATTTGGGCCTTTGTAAAAACCTGAAGGAAATTAGTAAATAGGCAGTAATATAAATGAATACTATTTTGTTGGGAAATTTCTAAGCATGATGTAGTAAGAGGATAAAAAATTTTAGAGGTTAGTGTTTTGGATAAAGATACTAAGAAGCTGAGATTCAGCAGATCAGTGTCAGAAGATGCATATCTTTCAATAAATTTAATAAACACTGGAAATTATTACTGTGTTTTCTGAATTTAGGATTAAATGGTAGTTTCTTTTATGAAGTTTTTAATCTATTTTTCAAGTTATGGGTATTTATTACTTTTTCCCTGATTACACTTATAAAAAATTTTTAAATCAAGTATAGTTTATTTACAATGTTGTATTACTTTCAGGTGTACATCATAGTGATTCGATATTTTTGTAGATTATACTCCACTTAAAGTTATTATAAAATATTTGTTGTATTCCCTGTGCTGTATATTACATCCTTGTGTCTTATTTATTTTATACCTAAGTAGTCTATATCTCTTAATCCCCTTCCCCTATCATGCCCTTCCCTTCAGCCCTCTCCCCACTGGTAACCGCTAATTTGTTCTCTGTATCTATGATTCTGTTTCTATTTTGTTATATTCATTCACTTATTTCATTTTTTAGATTCCACATACAAGTGAAAACATGCAGTGCTGGCTGTTCTCTGACTTAACTGAGCATAGTACCCTCCAGGTTCATCCATGGTGCTGCAAATGGCAACATTTTGTTCTTTTTTATGGCTAAGTACTATTCCATTTTGTACATATACATACCACATCTTCTTTATCCATTTATTTGTTGATAGACACTTATTTGACAAAGCCTTACTGATACCTGGTGTCCCATCTTATTAACTGTTAAGACTTTAGGAATAAACCTGTAATTGCTTCACGGGTACGGTTGCTTTTAATGTATGCAGAAAATGTGTTCACCTCCCCTCTTTTCTCTCCTTCTCTTCCTTTCTGGGAAAGCAGGTGGTACTATTAACAGGTACATTGTCATCTTTTGCATGTGTACACGAGATTATTCAGCTGAAGTACATTTTCAATTTCACTTTGCTTGAAGGTGTACTTTTTTTAAAAAAGTGATTAGAGCATGCTGGATAAAATATTTGAATCTAATTTAAGGTCATGAATGGGCTGAAAATATTATAAGAAAGACTTTTCACTAAATTAAATTCCAGTTATTCACCCACTGTGTACTTACTAAACACAAGGTAGTGTGCTTAGGCGCCACGGGAGACCAAAAGCTGAATTAGACATAAAATTGGAAGAATGAAGCTAGATTAATATCTCCTGCCATTAAAGGAAATGAACACAGAATCATAAACACATGGAAGAAATTTCTCAGCAACAACCAAACAAGGAAAGATGCATGAGCTAGTGCCATTTTGGGGGGAAAGGGTAGCAGCTAAGGGAAAAACTGAGGCTTGGCGGTGCACTCTTGGCTCTGCCTGCCTCCTTCCAGGAGCCATGTGTGTGAGTAGGCAGATCTTAAGATTTCTTTCTTGTAAAATATTTATTTAGCTGCGCCAGGTCTTAGCTGCAGCATGGGGGACCTTTGTTGCCCAGTGTGGGACCTCCATTGCAGCATGTGGGATCTTTTAGTCTTGAGATTTCTTACTGATGCTCCAAATCTGAAGTGAAGTGGAATGAGTGGGAACTCTTAGTTTTTCCTTCTCTTGATTGAGGGTCAGTGGACATGACTTCTGGAAAGAGGGGGAAGAAGCTGCAAAAGTGAGTAATCACAGCTGATATCCTGATACCATGGCGTTGAAGGCCAGGGCTCCGTGGTGAACTGACAGGACAAACTGAAGTGTGGGAAGTTCCTCCGAGGCCATTGATTTACCTCAAGACTTGGGAGAATGCACTCTGCTACAGAGGTTTTTTTTTTTGCGGTACGCGGGCCTCTCACTGTTGTGGCCTCTCCGTTGCGGAGCACAGGCTCCGGACGCGCAGGCTCAGCGGCCATGGCTCACGGGCCCAGTCGCTCCGCGGCACGTGGGATCTTTCCCAGACCGGGGCACGAACCCGTGTCCCCTGCATCGGCAGGTGGACTCTCAACCACTGCGCCACCAGGGAAGGCCCTGCTACAGAGTTTTTAATGTTGCTTATTTTGATATTTCCTTCATATTTCAAAATAAGATACTTGTATAACCTCTTGTTGACTTTACAATTTTAGTCATCATTTACTGTCTTCCCTCCCCTGTCACCTTTCCCCTCTTCCACCCCACCAATATAGTATTATTATCATTTTGGTTAGATTAATATTAAGTGTTTATATTATTACTATGGCTATGTAGTCATATAGAAAACTTTTCACTTTTCCTACTGCACAGATTTTTGTTTGCTTTGGAGTGAATAATCATCTTGTTTCTTTTTAGTGTACTTGCCCCTGAATCAACTGTAGACTCCCTCAGTTTTCTAAGGTTACTCTTATGAAATTCTGAAACATCAGGTATTAGTTTCATCTTTTTGAGGAAATCTAAAATGATTATGTTCTATGCCTGGTATGTAGTTTTCATCATGGCTTCTCCTATACTGTCATCCAAGGATCCCCTTCCTATTTCTCCCATGTTGGATCTCCTTTATCCTGTACCTCATGTCTTACTCTTTCTTGGTTTACTCTTGTCTTGGTAGAGCACATCCTTGAGTAGCTTTCCTGGAAAGGGTACATGGTGCTCAATTTGAGACCCTGAATGTCTAAAAATATCTTTAATTGAACCATCATGCAGGCTGCTAGTTTGGGTATATAATCATAGGTTGGAAATCAGATTCCTTCAGAATTTTGATGGTACTGCTCCAATGAATTCTAGCTTCCAGTGGTATAATAAGAAATCTAAAACCATTTGGACATCTGATCCTTTGTATGTAGACTTCCCTCCTCTCCCACCCCCTGGTGGAAAATAGTAGAATCTTCAGTTTTTTGAAATTTCACGTTGATGTGCCGTGCCATGGGTCTGTTTTCTTCCACTGTCCTGGGTACTCAGTGGGCTCTTTTATTTTATTTTTTTATTTTTTCAAAAACAGTGACTCTTTTTTTAAATTAATTTATTTTTGGCTGCGTTTGGTCTTCGTTGCTGCGCACGGGCTTTCTCTAGTTGTGGCGAGTGGGGGCTACTCTTTGTTGCGGTGCGTGGGCTTCTCATTGCAGTGGCTTCTCTAGCAAGGGCTCTAGGCATGTGGGCTTCAGTCGTTGTGGCTCGCGGGCTCAGTAGTTGTGGCTCGTAGGCTCTAGAGCGCAGGCTCAGTAGTTGTGGCGCACGGGCTTAGGTGCTCCGCAGCATGTGGGATCTTCCCGGACCAGGGCTCGAACCCATGTCCCCTGCATTGGCAGGCAGATTCTTAACCACTACACCACCTGGGAAGTCCCTCTGTGAGCTCTTTTAATTTAGAAACTCATATTCTTCATTTCTGGGAAGTTTTCTTGAACTAGTTAATTGATTTATTACTATTTTCTCTATTTCTTTTTGTGGAACTTTTGTTTGGATATTTCCCTACTTTCTTTGAGATTTCCTTAGACTTTGAACCTTTCTATTAAGCTTTTCCTCTTCTGCTGTCATGTTTTTAATTTCCAAGCGCTCTTTTTAATTTTTTGAATATTCTGTTTTCAGTAACATCCCATTATTTCATCTTTGCAAATAACATTTTTTATCTCTTATTGAGGCTTTCCCTGTTGACTGTATTAAAAATTTCATCCCTCACTCCTACCCCATTATCTGTCTTATCAATGAAATATAAGCTTCATGCGGATAAGACTTTTTTTCCTGTGTATTTTTTTCCTACTGATATTTTCCCAGCACCTTAAACAGTGCCTGGGACATAGTAAATGTTTAAATATTTCTGGATTAAACCGAATAATCGTTCTGATGATATTAATAACATTAAATTTTTTTCTCCTTGTATAGATCTAATCTGTTTCTTTGAGGCCAATTGTTTTCTATTTTTATTGCTCTGTCTTAGGTTAGAAAATTTTCTGCAGATATCTGGTGGTAGTTCATCACCTGCTTATATTTAAGAATGGGGGCTAAAAAGCTGATTGGAATTCATGAGTAAATGGATGGGACTTGCCATGCATGGGCTTCATGGTAGAATGATCTGGCTGAACCATCTTCTTGGAGATCTCTTGATGTTGATATCTAGATCTTCCATCTTGGCTGGTCCAATTCCCTGGAGCACAGTTTTCTAGTCTCTGGGTAAAATAGTCTGGGAGCAGATAGGGAGAGGGCTGGAAGTGTCTCAGCGTCCAGAGTCCTACATTTACTGTTTTCAGTGTGGCCCCTGTGCCTTCACCTGGGCCTTGTGTCCTCCCTGGAGAAGAAAATATTTCTAGCATTTTTCTGGAGTGGGAGAAAGGCTGAAACTGTGCAGAATGTATGAGAAAAATCTCAGAATCTAACTGCTCCTAAACTCCTTCAATCAGCTTTTTTAAAATGTAGGAATGGAGCATAATAGTATAGTTCTTTCTTATGTTAGTTCAAACAAATATTTGTTGGTCACTTACTATATTCTGAGTTATCCAGGTGCATTAGAGGCAGAAGGGACCACAGGAGCAGGGATCCTGAAGCCCAAACAGCATGAGGTGTAGCTGGAACCAGATCTTCAAGGGTCTACGCCCTTCTCCTGAAGGATGGGAAATAGGATCCCCTATCAGTTAACTTCATTACTTTCCTCATTTTTTTTTTTTTTTTTTTTTTTTTTTTGCGGTACGTGGGCCTCTCACTGTTGTGGCCTCTCCCGTTGCGGAGCACAGGCTCCGGACGCGCAGGCTCAGTGGCCATGGCTCACGGGCCCAGCCGCTCCGCGGCATGTGGGATCTTCCCAGACCGGGGCACGAACCTGTGTCCCCTGCATCGGCAGGCGGACTCTCAACCACTGAGCCACCAGGGAAGCCCCTACTTTCCTCATTTTACCCCTACTTCTTGAAGAGTTTGGTGTCACCAGCTCTTGAGAACTGGAAGCTTCTCTGGTCCAAATTGGTTACTCTCTGCCTTCTCTACTGCTCATTCAGTTATCAGTCACTCATCCTTTTTCCCAATTCCAAATTTAAACAATTTAAACAAGAAAATTTTAACAGTTCTCATCACTGTTCTGTTGATGAGGTAAGAGTGAGATTAGTTGCAGACATGCAAACTACTATCTTTACTCAAAAGTCGTATTTATAGGACATTTAACAAAATATCAGGACAGCAGAAACTAGGAATCCTACACATTATCAAACCAAGATTTTAGTTTAAAGTGGTCCCGGGTTGATAGTGCCTTTAGATTTCTGGCAGAAGTAATAGAAGAGGAACCCACTTCCCGCTTAGGCCCCGAAGTATTCCTGTAGGTAACGTTTAGAATTAAAGGTTGCATTCAGAGTTAAAGGTTGCCAAGCACTCTAGGAAGTGGAACACAATGAGAGAGAGCCCACAGAAGCAACAAAACAGTAGGAAATACAAACCCCTCAGATTTTGGAATTATCAGACACAGAGTGTTAGGTAATATGTTTAGTATATTGAAAGAAAAGGAGATGAAGAAAATGAGTAAGTAGCCAATCAATTATAAAAATGAAAAAGCCATTTTGAAAAAAGACCAAATAGAACTCCTAGAAATGAAAAATTTAGTAATTGAAATAAAATGAAAGACAGGCTTAACAGGACATTAAGTATAGTTGAAGAGGCAACTGGTTAATTGGACAGCAGATAATAGAAAATTATCCAGGGTACCTCACGGTTAGACAAAGAGCTTCAGAAGGAGAGGTGAGAGAAAATGGTGGAAAGACTATTTGAAGAATCGCTTACAGTTTCCCAAAGTTAATGGGATGCCACATGGTTCAGAAATTCTGACAACGCTTAGCAGCTTATGAAAGAAAAAGTAGGTGAAGAAATACACATGCAGATGCAAAGTAAGATTGGTACTGCAGGGTACCAAAAACAAAGAGTAGATCTTAAAAGCAACCAGAGTGAAGACAGACCACCTACCAAAAACAATGATTCTATTGACGTCTGACTTCTCAACAGCAATAATGGAAGCCAGAAGACAGTGAAATGTTATTTTCAATGTGCTGGGAGAAAATAGCTATCAGTCTAGAATTCTGTACTCAGTGAAATCACCTTTCAAGAATGAGGGCAAAATAAAGAGTTTTTAGTTAAAATGACTAAGCTTGCTACTAATGGGCTCTCAATAAAGGAAATTCTAAAGGATGAACTTCAGACACAAGGTATTATCATGAAAGAAATTGTAATGGAAATCAGGAAAATTTAAAAACTGAATGGTATCACATATCAAAAGCTATGGGAGTATATTAAAGAGATACTTGGAAGAAAGGTTATAACCCTAAATGTTTACGTTAGAAAAGAAGAAAAGCTGGAAGTTAATGAGCCAAGCAACCAATTTAAGCTAGAAAAAGAACAGTAGGATGAGCCCAAAGAAAGTAAACGGAAGGAGATGAGCAGACACGAACAGAAGAGAAGCATGTAATTCAGAGGCTCAAAAAAGTTAAAAGTTGGCTTTTTGAAGAGTACTAAAACTTGACAAATGTCAGGTGAGATTGATGAAAGAAAACTAGAGTGATGACACAAATGGTACTAGGAATGGAAAAAGAAAATTACATATGCAGAGATTAAGACGATAAGGGGGGTTTGAACACCTTTATGGCAGTAAATATGAAAATTTATTAGAGAAAATGAATAAATGTCTAGAAAAATATCATTTATCAACACTGACAAGAATTAGAAAGTCTGAATAATCCTATAATAGTTAAAGAAGTGAAATCATTAAAAATCTCGTTTCAAAGAAAACTGAGGCCCGGATGGCTCCGCTGTCATGTTTTACCTCACATTCAACAACAACAACAATTTTCAATCTCATACAACCTATTCCAGAGCATAGACAGGGGGAACACTCTCCAGCCGAATCAAGCATATCAAAGGAAACTGACTTGTCAGTCGAACTCATGAATATAGTTGCAAAAATTCTAAACAAAGTATTAGCCAACTAAATCTAGCAGATAGAAAAACCTGACCAAGTTGGGATTATCCTAGGTCTGCAAGAGTGTTTTAATATTAAGAAATTCATAGTGTAATTTACCATGTTAATAAATCATAAGGGAAAAAATCATACCATCACCTCAACAGATAGAGATGTGGCTTTGGTTAAAATTTGACAATGAATTATCATGAAAAAAAGTCTCAAAATAAATGGGAATTTTTGTAATCCATTAAGGGGTATCTACAACAAACCTACAGCAAATGCCATACTTAATGGTGAAATAGTGAAAGCCTTAGCTTTGAGATCAAGAGAAGACAAGAATGCTCATGTCACCGTTATTTGACTCTATAGTAGGTGTTGTAGCCAGGTAAGGAAAAAATAGATAAAGGTACTGGAAAGAGGAAAGAAAACTGCTGTTAATATTTATGATGTAATTTTATCCCAAAGTATATTCACAACATACCCTTACATCATCTTTTACAAATATAGCGCATTTGTTTTGAAAAATAATAGTAAAAATGAAATTAATCAGATGTGAATCTGGAGGCAGGTTCTGTTTCTAGTAACTCGCAGGGCTGTCAGCAGGGACAGTGAGTTACAGAGCTCACCTGGTTTGTTTCCTGTCTCTCAGGGATCAGTCTTTTGTTGCCTGATTTTCTGGTGTCTTAAGAACTGTTTGTTTTATATAAAAAACGTCTATATGTTTGTTTCTGGCTGTTGAAAAGGGGAGGGTGAATGTGGCCTCTGTTAGTCCATCTTGGCTGGAATCAGAAGTCATTTAATTAAATGGCTTATTGCTTCTTAGTCCTCTTTTGTTAATGAAGGGTTGCTTTTTTTTTTTTTTTTTTGCGGTACGTGGGCCTCTCACCCTTGTGGCCTCTCCCGCTGCAGAGCACAGGCTCTGGACGCGCAGGCCCAGCGGCTGTGGCTCACAGGCCCAGCCGCTCCTCGGCAGGTGTGATCCTCCCGGACCGGGGCACGAACCTGTGTCCCCTGCAGCAGCAGGCGGACTCTCAACCACTGCGCCACCAGGGAAGCCCTGAAGGGTTGTTTTAACATACACTTCATTCTGGTGCAAGACCTCTCCTTTAAAAGCAAGCATAAATTTTGTGTTTTGTTGGTTTTTTCATTTTATTTTTAAAGTAACCCGTAATTTAAAGGCCCAATCCATGAGGACCTATAGAGTGGGGGCCCTGAGGTGGATAATTCCTGAGGCTTTTGTCATTCTCTCTTGCTATATGCTTTGTTACCGAAGGCTGTTCAAGGTCTCACCACCTCTGGAGTTTTGACTCACTGATGTGTTTCATAAATGTTAATGAAAGACAGATTGAGAGAAATCACTGATGGGCCAACATGGTTGTACCACATCCATGCACTGGCTCTGGAGGAAAATCTCTATGAAATTACTCTGAGTTACCTTTGTGGAAAGCCCTGAGCTCCACCTTCTAGCTCGTCTGATCTAGCTGGGTCAAATCAAAAGTGATATGCAAAAACCTTTATGTTCTTGGCACATTGCTATGATTTATTTTATTTTATTTTTTTGTTATCTGAATAATTATTTTCTTAACATCTTTATTGGAGAATAATTGCTTTGCAATGCTGTGTTAGTTTCTGCTGTATAACAATCAGCTATACGTATACATATATCCCCATATCCCCTCCCTCTTGCATCTCCCTCCCACCCTCCCTATCCCACCCCTCTAGGTGGTCACAAAGCACCGAGCTGATCTCCCTGTGCTATGTGGCTGCTTCCCACTAGCTATCAGTTTTACATTTGGTAGCGTATATATGTCCATGCTACTCTCTCACTTCTTCCCAGCTTACCCTTCCCCCTCCCCGTGTCCTCAAGTCCATTCTCTGTGCCTGCATCTTTATTCCTGTCCTGCCCCTAGGTTCTTCAGAACCATTTTTTTTTTACATTCCATATATATGTGTTAGCATATGGTATTTGTTTTTCTCTTTCTGACTTACTTCACTCTGTATGACAGACTCTAGGTCCATCCACCTCACTACAAATAACTCAATTTTATTTCTTTTTATGGCCGAGTAATATTCCATTGTATATATGTGCCACATCTTCTTTATCCATTCGTCTGTCGATGAACACTTAGGTTGCTTCCATGTCCTGGCTATTGTAAATAGAGCTGCAGTGAACATTGTGGTACATGACTCTTTTTGAATTATGGTTTTCTCGGGGTATATGCCCAGTAGTGGGATTGCTGGATCATATGGTAGTTCTATTTTTAGTTTTTTTGTTTGTTTGTTTTGTTTTTCAATTAATTAATTTATTTTTGGCTGCATTGGGTCTTTGTTGCTGTGCGTGGGCTTTCTCTAGTTGCAGTGAGCGGAGGCTACTCTTAGTTGTGGTGCACGGGCTTCTCAATGCAGTAGCTTCTCTTGTTGCAGAGCACAGGCTCTAGGTGCGTAGCCTTCAGTACTGTGGCGCGTGGGCTCAGTAGTTGTGGCTCATGGACTCTAGAGCACAGGCTCAGTAGTTGTGGCGCATGGGCTTAGTTGCTCCGTGGCATGTGGGATCTTCGTGACCAGGGCTTGAACTTGTGTCCCCTGCATTGGCAGGCAGATTCTTAACCACTGTGCCACCAGGGAAGTCCCTTATTTTTAGTTTTTTAAGGAATCTCCATACTGTTTTCCATAGTGGCTGTATAAATTTACATTCCCACCAACAGTGCAAGAGGGTTCCCCTTTCTCCACACCCTCTCCAGCATTTATTGTTTGTAGATTTTTTGATGATGGCCATTCTGACCAGTGTGAGGTGATACCTCATTGTAGTTGATTTACATTTCTCTAATAATTAGTGATGTTGAGCATCCTTTCATGTGTTTGTTGGCAATCTGTATATCTTCTTTGGAGAAATGTCTATTTAGGTCTTCTGCCCATTTTAGGATTGGGTTGTTTGTTTTTTTGATATTGAGCTGCATGAGCTGCTTGTATATTTTGGAGATTACTCCTTTGTCAGTTGGTTCGTTTGCATATATTTTCTCCCATTCTGAGGGTTGTCTTTTCGTCTTGTTTATGGTTTCATTTGCTGTGCAAAAGCTTTTAAGTTTCATTAGGCCCCATTTGTTTATTTTTGTTTTTATTTCCATTTCTCTAGGAGGTGGGTCAAAAAGGACCTTGCTGTGATTTATGTCATAGAGTGTTCTGCCTATGTTTTCCTCTAAGGATTTTATAGTGTCTGGCCTTACATTTAGGTCTTTAATCCATTTTGAGTTTATTTTTATATACAGTGTTAGGGAGTGTTCTAATTTCATTCTTTTAATGTAGCTGTCCAGTTTTCCCAGCACCACTTATTGAAGAGGCTGTCTTTTCTCCATTGTATATTCTAGCCTTCTTTGTCAAAATAAGGTGACCATATGTGCGTGGGTTTATCTCTGGGCTTTCTGTCCTGTGCCATTGATCTATATTTCTGTTTTTGTGCTAGTACCATACTGTCTTGATTACTGTAGCTTTGTAGTATAGTCTGAAGTCAGGGAGCCTGATTCCTCCAGCTCCGTTTTTCATTCTCAAGATTGCTTTGGCTCTTCGGGGTCTTTGGTGTTTCCATACAAATTGTGAAATTTTTTGTTCTAGTTCTGTGAAAAATGCCATTGTTCGTTTAATAGGGATTGCATTGAATCTGTAGATTGCTTTGGGTAGTATAGTCATTTTCTCAATGTTGATTCTTCCAATCCGAGAACATGGTAAGTCTCTCCATCTGTTTGTATCATCTTTAATGTCTTTCATCAGTGTCTTATAGTTTTCTGCATACAGGTCTTTTGTCTCCTTAGGTAGGTTTATTCCTAGGTATTTTATTCTTTTTGTTGCAGTGGTAAAGGGAAGTGTTTCCTTAATTTCTCTTTCAGATTTTTCATCATTAGTGTACAGGAATGCAAGAGATTTCTGTGCATTAATTTTGTATCCTGCTACTTTACCAAATTCATTGATTAGCTCTAGTAGTTTTCTGTTAGCATCTTTAGGATTCTCTGTTTATAAGTATCATGTCATCTGCAGACAGTGACAGTTTTACTACTTCTTTTCCGATGTGGATTCCTTTTATTTCTTTTCCTTCTCTGATTGCTGTGGCTAAAACTTCCAAAACTATGTTGAATGACAGTGGTGACAGTGGGCAACCTTGTCTTGTTCCTGATCTTAGTGGAAATGGTTTCAGTTTCTCACCATTGAGAATTTTGTTGGCTGTGGGTTTGTCGTATATGGCCTTTATTTTTTATTTTTTTGCGGTATGTGGGCCTCTCACTGTTGTGGCCTCTCCCGTTGCGGAGCACAGGCTCCAGACGCGCAGGCTCAGCGGCCATGGCTCACGGGCCCAGCCGCTCTGCGGCATGTGGGATCTTCCCGGACTGGGGCACGAACCTGTGTACCCCACGTCGGCAGGTGGACCCTCAACTACTGCACCACCAGGGAAGCCCTGGCCTTTATTATGTTGAGGTAAGTTCCCTCTATGCCTACTTTCTGGAGCATTTTTTTCATAAATGGGTGTTTTTTTTTTTTTTTTTTTTGTACGCGGGCCTCTCACCGTTGTGGCCTCTCCCGTTGCGGAGCACAGGCTCACGGGCTCAGCTGCTTCGCGGCATGTGGGATCTTCACGGACCGAGGCACGAACCTGTGGTCCCTGCACCGGCAGGCGGACTCTCAACGACTGTGCCACCAGGGAAGCCCATGGGTGTTGAATTTTGTCAAAAGTTTTTTCTGCGTCTCCTGAGATGATCATATGGTTTTTATCCTTCAATTTGTTAATATGGTGTATCATTGATTGATTTGCGTATATTGAAAAATCCTTGCATTCCTGGGATATACCCCACTGGATCATGGTGTATGATCCTTCCCCACTGGATCATGGTGTATGATCCTTTTAATGTGTTGTTGGATTCTATTTGCTAGTATTTTGTTGAGGATTTTTGCATCTATGTTCATCACTGATATTGGCTTGTAGTTTTTTTTTTTTTTTTTTTTTTTTGCGGTACACGGGCCTCTCACTGTCGTGGCCTCTTCCGTTGCAGAGCACAGGCTCCGGACACGCAGGCTCAGGGGCCATGGCTCACGGGCCCAGCCACTCCGCGGCATGTGGGATCCTCCGGGACCAGGGAACAAACCCGTGTCCCCTGCATCGGCAGGCGGACTCCCAACCACTGCGCCACCAGGGAAGCCCTGGCTTGTAGTTTTCTTCTTTGTGACATCTTTGTCTGGTTTTGGTATCAGGGTGATGGTGGCCTCGTAGAATGAGTTTGGGATTTTTCCTCCCTCTGCTATATTTTGGAAGAGTTTGAGAAGGATAGGTATGAGCTCTTCTCTAAACGTTTGATAGAATTCGCCTGTGAAGCCATCTGGTCCTGGGCTTTTGTTTGCTGGAAGATTTTTAATCACAGTTTCAACTTCAGTGATTGTGATTAGTCTGTTTATATTTTCTATTTCTTCCTGGTTCAGTCTTGGAAGATTGTGCTTTTCTAAGAATGTGTCCATTTCTTCCTCATTGTCCTTTTTATTGGCATATTGTTGCTTGTAGTAATCTCTCATGATCCTTTGTATTTCTGCAGTGTCAGTGTTACTTCTTTTTCATTTCTAATTCTACTGATTTGAGTCTTCTCCCTTTTTGTCTTGATGAGTCTGGCTAATGGTTTATGAATTTTGTTTATCTTCTCAAAGAACCAGCTTTTAGTTTTATTGATCTTTGCTATTGTTTTCTTCATTTTTTTCATTTATTTCTGATCTGATCTTTATGACTTCTTTCCTTCTGCTAACTTCGGGGTTTTTTGTTCTTCTTTCTCTAATTGTTTTAGGTGTAAGGTTAGGTTGTTTATTTGAGATTTTTCTTGTGTCTTGAGATAGGATTGTATTGCTCGAAACTTCCCTCTTAGAACTGCTTTTGTTGCATCCCATAGGTTTTGGGTCGTCATGTTATCATTGTCATTTGTTTCTAGGTTTATTGTTTAGCCTCCATGTGTTTGTGTTTTTTACAGATTTTTTCCTGTAATTGATATCTAGTCTCATAGCGTTGTGGTCTGAAAAGATACTTGATAGGATTTCAATTTTCTTAAATTGACCAAGGCTTGATTTGTGACCCAAGGTATGATCTATCCTGGAGAATGTTCCATGAGCCCTTGAAAAGAAAGTGTATTCTGTTGTTTTTGGATTGACTGTCCTATAAATATCAATTAAATCTATCTGGTCTCTTGTGTCATTTAAAGCTTGTGTTTCCTTATTTGTTTTCATTTTGCATGATCTGACCATGGTGAAAGTGGGGTGTTAAAGTCCCCTATTATGATTGTGTTACTGTGTATTTCCCCGTTTATGGCTGTTAGCATTTGCTTTGTGTATTGAGGTGCTCCTATGTTGCGTGCATGAATATTAACAATTGTTATATCTTCTCCTTGGATTGATCCCTTGATCATTATGCAGTGTCCTTCCTTGTCTCTTGTAACATTCTTTATTTTAAAGTCTATTTCATCTGGTATGAGTATTGCTACTCCAGCTTTCTTTTGATTTCCGTTTGCATGGAATATCTTTTTGCATCCCCTCACTTTCAGTCTGTATGTGTCCCAAGGTCTGAAGTGGGTCTCTTGTAGACAGCATATACATGGGTCTTGTTTTTGTATGCATTCAGCCAGTCTTTTGGTTGGAGCATTTAATCCCTTTACATTTAAGGTAATTATTGATATGTATGTTCCTATGACCATTTTCTTAATTGTTTTCGGTTTGTTATTGTAGGTCTTTTCCTTGTCTTGTGTTTCCCACTTAGAGAAGTTCCTTTATCATTTGCTGTAGAGTTGGTTTGGTAGTGCTGAATTCCCTTAGTTGTTGCTTGTCTGTAAACGTTTTAATTTCTCTGTCAAATCTGAATGAGATCCTTGCTGGTAGAGTAACCTTGGTTGTAGGTTTTTCGCTTTCATCACTTTAAATATGTCCTGCCAGTCCCTTCTGGCTTGCAGAGTTTCTGCTGAAAGATCAGCTGTTAACCTTATGGGGATTCCCTTGTATTTTATTTGTTGTTTTTCCTTGCTGTTTTTAATATTTTTTCTTTGTACTTAATTAAAAAAAATGTATTTATTTATTTATTTTTGGCTCTCTTGGGTCCTCGTTGCTGTGTGCGGGTTTCCTCTAGTTGTAGTGAGCGGGGGCTACTCTTCTTTGCGGTGCATGGGATTCTCATTGTCGTGCCTTCTCATTTTGCAGAGCATGGGCTCTAGGCACACAGTCTTCAGTAGTTGTGCATGGGCTTATTTGCTCCACGGCATGTGGGATCTTCCCGGGCCAGGGCTCGAACCCGTGTTCCTTGCATTGGCAGGCAGATTCTTAACCACTGTGCCACCCGGGGAGCCCATGTATTTAATTTTTGATAGTTTGATTAGTATGTGTGTTGGCATGTTTCCTCTTGGATTTGTCCTGTATGGGACTGTCTGTGCTTCCTGGATTTGATTGGCCATTTCCTTTCCCATATTAGGGAAGTTTTCAACTATAATCTCTTCAAATATTTTCTCAGTCCCTTTCCTTTTCTCTTCTTCTTCTGGCACCCCTATAATTCGAATGTTGGTGCGTTTAATGTTGCCCCAGAGGTCTGTGAGACTCTCCTCAATTCTTTTCATTTTTTTTTCTTTATTCTGGTCTGTGGTAGTTTTTTCCACTATTTTATCTTCCAGGTCACTTATCCGTTCTTCTGCCTCAGTTATTCTGTTTTTGATTCCTTCTAGAGAATTTTTAATTTCATTTATTGTGTTGTTCATCATTGTTTGTTTGCTCTTTAGTTCTTCTAGGTTCTTGTTAAATGTTTCTTATATTTTCTCCATTCTGTTTCCAAGATTTTGCATCATCTTTACTGTCATTCCTCTGAATTCTTTTTCAGGTAGACTGCCTATTTCCTGTTCATTTGTTTGGTCTGATGGGTGTTTACCTTGCTCTTTCTTCTGCTGTGTGTTTCTCTGTTTTCTCATTTTGCTTAACTTTCTGTGTTTGGGGTCTCCTTTTTGCAGTCTGCAGGTTCGTAGTTCCTGTTGTTTTTGATGTCTGCCCCCAGTGGTTGAGGTTGGTTCTGTGGGTTGTGTAGGCTTGCTGGTGGAGGGGACTAGTGCCTGTGTTCTGGTGGGTGAGGCTGGATCTTGTCTTTCTGGTGGGCCGGGCTGCATCCGGTGGTGTGTTTTGGGGTGTCTGTGAACTTAGTATGATTTTAGGCAGCCTCTCTGCTGATGGGTGGGGCTGTGTTCCTGTCTTGCTAGTTGTTTGGCATGCGGCGTCCAGCACTGGAGCTTGCTGGCCATTGGGTGGAGCTGGGTCTTAGTGTTGAGACGAAGATCTCTGGGAGAGCTCTTGCTGATTGATATTACATGGGGCTGAGAGGTCTGGTGGACCAGTGTCCTGAACTCGGCTCTGCTACCTGGGAGCCTCAAGCCTCACAGCAGGCTGGAGCACCAAGACCATGTCAGCCACATGGTGGATGGTCTAAGGAGCCCTGCCTGGGCACCTGGAGTGTAGTGGGTGTGTGGTGAACCGCAGCCCAAGATCTACGTGCCCAGTGGAATCGCAATCTGCCAAGGAAACACAGAGCTGAGTTCCTGTCCTGGCAGCAGGAGAAAGGGTATGAATTATTTTTAAGGCATAGAAAGTTGTTTAAATATTAGCCCACATATTACAGATTTGGAAATAAACTGCATATAGTTATATAGAGCACGGTGTGCTTTTCTAAGGAGTTTGTAAAGAATGTGGTTTAACTTGGCCAGTGTGTGATGATAAACTTATTTCTTGCGTGTGATCATGGGCCTTATTTATAATTCGATAGCAGATGTTTGTTTTCATTGTTAAATTACAACTCAGACATTCTTGGCTTAACTCCAGCTTTCTCTGCATCTCACAAAAATTTTTTAGAAGGTTAGAATGAAACTTTCTTTCAGAAGATGCTTCAAATGGGGCCAGATTTTTTTAGAAACAGATTTAATTATCCCTGATAATAAGGATCAGAGGGTGAAAAGGAAATTGAGATCTTTGAAGAATCCCTAAATATCATTTTAGTCCATCATTTGCAGCCTCTCCTACTGCTCTCAGACCCACTCACAGGGCAGCAGTGCTGCCTTGTTGGGATTCTGGATTTCTGGCTCCCAACTCAAGCTAATGAGCAGTGTAATGGCTGAGAGCTTGGGAGAAATAGGAGAGGAGTCAAAGGGCCTAGAGTATTTGAAACTAAATAATTAACATCAGATTAATTGGGGATTGACTGTCCTTCCCGTGCTGGGTTCCAGTCTTTTGATCAAAGGGTGTCATTTCCTTACTGTTTTACACTGTCTTAATCACAACAGCCTATATAGATATTTGGATTTTGGATAGGAGGAAAATGAAAAAGGGATTGGAAATAGCATGTACTCATTTTTTTTAAAGGAAAAAAAAGCCCTCAGATAGATTTTAAAAATTTAAAATTGTTAAATGCGATAGCTCTTCCCAGTTAACAAGTGGAAGAGTGCTGTGTGTTGTTTTCGGTGGTCCTTAACAGTGTGTATTTTTCTTTTCAGCTTCTAAGTCAGGATTGTTACCTCCACCACCCGCGCTTCCTCCGAGACCTTGTCCATCGCAGGTAGGAGACGACGTTGGTTTCTGAGAACTGTCAGTAGGCAGTTGTCCTCCCACTGTGGTTCCTTTGCGAGGGTTGATCACCACAGAACTGGCTGGTCAGGTTCCCAAGATGATGTCTGGACTGGACCGGGAGAGCAGAGTGGGGTTGAATTTCTTCCTATCCAGCCAGCCCCCAGCCTCATGTGGAAAGGGGACAGTTTCCTCAATAAGCAACCAAGCAAATGTGTGAAACAGTTCAGTCTTGGCTGTAGAGGGTTGCATGTGGTCTTCATTACAGAGAGAGGAGCAGAAGGGGTGCCTCTCCGATTGGTGCTGGGGAACGTGGCTTTTCTGTGTAGTATGTGCAGTCTGAGTGCCTATATTTTCCTCAGTGTTTTAGGAGCTGTGTTAATTCTGCATAAACTAAAAATAAATGGTCCTCAGCATGGAGTTAGTGCGCCCGCAGTGCTTTTTTTAGGATGGTATTTTCCTTCGGGACAAAAAGCTGAATCAGCAGCGTTGGGAGACTGTATCACCCGAATCTGTTTCACCTGTGAATCAATTCCGCCTTATTGACATGTGCTACTATGGCCTTTTACATGAACACTCTTTGTAGAGTTGAAAATGAGAAGCAAACAGCAAATCCGTGGAGTGTGGTGAAGAGTGCTACAGATCCTTCCTTTCATTAATTGCTCCTGAAGAAACTATCTTTAAAGACTCTCTCTGACTTTGGGCAGGAAATGTTGAGAAATTTCTCTATAAAGCGACCCAGTTTCTACCTCATTGCTCTGGGTAGTTCAGAGCATACGTTTCCATATGGTGCATCTCAGGACTCGCTGAGTCACTGAAACCACTTTAAACATTGGCTTGTCCTTCTTTTAGAGAATTAGGTGGTCTTTAGTGTCCACTCAACCTCGAGATGCAAATACCATGAGACATGGGCTTCCTCCTTCAGTTTGAAGGGTAATTAAACCCCTCTTCCTCCTGACCCACATATAAATAAGTGAGAACCGTTTTTTCAATATTCCAGCGTTAGCTTTACGAGAGGTTAATTAACCAGTCAACAAGTGTTTATTGAGTCCCTGCTATTTACTGCTGCCAAGCTTTAGTTCCATCCTTGCCCTTCCTTGGCTGTGATTTCTACTCATTTAAATTATTAGCTGTGTTTACTGAGCATCTATAGTAGAGCACGCATTTGTGCTAAGTGCTTTCAATGCATTATTTAATCTTCACAAAAACCCTATGAAGTGTAGGTATAAATATTAACCTTAAAAAAAAAAACCAAAAAAAAAAACAGATGAAGAAGTTGAAGCATACAGGGGTTAAGCAAGTTACCCAAGGTGACATAGCTAGTAAACAGTAGAGCCAAGGTCCATCTCCTGAAGCTTCCTCCCCCTTCCCATTGTTGGAGTCAAAGTATCCGTGTGTACAGGAAGACAGGGCTCCATTGCGCTGGCAGTTGAGGCTTTCACCACGTCCCCCAGGAGGACCTAGATGAGCTGATGCTCCTGATTTACACCAACAGCAAGCCTGTCACAGCAACATTAGTGGGCGTTCCGGAGGTGCTTATCTACCAGCTGCTGGTTTCAGACCAGGACTTGGGAGCCACCTGGATGAATGCTTGGAACACTTGTCTGAAAGGGCTTTTGTGACCAACCTCCTTATGTTTCTCCTGCTGCACAAGTGACAGTAGTTAGTTCCCGGTTGTGAACTGTGCTGCCGCTATCAGCAGTCCTCATCTGAGCTGCTCTAGGTGGGCTTCCTGCCTGCTCTGGAGCTTGGTGACTGAGGAGCTGGTGGGGACCTGGGAATTCTGAAGTCAACTGTTAACGAAAGAGACTGCTTGTTTGTCTGTCAGATTTCCCATCACAATGTAAACAGTGAGCCTAGCACTCAGCCCAAACCTCCAGCTCAGCTGCCTAACTATGGAGTTTTCAGACTATAGAAACAGGTGTGTACGAAAAGCAGGCAGAAGAGCCCTCCACCACTTCGCTCCCCTACACTCCCCTCCTCGCCCACTGTACGTGGGACACACACGGTCAACAGAGGATGTCCTGGCTGATGCACACATGGTGGTGTTTAGTCTTTGTGCCGTGTCAAATTCCTACTGTTGGCCCCAGGAGAAAGTCACCTAACCATCTGTATGGAGCACCTATATGTTTCAGTCTTTCCCAAACTACTTGTGATGAAGCCTTCTCCTGGGAGATATTAATAGGGCTGTGTGGTAAGACAGATTTGCTGCCTCTGTACCTGCTCTGGGAGATTTGCAGTGCACGCCAGCTCATTAAGGGCTTTGAAGTCCTACAGTAAAGCAACCTGGTCAATTTTTTTTTTTTTTTTTTTTTTTGCGGTACGCGGGCCTCTCACTATTGTGGCCTCTCCCGTTGCGGAGCACAGGCTCTGGACATGCAGGCTCAGCGGCCATGGCTCACGGGCCCAGCCGCTCCACGGCACATGGGATCTTCCCGGACCGGGGCACGAATCCGTGTCCCCTGCATCGGCAGGCGGACTCTCAACCACTGCGCCACCAGGGAAGCCCCAACCTGCTCAATTTTGTTAAAGCTGGCAGCTTTCTAGCTTGTGACCATTCATCCCTTTATTTATAAAATACTGTTAATATCCTGAGGGCGTAGCACATGATTATACACCAGCCTTAAGGTATTGGTAAGAACATTTCCAAACATCTTTAATCTGTCACCTCATCTATATATTATGTGATTAAAGTTAAATTTTTATGTCTTATGCCAATAGGTTTCCCTAGAAGAGGTGAAAATGAAAAAGAAAGTTTACCACACATTAGCTTGGGATTTCAAATTGTTGTGTTTTAGGTTTGTTGTGTTTTCTTCGTTGCTTCCTCATGAGAGAGGAAGAAGGAACAGAAAAGCAACAAATTTTATTATAGAGAACTTAAATACTCTGAGTTATTCTTTTGCTATGTTAAAATTTTTTTGACTGTTCTTTGGTATATATGGACAATCAAGGTGACTTTGGAAAAATATATATATATACTTAACTACAGAGACTTCTTTTGTAGGGCTTAAACTGTAGTACTTAGGGGAGAAACCAGGAAGCCTGGTATAATTAAAATCATTGTATTTATTAGTAGCTTTGAGAAGAGATTAAGATTAAAAGTTTTTGGATTTAACATTTTCGTATTATATAACTTGATAAACGGGCAAGACTAGATTATAATAAAGAAAACATTTTATTCCCCCAAGAGGAACACTATTTAAAAAACTATGTGGCCAATCAGTAATGCACTATCAGTTTTTAAGTATGTAAGAGAGTTTGTACAGTTGCAGATACGTGCACAAAGATATATATATATATATATATGTTTATATATATATACAGATAGATAGATACATACATACATACATACATACACCAAAAGTCTGTCTCTAATTTTATCGAGTGAGAGATGAGATTTAGGTTTTCAGCATAAAATGCAGCCTCACTGGCCCTTACTTAGACCAGGCACCACCATGGTATGAACATCTGGATTAAGTTATACAAATGGGGCCCTGGAGTTAGGAAAAGGAATAAATTCAAAGAAACTGATCTTATTTTTCATGCTATATAGGTAAGATCAAGAAGGACCAAGTGAGCATATAAAGAATCAGATGTTTTGGCCCCACGTTTTCCTGTGGGCAGGCCAGAGAGCAGGGTGTAGTATTTTGGCTCAGGCTAGAGGCCAGAGGTGACACTTTTTTTTTTTTTAAAAGACTGATTCATAGTGTAAATGATTAAAAAGCAATTAGAGGTAACTGTTTCATATGGAGCAGTGTTAAAATGAGAGTTAGTTCAACTTATTAGCTCATTGTGTGCGTATGAACTGAGTAAAATGCCGTTCACAGGGTTGGTGCTTGTCCTGTAGGTCTGTTTTCTGCTCGGGGCCTGTGTGGTACTTCAATAGCCAAATCCCTTTAATAGTGTTGATCTCGGGCCAGATTTCTTATAGCAATTGTGATAGAGCCACAGCTTCAGTGTAATTATCTTTAATAAAGAGGAGATATTTTTTTTGGTCCAAAGGATAATATTTTCAGTTTTGTGTTAGCACCACATTTGATGAATTGCAGCTCCCTGTAGACTCATGTGCTCCGAATTTTCCTACTTACACCACTAATTTCTCACTTTATAACGGCAAGTGCTCTTCGCGAGCAATGCAGTGAGCACTACAATAGCACTGTGGGATGAAAGTGCTATGAAGGAAGCATTTTAGCAATACTTCTAAGCTCAGAGAGACCAAGAGGGCTTCATGCAAGGGCCAAGGTTACCAGTGAAATGAGTTTTACAGAATCAAGAGAACTTTTCTTTTTAATGGCTGAGGGGTTCAGAACATTACTGTAGAGAAAAAGCAAATGCAAAGAAACAGGTGTACAAGAGGTCCCTGTGTGTTGGAGGAACTGCCCGCAATTTGGAAAGCTAGGAGGTTTTAGACGAGAGAGATTTCATGTTCGGAGCTGGCAGTGAAGAGCAGCCAGCCTGCTCACTTTAGTCCCGGTGGTGCCAGAGCTGTGGGAGAGGAAAGGCCTCCGATGAGAGAGTTCTGTCTGGGGAGCAGCTGCTGAGGGGACAGCACAGGGTGTCACTCAGCACAGCAGCGCTCACCCTTGCGGACACCAGCATCGTTTGGGGGAGCTTGCAACCTACTGAGGAGTTTGTAGAAGCTCCCCAGGTGATTCTGAAGTGCAGTCAGGATTGAGAGGCACTGGATTAAGGTGAGAGGAAGGAATGTTCAAAGAAGAAGTTGAGAATATAGGGGATCTGTTGATGCTCCACCGCGAGTTCTTAAAGGGCACGGTGGGAGGCTTTCTCAAGCTGGGGAGGGTGGGAGACACGAAGTCCGGTTAGGGGATATATCCAGACCCTGGGGGGACAGGGACCCTGATCACAATGAATGTCCTGGGGGTCCCGGGCTTCTGGTGATAACTGATTTCAGCAGGGTCAGGGGGCATGATGGGAAGGTCTTGCTGGAATGACTAGTCGCTGTGTGCCTCCAGTCCTCTGTGTACTGTTGTGAAGGACTAGCCATGAACACAGATGGCCTTGAAAGGACTCCATAGTCCATTCAGCTAATGTGTCATCTGACTTTGCCATCTGGCTAGGATCAGGTCTCTAAGGGTGTACTGAATCCAGTAGGGATATGCTGGGCATGCCGCTTTACTTCAAAGCCAGATTTCTTAGATACAAGTTGATATAAAATACTCTCTTCATTTAATTTGCAAGGGAAGACTGAGGCTCACTTAAACTCAAATGGCAGTTTGTAGGCCCTGAAGTTCTGAAATATTTGATACTCCCTGCTTTTTTTAAAAAAAAAATACATTGTCCTTGTAAATGAGTATCTTTTCATTTCAAGACTGTTTTCCTTAAGTTAATATAGTTGATGATACAAAATAGTAAATTCTCCTGGGAGACTTTTAAGAGTTTTAGAGCTCTCTCTCTTTTTTGGCATTACTAGTGATTATGTAAGGCTCTTACAGGGTTATGTAATATGTTTTTAAAATGTAAATTTGATTAAAGTATAGCATGCATACTGAATCCATTTTAAATTCATACTAAATCCATTTTCAGGAGAGTAAAATGAAGTATTATCTCACTGGCAATTTTCAAATATCTATAAGAAAACAGCAAGAAACATTCTTGAAATGTAAACAACATAGAAATGTTGCTGCTTCTAAAACTTTGTGGCTTTTTTCTTTATTAAATTAGAACCCTGTGGGCGTATATCACATATCATGAGATCTTTTGCTATAATGTGTTCAGATGATGTCATGTAATGTACATTAGTTACTAAATCACCTTAATATATTGGTTATGTAGATGAAGCATATTTGTAAGCTTTCCAAGGTATATACGGCATCCTGATTTTCACTCATCAAAATATAAATTTAGTATATGTCAAGAGGTAGTCTTCTATGTACTTATGTATTAGAAACTCAGTAATTATTTTGAAGAGAATTTACAAACATATATCACCTAAGATGCCATCTTCATTTTCTTCCAAAGTGTTACTCTCTTCTGTCCTACGGTGCATGCTGAAGATTAGCTGAAAATCACAGTATGTTAGTGAGTGTTTCAGTGATTAAGGAAAGAAGATCTAGGTCCAGGATTTATCTTCATCTGCGATGATGAAAGAACGTAATGAAAGCTGTACAGCATTATACAAATGTGTCTGTCCGTGGTCTTATTCTTAGCCTTACTATTATGAAGCTCTATGGCTTTATGGGAAGTAAGCAAATTCATGTGACGGACCTACTATCTCTTCTAGAAAATGAGAAGATTAGACTAGATAGATCCTTTTAGTGCTTAAAGTTTCTGATCATGTGTTGTATTCCTCGGTCCAAGAAAAATTTTGTTGCAAGTATAGATGAAACATCACAAAACACAATTGAGGACAAGATGGCTTAGACTAATTTCTCCCTGCTCTCCCACTGCTAAGTACAACTAAAAACTCTAGGCATAATATGGCAGAAAGAGGATTTCAAAAGATGTAAAGAGGAAAGCAGGCTGACTAGGGCCTCAGGAGTTGAGGAATAGCATAGTAGTGAGTCCCCTGAGTTTTAACAAATCTTTCATATATCCTGGACTGGGCACTGGAGGAGCCTGCAACCCAGAACCACTGACAGATGCAAACAAAAACATATACTCCCCAGGCAAAGCACTGGGAAGGAGGTAGCTAAGCTGGATATAGACCTTTTTAACAATACTTGCTGTACCCCAGCCAAACACCATGGATGCTCCCCCCTCTGATGTCAGCAGGGACCTACTGGAGAGGCTGGTATTTTGCTCCTCATGTGGTAGCAGTAGACAGCCCAGAGTGGTGCTTTCCTAGTCAGCAAACATGGCTTCAGCAGAGACCAAAGGGGGAATCTAGTCTCTCAACTGTGACTGATGGCAGCAGATCGCCTGGGGAGGCACTTTACACCCCCACAGACAGTGTCACTGGAGACTGAAACATTCCCAGATAAGCAAAACCTCAAGGAATTTGTCATTAGTAGACTTGCCCTGTAAGAAATGCTAAAGGATGTCCTCCAGGCTGAAATGAAAGGATATTAGACAGTGCCTTGAGGCTCTAAAAAGAAATGAAGAAACGTAAAGGTAGCTACATAGGTAAGTATAAAAGCCAGTAGTGTTGCATTGTTAGTTTGTAACTCCTTTGTTTTTCTATATGATTTAAAAGGGAAATGCTTAAAACAATAATTTAAAATCTGTGTTAATGGGCACACATGCATAGAGATGTAATTTGTGACAACAGTAATATAAGGAGGCAGCAGGGCTGTGTGGGAGCAGAGGTTTCTATACTATTGATATGAAGTTGGTATTAATTCAAACTTGTTATAAAGTTAAGATATTAACTAATTCCTAGGGTAACTACTAAGGAAAAAACTAAAAAAAATATGGAAAAAATGAGAAGGTAATAAAAATGTTACACTAAAAAAAAAATCAGTTAATCACAGAAGAGGATAGTGATGGAGGAATTGAGAAGAAAACAGGTATAAGACCTGGAAAACAAACAGCAAATGGCAAAAGTAAATCTTTCCTTATTAGTAATTACTTTAAATTATATGGATTAAAATCTCCAATTAAAAGGCAGAGACAGGACTTCCCTGGCGGTCCAGTGGTTAAGACTTCACCTTCCACTGCAGGGGGTGTGGGTTCGATCCCTGGTCAGGGAGCTAAGATCCCACATACCTCATGGCCCAAAACCAAAACATAAAAGACAGAAGCAATATTGTAACAAATTCAATAAAAATACATTAAAAGAAAATATATATATTAAACAAAGGCAGGGACAGACAGAATGCATTAAAAACTATCCAAATATGTGCTGTCTACCATAGACTTCACTTTAGATCCAGTGATACAAATAGATTGAAAGTGGAAGGATGGAAAAAGATATTACATGCAAATAGTAACCAAAAGAGAGCTGGGGTGGCTATACTAATATCAGACCAAAATAAACTTAAAGACAAAAATTGTTACAGGAGACTTAGAATGACATTATGTGTTGATAAATGAGTCAATCCATTAATGTGATAAAAATTATAAACATATACACACCTAACAACAGAGCCCCAAAATATGTGAGGCAAAACCAACAGAACTGAAGGGAATAATAGCCAGTTCTACAATAATAGAGACTTTACTATATCACTTTCATTAATGGATTGACAACTAGACAGAAGACCAGTAATGAAATAGATACCTAATAGACGTCTATAGAACACTCTACTCAACAACAGCAGCCTACACATTTTTTCTCAAGTGCACATGGAACATTCTCCAGGATAGAAAATATGTTAGGCCACAAAACAAATCTCAGTACATTTAAAAAGACTGAAATCATACAAAGTATCTTCTCTGACCACAGTGGAATGAAAGTAGAAATCAGTACCAGAAGTAAAACTGGAAGATTCAGTAATATGTGGAAATTAGATGACATACTCTTAAAAAACCAAATGGCCTTAAGGGATACACAAAACAACTAGATGTACAAATGCAGAGTTGTTAAAATGCATTTGAAATTAAGAGATGGGCAACTTAAAACAATCATATATTATATGATATTTATAGCATATTTTATATATTGCTATATAAAAACTTCATGGTAACCACAAACCAAAAATCTATAATAGATGTACACACATAAAATAAAAAGGAATCCAAATATAACACTAAATATAGTCATCAAATCACAAGAGAACAAAAGAAGAAAGGAACAAAAAAGACCTAAAAAAACACCAAACAATTAACAAAATAACAATAAGAATATACATGTGAATAATTATCTTAAACGTGAATGGACTGAATGCTCCAATCAAAAGACATAGTGTACCTGATTGGATATAGAAACAAGACCCACGTACATGCTGTCTACAAGATACGCAGTGTAGAGCCAAAGACACACACCGACTGAAAATGAGGGGATGGAAAAAGATATTTCATGCAAATGAAAATGATAAGAAAGCAGGGGTAGTAACACTCATATCAGACAAAGTAGACTTTAAAACGAAGGCTATAAAAAAAGACAGAGAAGGGCATTTTATATGACAAAGGGATCAATACAAGAGGAGGATATTATACTTGTTAATATATATGTACCCAATACAGGAGGACCTAAATATATAAAGGAAATATTAACAGACATAAAGAGAGAAACTGACAATAATACAATAATAGTATGAGACTTTAACACCTCCCATATATCAATGGACAGATCAGATGGAAAATCATTAAGGCAACAGTGGTCTTAAATGACATAATAGAGCAGTTGGACTTAATAGTAAGGACATTGCATCTGAAAAGACCAGAATACACATTCTTTTCAAGTGCACATGGAATGTTCTCCAGGATAGATCACAAGCTAGGGCACAAAGGAAGTTTCAACAAATTTAAGAGGATAGAAATTATATCAAGCATTTTTTCCAACCACAGTGGTATGAAACTAGAAATCAATTACAGAAAAAAACAGGAAAAGCACAAACACATGGAGAGTAAACAACACACTCCTAAAAAACCAATGGGACAATGAGGAAATCAAAGAGGAAATGAGAAAATACCATGAGACAAATGAAAATAGAAGCACAGCTTTCTACAGTCTGTGGGATGCAGCAAAAGTAGTTCTAGAAGGGATGTTAGAGGGATACATGCCTTCCTCAAGAAACAAGAAAAATCTCAAACAACTTAACCTAAGCGTTCTAAAGGAATTAGAAAAAGAAGAACAAACAAAGCCCAAAATGAGCAGAAGGAAGGAAATAATAATGATCAGAGAGGAAATAAATAGACCAAAAAAAAGAAAAGATGAAACCAAGACCTGTTTCTTTGAAATGATAAACAAAATTGATAAGCCTTTAGCCAGGCTCATCAGGAAGGAAAGAGAGAGGACCCAAATGAACAACATAAGAGATGAAAGAGGAGAAATAACAACCAATACTACAGAAATACAAAAAATCATAAGAGAATACTATAGACAGTTATATGCCAACAAATTGGACAACCTAGAAGAAATGAACAAAGTTCTAGAAACATAAAACTTGCCAAAAATGAATCAGGAAGAGACAGACAATTTGAACAGACCTATTGCTAGTAGTGAAATTGAATTTGTAATTAAAAAAGCTCCCAGCAAACAAAAGCCCAGGACCAGATGTCTTCAAAGGAGGATTCTCCCAAACATAAGAATAACTACTACCTATCCTCAAACTATTCCAAAAAATTTAAGAGGACAGAACAACACTCCCAAATTCATTCTGTGAGGCCACCATGACCCTGATACCAAAACCAGACAAAGACACTACAAAAAAAGAAAATTACAGACCAACATCTTTGATAAATATAGATGCAAAAATTCTCAACAAAATATTAGCAAACTCAATCCAACAATACATAAAAAGGATCATACACCATGATCAACTGGTATTTTTTCCAGGGATGCAAGGATGGTTCAGTATTCACAAATCAGTGTAATACACACCATCTTAACAAAAGGAAGGATCACTATCATGTAATCATCTCGATAGATGCATAAAAAACCTTTGACAGAATTCAATATCCATTCATGATAAAAAAAAACTGTCATCATAGTTGGTATAGAGGGAACATATCTCAACATAATAAAGGCTCTTTATGACAATCCCACAACTAACATCATACTCAGTGGTGAAAAGCTGAAAGCATTTCCTCTAAGATAAGGAACAAGACAAGGATGCCCACTCTCCACCACTTCTATTTAACAATGTATTGGAAGTTCTGACAGCAACAATCAGAGAAGAAAAAGAAATATCAATAAAAAGCATCCAAATTGGAAGGGAAGAAGTAAAACTCACTATTTGAAGATGACATGATACTATACATAGAAAACCCTAAAGTCTCCACCTCGAAACTATTAGAACTAATTAATGAATTCAGTAAAGTTGCAGGATACAAGGTTAATATACAGAAATCTGTTGATTTTCTATACACTAATAATGAACTATCGGAAAGCAAGAGCAAAGAAAAAAAAAAACACCAAAAAACAACCAAAAAGCAGTTGCCCCAAAAAGAACAAAATACCTAGGAATCAATTTAACCTAGAAAGTGAAAGACCTATACTCTGAAAACTATAAAACATTGATGAAGGAAATTGAAGATGATACAAAGAAATGGAAAGATATCCTATATTCTTGTATTGTTAGAATTAATATTGTTAAAATGTCTATACTACCCAAAGCAATCTACAGATTTTTAAAAATTTTTTATTTTATTTATTTATTTTTGGCTGCACTGGGTCTTCGTTGCTGTGCACGGGCTTTCTCTAGTTGGGGCAAGCGGGGGCTACTCTTTGTTGCGGTGTGTGGGCTTCTCATTACAGTGGCTTCTCTTGTTGCAGAGTACGGGCTCTAGGCGCACAGGCTTCAATAGTTGTGGCACGTGGGCTCAGTAGTTGTGGCTCGCGGGCTCTAGAGCGCAGGCTCAGTAGTTGTGGCACACGGGCTTAGTTGCTCAGCAGCATGTGGGATCTTCCTGGACCAGGGCTTGAACCCGTGTCCCCTGAATTGGCAGGAGGATTCTTATCCACTGCGCTGGGAAGCCCCAATCTACAGATTTAATGCAATTCCTATTAAAATACCCATGACATTTTCCACAGTAGAACAAAGAATCCTAAAATTCATATGGAACCACAAAAGACCTCAAATTGCTGAAGCAATTTTGAGAAAAAGAGAACGAAGCTGGAGGTATCACTCTCCCTAACTTTAGACTATACTGCAGAGCTACAGTAAGCAGGACAGCATGGTACTGGTACACAAACAGACACATAGATCAGTGGAACAGAACAGAGAACCCAGAAACAAACCCATGCACTCATGGCCAATTAATTTACATCAAAGGAGGCAAGAATATACAATGGAGAAAAGACAGTCTCTTCAGTAAGTGGTGTTGGGAGAACTGGACAGTTACATGTAAAAGAATGAAATTAGAACGTTTTCTCACACTATGTACAAAAATAAACTTAAAATGGATTAAAGACCTAACTGCAAGACCTGACAGCATAAAACTAGAACACTTTGACAAAAGTAGAAGCAATACATTTTTGGATCTGTCTACTAAGAGAAAAGAAATAAAAGCAAAAATAAACAAACGGGACCTAATTCAAGTTAAAAGCTTTTGCACAGCAAAGGAAATCATCCGCAAAACAAAAAGACCACCTAATGAATGGGAGAAAATACTTTACAAATGATATGACCAACAAGGGACTAATATCCAAGATAAATAAACAGCTAACACAACTCAATATTTTTAAAAAAGCAGCCTGGCTAAAAAAATGGATAGAAGACTTGAATAGATGTTTTTCCAAAGAAGACCTGCAGGTGGCCAACAGGCACAGGAAGACATGGTCAGTGTTGCTAATTATTAGAGAAATGCAAATCAAAACCATGATGAGACATCACTTCACACCTGTCAGAATGGCTGTCATCAAAATGACCACAAATAACAAATGTTGGCTAGGATGTGGAGAAAAGGGTACTCTTGTACATTGTCAGTGGGCATGCAAATTGGTGCAGGTACTGTGAAAAACAGTATGGAGGTTCCTCAAGCAACTAAAAATAGAACTACCTTATGATCCAGCAATTCCATTCCTGGGTATACATCCAAAAAAAAAATGAGAACACTGATTTGGAAAGATACATGCACCCAGTGTTCATAGCAGCATTATTTATAATTTCCAAGGTGTGAAAGCAACCTAAGTATCCATCAACAGTGAATGGATAAAGAAGTGGTGTATATATATAAAAGGGAATATTACTCATCCATAAAAAGGAATGAAATTCTGCCATTTATAGCAATATGGATGGACTTAGAGAATATTATGCTTAGTGAAATAAGTCAGGCAGGCAAAGACAAATACTGTGTGTTATCACTTACGTGTGGAATCTGAAAGGTAAACAAATGTATATAGTAAAATAGAAATAGACTCACAAAGAAAATAAACTAGCGGATACCAGTGGGGAGGGGCAAGATAGGCATATGGGATTAATAGGTACAAACTACTATGTATAAAATAGGTTAACAACAAGGGTTAGGGTTAGGGTGCAGCACAGGGAATTATAGCCATTATTTTATAATAACTTTAAATGGAGTATAGTCTGTAAAAATGCTGAATCACTGTGTTGTACACCTTAAACTAATATAATATTGTAAATCAAGTATACTTCAATTAAAAAAAAGAGGAGGAGCTAGCTAAACCCAAAGCTAGCAGAAGGAAGGAAATAATAGAGTGGAGATAAATAGAGAATCGGAAAACAACAGGGAAATCATTGAAACCAAAAGTTGGGTTTCTTAGATGATCAACAAAATTGACAAACCTGTAGCTTGACTGACACAACTCCTCTTGTGTTGTCCTCTAGTTAAAATAAAAGGCTGTATTTTAAATTAAAATTAGGTTCTGATAAATTTCTCTCTCACTGTAGATAACATTGTTTTGAATTTATCAAGGCTGAAGATTCAAGTAGATTATTCTGCTTTGTGTAAGACCTTTTTTCATATATTGATTTTGGCAGTACATTTTACTCTATGGTACCTAGCTCTAGAATTGTTTCATAGTTTACTCAAAAAGCTAATCATATTTTCAGGTTTGTGTAGCATGAAGAAACAGTTGTGGTTTAGACCAATCTTTGTTGATAGAATTTTGAGAGCTCTCCAAGTCCTTTTATAAGGATTTATTAAAGGAATTTGAAAAGTACTATTTTCATACAGCTGGCACTGAATGAGAAATTCAAAAGGCATAGGAAATGGCCGTAGTGAGAAGTTCAAGGAGAAGAGAGAGTGATGAAATACTGGCATTGGAATAGAGGAGGAAAGATTAAGTATAAATCCCCTCCTTTTAAAAGGAGCACTCAGAGTTTTCCAGCTATCAACAAATGCCATTAGAATTTTCCCCAAGAGCTTGTTCAAAAGAAAGGAAAAGTTCTATGATGACATTTATTTTAGTATTATTGATAAAAATTAAAACAATACAGACAACACAAATGCCCAAGAAGGAGGCTCTGGTTAAGAGTATTGTATGTATATCCACCCAATAGAGTATTAGACATCCATTAGAATGTTTACAGGGAAAATAGTAGAAAAGATCCAAATACAGAAATGTTTACTGATTGTACCACATAAAAGTATTCAGTAGAACTTTGATAGTAAGATATTCTACTCTCTGAGAGTGATCTTGAAGGTCCATAGAAAACACTGATCGGCCCCTTTGCTGTGGTCAGAGTTTAAATTCCTTTTCCTTTGTTGCTGGCCAGTGTTCGCTCCTCATTGGGCCTTTGAACTTTGAAGTTAACTCCTCAGTGAATTTCCACTAACTCTTTTTAGGGGTCTAAAGGGGTCGCTTAAGTAATTCATCTATAATTTAGCTATCTCATCTTATGATAAATTGTTTATATAAGTACATTCTCTATTTTGGGGAGACTTTTTGTGAGAGGTAGATTTATGAATTTCGGTATCCTTGAAGGTCTCTATACGTTTCAATCACAAATGTCACGTATCTACTGTTGAGCATTTGGAAGTGGACTGCAGTAACTGGTAGAAGTTTAAATAGCTGTTTTGGTGGGGAAATTAGGGAGTTTTTCTTTTAAAGATTTCCTCTTTCAATTAAAGATTGGGAGAAAGGGAAAAAATGCTCTCTGTTATGACAACTAGAATAAAAAAAAAAAGTCAGGGGCTTCCCTGGTGGCGCAGTGGTTGAGAGTCCGCCTGCCGATGCAGGGGACACGGGTTCGTGCCCCGGTCCGGGAAGATCCCACATGCCGCGGAGCGGCTGGGCCCGTGAGCCATGGCCGCTGAGCCTGCGCGTCCGGAGCCTGTGCTCTGCAACGGGAGGGGCAACAACAGTGAGAGGCCTGCGTACTGCAAAAAAAAAAAACAAAAAAACAAAAAAAAAGTCAAAGCTCTATCAGAATAAAATGGCCTTTGGAAGCTACTTTTAAGAGACCATGTTCTCAGAACTTGTGATGAGGCATATAATATTGCATAATCGTATAGTTAGGATAACTCCAGCAATTGTGAGGTTCACATAAACCTTTTACTGAAATACATAACCTAGTAGTTTTTTTCATCCATGTTCTCTGGATGGTAAACTTATTGCCCTTTCTCTTAAGTGGTAATTTTGCTGCATGTATGAATAGAATTCTAGGTTGAAGATTATTTTCCCTCAGCATTTTGAATGTATTACCTCCTTCTCTTCTGGCATTTATTTTTGTTGCTGCTGAGTATTCTGTGAATCTATTTTGGGTTCCTTTGGAGTTACTATCTTTTCTCTGTGGTGGCTTTTAAAACTTTATTTTCGATGTTCTGTTGCAATTTCACTGTGATGTGTCTAGGCATAGATTTAAATTTATTTATTCTAGATGATGATTGGTATGCACTTTCCATCTGGAAAATCATGTCTTTAATTTTAGAACACTCTTAGTCATATCTCTGCAGGTTTTGATTCTCTACTTATTTCTTCTATTTTCTTCTCAAACTCATTAGCTATGCTTCTATATCTGGTAACACATCTTTTATTTCTAGTAGTGGTACTTTCATCTTTTTATGTCATGATCTCTCTGGGTTGGCTGTGGATGAAATCTTTGACTTCCAAATTTATAACTGTTTATGATTCCAGGTTTTATAGTCCATTCTTTTTTATGTTAATCTGTTCTTGTTTCACTTTTCCCAATTTCTGTTTCATAGTTCTCTGTTCTTTTTCAGGATGTATTCCCTACTTTTAACTTTGTGGGTTCTAAGCAAAATTATTTTAAAGTTATTTTCAACTTGTTCTGTCTTCATTTTAGTCAGGAGTAAATTCATCTTATTTTTGGGAGGCTGTTCTTACTGCTGGCTTTTTTCCTTCCATGCTTTTTGGAAATTTGCTTAGCAGTCTTATTTGGTATCGGAGTTTCAATTTCATTCTCAGTTCTCCGAGCTCCTCTCTTCCTAGCAGTTCAGTGGTGTCCCTGCCAACCATACCCCACCACCCTGCGCCCATGGGCCTCTAGTCTGGGGCCAATTCTTCTCCTTGAGGTTCAGCACTTCCGTCTGGTACAGATGTAAGTGATCATGCAGATGTCACCAGATGGTGGCTGAGCCCAAGACCAGGCTAAAGTGTTGTATCTGTTTCTGCTTCCTTTCATTAGGAGGCAGCCCCGAGCACCTTCACAGGCTTCTTCGTGGCTTTGCAGGTTTATAGGTAGTGAAGTGTCACCTTAGCCTCTGGCTTTAGGGAATGAGCTTGGTGCGGGAACCCTGCCTCATGTGGGGCATTTAAATCCCTGTTATTCTGCTGGGTATGAGCTCTCAGCTGCCTCCACCTGCTGCTGAACCCTCAGCCTGGCCTACCACTTGGGGTTTTTTTGGCTGTTTTGGATTTTATTGTTTTTATACAACAGGTGCTTATTAGTTATCTATTTTATGCATATGCCTGCCACTTTGTGATTTGGCCCCACAGGGATCTTTGTCTTGCTGCTGAGTGTGTCTTAGTCTTTCGAATTTTATCACTTCTGTGCTCATGCTCTCCTTTGTCATTGCATAGCATTTTACAGAACAGGAAGTTGAAGTTCAGAAAGCAGAAGTGAACTACTTGGGACCTCTTCGTTAGTAAGTGACAGAACCAGCTTTTGTAGAACAGGAGAGCTGGGAAAGGTTTCTGGGCTGGTGCTAGAAATTTAATGATAAACCTTGAGAGAGAGAGAGAAATCATTCATCGCACATCATAAAAATTAACTATAGGTATGCTGAGCACAAGTTAATAAGGATTTTCAGTCTCTCTGCCCATTTTCTAAATATGAAGTATCGATATTTCCTAATATTAAGCTAAAACGTTTATTGTTTAAAGTGCCTTCCCCAGGGAAGACTTAATGTTCAGCTTTGCCAAAATAGGTTGCACAGTTTGGTCACTGGGCCATATTTGGTGTAGCCGAAGGCCAAGTGTAATCCATATCCTGCTTTCAAAAAGGGAAAAAAAGGCAGAAGTTTTACATCATAAATAATTATTATTTATGCATTTCAGAATTGATTTTAGAAGTATACAAACCATTGAGGCTTTGCGATTATTTATTTTATAAATTTATCATGTACTTAAGTATAGTGTTTATGTGTCAGATGCTCTTCTAAGTCCTTTATAAATATTAACTTATTTAATCCTAGCAACCATGTGCAGTAGGTTCTGTTGCTATCGTCACTTTGCAGATAAGCAAACTGAGGCACAGAGAACTAGAAATTTGCCCAGAGTCACCCACAGCACGTTAAAGCTGTGATTCTGACCCTGACTATCTAGGCTCAGAGTGCCGGCTCCACCCACCATGCTCTGCTATGCAACCACGTCTCACAGTTATTTTCTTAACCTCTCTCTTATTTATTTATTTATGCATGCGTGGGCTTCAGTAGTTGCAGCACGTGGGCTCAGTAGTTGTGGCTTGTGGGCTCTAGAGCGCAGGCTCAGCAGTTGTGGCACACGGGCTTAGTTGCTCTGCAGCGTGTGGGATCTTCCTGGGCCAGGGCACGAACCCTTGTCCCCTGCATTGGCAGGCAGATTCTTAACCACTGCGCCACCAGGGAAGCCCACCTCTTTTTTCTTAACAACAGAGTTGACATATTATCACCAATACATTTTATGTTCTGAAACCTCTTAATAAATTAGCTTTATCCTACCACTGGTAACTTGTTTTCTTTCCTAGGTTTCCCCTCCTTATGACATTTTGCTTGTAATGTTATTGTGTAAAGCTTACTGTGCTAGCATCACTCCTCTGAAAGATGCCTTAAGTTCATCTAATCAATTCATCAGGTGTTAATGAAATGTGCTTACGAGAGGCCCACACTTTGCTGACAGCTGTGGGATCACAAGGGTTGTGATGTGCTCCTTCTCCTCCAGCTCCTTTCCCCTTCCCCACCCTCTGAAAGCGGCCACGCCTAACACCTTCCATCCTGTAGTCTCTCATGGTGTATGTATGTAACTGTGTCATTTTCCATGTGTCTCATCTAAACCCATTTTCTCATGCTCTGTGCTCAAGGATTGTAGGCGATTGCTGGACACCATGTTTCCTATAACTAACAAGATAGCCCGGTGTTTCCCCTGGGAGTCAACTGCGGCTGGTTTCTAGGTTCCTGAACAAAGGAATCCTTATTTCTCTTCTCTGACACCCCCACACAGTGATAAAAAGCAGGAAGCACCCCTAAGTGTCAGGGGAGAAGCAGGATGGGATGGGAGGGTGCCCCCCTGTGCTGTGGTGTCACTAGGAGAGGATGGTGGAGGATGTCCAGAGGGTGGGCCCAGGGAGGCAGCCTGACAGAGTAGTTAAGAACGTGGGCTTGGGGTACAAATCCTCTCTCTGCCTCTTACTGGCTGTGTGTCTTTGGACACATTTACTTAGCCTCTCCGTGTCTCAGTTTCACCATCTGTGAATGAGGATAGTTGTAGTGTCTGCTCTCATAGGGTTGTGATAATTAAGCGAGTTAATATCTGTAAAGCACTTAGGATGGTGCCTGGCACATGGTTGGCCCTCACCAACCATGAACTGTTACAACTGTCAGTACAGGCCCAGCGCAGCAGAGGTGGAGTCTAGTTGGCAAACAGAAGAACAGACTCAGGACAGCCAGAACTTCATGATCACGAGCCCAGAATGAGTGCCGGGCTGCCTTACTAAACTACTTGTGTTTAAACCACCTTCTTTCCCTTCTATGACCTTTCGCGACTGGCCTTCTGCCTACATCAGGGGTCAACAAACTACAATCTATAGGCCAAATCCACATGTCACCTGTTTCTGTAAATAGTGGAAATGAAAAGGAAAAGAATCAACAGAAAGACAGTTCCCCCATCAGCCTTTTAACCCACCATCTCCTAACACAAGGATTGCAATGCCTGTGTCTATAGTTTGCGGCTTTGCCTTGAGGACCTTTTTCTGATCAAGATGCTCTGTCTTTCCAACTTTACTAGTAAAACCTCGAGCAAATATCATTTATTCACCTGGCAGCTTCCAAGGCTTGCTGTGGGTGGTCCTTCTCAACTCTGTGTTTCTGAAGCATAACTAGAAGAAACCGACTAAGGCCTTGCCTTTAAGGTGAGGAAGAGGGAAAGAAGCTTGTCCTGGGAAAACACGATAAAGGAGTTGTTTCTTCCCGTCTCCCTCCTGAATACCCTGCTCTGCTCAGCAAGTTCTGTAGGTATCCCTTACTTGTGTGCTGGTAAATCTTCTCTCTGAGAAAAGAAAAAGCCCCTATTTGTAGCTGTTGCCAACCTCTGGTTGTAAATATTCCCACATGGTTGATCGCAGGTGCAGTTGGGAAGGGATGTGCCTCATCATTGGCTCATTGGTGCCAGTGTGCCCTGTGGTAGACAGCTTTATTTTGCCACTGAATCTTTGTGTCAGTATTCTCTGTGCCAGGGGAAAGGTTTTTTGTTGTTTTGTGGGGTTTTTTTTCGTTTGTTTTTAAATCTAGGGCACTGTTCCAGCCCAGTCCCAAACTGTGCTGATAGAAATGGGGCCATGTCTTTCAAGTCAACTTGAAATGAATCTTCCTTCTTGTTTACATTTAACTTGTGCCACTAGGTGGCACTTTAAGGACATTACAGGAAATTGGCTTTACTGGATTTATTTTTTAACTTTTTATTCAAGTATAATATGCGTATTGAAGAGTACATATTGAGTGTTCAACTCAGTGAATTATCACAAGCTCAACACACGTGTGTTATTGGCACTCAAATCAAGAAGCAGAATATTACTGGTGCCTAGAAAGCCCCTCTTATGCTATTTTTCAGTTCCTATCCCTTATTCTTAGGGTTCCCACTATTCTGACTCGCAGCAGCATAGGTGAGTTTTACTTGTTTCCTGCCTTATATAAGTGGAACCACGTAGTATATACTCTTGTGTCTGGCCGCTTTTGCTTACACGCTGTTTGTGTGATCCATCCAGATTGTTGTATGCAGCTGTAGATCATTGCTGTATAGTATTCCGTTGTGTATGCAAATATGTCACTGTTTTCTCTTTCTTTTTTCTTTTTTTGGCTGTGTTGGGTCTTTGTTGCTGTGCCAGGCTTTCTCTAGTTGTGGCAAGCAGGGGCTTCTCTTCATTGAGGTGCGTGGGCTTCTCATTGTGGTGACTTCTGTTGTGGAGCCATGGGCTCAAGGTATGTGGGCTTCAGTAGTTGTGGTGCGTGCAGGCTTAGTAGTTGTGGCGCACGGGCTTAGTTGCTCCAGGGCCTGTGGGATCTTCCCGGACCAGGGCTCGAACCTGTGTCCCCTGCATTGGCAGGTGGATTCTTAACCACTGAGCCACCAGGGACGTTCTGTATCACTGTTTTCTACTGTTGATGGATATTTGGGTAGTTTTCAAATTTTGGCAGTTATAAATAATGCTGTTATGCATATTCATGTACGAGTTTCTGAGTGGATGTATGTTTTCATTTCTCTTGGGTCTATCCCTAGGAGTAGAATTTCTGGGTTATATGGTAAGCATATGTTCAGCTTTAGTGGATGCTGCCAAATGGTTTTATAAAGTGTACTGATTTATGCTCCATCAACAGTGTTCTCATTTCACTTCCACATCCTCATCAATACTGAATTTATTTTATGGCTGGTTCCTAACTCTTACATAATTTTTACAGCTCTCTCTCTAGCCAGCTATTTCTAATTGAGTTTCTTCTAAAGCCACTTTTCTCTGATGGACCTGGCTCATGCAGGAAGGGCCGTGTCATCCCAAAAGGGGACATTTATCACAGTCTAAGTATGAGCTATCAGCAGTTAGAAGAAATGTTATTGAAACACTCCATCACTAATACAGAGCAATGGGAATGGGAAAGGAATTCAAAATTGTAAGTGTGGTAAAACATCGAGTGAAGCTAGGACTTTGAGGCGCTTTGAAATTTTTATACTGTATTGTTGCCAGTCTGTGTATGTCAGGTGTGAGGGACCAGCAAAAGATTTTTAAAGGCCTCGTAACCAGATGCCTTTGAATTTTGATGGTGGTGGGTACCTGTTTTAGTAAGAGTCTGTTTGGTGTGGCAAGGGGCGTTCATATAGCATCTTTCTTCAACCCTACAGTGGGGAAAATGGGTCGCAGGAGAATCTTGCCGTATATCACCTGTGTTGTTGACTCTTTGGGCTGTGTTATAATACGGCTTTACATATGGGATGAATAGAGGATGGGGCTCAGACTTGGTTCTATTACTAGAAAAGAACCAAAATCTAGTTATGGGCAAATATTTTTCTTTTAGACCAAAATGCAGTGCCCATAGTCCTCTAGTTGTAACAGGAAGTCTGTTTCGTGGATGTTGTCCATAATCCAGTAGGTTCCAGGAATCCCTGAGTGATTATGCTTTGTGACTTTCGTATCCAGGGGCTAGTTGTCCATCATAGTTGCTGATTATCCACTTCGTTGAAATTGTCCCTGAGCTCCTCTGTCAGTGTTCCCCCGAGTGTCCCTGATGTTGGACTGGCCTGCTGTAAGGGCACCAGAGATACTCAGTGCAAGCTGCCTGAGATGTTTGTACTGAGGCAGCCACGAAATCTGCTTTTATTTGTAAAAATGTCTTCGCTCCAGTATTGGTAGCAGTAATATCCAGTGGCACAAATTTGGATTGTGGGCAGCCTGCTCTATGGGATCTGCTTATTATCTAAGCCAGAGTCAGCACTCTCCCAGTCAAGGTTTTCATCTTTTGGCAAGAGGGGAAAAGTCCCTCATGTTGAGTTAGCTTCTACTTACAGAAATAGATCCTGTGCCTGGGAAACCAATTGTAATTTTACTCCCGATTATGATAGTAGCTGCCATTAGTGAATAGCTACTGGGTTACTGTGCTTCGCACCCGAGACAGATGTTTCACTTAATCTTCACAATGCTAGGAGTTAGATGGATTATCCCCTTTTGCAGATGATGAAATTGTGGCTCAGAGAGGTTAAGCCCATGCCCAAGCCAGTGCCAAGCCTGGATTTGACTCCAAAGCCTGTGCCCTGTACCTGCTGTGCTCTGTGGCCCCAGTTGCCATGGGATGAAGTTTTTGACTTGTCCACTGGAATATGAAACAGTGTTGGATTCATTACCAGTTCACTGCATACATTGATCAGAGGACCTGCTGTTTGCTGGTCTTTAGCTTCGGCACTGGGGAAGCGAGAGTGAAACAAGACCCAGCTCCTACCCTCCAGGTGCTTATACTTCAGCTCCATTTCTGTCTCTCATAAGTGACTTGGGTCATGGATTTTGGTAATTGTTCTTACAGAGAACTCAGTCCTCTGGATTTTCTCTCTGAGACTGACTGTCAAATGATGGGGTTTGTTGTGGCCACTGTGCTGCTGGCTGTTGGTTCTGCATCTTCTATGCCTGGGTTTGACCACAGGGCTTTCTGGTGTGTCCTTAACCAGCAGAGATTGGGGTCAGGTTAAAGTCAAGCACCAAGTGACACTGAGACTACCACTAAGATGCTGCAGATCCCCTAGATACAGTAGCAGGATTATCTGCTCATCTGCCTAGAAATCAGCCTTGACCTTTGTGATTCTGTCTTGGGATCTGCCTGGATTCTTGGGAGGTAAATGAAGCTTAAGTTTCTTTTTCTAATCTGTCAGTAGCATGAATATGTGACTCTTTGCTTGTTGCAAATTCGACTTGTATTTATTTTTTAAAAACACATTCATGTTTCTTTTTTTTAAAGTTTTTTTTGATGTTGACCATTTAAAAAAAAATTTATTTATTTACTTTTGGCTGCATTGGGTCTTCGTTGCTGCGCGCCGGCCTTCTCTAGTTGCGGCAAGCGGGGGCTGCTTTCGTTGCAGTGTGCGGGCTTCTCACTGTGGTGGCTTCTTTTGTGGAGGAGCAGGGGCTCTAGGCACGTGGGCTTCAGTAGTTGTGGCGCGTGTGGGCTCAGTAGTTGTGGCGCACGGGCTTAGTTGCTCTGCGGCCTGTGGGATCTTCCTGGACCAGGACTCGAACCTGTGTCCCGTGCATTGGCAGGTGGATTCCTAACCACTGCACCACCAGGGAAGCCCAATGTTGACCATTTTTAAAGTCTTTATTGGATTTGTTACAGTATTGCTTCTGTTTTATGTTTTGTTTTTTTGGCCGTGAGGCATGTGGGATCCCAGCTTCCCCAACCAGGGATTGAACCCGCACCCCCTGCATTGGAAGGCGAAGTCCCAACCACTGGACTGCCAGGGAAGTCCCTCGACTTTTAAATAAAAGTCTTACTGGTAAAAATTTTGCACAGCTTCAAATATGTATTTATTTATTTATGAAACCATATTGCATATACCACCTATTGCCTCCATGGTAAATGGAGAAGAAAACAATTAAGAAGCCTGGTTAGTTTTTGCTGGAGCACCTGTGGCCTTTTCCAGACCAGGACCTTGGAGACTTGGTTTTCTCATTTCTTAAATGAAGAGTTTGGGCCATCAGTGGTCCCTAGCTGGTCTGGGCTGGCTACATAAAAATCACTCAGGGAGCTTGTTAAAATAGAAGTTCTAGTGTTCCAGCCCTAGGAGATTCTAATTAGAGAAGTCTGGGGTAGTATCTAAAAGTCTGTAATTTATAAAAATTCCCCAGATAATTCTCTTGTGTAGCTATATTTGGGAACCACTGGGCTAGAAGTTCTAGAATAAATAGAATTGAGTTGAGAAGAAACTTGTGGTGTGTTTGAAGATTCAGGTAATACTTATGTGCCTGGAGTGGGTTCCCAATTGGCAAACTAATAATGCAGTTATGATGCAGAGGTAAATTGGAGCCAAATGATGGAAGATCTTTTTTAAATTTTTTTTCCTATTTCTTTATTTTATTTAATTGATTTATTTATTTACTTTTGGCTGTGTTCGGTCTTCGTTGCGGTGCACGGGCTTCTCATTGCAGTGGCTTCTCTTTGTTGCGGAGCATGGGCTCTAGGCGCGTGGGCTTCAGTAGTTGTCACACGCGGGCTCAGTAGTTGGGGCTCGCAGGCCCTAGAGCGCAGGCTCAGTAGTTGTGGCGCACGGGCTTAGTTGCTGCGCGGCATGTGGGATCTTCCCGGACCAGGGCTTGAACCCATGTCCCCTGCATTGACAGGTGGATTCTTAACCACTGCACCACCAGGGAAGCCCGATGGAAGCTCTTTAACTGGCCGAGCGGTTGTGTTGTGTGCCACAGGCCTTAGGGACCCATCGAGGGGCCTTGAGAAAAAGTGTTTTGATGAGAAGGCGCTTTACAAGATGAGTTCCTCAGTGGTCTGCAGGGTGGATTAGACCAGGGGAAAAACCGAAGGCTGGAGAAGGACCCACTGAAGTTTCTGCAGTGGCCCAGGTTGGGGGGGGTGGGTGTGATGAGCACCTGGGCTCAGATGGGAGCCGCAGGGCCTTTGTGAGCTCACCTGCCTGGGTGGAACTGGAACCTGAGACGTGTTGTTTTTAAGCTACTTCAGAAAAAAATCCATAAGTTATCAGTGTTCTGTTCATGTGTTTTAACTACCATAAGGAATGATTTTTATTGTGTTTGTGTCCAGGAGGTTTTAGAGGAGTGCAGTAAATAAATTCTTGCAGAGAAGTACTTGGCAGCAGCAGCGAGAGCTGCTACTGCAGGAAAGCGGAGAGGCAGGGAGGGAGCCCTTCTTGCCCAGCAACAACACGTCCTCACCCTGCCTCACACGCTTGGCCAAGGCTAGAGGCAGAGGGATGTACATTTGACTTGAATGGAGTTTGCCATTCAAATCAAATGGAATGGTTTTCCTTTATTCCTCTAGAACCCAGTCTGTAGGTCAGTGTTTCCCAAAGTGTGTTCCACAGAACATTAGTTTTGCTGGATGGTAATGTGAATTACATGAGAATAAGGCGTCGAAGCCAAATACGTTTGTGAACTGCTGGGTTAAACAAGGGCAGTGGCTTCCTTTACCTCACAGGAGTTCAGGGTGTGTGGCGTGCTGTGCGCTCTCTGGATTTCTAAGAGGGAGAGACTCTGCAGTGTTTCCTAAGCTTATGTGTAGAATCTTCTCCCCTCCAGGTCAGGGACTGGCAAACTATCACCCACACACCGAATCTATCTTGCCACCTGTTTCTGTAAATAGTTTATTGGGATGTAGCCACGCCCGTTCCTTGTATTGTCTGCACCTGGTTTTGCACTCAGCAGCAGAGTTGCAGGTTGGCAGCAGAGACCTGGAGACCCAGAGACTGAATGACCGGGACAACTGAAAGTATTTACTATCTGGCTCTTTCCAGAAAATGTTTGCCAGTCCCTCCTCTAAGAAATTCGTGGAACTGGTGTTCCCTTGGAACCCTTATTGGGTGGGTTGTTCTAGCACTGGTTTGTGATGAGTCTGCTTAATTTTATTCAGCTACTGTGCTGCCATGTTTCTTTGCTCTTGCTTTAAACTATTTCCTGTCTCAACCATTTGCCCATTGTCTAAGATGGAAGCCAGGACTCCGTGTATCACTGTTCTTTCACTTCCCACACTCCACCAATCTCCAAGGAAGTATCCAGTTTCCAGTCCAAATAGTTCTCAAATCTGCCTAACCTAACTCTCACCAGACTGGTTTGAATGACCATCGTCTCTTGTCTTGTTTTCTTCTTTAGCCTTCTAATTGAGTTCCCTTCCCCCAGTATGGGTCGCTTCCAATTTGTTTTACTCACTGGGTCCAGAATGATCCTTCTAAAACACAAATCTAGTCAGCTCACTTCCCTACCTGAAATCCTGCATTGGCCCCTTTGGCCCTTGGGATAAGCTCCAAATCCTTGTACCAACCAAGGTGTAGTCAGGCAAACAGAAACTGCTCTAGGTGTTTCACACTGGAAGAGATTTCATTCACGGAATTAGGTGCTTACAGAAAGAATTAGATGTGCTAGAGGAGCAGAGGTGAGTGAAGGCTACCGCTATCAGCTTTACCACAACTTACTGGAAATGCAGATATTCCAAGGACTGAAGGAAACAGCTGGAGATGCTCAGGATGCCTGCAGCATGGAAGTCATGATTTGCAGGGAAATGCCCAAGGCCACAGCAAGATCTTCTGACTGCTGAAGCCCATGCTTTTCTGCCCGCCGCTGCCAGAGGAGCAGTAATATGGCTTGTTTTCTGTCACCTCCTTGGTTTCATGTGAGTGACTCTCAGTGGCAGTAAGGAACTGTGTTGAAAGGAGATTCTATAAATGTAGTTCCCAGGTTCTGACCCACTGCAGTGTAGGGAAGAGCATAGATGTGGGGAATGGTACTGAGTGGCCAAATAGTCCAGGATGACAATCTGTAAGACCATGTGTGGTCCAATCCACTGCCCTTCTCCAACTTCAGCTCTCCCATTGTTCTCCACTGTTCACACTTATTCCACCCTACTAGACCCCAAGTTCCAGACTTACTAGAGTGTATTTTTTTAAGAGGCCTAAAACTATGAACATTTATTATCTCATAGCTTCTGTGAGTTAGAGATTCAGGAGCAACTAATCTGGGTGGTTCTGGCTCAGGGTCTCTCATTAGGCCACAGTCAAGACATCAACTGGGACTGGTGTCATCTGAAGGCTGGATGGGGGCTGAAGGATCCACTTCTAAGACGGTGCATTCACGTGGCTGTTGGTAGGAGGCCTCAGTTCCTTCTTATGTAGGCCTCTCCACAAGGCTGTCTGAGTGGCTTCAGGACATGGCAGCTGGCTTCCCCCAGAACAAGTGATTCAAGAGACAGCCCAAGGAGAAACATACTAGAGTGCTTTAACTTCCCTCTTCTGGGAGCACAGTATCTGGTGTCTCAGGTCCAGTTGCCTAGAAGCAGAACCTGAGCTGAGGATTCTTGGAAAGTGACACATCAGATGTATAATATAATTATCTGTATAATTGAATAACTGAATGATCCCTTCTTCTGGTGGAGAATCCAAATGCTTAGCCTCCCTGGGCCTGTGTCCCTTTCTGGGGAGCCAACTGAGCAGAGCCCATGTTGTTCCATCAAAACCCCACAGCAGTTCTCAGCATCCTGAGTGGCAGCACCTTCCAAGTCCATGTGACCTGTCCAGGTTTTTCATTGCAAAATTAGAATGAAAATATGTTTCTCATTTCTGGATAGGAGAGTATTCAAATGACAGTTAAATTTTTAAAAGGGACCTTAGCTCAAGTTTCAATGAGCTCTTGGCTAAAAGTGCCTTTTCCTGGCTTGTCACGTCCCAGCTAGGTATGTGTTGTTACACATGGAGCCATGAGGGAAGGACTGATATTCCAGTATAATTGTACTCCACATATTTATTTCTTTCATGAAGTTCAGGCATTGGATTTCGCTTCAGACAACAAGAACTTTTGGACAAGGATGTATTGTCCATATTGATAGCAGAGTTGTTCCCCCATTTCTCTAATACACAGAGAAGAAAGGGAGCCACTGAGGTCCCCCTGTTTTCATGGGTTTTCATTCTCCCAGAATTGTTAACTTAGAAAAGTCTGAAGAAATAGCAACGGAATCTCCCACTTTGACCTGCTTGCCAGCTGCTAAGTCTTATGTGAGCTTCACACTGTTTTCATGAAGGGAAGTGGAATAGTTTATTGGGAAGAGGGGCTTTTGCGTGTCTAAGTCTCATCTTCAGGTTTTTTTAATTTCTTTTTTTTTTTAAGCACAAAGCTAGTTTTCTTTTTCCATCTCTTTTCCTGGGATAAGTTCTGGCTGGGGTGAGGCTCTGCCTTTCCAGGTCCTTCCTGATTCTTGTGTTCTAGGCCCCTCCTGAGATTTGCTCTTTTGAATGTTAATAGGTGGACCCATTTAGAATGGATCCTGGACCAGTAGAAAGTGGTGGGGAGGTCTTGAGTTTCCTCTTAAGGAGACTGATGGTTAGATCAGCCTGACTTAACACTGCAGAGTTGTTTGTTACTAGTCATAGAGCTAGAAAACCCAGGCCCTTGAATACAATTTCAGGAAGGTAAATTTTATTTTTTTAAATAAATTTATTTATTTATTTTTGGCTGTGTTGGGTGTCCGTTGCTGCGCGCGGGCTTTTCTCTAGTTGTGGCGAGCGGGGGCTACTCTTCGTTGCGGTGCACAGCCTTCTCATTGCAGTGGCTTCTCATGTTGCGGAGCACGGGCTCTAGGCATGTGGGCTTCAGTAGTTGTGGCATGCAGGCTTCAGTAGTTGTGGCTCGCGGGCTCTAGAACACAGGCTCAGTAGTTGTGGTGCACGGGCTTAGTTGCTCCGCGGCATGTGGGATCTTCCCGGACCAGGGCTCGAACCTGTGTCTCCTGCGTTGGCAGGCGGATTCTTAACCACTGCGCCACCAGGGAAGCCCAGGAAGGTAAATTTTAAAATGGAAAACAGTTTTCAGGCCTCACAACTGCTCCTCATCCTTCCCAAGCCCCACCCCATTGTTGTTGGTGATTTAGAGATGTTTACAAGAAAAGGAAGTCAGTGATACAGACACTCTACTGCTTTTGCTGTGCTCAGAATCCTCATTTTTGTTGAAAAGAGGATGGAATTTATCATTTCCCTCAATATTTCCACAAGAAGGAGACTTCACTCATCTCCCCAGGAAAGGGAGCGTTAGGACGGACACCTCTCTCCACCTGCCTGATGATACGAAGGGGAACTGACCAACTGAAAGGTGGGGTGACTGGTCCGTCACTTCTCTCCTCTCTGCCTGGCTGCTGGGCATGTGGGCGCAAACCTGTGGTCCCTGTGGAGAGCGGGTGGGCCGTAGCAGGGCAGGCCGTGGATTGGCAGTGGAAGGCGAGTGTGGGCCTCAGGTCCAGGTCCTGTTCTTCAGCACAGGTCACGGGCAGCCCTGCACTAGGTGCCTGTCAGGTCCTTGCTCAGCCATTCAGAAAGCTGACATTGGACTAGTGCATCTTGGAGTGTGATGCCATCTGTCCGAACCCCCGAGAAGGTGGGGGAGCCTGACCGTGAATGGCTCTTGACCGACTTCACTTGGATGCTTCCGGGTACTTCAGACTCAGTGTGTCCCAAAGCAGGCTCCCCTTCCCACCTGCTTCTCCCTCGGTTCCTGTTGCGGAGGTTGGCCTCCGTGCTCTCGTGGTACCCCAGCCTGCCCTCCCGGGTGTCAGAGCCTGGGAGGCCCCTCAATCCTCCTTTCTCGCCACCCCTGTGCAGTGCCCCTCTGCACCCAGCTCGCAGCCGGGATGTCACCTTTGCCTGAGTGTTGGTGACCCACAAGGCCGGCTGCTGTTGTAGCCCCCGCACGCCCTCGCTGTAGTCCTTATTCCCCTGAAGCCTGTTTGCCTGCTCATTCTCTGCCTTTCCCGCTAGACTGCAAGGTCCAGAGCTTGTTCATCCTTGAACAAGTTCATCCTTGAACACCGGTGCTACTACAGGGGCTGCCTGTTGTGGCTGTTGGATACTTTTTGAGTGAATAACTTGGATACTTCTTGAGTGAATAACACTCAGGCCCAAGAGTGCTGGAGGCGGTAGAGCATAGTGGTCACAGCCCAGCTTTGGAACCTGAGGCCTGGGTTTGGACTCTGCTATTTGTGTGATATTGGGTGAGTCCCTTACCTTCTGGGTCCTTAGTTTCTTCCCGACTTCCTAAGACTGTGATGATGAAATGCAGTAATCCATGCAAAACATCTAGAACAACATGTTGACACATAGCAAGTGTTCGGTGGTTCATAGTACACATCTATTAACAACAACAACAACAACAACAATAATACAGTTACCCTTAATGGAAAGGAGAAGGCTATAAGAAAAACTTGGAACTAGAAATCATGCATGTAGAGTGCCTGCAGCGTGGGTTTCAAAGAGGCGGGGAGTTGCTTGGGCACCAAGGATTCCAGCGCGGGCAGTGGAAGTGTAGGAGCAGACGGGCTTACTGTGGGGAAGAGTGGACAGGGAGGGAAACATGGAGCAGGAGAGCCGAAAACAGGACCTTGAGAAACCGCTCACGTGAGGGACAAGAGGAGCCAGAACAGGAAGAGAGAATGATTCCAAGTTGGAGACTGCGACTCATCAGATGCCAGGGACAGGACTTTTACAAACACAGCTGAGGGTGCCGAGCTGGGCTGCTGGTCTCTGAAGACTAGAGGCAGCTGGAACGTGCTGGGTGGGGCGGTGGTTGGGGAGGAGTAGGGTCACAATAAGGAAGAAGCCAGGCCCCGCAAGGGTTTGAAGAGGGCTGCTTAGCGACGAGGTAGGTGCCCTCAGACCCATAGGTTGCATGCTGCAGTGTGTGTTTCTGTGATGCAGAGTAGCTTGTGGGTCAGTAGAGGACTGATAATGTGGAGGTCACGTTGGTTCACATGTTATTAACATTTTGCATCCCTGGCTAATAGTGGCTGAAAGCCAAGGACTCCAGCAGCGCTGAATGTAGCAAGCCCGGGAGATAGGAAGCTGAGCAGGGGCACCCGCGCTCCTTGGGCTCTGCGCCGGGCTGTGTGGCCCCGCTGTCTTGCAGGCCTTTGGGGCCATTCCTCCCGTCTTTGTGCTTACATTCACGGACTCCGTACCACTCAGCAGCCAGAATCCCTCTGTTTACCCCTTCCATCATGCTTACCCCTCACCTTTTTTTAAGGTAAAGAGTCATATCTACTAGAGTGTTTTATCAGAAATTTAATATTTAAAAAGCTTTCAGTGCTTTTCATTATAATTATTGTTTTTGTTAGTGATCGGGTTGAAATTTTAACTTCTTTCCCCACCCCATTTTTCTGATACGCTTTGTTATTTTTAGTTTGTGCTTTCGAAGCATTAGTTTTTAGCAATACATACATCCAGTTATAGAAGACATTCCTGTGACTTCTTTCCCTAAGATTGGACAATGCTGGGAGGAGGGATGGGAGGGAACAGCAGGGTCTACAGAAGCTTTTCTCGAGGACTGGCAGCCCCGACCATCCTTGGCTCTTTCCCCTTAGTAACTCTTTTCCTAAGCTCTCTTCATTACATGTTTAGGTGGTTATGTTTTTACATTTTTTTCCTTTCTGTGATCTTTTGCTACAGTCTGAACAAGCGTCTGAGGCCGAGTTACACCCCCAGCTGAACAGAGCCCCTTCCCAAGCTGCGGAAAGTAGTCCAGCAAAGAAGGTAAGGCCAGCGTGAGGATGTTACTGTGATGGTCTTGTGACCCCTCCCTCCCCTGGGCTGCTTGCCGCTGTTAGCAGACATACCGTTTTAAAGTTTTCATGCCCTGACATGAATGTTTATGGTCCAGATTTCCTAGAATCTGGGTTCTTTGTGAAGATTAGGGTCCTGATGATTCCTGGGCTCCACCTTGATGTTTCTGACAGTTTGTACTTCCCTCTTCAACCTCCCAGCTAAATATGGTGGCCTTGCTTTTGGCAAGACCAAGAGGTGCAGTGGGGAGCCCTGCATCCTGCTAAGCCTCGAGGAGCACGCTGGGGGCTGGGGTGGTCTCCCCTTCCTAGTCTTTTTGCTACGGTCTCCCCTTGCCCACCCATGTCACCAAGTCCTGGGCCATTTGCTTGCTCACTCACCGTGCTCTCCCATCCGTCTTCTCCCCCTCCTTTTTCCTTGCCCATTTCCTCAGGCCCTCCTCCCATCACAGAGCACGTGGGCCTGGGCTCGGGAGCACAGGTGAGGCAGGGCCTCCAAGGAAGCAGGCCAACTGTCTCCTTCCAGAACACACAGTGGCTCGTCAGCTTGGCTTGATGTAGGAGCTGGGGGTTGGAGAATGATGAGCATATGACAAAGACCTCTACAAACTTTAAAACTTAGAACAGATTCAGAACATATTCCCAAAAGCCCCAAAGTGAGGCAAGAGTGAATTTTGTCTTCAGTAAGGAAAGGCCCTGTGGTGTGAGATGCACACAGCATTTAAAAAAGAAAAGAGGGGAGGGAGAGAGGGCATCTGAGTCCCGTGTCCTTCCAGGTGACAAAAGAGGTAATAGGCTGCAAGCATGAAAAAAAAGAAAAAGAAAGAAGGAAAGGCCCCTGGAATCTGATGCCCGGGTCTCTCCAGGTCTTGCCAAGCCACGAATCAGCCACTTGTCCTGAGGTGTGGAGTTTGAATAGAGCACACGACTGACCTTGGGGATACGCCGAGAGTAACGTGGGGCATTGACGTGATGGGTGGCATTTGTTTAACTTTTTGGTTTTTTTTTTTTTTTAAATCCACAGGATATACCGTATTCTCAGCCCCCATCAAAGCCCATCCGTAGAAAATTCCGACCTGAAAATCAAGCTACAGAAAGTCAAGAGCCTACTACGGCTGTAGGCGGGCCAGCTTCTGTAGCAACCGTGAAACCCCATCCAACAGTGCAAAAGTAAGTAGAACGGATAAATGCGCGAAAGGTCAGAAAGTTTATTTTAAATCTGCTTATACATATGTAAATGTAAACTTACATTTACACTCATCACCATGGACAGGTGTGATTTTAATGGTTATAGTCTTACCTTACTCATTTCTATGATGGGATTACAGTCTCCCGGTCACATAGAAAGAGGCTTTCTAAGTGATGGGCTTAACTTGACCCCAGGGACCAGCAAGTCCCAGGCTGGCGTGTGCTTTGGGTTGGTTTGATTTCCTTCCCCTCCTCCCCTCCTCTTCCTTTCCTTCCTACCGCTCTTCTTTGTTCTGGCCTGTGTTTTCCTGGGAAGAAGACAGTAATATAAATGGCAGTTTCCCTCTTTGCCTGTCTTATCTCATGTTCCCCGGTGCACGTGGCCAGCTTTAAGACCCTCAGACCCAACTTTGAGTAGATGTGGTGTGTGATTCCTTTTCATCCCCATGAAGGGGTTCTGTTGTTGAGCATCTCAGCACAGAATGGTCACATGCAGAGCTGCTAAGATATCTGTCTGTATGATCAGCTGGATGGAGGGTAGGGACACCTGTGGACATGGCCCGGGACCGAGAAGACCATCCTTCTCCAGGCTTTGGCTTTAAGAAGAGCCATCACTTGCCTCAGTGAAATTGAGCCAGGTGTCCAGGGCAGAAAACTGCTGCTGCGTGTTACTTCAAGTGAGCCTGACTAGTCACTAACACAAATGCTCGGGATACGTCATGGCACCGCTCCAGGGGCCCTGTGGGTCTCAGGGGCTGCTTCGGAGTTACTCCTGCTTACACTGTTATGGGAAGAAAAGCAACAGGTTCTGTGGGTGCAGCTTGCCTTTGAAGCCAATCCCCATTCTGAATCTGTGCAGCACTCTTCTTCAGGTAATGGCTTTTGTTTTTTCCAAATAGACAGTTCCCTGGTAGTATTAGTGCTTAAAGGAAGTATATTTTGTCCTTAATAGTCACTGAAAGCTTTGGCCATCTTCCAGCCACCTTCCAGCCTAGAGGATGCATCTCTGTCAGGGACACAGACAGCCAAACTTGCTTCCATGTTCTCCCCAGCTTTCCACTGTAATCTGCACTTCACATCAATGCTAGTCACTCAGTGGTGGCTACGACATCCTCCAAATTGGATGGCAGGGCCGCTGGTGGAGTTCACGCAGAGATCTTCTTTTTTCATCTTTTATTTTTAAATATATAAATGTACTTATTTAGTTTTGGCTGCGTTGGGTCTTCGTTGCTGCGCATGGGCTTTATCTAGTTGCGGCGAGTGGGGGCTACTCTTCGTTGCGGTGCATGGGCTTCTCATTGCAGTGGCTTCTCTTGTTGCGGAGCACGGGCTCTATGTGTGCGGTCTTCAGTAGTTGTGGCACGCGGGCTCAGTAGTCGTGGTGCACAGGCTTAGTTGCTCCGCGGCATGTGGGATCTTCCCGGACCAGGGCTCGAGCCCGTGTCCCCTGCATTGGCAGGCGGATTTTTAACCACTGCAGCACCAGGGAAGTCCTCTTCATCTTTTTTAAAAGACAACTTTATTTAGATACATTTCATATAGCATACAATTCACTCTTTTAAGTGTATACTTCAGTGGTTTTTAGCATATTTACGAAGTTGTGCAACCATCATAACAGTGTAATTTTAGAACATTTTCATCACCCCCAAAAGAGATTCTGTGCCCATTAGCAGTCACTTTCCATTCTCCCCTGCCCCACGCCCCAGGCAACCGCTCTCTACTTTCCGTCTTCATAGATGTGCCTGCTCTTGCCATTTCATTTAAATGGAATCATACAACATGTGGTCTTCTGTTACTGGCTTCTTTCACTTAGCATCATGTTTTTAAGGTTCATACATGTTGTATAGTAAGTGAGAACTTAATTTTTTTAACTGCTGAATAATGTTCCATTATATGGATATACCACATTTTATTCATCCATTCATCAGTTGATGGACATTTGGGTTGTTTCCACTTTTCAGCTAATAAGAATAATGATGCTGTGAATATTTGTGTACAAATTTTTGTGTGGACTTACCTTTTCATTTGTCTTGAGTATTTATACCTAGGAGTAGAATTGCTGGGTCATATGGTAACTCTATGTTTAACAGTTTGGGGACCTGCCAAGCTGTTTTCCACAGTGGCTAAAGCATTTTACAATCCTGCCAGTAAAGTATGAGGGTTCCAAATTTTCCTCCTCTTTACCAACACTTGTTATTTGATTTTTAAGGGTTTTTATCATAGCCATCTTAGTGGGTGTGAAGTGGTATCTCATTGTAGTTTTGATTTTTATTTCTTTAATGAATAGTGATGTTGAGCGTCTTTTCATGTGCTTATTGGCCATGTGTATAACTTCTTTGGAGAAATGTCTTCTCAGGTTTTTGCCCATTTTTAATTGGATTATTTATCTTTTTATTTTTAAGTTATGAGTTCTTTATATACTCTGGATGCAAGTCCCTTGTCAGATGTATGATTTGCAAATATTTTCTCCCATTCTGTGCATTGTCTTTTCACTTTCTTGATGGTGCTATTTGCAGCACAATATTTTTAAGTTTGATCAAGTCCAATTTATCGAATTTTTTTCTTTTGTCACTTGTGCTTTTGCTGTCATACCTAAGAAACCATTGCCCAGTGGCATAGGGAGGGTGGGAGGGAGACGCAAGAGGGAGGGGATATGGGGTTATATGTATACATATAGCTGATTCACTTTGTCATACAGTAGAAACTAACACAACATTGTAAAGCAATTATACTCCAATAAAGATATTAAAAAAAAATTACCTTAGGAACCACTGCCCAAATCAAGTTCATGAAGATTTGTTCCTGTGTTCGCATCTAAAAGCTTTATAGTTTTAGCTGTTACATTGAGCCCTGTGGTCTATTTTAAATTCATTTTTGTGTATTATATAATGAAGGGGTCCAGCTTCATTCTTTTGCATATGGATTTCCAGTTTTCCCAGCAGCATTTGTTAAAAGGAGATGTTTTCTTTTATCTGCCTATTCAGTCACTGCCCCTCACCATGATACTCTTTCACTAGTTAGGTGACCACATGGGGTCAGGCTGAGAGAGGCTAGCACCCACCAGCAGCACAAATAGTGCTATAAATGGCAGGGAACTTTATAAGACTTACTTCAGGTCCCAGACCAGTTTATTTTGGAGTGATAAGGAGCAACTTAGCATTCATAATTTTTTAAAACCTGGAGAGAGGACAGCCAGACACATGATGGTTAGTCTGTATGGCCCTTTCTCAACTAGGGTTCTGGGAGAGAATTAAGCTCTGATGCCCTTAGACACCCATTGTATGTAGTAAGTTAATCTCTCTCCAGTGCATTTAGAGTGGTCGTTACTATATACCGTCTTTGGGAAAACCGAGAAAAGAGTCACAAATCAAGTTGCAAAATGGTCTTCAGCCTTTGGGGAAATTAACGTTAGAACTGATCTATTAATAAGAAACAAATTCTGCTTCGGATATCATCACTGTCTGCTCCATTTAGGGGAGAGGAACTAATAAAATATTCTCTCCAGGTGTGCGCTCCTGAGTCCAGGTTACAAGTAATAAACAGCTCTCCGATTGTGTCATCATTAATGAGCTACCTGTAAGGACAGAAGTGGGTTTTTCTTAGAAATAATTTAGCTTGATTTTTTCCCCCATATCTAATGTATCTGCTAAGGATCGATTTTGGGAAAATAGAGTTGTGTGAACAGTTTAGAACTAGAGGATGTTGTGTGGCAGTACTGTGACTGAACCTGTGCCAGCCTCTGTGGCCTTTGCTCTTCTCTGGAACCCCAGGAATTGTCCTGGGCCGCCCCAGGGCATTCCAAGGAGCTTGCGTGGCAGTGTCTGCTTGTCTGTATGACGTTCTCAGTGTGACTGGGATTCTGTTTCCCTTCCCTCCTCATGTTTGGCAACACTGGAATATCTTTGGGGTTGATGATTGGCATCTCTAATGAAAACCTACCATTTCCAAGAAGAGAAAAGGCAGTATAAACTCACTTCTTAAAAGCTGTACTCAGAATTCCGTGGGAGAAATCAGGGCCCAGGGTGAAGGCTAAGAAGATTTTTCTCATCTAGAGACCCCAGTTTATATTCCTTCAAACATTGGCTCAGCTGCTTGAACATAAACCAGGTAACAGTCACTCACATAACATAGAAATTAACTACTTTCTTATGTAAAAGTCTGAGTTGGTGAGTGGTCCAGAAGAGTACCTGCCCAGAACCCAGGTACCTTCTGTCGTCTTGTTTTAGATCCCTGTGAGGGTTGCCTTTATCCATAGGGTCGGAGGTGGCTCACCTCTAACATGTTCGTGTTCCAGGTCCCAGGAAGGGGGAAGGAGCAAATGGAGAGAAAACAGATTACTTTTAAGGGCATGACTCAGAACTGGCATACATCACTTCTCGCATCCATTTCACCCAGACTTAGTCATGTGGCCTCATCTACTTGCCAGGGAGACATGGAAATGCCACTAGTTTCTAGTTGCATGGCCATGTGCCTAGCTCAACCTGAGGAGATGCTACTGAAAACAGGAAGGCATGAGAATAGGATTGGAGGACAGTCTGCCACAGAACCTTCAGTGGGTGAGCCTCACAGTACGCAGTTCAAAACCGAGAGATCGCCTGACGTACAACAGCAGCAGGCGAAATAAACACCTTGCTGTTATTCCCTTATCTTCCTCCTTGGAAACCAGGCCACTTAGAGCCCACCTTGGAACAGTGAGTAACGAAGTTAGGAGAACCTGGAGAGACAAACTCTAGAAGCAAGTCTTAAGAGGTGAGGCAAGTTAGACACCTTTACTGAACCCTTAGGTTTTTGGGGCCGGATACTGTCTTTGCGTTACTTAGGGCTCATTTGGTTGTAAAACATAAAGAGCAACTTGAGCTAGCAAAACCCTGTTCATTATTATAAGAGTACAGGGGTGACTCATGGAAACCAGGGGCAGGGATGGATTGGGAGAGAGGACTGTGTACCTGTTGGCTCTCCTCCTGATTCTTCTCTATTTTCTGTCATTTTTATCTGTGAAGACTTCTCAACTACCTTCAGCTCCAGATGTTACATTCTCACTGTGCAGGGCCCAGGCTAAACCAAACTCTTAACCAGGACCCATACATCCCTGGGAGAGAGAATCTGGTCAGGTTACCACAGGCCAGCATCCGTTCAAGTGTGAAAACAGAGCTGAGCGTTTCTTAAGACAAATAGGACTGTCTGCCTGGGGCCCATCCCTGTGGAGGGAGGGGGAAGGGGATGGAGACAGTTCCCAGAGGAGGGGAAACTGTTATAAGCTGGCACACTTAGCATAGTATTTGTTTAAGTAGGGGCATCCAGTTCTGATCAACATGTATTTTCATAAAACTTTTGGACTTCCCTGGTGGTGCAGTGGTTAAGAATCCACCTGCCAATGCAGGGGATACAGGTTCGAGACCTGGTCTGGGAAGATCCCACATGCCTCGGAGCAACTAAGCCCGTGTGCCGCAACTACTGAGCCTGCACTCTAGAGCCCGCGAGCCACAACTGCTGAGCCCACGTGCCACAACTACTGAAGCCCGCGCTCCTAGAGCCCGTGCTCTGCAACAAGAGAAGCCACCGCAATGAGAAGCCCGCACGCCACAACGAAGAGTAGCCCCTGCTCGCCGCAACTAGAGAAAGCCCACGTGCAGCAATGAAGACCCAACGCAGCCAAAAATAAAATATAAATAAATAAATTTATAAAAAAACCAACCCTTTTTGTTTTGTAATAATTATAGATTCATAGGAAATTCAAAAATGGTACAAAGAAGTCCTGTGTATCTTTCACCTAGTTTCTCTCAATGATTGCATTTAACCTAACTATAATATAATATCAAAACTAGGAAATTGACGTTGGGACAGTGTATATGTATAGTTCTTTGCCATTTTATCACATGTGTGTGTCTTGTAACCACCACTGTAATCAAGGTACAGGAGTCACCCTTACCCCATCTTCTTCTTTACTCCTTACCCGAGGTAACCATTGATCAGTTTCCCATCTCTATAACTTTGTCATTTTCTGAATGTTATATTCATAGAATCACACAGCATGTGACCTTCTGAGTTTGGCTTGTTTTCACTCGGCATAATGCCCTTGATATCTGTCCAAGTTGTTGTATAAATCAATACTGCTAAGCAGTATTCTATGCTGTGGGTGTACCACAGTTTATTTAGCCATTCACCTTTTGAGAGACATTTTGTTTGTGTCTAGTTGTCGAGTATTACAGATAAAGCTGCTGTGAGCATCTGTGTACGGGTTCTTGTGTATACGTAAGTTTTCATTTCTCTGGGCTAAATGTCCAAGAGTGTGATTGTTGGGTTGTGTGTTAAGTGTATATTTAGTTTTTAAAGAAGCTGCCAAGTTGTTTTCCAAAATGGCTGTACCATTTTATCTTCCCACCAGCCAGCACTGTATGAGGTTCAGTGTCTCCACATCCTCACCAGCATTTGGTATTGTCACTGTTTGGTTTTTTTTTTTTTTTTGTCACTGTTTTTTAAATTTAGCTGTTCTAATACGTGTGTAGTGGTATCCCACTGTGGTATTAATTTGCATTTCCCTAATGGCTAGAACATCTTTTCATGTGTGTATTTGCCATCATGTGTCCTGTTTGGTGACATGTCTCTTCATCTCCTTTGCCCATTTTCTAATTGAATTGTTTTTTAATGTTGAGTTTTGAGAGTTCTTTATATATTCTAAATACAAATCAATGTGGTTTGCAATGTTTTCTCTCAGTCTGTGGCTTGTTTTTTCATCCTCTTAAAAGAGTCTTTTGCAGAGCAAAAGTTTAAAAATTTTAAGGAAGTCCAACTTACTTATTTCTTTTCCTTTTATGGATTGTGCTTTTCTTGTCACCTCTAAAATCTCTTCACTAAGCTCTAGGTCCTGAAGATTTTTTCTCTTACGTGTTCTTCTAAAAGTTTTATAATTTTACACTTTACATTTAAGTTGGTGATCCATTTTGTGTTAATTTTTATATAAGGTGTGAGATTTGGGTCAAGGTTCATTTTTTGGCCTATGGATATTGAATTGCTTCAGCACTTTTGTTGAAAAGGCTGTTCTTTCTCCATTGGCTTGCTTTTGCACGTCTGTCAAAAATAAGTTGGTTGTACTAGTGTGAGTCTATTTCTGGGTTCTTTATTCCGTTCCATTGATCTATGTGTCTTTCCCTCTGCCAATACCACACAAGATAGTAATGAAGATTAGTATCTTCATTACTTCACCACTTGATAACTATAGCTATATGTCTTCTGTTTTTCCCACTTATAATTATTTTTCAAAATTGTTTAGCTATTCTGATTCCTTTGACTTTCCATTTGATTTTAGAATAATTTTGTCTTGAGCTACAAAAATCCTACTGGGATTTCTATAGGAGTTATGTTAAACCTTTATGTCAATCTGGGGAGAGTTGACATCTTTTACTATGTTGAGTTTTCCAATCCGTGAACATTTCTCTATTTATGTAGATCCTATTTTATTTTTTTCATCAGTGTTGTATAGTTCTCAGCATGTAAATTACATATATGTTGTGATATATCTAAGAAAATCAGCTTGAGTCTTTATAAATGAAGTTGTATTTTTGATTTTCAGGTGTTCATTGTTAGTATATCAAAATACTATTGATTTTTGTAGATTAATCTATCTTGCAAATTCACTTCTGTCCTTACTGAAATCACTTGTTAGTTCTAGGAGTTTTTTATAGATTCCTTGAAATTTTCTACATGGACCGTCGTGTCATCTGCAGATAGGGACAGTTTTGTTTCTTTCTTTTCAGTATTTGTACCTTTTGTTTCCTTTTCTTGTATAATTGGGCTGGCTAGGACTTCCAGCACTATGTTGAAAATAGTGATGAGAGTAGAAATTTTTGCCTTGTTCCTAAGCTTAGGGGGAACCATTCAGTTTTTCATTAAGTATGATGTTAGCTATAGTTTTTTTGGTAGAGGTTCTTTATCAAGTTGAGGAAGTTCACCTCTATTAATAGCTTTCTGAGAGTTTTTATTATAAATTGGTGTTGCGTTTTATCAGGTGCTTTTTCTACATTAGTTGATATGATCATTTGATTTTTTCTTTCACCTGTTAAGATGGTGAATTATATTGATTGTTTTTTGAATATTGAATCAGTCTTGTATCCCTGGAATCAACTCCTCTTGGTCATGATATATAATTTTTTTATATTGCTGAATTCTATTTGCTAATATTTTATTAAAGATTTTACATCTATATTCAGGAGGGATATTGTGTCTAATTTTCTGTCTTGTTACGTTGCCCCTTTCCAAGTCCTTTGGCTAGAGAGAGCAGAATTGTGGGGAGGCTTTACATTATCTGCTCTCATTGGCGTTGATGGGATGCATGAAGTGAAAAAAGAAAACCCAGGGAATTCATGGCTATTCTTTCCCTGGGTACTGAGTTCCGTAGCTGGTTTGCCTTCTTCACTCCACTTCACTTCACTTTGCAGAGTCATCTTATATTATTCTGTATATTATGTCCAGGGTTTTAACTGTATTTAGTGGAAGGAATAGAGAGAAGTGTGTCTACTCCGTCTTATCCTGAAACCAGAAATGCAATCTATATCTTGTAAAAAATAGATTTTGAAGCCCCTTCCCTGCCTATTTATGGGTTAAAAAAATATTAATCTTTCAACTTGTTGGGGAGGGAGCATGCCTTCTACAGGTGAGCAGAGTGGCTAGCATAGTGTGTATTCGTAGTGAACGGTCACCAGATCTCTCTAGTGGTCACGATGCATTCTAGTTCAGTCGCTCTGGCCTAGAACCCTTCTCCCAGTGATTACAAATACGTTTGTTTTTCTAGGGGAACTTAGATTGCCCTTTTGCTCTGAGGATTCAGTATTTCTTGCTGTGGGATATAAGGATATAGGTTCTACAACCACATTGACAGTTTTGAGGGGGAAAGAGGGTGCTAAGAAAAATTAGGGCCAGACAGGCAGTGTAAGCAGAGACGGTAATGGGCCGGGTGGGATGTGTGGTCCCCTTAGTGATACCTGTTCTGTGAATTTACTCTTGACTTAATTTGGGAAGACTAGTATTAAAACATTTTTGTGTTTTTCTCAAGTGCCACAGAATGTATGTTGGTGTATGCATATGCACACACGCACTCAAACACATACACACTCAGGCATTCATGCCAAATAATAAAGAAATAAAAGAGAGGTATGTAGGCTGGCTAAGTTAATGTAGGATTTTTTGCTAAAGGGAATATTCTTCTATTCTTTTCCTTCACACTTGTCCACGGGGCCACTTGCAGTTCTTTTAAACACCATTAATAATTGCACAAAAAGGGCATTTCAGTTAATGTCGTTTGTCAGGAAGAAATAGTTATTAAAATGTCTTTGGATAAATGGAACGAAGAGTGTTTGAAAAGGCCCAATTCACAGCTTTTCTTCAAGTTATAAAATGGACATTACTTCAGGTGTAAATAATTCATCCCAACAAATTTGTTTCCTTTGGTGTGTGCCTGCCTGCCTGCATGTGTGAATATCTGATTTTATTTTTGGAGCCCTGTGACATTAGCCCCTTGTTAGTTTAGCACTTACTGTGAATCGGAAAGTTCTGACCCACAAGAATCCAGACCTCTAAGTTCTATTTCAGTGAACTGTTTGTACTTTTTTGTAGACAGTCTTCCAAACAGAAGAAGGCTATTCAAACTGCTATCCGCAAAAATAAAGAGGCAAATGCAGTGCTGGCCCGGTTGAACAGTGAACTCCAGCAGCAGCTCAAGGTAAGGAGCTTCCTGAATTTGGATTACCAGGCTTTGTGTCTGTCTGTTGTATTTTGTTTTGACAAACATTGGTTGAGCATCTGGTTCCATTCCTGTTGGTAAGACTTGCTCTTCGTTCTCAAACTCCTTTTGGAAGGCAGAGTTGCTGTATTTAAGTTTCATAGGTTGGTTCTTGTATGCTTAGAGGAAGACTCGTACCTTTAATATGCAGGCTGCATATTGTGTGCTAGTTAAAAAGACAGAGAAGCTATTAAAAAGGCTCTTTGAAGCATTCTTTATTGTCCAAGCCTTCTGGGTAAACCCCTCATTTGTTTAGATCCTCCATGAATGATGCTATGCTTATTTCAATGGAAGAGGGTGGCCCTGATCCTCTCGAAGGCTAACTCCTGCCCTGGTGTCTTGGAAATGGTTCCATGTCAGCTTCGCAAGGACATTACCCCATCCTCATCGTCTGTTTCTCTTCACCATTAATCTCCCCTGTATTAGTTTCCCAGGGCTGTCCTAACAAAGCTCTACAAACTTGGTGGCTTAAAATAGTAGCAACTTATTCTCTCCCAGCTCTGGAGGCTAGAAGTCTGAATCACGGTGTCAGCAGAGCTATGCTATCTCTGAAGGCTCTAGGGGGGGAATTCTTCCTTTCTTCTTCCGGTTTCTGGTGGTGGCTGGCAGTCCTTGGCTGGTAGATGCATCACTCCAGTTTCTGCCTCTGCTGCCACATGGCGTTTTCTCTGTGTCTCTCTGTGTCTGTGTCGGAATTCCTCTTTTTATTGTGCCCTCTTTTTATAAGGATACCAGTCATTGGGTTAGGGCTCACCCTAATCTAGCCCAGTCTCATTTCTAACTAGATTATATCCACAAAGACCCTATTTCCATAGAAGGTCACATTTATAGGTACGGGGGGTTGGGAGTTAAACATATATTTTCGGAGCACCCACGACACCCCCTGATTCTATGCTGGATTATTGCCACCCACACATAAACATGCTCTGGTGTTGTCCAGTGTAGTGACGCCACATCCTCCTTCAGCTGCTGCCCCGTCTCTCTGGTCTCCTTTTCACAGCCAAGTTTCTTAAGAGTTGTTTTCATTTATTGTCTCTCATTCCTCACCAGCAGTTTTCTCTCCCTCCACTTCGTTGTGGCTTTCATTCTCCTCCGCTTACACCCCTCTTACAGCCAAATTCAGTGGGCCTGTTTTAACATTATTTGGATTTTCAGAAAAATCTATGCCATTGACCGTTGACCATTCTTTCCTCTAAATGTCCTTTCTAACTGGTTTTTGGGATATCATACTTTCCTTGTTGTCCTTCTACTTCACGGTGATTCCTCTTTAGCAATCTCTGCTGTCCCTTCCTTTTTTATTTTCTCTTTCGTTACTACCCTGCTTCGCCCTAATTTTTTTTTTTTTTTTGGCTGCGCCATGTGGCTTGTGGGGTCTCAGTTCCCAGATCAGGGATTGAACCCAGGCCATGACAGTCAAAGCCCGGAATCCTAACCACTAGACCACCAGGGAGCTCCCCCTAATATTTTATTATGAACATTTTCAAGCATACAAGAAAGTTGAAAGAATCATACAGTGAATATTTTCATAGCCACCGCTTCAGTTCTACCATTCACATCTCGTTATACTTGTTTTATCACGTTTTTCTATCCCTCTTATCTGTCCTTCAGTCCATCTTATTTTTAACATGTTTTCAAGTAAATTGCAGACATCTGTATGCATCCCCTAAATATTTTAACATGCATATCATTAACTAGAGTTCAATATTTTTACAAGTTTTTCTCATGTTGTAAATTTTACATACAATGAGTGTACAAATCTTAAGTGTACACTTGCTGACTTTTAAACAAATGCATCTACTTATGGATCTCAACCCCCTATCAAAGATATAGCACATTACCATCTCCCCGGAAAGCTCCCTCATGCTCCTTCCCAGTTAATTTCTGCCCCACTCACATAGAGGTAACCACTATTCTAAACTTCTTAGGCCATACTGTTGCCTATTCTGTAACTTTATGTAAATGGTGTCCTCTGACATGTACTTAGTATTACGTTTTTGAGATTCATTTTCATTGTTGTATGTCTCAGTAATCTGTTCCTTTTTATTGCTGAGTGGTATTCTATTGAGTGAATATGCTGCAATTTGGTTATCAGTTTTCCTATTAGTGGACACCTGAGATGGTTCTAGTTTTTGCTATTTTGAATAAAACTACATTCTTGGATAAGTCTTTGTGTGGGAATATGTTCTCATTTCTCTTGGGTAAATTTCTAGGATTAGGATTAGTAGGTAATATGGTGATTGTGTGTAATTAGTTTTAATAGAAACCGCTAGAGCTTTTCCCAAAGTGGTTGTAGCGTTTAGTACTCCCACCACTACTGTGTGAGAATTCTGGTTGTTCCTCATCCTCGCCAACACTTGGTGTTATTGTTTTAATTTTTAGCAAGTCCCGTGGTGAGATAGTTTTTATTTTGCATCTCCTTAGCACTTTTCTATGTGATTATTTACTTTTCATATATTTTATTTTATGAAGTGTCTTTTCCAAATATTTGGCCATTTAAAAATCATTTTCAGCCGTTTTTTTGGAGTTGTAGGTAGATGCTTTTTATATATCTTGGTTACCAGTCCTTTGTCAAGGTATATATTTTATGAATGTTTTCTTCTAGTCTTTGTTTTGCCTATTAATTTTTTTAACTGAATCTTTTCATGAACAGAACTTTTTAATTTTGATAAAGTCTGATTTATCATTTTTTCCTCTTATGGTTTATTAACTTTCTTCCTATATAGGGAAACTTTGCCTACATCTGAATTATGAAGATATTCTCTTATGTTTTCTTCTAAAGTCTTTATTGTTATAACTTTTACATTTAGATCTATGATAACATTTGTTTTTTTTAAACTACTTTATTGAGATAAGATTGTACATACCTCAATAAAGCTGTACATATTTAATGTATGCAACATGATGAGTTTGGAGATAATTATACATCCATGAGTCTGTCACAGTTTATGCCATAAAACTGCCCATCACCTCTAAAAATTCCTCTCACCCTCATTATTAGTATTTATTTTTATTGAAGTATTGTTGCTATAGTTGCTGTACAATGTTATGTAAGTTATAGGTGTACTATATAGTGATTCATGATTTTTAAAGGTTATACTCCATTTATAGTCATTATAAAATATTGGCTATATTCCCTGTGTTGTACAGTATATCCTTGTAGCTTATTTTATACCTATTAATTTGTACCTCTTAATCTCCTACCCCTATAATGCCCCTTTCCCCTTTTCTCTCCCCACTGGTAACGATTAGTTTGTTCTTTATATCTGTGAGTCTGCTTCCTTTTTGTTATATTCACAAGTTTGTTGACTTTTTTTAGATTCCACATATAAGTGAGATCATACAGTATTTGTCTTTCTCTGTCTGACTTATTTCATTTAGCATAATGCCCCAAGTCCATCCATGTTGCTGCAAATGGCAAAATTTCATTCTGTTTTATCACTCACATAATTATCATTTCTTTTATGTGGTGAGAACATTTAAGATTTACTTTCTTAGCAATTTTTAAGTATGTAATACAGTATTGTTAACTATAGTCACCATGCTATACATTAGATCCCCAGAACTTATTCATCTTATGATTGGAAGTATGTACCCTTGCCCAACATCTCCCCATTTCCTGCATGACCCTCCCCTCAGTCTCTGGCAACCACCATTCTACTCTGTTTCTATGAATTTGGCCTTTTTTAGATTGCACATATAAGTGATATCACATGGTATTTGCCTTTCTCTGTGTGACTTATTTCACTTAGCATAGTGCCCACAAGGTCCATCCATGTCACAAATGGCAGAATTTCCTTCTTTCTTACAGCTGAATAATACCCTGTTGTATGTATGTACCACATCTTCTTTATCCATTCGTCTGTAGATGGAAACTTAGGTTGTTTCCATATCTTAGCTATTGTATCAATGCATAATGCTGCAGTGAACATGGGAGTGCACATATCCCTTTGAGGTCCTGATTTCATTTCCTTTGGATACCCAGAAGTGGGATTGGTAGATTATATGATGGTTCTTTTTTTTTAATTTTGAGAAACGTCCATACTATTTTCTGTAGTTGCTGGATCAATTTACATTCCGACCAACATTGCACAAGCATTCCCTTTTCTCCACATCCTTGCCAACACTTATCTCTTATCTTTTTGGTGATAGCTATTCTAACAAGTGTGAGGTGATATCTCATTGTGGTTTTGACTTACATTTCCCTGATGATTAGTGATGTTGAGCACATTTTCATGTAGCTGTTGGCCATTTGTTTTAGAATGTTGTCTTTCCGTTTTTATTTGTTTCAAGATATTTCTTTGATTCCCCTTTTGACTTCTTCTTTGACTCATTGGTTGTTCAGGAGTGTTTTGTTTAATTTCCACATATTTCTGAATTTTCTAGTTTTCTTCCTGTTACTGATTTCTAGTTTAATAACTTTGCAGTTGCAAAAGGTACTTGGTATGATTTTGATATTCTTAAGTCTGCTAAGACTTATCTTGTAACCTATCATATGATATATCCTCAAGAGTATTTCATGTGCGCTTGAGAAGAATATGTATTCCGCTTCTGTTGGCTGGAATGTTCTGTATATGTCTGTTAGCTCCATTTGGTATAAAGTATAGTTCAAGTCCAACATTTCCTTGTTGATTTTCTGTCTGGATGATATACCCACTGTTGAAAGTAAGGTATTGAAGTCCCCTACTATTATTGTATTGTTGTCTATTTCTTCCTTCAGATCTTTTAGTATTTGCTTAATATATTTAGGTGCTCTGATGTTGCCTGCATGTATATTTACCATTGTTATATTTTCTTTATGAATTAATCCCTTTAACATTACATAATGACATTCTTTGTCTCTTGTTATAGTTTTTGGCCAAAAGTCTATTTTGTCTGGTAAAAGAATAGCTACCCTGTTCTCTTTTGGTATCTACTTGCATGGAATATCTTTTTCATCCCTTCATTCTTTCTTATGTGTGACTGTAAAACTGAAGTGAGTCTCCTGTAGGCAGCATATAGTTCAGTCTTGTTTTTTAAATCCATCCAGCTGCTCTATGCCTTTGGACTGGAGAATTTAATTCACTTACATTTAAAGTGAATATTGATACGTAAGGATTTACGAATACCATGTTACTATTTTCTGGCTATTTTGTAGTTCTCTTGTTCTTTTCTTCCTCTCTTACTGCCTGCCTTTGTGAATTGATGATTTTCCATAAAGGTATGCTTTGATTGTCTTCTCTTTATCTTTTGTGAATCTACTCTAGGTTTTTGTATTTGCTTTGTTGTTATCATGAGGCTTACATAAAATATCTTGTAGATATAACAGTGTATTATATGCTGATAACAACTTAACTTGGACTGTGTATAAAAACTCTACCCTTTTACTTCCCCCTTTTTGTTTTTGATGTCATCATTTACTTCTTTTCATATTTTGTATTCATTAACAAGTTATTGTAGCTATAGTTATTTTTAATATTCTTTTCCTTTAACCTTTATACTAGATTTAAGTGGTTAACACACTATCATATTCAGTATTAGAGTATTCTGAATTTGACTATATACTTAACTTTACCCCAGTATATTGTATGTTTTCATGTTACTAATTAGTGTCCTTTCATTTAGCTTGAAGAACTCCTTTCTACATTTCTTGTAAGGCAGGTCTAGTGGTGATGAACTCCCTCAGCTTCTGTTTGCCTGGGAAAGTCTTTCTCTCTCCTTCATTTCTTAAGGATAACTTGGCTGAATAGCATATTCTTGATTGGCAGTTTTTTTCTTTTTCTTTTAGCACTTTGGATTATCATCCCACTCTCTCAAAGGGTGCCTGCTGAGAAATCCACTGATAGCCTTATGAGAGGTCCCTTTTAAGTTACAAGCTTCTTTTCTCTTACTGCTTTTAAGATTTTTCTCTTTGTCTTTGATTTTTGACAAATTTATTATAATGAGTCTTAAAGAGGAACTCTTTTTTAAAAAATAAATTTATTATTTTATTTATTTATTTTTGGCTGCATTGGGTCTTTGTTGCTGCGCGCAGGCTTTCTCTAGTTTCGGCGAGCAGAGGCTACTCTTCGTTGCAGTACCCACGGGCTTCTCATTGCGGTGGCTTCTCTTGTCGTGGGGCATGGGCTCTAGAGCACAGGCTCAGTAGTTGTGGCGCACGGGCTTAGCTGCTCCGCAGCATGTGGGATCTTCCCGAACCAGGGCTCGAACCCGTGTCCCCTGCATTGGCAGGCGAATTCTTAGCCACTGTGCCACCAGGGAAGCCCAAGAGGAACTCTTAAGTTGAGTTTGTTTAATGATCTGTGAGCTTCATGAACTTGGATATCCATATGTCTCCCGAGATTTGGGAAGTTCTCAGCCATTATTTCTTCAAATAAGCTTTCTGCCCTCTTCTCTCTCTCGTCAACTTCAGGAACTCTCATAATTCACAAACTGTTTCTTTTGATGACATCCCATAGATCACGTACGTTCTTCATTCTTTTAAATTCTTTTTTCTTTGTGCTTCTCTGACTGGATAGTTTCAAAATCCCTGTCTTCTATCTCAGATTCTTTCATTCTGCTTGATCCATTCAGATGTCGATGTTCTGTATTATATTTTTAATTGCATTCATTGCATTCTTCAGCTCCAGAATTCCTGTGTAGTTCTTTTTTATGATTTCTATCTCTTTGTTAAACTTCTCATTTTATTCGTGTAGTGTAGTTTTCCTGAATTAATTGACTTCTCTTTCTGTGTTTTCTTGCAGCACATTGAGTTTCCTTAAAATAGCCATTTAAAATTCTTTATTGGGAAAATCATAGATCTCCATGTCTTTGGGATTGGTTACTGGAAGATTGTTGTAATTCTTTGGTGGCGTCATGTTTCCTTGAAGTTTTGTGTTGCTGTCTTCACATTTGAAGTAGCAGTCACATTCTCCAGTCTTTACTAACTGCCTTCAGGAGAGAAGTACTTTCTATCAGCCCTATTAGAGATTCTGAGAATTTCTCAGATCTTCTATGGGTACATTTGCTCAACATTTCTTGTTCCTTCTTGTGGCAGAATTCTTAAGCTTGTATGCCTTATTCTGATCCTGCACAACACCAGGCCAACTGCTAACAGCCTCCCTTTTGTTTCCCAAAGATGGCACTACAGCTCAAATTTGTGGTCTCTCATGGTCCACACATTTGGGCCAGCAAAGCTTTCTGTATGTGCTCAGTCAGTCATGCTGCTGTCATCAGGAATGTGAACAGGAAGCTTGCCACAAGTTGGTGGTGTGTGTAAGTCCCATGGAGTGCTGAGAGTGCCCCATGGCCAGTTGGAGGATCCCCAGGGGCTTATGGGTGGGCTTCTTGATGGAGTCCCTGGACACATTTAGTAAGATCCACGTTCCTTTAATCCTCTTTTGAGAGTCCTGTTTGCCACTCTCCAGCCTCTTCCCCCTCCCCACCCCCCAGTCATGCAGTTCACAATTCAGTGCTCTGGATGGGGCGAGATAGGAATGAGCCTCTTTGACAGTGTCCCACACAGCCAGGGAAACTGGGTGCTCACGTATGTGCTCTTCCTTCCCCCATGAGAGAAATCATAGGCCAAGATCTTTTTTAGTCCTAAGCTGTGCTGCTTTGTGAGAAGGTGATGTGAGTAGTCAAACAGTTCTTCTTACCCCCCGCAGTGCATCTAGACTTGTATTATTTTTCTCTAGCATCGTGCTGGAACTTCTCTGCTTGAAACTTGAACTTCCACAAAGGCTGTTTCATCTGTGGGTGATTGTATAAAACAGTGTTTTCCAGGGTCTCTTGGACTGTGACCGAGAGGGGCTAGAGCTGCTTCATGGTCCCCTGCTGGGTCCAGAGCCGGAACTGAGGTCTGTGTGCCTATTACCCGATGCGTGGCTGGACGAGACTTCTCCTGGGTCCCTTGGTGTATGGTGCTGGATCCCAAAGCTCCCAAAAAGGCACTTTGTCTGTGAATAGAGGCCAAATTGTTATTGGCAGGGGGATATGGACGAAGGATGTCTTACCCAGCTGTGCCACTGGCATCACACCTGGTAGTTCTATTTTTAATTTTTTTTTTTTTTTTTTTTTTTTTTGCGGTACACGGGCCTCTCACTGTTGTGGCCTCTCCCGTTGTGGAGCACAGGCTCCGGACGCGCAGGCTCAGCGGCCATGGCTCACGGACCGAGCCGCTCCGTGGCATGTGGGATCTTCCCAGACTGGGCCACGAACCCGTGTCCCCTGCATCGGCAGGCGGACTCTCAACCACTGCGCCACCAGGGAAGCCCTCTTTTTAATTTTTTAAATGAATCTCCATAGTGTTTTCCATAGTGGCTGCACCAATATCTATGATACATTTTGAATTAAGTTTTTTGTATGCTGTGAGATTAGGGTCACAGTTCATTTTTTTCCATACCAGTATCATTAATCTAGAACCATTTGAAGAACAGAGTTTCTTTTCCTCCTTGGATTACTCTGGTGCCTTTGTCAAAAATCTAATGACTGTATAAGTGTGATTTATTTATGGGTTCTTATTCCACTCTGTTAACCTATTTGTTGATCTTTTTTTTTAACATCTTTATTGGAGTATAATTGCTTTACAATGGTGTGTCAGTTTCTGCTTTATAACACAGTGAATCAGCTATACATATATATATATCCCCATATCCCCTCCCTCTCGCACCTCCCTCCCACCCTCCCTATCCCACCCCTCTAGGTGGTCACAAAACACGGAGCTGATCTCCCTGTGCTATGCAGCTGCTTCCCACTAGCTATCTATTTTACATTTGGTAGTATATGTAAGTCCATGCCACTCTCTCACTTCATCCCAGCTCACCCTTCCCCCTCCCCACATCCTCAAGTCCATTCTCTAAGTCTGAGTCTTTATTCCTGTCCTGCCCCTAGGTTCTTCAGAACCATTTTTTTTTTTAGATTTTATATATATGTGTTAGCATACGGTATTTATTTTTCTCTTTCTGACTTACTTCACTCTGCATGACAGTCTCTACGTCCATGCACTTCACTACAACTAACTCAATTTGGTTTCTTTTTATGGCTGAGTACTATTCCATTGTATACATGTGCCACATCTTCTTTATCCATTCATCTATTGATGGACACTTAGGTTGCTTCCATGTCCTGACTACTGTAAATAGAATTGCAATGAACATTGTGGTACGTGACTCTTTTTGAATTATGGTTTTCTCAGGGTGTATGCCCAGTAGTGGAATTGCTGGGTCGTATGGTAGTTCTATTTTTAGTTTAATAAGGAACCTCCATACTGTTCTCCATAGTGGTTGTATCAATTTACATTCCCACCAACAGTGCGAGAGGGTTCCCTTTTCTCCACACCCTCTCCAGCATTTATTGTTTGTAGATTTTTTGATGATGGCCATTCTAACTGGTGTGAGGTGATACCTCACTGTAGTTTATTTTTGTTTGTTTGTTTGTTTTTGCGGTACGCGGGCCTCTCACTGCTGTGGCCTCTCCTGTTGCGGAGCAACAGGCCCCGGACGCGCAGGCTCAGCGGCCGTGGCTCACGGGCCCAGCCGCTCCACGGCATGTGGGATCTTCCCAGACTGGGGCACGAACCCGTGTCCCCTGCATCGGCAGGTGGACCCTCAACCACTGTGCCACCAGGGAAGCCCCTCATTGTAGTTTTGATTTGCGTTTCTCTAATGATTAGTGATGTTGAGCATCCTTTCATGTGTTTGTTGGCAATCTGTATATCTTCTTTGGAGGAATGTCTATTTAGGTCTTCTGCCCATTTTTGGATTGGATTGTTTGCTTTTTTGATGTTGAGCTGCATGGGCTGCTTGTAAATTTTGGAGATTAATCCTTTGTCAGTTGCTTCATTTGCAAATATTTTCTCCCATTCTGAGGGTTGTCTTTTCGTCTTGTTTATAGTTTCTTTTGCTGTATAAAAGCTTTTAAGTTTCATTAGGTCCCATTTGTTTATTTCTGTTTTTTTTTTTTTTTTTTTTTGCTGTGCGTGGGCCTCTCACTGTTGTGGCCTCTCCCGTTGCAGAGCACAGGCTCCGGATGCACAGGCTCAGCGGCCATGGCTCACGGGCCTAGCCGCTCCGCGACATGTGGGATCTTCCCGGACCGGGGCACGAACCCGTGTCCCCTGCATCGGCAGGCGGACTCTCAACCACTGCGCCACCAGGGAAGCCCTACTATTTCTGTTTTTATTTTCATTTCTCTAGGAGGTGGGTCAAAAAGGACCTTGCTGTGATTTATGTCATAGAGTGTTCTGCCTATGTTTTCCTCAAAGAGTTTTATAGTGTCTGGCTTTACATTTAGGTCTTTAATCCATTTTGAGTTTATTTTTGTGTATGGTGTTAGGAAGTGTTCTAATTTCATTCTTCTACGTGTAGCTGTTCAGTTTTCCCAGCACCACTTATTGAAGAGGCTGTCTTTTCTCCATTGTATATTCTTACTTCCTTTATCAAAGATAAGGTGACCATATATGCATGGGTTTACCTCTGGGCTTTCTATCCTGTTCCATTGATCTATATTTCTGTTTTTGTGCCAGTACCATACTGTCTTGATTACTGTAGCTTTGTAGTATAGTCTGAAGTTAGGGAGCCTGATTCCTCCAGCTCCGTTTTTCTTTCTCAAGACTGCTTTGGCTCTTCGGGGTCTTTTGTGTTTCCATACAAATTGTGAAATTTTTTGTTCTAGTTCTGTGAAAAATACCAGTGGTAGTTTGATAGGGACTGCACTGAATCTGTAGATTGATTTGGGTGGTATACTCATTTTCACAATGTTGATTCTTCCAATCTGAGAACATGGTATATCTCTCCATCTGTTGGTATCATCTTTAATGTCTTTTCATCAGTGTCTTGTAGTTTTCTGCATACAGGTCTTTTGTCTCTTAGGTAGGTTTATTCCTAGGTATTTTATTTTTTTTGTTGCACTGGTAAAGGGGAGTGTTTCCTTAATTTCTCTTTCAGATTTTTCATCATTAGTGTATAGGAATGCAAGAGATTTCTGTGTATTAATTTTGTATCCTGTGACTTTAACAGATTCATTGATTATCTCTAGTAGTTTTCTAGTAGCATCTTTAGGATACTTTATGTGTAAGTGTCATGCCATCTGCAAACAGTGACAGTTTTACTTCTCCTTTTCCGATTTGGATTCCTTTTATTTCTTTTTCTTCTCTGATTGCTGTAGCTAAAACTTCCAAAACTACGTTGAATAATAGTGGTGACAGTGGGCAACCTTGTCTTCTTCCTGATCTTAGAGGAAATGGTTTCAGTTTTTCACCATTGAGAACGATGTTGGCTGTGGGTTTGTCATATATGGCCTTTATTATGTTGAGGTAAGTTCCCTCTATGCCTACTTTCTGGAGGGTTTTTATCATAAATGGGTGTTGAATTTTGTCAGAAGTTTTTCCGGCATCTCTTCAGATTATCATATGGTTTTGATCCTTCAGTTTGTTAATATGGTGTATCACATTGATTGATTTGTGTATATTGAAGAATCCTTGCATTCCTGGGATAAACCCCACTTGATCATGGTGTATGATCCTTTTAATGTGCTGTTGGATTCTGTTTGCTTGTATTTTGTTGAGGATTTTTGCATCTATGTTCATCAGTGATATTGGCCTGTAGTTTTCTTTCATTGTGACATCTTTGTCTTGTTTTGGTATCAGGGTGATGGTGGCCTCGTAGAGTGAGTTTGAGAGTGTTCCTCCCTCTGCTATACTTTGGAAGAGTTTGAGAAGGATAGGTTTTAGCACTTCTCTAGATGTTTGATAGAATTCGCCTGTGAAGCCATCTGGTCCTGGGCTTTTGTTTGCTGGAAGATTTTTAATCACAGTTTCAGCTTCAGTGCTTGTGATTGCTCTGTTTATATTTTCTATGTCTTCCTGGTTTAGTCTCCGAAGGTTGTGCTTTTCTAGGAATTTGTCCATTTCTTCCAGGTTGACCATTTTATTGGCATAGAGTTGCTTGCAGTAGTCTCGTAGGATGCTTTGTATTTCTGTGGTGTCTGTTGTAACTTCTCCTTTTTCATTTCTAATTTTATTGATTTGAGTCCTCTCCCTCTTTTTCTTGATGAGTCTGGCTAATGGTTTATCAATTTTGTTTATCTTCTCAAAGAACCGGCTTTTACTTTTTTTGAGCTTTGCTATTGTTTTCTTTGATTCTGATTCATTTATTTCTTCTCTGATCTTTATGATTTCTTTCCTTCTACTAACTTTGGGTTTTGTTTGTTCTTCTTTTTCTAGTTCTTTTAGGTGTAAAGTTAGATTGTTTATTTGAGATGTTTGTTGTTTCTTGAGGTAGGATTTTATTGCTATAAACTTCCCTCTTAGAACTGCTTTTGCTGCATCCCATAGGTTTTGGATCATCGTGTTTTCATCGTCATTGGTCTCTAGGTATTTTTTGATTTCCTCTTTGCTTTATTCAGTGATCTCTTGGTTATTTAGCAGTGTATTGTTTAGCCTCCATGTGTTTGTATTTTTTTACAGATTTTTTCCTGTAATTGATATCTAGTCTCATAGCGTTGTGGTCAGAAAAGATACTTGATAGGATTTCAGATTTCTTAAATTTACCAGGGCTTGATTTGTGACCCAAGATATGATCTATCCTGGAGAATGTTCCATGAGCACTTGAGAAGAAAGTGTATTCTGTTGTTTTTGCATGGAATGTCCTATAAATATCAATTAAGTCCATCTTGTTTAATGTATCATTTAAAGCTTGTGTTGCTGTGTTTATTTTCATTTTGGATGATCTGTCCATTGGTGAAAGTGGGGTGTTAAAGTCCCCTACTATGATTGTGTTACTGTTGATTTCCCCTTTCATGGCTGTTAGCATTTGCCTTATATACTGAGGTGCTCCTATGTTGGGTACGTAAGTATTTACAATTGTTATATCTTCTTCTTGGATTGATCCCTTGGTCATTATGTAATGTCCTTCTTTGTCTCTTGTAATAGTCTTTATGTTAAAGTCTGTTTTTTCTGATATGAGTATTGCTACTCCAGTTTTCTTTTGATTTCTATTTGCATGGAATATCTTTTTCCATCCCCTCACTTTCAGTCTGTATGTGTCCCTAGGTCTGAAGTGGGTCTCTTGTAGACAGCATATATACCGGTCTTGTTTTTGTATCCATTCAGCCAGTCTATGTCTTTTGGTTGGAGCATTGAATCCATTTACATTTAAGGTAATTATTGGTATGTATGTTCCTATTACGATTTTCTTAATTGTTTTTGGTTAGTTATTGTAGGTCTTTTCCTTCTCTTGTGTTTCCTGCCTAGAGAAGTTCCTTTAGCGTTTGTTGTAAAGCTGGTTTGGTGGTGCTGAATTCTCTTAGCTTTTGCTTGTCTGTAAAGGTTTTAATTTCTCCATGGAATCTGAATGAGAACCTTGCTGGGTAGAGTAATCTTGGTTGTAGGTTTTTCCCTTTCATCACTTTAAATATGTCCTGCCAGTCGCTTCTGGCTTGCAGAGTTTCTGCTGAAAGATCAGCTGTTAACTTGATGGGGATTCCCTTGCTGCTTTTAATATTCTTTCTGTGTATTTAATTTTTGATAGTTTGATTAATATGTGTCTTGGCGTGTTTCTCCTTGGGTTTATCCTGTATGGAACTCTCTGTGCTTCCTGGACTTGATTGACTATTTCCTTTCCCATCTTAGGGAAGATTTCAATTATAATATCTTCAAATATTTTCTCAGTCCCTTTCTTTTTCTCTTCTTCTTCTAGGACCCCTGTAATTCGAATGTTGGTGAGTTTCATGTTGTCCCAGAGGTCTCTGAGACTATCCTCAATTCTTTTCATTCTTTTTTCTTTGTCCTGCTCTGCAGTAGTTATTTCCACTCTTTCATCTTCCAGGTCATTTATCTGTCCTTCTGCCTCAGTTATTCTGCTATTGATTCCTTCTAGAGAATTTTTAATTTCATTTATTGTGTTGTTCATCATTGTTTGTTTGCTCTTAAGTTCTTCTAGGTCCTTGTTAAACGTTTCTTGTATTTTCTCCATTCTATTTCCAAGATTTTGGATCATCTTTACTATCATTACTCTGAGTTCTTTTTCAGGTACACTGCCTGTTTCCTCTTCATTCGTTTGCTCTGGTGGGTTTTTACCTTGCTCCTTCACCTGCTGTGTGTTTTTTTTTTCTGTCTTCTCATTTTGATTAACTTACTGTATTTGGGGTCTCCTTTTCCCAGGCTGTAGGTTTGTAGTTCCTGGTGTTTTTGGTATCTGCCCCGTGTGGCTAAGGTTGGTTCAGTGGGCTGTGTACGCTTCCTGGTGGAGACGACTAGTGCCTGTGTTCTGGTGGATGAGGCTGCATCTTGTCTTTCTGGTGGGCAGGACCGCATCATTGATGTGTTTTGGGGCGTCTGTGACCTTACTATGAATTTAGGCAGCCTCTCTGCTAATGGGTGGGGTTGTGTTCCTGTCTTGCTATTTGTTTGGCATAGGGTGTCCAACACCGTAGCTTGCTGGTCGTTGAGTGGATCTGGGTCTTAGCGTTGAGATGGAGATCTCTGGGAGAGCTTTTGCTGTGTGATACTACATGGAGCCAGGAGGTCTCTGGTGGACCAATGTCCTGAACTCGTCTCTCCCACCTCAGAGGCACAGGCCTGACACCTGGCTGGAGCACCAAACCCCTGTCAGCCACACAGCCTTTGCTTTCTTCTTCCAGTTTTCTCCAGGATTCTTCAGGCTCTGGAGCGAGTGGGATGTCCCACCTGGTCTTATCCTGGCCACCAGAAGCTCGTGAAGAGGTGGAAAAATAGTTTGCCCTCTTCTTATTTTAGTGAGTGCTTGGCCGAGAACCCTTTTTTTTCTAGGGCACCTTGTAAATGGAAAAGCTTATCTGGGTTAGAAGTTCTAACTGCTGTGGCTGCTGTAATTCATGGTTATCTTGCGTAAGGTTAACTCGCTTTTCGGCCTTAAAAGAAAATTTATTCACCTGATGCCTCACACTGGGCCCATTCCAGCTTCAGTCTGGTCCCTATTTGTTGATCTTTATATTGGTACTACACGGTCTTGATTTCTGTAAGTCTTGAAATCAGGTAGTATAAATTTTTCAAGGTTCTCTCTCTAATTGTTTAGATTTTAGAAAACACTCCTCTCAGTGGTTCTGAGTGTGTAAGTATTATGTGTCTTTTGTTAAATTTGTTCCCTTGTTTTTGGCGACACTATTGCAAATTGAACTGTTTCTTAAAATTTCATTTTCTAATTGAGTTTATGAAGGTCACAGAATATAAGGTCATACAGAAAGCAATTATATTCCTATATACAAGCAATGAACAACTGATCACAGAAATTTGAAAAACAGTACCATTCATAATAGCTCGCCCCCCTCCCCCAAATGAAATACTTAAGTATAAATTCATCGTAAAACACAGGATCTGTATACTGAAAACTACAAAATGGTGCTAAAAGAAATCCAAGAAGACCTAAATAAAGGGAGAGACATATGCTGTTTGTGGATTGAAAGACTCAACATAGTAGTGATACTTTTTTCCTCCAAAGTGATCTAGAGATTCATTGCAACCAGTCAAAATCCCAACAGGATATTTTGTAGATATAGACCAGCCTATCCTGTAATTTATATATAAGGGCCAAGGAACTAGAATAGCTAAAACAAATTTGCAAAAGAAGAACGAAGGTAGAGGAATCACTTTTAGTATCAAGCTCCAGTAATCAAGACAGTATGGGATTGATGATAGATCAGTGGAGAGGGATTGGGAGTCCTGAAGTAGACCACATGAATATAGGCATTCGATCTTTGACAAAGGTACAAAATCAATTCATTGAGGAAAGGATGGTCTTTTCAAGAAATTGTTTTGTAGCAGTTGGTCATCCATATGTAAAAAAATGAACCTTGATCGAAGACCTCACTCCTGATACAAAGGTTAACTTGAAATGGATCATAGATGCAAATGTAGAACATAAAGGTATAAAACCTGTAGAAGAAAACGTAGGAAAAAGTTATTGTGACCTGGGGTTAGAAATGATGCCAAAAGCACGATCTATAACAAAAAAAATCAATAAATTGGCTTTATCAAAATTAAAACTTTCACTCTGCCAAAAACACTGTCAAGAGAATTAAGAGACAAGCTACAGACTAGGAGAAAATATTTGCAGCCCACGTATTTGACAAAGGACTAGTGTCCAGATTATATAAAGAACTCAGTAATAAGAACTCTCAAAGCTCAACCAACTCAATTTAAAAATGGGCAAAGGACATGAACAGACACTTCACCAAAGAGGATATAAGGACGGCAAGTAAACACGTGAGAAGATATTCAGCATTGTTAGCCATTAGGCAAATGCAAATTGAAACCATGGTCACAGACCAGTATACACAGTGATAGAATTGCTAAAACAGAAAATCGTGACAGCATCAAGTGCTGGCAACTGGAACCCTCGTGAATTGGTGGTGAGAATGCCAAATGATACCCCACTCTGAGTAACTGTTGGGCATTTTCTTATGAAGTTATATATACATTTAACCTTGTGACCCAGCAGTTCCACTCCTGGGTATCTACCTTAGTGAAATGGAAAATTTATGTTCACTCAAAAACCTGTACACAAATGTTCATAGCAGTTTTATATGATAGTGGAAACGTGAAAAAAACTCAAATGTCCTTCAAAGGATGAATGGATAAATGGAGTATGATGAAATAGTACTCATCAGGCAAAAGGAATGATACACGTAGCAATTTGAATGAAACTGAAAGATGTTATGCTACGTGAGACAAGCCAGTGTCAAAGGGTTATGTACTGCGTGATTCCTTTTATTTGACATTTTTGAAAAGGCAAAGCTGTAGTGCTGGAAAACAGACCACTGGTTGTCAAGGGTTATGCATGAGGTGAAGGTTTGTATATCAGTGAGTAGTTCCAGGGAGCTTTTTGGTTGTCGGAACTGTATTGAACCCTCTTTGTGGTGGTGGTTTCACAAATCTATATGTGTTAACATTTGTAGAACTGTACAATAAAAGAAAGGAAGTCAATTTTACCATATGATAATAAAAACATTTGTGAAATGTCGCGCTTCGTTCTGTTTTATGGGTCTTTGCATGTGACCTCGTTTCTGTTTCGCAGTTTGCTTTTGCCTCCCCCGCCCCTACCTTTGCTTTGGCGTAGGTCACTAGTATCCATTGGTCTCTATATTTGGTAGGACCTTTTAATTGGGAAGCCCATATTCCTCAGTTCTGGGAGTTTTCTTGAATGTTATTGACCTCCCTTGCCCCATTTTCTCTGTTCTCCCTTCCTGAACGTTTTCAGACACTGGACTTCTTAGTTTGGTTTTCTAATTTTTCTTTTCTAGTTTCTTTCTTTTCTCTTCTTTCTTTTGTCTGTATGTGGAGACATACTTATTTTTTAAACTGTACATCTCCTGTGTTTAATAACCAAGAGTTCATTTTTGTTGTTGTTCTCTGATTCTTTTCAATGGCATCCTATTCTTGTTTCAGTGTTGTAATATCTTCTCTTAATGGTAGTTTTTCTTCTTCCTCAATACTTGCTTTTTTTGTTGTTGTATACACTTCTAATTAGATACTTTCCTTCAGTAGCTGATGGTCCTTCTCTGCTTATATTTAGGAGGAGGATGAGAATGCAGATTGCAAGTTCATGGCCTGTTGTGGGGCTTGTCAACTTTGAGCTTCATTCTCCCCCAGTTTGGCTGAGCTATAGAGTTGGGGAACCCCCAAAGACAGTGTCATTTGCTGTTTCCTCTTGGTCTGGTTGGAGTCCTCAGGGAGGAGACTCTTGTGGTCTCCTGCATGGAGGGAAGACCTGGTTCAGTGGAGGAGAGGGATCTGGTTCTCAGCATTCAGGGCATTCATTTAACCCCCCTATTTCCAGTCCAATTTCTAGTCCTTAATTGTGTCTCTCTATTGCTAATCCAGAGGCCATCTGTTTTACCTTTCAAAGAAATAAACCTTCAGTGTTCTACCATAGTGGCAGGAAGGATTCGGGGATCTAATTACTTCTGAAGCAGACTTTCAAGCAAAACTTATTTAAGCCAGTCGTCCTCCCCTCTTTCACTCCCACTTTCATAGGTATCTGGTGCTGCCAATTTGAGTCTTTCAGGGATTCTTCTGTGTGAAATCGGATTGGTTCTTGTTTTATCCCCATGCTTAGCTTGCAGTTCACTTTTCTTTACTTGATCTGTAGAAGTGAAAAAGTTCTAGGTCTAGTGGACAGAAGTCTGAAGAATCATCAAGCAGAGCTCTAGTCATGGCTTCTCAGTCAGTTCCCAGACTAAGTCAGTTTACAGATACAGAACCCTTGCATAAAGGGGCCTCTGAGTCACCTTTAGGAAGGACCGTACTCTGCAGCCAGAAGTTTATATTGTTAATCTTTCTCCCAGCCCTTCCCAAAGTGTGTGACTGTGCACTGGGGAAAAGGGACTCATCAGATTTAGGGGGGATTACTGGACACAGGCTCTGAACTGATACTTATTCCAGGAGACCCAAAACATCACTATGATCCACCAGTTAAGGGTAGGAGCTTATGGAGGTCAGGTGATCAGTGGAGTTGTAGCTCAGGTCCTTGTCACAGTGGGTTCAGTTTATCCCCGAATCCACCCTGTGGTTATTTTCTCCAGTTCCATGATGCGTAACTGGAAGAGACGTATTCAGCACCTAGGAGAATCCCCACATTTATTTTTCCTGGATTTGCTAATTCATTCAGCATTCATCAGTTTGCCTTCCAGTTTACCAATTTTATTGTTATCACCTCTTCCCTTTTGTCTTCCCTGTCCTTGTGTGTCTATGACCATGCACACCCCCCCAGTTAAAAAAATTGTTTTAGTAGAGTTGCAGTAGGGAATGAGTTTGGTACATATGTTAAGTTCTGTCTTTACCTGCAGCCTCCATCTATTGGGTTGGCCAAAAAGTTCGGGCTTTTCTGAAAGATGCGGTGGAAAAACAGAACGAACTTTTTGGCCAACCCAATATATTATTTTGCTGGGTGTTGTTACATAATCCTATGGCTTTGAAGGCTATCCAACCTCATAAATTTATGCCTCAAGCCCTATTTCTCTTTCTTCTAAGCTCTAGACATGTATTTACAACTGCTTATTCAACTTTTCTCGTAATATATCTGATACACATCTCAGATGCTTCATTCCCAACCCTCTCCTTGAAATGCCCATTTCTCATCCAATCTTCTTGTTCTCAATTAATACCACACTACCAGCTGCCCACTTGCTCAATCCCAAATTCCTTTCCTTCTTTCCTATATCACCTTCATCAACATCTCCTATTAGTTCTAGATTTAAATTATGTCCAGAATCCATCTCCTTCTCTCTATCTTTATGGCTGCTACCTGATCTAAGCCATTTTCATTTCTCACCTGGTTCCATGCAGTAACCTCCCAACTGCTCCCTGCTTCCACTCTTGTCCTGCTACAATCCATTGTCTACGTAGTAGCCAGAGTGAAAATTCTGAATTCTAAGTTAGGCCGAATGCCTTTCCTGATTCAACGTCCTCGTTGCCGTACACTTTGAATCCTTATTGAATCCATCCACACTCCTTATTCTGTCCACAAGGTGCCTGCCTAACTCTTTGACTTTAGCTCCTGCCAAGGTCTTAATTGTCTCCTCTGCTCTGGTCACACAGGCCTTTTGGTTCATCAAATACACTAAGCTTGTTCCCTCCTTTGGGGCCTTAGCGGTTGCCATTCTATCTCCCTGAATATGCTTCGCCTGTATCTTCACGTGGCTCACCTCTCACTTCACTCAAGTCTCTGCTCAGTAGCATCCGCTTTGAGAAGCCTTCCCGGGCCACCCTCTCCACCTTTCTCCCAGATCCCCCACATTACTCTCTATTATATCATCTTATTTATTTCCTTCTGAAAGTATCTCGTTTTTTTTTTTTTTTCTTTTGACTTTCTTGTTTTTCTCTAGCCATTTGAGTACGAGCCCTGTGAGGGCATTGGTTTGATCTATCTTGTTCCTTGGTGGTATCATCACACCCAGAGCAGAATCGGGCCCATAGTAGATAGATACTCAAAGACTGTTGGATGGTAGGTAGGAGGGTGGGTGAATAAATGTTTGTTGAGTTCTACGCTACTGTTAGCATGTTGTTTCTTCTGGGACGTCTCAGAATTGAGCCTTTATTGTTTTTTTTGTTTTGTTTTGTTTTTTTTGTGTGGTACGCAGGCCTCTCACTGTTGTGGCCTCTCCCATTGCGGAGCACAGGCACCGGACACGCAGGCTCAGCGGCCGTGGCTCACGGGCCCAGCCGCTCCGCGGCATGTGGGATCTTCCCGGACCGGGGCACGAACCCGTGTCCCCTGCATCGGCAGGCGGACTCTCAACCACTGCGCCGCCAGGGAAGCCCAGAATTGAGCCTTTATACAGAATTCCTTCCCACCTTGACTGATTCTACTTCAGAGTGCCTTTATGTGTCCCCATCTCTCCCTGCCAGTAGGTCTGTTTTAGGGCTCAAAGTTTGAATTCCCAAATAGCAGATTGTGGATCCTGTTTTCTACCTTTAGCCAAGAAGACACACCTTCAGCCATAACTTATGCAGGAACCTGGATGACACTTTGGTGGAAGGACGACCAGTGCCCTTTCTCATCCCTCAGTCCTAATCCAGTATGGTGCTGGAGTGGAAACAAGAGATTGCAACTAGAGATGTAGTCCTGATGGCTCGCCTCTCAGTATTAGGAGTCTGCTTTTGCTTTTCTGCTCCCTTCCAATCATTTTTTAAAATTTTTAACATCATTCTGTGCCAGCCACTGTTAAAACTGAGGGTGAGATTTAGGTGTGGGGGGTGGGGAGGGTTGGTCAATCAGTTTCATTTCATCATCTTAAGAAAGGAGTCGAGAGACTGCAAATTGTGAAGCCTCCTGTGTCCGGTCACCAGCTTTAAATATGATGCCTCCCAGTCCACTTGTCCTTGAGTCATGTGGCACCTAAATGCTTGTGGGTCCGGTCATAAGTTTCTTTTCAGTATCTGATGAAGTAGGGATGAACCCAGGAAATGACCCCTCTCTTCTCTTTGTTTTGTACAACTCAGGAGGTTCATCAAGAACGGATTGCATTGGAAAACCAACTGGAACAACTTCGTCCAGTCACTGTGTTGTGACCCCCAAGATTCAAGTAACAGTGGGTGACCTTTCCTGCCAAGATCTTTCCTTTGAATGTTTCAACGCAACTACTTGTCATAGATGTCTGAGACTGTGTCAAAAGCTCTTAGCGGCGGAATATAATCCATATCACCTTTTCTTTTGTGCTTCACGTGTACGTTTTACTGTGGTGGAAAAAATACAACTGATTATCACACTTGAAATTGTAACTATCAGTGGGATTTACCTCCCATTCTTCAGTACTTCCTCAAGGTGTTAGATGTTGCTCCTTACCCAAAACCAATCTTCTAGCAAATAAAAACAATTTAGAGCATTACTTATTTCAAGAATTTATGACTTGTACAAAACCTTGTAATCCAGTACCTTCAGGATGCTTGTTTTATTTTCGTATGTATATCATATACAGTAGATTGGTTTCCTGAATAATTGTCATTCCAACTGGATAGTCTTTGGCATGATGATAATAAAAACAAAAAGGAGAAGAAAACAAAAGCATTAGCTTTAGACTGGCTCCGTGCCCTCCACCACTATATGCCAAAAATTGCTTCTCTAGTGCCATCTTGATATTATATCTAGCTATAAATAATACATGACTATTGTTTTCTATTGAATGGCAAAGACTTATTCAGTCTTTACACCTCTGTAAAGTAGTAGTTTTGTCCATGATCTATTTAACTTGGCCCAGCTAAGCCGTCAACCCAGACAACTCAGCCCTTTCATGTAGATTTTTGGGCAAGAGAAATCTGCCTGAGCTGCCTTGCCCGATCAAATTAAATAAATAGTTGCCAGGTCTCTACTTTTATCCTGCACGGGTTAACATATCTGTAAATGCATGAATTTGGAAACCACCCATCAAATGTGAACGGCTGATGAGACTGTTTGGACTGATAAATATTTGTTGTTTGAACCCAGGTATTCAAACTAGGGAAGAAGGGGCAATGGTTGTTACCAGTAATGCAACAATCTCTGGTAGTTATTTTTGTCTTTGTTATTTTAACCCGGATCGTGAGTGTATTGGGTATGAAGAAATAATGAAAGAAAGCCGATCCTCACACTGGATATATGACTATTTTGTTCTCTGTGAAGTGTACCCTTGGGAAGTGATTGGTTTATGTGCAGTTCAGAGGCGCCCAACCGACTCCAGTGTAAGTGATGTAAAACAGTAAGCTCAAATTGCAGGAGCCAGTACTCCATAGAAATTTACATAGCCTATGCTTCTCCTGTAAGCTCAAGTTGAAAGTGGGAATTGATCGACCCTCCCAGGTATCCAGCCTCGCCAGCTTTAACATCACTTCAGGAGACGGATGGCAAGACATGCGGTCTCTTGTGCATTTTGCTAATTTACCGATTCTTAGGATAGCGGGGTGGGGTGTGCTAGGGTCCTTTCTGAAGTGGTTTAGGATAGGTTTGCGGTACGCGGGACTAAGCCTTTGATTTCAATAGAGTTGACTGCTTTTAGAAGAAGTAGGCTTTTGTTTTAATGCTTTCTTACTCCATTAAGCTTTATCAATAGCTTAATGACAGAAGAGAAACGCTCAAACGATGATGCTTTTCCAAAACAAACCAAATTGTTGATTCTGTTCTGTGCATATTAAAGGATTCTGAATTGCTTGGATTTTGAAAATCACGGGACTTGAACTATTTCTCTAGTCCCCCTTTCCTTCCCTTTTGGCTGCCTTTTGTGTCCCTGTGGGAGGGATTCAGAGTCAGTTTAAACCCTTCCTAAGATTATGAATGGGTGAGTGCACATTTTTTAGGTAACCTCTTTTCACTTGTTCTGAGCTCTGGGGGCTGCAACACATTTTATCAACAGTGTCCTTGTCACAGACGTTTCATTATCATGTTTGCCTTTTGTTCCATTCAATCCAGGAAAGACTAGCATATGCACTTCATCTCATAGTCTTCCAGGACATATGCACACACTCCAGATAGCACTTCATATCCATTAAGCAGACATATAAACTAAAGAATGTTAGTCTATGTTATGCATTTTTAAAATATTGACATGTTTTTCTCCCATCAAGCCAAGGCCAGAGTGAGCCAAATTCGGAGGTTGGGGTTTTGTTTAGTTAGCTTGGATTTCATTAAATGAAAAAACTTGCATTGGACAATCGAAGCCTCGTGCATTGCACAGTCTAACCAGTAATTTAACATAGGCATTGCATTAAAGCCCATACCAATAATATCTCCACCCCACTTTCTTGACTGGACTTAAGAGTGACCACAGTTTCTTAGTTGCCTAGAAGTGGATTTTTAAAAAAACAATCACACCCCCCCCCCGACACACACACAGAACATGATATTACCTAACTAGCGCTCATCCTCTCTTTCTCCATTTTCGTAGGATGTATACTTTTATTTAATTTAGGATTATAACTCCTGATAATGTTTCTGTGAGCCTTTAATATGATTTATAGGAAGGCTGGGTTATTGATATCACCATTATACCTCTTCTATAAAACTACTCAAGCATAAGACCTTGTTGGGCAGAAGTCTCTGGGCAGAATGTTGATGTTGCCCCCATCCACGGGGGTTTAATAACCTTATTGTTAAGTGGTCTTCCTCCATGGGAGTCCCATAGTCCCAAGGGTGAAAACACGGTAGGAGTAGATCGCCAGCTTATTGGGTACCTCGGTGTCTCTGGTAGTGGCTTATTGCTTTGGCCACCTCCCTATCCAGCAGCCATGAAGCAAACCCAAAAGGTAGATTTCTGGAACTGGGGAGTGTGTTGGAATCAAGGCAGACATTTGCCTTAGTTGGAGGGATCTGACTGCTTTATAAATATTAGAGAAGTGCTTTGGGTCTGGTTAGGAGAAGGAGGCAACTTAGCTGGGAGCTGTGCCCATTTTCTTCTCATTGCACAGTAGGATGTCAGAGATGAGAGGACCCCTTCCCATATCCTGCATTTGCTTGTGGGGAGACCAAGGCCCTAAGAAACCACAGTTCCTAGTCCAAGAATCCATAGAAGGAGGGAGCTGGTGGCAGAGTTGGGATTTTATGGATTCTCAGTCGAGTCCTCTCGCCACTAGCATTACTAAAAATAGATTAGAAGGGTTTTTTTCTATGTACCATGTTGAATTTTATTTACTTAATTTATCAGTCTTAAAATATGAAAACAGGTCTTAGTGAGCTTTAGATCTAGATAATTCTCTTGGATTGAAGCAAAAACTAAAATCTGAAGAGAAGGAATATGATTGAAGTATTTGTTCTTCAGAACACCTCATCTTTCATGATGCAGTAAATTACCCTGAGTTTCTTGGCAGAACTTTTGACAGCTGTTGCTTTGAATAGATTCCATTCCTGTATTCCTTATGGGAGTTTGTTTTTAAAATAGACTACTGTGATTGAAATGAACTCAATATGTAGTAAGTTATAGTTTTCTTCAATATATCTTGGGTTACTTGGGTTGCAAATGTTCAGTTTCAGTACAGTTTAGGGTGAGTAATCAAAAACATGGATTTTTCTTTGATTTCCTAGTAGCGTCTGAACTATCATGAAACATTCTTCTCTTCATGTGACTTGATTCTAGTCTGTTTCTAAATGATATTTGTCCATTTCTTAGATGAGCTCACAACCATGGTAATGATAGATGTGCTCTTAGAATATCAATAAGAAAAGAATCTGGAATGGATGTTTTCCTTGAAATTAAGACAGCCATTTGCAAATGTAGTAGTTGGAAAGATCTCAGTTTCATTACAACACCTTAGAGCTAAAAACATTTGTTCAGCACAGGCTAGAATCACACCTCCTGACAAGATATCACTAAGGGAATTTGATTTGTAAAATATTAAAGAAAAAGAATTACAGATATCATAGCACCCAGATCTTCCCATGTTGCTGAGAAGTAGGGCTCAGTAGGTTGTGGTTTGAACATTATGAATGTGAACAAAATGAAGTCTCTGTTGAGAGGTCTTTTTCTTCTCTAGTTAAAGAGAACATGCTAGTAACTTTGGTTTCTCTTTCCGACTGGTTTACTCTGTTTCAAGTGTACTCTTTTGAAACTGATTTCAAAGGATCGCTTGAATTTACACTTTAGTTATGGGTGCTTTGTTACAGATTTTTGCCTCAGTGTGGTTCAAATTCCTAGTGAGAGGTGGGGGGATGTGGGCTTTTGCAGTCCTGAAGTGGCATATTCTGCTTCCCCTTCAGCCCAGGCTAAGGGAGGCTGCCCACCAACGCCCACAGATTAGTCATCCATGGCAGTTCATGAGAGTCTTACTCTAGGAGCCTCCCCACTTTGCTGTTTGCAGTGAGAAATGCAGCAGGTTATGTGACCCTCCCAAGAGCAACTGTAAGAACAGCAGACCAAGAGGGGCAGACATGAAGAGCAATACCAACTGATTCTCCCCAAAATAGACTTTCAGAGGTTGCCTTAGTAAGTGTTCCCTGAAACAGCCAGTCTGTGAATGTGGGGAGACATCCCAGGTGCACGGTCACTTTTAGGCTTGTCTCGTTATTTTCTACATTTACTGACGCATATGATTGATAAAGGAACCTTTTCCGAAAGGCATTACAGCGTTTCAATCGACAGGATTTGTTCTAGTGACAGAAGTCTTGCTCCACTCTCAGCACTTGAGGAGTGTTTAGTTTTTGTGTTTTGGGGGTTCTACTGCCCTGCTCTAAGCTAAGTTCAGGACTGTGGGAGGTTGGAGCAAGTGGTTTATGATTCTGGAACTTAAGCGGGCCAGAACTGGAGTTTGAGGGCTGCAGTAGGGAAACTTCTGGTCCCAGTTCTGCCCTGAAGCACTATGTCAGACATCAGGACTGGACCCTAAAGCTCCTTCAGGGAGCCCTGACCTGGGAATGGGACAGGGGGCGCAGGGACCGCCTTGTATGGAGACTGGATCCACTGAGTTGTGTTGGTTTTATTTTGTTTTAAGGTAACTTGTGTGAGGGCTTCAGCTGCAGCCAGCCTGGGAGCTGGGGTGTACCCTTACCTTTAGCCATTCTTTTTGTCTTCAGCACAAATCCAGCGTTCAAGTGAGCCAGAGGTGGGAAGAGCCATTTTACTCCTTGTAGCTGTGGGCCTGGAGAGCTAATGAGTTGATGGTCTATTTTAACCTCGAAAGTAAAAATGTATATTTTTTCACTACAGTTACATTGAACAGTAAAACGAGGAACAGCAAAGTATATATTTGATGCCTTCTGTCTTTTCATGATAATGTGCTAACAAGTTGTGTTAGTATTTTACTCAGCCAGAGTCTCATTCGTGTGCTAAGCATTGGGAACTGTATGTATATTGATCTTAAACATAAATACAGGGTGTCCTATATTTGGATTGTGACTTGTCGACTCAAGCTAACCTTACTGCCTCTCTTTCACACTTGTTGGAAAGTCTGTGGAGAACATAGTAGGTTGAGAATCTCCAGCTCTGGAAAATGTACACGCTGTGAAACTGGGGTGCTATGTGAAAAAATAAATGTCTGATAACGAAGCGTGGCTCTGGTGGAGTGTTAGCGTCAGTCAGTATATTGTGGTCCGCATTTGGTCTCGTGTATTTAATGCAAGTGACGTGAAAAGGAGTTGGAGGTCTTCCCAGTGAAATCAAAGTCTGAGATCTGGTTATTTTGGTGATCTGAGCTGGGTCCTTAAATATCTGTGCACACTTGACACTCGGCATTCATGGGGTATCATGGCCAGCTCACAGTGCATTTTAAAGTTCCACCGAACTGAACACTTGGATTAATCTAGGGTCAAGTTTTTTGCCTCATCTTCTCGGCATTCTTTTTTGCGGTATGCGGGCGTCTCACTGCTGTGGCCTCTCCCATTGCGGAGCACAGGCTCCGGACGCGCAGGCTCAGCGGCCATGGCTCACGGGCCCAGCCGCTCCGCGGCATGTGGGATCTTCCCGGACCGGGGCACGAAGCCGTGTGCCCTGCATCAGCAGGCAGACTCTCAACCACTGCGCCACCGGGGAAGCCCTCTTCTTGGCATTCTTTGTGCTCAGAAATGTTTCCATCATAATGCCCTTACCTAGCGTGCAAGGGAAGGGGAGGGATCAGGAAGGGTTGGTTTTAAATCCCCACCAGATAACCTGGCACCCCAGTTGCAGTTTCTTATCTTTAAGACTTGGGTAATTTTAGGAGCCACCAGTGTCCTATCAGGTAGGAGTTTTATTCCGTACTGTGAATGCAAATTGGCCACACATAGGGTATTTCCAACCTAGTAGTTCCAAATGCCAAACTAACTTTGGAAGAATCATGCATGATTTGGCTTGTAAGCTTGACCACTGGAGACCACCAGGCCCTGACCGTTCCCAGGGATCTGAGATCATCTAGGCAAGTGGTTCCCAAGTCTGGTCCCCAGACCATCATCAGGGAACTTAACTCGAAATGCAAATTCTTGGGACCCACCCCAGACCAACTGAATTAGGAACCCTGGGAATGAGCCCGGCAATCTTCCTGTTAACGAGCCCTCTAGGGGACAGTGATTGCTCACTAAAATTGAACTACTGATCTTGCTAACCACATTTTACAGTCAGGGACACTGGTGCAGAGAGGCAAAAGTGACTTATCTAGGGTCTCAGCTAATTCTGAGCAAAGGGTAAAAGTGTTCCCAGGGCCGACTTTCTGCTGTGCTACAGTGTCCATTCATAAGTTTGTTCCCTCTCCTGACCTTCCTTCCACAGATATTTACTGTGGCCCTACTCTGTATCAAACACTATGTTAAGAGCTCGGGATGAGACCTATAGGACAGAGTCCCTTCCCTCAAGGAACTCACAGAGACCAGATGACTTGCAAGGCAGTGCGGGGTAGGCGCTATGATGTATTAGTCAGTGCCAGCTAACTGCTGTCTATAACGAAGAGCCCTGAGAGTTCAGTGGCTTGACGCAATGAAAGTTTCTCATTCAATGTATAGTCCAGAGTGGATGTTCATAGTTGTGCCATTTTTCTTTGTGGTTATGTAGGGACCCAGACCCCTTCTATGTGTGCTTCCGTCTTCCTCTAGGGCTAGAGAGTTTTCTCCTTTTAGCCAGTGTGTGGAAGAAACAGAGAACTGTAGAGAGGATACAGTTTCTCTTCACACATCACTTCTATGCATATTTCATTTCCTGGAGCTCGGTCATGTGACAGGAGTTAACTGCAAGGGTGACTGGGACATGTAGTCTAGCTGTGAACGCAGGAGGAGTAAGTGGCGGTGAACACAGCATCCGCCAGAAGGCACAAAGCCAGGTGGCTCTGAGAACACACAGGAGGGGCATCTAATTCAGACTGTGGCAATCCAGGAAGGCTTCATGGAAGTCTTAGAAGAGGGAGCGTTAAGCAAGAAAAAGAGGGTGTTCCAGGAAGAGGGAGCTGTGTGTGCTAAGGCAAGGCTGGAAAAGAGCGTGCCGCCTTCTGGGAACTGCAAAAGAGTCTCCTCTGGACGGAATGAGGGGAGGAAGTGGCCAGAGTCAGGCACAAGGCCAGAAGAGAAGGCCTTGCATGTCCCAGGAAGGCATAAAGCACCAGCCGTTGCAGCCCGCTTTGAGATTTAAGCACAGTGAATGATGTCACTTCACTGATATTCAAGGAGTGGTTTGTGTTCTCCCAATTTTTTTTCCCCAACCTCCTCCTGAAATGCTTCACTGGAAGATTGTAAACTAGTGTTTATGGCATGAACCAAGCCCGCTAGTTTGATTTGTTACATTTCTGGCATGTGTTTGGACAAAGGGGCAAAGCCCAGAACACAAGGGCCTAAGCCCTGGTAGGCAGGAGTCCTACCGGATGACATGAGACTTTATCCATCCTCAACTCTTTCTTTGGGGGCAGGGGGAGATATCAAGGGCTCTGAGGTGACCGAGAGGTGCAAGGTCCCCCCTCCCCCTTTTCTTTGGCGAGAAGGCTTATCAAAGTACAGAAATGAAGAGTTTAGAAATGAAGCTGAAATATCCAATTCCATTTGAATAAGGATTCTCAGTTGAGTTTATTTAACAATTTTGAAAAATCCCTGAGCCTGGAGGGGAAATGCTCCAAGTATAGCATCTCAACGGCTACATGCAACTTCAGAGAGCCCCGCCATATTGTTTTGTAAATATAAGGTGTTCTGGAAGAGCCAACTTTAGTGTTTGCAGGTATTGGAGTGGTTTTCCCCTCCCTGCATTTTTCTTTCAAACACTGAATAAAAAGTATCTTTGAGAATAAGATTGTAACCCAGATATACATTCCTTTATTTGCCCTGAAATCCTCTTAGCAGATTTGATAGGAAAAAGGAATTGGCACAGAAGCTGTATAAAATTTTCAAGGTTCACCTGTGAATATCCTGTAGCATTATAAGCAAAAGCAACATCAGCAGAGGACATAAATATTTGTGTGTGTGTGTGTGTGTGTGTGTGTGTGTAAAATATTTATGTTCTCTGCTGATGTTGCTTATGCTTATGATTATAAATATGTATATTAAAAAAATAACGACAGTAATCATTTGGAACATAGACCAAGAGAATCGGGGGCGGGGGGAGGGGTGTTTTATCACTGACAAATGTCTAAACAATTTTGGAAGTGCTGGTGCACGCTGATTAATAAAAGCAGACTGACTTTTAGTCAAATTTATTACTGTTTTTAAATTTTCTACCGTAAGTGTACCCCTTATTCTTGTAACTGCGTGGACCGCTCCCATCCTTGGGACATCACTGGGGAACAGGGTACAGGCCTCCACCCCTGCATTAGACTTCATCAATGCTATGAGGCTGAAGGAAAGCCAAGGGGAAGAAAGATAATGCTTGGGGAATGAAATAAAGGGACCACAAAGCAAATTAAAGACAGATACGGAGAATAGTGATGCAGGACCTTTGAAATGCAAATGAAATTGGCTTGAACCTCAACCCACGTGTGCTGAGAGCCTGCATCTTTATCTTTCTGGAGATTCTGAGAGGCAGAGGTAATGGTGGAGGAGCTGATGTTTTTATCCTAGTCACTCAGAATGGGAAAGGGGCAGAATTTATAGACTATTTAGAGAGATGGGAGCTTTTTTAAATAGTTTATATCTAGGGCCACGCATTGCACAACTCTAGGGGACATTGTTCTTATATTTTACACAGAAGATGCCCCTTGGAGTTTGTGAAGCCGCTGTGCTGCTCACAGCTCCCCGTGGCACCATCCACTCTTCCTCTGTCGGTCTTCTTCTCCCTCTTTGTAGATCTCTTGCTCTGCGTGTTGCGGGAAGGTGGGTGGATGGGAACTGCACTGTTTGTGCTCTGGGTCTAGGCCAGCAGTTCTCAACTGGGTGCGATTCTGCCTCTGCTCCCAGGGAACGTTTGGCAACGTCTAGAGACGTTTTTGGTTGTCACAACTCGGGAGAGCATCTAGTGGGATCCAGGGATACTGCTGAACATCCTTCAGTGCCCAGGACAGTCCCACCACCAAGAATGATCTGGCCCGCAGTGTCAGTAGTGTGCATATTGAGAAACCTGCTCTGGAGGAGCCCCTCGGCCATCCTTCCGTCTCCCTCAATTATCCAGAGCTATGCAGCCTTCTCACCATCACCAGGAACGCCTCTTCATATGGCCAGAGCTACGGCAACAGGCTCTGCTAAACTAGTCCATTCGTTCAAATACGCCCAGGATCCAAGCAGCAAGGTAGATGAGTGAAGCAAGTCCAGAGTAAGATGAGAGATGTCAGTGGCCCATCTTGCTCAGTGGTGGGGAGCGGTAGGTGGGGCCTGTCACAGATTGGAGCTTGCACACCGTGTCTAGAAAGGCAGCTCTAGACTACTGCCATACAGGCTTCTGTGTTGCTGGATTTCTGATTCTTTGAGAGACGCTCAATATCTCATCTCCCTTAACGCCCAGAAAGTCCCTTTTGTGTTATTTTTCATTGAGGCTTAACATTGATCCATACATACGTGCACCAGTGTTAAGTGTCCATCCCAATGAATAGTCAAGAGAATCTTGAAGAACAGATTGGAAGACTTACAGTACTAGGTTTCAAAACTTACTAGAAAGTCACGGTAACTGAGAATGTGGCATTGTTGCACATGTTAGACAAATAGAGCAATGGTACGGAATAGAGAGGCCAGAAACATCCACACATGTATGATCCCTTGATTTACAATAAAGGCACCATCATAATCCAGTAGGGGGTGGTGGGGAAATGGTGTTTTCAATAAATGGCGCTGGACCAATTGGATATCCACATGGCAAAAAATGAACCTGGATCCCTACCATGCCCCCAGATTATTTCAGTATGGGTCTTAGATCTAAATGTGAAAGGTAAAACAATAAAGCTGCTAGAAGAGAGCATAGGATAATATCTTCATGAATTTCATAAAGAGGTTTTTTTTTTTTTTAAACAGGGCATACAAAGCAGTCGCCGTAAAGGAAAAGACTGATAAATTGGATTTCATTGAAATTAGGAACTTCTGTTTGTCAAAATTCACAACTAGGAGAGTTTTGGCACACTGCAGAACAGTAGAACTTATTTGCAATACATCTGTCAAAGGATTCTTGCCTACTTTTTTTATATGTTGGCCACTATTTCCAATTTAAAACACTGAGGGGGGAAAAAACCCCACTGTGCAGGCTAACATTCTGCAGGCCAAACAAAACATGTCTGCGAGCCAGCTCGGCCCCTGCGTGGCCAGTTTGCAACCTCACCTTTAGCGGCATAGGAGAATGATAGAAGCTCTCACATTTCCGTATTTTCTCATTCTTTCCTTGCCAGCCTCTGTAAGGGGAAGAAACAATGTAGAGATCTATTTCTCAATAATAAGAATTTTTCCCTTGATGGCAGAATGGCTGATAATGAATTTAGCTTCTAAGTAGCACTTCCCTCGCTCTGATAGACACAATAATTTAAAAAAATATTTAAAATATGATTTGATCAAGTTTTTTTAAAAATTGAAGTATAGTTGACTTACAATGTTGTGTTAGTTTCAGGTGTACAGCAAAGTGATTCAGATATATATATATATATATATATATATATATGTATATATATATATTTTTTCTGTTTCAGATTCTTTTCCATTATAGGTTATTACAAGGTATTGAACATAGTTCCCTGTGCTATACAGTAGGATCTTGTTGTTTGTCTGTTTTATATATAGTAATGTGCATCTGTTATTCTCAAACTTCTAATTTATCCCTCCTTCCCCTTCCCTTTGGTAGCCATAAGTTTGATCAAGTATTTTTAATTGGCCTCCACTGTGTGTTCAGCCTGCTGGGCTCTGTGAAGTCCACAGCTGATCCGTTTTTCACTCTGCTCTCTAACTCTAAATTTTCTCAGTATCCCTGGAAGTCAGCTTCAAGCTGCAGTGAGGCAGAAGACATGGAGAAATAGAGGTTAAACTTTTAACATTTTGAGCTCATTAATGTCCAACTTCCTTACTTTCGACCTCCTTCCCTAACTCTGGTTTCAGCCTCCTCCTTTTATTCTTCTCCCAAGCACCACTTTTCCTTAATTCTCTGATGGTCCAGTTGGAGGCAGTGGCATCGGGTGGGAGGATAATTTCCTATTGTCACCTCTTCTGATCCCACTGTTAGAATGAATAAGAAGAGGTAGCCTGAAGGATGGCATTCTGGCAGCATAGCACACTGGTTAAAAGCATGAGATTGGGAGTTTGCCTGGACTCAAATCCTGGCTCCATCTCTTTTATTTATTCATTTACATTCTTTTTAAAAAATATTCTTTTCCATTATGGTTTATCATAGGATATTTTCTTTAAATTTTTCTTTTATTTTAAAATTTTACTTATTTTTGGCTGCATTGGGTCTTCATTGCTGCGTGCGGGCTTTCTCTAGTTGTGGTGAGCGGGGGCTACTCTTTGTTTCAGGGTGCGGGCTTCTCATTGCAGTGACTTCTCTTTTGTTGTGGAGCACGGGCTCTAGGCGCGTGGACTTCAGTAGTTGTGGTGTGTAGGTTCAGTAGTTGTGGCTCCCGGGCTCTAGAGCACGGGCTCAGTAGTTGTGGCGCACGGGCTCAGTAGTTGTGGCTCATGGGCTTGGTTGCTCCGCGGCATGTGGGATCTTCCCGGACCAGGGCTCGAACCCATGTCCCCTGCACTGGCAGGTGGATTCTTAACCACTGCACCACCAGGGAAGTCCCTACCATAGGATACTGAATATAGTTCTCTGTGCTCTATGGTAGGCCCTTATTGTTTATCCCTTCCGTATATAAAAGCTTCCATCTGCTAACCCCAACCTCCCACTCCGTCACTCCTCTAACCCCAACCCCAACCTCCTCCCCCTTGGCAACCACAAGTCTGTCCTCTATGTCTGTGAGTCTGTTTCTGTTTCATAGCTAGGTTCATTTGTGTCATATTTTAGATTCCACATATAAGTGATATCATATGGTATTTGTCTTTCTCTTTCTGACTTACTTCACCTAGTATGATAATCTCTAGGTCCATCCATGTTGCTGCAAATGGCATTATTTCATTCTTTTTATGGCTGAATAGTATTCCATTGTATGTACATACCACGTCTTCTTTATCCATTCATCTGTCAATGGACATTTAGGTTATTTCCATGTCTTGGCTATTGTGAATAGTGCTGCTATGAACATAGGGGTGCATGTATCTTTTTGAATTATAGTTTGTCTGGATATATGCCCAGGAGTGGGATTGCTGGATTGTATGGTAGTTCTATTTTTTGTTTTCTGAGGAGCTTCCATACTGTTTTCCACAGTGGCTGCACCAATTTACGTTCCCAACAGGGCAAGAGGGTTACCTTTTCTCCACACCCTCTCCAGCATTTGTTGTTTGTAGACTTTTTAATGATGGCCATTCTGACTGGTGTGAGGTGGTACCTCACTGTAGTTTTATTTTTTTAAAGAAAATATTTATTTATTTATGGCTGCGCTGGGTCTTCGTTGCTGCGCGCGGGCTTTCTCTAGTTGTGGCGAGTGGGGGCTACTCTTCATTGCGGTGCTCAGGCTTCTCGTTGCAGTGGCTTCTGTTGTTGTGGAGCACGGGCTTTAGGTGCGAGGCTTCAGTAGTTGCAGCACTTTGGGCTCAATAGTTGTGGCTCGTGGGCTCTGGAGCACAGGCTCAGTAGTTGTGGTGCACTCAGTTAGTGGCTCCGCGGCATGTGGGATCTTCCTGTACCAGGGCTTGAATCCGAGTCCCCTGCATTGGCAGGCGGATTCTTAACCACTGTGCCACCAGGGAAAGCCCTCAGTGTAGTTTTGATTTGCATTTCTCTAATTAATAATTTGCAGTGTTGAGCATCTTTTCATGTCTGGCTCTGTCTCTTAATAACTGTGTGATCTTAAGTAAGTTACTTGCTTCTCTGTGCCTCACTTCCTCATCCATAAGTTACCAGTAATAGTGCCTATATGTTAATATAAATATAAAGCACTTAGAATAGTGCCTAGTAAGCGTTAGACATGTGTTCGTTAAATTAAAAATTGACAGTTGGTGGTTGTCAGGCCTTGGCATTGTGTCCAGTGTTGGGAAGTAGAAGACACAGGAGCTCCTATCTCAGAGATCATCTCAGAGCCCCAAAGCCCTGGTTTCAAGATGGGCAAACAGCTTGGCCAAACTGCTCTCCCCTTCTTCGAACTGGCCAAAATGTGACCACTGGGTCATTTGATGACATTCTTCTTGTGGAGCCTGGTAATGGCTGAAATCCGAAGCCCATCAGAAGATGATTAAGGTCATTCTGTGGAGTATTCTCTCTCCTAAAATTTAAAACTAGAATTATTATGCAGATGAGGAAGTTTTTAACCCTGAGAAGTGAAGTAACTTACTTAGGACATGGCAGCATGATAGAGAAAAGCCTAGATTTCCTTGAACAGACTCTTAGTAGAAATACGGATATTAAAGGATGCTGGTGGGGGCTCAGAAGGATTAAGGACAATTACAGAGAAAGCCTAAATACCATAGAAAAACTGAGTAGAAATCTGGACTAGGAGGCCATGAGGAATGGATGCATGTGGAATGGATGGGAGTCATGGGGGCCACCAGAGGGTGGATCGTGCTAAGCAGAATTTTGGCCCCAAGGATCCTAGCCCTGTGGTATTACTCCTGTAGTTATGTTACGTGGTAAAGGGGACTTTGCCGATGTAATTATGGTTGCTAATCAGCTGACTTTAAAGTAGGGGAATTATCCAACAGGCCCAGTATGGTCACATAAGCTCTTAAATGCAGAAGAGGAGGACAGAGAGATGTGAAGCATGAGAAGGACTTGCAGGTGGAAGGGGCAACGTGATGAGGAATGCAGGCGGCCAAAGAAATTGAGAGAGGCTTCTAGCTTGACAGCCAGCAAGGAAACAGGACATCAGCCCTGTAGTCACAAGGAACTGATTCTGCCAACACCTTGAATGTGCACGGAAGCAGATTCATCCCCAGAGCCTCCAGAAAGGAATACAGCCCTGCCAACACCTTGATTTTGTTTTTGAGAAACGCTAAGCAGAAGACTCACTTGAGCCATGCTCCACCCAGATATCTGATTTCCAGAAGTGTAATATAAGAAATGTATGTTGTTTGAAAACACTAAATTTGTCGGAATTTGTTACAGCAGTGATAGGAAACTAATACAAAGTCCTTATTCTACCAAGAATTTCCTGGGTTTGGAGTAGGAAGGGACAGGGGAGAGGCCAAAACATAAAAAGCCCTTTCTGACCTCTCCCAGCATTCATAGTTTTTATGAGACTGTCTTGAACAGTTTAAAAAAAGGTCATAGAGGTACAATGGGTTCTTCTAGTGGGTTTCTAGAGGAGATTCTGTTCCTATCTACATCAGTCCTGCAGGGTTATTATTTACTCCCCAGTTCGTGAGCCTGGCCACGAAAGCAGCATTTCTTAGCACAGTTATAAATATATGCTGTAACAATGACATTAGGAAAGTGAGCATCAGATGCCTGAACTGTGTGGGGTGGGAGTTAGGAGTCCCTGGAGACTCCCACGTCTTCCAGAGGAGGACCCTAGGGCCAAGTACTGGCTCCTGGGCCCCAGATGTCCACAACACAGAACAGAAAGAGAAAGAGCAAGAGATCTGGGATCAGAAGGCCTGGGCCGGAGGTTTGCTGATCACTTCCAGGCTGTGGCTGTGTGACATTCACCTCTCCTAACTTCTCCTTGGCTTCCTATCACAAAGTGGAGACGAGAAGACCCACCTTAAGGAACTGTAGCCCCCATTAAATAACACGATGCACGTGGAAGCATTTTGTCAGCTGTACAGACGGCATCACGTAAGTCACGGTTGGGATTTGTGACAACTGTGATACTGACACAAAACTTAAGTCAACAGACATCAGTTGAGTTCTTCATACAAAACACCTTGGAGAGCATAAAAGAGACCCTGCCATGGCTCCTGCTGATGGCAGCTGTGGCTGCCGACATGGGACCCCCCCCCCACAGCCGTATCTCCAGTATCCCAGAGGATCGCTACCTTCTTCATGGCTCCAGTGTGGGGCAGAGGCAGGAAGTGGAAAGCTGCCTCCTACCTCTTTTCCACTTCCACCCAAGGTGGTTTTCTTGGGAGGGCTGGGGGAAGCTGAGGTAGTACTACGTTGAGGGATTCGTGGCATTTTGATTTCTGAGTGATTTTTCAGGTAAAAACCATTTCTCCAGGAGCATGGTATGAGGAGCTGTGCACCTGTGCATGCGCGTACACGTATAGTGGTGGGCCTGGGAAGAGGCCCCCACAGCGTATACGGAAACACTGAAATTAATTGACGTGAGATTGGGACTAAAAAGAGAGAGATCCATTCTGTTGAAGGTCAGGTTCCTCCTGACTGGGGAATCTCAAGTGCCTGTGGACTACAGATAGGATCTGGACGTGATGCACCTGTGTTCTGTCCTACCTTGGTCTCTGTTTCTGGGAGGGCTGGAATGGTTAGGTTCTGTAAGTGGTTACGTTCACAGGGCTTGACTTTTATAACAGCAGGAATGGTACATGTCTGGTTTCTGCAGGTAAATAGAAAAGGAGTGTTTTCAAAAGCTGAGTTGCCGGAAAATGATTATGGGAGTATCTGGAATCATTCAGGGAAATCTCCAGAAGCCTGCCAGCTTCCAGGCAGCAAATATAAATAAAAGAGAAAAAAATGAAAGCATTTGGCAAATATCCCATCCCTAGGACATCTTAATAGTGGAATTTATTATCTTACAAAATAAAAAGTCCTAAGCAAGAGTGGTTTTGCGGCAGATCAATTAAGTGGCTTGACAACCTATCCACAACTCAGGTTCCTTCCATCTTTTTGCTCTGCCGTCTTTAGAAGGTTGTAATTCCTCAGACTTGTCTCTTCCTGACCTCAGGGTGGCTTTAGCAGTCCCAACCACTGTATTCTTAACAATAAGGTGGGAAAAGCTATTTTCTCTCATGTGTCTATTACTTTTTAGATTTAAAAAAATTGACATAAAGTTCACATAACATCAAATTCACCATTTTAAAGTGAAGAATTCAGTGGCAGTACATTCACAATGTTCTCCAACCACCACCTTTATCTAGTTACAAAACGTTCTCGTCACCCCAAAAGGAAACCCCATACTTTAAATGGGGTTTAATTGAGCAGTCATAGCCCATTCCCCCTCCCCCAACCCCAGGCAACCACTAAGCTGCTTTCTGCCTCCCTGGATTTGCCTGTTCTGGACATTTCATGTAGATGGAATCATATAGTAGGTGACCTTCCTTTCACTTAACACAATGTTTTCAAGGTTCATCTGTACTGTAGCATGCATCAGGACTTCGTTCTTTTTTATGGCTAACGTTCCGTTGTATACCTGGTAGACCACAGTTGGTTTATCTAGTCCTTCATTGATGGGCATTTGGGTTGTTTCCATATTTTTCATATTATCAGTACTGCTGATATGAATTATTTGTGAATGAGTTTTTGTGTGGACAAGTATTTGTATTTGGTGGCGGGGGGTACATGCTTAGGAGTAGAGTTGCTAGGTCATGATAATTCTGTTTCACTTTTTGAGGGCCTGCCAAACGGTTTTCCACAGCAACTGTACCATTTTCCTTCCCTCCGGCAGTGTATGAGGGTTTCAGTTTCTCCACAACCTTACCAACACTTATTTACCCTGGTTTTTGGGAAAGCCTAGTGCATATAAAGTGGTACCTCATTGTGGTTTTGATTTGCATCTCCCTAATAACTAATTATATATCGAGCATCTTTTTTACGGGTTTGTTGGCCATTTCATTTGCCTATTTTAAAGCTTCGCTCCAGAACTTACATGATGCTCACATTTTATTTCTCTGGGCCAAGAAGAGATTCGTCCCCCTTCCCTGTATGTTATTCGTGGAGCGTTCATAGCTGGTGCCCCTGATACAGTTGCAGGTGTAAAGTAAATGCCGGGTGAATGGATAGGCACACAAAAAGCCACTGCCCGCCCGTCTTTCCTGTTGTTCTTTGCTGATAGAAACCCAGTTTGGTTCAGGTCATGGGTAGCCATATGATTCACGGGAGGCTAAACCATTGAGACGCTGGTTGGCTCAGTATATAAACACTCCAATGATGAACTCAGGAAGGAAGAATGAAGACAATAACAGGGCTGGTTTAGATTTACATTTTTAAAATTAAAAAGTACTGTCATACCTTTTGACCTAATAATTGTACTTTGAAGCATATGTCATAAGCAGATAACCAAAATGAGAGAAAAAGTGGCAAGGAGATAATCATAGTCTAAGAAGCGAACTTTTTATAATCCCATTCCCCTTGCCAGTGATTGGTTTAAGGTGGACATATGGCCAGTCCGTCCCATGGGATGTCAAGACAGGTCTGCTAGGGAGACTTCTTGGAAAGGTTTCCTCACAAGTCAAAAACAGACACTTTTGAATGTTAGTGTGTGAGGGTGTGATGGTTGTAACTGCTTCAGACACCTTGCGACCATGAAGAGACAAACCTGAGGACAAACCCAACATGCTAAGGATGGTGAACAAGAAGATGGAAAGGATGCTGATGGAATCATTGAGCCGTTAATTGGCCTTCTCTGAAACCACACTACCTTTGAACTTCTCATGTGAGACAAGAAGTCTCCCTACGTTTAAGCCGGTTTGACTCACTTGCAGTCAAAAGCTTCCTGAGACACACAGGATGAATTGGATGGCTCTTGTCTCTCTAGTTTTCATCCAGAAATTGAAAGCTTAGGTTATAATAGCTGGCCTCCTGATTTCCAGCCAAGTTTTCACTTGTTCAAATAAGTGTCAAGATGTGGTGGCTTTGTGATGTGTCGACTTGGCTAGAAGCTGGTACTACATTTCTCAGAGTTCCCTTCCTTGTATGTTTCTAGTTAGAGTTGGTCACAGGAGACGTTTGCAGGAGGTTTGCAAAGGGGAAGTGAAGCAGTCGCCATGTTCGCTTTCAGAAACTCAGCATGGGTCAGGCCCTCTTAACAGTGAGTGCACATTTTGCTGGATCTCCTGCTCTTGTTTCCAGAGCAGCAGTCAGGTTCACAATTAAGCTACCGCGGGATCTCTTTCCTCAGCTTCTCCAAATCCTGGGTCAGATGTCAGTGTGGCTTCGTGGCAAGAGCACCAGCTTCTCCTGCTCGTCACCCAAAGCATCGCGGCTGGAGGCTTGGAGATCAATGCAAGTTCCAGTTTGTTCCTTGCCAGTTCCAGTGGCCCCATTCTCTCCTCCCTCATGCCTACCCGATCCCAGGCTCTGTACCAGGCACAGAAGAAGCAACCAAACCGAGACCGTCTCACTTCCTCCCATAGTTGCCCAAGGCCAAATCCCTATGATAAATTCCTACTCTACGCCACTCCTCATGGTTCTGTTTCTCTGACTGAACCCTGTGATACAGAGTCTAGTTTTCCTGATCCCAGGTTTTAGCTTTAGCTTTTACATCCTATTCGTAGCAGTGAAAGAAGTTTAAACGAATGGAGGTAAGCTCTCTAATATAGACTCAATTATTCTTGCTGGCTTAAAAGAAGACAAGAAATCATGGTTTCATCATGGCATAGGATCGCATCTCTATGGATGGTGGGCAACCGGTTTGCACCCGCTGACCTGGGTGTTTTAGAATCCATCCATCACTTATCTAGGTATTTATGAGTATTCAGATGACATGCTGAATTTACCCATTTGATGTGAATTTTGGGGTTTATTGCCCAAGAAAGGATATACTCCTCAGTCTCCATCCTTACTGTATTAATTATCTGTCTCCATCAAAATGCTGTGTAACAAATCACGGTGAAACTCAGTGGCTTAAAATATTAACTAAAAATTTAATGTGTCTGAGGGTTGGTGATTTAAGCTGGGCTCAGCTGGGCAGTATCTCTGGTCTTGCCTGAGCTCACTCACATTATCTGGCGATTAGCTGACTGTCAGCTGGTCCATGATGGCCTTGGCTAAAATGAGTGAGGTTACTCAGCTGTGCTCCACACGTCTCTTATCTACCAGCAGGCCATCCTGCGCATGTTCTCATGGTGTTGGCAGAAGGCAGGAGCGAGCCAGTCCAATCATGGAAGCTCTTTTCAAGCCTCTGCTTGTGTCTTGTTCGTCTCTGTCTGGGTGTCCTAAAGTAAGCCACATGGCTGAGCCACAAGGCACAGCAGAACACTGCAAAGTTACTTTGCAAAGAGAATATTGAAACGGGGAAGGGTAAAGAATTGGGGCAATTTTTGCAGTCTATCACAGTTACCAACATTCTCCCCTCAGAGGTGTTAAGTAACCATGTCAGCTGCTGCTATTTCCAGAACCATTTCATTTCCAGTATCTAGATTTCTCAAGGCTTGTAATTGCCACGTTAATGCGTGATGCAAATTGTTCACTGTCAAAACCACTGTGTTCAAGCCTTGAGCTCAGCACCCCCTCTCATTAGGATAAGTAATCGCCTTAAAAAGCTGCAGTTTTGTGCAATGAGCTTGCTTTCGTCTTTTCTTCTCATGTATCTTATGAAAACAAATGAGTAAGGGATCACAAAAACAAAAACTCCGGGGGTGAAGAGTTGCTGACAAATAGACAAATATATACTGTTAGGCTGAGAATAAACTGAGTGATGGCCAACATTGCCTGAGTTCTCCGTCAGAAACGGTGAGGAGCAAATCAACTCTAAGTCAGTTGCATATATTATTGCTTATTTTTAATCACACTGGTTTTATAGACAGTAATTATAAACATATCGTAGGCTGAAAAAAACACAAATTTGGGGCTTCCCTGGTGGCGCAGTGGTTAAGAATCTGCCTGCCAATGCAGGGGGCACAGGTTCGAGTCCTGGTCCAGGAAGATCCCACATGCCGTGGAGCAGCTAAGCCCGTGCACAACTGCTGAGCCTGTGCTCTAGAGCCTGCGAGCCACAACTACTGAGCCCGCGTGACACAACTACTGAAGCCCATGCGCCTAGAGCCCGTGCTCCACAACAAGAGAAGCCACCTCAGTGAGAAGCCTGAGCACTGCAATGAAGAGTAGATCCCTGCATGCCGCAGCTAGAGAAAGCCCGTGCGCAGCAACGAAGACACAACACAGCCAAAAAAATACATATATATAAATTAAATAAATTTTAAAACCCCCCACAAATTTTAGGTTCTTTTTCTTTTTTTCCCCAAACTGATGAATTACAAGTTATTTTTTACACTTAAAGGCTGACGAAAACCCGTCTCTAATCCTATTAAAGTCCAACACAACATCTCAGATGAAAAATATGGTAACCATATTTACTCATTAAATACTGTTTTTTTAAAACACAACTTGGAAACAGCCAGCACGCATGTTTAATCTCAGTGCAATGGATTCAAAACCAAGTATACATATTACATGCATCAAAGCTAGATTGCAAATTATCATAGTCATGTCATAATCTTCACATTTTCTTTTCAATGCATTTGATGATTCATTGGCAGTATTTGTGATGACACCATGTTAGTTGTAATGAAAATGATTTTGAACCTAATTTCATGAAGGAGTAATTAGAACATTCTGAACTACTGATGTTGCAGGAATTGATGCTTTTACAGATGGAGATTTTGAAGTGGGCATCTGTACTGTAAACCTCTGAGGTTGACTGGAGTCCCTCCTGTAGTTGACACAGACATGGTTTGTTGGGTTGGTGGGCCATGTGGGGGAGTATTTCGTCTGCTAGTAACTGAAGCAACACTTAACTGCGGAACTGTTATTCTTCCCGCAGAAGTAGGTACTTTTTGTGGTAAAGACTTACTTAAATCTATAATTTGGAGCAGTCAAACAATATCTATCAGGTGGCAGTCTAGGGCCTGAATATAGCTTCATCAATGGCAAAGGGATTTGATTTCTTTGCCTTGCAATATCTGATAAAAAATCTCTTGTGGGGAAGAGAGGTAAATGGTCAGCACGACACTGGATTGCCAGTCGCACATCATCTGCATCAACAGTAGCTTTCTTAGCATGACTTGAATAAATTTTTGCATCATATAGAATTGTGGTTACATATCGGAATGCAAACTCCAACATCTGATTTATAACTCTTGGCTCATCTTCTGTAATCCCCGTATCCTTCAGGATTTGTGCCATCATCTGTGTATCTTGCGGCATGCTCTTGGGAGAAGCCATCTTGCCAGACTCCGTGATATACGGTGATCAGACTTCTCGAACTAAATCACCCACAGTAACATATTTCAGTCCTGATCTTGATGGAAGTTCTTTGCCTAGTGCGGTTTTCCCAATCCCTGTTGTACCGGTGAGCAGGATGTTCCAAAGCAACATGGTCCTCACTGCGCTTGCTCAGGACGCCTCTGCACATGCACCCTGCACGTGACAGGGAGGGGCCAAATTTTAGGCTCTTGAAGTTCTTGGTAGCTTTGCTATTCAAGAGGAGTATGTTCGTTAGCAAGATTTCTAAGAGATGCTCATTATTCACTAAAGGTGCCCACTACATATTTCTCTTAGTTTGGGTACCCCCAGAAGCCAGTCCTGAGACAAGGATTCAAGTGCAAGTAGTTTATTTGGAAGTAAAGCAAATGCCAGTAGGGAAGTGAGGAAGTGAGACAAGTATGGGAAGGCAGCCAATAAAAGATACATTATCAGGTACTTCTGTAGGCAATTGGAGAGCATAATCTTGTTGTGGAATTCTGGAAAATGGTGTGGAACACGCATTTCAGTTACTCCAACCAAGGGTTGAGGAAGCTGGGATATTTATATACCAATCAGTTCCCAGCAGTCACTGGTTGAAGGCAGTTCCTCTGGGGCCATTGATTTCCTGGCACTTTTGGCCTGACATATGGCAGGCAAACTAGGCTTCAGTAGCTAGAGAAATCCATCAGGCAAACGCAGTTGCTGGCTGTTGGAAGTGGGAAGTGGTAAGGGTGTGGGCATAAGGGCAGACCACCAAAAGAGCCTGGATATGCTCTGGTACCTGAGCTATAAGTATTGGAACACTTCCTCTGCCTACAGAAGGTTACCTTCTCTAGTTGAGTGAGGCACCAAATGAACTTTTCACTGGAGAATAGCATGCATTAGATTAATACATTTTCCAGTGATATTAAGGTATAATTGACATACAAGAAACTGCACATATGTAAAGTGTACAATTGGATGAATTTGACATATGCATACACATCAATGAATCTTGCCTGCAGCAGATATTGCTGTGGTGTACTAAGGGTGATTTTCTCTTTCTCTCGTTCTTTCTGCATATGAAATTAATTGAAATTCTTCTGTATGGAATATTTGCTTCTTCATCCCCATTTATTATTCAATCATTTTTTCTCCCTTTATTCATTTTTTAAAATTAACTTTTATTGGAGTATAGTTGCTTACAATGTTGTGTTAAGACCCCGAATAGCCAAAGCAATCTTGAGAAAGAAAAACAGAGCTGGAGGAATCAGGCTCCCAGACTTCAGACTATACTACAAAGCTACAGTAATCAAGACAGTATGGTACTGGCACAAAAACAGAAATATAGATCAATGGAACAGGATAGAAAGCCCAGAGATAAACCCACGCACATATGGTCACCTTATCTTTGATAAAGGAGGCAAGAATATACAGTGGAGAAAAGACAGCCTCTTCAATAAGTGGTGCTGGGAAAACTGGACAGCTACATGTAAAAGAATGAAATTAGAACACTCCCTAACACCGTATACAAAAATAAACTCAAAATGGATTAAAGACCTAAATGTAAGCCCAGACACTATAAAACTCTTAGAGGAAAACATAGAACACTCCTTGACATAAATCGCAGCAGTATCTTTTTTGACCCACCTACTAGAGTAATGAAAATAAAGACAAAAATAAGCAAATGGGACCTAATGAAACTTAAAAGCTTTTACACAACAAAGGAAACCATAAACAAAACGAAAAGACAACCCTCAGAATGGGAGAAAATATTTGCAAATGAAGCAACTGACAAGGGTGTAATCTCCAAAATATACAAACAGCTCATGCAGCTCAATGTCAAAAAAACAAACAACCCAAACCAAAAATGCGCAGAAGAACTAAATAGACATTTCTCCAAAGAAGACATACAGATGGCCAACAAACACATGAAAAGATGCTCCACATCACTAATTATTAGCGAAATGCAAATCAATCATTTATTTCAGTATGGACTCATGGATATTATTTATTGGGTTAAAATCCAATGCTATCATTAGTTATTTTGTTGTTCAAATTGTTTTATCTTTGGCAATTGGACGTTAAGATGTTAATTATAATCCCCAGGGCATTTGCTAAGAAAATAGCTAAAAAATATAATAAAAGAAATAAAAAGAGAATTAAAATGGTACACTAAATATATGTATTTAACACAAGAGAAGGCAGTAATGGAGGAATATAGGAACAAAAAAGACATAGTTCATGTATTTAGAAAACAAGTAACAAAATGGTAGATGTAGATCCTATATTATAAAATATAAGTGGATTAAACAATCAAAAGGCAGAGATTGGCAGAATGGATATTTGAAAAATGATCCATGATATGCTGTCTACAACAGGCACACTTCATCTGTTTGAGGCAAATATTTTTATTAAACATTAATATTATTAGTAAACTAATAATTTTACTGCTGCTATAATTGATATCACTACTTTTCCCAATTCTAGCAACTTGTGCAAGATCACAGCTATTTAGTGGAGACAACAGGATTTCGAATAGAGCAGAATATATTTTTGTGTGTGTGTGATATTTATCTGAGTCAACAACTTTCAGTTGATTTAACACCTGGTATTGCCATCTATCACCTTATCAATCTGCAAAGCTGGGTTTTCCATTTCACATATGTATTTTTTCTTTTTTTATTGAAGTATAGTTCATTTACAATATTATTTAAGTTTCAGGTGTACAACATAGTGGTTCACAATTTTTGGAGGGTATATTCCATTTATAGTTATTATAAAATATTGGCTATATTCCCTGTGCTGTACAATATATCCTTGTAACTTATTTATCTTATACTCCTTAGTAGTTTACACCTATTAATCCCCTACCCCTATCTTGTCCCTCCCTTCTTCCCTCTCCCTACTGGTAACCACTCTTTGTTCTCTATATATGTCTGCCTCTTTTTTGTTAAGTTCACTAGTTCATTTTATTGTTTTGGTTCCATATATAAGTGATATTATATAGTATTTGTCTTTCTCTGTCTGACTTATTTCACTTAACACAATATCCTCCAAGCCCATCCATGTTGTTGCAAACGGCAAAATTTCATTCTTTTTTATGGCTGAGTAGTATTCCATTGTATATATATACCACATCCTCTTTATTCATTCATCTCTTCTTTTTTTTAAACTTAAAAATTTTTTTAACATCTTTATTGGAGTATAATTGCTTTACGATGGTGTGTTAGTTTCTGCTGTATAACAAAGTGAATCAGCTATACCTATACATATATCCCCATATCCCCTCCCTCTTGCGTCTCCCTCCCACCCTCCCTATCCCACTCCTTTGCTTTGTGGTCACAAAGCACCGAGCTGATCTCCCTGGGCTATGTGGCTGCTTCCCACTAGCTATCTGTTTTACATTTGGTAGTGTATACATCTCCATGCCACTCTCTCACTTTGTCCCAGCTTACCCTTCCCCCTCCCCATATCCTCAAGTCCATTCTCTAGTAGGTCTGTGTCTTTATTCCTGTCTTACCCCTAGGTTCTTCATGACCTTTTTTTTTTTCCTTAAATTCCATATATATGTGTTAGCATATGGTATTTGTTTTTCTCTTTCTGACTGACTTCACTCTGTATGACAGACTCTAGGTCCATCCAGCTCACTACAAATAATTCAATTTCGTTTCTTTTTATGGCTGAGTAATATTCCATTGTATATATGTGCCACATCTTCTTTATCCATTCATCTGTCGATCGACACTTAGGCTGATTCCATGTCCTGGCTATTGTAAAAGGTGCTGCAATGAACATTGTGATACATGATTCTTTTTGAATTTTGGTTTTCTCAGGGTACATGCCCAGTAGTGGGATTGCTGGGTCGTATGGCAGTTCTATTTTTTAGTTTTTTAAGGAACCTCCATAGTGGTTGTATCAATTTACATTCCCACCAACAGTGCAAGAGGGTTCCCTTTACTCCACACCCTCTCCAGCATTTATTGCTTGTAGATTTTTTGATGATGGCCATTCTGACTAGTGTGAGGTGATACCTCATTGTAGTTTTGATTTGCATTTTGCTAATGTTTAGTGATGTTGAGCATCCTTTCATGTGTTTGTTGGCAATCTGTATATCTTCTTTGGGGAAATGTCTGTTTAGGTCTTCTGCCCATTTTTGGATTGGTTTTTTTTGTTTGTTTGTTTTGATATTGAGCTGCATGAGATGCTTGTATACTTTGGAGATTAATCCTTTATCAGTTACTTCGTTTGCAAATACTTTCTCCCATCCTGAGGGTTCTCTTTTTGTCTTGTTTATGGTTTCCTTTGCTGTGCAAAAGCTTTTAAGTTTCATTAGGTCCCATTTGTTTATTTTTGTTTTTATTTGCATTTCTCTAGGAGGTGGGTCAAAAAGGATCTTGCTGTGATTTATGTCATAGAGTGTTATGTCTGTGTTTTCCTCTAAGAGTTTTATAATGTCTGGGCTTACATTTAGGTCTTTAATCTATTTTGAGTTTAGTTTTGTATACGGTGTTAGGGAGTGTTCTAATTTCATTCTTTTACATGTAGCTGTCCAGTTTTCCCAGCACCACTTATTGAAGAGGCTGTCTTTTCTCCACTGTATATTCTTGCCTCCTTTATCAAAGATAAGGTGACCATATGTGCATGGGTTTATCTCTGGGCTTTCTATCCTGTTCCATTGATCTATATTTCTGTTTTTGTGCCAGTACCATACTGTCTTGATTACTGTAGTTTTCTCATATAGTCTGAAGTCAGGGAGCCTGATTCCTCCAGCCCCGTTTTTCTTTCTCAAGATTACTTTGGCTATTCGGGGTCTTTTGTGTTTCCATACAAATTGTGAAATTTTTTGTTCTAGTTCTGTGAAAAATGCCACTGGTAGTTTGATAGGGACTGCATTGAATCTGTAGATTGCTTTGGGTAGTAGAGTCATTTTCACAATGTTGATTCTTCCAATCCGAGAACATGGTATATCTCTCCATCTGTTTGTATTGTCTTTAATGTCTTTCATCAATATCTAATAGTTTTCTGCATATAAGTCTTTTGTCTCCTTAGGTAGGTTTATTCCTAGGTATTTTATTCTTTTTGTTGCACTGGTAAAGGGGAGTGTTTCCTTAATTTCTCTTTCAGATTTTTCATCATTAGTGTACAGGAATGCAAGAGATTTCTGTGCATTAATTTTGTATCCTACGACTTTACCAAATTCACTGATTAGCTCTAGTAGTTTTATGGTAGCATCTTTAGGATTCTCTATGTCTAGTGTCATGTCATCTGCAAGCAGTGACAGTTTTACTTCTTCTTTTCTGATTTGGATTCCTTTTATTTCTTTTCCTTCTCTGATTGCTGTAGCTAAAACTTCCAAAACTACGTTGAATAATAGTGGTGACAGTGGGCAACCTTGTCTTGTTCCTGATGTTAGTGGAAATGGTTTCAGTTTCTCACCATTGAGAAGATTCTTGGCTGTGGGTTTGTCATATATGCCCTTTATTATGTTGAGGAAAGTTCTCTCTATGCCTAATTTCTGGAGGGGTGTTATCATAAATGGGTGTTGAATTTGGTCAAAAGCTTTTTCTGCATCTATTGAGATGATCATATGGTTTTCATCCTTCAATTTGTTTATATGGTTTTTCACATTGATTGATTTGTGTATATTGAAGAATCCTTGCATTCCTGGGATAAACCCCACTTGATCATGGTGTATGATCCTTTTAATGTGCTGTTGGATTCTGTTTGCTAGTATTTTGTTGAGGATTTTTGCCTCTATGTTCATCAGTGTTACTGGCCTGTAGTTTTCTTTCATTGTGACATCTTTGTCTGGTTTTGGTATCAGGGTGATGGTGGCCTCATAGAATGAGTTTGGGAGTGTCCCTCCATCTCCTCTATTTTGGAAGACTTTGAGAAGGATAGGTGTTAGCTCTTTTCTAAATGTTTGATTGAATTCGCCTGTGAAGCCATCTGGTCCTGGGCTTTTGTTTGTTGGAAGATTTTTAATCACAGTTTCAACTTCAGTGCTTGTGATTGGTAACTTCACATTTTCTGTTTCTTCCTAGTTCAGTCTCGGAAGATGTTGCTTTTCTAAGAATTTGTACGTTTCTTCCAGGTTGTCCATTTTATTGGCATATAGTTACTTGTAGTAATGTCTCATGATCCTTTGTATTTCTGCAGTGTCAGTTGTTAGTTCTCCTTTTTCATTTCTAATTCTGTTGACTTGAGTCTTCTCCCGGTTTTTCTTGATGAGTCTGGCTAATGGTTGATCAATTCTGTTTATCTTCCCAAAGAACCATCTTTTAGTTTTATTGATCTCTGCTATTGTTTCCTTCATTTCTTTTTCATTTATTTGTATCTGATTTTTATGATTTCTTTCCTTCTGCTAACTTTGGGGTTTTTTTGTTCTTCTTTCTCTAATTGCTTTAGGTGTAAGGTTAAGTTGTTTATTTGAGATGTTTCTTGTTTCTTGAGGTAGGGTTGTATTGCTATAAAGTTCCCTTGTAGAACCGCTGATGCTGAATCCCATAGGTTTTGCATCAGTGTGTTTTCATTGTCATTTGTTTCTAGGTATTTTTTGAGTTCCTCTTTGATTTCTTCAGTGATGTCTTGGTTTTTTAGCGGTGTATTGTTTACCCTCCATGTGTTTGCATTTTTTACAGATTTTTTCCTGTAATTGATATCTAGTCTCATAGCATTGTGGTCCGAAAAGTTACTTGATAGGATTTCAATTTTCTTAAATTTACCAAGGCTTGATTTGTGACCCAAGATATGATCTATCCTGGAGAATGTTCCATGAGCACTTGAGAAGAAAGTGTGTTCTGTTGTTTTTGGATGGAGTGTCCTATAAATATCCATTAAGTCCATCTTGTTTAATGTATCATTTAAAGCTTGTGTTGCCGTGTTTATTTTCATTTTGCATGATCTGTCCATTGGTGAAAGTGGGGTGTTAATGTCCCCTACTATGATTGTGTTACTGTCAATTTCCCCTTTTATGGCTGTTAGCATTTGCCCTATGTATTGAGGTGCTCCTATGTTGGGTGCATAAATATTTACTATTGCTGTATCTTCTTCTTGGGTTGGTCCCTTGATCATTATGTAGTCTCCTTCCTTGTCTCTGTAACATTCTTTATTTTAAAATCTATTTTGTCTGATATGTGTATTGCTACTCCAGGTTTCTTTTGATTTCCATTTGCACGGAATATCTTTTTCCATCCCCTCACTTTCAGTCTGTATGTGTCCCTAGGTCTGAAGTGGGTCTCTTGTAGACAGCATATATACAGGTCTTGTTTTTGTATCCATTCAGCCAGTCTGTGTCTTTTGGTTGGAGCATTGAATCCATTTACATTTAAGGTAATTCTTGGTATGTATGTTCCTATTACGATTTTCTTAATTGTTTTCGGTTTGTTATTGTAAGTCTTTTCCTTCTCTTGTGTTTCCTGCCTAGAGAAGTTCCTTTAGCATTTGTTATAAAGCTGGTTTGGTGGTGCTGAATTCTCTTAGCTTTTGCTTGTCTGTAAAGGTTTTAATGTCTCCGTAGAATCTGAATGAGATCCTTGCTGGGTAGAGTAATCTTGGTTGTAGGTTTTTCCTTTTCATCACTTTATATATGTCCTGCCACTCCCTCCTGGCTTGCAGAGTTTCTGCTGAAAGATCAGCTGTTAACCTTATGGGGATTTCCTTGTATGTTATTTGTTGCTTTTCCCTTGCTGCTTTTAATATTTTTTTCTTTGTATTTAATAACTTTTGATAGTTTGATATATGTGTCTTGGTGTGTTTCTCCTTGGGTTTATCCTGTATGGGACTCTCTGTGCTTCCTGGACTTGATTGACTATTTCCTTTCCCATCTTAGGGAAGTTTTCAACTATAATCTCTTCAAATATTTTCTCAGTCCCCTTTTTTTTTCTCTTCTTCTTCTGGGACCCCTGTAATTCGAATGTTGGTACTTTTAATGTTGTCCTAGATATGTCTGAGAGTGTCCTCAATTCTTTCCATTCTTTTTGCTTTATTCTGCTCTGCGGTGGTTATTTCCAGTATTTTATCTGCCAGGTCACTTCTCTGTTTTTCTGCCTCAGTTATTCTGCTATTGATTCCTTCTAGGGAATTTTTAGTTTCATTTATTGTGTTGTTCATCATTGTTTGTTTGCTCTTTAGTTCTTCTGTGTCCTTGTTAAATGTTTCTTTTATTTTCTCCATTCTCTTTCCAAGATTTTGGATCATCTTTACTATCATTACTCTGAATTCTTTTTCAGGTAGACTGCGTATGTCTTCCTCATTTGTTTGGTGTGGTGGGTTTGTACTTTGCTCTTTCATCTGCTGTGTGTTTTTCTGTCTTCTCATTTTGCTTAACTTACTGTGTTTGGGGTCTCCTTTTCGCAGGCTGCAGGTTCATAGTTCCCATTGTTTTTGGTGTCTGCTGCCAGTGGGTAAGGTTGGTTCAGTGGGTTGTGCAGGCTTCCTGGTGGAGGGGTCTGGTGCCTGTGTTCTGGTGGATGAGGCTGCATCTTTTCTTTCTCTCGGGCATGACTGCATCCGGTGGTGTTTTTGGTGTCTGTGAACTTATTATGATTTTAGACAACCTCTCTGCTACTGGGTGGGGTTGTGTTCCTGTCCTGGTAGTTGTTTGGCATGTGGCATCCAGCACTGGAGCTTGCTGGTCGTTGAGTGGAGCTGGGTCTTGGCGTTGAGATGGCGGTCTCTGGGAGATCTCTCACCGATTGATATTACTTGGGGCCAGGAGGTCTCTGTTGGTCCAGTGTCCTGAACTTGGCTCTCCCACGTCAGAGGCTCATGCATGACACCCGTCCGGAACAGCAAGACCCTATCAGCCACACAGAGATCCCAGAGGGGAGTTACTGCATGCCATGCAGGGCCACAGAGGATGGTCCAGGGTTTGGTCAGGTGGCAAAGACAGGAGTCAGAGGAAACTCTAGGCCAGAGTCTTGATGGGGTTTCTGAACTTGAGTTTACTGGGGAATAGCAGAGGAACTGTAATTCTGGAAGGCTCAGTGTTGCAAGTTACAGGCCAGTCTGTGGAGAGTTCAGAATGGGCTGTATTTATGGGAAAGGAACACACCTATTCATTCATCTCTTGATGGACACTCACTGCTATGAACATTGGGGTGCATGTATCTTTTTGAATTATTATTTTTGTTTTTTTTGGAAAAATACCCAGGAGTGGATTTGCTGGGACATATGGTAGTTCTGTTTTTAGTTTTTTGAGAAATCTCCATACCGTTTTCCAGTGTGGATGCACCAATTTACATTCCCACCGACAGGGTAGGAGGCTTCCCTTTTCTCCACATCCTTGTCAACATTTGTAATTTGTGGTATTTTTGATGATAGCCATTTTGACAGATGTGAGGTGATATCTCATTGTAGTTTTAATTTGCATTTCTCTGATGATGAATGATGATGAGCCTCTTTTCATGTGCCTGTTGGCCATCTGTATGTCTTCTTTCGAAGAATGTCTATTCAGATCTTCTGCCCATGTTTTATTTGGGTTGTTTTTTTTTTTTTTTTTGGATGTTGAGTTGCATGAGCTGCTTATATATTTTGCTTATCGATCACATCCTTTGCAAATATTTTCTCCCATTCAGTAGGTTGTCTTTTTGTTTTGTTTATAGTTTCCTTTACTGTGCAAAAGCTTTTAAGTTTAATTAGGTCCCATTTGTTTATTTTTGCTTTTATTTCAAGAGGCACACTTTAGATCCAAAGACACAAATTGGCTGAAAGTAAAAGAAAAAGATAACATGAAAATGTAAGCTAAAAGCGTTAGAGTGTCTATACTAATATCAGACAAAAGACACTTTATTACAAACATTGGTACTAGAGACAAAGAAGGATATTTTCTAATGATAAAAGAGTCAATTCATCAGGAAAATAGAACAATTATCAATATATGTGCATGTAACAACAGACTCCCAAAAATCATGAAACAAAAGCTGACTGGATTGAAGGGAGATGTAGACAAAACTTCAGGAATGCAACTCAAGCAGTGCTTACAGAGAATTTTATAGGTATAAACGCCTATATTAAAAAAAGAAGCCTCTCAAATAAATAACCTAATTTTCTACCTTAAGAAATTAGAAAAGGAAGAACTAGCTAAACACAAAGCAAGCAGAAGGGAGGAAATGACAAAGATTAGAGTGGAAATTAATGAAATAGAAAATAGAAAAACAATAGAGAAATATCAATGAAACCAAAAGCTGGGTCTTTGAAAAGATCAACAGAATTGACCAACCTTTATCTAGATTGAGCAAGAAAAAAAGAGAAGACTCAAATTACTAAAGCGAGTAATGAACGTGAGGACATTGCTACCGACCCTATGAAAATAACAAGGATTAGAAGGGAATAATATGAACAATTATATGCCAACAAATTGGATAACCTAGATGACATGGGTAAATTCCCAGAAAGATACAAGTACTGAAACTGTTTCAAGCAGGAATAGAAAATCTAAATATAAGTAAAAACATTGAATCAGGAATCAAAAAACTTCCCACAATGTAAGTCCCGTGACCAGATGACTTTGCTCATGAATTCTACTAAGTGTTTAAGGAAGAAGTAACACCAAGCTGTTGCAAACTCTTCCAAAAAATAGAAAGGAGGGAATTCTTAACAACTCATTCCATGTGGTCAGTATTACCCTCATACCAAAACCAAAGACGTTACAAGAAAAGAAACTATAGACCAATATCCATTATGATTATAGATGCATAAATACTCTCCAAAACACTGGGAAACCAAATCCAAATATAAAAAGGATTTTACACTATGACCAAGTGATATTTATCCCACGTATGCAAGAAGGTGTCAACGTATGAAAATCAATCAATGTAATACATCATATTAATAAAGAAGAAGAACCCCATAATCACTTCAATAGGCAAGGAAAAGCATTTGACAAAATTCAAGACCTTTTCATTATAAAAAAAAAACACTCAACAAACTAGGAATAGAAGGGAACTTCCTTAACTTGGTATAGGGCATCTATGAAAAGCCCACAGCTAACACCATACTTGTGACTGAAAGCTTTCTCCCTAAGAACAGGAACAAGATGGGTGTCCCCTTCTTGCTACTTCTATTCAACAGTTAACTGGACGTTATTGCCAGGGCAGTCAGGCAAGTAAAAGAAATAAAAGGTATCTAGATTGGAAAAGAAGAAGTAAAACTACCTCTGTTTGCAGATGACATGATCTTGTATGTAGAAAATCCTGAGGAATTCTCACAGACACACACACACACACACACACACACCCACACACACACACAATTAGGGCTAATCAAGAGGTCAGCAAAATTGCAGGACAAAAGATCAATATTAAAAAATCAAGTGTATTTCTATACACTAGCAATGAAGAATCCAAAAATAAAATAAAATAAAATAATTCCATTTACAAAAGAAATAAAAAGAATAAAATGCTTAGGAGTAAATTGAACAAAAGATGTGTAAGACTTGTACCCTAGGAAGTATAAAACATCACTGAAAGAAGTTAAAGAAGACTTAAATAAATGGAATGGCATCTCGTGTTCATGGATTGAAAGACTTAATGTTGTTAAGATTACAACATTGATCTATAGATTGAGCACAGTCCCTATAAAAATCTTAGCTGCTTTGTTTTTAAAGCTAAAATTGACAAGCTTCTCCTAAAATTCACATGGAAGCTCAAAATACCCAGAACAGGGCTTCCCTGGTGGCGCAGTGGTTGGGAGCCCGCCTGCCGATGCAGGGGACACAGGTTCGTGCCCCGGTGCGGGAAGATCCCACATGCCGCGGAAAGGCTGGGCCCGTGAGCCATGGCCAGTGAGCCTGCGCGTCCGGAGCCTGTGCTCCACAACAGGAGAGGCCACAACAGTGAGAGGCCAGCGTACGGCAAAAAAAAAAAAAAAAAAAAAAAAAGAAACAAAACGCAGAACAGCTAAAACAATGTTGAAAAAGAAAAACAAAGTTGGAAGACTCACACTTTCCAGTTGCAAACTTATAATACTTCAGAGCAACAGTAATCAAGATGGTGTGGTACTGGTATAAGTATAGACATATAGATCAATGGAGTAGAACTGAGATTCCAAAAATAAACCTTTACATTTATGATCCATTGATTTTCTGCAAGGATGCCAAGACAATTCGATAAGGTATGAATAGCCTTTCCAATAAATGGTGATGGGACAACTAGATATCCATATGCAAAAGAATGAAGTTGGACCACTACCTCACATCATACGCCAAATTTAACCTAAAAATGGACCAAAAACCTGAATGCAAAAGCTAAAACTATAAAACTCTTAGAAGAAAGTATACACATAAATAAATCTTCATATTCTTGAATTAGACAATAGTTTTTTAGCTATGATAGCAAAAACATAAGTGATGAAAGAAAAAAATAGATAATTTTGACTTCATCAAACTAAGAACTTTTGTGCTTCAAAGGACACTATCAAGAAAGTGAAAAGACAACTCACAAAATAGGACAAAATATTTACAAATCATTTATCTGATAATGGACCAGTAACCAGAACATGTAAAGAGCTCTTACAACTCACCAATAAAAATCAAATAACCCAATTTTTTAAATGGGTGAAGTCTTTGAATAGATTTTTCTCTAAATAGGATATACAAATGGCCAACAAACACGTGAAAAAATGTTCAACACCATTAGTCATTAAGGAAATACAAGTCAAAACCATAATGAGATACCATTCATACACACTAGGTTGGTAATAGGAAAGAAAAAGCAAAAGATAACAAATTTTGCAATAATGTGGAGAAATTAGAACCCTTGTACAAAGCTGTTAAGATTGTAAAATGGTGCAGCTCCTTTGGAAAACAATTTGGCGGCTCCTCAAAAAGGTAAACAGAGAGTTACCACGTGACCTAGCAATTCCACTTCTACACATATACCCGAGAGAATTGAAATGTCCATGCAAAAACTTGTACACAAATGTTCATAGCACCATTATTTATAGTAGCCCCAAAGTGGAACCACCCCAAATATCCATCAATCAAAGAAGAGATAAACAAAATATGGTGTGTCTATACATATCCATAAAAGGAATGAAGTATTGACAAACAGGCTACAACATGGATGAACCTTGCAACATTATGCTAAGTAAAAGGAGTCAGACACAAGCTGCCACGTATTTTTTTAAATTGAAGTATAGTTGATTTACAATGTTGTGTTAGTTTCTGGTATACAGCAAAGTGATTGAGTTATATACGTAAAAAGAATATATATATCCTTTTTCATATTCTTTGCCATTATGGTTTATTATAGGATATTATAGTTTCCTGTGCTATACAGTAGGACCTTGTTGTTTATCTATTTTATATGTAATAGTTTGTATCTACTAATCCCAAACTCCTAATTTATCCCTCCCCACCACCTTTCCACTTTGATAACCATAAGTTGGTTCTCTATGTCTCTGAGTCTGTTTCTGTTTCGTAGATAAGGTCATTTGTGTCGTAATTTAGATTCCACTTGTAAGTGATATCATATGGTATTTGTCTTTCTCTGTCTGACTTGCTTCATTTAGTGTGATAATCTCTAGGTCCATCCATGTTGCTGCAAATCAAAATGCCACATATTGCATGAGTCTCTTTATATGAAAGGTACACAGTAGGCAAATCCGTAGAGGCAGAATGTAGATTAGCGGTTGCCAGGGGTTGGAAGGAGAGGCAAATAGGGAGTGACTGTTAATGGATATGGGGTTTATCTTTGGGGTGATAAAATATTCTGGAATTAGATAGTAGTGATGGTTGCAGAACTTTGTGAACATTACTAAAAATCACTAAATCATACACTTTAAAAGGGTGAATTTTATGGTATGTGAGTTATATCTCAATAAAAATTAAATAATAGAAGTAACGTGCCTTTTATTCTCCGCTTTAAACCTTCTCCTGGTCCCCCTTCTGTTGGCTTGATTGTGGATTCCTTATTTTGAATGACCACCAGGGTGGACGGTTTGACAGATAGTACGAATTGCCCACTCACTTCCATTCCAACCCTCTATAGCGTGCCTTACTGCATGCTGGGGATTTGAAAGCTAAAGTCATTTCTCATTTTCTCTTATAGCTTGGATTCCATATGCGTCCTAGGTTTTGCCGTGAAGATAACCTCCCTGAGAGATTTGTTAAGTGGAAATGAGGCGGACACCATGCTTCTTATGGCACACACAGTTGTAGAGTTTTGTTTCTCTACAGCAGCATTTACAGTGGTCCCTGTATGAAGCCCTCCCTTCATGGGTGTTGAGGAACAGATCATGGGGCTTTTGTTTTGTTGAGGCTGTATGGTAATTGAGCAGGAGGTAACATACTTTTTCCTTTTTTAACATTTTTATTTTATATTAGAGTATAGTTGATTTACAGTGTTGTGTTAGTTTCAGGTGTACGGCAAAGTGATTCAGTTATACATGTACATATATCTATTCTTTTTCAAATCCGTTTCCCATTGAAGTTATTACAGAATACTGAGTAGAGTTCCCCACACTATATTGTAGGTCCCCGTTGACCATCTATTCTAAGTACAGTCATGTGTATATGTCAATCCCAAACCCCCGTTTTATCCCTCCCCACCACCTTTCCCCTTTGGTAACCATAAGTTTATTTTCTAAATCTCTGAGTCTGTTTCTGTTTTGTAAATAAGTTCGTTTTTATCATTTTTTTACACTCCACATATAAGCGATATCAAAGATATTTGAATAAACTTTTTCTATAGAATGCCAGATAGTAAATATTTGTGGCTTTGAGGGCCATGTGGTCTCTGTTGCAACTATTCAAGTCTGCCATTGTAGCATGAAAACCAGCATATACAATACATAAATGAATGAGCATGGCAGTTTTCCAATAAAACTTTATTTACAAAAATTTGGCCCATGGGCCATAGTTTGCTCACCCCCTGTCCTAGAGCAATAATTGTGGTGATGGTAGTTTTATGATATTTTATTAGCTTTTTTGTTGCAGCAGAGGTAGTATTTCCTTCATCAGGTCAGTGCCATGGTATGTTCTAAACAGTTGACTTATCTTTTAGTAATTGCTGTAGGGATTGCAAAATGCATGCTTAAGTTTTCACATTTTATTTAGAATCAGTGTTTTCCTACTTCGATGAAAATGTAGAAACCTTACGACCATATGGATCCCTCTCTCCTTCCCCCTTATACTATAGTCTTATATATTACATCTACCTATGTTGAGATCCCCATCATACAGTGTTATGTATTTTGCTTTCAACCTTCACACATGCTTTAAAGAACTATGATTTGCCTATATTTTTACCATTTTTGTCTCCAGTTAACTTGTGCTCTTTCGTCTAGCTTCTTGAACGTATGGAATACAGTTATAATAACTGTTTTAATGAGTTTGTCTACTAATTCAATCATTTCTCCCTTCTCGATCAGTTTCAATTGATTGATTTTTCCTGCTTCTTTGCTTTCCTGATATTTTTTAAAAGTAGATTCCAGACATTGTGAATTTTGCCTTGTTGGGTGTTGGATATTGTTTTGCATTCTTCTAAATTGCTTTCCCTTTTTCTGGGATGTGGTTAAATTACTTAGAAACAGTTTGATTCTTTTGGGTCTTGCTTTTAAGATTTGCTAGGCAGGACTGGGCAGCATTCAGTTTGAGGCTCATTATTTCCCACTTTTGAGTCAACAGGCTTCTGAGTACTGTACCTGATGCCCCATGAATTCTGAGACTTTCCACTCTGGCTGGTGGGAATGGGTGCTGTATCCTGCCTCGTATGAGTTGTAGGTCATCTTGTTCCTGATTTTCCCTCTAGCTACTCTTCACTCTCTCGAAAATCTCCTCAACCCCATGTCCTCATTGTCTTTTAATTGTACTCGCCTGACAGAACCCCACCCTGGATCAGTCTGGCACTCAGACTCATTCAATCTGTAGCTGCACGCATGGAAAAAAGTTCAGACAATGGCATATACAAAGTTAGATTGTCCAAGTTTACTGGGTCCTCAAAACTGTTATATAGTCATTCTCTGTGTCCTTAGATGTCTCTCCTGTTTTCTGCCAGAGTTATTTTCAAACTTCTCCATTTTCTTCAGCACTGCCCTCCACCAAGACACACACACGCGCATGCACACACCACCTGCATTGAATTTGCAGGAAATAAACTTGTCATCATTTTCCTAGAGAAAACAGAAGGCATCAGACGGGAACTTCCTCAGCTTCTGACCACCAAACTTACTAACAGCCCTGATTTACTCCACCCGAAGACAGATCCGGTGAGTCAGTCAGACTGTGAGAGAAGCCTTTGGCAATGCCTTTTAAAAACAAACTCTGCACATTTAACTGAGAGATGGACAAACCAGTGGGAGAAACTAGGGGAACCTGGACCTTTGTCCACTGCCACCAACAGAACCAGATTGGATCCCGGCTGCCTCGCTTGGGACGGGCTCAGCGATGAAGTGCCTATTTGTTTGCTGGTTAGAAATTGTTCTCAACGTCTGGGAATCTTGTTCTCCCCTTGTGCATTTAAAGTGAGCCCAACATTTTCATGTGGCTCTTTCTCTCCAAGTTCTGTTTCAAGGGATGTCGCTCTCTCTCTACCTCTGAGGGGATTCTGGTTGTGACCCAACCTGCATCCTTCTGAGTTGCCTGAGGGAGGAGTGGAGTGTGTTTTTGAACAGACTCTGCTTTGGAAAGTTCCTTGCAGTCTGCCGTTTGCAATGCCCTGGCCTCATCAGAACGTCATGCTAGGGAGATTGTTACTCATCACTCATTGACCTCCACGCTTGGGCAGGGGGCCGCTATGGAGGGAGGCGAGGTTGGGTGGAAGGGAGGAAAGAGAGCAGCCTGGGTGCCTCTTTGCTCATGGTGATGAGAAGGTTATGCCCTGGCCTTATTCTCCAAGAGAAATGATGCATTGCTTTACGCAGGTAACCTGATCCCTCCCCACAAAAGTGTGTTTAGACGCTGAGGTATAGGTGAACAAAAGAGATGTTCTTTTTTTTTTTCTCCCATATGCTCCACTGATTCTTTTTTTTCATTTTAATTTTTTAAAATTTTATTGAAGTATAGTTGATTTACAATATTGTTAGTTCCTACTGTACAGCAAAGTGATTCAGTTATATGTATACATATGTCCAGTCCAAAAGAGATGTTCTTGCATTTACTAAAAGAAAGAAAGACAGAGAGAAAGCAAGCTGTGACTTCATCTAAGGCTCTATTTCTAAAATTCCTTTAAGCCTTCCTGATTGTTACACATGTTGTTTTCCAAGACCGCACCGGCTTCCAGCGCAGGAGGAAGGTTAAATAATTGCCAAGCTCTCTGTTGCCGCTCTGATTCTCGCCCCTGGCATGGGTGATGATGGCAGTGGAGGATTTGGAAGTGGCTGGTGGGAAGAGAGGTGGGGAGGTGTTGTTTCCTTTGCCACCCACAGAGTCCCTGAATGTATTTCTCCTCTAATACCGGAGGGTTTGTGTCATCAGCAAAGCCCAGAAGAGAGATAACCAGAGTGGCTAAGACACAGAGAGCTTGGTCTTCTCTGTGACTCCAGTGACCATGGGCTACTCCCCAGGAAGCGTATTTGTTTCCTGGCTACTAATCCACAGCCTGCTGTACTGGGGGAAAATAATAAATGAGCCCAGAATGTTCTGTTGGGTTTTAGCTCATTAACTTAAAAGGCTGAGGTATAATTTCCCTGAGATTCTTACAGGCATGAACATCTGCTCACAGGAGCCTGCGACCTCTGCAGCCCTTGTAGTCATTCTTTTCAAAGGACCATGGAGTTTAGAGAAAAATGAATCCACCCAGACACAGAGGGGACCTGGGAGAGCCACCCTTCTGGCTGAGAAGCCGGTTATTTTGTCCTGGGACGTGGGCAGCAGAGTGCTGCGAGCCCGTCCCCGAGGACATGTGGAAGAAGACGGGGTCCCCCGGCCCCCACCCCGCCCCAGCCACACTTCCGGGGCCCCTGCTGCACGCAGGGTGCTTTCTCATTTGTGTTGTTGCCTTAACCTCTCACAGTGACTCTGTCGGCAGCCGTGATCTCTCTCCCCAGCCATGTTTACCTATGTAGACAGACAACTTTAGGAACACATACTGATTTGGAAAATCGCAAGCCCCGAACGTAAGTTTCTTGTCTGTACTCACAATCGTGTGGGGAGGAAGAAGAGTTAAATAGAGGCAGCAGCATGAAGAAGGTGCCCTGGATTGGGAATGGGGGACCTCCATTCTGGTCTCAAACCCTAGGGCCTTCCTACGTCCCTTGATTTCTTTGGGCCTCCTGTTTCGCATTTCTTTCTTTCTTCTTCTTCTTCTTTTTTTGGCCTTGCATTTTACGGAATCTTAGTTCCCTGACTAGGGATCGAACCCGTGCCCCCTGCAGTGGAAGCGTAGAGTCTTAACCACTGGACCGCCAGGGAAGCTCCCTGTTTCTCACTTATATAGTGAAGAGGTTGAGCTCAATTTTCTCTGTCTCTTCTGGCTTTCATGCTAAATAAATCAGAAATGACTCCAGTCATGTAACATGAGCGTGTAGGAGGAAGGTGAGAAGGAACTACATCAAAATGTTTTTAGCAGATACCTTTGGGTGGTAGGACTGTGACGGGGTGGTAGCTCTATTCTTTGGGGTTTTTTTTTTTTTTTTGCTTTTCTAACTCTTCTGTAATGTGCATGTATCATATTTATGGTCAGAAGGGCATTGTAGACATATTGAACAATTTGGTGAAAACGGCCCCTCCTTTTATTGCGTCATCTCCTTCTTCAGCTCAGCCTCCGTTATGGCCTCCAGACCAAATCACCACCTCCACTGAGGCTTCCCTGCATAACCGTCGTCTCCCCAGATTATGCCCATGGCACTGCCTTAGACATGCTTCCTTTTAGACTTTATGGTGTATGTGTGGTGTATATACCCAATTAAATTTTTTTCAATATTGGGGACTGTGGATCTTCTGCTGGGTTTTGTTTTTTTTACAACCCTTGTAGCACTGCACATGGTAGGTACCTACGGTTACTTGTTGAAGGAGCGTCTGAGTGAAAGATGACAATGTCTTGGATCTAGGAAGTTTCTCCTCTTACTCAGCCAGGAAAACTGATAGGGCTTTGTGCTAGGGGCCAGCACAGGGGTCTAAAAAGTTCTATCCAATGTGGCCGCTGTCCTTAGGAGCTTGTAGTCCAGCAGGAGAGATTATACACATATGTGAATGTGTGCAATTAAAAACAGTGTATAATTGGTACTGTAGGATGATGGGAATTTCAGAGCACAGGATCCCTGAGGAGGGAGAAATCCCCTCCAAGCAGACATTAGAGAAATCATACCTAACCTCTTTGGTACCTCACAAAACACTCCCTGGTCTCTGATTTCAGACACAGCTGTAGTGGATTGTTCCAGGCAAGCTCAGGGTCCCAGGCTGAGAGCATCCCACTTGGAGCCTGCTCGTGTATCTTTCTGCCTCGGGTCTTTCCTCTCATACTGCGGAGCTGGCTCAGTCCACATGCAAGAGCAGCCTGAAAGTGCAGAGAAGATACTGCTCTCCGGGAGCTGATGGACAAAGGCTCCACCTCCGCTTTGAAGGATGGACAGTTCTGAGAGGCATCCCGTAGCTGAGCGGATCCCTGTGGAATCAGCTCCCATGCCCATAGCAGTGATCTCAGTGAAGCATCCTTATATTGGCTTTTCCTGCGTCTCTGTTCTACTCCTCACACTTCTTCACTCGATATCTGTACTCAAGCCCTTGTCTCAGACTGTCTGGGGGAGAGCCTAAGCTAAGGCGGAAGCCACCATGGGATAGGAGGCATTTGAGCTGGAATGGTCCACAGGCAAAGACAAAGAGGAGGGGGAGGTTTTAGGTAGATGGCACATTGTGTGGAAGGCATGGAGAGTACAGTACTTATCTGGTGGAGTCGTTTTGAAGTTTCTTCGATCAAGAGGTGGAATCTCTTGTCCACTCTTTGAATCTGCACTGACCTTGTGACTGGCTTTGTCTGATAAAGTGCTGCAAAAGTGAGTGACTTGGGAGTGTGGGCCTTAGGTGGCTCTGCCCAGTCTGCTCTCATTCTTCCAAGCCCACCACTGCTGTGTCTACAAGCCTGGACTAGGCTGCAGGAGGATAAGAGACCACATGAAGCAAAGGCAAGCCGGCTCAGCTGAGAAATCTTCTGGACCCAAAGTCCCAGCCAACCTGGCAGCTGACCACAGACACATGAGTGAGCATCGCTGGACCAGAAGAACCTCTCAGGTGAGCTCAACCCAAACAGCCGGTCTGAGGAATTGTGAGCTAAATAAATGGTGGTTGTTTTAAGCCGCTAAGTTTTGAATGGTTTGCTTTGCAACACAAGCTAACCGATATGTCTGGTGGCAAATTGGGTCATCCTGATTGGCTAGAACATGGTCTTCATGACTTGAATTGGAGCCAAGTTGAGGTAGGCTTTTTTTTTTTATTTTTTATTTTTTTTTTTGCGGTACGCAGGCCTCTCACTGTTGTGGCCTCTCCCGTTGTGCAGCACAGGCTCCGGGTGCACAGGCTCAGTGGCCATGGCTCACGGGCCCAGCCACTCCACGGCATGTGGGATTCTCCCGGACCGGGACACGAACCCGTGTCCCCTGCATCGGCAGGCGGACTCCCAACCACTGTGCCACCAGGGAAGCCCAGGGTAGGCTTTTTAAAAAAAATTTTTAAACTTATTTTTGCTGCATTGGGTCTTTGTTGCTGAGTGCAAGCTTTTTCTAGTTGTGGCGAGTGGGGGCTACTCTTCGTTGCGGTGTGCGGGCTTCTCGTTGTGGTGGCTTCTCTTGTTGCAGAGAGCACAGGCTCTAGGCGTGCGGGCTTCAATAGTTGTGGTGTGCGGGCTTAGTTGCTCTGCGGCATGTGGGATCTTCCTGGACCAGGGAATTGAACCCGTGTTCCCTGCATTGGCAGGCGGACTCTCAACCACTGTGCTACCAGGGAAGTCCCTGGGGTAGGCTTTGAATGCCACCCTAAAGAGTTTGAAAGTAATTCACTGGGCAGAGAGGTGCTGTGGAATAGACGGTTGGCTGATGACCAAACATTTGTGTTCCACATTGCATAGTGTAGTGTTGTCGCTGGGAACAGACTGCCCAGCCAGGAGCCATGTTTTCCCAGCTCTCTTTTCACACGACTAGTTCTCTCCAGTGGGATGTGAGTGGTAGGGGTCTGTGTTACCTCCAGGTTGAGATGGCTAGGTATGAAGTATGAGATCCTCCATGCTCTCTCTATGCCCCACCTGGCAGCTGGTGATATCAGCTCAGCCTCGAACACACAGGATGGTAGAACCTCAAGATGGATACAACCTGGATTCCTGAGTCTCCCCTTAGAGGAGAACCACTCAGCAGAGTGGTCCTTGCATGAGCAAGAAATAAACTTTTATCATGTTCTACTTTACTTTATCACGTTAAACTTTTAGGTCATTGAGATTTGAGGGTTGCTTGTTACAGCATCTGGCATTACTCACCCAGACTAATGTAGGCACCATTGCAAGCTTTTGAGTGGGGGTATTGGAACCCTCAAAGCAGTGATTTGGGGATGCTGGCTTTAGCAGCCAAATGCAAGGTAGAAAGCCTCCTGAAGTATTCTGGGTCTAAGGAGACAATAATCTGGATGTGGTCTTGGCCAGAAGAGCAAAAAGGATAGCACCAAAGTAGAGAGTCCTTTCAAGTTAGACACGTTCCTTCCAGGGGAGGAAACTAGTTACATCGTGGACATTCCCACATATACAGGAAAATACTTATGCCTAAATTGGTTTCCACCTGTTCGGTTGTGAATTAGAAAATGGGTCCTGGTATTTTAGGATTGGAATCTGAAAAGGCCAGTTTTTCAAAAATAAACACATCTGAAGGGTTTTTTTAAAGGATGATGATGATGATGATGATGGTAAAGCTTGACCCACCAGAGGGGCACTATTCTTCCTCTAAGCCTGGGGATAAGTGGCACCTTCCTCGCATGTGCTGCCGAGCTCCTAATCTAAACAAGATGGATGCCACTGTTTCACTGCTTAGTCCCTCGTGAGTGTGGAGACAGGTCCTCCTGAGGACATGCGAGGATCCTTTAGGAGTTTTCCTGGGGAAGATTTGGATGGATTTCATTTTTTACCCTGTTCCCCCGGGAGTAGTTCCACGCCTGTCCCTGGAAGTGTTTTGGAGCCACGTGCCTCTGAGGGAGACTCAGCCCTTAGAATTGCTCCTTGGGACCAAAAGCCACCCTTAGCATCTCCTAGCTGTGGCACTGCTACCAGCAGCTTGGCTCCCTTGTGCTGTCAGTGGCTTGGCCTAGCCTCTGCCCACCAGTCTCTGCCAGACACCCAAGGCCAGGTCTGTCCCAGGCAATGAAAACTTTGTAGGACATCCCTGACTCCATCTGCCTGTCTGGCTGGCCATTCGCCTATTGCCTGTGGCCGCACAACCGGACACCTGGCCTGTAGGTCCGTGATGTCGGCCCCTCCCCTGCTCCAGCCTGTTTGTCAAGTCTCCTTGGCCTGGTCTGCCCCAGCCGACCCAGATTTTGACACTATCCCAAGGGCAGCTGTAGCTCTTCAGCTGTGCTTCATGGTGGCCTTGGAGTGCTTCCACCTCCCACCCAGTGCCCAGAGGCCCCTGGAACGTTGAGAGAGAGCGTTGCCCTAGAGTTGGCTCACCTCACACCATAACTAACCAGTTTAATGTAGCATGCAATCAACCTCAAACCAGCTTGACTCAGATTCTTAAAGGGCCAGTTCACCCCATGTCACCTAGCAGAACGTAACGTTAATTGTATTTAAGAACCTCTTTCTACCATTGAAGTGGGCAAAATGTGTCTTCAGCAACCCACAACAAAGCATCTACTTTAGGTCTTTAAAGGGTTGTGATATTCCTTTTAATATCTGAATTAATATGCCATCGTTATAATTCCTGTGTTTATCTTTTGCACTTGTTTTAAAAGCTGAACCTAAGAACAACACGAGGACTGAAATATTGGCCACCGCTACAATGGCAGGTTGGTTAATAATAATAATGATGATGGTAAACACTAACAAACATTTATTGAGCACTTGCTATATACCAGGCTCATTTAAAAATAAATTATATACACTGACTTATAGAATCTCCATGATATCCTTACCTTATGAGGTAGACATTATTATTCTCTCATTTTATAGATGAGGCTAAATAGTTTGCCCAACTTCAGAAAACACAGCAATTGGGTAGTCAGGCTTGGAATCGAGGTCATGTGGTACTAGAATTAGTGCTGTTAGCCCTAGGTCATCCTGCACCTCTCTGTGTGGCAGACAGACTCTATGTGGCTAGTTTTCCTCTGTTAATTCAATCTGGAAGCACTGGTGGTGGAATTTTCTTTTCAATAATTGAAAAAAATAATTGGGAGTTATTTATTGATTGATATTTTGTTTAATTACACCAAGAAATGTCAACTCTTCAAAGTAGAAAAATTAAAATAACTTTCTAGAATTCTGGAATATAAAATTCAACCACAATTTTACCACCCTGACACAACCACTGTCAACACTTGAATATTTTATTCAGTATTTTTATTTTCAATGTTTTCTAGTGTTATACTAATAATGCAAGTAACTTTAGAAGAAACAGAGAATCGAAAAGAAGGAAATAAAAGTCACCCCAAGTTCTACTATATTTGCTTTTCCAGATTCTGTGTGTGTGTGTGAGGGTATTGGATCATATTGCTTTATAATCTGAGCTTATAATTTAGTTATATTTTGTAAATGTCTTTCATGTAAGAGAATGTTCTTCCATGACACCTCTATTAGTCTCTATTTCAGTGTAACAAATTACTACATATTGAGTGGCTTAAAATAACACACATTTATTATCTCACAGTTTCCATGGGTCAAGAGCCCAGGCCTGGCTTACCTTGAGCCTCTGTTTGAGGTCTCACAAGGCTACAGTCATGGTGTAGGCCAGCTGTATTCTCATCTGGAGGCTTGATGAGGAAGAATCCACATCCCAGCTCATTCAGGTTGGTGGCAGATTTCATTCTCTTGAGGCTGTATGTCTGAGGGCCCCGCTTCTTTCTGGCTATTGGCTAGGGGCTGCTCTTGGGTCCTAGAGGCCACCCGTGGTTCCCCGCCATGCGGCTCTCTTAAGCAGCTCACAACATGGTGGTTGTTTCTTCCAGGCCAGCAAGAGAGTCTCTCCAGTGTGTGCTAGCAAGATCAGTATTCTATCTATGTCTATATCCACGTCTACATCTCTCTCTCTTATCACTATTATAATCTAACCACACCAGTGACATCTCATCACCTTTGCCATTTTATTGATTGATTGATTGATTGGGCTGCATTGGGTCTTCCTTGCTGTGCGCAGGCTTTCTCTAGTTGAGGTGAGCGGGGGCTACTCTTCGTTGCAGTGCGTGGGCTTCTCATTGCCGTGGCTTCTTTTGTTGCGGAGCATGGGCTCTAGGCGCACGGCCTTCAGTAGTTGCAGCACGTGGGCTCAGTAGTTGCGGCATGCTGGCCCTAGAGCGTGTGGGCTTCAGTAGTTGTGGCATGCAGGCTCTAGGATGTGCAAACTTCAGTAGTTGTGGCTCGCGGGCTCTAGATCACAGGCTCAGTAGTTGTGGCACACGGGCTTAGTTTTTCCACGGTGTGTGGGATCTTCCTGGACCAGGGATCGAACCCGTATCCCCTGCATTGGCAGGTGGATTCTCAACCACTGTGCCGCCAGGGAAGTCTACCTTTGCCATATTCTATTGGTTAGAATTTGCAGGTCCTGCCCACAGTCAAGGGGAGGGGATTATGCAGGGTGTGAACATGAAACTACCCTAGAATCTGTTTGCTGCACACTTTTTTTTTTGGTTAAATTTTATTTTATTTTATCCTTGTTAAAGATTTTTTAACTCATTAGTCAGTGAATATGGAATAACCAGGAATATGGTATAACCAGTTCGAAAGAAAATCCAAAGAACAGACATTTATAGATCAAGAATATTGGCATGAATGTGCCAGTGGAGACAAAACCAGCCTCTTCCACAGTGGGAGAGGTCAGCCACTTGAACCTCTGTGGGACAGGACAGGGCAGGATTTGCATGTCTCTAAGCAAGAGGTATTTCACATCGCTATCAGTTATACAATTTAAAGAGTTGTAAAATAGCTTCCGTGGAATCAGAGTCAGATAACATGGAAGGGGTGCCACACACCATTTAAAACTGAGCCATGCGAGTTCAGTTTTTTTGATGTGCAATCATTTACTTAACGAATCCATTATATTCGAACATTAGTGTTTCCATTTTGTCATTATAAAAACTGCAGTGATCACCCTTGTGGTTAAATTTTTTCAAAGACATCCTTAATTATTTCCTCTGCATGACTTATGAGACTTCACTTGGTCAAAAAGTTCACACATTTTAAAGGCAACTGGTAGGGCTGCTAAATTGCTCCCTAGAGCAATTCCCCACAGGGGTGTAGGAAGGTACAGGAGGCTATTTTAGTGAACTTAGCCGAGTTCATATTATTTGTAAAGTGCTAGAATCGTGCTGGGCACAGCGGAAGGCCATATGTAGATACAAAGTAAAACAAATAAAGAAAATCGAGTTGTTTCATCCTCACAACAACCCTGTGAGGTAGGTTAATGATAATGTTCGTTGTATAGAAGAGCAAGATGAGGCCAGAAGGGTTGAAGAGAAAGATGAGTGAATTAAATACCCAAAGGCCTGGGCCGTGTCCCAGCTCCTTCACTTACCAAGCATCTGACTTTAAGCAAATGATTTTTCCTGTCTGAGTTTATTGTCTGCTCTGTCAAATGGGGCCAACATCAAGGGAGCTAATGCCTGGGTGAGAACTTGGAGGCTGTAGCCCAGTGATTCTTGCCCTTGGCCGCATAGTGGAATCACCTGGGGAGCTTTAAACCGCCCCCCCCCCCCCCCCCCCCCCCCCCCCGGCCAGATGCCTGGGCCCCAGCCCCGGAAACGCTGACGTCAGCGGCCTGCGCAGCGGGCGGTTTTTAAAGCTCCCAGGTGATTCCACTATGCAGGCAGGGCGTTTTTTTAAAGCTCCCAGGTGATCCCACTATGCAGGCAGGGTGGTTTTTAAAGCTCCCAGGTGATTCCACTATGCAGGCAGGGCCGAGACCCACGACTAGAGCCGCCGCCACTTGCAAGGCATTATTTGTGTCTGCAGCCGAAGAAGCAACAGTCAGCTCCTGCTTGCTGCTCCGAGCTGGCAGGAAATGGCCCACTAGGGTCGGGCTGGAATCAAACCTCTGTCTTAAACTTCAGAGTCGACTCAGTCTGCTAAGTTAGTTTGGGAAGTCATCAATTACCTGCTGTTTTACCCTCCGGTGTGGGTCCCTGGGCAGCGGGGCGTCTGCATCGGCCGTGCTGGCAGGGCTGCTTTCCGGTAGAGCCTGCTGCTGCTGCCGCTGTTTTTCTAGAAGCCAGAGCAGATCTTCAGCTCCCTGCTGCCTGTCACTCACAGCTGCCCGACTGAGGCCGAGGGACCAGACGCCTGGCTGTCCGCCACTGGAGCTGGGTAGCAGATTTGCTGAGGTGTCTTTGGGGCCAGGCCAGCCTTCCAGCTCACTGTGAGGACTGGGGATGAATTTCTCTGAGCAGCCAAACGCAGCTTGAAATGAACGTGATCCGTCAGTGGAATGAAAGCCCCGGTCCGGTTACCCCAGCGTGACAGAGCAGACCAGTACCAGGCCCTGTCTTTCTCCTGCACCTGATAAATTGCAAGAGGTATGTGTTTCGGCGATTTCACCGAGGTCACACACCACCCAGTGACTATGGGGGAAACTGGTAGTGTTGAGAAGTTTCCAGAGAAAGACAAGAGAACAGAAACTCATATTTAAGGGGGGCACTGTGTGGACAGTAGATGTGTCGTCTCATTGCATCTGAGCATTACAACCGCCACAGAAACGGGATGTGGGTCTCTGTAGCTTACAGGTGAGGAGATTGTCCCTCAGAGGTGAAGGGTCCTTGCGAGGTCACACACTAGCCAGTGACCGAGCCAGATTCACGTCTTGTCAAGCTGCATAGCGCTTGGTCTGTGTACACGATTCCTCAGACCGGGAAGGGGACTTCTGGATCCAGGGAGCTAGTGTTCTGTTGGTTTGTTTGCTTCTTGTGAGGATGAGTGTCCGTGGGGCCCATCCTTGGCCCAGTTGTGAAACATCAAAGGTTGCTTTTCTCATGGTTCAGCTTCCCTGCTGAGTTAATGGAGGTAATGTCAGCTGCTGTAACAAAGAAACCCGTCAGTCTTGGGGGCTTAACACAGGCCACATTGGTGTGTGGCTCACACAAAGCCCAGCTGGCCACGTGGGGAGGGAGTTCGGCTCCACGGGGTCATGCAGGGCCCCAGATCCCTTCCACCTGTGCGTCTGCTCTCCCGGGCTTCGCGGTTGCCTGCGAGATCCTCTGCCTTCGGAAGGCAGGCGGGGGAGGGGAGCGCAGGGGCTCCTGGAGGAGGTTCCGCGGGCCAGACGAGGCCGAGTCGTCCGCGTTTCTGTCCACATTACGTTAGCCAGAACTCAGTCACTTGTCAATGCCTAATGCAAGGGAGGCTGGGAAATGTATCCTGCTGTGTGCCAGTGAAGACACGAAAGGGATTTGGCGACCACGTCGCAGGCTTGGCCGTAGCCCTGCGTGCCCCTGGGGATCTCTTCCTCCCTGAGCCCTCTCCCTCTTGAGCCTCCCTGTGCCCTCTCCCTCTTGAGCCTCCCTGAGCCCTCTCCAGAACCCATCTTGTGCTTCGTGTACGCTCTCCTCGGGTTGACAAGGACCTTCTACCAAGTTGCTGCCTAGGATGCAGACATTGGGGCAGGGGCATCAAGGGTTCCTGGCCACGGCTTTGCTGAAGGTCTTCACGAGGCACCTGGGCCACAGTCCGTGGGCCTCTCACCAGCTGCGTGGCTCGCCTTCCTGCCAGCCCTTCTGAGGAGGGAGCCAGTAATGTAGGTTGCCGACCCTTGGCTTTACTCTTCATTTGTCTAATGATGATGAATGTCGGCGTCTCTGAATCCGAAAGCCCTGGCCGCTTTTCCTGCAGGGTCTCCTCTTCGATGTGTTTTCTTTCTCCTCAGCTCTGCTAGCTTCGGACCCCAGGGGGAAGATGAGTTTTGCAGTGATGGACGGTAGGGATTTTTCTCACCTGCCAGTTCTGACATCCCAAGTCAGCAGGATCTGTGCAGCCAAGATACATGATTTAGAGGCGCTCCATTCAGATGAGAAATGTTCCCTTAGTGTGTTCATGCTCCTCTGTGGTCAAGGACACCTCTTAACAGAATTCCCTTCAGAACAAGCATGGGCAGGAAGGGCTCCATGTGGAGTGAGAGTTCTTTGGTCGTCTCCCTTCTGCGGGAGAAGTGCTCCCACACCCTTTCCCACTGTAACCCCAGGATGAGTACTTAGCACTCAAACCTTTGTGCTGTCACCCTGACACCTGGCAGAACCACTCGGGCTAGGCCAAGCAAAGTTGACCGAGGAAGCTACTTTCGATGGCTTCTAGGAGACCTGTTAGCATTTGAGCAGAGAAGGTCTTGGCCCAGAAAGTTTGGTGAGCTTGCAATCCCTGGCCAAGGTTGGGGAGAGACAGGGCCGTTGGTGAGGGGAGCCAGGCCCTGTCACACCGTGGCTTGCAGCCTGGAGAAGGAATAGTGTTGGCCCGGGTGCCTGTCACCAGGTGGCGCGGACAAAGGTCGGAGGCTTTAAGCAGTCAGCTCCCCCTGCCCGGCCCTCACCGAAATCAAGCCCGTGGGAACGGCAGCCACCCCCAGTCATACTCGCCTTTTGTCTTAGGATGGGTTCCCTAAAGCACAGCCTGGCCTGAGGCTTCATGGGACGGTGCTGTATTTAAAGACCGGGAGGGGAGTGGGAAGTGGGGCTGGGGAGGGAAGGGGGCCCGGCAAGGGCGAGGCAACTGGCACAGCCCATGGGGGTAACTGACTCACGCCTGCAACGGTGCTCTGGAGTTTGTGTCCGCATTAAGGGACAAGAGGTGTTTACAGCCTATACCCGTCAGTACGTCACCAATACACTGTCTCTGGGCAGCTCATTGTTGATGATCAGAGCAGCCCGCCAAACGAGACACAGGTACTGGTGATTGGGTGGGAAAGCGCACCAGGTGCCACGTGCCAAAATGGGGAATAGCTCTGAGGGTGTGTGGGTGGATGAGTGACGTCACCGACTTTGTGCCCAGTTGGAGGCTGCTTTTCCCTCGCGGAACAGCCGTTAATAGCAACTTTAGCCTAAGAGCACAGAGTGAGTTTGGCCTGGGTTGGGGAGATGCTTTGTTGTAGGTGTGGGGCTTCCCAAGCCCCTCTCTGTATAGGGCAGTGGCCCGGCACGTGGAGCCAGGCCATTAGAAACTTAGAAGCATTTTCAAAGGAAACTTCAACTTAATTCACATTCCTTTCACTGTGGGAAAGGGACTCAGATCTGATACTTCATAGCCTTTTAAGCTGAGCTTGCACTCTGGGGGTGGGAATCTGTGTGTGTGTGTGTGTGTGTGTGTGTGTGTGTGTGCGCGCGCGCGCACACGCGCGCACGTGTGCGCATCAGCAATCCACGTTGATAGTGTCTGGGCTGGCACTCCTCTCCACCCAGCCCCGTCTGCAGAGCCATTCGCCTCTTGGACCCAAGCCCTGCAGTGTCCCTCCTCAGAACTCTCGTAACGCCTTGCGAGCATTTCTGTCGTTGCCTGAACCACATTATTTTACAAAGATTTGTTTATATGTCTGTGTTTTTTTAAATGAAGAATAGTTGATTTACAATGTCGTGTTAATTTCTGCAGTACAGCAAAATGATTCAGTTATACATATATATATACGTTCTCTTTTGTATTCTTTTCCATTAGGGTTGATCGCAGAATATTGAATATAGTTCTCTGTGCTATACAGTAGGACCTTGTTGTTTATCTATTCTGTATAGAATCGCTTACATCTGCGAATCCCAAACTCCCCCTCCATCCCTCCCCCAATCCCCTCCCCCTTGGCAACCACAAGTCTGTCCTCTCTGTCTGCGAGACTGTTTCTGTTTCGTAAATAAGTTCACTTGTGTCATATTTTAGATTCCACATATAAGTGGTACCATATGGTATTTGTCTTTCTCTTTCTGACTTACTTTGGTTGGTATGAAAACCTCTAGGTCTATCCATGTTGCTGAAGATGGTATTATTTTGTTTTTACTTATGGCTGAGTAGTATTCCACTGTACATATGTACCATATCTTTATCCAGTCGTCTGTCAATGGACATTTAGGTTGTTTCCACGTCTTGGCTATTGTAAATAGTGCTGCTATGAACATAAGAGTGTATGTATCATTTTGAGTTATAGTTTTGTCCAGACATATGCCCAGGAATGGGACTGCTGGATCATGTGGCAATTCTTACGTGTCTGTCGTAATCAGTACGCTGAGCTCCTTGAGAGCAGAGTCTACATCTTATATTTGTCCAAGCTCTAGCCCCCAACTTGATGTCTGGATGTAGGGTAGGTGCTGAATGAATGAATGGTGTGGGAGAACTGAAGAGTTACCCAAGGAAAAAGCCAATGTCATGAGGCCAGAACCATGACTGAAAGGGAGACAAAAGGATGGCGAGAACTGGAATCAGTAAATCCATGAGACCAGGATGTGGACCAATAGGAAGCCTCAGCCACTGCTTGTGGGAGAATGGCTGAATCTAGACTTTAGTATTACCACGTAGACCTGCCCATGTGCACGCCCTACAAGCAGCAGTCCCGTTCCACAGCGTATGCCCTAGGGAAGCTCTTGCACACATGCACTAGGAGGTGTGTGCAAGAACGTTCATGGACGCATGACAGCTGCAAACTGGAAAAAACCCATGTGTCTGTCAACAACAGACTGGATGAATGAGTTGTGGTAGCACAGTGCATATAATGGCATACTATACAGCAGTGCAAATGAGGGAACTGCAGCTACCTACATCAACGTGGCCGAATCTCAAAAATCAGATGTTGCTGGGAAGACGTAAGTCACAGGGGGAGTCATGCAGAATGATTCCATTTGCCTGAAGTTCAACAAAGGGGAAATGAAAAAATTAAGAATAACTGCATAGATGATAAAAAATAGAAAGCAAACCAAGAGGGAGATTAATACACAATTAAGGATAACAGTTACCCCTGGTGGGGGTGGACAGGATAGTTCAATTATAGATGGACATGGGAGTGCAAGGGCTTCTGGGGGAAGATAAAGTTTGAATTCTTAGGCCGTGTGATGGTACATAGGTTATCAGTTCATTGCTCCTCTGTGGACTGTACATATGTTTTATACATTCTTTTGTATGTGTACATTTTTATTGATACTTTATTTAAAAAAAATAAAAGAGAGTTCTGAAGCATCTCTCCTCTCAAAATTTTCACACAAAAAGAAACACTTCCAAATTACGAATGGCGCCATGAAAAGCAAGGGATATTCTACAAGAGCGCTCAGCTGCTAAGAGGTCAAGCTACTCATTTCTCGAAGAGTTACTGGGAATTTCTCCCCTTTTAGAAGCTCCGTGTGGAAGCATGGGTGGGAGGGGAGCTTGGGACAAAACAGTATTGTTTCCATGAGCACATTCACCTTTCCTTCTGGTAAACCATGGGTTGGCAAACTGGCCTGCAGGCCAAATCCTGCCAGCCATCTATTCCTGTAGATAAAGTTTTATTGAAACACAGCCCTGCTCACCCATTTGCACATGGTCTATGACTGCTTTCATGCTGCAATGACAGTATTGAGTAGTTGCCACAGAGACTGTACAAGGCCCACAAAGCTGAAAGTATTTACTGTCAGGCCGTTGAGGAAGAATGTTGCCCACATTGCAGGCAGCAGGTCCCTGAGTGCACGGTGTGTGAGGCAGCGGTGCTCAAGCATTACCGTATATAGGAATGACCAGGGGGCGGGGCCTGTGCTTCTGCATTTCTAACAAGCTCCCAGGTGATGATGATGCCCCTGGTCCAGGGACACACCTCCTGCCTGTCCTTCATTCCAGAAACATTTGTTGAGTGTCTTCAATGTGCCAGGCCCTGGGGACACAGAACTGAGACCAAGGCAGCACCTGAGTTCGGAAATTTCTTTTAAAAGGGGAGGCAGAGGGGCTTCCCTGGTGGCACAGTTGTTGGGAATCCGCCTGCCAATGCAGGGACACGGGTTCGAGCCCTGACCCGGGAGGATCCCACAGGCCCTGGAGTGGCTGGGCCCGTGCGCCACAACTACTGAGCCTGTGTGTCACAGCTGCTGAAGCCTGTGGGCCTGGAGCCCATGCTCCGCAACAAGAGAAGCCACCGCAGTGAGAAGCCCGTGCACGGCAACGAAGAGCAGCCCCCGCTCGCCACAACTAGAGAAAGCCCATGCACAGCAACGAAGACCCAATGCAGCCAAAATAAATAAATAAATAAATAAGTAAATAAATAAGGCAGAAACCCTCGAAAGGGACTTAATTCTGTATTAGCAGCCAGGACAAAATGTTGCCCAGAGGAGGGAGGCGTCTCTTCCTGGAGTTGTCAGGGATTGCTTTCTTGAGGAGGTGGCATTTGAGTGGGGCTTGAAGGAGAAACCATGCACTTGAAGCAAAGCAGTCGAAGTGAAAGGAAAAGCAGGTGAGGCCATGATCATGGGGGCAGAACTGGCATGTTCTAGAATGTCAAGTTCACTTGGTGTTGGTTGAGCTGCTGGAACTCACTGACCATCTCTGAACCTCATGGTAACCTCAGCGGGCTTCCTCGCCTTCCCTCCAGCAAACCTTTCCTGAGAACTACCGGAAGAGGCTAGCTCTCTGCCCTTTGCCCTCTCTCCGATGACAGAGGTACTCATGAGCCCTGAAAGGCACAAAGTTCCTGCTGTGGGGCGGGGGGATAGTAGAGGAGCAGTACGAGCTGGAGGGCCCGGCCCTGAAGCTGCAGCACGGAAGCGAGGGCCCTCAGCTCCGCCCCAGAAGCCCGGACGAGGACGAGGGCTCGGGCTACAGGGCTGCCTCCGGCCGTGGAGAGCCAGGGTGGGCCTCTTCTCTACTTGTTCACCACTCCCGGGCCCTTCCGCTGCGGCAGGTCACGGTCCCAAAACGTCAAGGTTAGGAAGCACATGGAAGACCCTTTGGCTCACCCTCGTCATGGTGCACATGGCAGGATCAAACACCTGCGCGGGGGCTGTGCCGAAAAGTTATTATTTGATCCTTAATGAGTCTGCTAAGGCCCCCACCTGCTTGTTGGTGGGGAAAAACGTACATGAAATGTCCAATCTGGTTTTGATGTAGTCAGTTGCGATCAATGTAAATGGGCCTTTGAGGAGATATTCAGACTTTGAATTGGTGAAAACTTTGGCTCTCACAGCGCTTTCCCAACTCCAGGAGGAAAGGGGCTTGGGCAGGTTCCTTAGCCTCTTGTGGACACTAGACCGATGTCTTTTTTGCTGGTGCAACTTGGGCTCGGACCATTCTCTGGGGGTGGTCAAGGCCTGTGGCCCTCCCGGGATGACTAGGCCTCCCTGGGGCTCCTGCTGGCTGCAGCCCCCTGGGTACCTGTGGATGCCTCTGTGCAGCCCCCTGCAGGGTGACCTTGTCCTGCCAAGGTAGGCTCGTAGTGGGCCCTCTCGCTCTTAACTTAGGTGTCATACCCTCCCGGGAACGAAGGCAGCTTGGGAGACCAGAGACCCCTGTGCTCAATCCCATTACCTCCCAGTTGACTCTAAGGTGACTGTTTGAGGTTGGTCTGAGCCCCTCTTGTTTCTCAGTGTGGCTACTGCACGTTCCAGAAAGGGGCGCCCAGGACACACCCCTGTGACTGCTTTGCTCTCCTCACACTCTCCTACCTTTCACAAATCCGGAGGCTGGGAAAGGGGTAGGCTTTTATTTCCCTTTTGTCATGTTTCCTTCTTCCTGACTCCAGCTGTGCCTTCATGGCAGACAAAGGTCTCCCCTTTTCCACCACAGTAAAAACCCAGAAGCAGAGTCGTCCAAGTTCATTTGCTGACTGGCTCCAAGAGGTGACAAAGGATTCTGGAAAATCTTTCCGGAAGACCACCTCTTGGCTTGCAAGCCCCTTGCCTGCTGCATATTTCAATTTTGAATGTCAAAAGCCAAATATTACTTTGGTCTTTCTCACCACATTCCCTCTATAGGAAAATAATCTCTCACCCTGCCCCACCCCATCTCGCAGTAGATAGAGGCCTTCGGCTGACCAGGGCAAGGTCATGTCCTTGAAGAGGCACAGGAAAAAATGTGCCCTAAAATTGTGGGAAAAAAATTGTCCTGGTGGTCTATACGAGAGGCAGCTGAAGGTCATAAAGGTTATCTGTAGGCCCCTCATTTCCCAGCTACTGGGAGCTTTGGCTGATAACTCAGAGCTGCTCCTGTCTCTGCAAGCTCTGCCCCTCCCTTACTTAAACCTCTCCCCCAAACCCCCACGACCTTGATCAATCACTGACTGGCATGGGGGTAGAAAAGCCTTCTGGAATTCTGACCGACTTGGTGGTGCTGTTTGTGATCCAGAGCTCCTCATAGGATCAGGCTGAAGCCAGTCTCCAGTAGAGACCACATCGTTGCTTAGCTTCCCTCGCCCGCATCCTATCCTGCTCCCCCCACCCAATCATTTGCACAGAGATCCTCGTCTCAGGCTCTGCTTCTAGGGAACGTGACCTAAGACCAATTTTCTATTGCTGCCTTAAAAATTACCACAAACTTGGTGACTTAAAGAAGACAATTTTAGAAACTTACAGTTCTGTAGGTCAGAAGTCTGACATAAGTTTCCTTGGGCTAAAATCAAGGTGTTGGCAGGGCTGCATTCCCTTCTGGAAGCTCTAGGAAAAACTCAATTTCTTTGATTTTTCTTTATTTTATTTTATTTTTTAGCTTCTAGAGGCTGCCACATTCCTTGGCTTGGGGCCCTCTTCCGTCACCTTCATCACATCTCTCTGACCATTCTTCCATCCTCACATATCTGTCTGTCCATAGTTGGAAAAGATTTTCTACTTTAAGGGCTCGTGTGATGCTATAGGGCTCACTTGGACAATTCAGGATAATCTTCCCATCTCAAAATCCTTTGAGTAACCTTAATCACATCTGCAAAGTTCCTTTTGCCATGTAATGTAACATATTCATGGGTTCCAGGGATTAGTGCACAGACATCTGTTGTGTGTTGAATTATGTCTCCCCCAAATAGGTTGAAGTCCTAACCCCAGTACCTGTGAATGTGACCTTATTTGGAGATAGGGTCTTTGCAGATGATCAAATTAAGATGAGGTCATTAGGGTGCGTGCTCATCTGATATGACTGTGTCCTTACAAAAAGGGGAAATTTGGACACAGACACGTGCACACACAGGGAGAACAACCATATGAACATGAAGGCAGAAATCAGGGTGATGCATCTACAAGCCGAGGAACATCAGAGATTGCAAGTAAGTGTTTTCTCCTATTCAGTAGGTTGTCTTTTCATTATGTTTATGGTTTCCCTTGCTATGCAAAAGGTTATAAGTTTAATTTGTTTATTTTTGCTTTTACTTCCTTTCCTTTAGGAAGTGGATCAAAAAAAGTATTGCTGCAATTTATGTCAAAGAGTGTTCTGCCTGTATTTTCCTCTAGGAGTTTTATAGTATCCAGTCTTACATTTAGATCTCAAATCAATTTTGAGTTCTTTTTTTTATATGGTGTTAGAGAATGTTCTAATTTCATTCTTTTACATGTAACTGTCCACTTTTCCCAGCACCACTTATTGAAGAGACTGCCTTTTCTCCATTGTGTATTCTTGCCTCCTTTGTTGTGCATTAATTGACCATAAGTGCATGAGTTTATTTCTGGGCTCTCTATCCTGCTCCACTGATCTATGTGTTTATTTTTGTGCCAGTACCATACTGTTTTGATGACTGTAGCTTTGTAGTATAGTCTGAAGTCAGGGATTCTTCTTTCTCAGGATTGTTTTGGCTATTCAGGGTCTTTTGTATTTCCATACATATTTTAAAATTATTTGTTCTAGTTCTATGAAAAATGCCATTGGTATTTTGATAGAGATTGCATTGAATCTGTAGGTTGCCTTGGGTAGTATGGTCATTTTAACAATATTGAGTCTTCCAATCCAAGAACATGGTGTATCTTTCCATGTGTTTGTGTCATCTTCCATTTCTTTCATCAGTGTCTTACAGTTTTCTGAGTACAGCTCTTTTGCCTCCTTAGGTGGGTTTATTCCTAGGTATTTTATTCTTTTTCATGCAGTGATAAATGGAATTATTTCTTTAATTTCTCTTTCTGCTACTTCATTGTTTGTGTATATAAATGCAACTTATTTCTGTATATTTATTTTGTATTTTGAAACTTTACCAAATTCATTGATGAGCTCTAGCAGCATTCTGGTAGCATCTTTAGGATTTTCTATGTATAGTACCATGTCATCTGCAAACAGTGACAATTTTACTTCTCTTCCTGTTTGGATTCCTTTTATTTATTTATTTTTTAATGTTTTTTTTTAATAGAAGTATTTACAATGTTCTGTTAACTTCTGCTGTACAGCAAAGTGTCTCAGTTATGCACATATATACATTCTTTTTTATATTGTTTTCCATTATGGTTTATCCCAGGATATTGGGTATAATTCCCTGTGCTCTACAGTAGGACCTTGCCATTTATCCATTCTATATGTAATAGTTTGCATCTACTAAGCCCAAACTCCCATTCCATTCCTCCCCCACCCCCACCCTGGCAACCACAAGTCTGTTCTCTTCGTCTGTGAGTCTGTTTCTGATTCGTAGGTAGGTTCATTTGTGCCATATTTTAGACTCCACATATAAGTGATATCATATGGTATTTGTCTTTCTCTTTCTGATGTACTTCACTTAGTATGATAATCTCTAGTTGCATCCATGTTGCTGCAAATGACATTATTTCATTCTTTTTTATGGCTGAGTAGTATTCCATTGTATATATGTATCACATCTTCTTTCTCCATTCATCTGTCGATGGACATTTAGGTTGTTTCCATGTCTGGGGTATTGCGAATAGTGCTGCTATGAACATAGGTGTGTGTGTATCTTTTAGAATTATAGTTTTGTCCAGATATATGCCCAGGGATTGCTGGATCATATGGTAATTCCATTTTTAGTTTTCTGAGGAACCTCCAGACTGTTTTCCATAGTGGCTACACCAACTTACATTCCCACCAGCAGTGTAGGAGGGTTCCCTTTTCTCCACACCCTCTCCAGCATTTGTTATTTGTAGACCAGTTCAAAAAGATACATGCACCCCAATGTTCATGGCAGCATTATATACAATTGCCAACATATGGAAGCAACTGAAGTGTCCACCAGCAGAAGAATGGATAAAGAAGATGTGGTGTATATATATATATATGATGGAATATTAATCAGGCATAAAAAAGAAGGAAAATTTGCCATTTGCAGCAACATGGATGGACTCAGAGGGCATTATGCTAAGTGAAATAAGTCAGAGAAAGACAAATACTGTATGATATCACATGTGGAATCTAAAAAATACAACAAGGTAGTGAATATAACAAAAAAGAACCAGACTCACAGTTGTAGAGAACAAGCTAGTCGTTACCAGTGGGGAGAGTGAGGGGAAAGACATTATAGGGGTGGTGGGGTGGTAGGCACAAACTATTGGGTGCAAGGTAGGCTCAAAGATGTATTGGGCAGCACAGGGAATATAGCCAATATTTTGTTACAACTGTAAATGGAAAGTAAGCTTTAAAAAATGTATAGATTTTTTTAATTAAAAAAAGAAAGAAAAAAAGATTGACAGATAACCACCAGAGGCTAGGAGAGAGTCCTGGAACAGATTCTTCCTCACAGCCCTAACAACCTAATGTATATTTGGGGCTGCTAATATCCTACCTGTGCTACCAGGCCCACGAATTTGGAAACAACTAGAAGGCGTCCTGGAATCAAGTAGCGTCCTACCTGCAGCTCACATGACTCTGAAAGGATATCATGAGTTGGGGAGAACTTGCCATAGACGTTGGCCTAGAGTGTGTCTGCTATCAGAGACTGGTCTCAGTTCCACAAGCCTAATCCTCCTGAGTGAAGGAGGAACAGAGATTTGGAACTCCATTAAGGGGTTAGTGGCCAAGCTGTGGGGATGGGGTAGGAGGATGGAAGGTGATGATGAGGATTGATTGTTCTTTGAGACAAATCGTTCATAGCTTAGTTAAATACTAACCCCCCAAAATAGATGAAGCCTCAGAACAAGGCTGTGGTTTATGTTTGGGGTAAATAAATGAGGCATCTAAGTGGAAGAAATAAAGAAGGTCAAAGACCCAAGGACAGTTTTTTTAAAGATAATTTAATATTCTGAAATGCACTCATACCTCACACTGCACAATAACACACTTACCTCTGGGGCTTTGACTGTGTAACCATGTCCCTTTGTGTGGTAAGTAGCTTTTCCTGCTCCAGCTGACCTTTTGTTCTTTTCATCTCCAGGTCTGAACTGCTCCACTCTGTCCAAACAAAAATGTAGAAAGAAGAAAAACAGAACAAAAAGCAGAACTGAGTTATTTTACTTTCTTGCTCATGGTAGTATGAATGTATTGAGGCTGAATGAAAACTCCATTCTGGGACAGGTGGTAAATGATGAATGGGAGCAGCAGTGCTAGACAGACATCCTCTGGAAGGGGCTTGGTTGCCAAAACCATTAGGAAGTCCCTGTGGCCCCTTAGCCACCGTGTCTTAACCTTGTTATGCTATAGGCAGAAAGGCATTTCACTGCAGCCAGGGGCGTTTGAAGTCATTGGATAATCCTGGTAGGTTATTACCATAAGGTTTAGTGCACACTTGGCCCCTGTGTTCAGTCTTTCCTGGCCTTGACTGCATACCCCAAATTTAACCCTCAGGAGATGGCTCCACCCAAATGCCAGTAACACACAGCATCACCTTATGAAATAAAAAACAGACCAAGGTTTTAGGCTTAGTTCCATTACTTATTAGCAGTGTGATCTTTGTTTGGTAGGGCTGTATTTTCCAAAGATGCTGCAGCAATATCTTCCATCCCACATGCTCTTCCAAAACCTTGCCCCTCCACCACCCCCATCAGAAGGTCAGAAGGTGGAGTCTAATTCCCCTACACTTGGATCTGGGTGGACTTGTGACTATTTCCCCAAATAGAATGTGGTAACAGTGATACTGCATGACTTCTGAGGTTAGGTTATAAAAAGATAATGCAATTTCTGCTTGGTTCTTTTTGACACACTCATGTTTATAAGCCAGCCACCATGCTGTGAGGAAGCCCAAGTAGCCTGTGGAGTCGTGGTCCAAGTGGAGAGGAATTAAGGCCCCTGACCCATAGTCCTGACTGAGTTCCTAATCAACAGCTGACAACCGCTTACTAGTCTTGTGAATGAGCCATCTTGAAAGTAGATCTCCCAGCCCACTGTTGAACTGATCCAACTGATACCACTGAGAACAGAGGTGATCCATCCCTTCTGACTCCTTGCTGAATTGAAGATGATTTGAGGTCAAAAGGAAATTATTGTTATTTTTTAAGCCACTAAGTTTTGGGATGGTTTGTTGCACAGTAATAGGTAACTGCAACATTTGGGACCCAAAAGACCTACATTTCAGAATATATTCTATAGACACACAATCATCGGTATATAAGTAGATCTAGAAAGATGTACTTGTGTCTTGCCTGCAGGGGAGAAAAACTCTTGAAGCAGCCAGAACACCAGTCAACAGAAAAATTGTTGCATAAATTGTATATCCTATTCACAGTGCATAGGCTGTGCAGTTTTTACAAAGAATTATTTAGATCTACATTAGTTGCCTTAGAAGGATGTCTGTGATGTATTGTTTTTTTTCCTGTTTGTAAAAAAATTTTTATTGGAGTATAGTTGGTTTACAATGTTATGTTAGTATCAGGTATACAGCAAAGTGAATCAGTTATACATATATATATATATATATATCTCCACATGTTTTTAGATTCTTTTCCCATATAGGTCATTACAGAGTATTGAGTAGAGTTCCCTGTGCTATACAGTAAGTAGGTCCTTATTATCTATTATCTATTTTACATATAGTAGTATATAAAAATGTCAACCCCAATCTTCCAATTTACCGCCCCCTTCCCTCCCCAGGTAACCATAAGTTTGTTTTCTACATCTGTGACTCTATTTCTGTTTCATAAATAGTTCATTTGTACCTTATTTTAGATTTCACATATAAGTGATATCATATGATATTTGTCTTTCCCTGTCTGACTTCACTCAGTATGACAATGTCTAGGTCTATCCATGTTGCTGCAAATGGCATTATTTCGTTATTTTATGGCTGAGTAGTATTTCATTGTATATATGTACCACATCTTCTTTATCCACTCCTCTGTCAACAGACACTTAGGTTGCTTCCATGTGTTGGATATTGTAAATAGAGCTGCAATGAACATTGTGGTACATGCCTCTTTTTGAATTATGGTTTTCTCTGGATATACACCCAGTAGTGGGATTGCTGGATCATATGGTAGCTCTATTCTTAGTTTTTAAGGAACCTCCATACTGTTCTCCATATGGTTATACCAATTTACATTCCCACCAACAGTGCAAGAGGGTTCCCTTTTCTCCACACCCTCTCCAGCATTTATTGTTTGTAGATTTTTTCATGATGGCCATTCTGATTGGTGGGAGGTGATACTTCATTGTAGTTTTGATTTGCATTCCTCGAATAATTAGTGACGTGGAGCATCTTTTCATGTACTTGTTGGCCATCTGTATGTCTTTGGAGAAATGTTTATTTAGATATTCTGCCCATTTTTGGATTGGGTTGTTTGTTTTTTTGATATTGAGCTGCATGAGCTGTTTGTATATTTTGGAGATTAATCCCTTGTTGGTCGCTTTGTTTGCATATATTTTCTCTCATTCTGTAGGTTGTCTTTTCGTCTTGTTTATGGTTTCCTTTGCTGTGCAAAAGCTTTTAAATTTAATTAGGTCCCATTTGTTTATTTCTGTTTTTATTTCCATTACTCTAGGAGATGGCTCGAAAAAGATACTGCTGCGATTTATGTCAGAGAGTGTTCTGCCTATGTTTTCCTCTAAGAGTTTTATAGTGTCCGGTCTTACATTTAGGTCTCTAATCCATTTTGAGTTTATTTTTGTGTATGGTATTAGGGAGTGTTCTAATTTCATTCTTCTACATGTAGCTGTCCAGTTTTCCCAGCACCACTTATTGAAGAGACTGCCTTTTCTCCATTGTATATCCTTGCCTCCTTTGTCAAAGATTAGTTGACCATAGGTGCGTGGGTTTATCTCTGGACTTTCTATCCTGTTCCATTGATCTATATTTCTGTTTTTGTGCCAGTACCATACTATTTTGAGTACTTTAGTGTTGTAGTATAGTCTGAAACCAGGGAGCCTGATTCCTGCAGCTCCATTTTTCTTTCTCAAGATTGCTTTGTGATGTATTGTTAAGAGAGGCAATTTGCAGAATAATTTATAATATGATCCATTTTTTGTAAAAGTTAATAGCAGTTAACATCCTCTATACATGCGTCTGTATGTCTATAGGAGTATGGAGAAATGTTTAGAAAGATACACACCATGTTGATAATGTTGGTTACTTCAGCAAGATGGAGGTGGGGCAGGCAGGGACCATGATCATGATGGTGATCCTGAGGAGAAGAGGGTCTTGGGGTAAAAATATTAACTTTATACACCTTTGGATTACAGTGGGCTCATGTTGTCTTTGAAAGAAAAGAAATGTAATAAAGGAAAAGAAACTTCCTAGTAAGTTTAAGAAAGGAAGGAAGGAAGGGCATGGTCTTGAACTCTGACGGATCTAGTCTTGAGTCCTGGATCTGCCATGTACTAAGTAACCTAGAGCCATCCACCTGGCCTCCTTGGGTTTCTGTTTCTTTACCTGTAAAGGAAGAGTTACACCTACCTTGCAGAGTGCTTGTGAGGATGAAATAAGAACATCATTTTCTGTGAATAATCCCAATGGAAACGCAGCTCCGCATCTCCAGTCTTGGCTGACATCCCATTTGAAGAAACACAGTGTGGCAGACACAAAAGCAATGAATACTTAAGGCTTTTGTTCTGTCTTTCTCCAGGAAATATCAAAAGGGAATTGGTGGCAAGTGAACTGTTACAAAACTTCATCAAAATCCTCTGTCCTATCTCTTCCCCTCTGTAACCTCCACACACAGGATGGTGACCGTGATGATTCATTGATCCTTGACGATGTGCCAGGAACAAGTGTTTTACACGTATTATCACATCCCAAGGTCAAAACTAGTTAAGCAGCAGTGCGCCAGAATTGTTATCCACGCAGTCTGGCTGCAGAACCATTCTCAGCCATGTTGTCTCTCAGTGACACACCAAAATTCACTCTTTCTCTACCTCTCAAGTCCTCATTACTGCCAAGTTTCCCCTCACTCTTCTCCCATTCATACTTCTTCCTTGTCTCAAAATATGCTGCTGTCATTCCAGGCTAGAGGTGGCCCCTGGATGTCCCTTTGTGCCTGTGGACCACGTGGGGCTGCTCTAGTGTGCCCAGCCATTCTGGACACGCTGCTCCTGGTCCTCCCTGGCTCTCCTTGGGCAAAGCATAAGGAGTCTCAGCATGGCCCTTCTCTCACTGTGCTCCTCTTCTGTGAGAGATGATTGTGGAGTTGGTGAACGAAATTTGACTTCTCAGGCTGGGGTACGCTGCAAAAAATGGCTGCAAATTCTTCCCTTCCCTGCGTCCCCACTCCTGCAAAATTTGTGGAGCTTGTCTGGTCACATGACTTGATTGGGGCCCTGGAATGAAAGCAATCGTGATGTAAGAAGACACTTCAAAAGTGCTCATGTAATGGGGATTGCGTCCATCATATGAACAGAGACCAGGTTGGGGAGAACCAAGGTGCCTCGCCTATCAACTGGTTGATGATGTTGATGAGGCAGCAGCAAGCCCAGCTCTCAGCTGAAGCTGGTGTAGGGCAGACAAGCTGGCCAGCTGAGTCTAATGCAAATTGCCTTCCTGAAGAATCATGGACTGAGTTGTTGTTGATCCACAGTCAGCTTTGTGCGAAGCATTCCGGGCATAATAGGTGCTCAATAAATATGAGTGTCCTTCTTCCCCTTCCCCCATAATCACTCTTTCTCTTCACGTGATGAAAGTAGGGCCATTCAGGTAAAGCTATAAAGTACACTGGCTCAGGTGGACCTGTGACTTTTTGTTCATGGTGGGTATCATCTCCTGGGCCAGCACAGGTCATGCTTCAATTGACTGACTCTTGCCAACTGTGGCAGAGCATATTTTCCCCAAATGTCCATAAATTTCCAGTCCCATGGGTTCTTCCAGAACCTTCCCACTCCCCCATCCAGAGGTGGAGTCTAAGTTCCTTCCCCTTGAACATCTGGTGGGCCTTTCTGACAGCCTCAACTAGTAGACTACAGTATTAGTTGTGACAAGTTTGTGACTTCCAAGGCTGGCTCATAAAAGGCAGTACAGTGTCTGCCTGGCACATGTGTGCTCTCTCTCTCTCCTCCCCTCCCTCCCCATGTCCCGCCTCCCCTGCTCCCCTTCTCCACCCCTCTACAGGCACTGTTGGCATCCTGAGCTACCATATAGGAAATCTGGCTACCCTGTGGCCGCCATGTTGGAGAAGCCACAGGGAGAGACCACATAGAGATAGAGATGCCCGAGGAGCCCCAGCTGGTCACATCCTCCCAACCCAGGCACTAGACATTTGACCTAATAAGCCTGCAAGATGACCTCAGTCCCAGTCCCTCTCTAAGTGCAACCTCAGGACTAGCTCTCCATCCACCTCTTTTGGAGCAGCAGGCAACTTTTCCATGACCATCTCTGGCATAGTCACCATGCACTGTGCTGCCGATGTGGTTGCTCTTACCTACACAATCCACAGTTGAGAACTCAATGCTGGTGCTGCCCTAGCGGACAGGGAGCATGAAAACCAGGCGTGAGTGGACAACCTATAGTCAGAACTCACAGACACAGAAAGTTAGGAAGCGAATGCTGGATTAGGGAAAATCTGAAATGTGATATTTTGGGTTAATTTTTATTTTTATTTATTTTTTACATCTTTATTGGAGTATAATTGCTTTACAGTGGTGTGTTAGTTTCTGCTTTATAACAAAGTGAATCAGTTATACATATACATATGTTCCCATATCTCTTCCCTCTTGCGTCTCCCTCCCTCCCACCCTCCCTATCCCACCCTTCTAGGTGGTCACAGAGCACTGAGTTGATCTCCCTGTGCTATGTGGCTGCTTCCCACTAGCTATCTATTTTACGTTTGGTAGCGTATATATGTCCATGCCACTCTCTCACTTTGTCACAGCTTACCCTTCCCCCTCCCCATATCCTCAAGTCCATTCTCTAGTAGGTCTGTGTCTTTATTCCTGTCTTACCCCTAGGTTCTTCATGACCTTTTTTTTTCCCCTTAGATTCCATATATACGTGTTAGCATACGGTATTTGTTTTTCTCTTCCTGACTTCAGTCTGTATGACAGACTCTAGGTCCATCCAGCTTACTACAAATAACTCAATTTCATTTCTTTTTATGGCTGAGTAATATTCCATTGTATATATGTGCCACATCTTCTTTATCCATTCATCCGATGATGGACACTTAGGTTGTTTCCATCTCCTGGCTATTGTAAATAGAGCTGCAGTGAACACTGTGGTACATGACTCTTTCTGAATTATGGTTTTCTCAGGGTATATGCCCAGTAGTGGGATTGCTGGGTCATATGGTAGTTCTATTTGTAGTTTTTTAAGGAACCTCCATACTGTTCTCCATAGTGGCTGTACCAGTTCACATTCCCACCAGCAGTGCAAGAGTGTTCCCTTTTCTCCACACCCTCTCCAGCATTTATTGTTTCTAGATTTTTTGATGATGGCCATTCTGACCGGTGTGAGGTGATATCTCACTGTAGTTTTGATTTGCATTTCTATAATGATTAATGATGTTGAGCATTTTTTCGTGTGTTTGTTGACACTCTGTATATCTTCTTTGCAGAAATGTCTATTTAGGTCTTCTGCCCATTTTTGGATTGGGTTGTTTGTTTTTCTGTTATTGAGCTGCATGAGCTGCTTGTAAATTTTGGAGATTAATCCTTTGTCAGTTGCTTCATTTGCAAATATTTTCTCCCATTCTGAGGTTGTCTTTTGGTCTTGTTTATGGTTTCCTTTGCTGTGCAAAAGCTTTGAAGTTTCATTAGGTCCCATTTGTTTATTTTTGTTTTTATTTCCATTTCACTAGGAGGTGGGTCAAAAAGGATCTTGTTGTGACTTATGTCATAGAGTGTTCTGCCTATGTTTTCCTCTAAGAGTTTGATAGTTTCTGGCCTTACATTTAGGTCTTTAATCCATTTTGAGCTTATTTTTGTGTATGGTGTTAGGGAGTGTTCTAATCTCATACTTTTACATGTACCTGTCCAGTTTTCCCAGCACCACTTATTGAAGAGGCTGTCCTTTCTCCGCTGTACATTCCTGCCTCCTTTATCAAAGATAAGGTGACCATATGTGCGTGGGTTTATCTCTGGGCTTTCTATCCTGTTCCATTGATCTATCTTTCTGTTTTTGTGCCAATACCATACTGTCTTGATTACTGTAGCTTTGTAGTAGAGTCTGAAGGCAGGGAGCCTGATTCCTCCAGCTCCATTTTTCGTTCTCAAGATTGCTTTGGCTATTCGGGGTCTTTTGTGTTTCCATACAAATTGTGAAATTTTTTGTTCTAGTTCTGTGAAAAATGCCAGTGGTAGTTTGATAGGGATTGCATTGAATCTGTAGATTGCTTTGGGTAGTAGAGTCATTTTCACAATGTTGATTCTTCCAATCCGGTTAATTTTTAAATGAAATGTTATTCTGCACCTTTCAAGTAGTTACGCCAACAAAGACATGTAGCCTGGTGATCGGCATCCTAAAGGCCCCTATTATGCACCAGAGCCTATTCTAAGTGCTTTCTGTGTGTTAGATAATTTAAATAATTTAATCATCACAACACCACCATATGGGAAATGCTATTATTGCCTTATTGTTAAAAACATTTCAAAGATCCTACAAGTAATAAATGGCAGAGTTAGAATTTTGACTGGGCAGACTGGCTCCAGAGTCCTTGATTTTTTAATCACTGAACTATACTGTTTCTCAATAATTGTCAAACAGATGTTTCCAAATTAACTTCTAAGAAAACTGACATTTTAAGGAAATAGTTTATAAGTGAATGTTGATATCTTGGGAGATGATAATGGGGATTCTGGTTTAAAAGGTTGAGAATGATTTCTGAATAGAAAAAAAAATTTAATCCTGTTCACAAAATTGTGAATATAAGAATTATGAACCAAATACTCCATTGTCTGTACAACCAGATATTGGATTTAGGTTTCATCCACTTTTAAGTATAGGGAAGACCTCATGCACCTATTAATAATTAACAATAAAAACTGGTATAAAATATGAGTAAATTAAACACTTACTAAAAACTCTTCAGTAAAATTTTTGGAGTAAGCATATGTAGAGTAAAGCAATACCAATGACCTAAAGTTTATTAGACATTTGGCTCAAATAACGAACTTTGGTTTCAAGCCAGCATATGTGCTGTAAGGATACTTTCCTTCCAAAATAGTTCGAGAATCTGACCCCATCCTCTGACCACCACTGATAGCTCCGTCGTCTAAGCCAGCATCTTGGCTCGCCTGGATTTTGCAGTAGCCTTCCGCTCTTGGCACCTTATGAGCCGTCCTCCACACCCACACTGCAGCCACAGAGACCTTTCAAAGATGGGACTCAGGGCTTCCCTGGTGGCGCAGTGGTTGAGAATCTGCCAATGCAGGGGACACGGGTTCGAGCCCTGGTCTGGGAGGATCCCACATGCCGCGGAGCAACTGGGCCCATGAGCCACAACTACGGAGCCTGCACGTCTGGAGCCTGTGCTCCGCAACAAGAGAGGCCACGATAGTGAGAGCCCCGTGCACCGCGATGAAGAGTGACCCCCGCTTGCCACAACTAGAGAAAGCCCTCGCACAGAAACGAAGACCCAACACAGCCATAAATAAATAAATAAAATTAAAAAAATAAGCAATTCACACTGCATATCTCTTCCATGAAGGCTGTGTTTACTCCGTCTATAAATGTGACACCACCAGTCACAGAAGTATAGATGGAAGAAGGGACATGCATTTAAAAAAAAAAAAAATGGGACTCAGATAGTGTCTCTCTTCTGTTTAAAACCCTCCCGTGGCTTGCTGCTGTGCTTTGCCCACCCCTCTGACTCCCCTTGGCCCTGTTCTCCCACTCTGCCTGGGCTCCAGCCACACTAGCCTTGGTTCCCTTTCTTGAAAACACACCTTCGAGGTTGTGCTGGCAGCCTCATCTCCCCTCAGGTCTTTTTTTTTTTTTTGAGTTTTTGTCCATATTTTAAAATTAAAGTATAGTTGATTTACCATGTTGTGTTAATTACTGCTGTACAGCATAGTGATTCAGTTATACATATATATGCATCTTTTTAACATTCTTTTCCATTATGTTTTATCACAGGATACTAAATATAGTTCTCCATGCTATACAGTAGGACCTTGTTGTTTATCCATTCTATATATAAAAGCTCACATCTGCTAACCCCAACCTCCCATTCCACCCATCCCCCAACCCCCTCCCCTTTGGCAACCACCAATCTACTCTGTGTCCATGATTCTGTTTCTGTTTCATAGATATGTTCATTTGTGTCATATTTTAGGTTCCACATGTAAGTGATATCATATGGGATTTGTCTTTATCTTTCTGATTTGCTTCACTTTGTATGATAATCTCTAGTTCCATCCTTGTTGCTGCAAATGGCATTATTTTATTCCTTTTTATGGCTGAGTAATATTCCATTGTACATATGAACCACATCTTCTTTATCCAATCAACTGTCGATGGATATTTAGGTTGTTTCCATGTCTTGGCTATTGGGAATAGTGCTGCTATGAACATAGGTGTGCGTGTACCTTTTAGAATTATAGTTCTGTCCAGATATATGCCCAGGAGTGGGATTGCTGGATCATATGCCAATTCTATTTTTTGTTTTCAGAGGAACCTCCATACTGTTTTCCACAGTGCCTGCACCAGCTTACATTCCCACCAACAGTGTAGGAGGGTTCGCTTTTCTCCACACCCTCTCCAGCATTTGTTATTTGTAGACTTTTTAATGATAGCCGCTCTGACCGGTGTGAGGTGGTACCTCATTGTAGTTTTGATTTGCATTTCTCTAATAATTAGCGACGTTGAGCATCTTTTCATGTGCTTGTTGGCCATATGTCTGTCTTCTTTGGAGGAATGTCTGTTTAGGTCTTCTGCCCATTTTTGGATAAGGTGGTTTGTTTTTTGTTGTTGAGTTGTATGCTGTTTGTATATTTTGGAAATTAAGCCCTTGTCGGTTGCGTTATTTGCAAATATTTTCTCCCGTTCCATAGGTTGCCTTTTCGTTTTGTTTATGGTTTCCTTTGCTGTGCAAAAGCTTGTAAGTTTGATTAGGTCCCATTTGTTTATTTTTGTGCCCTCAGGTCTTCACCTTGCTCACTCCTTCCCCTCCTTTGGGTCTTAGCAAAAATGTCACCTCTTTAGAGAGGTCTTCCCTTGACTCACTTTCCAAATTTGTCACCCATAGTCCTTCTCCATCACACAACCCTGTTTGCTTCCTTTATTGTTCGTGTCACAGTTTGCATTATATTGATCTTTTTAAAAATTTGTGTCCTTCCTGGCTTACCGTCTCCCCCTTTAGCAATATTATTATGGAACAAACTAGCCCAAAACTCAGTGACGTAAATCATTACTTATTTAATTGCTCATGAGTTTCTAAGCTGCCAATCTGGTCTAAGCTCAGCTGGGTTGTTCTTCTGCTTGTGCTGGACTTGGCTGATCTGGGCCAGGCCTCTCATGCTTCTGCTGTCAGCTGCTGGGTCAGCAGGGACTGGTTGGTTTATAAGGTGGGAAGGCGGGGGCACTGGGCCTTTCTGCACATGCTCTCTTGTCCTCTAGCAGGTTAGCGCAGGCTTGTTCACATGGCGGTCGGAGCGTTCCAAGAGCTTGAGAGTGGAAGTTTCAAGGCTTCTTCAGGTCTAAGCCAGGCATTGACACGGTGTCACTCCTGCTGCATTCCACGGGTGAAACAAGTCACAAGGCCAGCCTGGATTCAAGGGGTGCGGAAATGGACCCCACCTCTTGATGAGGGGAGCTGCCAAGTATGGCAGCCTTTATTGCATGTGACCGCGCCCCCACTGGCTCCCAATTCCTTGAGACTGGGGCCTTGGCCCTGCTCCATGGACTGGTGTTTGGAAAGCACTGCTCAACAGGACTGTGCTAGCTTCTGGTCAATCCCATATTCAGCCCTCCCTTTGGTTTAAGTTATTCAAGATGTGGCCATTCTGCCTTTCACATTAACCCACTCGGAATGCAACCCCCAACTGAGAAACTGGCGCATTAGAGAAAAATTACCCCAGCCGGAATGACAGGAGGAGAGGGGGTAATATGAGAAACTTCAAATGAAAGAGTGAGGCCGAAAATCTGTCAAGTTCTTCTGTAAGATAAAAATCTTCTCGAAAGGGCACATCCGCCAAGACTACGCTTTCACAGGCAACCTCGCCTGGAAACGGGGTCAACGCAGAGCTAGTGTCTTCCCTGGCAGCCAGGCCTGGGGAGGGAGGGAAGGGATTTTGATGAGAACTCACTTGCATCCCCCAAAGCCCCTGCTCTGTAGCCCATCTTAAAAAAATAATAAGAAAGAAAGAAAGGAAAGCAACCTCCTAAGTTGGCAAGTGATGCTGGCAAGGGCAGCCTCATCCCTGCTGTGGACTTGGAATTAGGCTCCATGGACTTTCCCCTCCTCTCACCTGCAGGGTTTCAAAGTAGACACCACTGAAATACATCCCGAGTTTCAGAAGTAAGTCATTTAATGAGTCAGCCCATCCGGAAGTATTTAGAGCTGACCTCGTATATTTGCAGCGCTGTGCTGCGTATCCTGGGGACACCAAGAAGTGGGAGGTTCTGCCTTCAGAGAACTTACTAGGGTCACACAGGCCCCGAAGGTGCCGACAGTGGCCCGGTCTGCTGGTCACACTCCCCGCAGCTGGGGTCACGAGGCTGTCCTCCAGGGAGGATTTGGCATGCACAGCTCCACGTCTATCACGACTGTAATTTATTGGGTAATTCAAACATGCAGGCATTCTGCCGAGTGCTTTGTGCAATCACGCAGTTGAATTTTGATGACCACTCTCTCTTGATGGGGATATACTATTAGTATCACCATTTTATCAATGGAAACTGCAGCCCGCAGTTACAGCACTGATTAGTGGCCAAGCCAAGATTTCAACCCACGTTTGTCTGACTCCAAGCTGGAACACCATATGGGCTGCCCCAGCTCAGATTCTCAGTGGTAAACATAAATGGTAACATTTATTCCTGCCACGTGCCAGGCTTTAAATGTATTATTTTACTTAATCCCCACCATAGCCTTAGGAGATAGTTATTATTTCCATGTCACAGATCAGGAAACGGAGGCAGAGAGAGGCGGAGCTCTTGCCCAAGGTCACAAGGCAGGTCAGGGTGGCCCTGGATTTCCTCATAATTTCATGAGCTGATGGTGACCCTCCTGTACCTTCTCGTTCTGGGTGCTGACCTGGTTCAGTGGTAGGGCAACTGCCACCCATCCACCCACAAGTACCTTCAAGACCCACTCAAATGGGAATCCTGGCTCTTTGCAAGAAACCTTCCCACTGACCCTGATCCCATTCAGCGTGGGCCTGTTGTCAATTCCATTCCTCTTGCTGCCCTCGATCCCTTCCCGGCTGGAATTCTTACAAGGCTTCCCCTTCGCTCCTTCCTTGTTGGAGGATGGCTCTGCGGAAACCGCTTTCTTCCGCTCCCGCATCCGTCATGGTCTCCCTTCCTAGGTGGGCCGCGGAGCCCAGGGCACACAGCCAGCGAGGGGGCAGGAGAGTTTAGAAGCCGGCCCTCCTTGGAAGCTCCTGAGCAACTGACGTTCTGTCGGCTTTATTTCAGGCAACGAAAGCAGACTGCAGAAGAAGGGGTCCAAAGTCACCCAGCCCATCACACTTCTGCATGTGACACCCACCTTCTACCTAGACGATAGAAGGTCTGCTGGAGAGGCTTCAGAAATGACTGCAACGGACCCTCTCATTCTAGGCAGGATGGGACCGACGCTCAGAGAGGTCATGGCTAGTACAAGGTCACAGAGCTCTTCAGTGACAGAGCCAGGCCTAGCGCCCTGGTCCTGAAGTCACTGTTCTTTCCACACACCACACAGCAGGGTTTCCAGCCTGCATCCCTTTCAGGATCATCTTCACTATTTTTGCCACGTCCGCGCGCCATCTGTGCCGTTGATTGCTTAAGATTTTCTTTAAATTGCCTAATGTTTTAAACAAATCAGATGAATTGAAAAGGGAAGCTTCAAATCCCTAGTTTGTTCTGTTTTTACATTTTGCTAATCAATATATCAAATATAAAATGAAATCATTTGGCACCCCGCTGGCAGTGTGCCTTTCATCTTTTGGAAAACAGGGCCTTCGAGGTAACCGCGAGGAGGAGCTCTTGAGTTCAAGTTTCTCCTGTGTCGCTTACAGTCTGCAACGCCACAGGCAAATCTCATCACCTTTCTGAGTCTCTGTTTCCTCATCTGTGAAATGAGAGTGACTGCATTCCTGGCAGAGTCGTTTCTGAGACTCAAACAGGAGAATGTACCCCAAAGGGCTTTACTTGCACAAACGAGCTAAACCCATGAAAGTTTTCATTATCACTCTACTTATGAGATTTATTATTTTCCCATTTACAGTAGAAATATTTCTTTAGTTGCTCATCTTCAGGGAGATGTGGAGGTCTCCAAGTACCAGTTCCATCCTTTTCCTGAAAGAGTGTCTTTGGCCAAATCTCTTACTGTCCTGTGGGGCTCTGCTCCTCCATGGTACCCACAGACGGCCCCAGGCAGATGATGAACGAAGGTTTATTTCCACACAGCTTAGTGAAAGGACTTTCCTAAATGGCGTTTAGGTCTGCACAGTCAGAGAGGAAAATCTAGGAAAGGCTGGGCTGGTCTAGCTCTGGACAGGGAAGGGAGAATGCTGACTTATAGCTGAGAAGTCTGGTCTGAGTTGCTGGTTATGAGTGACAGGAGGAGCCCTGCTCAGTGCTTCCGGGTCAGGGGGGCAGGGAATGGGTGGCTTTGTCAGTTTGCAACCCTTACTCACTAGAACCAGGGGTAAATTTCACCACAGATAAGAAAAAAATAGAAAATTAGTTATCTAGTGTCTGCATTTAAAAATCTCACAGATTTAAAATTGGTTGAAGATGTGTGTGTGTGTGTGTGTGTGCACTTGCCCATCTATAGTACTTATGTGCCAGGCATTACTCTAGAATTTTACAAGTATTAACTCACTTAATCCTCAACAACCTATGAAGCAGGCACTGTTAGTCTCCTCATTTTATATATGTGGAAACTGAGGCACAGAGATGTTAAGTGGCTTATCCAAGGTCACACAGCTAGTATTGGGCAGATCTGGCATTTGAACCTGAACCGTCTGTCTCCAGAACCCCTGGCCTTAATGATTATAGTACGTTATGAAATGTAAACATACTGAAGACCAGATTTCTAACATCTTACAAGGCTTAGTGTTAAAGATTCCTGGTGCTTGGAGCCTCACCGGGAGCCTCCCCTAAGCTCATACAAGAGAAACCTTCTCTTAATTCCATGTGTACTTTCTCTGTACCACTCTAGAGGGGCATACCACTTTCTACCTTGCATTACAATGATTTTTATATCCTATCTGTGTGTGTGCGTGTGCGTGTGTGTGTGTGCGTGTGCGTGTGTGTGTGCCTTGATAGTCATTAGTGCTCTTCGCCAGATATTTCTGGCTCTCCACTTTTGGGCATATGGTAGAATGGCACCTCCCCTTCTAGTGGAGTGTGGTCATTTGACTTGTTCTGGTCAATGACTCGTGAGCAGAATGTATGAGTCACTTCTGGGCTGAATCTTCTGTGAACAAATTTCTGGAATTCTCCTTTGCTCTGGCACAGTCACCGAGAACATTTAAGGCAGTGGCTGGTCTATCTGCCTGGGTCCCTGAGAGGCCATGAAGGGCAGAGTCCTCCTGTCAACCAGGAATGGGTATATACTATGAGCAAGATTTTACAACTTTTCCGTTGTAAGAGGTATTTGTTGTTGAGGCACCAGGACTATATTTTACTACAGCAAAACGTAACCTATCCTGACTGCTGTAGTTTAGTGGTCCCCACTTTTACTTATTAGTGTGCAATATGAGAGAGAGGCATTATCTGAAGAACTGCGAAGTTTGGCTTTTGGAAGGGAAGCATTTTAACCAGCCATGGGATTGACCTTAAAATGTGTATATAAAATGCCTCCAGGTTGGAAAGGAAGAATTAAACTTGTTTCTATTTACAGACAACATCATTGTCTATGTAGAAAAATCCCAAAGAATCTACCAAAAAAGCTTCTAGAACTAATGAGTAAGTTTAGCAAGGTCACAGGATACAAGGCAAATATACAATAAGCGATGGTGTTAACAAAATAATTGGAATTCAAAATTTTAAAACAGTGCTATTTACAACAGCAACAAAAATGCGAAACATTTAAGTGTAAGTGTAACAAAGCACATAGGATGTATGCTGAAAGCTGTAATGCACTGAAGAAGTAAGTGAGAGAAGATCTAGGGGGCTTCCCTAGTGGTGCAGTGGTTAAGAATCCACCTGCCAATGCAGGGGACACGGGTTCGAGTCCTGATCCGGGAAGATCCCACATGCCATGGAGCAACTAAGCCTGTGTGCTGCACTCTGAGCCTGCGCTCTAGAGCTTGCGAGCCACAGCTACTGAAGCCTGCGTGCCTAGAGCCTGTGCTCCGCAACAAGAGAAGCCACTGCAGTGAGAAGGCTGCGCACCAAAACGAAGAGTAGCCCCTGCTCACTGCAACTAGAGAAAGCCCACACGCAGCAACGAAGACCCAATGCAGCCAAAATTAAATAAATAAACAAACAAACAAATAAATAAATAAAAGAAGATTTAAATAAATGGGAAGAGATAGCATGTTCGTGGATTGGGAAACTCAATGTTGTTTAGATGTCAGTTCTCCATAAATTGATCTATCAATTCAATGCAATCCTAATCAAAACCCCAGCATGATTTTTTGGGGTAGATATTGATAAGCTGATTCTAAAATTTACATGGAAAAGCAAACAGACTGGATTAACCAAAGCAATTTTGAAAAAGAACAAAGTCAGTGGACTCTATGATTTCAAGACTTACTATAAAGCTACATTAATTAAGACAGTGTGGTATTAGTGAAAGGACAGAAACACAGAACAGTGAAATAAAACAAAGTCCAGAAATTAACCAACTCAAATATAGTCAGTTGAGTTTCATTAGAGTTGCAGACACAAGTCGATGGAGAAAAAATAGTTTTTTTAATAAATAGTACTAGAACAATTGGACATACATACGCAAAAAGATCAACCTCTATCCAACTTCACAACTTATACCAAAATTAACTCAAAATGGATCATATATACAAATATAAAACATAAAAATAAAGCTGTAAAGTTTCTAGGAACACATAGGAGGAAAGCTTTTTGACCCAAGGAGTTCTTAGACATGACACGAAAATGATGATCCATAAAAGAAAAAATTGATAAATTAGACATTATCAAAATTGAAAACTTCTGCTCTTTGAAAGATACTCTTATGAGAGTGAAAAGACAAGCCATAGACTGGGAGAAAATATTTGCATATCACACTTCTGACAAAGCCCTGGTGTCCAGAACATAGAAAGATTTCCCCAAATTCAGCATTATTGCAAATAAACATCCCATTTAAAAAATGGGCAAAGGATTTGAACAGACACATCACCAAAGAAGGTATGAGGACGGCAAATAAGCATATGGAAAAATGCTCACCTTCATTCGTCACTAAGGAAATGCAAGTTAAAACTGCAATGTACTACTACTTCACACTTGTTAAAGTGGCTAACATTTTTTAAAGGTGAAAATACCAATAGCCAAAGCAGTCTTGAGGGAAAAAAACGGAGCTGGAGGAATCAGACTCCCTGACTTCAGACTATACTACAAAGCTACAGTAATCAAGACAGTATGGTACTAGCACAAAAACAGAAATATAGATCAATGGAACAGGATAGAAAGCCCAGAGATAAACCCAGGCACCTATGATCAACTAATCTATGACAAAGGAGGCAAGGATATACAATGGAGAAAAGACAGTCTCTTCAATAAGTGGTGCTGGAAAACTGGATAGCTAAATGTAAAAGAATGAAATGAGAACACCTCCTAACACCATACACAAAAATAAACTCAAAATGGATTAGAGACCTAAATGTAAGACTGGACACTATAAAACTCTTAGAGGAAAACATAGGAAGAACACTCTTTGACATAAATCACAGCAAGATCTTTTTTGATCCACCTCCTAGAGTAATGGAAATAAAAACAAAAATAAACAAATGGGACCTAATGAAACTTAAAAGCTTTTGCAAAGCAAAGGAAACTACAAACAAGATGAAAAGACAACCCTCAGAATGGGAGAAAATATTTGCAAACTAATCAATGGACAAAGGATTAATCTCCAAAATATATAAACAGCTCATGTAGATCAATATTAAAAAAACAAAGAACCTAATCCAAAGATGGGCAGAAGACCTAAATAGACATTTCTCCAAAGAAGACATACAGATGGCCAAGAAGCACATGAAAAGCTGCTCAACATCACTAATTATTAGAGAAATGCCAATCAAAACTACAATGAGGTATCACCTCACACCAGTTAGAATGGGCATCATCAGAAAATCTACAAACAACAAATGCTGGAGAGGGTGTGGAGAAAAGGGAACCCTCTTGCACTGTTAGTGGGAATGTAAATTGATACAGCCACTATGGAGAACAGTATGGAGCTTCCTTAAAAAACTAAAAATAGAATTACCATGTGATCCAGCAATCCCACTACTGGGCATATACCCAGAGAAAACCATAATTCAAAAAGACACATGCACCCCAGTGTTCATTGCAGCACTATTTACAATAGCCAGGTCATAGAAGCAACCTAAATGCCCATCGACAGATGAATGGATAAAGAAGAAGTGGTACATATATACAATGGAATATTACTCAGCCATAAAAAGGAACGAAATTGGGCCATTTGTAGAGACGTGGATGAATCTAGACTGTCATACAGAATGAAGTAAGTCAGAAAGAGAAAAACAAATATCGTATATTAACGCATGTATGTGGAACCTAGAAAAATGGTACAGATGAACCGGTTTGCAGGGCAGAAATAGAGACACAGATGTAGAGAACAAACATATGGACACCACGGGTGGAAAGTGGCGGGGGTGGTGGTGGTGGTGGGATGAATTGGGCGATTGGGATTGACATGGATACACTAATATGTATAAAATGGATAACTAATAAGAACCTGCTGTATAAAAAAATAAATAAAATTCAAAAGTTCAAAAAAAAAAGTGAAAATACCAAATGTTGGTGAGGATGTAGAACAAGCGGTACACTTGTGCATCGCAAGTGAGAAAGCAAAATAGTACAAGCACTTCGGAAAATAGTTTGTTGATGTCTTATCAAGTCAAACCTACACTTACCAGCAATCCCACTTGTAGGTATTTTCCCAAGAAATGAAAACATATGTTCACATGAAAACCTATATATGAATGTTTGTAGCAGCTTTATTCATAATTGCCCCAAACTAAGAATAACCCAGGTGTCCTTTAGTGGGTGGTTAAACTGTATTCCATCCATACCATGGAATAAAACTCAGTAATAAAACGGAATGAACTATTGATACACACAACGACATGGCTGATTCTCAGAGGCCTTATGCTGAGTGAAAGAAGTCAAACCAAAAGCCTCCATGGGACTTCCCTGATGGTCCAGTGGTAGAGAATCCACCTTCCAGTGCAAGGGACGTGTGTTTGATCCCTGGTCAGGGATCCCACATGCTGTGAGATCCCACATGCTGTGAGACAGCTAAGCCCGCGCGCCCCTATTACTGAGCTCGTGCGCCTCAACTAGAGAGCCCGTGTGCCACAAACTACAGATCCCACGTGCTCTGGACCCCACACACCACAACTAGAGACGAGAAATCCTGCACGCCACAGCTAGAGAGAGGCCTGCGCGCTGCAACGAAGGGCACCCGCACTACAATAGAAGATCCCGCACGCCACAACTAAGACCCGATACAGCAAAAACTAAATAAATGAATCTTAAAAAAATAATAAAACAAAGAATTACCAAATATTTGAAAACAAAAACAAAAGGCTCCGTACTGTATGATTCCATTTATGTGACGTGGAAAAGGTAAAACTCTAGGGACCGTAGGGTTGGAGAAGGGATCAGCATTGCCAGTGTTGGGTGGGACAAGGGGTTGATTACAAAGAGGCACTTCAAGGGAACTTTTTGGTGTGATAGAACTGTTCTGTGTCTTAATAGTAGTACTGGTTCCACAACCATATGCATTTGTTGAAACTTATACTACTATATACTACAAAGAGTAAATTTTACTGCTGCCAATTAGATCAATAAAAAGAATAAATGCATATATTGTGTGAGGTTGGCGCACCCTGCTGATTTTTCTTAACTCTCTATCTCTTGTTTTGAATATTTAAATCCCTCTGGAATCAGTGCCTGTCAGAAGTAGATTACTCTCTGTGTGTGTGCGTGTGTGTGTGTGTGTGTGTGTGTGCGTGTGTGTGTGTGTGTGTGTGTGTGTGTGTGTCTGTCCCCAGCTCAGGTTTCCAAGGGAGCGGAAATCATCCATGCTGAAATAATTCCTCCATCTCCGCCTCAGCATGAGTCACCCTTTTGTTCACTGGAGACAGGAAAAGTCTCTGGAGGCATTTTAGCATGAAATGCTTATCCTGCCTCCAACTGCGGTGCCAATCTCTCATCTGCTTTCCCACTAATTATACCCTACTGTTGTATCAATTTGGCTTCCCCAAATCATCCACTGGGTGGAGCGGTCAGCTGGCTCTGGGACACATCCCCATGTCCATCAGATCCGTAGATGAGGAGGAGGAAGGCAGGAAAGAAGGGTGGCCTGGTCCAGTGTCCCCTGAGGTGAATGTGGAGCAACTCTCCCTTGTATTTTTTTTTAACTTAAATTTTGGCAATAATATTTATTTAGGAAAGGGCAGATCTTGTGTTTTGCTTGTTGAATTTTTACCTATGTATATACTCAAGCAACCACCCCCCAGATCAAGATGAGGCACCCTATATGGCTCCCCATGCCCCTGTTCAGTCAGTAACCATCTCCCATTCCCTCTAGAGGTAACCACTCTTCTAACTTCTGTCGGCATAGGTGAATTTTGCCTGTTCTCGAACTTCATGTAAATGGTATCACACAGTATGTACTCTTGAGTTCAGCCTCTGTAAGGTTCATCCCGGTTGTAAATATCAGTAATTTTTTTTGCTCTTTAATATTCTATTGTATGAATATTCAGTACTTATTTATCCATTGTCCAATTGATGGACATTTGTTTATTATGGATAAATCTGCTGTGAACATTTTGGTACATGTCTTTTGGTGGACATGAGCATTCATTTCTCTTGAATTTATGCCTAGAAGTCGATTGCTGGGCTCTAAGAGATGCATATTATAGCTTTAGTAGACATTGCCAAACAGTTTTCCAAAGCAGTCGTCCCATTTGGTGTTCCTGTCCGCAGTGTATGAGAGCTCCTGTTGCTTTGCCCTTTGTCAGCACTTGGTATTGTCAGTGTTTTTAGTTTTAGCCATTGTGGTGGGTGTGTGGTGGTCTCTCAGTGTGATTTTCACTTCCCCCTTGAAATGTACATATGCCCCCTGACTGTTGTCACAATTTCAGAACTTCTGATTGGTTTCAGGGGTATGGGGTGGGCATGGCAATTGCAGGCCATGGGCTGATGGGAGAAGCACTTTAAATAGGAGAGAGGGCTTAGGAATTGCCCCAGCGTTGAAATCCCAAAGGAGGTAACATCCACGTGCCTATTTTCTCGAAGGCTGTCCCGTCAGAGCTGGCTCATTATTGACAGGCATACTCATTCTTCCAGGAGACTTGCTTCAGTTATGACAGGCACAGTGTGTCCCTCCCCTGGGCAGACGGGCTGCTCTGAGGCTTTTTCTGGAACTGTATGAGCTGGCATGGCATTTCCAGTCATTTGTTTTCAAAATGACAGTGTGTCTGCTTAACTACCACTCCCCTGATACCTTTGTCAATTGGCAGAGAAAGTGGGAAAAGAGCACAAGTAACAGTTGAATCTTGATCAAGATGGGGGAAACCAAATCTCACCTTCATCTTTTTATTTGGTTTGTTGATGAGCCCCTGAGCACAGGCTCCTCTGAAGCAGAGAAACATCGAGCAGGTGAGATACCAGGCATTTCACTGCCCATTTCCCCAGGCCTGTTCTGATTTATGGTGGGAAAATAATGAAGAAACCTGGGGTTGCATAAACAGCCCCAAGTGCTCTCACTCTGAGCTCATTTTGGCCAGCCCGAGGCCCGAAACCCAAGCTAGCCCAAGGGAAGAACCATCAAATCAACTGGCAAATAGCACTCATGGGCTTGGCACTTGAAGACCTTACCATTAGTGTGACCTTGGCATGTTAATTGGCATAATGGAGGCTCAATTTCTTAATATATATTATAAATGCAGATACTAATATTTATTTCACAAGGATTTGGGGGGTAAAAATTAGTTGGGGCAACAGATACAGAAGTACCTAACATATATTGTAGGTGCTCAATAAATATTACTAATGTAATAACCCCAATTGGAAGCAGCACAGATGCCCTTCAACAGGTGAATGGTTAACTAAACCATGCTATGTCTATCCCCTGGAAAACCACTCAGCAGAAGAGAGGAAGGAACTACTGATAGACACAAAACTTAGATAAATCTGCAGAGTATTATGCTGAGAGAAAGAACTCCTAAAAGGTTACATAATGTGTGATTCCATTTATATAACAGTTTTGAAATGACAACATTTTAGAAATGGTGAGCAGATTAGTGGTTGCCAGGGGTTAGGGGTGGGGTTGGGAGGTGAGAGAGATGTGGGTGTGGTTATAAAAGGGCACCATGAAGGAATTTTGTGGTATCTTTTTTTTTATTGAAGTATAGTTGTTTTACAAATTATGTTAGTTTCAGGTGTACAGCAAGTGATTCAGTTTTATATATGTGTGTATATATATACTATTTTTCATATTCTTTTCCATTATAGGTTATTACAAGATATAGACTATAGTTCCTTGTGCTATATAGTAAATCCTTGTTGTTTATTTTATATATAGTAGTGTGTATTTGTTAATCCCATATTCCTAATTTATCCCTTCCCCCTTTCCCTTTGGTAACTATAAGTTTGTTTTCTATGTTTGTGAGTCTGTTTCTGTTTTGTCAGTAAGTTCATTTGTATTATTTGTTTTAGATTCTGCATTTAAGTGATATTGTATAATATTTATCTTTGGCTTACTTCACTTAGTATGATAATCTCTAGGTCCATCCATGTTGCTGCAAATAGCATTATTTCATTCTTTTTATGACTGAGTACTATTCCATTGTGTATATATATGTACACCACATCTCCTTTGTCCATTCATCTGGTTGGTCATGGACACTTAGGTTGCTTCTATGTCTTGGCTGTTGTAAATAGTGCTGCTATGAATATTGGGGTACATGTATCTTTTAGAATTAGTGTTTTCATCTCCTCTGAATATATGCCCAGGAGTGGGATTGCTGGATCATATGGTAGTTCTATTTGTAGTTTTTTAAGGAACCTCCATACTGTTCTACATAGTGGTTGCACCAATTTACATTCTCACCAACAGTGCAAGAGGGTTCCCTTTTCTCCACACCCTCTCCAGCATTTGTTGTTTGTAGATTTTTTGATGATGGCCATTCTGTCTGGTGTGTGGTGATGCCTCATTGTTTTGATTTGCATTTCTCTAATAATTAGTGATGTTGAGCATCTTTTCATGTGCCTGTTGGCCATCTGTGTGTCTTCTTTGGAGAAATGTCTATTTAGGTGCTCTGCCCTTTTTTTGTTATTGGGTTGTTTGTGGGTTTTTTGATATTGAGTTGCATAAGCTGTTTGTATATTGTGCTATCTTGACTGTGGTGGTGGATTCATGAACCTGTACATGTGATAAAGTTGCATAGAACTAAACACACACACACACACACACACACACACACACACACAGAAGTGCTAGTAAAACTGGGGGAATCCAATTAAGATTTGTGGATTGTATCAATGTTAATGTCCTGGTTGTGATATTATACTGTAGTTTTATACGATGTTACCACTGGGGGAAACTGGATAAAGAGTTCACAGGTTATCTCTGTGTTTTATCTTATGACTTCATGTAAATCCACAATTATCTCAATTAAAATTTCTCCTAAAATACTACTGATCTCTTAGTATTACCTGCCATGGATTATAAGAAGCACTATTTAATGACAAGCTCAATTTAATAACTTAAGAAAAAAGAAGAAATGCACTGCCTCATTAAATCTATATGTGGATTGCAGGATAAATCCTGACTTGAGAAATTATTAAAATGTGTGAGGGAGGGAGAAATGATAACTTAAATCAAGGAGATATGATAGTTTCTAGCAGCTTCTCTACCCTTCTCCCAACTTCCATCTTCTATTTCTCTTTCTTCTTCCTGTTCTCTTTTCAGATACCCAAAGCTCTCATTAAGCCTAATTCCCAAAGGAGGGAAAACTTCTGGGAAAAGTCACACTAAGGCGTTGCTGACTTTTAATCAATTTGTTGCTTCTCCCTCATCTCTGCCCACCCTCCATCCCAACTCATCTTTGAACCCTAGTATAGAGACTTGTATATAGTGCTCTTTAAATATTTGGTAAAGCTCGTAAGAAAATTTTAAAAGAGGATTGCTGATTAGGGTAATTCCTAGGTTAGAGAAATAACTCTCTAATGGTGAAATGTTCCACACCTTGGCACCTGGTTGGGGAAGGCAGTTAGGGATGGGGACCTTTCCTGGTTCTGTTCAAATAACCCAACAGAACCTCCTGCCCACTCTAATCTCATCCACACACAAAGCTCATCTTTTCCCAAATGTATGTTTTCAGGGTAAAGGAAAACTCACCCCAAAAGTGTAAGGGTGTGTACACATTGAGGAATCAGCTTGTCATTAACCCAAATGTGACTGCTGGTGGGTGTTGTAGATCTATCAGATGATGATTGCCGATGAGAACTTTGTCTTCTAAATTCATGATCTCGCTGCTTCTGTCCTGGGAAAACACTTTTCAAATGTTGTACCTGGTGTATTGGAGGTAATATTTAAAGATTTCTCCCTCTGGCTTCAAAATTCCTCCATGGATAATGATAATTAAGTTGAATTCAGATTTATGCAAAATGCAATAAAATAACTCAATGTTTTAATTATCAGCAAACCAATTTTCATTTTCTTAGAGTAGATGTAATTTAAAATAAAAGCCAATATACCACAACTTTTCACGACGTTACTCTTCTACTTAGCTTAGATAGTAGGAGACTATTTTAAAATATTATCCAAATGTGTTTTCCGTGTTTGGTAGGTAGGTTTTATTTAAAAAAAGAAAGAGAAGGGCTTCCCTGGTGGCACAGTGGTTGAGAGTCCGCCTGCCGATGCAGGGGACACAGGTTCGTGCCCCCGTCCAGGAGGATCCCACATGCCGCGGAGCGGCTGGGCCCGTGAGCCATGGCCACTGAGCCTGTGTGTCCGGAAGCCTGTGCTCTGCAACGGGAGAGGCCACAACAGTGAGAGACCCGCGTACCGCAAAAAAAAAAAAAAAAAAAAAAAAAAAAGAAAAAGAAAGAAAGAAAGAGAAAAAAATCACTTGTTGTTCTGTCATGAAGATTATGCCAAGCGATGGAGGCTTACTGTCCTGGGAAGAGGTGGGTATGGTGTAGGACACATGATCATTGCTTAGCTTGACATTTCAACTAGATTCTTAAAAGCCCTTCCTAGGACAGTAACCTTGAAAGGCAGACTAACAAGGGAAAGCAAAGGCTTTTCTCAGGATTCCGAGTTGGGCTCTTATAAAATAGAAATCGGAGCTTAGAGGGTTGACCATGGAAAAGGCATAGAGTAGGAAGGATGAGGACCCAGCGTGAGGAAGGGGGGCCACCACATGCAGGAGAGGGGACACCCTTCCAGTTCTGAGAGGTGAAGCTGGAAGAAGCAAATGTCCCCCCCATCTCCCCATCCTTCTCACCCTCCAAATCAGGCATGGAGGCTGAAGGAAGGGGTTATAGAAACATCCACCTAAGCTTGGGAGAACCTGAAAGCACTGGGGTAAGTGACCACCTCACCAGGCACATCCTGAATCGCTACGAGCATCTCAGGAACCTGCGACAGCATTGGGCTGCATCCTCCCGGACGAGGAAGAAGTGAGGCGACATCAGCCTCACAGCCTTGTGTACTCGCACCCAGAAGGCAGTAGGGAGTTCCTGGGCTCCTGACTCGGGCGTGAAAGCATTGAGAGGGCAGAGGTACTCGAGAGGGCCTGAGGAGACCTCGCAGAATTTGGGGACCTTCCAGTGGAGGCAATGGCAAGGGCTGCCGTCATCAGCAGGGGGTGCTGGCACAATGACCAAAGACCAGCCAGCCCTCAGTGGAGACCAGGGCAGGATGCCAAGTGATCAGGGGAGCCAAGCTACCCCACCCCCGTCAAGAAGAGCAGGAGAACCAGGCCATCTTTCCCCAACCATAAAAATGCACCTGGTCACCATATCAGAAAAAAAAGAGGAGGAGGAATCCTTGATAGGGAGGCAAAATTCTGAAAAACTAAGTAACTACCCCAAGGAAGCAGTGAAAGCAAGAGGACACCGAGATGTCTGTAATCAGCTCCATCAATGGAGACAGGTGCTTCAGAGGAAGAAATAAAGTTAGATTTCTGTACACCCCAGTTCGTGAGTTTCAAATATTGATAGTGGTACACTTTTAAAAGTATAACTTAAAAGTATAATTTATTCAAAGAAGAAGGGGCATAGAGTTGTGCAAATGCATGGGAGTGAAGAAGAGGGCTTCAGTCTGAGGGCTACTCCTCAATTTCCTGTCTGGGTGGCCGGTTAGTGCTGCCAAAACAGGAAATGAGGACGAATGCGGATTGGCAGAAGGAGATGGGGTGGCAGTGGGCCCGGGACCATGGTTAGAGATGCTGCTGGGATAGCGAGTTGCAGACGCTGGGAGGCAGGGGCCTTCTTGCACTCTGCCCGCCTGCTACGACCACCCACTCTTTCTGGGGTGTGAGCTGGCTCCCTTCCAGTGAAAGCTTTTCATTTCTTAAAAGACACCAGTTCAGTTTCCCCCAGCTCTATTTATGAAGGCTTTCCCACTCCCCAGCCTGGTTGTCATGGTCATCTATTGATGCATAATAAATTACCCCCGAACTCAGTGACATCAAACAACCACTTATTATGCTCATGGATTCTGTGGTTCTGTGGGTCAGGAATTTGGACCGGGCGCAGCAGGAATGGTTTATCTCTGTTACACAGTGGGGCCCCAGAGGGTGATGATGACCTGACAGCCGGGGGCTAGAATCGTCTGCAGCCTTGTTCACTAACGTGTCTGGGACCTTAGCTGAGGTTCTTGGCCGGAACACCTACACATGACTTCTCTGGGTAGCTTGGGCTTCCTCACAGTATGGTAGCTCAGTTTCAAGGCTGAGTATCCCAAGAAAGAGACAAGCAGGTAGAAGATATATTGCCTTTTCTAATCTAGTGTTGGAAATCACACGTCACTTCTGCATTCTGTTTGTTGAGGCAGTTACAAAGACCCACCCAGCTTGAAGGGGAGGGAGAATAGGTTCCACCTCTGGAGGGGGGAATGGCAAGTTTCTGGAAAAGCATATGGAACTGGAAATATTGTTAAGGCCATTTTTGGAAAATATCATCTGCCTCAGAGGTCTAGTCCCTTTCTCAGTACGAGACTAGAAGCCATTAGACACCCTTCAACCCATTTCCTCTCCATCTCCTCATTTTACTGGGGTCTTATTCCACACTCTTCCCCTTTCCATCCTCTTTCAAAATGAGGGTTCCTCTGTACCTGCAGGGCTCACTTCCCCGTACATCCTCTTGATCCACCTCTCCTCACCCCAGCCTGCCCCAGTTACTCTCCTGTAATAAAACCCGCTGGTATATGCAGGTGTCGCCTGGTCCTCTTCACATCCCTCTGTGGGAATTGGGGCTTGGGAAACTGATGGAAACACTGCTGCCGATCTGGCTACTATTATTGCTGTAAGAAACTGTCCTTCGTCTCTGATCCAGGAGTCTGTGTTTTCTACCGGAATCCATAAAACTGTGGCAGGCTAGCTTGTTAGATTGCAAGCAGGGTAAGCTCTTACCCTTTACAGTTCTTGACACCTACTCTGTGCCACGCACTCCACATACAATATGGCTAATCTTCACAATAACCCTGGGGTCTAGGTGTCAATAGCCCCCATTTTCTAGATGAGGAAACAGATTCTAAGGGGCTTAGAAACTCACTCAAGTAAGTGGCAGTGTTTGGATCTGAACTCAGGACAGTCAGTTTCCAAAGCGGTGCTTCCCACAGTTCTGTAGGAATTCTGTGGCCATAGCTTCTCTTTGCTTCAGAGAAAGAGTGAATCTTGGTTACTTAATCACTGGCCAGTGTCCCAAAGATTATTCACCTACTGTGGAGGTGAACAGAGCCATTCCAAGAATTGTCTTCTCCTTGACTTGTGAAGTCTTTGGAAATTCAGGGCTACTTGAAAGAAAAATCTGTCTTCACTCTATTTTATTTCTTTGTGGCTTTTAACATATATTTTCTGTTATTACAAAGCTCCACGTGGGATTTGAGAATCTGGCAGTTGGTAACTTTTCTCAAGGAAGAGAAACATTGAGACATTTGTTCTTGGAAAAAATAAATCCATGTATGTGACATGTATACCCGCGCATGTATACAATGGAGCAATCTATTCAGGATTTATTTTTATTCAGAGGACTGCTGTTATGCAAATACACACAGACCCACTCTATGCCTTAAAGACATTTGGTATATGGAGAACCAGGGGTGGCAGGAAGGAGGAGGGAACAGAAAGAAAGAGTCAGGATTGCAGAGACACACAGCAAATCTACCTTCCCTAGGCTCTTAGATGTCTTTGGAATAAATGTTGCATGGCTATTCGAAAGCACATTGAATATTTTAACTCCCCCTTTAGAAGTAGAGCTCCGAATGCTGGGGAATGGCTGCTGTGCCTTCCTGAGGTCCACATGCCTGTAATTCCACAGTAGCATCCGAGCCCCTTTGTTTAAGAAATTGAGTCAAAAGAGCGACAACATCTGAAGTCCTCTAGATCACAAACCCAGTTTTAAAGCCCTTCTAGAATGATTTCCCCCCGTCATTGGTGATGCCAGCTCAGGTTAACGGTGATGGCGTATCTTGCAGTCTGCTACTCCACACTCTGGATGGACTGTGGACAGCTTCCACGGCCCAGGTGTCAGGAAAATAAAAGGAAGATCAGGGGCCTATTGGCTTCATACCTAAGCCTTGAATGCAAAAACAACTGCTGATGCCGCCACGTGCTTTCCCATCCCCCTCCAGCCCACTGACTCAGGTCTGACTTCACTGGGTTCACCAGAGCTCCCTGGTTTAATTAGCATAACTGTGGCTGTGAGAGCACATGGCAAAGATTAGGGTTTCCATGACCTCACTGATTCTGGAGAACACTGGTATTTGAGAAAATATATGTATTCTTTCCTTCTGGGATTAAGAATAAATCTAGTAACACATACAGGACGCCCCCTCTGAGCCTTCTCTTACCATTCCCCCAGCGTCCAAGTACAGATCCTCTTATTCCCTTTTCCACAAGCAAGTTCAAGAATGCGTTTAAATGAATTGAGGGTTGAGAGGTACCGAGATGGGCTGCTTATCAACACTCTACCCACTAGGTGTGGTCCATTGTCTCCTGCATCCCCTTTTGGAAATGACTGTACGAGGCCTAGCCTATAGTGTATAGGACGTACATCCCCTTTTCCCGACAACCACATTTGGACAAGTAGGTGATTTTTTCCCTGTATAATTCTCATCTTGGTGAGCTGCTGTCGTAGGAAGCAGCAAAAGGAGCTCCTTCCTAGCAGACTCCGGAAGTTCCCTCTCCATAACCCTTGAACTCTGTCATTTCAGAGTGCTCCACCGACTTCCACATGGCAGCATCTACATCTCCGTGCCGGATGGCTTCTTCTGGAACAGTGGGGGCCACCATGCTCCTGTGTGTGGCAGGCTTGAAGTGCCAAGGAGTTAACGCCCCTGAGAGCAGCCTTCAACCCATGACTCTTGGCTGTTGGGGTATAAATACCTCAGCTCCCTTTCCCCGCATGTGGGATAAATTTGAGACTTGTGTTTTATACCATTTCCCAAGCTTCTTCATGGGATTCATTTCTACTTATCATCTGTTGTAGGTAGATGACTTGATAATGTACCCCTTATTGGCTGCCTTCTCTTTTCTGAATCACTTTTCCACTCTCCTATTCGCTTTCCCCAAACCTCCCAGATAGACTATTTGCACTGAATTCTTTGGGGGAACCCAAACTAAGATACCCTCTAAACCTTATATAAGACCATTAAAGACGCTTCCATTAACCCACTAGCTGTAAGGGTAAGGAAGCACGGGTCCATGATTCCGATAGCCTTCAGAGGCTCTGACAGAGGGGGGAGACTTTGGCCAAGAAGTTCCATGTGAGCAAATGCATTCACTTGCAGCTTTTGCCATTGGTCCGTTATCCTCAAGACAAGACAAGCAGCCTTGGTTGAGTTGGGGAGTTTTTCAATGCTTGCTCATCAGTCGGTTTTCTTCACCCACTTTCATCTCTTCCAGTGGATAAGGTCAAGATTATTTCTGTGATGAGAATAGTCCACTACCTTTATAGATAAGGGATCTGGGTTTCAATCCCAACTCTCCCATTTGTGGCATAATTGGGCATGTTTTAAAATTCTTTTGAACTTTAGTTTACTTATTTCTAACTTCAGGGCAAAAATACGTATTAGGTAATTCATTCAACAAATATTTTTTGTGTTAGCTCCCTGAGGATACAGTCATGAACAGTTACAGTTTCTTCTCTCATGATACTCAGAGCATAGATATTGTGGGTTCTGGAATCAGGCAGCTTGCCTTCAAATTCTACTTCCAACTAGCTCCCTGAGCTCCCGAAGCCTGTTTTTCTTTGTAAAGTGGGACCAGTTTTCTCACAGAGTTGTGAGAAGTAATATCTATGATCGAGGTAAAGCACATAGCACATTATGTGCTTTATGTAGAAAATGTTCAATTAGTGGGTAAGCCATAAGATTACAATAGTTAATATTTACTACATGCCCAGCACTGCTTAAACATTTTAAGTTCATACACTCATTTAGGTCACCCAAGAACCCTTAGACTGCTTAAACATTTTAAATACATACACTCATTTAGGTCACCCAAGAACCCTTAGACACTATTCTTTGCCCTTTTTACCATCCCCATTTTACAAATAAGGAGGTGCAGGAAGGCCAGGTAGCTTGTCAGAAGTCACACAGCTGATATATGGAGCCAGGATTTGAACCCAGCTGGTCTGGGTGCAGAACCCACACTCTTATCCTTCCACCTTGACTTCTCGGGGTATGGTTCTTGGAGGAGCTTGTTAGAAATGCAGAATCTTGGGCCACCCCAAACCTACTGAATCAGAATCTAGAGTCTAACGAGACGCTCAGGCAACTCACATGCACGTTACCATTGGAGAAGGACTGCTCGCCCCAATCCACGTGCACTTTGATGAGTTAAAGGCTTCTGTGGTGGAGCTATGTCTCAGATGCTAAAGTCCAGGAAGGCCAGAACTGAAGAAAATTAAGTGAAATACAGCATGCCTTTTCTTAAAGTCTTTGGTATGTAGGTGTTCAATAAACATACACACGTGTGCATACACCCCGCCCCCAAACATGCCACCATTGTGAACACGAACATGTAGGAGTGGCTCGTGAAGGTCTAGCTTTCTCCCTGGCCACGGCTGCCACCACAGGTGCCACTAGCCCTAACTCCGTATTTGTCATAGGCCAGTAGACGTTATTGCGGACAGACAGTCCGTTCTCTCTCACCTTGCCGGGTTCAGGAAAGAATTTGCATAGGCATAATTGGTTAGTTTTGTTTCCTTCCCGTCTTTGTTGTCATGGTTGCTCAGTTCATGTGCATCTTCAAGCTTCTTTCCTATTAACCTGAGAACCACTCAGAGAGTCTCCTTCAAGGGGAAGGGGAATCATACGTGAAGGGTGAGGCAGAGCCTCAGGGTCTGGGTGATGGTTTTAGATGAAGGCCTCTCCACAGTAGAAACAATTTCTAAGATCCAGCCTGAAACCACAGTTCATCTGGAGACCTCTTCTTCCAATCCGGGGTTGAAGCTCCGTGTCTTGCCTATGTGCAGAGTATAGGTCCTGAGGCAGAAAAGAAGTCATCGTTGTACGGTAACTCAGCGCAGAGACCCTAAGGTGAAGGGGCACTTCCCAAGGCAATTCCATTCTTCCAGTTGCTCAGGGGAAAAAAAAGTTTAGCTCATTAAGCCTTTACCCCTGATGATGTCAGTCACAAAAGAAACTCCAGGTTCCTCAGTCGTTCCTCACTTACTTACCCAAGGCCCCAGATGACTTTGTGTATCCCTGGTTCAGCCATCTCCTGTACCCAAACCACTCAGAAATGTAATGCTTAAGATACCAACCATTTCATTATTGCTCACGATTTAATGGGTTGTCTGAGCCAAGCTGGATGGCTCTTTTGTTGCAGGAGAAAGGGGAGCGAGAGAATGGTCGCATCCCAGGTCTCATTTGGGCCGCCAACTGAGGGCTCTTGGCTTCACTCAGGAAAGAATTCAAGAGGGAGCCAAAGTAGAGTGGAAGCAGATTTACTCAGGGAGATACACACTCCATAGACGGAGTGTCGTCTGTCTTGGAAGGCGAGAGAGAGGCCCTGGGGTACAGGGTGGTTAGTTCTTATGGGCTGGGTAATTTCATATGCTAACGAGTGGGAGGAATATTCTATTTTGGGGGAAGGGGCGGTGAGGTGGGGTTTCTAGGAATTGGGCCACAGCCCACTTTTTGGCCTTTTATGATCATGGCGCCTGTGTGTGTGTCATTTAGCATATGCTAATGTATTACAATGAGCATGTAATGAGGCTCAAGGTCTACGGGATGTTGAATCTTCCACCATCTTGGGCCTAGTAGGTTTGAATCAGTTTTTTTTAATCAAATTTTATTTTTTTAATTGAGATATAATTAATTTATAATGTTCTGTTAGTTTCAAGTGTACAGCAAAGTGATTCAGTTATATATATATATATATATATATATATACATATATATATTCTATTCTTTTTCAATTCTTTTCCATTATATTATAGATTATTACAAGATATTGAATATAGTTCCCTGTGCTATATTTGTGGAATCTAAAACAATGATACAAATGAACTTATAGACAAGACAGAAATGGATTCACAGACATAGAAAACAAACTTATGGTTACCAAAGGGGATAGTGGGGCATGGAGGGAGATAAATTAGGAGTTTGGGGCTAAGCAGTTTTTGTCGTGTCCCGTTTCTCTCAATGGCTGTGTCATTCTTTTAATGGTTGTGCCCTGCCCTCTTTCTTCCCGTCTCACTTCTGCTCATGAGGTCAGCTGGAGCAGCACTCATCTGGGGGCCTGACTGGACTGCAGTAGCCAATATGGCTGCTCACGTGGCTAGCAGTTGAGGTGGGCTTTGACCGAAAGCTCCAGGGGGCAGCTGACCAGAGTTCCTCGGCACCCCTCCGTGTAGCATCTCCACCTGGCTTGGACTTCTCACAGCACAGTAGCTGGGGTGCAGAAGGGAGTAGTCCTAGGAAAGCAGTACTCTTTGGGTCAAGGGACAGCAATTCAAGGGGAGAGGAAATAGGCTCTCCACCTCCCGATGAGCAGAGAGAGAAGGCAGGACTCATTGGGGAATCCCTGGAGACTAGCTTATGCACCCCACTTCCTGACCTTTTTGTCCACCCTTCCCCAACTCCTTAAACTTTTCTACTGTGCCATCTGGAATTCTTGGTCAGTCGCCAGTAAAATTCCTCTTGTCCTAACTCTCTTCTCTGAATATCTCCTTCATCTTCTTGCTCGCCACGAAACCTGACTATGTCCGCAAGACAAAGTCAAGCCAGGTGGAGATGCTACCATCTTCTCAGTGGTGGCTGTTTGCTCTCACGTTCCTCATATCCCTGGACTGCGAGGCGGGATGGGTACCTTTCCTTGCTATTTATTATTATTATGTCTAGTTTCCCAGACCATTCTCTCCTCTTCCTCACTAACAGCACCTGTGTCTCCATCTTTGAATGTCAGGTTATCAGACTGGACCACCCACCTCTCCTCGTGGTTGCGGTCATTTGCCAGCCCTGTGTCATTCTCCTTTCCTCTAGGATTTTACGTCCTCCTCTCTGTCACTTTCGCTGACTCTGTTCCTACCCTGATCCTTGGGGACTTCCATACCATGTCAATAACCTTTCCAATAGTCCGCCTCTCTGTACTTTGACTTTCTTTCTTGCAGTGATTTTGTTTCTCCGCTCCTCAGCCACACTCTCCCGTAGTCATACACTGGAATTATGTCCAGTTCCTTCATCTCCCTCACAGTCTCTGTTCTCCTAAGGCATCAGTCCAAGCAGTTGTTTTGATTCTATAAAAAGCAGAGCTGGGGCATTACAAAATTACACACAGTACCCTTAATGTGGGACGGCTTTAGCCAGTTTATTTAAGAGCTGCTGCGTGGAGATGAGCAATACCCACCAATAGCATGTTCAACACTGGAATGAAGAAACCTGCTAAATCCACAGGGACATAACGTAGTGTGGGGCACAATGCAGCCGCACCCGCGGGGGCGTTTAGAGGCTCAAGGGCTGGGTCTGAGATCCAGATTTGTTTCTTGGGTGCTGTGGTGTATCGGGCAAATCACTTCATTCCTACGAGCATCAGTTTCCTTATATAAAACGACAGTAAGACATTCCACTGAGTCTACCTCCTAGGATTGTTTTGAGGATTAAATAAAATATATATGTGATATTCTTGTAAATTGTAAGGGTGTGGAGAATGGACAGGAGGGGCTAGTAATTGAGGTGAACAAGGCTGATAGCTTGTAGTAGCTGCAAATGGAGAGGCGTGGAAGGGTGGGAGCGAGATGTAGGAGGGAGCTCAACAGGATGGGGTAATGCTTGAGGCTTCAGTGTGAGGGAGGAGTGAAGGATGCCAAGAACAACTAACTGGCTTCAGCCCTGTATCCCTGGATGAGTGATGGTGCAACTCACGGAGATAGGGAAGAGATCAGCAACAAGGATGAGGTTTGTTTTGGACGCTTAGGAGTTTGATTTGGAAGTGCTCGGTTTGGGGTGCCTTGAGGTGTCAAATAGGCCACTGGTAGAGGTCTGGGATGGAGAAGAAATGTACGAGCCATCATCATATACATGTCTGAGGCATAGGCATGGATGAGACGTTTTAGGGAGAGTGGGAACAGGAGATGGTCAAGGGCCAAGGATTGAGGAAGCCCAGAATCTAACAGCTTGGTGGAAGAGGACCAACCTCGCCAGCAGACAGAGAGTCCAGAAAAGAAGCAAGAAGACCAGCAGGGTGTTATTTCATTGAAGCCAAGAGAAGTGAAGGTTTTGCAAAGTAGTGAGTGGTCCATGGTGGCTACAGATTTTGTGAGGTCAAGTCAGAGGAGAACAGAAAAATGTCTCCTGGATCTAATGACATTATCTAGTAAATTCCTCAGGAGTGTGGGACTGCCTATGCCCATGTATTTTTTTTTCTTAGTTTTTGAAATGAAGACACTGAGTTACACTAGCAGGAAAAAACTGAGCCAGGGTGAAATCACAGCACCCTGAACTGGGTGGGGCCACTTCCTGGTTTGGAGCTTCACCGTCCTGGTACCTGGGACCGCAGGCTGAGTTCACGACCCTCCTCTTCCTTCTCAAGGTCCACGTGACTTACAGGAAGTGCAGGACTCTATACATAGTTGGCACTCGAGAAATATTTGTTGATTGATTACATGAACAACGCAGACATTTCTTCCTGACATGTATTCATCTCCCCCACAGGAATTAGCAGTTCTTACCCATGTACTGCCTCAAGGTCCTGAGTCATAATCAAACAAAACTTCTGTCCTATTCACTGAAGTGTGCTTTTTAAAAAACCACAATAGCTCTTATGTTCTCACATGCCCGAGAGATTATTTTCCTATTGTGCGCTCTTGGTCATTTCCTTCTTATGTGCAGAAATGTTTGAGAATGGTTCTTTGCGGAGACAAGATGAAAAGTTTGTTTGTTTGTTTGTTTTTAATGGAAGAAGGTGTTTTCGCTTTGTCATAGAAGAAAATGTTTTCGCTCTTTAATGGAAGAAGGTGGGAGAGACAGTAAGCAGGGAACCGGATGTCTGAGCTCCCAGCCTGGCTGTGAAAAATCATCATGAACTAGCTTCCTGCCAGTTGCCCTTTCTTTTTGAAAAATGGGCTCAGGGCAGCTGCTGCAACTGAAGGCAACAAAGAGAAGTTATGAAAAGAAAACGAAGATCTGTGTGCGCGCGCGTGTGTGTGTGAATAATTTGGTACTTTAAGAATGAAGCAGATCCACCAGCATTTTCACTCCTACACTCAATAGAACTGCATACACATGTGGACGAGTTGTGTACTAGCATGTTCATAGCAGCACTATTGCCAAGAGCCCCCAAACTGAGTGCTCGTTCTATCGGTTAGCTTCTGCTGTGTAACAAACAACTACAAAACTTAGCAGTTAAAACAACAACCCGTGATTCTGCAGGTCAGCAATTTGGACTGGCCCCTCCTGGGTGGTTTTTCTTATCTGGGCTAACCGAGATCAGCTGGGTCTGGCCCAGATCAGAGAACTGTCCCGAAGAATGTAAACTAAATACTGGTTGTTGTCATACGTCACTACATTTTGGGTGGTTTGCTAGACAGCAATAGATCAGTGATACAAAGCTACTTCAGTTCATAGTCTAAAAGGGCATAGGCAGCTTTCTCAAGTTCTTGGAATAAAAGATCTAGCAATGATTTCCCCCTAATTTTCCATTCTCCTTTGCTTAAAGATAGACTCATGTTCTTGGAAACAGAGCAAAGGCGGTAACTGCTGAAATTGTCCTTAGTGAATTTAGTTATAGGCTGCTCTAAAATCAAATTGTTTTCTTTTTTTTTTTTTTTAATTTATTTTATTTATTTATTTTTGGCTGCATTGGGTCTTCGTGGCTGCGTGCGGGCTTTCTCTAGTTGTGGCGAGCGGGGGCTACACTTAGTTGCAGTGCCCAGGTTTCTCTCATTGCGGTGGCTTCTCTTGTTGCCAAGCACGGGCTCTAAAGTACAGGCCCAGTAGTTGTGGCACACGGGCTTAGTTGCTCCGCAGCATGTGGGATCCTCCCGAACCAGGGCTCGAACCCCGTACCCCTGCACTGGTAGGCGGATTCTCAACCACTGCGCCACCAGGGAAGCCCAAATTGTTTTCTTAAATGCAGTGCCCTGCCAATTTGAACAGCCACCTGGAGCTTTATAAACTCCTCTAAATGAGGGTTTCTCAACCTCAGTACTACCGGCATCTTGGACCAGATAATTCTTTGTTGTTCTTTGCATAAGATGATGTCGAGCAGCGTCCCTGGTCTCTACTCACAAGACACCAGTAGTCTCCCTTTCTCCAGTTGTGACAACAGCATGTCTCCAGACACTACCAAGTGGCCCCTGGGGGCACAGTGGCTTCTGGTTGAAAACCACTGCTCTAGAAAAACTGTTCGGGGCACATCAACTCGGGAGTCACTCTGAAAACTGAGGAGGGTGATGACGAATGGGCGCCAGTGAAGCAAGTGAAGAGATAGTGAGACAAGGGATGCACGTTTACTCCGCCCCCACCGTGTGCGTTGCTTATGCGGCTCAAAGTCTCACAACAACCTGTGAAGAAGCTGCCATCACCTCTGTACAGATGAGGAGGTAACATCTGGCTATGAAGGTAAATGTCATGATCCAATCCACGGCTGTCTGACTCCAGTACCCGTGAGCTTTCCACCAGGAATCCAGGGCCACCTCCCACTGTGGCCAGGAGGAGGCAGAGATGCCAAGCAGCAGTGATGGCTGCCAGTCCCAGGGAGGGGACACTGGCTCTTCTCTTATGAGCTCAAAGCCAGTACCCGAGGTCAGCGGGGAGGACGAGGCACAGGGAGGGTTGCAAAGCAGGGCGCCACTGAGCATCATGACTCTGGGTCACGGAATGTTCTCTAGGCCTGGGTGTACGATGTGGAGGACTGTTACCAGCGTAGGAGAGGAAGCGTGTGGGCAACTGAAACCCACCAATAACTCCCACACCTCATTTAACTCTCTAGTCCTCGTTACAAGATTTTTTAATCTTTAAAAAATTAACATATTTTAACAGCAAGGCATGCACATAGTACGAAATTTAAAAGATGCCAAAAATAAACAATAAAGGGTAAGTTTCCCTCTTATCTTTATCCTCCAGATCCTTATTTCCCATTCCGGAAGGTAACCACTGTTGCATTTTTGGTATATCCTTCCAGAGGTACTCTATATGTAGTCAAGCATATATGTGTATTTTTTCCATCATGGCAGCATGGTATATACGTTATTGAGGACCAGAGCACATGCACTCTCTGTCCGTCGATCTATATCTATGTATCTATCTTGGAGCACCTTTCATATCAGTACATGAGATCTGCCTCGTTCTTTTTAATAGTTGCACAATTTGGTAAATCAGTCTTTTAGGGATGGACATTTAGATTGTTTCCACTCTGTTGCTGTTACAAATAAAGCTGCGATGAACAGCTCTGTATACCCATTGTACCCCACATATGTAACTCTGTTCACTCGGTTTTATCTCATAACCTTTCATTTTCCCCTTCTGCCTGCAGTGTCAGTGTACTGAGATCAGTATAACTTTGGAAGCCAGGGAAGGAAATAGCGTATCTGAACAAAATATCAAGTATACAGTTAACCTTGATAAATCAAGCCTCAGAACTAAAAATAGAAAAGAGGTTGATCACAGGTGGGAAGTTAAACGTTATGTCAGCTGGCTTCTCAGGCCCCAGGTATCTCATCTAGAAACTGCTAGAGCAGGATGGGACCTCCGACATTCTTTAGTGCATCCCTCCCCCGTGTTTTTACATATAAGGACATTGGGATCCTGAGATGCCTGTAAATAGTGGAGCTTAGTTAGATTGAAATGTAGGTCCTCCAAGGTCCAATTCTGGGCTTCTTGAAACACACTATTACAATGTCTTTCCCAACCCCAGTATTTTTGAAACTGAGAACAAAATTATTATTTACAACCCAAACTGACTGTATCCAGCTCTGCCTTCTAAAGTGGTAGCATAATTCACAGCAATAAAGAACGGAATCTCTGCTCCCTTTCATCAGAGTCTGCGAAGTGAGGTACAAGGCAAGGGTGGATGGTTCACTACCTTTGCCCGTGGAGTGTTTGGCCCATTTTGTAGTAGAACATAGAACAATGATGTACGGAGGTGGCTGCCCACCCAGTAGAGGTGTCGAGAGCTCAATGACTTTGCCTAATATTGTGAGAGGAATGGGGTTTTTGGGGCGACCCTGAGATGATGATCCCCAAACTGGGGAAGCAAGGAATTTTAGAAGACAGGCACCCGGGCTAAATAACATGGAGAGGTGGCCGAAATATCTTATAAGGACAAACCTGATGGTCAGGTCTATGTTGTTTTGCCTTGTGGCGTAGACGCAAAGCTTAAGTAAAGTCAGCTTCACGCGTGAACGTGTCCGGTGAATGGGTCGAGGATCGTTTCTTCAGCTCTCTCACGTCAGGGTGCTGGTTTAGCACCGTGTGATTCTGTTGTTGCTTTTCTTCCTCAAGTTCACATGAAGGTTGCCATAGCTCTAGTCAAATCAGTCTTTGAAATACTTTAAAATTCAGGGAAGGAGGACGGGGATGGGAGAAAAGTGTTCTCCTTGTAACACGGAGAAGAATCTTTCCCAGGCCCCCATCCCCTCTACCCCCAGGAGACTTTCCCTCGCTTTGACCAGAATTTACTCTCATTTCCATCCTTAGCTGCAAGGTGGGCTAAGAAGTAAGTACCCTAGTCTCTCACTTTGCAACTTTCATTCATTCTTGAAAGCCCTGCCACTGAGTGGAAAGCTATTCATTTTTTTAAAAATTCCATTAATTTCTGTGGGAAAAATGATAACCTGGTCTGTCCCAATCAAAGATACCCTGATAATTTTCACAGGTAAGAAAATATATTGAGTGAACAGTGAAAACAAGTTTTCATAAGAAACGGAGAACAATTTGAAAGTAAATAACTGCAGTTTGTACACAAACTATAATGTAGAAAAAGTAGGCTTGGTAGGGATGGTGGTGGAGAGACTGGAGCAGTCATTCTTTGGAAGGTGAATTCTTTTGTCTCCACCATTGTCTCGCCAGCTTTCCAGCTTTTAGAGAGGGAGTTCTTGGTTACTTTGTACTCTCGGTGCACTTCAATATAAAGTTACAGCCTAGAAATTATCTTTAGGACAAAATACAAGGTAAACACGAGAGTGCTTTGAAGCTTGTGAAATTGCACACGCGCGAAGACTGAAGAGATGGAGGTGACACCTCTTCCTCCCTCTCGTTTGGTATCCATACGCAAAGCAGAACATTTTGGGCTCATTCAAACATGAGGCTCAGTCCAAATTCATTCCATATGGTGTGCTCTGACAAGTAACTGCATGTTGAGTAAAATTGGTGAGCGGGACTCAGGCTGAGACCTCGATGATGTCATATCACTTCTTATAGCATATTTGTTTAGTGTGTTTTGAGGTGGAGAACGTCAGTCTGTTGGGGAGAAAAGGGAGTCATTGTTCACAAAGTGGTACAACTTTTCAAGAGCCGTTATGGCAAAACGTCGTTAACTGAACAGTCGCTATGTGAGGTAGATCAGTACCTGGAAAGGAGGGGGATGGAATTAGCATGACTGGTTTCTCATTTATCATAGTCGCCCTTTAGGCCTGGGCACGTTGCCCACCCAAACCAAATTAGAGCGAGTGTCTTCTCACTGAGAAGGGTGGGGGTGGCGGTGGGATAGGCCCCTAAGCGTGTCTGCCACAAGATGTCCCTTCCACATTGCTTGGAAAATGGGCACTGTGCAAGGAGTTAACGGAGGTTGGTAATATGACTTACATATAATTTTAATCCCGGAGTTAATAGGTCATTATGGTTCTTAGAAATATTTCACTGGCACGTAATTGATGGCCAGGTTCTGGTGCAGGGTCCTCTGTATCCGAGAGACAGGCAATAGCCACCGTCCACGCTGCAGAAATGCAGCATTTGGCCCTTGCACTGAAATCTGAAGATCTATTTGCAGCATTGCCCGTTCTGCTTACCAGCCTTCGTGACGGCTCCAGCGACCGTCTCTTGGTGTCATTTGTCATGGGTATGAAGCATATCCCAAATCACTTTCCACACGATCAAACTTGGAAGTTTCTTTTCCTTTCTGACTTTGACATTGAGTTATCGATTCGATGACCCTTTACTGAACATCCGTTGTGGGTTAGGCACTTTTCTCAGTCCTGTGGAAAATTTAGAGACAAATCAGAGGTGACCCTTCTCTCAAAGAGCTTGCAGTCTAGCAGGGTGATAAGACATGAATGATAATGGTAGAAGGTATAAAGTATTGTCTGTACCGTAAAAGTGGGACAGAGAGATGTTTCTGGGAAAAAATTAGGACTATTTATCGTATCCTTAACTTTTTTCATCTCTCTTGACCTACTCATTCACATATATTTAACTTAGGGACCCTTGGACTCCTAGGAAATCCACATGTGAGCTTCAGATAAATTTCCAGAAAGTGTATGCAAAAGTGTGGTTGTGTTTGATTGCATTATTCTGGGAAGAGGATCCTTAATTTTGTCTAATTCTTAAATAAAAGCATTATTTAATTCACTACAATACTCCCACTTCTAGAAACACATCTTGAGGGAATAGACATGTACACAAAGATTTATGATTAAGGATGTTTATCGCAGCATTATGTATAATAGTATAAAACTGGAAACTACACAAATACGGAACAACTGAGCATAAGTCAATTACGGTACATCTGCACAATAGAATTTATGTTCCTGTTGAAATGAGACATCAAAAAGTTAACGACATGAAAATATGTTCATGATAAAATGTTAGGTTAGAAAAAACTATATCCACGGTATGCTCTCAATTATGCTTAAAAAAAATCATTGAAAAGGCCAAAGGGATAACACAGGAAAATGTTAACAATGATTATCTCTGTGTGTTGTGGGACTGAGTGATTTTTTTTCTTTAATCTTTTCCATATTTCTCAACTCTTCTACGACGAGCATGAATCACTTCACAAATGAGAAAAAAAACGAAAGTTGTATCAGAACTAGTATAGATGAAGTATCATGGCAGTTGTGCAGTGAGATCTCTTTTATTTGGGATATCAGAGAGGCCTCTTAGAGGAGGTGGCCTTCAAGCATAGCTTCGAATCATGGCCACAGTCTTGACCTTCTGAGGGGCTGGGAGAGGGCAATGCAGGGGAGTGGTCGAAGAAGTCAAGAGTTGAAGGAGAGAGCTCCATGTAAAAGTTGAGGTGTGGCGGTGACCTAATCACTCTCCCTAGAAGTGTTGGAGCAGGGAGAGCTGGCCCGCTTTCAGGCAGAGAGCAGTTCTGGCGTGTGGGCTGACTCCCAAGGCCTCTCAGGACCCCTGAGATATAGCCTGTAATGTCCAGGGACCCTTCCCATTCCATGATAGAGAGTTCAACATGGGGTTGCACTGGATAAATGATGGAAGGATAGGAGTAATCAAAAATTTGACAGGGGGACTTTTTTGGAGGGATTAGCCAAAAATTCTGAGAGTACGATTGTAAGCCTCAGGGAAGAATGGTGAGAAAGCCACACACACACACACACACACACACACACACACACACACACACATCTTTGTGACTTAAATGGTTTTGAAGCCAGATGTCTTAGTGTGAAGCTATACTTTTTAATCCCTTGTATACCCAGAGGAAAATAAAAGCTAGTAACGGACTGATTAATGCCATACGGTGTAAGATTACACTGCATAATGTTTATTTTTACAATTTACTATTCCACATTACCTTTAACAAGACAGTATCTTTTAAGGAACTGATTATGCACTTTGACCCATTAATTCATTTGGGGAATGACACTTAAGAAATTAACTCAAAAAGAGGGAAAGTAGATATTTGTGTAAATTAACTTCTTATAGCAGAGGAAAAAATATTAGAAATCCACTTGTGTGAGAACTCAAAGGTGCTTAAATATATTAAATAAAAGAAATATATTACTACCATGAAAATGATCAATTTATGGGTTTTGAGAGTTATATGGCTACGTCAGTAAAGTCAGGAAAAAAGGGCACAAAACTAGTATGTGTAGACTGATTGCATTTTGTTACAATATATCCATACGATATGGGGTTGCAGTCTTAAGAACAGTGGCTGCTGTAAGGTTAAGAGGACTTGGCGGTCTGTGCTGAATGGTTTTATTTTGACAAGTATTCATCCCCATTTCTTTCTATGGTCTCCCATGTAAAGGGCTAGAAGGGCTAGAAGCCTAGTAGCTACATCTCCTAGAAACCCTTGCCAGCCAGCTTTCAGAATAGAGTCCTCCAATGATAGGGACCTTTGCAAGATTTGGAAAGCAGAAGACAAGCAGAAGTCATTAGAATTGCAATAGGAATTGTGTGGGCTTTGCCAGACAATAGATGTGAGGTTTTCCAGCAGCTTCTAGATATTCCCTTGTAAATTACCCATTTCAGTGTGTCTGTCGCGGAGACCATGAATGGCAGCTTTCTACAATTTTTGCAAGTTCCTGATTTCTCTTTTCTTAAAAATAATTTATTTATTTATTTATTTATGGCTGCGTTGGGTCTCTGTTGCTGCGCGCGGGCTTTCTCTAGCTGTGGTGAGCTGGGGCTACTCTTCGTTGTGGTGTGTGGGCTTCTATTGCGGTGGCTTCTCTTGTTGCGGAGCACGGGCTCTAGGGTGCACGGGCTTCAGGAGTTGTGGCGCACGGGCTTAGTTGCTCCGAGGCATGTGGGATCTTCCCGGACCAGGGCTGGAAACCGTGTCTCCTGCATTGGCAGGCGGATTCTTAACCACTGCGCCACCAGGGAAGTCCAAGTTCCTGATTTCTTGAAAGCTAGGGACAGCTTTTCCTTACCGTCATTTCCTGAGCCCTTCCAATGGTTTTGTAAGCATTTAATATTGTTTAGCTTTTTATTTTATATTGGAGTATAGCTGATTAACAATGTGATAGTTTCAGGTGCACAGCAAAGTGACTCAGCCATACATATACATGTATCCATTCTCCCCCAGACTCCCCTCCCATCTAGGCTGCCACATAACGTTGAGCAGAGTTCCGTGTGCTACACAGTAGGTCCTTGTTGGTTATCCTTTTTAAATATAGCAGCGTGTACATGTCAATCCCAAACTCCCTAACTATCCCTTCCCTCCACCCTTCCCCCCCGGTAACCATAAGTTCATTCTCTAAGTCTGTGAGTCCGTTTCTTTTTTGTAAATACATTCATTTGTATCATTTCTTTTTAGATTCTGCATATAAGCAATATCGTATGATATTTCTCTTTCTCTGACTTACTTCACTCAGTCTGACAATCTCTAGGTCCATCCATGTTGCTGCAAATGGCATTATTTCATTCCTTTTTATGGCTGAGTAATATTCCATTGTATATATGTACCACATCTTCTTTATCCATTTCTCTGTCGATGGGCATTTAGGTTGCTTCCATGTCCTGGCTATTGTAAATAGTGCTGCAGTGAACATTGGGGTGCGTGTATCCTCTTGGACCATGTTTTTTTTCAGATGTATGCCCAGGAGTGGGATTGCAGGGTCATATGGTAGCTCTATTTTTAGTTTTTTAAGGAACCTCCATACTGTTCTCCATAGTGGCTGTACAAATTTACATTCCCACCAACAGTGCAGGAGGGTTCCCTTCTCTTCACACCCTCTCCAGCATTTATTGTTTGTGGATTTTTTGATGATGGCCATTTTGTAAATTTTGGAGACTAATCCCTTGTTGGTCACATCATTTGCAAATATTTTCTTCTGGTCTGTGGGTTGTCTTTTCATGTTGTTTATGGTTTCCTTTGCTGTGCAAAAGCTTTTGAGTTTAATTAGGTCCCATTTGTTTATCTGAGTTTTTGTTTTCATTACTCTGGGAGACAGATCAGAAAAGATATTGCTGTGATTTATGTCAGAGTGTTCTGCCTGTATTTTCCTGTAGGAGTTTTATAGTGTCCGGTCTCACATTTAGGTCTTTAATCCATTTTGAGCTTATTTTTGTGTATGGTGTTAAAGAATGATCTAATTTCATTTTTTTACATGTAGCTGTCCAGTTTTCCCAGCACCTTTGTTGAAGAGACTGTCTTTCCACCATTGTATAGTCTTGCCTCCTTTGTCATAGATTGATTGACCATAGGTGCGTGTGTTTATTTCTGGACTTTTATCCTGTTCCATTGATCTACAGTTCTATTTTTGTGCCAGTACCGTACTGTTTTGATGACTATAGCTTTGTAGTATAGTCTGAAGTCAGGGAGCCTGATTCCTCCAGCTCCATTTTTCTTTCTCAGGATTTGTAAGCATTTAATTTTATGCATGAAATCTTTTTCTTCCCAGAGTACCTAGAGTGGTGTCTGATTTCCTGACCAAACCCTGACCGATATATGATATAGGGTCTTTATAATCCCTGTGTTTGCTTTCTATGATGAAGTTGATTAAACAGTTGAAATATATGTTCAACCATTATGTTATTATGTCCTTGTAGGTTAAATATATTTAAAAAATATATATAGTATGTATAGTATTCCTACCTAGATAAATTATATGATACCTCTTCCACTCACACCACCGTTGTTTTTGTGACCTTTGGCATATGCTCCTTACACAGAATAACAGAGTGGATCGACACATGTTGTCATAAAAGGAAGAAAGTGAAAAGAAAATCTTATCATTTCTAGATACTTATCATTTAGCTTGAAAATAGAATGTGTGTGTTTGTGTGTATTTTATAGGGGATTATATGAATCAGCTTACAGATTGATGTGAAAACTTTCTGTTTCTCTCAGATGAATAAGTCAAGGTTGGGACTATTTATTTATTTGATAGACATTATCAACACTGCTTTCACATACAAAAAAAGAGGTGCCCAGACTCTGCACTGGCATGCGTAGTTGTCACAGGAATGCAGTATGTATGTGTGTATACATAATTTCTCTGTGTATATACATACATATCAGATATACATATGTGTGTGATTTTGTTCTTGTAGAGATATGGAAATGTAATTGAAACAATACCCTCTGGCAACTTGAAGCACTTCACATCTTTTCCTTTGTCTCCTCCAAACCGTTTCATTTTTCCAGAGGAAAAGCATGAAACACGGAGTCCGACCAAGCCTGTTACACTGCCAGCCAGAGGCAAGCGAGATGCCTTGCATGGGCTGCTGTCTCAAACGGCAGCAGGGCTCTGGGAGATGGTTTGCAAAAGTGGCCACAGTAACTGTGTCCTCTCTTGCATGCACCCCGTCCCTTTGCAGTGTGACTTTGTAACAATTCCCATCCAGGTTTGGAGTCTACTTTTCCACCCCTTGAATCTGGACTTGACCGTGTGACTTACTTTAACCCGCGGGGTATTTGAAAAACATGGTGGAAGCAGAAACTTGAGAAGTGCTTCTGCACTGGGCTCGTCCTCTCTTGATGCTCCTAGGAACCCTGAGAACTGTATCATCTGAATAAACTGGGGCTGGCCTGCCAAAGATGTGTGGCCCAGTTACCCACATGGTCCCAACCGACAGCCAGCACCAACCACCAGACGTGTGAATAAGGCCACCCTAGACCAGCCAGCCTCCAGTCAGTCCTCTAGCTGATGGCAGCTGTACACATAAGTCCAGATGAGACCACCAGGAGAACCGTCCAGCAGATCCCAGGCCAAATCACTGACCCACAGAATAGCAAGCTAACACGTGATGGTTATTTTCAGCTCTCAACTTTGAGTGGTAAGAGTTAGGCCAGGTATAAAGTAGTGAGCCTGGGTCAGAGCTGGAGACCTCACTTCCTGTCTTCCCTCTACCAAGTAAAATAAAAAACAAAAACAAAAACCATGGTGAGAGTAGCCAACTGCAAAAATGTATGACCTCTGCCTTAGAGGAAGGCAAAGAGAGAAGCGAAGTTGAAGACTCCTTTTCTTTCCATGCTAATTAGAAAATTTTGACAAATGAGTAGTTCCTCACCCGATTACCATCAAAACTCAATGAAGTGAAAATGATTTTGATTCATGGAGAAACGGAAGGAAATTAAAATGGACCAGAATCGGCATTCTCTCTTCATCCAGACCGCCACAGTTTTGCCTGACAAGAGTCCATCAGTTGGCCTTGCCCTCGACTCTTGGGCCTTGCCCTCCAACCTGACTCTCTTCAAGTTTAGCCATCCTTGGATCCACGATAGCCCAGGATCATGGGTTTGCTCTGTCCACCAAGTTCTGTTTCTCTGCCAGTGATAAGTAAACTAGAGACAGAAGAGAAAGGGAACACACTCCATGGTAATATTCCCTCCCCAAATAATAATCCTCCCCTCACCTATCATGTAGTTTTTTCCACCAGCCCATCTCGAGAGTTAAACAGCCAAAGATTCAAACAGGTCTCACTTTTACAAGCCAGTGGTCACTTTCTTGGAATAAGCACAGTGGTCTTCGCAAATGATGGATCAGTCGTCTGTGTCATTCAAAAAGGGGCAAGGGGGGCTTCCCTGGTGGCTCAGTGGTTAAGAATCCAACTGCCAATGCAGGGGACACGGGTTCGATCCCTGGTCCGGGAAGATCCCACATGCCGCGGAGCAACTAAGCCCGTGCGCCACAACTACTGAGCCTGTGCTCTAGAGCTCACGAGCCACAACTAGTGAGTCCATGTGCCACAACTACTGAAGCCTGCGTGCCTCGAGCCCATGCTCCGCAACAAGAGAAGCCACCGCAATGAGAAGCCCGCTCACAGCAACGAAGAGTAGCCCCTGCTTGCTGCAACCAGAGAAAACCCGCGTGCAGCAATGAAGACCCAACACGGCCAAAAATAAATAAATGAATAAATTTATTTACTTAAAAAAAGGAGGGGGAGGGGGCCATGCCTGATGCCCAGTGAGAGGAAGGAGGCAGGGCTGCCTTCCCCTGGGGCCTGACTCTGAGCCGTTATCACATGGTCATCAGTGTGAGATCCACGGTCAAGGTTGATGATCATATCCACTTTTTCTCTTCTCGTAAGACCCACACGTTTTCCTGGTCTTCTAGAAGGCAAGAAGCTGAGGTTTTAGTTTGAATTCTGCAGGTTTGCCTAGTACTGGTCCAACTCCAGAGGTGAAAGTGAAAACACCATGGGGAGTTCCTAAAGGCTGAGAGCTGATTCAGGAACATAATTCAAAGTGGACCAGTCATTTATGATGCCCTCAGAGTAGCAGGTCTTAAAGATATATTTCTTCTCCCTCTACCCCTCCATCAGGTGGATTTGGAAGTTCACCTACAAGCAAATTTGTCTCTGGAGATATAGGTTAAGGGATGAATGCAATGTATACAGGCATTGGGTAGATTTCCTTCAAGATACCTCATTAAGGATTCCCCTCACAAAGGAACTTCAGAGTGTATAAAATAGCTGGAGACAAGCTTGGGGATGAGCTTGGGCAGGGATAAAAGGGGGAAATGGAAATATATTGCCTGTGACATTGCTTGTGTTCTTGCCTGGAATTCTAATCTAGCTCTTGTGTAAGTATTTAATTCTTACTGTGCCTATGTTTTCTTTCTTCCTCCTAAGGAAACTGTGGCTTCATTGACGTTAGCAAATGCTCTCATTTGCTTCTCTGAATCCTTCATATTACTGAGCACAGCATAAGCTAGATGGCAGGCTCTGTAAAGGCAGGTGATATATCTGTCTTGTTTACGATCATATCTCATACCTAATAGAGTATCTGGCGCATAGTAGGTACTCAATAAATCTTGAATGAATGAATGTGTATTTGTAGCATCAGATACCTTATAACATCTGTTGAACGAAAGCGTGAACTGATAAATACATGTATGAGAATAAGTCAAGTCTTGAAATTTGCCACTGGTACATTTGAAAAGCCTAGGGGTATGCATGTGATTGGAATACAGCCCCCAGGAGGAAGGGCTACTAAGAGCATACGTGTGTTTGCATCTTCCGTGTAGAGAAGCCGATGGTTTTCGCTACCTTGATTTTCACTGCTTCCTGAGACTTGAGTCACCTGGCTTTTAAAAATTGCTTCATTCATTTTCGATTCATTTCACTCCTTTGCTCAGCCTCTGTGCTTTAGGGTTTCATGTGACACTACTCTGAAGACCTTGGAACAGTTTCCATGGTTACTTCTTCTGGAATTTTCCCTTTGGAAACCTTGTGTTCTTTCCTTACCTTTAACTTCCCTCTCAGAAATGTAAATACACACCTTGGGTTCTCGGGAGTGTTCACACGCTCCCTAGAAACACCTCAAACCACAGAGGAGAGAATCAAGGCCTGCATACTGCCTTTCTTCTCTCCTATGTGGAAAGGGGGTCGACGATTTGATGCTGAAATGCCCCGAAGCCCAGAGATCCAGAAATTTCCCGCAAAAAACACACAAAAGACCCCCCAGGTTGCCAAAGCCACCATCTCCTTATTTCAGTTGGGTTCATATCTGCGAAATGATCACTGCCACCATCATGGAAGCCTTTTCTTTCTTCTTTTCTCTTTTCTGTTTTTAATGAGTGTTCCTGCTGATTGCTGGTGTGTCTCACCTTGAAGTGCTTATGCGTATTTGTGACCGAGAAGAAACTCAGAAAAGGGTAAGGGCCAGTGGAGGTGGGAGACAAAGGAGACTGATTTTCTTTTAGAGGAACTTCAAAAGCTAAACAGATTCTGAATTACATTTTGCTCTGTGGAATCTTCCAGCCTTTCTTCTCCTGGGATTATCATCTAAGATCTAGACAGTGGGAGACTGCTGGGGAATCAAGTTCTGAACCAGACTCGTGTTGGGTGCACCTGGGATACACCTGTGGCTCCCAGGGGACTTAAATGTACCAGTCATGCAATCGGTAATATAAAAATGCCCCCGGGGGAGCAGCCTTCTCTTTTCCGGCTCCCCTCCCCTGCACCTGTCTCTCCCGTATCCTCTCTGTGCTCTCATCTCCGTCCCCCCTCCCCCGGAAACCCTCATTCTTTCCTCAAACAGCTTCCAGCAAAGTCTCTTTCCAGCTTCCAAAGGCCCAGACATCAAAATGAGAAGCCGCCACTCCTGGCTGTTTCCCATGAAGTGCAGGGCACTGGGCTGTCCTTCAGATCCCGCGCTGCGTGCGTTTCTATCCAGGAGGGATGCTTGGTTCCAGATAGAGCCCAAGGCAGCCAGGCCTTTCTCTCTAAAATGCGGGGGGGGGGGGGGGGGGGGGCTCTACTTGATCTCCTCGTGGAGTTCCTGCCCTCACAGATCTTTACGTTGCGATCAGTCCTCATCTGAGGCCTGTCCCGGTACCGTGAGCCCATCCCGAGAGTGGTGGCAGCCGCGGTGGGGCTGGAATCTGGTAGCGCACTGATAGGCGTTACAGTGTAGTTGCTCCAAGCGCAGACTCTGAAGCCGGACTCCGTGGGTTCGCGATGCAGCCTCACCACTTACGAGCTCAGTGATCTCGGGTGAGCTGTGTCCTGTCTCCTCATCTGTGAACTGGGGATGATGGTAATCCTGGTGCCTGGCTGTTCTGAGTGTCAAACGAGTGAACCGTGTAAAGCACTGAGAATAGTGTGTGGCACGTAGTAAGCGCCCAGAAGTGTGGTCTGTTGTTATTATCCACGTCAAGTCTGCTTTTCCTTGTGGGCTGAGGACTGACTCAAGTCCCGGTCCTGCCACTTTGGGGCACTATAGTCTTAGAGCAACTGACATGGCCTGTGTGAGCCTCAGTTTCCCCAGGACAGTTGGGAAGGTTAAATGGCTTACTGGGCATGCAAACACCTGAACGTAATAAGCACATGTTTTCCTTCGTGCTCTTTATGACTGAGTGTGGGTAATATTTGGCATCTTCTTTCTCTTCTGTTTTTTCTCTCATATTTTTTTCTTTCCTTTGTTTTTTGATTCCCTTTCTCCTTCTCTGACACTCAACTCCCGATGTTCTTTTCTCCTACTTCATCTCTTATAATTCTCATTTTCTCAAATCGTGCCAAGCATGGGGGAAAAAATGGGCCGAAGTAACCCTTAAAAACCACTTTCTAGCCTCAGCTTTCCAGGCCTTCCTTTGGTGGGAGATAGAGTGACTGGAGGGGGGAGCCCAGTAGTTATTCTGGGGCCCAGATAATTGCAGCTAGGCCGAGGGCAGTGAGGACCCAGCGTACGGACCCTGTTTCCCCTCTGCTCCCTGGCCGCCTACCCTGCTCAGCCTGGCTTGTGGGGCCGTCACGGAGCCTCCCCGTGGTTTGGAACATGGTCTTCCAGCAGGTCTGGGCTTCTTCCCTGCTGTCTCCACCATGCACGGCCACAAGGGATGCTGGTACCCGGCAAACAGCCATTGTACTCCCTCCTGTATCGGTTGGCTTTTGCCGCATAACAAACCATCCCCAAAATTAGTGCCTTAAAACAGTAAGCTATTTACTCAGCTTACAGGGTTGGTAGTTCGGGCTGGGCTCAGCGGGGTGGTACTACTGCTGTCTCGACAGGACTCACTCATGTGCCTGCAGTCAGCTGCCACCCAGATATGTGTTCTGCTTCTGAGGATTGACTGACTGTAGGCTGGGATGGTGGGGGTGAGTGGATCGTATGTTTCTCAACATCCATCAGGCTAACTCAGGCTGTTTCATATGGAGGTGGTGGCAGGGACCCCAATAAGGGTAAAAAAGAAGGAAATTGCCAGTATTTGAGTAGTTTTCAAGTCTCTGCTTCTGTCATAATTGCTGTTGTTCCTTTGGCCAAAGCAAGTCACATGGCCAAACTCAGAGTTAGTATTGGAGATGACTACCCAAGGGGTGGATGGATATAGAGACATACAGAGAAAAAAAAATGGGGGCCATTACTGTAAGAGTCTCCCACATCTCCTGAGAATGCGAGGCATGGCAGCTCGTTCCAAAATCTCCTTCACATATTTTTCCCCATAGGGCCTAAGGGCCCTCATGAAAATAAGGACATCTGGTGTGACATCTGAGAATTCACAAATTGGATATGAACATTGGTTCCTCAAAATGCTCCATTAGCCCTCTGTCAGAGTGCCTTCAAATGCAAGTATATGCTTCTTTAAGGAAATCCAGGCTTTGAAAACACCTACATTAGCAGTGGCTCTTAACTCTTTTTCTTTTTTGGAGGTAGGAGGGTAGTTATAAACTCCTTTCAAAATCTGCTGAGAGCTTAGTTATCTTCTCCTCAGAGAAATTCACATTTACACATAGACACAGAACGTTGCTTCTAATTTCATGGGATTCACGGATTCCCTGAAGCCAAACCCCCATTCAAGGAATCACTCATCACAGGGAGAATATATACTTTTAAAGGAGAATTCCTCTGAACCCAAAAGGATTTGCCATAAGCTTCCTTATTTAAAGGAAATCTTATTGTTGCAAGTGATTCGTAAGCTACCATGACCTCAGGTTTATCGAGAACACTTCCAAAAACGTTATCTAATTTAGTTCACCTGCTCTTCCACATAGGAAAAATTCAGTTTCCACCCGACTTTAGGAGTTGTATTAACTAAAGGCCAGATGGGCTCATTTAGATGTGCTCCTGGTCTGTCTGATCTCCTGGTCAGGCTGATTCTTACAGACATTACATGCATAATGACACTATGCTAGAGAACGTGGCCAAGCCCAGTGCAAATATATGGGCCATTAAGAACATTTGTGAGCAGATCATCTGTGTATTAAAATCATTCTTTCGTATTTTTTTTTAAAACTAACTTCTAAAGCCTAAGGACTTCATCATATCATTTCAGTGTGGTTTTGGTTGCAAGCAACAGATAACTCAACTGAAATGGACTCATACAGTCCTATAGGACGTCTCTAGGGTTGGTGTAATCAGTGGCTCAACAATATGGTGGCCCTAGTTCACTTCTTTCATTTTCTCTTGTATTTTCTTCATGGTTCTGAGAGGATTGTGGCAATTCTGGGTGTTATGTGCAGGTAACAATGTCCAGAAGCAGAAGAAAAAAGATCCCTTTTCACAAGCAAGGCAAACCTTGCCCCGGGCATTCCCCAGTTCTCCTTAGCCGGCATTGCCCAACCGGACAGTGTCTAAATCGGTCACTTGCAAGGGAAAGGCTCAGCCCTGATTGGCTTAGACCCAAAAGTACTTCTTTGGTCTTGACCTCTCTGAAGGACGTGCCTTTTTCTGGAAGGTTAAAAAAAATATCAGTGTGTAACAAACGTAGTAAGGTAGATAGCTAGTGGGAAGCAGCCGCATGGCACAGGGATATTGGCTTGGTGCTTTGTGACAGCCTGGAGGGGTGGGATAGGGAGGGTGGGAGGGAGGGAGACGCAACAGGGAAGACATATGGGAACATATGTTTATGTATGACTGATTCACTTTGTTATAAAGCAGAAACTAACACACCATTGTAAAGCAATTATACCCCAATAAAGATGTTAAAAAAAAAAATAGGAAACATCAACTATCCTCTGTCTTCTCCATGCCTTGACTTTGAACCCACTGTGATGATAATGTCAGACAAGCATTGTTTCAACGCTGGGTTTGCCTGTTCTTACCGTGGAAAGTTACTTCACCCTTTTGTAACTTAGTTTATCTCACCTAATAAAGCAAAGACAACAATAACTATCTCATAAAAAAAAAAGAATCTATTAAAACACTCAAAAAAAAATATCAGTGTGTTCTTGGTAAGAAGAAAGGGATCAAGTGGCCATGGGTCGAGCAATCCACAGTGTCTGCCTCTGGCCTTTTGCTTAATACTCAATTTGAACGGTAACCTGCCCTTTCGTGGGGCAAGAGAGATGGAGGTGCTTTTGCTAACACAAGTCATGGGAGAAGGGACTTCTGAAATAGCACAAAGGCTGATTCCTGAACAGTTGGGAAAGAAGTTGATGGTCGCCAGAGAGTGGGAAACAAAGAATCATGGCTCAAACGTGAGGGAACTGAGCAAAAGACAGTGAGTCGAAGAGGGTAGTCATATAGGTTGGGAGGGAGAGGAGGGGAGAGGAACGTAGTGCAGAAAAGAGATTAAGAATGATGCATCAGTGAATAAAGTAGGTAATCGACAAGGACCTACCGTACAGCACAGGGGATGCTACTCAATATTCTGTAATGACCTATATGGGAAAAGAGTCTAAAAAAGAATGGATGCATGTATTTGTATGACTGAGTCACTTTGCTGTACACCTAACACAACACTGTAAATCAACTATACTCCAGTATAAAAATTAAATTAAAAAGAATGTTGCATCAGGATTAAAGCAGAACGTGATGACAGAAGAGGAGGATAGCAAGTGCGTCACACGTTGTATTCGGCAAAATGGCAGAAGAGAGTCTGAAGGGGGATGGGATGGCGAAGGGGCAGGGGAGCAGGGCCGTGCCTGGCACAGGCTGGCTGCTGAGAGCAGACGATGTGATGCACTGCTTAGGGCCCACGGTCCCGTCGGGGCGCTCTGGCGCCCTTCCACCTGCCTGCGTCCGCATCTCCGTGCACTCATGGAGCGGCCCTCAACAAATGACTCTCAGGGATTGGTCCACAAACAACACCAGTTCCCTCAGTCCTTGTTTGGGGTAATTCTGAGCTGAGGGCCTCACACTGTTTCCCAGGGCTTTCCTTCAGGGTGAGATCCCAGCGCGCCACCGTGGTAGCCAGCTTAGCAATGCGCCCTGTATTGGCCGCCCTCCCTTCCTGGCTTTACTTCCCCTGCTTCCCTGCCAGTCTTGTCTGCGCCTCCCAAGTAAACTAGTGCCACCCAAAGCCTGGTACCGTGGACTCCTTTATACACATGATTTTGTCCAATCACCCCAGCAATCCTAAGGGTATAGTATCAGCTCCCATTGACGGATGAGGTAACAGACTCAGGCACGTCAAGTGATCCTCTCAAGTTCATTCAGCCGGGAAATGGCAGAGCTCAGACTGAAATCCGGGTCTGTCTCGTGAAAGCCCGTGCTCTTTCCCTGGTAACAGTTTGTAGCTTGGTGCTACTGAACAAGAAAATGCAAAGATGGGAGAGTTTGTCAAAGGTTTCTCAAAGGATCCCCAGCAGAGTTGAGCCTCAGTTGCCCAGAGCTGTAACCCATTTGTTAATGAGCTCTTTTATTCGATTTTGTCCCTTCCCTGTGTCGCTATCGCAGGTTGCTTAATTCTCTTAAGCCTGTGAAATTAGGAGCACGTCTTCATCGTACGGTTGTTATGAGGATTAAATGAGCTCCTATCTTTAGAGTGGTCTGTACATAATAAACGTTCGTTAGGAACATGGTGGTTGTTAAATTATTGATTCCTTCTTTTCAGCCTTTAGGCTCCATCCCTGCAGTTCCAGTTCCTCCACTAGGTGGCAGAATATCAACATTCATCATCCAGGGGAGGCCTGCCTCTTAGAAAGAGTAAGTAAAATACGTAAATTAGAGACCCCGAGGGACAATGGTCAGTGTGACTTGAGAAGGGCAAGCCTATGATTAAAACCCAATCCAAATAAAGAAAGCAGTGCCCTGAAATTCCAGCCTCGGTCAGATCGGTGTCTGATTCAAAGCTTTGAAAGGTAGAGACTGTTGGATGAACTCCCAAAGCAACAGGGGGAACCTGTATGCGAGAAGCAGGTGGAGTCTGTTTGCAAGAAATGACTGGGCGCTACTTTCCCATGCCTGGGGTAATCCTAAGTCATGGGAGATGGCTAGGAGGTGGGGGAATGGCAAGGAGCCAGGGAAAAAACCAAACAATCACCTGAACAAAGTAGATCTTGATAAGAGTCGGCGTGATCCTCCAGTCAGCTTTGGGACAGAATCTTTCAGGATTATTTGGAATTCTTTTTGGTAAGATGTTTGCAGCATTGGACAGACCATACCAGCTGGGGGTTAATCAACTGTCTGGTTAAAGGATGGGGAGAGGGGACTTCCCTGGTGGTCCAGTGGTTAAGACTCTGCCCTTCCAATGCAGGGGGCATGGGTTCGATGCCTGGTTTGGGGAAGTAGGATCCCACATGCCGTGCGGCGCAGCCAAAAAACAAAAAATAAAATAAATAAATTTTTTTTAAAAAAAGGGATGGGGAGAATGGGACATTTATCCGCTGGCTTCAGTCCGTCATTGCTTGTGGGTTTACCCGGTGGCATCAACGCCGGTAGGCTTGCAAGGAGTTAAGGTGCGGGCACGCGAGGCTATTGGCCTGTTGGAAACCGTCTACCACATCTGCTGATGAATTCAGGTGGACAGACGAGATACGGCGTGAGGTCCTCCGCAGTGACTGCCACAGCAGTGCATCTCAGATTTTAGTGGAGATACAAATCACCCGGGGTCGTGTTAAAACACAGACTCTGATTCTGTAGGTCTTAGGTGGAGCCTGAGATTCTGCATTTTTGTAGTTTCCCGAACGGTGGCCTAGAGAGTTTTGTTCTTATATAAAAGGGGGTATTGGTTCTAAAAGGCTGACAAAGACTGGATTTGATGATCTGTGAGACCTCATCCAGGTCTAATACCTTTCAGCTGAATTTTACATTAATCTCTCTATTATAACACCGAATTGCTGATTTGTGTCTGTCTTCCCTGCTGGCCTAGAAGCTTCTCTAGCCAGGGGCTCATCTCCATCTCTCTCACCCACTCTAGTGCCTGGAACCCAGCTGATGCTCAGTAAATCCTTGAATGCATGGGTCAATCTGGAGGCTCCTTCCAGGTCTAAAAAAATTGCGACAGCGTGAGGTTGAACCACACACTGGCTTTTGCAAAGGGGTCTTTTAAGAGATTTTTTTTTGGACCTATATGGTACGATTTCCTTTGAAGCTTTATGGTAACAGAATTCTAGCCACATACAACCCTTTGCCCAGTATTTAATAACCCTATTAATTCATGTGAGCTCCTCCAGAGTAAATACCATTTAGCGACATCCCAGTGATGATTCTTTGGCTGGAGAATTGTTTGAAAATGGTTCTTTGGAGTAAGAAACATCTGCCCTGGTTTGCCATGGAAGAGGAGTCTGTGTGGTACATTTGGATGGGCTCTGCCGGATTGAGCTTGCCGGGGACGGGGCGGAGGTACCACTAATTACATGTCTTGCGTTATGAGTTGGAAATAGATACACAGAGCAAATGTTCTGGCCCACAAAGCCTCAAAAAGCGAGGAAAGCAACATCAACTTGAAGTTCATTTTCAAAATTCCCAGCATTGCAGAGCAGGGGCAGACGTACAATTTTTCCTCTTTTTCGCGTGGCACTTAAGACACAGAAGAGTGAACCGACAGAGGATCTGGAAATCTACTTGTAAATTAAAAAAAAAAAAAAAAAAACCACAGTGGCAAAAAGGATATAGAAAGTGACAATGTTAACGTGATTTTCACTGGAGGTATTAATTAGTAACTCCCTCGGGCCCTTGATATCCTTGAAACGGGTCAGCACCCTTGCTTGACTTATACAAATTTGATTGCACTCAGTTAGAAATTGTTTTTCTCTAGGTGGGTCTTAGTTATACAGTGCCCAAAGAGACCTTCCGAAAAGGGAGAAAAGTAGTAGAAGCAGCGAGCAGAAAGAGTGCCCCGAATGGGCAATGAGGGGGAGCCCTGTAGAGGAGCCCTGCCCCAGGTTCAAATGAGGAATTCTAGTGCTTATAGGACGGGGAGGCCATCTTAGCAGCAGCCCATTAAGATAAAATCTGCTAGCGTTTGGGCAACAGCAAGCTCAAGAAAAACCATCAGTGGGATGCAGGTGCCCAGTGGCTAAATATCTGGGGCAGAAATCGTTAGACTCCATTTCCCAGCCTCCCTTGCGGTTAGGCGCGGCCATGTGACTGAGTCCTAGCTAACAGGAAGTGAGGTGCTCCGTTTCCTGGCCTATAAATGCTGCCCACACACAACCCTTTACGTCCTGGCCCCTTCTAGTTTGATACAGAGAGAAAGGGTGACCTTGGATGCTGTGTGTTGACTACGGCAGAGCCACAAGTTGGAAGGGGCGTGGGTCACCACTGCTTGGAGGAGAGCTACCTGGCAACCGGGACTCCATGTGCATGAGAAATAAACCTCTGTTGTGTAAAAAGGCCTTGAGATATGGGGGTTTATCCGTTACAGTAGCTTTCATTACCTTAGTTACAATATCTGGTCTTCGGCTGTATTAGTGGAGGGATTGTAGGAAAAACAAAGGAGGGTGTCGCTTTGCTGCTCTTTCTGGGACATGACCTTGTAAGAGGGATTTTGTCAAACTGGAACATGTACATAGATGAGAAAGAAGAGTGCTGAAGAGGTGGGAAATGATATATTGGGGAGGATAAAAGGGGGTTTAGCCTAAAGAAGAGAAAACTTTGGTGTAAGAATATACAGTATTGGTCTTGTAAGTTTTGAAAGTATGTCACAAGGAAGGTTTAGACTTCTGCTGTGGAGTTCCAGAGAGCAAAGCTAGGAGCAAGGTTTGGGCTCAATGTAAAGAAGAACCTTCCAGCACTGCTCCAAGGTGGTGGCCTTTCTTACCGGGTGAAGCCTTCTCCATCTTTAGTGGATGCTGTCGATTCCCCACTCAGTATCCAATCCCCCCCACCCCCGCCGGCTTCTTGACTCTAGAACCCCAATGTTGGTGAAGTATCATCTTCTTGTGGTTATGGGAGAGGGACCCTATCCCCAGGTCCAGGGAGAGATCCCTGTTAGTCACAGCCATTCAGTACCTGGCATTCTCTTCATAGCTCTTACTGGTCCAGTGGTCGATATATACCCTAAGATCACCCAGTCAGACCTAAAGGAAGGTCTGTATCTCATGGTGGGGGAAGAGATTTTCTCTCCTTACTGCTGGATATGCATCAGGACTCATTAGTTTTGACTCTCACTGGCAGCCATCTTGTGGCCACGAGGGGAACCAGCCTTAAGATGAAACTAGCACTGTGGATGGCAGAGCAGAGAGGTGGAAAGAACGTGTGCATTAAGCTGCAGATCACCCTATGCTGGAAAGCTCCTCTAGCTCCCGATTTCACTTTTAGTTGGGGTTTTCTATCATGTATAGCTTAAAACATCTTAGTTGATACAGTGCTTCTGAGGAGGTTTGGGGATACAGGTTGAATACTACCTTGTCGTCAGGAATGCCAGAGGGGAATTCTAACCTGGGCAGCAGGTGGACCTCGCAGGGTAACATCCAACCCCAAGAGTTATAAACTGCGGTGAAGGAGGTACAGCCAATCCATTTAAATTAAAATATAGGCTTCCTGACCAGGGTCTGGAAATACGTTTTGTAACAGACTTATGTTGGCTTTTGGCTGCCACACATCCTACCCTCTCCCTTTCTGTCGGCCCCCATCTCTCTTTGTGGGAGGTCTCCCACGATAGAGACACATTTTTGTCCATAGAAGATTTGGACCCCCTTTTGCAGCGTGTAGAATCATTGATTGTAAGCGTTAGCCTACCAGAAACTACATTTCCCATGCCTCCTTACGCGTAGTTGAGGCCACAGGACTGGTTCTCACCAATGGCATGGAAGCAGTAGTGATGTACATGACGTCTGCTCAAGAAGCTTACCTTCATTGTTTTGATCCGTTCTCCAGCTGAATACAAAGGACTCTCAGGCCCGAGAGGAGGGTGGAGCCACAATATGGAAGGAGAAGCCTGGGTCATGAATAATCCTGGGAAGGCTGACTGCCAACCAGGAATGTCTGTGTTGGACAGTTACGTGCCTGGTGAATACACTTCTGTTGTGTTAAGCCATTAAACCCTGGGGTTTGTGACAGCAGTTAGTATTGCCCAACTAATATATCCCCATCGGGCATGGTTTCAGTAGGAGGGCAATAGCCATCTCATCCTTCTGCTGGTGCTCCAATTATAGAAGGCAAAGGGGACAGCTCCTCCTCCTATCTGCCCCCGGTACACTAAGGTTTAAATAAACGGTTAGACACTTGATCCTGGGATACTGAATCTTAAACAAGGGGCACAAAGATGTAGGGAAAGTTCAGAATCAGATACATAGCAGTGGCAGCAGAAACAAAGAAAACACTGTGCTTGCAGCACTTGGGCTTCAGCTATGGTTTCTGTTGCTTCAGTAGCAGCCGTGGGTCTTCCTGGTTGTCCCAAGCCTTCTCCTCCAGCTTCTCATTGGTTCTTTTAGCCCTTGACAGCCTGCCAGTTCATTCCTCCACTTGCCTAAGATAATCTGGGTTTCTTCTCTCGCTTGCAATCACATGGTGGAGGGTTGTAATTTTTTTTTCTAGAAGAGGCCCATCTCAAACGTATGCATTTTATTTAGTTTTGCCTTTTGTAAGTGAAGTCTTTCCCTTACAAAATCCTGTCTTCATCTCGGAGTTTGCCTCTGCTTTACTCTCTTAGATTCACGATCTACCAGCAGTTACGTACTTTTTCCTTTGTTTGAGGGTTCGGTCCCTCTCCTAGCTTTTAGCAGTTATTTTCCTCACTTACGGATTGTCCTTACTGTTGCATTTTTGTGGTATTTCCACTTGTTAATGATTTCTAGCATTAAACTGTACCATCCAATTAGCAATCTGTAACATTTTTTGGTGAGTGGCAGAGTTGGTGGAGACAGCGCTGGATTTCTAGCCCCAAGACTCGTTGCTGTTTCTTACAAGGTATGCGACCTTGGGCAAATCATTGGACTTTTGTCTCTCCCTGAGACTTGTTTTGCTAAGTGATGAGAATGAGAAGAATACGTGAAAATCTCAGGGTCAGTTACAATGACAGCAGTTAATTAAAGGCTACGTGGCTTAAGAAACACAGTTGGAGGGAAGGTAGGAAAGTCCGAAGCCAGGAGGTGCACAGCCCTGCCTGGGAAGCGGGGCTGTGAGGGCGGTGAGTGAGGCAGGGGATCTTCATTAGTGCTTGCAGGCCACCATCAGCTGATGGCAACCACCCAATTCCTTTTTCTTTTTCAGCCAGTTTTATACTTTTGGTTTGTTCTCAAATACAGTCCTTGAAGAGAATCCAAACAGGGCAGTGGCCCAGCCTCAACATTTTATCCAATCCTCACACATCGTGAGTGCAAGACAGATTTGACACCCCACAGCGACTTTTTACATAACGGAGTGTAATTTCTCAGTGAGCAGTTCTTCTGCACCTCTGATCAAACATCTGTTCATATTTGCGACTGAACTTCATTAGGAACTTCACCTCCACCTCCCAGGGACTGTACTGGGGACCAGATTTGGCGACTCCCAACGCTGGGCCTCAGTTGCCTCACCTGTAAAATGGGGTGGCTCAACTGGTGCTCCCAGAGCCGCTCTCCAGTCCCAGCCCACGATGATGCTGGAAGATAGTCTTGTGACCCCTACCTCGAGTGTCTGCTTAGATTCTTGATGGAGTTAGCTTTCCTTCCAAAAAGCAAAAGAACATGTCTGGCTGGAGTTTTTCCCTTGGTGAGAGCCTCCTCCTTCACCAGGGTGGAGCTTGTTGTCATGGTAACGTGCAGCCAAAGGCTCTGAGGTCGACACTAAATCCAGGTAAATGGTCTCACATCCGTGGCTACAGAAGGTCAGAACAAAGTATTTCTCCAAACCTGATGATTCACTAACACGGAACAAAGTATTTAGCTGCTCTGGTACCTTTTCACAAAAATTTCGCTTGTTTTCTTAGAGGTCACTTGACAAAATAAGAGAGGACTGGAGCGCATTTGGTTCAATTTGCCAATCTTGTCAAATGTTCTTGCAGAGGGATGCGTTTATCTTAGGCCATTTTTGAGTTGGAAAAAATTCTCTTCTGAAACATATTCTGTGAGTGCTTGAACTCGAGCCAAAGGAAAGAAGACGACAGGGAACACAAACTGAAATAATCATATTCAGATACTAATAATCAAATCTTATTTGATAGCACTCCAGTCAGTATTCTGTGCAATATCATCTGCTGCACACGCACACCCTTACCCACCTTCCCGTATAATCAGATGAAACTTGAAGAAAAGAGTAACATCCCACACAGAGCTCGGAAAATGCTGGACTAAGTCCGCCTTTTTGATTACTGCACAGAAGTTCAAGGCCAAGTAGAGAAGCAGTTGGTTCAGGACGACGTGGTACCAGGGGGGAAGTGGAAGTGGAGGGTTATCGGAGTGCCTGAGCCGTTCATTTCCCATGGAGCCTCTAAAAATAAGGAGGTTTAGAATGTAGGCATCCCAGCCCTTTAGGTGCCACTGGGGCCCCCGGGATGCAGGCAAGCTCTTCATCTGATGCTTGGAATAAAAGGCGTGTTGCCAACTGGGACAAAGGAAGAAGGATCCACGCACACAGAGACGGTGGCTGGGCTGTCAGGCTGTATTTGCATCTGCCTGAGCTGTTCTGAAAAGATCCTCCGTTTGTGAATCACTAAGATCCCCCACACACAATAGAGGGATGGAGTGGCGACGCGCACTGTGCTAAGCAACAGATTGGCCATGTGGGAGTGGGGCCTTTCATCTCGGCTCCGTTACCGATAACTACCCCTGAGTCCGACCCTAATGGCCTCGGCTTCCTTGGCTCCTGGGGTGGGAGGATGAAGAGTCTGGGCCATCCCATCAAGCTGGTCTGAGACGATAAGTCACCCCTGTGACTCGTCCCCGCTCCGTGCCCCATCCGAGCCCCGGGCATCTCTCCCTGGGGTCTCAGCACTTGCCTTCCGCTCTTACCTCCCAAGAGCCGATTGCTCACCCTCACTCAAAGCAGAGAGAGCCCCTCAAAATACAAGTGGAACTGAATCACCCTTCTTCTCACAACCCTCTGATGGCTTCCCGGTGTTTTTATTATGACCTTCCGGGCCCTCCGCATGCTGCCTGGCACTCCTGTTACTCCTCCAACCTCCTCTCCTGTGACTTCGCCCCTCTTGTACTTTGTTCCAGACACACTGGCCTCCTTGCTCAAGCATGTCATTTCTGTTTCCATCTCCGAGCTTCCGTCCGCACTTGCTGTTCCCTCTGCCTGGAACGACCTTTCACGAGTTCCCGGCATTCTCTGTTGCTTCACCTCATTCAGATCTTGTGTCACGTGTCGTCTCCCCAGCGAGGCCTCCCCCGATCACCTTATTTGAAATTGTGACTGCTCTGTGCTAGTCAGCTGTTGCCGGGATTTGGCCACAGAGTAAGCCACCCCCAAAGTCGGTGGCTTGCGACGAGCTCTTATTTCCATACTCCTGGGTTCGACTGAGACGTGATTGCCCTGGGATGGGCTTGCCAGCTCTGCTGTAGGCTGCAGACAGCGGGGCTCAGATCTGCTCTTTGTGTGCTCGTGTTGAGGCCCGTAATGAAGGGGCAGTGGCTCCCAAGGCATGTTCTTCTCCTGGTCTCTCGTCAGGGTCCAAGAGCCAATTCATGATCTCAGCTCGTTTCACACCCCACAGATATTCTACTGGTCAAAGGAAATCACATGACCAAGCCCAACATTAATAAGTTAGGGAAGTATACTCTGCCCACAGTGGGAGGGGGGAAGAGAGAGAATATTTGCTGAACCATCAACCAAACCATCACTCTTTCTCTCTCTCCCTCTCTCTCTGTCTCTCTCTCTCTCATACACACACACCCCAGCCCTGCCTGTGCTCCTTATGTCGTGTTCCCTGCTTTTTTTCTTTAGGGCTTATCATCACCCTGTATATAACATATTTTATTTATCTATTTGGTTTATTGTTTGTCTCGTTGGCTAAAATACCAACTTTTTGAGAGCACAGAGTTTTGTTTGTTTTGTTTACTGCTGTATCATCAGCACCTTGAACAGTGCCTGGAACAGAGTGGGTGCTGAATCAATACTTTTTGAATGACAGAGTAAATCAGTCCACCTGTTACTGGGAGGACTCAGTAAGAAAGTTCAGAAATGAATTCTAGGATCTTGCAGCCTTTGGAACAGGAACATAATCTCTGCAAAAGACTGGTCTTATATTTATCACACCACCACTGCTCCCATCAGGAACTCATTACCTTCACTACCACCATCATCACTGTTACCATCAACATCACCGTCACCATCATAATCTCCATTAACATCACCACCATCATTGTCACCATCATCTCCACTACCATTAGTGTCACCACTTTTACCACATCAGCATCAACGTCACCACTGTCTCTACCACAGTGTCACTGTCACTGTCACACACCATCATCACCTCTACTGTGTCACCGTTATCACCACCACCAGCCCACCGTCACCACACCACCATCACTGCTTCCATTACCATCCCATCCCTACCGCCTCATCGCTCTCATCTCCATCATCGCTGTCGCTATCGCTGTGACTATCATCTCCATTAGATGAGGATGACTGACAGTGATACTGGTTACACACAGGTCTCAATAAACTAATGGCAGTACAGGGAGCAGAAGGAAAATCACTTCGTCTCGGTGGGCTAGCTGCCGTGACAAAACCTCAGTCTGAGAAAATTATTCAAGAACCCCGGAGGAAATCTAAAGCAGTTATACAACCAATATTTATGACAGCTTCAGAAGGGCTTCCCACTCCTCTGGAGGTCTGCAGAAACAATCAAACCTCAAATCTCACCTCCTAAGAAGCCCTGAAATCGTCTCTGGCTCTTCTTCCTCTTTTCCTCTTGGAGGAAAAAAAGGTTTGTTTACGAAGTCATTTCTTTCACCACTTACTTATAAGTCGGTTACTTCTTGTTGCATAATAATAGACCACGTGACTTCTTGAGTACTTGTTTCCATCCTGAAACAAAAGCTTTTTCTGAATCGCTGCTGCTTCTCTAGTTCTTTGTAAACACTGAGTGACAAAAACGTGTGGGTGCGGGAAGGCCCCCAAATGCCAGGCGTAAGATTAAAGTCCATCAAATCTCCACTCCACATCAATTCTCCCTGCTTGCAGAGCAAGGCAGTGTAGTCTTTCTTTCACATCTACTTGTGTTCTTTTCAACATTCCTCTTTAAGGCCAGATTTCACCTTCATTTTAGCTGGTCTGTGACTCTGAAATGATTTGCTAAAGCCACCACTTTATTTATTTTTGCTGAAGTCATCAAATGCATCGATTTGAAATATGGAAATATTCAAGATATTCTACAAAAAGGTCTTCCTCCTAAAATAGTGTACCATGGGGTTGGGGAAGGGTCTATTGAGGATGGTGTGAGGAAGGAAAATGTTGTTTAATTCTTAAAAGCAATTTTTCTTTTTGTATCACCTTTGATTCTGTTTATATCGCAGAGTTTTATTATTATGTTGGTATTATGAATATGCATTTTGGAATAGACGGTGAATTTATTTATCTATTTATTTATTTATTTTATTGGGGTGTAGTTGTTTTAGAAAGCAATTTTTCTTTGAAGGGGAGAAATTGCCACTGTTTGGCTTTAGTCCCAAAGCTGCTATTATGCTGAAACACCAAGAGTACAGTTTATCACATCCTGATGGCAACGCATCTGATTTTGATTCTATCAAATACAAAGAAAAAACTGTATTGCTGGGGAAGGGGATGGTTGAAAGAGGAATGTTAGAGCCTCCTGAGAAGGCTTTCTTTTTTTTTGTGGGCTTGAGAGAATGTTACACAGACAGAGGGAAAAATGGATGAAAGGCCTACGTGACTAATAAGGAGACGTTTGCCCAGCCGATTGTGTGACTGACGTCCGGTGTCTGCCGCGGGCACCCGATGCGACAAGATGGTGGACCGGTCCAGGGTAGGAGTGAAGGGACTTAGCTGCCCTAGCGATCAAGTGAAAGCCAGCAGGTCAAATCTGTGTTTGGTGGTTTCCCATCATGTCCTTAGTCCCCTCAGTGATTCTCATCTCTGGTTGGATCGGGGCTGGACTAGTCTGGGAAGACTCCAGGCTGAGCTCTGCCCAGCGGGGGCCGCCTCCTCCATAGTAATCCAAAAGCCATCCCCAGCTAAGAGGAGCTCCAGGTGGTGGGAAACCCGAGCTGCGGCAACTTTGTGAATGAAGCCAGGTGAGCAGCTGGGCTGTGCCGGGGTGCCTCTGCCGGGCTGTTTTGCTGTGTGAGGCTGGGATTTGAGCTTGGGATGTGCTCAGTTGTGAAAAGATATTGGAAGCAGGCACTTCCCATAAAGGGATTCGGTTTCAACTACACAGTGTTCAGTTTACAATTACTTTGGATCCATAGAGGGAATTTTCGTCTGTTTGGATCATAACAGGATCTCCGAGTAGGGATGTGGAGACGTTTGTAGCCGAGCGGGAAGGAGGGGGCCTGGAGAACAGAGTAGTGTCTTGTGAGTGAGACACTGGTACTCTCTCCTTATCCGCCAGGCCTCTTTAGTGAAGACTCAGCCCAGAGGTAGATCTGGGCTCCGACAGGTATCCAGTGTTTTACAGCTCAGGCCTGAGAAGGACACATCTGTAACAGGTTAGAGAGCATTGCCTGCCCTGTTTCCCGCGAAGCCGACTCTGACAGAGAAATCAGGCGGCAGAGTTTATTAGGGGTTCTCTTAGGATTAACACCTGGGAAAGAAGAGAAACTAGCTGAATGAGGCAGGGGATAACTTGAGCTACAGTGCAGTCGCCACGAAGGCCTCTGTTTCCCGTGGGGAGCTCTGGAGCGGAGATGACCTTTGCAGAGGTGTCTGGGCTTAGGGCAAGGGCCCAGGTCTTCATATCTCTGCATGGACCCCCCGTAAGGGGCACATCATTGTTGAGGCGGCTCTCTTCCATCAAGTGGCGATTGCTGGGCGGCCAGCACTCCAGTCAGCGGAGGGAGCGAGTACTTCAATCCTGAAGGGAGGAGTGGGAAGGCACAGCACGGCCCCCACGGCGCTGACCTAGAAACAGAGCCAAAGAATTTTCTGTAGAAGTGAGCCAGCGACAGGTGACATGCTAATCTACTGCGTCTTAGTATTGATTCTAGCCAATTAGAGACAAATTTCAGTGTTGACTGGGGTCCAGGCACTGTGGATACACAGATGACTAAGACAAGATTCTTGCCTTTGAGGGACCCATGGTTTGGTAGAAAGACAGATGTATCAGAAATTAACCAGCACTCGACATGATTATACAGGCATTGAACAGGTAAAATCGGGTGCAGAGGGGGCTGTCAGCTTAATGAATGTGTGATAGTGCAAGTTTTGTGCGGTATTAGCCTACTGAGCGCACAGCACCAAAGAAACACGTTATAATTTAGAAAAACAACCATTTCATGAAGTTTCCTTTATCCCATTCATTATGGGGGAGAGGTTTTCTCCTACTGAGTGGCAATGCAGTTGTTGATAATGTCAGAGAAGCCAAACTATTTCCAAAAACATTTAGACTTCCTTTTGGATAAATAAATGTTTGTTGAGTGAAATCTTTAAAAAAGGAAGGAAGAAGGAAGATGGATGACAACAACAGGAGGAATAAAAGCAGAACATGTCGGGACTTCCCTGGTGGTCCCGTGGTTAACACTCTGCGCTCCCACTGCAGGGGGTGTGGGTTCGATCCCTGGTCAGGGAACTAAGATCCCACACGCCACACAGTGCGGCCAAAAAACAAAACAAAGCAAGGAAGCCCAGAATACGCCACAGCCACTGTAGTGGAAATGGGACTAAAACTCACGTTTTCTGTCCTTGGTTCAGCATTCTTTCCCCCCCTTTTCCCAGCACTGAATATATCAATAGTTTTCCCCTACAGTAGCCTTCCTTCCATTAATTGACGTTCTTTTTGCTGGAGTACCTTCTCTATGCGTGATTAGACAAAGCCTCCTAATGGTCATGGATTCGAGCCCCTCTGAGAGACTGTCAGCCTTGCTCTGTTCTCTGGCTGCAGAGTGGCATTCTTGTTGAGGGAGGCTACTGGACCCACTGCAGAACAAGATGAGAGAGGACGAATACATCAGTACAGACAGATTAACAAGACTAAGGTGGGAATTACAAATATTTATCAGCTGTGCTTCATGGCAACCCGCCAGTCAGTCTGGGAACAACTGGTGCGGCCAAAGCTATTGCAGACAGGCTGAATACTAGGCTGTTCGGGATTAGTAAGAAATTGCAAGTGCTTAGCTTTTATTATTATTATTTTTTAAATTTATTATTATTATTATTTTTTTTTTTTTTGCGGTACACGGGCCTCTCACTGCTGTGGCCTCTCCCGTTGCGGAGCACAGGCTCCGGACGCGCAGGCTCAGCAGCCATGGCTCATGGGCCCAGCCGCTCCGCGGCATGTGGGATCTTCCCGGACTGGGGCACGAACCCGTGTCCCCTGCATCGGCAGGCGGACTCTCAACCACTGCGCCACCAGGGAAGCCCCAAGAAATTGCAAGTGCTTAGCTTTTAAAAATAATTTCTGTTTATAAACAACATTGCAGTTGTTGTTGTTACCATTGAACCACTTGTTTTTCTACTTTATTGAGCCACTAAATTATAGCATTGACCAGAAATTTATTAAGGGTGAACCCCTAGAGCAAGGATTAATGTGTTTCAGCTATGGGCAAGAGGTCTGGAGAAGATGCTAAAATTATTGATGGGACTTCCAATGAGCCTTCAAGAGCTGCAAATCTGAAGCCTGTGTTTATTTCCCTGTTCCTTTGTCTCTATAAAATGAAACCAACAGTGTTTCTTGATTATACCTTACATTCATCAAAATGACACTCCTGTGGATTCACAAATGAGCTTATTTTTATTCTTTAAAAGATGTTATAAATTTAAAGAAATAGAGACAGTCTTAAAATAATGTAACAAATACCTGTGGTCTCACCTTCCAGAATTACAAATCCTAACACTTAGTAATTTTTTCCTTCAGATTTGAAGTAAAGTTGGTTTCCTCTTGCTAATTCCATGCTTCTCCCTCCCTCCTCCAGGCAACCAACACAGATTTCTTATGTCTCCTTCAGCCCCGGGGGTTCTCAACCCTGGATGCACACGTGGGATCACCTGGGAATCTTTTAGGAACCCCTGGTGCCTGGATCTCATGCCAGACAGATAAAATCAGAAAAGGGGGGAAGGGTAAGAAGGGGAGAACTCAAGCATCAGTTAGTGTTTTTTTCCCAAGTCAGAGTGATTCTGATTTGCTACTTCAGTATGATTTTCCAGATTCCTAAGCATGTTGTTGTATATACTTTGAAACCCCTGTTTAATGTAGATATGGACAGGTCTTAGTTTTCTTTCTTGAAACTAGGGAGCGCTAGGTGACAAAGGGAAGGACTACAGGTTACCTTCTTTTAACATAGCCTGCATCAGTAGCTTTTAAAGCTCCCAAGTTGATTCCACTGTGCAGACGAGACTGAGAACCAAACCACTGTCTAGCTCGCGTCTGTATGTTTTTTCGGTACATGTGTATCTATCTATGAACAATGCATTTTATTGCTTATATGTGTCTGTGTATTTTAGAAGATTATGTTAACAGACTCATAGTGTAACATTCCGAAGTCTTGTTTAATTTAACATTAGGTGTTTAAAAAATTACATTGAAATCACTTTAGATTTAAGGCTGAACACTAGCCTGTTCAGGATTATCAAAAAATTGCATTTTGTTTTCAACAGAGAAATTGCAAAAATGGTGTGAATTTCCCATATACCCTCAACCCAACTTCCCCTACTGTTAACATCTTGCATAACCGTAGTTGCAAGTTCCACTTAAATCAGGAAATTGATATTGATAAATACTATTAATTAGTCTACAGGCTTTATTTGGATTTTGCCGGTTTTCCCACTGATGTCTTTTTCTGGTCTAGGATCCAATCCAGGATCCTACATGACATTTAGTTGTCTCTTTAGTCTCCTGCAATCTGTGACAGTTCCTCAGTTTTTCCATGACTTTTGCACTTTTCAAGAGTACTAGTCAGTTACTTTGTAGAATGTCCTTCAATTTGGATGTGTCTAATGTTTTTTCATTTTTTAAAAAATTGAGGTTATGCTTTTTAGGCAAGAATTCAACAGAAATGATGTGTCTGTTGTATCAGGGGTTCATGATGTCAGTGTCTCATTACTAGTGATGTTAACCTTGATCACTTGATTAAGGTGGGGTCTGCAGGGTTTCTCCACTGTAACGTTACTGTTTTAACCCTTGTAGTTCAAAAGTGTCATGTGAGGGGAGACATTGAGATGATGTAAATATCTTCTCATGATACTTATGCACACTAATTTTATCATCCATATTGGTCTGCTGGGGCTGCCATAACAAAATACCACAGACTGAGGGGCTTAAACAACAGAAATTTATTTTCTCACAGTCCTAGAAGCTGGAAGTTCAAGATCAAGGTGCCGGCAAGATTGGTTTCTCTCAAGGCCTCTCTCCCTGGCTTGCAGATGGCCGCCTTCTCACTGTGTCCTCACATGGCCTTTTCTCTCTGTGTGTGCATCCCACGTGTCTCTTTCTCGTAAGGATACGAGTTATATTGGATTAGGGCGTCATTCTTATGACCTCATTTAACCTTAATTACCTCCTTAAAGGCCCCGTCTCCAAATACAGTCACATTGGGGTTAGGGCTTCAACATACGAATTTTGAGGGAACACAAGTCAGTCCATAATAGTATCCGTCAATGATTCTTACCTGCAGCAGGTATTACTGTGGTCTTTGCCAAGTAGTGTTTTTCAGTTTCAACATTTCTTCTACATTTATTGATCGGAGTTCTACTGCAAGGCGGGACTGCTACTTTATTTATATCAGTATAGATAGTTTTTCCTGTAGGTTATAATCCATCACTGTCATTATTTTATTGGTCACATTGTCCCAGATTTGACCACTGGAGGTTCCTTTGAGTTGGTTCCATGTCCTTTCAACATGCCCCATCATTTTCTGAGCACTTCATTACGTTCTGGCACTACCAGGTATGCCAGTCCTACCTTACATTTTCCCTGCCCCGGCTCTGAATCACCATTTCTCTAAGGAGCTCTGGTTCCTTTTACTGGAAAATGGTATTTAGAAACCAAGATGTGGGGCTTAGGTATGCCTCTTGCTTCTGGGGCGTCACTAATTCCTTGTGCTCTCAGTAAATGGAGGTAGGGAATATATGCACCCATGCCCACACGTGTACCACACACCTATGTGTATTTCTCTGCATCTCATTATGTACGTGTATTAAAAAACATGTGTTCATATTGATACTTCCTCCGGTCCAACACTACAGAGTTCGTTCTAGCTTTCCTCTTGTTCTTATTTGTAATTCCTTTCGCCAACAGTGAGAAACCTGTTTCTCATTATCCATGATAAATTTACGTACTTGCTGAGTCCTAGTACACACATAAAGTAGTTTAAGAATTGCTAAACTAAACCCCCATGAAAAACAATGTACTAACTAGAGAATAATATGTAGTTCTTTATGTCTTTAACCTTCAGGTATATAATCAAACTACTGTTTAAAAATTTTATGTAGGTTAGTTATTTTCCCTTCAGTGTGGCTATATTGTTCACTTGTAACAACTTAGACTCGTTTGTTGCTGGTTGCATACCATCTTGAGCTCTCTTCACAGCCTGGTTTTAATCACTTTTTTACAGTAATCAAAGCATTAACAAAGTTCTAAAAGCCAGAACTAAACAAATATGTGTGCTCATAAAAATGTCACTTCCCTCTCATCTCTACTACGCTGTTCCCATTCCCCCATTTTTCCCACTTTGTTCCCACTCGTCCCCAGTAGTTACCCAATATCCTCAGTTTCTAGTTTCTCCTCTGTCTATTTCTTCTGCACAGTTGAACAGATACACGTGTATTTTCTTATTTGTCTTCTTTCTCACGTGAAGGGGAGCAAACTGTGGGTACTCTTTTGCACTGTGCTTTTTTTCCCCCACTTACCACTACGTCTTGGAATTCATTCCTTATCAGTTCACAGATATCTTCCTCATTCTTTTTTTTACACCTGCATATAGTACTCCATTGTGTAGATGCCTCATTTATTTATTCAACCACTCTCCCATGTATCAGCATTTAGGCGGTTTCCAATATTTTGTCATTACAAATAACCTTATACATATGTATTCTTGTATTTGGGGATTTTTTTTTTCCCAGAAGGGATATTGCTGGGTCAAAAGCAAACTTGCATATATAATTTGGTACATACTGCTAAACTTCCCTCCAGAAGAGTTGTACCAGTTTGCAGTCCCACTAATAATGTATGAGAGTGCCTGTTTCCTCACAGCCATGTCTATGTAATTTGTTGTCATACTTTTAAAGTTTTACCAATCTGATAGGTGAGAGATCATATCTTAGTATTGCTGTATTTTGTATTTCTCTATGAATGAGTTTGAACCTTTTTCTTATGTTGAAGAGCCATTTTTATGACTTCTTTGTGAATTGCCTGTTCACGTATTTTTCTGATTTTTCCGTCAGGATTTTTGTCCTTTTTCCTTCAATTTTTTTTTCAGTGATTAAAAAATGTTAATGGTGGTATTATACACATGTGTGTGTGTATATATTTATATATGTACTTATATTTAAATATAAACATATACAACACAGCACTTGCCGTTTTATCCATTTTTAAGCGTTGATTGATTGATTGATTGATTGACATTAAGTACATTCATATTGTTCTGCAACCATCACCAATATCTATTTCCAGAACTTTTCCATCCTCCCATACAGAAACTCTATAACCATTAAGCATTAACTCCTCATTAGTCCCTTCCCCCAGCCCCTTATCCTCCCATTTTCAAGAGTTTTTATATATTAGGAATAGTAATGCTTTTTCTATGATGCCTTTAAGAATTTTTCTCTCATTTGCCAGTTGTCTTTTGACTTTGTTTGTAGTGTTTTTGGCCGTGCAAAATTTTGTTTTGAAGTGATCACATTTGTCAACCTTTTCTTTTACTGCCTCTGGTTTTTGAGGCATCGTTAAGAAGCCTTTCCGTACACCCAGATCTTAGAGGCAGTCACTTACGTTTTCTCCCGGTACGGTTGTGGCTTTTTTTTTTTTTTTTTTTTTTTAACATTTAGATACCTGATGCATTTGGAGTTTATGCTTGTGGACATTGTGAGGTATGGATCTCATTTGATCTTTTTCCTTATGGCTAGCCGGTTGTCCCAACACTATTTATTAATAGCGTCTGCTTCCTCTCCTGATTTATAATACCACCTCATTCACATAACAAGATCCTATAAATGCTGGATTGTGACTAAAATTGCATTGATTTTACATACATGTTACTAGTTTATAAAGTAATTTGCGAAGAAGCAAATGGTTTTCTAGATTCAAAGAAATTTTTTCTTGAAAAGGGCTCCAGAAGTCATCTAGGTCAACCTTCAGTGGCTTCTCACCATTATCGAGATTAATTAACCTCTCACCTTAGCCCAATGAATTCCTTATGAGCTGATCTCTGCCTGCCTTTCTAGCTATTTGCCCCACCTCCTTCCCCTGCTACCCTACACCACATCCTGCTGACCTTCCCGCCTTTTCTCTTCCCCATAATGCCTAGGTCATGTGTCCGGGCCCTCACCTGTGCTATTACATCTGCCCAGAAAGCCGTTCCCTCTTTATCGCTGAGTGGCTTCGCACTCAAATCTCATGCCACTGCCTTTAGGAAGCCTTCCCCTACCTTTCCATCTGAGCCAGAACGTGCCCTCCTGCACTCTTGCAGTGTCCAGGGACACTAGAGTCACGGCCTCATTGTACCATATTCGAGTCGTGGGTTTCTTTGTCTGTCTGTCCCACTAGAATATGATTCCACTGAGGCCAAGGACAGTGTCTTAATCTTGTTTTTTGTATCTCTAGATACAAACAAAGCTTGGCTTGAATTCTTCAAATAACAGTTTGCTGCCCCCAAGGGCAACCTGTTCCATTTTTACATCATTCGAAAATTCTTGCTCACAGCACGCTGGACTCTGCCTTCCTATAACGTCTACCCTCTCATCCTTGTTGTGTTCTGAGGAGCCACATCTCTTATTAAAGGGCAGTGGTCTGCTCCCAGAGCTGGGCCTCGGCCGGGGATACAGCTATAGCTGGCGTCTCTTCTTGAAACAGTCCAGTGCTGCTTGTTTGAGGTATGAATTCTTCCCTGACGATTTGATGTAAAGTAAGAAAAGTCTGAGTTTCCCAGAAAGTGCTGCAGTTTGCTGTGCTATTTTAATGTGTTCCCACGAGCTGCTTCCCTGAAAGGCTTCTGCCTGCTTAATTCAAGCACAGGGCTCACATTCAGCGTGTTATTTGTCACCTCACTGATGACAGTTGCCCTTTCTCTCCATCTTTTCATGGGGACTCAATGGATTTAGTTGGAGTCTTTGTTCTCTGTTCTTCTGGGCGTTCTGTGGTGCTGACTTGCTAGCAGTTCTGGGCACCACTGGGCACGTTGCGACCCAGTGCCCCCAGCCTTTGGCTTCAAAGGCCTGGCCTAGAGCTGCCCATGAGTTCCAGTATCACATCGACAAAGTTCTGTGGAAATGCCACCCCTACCGCAGACGAGAGTTTCTCAAAGGGGAGTAGGAATTAGAATCTCCCAGTGAGTTTGTTAAAAGTGCAGATTTCCTGAGTCCGTACTCCTCGTCTCCCAGATCAGAATCTCTGAGGATCAGGCTGTATGGTGTGCTTGTTAAATTCAAGCCCCGCTGGATGATTCTCATACAAGCTAACGTGAAGAACTGCTGCCCTAGGTGTTGGCAAAATACTCACCGTGCGCGCCGTCACTCCTCTGTTCTGCACAGTCATTGACCTCTAAGCAGATTCACACCTCGGTCAATGGCCCATCTACTGCCTTTCGTTTTCCCGTCAGATATAAGCCTGGGGAGGGCAGGGATTCGACGGGGTTTTTTCCTTGTATGGCCAGGGCACAGCACAATACATGGCACGTAGTAGGTGTTCAGTGAGTAGCTGTTGAAAGAAAGCGCAGGGAACAAACATTCTGTTGTCCCTTCCACTGCACTGATCCTTGAAATATGGGGAGAGGCTGTGGTGTCAATGAAGGGAGAGGCATGGGGAGCAGAGGAGAGCACTGAAATGCACAGGCGCATGCCCCTTGTGGTAGATGCAGAGCTCTGCAGAAAGCTGTGCATGCAGACAGCTCCTTCATTAGTGAGAAGTTCTGTACGTGCAGGGTCTTTAGGCCATTCTCTCCGACTGTGACAGACGGGGCAGCTGGAGTCTGAAGAGATGGGGAGGGACTTCCCTGATGACACAGTGGTTGGGAGTCCACCTGCCGGTGCAGGGGACGCGAGTTCAAGCCCTGGTCCAGGAAGATCCCACATGCAGCGGAGCAACTAAGCCCGTGCGCCACAACTACTGAGCCTGCGCTCTGGAGCCCGCGAGCCACAACAACTGAGCCTGTGCACCACAACTATGGAAGCTCGCGCGCCTAGAGCCCGTGCTCCGCAACAAGAGAAGCCACCGCAATGAGAAGCCTGCGCACCACGGGGAAGAGTGGCCCACACTCGCTGCAACTACAGAAAGCCCGCGCGTAGCAGCGAAGACCCAACACAGCCAAAAATAAATAAATTTTTAAAAAAGAGAGAGAGACAGGGACACGAATATGAATTCCTCCCTCCACAGCAACGTCAAAGGCTGTGGAGTTTGGGGAATGGGGGAAGGGCAAGAAATGGCAAAGGCTTGTATTGTTGCATCTCTACCCAGTAACTCATAAATGAAAGCCTCAAGGACTATTAGTAAGTCTGACTGTGACAGCAGCCTTGGGAACCTAGTATGTGGACTTGGTATGAGTCAGACAGCCTAGGTTTCTGTTCAGATTCATACTGGCTTATTTTCTCTTTACTCAGTTTCTTTATTGGTAAATGGGAATAAGTTAAATACATAATTCGTGTGCTAGTTCAGATAACAGTAAGTGCCATGACAGAGACCTCCTCAGACTTCAGTGGCTTAACCCAATTGGGCTTTACTACTTGATCGTATAAAGTCCAAATGGATCTTTTCAGTCGGTGGGTGGCTCTCCTCCATGTGGTGTTTCAGGGAGCCAGGTTCTTCCTGTATTGCGGCTCCACATCCCCTAAGGCCTTGGAGCCCTTTGCTGGAGCCTGTGCTATTCAGTAGACAAAGGAAAAGGAAGTGAGAAGACACACCGTCTCCTAAACTGCTTTGGCGTGAGAGTGACACGTGCCACTTTCTCCTCCCATTTCATGGGGGTGAACTAGTCACATGGCTAGTGGAAGAGCAAAGGAGTATGGGAAATATAGTCTAGCTATGTACTCAAGAAGAAAACGGCTTGCATTCCAAGTCATCACAAAGCGTAGTGGTTCAAAACCACCATCCTTTCTTTAGTTCCTAATTCTGTGGGGCAGCAGTGTGGACTGGGATCTGCTAGGCAGGTCTGCTGATCTCAGTCAGGCTTGCCTGGTCAGCTGACTCGTGCAGATGAGGTCAGCTGCTGTGTTGGCTGGCGGCTGGTTGGTCTAGGATGGCTTCAGCTAGGAAGGCGTGGCTTTACTCCATTTGCGGGTTACCCTTCAGTGGACCAGGCCAGGTTTGTTTACACGGCAGCTGGGCTGAGTCCCAAGAGCAACAGCAGATGTCCGTAAAGTCTGAGGCCTAGGCTCAGAACTCACACAGTATCATTTCTGTCATGTTATATTGGCCAATACTTGGAATCCAGAAGCGGAGATACAGAACCTGCAAAGAATTGCGGCTACTGTCGTAACCTGTCGCCAAAGGGAAATCTATTTGGTTAAACAGGTTGTCTGTAACATGCTTAACAGAATACCTGACATCATAGGAAGTGTCCAATAAACTTATCTATCATTGTTATTATGATCATTTATTGAATACCTACTAGGTGGCAGGCTCTGTACAGTACTAGATGATTTGCTTACATTGTCTTATTTCATCGCCGCAACTATCCCACTTTATAGATGAGGGAACTGAGGCTCGAAGAGATGAAGAAAGCTACTGAAGGCCATTCAACTAGTAAGCGACGGTGCCCAAGCTTATTCTCCATACTGCCTTGGGTCTTAGCTTTCCACCCCAAATTGTTGAAGGAGAAAGTAAACTTGAATGTGGGATGATATTAAATCTCTACGAAAGTCTGGGAAATGATATGGAAAGAAGGACCCTGGCCAGATGACCTGAAATATGAGGGTGAAGTCAGGAGGCAGTTTGGGCAGATGACCCTCCAGTTGGTCACAGGTCATCACGAGGACAAAGCCGTGATGATTATTGTCACTCACCTGCTGTCATCTGCTGCCTGGCTCTTTCATCTGTCACCAGGGTTGGGAGATTCCTTCCTGAGCAAATGAAACCATGTCGCTGTTAGGAGCTCTTGGGTCAGGGGGAAGGAAGTAGAAGGGAAGTGGGTAGAGGAGAGAGAGAAATTCAGCCTCAGAATAGAGAGTCCCAGAGAAGAAGAGGAGTTTGGAATTCTCTTGGCCAGATATTCCCACTCCCTTTTGGGAATGAAGACACTGGTAAGACAGCACTTCATTGATCCTGGAGACGAGGCTTGGTGAGCGTTATGACTTAACAGACATTTTTCAGCAACCTCCCAGCCTCCCAGGAGACTGCAGCCCAAAGGTTGGGAACCAGTGGGCTAGTTCAGAAGAGCGGGTACGTTTCATTTTGAGAGCCAATTTTGTTAATTTGGTAGTGGTCACTGAAAGCCCTGTGTTGAGATGGATTCTGAGAACATGTCTGGGTGTTACAGGAAAGATTGTGCTGACTGATTGATGTCTCTTGGTGGCCTGGACAGAGCCGTTGGTGTCATGCGTGCTAACGTTTTACCATCTGCCATCCAGTCATGTCCTCATAAGAGGAAACTGGAGCACAGTTCGTTAATAGCAGAAGCAGGTCTAATTCCTTGGTGTCTCAATTAGTGCCTCAGGCATGGTGTATTATTTTAGTTTTCTTTCCACATTTGCCCCTATTTTTACCAGGAAGTCTGCTTCTGTGCCAGATGTGGTAGAGTTTCCTTCCTTCCTTTACGAAAACAAAACTAAACTAAACAAAGCTTATTTAGGGATTTGCCTGGTGAATTCAGTTGATTGTTGAGACAAGGGTTTCCATTCTGGTCTATCTCCACATGCATTCTCCTGTTCAAACACATTCTTGCCCAAGCATTAGATGTCAAAATCAGAGGACTAGTTTATTGTTGAACTAAAATCTGGTACAATTCAAGACGACCCAGTGAACGCCCTCCCCCTTCAACCTCCAAGGTCTCTCACTCCCTTTCTCTTTTAATACTTTTCTGGCATCTGAGATGAATTAATTTCTGCGTACTCATCTGCACGCCCACACACAACCCCATGAAACTCCAGGGTCCCATAAAACCTCATTTCACCAGGGCCTTGGGCTTCACCGGGCTGTTTTTTTTCTGAGAAGACAGACGCACAGAGAGGGAAGAGCTGGAAGTTTTCAGTGTGCTGAAGCCAGAAGCCAGTTTTCCAGAATCCAGCGGGCCACGTGGCCAACTCTCTGAGTGGCTACCTCACGCCAAGGGCTTGTTCTAGTGAACTCTTTTGTTTAGTCGGCGGGGGCTCGTTTTGTCTTCGTTTTCAGGAATATTCAATCTGCTCCCACCCCAGCTCCCTCCTCCCGTAGCTGCGCGAGCCTGGGGAGAAGAGAATGGTGGAGGGTGGGAACAGCACAAGAAGACTGGAGAGAGAACATGAATATATTTTCTTAGCGTATCCTCTACTAATTATATAATCAAGCTCTGTATTCAGAATATATAAATATATATATATATATATATTTTTTTTTTTTTTTTTTTTTTTTTTTTTTTTTGCGGTACGCGGGCCTCTCACTGTTGTGGCCTCTCCCGCTGCGGAGCACAGGCTCCGGACGCACAGGCTCAGGGGCCATGGCTCACGGGCCCAGCCGCTCCGCGGCACGTGGAATCTTCCTGGACCGGGGCACGAACCCGTGTCCCCTGCGTCGGCAGGCGGACTCTCAACCACTGCGCCACCAGGGAAGCCCTCAGAATACATTTTTGAATAAGACTCTATTAATGAAGGATATTAATAAAGAGCATATTTTTATGACTCCTTTCCTCTCACGAGTTAGAGTAGGAATAGGTTTTCCCTGAGCGCCTTAATCTTTTCTCTCTCTCTCTCTCTCTCTCTCTCTCTCTCTCTCTCTCTCTCTGCCCTTCAGCCCTGGTAGTATTTCTTCATCTTCCTTCAATTCCCTCAAAACACCAAGTCTTTCCTGCCACAACCTTCGCATTTGCTGTCCTCTGTGCCTTGCCCCCTCTGCCCCCTCTTAGCATCCCCATCTCCCTGGCATCTTTTAAGGCTCAGCTTAAATGGGCCCTCTCACTGAGGCTTTACCCGGCCACCTAATAGTCTACCAGCGCTCCTTCAGTCCGTGTATCAGTTAGCTTTTGCCATGTGACCATCCCCAAATTGAGTGGCTTAAAACAACCATTCATTTAACTCACATCTACGGACATATGAGAGGGCCAAGCAGAAATCAGCTGAGCTGGCCCAGGTCAGAATCACCTGGCCAACCCACAGAATCGTGAGTTAAACAAAATGTTTACTGTTTTAAGCCACCTTGGTTTGGGGTGGTTTGTTACACAGCAAAAGCTAACCAGTACAGGGCCCTGGATTAAGACCCCAGACCCAATCAGGGCACACTACTGGTCCTCTATGTTTCCGTCTTATAGCAGACAGTAATAATGCCCTACCCTTACCCCTTCATGCCTTACCATTTCTGTCCATATGGATCTGAATTCCAGCTGCCAACTCATGCATTTCTTTGCTTGAGGGCTTTCTCTGTCTGCCAGATCCCACCTTGCCTGTGCACATAGTAGAGCAGAGGTTCTGGAGAATTAGCACCCCTATGAACAGCCTTCAGCCAGGGACTGATGGGAGTTGCTGTATAAATGCACCACCTTCCTCATCATTTGGGTGGGATCATCCCTTACTCTCTCCCACAGTTCCCCAGTGGGATGGAGCTCTAGGGCTTGGTAAAGAGCTTGCATCATCTCCGTGCTCTTGTCTTTTTCAACCACAGCCTGACCCGGAAGCACACAACGCAGGGATGAGCCTAGGGTGCCCATGTCAGTCTGTCCCAGGTGAAGATGCACATTTGCATCCAGCTGATTTGGCATGATGGTTTTGATGGGTGGGGCAAGAGATTTTGCTAGTTATCAGAGGTGGAACGAAGGTGAAGGCTAGATGAAGCCAAGAGATATGAGTGAAGAATGAGTTTGGGAAAGACCCACTTTGTGCATTTTGTGGCAAGGAACAAAAGCTACACATTTAATGTATCCATTTCCCTTTAATAGTCTCTTTTCTCCTAATACTAGCACGTGTGCGTGCATGTGTGTGTGTGTGTTTGAGGTATAATTTACATGTAGTGAAATACACAGTTCTTCAATGTACTGTTCAATGAGCTTTGACAAATGTACACAGGCAACCCTAACCTCACAAATCAAGGTGCAGAGCATTTCAGTCACCGTGGGATGTTCCCTCGTGCCGCTTTACAGTCAGTCCCCACCCCCCAGCAGAGGCAATCATTGCTGGGATTTCTGTCATCGTATATTAGTCTTACTTCTTCTGGAACTTCACACAAGTGAAGTCATACAGTGTGTGTTCTTCTATGCCTTGCTTTTTTCACTCAATACAGTGCTTTTGAGATCATCCATGTTGTCGCGTATAGCAGCAGTTCATTCCTTTTTTAAAAATAGATGTAAAACAACATTTACTATTCAACACATTTTCTGGAGGTCAGAAATTGAGGAGGAGCTAATGGTTCCAACTCAGGGTGTCTCAAGAGTGTCTCTCATGAATGTCTCTCTTGAGGATTTGCTTCCAAGCTCACTCACATGACTGTTGGCATGAGGCTTCTGTTCTTTGCTGTGTGGGACTCTCTTTTGGGCTGCTCATAGCACGATTGCTCCCAGGTCAAGTGACAGGCCAACAGGAAGCCATAGATTTTTATAACCTAATCTTGCAAGTGACATGCCATCATTCGTGTAGTATTCTGTTGTTCATACAGAACAACTCTAGTCTGGTGCAACATAGGAGGGAACTATGTACAGTGTAATACCAGGAGGCAGTTTCATTGGGAGCCTTCTTGAAAACTGACTACCATATTTTTCTTACTTTGTTCCGTGCCATCTTGTAATAGCTGGCCTTTAGAACAGTGATATGACCAGTTCATTCCTTTTTTTTTTATTGCTGGATCGTGTTCCTTTGTATGACTATACCATAATTTATTTAACAGTTCTCATCACGTTGGATATTTGCATTATTTCCTGTTTTTATCTGTTATGAATAAGCAACCGTGAACATTCCCAGACAAGTGTTCTTACAGGCATGTATTGTCGTTTCTCTTGAGTAAACAGCTAGGAGTGAAATTGTTGGCTCACAGGGTGGGTGTGCAGCCTTTGCCCTGGCTGCCTCTGTGGCTGGCTTGTTGCCCCAGCCCTCTGTCTGGCCTGCCTTCCTGCCCCTCTGGTGGGTCTAGTGGAATGACGCTCCAGGAAGCATTCTGTGGAGGGGCCTCAGGTACTTCCCTCCAAGTTTCCGAGCAGGGAGTGGGGGTAAGGGCAGGAGGGAGCATGGGGCTAGAAGTTGAGCACGAGTGGTTCACAGACAAGGGTCCATTCTTGGTTCTTCCATTAATAAGTTCCAGGCAAGTAATTTTCTGAACTTTGGTTTTCTCATCGGTTGCTCTTCAGGATTCCTTCCAGATGGTTCTGTATCTGTCTTGTGAGTACGTAGTAGCTGCTCAGTTAGAATCTGTTTCCCTAGGCAGGACGGAGACAAATACTAAATTCTTTCTATTCCTCCTGACTTCAAAAACATGAAAACTGTTTCTATTTCACTGATTTTTCTGCCTCCTAATAAGGGTTGATGTTCAGGATGATCTTTTGTTTTTTGTGACGTGGAAAGATGATAGGGACGCAAATGGGGGAGGGGGATACAAGAGAGCTGAGACTAGAAGAAGGGGGAGGCTGCAGAAGAAGAGCAAAGAGCAAAAGGGGAAGACAGGCCTGAGAGGAGTAGGGGGGTTTGCGTGTGTTTGTGTGTGTGTGTAGCGTAAGAGCAAGAGAAAGAATGAGAGACATACACACAGAGGATGATAGTTGCCACAGGGAATAAACTTTGGGGAGAAAAAAAGTTGTTCTGAAGCAATTTGGCTGAGTCACGTGCAATGTCATCACATCCTCTGCACACACACCCCCCCCCCCCAAAAAAAATGTTTCAGGGAAAGCAGCCATCATTCTACAGTCTTTTCAGAGTTGCATATATATTTTGATTTTTTTTTTATTCATTAGTGTTTAAGACTGGCCTCATGGTGACCTCAAGACCAGAGGAGAATCTCACAAAGGGGCCCTACAAGATTGAGGTTGAATGGATGAAAATCTTAGGCTAAAAGGCTAAGTTGTAACAAAGAGACTTAACAACACAGTAGCCTACAGAACCAAGAGGTTTATTTGTCTTTCAGGTAACAGTTCAGAGGGGCATGGTTCAGCTAAGTGAAGCAGCTCTGTTCCCCAGTCAGTCAGAAACCCGAGTTCCTTCTCTTGTGTGGCTCTGCTGTCCCCCGGGGTATTGTTGTTATCTGTGTGGTTGAAGCTAGATTGCGGGGAGTTCCCAGTGGTGGGAGGGAGAAAGATAACACAGAGGAGACATGTCTACGGTCTTAAATCCCAGTTCTGGAGGTGGCATTGCTTCCTTCCGCATCCTACTGGCCAGAAGTCAATCACATGATCAAGCCTCATGGCAAGGGAGACTGGGAAATGTAGTCAAGCTGTGTGCCCAGTAAGAAGGGGAAAGTTGGACTGTAATGGGCACCCGGCAACCTTCATCCCAAAGAGCTACCTGGGGGCTCAAATCCCCCAAAGGGCTACCTGGGGGCTGTTCCACTCCTGCTTTGAGGGAAGAACAACATTCGTTAGGCTCCCCTGGCCTACCCCACCTCCCCACTGCGTGTGGGCGCTCACACCGTCCTTTGGGCAAGAGGGTTATCTGCTAGTCCTTGAGAAGCTGCCTGATACCAAGTTAAACTGTATTTCAGGAGCTGAGTAAAGCGGGAGGGGAGGGAGCTGAAGGGCCCTGTTCCTTCCCCCTCATGTTTGTCTCACAGCGGGGAGCTGAGACTCAAGTCTCAAATCTCTCTCTTTCCCTGGAAAATCCTCCCATGCCAGATGTGCCCTTCCCCACCTACCTCTGTTACCCAACAATCTTTTCTCTGCCTTCCTCCCTCTCAGACCCCAACAGTGTTGACTGCCTGTGACGGCATGTAATTGAACACAGAGCATCTTCCCTCCATTTTGATTAGTCAACCTTTACCTCAGATGTAGTTGAATCAACCCTTAAAAGGATGCAGCTAAGGCCTCCGGGCTACAAATTCCTCCTGAGGTGTTAAGCGGTGTGTGCTTGGGTGTTCCTTCAGGGTGACACCAATGCCAGTTCTGTTAACTGAGTGCTTCGTCTCCTCTCACTGTCTTCCTCCCTCTCCCCCTCTCCTCTTTCATGGCTTTGGCACTGCCATTTTCCTTTCCTTTCCTTCAGGCTCACCAAGACCCGGGAGCCAAATCCACCCTGTCAACAGGTTCCCTGGCATGGCTTCTTACATTGGGCTTGTAACCAGACTCTGGGGGCATCTCCATAGCAGTCAGTAGCTGATTAGGGCAACAGAGAATTTCCTCTTCAAGAGAAAGAGCTAGAGTTTAATTTTTCTCAGGGCAAAATGGCTCATCTCAAAATAAATTATATTCTCTAGCTGCTAGAAGAGCTGTTGAACAAAACACATTCTCCAGCAAGTGAGAAGAATGACAACCCACAGATCTGAAATGAGAAGAGAATTAAAAAAAAAATCAAACAAAAACAAACAGGTGTGGTGGATTATATAACTGATAGCCCCCAGTACTTCCCCTGCCCCTGACACGGCGGCTCTTTGCATCAAGAGGTAGAATCTGTTTCTTCTTCCCTTGAGTCTAGACTGGCCATGTGACCTGCTCTGGCCAATGGGAAATTAGCAAAGAGGAAGCAAGCCGAGGCTTAAAACGTGCTTGTGCTTTGGGGCTTTCTCTCTTGCGGCTCCCAGGACCCTGAGACCCAAGATCGCCTGCCAGTTGGCGAGAGACATGTGGTTGCTCCTGTTGCCCCAGCCAGTAGCTTCCAAATACTAGACACGTGAGTGTGGCCGTCCTAGATCACCCAGCCTCTAGGTAACTCCCAGGTTGTCTAGTTGGCTGCAGGCAAGTGAAAAATCTCAGCCCAGACCAAAAGAACTCCCTGCACAGACCCCAGAATCATGATCTATATAAATGGTGGTTGTTTTAAGCCACTAAGTTTTGGGGTGTTTTGTTATGTAGCAAAAGCTAACTGATACAACCAAGTCACCAGCATGCGTATGTGTGTGTACGTACATGTGTGTGTGTTTGTGCCTGTGTGTATCTGTATGTATGTCTCTTACATCTCCCCCCCCCCCCCCCACATGCATAAGAGAGGCTCCCAACATTCTCTGAAATCAGTGTAGTCCAGGTAAGGCCTTTACTCAGATGCTCTGTAGGAGCTCCAAGCTCAGTACGTAAACATGTAGAGAAGGACTAAGTGATCAATACGCTCATCCCTCTCCTGTCCCAGGCTCCTGAACTTTGATCCTAGCCAGGCAGAGACCTGGCTAATCAGAAGGAAGGGGGCACCTAGAATGGGCCACACCGCTCACTTCCCTGGGGAACACTGCTTCTCTCAGCAGGAGAGATGAAGGAAGGTATGTGCGTGTACCTAAGTATTTCTGATTTTAAGGAAGTGGATGATAACTAGTTGTGCTTTCCTCCTTCTCATCATGGGGCTGAGATGCCAGTATCTCACAACCTCCCTCACCACGCCTCACACCCCATAAGGATTGGTCGCTGCTGGTGGCTTTCTTAAGACAGCTTCCCTAGGAGTGTTCTTATATATCAGACGGGGATATTGGTTCCTCAAACCACAGATGTAGCATTTCTGGGGGAGTCTTCTTTGGTTAGACAAAGCCCTCATGAGATTCTGTCTTTAATATCAGTTTTCTGTATTTGAGGAGGCACAGTTTGGCCTCGTTACTACTTGTCCTGTATCAAATACGTTGGTTTTATTTTGGAAGAGACTGTAGTAGATTTAGTTCTTATGGCTCTAAAGTGGCGGCAATAGGAATCCTTTCCTTCGCATTTCCCTCTGTCCTACGTCGTTCTTTTCTTCTCATTTCTATACTTGTTTCAGCTGTGAAAATCAGTTTTCATATTTATTGAGGCACAGTTTATATACAATAAAAGTCACCTGTTTAAAGTGCATACTTTGTTAATATTTAGGAAATATATAGTCTTAGCTCTCACTATGATCCAGTGTTAGGATATTTCTATTACCCTGTATTTCTGTTACCTTGTGCCCATTTCCAGTCAGTCCCCATTCCCTCCCTCAGCCCAAGACAACCACTAATCTACTTTCTGTCTCTATAGATTTGCCTGTCCTGGACATTTCATATACATGGAATCATAAAATACATGTTAGAGCTATTTTTGATAAAGACTTAGAATAGTTGTTTTCTGAAGGCGTAAGAATATTCACAAGAGCTACTCTTCCTTTGAAAAGTTGATCCATGAATAGGAACAAGATGCCCTATCTTGTTTTGGGTTCCCTCAAAGAACATGCCAAGGCAAGGACTTCGGGGCAGGTAGTTTATTTGGGAGATGATCCCAAGAAGCAGAACTGAGGGAGTAGGAAGAATGAGACACAGAGGGGGAAAAAATAACAAAAAAGTTAGAAGCATGCCGTGAGAAGATTACCACTGTGGACAACCAGGGTTCAGTTCCACTGAGGACTGCCTGAGGAACCATGTGGAATGTGCTGCCGGGCAAGCTGGGGTATTTATCCACCATATTAGTTATCTAATGCTTTGTGACCAGTTACCCTAAATTTAGCAGTTTAAAGCAACAATGAACATTTATTAGCTCTTACACTTTTAAGGGTCAGGAATTTGAGGCTGACGTAGCTGGCTGGTCTGGCATGGGGTCTCTCATAAGATATGGGTCAGGATACAGTCATCTGAAGGCTTAGCTGGGGCTAACAGTAGGAGGCAAGGATCATTGGGGCCATCTTGGAGCCTGGCTTTCACATCCATTGTCTCTCGTCCCTCTTTGGTTGAGGGTTGCCCTGTGGGTTGAGCAGGTTCAAGGACGGGCAGGTGAAGCCTCAGGCAGTGGGTTTATACGTGTTTGTGGTAAGAAGCTACCAACCTGCTGGGACGTATCTACGTGGCTGTAGGTGACCTCAGAGGTGGGCCTAGGGACTAAGGGGCGGAGCCTCCCTAGCATCTGCCGCGTGCGCCAGGGCTGTCATTAATGTCATGGCTTTGCAGGTCCACCCTTAGTAATGAAAACAGGAATCTTCCACAGCTCAGACTTACAGGGACAGCGAAATGATAGGTTGTTGGTGAAGTATTTATACCTTTGGGACACCCTCTAGGGGACGGCTGGACCAGTGAGCTTTGGGCTTTTAGGACCCCATCATCCCTGAAGAAGGAGCTTCCAGAACAGGAAAGCCAGCCTGCTCCATGTATCGCTGAAGAGTAGAAAATCACAGGACAGCCCTGGGCAGAAGGTCCGGCCACATTCGTGAAATATGGGAAGGGAGCTGGAATCAAAGGCAGGAGTCAAGATTTAGAGCCTCCGCGTGGTGAAGTTTTTTCTCAAGGTAACCCGGAGTAGGAGGAACTGATGACAGCTCGATGCCCGGCAGCACTGCCGAGTGTGGGATTTAAAGCGCTGGCGTCAGTGGACTCTGTCACTCAGGCCACCTCATTCTGCTCCCCTATAAAGGAGTGACAGTAGGATGAGAATGGGGACAGGTAGGAACAGAGTCACAGAGGGAGGGGAGGGGAGTGGACCTGTGAACTGAGGTCCCTGGCTGCATGGCCAAAGCTTAGAGGACCCGTACAACCCGGCTGGCCCAGGACAGTCCTAGTTTAACCTGCTGTTCTAGAATAGTTATTAATAGCACCTCCTTTTACTCCCACAAGCAACCAGGTCCAGATAGCAAATTACATGGTCATCCCCCCCACAGCACGCTGTACCGTCCCCCACATAACCTTCCTCACGTGGAATCGTAAATGTTGAACATCTGTCTTGTCTACTCACCTGTAATTTCGGGGAGGACGGGGACCACGTGTGACTTTGACACCGCTGGAGCTGAAGCATCGGCATTTGCGAGCTGCTCAGTATACGCCGACTTACAGAATGAATGAGTGAGTGAATGAACGCCTGCGCTGCTGAAAGAATACACTAGCTCTGCTTGGGAAGGTGTGGTATGGTTGGAATGACCAAAGGGGAAGGAAGGGGGAAGTCTTTAAGTCTCTAATTCCAAAGGAAGCCCTAGGAGGCGGGTTTTCAAACCCCAGGTCAAAGCTCTATTCAAATGGATTCCCTCCATTTAGCTGCGGGGCTCTGGGGCCAGATGGTGTGTGCTCACAGTGCTGCCGCTGCTGCGAGTCCGGGGCTGTCAGACGTTCTGAAAAGCCCCGCGTGTGAATCAACAGGCTTGGCATCTCCGCTCTCCCTGGCTCTGCTCTGTCAGCAAGTGGTCTGCCAGCCAGGAAATTGTCCTCTCGGCAGCATGGTGACCATAATGTACATTTTCTTCAGTATTTCCTTTTCAGGCAGAGGGAGCCAAGCGTTTTGCCACCAGACAAGGACCATTTATGGACTACGCAGTCGCATTTGCCGAGAGCCGCTGGGACTGCCACGTGATCTTAAGCGTAAACCTTAGTCCATCTCCCGGAGCCAAGAGCACAGGCTCAGCGCTCGGCAGAGCAGGAAAAATGAAACCCGAAAGCTGAAGCCAGAGTTCTGCACAGACTGTTAGATGGTGGCTCATTTAGAAGGGAGACTCCAGTGGTGGGGCTTGATTTATCATCCCCAGCTTGGCCAAAGACACTAAAAATGCCTTTGCACTCGGGTCTTAAATTCCTTAACAGAGGGCTCTGTTATTATTTTTCTTTTGGCGCTTAGAAATAGAGTGAGGACTGGCTTGGCAAAAAAGTTCGTTCGGGTTTTTCCATAACATCTTATGGCAAAACCGGAACGAACTTTTGGGCCAACCCCAATACCTGGCTTCTTTTTGTCCCTCTGCCATTAGGTCATTGTAGAGCTGCTTGACTTCTGAATTTTTTTGGTGTGTCTTTTTCTCCTAGGATGGGAATTACTATTCTGACCACATCATTTTAAGGCTCAGGCCCTGCAGACTGTTCTTAGGAATATTTACATTTTCCCATTCCGGTTCTTCCCAAGCACAATTCCAAAACACACCCTCTTTAAAAATGCCCCCCGAAGTAGAACACTTCTTAGCAAACGGTTCAGTATTTGTCTCGCACCTACTAGAATACATGGGATTACAGTGCAGTAACGGCAGCCGAAGACAGTAGGTGATAAGCAGGATGGACAGAATTTAAGTAGGCAGATGGGAGAAAGGGCCTTCCAGGAAGGGGAGCAACATTAGCAAAGTCCCAGACCAGGGATTGGCAACTTGTGGTCATTGGGCCAAACCTGGCCTGCTGTTTTTTGTAAATAAAGTTTTATTGGAACACAGCCATGCTTAGTCACTTACCTGTTGTCCATGGCTGCTTTCACGCTATGACGGTAGAGTTGAGAGGTTGTGAACAGAGACTGTATGGCCCCCAAAGACTAAACTATTTACTATCTGGCCCTTTATAGAAAATGTTGGCTGAGTGCTGACATGGTGAAGTGGGGGTCATTCTTCCTTCCTGGAATGGGTATTGAGAAAAATGTGAGTTTGAACAGAAGGGATGGAACTTCAAAACCCTCCCTTCGGTAGGAAATAGGGAGCTGGCTCATGGGACATGGAAACCTCTGTTCTCACCCGGCAGCAAACTCTGCCTCAGACCCAGATACTGAGAATCAGTGGAATGGAAACTGGTTAAACGTATTGACTACATCTGTCCTTCCATCTGTCCTGTCTGTCCATCCATCCATCCATCCATCCATCTTATTGAGTATACACTTGTTAATTTTTACAGGATCATATCATTACTCAAAGGAAACATAACCATGGTAGGGAAAAAATTTTTTTTAAATATAGAAGAGACCCCTGCCCCCCAAAAAAGGAGAAAACCAACCATAATCCCACCAACTTTAGATAACCATGGTTACATTTTGGTATGTGTCCTTCTTATCTTTTTTCCTACCTGGAAAAGGAAGTCTTTATTGAGTGCCTACTACATGCCAGGCAGTATGCTAAGCACTGAGGATATAAAATGGTGGAAGCTTGGTCTTGACCTCAAGGTTGGAGAGCAGTGACCCAAAGCACTGCAGTATGGGGTGACAGGTGCAATAATAGCTGCCCGAAGAGATATGAGAAAAGCAGGGCAGAAGGAGGGACCGCCTCTTCCTGGACTGTTATATTCAAGGCAAGTCTTAGAGGGTGCCTGGGAGTCTGCCACAGGAGCAAGAATATTCCAGACAGAGGGGGAAGTAACTGATGTTTCCCAGGCGCCTGTTAGGTACTTAGGAGTCTTACTGAGAATATCTCATGTAATCATCACAACAGCTCTGGGAGGTAGATATTCTCATTCCCATTTTACAGATGAGGAAATTGAGACTCTGAGCGGTTAAGGCATTTGCCGAAGCCCATGCAGATAGCTCGAGGTGGAGGCGGGATTTAAACTCAGGTCTGTTGCCCATGCTCTCCCCACTTGATCATGCAGCCTCCCCAGGATAACCAAGTCATGGTGTCCACCTTCACTGAGTTTTATTTAGCAAATATTTATTAAGCATCCACTGTGTACCAGGTAAAGAATATTTGAGGACTGTGGCCTCAAAAAGTCCTATAGGATCTCTCATCGTGTGTGGGTGTGGGTGAAGGGGGGTGGCGGCGTTGGAGGAGTCTATGTGCAAAGTCAGGTTATGCTTTGGTTTCAGACAGAACTTGAAACTGATCTAGACTCCAAACATATATGTTGAATTTCTTCCCTCCTCGGTTGTAAGACTCTGGGCCCCTTCTTGGAAGAGGTGGACCCATCATGTTGCATTGTTTGCCCGCTAGAGAGGCCATGCTAACTGGATGATTTTAATACACCAGAGATGAAGGTTGCCATTCATTTGTTGGGTCAGTCAACCAATCACCAGTGCTCTGGTGGGGCTGGGCGATATGTATGGAGTAGGGAGGGAAACAGGAAAGTAACCCCTTCCCGAGTTGCAGCTGTCCAGAGAAATGGCTGTCTCATGGCGGACGGAAGACAGGCCTGGCTTGACAGTCTGCCGTAGGAGTTCTCGGGAAGGGGCCTCACGGTGCGCAGAATGGATTAGAAGAGGCTTCCTGGAGCAGCCGCATCTCCAACACCTCTTATTGCGGCTGGCTGGCTAGCGAGCAGCTCCATGGGAGCGCTAGGAGAGGTTCAGATCTCCACTCAAAACCCGGGAGGTGCTTTAACTTCCAAATTCCACCGGGAGGGCTGCGTGAGGATTGGAGGGTGGGGATGCATCTCACTCTCCCTTTCTCTGGAACACACACAGAGCCGCCCACGGTGTTAGGGAGCTGCACCATGAAATATGGCATGGCCATAGATAAAATTATGAAGGAGTCGCTTCCAAAGGCTTCACCCTGAAACCTTACCGTCTCCACCGTGTGCACACCATTTATTGCCACCACTGCTGAGAAAGGGAGCTGTTAGTGTGATGCCGTGAGGAGGAGGCAGTCTCAGGAGCCGAAAATGGTAAGATTTATCGTGGGAATAAAACCCTGGGCAGATTGCCTCTTGTTAAATATGTGTGTTGGGCCCAGTGTCAAAGCAGTTCACTGCAGGCAAACACAGTGGTCTTGCTGGAAGATTCTCTCAACTGCTCTGTGCCTCTGTTTCTCTCTTTGTAGGATGGCATATTAAATGGTTGTTAAGAAAGGATCGGTGAGTGGGCAGGTATTTGATTCTTTTTCAGGTTCCTTTGTCCAACTGTCCGTTTACTGCTTTGCTCATGACTGGTCGCCCAGGTGACCTCCACAATGGTCATGATGTTCACCTCACAGCTGCTCCCCAGCCCCTACCTACTGATGGTCTGTGACTGCTGCCCAAAGGATGCTTCTCATCACCATTCACCAGAGCTCTCTCGAGGGCCTCCTGTGGGCCAGGTCCTGGGCTGGGGACATGGTAATGGACGAGAGACCTGACCTTTCCCTCCAGAGTTCTCGCTGAGCTTGACCTCGGGATCTTTTTATACCTAGGAAGTCTGGGAGGTTGTGCAACCAGCCAAGTTAATCTTGGTGCTCAACAGGTTGAGGGTCCATCAAACCCACTTCCTGCCTTTTATTTTTGGGAAGATTTCAAGCGCAGGGTTCCAGCCTAACTAGAGATCCTAGGGTTCTCTCCTGGCTTCTTGTCAACTACCTCTACCACCCACTGCTCTAAGTTGGAGCAAATGACACAAACTAACTAGACCAGCACTGTCCAATAGGACTTTCTGCAGTGATGGAAATGTTTTGATTTGTGCTGTAAGTGGAAAACTTCAAAGCTGTAGTACCAGAAATGCAAAATATCTCAGTATGCATTTTTCTGTTGATTATGGTAAAACTCCAATAGTTTGAGCATCTTGGGTTGAATAAAGTATGCTCTTAAAATCAATTTCACCCGTTCATTTTACTTTTTAAAGGTGCTACTGACATTAAAAAAAATTACATAGGTGGCTTGCATGATATTTTTATTGGACAGTGCTGTTCTAAACCTTGGTTTTCTTATCTGGAGAATGGGAGGATAGGCCAGAGATCAGTAAGGTGCACTCATCTCAAAGATGTTGTGATTTCCCCCCCGCACCTGACTCATTGTGTGAATTGACTACCCAGCCATGTGGACCGTGGTCAAGGTTAATGTAGCAGGTGCTATCAGGCCCCACTCACATCCCCTCAGCACGTACCATTCTAGTACATGCTGAAGGCATCCTACTTCAAGCACCCATAGCTCTTCCTCTTAGGGTTCTCTATCGACCTGCAGGAGGGAGGCCAACGATGCCTCCAGGAATTGCCCTCGGCCAGCGATGGATGGGAGTTGCAGGATAAATACCCCTCAGGTGGCATGCCCCTCAGGTGGCACACTAAGGCGTGTTCTACACTCTTTCCCAGAGTTCCCCAGCAGGACTGAGCCTCAGTACCCACAGTGGTATCCTACTCAAGAATCCTCCCTTTATCGGCTTCCTTCCCTTCCCTGTCTCACTTCCCCATTCACCTACAGGTACTTTCTAGGATCACTTCCTATGTAAACTACTTCACTCCCATCCTCTTCTGAGTCTGCGCCTGGATGAATGCAGAGGAGCCTTTCAGTGGTTTTTCCTGTTCTATCAGCTCATCAGAACCTCTGGCACATTAAGCAATAAGTAGATGCTTAATGTTGTTCTTGAGTTAGTCCTGTCCCGCAGAACTGCAGACATAACTACCTGGCGCCCTCTCCTTGCCCTCCCAAACACGCTACCTCACATGAATGGGCACTTTCAGCTACATTTTCCCTACATTAATGATTTCTATTTTAATACTAGTTTCCAACCTCGGTTTTCATCAGACGGAGTTCCTGGTTTCATTTTCTTCTAATTGCAGTAAGATGCTCTAAGACATCTTAGGCATGATGGGTCCTGGGTGGGTGTAAATTGTTTGCTGCTGTTGAAGACACTCTGGGAGGGAACCTTCTAGGATCCGACAGGAAGTTGTTACAGATGTCAGAAACCCAACGCCAAAAAGTAAAAATAAGCTCGTTACTAAACTGATCAGGGTCCGGCATTTCAGAAATAAGAGCACCTTTAGGATGAGGAAAATCTGAAATCTCTGGAGGTGGTCCAGAGATACGGCACATATATGGCTTAGGAGTATTCCGGAAGTTAGAAGATGGATTATGGCCATTTAAGGAATCATTTCCTCATGTCACATCCGGAATTAGAATCCTAGAAGAGCAGGAGGGGATCTTAGGATTTCTCTTATCCACCCTCCACCCTCTAATTTTATGAATGAGGAACACTGAGGCCCAGAGAAATGAAGCGATGTGTCTCTAGACACACAGATAGTGAGCTGAATCTCAAAACAAGCCCAGTGCTTTTTCCACAACCCTGGAGCACCACCCCTAGTCTTTGTACAGAAAGAAAAGCCAGTGATTCCAGACCAACCACCACTGCTCCCACCTCTGGACTGGAGAGTTAGGATAACGAAGGGAAAGACGAGAATCCTCAGAGCCGTCTCTTGGCTGTACAACATGACAGGAGCCACACTGGGTAACTCCCCAAGAGGGATCACCCGACGTCTAGCTAGAGGGCTGGCATGTGAAATGCACTGCCCTAAAAATGAATCCACCCCGCTGAAGCAGCATGAGAACGGGAAGAGTATTCTTGGCGCACCTCGTGACGTTGGGCTCTGTGCTAGGGCCCCAGGGATCTGAATCAGTCGTAAGCTTGGGCTCTGCTCTGAAGCTGTTTATAATTGAAACAGTGGAGACAAGACAGACAATGAACTAATTCAAAATAAAGAAATGTGATCCTCAAGTTTCTTCCACCAAATATCTGGTTGCAGCCTGGCATGTGTCTTGTCCCCCCTCCCATCCCTGGAATGCTACAATAATTCCATGAATATAAATTGTATCTTATTACAACACTCATAAGTTCTTTAGGGACAGAGATCACATTTTTATTCATTCATGCATCCATGCACGCATGCATTCATGCATTTACAGTAAGTCCCCTACGTACGAACCTTCAAGTCGCGAACTTTCAAAGATGCGAACATGCGTAAATTCGTAAATGCGTAAATGTACATGCGTAAATTAGTTCAAGTGTCTGGCGTACATTGTCACGTGCGTGCATCCTCTACAAATGGTTGTGCTTTTGTGTACTTTACTGTGTTTGTTTTTTTATGTATTATTTGTGTGAAAAGTATTATAAACCTATTACAGTATAGTACGGTACTGTATAGCCAACTGTGTTAGGTGGGTACCTAAGGCTAACTTTGTTGGACTTACGAACAAATTGGACTTGCGAATGTGCTCTCGGAACGGAACTTGTTCGTATGTAGGGGACTTACTGTATTCAACAAATTTATTGGATGCCTACTGTGAGTCACTAGGGATGGGAGGGAGTGCAAGGTGAAGCAGAGGAGGAGCTAAAGATGTCCCAACCCCTCCAGTGCCTCCCCATATCACTCAGAATACAAGCCCAGGTCTTTATAACCATCTTTAAAATCTGTCCTGATTCCCAAATCCTTTCCCACCCCTCTGGCATCTTGATATCCGTAGTCTGGTTGGAAGAATAGAAGGCTGTTATGTGAGGTTAGAAGGGGTGACTAGTTTTCATTAATTTAATTTCACTTGATGTAATTGATTTATTCGTGCATTCACTTGTTTGACACACATTTATTGATTATCACCTCCATGTCAGGGCCTGTGCTAAACACTGGGTTATTGGTGGTAGATGATGTTTCAGTTCTCATGAACCTTATACTGTGGTCTGTAGAGAGGAACCCGAGCAGTAAACAGATTGGCAGGTATCTAAGCAATCATACCTGGTGATAAGCTCTCTGAAGAAAAAGCAAGACATAGGGACAAGAATAATGGGAGAAACCTAATTTGTGTTGAGGGTCAGGAAAGGCATCCCTGGGGGAAGTAACCTTTAAATCGAGGCCCTAAAGAGAAAGATAAGTCAGACAGGGGTAGAGGTGAGAGCGGAGGTTTTTCAGCAGAGGTTCTGAAGATTGCCAGGGAGGTTCTGAACTTGGCACACTGATATGCCTCTGCTCTACCCTTGTGCTTCGGATCCACTCCGCGTGAGGCATCCTTGTGTGTGGACCACTCTGCCCTTGAGAAACCAGCAGAGGCAGGTGTGTGGAAGCAGGGAGGTTGAAATATGAGGAGAGTCTCTGAAGACGGAGCCAACTCAACACACAAGGGTTCTGGGAGGAGAATTAGAGAGAGTGATCACATGAGGCTGCCCATCTCCCCGCCACACACACACACACACACACACACACACACACACACACACACCCTCATACTCGGACACACTTAGTTGGCCAGAAGTAAGTAGGGTTTACTCCCATTTCTATCAGTGACAAAATGTGCAAATCAGGAAAATCTCTCTTTGTTTTCTTCCTCAGCTTCCCTAGGATTTCATCCCACAAAACTGACCTCTGTTCTCTGCACACTGAACTTAGAATCAGAAGGCTCTCCCACTTGTTACTTGAACGTGAATTACCTGAAGCTTAATTTTCCTTGTCTGTAGCATGAGGACACTGTATTTGCCCTATCTCTTCACAGCGACGTTTATGCAAAGGCTTTAGGAAATATAAATCACTATACAATATTTTTTAATTTAATAGACTTTTAAATTATGTGTATATATAAGTTTTAGTAAATTTATTTATTTATTTATTTTCAGCTGTGTCGGGTCTTCGTTGCTGCACGCGGGCTTTCTCTAGTTGCGGCGAGCGGGGGCTGCTCTTCGTTGCGGTGAGCACGGGCTTCTCATTGCAGTGGCTTCTCTTGTAGCGGAGCACAGGCTCTAGGCGCGCGGGCTTCAGTAGTTGTGGCGCACGGGCTTCAGTAGTTGTGGCACGTGGGCTTCAGTAGTTGTGGCGCACGGGCTCAGTAGTTGTGGCTCGCGGGCTCTAGAATGCAGGCCCAGTAGTTGTGGCGCACGGGCTTAGTTGCTCCGCAGCATGTGGGTTTTTCCCAGACCAGGGCCCGAACCCGTGTCCCCTGCATTGGCAGGTGGATTCTTAACCACTGCGCCACCAGGGAAGTCCCTATGTATATATTTTTAATTGAAGTATAGTTGATGTACAATAGATTTTATTTTTAAAAGCAGTTTTAGGTTCACAGCAAGACTGAGTAGAAAGTACAGAGATTTCCCTGTACAGTAGCTTCCCCCTACTATCAGTGCCCCCCGCCAGAGTGGTACAGTACAGTAGCTTCCCCCTACTATCAGTGCCCCCCGCCAGAGTGGTACATCTGTTATGATTGATGAGCCTACGTTGATATATCATTGTCACTCAGAATCCGTAGTTTACATTAGGTTTCACTCTTGGTGTTGTACATTGTGTGGGTTTTGAGCATTGTAAAACATAATAGTAATAATTGTGCTGGTTGTTCTTCACCCCCACCCCCAAGATGCATCCTCCGCCCTCTTTGCCTGGTTCTGTGCCCCTAGAGGCCGACTACATCACCGAGTTTCCCTGGCAGCTGACTTCTGATGGGGTTCTGCCAATGGGTGGGCCCAGCAAGAGATCAGAAGACAGGAGGAGAGAGAGGCTGAAATATTGCTTCCCTGGTCCTTGCCTGTTTCAGCGCTCCATCTCTGGCGAGAACTGGGTCCCCCCGTGACCACAGAATCTGACCTGTGGCCCCTCAGCCCCAGCTCTCACTGCAATCCAGTGATGCCGTGTCCTCCCTTTGTCCCCTTCAGCACATGGTAATGGCACAGTCTCTGGACTTTGTCATAGTCTCTGGACTTTAACATCTCTCGTTTGTTCCCTTAACCTGCCCACAAAGTAGTCCCTTCACTGGAATCTCTTCATTTGAACCATTTGGGCTGAGTTCTGTTTCTTGTTGGAATTATCACTCGTATAATCATAACAGCAAAAGTGGCAATAACAACTCAACCACAACTTTATTACGTGTTTGCCATGGGCCAGTTTCTATGTTAATTCTTTCAAAAACATTGGCTGGATTAAAGGTTAATTTTCAGAACCTTTTTTTTTAGATTCCATATATATGTGTTAGCATACGGTATTTGTTTTTCTCTTTCTGACTTACTTCACTCTGTATTACCTAGGGGCAGGACAGGAATAAAGATGCAGACGTAGAGAATGGACTTGAGGACACGGGGAGGGGGAAGGGTAAGCTGGGAAGAAGTGAGAGAGAGGCATGGACATATATACTCTACCAAATGTAAAACCGGTAGCTAGTGGGAAGCAGCCGCATAGCACGGGGAGAGCAGCTCGGTGCTTTGTGACCACCTAGAGGGGTGGGATAGGGAGGGTGGGAGGGAGGGAGACGCAAGAGGGAGGAGATATGGGGATATCTGTATATGTATAGCTGATTCACTCTGTTATACAGCAGAAACTAACACACCACTGTCAAGCAATTATATTCCAATAAAGATGTTAAAAAAAATAAAGGTTAATTTTCAAGAAAACCTCATCTATGACTTTCATACAGACGTAAAGTGAACACATGTTGACTGACAAAGACTCTCTCCTCAACCTAACTCTAGTCAGGCTCCTCTAAGTCCTCAAGGCCCCAACTTTGGGCGCTGTCGTTGGTCTGCTTATTCAAGAGTCTCAGTGAGTCAGTTTAGCCACAGTCCTCCACTGTTTGAATGCCGCCGCTCTTGTATCCGGTCATATTTCTCATCCCCTCTCCCTGGGCATCGTATGAGCCTGGCCTGCCTTCAGCAAGGGTCCTATCAAATCAGTTTAGCCAGAATCCCCCTCATCCCTGATCCTCTTAGTAGTTTTCCATCCACTGACCCCCCCCCCCCCCCCGGCCCCACCTTTGGCTATAAACCTTCACTTGTCCTTGTTTTTGGAGTTGAGTCTGATCTCTCTCCCCCTGTGCAAAACCATTGTAGTAACCCCCCTGGATAAAGTCTGCCTTACTGTCTTTAATAAGTGTCACGAAACTTTTTCTTTAACATGACAAAGACTCTTTCCTTGACCAGACTCGAGACAGGCTCCTCTGAGGTCTCTTTTTGACCAGGCCTCATCTTTGGGCCTTGTCGTTGGCCTGCCTAGTCCAGTGTTAGCAAGAATCCTGCTAAATCAGGTTAGTGAGAACCACTCCATTCCTGATATCTGATCACCCTTGATATCTGATCAAATTCCCCATCGTCCATCCTTGGTATCTCATCAGCCTGGCCTGCGTTCACCAAGAATCCTCCTATACTTGATGTTTCCTCTTAGTAATTTTAGACCCACTGCTTCCTTCACTCTGCTCATTGGCTGTAAATCCCCAGCTGTCTTTGCCGTATTCTGAGTTGAGCCCGACCTCTCTCCACCATTGTAGTAGTCCTGACACCTATTGCAATAGTGTTGAATAGAGTCTTCCTTACCATTTTAACAACTGTCAGAATAACTTTTTCTTCAACGATATTAAGTATTTAATTCATTAATGAGGGAACTGGTAGGATGGTAGAACCTGTTCAAGAAAAGACACATTTATAGATCAGGGATATTGAAATGAATATGCAAACACAGGCAAATTTGATCTCTCCCACGGGGCGGGCAAGGCACATCAAATGGAACCTCTAATGGACAGAATTTGCATGTCTATAGACAAGAACAATTTTGCAAATCCAGAGTTGTAAAATGGCTCAATGGCAACTGAGAAAGGTGTGCTCTAGCCTACTGCCCATGGGCCAAATGCAGCCCACCGCCTGCCTTTGTAAATAAAGTTTTATGGGAACACGGCCACGCACATTCATTTGTGTATTTCCTCTGGTTGCTTCCATGCTCCAGTGGCAGAACTGAGTCGTTGCAGCAGTGGCCAGGTAGCCCACAAAACCTTAAATATTTACTCTCTGGCTGTTTACAGGAAAGGTTACTTGACCTCCCTGCCACGGAGACTGTATTGTTTTCCATTGGAGCTGATAAGGAATATATCAGTATGGGCTCCATTTTACAAGTAAAAATACTAATACCAGTTAAGTGACAGAACCCGAACTCTAACCTAGGTCAGCCTGAGTCCATCCTTAGTGCTAGCATCAGCAAGCAGTTTAGCTGACCCTAATAACGAAAAACACCTTAGAAGTTATTTCACCTTTAAGAAAGAAGATGTCTTCAGAAAGGCATGTGTGTGGAGGCATGTGTGTGTGCGTGTTTGTGTGTGTGTGTGTGTGTGTGTGTGTGTGTAGTGGGGGACACAGTTAAGAAAAGAGTGACTGCTTTGATAACTGCTTAGCTTAATTTTACTTTTATTCCTTGGTGTAAAACTGCTTTCAGAGGAGCACGTGAATTAAATTGCAGCAGCCTTGTACAAGGCAGGACACGGGTTGTACATCACTGAACGAGGATCTGAACCAGAAACTGAAAATTCTGAGACAGTTTTGTACTGTTTTTCTTTGGGATGTTTGCTCTTTCTGAACCTAGCCGGCGTCAGAGGCCTCCATAGTCAGTGCGAGTTAACATCTGTGGTCGCCTTCTTCAATAGTCAGCTCCTCCCTCCCTCCCCGTTTATTACATTTTTCTTCTAGTCTAAAGCTGTTGAAAGTGCTGGTCTCTGAAAGGGATTAAGTGGGTTAATTAGCATTAAAAAGGCCCTTGATGTAGGCGGTATTTAAAATCTCGAAACACTGCCTCTGCTGGCCACCCCTCCCCCCATTTTGTGAATGGGAAAGTGGGCTGGAAAAACTCCAGCTATAAGGAGAATGTCTGAGCCTCAACCCAGCCCAGCCCGTTCCCCAGTCCAATTCGGAAATCATCTCTTTCGTATCAAGTTGCACGTGAAATCTTTGTCCAATCTTTTTCGGTACGCGCTCCTAAATAATACTTCCCAGAGTATGACTAATAGTCAAAAGACGCAGTGGTGAATTTCAATGGCTGAACCGCTGGGGAGAAAATGAGTGGACTGTTAATAGGATCGCTCTGGAAAGAATAGCTAAATTATTAAACTGTAGTGTGGTGGGTGTCCCTTCCTCTGTGTGGCAAATTAGATTGGAAGGTGCCACTGTGAACGTCTCAGGAATATTACATTGCACAGCTCTGTGGAGGGATTTAAACCTTTTCTACAGCCTTCTCTCCTTCACCAGAGTTCGTGTCTATTTCTCTTTTTCTTTAGCTTTTATTAGTAGAGGGTGGAGCAGACAGTGTTGGTCTTCTGCCACACCCCCTCGGTACCCCCCTCTACGCCAAAGGCTCTTTACTCCAAACACCTGCAAGCCTCGGCCAGCAGGACCTTTTTGAGCCCTGAGAGCATGTGGGTCCACCCTCGGGGGAAACCCAGAGCTCCTGAGAACTAATCCCTCCATGGCCGCCCTCGTGTAATGATGGGTGTGAATCGGTGGATAAAAACCCAGCCTCCTAACCCCTCCATTGGAGCAACGATGGGTAACTCTAAGGTAGAGGGCAACCGGGGGCTCTGGGATTCCCCAGCAGGACTGCACCCCAGTGACCCCAGTGTTTGATAACGTTCCATTTACTGGCTGCCTCTCCTTCCTGTCTCACTTCCTCTACTGCTGTTTCCTGGAATCACCACATAAAGAAACGATGTGCACTCAAATCCTTGTCTTAGGTCCCGCTTCTAGGGTAACCCACACCAAGACAGAGAGTCAGTAGAAAGATTTTTCCTCACCAGTTATCCTGCAGCAAAGGCGACACTTTATAATTCCTTTTCGCAGAAGCACTTCACCATGTCCCCTGCTCTGACTGGAGGGCAGCATGTTGCAGTGGGAAAGCCGTGAACTTTGGGGTGAGATTCAATCTGGAGTTCAAATCCCGCCTTTGCCATTGGCTGGCTGTTGGACCTGTGTGGCCTTGCTGAAGTGATTCTGCCTCAGTGACTCTTCATTTGCCCACTTATTTTGAGGGCGAAAAATACCTCCCTCCAGAATTGCTGAGAGAATTAAGGACGTAATGTAGGTCCACGGCTCAGGGCAATGCTTAGCGTATAGGAGTAAACCGACAGATGGCCGTTCTTTGACCTCCAAAAGGCTGCGCCACAGTCACTACCAAGAGAATGTAACGTTCTTGTCCTTGAAGCTTTTGTCATGGGAGAATAGAGCAAACAGATAGCCAGTCCATCTTCTAATTAGTTTTTGAGAACTTTCTGACATCATGGACTAAACTGCATTGTATTAATATTCTAGTCTTCTAGTTCTATGACAAACAAAAAAATGCATGAGCGCAAAACCCCAAAGTAAAACAGAACAGGGAGAAGCTTAGAAAACTAAATACGGAACTCAGCTCTAACAGCTGCATGGAGAAAGGAATTCGAATAATTTAAAAATCACAAGTGGATGTAAAGTGTAAAGAAATGGAAACTTACAGACTATTTAAAACCTGGAATTGCTGACTGTTCAGAAACGACACAGATGGATCAAGAGTGGTGAACAGCCAGAAAGGATTGTGGATGGATCTGCATTGCTTTAGCGGCTCCCCATGCCACCTGTCTCTGAGGACAGCCAGACAATTTGGTATGGAACAAGGCTAATGCTGGCAGCAGATCCAGTGACGGTAACCAGCCTAACGGTAGATCCTTCCACTGGGTTTGCAATGACGAACTGTGCCCCAGAAGTCTGGTGGCTCTTACTGATTTGGGCACCCTAATACCCCATTGTGCAGCCAATTAAAAGGCTTGAAATGTCAGTTCATGAGTAGTCTCAGAAGATACATCCAAACCTGCCCAATAGCCTTTCATCTCTGGAGAGTGGATTCAGTGTCACTGAATCCAGGGTTGCCATGCATCACAGGAAAACAAGACTGTTGCAGTGCCGGCCTCCAGAGAGAGTTCCTCTAGGTCATGGTTGAGGCACGTGGATGGGTGGGGAGTGGGGGTGAGGAAAGCCCACACCGTTGCTGCCTGTGTGGCACGTGTCCTGACCACCTGCAAAGATGACCCGAGAGCTGGTTGGGGTCAGGGTGACTCCAACATGACTGGACAGGCTTGTTGGACACACTCAATGATGGCTTGCCCAACGCCAGCAGTTATAATGGCCTGCTCAGTTGAGTCGGGAGGCTTATTCTCTGCCACCTGGCCCTGAGCCCCTGGACTCTCTCGTCATATTTCCTTGATCTCGAAACCTCCTTTCCCAATGAGAGAGCCACGCTGCTAGCAAGGACCACCAGGCTCAGGGTGACCAGGGTCTGCTGGCAGCTGTGCTGTTGTGCTGACGTCCTCTTCCAGTGCATCCGTGATCATAGCAAAGGCTTTAAAGATGGCATTCAGGGGTCCAGCCAAAGTGATAATTCTCTCAGCACAGTTCCCTTTGGAGATGTCGATATGTACACCACTCTCCCCACGCATCTTCTTAACTGATTCTCTGTTCTTTCTGATGAGGCTGCCAACTTCCTTTCCATGCATAAAGAGCTGTATGGTGAAAGTGACATTCAATCCACTTGCAATCGTACCCTCCATCCGCCCCTGTTGCCTTCTTGACAACCCCTCTTGTTCCTCCTCTGGCCTTCTACCCTTCCCCTTCCCACGCACTCCCCTTTTCTTCTCCAGCCTACAGTTTCTGGCTTTGACCACTACCAGTGACCAATGACTTGACCGTCTCAAGTCTAGCTCCTTGGAATACCGCTGGACATAGAGACATATTATTACAGGTGTCACGCAAAGCACTAAGCATAAAAGGAAAAAACGGATACATTTGATTACGTTTAAATGCAGAACTTCTGTTCAACAAAAGACCCCATTAGGAAAGAGAAAAAACAAGCCGAAGAGCAAGGGAATACATTTGCAACTCCTGTACCCAACAAAGGACTTCTATCTAGAATAGATAAAGAACTCCTATGCATCAAGAAAGACATAGAAAGTCTGTAAAGAAGTGAGCAAAAGGCTTGAACATGAGCTGCACAAAAGAGGCTGTACAAATGACCAGTAACCATAATGAAATGTGCTCAACCTCCTTACTGAACAGAGAAATGCAAATTCAAAACTCCACCGCCCATTGAGTAGATTGGCAAAAATGAAAACATCTGACATCACCAACTATAACCTAGGATGTGGAGCAACTGGAACTCTCGTACACTGATGATAGGAGTGTCAGTTGGTTCCCTTTCCCTCAATTTGGGAAAGAGTTTGACATCTGTTGAAGTTGAAGATACTTACACCCTCTGCCCCTCCAATGCGTACTGTGTAATTCCATTTTTATAGCTTTCAAAAACAGACAAAGCAAGTGTATCATTTAGGTATATATACTAGGTGGCAAAAGAATAACACACTGCAAGGAAGTTATTACCATAAAGTCTGGGAAATGGTTCCCTCTGGAGAGGAACCAGGAAATTGTAATGGCCCAGGAATGCACAGGGGTCTGGTGGAGGTGTTGACAACGATCTACTTCTTGAGCAGGATGGTAGTTAAAAGAGTATTTGGTCTACAGTAATTCATTATGCTGCCTGTTTGTGCTTCATGTTCTTCTCCATATGTGTGCTGTATTTCACTGTAAGAAAGTTTTAAAAAAAACTTTCTCAAAGTGTTTTCTGAGAAACGTTGCGTAATGAGGTCTCAATATATGTTACTCACAAAAAGGATTCTGTGGTCAAGTACATCTCAGCACTGGAATAAGTGAAGACAAACAGGTCTTTAATATGCCAAGGTACATTGTGAAATTCCAAGAAGGATCAAGAGTATACAATAATTTATGTGACCATGGCACCCTTTTCCTCAGGGAGATTTTACAGAGCATATACTTAGGAAAAGTAGATGGAAAAAAGTCATAGAGCAAGTTTCAGTTTCATGAGCCAGTTGACCTGATCCAACCAAAGGCTCCAGGAGCTTTATGCAAAGCGTGAAATGCAAAATAGCAAACAAATGAAGTTTTAGGTGGCGCTGAACTGGCGGCTCTCACTATTGCTAAAATCCTCATCATTTCAAGTGTCAGATCCCAAACGCTGAAGGGGTTAGCCCATCCCCATCCCCCTCCTCTGTAGTTATGTTTGTTCCAGTTTTCACTGTCACCATGATGTAACTGTGTGTCTGTGGATGGATGGACCAACTGGTGTTTGCGCACTTCTTTTTACGTCGATGTCCGTCACAGCTGTTTATAAACAAAATCGTTCTGATGGAATCCAACTCCTGCCCCAGTGCTGGTGCTACAACCCTGCTCTCACTGGGACACTGGGTCAGTCAGCTTTCACTGTGTAACAAACCACCCCACAGAGACCTAGTGGCTTAAAACAACAACCACAAGTTTGTGCTCTGGAAACTTGGACTGGGCTCAGGTGGATGAGTCTTCTGCTGGTCTCAACTAGGCGTCACTCACATGTGTCTGCAGGCAGCTGCTGGGTCAGCTAGGATGTTGGCTGGCTGTTAGCTGAGGCAGCCATTTGAGTTCCAGCCATGGTTTTCTCTTATTCATCAGGCAGCCCTAGATGGGCTTGTTCACGTGGCAGCTATAACAAGAGTCCTAAGAATAGCAAGAGAGAGATAGCCCCAATGTGCACGTGTTTTTCAAGTCTTTGCTAGCATCACATTTGTTATTGTGCTGTCGATCAGACGATCACATGGCCAAGTCTAGAGTCAGAGAGGAGACTACCCAAGGGTATGGATACAGAGAGACTTGAACAAATTGGGAGCCATTGCTACATCAATCTGCCACAGGTACTTTGGGCATCATAGTCATTCATTATCAAAACTATCTCTAAAACTGCACTGACTTACGGTACCTCTGATACCAGTCGAATTCACTACTGAGTTGTATTTTTAAAAGCGGATGTGTTCATCAGCCTTTTAAAGGAATGATCCAAATAGGAAAGCTTGATTAAAATAGAGATCGATTACATTTTCAAAGATATGATGAAATGTAAACGGTTTCCCCTAAGGAAAGTATGCAAGTTGATTGTTCAAGGAGAAATTTAATTGCAACCTAAAAAACACAGGGATTCTCGCAGATGCAAATTATCGTTAGATTGTACTCGTTACAGAAATACAAAAATGATGACCTTTCCTTTAGTTTCACTTGTTTTTATTTAACAAACTCTGTTCCTTGGCTTTTTTCAGCATGACTCTGTTTAATTGTTGCAGACTTGAAATTATTACCTAAGCCTGCACATATTAATCCTGTCTGTTGGAAGAAAAGAAGCCTGTCATGTGGGGTAATTATGGCTGCGGGGGGCAATAATGAATGGGCAGAATAGACCCAGGCCTGCTTTCTGTTGTCCTCAAGCATCGACAATCGATAGCTGTGGCCATGCTGAGTTGGGAAAGGATCACATCTCTAAGTCACAGCAGTATTGGGGGGTAATTTCTCAGGAAATGACAAGGATCATTAGGTAACTCCAGATGGTATTACCAATCTTGATTCCATTTGACCACCTGAGGCCACCATCTTGTACTGATTTTACACTATCAAGACCACAAGAAAGGTTCGTCACCAAGAATTTTGGACTCTCAGTTCTGTCTTCCATGGCAGAGTTCTCCTTTTTCTTTGCTTTGGATGACATTGAAGTCTATGGATAATTTAGAACGTGATGAAATCATAGTTTCTAAACTTTTTATTGCTAAATTGAGATCATGATGGTGATAGAGAGGAGCAGCTCTTGCCAAGTTCTTGACAAGAATCGTATCATTTAGTCTTCACAATGCCCTCTTATCTCTATTTGACACCAGGAGATTAACTAACCTGCCCAAGGACCCACGACTTGGAAATGGTGGCAACAGAATTTGAACCCAGGTCTAATCTGACTCTGAAGTTCTGCTTTTAACGAGTCAGCCACACCACCCCCCTTCTGAGAGCTGGCTAGGTATGTCTGAGCCTCCTCCCCCTCCTCACCTATACTTCTGTTGAGCATTCGCTGTTTGTAGAGTGTACAGAACTGTGCTAGAAATGCGGTATAAAAAAATGCCTCTTGTACAGTAGAATATGGGCTAAACAACCTTATAAATAGCTTTCTCTTGGTGGTGGTCTTGGTGGAGAGGGAAAGCAGAAATTATAAGAACCTTGTCAACTGGCAAACCTGTTTTTAGGTAGAGGTTTCACACCATCCACCTCCCTCAACACATCCCTCTCAGAGAGTTGATAGCCAGCAACATGATGGAACCATTTGACAGCTAGCACATCTTCACCACCACATCCACCCTCGCACTTTATTGCTTGATGAAACTGTATGAAGTTAGGAAACCCAAGAGAGACCAGGGAGCATGCTGGATATCTCATAGCTGTAACTCTCAGATACCAAATCATTAAGAAATGACCTTGCATATTTACATATAGTTTTGCCTCTGTCTTATGCCAGTTAAAGGCACAGACTCAGGAAACAGACTGCTTGGGATCAACCACAGATCTGCCATTTTACTAGCTGTGTGACCTTGCACAAGTTATTAAACCACTCTGAGCCTCACGTTCCTCAGCCAGAAAAAGGAAATGATAATAGTGTTCTTTGTAAAAGAATACTATTCTGCAAAAGAATGCAAAACATGTAGTGCCTTGGCACGTAGCAAGTGCTATTTAAATGTTAGCTATTAATACTGTTACTCTGTTAAACAACTTAAATCAGGTATAGGGTTTCCTTTTCTTTATTTAAACATTTTAAAAAGCAATTAAAAACATTTTTATGTTCTTGGTGGCAGCCAGGTATTTTATTTAGAACGGTTCATTCAGCATCCAGCAGTTGTACGCTAGGTATATTTTGGAATAAGTTTGTCAGTTAGATATTGATTTACGTACATTAAGATCATTCAGACGGCTAATGATTTTCTTTTATTTTTTCTATTTTTTCCTTCAATTTTTTTATTGAAGTATAGTTGATGTACAATATTATGTAAGTTACAGGTATATAACATAGTGATCACAAATTTAAAGATTATATTCCATTTATAGTTACTACAAAATACTGGTTATATTCTCTGCTGTACAGTACATCCTTGTAGCTTATTTATTTCGTACATAATAGTTTGTACCTCCCAATCCCCCACCCCCATATGGCCCCTTCCCCCTTCCCTCTCCCCACTGGTAACCACTAGTTTGTTCTCTATTTCTGTGAGTCTGTTTCTTTTTTGTTATATTCACTAGTTTCTTTTATTTCTTAGATTCCACATATAAGTGATATCATACAGTATTTATCTTTCTCTGACTTATGTCACTTAGCATAATGCCCTCCATGTATATTCATGTTGTTGCACGTGGCAAAATTTCATTCTCTTTTATGGCTAATATTCCACTGTATATATGCCACATCTTCTTTATCCATTCTCCTGTTGATGGACATTTAGGTTGCTTCCATATCTTGGCAATTGTATATAACACTGCTGTGAACATTGGGGTGCATGTATCTTTTCGAATTAGTGTTTTCATTTTTTTCGGATATATACCCAGGAGTGGAATTGCTGGGTCATATGGTAGTTCTATTTTTAGTTTCTTGAGAAAACTCCATACTGTTTTCCACAGTAGTTGCACCAATGTACATTCCTACCAACAGTGCACGCATACCAACAGAGGCTTCCCTTTTCTCCACATCCTCACCAACATTTGTTACTTGCGTTCTTTTTGATGGTAGCCATTCTGACAGGTGTGAGGTGATACCTCATTGTGGTTTTGATTTTCATTTCCCTGATGATTAACTGTGTCAAGCATCTTTTCATATGACTCCTGGCCATCCGCATTTCCTCTTTGGAAAAATGCCTATTCAGGTCTTCTGCCCATTTTAAAACTAGGTTGTTTGTTTTTTTGATGTTGAGTTGTATGAGCTGCTTATATATTTTGGATATTAACCCTTTATCAGTCATATCCTCAGAAAATATTTTCTCTCATTCAGTAGGTTGTCTTTTTGTTTTGCCAGTGGTTTCCTTTGCTGTGCAAAAGCTTTTAAGTTTAATTCAGTTCCATTTGTTTATTTTTGCTTTTATTTCCTTTGCTTTGGGAAACATATCCAAAAAATATTGCTATAATTTATGTCAAACAGTATTCTGCGTGTGTTTTCCTCTAGGAGTTTTATAGTATCTGGTCTTACATTTAGATCTTGGATCCATTTTGAATTTATCTTCGTATATGGTGTTAGAGAATGTTCTAATTACATTCTTTTACATGTAGCTGTCCAGTTTTCCCAGCACCACTTATTGAAGAGACTGTCTTTTCTCCATTGTATTGGTAGATTCTTGCCTCCTTTGTTGTAGATTAATGGACCATAGGAGCCTGGGTTTATTTCTGGGCTTTATATCCTCTTCCACTGATCTATGTGTCTGTTTTTGTGGCAGTGCCATACTGTTTTGATGACTGTAGCTTTGTAGTATAGTCTGAAGTCAGAGAGCATGATTCCTCCAGCTCTGTTCTTCTTTCTCAAGATTGTTGAGGCTAGTCAGGGTCTTTTGTATTTCCATACAACTTTTAAAATTATTTGTTCTAGTTTTTTGAAAAGCGCCGTTGGTATTTTGATAGGGATTGCATTGAATCTGTAGATTGCCTTGGGTAGTGTGGTCATTTTAATAATATTAATTCTTCCAGTCCATGAACATGGTATATCTTCCAATGGTTTGTGTCATCTTCAATTTCTTTCATCTCTGTCTTACAGTTTTCTGAGTACAGGTCTTTTACCTCCTTAGATTTATTCCTAGGTATTTTATTCTTTTTGATGTGATGGTAAATGGGATTGTTTCTTTAATTTCTCTTTCTGGTAGTTCATTGTTGGCGTATAGAAATGCAGCAGATGTCTGGGTATTAATTTTGTATACTGCGACTTAATCAAATTCACTGATATGCTCTAGTACTTTTCTGGTGGCGTCTTTAGGATTTTCTATGTATAGTATCCTGTCATCTGCAAACAGTGACAGTTTTATTTCTTCCTTTCCAATTTGGATTGCTTTTATCAGCAGTATGCTATTAAACAGCCAGTGTGTCACTAAAGATATCAGAACATATCTGGAGACAAATGAAAACAAAAACACAAGGATCCAAAATCTGTGGGATGCAGCAAAAGCAGTTCTAAGAGGGAAGTTTATAGCAATACAAGTTTACCTCAGGAAAAAAGAAAAATCTCAAATAAACAATCTAACCTTACACCTAAAGGAATTAAAAAAAAAGAAGAACAAACAAAGCCTAAAGTTAGTAGAATGAAAGAAATCATAAAGATCAGAGCAGAAATAAGTGAAATAGAGTCTAAAAAGACAAAAGTAAAGATCAATGAAACTACAAGCTTGTTCTTTGAAAAGGTAAAGAAAATTGATAAACCTTCACCCAGACTCCTCAAGAAAAAAAGGGAGAGGGCGCAAATAAAATCAGAAATGAAAAAGGAGAAGTTACAACCAACACCACAGAAATACAAAGGATCCTAAGAGACTACTATGAACAAGTATATGCCAATAAAATAGACAACGAAGAAGAAATGGACAAATTCTTAGAAATGTACAATCCCCCAAGACTGAACCAGGAAGATATAGAAAATATGAACAGACCAATTACCAGTAATTAAATTAAATTAGTAATTTAAAGTCTCCCAACAAACAAAAGTCCAGGTCCAGATGGCTTCACAGGTGAAATCTACCAAACATTCACAGAAGTTAACACCTATCCTTCTGAAACTATTCCAAAAAATTGCAGAGGAAGAAATGCTTCCAAATTAATTAGCCGAGGCCAACATCACCCTGATACCCCAACCAGACAAAGATATCACAAAAAAATGAAAATTACAGGCCAGTATCACTGATGAACTTTGATGCAAAAATCCTCAGCAAAATATTAGCAACCTGAATCCAACAATACCCTAAAAGGCTCATGCACCATGATCAAGTGGGATTTATCCCAGGGATGCAAGGAGTTTTCATTATCTACAAATCAGTCAGTGTGGTACACCACATTAACAAGTTGAAGCACAAAAACCGTATGGTCATCTCCATAGATGCAGAAAAAGCTTTTAACAAAATTCAACATCCATTTATGATAAAAAAAAAAAAAAACTCTCCAGAAAGTGGGCATAGAGGGACCATACCTCAACATAATAAAGACCAAATATGACAAACCTATACAGCTAACATCATACTCAATGGTGAAAAGCTGAAAGCATTTCCTCTCATATCAGGAATAAGAGAAGGATGCCCACTCACGACCCTTTTTTTTCTAATATAAATTTATTTATTTTATTCTTGGCTGCGTTGGGTCTTCATTGCTGCGTGCAGCCTTTCTCTAGTTGTGGCGAGCGGGGGCTACTGTTTGTTGTGGTGCGCGGGCTTCTCATTGCGGTGGCTTCTCTTGTTGTGGAGCCTGGGCTCTAGGCGCGCAGGCTTCAGTAGTGGCTTGTGGGCTCTTGAGTGCAGGCTCAGTAGTTGTGGCTCAAGGGCTTAGTTGCTCCGCGACATGTGGGATCTTCCCATGGGCTCTAACCCATGTCTCCTGCATTGGCAGGCAGATTCTTAACCACTGAGCCACCAGGGAAGCCCCTCGACACTTTTATTCAACATAGTAGTATTGGAAGTTCTAGCCGTAACAATCAGACAAGAAAAAGAAATTTAAAACTTTTAAATAGAAAAGGCGGTCTTTTTCTTATTTTAAGAGTAATGCATGTTCATCGTAAAAGTGTAGAAAATACAGTCATAAAAAATTGCCTTAAAATTTTCAGTGTTCAATATTTAAATATAGCAAACCAGAACTCAGTAGCTTGAAACAATAATCCATTTTTACTTCATAATTCTGTGGGTTGGCAGGTTGGGCTTAGCGTATCTATGTAGTCTTTTGGAGGCTTGGTTGGGGCTGGATGGTGGAGCATGACCTCACTCACAGCCTGCAGTTGGCAGGCTGTTGGCCACGGCACCTCGGATTTCCTCCACATGACCTATTCACGTGATGTTCACCTGCTGGAGAATAAACAGACTGTTCTCCTATTCACACGGTGGTTTCAGGATTCCAGGTGCAGCAACAAGAGTCTGAGCGCAAGAGCCCAAGCATTTTTCAGGCCTCTGCTAGTACCATATCTGCTGATGTCCCCTTGGCCAAACAAGCTACATGGCTAAGTAAGCACAAATTCAAGGGATCAGGACAGACATTTCACCTTTTGATCTGAGGAGAGCCAGTCACATTCCAAAGGTACAGGCATGCAGAGATAGGAGAAATTTATTGCTATTTTTAGCAATTCACCACAGATAAATACTGTTAAAATTACACATATATAAAATACATGTATGTGTATGTGTGTGTTATACATTTACATGTGTTTCACGCATAGAAATACATGGAAAAATATATGCCCAAACAAAAGTGATCTTATTAAACATTTTGTACCTTTTTTCCCCCCATTGATGACTTCCTAAGGTCATTTTAATGTCCTCATTTTAAGATGTGCATAATACTGCATTGTATAGACTTACCACGAAATATTTAACCCAAGTCTCTTGTACGACTTTTAGGTTGTTTCCAATTTTGCAGTAAACTGAATATGTAGAGTTTTCTACGTTTTTCTCATTAGTTCCTTATTTTGACCTCTGACATATTGTAAGAATACTGAAAGATTGCATCCAGAGATAATATTCAAAATCCTCAACAACATTGTAGATCCCGACCTTAGCACGGAGCAAGGTCCTGAGGGTAATCCTTTAATTGCTAGATTCGGAGGTCCAGGTCCCAAGGGAGAGGGCCGTGCAGGTGGGGTAGCGGGTGCTACTCACGGTGGTTAGTGGTGGGATAACTGTTATTTACCTTCACAACCATACTAAATATTAGCCACAGAGAAGTGTGTGGGAATGTCTGTTTCCCATCACCTCTCCAGCTATCGATGTCGTCCGTCTTTTTAATCTTTGCCAACCTGACCCGTGATAACAACAAAAATAATACCATCTTTATATTGAATTTTCCTAATCACAAGCGAGGGCTCTTTTTTATGTCTCATCACCATTTGTATTGGGTTGTTATCGTTGATTTCAGTGAATCACCTGTTTACGTCATCGGTCCATTTTTCTTTGAAATGTTACTCTTTTAATTGGAAAGCTAATATTTATTGATGCCTTACAATGTGTCACTATTCTAAGCCCTTAATAGGCATTATCTATTTTAATATTCATCATGACCCTATGAAGTTATTATTATTCCCATTTTAGAGATGTAAAAATAGAGGCAGAGGTGCAGTAATGTGTCCACCAGGATCTTGTTTGTAAGTGCTGAAGCCAGGATTCAAAACCAAGCAGGCAGATCCCATAACCCAGGTTCTTAATCATTCTTATCTATTCTATTGCTCCTGCAGTATTTACTTATAAGAGCTTTTTACATAGGGATATTAATTTTTTAATAGGTATTGTACATTTTTCCTTGTTTGTCCTTCTACTTTTTAACTTTCCTTATTGTGGTGTTTGCTATACAGAAATTTAAAAACCTTATGGATGCGCTTTTCTATATGAATTTTTCAGCTTGATAGAGGTTTAATTGAGAAATAAAATTGTAATATATTTAAAGTGTACAAAGTGATGATTTGATATATGTATACATTGTGAATATGTATACATTCTGACTATTGAGTTAATTAACACGTTCATCGCCTCACATATTTACCTTTTCTTTGGTGAGAACACTTAAGTTCTACTCGCAGCAAATTTCTGACTATTGAGTTAATTAACACGTTCATCGCCTCACATATTTACCTTTTCTTTGGTGAGAACACTTAAGTTCTACTCGCAGCAAATTTCAGTTATACCATACAGCATTATCAACTAGTTACCATGTTATACATTAGATCCTTAGAGCTTATTCATCTTATAACTGATAGTTGTATACAGTTTAGGAATATTTAATATGGTCAAATATCTCATGCTTTTTTCTTAGTGGATTTTGTCTGTAATATTCTCGGATGTTTCCTATCTAAAGGATATAAAAATATTCGTGTATATTTTCTTCTATATAGAGCTTCAAAATTGCCTGTATTAACAAAATATACATGCTTAGGCCCCAACTCAGACCTGTTGAATCAGCATTTGTACAAGGAGAACTAGATGTTTATGCTTTTAAAAAGATACACAAAATTACAGTCCAGAGGACTGCAAATACACACATTTATCTCTTTTTATTTCCCTACACACATGACATTGAAGAAACAATAAATTAAGAATATGTCCACAAAATCAATTCCAGATGGGTTAAAAAGTTAGTTGTGAAATCCCAAACTTAACTTTTAGAACAACACATAGGAGAATATCTGTATTAGAGTTCTCTAGAGAAATGGAACCAGTGGGATGTGTGTGTGTGTGTGTGTGTGTGTGTGTGTGTGTGTGTGTATGTAAATACTCTTGATGTATGTGTGTGAAATATATACGTGTGTGCGTGCGTGTGTATATATGTATGTATAAGAGAGAGAGAGATTGATTGATTTAGTTATTTTAAGGAATTGACTGACACAATTCTAGGGGTGGGACTGGAAAGTCTAAAATCCGCAGGGCAGGCCAGCAGGTTGGAAATTCTGGCAAGAATTTGTGTTACAGTCTTGAATCTGAAGATGATTTGGAGACCAAATTCCTTCTTCCTTGAGGAAGCTCAGTCTTTTAAGGCTTTCAGCTGATTCGATAAGGCCCACGCACGCTATGGACGGTAACCTCCTTTAGCAAAGTCTACTGACGTAGATGTCAAATCACATTTGTAAAATACCTTCACAGCGATATCTAGACTGGCGTTTGACCAAATAACCGGGCACCATAGCCTAGCCACGTTGAAAAATTAACCATCACAATAGCTTTATGACCCTGTGGTAGGGAAGGATTTTTAAACAAGATACACACAGGCCTTGATAAATGGCTTGAACAGAGGAAAAATGTTGTGTTTTCCTACCTGTGCCTTTCTTCCCCTTCATGTGAGAGGCCCCCAAGCAGAGCAGAATCCGTATGAGATAATATGCTTCATGGGATTATTACAACTTGCTTCCCTGCCAAAGAGCTCTTTTCTTTCTTTCACTTCTGTGATTCCAGGTAAACACCAAGAGACACAGTGCAAGAACATAAGACAAGTGTGTTTTAATTTAGGTTCCAGAAACCTAGATATTATCTGTGGTGCTACAGTATCCCAAGCCAAAATGCCAAACACTGATGGATTTATTGTGGCCCTAACTTAAAACAAGCCTGATTTCTTTTTTAAAATGCGACCTCAAAACACAGCTCAGCAGACGTGATTAGGAATGTATTATATGCCTAACCAGAAAACAAAACGCTACTCGCTACAGTGGACTTGAAAATTGTCTTGCTATTAATAGATCTCCCGGATGGTATGATCTCTTGGATTCGATATGTTCAGATTTCGGCAGCCACTGAGGACTGAAAACAAGACGTTGCATGTGTTATTACTTAATAAAGAAACTAGGCCATGAAGTAGCCCTTTGGCCATTCTTTTTAAAAAGATTTTGAAGAGCCCAATTCCATCTTTAATAAGTCCTTGTCGCCAGGTATATTTGCCGCAACAGCAATGTGATTAGCAGACTCCTTCTCCAGAGCTGTGTGAAATTGAGAGCAACTTGGGGAACCTGTTACTCTCATCTGTCCATCTGGCACAGATGCCTCAAACACTGTACACCTGCAACAAATATTTGCTGAATGGAGAAGCATCCCTCTCTTTCCTTGTCATTTTGAGGGCGTGACACTGAGCTACTGATTCAAATGTTTAGATTGAGGACCTTGGCGAACATATCTGTTGGACAGAGAACACCATTTTCAAGAGTTTAAGATAACACTGGGCGCTTCCCTGGTGGCGCAGTGGTTAAGAATCCGCCTGCTGGGCTTCCCCAGTGGTGCAGTGGTTGAGAGTCTGCCTGCCGATGCAGGGGACACGGGTTCGTGCCCCGGTCCGGGAAGATCCCACATGCCGCGGAGTGGCTGGGCCCGTGAGCCATGGCCGTCGAGCCTGCGCGTCCGGAGCCTGTGCTCCGCAACGGGAGAGGCCACAACAGTGAGAGGCCCGCGTACCGGTAAAAAAAAAAAAAAAAAAAAAAAAAGAATCCGCCTGCCAATGCAGGGGACACGGTCCGGGAAGATCCCACATGCCGCAGAGCTACTAAGCCCATGCACCACAACTACTGAGCCCACATGCCTAGAGCCCGTGCTCCGCAACAAGAGAAGCCACCGCAATGAGAAGCCCGCCCACGGCAACGAAGAGTAGCCCCCGCTCGCCACAACTAGAGAAAGCCCGCACGCAGTAACGAAGACCCAACGCAGCCAAAAATAAATAAATAAATTTAAGATAACACTGATCTCTTCTGATATGCTCAAAATATTTAAAAATGTTTAATTGGATATTGCTGCCCACTCGTCTCTTTAAAAACAAAGTTTAAAAAAAGAGATTACAAACAAAAAACAAACAAGGAGAAGAAGCTTTAGAGGATTTTAGGGTTTGGGTTTTTTATTTCAAGAAATACTTGTTTTAGGTTGGATTCCACAGTAGTAGACTCTGAGATGAAGGTTCATAAAAACCAGTATGGAAATGGAACTGGAAAGGGAAGAACTCCAAGGAGGGGTGATACATCAAGCCAAGTCCCCGGGAGGGTAACCTCGCTGAGTCCTGGTCTGGGGATAGTGTAATTCCTCATCAGGGGATGAGGGAGCTGGAGTAGTTACAGGCCCGCATCCCCCGCCATGAGAATCAGTGGTTCAGAACTCACCGCACCATAGATTCCCAGGCACTTCCGTACCTCCTTGCATAGACAAAGTGGGTTCTAGCAGCCTGAGGACTTTCCTCCAACAAAGAAATGCAGGCTCCAGCTGGAGGGGGGTGGGGAGTGACAGATGTGCATGAAGATGGTGAAGGCCTCTAAGGGGACATGTGCAGACCTCCGACAGCATCTGCCTCACTATGAAACTAGGGATAGTTTGTCAAGGTCTCTCCACAAATTCAGAGCAGGCCTAGGGACGAAGGGAAGGAGGGGTACTGTGTCCCTGATGTAAGGTTTGCGGCAAGTCACCATCTTTTCTCCGGTGTCTCCCCTGGTTGAGTCAGTAGGAAGGAGGTTAAAGAGGAGTTTGGTTTGAAGACAGAGAGCTCTGTGGTCCTTTCCTCATGGGGCAGCCCCACCAATAGATCCCAAAGGCCGGGAGGCGGTGGACAGCGTGCAGGTCTGGAGAACAGACAAAAAGTCAATCCTGAAGGGGATACTTGGGTCAAAGACAGGAAAATGGGCTCAAGCCAGGGCTTCAGTGGGGAGAAGAAGGAAAAGGGGATTGGGGAAAATGCTGGCACTGGAATAACCATTCTTTTAATTATAATATGATTATAAAGCTATATTTAACAGCATATATAATAATGTAATATATGAATTATTTAAATAACTGTAATACATATCGAATGCACATTATCCACATTTCAAGTACTTAATAGCCACATGGGGCTAGCAGCTACTGTATTAGACAGTGTAGCTCTAGAACATTCCATCATCACAGAAAGTTCTGTTGGACAGTGCTTACTAGAGCTTACTGAATGGATCAAGGGTCAAGATGTAATGGGCCTCATTCTCATCTCAGACTCTCATTTTCTTCCTTCCCGTATTCAGCTTATAAATTTTGCCACTGGGACTTTCCTGAAAAATTTGGAGTAGCCAGTTAAAGGACAGTCATTTAAAGGTAATTTTTAAACTTGCTGTGTGGAGTTACCTTCGTTAAATGACTTTTGCCTCCTTGGGTCTAACCTGAGTTTTTAGCAGTTAAATGTTAACTCAGATTTCGGATGCGCCGAGCTTCCAATGAGCTATTACAACAACCCAACGGTCGTCTTCTTCGATTGCTGCTTTCCCTGACCTACTTGTTTGTGTACATGTTAATCTTCACAAGGAAAAGGAACCAAATGTGATCTTAAGAGGCAGGAGGCAAGAAGCCACACAGGAGTAGAAACAGTGGTCGACTCTGACTTGCCCACTCTCTCTTCTGTTCCGACTTCCACACGGCCAGGGCAGGGCAGTTCTGCTTAGCTGCTGGGACAAACTCTTATGAGATCCAGTGAGCCAGTCCAATTTGGGCACAGTATTTCCAACAGCATGGGACTGTCTGCTGCTTTTGTTGCTATCCAGGAGCACTTTTAAGGGGCAGATTGCCTGCTGGGCCACCAGTCAAAAGTCCGCGTTTGAGGAGATCCTGTGTTTTCTTTGATCACCTTTTCTTCCAAAGTTGAGTTCCAGAGTAGCTTAATCGGGGCACCCCCAGAAGAAGACCCTGACACAAGGGTTCAAGTGCAAGTACTTTGTTTATGGGGTAACTCCAGGAAACACCGGTAGTGCGCGGTGGGGAAGAGGAAGGAAAAAGAAGGAAGCGTATTAAGAGAGCCTGTCAAGCAAGTTTCCCAGTGGGAGCTCTGGGAGCCACTGCCTCAGAATTATCCCACTGAAGGGTGAGAAAGCCGGGGCATTTATCCATCATTTCTCATCAGTCATTGCTTGAGGGATGGTGGGGGAGAGGCAGTACAGGACCTACTGTGTGCATGAGCCGAGAACGCCTTCAGACAAAGAAATACGCATGCAAGCACTCAGGCTGACGTGCAGGGAAATGCCAGCGTGGAAGCATACGGGTGGGGCATTTACAGTGTCTGCTGCACACACTTTAGTTTTAAATGGACAAAATAGACCTAAGACTCTTAGTGTCCAGCCCATCCACGTCCTTGTAGGGCTGATCTACTGGCCCAGAGGAGGTAATCAATCACTGTCAAACGGAGAAACAAAAGGATCTTTAATGGGCAACTTGACCTCTGGTCAGAACATCCGAGACAGTGGAGAGCGCGGACAGAGCCTTTGGTATTAAATGCCTCTGAATGGAAAGGGCGGGGAGGCAGCAGCGTTCAGGCCTTCGTGCTTGCTTAAGACGAGGAATAAGTTCTTTTAACCGCTTGTCAGAGCGCACATGCGTGGCTCGTGCATTCTGGAGTTTCGGAGAGAGTCCTACCAAGTGCTTTCTGCTGAGGCTGACGAAGCCAAGCTGGGGCATCTGCATGCCAGGAATCTATGGTTGCATATGTGCCACTGTTTATCTGTTTGCAAAATATGCCATATGTTGACAGCCTGACATATGGTGAGCTATATGGAAGACGAGTCAGAGAGAAAGAGCCAGAGTATAAGAAAGAGAGGGAGAAGGAGAAACAGGAAAGTGAACACAAACGCTGGTGACTTTGGCTAGATGGTGAATTCCTTGAGCGTGCGGGGTTTATCTCGATCACCTTTAATCCCTAGTGCCTGCAGTTTTGCTGGGCACGTAGTAGATGCTTAGTTAGTGCATCCTGAGGATGAAAAGAGCACATGCAAGGTGCCTAGAACCATGTCTTCTATCATATATGATGCATGGTAAGTGTAGATTGAATTAACCCATGAGAGGATGCTTAGCGCTAGAAAGACTCTTGGAGTTTCATTCTATCACGCTTTGACACATAAAACTGAATCTTGGAGGAGCGTGAGAATGATGGCAGCCACGGTAACCTCTGGGCCTGGGTGTTGGAGGCGGTGCTTATGTCCCGAGGTGTCATCCGCCATCTTCTTTGCCACACTGCTCTTGCTGCTGGTGTCTGGACCCCACGTGTTCCTGCTGTAGCCACCTCTGGTGCCCTCGGGCTTCTCACTGCAAGCCAAGGCCCTGTGCAACTGGTAAGTTTTTGGGCTGGTGACATACAAAACGATAAAACTCCTGGAAGAAAACGAAGAGAAAAGGCCTCATGACATTGGATGTGGCAATGATTTCTTGGATATGACAGCAAAAGCACAGGCGAGAAAAGCAAAAATAGATAAACCGGATAACATAAAACTTAAAAACTTTTGTTCATCAAAGGACATAATCAACAAAGTGGAAAGGGCAACCTGCAGAATGAGAGAAAACATTGCAAATCATATATTTGATACGGGGTTGATATCCAGAATATGCAAAGAACTCCTACAACGCAACAACAAACAAAAAAATCAAGCAACCCAATTAAGAAATGGGCAAAGGACTTGAATAGACATTTCTCCAGAGATGATATACAAATGGCCAACAAGCATATGAAAAGAGGTTCAACACCACTAATCGTCAGGCAAATGCATATCTAAACCACAACGAGACATCACCTCACACCCGTTAGGACGACTACTATCTAAAACCCAGAAAATACAGGTGTTGGTGGGGATGTGGAAAAGTTGGAACCCTTGTGCGCTGTTAGTGGGAACGCAGAGCAATGTAACCGCTATGGAAACACAATGGAGGTTCCTCCAAAAATTAAAAACAGAACCACCGTGTGATCCAGAAATTGCACTTCTGGATATATCTCCAAAAGAATCGAAACCAGAGCCTCAAAGAGATAGCAGTGTCCAACGTTCTCCATTCCTAAATGACGAAACCGAATCCAGAGGTCTCGTGAGCCAACGAATAGAAAATCAGGAGGAGAACACCCAGAGTGCTGAGTCCATCCCAACTCTCCTTCCATTCTTGGCTTCAGTTTCGTACAGGCCCACATGCCGGCCCACCTGCAGCCTATCTGCCTTGTCTCCTCCCGCCCATCCTTCCAGTCCCTTGGTCTCCTGTCATCCCTAGTGCCCATTGTGCTGCAGCTAAGCTTCTGCATCCACTCTTCCCAGGCATAACCTTGCCCCCATTTGCTCTGGGCCTTTGTCCCCTTTGTTTCCCTTTGCCTCCCTTCCCTCCTAATCTAGCTATCAAAATCCCAACCATCTTCTGGGTCAATCCAAATGGCACTTTGGCATGCATCCTTCCCTGGAATACAAGGCTGCAAAGAATTTCTCCGTCCTCTGTATTTCTATGGCATTCTGTATTCCAATCAGACCATGCATTAGTTCTGCCTTGTATGATCGTTGTTTATGCTCATTTTTCTCTATAAAATTATAATCCACTTGCATGCAGACATTCTTTCATCTTTGACCCTCCTCAGTGCCTATCACAGAAGCTTCAACATAGTAATAATAATCAGTAGCAGCAATTATTGAGTGTTTACTATATGTTAAGCACCCCATGAATTGGTCATTTACTTCTCCCAGTAACCCTATGAAGCAAGTACCATCATTAGTCTCATTTTACACAGGAGGACCCTGAAACACAGAGAGGTTAAGAACCTTGCCTGAGATAACACAGCCGGGGAGTCAGTCTCAGGGGTGCTGATGCCAAAGTTCAAGCTCTTACCTACAGTGCTACGCTTCCTTTTAAGGACCATCTGAGGATTTGGATTTATTTCACTGTTATCAAATACTGAAAAGATAATTTTTATTTAAAAAATAATTCAAGGGCTTCCCTGGTGGCGCAGTGGTTGAGAGTCCGCCTGCCGATGCAGGGGACGCGGGTTCGTGCCCCGGTCCGGGAAGATCCCACATGCCGCGGAGCGGCTGGGCCCGTGAGCCATGGCCGCTGAGCCTGCGCGTCCGGAGCCTGTGCTCCGCAACGGGAGAGGCCACAACAAGTGAGAGGCCCGCGTACCGCAAAATACTACTACTACTACTACTACTACTACTACTACTAATAATAATAATTCAATATTGAAATCTATAAGAATAGTTGTCCTGCCAGAAAGAAAGCACAGAATAAAAGGTTAAGATTGCCCAGATTTTCCTCAGTAAAATGTTAAATGAGCTTCATCAAATTATTTAAATTTTTAAAAATCTCCTCCCTCTATCTAAAGAGCAAAGTCTGAGTCCTCATCCCTGCCACCCAAATGATTTTATGAAGTGTTGTGTTGTCTATGAAACCTTTAAAATCCAAGGAAGGATAGAGGAAAACGTGAGTCATTATTAGTTGGCGTACATTTTGTGAGACCTCCTGTGGCTTCAGAAGGGCAGGAATCAGCTCAGGCGTCTGCCATTCTTGGGTGGATGTAGGCTTATTACGCTTTAGTTTTATCACCTCAAGTGGGACGTAGCCAACGACAGCAGTGGCAGCTCCGTGGGAGCCCAAAGGTTAGTATAGGGCTCCTTTTCCTCCCCAAACCCCTAAATTGCTAGCTAGTTGAAGAGATCTTAAGGGCAAGGATACATAACCAACCACTCCTCAGAACAAGACCTTCTGAAGCATTTGGCCTGAAAAAAAGAAACCTGAGGAGTTACATCACAGTTGGCTAGAGTTACTGTTATACTTTGCCTGGAAAACTGACAAGGTGATGGGTTGGCAGGTGGGATACAGCTTTGGGTTTACCTGAGAAGCTGTGTGGTGAAGTGCTGAAGCAGCAGACCGAACCCAGGTCATCCAGCCATTTGGTAGTTTGGTGACATTAGCTAAGCTATCTAGACTGTCTACGCTGCACTTTCCTCCTGTGTCAAATAGGGAGAACGATACTCATCTTAAAAGGTTGTTATTATGACTTGATAGCACAGTTCAGCTTCCCAGACTTGAGTCATGCACAAATATCACTGTATCAATCAGGGCAACTTTGACAAAGTTTAGTAAAGGAATCTGTTACAAATGTGTGGGCAGGGTTCAAGGAAACCAGCTAAGGGATAGTGCAAGGATCCAAGACTAGCAGTTGTGGGGAGGTGTTATCACGCCAGGCCCGAAGGGGGCAAGAGAAGCGAGCTGGGCAGAACTGGGGAGCGTATAGAAAAGGCTGCAAGACCGGCGCCCAAGCATACTGCAGCGACACCCACTGGGGAGGAAGCCGGGGACTGAACTAGTACACCAGCCTCACTCTCCTGCTCCCCCATCTCCTGCTGGGGCTCCCCATTGGCTGAACCCAGCCAGAAGCAAGGGAGCCCATGATATGACCAGCCTCCAGGGAGGAGGAGCGAGGAGAGTGGGTGGATAGGGAGGGGCCAGTGGAACCAATGCCACTCACCGCCTCTATTAGCATTTTCCCATTTCCCCCTTTAACACAAACCCCCTTTTATTAACTGAAATATAGTTACTTTAAAAAGGCAACTTTTTTTTTTTTTTTGTGGTACGCGGGCCTCTCACTGTTGTGGCGTCTCCCGTTGCGGAGCGCAGGCTCCGGACGCGCAGGCTCAGCGGTCATGGCTCACGGGCCCAGCCGCTCCGTGGCATGTGGGCTCTTCCCAGACCGGGGCACGAACCCGTGTCCCCTACATTGGCAGGCGGACTCTCAACCACTGCACCACTAGGGAAGCCCTAAAAAGGCAACTTTTATGGTTTGTCCTAAGCAGAGATATCTGTGAAACCACAGACTGAATGTGCTGGTTTTTTCTCTGTAATATATGCTTTGGGAAGCTCTGCCTCAGTTCAGCATTTGGAACATAGTAAATACTCAATAAGTGATCATCTCTGTTGCTAGGAGTCACAGATGAACGCACAGTGGAGCACATTGTGCACATTGAAACTTTTTTTTTTTTTTTTTGGCTGCGTTGGGTCTTTGGTGCTGCATGCGGCTTTCTCTAGTTGTGGCGAGCGGGGGCTACTCTTCGTTGTGGTGCGCGAGCTTCTCATTGCGGTGGCTTCTCGTTGTGGAGCACGGGCTCTAGGCATGCGGGCTCAGTAGTTGTGGCTTGCGGGCTCTAGAGCTCAGGCTCAGTAGTTGTAGCGCACAGGCTTAGTTGCTCCGCGGCATGTGGGATCTTCCTGGACCAGGGCTCAAACCCATGTCCCCTGCATCGGCAGGCAGATTCTTAACCACTGCGCCACCAGGGAAGCTCCTGAAACTAACTTTTAAAAACATATGTTACTATCAACAATGCGATCTTTTTCCCAATATATTTGCTAACTGGAGATTGCTAATTTATAAAAAAAGATGATAGAAATGAGTTTTGTGTATATGTTTTATAAACGGCCCATGTTAATGAATTTGATTATTTGGCCCATTGGTTTTTCATTAGATTCTTTGGTTTCTCAGGGCAAACAAGTAAATCATCTGGGAATGTTGATAAGTTTTTCCTTCCAAACTTGTTGCTGTTTAAGGGCTTATCATAGTGGCTGGAACCTACAGGGCAATGTTCAACGACAGTGAACAACAGTGAACAACAATGGTGATATCAGGACTTCTTTGTTTCTTCCTTGCTTTAATGGAAACTTCTAGCTCTTTTGTTGTTCGTTTATTTGGTAACATTCAACGTGATGTTGGCTGTTGGTTTATGAGAGAGATTCTTTATCTTGTTAAGGAAGTGTCCTTATATTCTTGGTTGACTAAATTATTGTCAGGAAGGGGCATTATGTCTTATCAAATGCTTCTTAGATGTCTATTGAGACCTTACAATCCTGGAATAAATCCTGCTAGATTAAGATGTGTAATTCTTTTAGTATATCGCTCTATTTTTTTTCCTAGAGGAGCTCCATCTTGATGAGAGAAAAGGACGGTGTATGTGCCTAAAGTCATTTTCAGGATTTTGAGGAACTAAAAAAAGTGCATAAAATTAAAATGCAAATTACTTATAAAGAAAAAAATATGTAAAATTGTATATTATACATACAATAATGTTTAAAATAACATTGTATGAGAAGTAACTGTTGTTGTAGGCTCCCAACAAAATGGGAACATTCCTCAACCGCCGGCAGGTCACTGAGTCTCCCTCTTACCTCCAGCACCTTAGCAGTTTCTCGAAGAATATAGAGACTGAAAAGTTGGAAGATGCTGGATATTGAAAGTTGAATATTCAAGAGAGAATTCCAAGCTAAGGTGAATTGGGGTCTTGCAGATCTGCCTATGTTTCTGAAACTAGATGCAACTTGAGACTTTTCTCTTTGTCTTTACTTAGGGTAGGTAAATTTAGCCCAGTATGAGCAAGGACAACGAACTAAGCAAGTGACAAGCCAAAATATAAGTAAGAAAATTAAGCGTATGTTGTAACAGTTGTATGTGGGATGGGGGTGGGGGGGACGTGCATAAATCCCAGCCACCTTCCTGTCCACCTCAGCTCAGTGCTACGTTCACAAGAAACACCACTCCAACAACCCAAACTAACTGAAAAGCTATTTAAAGTTTTCATGTCATATCAACAAAACGTAAAGAAGGAATAGCATTTGTAGCGCACAGCCAAGTTCCTCTTCACTTATCTTTCTCCCCAAAGCTCCATTTCCTTACAGCCCAAAATTTGCCCCTCTTTTCCCCGGTGTCTCTCTCCCAGCATCCCTCGACTTTCTCTCCAACTCAGCCTGACCTGGCGTTTGTCCTCTTTCCCCTCCTAGATCCATTCTTTTTTCTGCCCTTCTCATTGTGAAGCAGTCAAGTTCTTTGTGGTTCAGTGCCTCGCCCATTGCCCCCATCTGCACATTAAGGCCCAAGAACTATCAGGCAAAGGCAGACCTCTTAGCAGGCAGGATTTTTATTGTGTTCTGTTTTATTTTTCTCTCACACATGCAGAAACGAAATTCCCAGGCTGTCCCCAAAGCTCTGCTTACCCGGGACTTGAATTTTCCTCCCCCGGTGAACGTGTCACCATGTTCTACTTTGCCAGTCTAATCTCCCCACCCCCACCAATTCAGTGACAGAACTAATAAACAACGAAGAGGTCAAGAGCAGGGAGACAAAGAGAGACCTGGGTAGTCCAGGACCTGGCAAAGGAACTCCGTGAGTAATGGGGGGTTGGGTCTGTTGGCCAAATTATGGTCACAAAAAGTGCCGTCTCTTCTACTTGGCCTGGTTCCTCTGAAGCTGAAGTTTCCCCCAAAGTATTATTAAGGCCTCAAGAAAGAGGAACAAGGCGGCATTAAGCTGTCTTTCTGCTTCCTAAAGCTGGAGGTTTTTCAAGGGCCGAGGTGCAGGGAGATAGAGGAGGAGGGGCCTCCCTGCCTTGCGCGTCCGGCCTTTGCCCTCTGCCACCCGCTCAGTCTCTAAAGCCCCCCCAGCAGAGTGACGAGCCTGTTTTTAAAGACCAGGCCTCCTCTGAATGAATAATGACTTCGCTTTTTCTCCACCCGGTGCCAATCAGTGACTCATCAACCATTTTCTAAATGACTGTGTTTTCATTCCCCAGTTTCCTTCGTGCTGCGGTATTAGAGAAGATTAAGTGCAGCCCCTAGCTGCCTCGCTCTGCTTTTCTACGTCTTGTTCTAAAGATGGTCATGCCCCCCCAATAGAAGCATTTCATTGAATGCCGATCATTTAGTGACAAGTGAACGAACACACACACACACACACACACACACACACACACACACACACACACACACACACACACACACACACACACACACACACTGCTGTGTTAGCGAAAGCTCTGTCCATCTTCCAGGAGGACATTGGGTGAAAAGAGAAGGAAGTGGAGTCTTGGACTATGAAAAATGAGATATCTCAACTGGACCCCGTTCCCTGCCCCCCACACGTCACCCCCGATTTCCAGGCCGAGGCCCTTTATCACAGACCCCGACTACACGTTGTGCAGCCACCTTCTAGTCCACGCTCTTCTCTGCCCAATATTTGTTTTCCTTTATGAGCCCTTCTGCTCTGTCCCTCCACCCTGCACCTTTTCTTGCCCCGACAGTACCCTATGTAGTTCCCTGTGGTCCTGTCAGCAGCCCCGGGGGAACTTGACTTCTTTGCCAGGCTCTTCTCTTCCTACTCCTACCCCTGGGTGTGGCTCTTTTCAAAATGAGCCTTGTCTTTTGCCCCAAGAGCGGAGAGAGGGTTTGATGGTGAATATAAACCCATCATCATTTCTGAGATAGTCAGCCTATCCTGCTGCTGCTGGGCCTGTGGTCTTATCTTTACACACACACACACACACACACACACACACACACACACACACACACACACCCCAAAAGAACCCATCACAGATTTCCCCACTATCTGAAAGTAGAGTGTTCTGCGAAAACTTACATAAGCAAAAAATGGCGTAAAGCAAAGAAGCGATTACCTTAGGACACATCTTGCTAAGGGATGCACAAAATAAATCGAGATACAGCACAGGTGCTCACAGACACAGGCGAAAGCTCTGGCGGCTGGATGCTGAGATGCTGAGCGCGGCTCCCGGGAAGGAGCTTGGCGGGGCCCCTCTCGCTGCTCAGGATGGGCGCTGCCTCTGTAACGGCTGCTTGCAAAACAAACGCTGAGTGCTGTTTTCGATTCTCACCTTTTTCGTAAAAGAATCCTCTCTGGATTTCTTTCGGTTAGGGAAAACAGGTATTGATGTAGGTCTTTTGGAAAAGCAAAGTGGCATAAGGTGAACGTGCCAAAAGCGGGGGCGGGGCGGGGGGCGGCCGTGGGGATACCTGCCCTCAGCCTTAGGTGTTCCTCATCGCCCGGGCAGATGTCTGCTGCTTGGCGTCTCCATCCTTCTCCAGCCTGCTCTGTGGCCTGGGTACTACGTGGATTATGTCAACAGGGTTCCCTTGTGCAGAGACTTCCAGGTGGGTTTAAATTATGGGGAGTTCTGGAAGTAGATCAGAAGGTGGGAGGACAATAAGGTCCAGACATTTATTCTGCTCGGTTGCCTCTTTGGGCTGACTCTGTCCCTTGACCTAAGGCCACTGCTTCTTTCAGGGAAGCCTGCGTGACTCTCTTCTTCTGGAAACCTCTCTCCCCTCACCTCTGTAGGCCTAGGGGTGGGAACAGCTCTGCTGCCTGTTGCCCCGAGTTCCCGCATTTTCCCACCCACTGCCATTGGTCGCTGCCAATGTGTAATTAGTCCCTCTGCAAAAGAACCCTCTTCAAATCACCCTCATTTGCATATGCCATCTGTTTCCTGTTGGGACCCTGACTGGCCCTGTCTTCCTCTCCTCTCCATCCCCACCCCACCTCTTGGCTCTGTGTTGCTCTGATTTTTCTCTTGCAGCCCAACATACGCTTGCTGGGAAGAAAGGCTAAGGATGGATGTGGAGCTGGATTATTGACTCTGTCCTTAAACCCTCCACGTTACAATCTACTTGTTCTGAGCCTGCGGGACTTCTTACTCTGTGAAACATTCTGGGATCATTTAAGGCCACGGGATATCTATAGCAACTGAATCTCAATCATCATAATCATCATAATCACCATCATGGCTGCCAATTGCTGATTGCCAACTCTGAACCAGGCACTGTGCCTGGTGTTTTGCCTCTGTACATCAGATGGAAGTTTCCATCTCACTCTTCAGGGTTGCTTCCCCACCGTATTTGGGAAAGGGATGGATTGAATCCCAGCGCCCTCTCAAGCTGTCCACCGGCGTCGCTCCACTTCTCTGCGTCGTGTGTTACTCCAGACTCCACCAGGGGGCGCTGCAAACGTCAGTTGGGGTGGAGGTCCGCCGCTCGGGAGGACCTTCCCCTTGGTAAGTCGCTGTTCCCTCTGCAAGGATCTTTGGGAGCTTTAGGAAGTAATTGGAAGGCCCGGCTCTCACTTTCCTCCCTTGCACAGCCACACCCTTATGCGGCTCTGTCAGTCTGTGCTCAAGGTTTGAGGAAAAAAACCGTATGTGAAGGAAAGGCGGCGAAACCTCGGAAACCCGCGAGGAGTTTAAGCTTTCACGAGGGGACTCTTGGAGGCAGACCCCGGTTCCTGAGCTTGCTCCCTTGCCCTCAAGCCGGCTCCTTTCTGTGGAATACCCTCCTTCTACCTCTGCCTCTCGCCTTTCGGAAATGTTTATCCACTGGAGCTGTCCTCACACCAGGGTACATTCCTTTTCCCCCAGTGGGACCTTTTCCCCCCGTGTGAATCAGTCAACCAGTGGTGTTCTGTTCACTGTTCCTCCAGATCTGCCTCCCAGGTGAGGGGGACATACATGCGTTTACGCTTCAGATTACCCAGCAGTAGCTGTGGCTCTTGTCTCTCTCTCTCTCTCTCTCTCTCTCTCTCTTTCCCCCCACCCCCCACTCTTTCCCCCGGGCCTGTGGCAACAGGGTCTTCAGTGGACTCCCCTTTAGCTATATGAAAACCCAGCCCAGGGACTGAAATGACCACTTGTGAGAGCCATTTCATTTCTTAGCCAAGGTCCCTCCTCTGCCCTGATCTCTGTCTGAGATGGGGGTTGGCTTCATTGCCCCAGTTTCACGTGCTTTGGCTCTAGACCCTCACAACCTTCTGGGGTGGCTAAGGTTCTTTTCTCACATTCTGCCCCAGTGAATGACCCCTCAGTCTGGCACCTGGGAATTGGCCTTCTTCCCTTTTTCTCTCTCATCCCTATGTCATATCCATCACCAAGTCCTGGAGATGTTATCTCCTTGACTTTTTCTGGAACCTATCTACCTCTCCCCATCCCCCCCTTCTCCACCCCACTCCCCACTGCCTCCATGTTGGCTGCCAGTCCCTCTCATTATCCTCCCATCCTTTATCTGACATTGCTATTTAATTTTCACTACTTGTATATGGTCACGCCTCCCCCAGCTAAACTGTAAGCTCCACGAGGGCAGGGAGTCTGTCCATCGAGTCTGTACCCCTGATGCCTTGCACAGTGCCTGGGAGGTAGTAGGCACTCTATACTTTTTGCCAGATGAATGAATACATTGTTAAGTCCAATTCGCTTATCTTGGAAACTGGAGAGATAGGGTCCCTAGCACTGTCTTACACACAACAAGCTGTCAAGGAATACCTATTGGATAACTGAATATTTCTTTTGCTCAAGGCTACAGGGCTAATTAGTGGCAGTATTTAAATCAAATCTCCTCACTGCAGTTGATTCTTAGCCTTGGTTGAATATTAGAACCATCTGGGGAGTTAAAAAAAATTCTGATGCCCAGGCTGCACCCTAGACCAGTTAAACCAGACCTTCTTGGTGGGGTTGGTGATAGGAAGCCAGGTATCGATCCTTTTTAAAGCTTTCCAGGTGATTCCAACGTGCAGACAAGGTTGAGAACCACATTGAATCTTGAAGTAGGCCCAAGGTAACCCCCTATTGCTCATACTGCATCTAATAGAAAATTATTGAGAAAAGTAAGAAAACCTTACTGAATTCAGATGTGCAGAAATAGTGGCAGCTGTGGGAGGAGAGGAGCACGTCCTCGTGTTGGGTTGGGACCACACCGTGGTAAGAACCAGCGTGTGTTCAGTTTTAGAAGTGTACCCTGAAGGCAGAGAAATGGTTTTGTAAGGTGGGTGGAGGCACTGGAAGAAAGTAAGTAACGGGAATGTATTTGGGACTGGTTACCGGGAAGCCGTTGCCTAATGAGTCTCTTAGACCACAGAAGAGTAACTCCAGAGGTTTAGGGAGGATTCTTTGCTTTGCGTCATTTGAAATGGACAAACCTCCAGTTGTGTGTACCAAGGAAACCATTTTAGGCAGTGATGGAGAAAAGGCTATAGGAGTCATTTTCTCCCAGAAATGCATCGTGCTGGAGACTGCAGTACTGGGTGGTTCATTTCATCCCCAAATCGCCGAGCCCCTTGGTTGAGGCTTGGTTTCGGAACTGCCATGTGTAAAGATAGGAATTATGACCTGAAAGAGAAGCAAGATAAGAAAGGACGAGTAGCTTGCCCGGGGAATGTCATTGAAATCCCTGAGAGAGAGTGCTGTGCTAAAAGAGATTCTGAGTCCCAGGCGCCACCATTTGGATGCTACCCTAACCATGGGGGGCTAACTTCATACCATTTGAACTCTTCACAGTGACAACTTCTTAAATCCATTATAGGATGTCTTAAAATGTGAGGAAAGAGGAAAGGAAACCGCCCTTCGGTAGCACAGAATTGGATTTGCTTTTGTTTATTTGCAGCATATATAATAAAAATAGATGTCAACATTAATATACCAAGAACTCATAAAGTACTTAAGTTAGGTATTGTAACTCAATATAGTATTTAATCAATATACTATCTTTAAAATAGATCAGTACCTCTATTTACAAAGAATTGCCCAGGGGGGGATTTTGCAGAGCTCTGGCGGTGCACGGGCAGACCTGTCAGTTACTTCTAGGTTTTAGCCACTCAGTTGACATATGTGGGAGAAAGAGACTAAGGAGGAAGAAAGGTCATACAGATTTAATAAGGCTTAATAAGATGGGCTTATTAATAAGCTTTAATAAGATGGAATCCTGTGTGTTTCTGGTGGGAAAAACCACACCAGTTGTTGTAAAGCTGACGAGTTAGTTGGTCCAAACGGAAACTTGATTTGGGTATCTTTTCTTATCTTCCAGATCACAGTTTTCTCTGGTTATCTTCACTGTACGCATTGCTCTGTGCTTGTGGTCTAGACACTGTCTACAATGTGCATTTCATGTATTTTAACATGGAAGGTAATCAAGCAGCGTGCAAGAGCTTGGCCTGGATTAATATTGAGCATCAGTGGTTGGAAACTTGTAATCTTAGAATTGAAAGGGTCATTTAGTTCGTTTCCTTCCCTCTAGGTATTTGAATGTTTAAACACCAAGATGTTGAGTTTGGAGACATTCGAAAATATCTCTAGGGCTGGAGAATCCATAAACTCAGTTCAGGGTTTCTCCAGTCAAGAGACATGTATTGTTTGGTTCATTTCACATCCCGGTGTACTTTTTTCCTTGAGTAAGTCTAGTATTCTTGTTTCAAAAAATACGGCACGACAGGACACGTTCTAGGGCAGAGGAAGGCTCCATGAGTTGTAGGAGACCAACGAGGGAGTTAGCTTAGAGGTGGGCAATAAAAGAATGGGGCAGCGTGGGAAAATGTCCTGTTTTTAATTACCTAAGTACTGTTATCTTACTACCTACGAATATAATGGCAGATAAATAAAGGTCCCCAGGCATGCTACAGCTCCCAATTCGACTTATGACAGGACAATCATACTTATTCAGACCGTATGCAACTCCAGAGAGCAACTATTTCAGCCTTTCCATTTTATGGACACTTGAACCCCTTTGAAAGTGACCTGCCATCTTTTCAGTCCCTTAAAATGTTAAAAAAAATCATTTTATCTTTTTTATATAGTGGATGATAAAATATCTGATTTTAAGCAAATACTGTTTAATTTTGGATTAACAGATAATTAAAAGTTATACTAGGAAATTCATTTTAAAGCAATTTTAACGCTATTCAAAATCTATAAAGATAAATTTTGATATTTTTCTATTGAACAAGTGACACAATTTTATTTACCCTAAGTTGCTTATATAAGAATGTCAACAAATTCATTTTAAATTGATATATTGTTTCATATGTGGTTTTAGACTGAATGTATATTAAAGTTTAGGGAAAATTTAATGTTCAGGCATCAAAATAGACAAAAACTATTTTCATGACATGATTTTAATAATTCTTTCATTTTGTGCTTTTTATATGTGACATATTTGTTGGGTTTTTGGTTTGTTTTTTTACTTTTGGCTGCACCGCACAGCATGTGGGACCTCAGTTCCCCCTACCAGGGATTGAACCTGCACCCCTGCATTAGAAGCACAGAGTCTTAACCAGTGAACTGCCAGGGCAGTCCCAGGGGGGTTTTAAAAATAATATTGGAGGTGAGGTCTTTGGGAAGTGATTAGGTTTACATGAAGTCATGAGGGTGGAGCCCCCATGAGGGGATTAGTGCCCTTATAGGAAGAGAAAGAGACCAAAGCCCTCTCTCTCCACCATGTGAGGACACAGTGAGAAGGCAGCCTACAAGCTAGGAGAAGGGTCCTCACCAGAACCCAACCATGCAGGCACCCTTTCAGACTCCCAGCCTCCAGAACTGTGAGAAATAAATTACTATTGTTTAAGTCTCCCCGTCTATAGGATTTTGTTATGGCAGCCTGAGCAGACTAAGACATAATATGAAAGTTTTGGTGCTATTATTTATGAGTATAACAAATCATAGTGTGCATACTATTTATTCCCAATAAATGCAAATGTAAGATGGATATAATCATCATGATACTTTATTATTTTCTGAGGCACCAGCAACATCCTGATGTGTGCAGAAGATTTGGATCAGTTGAATACTGGTCTAGAGGAAATTTTCATAACTTTTCTTGTTTTTATACTTCTCATGAAATTCTCTTTCAACATTAAGAAGCTTTATGCGTCTTTTCTTATCTGGTGGTCAACTGAAGGTGAAACTTAAGTGGTTTGCTATTGTTAGAACAATTAGGATGTTGTACTGGTCAGAACCAACGTGGTGGCTAGCTGTATTTAGCTGAATAATAATAAACTGAGTTATAAGTCAGCCCCTCTAATATCTATGAACCTTAATTCAAACAAGAAAGTTTTCAGACAGTTTGTTCAAATGGGGGAAATGAGAACATTATACTCTTTCTTAATTAAAGAAAACTGGAGGCAGACCCTGTCTTAGGTAGGGTTCTCAAGAGCAGAGCCTGAGGTGGGGGGTGTTTGGTGCAGATGATGTAGTGAGGGAGCAGAGTTGAGCTGTGAGGGAAGCAGGGTTGGCAGGGTAAGCAAAGATGTGGGTTCAGGACAAGGCAGCCTCAGCCTGAGCCTACAAAGAGCTCTGGGGTGTGGATACTGGCACAGAGTGTGTTCCACACTGGACCAATGAGTCATTGGCCATGGGCTGCCCTTCTGGAGGGATGTAACTTCCCCGGTAGCTCTGGTGAGATACAGGAAATCCTCTGGAGCGCGTTGCAGCCAACATCCACGGCAGTGTGGGGCTGGGTGCTCCAGCCAGGTGAGGGAATTCTGGAAGGAACTCAGCATCATCTGCTACAGACATCACTTCTTTTTATTATTTTAAGTATATGAACCCAGTAGAGTCATCTTCTTTCCTTCCAGTTTTTTTGAGGTATAATTGACGTATAGCACTGTATATGTTTAAGGGGTACAGCATCGTAATTTGACTGACATCCATCATGAAATGATTATCACAATAAGTTTAGTGAACATCCATCATCTCATATAGACACAAAATTAAAGAAATAGAAAAAAAGGTTTTTTCTTGTGATGAGAACTCTTAGGATGTACTCTCTTAACTTTCATATATAACATACAGCAGTGTTAATTATATTTGTTAGGTTGTACATTACATCCCTAGTACTTTATCTTAGAACTGGACTAGAACCATCTTTTTTTGTTTGTTTCTTTGTTTTCTGCGGTACGCGGGCCTCTCACTGTTGTGGCCTCTCGTATTGCGGAGCACGGGCTCCGGACGCGCAGGCCCAGCGGCCATGGCTCACGGGCCCAGCCACTCCGCAGCATGTGGGATCTTCCCGGACCGGGGCACGAACCCGTGTCCTCTGCATCGGCAGGTGGACTCTCAACCCCTGCGCCCCCAGGGAAGCCCTAGAGCCATCTTTTGAATACATAAACTTTTGTTATTGGACAATGATTATTTAATGCTGTTTACCTGGAAGGGAAACACCTTGAGGGCAGGTCTTTGTTTTGTTTCATTCAAAGATGATGCCTTGTTTCCTAGAAGAGTCACAGACACGTAGTAGGTACAGTATTTGTTTCTTGAATGACACCTGTGGAATGAATGAATGAGGAAGATCCTGAGCCCTGGTATTCTGAATGTTAGAGCAGTGCTTTGTAAGGAAGTGGTAATCCAGTCGGTCAGAACTGCATCTGACCATGTGTAGTAGCTGACCCGAATACAGGGTTATTTTTTTCACAATACAAGAACTCTGGAGTGGCGGAGGCTGGGTCTGGGGCAGCACTCTGCTCCATCGTGTACATTCCAAGAGCCTTATCCCTTTGCTTTCATCCTCATGTATGTCACAGTCGCAGGACAGCCCTTCTCTGTCACCCTCGAGTCCATTCTCCAGGGCCAAAGAAGAAGAAGGAAGCCTGTCCAGGACTGCATCATCTGGCCAATCCTGAATGCAAGGGCGTCTAGGATGGGTAGGAGATTGGCTGGGGCCATTGCCACCCAGAACAAAATTGAGATTCTGTTAGAAAAGGAGAAGGGGTGAGTGGGGAGGCTGATGACAGTGTCTGTCACCGTAGCAGAACTGAGCAAGGCTCTGAGTGGTTCAAAATGAACACCTTCTCGAGAGCAAATAGAGGCAAACTTCAAATAAAAACCTTAAATCAAATCCCTTTTTTCTCTCTTGCTCCTTCCCCATCTTTTTATGTTGACTTTCCTAGTAACCAGGGCTGAAGTTCCTCCCAAAGTCCATAGGAAATACTTGAAACATGTTTCAAAACAAATCAAGATGAGCCTATAATCCAGGCACTCTCGCTTACCCCCTTGTTTTTCCCCAACAGAATTCTTGGACAACTGTTTTGTTTTTGCCTTGGTGGCCTGACATTCCATCTGTACACTAGTGAGTGTGGATGACGATCACCTTTAAAATTCTTCTTTTACTTTTAAGGAGGAACTTCGGACTGCTGCAGTGTTTCTGCTGCTGTTGCCGTTACTATAGGAGACTCCTAGGAGCTGCCGTTTCTGATGGTGGGTCTTGTGTTTCTCCACGGAGAAGCTTTCATTATTTCCAGATTCCTAGTGAACCCACTATGAGACCATTGAGACAGGATGAGAAATAAAAATGTCTACTTTGTTCACTGGGCTGTTATTCCTGGCTCTTTACAACTGAGGTGGAGAGAGAAAACACCTCCGGAAAAATAATCTCAGAGGCGCGGCTGGTCGGTTGCCTCCTGTCTGATCCCAGGCGCCCTGCAGTTCACGCGCAAATATGAACAGGGCCCCGGAAGTAAATTTCAGTGACATTTTTTATTTCAAAATCTCCCGCCGACAGAATCACCTTTCCCACCAAGGGTCGCTTTGGTGCACGATTTAAAGGCTGGCCCGTCCGCCGAAGTACCTCTGTGCCAAGAATTGTGGATTTTTCTTACAGGGTTCTTTCTCTGAGTGGTCGTGCTGGGTTTGAATTAGTGCAGTGACCTTTTTCAGCCTTTGTGTTCCCCATTCATAAAAAAACTGGCGGTACTTTTTGGTTATATTGAGGTGGAGGCACCGAGTCAAGTATCCTGACCCCAAAATACCTGCCTCACACCAGCAGCAGCATTTCGCCAGGCCAGACACCATTTCTGCAAGTAGACTTATAAGCCAGTTTTTTTTTTTTTTTTCTTTGCGGTCCGCGGGCCTCTCACTGTTGTGGCCCCTCCCGTTGCGGATGCGGAGCACAGGCTCCGGACGCGCAGGCTCAGCGGCCATGGCTCACGGGCCCAGCCGCTCCGCGGCACGCGGGACCCTCCCGGACCGGGGCACGAACCCGCGTCCCCTGCATCGGCAGGCGGACCCTCAACCACTGCGCCACCAGGGAAGCCCTATAAGCCAGTTTTATCTGAAGGGTGTTAACAGTTCCTTCCAAAGAGCCGGGTTCTCGCCCATCATTGCTAATTGGCTAGATATTGGGGTTTTTTCTTTGTTTGTTATAGCCCGTCGAATGCAATATCATATATTGTTATCTCGATGAGCTTCCTATGGGGGTGTTAACTGGTTCTACACCCCCATAAAATACTTTCTTCTCTGGTTTTCTTGTTAGATTTACCAACATGTCACTGCTGTACCATTACCATTTAACAGCCTGGAAGGCAGAAAGCACACACTATTATACAAGTCTTGGCAAAGGCAACCCCGATGTAGGGAAATCATTAAGCTTAAGGAAGTTTTCACTTGCTTGCACCCAGTCTCTTATCATTTATACAAGGTTCGTATTCTTCCCTGACCCCCTGATCTCGTAAAGGAAATAGAGGGGAAAATGGGGAGGGGGAGGCGAGGAAGAGACACAAATCAGGCTGAGCCATAGCCGTTTCCAGGGCCTGCACTTAACATCAGTGATTAATCAAACTAATGGGGAGTTCTAATTCGGTGCTCTGCTACCCCTAAGCCCTGTAATTGCGGTGTCTCTGAACCCAAAGGAAACACGTTGCGCTCTGCGTGCCCAGGCACATAGCTTTTAAATCTTCATAACTCTGTAATTACTCCAGCGCTTTCCTTCAAATCTGGCTTCATTTCACTTCCTTAATGAGCACGACGATCTTGATAAAGTTTGAAGTTTGCTGCCTCTGCCGTTCCCAAGGACTCAATCCCAGACTGATAATGTGAGTTGTAGATTTCACTCCCTCAGGGTCCTCTCAGAAAGAGCTGATTTATTTCAGGACCACCACAGTCCGAAGCACTTCCTGTGGGTCAAGGCCAGCACTGGGTGTTTTCGTCACAGAAGGGTGCTTGGAGAGCAAATTCTGAACAGTTTAAAAAAAAAAAAAAGAAGGAGGTGCAGGGAGTGGGGAGGCGGGAAGCTTATGAACCCTTGGGGAATGACTGTTTCACTTTATTAGCGCCATGTGCTCCAGAGACTGTGGTTCATTTTACCCAATGGAAGACTTCGCTTTATAGTAAATATATTAAAAATCCACTTCCTCTTTCTAAACCGAGCCCTGCCAAAGAGTGAACATTTCATGTCAGCTTAAAAAAAAACAAAAAAGCAACATAATTTCCACATTCTTTCTGCTACCAACTGGTTTGCAGGATTTGGAAAAGATTTGTTGGAAATGCCCTTTAATGATACTAGTCAAAAGCTCATCTTCTCTGGCAGCTGGTTGGAGGGTCTCAGTTTTGGCCACCCTGTTTTGCTTTTAACCATGTGGTGATGCTTGGTCTCAGCTTCAGTCTCTCCTTTCTAAGCTGTAAGAAGCAGCCCTGAAACCCATGTTGCTTTTAGAATCCCTGCTCCAGTCTGTATTCCCCCCAGACAGTGTTAATCGCTCTGGGATTCTGGGCAGCACTTAATTCCTATCTCTGTTATAGCTCTTGCCGGCATTGCGCTGCCTGCCATTGTTTGTTTACATGTCTAGCTACCCTACTAGACTCCACCCTTTGAAAGCGATGTTTGTGTCTTCTTTCCTTTTATATCCCTGGCAGCAAACAGAGGCCTGAGCACCCAATAAATGTTTGCACTCAGTAAATAGAGCTTCCGGTAAATGTTTGTTGCATAACCAGAGGAACGAATAAGTGAATGAAACTCCCTTGTTGTTTGCCCCATCTGCTTTAACTCTGTCCGTTATTTTGATGTATTCGCAGTTCTGACTAGATCCAGATTTGGCATGTTTAAAATTATATTCAGTTGTAAAATGTGAGGCTAGGATTTTTGAAGATAAGAAAGAAATCAAAATCTCTCCCATTGGAAACAATGTGAGTAATCAACAGTTCTTTGCAGGGAAGATAAAAAGGCTGGTTGGAACAATCTTTGGATTTGCTGTCTTTGGCATTTTGGGAAAACCATTTAATAGCATCATTGTTTTTCTCCCCATGTTTCCCTGCCAGTAAAATGCAGAGAAGAACCTCTGTCCTGCATACTTAATAGACTAGATGAGGATTTTTTGAGGAAGAAAAGCACAAACTAAAACAAAGGAAACCCTTTTGTAGTGGTATATAGTCTTTTTTCCCCGCCAGGAAACGATACACTTGATAGTTGTCCACAGGCAGGTACCTGAACTTATTTGTATGGTGGCTTCACATTTTGATATTCAGTGAATTTTTTCCCCCGGTGGTTCCTGGGAACACGGGTGCGCAAGACCAAATTTAAGGTTCTTGAACTAGAAGGACTTGGACTTTTGAGTTTCAAAAACTAAGCCATGAAGGCTTTGGACATAACGTTCTCGGTGCGAACCACAGATCTGGGAGAAAGCATGCTCCCCCCCCCCCCCCCCCCCACAGTATGGCACAGAAGCACAGGCTGCCGGCTTCCTCCTGGGACCCAGCACAGCTAAAGGAGAGAGGGAGCTGGTGAATCTCAGAGCTCAGCAACTAACGGAACACTGGGGAGAACCTCCTTGGGAGCACTGATGTGGCGGAGAGAGGGGCCAGTAACATCTTCTGCAGCCTTTCTGTTGGTTGTGCGCATGTCTTCTTCCCATGTGTTTCACGGCTCTCTCATCTTCAGCTTTTAGTTTGCCCTCAAGGTGTTTTTCTGTGCTCTAACTTTATTCGAGGGTACAGTTTGAGTATAGGATAATGATGAGCTCCAAAAAGTGTTCTGCTTGAATGTGAACCACATGACTCTCCAGTAGTTTCCCAAGAATGGCAACCTCTCCTTTCTTCTCCAGCCCTTGCTACAGACTCTGAAATCTGTGCTTCTTGCCTCTAGCAAGTGTAAGGCACCTCCAATTACAAGATATTTTCACGTTACGTTTTATGGTTTACATTCATTCACTTTCAAATTGTTGCTTTTTCCTTATGGAAACTTGATAGATTTCTCTATCTGCGAAATGGTTTGGGTAACTTGGGTTGGGATGGGAGGCGCATAATTTTGCCCAATAAAAGTACTGAAAACGTTTTTTATTTAACAGCTTTTTACTCAGCGGCAGGGCTTTTCGGAGTGAATTAAAGTGATTCAGTGAGGAATAGGTGCAACTGGGTGAAGGAAGGGAGACTCCAGCCACTGTAATTACATGATTATGCTAACAAGCCCGTGTGTCTCCCGGAATTTCTTGGACAAAAGAAATATTTTTCAAGTATAAATAATGGCGGTGCAGTGTCTATGCTGGAATATTTGAAACAGAACAGACATTTTTGGTGAAGGAACTTTCAGGAATCTCTGCTTTGTTGCTTGTGAGGTTCCAGAGGTTGCTTGACAACGGTTCTGTGCTAGCCGGAGCCTAGCCAGGCTGAGGGCGGAGGGGCTGTGTGGCTTCTCAATGCCAGTCCTTTCCTTCAACAAAGACCTTGTCCCCGCTGGCCTGCAGCAGGCAGGAGTGTAACTGTGGGGCGTGGCGACACAGGCTACTTCGTTCGTTTTACAATGGCAAAGGGTATATACTGACCGAACATTCGAGTTTATGGGAGAATTGTGCTGGCCTTTGAGCTGCATGAATGACTGCCCGGAATTAGGCAATGGGGTCATTTTTAAATGCTGCCTTTCTTTTCCCTTTTGGCTATAAGCTCATGGTGATAAATGTGTGTACATGGTGTGGGGGGTGGGTGTGTGATCTCCAGAGATCAACACACACATAAGTAGATGTAACAGTCTGGCTTCAGATGTCAACCTCGATTTCATCAGAGCTTTTTGTGGGAAAACTCGGAGTCAAATGGGGCAATCCGGGATTTGAGTAAGAGCGACACAGCTCCTGGATGTATGGAAAATTCATCAGCACGAAGAATATTCGTGCACCCCATCACCATGACATGATTTAAATGTTTCGGGTCTATAAAGTAGCAGCCAAACTGAAGCTGTGGGCGTAGGGTGAGGGTGGAGCTTGAAGTGGGAGGGGCACAGTGAGGCCCCCAGGTGGTCTGAAGCGGCCCTTGCAACAAGGCTAGCGCACAGTTTTTTAGGCAGCGTCTCGGATGTTTAACGATCACTTCTCTAAAAGCGCCTTTATTCACACCTTCCAGTGGACCGAGAAACACATCAGCCCACCGTGTCAATGCATATTTTAATTAGTATCCGTTTTATTTTTGGTGACTTTGAAAGGAAAGCTGTCCTTCAAAGTCATCAAAAATAAAATAACTGAAGTGACCTTGGAGAGGTCCCTGCCGACCACCAAAGAGGGTCCAGGGGCAGTGAGAACGGAGGAGATCAAAAACCACAATCAGAGCTTTTTATTTTTCCCACATGGTTTTATTAGCACATGACCAGGAGGCCCGGAGATTACAAAGAGTTTCTCTTTTTACACTACTGAACTGTACTTTGCATCGTTTTGAGATTTGACTTGAGTTTCTGCTGGCCATTTTGGGGCAGACAGCAAGGCAGCTAGCGTGTTGTAGAACTTACCTACCCCCTGGAATCCTACCCCTCCTGGGCCCAGAGGAGGGCTCCCCCTCCCATGGAATTTTTCCATCCTCCCCTTCAATCACCTCTGTCTGGTGGAGAGGACCCCTGGATGCTGGGACTAGGGCAGTGCCGGGGGAGGGGCAGTGAGCAGTGGGGCAGACTTGCCACAGGGGCCTCTAACTGGAGGCCTTTAAATACCCCTCATTGTTCTTTCTGCCTCAGTGTGTTTAGGGAGGAGCGCGTGGCTTGGCTACCTAGCAGAACTCATGTTCGGAATTGTGAACATATTAAAAAAGTCAAGCTAGATTTGAAAACAGCCAGCTCTAAGCTCTTTAGATCTGTGAGATGAAAAAACAACTCCCAAAAGACCCTTTTCCAAAATATTCTTTTTTTTCCCACTTTTTATTTGGAAACAAACCCAAATTTAAAGTTGCAAGAAATGTACGATGAATCCCAATCTGCCCTTTACCTAGACTCAGTATTTACCTATTTTGTCATATTTTCTTTTGTCTCCAGATACATTATTATCATCACTCTTCTTGTTGCTACTGAAACACTTACGTGTACCTTGCAGACATCATGACCTTTTACCCCCAAATCCCCAGCCTGGATCTTTTATGAACAAGCACAGTCCCTCGCCAAAAATGTTATATTTTGAGGTAGAATAGGAGAGGGGGGGTCTATTGAAGCCTTTATAACTGAAGTATGGGCCAGTCCAGAGTGCCGAGTGGCGGGCCCCGCCACTGGTCTGGAGGGCTTTATTGTTGCCATAAAACATATTTTTTCCATGTTCTCTTTAGACACATGAAATGAAGTCTGCATTCCCAAGATCTGGCTTGTGGCTTTAAAATAAAAAAATATTTTTACAGTATTCTTTTTGGAGGGATGAAAGCATGCATTTTATTAACATTTCTCAAACTCTTTTTTTGGGTTTTAGGCTGACAGCATCCGGCCTTCGACTGCTGCAATCGAAATAGTGTACATGCCTTTTTAGAACTTATACCTTTCAGTTAACCAAATGGGAAAATCTTCCTTTCTTCTGTGAACCGTCAGCTCTCTGATGGAGAACTTTCACATTCCCGTGTCTGATCAGCAGAGTAGGGTGACAGGGAGGTAATATGGCTTATCCTACCGAACGCGTCAATGAGTTTTGCAAGCAGTTTTCTGGGGGTTTTGCTCACGGGTGGTTTGGGTCTCATTCATGATGTTCTATAGAGACCTGGCCCAGCGTAGCGGCCGGCCGAGGGATGCCCGGGAAGGGGTTTAAATAGCGTCCTGCCCACTCTGGCCACCCCAAGATGTGCCCACGCCCCGTCACCCTCCCCAGCTGTGTCACAGCGCTCACAAGAGCCCAGGGCACTCCAAGGGGCAGCCCAGTTTTCCCAGCTAAGAACTCAAAGGACTTGCTCGGAGCTGGAATTCGGCGAAGCAACTTGCTCCGACACGTCAAATCTGCCGCATCTCCAGCACCCCACCCTCCTGCCTCTGCGCTCGCCGCCCACACCGGCAACCCCAACTTGAGGACTCCCCGCCCTCACCGCGCTGACAGTCTCAATCCTCACCCCTCGGATGCGAGGAAGTGTCTTCGCATCAGAACAAGCCTGGAGAGGCGAGGCCACCAGTGACTCCCAGCGGCCGCACAGGGCGCTGCGCCCCGCTCGCCCGGGCCTCTCCCCCCACCCCTCCCCTCCCCTCCCCTGCCCTGCGTCCGCCCCGCCGCCCCCGCGCCGCCTCCTGCGCCTGGGCTGGAGGCGGATTCCTCTCTCCGGGTTTTCAAAGCGCCTTTCCGAAACCTCCTCCCAGCCCAGAGAGGGAGACAGATCCCGGGCGCAATTGCTCCCCGGAGCGGCCGAGGGGCGCGCGGGGAGAGGCCTGAGCCGGGGTACTTTCAAACTGAGGCGCGCGCACACCCACCCACCCAGACACACACGCGCGCGGGTGCGCGCGCAGAGGCGCGCGCGCGCGCGCGGACACACACACACACACACACACACACACACACACACACACACGCCCATTTATACAGGCGGTGGCGGCGGCAGCGGCCGGGGCGGCGGCGGCGAGCGCAGGAATGATGGAGCTGAGCCAGCCGACCCGGGTTGGAAGCAAGTGAGGAGAGCCAAGGCGCGCCCCGGGATTTCTGTGCCCCGCGCTTGTCATCCTCCTCAGGGAACGGTGCACGCGGAGGAGGAGCGGCTGGACTGATTTGCTAAGGGGAGGGCGGGGACGAGGAGGAGGCCAGGTGAGCGAGGAGCCCCCTGCGTATCCGGACTCCCCGAACGCGCCTTTGCCCGACTCCTAACCCCTCTCCACCCGGGTGGGCGCGCCCGTTTCCCCGCTCGCCCGGGGCGCTTTGAGGAGACCAGAAAGTCGCGGCCCGGCTGCGCGGGATGCCTTTCGCCAAGCGGATCGTGGAGCCGCAGTGGCTGTGCCGGCAGCGACGCCCGGCGCCTGACCCGGCGGAGGACGCGGACAGAGGCAGCGCTGAACCGCCGCCGCCGCCCCTGCAGCTGCCCGGCCGACGGGACGAGGCCGTGGCGCCGGGGCCGGAGGATCCTCCCCGCGCGCCCCGCGCGCTGCCCGCGCCAACCGACCAGGCGCTGCCGCCGCACGGAGAGGCGCCCGCGGCGGGCGAGGAGAGCGCGGCAGGGGTCTTGGAGGCGGCGTCAGCGGCCGGCGAGGCGTCCTCGGCGGCGGCCGCGGCCGTGTTGCTCATGCTGGACCTGTGCGCGGTCAGCAACGCGGCGCTGGCCCGCGTCCTCCGGCAGCTCTCGGACGTGGCCCGGCACGCGTGCAGCCTCTTCCAGGAGCTCGAGAGCGACATCCAGCTCACTCACCGTCGCGTCTGGGCGCTGCAGGGCAAGCTCGGTGGCGTGCAGCGCGTGCTCGGCACGCTGGACCCCAAGCAGGAGGCAGTGCGTGAGTACCCGCGCCGTCCTCCCGCCCGCCCGGCGCTCCGCGTCGGCGCCGCACCCTCGCGCCCTCCGCGGTCGCCGCAATCCCGGCGCCGCGCCTGCTGCAGCTCTGCACCTTACGCTTGCCTCCCCTGAGACCCACCCCAGGCCTCCCGGAGTTCGGGGCAGGGACGCAGACGCGGAGGGGAGAAAGTTAAAGGGGCAGTCTCGGGACTCGAAGGCAGCCGTGGGCTGAGAGGGAGCATTTATGGGGACACAGGAGACAGGGGGGCCTGTCATTCACCTCTGGGGCTCGATTTCTCGGTCCCTCCCCGGCGGGGCGGGAGGTTGGTGCAACTTCTGTGGTTTCCAGTAGCCCATCCCGGAGCCCTGTAGTCCCCCCACCCCCACCCCCACCCCAGTGCGTGCTTGGGCCGCTCGAGGAGCAGTGAGTGTCCTCTTAGGGCTTCTGCAACGCCGTGGCGTTTTTGTCCCTCTTACTGTGACCTCACGTGCTGCACCAAGCCCCGAACTTGTGCCTTGCGTTTGTGTGCGACGTAGCGCGGCGCCATTCGCCTCCCGGAGTGAACTCCGAAGAGCTCTGCTCCAGCCTTCTGGCCTGGGAGGGGCGTGGATGGAGGAGTGTCCCCGGCCTTGGGGAGATCGATGAGACCCTTGGGCACCTCTTCTGTCCTGAACAGAACAGGGTTCCTACTAAATGGCTGTCTGTGCCATCTTCTCGGAGGGGTTCCGCCCCCCTCCCTTTCCCCCAACGTGGAGTGTCGTCCAAATTCACCCGTGTGTACAAGACCCCTGGACACCTTTGCTGCCCGTTAACTTCACTCTTGCGACATCCCAGGGCTCCCAATAAATGTCATCCTGGCGCTCAGGAGAGTCCCCCGGCACACGGTTGGCTAAATCGGGAGGCGTTGGAGTCATTTAGGAACAACCGGACGGTGGGCGGGGGCCGTAAGCCAGCACGCCGGTCCTTTGGCGCCTAGTCCAGCGGCTGCGACGCTCGCAGCGAAGGTGATGTCAGCGGCTCTGACTTACATAAGAAGCTTCCCCGGTTGCTGCAGCAGCTGCGCCGGTGGCGGTGGCCGCGGAGCGCGCGGGGGCGGGGGCGCCCTCACGGCATCCTTCCCCGGGGACTTGCGGGCACCTCAGTCCCGCAACCCGCACAGCCTCCTAACCGACCCCCCCCGCCGCCCCGTTCGCGCACTACCCCCCCCCCAAAAAAAAAAAACCCCTCTGAACCCCGCCCCGGGAATTCACCGCTTTTCTGCAATAACAATAATAATAAGCGTAATGAATAAATGATGTGCGCGATCGGTTTTCGCAGCTATAAAAGACCCGGAGTTGGGTTAATGACTGGTTGTTTAAAAGGGCAATTCCGGGGATGAGTTCTGGAAAGAATTAGGACTGCCGTAGGCCAAGTCGTATTTTACTTTTGGGACTTGAAATGAGCGCTTTAATCCTGCCTCCTTTTTACCTCAAACCACACAGCAGGGACCGGCCCTTCACTTTCAACAGCGCTGATATCTGGGGAGTGTGGTCAGGGTGAGTGGTGATTTCACTTCAAAAGAAGTGGAGGGAAGTTTTGCAGACTGTTGAGTGGTGCATACATTTCCCGTATGTGTGTGTGTGCGTGTGCGTGTGCGTGTGCGTGTGCGTGTGTGTGACCCACTGCACCTTAAATTAGATTTCTCACAAGTGAAACTCAGCGATGGAGCAGAATGAGTTCTCTTCTCCCCTTTTTCTTTAGAGGCAGGAGGGGGTAGTTATGCACCCAGAATTTAATATAATCCTTTTCACTGTTTGGAGTACAAACTAATGGTGAATGGAGAAGAGAGGGGATTTTTGGTGTGTGCATACGATTGATGAACGTATCCTCTATTTGTGCATATTTATACATGAATAAATAAATGAAGATGGGGCTCATATAATACCAGGAATAGACTTCAAATCTATTATTTTTACATTTTTCCAAAACGGTGTCTCCATACTTTGTGCACAGACCTCTCCTCTTGTCCAGATAAATTCAGGATGGCATTGTTCCTGTTTGATGTCGTAAAAGGCATTACCTTCGGGAGGAAAAGCACAGTATTCTGTGTCTTAATTTGGGCTTCCCAGTGTGCAGAGACGGAGGCAAGGATTTCTGTGCAAGGAGTTTATTGGAGAGGGGATCCCAGGAAGCACAGGGAGGGAGTGGGGAAGTGGGCAGCTGGGGTTCAATCCAGCACACACCTCAGAAGTGTCCCACTGAGGAGTGAGGAAGCCGCAGTATTTCTCCAACTTCCATCGCTCACTGATGGAGAGCACCTGGGGTATGAACTCCCTGGCTCCTGGGGCCTGCCCCCGGTGTGGGCTCGGCAGGCTCCCGGGCCAGGTAGAGAGGTGCCAAAAGCCTATGGTGTGTACCGGAATGTCTGCAGGGCTTGCCTGGGGAGGGGAGAGGGGCTGTGTGTGGGCGGAGTGCCAGTGGCACCTGCTGCCTCCTGCATCTCTCTTTAGCGTTGCTCAAGGTCACAGGGAGCTTCAAGGGGAGAGGGAGCCTGGAAGGGACCGAAGTTCTCTTTTCTCTCCCTTTGAATGTGTCTGGGTGCCTCCATGCCCCCTGTATGGCCTTCCCACCCGGGTCACCACCATTCTCCATGCTGCTTCATCCTTGGACAGCTGCTTCCTGTTGCCCTGAGACAGGCTGGAGTGGTTTTTGCAGGGGTGACATGATCTGACACACACTGCGGCAAAGTCGCTCCGGAGGCAAATCTGGAGCTGGTAGACCAGTTAGACAGTGTGAGTGGCGACCGTGGCTGGGACTAGGGTGACAGTGAACAGTGCTTGGATTCTGAATTCACTTTGGAAATAGAATTGACGGGACTTACCAGTTGGTTTGGGTACAGGGTATAAGAGCAAATAATACTACTAATTGTGGATGACACCCAGCGTTGTTGTTGTTTGTGGCTTAAACAGCTCATAGAAGGTCCATTTCCAGAAATGGGTAAGGTTCGTGGAAGAGTGGATCTTTTATCTTTGGGGGCGGGGATGGAATCAATGCTTTTCTGTTTGTGCCATGTTAACTTGAGCTGCTTGTGTCTTAGACAATTAGACGTGTGAGTTCAGAACTCAAGAGAGAGGTCCAGGCTGGAGATGTAGATGTGAGATGTAAGGGTAGAGATGATACGCGAAGCCCTGGAGCTCGGGACCGTGTAGAGAGTAAAGAAAAGGGGACCAAGACTTAGCCTAGGGCAGTCCAACTTGGGAATTTTAGTAGAGGAGAAGAAAGACTGAGGAAGAGCAGTGAGCAAGCTAGAAGGGAAATCAGGAGGGCATGGTGTGATGGAAGCCAGGAGAAGGTGTCTCAGGAATGGAGGAGGAATCGTTTCGGTCAAGTGCTTCTGAGAGGAAGATGAGCGCTGAGGCAAGGCCATTGAGCTGGGTACGTTTTTAGCAATGAGTGGCCCTGCTAAGTGCTGTGTAAGTGGAGGGGTGGAGAGGAAGGCCACATAGAGGGGATGAAGAGGGAACAAGTATGGTATGGTCTTTTTTATTTTTATTTTTTACATCTTTATTAGAGTACAATTGCTTTACGGTGGTGTGTTAGTTTCTGCTTTATAACAAAGTGAAGCAGTTATACATATACATATGTCCCCGTATCTCTTCCCTCTGGCGTCTCCCTCCCTCCCACCCTCCCTATCCCACCCCTCCAGGCAGGTCACAAAGCACCGAGCTGATCTCCCCGTGCTATGCGGCTGCTTCCCACTAGCTATCTGCCTTACATTTGGTAGTGTATATATGGCCACTGTAGCTACTCTGTGGGTAGCTAATAAAAATCTCATTGTGGTTTTAATTTGCATTTTGCTGATGGCTTGTGAGATTGAACACCTTTTCATATATATTTTTGACCGCTTGAATATTCTCTTTTGTGAATTCCCTGTTCGAGACCTTTACTCTCTTTCCAGTAAGGTTCTTTGTATGTTTTTTTCTTGCGGGAGTTCTTTATGTATTGTGTATATGAGCTATTTGGGAGCTACAGATATTGCAATTACCGTCTCTCTGTTGTGTGCCTTTTTACTCTCTTAGTGTTGCCTCTTGGTGAGCAGAAGTTCTTATTTTCATGTAGTCCGACTTACGGATCCTTTTCTTTATGGTTAGTGGTCTTCGTGCTCCGTTCTGTTTGTTCTGAAATTCTTCACTGACCCCATGGTCGTGAGGATATTCTTTTATGTTCTAGAAGTTTTTTTTTTCTTTTGCCTTTGTCGTTTAGGTCCATGATTCACATGGAATTGATATTTGCAGATAGTATGAGGTAGGGATCAAGATGCCTTCTTTCCATGTTAGATGCACAGTTAATCCATTGCCATGTCCTGAAAAGACCATCGTTTTCCCATCTCACCGCAGTAACACGTTTGTCATCTAGCGAGTAGATTTATTTTATTTTTAGTTAACATTTATTCAGTTCTGCTCTATGTCAGGCCCTATGCTAAGATTTCATATGAATCATCTTATTTAATCTTCACAGCGACTCTCTGAGAGTGATTTTCGTACTTTACTGAGGATTAGCAACTTGCTCTGGGGAGCAGCAGCTAGAAAGCGCTGGAGCCTAGAATTAGGGTCCAGGTCTGAGTGCACGAACTGTATTCCCTAACATCAGTCTTTTCTCCCACACGTTGCTGCACAAATCCAGGAGAATTACAGTATTAAAATCAAGGCCCTTCTCGATACGCTTCTGTCCACTCGACATGTCCCTCCCTGCCTTCCCCACATTGCACCCCAGTCCAGTCACACTGAACTACTGGCTGTACCCCAACTTGCCAGGCTTTCTCATTCTTCGGGCCAATGTGTATACTACTCTTTTCTTCTGGAACATTTTACTGGCTCATTTCTGCTCTTTCTTTGATAATCAGTGGACACGTCATCTTCTCTGTGAAGTGGAATCTGATTCCTTGCCTGCCACCTCCCGCCTCCGAGTTTTCTAGAACTCTGTGCTAACCTTTATCTTAGCTTTTCTCCTTCTGGACGGCAGACTGTGTTGGCGCCCTGCTAGATTCCTTCAGCCCTCACCTCTCATTCTGACGGCTGCTAACTGCCAACTCCTGTGACTCTGCCCAGGGCTTTTTTTTTTTTTTCTGACTGATGGACCGCGCTGGGCCTTGCACACAGGGAAAGCCAGAAGTGCAAGCGAACCATTGCCTCTGAAGTAGTACTCAGTCAATGATGGACGGGGCGTTGGTGGACCAGTGGCCTCACTTCCTTGCGCCTTGGAGGCGAGAGCTCTGAGGCACGTTCTACACCATCTCTCAGAGTTCCCCAGAGGACTGAGCTGCAGTTGCCCGCAGTGGCGACTTAATTGGAAAACACACTGTGTGTTCACTGCCTTCTTTTCTCCGTCTCACTTCTCAGTTACCTATGGGTGCCTCCTGGGGTCGCCTCCCACAAAGACTTCTTGCACTTGAACTTGCATTTGTACTCATCAGGTCTGGGAGAACCCATGTCAAAACAACCTGTTTAATCTTTGAACTGTGAGGACAGAGACCTAGGGCTCGGAGTGTGGTAGAGGTGATGCTTCTCATTCTCTTTCCCTAAACTCCTTCCCCGAGGGTCACTAGATTCGTCACATGGCCAAGCCCTCCCGTCGTCGCTCTGTGCTGGGTCTGGAAATAACTTACTACCCTTTAGTGAGCTCACAGTCTAACCTCTCATTGGCGTAGGAGGAGATCGTCAGTGCTTCAGAGGTGAGAAGAGGCTGGAAAGGAGCTCAGGTCCACGATGACCAAGACGCACCCGCTCAGTTCCTCAGCGTTTCCTCGGCCAGCCTTTGAGAGGACTGCTTATCGTCCTGTAGAATGGGCAGGTGATGATGGCCCCGAGAGACCCACGCTCCCTGTGTGAGATGCGCCATTTCAGCCAGAGCAGACCCAGGAACTGCTAAGCCCAGAAGTAGACTAGGAAGTTACACAGGGGGTGAATCGATCACTTGGGGCCGGTATGGCAGTGCTAATTGTGGGTTCAGCCTGATTTGGAAGGATCATCCGTTTTTCTCCCCTTTCTGCTCATGCTACCACTCACAGAAACCCTTTGCAGTCTGCTTAATGTGTTTTTAGGGGGGGATATTTTCGTAACCGTCGTTAGGCGTCTTTTCCTCCCGGCTCTACTCAGTGAGTTCTTCTGAGGCATTATGATATCCGAATAGCTCCACTGAAAGCTGCTTTTAAACCCATCGCGGAGCTACTGAGAAAAACGCAATCTTTCAAGTGTTAATAATTCATGGGTGTAATTTCCTCATAACCAGTAACAGCAGCACATTTCTTTCTGGACTTTTCTTGTTGTACTGGATTGGGTATTTATTTATTTATTTAATATATTTATTTAATTAGCCGTGCCGGGTCTTAGTTGCAGCATGCGGACTCTTAGTTGCGGCGTGCAGGATCTAGTTCCCTGACCAGGGATCAAACCCGGGCCCCCTGCATGGGGAGCGTGGAGTCTTAACCACTTGGGCCACCAGGGGAGTCCCTGGATTGGGCTTTTAAATCAAAACTACCAAACTGCTTTACCTAGGAAATCCTTGAGGTTCTGTTGGGCTGATATTGCTGAGATGGTAACAATAAAGATTCCTTTCTTCCTGTTCGTGGAGGCATTTTCCACACAATGCCATCAGGAAAGTGTAAATGCCGCCTAAGTGCTCAGAAACATCTTCAGTCTCCGGGCTTCTGGTCTACGGTGGGCATCACCTTTAAGTTCCAGTCACATACGACATCTTTCCTGTTGTCCCACGTTGGCGCAAACGTCTTGAAGATCCATTGACTTCATATAATGCTTTGAATTTTTCTTTTGTGGCCGCATCCGTGCCTTGTGGGATTTTAGTCCTCTGACCAGGGATCAAACCCTGGCCCCCTGTAGTGGAAGCGCAGAGTCCTAACCACTGGACTGCCAGGTAATTCCCAGTGCTTTGAAATTTTAGAACAAAGACAATTTTAAATGCAGTTGGGATTTTGTTTTGATAGTTCAGTTGAATTTCTTTTTACTCTAGTAAAAATCGTGACCCAAAAGATTTTGTGGGACCCTCGGTTAAAAACAATCATGGGAAGAGTATCCCAAGACCAAACTATCAATCACAGAAAGTCCTGCAAGTTCTTTTTGCATCAAGAATTCCTCATGAGTCACATCTTGATAGTAAGTGAAAACAAAAGATAATGAGGTGAGAATGGTTTCTGAATGTAAGGCTGTCATTCTAAGGTCTAAATTCCTTGAAATAAGGTTTTGGAGAGCACTCTTAACCAGACCGTAAGCCCACAAAGGGCAGAGACCCTGTCTAGCTCATCTCTGTAAATGACTAAGACAGGCAGGGTCAATTTTTGTTTCTGACGCTAATGTCTGTCCCTCAATCTATTAATGAACATGAGAAGGTTTGAGTGTACTGAAATAGGAATCTGAGGACCTGGGCATCCGTATGCTGAAAAATTCCTTAATTATGAAACACCCAAGTCCTTCAAAGTGAAATTAAGCAAGAACAAGATGAAGTTAACAAGGGTTGGACAGTCTTGGGATCTTAGAGTTGGGAAAGACCCTAGTGTCCCTCAAATCCAGCCTCCCACTCAGGGTGGGACTCTTTTTAGAGATGTCCCAAGCGGAAGCCCATCTAGTTTCTATGCGCTCTGAGACTCCTAGGCGTGGCCACCCACACCCCAACTTTATTGCTGTATAGTTCCCATTCTCAAATAATGCTTATCTACACTGAGACTAAATCTGTCTTTTGGCAATGCCTGTCTTTCAGTCCTAATCTGCTGTCTGGAGCCATATGGAATCTGCTTATAATCTCTTTTCCAGGACCTCTTTAAGTGTCTACAGGTGACTGTTATTGTCCCTCCTAAGCTTTCTTCATCCCAGGTGAAACGACTTCACTTCCTTCAACCAGGAATCTTAATGCCACCTTTCCTATCCCCTTCCAGTCTGGTTGCCCCCTGCCGCAGGAATGGGCCCAGTCCTTTCTCCATCTTCGTGCCCCCCTAGGACTAAGGGGGCCCTTGTTGCCTTAACCTTTTGCACGACACCACCGGTGCATGATTGCTCTTATAGCCCAACAAACCCCTTTCCTTTACGGTGGCAGCTCCTTTACATGAGGCTTCCTCTGTTCCATTTGTGTAGTTGGTATTTTGAACTTAAATTTCACAAGACTCCCCCATTGTCTCTGTTAAATTGAGTCTTGCTTGCTTTGCTCTTTCATTTCCAATCAGTGGTGATGGTTTAAAATCTTGATTCAGTGTGTCAGCTACTGCCCACAGCGTTTTGCTCTTTGCAGACATCCTCAACATGATGCTACCCCATCACCCACATCTTTGATAAAATTACTGTTCCGATGTACTCAAGGCCAGAGCACACTGGCAGGCGGTGCTAACAACATCCCTCCAGGCTGGCGTCTATTAATCACTGTTCCTTGGGTACCATTGTTGCAGCAGCCCCGAACGCTCCCCCCACCTTCCCATTCAAACCACATTTCTCCACCTTGCCCACAAGATCTATCATCATGAGTGATTGTCAGATGGTTTGCTGAAATCAAGATACCATATGTCTGTAGCATTTCTTTGATCTCCCAGTCTAATAACCCTACTCAAAAGGGAAATGAGGTTAGTCTGGCTCAAACTGGACTCACAGCCATCAGAGGGGCTATTTAAATTTCCTTGTGTATAATGGATAAAGAGTTTATTTGGGGGAACCCGCTTTGGTGTTCGCCATCGAAGGACTGTAAAGCTGGACGGCAAGGGAACTCTCTGGGTCCTAGAGTCCATTTCTCTGGCTCCAAAGTGCCTGGTTTGTCCAAGGCAGAGAATCCCAGTGCCTGTCCCTGCCTTTCTTTGAGGATACGTGGTGAGAACTTTATATCCTTGTGCTCTGTTCCTTCAAGAAAGGTCTGGAATTCACAACCTTCGGAGTTTGCTTGGGCTCAGTTTGAGCAAGGTTGTCAGGTATCTGGTTTATCTAATTGTCGAGAGGAAGCTTGTACGTGGTTAAGAGTATGGATGCTGAAGTTAGACCGCGCGCTTCAAATCCTGGGTCCCCGGTCTTCATCTATTATGGGATGGAGATAAAAACAGTACCTGCTACATCAGTTTGTTGACAGAGCCAAAGGAGTCAGGTTGAGCGCTCGGGCACTTAGAGCTGTGCCTGGTACATGGTGAGCCCCTGGTAATTATCGGCTGTTATTTTATTGGTACTATAATTGGATCATGCAGAGCGGGAGGCCTGTGTTAATTTTTTCCAAGCAGGTGTAAACCTGTGCCTGAATCTGTGAAATGCTGGGCCAGGGGGAAGGAGACAGCTGACCAAGCAGTTCTCTGTCCCTCCAGTGTGGTCAGACGGCTATTAAGATCTCTATGTTCTTTGTGGCCTCTTTTTTTTTTTTTTTTTTTTTTTTTTTTTGCGATACGCGGGCCTCCCACTGTTGTGGCCTCTCCCGTTGCGGAGCACAGGCTCCGGACGCGCAGGCCCAGCGGCCATGGCTCACGGGCCCAGCCGCTCCGCGGCATGTGGGATCTTCCCGGACCGGGGTACGAACCCGCGTCCCCTGCATCAGCAGCGGACTCTCAACCACTGCGCCACCAGGGAAGCCCTTTGTGGCCTCTTTTTGTTATGCAGAGAGGTATCAAAATAAAATGACCAATGATCTTAGTATCCAGAGTCATTCATTTATTGTATTCCAGGCACTCTTCTAGGCCCTTGAGTTTCACCAGTGAACAAAAAGTTCCAAACAGTTTACAGAGGAGGGAGAGAAACCATAAACAACAAACCTAGTATTACTTGTAAGGAGAGTACAAAGCACGTTAGCAGGTGTTAAGTGTTCTGGGCGAGGGCCGTCCAGAGGACTGGAGTGAGGTTGCCGTTTTCAGTGGGGCGGTCAGGTGGGCCTCATTGAGGAAACGGCATTTAAGTGAAGATTGGGAAAAGGTGAGGGAGTTAATGAGGTAGTGCGCTGGAGGACATGTTTCAGCAGAGGAAACCGGAGATCCTGCCAAGGCCCTGAGCCGAGAGCGTGCCTGGTGTGACGGAGGGCTGGTAAGGAGGCCAGTGTGGTGGCTTTGGGGCATGCAGGGAGGAGAGTGGGAGGAGAGGAGGCCGGGGAGGGGGGCTGGAAGGCGGCTCAGCGGGGTAGAGTGTAGTAGGCCATCGTGAGCGAGGACTCTGCCCTTTGCTCTGAGTGAAGTGGGGACTCACTGGACAGTTTCAAGCCTAGCAGTAACATGATTGACTTCTTAGCGGTTAAAAGGATCACTTTGGCTACTCGGTCAAGAAGAGACTGTGGGAGAGGCAGGGGTAGAAGCAGACAGACCAAGTCCGAGGCTGTCCTGGTGAGAGACAGTGGTAGTTTGGTGGGAGTAATGAGAAGCGGTTGGTTCCAGCTTAGAGCTGTTGGCATCTTTTGTTTCATGTTCAGGGCTGGGCACCTCGGCCCACACAGAAGGGCATAAAATTGAAAAGGAAAGGACCCCCCCCCCCACCCCTTACTCTGCCAGACTTGCTCCAAGGGAAGCCATGTTATAACGTTTCATGCTCCTGCTAGGAGGAGCGAAAGCAAATTCTCACACGTGTCTAATGCGTTTTGCAAAGCCAGTTCTTTATTTTTATTTTTACTTTTTTTTTTTAACATCTTATTGGAGTATAATTGCTTTACAATGGTGTGCTAGTTTGTGCTTTATAACAAAGTGAGTCAGTTATACATATACACATGTTCCCGTATCTCCTCCCTGCAAAGCCGCTTCTAAACGTCCAGGCAGGCTCTTGTCTCAGAGCCTTGTTGATTAATCTTATTTTGCTGTCTCGGAGCAATTGAAAAGACAATAGTCTTTTTACAACAGAAACTTACACAACACTGTAAAGCAATTATACTCCAATAAAGATGTTAAAAAAAAGTCCATGTACAATTTGCAGTGAAATGTACAGCTCTCAAGTGTGTAGTTTGGTGAGTTTTAACAACTGTATTCACCTGTGTAACCCACCCTCCTATTAAGATGGCGACTCTTCCGGCTCTTCAGATAGATAGTAGTACTCTTTTGAGGTTAGAAAACAGTTTTTGAACTCTGGTGCCCTCACACCAGCCCCTGTCAGGCCTGTTGTATGAATATGGGCGTGGAAGATAAGAATTCCACAGAAACTTCGGGACCATCCAGTAGGATCAGGCTAAGAACTAGCGATTCCATGTTTGAGATTTGCAAGGGAGCAAACTTCCAGTTATAACATAAAAGTCCTGGGGACGTAATGCACAGCATGGTGAGTATAGTCAATAATAACGTATATTTGAAAGCTGCTAAGAGGGTAGATCTTCAAAGTTCTCATCACAAGAAAAAAACTTGTCACTGTGTAAGATGGTGGATGTTAAGTAGGCTTCTTGGAGCAGTCATTTCACAATATATACCAATATTGAGCCATTACGTTGCACACCTGAAACTAATATAATGTATGGCAGTTGTATCCCAATTAAAAAAGACTGAAAGAAAAAAAACAGATTTCTCACACAAATTGGGACAGTGGAGTTTCCTCACTTTGGTCTGATGGCGCTGTTTATCACATCTTGGTGCCGAGCTCTAGGGAGAGCACCGCCTGACACAAGGATAAGAATCTGGCCTCAGAGGCCCCAGGGGTAACTTAGAAGTAGGAGTTTTTCTAAGATAAAGCTAAAATAACATTTAAAAAGAGATGGGAAAAGAAAGAACTTACTACTCTTAAGCAAACTTGTAAGTAGCAGGGAATGCTGATTTGTAACTGTTTTCAGCTGATGCTTGAAGCCTGGCTGGAGGATGAGGAAAGTTGTTTAAAACGTGATTTCTAATTATTATATCTAAGTGCGTTTAGATTTGTGGAATAAGAAGCCCTACTCTGGAGTTCAGCTACTCTTGATTTTTACTACTAGACAGCTGAGGGAGGAACGAAGTCGGAGCTATGAGGAAGGATGACAGCCAGTGAGACAGTGTTCATTAGATTATAATATCAATATTTATGTTTCTCTCCAAAGTGCATCTGGACTCTGTTCCTCGAGCCTGGGTTTATATGTGTATATTTTTACATCTTTATTGGAGTGTAATTGCTTTACAGTGGTGTGTTAGTTTCTGCTTTGTAACAAAGTGAATCAGCTATACGTATACATATGTCCCCACATCCCCTCCCTCTTGCGTCTCCCTCCCACCCTCCCTATCCCACCCCTCCAGGCAGTCACAAAGCACCGAGCTGATCTCCCTGTGCTGTGCGGCTGCTTCCCATTCCCACTATGGATTTATATTTCAGTAATACGAGTAAAGCTATATTTTCCATGTGAATTTCGCATCAAAGCTCTGCTGCCTCAGCCCGCCGCCTCCTCGCCCCGGAAGTGCTGCCGTTTACAAGATGGCACACGTTCATTGAGACTTTGATTCTAGGGCTGAGCTTTGGGGGCGGGGAGAGCGCAGCATGAATAAATCCCACGGAAAGCCTTTTCCATGTGAGAGTCATGGGGTTTTCTGCTTCATAAATAGCAGAGAAGGATGCTTCAAAGTTTGGGGCAGTGTTGGGGGAAAGTGGGCAAACCAAGAAGAGACACCGGGAAGGCTGGCGTGGAAGGTTTTCGGAGAGTTTCGCTTGGGTTAAATGCCTTCAGTGTGAGAGAAGAGATTTTGGAGCCTTGTTCAGGTATCAGATGTCACTGGAGCTCATCTGGCAAAGTTTGAGCTTTCGCTAATTAAAACTAATCCAGTTGCGCGAAGGAAAATATACTGCATAAGGTTGCTGCTTGTGTGGCTTTATTTTAACCCTTTCCCCGTAGCCTAAGACCGGCGAATCTCAGGCTGGTGTTAGGGTGGGAGGTGATAGTGAGAAATGAGATTCACTTACACGCTCATTTGAGTAAAGACAGTGAGAGGTGTAGCCGATTAAGAGCATTGGCTGGTCAAGGTCAATTGGAAGCCCTTTTGGGTTTTCTTGATTGATTTGCCGATTCACAGTTTTGAACAGCTGTTGAGTGAGAAGGAAAATTTAAAACAAAACAAAACGAGACCCAAACCAAAGAGACACCCTCCTTTACTTCTCGGGTTGGACTTTCTTTCCGAGTTGCTCTGTCCACTTTTCTGTGGCCTATTCACCTTGGTTGGATCAAGCCCCCTTTAGGGAGCTTGGGTTCAAGGTTTGTACCCTGAGGGTCTGGGATTTTTTGTCATGATCACAGGCTGTGTTACTAATCCCAGTTGCCTTTCTAGTGAAAGGCTTTTGATTCTCTCCGTTCTGATACTTGCCAGCTATGCAACCTTAGACAAATTTGTAGCCTTTTTGTCTTAGTTTCCTTATCTGTGAAATGCGGATAGTGTTAGGACTCACCACAGAGAATGGTTGTGAAGACTGAGCGAATCAATCCATAGACAGGTCCAGCAGTGTGTGACATATACACAGAATACATAGTAAGTGCTAGTGAATGCCTGTATGCCATCAATGCTACTATTGTTGTTGTTGTTTTATCATTATTATCATCAGGGGGCTTGGGTAAAGGAAACAGATGTGAAAATGGATAATACCCAGCCCCTGTCGCTCCTCAACCAGCATAAATATTCCGGCCGGCTGGATGCAGGGTGCAAATGAGAGCAGAAGAATCTCAGCCCGCTTTCTGGCTTGGCTAGCCTAACTCATGTCATGGGATACTGCAAGAACAATTTAGCATCGGCTGCCATTACACCTTCGTTGTTTTGGGGGACGTGGACTTCTGCTGATGGCGGGGGAGGCCTGGCTGAGGACGTGTACCATTGTGGCAGTGGTGCAGAGTGCAGACACCCGTGCCCTCACTTTCTGGGACTGTCTGTATCATGTCCGGTAATGACTTGCTTTGCCCTTTTCCCCCTGGGCAACACAGCTAGACTACATTTCCCAGCCTCCCTTGCATTCAGGTGGGACCATGTAACTGAGTTCTGTCCAATGGAATGGGAGAGGAGTAATTGCTCTCCTCTGGGATGGGCATATAAAAGCTCCTACCTGATCCTCTGCAGTTTATTTCCTCCCCACTGTGCTGGTTGCGTGCAGAGGATTCAGCAGAGGACTCCAAGGCCCTAAAGGATGGTAGAGCCACCAGACAGAAGGAGCCTGGGTCCCAGAATCACCACATAAAAGGCTGTCTGCCGCCACCTGATTGGCTTTCACATAAGGGAGAAGTAAACTTTTCCTTGTGAGGTTTAGGGGACATTTGTTACAGCAGTTAGCTGACCCTGACTAATGTAGAGATACAGCGCAGGGAGAAAAAACGACTGGTTTTCCTGAAAATGAACAGGTGACGAAAGTACTCCAAAGTACTTTCACGGAATAAAAGGGGCTCTAAATATAGAGTCTTTTCCCCTGAGACACATAAAGAGTTTCTGCGTGTGCCCAGAGCAGTGTAACAGCTTTCCTCAAGTAAGCAAATGGAAATAAAGACTTGTTAACAGAGTTCTGGTTTCTAGAGAAATGTTGCTACCTGTAACCAATAGAATTCATTCATATTCATTCTCTTTCTCTCCCACCATATAAAAATGATATACATATATTTGTAAAACTTTTAAGAGCTAATTATAACACAAAGCAATGTGCACAAGTTACAAATGTACAGATCAATGAATCTTTACGCACTGAACATACCTCTTTAACCAGCACCTGGAATAAGAAACAGCATTCACAGCCCTCTGGAAATCCTGCCAGTTCCTTTCCAAGCATGCCCCCCGCTCCCCACCTAGTTGGCCATTATCCTGACTTCTGACAGTCTGTTTTGGTCTGTTGTGTCATCATCCAGTATGTGCTTTTTTATATATGGATTTTTTTTGTCTGCTCAAAATTATATTGGTGTGACCCATCCATGTTGTATGTAAGTGTCAGTCGTTTATTTTCATTGCTGTATAGTATTCCTTTGTATGACTGTACCGTGATTTATTTGTCCATTCTGTTGTTGATGGGCATTTGGATAGTTTCCTGTTTGGGTTATTCTGAATAATGCTGCTATGAACATTCTAGTTCCTATCTTTTGGTGAACGTACCTACACTTTTCTTTTGAGTGAAAACTCCCTGCCTTGTAGTTTTACAAAACTCTCTTCCTCGGTAAGATGTTTCAAGGCTCTGACAGTGACTGTTCTTATTCCTTGCCGTCTCTTGGCTTCTAGGCTGAGCAAAAGTTTCGTTCTGCTTTTCTGGAATGGAAAGATGATGCCTTATCTGTAATGGCAAAGTTTGGGTGTCTAAAATGAAGGAAATGTGATTTACTTCAAAGGACCTTATTTCCGCCTCTTTTTATATTAAAGCATAGCCACGGAGCCGTTTGATTCTCAGACGAGGGCTGTTCACAGAGCTGTGTTTCAGATCGCTTGGAAACTCCTTGTAATCGGAGTTTGCCACTGGAATCTTTACTGGCGCGGCTTCAGCTCTTCCTCTGTGAGAAGGAGAATCCTTTTGGATTTTCAGATCGCTTCCTTCCCTTGGGGAGGGAATGGAGGACACGTCGTCGAGTGATGAGTCCTCTAATCCCTTGGAGGGATTAGCCTTAGAGCTGTCGGGAGTTGCCTCCTCTATTTGCCCCTACTGTCAAGATTTTATGCAAAATCTAGGCAAAGCAGAACATTTCCTCAGAAGGGCAAGAGGCAACGAAGAGGGGAAAGCCTTTCTGTCCCGCTGAGGGGGTTTCTGCTCGTGGCTCTGCTTTCAGGGCCTTGGGTATCTGATCCACAAAGTAGCAACCCGGACTAGGCGGGACTTTGTGGATTCTGGGGGTTGAAAAGGCCTCAAGCAAGTTCTAGAAAGCTGCCCACCGGACTTTCTTTCAAACCTCCGACACAGGCTCAGCTTCCCAGACTCCATTGCTGAGGCTAGAAGTCCTGGACTCAATGAGTAGTGTAACCCCCGTAACCCCACCCCAGCCCCCCGGGCTTCCTCACTGGAGAATTGAGGCCCGACGGTTGGAGTCTGAGCCTTTTCCTTCAAGCCTCCTGGAAATATCCGAAACATCTTGGGGGCTCCAGCAGCCGGACGGCCGCCTGGTGTTCTGATGGAACGTTTGGTTCCTTTGGGTGTGAAAGTGTGTGAAGCCTTTACAGTTAAGTCTGAAAAATGGCTGTGAAAAGGCCCTGGGGAACGCTGCTGCCGAGTGACACACAGCTGAGCCTTCGGAAGGGGGGGTTTATGACAAATTTGAACATGGTTTTCAGCTTCACTGTACTTTGCTACACTCCTTTAACCAGCTAGAGGATAAGTGAGCTGATTCTTTCCATGGGGAACTGCTTTGGACCGTTAACCCAGATTTTCTTCAAATGCAGAGGAGACTGTAACTGACTTTTGGCTTTTAAAAGCTGGAGGCCTGATGGGACGGCTCTGTGAGGTCAGAAGTTGCAGCTGGGGCCAGGATATGCTCGTCTCGACGAACCAGGTGTGAAATGCGAAAGAGATGTATGCAGAATAAGGGGCCTTTAAAAACCCAGATTTACTCTGAGGACCTGGGTAGCTCTTGCTTAAATCCACTGCTTGGCTCGAGTTGCCCTTCTCTTCTCGGGGGGGGGGGGGGCACAGCCGAAACCAGGGCCTACAATTTCTTCTTCACCCCTGAAATTTTTTTCTGTGGCCAGCCCTGCCCCTAGTTTTTAGAAAATGGCTGAATTTTTGCCCGAGCTCACTGTCATCAAGGAGATTTTTCTGGACGTGTTGAGGCGGACATCAAGCCAATTCGTGGGCACGCTCACGTTTCCTTTACATTTGTTGTGTGACTTCTTTCTGCTAGTACATGTTATTCGTGTTATTTCACAAGCCCCTCAAAATGCTGTGATGGAAATGTGATTTTTTTTGTGGATGAGGAAACGGAGGCTCTCCTGGTGGCTCTAAGAGCACGCTGCTTCAAAGGGCCTCAGCCAGGATCCAGACATGGCTGTCTGTCTTCAGCTTCGGTCCTCTGTTTACCCTGCCCAGCTCCTTATCGCCACTGAGATAGCCTTCTGCCTCCAGTTTATGATGGGGAAGCAGAGGCATAAAAAAAAAAAAAAGACATACGGACGATGCCCAGGTGGGACCTTGGATGCTCAGAAGGGCTGGGATTGGGACGTCTGGACAGAAAGTTTCACGAATCAAGGAGTACCAGCCATGCATCTGATGGCAGGCATATGGCTTTGTTGGATGTTAACACATGGGATGGGGCCAGGCAGTGGCTACGTGTCTGGCTGTAACTAATTAGTTGTTTGATGGTGACTTAGTAGATTGGGTAAAGTAAGGCGTTGGCTGTAGCAGGAGTCATCTTCTATATCAAGGCCTTTACTACCTGGACCCAAAAGATCCACCTCCTGGATACACAGGATTCTTTCCTAGCTCGGTGGTTGCCTATTCGTATTCTATAGTGTTGCTTGAAGGCGGGTGTAAATTAACTGTGAGTGCCCTCAATTCAGATAACTAATCAAGCCAAAATAAAATAAGTCGCCATTTTTCTCATTTATTCAAGTAGGCCAAAATGAAATACTGATAATGGTCAGGTTTGGGGTGGGAATGAGGATGGGGTGGGTATAAGGGTACTTTCAGACGTTGCTGATGGAAGTGTGAATTGGTATCATTTCCAGAGACTGCTGACAGAAGTGTGGAATTGGTGTAAATTTTCTAGTAAGCATGTGGCCTTTATGAAATTAATATACAAAAAAACCGTATGCCAGAGACGTCACTTCAGAATTTAACCTGAGAAAATAAGTATCTGAGTAAAAGAATGTATAGATGCCTCAGTGTTGCTTATAATTACGAATTATTGGAAATACATTAAATGATTAGCAATAGAAAATGGATCAAACAAACAACACTACTATACATTAGTACAGCAAACAACATTACTGCGTGCTGGAATGGTGAAATAGTCTACTGCCATTAAAATGATACAAATAGATATTGATGAACTCAAAATTGTGTTTATGTTATATTCCAAAGTTAAAAACTCTTACTACTAATTAGTATGCAGACAGAGTATTGCATGTTTATTAAGAAGATGTAAGAATATAGGGAGAAAACGTCTGGAAGGATATATACCAAATCAGTACTTTTAAAACATATTTTGATCATGATCCACAGTGAGAAATATGTTTTACATTTGTGATCCAGTAGATGCCTGTAGCTGAGACAATAGTTTTAGCAACAATACTCCTTTTCTCTATGTAATGCGTTCTGATATATTTATTTTTTCCTTTCTTTACTATATTATTCTATCTTTCCCTCCTGTATCTTACTTTATTCCAATTCTATTCCTCTTCTCCTTTTTTCTGTTTCATTTTTTACGATGCTGGTCATGACCCACTAAGTTGATTTCATGATTTCCTAATGGGCCACAAGCCATAGTTTGAAAAACACTGCTCTGGAATGTTAACAGTGGTGATCTCTGGCAGGTGGGATTATACTAGATAACTTTTTTTTTCTCTTTGAGAAGGGAGGTCCTTTTTGCTTTTCCATGTTACTTATGTAATACAAAGGCTAATGAAAATTTTAAATTGACAACGACTCCATTGAAAAACAAATTGATACCCTGCAACTTTTAAGGAATGTATTGATTGTATAAAATAAGATGCCTACTCTACACCATAATTATTGGGCATGCTGAGTGTTCTGGGGACCTTAAAGAACTTTACGGCAGGACAAATATATCCATTGAGGCACAGAGTTTAAATAATAGAATAACAAGACAATGAAACGTGGCCTTATCTCTTCAAACTCAAAAGGTCACCAGGCATCCCTGCTTACTGTTTTACCCCAGTGGTGTTGCATCAGTTCTCTGTTATGCTCATTCCCCACCTTAAAAGAAATAGGTATCAAATTCATCAGACTACTTTCTGGCCAGATTATCTTGGCTTCCAGCACTGTCAAACTTAGCCTCCTTTAAAGCTAAAGATGATTTTAAATAGTAAGTAGTCATTAAGAACTTAGAGCAGGAAGCAGAAGCTTTAAAGGAGGACAGGAAGAATCCCTGGCCTGAGTCAATGTACTTCCCTGTGGGCTTCCTGCTCTCAACACACAGCTGGAAATCTGTAGACCCACCTGCATCGTGGCCACGCAACCAAAGTGGGTAGCGTACGAAGTGAGCTTTCGCTGGGAAAACAGTGGACAAGTGGGGCAGAGATTTCTGCAGAAGGTTCTGTTTATGTAGGGCACAAGTAAATCTTTGGGCGTGTGTGCCAACTGCCAGGTCGGGGAGGGTGATCCATACGGTTGGGGCTGGGGAGAGGCTGGCTGACATTTGCAGAGTTGGGGCCTGAGAGATGCTTCCTGACCTTGAAAGGAATTGATAGGAAATCTGAGAAAATAACTGGGGTTGCTTTCCAAGAGGGACTAATTGAGTTACCGTTGTTTCAGACTGTGCCAAGGGTGGTCTGACAATGCTAAAAAGGTTATTGGGAGCCTGGACTTCCACTAAGGGAGAAGACTAACATTCATTCTGTCTCTGAAAGATTGTGAATAACGTGTCAAAGTTATTCATGTACTCATTTATTTATTCATTTATTATCCGATGACTTATTGAATCATGTAGTCATTTGTTCATTCATTCATTCATTCTTCCAGCCATCCATATATCCACCCATCTACCGATCCATTTAGCTAAGCATGCAGTTACATGGCCAGGTGCTTTGTACTGTGGGGCAAGCGGCAAGCGTGGGGTAGGGAAGGAACTCTAAAAGGGGGAAGAGCAGTCTGTGTAGTTGAGTTGCTGTCAGTCTGGCAGAGCAGACAGACGAGTAAATAACTAATTCCCACATAGTGTGGGCAGTGCTACCAGAGGGGCCAACGTGGCTTGATTCATGCAAAACTAAGTCTCCCCTTCTGGCCTGGAATCACGGAATGTTAGCCCGAGAGAAGCCTTAGAAAAACTGAATGGCACAATGCTTTCCAGACTTTATCCACAGAGTTCTGGGGTGGGAGAAAGAGGGGGGAGTTAGAGGAAAGCTGAAAAGATGGGGTTTAGCTTCTTTGAGAACCAGGGCAGGTCCTTTTTTTTTTTTTTATCTGTTTCATATACTGAGGTTCCTTGTAGAGCATCATTTGAGGAAGGGCCTTGTCTGCTTAATGATGTTTGCAAAACACTGGGCCAGTCCACCATCTTTCCTTGTGTCTCTGGTTTAGAAATTGAGGCCCAAAAGGGTGGAGTGACTAATCCAAGGTTAAAGAATTGGTTAGTTAACAATCCAGGAATAGACCTGGTCTTCTAATTTATGTGGGCATAAATAGATTACTTCAGTTAGCTTTTGCTTTGTAACAGATAACCCCCGAACTTAGTAGCTTAAAGCAACCACTACTTAGGCCATAATTCTGTGAGTTGGCAATTTGGGCTAGACTCAGCTGGGATCGTTCTTCTGGTCTCAGATGAGCTCACTCATGTCGGTGATGAGCTGCTGATCCACTGGCCAGTCACGGTAGAACAGGCCAGTCTAAGATGGCCTTCCATCCAAGGGATGGCTGGGAATTGGCTGGGGTAAGCAGGTAACTGAGTCCGAAATCTCTCATGATCAGGATTCCAGCAGGGAAATATCCATAACCTCTTGAGGCCTAGGCTTAGGGCTGGTCAAAGCAAACCACAGGACCAACTCAGACTCAGGAGGTGAAGAAAGAGGCTCTACTTCTTCATTGGAGAATTGTAAGAGTTGTGGTTACAGGAAGGGAAGAATCATTGCCCTTTTTGCTATCTACCACAAGAATACTGAGTTATTTACCATGTCTTCTCTTCTTAATTTGGGCATTGGAAAAATGTGTGTTTGAAAATACTATCTAGGGCTTCCCTGGTGGCGCAGTGGCCGAGAGTCCGCCTGCCGATGCAGGGGACGCGGGTTCGTGCCCCGGTCCGGGAAGCTCCCACATGCCGCGGAGCGGCTGGGCCCGTGAGCCATGGCCGCTGGGCCTGCGCGTCCGGAGCCTGTGCTCCGCAACGGGAGAGGCCACAACAGTGGGAGGCCCGCGTACCGCAAAAAAAAAAAAAAAAAAAAAAAAAAAAAAAAAACTACCTACCACAAACTAGGTGGATTGAGACAACAGAAATTTATTCTTTCACAGTTTATGAAGCTAGAAGTCCAAAATCATGGTGTCAGCAGGGCTGCACTCACTCTGAAGGCTCTAAGAATGAATCCTTGTTTGCCTCTGTCCTGGCTTCCGGTGGTTGTCAGCAATAGTTGGTGTTCCCTGGCTTGTAGACGCATGATTCTGTTCTGTCTCCCCCTTCACGTGGCACTCTCCTCTCTGTGCGTCTCAGTGTCCCTGTGTCTTTATATGGCCTTCTTATATACCAGTCATTGGAGTTAGGGCTAGCCCTAATCCAGTATGACCTCATCTTTACTTGATTCCATCTGCAAAGAATGTATTTCACTTTCATCGGTACCGGGGGTTAGGACTTCAGCATATTTGCTGGGGGGGGGGTGCAGCACAATTCAACCCACAACAGACTTGTATCTAGAATTATAAAACAATCTTAAAACTCAACAGAAAAAGACAATTTAATTTTTAAAAGGGGTAAAGGATTTGAATAGACATTTCTCCAAAGAAGACATAAAAGTCGGCCTAAGCACACGGAAAGATGCTTGATACCGATCCAAACCACGAGGTGTCATTTCATACCCATTAGGATGGCTAAAATAAAAAAGACAGTAATGTGTTGATGAGGATGTGGAAAACTGGAACCCTTACACGTTGCTGGTGGGAAGGTTCGATAGTGCAGTAGCTTTGGAGAACAGTTTTGGCAGCTCCTGAAGATGTTAGACATAATTACCTTATGACCCAGCAGTGCTCCTCCTACGTGTGTATATACCCAAGAGAACTGAAAACATATGTTCAAACAAAAACATGTATATGAATGATCATTGCAGTATTATTTGTAGTAGTCAGAAGGTCAGAATAGCCCAAACGTTCATCAACTGATAAATGGATAAAGAAAATGTGGTATATCCATGCAACGGATTATTGTTTGGCAGTAAAGGTGGTAAAAGATAATACAAATGACTGACACATGCTGCAACATGGATAAACCATGGATAAACCTTGAACACGGTTATGTTAAGTGAAAGAAGCCGGTCATACAAGAATACGCACTGTATGGTCCCGATGATATGAAACGTCCAGAACAGGCAAATTTATTGAGACATAAAGCAGGTCAGTTGGTTGCCTAGTGCTGGGGGATGGAGAGAATAGAAAGTGACTGCTCGTGAGTTTAGGGTTTCTCTTAGGGGTGGTGAAAATGTTCTAAAATTAGATAGCGGTGGTGCTTTCGGAACTCTGTGAATACGCTCAAAACCATTGAATTGTACATTTTAAAGGGTGGATTTTGTTGTGTGTAAATTATATCTCAATAAAGCTGTTAAAATCACTGACATAGAAAACGACCTAGCAGCATCATATGCTATCACTTATATGTGGAATCTTTAAAAAAAAAAAAATGGTACGAATGAACTTGTATACAAAATGGAAACAAACTCACAGACATAGAAAACAAACTTACGGTTACCAAAGGGGATAGTGGGGGGGGGGGAGGATAAATTAGGAGTTTGGAGTTAGCAGATACAAACTACTATATATAAAATAAACAAATAGGTCCTACTGTAGAGCACAGGGAACTGTATTCAACATCCTATAATAAATGATAATGGAAAAGAATAAGAAAAAGAGACAGACATATATGTTACATAACGGATAACGGACTCACTTTGCTGGGCACCTGAAACTAACAACATTGTAAACCAACTATAGCTCAATTTAAAAAAAAAAAAAAGGTGCAGTTCTTTGTGAGGGGAAGCGGATGTTAGGAAACTTGAGGAAAGTGGTAACAATTTGGAATCCTCACTCCAAAGAATGGGGGAAAGAGCTGTGTGAGTTACGCTAGGTCAGCTACAGCAGCCAGCCGCCCCCAGCTTTCAGTGGCAGAGCACAGGAAAGTTGCTTTCAGGCAGTTGTCTGATCCTAGCCAGGTCACCATCCTTGGTGGGTATTCTCCAAGCGGCGCCGCAGGGACCTAGGTTCTTGCCATCTTTTGTCTCTGCCCTCGTTGAGAACTTGGGCGCCCTCTTCTTTCAGCGGCTGGCTGGGGAAAGGAGAGTGGCGGGTTGAGAGTTTTGTGATCTAGGCCTGGCGGAGGAGCTGGAAGTTCTCTTCCACTCACAGTGCACTGGCCGGAACTGGGTCTCATGACCACACCTCCCTGCGGGGGAGATTGGCGCATACCATCTGCTCGTGTGCCCGAGAAGAAAAAGGAAACAGGTGTGCTGACCAGCTAGCCAGCCTCTGTCACAAGGGCTGACCAAGGGCAAGGAGAAATGCGGCAGGCTCAGAGCCCAGCTGGAGGTGGCATGGGTTTGTGGTCACCAGTGAGAGTAGGCCTGCCTCGTGCCCCCCACCCCCCACCCCCCGCTCTTCTTGGTGGTACAGTCCCAGGTCGAAAGTACTGCTACGGGGCACATTCCTGCTGGTGCTTGTAGCCCGGCTTCCATTGGTAACGCCTGGGGAAGGATGTAAAGACCAGGGCAACCTGGAGCATTTTAGCATCTCACCAATGGAATGACAAAGCCACATTGTCGGTCAGAGGGGAGCAAGAGATGAATGTGGGAAATAAACCGCTGTTTCTTTGCACGTGGACATGGGATGAATAAAAATAAGAATCTGTCCCCTTTTAAGATTGTGCTTTAAATAGAAATCTGCCCCAGGCCCTTCGTGATCTTTTTCTTCTTGGCTTGCTCGGAGTGTCCTTCACTCCCAGCCACATCTGCTCCTTTGTGGCCGAGGGACTTGAGCTCTGCTGGGGAACCAGGTCGCCTGGGTGGATCCCTCCGATGGAAGCTCCCTCCTCCGTACCTTATGTTTTCAGGGCTGCCATGACAGACCGGCTATTTTAGTGACATTTCTGTGGTGCTTGTCCCTGCCCTTCTAGATAAGTGCTGCCTGTCTTTCTGACAGCCTGTTTGTTTGTGTCTAGCTGCTAAGGCCATAGTGAAAGTCACCTTTACTGGCCTGTCCTTGTTTGCAGTGGCACGTGTCTCTTGGTGTAATGCTGGATGTTTAACGAGCTTTGTTTATGGAGAGCGTAAGATGGGATAGGACTGCCTCCTCTTTTGTGGCATCAGCCCCCGTGGGCTTTGCTGAAAGGCATGCTGGGACCTTGAGGACAGGCTGGCAGGAAGAGGGGAAGGGGGAGCACCAGGGCCAGGGAGAGTGATTCTGCTGAGATTGGGCCCTTAGAGAAGACGGCCAACTGTCCAAATCACAATGGCCGAGGTTTGGGGTCATGGTGGGTGGGGTCTGGGCTGACGTCAGTGCCCAAGGGTCTGGTGCATGGAAGAGGTTTCCGGTTGGTCGCTGTGTTTGCCTGTCTTGTCCCCCCCCAATCCGTTGTCTATACTCCTGCAGAGCGCAAGGCACAAATCCGGTCACATCACTCCCCGGTTCACATTCTTCCATGGCTTCTTATGGTTCTTCCTGGTAGCATCTAAATGAATTGGTTTTCGAGATCATATGAGTCTGTTCCCAGCCTCTCTCCAGCCTCATCTCTCCATCTGTCTCCCTAGACTCATCGCTTTGGTCCCGGTTCTAAGATTGCTCAGGATCCTCTTATAGGGAGAGCTCTCTAGCTCCTCCAGCGTCACCTGGTCCTGGCCTTTGTGCCCCTTTCTCCTAGTTGCCTTGTTGACGAACTCCTTCACTGAGCCAGCAGCCACTGCACTGTGTCTCCCTCTCCCCGCCAGGTATCTCGCTCTGTTGTAATTTCCTGTTTGTTTTTGTGCACCTCCACGAAACCGAAAACTTTGTAGGCTCAGGGACCGTGTCTCATTCCCCATCATAGTCCCAAGTGTTTTAGTCAGGGTGGACTAATTTCTGTAACACAGACCCCCGGACATCTAAGTGACTGATTTCTTGCCCACATGACCATTCATTGTGGGTGTTCAGTAGATGGCCTTCCACACAGTCACTCAGAAATCTAGGCCCCTTTCTTGTTATAGCTCTCTCATCCCCTAGGGCTGTTCTCGTTTTCCAAGTCCGCCTCTGACAGGCAAATGGGAGAAGGGACAATGGAGATCATATGAGTGTTCTTATGGGTCACGCTCGGAAGTTATTCAGTTGGCCAGAACTCAGTCACGTGACCACATATAATTGCAGGGGATGCTGGGAAATGGCGTCCAGCAGTGAGCAGGCTGGGTGAGCAGGTAGCTGGTCTCTGACACCCCGGTGCTTGCCTCGCGCGTGGTGGGAACTGAGTAAATCTTTGTTGAATTTGTCGAACGGGTGGACGTTGTATGCTAGGCTCCATCTTGATTCTTAGGTGATTTAATTTACTCATCAGCAGGGACATGTGATAACAGGTCACAGAGAAAGAGCCCAGTGGATTCCAGGGGCCCGAGCCCCGTGGAAGTGTTACAGACAGCGGCAGAGGGAAGGGCAGTGTAGTCTGGGAATCTGGCACCCAGACAGCGAGGTGCTACCCTTCCAAGTCCTCCAGGGGGACAGATTTTTATTAATACTAAAAGTTATTTTCTCAGAGGGGACAAAAGAGATAACAGAGAGGAGGAGTGAGGACTGCTTCTTTAATTTTGTAGAAGGTAATGGTGTCAGCTTTTTTCACACGTTGCTGCTGGGTGTATATGGAGGAAGAGCGTGGCATGCCTGTGCATGTGCCTGGCTGCCTCTCTCTCTCCTGCCCGGGGGGGGGAGCAGGTGTGTAACACAGGTGACGTGGCCATTCTCTCTTGCACGGTCAGAACATCCCTGAGGCCATGCTCCCTTCTGATTGAGGTGTCCACCTGGGCTTCTCCTACGACCCAGCCCCCCTATGGGTGCAAAACCTCATTCCCCAGACAGATAGGAAGATGCAAGAGAACCCGTGGTGATAGCCACCGGCGACCAACAATTTAGTTTGCAAATTAACCTCCAAAGACTCACCTTCTGGATGGGCTGGGATATAATAACTCCTTGCCCGTGGGTGGCTCTAGAATCTTCCAAAGCACTTTCTCACACCGTATCTCATTTCACCCTCATCACGACATGGTGAGGTCAGAAAAGCCAAGGGTGATTATGTCTACTTTACAGATGAGCAAACCGAGGCTCACATACCTCAGCTGACTTCCTCGAGCCCCTGGGGCTGCTCTTCCACACTGGCCATCTCCACCTCGGGCCCCATTGCTCAAATCTGCAAACTGTGTTCCAGAAGATTCCCTCATAACTTGCGATTCGGGAGACTGGAAAATATGTCTGATGGCCGACCTTCCCTCTCAACACTGCCCGTGTATTTTCCTGTCTAAACAAGCGGGTCTGCAAGAAGCTACCACACGATCCTCCCCGGTGTTTAGATCCTGTGTGCTGTGGATTGTGACCTCCCTCCGAGTGCTGGCAGAGAAAACCAAAGACAGCTAAAACCATTTCCTAGTTGCCGCGCCCCACATCCCAGTTAATTAAAACAGGGGCTAGGTGGGGTTGTACCTTGGGACTCTTTCTTATTAAAACAAAACCAAACCAAATGCCCAGAGCTGGATGTTTCCATAACTGTCCACGTGCGCGCTTGCTGGCAAGCACGAGTGTCGTATTCCCAGGACTCTTTAGCACTCTCTCCCGACCTCACTCAGACGGAAAGCCGACATTAACCTTGCTATCCTATCTAATTAAAGGCGAAGGCTGTAGTTTGCGCAAGTCTGTCATCATCTGGTTTCTGGGTTTTGCCGGCACAGAGGAGGAGGGAAATGCTGAAGGCTGGCTATAATGTGGGAGGATGCAAGAAGGGGCAGAGGGGGTCAGGATGAGTTCCTTACCCCACAGAACCTAAAGCAGAATTTCTACCATCAGAATCCTCACAGCGCAAAGAAGGTATCCTGGTGGAGGAAAGGATGGCTAATGTCAGTTCCTAAACCTCCCTCCCTCCGTCCCACTGGCTCAGGTATACCTGGGAAACCCCCATCTTCTGGCATGGTCTCGCATGCATTGTTTTCTCAGAGGCAGAGCATGACCGCCGTCTAATAGAATCTATGTTGGTATCTGTCTCAGCAAATCCCTTTCCATGTTAAAAGATTAATGTAGTAAATCCAGAGTTAGTGGGAGATTGTGATGTTTCCTCTTCTGCCATCAGAGACTTGTTGATTACCACTGTTTTCTGTTTTCCTTTTCTGCTCTCCCCTCACATCCCGATACACCATAGTTTGAAGCCGTCCTCCAGTTTCTCGCTTTTCCTAATAGTAATAAAAAGCCCAAACAATTTGGATGGCATCTGTGCTTCGTCTAACAGAGAAGTTACAGGTCTATATGATCTGGCCTAAGGTCCCTTGTGTGAGGTTGACATGAAGAAGTCATGCTTGGTCCGTACAATTTGAGGAAAGGCTCTGAATAGCAGGCTGTCTCTGAGGAACACTGATGCTGCTTTTTGGAGGGGTTATTTTGCCACTGTTCAGGTAGGAATTCAAACCTGCTTCTGTCACTCTTCCTGACAGCCTCGTGGTGTGCTTGCTTCAGATACTGTGCTATGTGCTACGCAATGACCACTTGCTTTGAATTGTACATTAAGACATGTTAGCATAGAAGCTTTTCTGCGAGCCGAACATTTGCCTGATGGAGCTGAGGATGAGGCTGTGGCTAGTTCATCTTTTGCGAGCACCTGCTGTTCACAGGGCACCATACTGGTCAGACTCCTTGCTTTCGAGATATTCCAGGGTAAGTCAGCCAGTCCGAGGCCAGCTCAGGGAGAAGATGGTGAGATTCTGAAGACCATGTGGTGAGAAGGCCATGGGGTGTTTGTCCCCCAGCCTACCCACTGGTTATTGATTCTGCTCATGGTTGAGCAGTATGTGCACTTCTATGAAGAACAATGAGTTGATCAATGATTGTGTATTACCTGGTTCAACTCCCAGCACGATCTTCAATAGCACGTGGTAGGTGCTCAGCAAGTGTTTGTGGGGTTGAAGTACAGTAATATGTTTGCTCAGTGTACTTCCCATTAGATTTTGAGTTCTTTGGCATCAGGGCCCATGTATCATCGGCATTTGTGTCCCCAGCTCTACGCCCAGTGCCTGACACATAATGAATATTTATTGTGCTTCCACAGAACACCTATCTGTCTGTTAGGGATTGTTCAAATCCCCCCTTCCTTATGATGAGCCCTTTTTCATCCTAGTGTCTTAGTCCTGAGAGAAATTCCTTTCATGTGATCACCAACTCATCTCATCGTATGCCCATATGACTAGTCCCAATGTGTACTAGTCAGATCAGGCTGACATAACAAAGCACCACAGGCTGGGTGGCATAAACGACAGAAATTTATTTCTCATAGTAATGGAGGCTGGAAGTCCAAGGTCAAGGTCCTGGTCTATTCAGTTTCTGGTGAGAACTCTCTTCCTGGCTTGCAGGTGGCCCCATCCTCACTGTATCCTCACATGGTGGAGAGAGAGAAAGAGCTCTCTGGTGTCTCTTCTCATAAAGACACCAATTCTGTTGGATCAGGGCCCCATTCTTATGACCTTATTTAACTTCAGTTACCTCCTTGGAGGCCCCATCTCCAAACGGAGTCACACTGGGAGATTAGGACTTCCAAATACGAATTTGGGGTGGGCACAAGCATTCAGTTGATAACACAATGTACTTGTTGCCTAATGTAACATCTGGAATTTCCTGGTCAAGAAAAGGGTGATGAAAAATAAACGCAGTACTAGACTGTTCCTGTAAATAAGCATAGTACCATGCATGAGATGTCTGAAAGGAGTCAGGTAGGAGCACTTAATGAAAGTCTGTGGTTGATGGAACCTAATTTTCCCATGCCCTTGTCTTTTCCTTTCATTATGAATTTTTTTTGGAATCCACGGGAATTTTCCTGAACATGTCTATTGCAGAAAGATACTCATGTTTTGAAGACAGGGCAGCAGTAGTCAAAGGAAGTGGAATAGGAAAGTCAGGATAAGCTGGGTTATGCTGTGATGATAAACATCCCCCAAATCCCAGCGGCTCACCGTAACAAAAGTTTGTTTCTCCTTCGCACTCGGTGCCTAAGGTGTGTCAACAGGGGTGCTCTGCTAGTTGTAATTGTTCTGGGATCCAGGCTGACGGAGGTTCCATTTTGACACATGTGTCACAACGGGGAACATAGTAAATGGCATACTGCCTCTTTAAGGTTTCCCCTTCATGCTTATCCTTGATTGGCTCAAGTAAGCCACATGGCCGCATCTAACCGCAAAGAGACTGATGAAATGAAGGAGGAAAGGTAAAGTGTCTGGTGCTTCAGAAAGGCTTTATCCTTATGATGGGGTAATAATGAGGCTTAGGTAAACGTGGATAGAACTTGAGCAGAATTTGTGGCACAAATGAGAAGTTTTAAAATTCTTTAAAAAAAAAAATCTGTTTGCAAAAGAGCTCTCACAGCTAGGATTTCTTGCCTAGCTGAGCATTGCTGTGTCTGGAATGAGATCCAGAGAATGAAACCATTTTTCATGGAGATCATGAGAGTTGCCTTTCAAGTGTCCATAGAGTATAAATAACAATAGCCTCAAAGAAACAATTAAAAGCTCTCCAGGTGGCTTATCTCAGATCCACGGAGAAATGAAAACCCCCAAACATGCCAAAACATTAAAAAGAAAATGGCCATGTCTGAGGGTGGTCTCCTTGTAATGATAAAGCTTTCTCCCCATCCTTCCTGAAAGTGATACCAGTGTGATGTTAGCAGAGTATCGCTGTCTGGAAGGGGATGGCTGAATCTGGTGGGATTACGTTTGAGCTGCATAAACACAGGTTGAATTAAGCGTGGTGACTTGATGATGGGGAGCGGAGAAAGAGTCAAGACCTTCCGTTGAGATAATAACTAGTTCATTATCTACCCAGATAAAGGTCGTACAGGCTTTCAGCAACAGCATGGAAAGGAGACTAGACTGACCTTTCTGACAGCAACTCTCTGCTCCATTTTTTTTTAAAAAACAGACCTTAGAACACCAGTGAGTAAGGAAATTATTGTTCCTTCTGACACCCTTCCTCCCCCTTCCCTAGCCTGCCCAGTACACAGGCCTTTCACGCCCATTGATTTTGGAGTGGCTGCCTTTGTTTAAACTACTTATAATGGAAAATTTCTGGAAAAATCTCAAATAAGCCCATGAATAAATGTTATTAGATTACATCTCCCGCATTTTTGGGGTTTTTTTTTTTTTTGCGGTACGCGGGCCTCTCACTGTTGCGGCCTCTCCCGTTGCGGAGCACAGGCTCCGGACGCGCAGGCTCAGCGGCCACGGCTCACGGGCCCAGCCGCTCCGCGGCATGTGGGAGCTTCCCGGGCCGGGGGCACGAACCCGTGTCCCCTGCATCGGCAGGCGGACTCTCAACCGCTGCGCCACCAGGGAAGCCCCATCTCCCGCATTTTTACACACTCCTTCCCACCTCCTCCTCACTCCTCAATTTTGTCTTCACATCAAAAGGCAAAAATGCTGTCACTTAGTCACAGGAAACTTCTGCCTCTTGTCCTGAATCTTCCAGTCGTCCTTCAAAGAGCCCATTATGGATCGTTGGGAGGAGCCAGCCTGCCGTATTGTCTTTGTGTGGAACTTAGCAAGCGTTGTGGGGTGGATGGGGTACTTGCGCTCGGAACGAGAAATGATAGTTCCGAGGGGCTTTCAAGACATTCAGGATATTTTAGCACCTAAGTTAAGCAACAGCAGCTTAAACTTTTCCCGGGAGATGGTGCTTTTGGCTAAGTGTCATAAAAGTGTTACCCCAAAGCCAAAGATTCCGATGAGGTTTCGAGTGAATGATTTTTCCCTTATTCATTTTGCATAATCGTTTTAATACGCAGTCATTTTAATATGTTCTGTAACGGACTGGCAAACCCTGGGCAATATATTTTCTTTCCACTACCTTAGAAAGCTTGTCAGTAAAATGAAGACTAGTAATACAGATTTCTTACGTGACAATCATTTTTCTTTGTGAGAGGAGTTGCTTCAGTAAGAGGAATGGCCTGTGTTGAATGTCAGATCATAACGAGGCCTCCTGGCTCCAATAAATTACATTTGCTCTAGGTTGACTATCTGTGGAATGAGGTCATGTACCCTTGATCCAAATCATGAATGTGACAGTCTGCATCTACGTACAGAATAACCCAATCATTGCTACCCTACAAAATTTCATCACCGTCTCTGTCATCTGTAGGGCATGGGTTTGACGGAGGATGACAGGAATGATGTGTATTATGCTCAGCCCTTAGCCTCAGACAGTCAAAGCCTTACATGTAGATTTTTTCAAAAAGCTAATTTCATATCACCTAGGGATAATTAATGGGTTCCGTGTGAGAAATGAAATCAGAATTGTTAAATTTAGAAATAGAGGGGAAAATGGAATATTCCTTGAAATAGATTCAGAGAGTATAGAATAAGTCGTGACCAGATTCTGTAACCGTTTCCTCTCCCTGGCTGCCTGCCCCATGTTTATATTCTCCCCACATGCACTTTTAAACACACGACACGAGAAAAAAGAACGTGAGCGATAAGAACGAGTAATTTTGGGGGGAAATAGGATCATCTCATCTGGTAAGGGGTAAGTGGATGTTATACCCAGGAAAGAGATGTGTGAGAAATGTATTTCACAGTGGTATTAGAATTACACGTAGCTTCATACTTTTTGGTGACAGGGGGTTTCAGTTGGCTGTTCGGCGGTCCCTGATTGTCATACATCTTCCTGAATTTTGCACTGAGATAGAATGAAATGAAAGTGAACGATAGTAAATGTAGTTATGGAGTTGTGTGCGTCTGTCCATATGAAATAATAGGAAAAATCCTGTGCACGTATGAAGCTCTTGAAACACATTTGAGTAATATTTGTGTAGCTCCGTTTCAATGATATTTATACGCTTAAGTAATGTATTTAGAGTACATATTACATGTTAGAGTAATATATATCTATTATAGCATCATATCAAGAACATAGCTCAAAAACATTTCCAAAGAAATTAAGGTTCAAAATAAAGGTAGTAATTATACTAAGTCTCAAAAGTTTCTCTTATCCGAATTCTTAGCCTGTCATGATACTTAACAACAGCTTCCAGTAATTTGGGAAACAAAAGAGTTTAGAGCTTGTTGAATCAGACCTGAACAATGAGTACAGGCTGATTTATGTGTGAGCGAGAAGGTATTCGTTGTCTTCGTCAGGGATTGGCAAACTTTCTCTGTAAAGATATAGATAGTAAATTTTTTAAGTTTGCAGGCTATACAGTCTCCGTTGCAACTTCTCAACTTTGTCACTGTAACTCGAGAGCAGCCATAGACAATATGTGAGTGAGTGAGCACGGCTGTGTCCCAATAAAACTTTATTTATAAAAACAGATGATGGGCCAGTTTGGCTGGGGGCCTGAAGTTTGTCAGTCCCCGATCTTTAACGAGGAAGCTTTTTACGTGTAGCCTAATGGAAAAGCAATGTATAGATAGCACCTAGTTGAATTTGAGAATACTTGTATATTTAGTGCATGCATGTGCACCCAAATGGGTGTGTGTGAGCGATGCACACACACAAGAACACACAAGAACACACAAGAATAAGATGGAGTATCTAGAGGCCTTTTTAAGATCAGTCTAGAAGAATTCCTGTATATGTAATTTTGTCTTACAGCAAATAAACACGCCCCATTTTCTAAATAAATATTCTGACTCTCTCTGGGATTGTGGCTACCTTATCCATCTAAAGTTCATGCCGTGTTGTCATTGCTGTCTTTTCTCCTCTCAAGTTCATTGCTTCATGATCGTAGGGGCTGCTTAATTAATACTCTTTAGTGGTGATGATGTTATTCACATGGGCTTTTTTTTTTTTAATGTGGGCTATGCAAGTCGCCTTTGTTATGAGTCATTCTCTATTGATGTCATTATACAGTTTTCGAGGAGGCATTAATTGAAATGACACCACAGGTTTGGTCAGATCAGTCTTTTCAGACTCTCTTCAAAATACTTTTCTTCCTTCCCAGAAAAAACAACAACAACAACAGCAACAAAAAACTGTAGTCATTTGCCCAGAAATGGGAGAGGACAGTGCTTTCCTACACGATCAGTCTGTTTGCTTTGAGAAGTGGATTTACTGGGATGATAAAGCTGGCTTGCACTACCAGCTCACCTGTTTGTCCTCAGGGGAACTATCACTCTTTATTAATCCTTTTACACTGGAAACGTTGAAATGATAGACAGTTTCAAAAGTTGGACTAAAAAAAGCTGATAAGCATTGAAAAAAAATGCCTCTTCTACTTCGGATACGTGCTGGGTCAGCATCCGGGAGCGTCTCCTTACGAGAGACAGGCAGTCAGATGTGCTGTGCCTTTTTATAGCTGGGTCTGCCTTGTATTTGTGAAGCTCTGTCTTTAAAGAGCTTCAGGCAGCGGGTCTTACTTTCTAACTGTTGGACTAAACATCTTTCTTTCTTTTTTGCCAAAGAAATAACTGATTTGTTTTCCTAAATAGGAAGAATTTCAGTTAAAAGGCTGATTTTCACTCACGAAATGACAGGGCAGACAAGTTTAGAAGTTCAAATAAGAAATGCAGATATCATTTACATTTTATTTCTAGGAAATGACCTTTTATTTTCCTAAAGAGTTTTCTTGAGATCCCCTCCCTAGAAGAAGGGGTATTCTGCCCCCCTCCCCGCCTTCAGCCATAACGGATACCATCTGAGTTTTCTAAGGCAGCACAAAGCACACACAAATGGTCAAAAAAAAAAAAAAAAATGAAAAGAAGAGAAGAGTTAATGTAGACCTTTTTGAGGCACCCCTCAAAAAAACCGTCAAAAGGCATATGGAAACAGAATAACCCCTTCATCATGGGAGGGAGCTCATTTTAGCAAAGTCTAAATGAAATCCAGTCAGACACTTCTTAACATGGGCAAGCCTGAGGAAACATTCTTGTAATTTTTTTTATTGATCTCATTTCCTTTTGACGCACCTCACATCTCCACCGAAAGCCTGGAAAGCCACACCAAATGCCATGGGCTCATCTTTTTTTATTATTAATTTTTATTGGAGTATAATTGCTTTACAGTGCTGTGTTAGTTTCTCCTGTACAGCAAAATGAATCCGCTATATGTATACATATATGCCCTCTTATTTGTTTTCTTAAAAAATTAATTATATTATTATTATTATATATTTTTTTGCGGTACGCGGGCCTCTCACTGTCGTGGCCTCTCCCGCTGCGGAGCACGGGCTCCGGACGCGCAGGCTCAGCGGCCATGGCTCACGGGCCCAGCCGCTCCGCGGCATGTGGGATCCTCCCGGACCGGGGCACGAACCCGTGTCCCCTGCATCGGCAGGCGGACTCTCAACCACTGCACCACCGGGGAAGCCCCTAATTATATTATTTATTTTTGGTTACGTAGGGTCTTCGTTGCTGTGCACAGGCTTTCTCTAGCTGCGGTGAGCGGCAGCTACTCTTCGTTGCGGTGCACGGGCTTCTCATTGCGGTGGCTTCTCTTGTTGTGGAGCTCGGGCTCTAGGTGCGTGGGCTCAGTAGTTGTGGCGCACGGGCTTAGTTGCTCCACGGCATGTGGGATCTTCCCAGACCAGGGATCGAACCCATGTCCCCTGCATTGGCAGGCGGATTCTCAACCACTGTGCCACCAGGGAAGTGCCATCCCGTCTTATTTGGATTTCCTTCCCAGTTAGGTCACCACAGTGCCTTAAGTAGAGTTCCCTGTGCTATACAGTAGGTTCTCATTTGTTACCTGTTTTATACATAGTATCGATATGTATTGATATGTATATGTGTCAATCCCAATCTCCCGATTCCTCCCGCCCCCTCCGTTTCCCGCATCCTTTTTAAATGTTAGCACCCCTTGGGGCCCGGGCTACTACTTCTGGGCATTTTCTCCACCAGGTTTTATCAGGGGGGACTGGCGCAGACAGTGTCCAGATGAGAGTTTGTTTTCCCTTCCTTCCTTCTGTGGCAAACCACCCACGTTTCTTCACCTTAGTCTGCTTCTTTGTAAAATGAGCTAATCCTTCGCATAAGGCGGCAGCAAGCAAAGACGTAAAAGTCACCTGAGGGGGGAAGGAGAGAAATGAATCCGTGTGGCTCCGGGTGCAGTGGTGCCTCTGTAGATCCCCTCAGCACGTGCAGTTACGGATGTTAGTGTGACAGTTCGGTCCTTTCATCATTGGCAGTGGTGTGCTTTCCTGTGCTATCTGTTCTTAAAAATACGTGCGCTTTCAAGTTTTTCATTTCATAGCGTTTTCTCCCCTCGGTGAAATAATTGGGTAATATGTGGAAAAGGGTGCCTCTTCTTAGCGGGGCCTGTTGGCTCCAAGAGGTTGCTCGCTGTGTGGTCATTAGCAGCAGCAAGGAAATGGCATCCTTGCCGCTTTTGCGAACGGGATCCACCGGGACCCGAGAGGTGGGCGACTGACCGAGCGGCCGGGGCCTCAGCAGTTTTAGCAGAAGGGGAAAAGGGAAATAAGGACTTGTCTAGCCTCTGATGTTTTCGTGCATCCACTCTGCAGAGCAGGTGAGGATAATGAATTCCCCTTTACGATGGGCAACACAGAGGGAAAGACAGACAGATGCACACACGCACACTGAGGCTGAACAACGAGATGAGAGATTCAGGGTGGAGCAGCAGGGCCCTCAGTCATGGGTCTTTGGAGTCATCTTTAATCTTCGTCCTTCCAGGAAAGGGGGGTAGAAAGGCAGAAGAGAAAATGGTGAATATTACTCAGCCGTAAAAAAGAATGAAATATTGCCATTTGCAGCGACATGGCTGGACCTAGAGATGATTATGCTTAGTGAAGTAAGCCAGACAGAGAAAGACAAATATCATATAATATCACTTATATGTGGAATCTAAAGAAATGGTATGAAAGAACTTATTTACAAAACAGAAATAGATTCACAGGCATAGAAAACAAACTTACGGTTACCAAAGGGGAAAGAGGGAGGAGGGATAAATTAGGAGTTTGGGATTAACAGATACAAACTACTATATATAAAATAGATAATCAACAAGGACCTACTGTATAGCACAGGGAACTCTACTCAGTATCTTGTAATAACCTCTAACGAAAAAGAATCTGCGAAAGAATATATATATATATATATATATATATATGTATATACATGTATAACTGAATCACTTGCTGTACACCTGAAACTAACAGAGCACTGTAAATTAACTATACTTCGGTTAGAGAAATGGTTATTAAAAAAGAAAAAGAAATTGGCACAGCAGCAGTTCTCTGTTGCCCTTGGCAACACTGCAGGAGGTCGGTGGGGGGGGGGGGACGACTGGCGTCTTGGGAGCAGGCCTGCCCTGCCCTGGGGAGGTCACGGGACATCACAGAGGGGTGGACACCTCTCTGGGGAGGGCTAAGCAGTGTGGTGATCACGAGACTGCGCTGGCAACAAGCAAACCTTCCTTGCTGGACACTGCGGCTCTACCTGGTTCCTTCTAGCACCTTCTGAACATGGTCCCTGGGGCAGTCTATAGTCCCCTTATGGACCCTGTAGGACTCCCCCCCCCCACCCCGCCCCGCCCCAGTTCAGTGTATCAATTCATCAAAGTAAAATCTGGCGAAGAATAAGAGTGGGGAATGAAACCATCCCCCAGACTCCTCTCTCCTCCCCCTTCCTGAGTCTCCATGGTGTCGGATGGCTGGTTGCAACCATTTACTTCTGATTGAGCGCTCTGATTTCTTTAGTCTCTTATCTCCTCCTCCCCCACCCCATTCACCCCGGTCCCCTCTGCTCTCCTCTCCCCACAGCGTTGGTAAGAAAGAGGCAGCCTTGAATTCAAACATAATTGCTCGGTAGGGGGGACTTCCTTGAAAAAACCTCAGATTTTTGGGCTGTAACAGTGGAAATCTGTTTGAACCCTTGAACTTCCTTTATTGTTGAAATGACCACCTACAGAAACATGCTGGGGGAAAGTAGCAGAAGCACAGTGGTCCCTTTTATGGGAAAAACAGTAGCTGGAATTATTTCACTTTTGCAAGAATTCTATAATGAGGAGGCATTTCTGAAGGGGAGTGTGGAGCAAACATTCCACAAGTTGGAGATGTCTGGGCTGCGATCGGGATATTGTAATAATCGATGCTTCTGGGGCTTGGGAACAAGAGTCTTCATTCTTTTTTGACCACGAGTACAAGAGCTGGTAACTGTGGCATTTCTGTCTACTTTTGTTGCCATTTGCAGGGCTCTGCTCGGGATACTGGGGATTTTCAGACACACAGCAACAGTAGGGAGGAGAAGGGTTTTTGCCTCTTATGAAGTATAATTGGCACGCTATGACTGTCCTGTAGTTTCCAGCGAACAGATTGCGTGAACTCTCTCTTCGGTTCATCCAGGCACTAGGATATCTTCCATTTATGGAGGCCCTTTTACTGGGTGTGCTGGGGAGGGCTCGTGGGTGGACACACACTGATAAATCTGGGAAGATGTTGCTTTATGTCTCTCTCCCCCTTCATCCTCCTCCAACTCATCTCCAATGTTGTCTTTTTTTATTTTTTTTTTAATCTTTGGGCGCACTGTGCAGCATGCCGGATTACGGGATCTTAGTTCCCTGACCAGGGGTCGAACCCGTGCCCCCTGCGTTGGAAGCATGGAGTCTCAACCACTGGACCACCAGGGAAGTCTCCAATGTTATCTTGAAACAGAAAGAGCCTGTCATTTCTCTGCTTAAGAAACACCTATAGCCCCCACCTTTAAAGATAAAGGCGAGACTCCTTAGCAGGGCATAGGTCTGACCCCAGCCCACTTTTTCAGCTCATCCCTTTGAACTCTGCCACGTCCCCGGAGCTCCAACCCGCACACACAGTGTGTATCCCTGCACCCGCCATGTCTGTTTCACTTCCCTGCCTAGGCTATTCCCACTGCTTCCGTGCCCTTTGTTCTCCTCTTCACTGGAAACAACTCCTACTCAGACTTCGAGCCCCAAGCCACACGTCACTTCCTCCCTGAAGTCTTCCCTAATTTCAGCATCTGTTCTCTCCCTCCATTTGGCTGCCAAAATATTCTCATATTTTACAGATATTTCTCTGGACAGTACTTACCACATGGGGCCATAATTATTTGTGACATGCCTGTTGCAGTCCGTTGCCAGCCTGGTGAGGGCGGGGAACAGGTCTTCTTTCTTCTGCTTTGGCTTCTCGGGGCCCAGCAGAGTCCCTGACATCCAGTGGGCGTTCAGTAAATATTTACTGAATGAATGAATGGGGCCCATGAGGAAATTGTGGAAGTGTGTGTGTGTGTTTGTGTTAGTGTGTGTGTATGAGAGAGAGAGAGAGAGAGAGAGAGAGAGAGAGAGAGAGAGAGAGAAGTTACTGCGATTAGTCTTGTCATCTAATTACAAGATTACAAGAGTCATCGTTTTCTTGAAATGAGCATTGAAAGAGAGGGGATGTTTCCTTCCAGAAATCGCAAGAAAATTACATCTACCCTCTTTATCAGCCTTCTGGACAGACACCCAGTATTGATAGGAGATGACACAATGCTTCTGTACTTTACCGAGATTTGTGGGTCTGTGTGAATTTCAGAAGACACACACACATACGCAAACTCTCGGTTTAAAAAACACACACGTCGACACTTTTTTTCATTGCGTTATTACATACCGGGGGTCAGCAAACTTTTTCCGTAAAGGGCCAGATAGTAAATATTTTAGGCTTTGTGAGACATGTAGTCTTTTTTATAACTACTCAAGTTGGCCTTGTAGAGAGAAAGCAGCCATAGACAATACATAACTTACAAAACATAATTAAAAAAAAAAGATTTTTAACTTTACATACAAAGTCTCTGCTTTTGAATAGTGAATACTCAGCAGTGACTTTATCTTAAAATTATTTTTTCCTGCAACTTTTTGGGACTACATAAACCACATGAAGGGAGATACAGTGGGAGCAAATGCCCTGAGAATGGGTGATCAGAAGATTGGAATCAGTTTTGTTTTCATGTCAACCACAAATATTTATGATGAAATTCTTCAAACTGCCACAAGTAAAATAAAATGCAATACAAAATCCAAGTTTTTGGCAATAAGTTTACTTACTTACGCCCTCCACGGTTCATTTTCTCATTTGCAATGGTTAAACGTTGGCTTATCTGAGAAAGATGAATTTTTCCAGAGAAGATTACTGTTTCTTTTTGGCATGGCGTTGATCAGAACATTTAGAATTGGGCATCAAAAATATGTCTGTAGAAGTTACAGCATGGTCAGGGTGTCTGCATATTTGGTAACAGGGCTGCAGAGTATTCCGTGAACCACTCTAGCTAGCGATGTGCGTTTGGATGAGGAATAAGGGACCATGGGTTTTGTGCGTCAATGTCATGCCTTTGGTTAATTTTGCAATTTCTTGTTTTGTCAGCTGTGGCCTTTCTTTGCAGCCACATTCACAGAGGCCTCATTTTAGGCATCTCGGGTCCGGATCATGTGTGCCACCTGAGAGCACGGGGACAGCAGTCCGGAAATGGCAAGTCCCACAGAAGCGTGGGCCTTGATGTCACTGTTTATCATGGGGCTGCTCGCATCTCCACTTAAGCGTGGAGCTCATTGACTTCACTGCAGCATATTTGCAAGGTTGTAGCCTGTTCTTGTACGTCGAGAGCTTCTGACACCACTAAGCAGTAAGAAATGAATGCAAAAAGAAGAGAGAAACGACAAGGAGCTGAATGATGAATGAATGTGTTCATACCTAAATATTATGAGAAAGCAAGATGGTGCATTCAGAGAATTCATTCCTTCTCTGAGTACTAGAGTCTTTTCACTAGTGCTCATTTTTAAAAAAGGGTTGGAGGTGTAGCGATGACCTCTTCATCACCCTAGCAGGGGCTGGCCCTTCCCTGCCCCTCCCTTCCAGCTTGCTCTGGCCTCCCCAGGACATGCCTGCTCTGCCCAGGGTCCCTACCTGCCTGGCCCAGGCTGGTCTGTGTCATTTCCCTCCCAGGAGTCCTAGTTTCTTCTGCTGGGCCTGCCTGGAGCCCGTCCTCAGAGGCCTCAAATCCAGTCTTTCGGGACACCAGAGTTTCTTTCTTCTCACGCTTGGCTGCCCTCAATCCAATGCCGAGGAGGCTGGGAAGTTCCCTCAGCTTCTTCCACGTTCACGCCAACTTTGTAGAAAGAAACATCTCTAGCCTCTGAGGATTTGTTAATCCTCAGATCTCTGGGTGGCCTTGAAGCCTATGATACATTTTCTCGAAGGCCTGCGCCAAGGGTTCTTGCCAGTGCCTTTTGCCAGGGCTTACCTTCGTGATGATATTCATCCAGCGCATATAATAGTAAGTGAAGGAAAGAGATTGCAAGTCGGAGAATGATTAAGGGAAACTAGAAGGAGGAGGAGGAGGGAAAGAAAGAGCGAATCTATCGGCAAGAGGCCAATAGAAGAAAACACTGATGTTCAGGCTGGTGACTGATAAATTTCACAGCTGAAGCTCTCGGAGCAGAGACCTCTCCTTCTGGCTCATGTACATGTATTTGTGGATAGGACCACAAATAAGTGGGACGGTTCTGTTGTAAATATTTTTGTTGCAGTTTTGTATTAGCGACTTCATGGTTCAACATACATCTTTGCTTTGATGAATATATCTTAAAGGCAGCGAGCTTTGCTGTAGACTTCTAAAACCAGAATTTTCTCTTTTTAGTGTGGAGCCTGGAAATCTAAAGAGCATGGTCCTTCTGGGCAGTTCTTTTGTTTAAAATCTATAATGACTTGTCATCAGCACCAGGAACAGTTTCAAACTGGATTCTGAACTATTCTCTTTGGTTTGCATTAAAATTCTCCACTGAGACTTTTTTCTTTTTCAAGTGGAACTTCTGAACTTGGATGTAAACTTCCACAATCTAGCGTATTTCTCAGAACAGTAACACTTAAAGCTTTTGTCTAACTAGCATTTCTGGCTTGAAGTGAGAGCAAAAATGTAGACACGGTGCACAGGTATAAAACATGAAAAGACAATAACTGTTGTCTTTAATGTCTGTGGGAAACCTGGGTGGCATTTGCTCTGGGCCGCTTATGCTTATATAATGTTACTTAACCTTGGTTTGATGCTGCAGGGACCATCTGTGTGTCCATGTGTGGGCATGTGTGATAGAAAGAATATCGCTAGATTTGGTGTGTAAACAATAATTGGTTAGAAGGTGAGAAACCATTAGTTATGACCACGATCCGCCCAGCCCAGGGTTCTGCCATCGACTACCTTTAAGGCATGGGCCATAAAAAGCTAAAATGGTTCCCTGAATGTCACTTTTCAAGGTGAGGCGTACGATACCTTCTTTCTCAGTTCTGAATTATTGAAGTGTCCTGCTTATACACACTTTAGAATAAGTGATTGTGCAAATTGTTCCTAACATTTCTAAATGTGGGGAGCAATCTGTGTTCACTTTATTCAGGCACTTTATGGATTTAGAGATTTCTGTTGTATTAACCTTGGCTTTCTTCAACAAATCTGATAGCTGAATGGTAGCTGTAGACTGTTCCTTTAACATCTCGGTGTCATGGTGTTCTGTCTCAGTATGCGATCTGCTCATTCCTTCACTTTTGTAAAATATGGTTCTCTTTTAATTCTTAACATTGACAGGTGTTAACTAAGGACCTACTATGAACCTGACTCTGAGAAATGTTGTAAGTAGATGTCTATGAAAACAATTTGGGAAGCTAAAAATAATTTGCCAAAGTATATAATCCGTCTGATAGCACTTTGTTCATTCATCCATTCACCTACTAACCTGACGTTCATCTTCTCATCCCTCTACCTGCTCTTCCAATCGCTCATGCATCCATCCATCCATCCCCACATTCCTTCATCCTTCCCTCTCCCCATCCATTCATCCCCGCATCCCTTTATCCCTCCTTCCCCCATCTGTGCATCGTCCCATCCATCAGTCATTCACCAGACAGATGCTGAAGGCTGATGATGGTTTTGCACATGTCTTGGTATTTTAAATACAAAGGTGACAAAATAGTCCGTCCTCTGGAAGCTCAAAATCGGAGTGGGGAGACAGGATAAATAAAATAATCCTTTATAAAGATTTTAAACTAGTGGAAAAGCATTCTTCAAACGCACAGAGGCCTAATCACAATAAATGTGTATTGGGCACTCTTTAATAGTTACTGTTTTAAAAAGACAGTCCTAAGGTTGACTTTGGCAACTGAATATTCTCTTTTTGTCCTCTCTGACTTCTTGTATACAGGTAGAGCAGTTTTATAATCTATAAGGTAAGCTTTTAAAGTGGAGATAAGAAATATAGAGGCAGGTGTTCCATGGTGTTAAGGGGCTACTGGAATGGGGGAATTGATTAGAGGGACATAGCTGAGAATTTACTGGTTTGAAAGAGACCCTCTTTTTTTCAGTAGCAGGAAACCAGTGATCTTTTCATTTGTTTCTTGGGAGGGAGAGGGCACAGACAGTTTCTTAATTATGAAATGCAATTGCTTAGATTTTAAGTAGTAGTATTTTTGTTATGAGCTGCCCCAGGCAGCCACATCAGAGGCAGTGGTGTGTGTGTGTGTGTGTGGCTGTGTGTGTGTGTGGCTGTGTGTGTGTGTGGCTGTGTGTGTGTGTGTGTGTGTGTGTGTGTGTGTGTGTGGTGCTGGCTTGGATCTTGGAGACAGACCTGGTCTGTCAGACTCGGATTTAATTTCATTGTTTGAATGGGAAATAAGTTAGTGTGTTCTTTCTGGCTGAGAGAGTCATTTTTTTCCCCTGCTTTGTTTCCTAGCGATCAAGCCTACATTTGCATTTTAATTAAGAAAGACAACTCTTGCGGCTGAAAATTTGGATGAAAGCTGTGCGTATTTATCACTGGAAAGAACCTTGTTAACATAAGTCTACCTGTTTAAAACCATAGTTTTAAACTTTTATACTGTGCCTGAGTTTTGTACTTTGTGTTTTTAATTAATGTTTTCCTTTTTAAACAGATCTTAAGTGTACAGCCTGGTAAATTTTTGTGTGTTCACACACATCTGACCACCAACCAGATCCATATGTAGAGCATTTCCAGTGTTCCCAAAAGTTCCCTTGTGCCCATTTCAGTCATGAGTCATATCCCACCTCTTGCGACAATAACCGCTCTTCTGACCTCTCTCATAGATTCATTTTGCTTCTTTTTGAACTTCATAAAAATGGAGTCATACAGTATATATCTTTTGTGTCGGGGCTTCTTTTGATCAATATTACGCCTCTGTAATTCATCTATGTTATTGTGTTGAAGAGCTGTTCTTTTGGGGGGAGGGGCGGATTGCTGTGTTGTATTTTTATATAATGACTGACTTTTGTGTGTGTGTGTGTGTGTGTGTGTGTGTGTGGTACGCGGGCCTCTCACTGTTGCGGCCTCTCCCGTTGCGGAGCACAGGCTCCGGACGCGCAGGCTCAGCGGCCATGGCTCACGGGCCCAGCCGCTCCGCGGCACGTGGGATCTTCCCGGACCGGGGCACGAACCCGCGTCCCCTGCATCGGCAGGCGGACTCTCAACCACTGCGCCACCAGGGAAGCCCCTATAATGACTGACTTTTGACAGCTTCCCCGGGTGTGTTATCTTAAAACCATACTGAGATTGAGCTAAAATGTTCTATTTCTTTTTCCATTTATATTCGGTTGTTTGCCCCCCCCCTCCCTTATGATGTAATTATGGTCCACGATCGGCAATCAATTAACGAATTTTATTTACACCTACTGTGTATCCAGCATCACTGGGGATAAAGGAAGTATATGCCGTGATCCCTACCGTCAAATATCTCATAGTTGATTTAAAGTAGATAAACTATGCTTTCATTCACAGACAGAATGATCAAGGTTTCTGCCTCGGTTCTAAGAAAGTGGAATTGCTACCTGTGTTGCTCTTAGTTGGGTTTGTCCAATTTCCTTATTTTGTTGTGACAGCAGGGGTTGGTCCCAGTGATAGAGGCGGCTAATGGTTTAGTCCGTCAGGCTGTCGGTTTTCATTGAAATCCCATTTACTGTGTCCTCAGCATGTGCTTCACCGAGATGGTTCTCTTCTAATGAAGTTTCTCATCCTCAGCACCATTGGCACTGGAGGCTGGCTCGTTCTTTGCAGTCGGGGCTGTCCTGTGCACTGTAGGCTAACCAGCAGCGTCCCTAACCTCTGCCCACTAGACGCCAGTTGCATCCGTGCCACGCTCCCATGCCAGCCATGACAACCAAAGATGTCTCCGGACGTTGCCAGATGACCCCTGGGGGCATAATCACCGTCTGTCGAAAACCACTGACCTCAGCATAGTGCTGCTGCTTGCTCCATTTTCGTTCATTTGCCTTTTTGGATATTTACTGCACGCTTCTAATCGGAAGGACCCACGAGGGGTTTTGGAGGAATGGGGAGGGTGGTCTCCACCTTCTCCCTTTGTCACGTACCTGGATGTGCGAAGCACGCAGAGTTCACTTCTAGGGCTGGAGAATAGTGTGAAAGAAAAGCACGACGGTAGACACTGGTAAGCTTGGATGGTAGCTGGCGACAGGGCAAACGGTCAGACTTAAAAGCGGCAGTTCTGAAGACTGTGCTAGCAGTCTGCATCTCCAGGAGATTTTGAGAGCTTTTGAAAATTCAAGAACTTCTGAGACCGCCACAGTTTGGAATTCTGCCTTGAGTAATAGGCCTGGGGTAGACATCAAGTTCCTATACTGCATTTAATTACGAGGTTTTGACCAGGGTTCCAACTGGCTTTTGCAGCTGAGGTTTGGTCAGAGAAAGTCTGGTCCTCAAATAGGAGAAAACTTGGATAATAAAAGCACCACGCTGATGCCTTTTCATGTATTTGTTAAGAACCTGCCTTGGGTCCAGGACGGGTTTAAGGTGGCTGTCCTTCAGCGCATATGCCGTCTTCAGCATTGGTTGAAAATTCCCAGCAGGGTGGCGATATAGAGAGAGGAACGTCAGAGTCTTGGCTCAGAGGACGACTGGAGAGGCATCTGTTCTCCATCCTCCATCTAACCTTCAAAAAGGACCTGCCCTAACCAGACAGTTCAGTGAAATCATGAATTAATTATGGACTTGGAAGGGTTAGCAGGAGAGTCTTGTCTCTCTTGCCTCTGGCTCTCTGTCTGCTCGGGCTCCCTCCTGGTTGGGAGCTGTTGGCAGCACTCGGGTTGGGGATGAGATACCTCGGCAGGCCTGGGTGGGCATCAAAGACACTGGCAAGGAGCCCAGCCCAGTTTCTGGCAGGTTCGTCTGTCACCGGGTTTTATGCCCGTGTTCAAAATACTCCATTTCCCCATCTGTGAAATGGAGATAATCCTTCCTCACCTTGCAGGGCTGTTGGGAGGATTAACTAGCTAATGTTCCTCAAGTGCTTTGAAGATGAAAAAGCCTGTGGAAATGCTAAGTAGTCTTAAGGAAAGGCAGAGAGTGCCTGTTGGAAGGGCCCTTGTTTTCCCCATCCTCTTTTCAGCAGTTGCGTCTCTGTTGACTTTTAAGTGCGTTTCATGACACAAAGTGCCGCCTGGTGGGCAGGACGGGGTGCTGATCACTAGAGAACAAAGGCAGTGCCGCCCTGTTTTATGCCTTGGTTCTAATTTGGCTTATCAGTCGGCATGCCTTCTGAAGATCCTTCGCACAGAATGTTGTAATCATCAAGTTCTGGTGCTCATCCAAGGTGAGCTTAATCTCCTTTGGGGTGGAGGGTTCTCTCAAAATGGGGGCCAGTTTCGAAGTTATGAAAGGCGAGAAAGACGGCCAGGGAGAGAGAAGCTGAGAGGAAAATGCTCCGTGTCCTCCTCCGCACTTTTGCAAACAGCACTAGGACTTCCGCTGTCCCAGCGGCAACTCGCTTCTCCAGGCTGTCATGCCTTCTGATGATGTCTTTCAAGAGGTGAACTTCTCCTTCCTAGCCCAGACTTAGAAGAGGGATTCCATGCGGGTGCCCAGACCATGAGGAGGATTGATTGGTCATGACTGTGGCAGCCAATCAGTTGGTCCTTTGCTGCCCTGAGGTTTCTGCATCTGGGTGGAGCTCGCGGTGACGGGGCTGTGTTGAGAAGTATGTCTGCTGCTCTTGGACTGGTGGCTTCTTTAGATCTTGCAACTTTCCGAGGGTCTTTTCTAGGCATGTTATTGTTTGTGATAACTCCCTTGAGCCTAAAAGAAGAAAAGTAGTACCAGCTGTACTTGAGTTGAATATTGTCGTCTTAAAAATTCGATCTCATTCTTCTGAGAGGTTTCTGTGGTCGTTGATTTTGAAGACCACCTCGCTTTAGAGAATGAGTATGCTCCTGAAATGCTGAGGGCAAACCAGATATTAGTTAATCAGGTGATCTTAGGGGTCCCACAGGGGTTTGTCAGTTAAATGATGCTTAGAGGGAATCCTTGTCTAAGGCAAAGTGTCTTGTATATTCTGTATCTTTCAGGAACTTAGATCTCTTGACTTTGTCATGGGTGTGTGGGGAGATGACACTAAAGAGCAATAGGCAACATATGGCAAGATGTCCCCCCAGGTGACCCTCTGGAAAGGGTTGCAGGTATGTCATTTTGGTGGGGGTGGATCATAGGGTCAAGAAACCAGGGAGAAAGCTGAGAGACTGGCATTTATAGGTCTTTCTCTTTAAACCAGGTCTGCTTATGATCTGTCTGGTATTTATTCTCCTCCATTTCTAAAACCGAGGCCCCAGATTCCCTTCTCGTCAACGGCCTCTTGGCAACCTTCCAAGTAATGGCAGCGTTCGTTCTGATTGGTGTCCGGTGAGTGTAGCTCAACTGTGATGGAGCTCAACCTGTCAAACTCGCAGAAAAATGTCCATTACATATTCCATCTGTTCCTTAAACATGCTCCCTAAGAGCTGTTTCCATTTGTTAGCTGTCAGAACCATGTAGAGGAATTGCTCCAGACCCTCGGATGTCATCAGCCACCTTTGTTTATACACCATTGTTTTTTCTCCATTAGCCAATCAGTGTTTGGCAAAGAGGACGCACAGGCTGAGAACTTTGCCTGATGAGTTGCTAACCCCAGCCTTGGAGCTCTTCTCAACGAAAGGGAATTGAGAGGAATTTGGGTTTTCATGTTTTCCTGCCTACTTATGAGACCTGTGGAGGGCTGCCCAAACTGAATGCGAGCACCTCCATTGACATTGGCAAACACGGAGGTCTGAGCTCATGCATCACCTTGGAAACTGGATCCCACTGCTGCTGGGAAAGGAATGCTTGGTTGCTCAGAACATTAAGATAGGTAACGTTGAATCCACCTCTCAACGCTCCTGCCTGGAGTCATCAGAGATGCAAGTGACTTTTCAAGACTTTGATTCTCTCTGGGTCCCTTGGACATTGGAACTGGAGGCTTTGGGGTTCAATGAGTGAGGGGGTATGCTGCTAGAATTTTTCTTACAAACCTGGATTTTTTTTCCCTTGTGAGGCGAAGGGTCATTCTATCTTCCCATCCCAGTCATTGGGACTTCTCGGAAATTCCAGTGGCGTGCCGGCGTCAGCTTGCACCAGCCCTCGAGAGCTGATTGCAGACGTCTCTCCCCAACTTGTGTTCAATGACAACACATTGGTAGCTTGAAATCTGCCGTGGAGGGAGTGTTTATACCACAGAAATAGACACATGGTGGAAGTCAGCGTTCTCCACCACCCAGGCTGGTTGTTAAATGTCTGCTAGCACAAACCGGAAGTTATCCTCACTCCTGACAGCCCCTCAGCCTCAGTTATGGGACTGGTTAGCTTAGAGGGAAGAGATTCCCTTTGCTCTGGTTTCATTGTGTGTACATGCTGTGAACAGGCAGACCGCCCGTCGTTCTCTCATCTACAGCACTCAGCCTGAGAGAGGATCGCAGGGTGAGGCTGTGTGGCAGGAGATCACCAGGGTGATGATTCTGTTCCTTTCACTAATAAGCTGCATGACAGGTCATTATACCTCTCTAGTCCTCAGCTGCCTCTTCACCGTAATAAAAATAATTTGAATCATTAGATGGTCGCTCAGTTTCCTTTTAGCTCTGACATTCGGCGATTCAGTGAGGGCTTAGCTGCCGGGAAATGGCATGTCTTTCAAAGGCTCGGGACCCTTCAGAGCTCTCTTGTTTTCTTGCCGGATTTTGGGCTCCCAATCATTTCACTTCTATCTAGACTTCTACCTCCATCATGAATGAGTGGGGGCTGCTCCAGGTGAGAACATCGGTAATTAGTTCCTTTTCTCTGGAGGTGTCAACGCACTTTCAAGGCAACAGCCCTCTCCGAGGAAGGCTGCGTGAGTGTGCCTGTTTTGCAAGGGGTCTATGACGGTAGTGAACTGAGGGTCTGGAATTAGTGACTTCTCTTCTCTTGATCAGAAGAGAGGCTACTTCTCGGTCTTAAAGAAGTTCCAGTTTTGAGAGTAATCGGCTGTCTCTAGCCCCCGATAATGTGGCCTGGCTGACTTGCCAACAGAGCTGTGTATATTTTCCATCTCTCTGAAGTGGAAATACGCTCGAATAGGTTTTGGCTAGTCCAGAAGATTTTGGAACACATGTTTAAATAAAGCTTTCTCTTCAGATTTCTTTAAAAAGAGTGGTGTGGGTTTGTATGGGGGATTGAGGGTAGACTTAATGGGGGGGGGGGCGTGTCTGGAAGGAGAAGGGTGAGTGATGGGGAAGTTGGGACTGACTACAGATTTGGGCAGCTTTGCGATTTTGCTAAGAATCTTGTCAAGACATGTAGGCCCATATTTCAGCACTTGTAGAGATATACGTCCATGGGATGAGCCTTCTCTGCCCCAGTGTGCACATTGACACGTGCCAATTCATACCAGCTGTTACTGTGATTGTGTTTATGAGGCCATTCACTCTTTAAAAAAATTTTTTTATTGAAGTATAGTTGATTTACAGTGTTGTGTTAGTTTCATGTGTACAGCAAAGTGAAAGAGATTCAGTTATACGTATATAATATATACATCTATATATTCTTTTTCAGATTCTTTTCCATTGTAGGTTATTACAAAGTATTGAATATAGTTGCCTGTGCTATACGGTAGGTCCTTGTTGGTTATCTATTTTATATATAGTAGTGTGTATTTGTTAATTCCAAACTCCTAATTTATCCCTTCCCTGTCCCTTTCCCATTTGGTAACCATAAGTTTGCTTTCTATGCCTGTGAGTCTGTTTCTGTTTTGTAAATAAGTTCATTTGTATCATGGTTTTGGATTCCACATATAAGTGATATCATATGATATTTGTCTGTCTCTGTCTGATTTGCTTCACTTAGTATGATCATCTGTAGGTCCATCCATGTTGCTGCAAATGGCGTTATTTCATTCTTCTTTATGGCTGAGTAATATTCCATTGTATATATGTACCACATCTCCTTTATCCATTCCTCTGTCAACAGGTACTTAGGTTTGCTTCCGTGTCTTGGCTATTGTGAATAGTGCTACTTTGAACATTAGGGTGCATGTATCCTTTTGAATTAGAGTTTTCATCTTTTCCAGACATTTGCCCAGGAGGCCACGTACTCTTGAGTCAGGAATCCTGAGTGCTTTACTGACTGTTAGCAAGGTTGCTTACCCACCCTGACATCCCAGCAAGGCTCTTTGCATTCAGCAGCTGCAGCCGTGATTCCCACACCTGAAGGTTTGGGCCATTGAGTCTGCCACCAGAAACGTAAGCGACGTGAAGGGCTAGCAAAGCAGGAAATTCCTCTGGGATTCAACTTCAGAGGAAAAGTAGAGTTCTTCCCTGCACAGACAGCAGAGGCTGGATGCCAGCCTCTTATCCTCAGACTGCCAACAGTGGCCCAAATCAGAGGTCCTCAAACTTTTCTTATAGGAATATTTCCTCAATATATTTAAAAAAGTCAAGCACCCCTTCTACATTTTATATTTGATATCTGAATTTTTAAATAAGTTGAATTCATTGCAAAAAGTGTATCTCCCAGCACATTTTATATTCTCACGGTTCAAAGTGTGATTCACGGACCAGTAACCTCAGCATCCTCTGGGAATTTGCTAGAAATGCAGAATCTTGAGTCCTTCCCTAGACCCGCTAAATCAGAATCCGCATTTTAATAAGATTTCCAGGTGATTTATATGCACATTAAAGAAGCACTGGTGTATGTCATATACGTGCTTTAAGTACATCTTCATCAAAACCTTTCAATTTATGAAGAAAGGTCTGTTACGTGCCCTCATGGGAGAAGCCATTTCTTTTTGTCCAACCAGTCAGCCAGACTAGACTTGCTTTCAGTCAGTAAAAAGAATTGACTTTCTTTGTTGATTCACGTGAATGTGTTGATAGGTGTGCTTGGCCAATCTTCTCCCTTCTGAGTTCTGATTCTAGGACGGGTGGGTGGCTGCATTGGCTAGATAAATATGCAAGGCGCAGAGCTCTGCTGTGAATTTGTCACCTGAATAAAATACGGCACTGTAGTCTTCAGTATTTTTTTTTAAAGAAGGATATTTATTTAATTAATTAATTAATTAATATTTTGGCGGTACGCGGGCCTCTCACTGCTGTGGCCTCTCCCGTTGCGAAGCACAGGCTCCGGACGCGCAGGCCCAGCGGCCATGGCTTACGGGCGCAGCCGCTCCGCGGCACGTGGGATCCTCCCGGACGGGGGCACGAACCCGTGTCGCGTGCATCGGCAGGCGGACTCTCAACCACTGCGCCACCGGGGAAGCCCTCTTCAATATTTCTTACTGAAGCTTCCTTTGCTTGACTCTTGGGATTGGCCCTCTAAACTGATGCTGTCTTAAATTATTCTCTTTGTTTGGGTACCAGGAGATGTTTACTCCCTGGGACAATGCACCCTGGCAGGGTTGAGGATAGGTGGGCAATACACATTTCTTTAGGAAGCGGGGAGGGGGAGCTGTGAAGGAGAAGCAGGAGACCACAGACCTGGCAGGTCAGCTTTAGGGAGGCAAACAAATGGAAGCTGAAGATCTGGATACCCAGCATCCTGCCAGAAAGTCTTTGGGGACCCCAGTGGTAGGTGAACCTCAGTTTAGATATACTGAATTGGAGAATATTGATACCCCTGTGGAACTTACTGGATTCAAACCTTTTAGTCTCCCTTCCGCCCTTGAATTCGTGTGTGCGTGTGCGTGCGCATGTGCACACGCACATGTGCACACATGTCCAAGTATGTTACGCAAAAGAAATTTAGCCCCAGTTCACCAGGACCAAAGCTTCTTCCTTTTCTCTCATCTGCTCTTGCATCCCAACTTCAATTGAATTGACCAAATATTTAACACCTGCTGGGCATCAGGCACTGCACCAGGCATTGGGGATGTAGAGGTTACCAACGTGTACACGGGGACAGTCATCATTTAGTAACCAGTATGGAAACGGTGGTGGGAATCATACAGAGATTTTCATAGGATTCCGAAAGAAGGGATGGCAGGAAACTCCCGTCGTTAACCTAGCAGGTCAACCTCCTTATTGGGGGAGGTTCCTCAAGAAGGGATAATGAAGTATCTTAGAGAAAAGAGGCATCTCCCTCCTGTGTGTGTGTGTGTGTGTGTGTGTGTGTGTGCGCGCGCGCGCGCGCGTGTGCGTGCACGCACACACGCGTGTGCCTTGTAGCTCAAATGCATCAGACCTGCAGTGTTATCCGAGTGCTTTAATGTTTAATTCCCTTTGATTTGGTCCACGGTAACATCGAGTGTTTCTGCGGGCAATTCCAAGGCATCCGAGGAGCCTTGCTGGGAATCAAAATCCAGTAAGACCTTCAGAGAAATTGGAGAAGGGGAAGTTTATTGGTTTTTTAGGCCAGTCTTATAATTTCATTCTGTTTTCCATCGGAGACAAACATGCACAGAATCTTTTATCACCCGTTAGGCATGTGTCCTGCCAATCACAAGATTTAAGATGCGAAAAAGAAGCAAATGCTTAATTGGGAAGACGGCAGGGCCATTAGGGCCCTGGGGCTGTACCTGCACTGGGCCCGTCAGACAAACCCAGGATCCAGGTGTCAGAAGAGAGACGCTACAGAGGCTCTAATGCCCTCCTTGAGCTGTGACCCACGGTAACTTGTCAACTCTGGTCCTGGGGTCAGGTTACTGCTGAGCTGCTGTTAGCATTAATAATTGTAAAATGGCCCTTTTATTTTTCTACCTAAGGTGAGATTATTTGGGTGCTTTTAGGGAGAGTGTTCTCTGGGCGGCAACACAGAACTTCCCGCCAGTACTGTTCGGGGGGGGGGGGGCCCTTGGCCCCAGGCCCCTCCCCGCCGTGCCTGTCACTGCAGCCCAGCCTGTGGCACTTGTCGCCTTCTGCCCTCCCCCCTTTGGTTAACTTGGCCGAGGGCTGGAGAGCTCATGAAGGAAGCTCACGGCTGTAAGGGGGCGGACATTTGGGCATCGTTTAATACCTAGAGACCAGAAGCGGTTACTGCCGGCTTGCTCTCTTTCTTCTTCTTTGTCTTTAAGTTGATAATTTAACTTTTTAAAAATATCATTTCAAACTTACAGAAAAGGTGCAAGAATAATACAAAGGGCCCTTTCCTGACACTGACATTGACTTTCATAACGTGGATATCTTTGACGAGTTAAGGCCAGTTACTTCATAGAATTTTCCTTATTTGGAGTTTGCCTGATATTTTTGCATGAAATTCAGTTCACTCATTTAAAGCATACAGTTCAGTGGTTTTTAGTAGATTCATGGTTGTGCCACCGTCGCTACAATCTATTTTAGGCAACTGTCATTGTCCCCCAAAGAAACCCTGTACCCATTGTGAGTCACTCCCCAGTTGCCCCTCCCCACAGCCCCTGGCAATCGCTAATCTCTCTCTGTCTCTATAGATTTGCCTGTTCTGGACATTTCACATAAATGGAATCACATCATACGTGACGTTTTATGTCTGGCTTCTTGGACTTAGCATGATGTTTTCAAGGTTCATCCATGTTGTAGCCTGTGTCAGTATTTCATTGCTTTTTATAGCTGACTAACATTCCACTGTACGGCTCCACCACATTTTGCTTATCCAGTCGTCTGCTGGGTTGTGTTCTTGGCACTTTTTGACCAGTATGAATAATGCTACTATAGCCATTTGTGTACAAGGTTTTGCGTGAGCACATATTTTCGTTTCTTTTTGGTCTGTGTCTACAGGCGGACTTGCTGGGTCGTATGGTAGCACCATATGACTTCTGGAGGAACACGTTACGCAGTGGTGACCTGTTTTTGTCCACTGAGGCTGGAAGGTAGGAAAGGGGAGGGTGAGGTGTTATATATAGGGGACAGAGCTAGGGATGTCTTATTTTTAACCTCTCTTGAGGGACGCCTGTGAAACACGACCCCCTGGAGTGCCTGGTGGACTGTCAGCCCCGTATCTGTGGGGAACACAAACCAGCTAGCTGTTCAGCTCCATTAGCTCCCGTCTTATCTCGAAGTGCCTTTGGTAGGTCCCCCCCGGAACAATGGCCCAAGTGATAGCCTTGCAGTTGCCAGCCCCCTTTAATTGGGTCCTTCGTTTCATAGCCTGTTATTTGCATGGTGTCTGGGCCTTGACTGGAGGGCCACGCTTTCTCTTAAACTCAACAGTTTAGTAAGATGTTTGATGGAATCCAGTGATTCATCTATTCCATTGAAGAATGGGAGGGGTGCGTGCGTGCGTGCGTGTGTGTGTGTGTGTGTGGAGTGGTGAGGGGGCACACGGTGCACCAAAGAGAAATCACCTTTAAAACAGAATCAGATCAGGCTGGAAACACCTCTGCTTTCCATACAGGACCCCCTTCCGAGGGCCTTTCATGACTGAAATGACAGAAGTGTCTGGTAGTGTAGTGTAGTTTCACTGATAAATGCACCCCCCCCCCCCCCCCCCCCGGCATGGATTTCCATGGCACTGGCCATGCCAAGTGAGACCTTCATCACTTACGTTCTGGGGCACATAGAACAATCTTCTTGTGCTTTGTCGAATCGTCCTGAATTTGGGGTGGAAGGCCTTCCCTGACTTGCGCCACTGGCAGGTTTACACAAGTTTCATTTATGTGTTTTCATCCCGTGCGTAGCCCTGGCTCAGATCGTGGCAAAGACTGGGCTTGAAATTCTTTGCCCTGGAATTCCAGACCATTCATGATTTAGGGTGTGGTGGATAAGAGTGAAGGCCGTGGAGTAGACTGCCTGGGGCTAATCCGGCTCTGGGTGACCCTGAGCAAGTAATTTAACCTCTTGGAGCCTTCCTCGGTAAAATGTGAATAAAAATACCTACCTCCTGCAGTAGTCGGGTGGATTAAGTAGGTTGACAGATGTAAGACCCTTAGAATGTGCTTAGGCAGTGCTCAGTTGCCTCTGTTGTTACTTTCCTCTGCTCCATCCACTGATGGCTACTGGCCCAGCTCAGGTGCCACCTCCTCTGTGGAGCTGCGCCTGCGCGTGTGTTTGTCTGGCTTTCTGCTGCGTGCGCAGCACCAAACATGGTGCCTGGCGTATAATAAATGCTCAATAAATATTTGTTGACTGAATGTATGCATGCCTTTTCCTCTCTGGGAGCAAGCCACTGCTCCTCGAGGCTTTGCTACCACTTTGTCTCTACCTCCTTTTACGGCGTTTTATACATTTCACCTTTATTGGAGTTAATTGTGCTCTAAATGTAACTCCCTTATCCAGATGGTCAGCCCTTAGGGAGTGGAGCCTGGGTCAGTCGTTTTGGTATTTCCTGTGAGGCCTTGCTTGGAGGGCAATAAATATTTGGTAAATAATTAATCCCTTTTGGAAGTGATGGTCTTAAGCCATTAAGTTGCTGGGTGTTTTTTTTTTTTTTTTTTTTTTTTTTTTACTGGATGCAAACACAGAAACGTAAGCATACAGAGAGGGTATCTCTCCAACAATTTCATGGCATGTGGCCTGCTTTCTTTTTTTTGCTAAAGGAAGTGATAAAGGTAAAAGTTAAAGAGGTGGGTGACAGTGGGAGCCAGAGACTCGTAATAAATAAAAATGTGAGTTCAGTTCAAAGAACAGGTTGATGTTAAAGTTTTATCAGAGTTTAGCAATTTTAGAAAATATATAGGTTTCATTCTGCTTTGAACTCCTGCAACTGTTGCGTTTAAAAAAAAATAAAAGCACGTAAAAATCCTTTGGTTCCATCTGAAAAATAATGGATTACTTGCATCGGGTTCTAGATTTTGAAGCTAATCACCGTTGCTGTGCTTCTTTGGTTCATGGTCAGGAATGCTGTGGTTATCTGGTTGGGAGCCAAGGCCTGTCTCTTCTTGGGCATAGCTGGTTAGAGAGAACAGAAGTGGTGCAGAATAGGGCAGACTTGGTCCCCATGCAGGCCGGGGTCCTTCCCGGATTCCCAGAGGACAGGTGATCGGTCAAAGGGAGGTGGATGCCAGTGGTACCTAAGGATACCTCCCCACTGTATTTCGGGTCAGGTAACGCTTGGCCAGGTTGGGAGGTGGGGAAGTGAGTTACCCTGAACCAGACCCCACATGTTCTGCGGAAAGAAGCCTGTGCATCAGAACGGCAGTATGGAGTAAGTCAGGCGAGTTTTCTTCACTTTGACCTTTGAATTTATGCATTCCATGTACCCTGAAGTTTTGGTAAACTGGTGAAAAAAATTTTAAAGTACGGTCAACCTTTGATCAACACGAGTTTGAACCGCACTTATACGTGGAAGGTGTTTCGGTAGTAAATACTACAGTGCTGCGTGATTTGTGGTTGGTGGAATCTGCAGATGCGGAACCTCAGATACAGAGGAACTGCAGACGGAGAGGGCCGAGTGTCAGTTACACGTGGATTTTTGATCACGGGCGCTGTCGGCGCCCCTATCCCCGGCGTTGTTCAAGGGTCAGCTGTGTTGCTTCCCGCGGTCAGCTACCTGATGTAACACCCTCGAACCTCAGTGCCTTATCCCGGTAAATGTTTGTCACTCACGCCGCAGTCATTCAAGGCCCCAGGCTCCTGCCATCTTGTGGCTCCACCCTCCTTAAGGGCCTCAGAGTCCTCCACTGGATCCCCAAATTCCGCCGGCGGTCAGGACACGAGAGAGAGCGAGTGTGGGCAAAGCGAAGGCAATTTTTATGGGCATTTATTGCTTGCCGCCCCCCACACCCCAGTGGCCAGCCCCACTTCCTGGCCACACCTAGCCGCAGGGAGGCTCGGACACGTGGTCTAGCAGTGAGCCCAGAGGAAAGGGAAATGGTTTGGTAAAAAACTAGTCAGTCAGTCTCTGCCACCAAAACCGAACTGGGAACTTCCCCTCTCAGTTGCCCTAAAGAGGGTCGGGGTATCTCACTGTGCTTTGGAAGATGCTTGATTTAAAATTTGCTCCCGGTGTGTCCTAGGGAAGGCGGCCAGCAGTGAGTCAACCAAGGGTAATCGTTCATTAAGTTTTCTGTTAAGCATCTACCCAGGGTCGGGCATCCTCTTGGGCCCAGGGGCCACGATGGTGAACAATAGCAGAATCGGTCCCTGACCTCTTAGAGCTGACACCTGTCAGAGGGCAGGCAACTGAACATGCAAATTCCACACCGTGTGAGGACTCTACAGGGGAAAGTTGGGGTGCTATGGGAGCACACAGCTAGAGACCTAGGCCGGTCTGGGAGAGCTAGAGAAGTTTCCAGAAAAAGATGACATTGACGCTGAGACCCGAAGGAGGGGGTCCTAAGACTTAGCCAGCTGAAGGAAGGCAGGGCAGGGTGTGTGGGTGAGGGTGTGCCCGGCAGAGGGAATATAGCTCAGTGGTCTCAGCCTTCACTGCACTTTGGAGCTATTTGTGGGACATTTGGCCAGTTAACTCAGAATCTTGGGGGCAGCGTAGGTCCAAGCGGTTTTTTTCTTCTGAAGACGCTCTCAGATGATTCTGACGCACAGCCAAGGTCAATAACCACTAGAATCGCAGCTTCCAAGAGCGGCCAGGAGGACAGCGCCACCTGCCCGGCGTGTGTGTGTGTGTGTGTGTGTGTGTGTGTGTGTGTGTGTGTGTGTGTGTGTGTGACTGAAAGCTTTTTAGAGTGAAGTTGCTTCCATGCTGAGGTTCGGGGTCGGTGGGGAGCAGGGTAGAGGGGGAAATGCTTAGCTGAGGAGAAGCTACTTCCCAGGAGCTGTTTGCTTGGGGTGTAGGGAGGGATCACTTCTCCCCAGAGCTCTTGCGGGGCTCCACCGACACCAGGACTCGGCCCGCAGGGCCTAATGAACTCACCGCCTTTGGTGGTTTGGGGGAAGGTAGGGCCAGGGGAAGGTTGGAGTATGTAAAAATCGGCCTCTCTCGCTGATTTCTTAAGCAGAGAAGGGCCAAAGTCAGGCCCTGCCCGCCGCCGGCTGGAGCCTGTGTTCCCCGGGGGCCGGGGGTACAGGTGCAGCCCCGGAATTGTGGGCCCACCATTCAGCAAGCTGGCCAGCCTGTGGGCAAGGGCTCCTTTAGAAGGAACCCGTTGGGATTTATCTGGTCAGCATGGGATCCTGCACACGGTGGAGGGGTTCACAGGCTACTGTTTCTAGCCCCCTCTCGGGCCTGCCAGTCTGCTCCCTCAGAAATGAGGCGAACACGCCGTAGGCCTCATGCCTTCCCCAGGATGCACCGTTCTGCTCATGTATTTGGAAGCCCCTGGAACATCCTTGCTAGCAAATACGTACCTGCTCACCCATGAAGAGTGACCTTAACGTGAAAAGCAAAACTGTGTTCCTTTTTGGAAAGCATAACGCCTTAACCTTACAATTTTATCATCCAAACTACAGAATTGGCGGCATAAAAATGTTGGGGCCAGGTATGAAATCAGAGTCAGAACTGTGTCTCTCAGAAGGCTGTGAGGTCTGAGGGGGTTCATCCCAAATACAGAGGTGAGCTTGTTTAAGAACAAAATTGAAGGCAAAGTTTAGACCCGTTCTGCCCTCTCATGGTGTCCTCTTGGGCACACATTTTTCCAGGCATCCTGGATGCTGGGTGTGGGGAAAAGGTTTGGAAATGGTCTATATCTGGATACTTACATTGTGGATCTATATGAATATCTAGAAACTGACTTAAAATAAAATTACGGTGATTATATACTACAGCCATTTGGCCAGAAGATTTCAGGGAAACACGTAGGCTAAAGTAATCAAGGCCCGCTCCCCCATCAGTTTCCACTGGGTGATCAGCCACTACGGCAATATGGCACCTGGCTTGGACTTTCTCAGGTATTGGAATGTGACACCCAGCTGACTGCCCGGGTCACCATTGCCAGACAGCAAGAATGAGCCGTGGCGGACAGGAAAACCTGCTAGAGTCCAAGACGTCCAGCAGAGTCAACTTGGGTTCTCTGCCAGAAACAACCCCCTTCTCCAACTCAAGGGCTCTTACGTCTCAGTTTTCCCACTTGACACATGGAAAAACAGGAGAGCTGAGAGGTCAACGACCCGGTCCAAGGTCAGACAACTGTTGAGTGGCAAAGCCAGGACTAGAAACCTGGTCTCCTGAAGCTCAGGGATAACTCATTACCTTAACAGGGATGGCAGTCGAGTTTTCAGATGCTTGCCTGTCTTCATCTTTTGACAGCGGTTGTGGAAGCACTGTGTTGAGAAGGATTCTGAGGCTCAGTATTCACTGACTAAGAAGTGCCCTGAGTCATTAGCTTGGTCTACCCCAGGTATAGTTGAGAGGAGTTGCTGCACTTTCTGTTTGTCTCCAGCTGTTAAACCATGCTGTGTTTTTAATTTTAGAGTAGGTTCTAGAGCTCCTGTTGCCTTCACTCTGGTGAAGCCAAGCTTCTTCAGGGTAACCTGACAGCTGCGTTTGCCGGCCCCGCGGGCAAGCCCTGGGGGCGGGCAAGCCCTGGGGGAGGGCAACAGAGGCTTCTCAGCCTACCGGGGCACTTTGTCTTGCCGCCTCTGAATGAGGCCCAACAGAACTCGTGGCCTTAGAATGTTCCACTCGGCGCCTCTACTGTACCTTTCAGGGAGTGGAAAATGAAATCAAAACACTGCCCTCAGCCACCCTGCTGAGACAGTGCTGACAACACTCCGAGGCAGTGACACTGCGGAGGATCGCTGTCGAGTACACGAGATTGCATAGCATATCGATAAGGCTAGTGCCTCTGCAACCTCAACATGCGTGCGGGTCATCCGGGATCTTACTTCAAATGCAGATTCTGACGTAGTAGATCTGGGCGGCGGGCCTGGGATTCTGCATTTCTGAGGAGCTCCCAGGTGATGGTGATGCTCCTGGTCTGTGGACCCCACTTTGAGAAGCAAGAGTTCAGAGGACCATAGGCCAGCGCTGCCCTGTCAGTTTGGAGCAGCCAGAAACGGCACGGCCAGTTAGGTGGATTGGTGTTTCCTGCAGTGGTGACCTGCTGTAGGTGAATGGACCAATACTGAAGCCCAGCTCTGACAAGCCAGGTTCTCGTCCTGGCAAAGTGCTGAGGGAGCGTGAGCCATGCCCCTTCTATCCCTCGGGCTTGGCAGCTCTCCCATCTTTAAAGAAAATGGCAGCTTAGGTATCGCTCTTGCCCTTCCCAGATTGGTCCTCAGCCCAGCATCGCTGGGTTGCCTCAGACCTCCTGCACCTGAAGCTGCATTTTAAGAAGATCGCCAGGGGATTCACTTGCTTGTTACCATTGGAGGAGCGCTGGTCTAAGACTCCTTCCAGCCATATGATTCCGCCTATTTGTTAGGTTCTAACTCTAGCTGTGAGGACAGAAATCTTAGAAATCAGTCACTCCATTTACACAATAGATAGGCCTTTCTCAAGAAATATCCTCTTTTAGTTCAACATTCTCCTTGGCGATGTACGGAGAAGGTCAAACCAGTAAAATTTATTCCAAAGCAGCCTTTGCCTGAACTCGATCAAGCGAGACGGGAGAGTGTTGAGAATCCCCGTAGAGTCGGAAACGAGGTGCTGGATGCCGTATGCATCGTTAGGGGCGGCGCTGATCGACAACAGACTTCGTGGCTTAGATTCTGCAGCTCTTTTAGACTATGTTCCCTGGAGTAACGGCTTCCACTGCCAACACACCTCTCAGATCCTCGATGAATTGCAGCATGGTCTCCCTATCTTTCCCGGACCTAGCACCAGCTGGGTGCTAGTTTTTCAGGGCAGGATTTTTCAGAGTGCGTTGTGACCCATTGACGGGTCATGAATTCAAACCAGTGGGTTGTAACTGGCACGGAAAAAAGTGGGATCGAATCGGAAATAGAATCAGACACATTAGAAAAGATCAGAATATGTTCCCCGTGGTTAAGAGGAGTCACTATTTCATCAAAGTTGTTTCAGTGACAAGGTGACATAGTTTACATTGACACGCAGTTACCTTGTCATTGAAACAAGTTCGATGAAATTGAACTCACTGTGGATCACAGTCAACCTAGGGGTGGGCTTGCTTGTCGGAGGCTGTGTGTATCTTTGACTTTGGTAGACCTCGCCAAATTCCTCTTCTAAGTCTACCAGTTCCACTTCTGTGAGTTTTTAAGTCAAAAAGCTCAAGGAAAAAAGGACCCCAAGGTCAGAGGGAAGCTGGAGGATGAAGAAGAAAAAATGCTGACAGTTTCCACGTCCCGGCTCGTCTTGCCCGCTTTTCCAACCCTAGGCAGACGTTGTGGGGGGGGTGTTGACCTTGTAAATTTGCTTCTCATCTTAAAAAAGAAAAAAAGTTTAGAAGGAAATTCCTCGTCTTCCTGTCTCTCTCGCCTCAGTTCAGGAAGAGGCGAGCTAGAAGGAGGTAATAAATAAGCAACCCCCTTCCTTTTTGGAATCCAGTAATAACAAGTCTGACGAGAGCTGTGTCTAACCTTCGCTCCGGAACTGCCGTGCCCAGGTTCTCACAGTTGGACAAAGATTTCTCTGGGTCATCGGCAATGGTGCCGTCGTTGTTGCTTGTTTAGAAATGAAGCAGGGATTTGGGGAGTCTGGTCAGTTCCCGCTCCAGTCCTGAACCCCCGCAGGAAGGCCAAGCCCTCTGTGACTTGCACCCTGTTTTCCTGGAAATGTGTACCTGTGTATTCTCTCCCCCCACCGCCCCCTCCCCCCAGCACTGCACAAACAAGACCTCAAGTTGCAAAGAAGGCAGGTTTGGAGGGGAGGGAACCCCTGAGCCCTTGACCTGGCCCCTCGTCCATGCCAGTCCCTACCATTCACCATCTCAATTGATCCTTACAACACCCCATTCTATAGATGAGGAAACTGAGGCTCAGAGGTGACTTGCCCAGGTCATTCTAGGATATAACTCCTGGCCTCATAGAGCACTTTCTTTACACTAGGCATTGTTCTAAGCACTGGACACAGTTCCTCTTTTTTTTTTTTTTAAAGATATTGGGGGTAGGAGTTTATAAATTAATTTATTTATTTTTGCTGTGTTGCGTCTTCGTTTCTGTGCGAGGGCTTTCTCGAGTTGTGGCAGGCGGGAGCCACTCTTCATCGCGGTGTGCGGGCCTCTCACTATGGTGGCCTCTCTTGTTGCGGAGCGCAGGCTCGGTAGTTGTGGCTCGCGGGCCTAGTTGCTCCGCGCCATGTGGGATCCTCCCAGACCAGGGTTCGAACCCGTGTCCCCTGCATTAGCAGGTAGATTGTCAACCACTGCGCCACGAGGGAAGCCCCACAGTTCCTCTTTAAATCCTCATCCCGGTGAGGGTAGGTACCATTTTTATCCCAACTTTACAGGTGAGGAAACCGAGAGACCAAAAGGTTAAATAACTGGCCTGAAATTGCACAGCCAGTTACTACAAAAGCCCAGATTTGAGCCCAGAAAGTCCGGCTTTAGTAGTGTCCTGTCTCTGCAATTGTGACCACCTCAGGCCTCCCAAAGCGAGCATTTTACTGAATTACAGCCTGACACATCACCTAGTCTTTTGGTACTTAACATTTTCCATGCATTGAATGGGGGTGACCAATGACTTGGCTGTACTACCCTCTTCTGTATCATGGGTATGCCTCTCTCTCCCTTCCTTCCAGCATTTACCAATAGGTAAGGGAGGAGATGGTCTCTACCCGTGGGTATTTGGGATAAGCACAAGGGAAGCAGTGTGGTCAAGCCTGTGCAGTTAAGGGTAGAGAAGAGTGGAGCGCACAGAAATCAGAGGGGGAGGAGCTGGATGAGGCTTGGAGATAGCCTTGTAGATTTCACTAGCAAATCTCAGTTCACTTAAACCAACGGGCATCCAACTTGAGCGTGCGTCAGAATCATCTGCAGGACTTGCTAAAACACAGATGACTGGACTCCCACTCCCGCCATCCCAAAAGCAAATTTCTGATTGAGTAGGCAGGAGTGAGGCCTGAGGTTTCGCATTGCTAGCAAGTTCCTGCTGCTGTTTAGGGACCACGCTTGGGAAATCACTGACCGAAACAATAGGTGAGATTTTGAAAAGTGCAAGAAATAGGAAATGAGTCTGATCTGTGTATTAGTCAGAGTAGGTTAACTCTCCTAACAAACAAGCCCTAAAGTCTCCTCGGGGTAATGCAGTAAAGCGTTACTTCTTGTTTTGTTACGGTCTGGTGTGGGTTTGTCGGGGAGTTCTCTGCTCCATGCAGGCATTCAGGGCCCCAGGCTCCTTTGCTCTGTGGCTCTGCCACTCCCTGGGGACTTGCATTCCTGCATTGGAGCATCTGAATCTAGCCAGCAGCTGAGAGAAGAGAAAATGGAGAGTTGGGCAGCAGGCTTTTATGTGCCAGGCCTGAAGGAGAAACATGTCACTGCTGCCCACGTGCCATTGGCCAGAACTCACACAATTCTGCTTTACTGCAAGGCAGTCTGGGAAATGTGGCGCAGCCGAGTGCCTGGGTAGAAAAGGGAACAGAGAATGAATATACAGCAGTCTTTGCCACAGCCTATTTGAGGATCCTCAAGGCACTTGGTTTGACTGGAAAGGAACTTTCATGGTGAGAGAATAAATGAACGTTTCGTGCTCTTCCAAGGGAATATGCTACAGACAGTTCAGATCATTATTTAGCATCATTATAGTGGAGCTGCAGAATGGGAAAAACACTCACCAGATTTCGGCCCAGATGCTCTTCATTGAAAAACTGTTATATAACTTCTCTGTACCTGTTTTTTTCCGTATAAAAATTGGGATGAGAGATATGAAAGTCGCCAGCCCAGTGCGAAGCACATAACAACAGAGAGTAGTTCCTTCCGTGTTTCCTGCACTTAGATGGACAGACGGACCCCAGCTGTGTGGCACTGGGCGCCCCTTCACATGGGCAGCTGTGGGACACAGCTTTTACAGAACACAGGCACAAGCCCCATCTCAGCAGTTAGGCGGCTGTCCCGAAGGCTGCAGCGTGATGCCTCAGACGTAGCCCAGGGAATCAGGCCCGAGGGCGCAGCCCCCAGGCCTGCGTCCACAGCGAGATTCATTTCCTACTTGGCTTTTGGAGTTGCACTGCCTGGAATCTTTGTGCCTCGGCTTCCTCCTGTGTGAAAAGGGGCTAATCATATTACCCACCTCCTATGACTGTTGTGACGATGGGATGAGAAAAAGCTAAGGACTCTGCTGAGGAGTAGGGGATAAAGATTCATGAATTGCCTCGTCCGCCATTTCTCCCTCTTGGCATCATTAGCTGAGGCCAGGATGGAGGTTCTTGGGGCATATAAACCCCTTAGCTTTTGTTTGATCTTACGGTGGCCATCGTCGGCCTGGCAGAGTCCTGCCCGCTTCCCACAAGTTGAGTGCCTTTCAGTTATACGGAGAGGGCCCTGAACTGTCGATGGACGTGAACTCAGTCTGCGGGAGGAGGCGGTGAGACAGTCTCTGAGCTCTTCCTCCGGGCTGCGCCTGCCTGTTTGATCAGTGGACCGAGCAGCAGAGAGGAAAGTCTCCTGGGCTCCTCGAGGGCAGTACTGATGCCCGAAGGTCCCCCTGACATCCCGGCACCAGTGCAAGTCTCCTTCACTTCACCTTGTTATTGGCTCCCCTCAGGTCTGGGCCCTTTAAAAGCCCTTCTCTCCCCCTTGTTCAAACGGTGCAACTGTGGGTGATTGAAACCACATTTTTATATGTGTCAAAATCAGTTCAGCCCTTCGAAAGAAATCATAGTATAAATTGGATCATATATCCTAAGTGGATGCCACCAGCTAATTCGTTTGTTAGACCGTTCAGCTACATAGGATTAAGTGAGTGTTTACTCTTAAGCAGTCCCATGTGGGTCTCATTAATGCAGACTCTGGTCTGGCTTGTGCCTAATATCTTGTCAAATCGGGGGGCATAGGGAAGGCCCTCGCAAACCACCAAACGGCAGGGAGCCCTCACTTCTCGAGCAGCCTCTAGTGATTAATGGGTCGGGAGCCGGGAGGGGGCCGGCTGCTGTTCTCTGACTTGACGTTCCAGACACTTGGTGTCCTCCACTTCTGTTGGCCTCTCTCTAAAGCAGAGGAGGGCAGAAGCCTCCCGCACATCTGCTTTAGTCCAAAGGGACGCAGACTTGGAATCCCATTGTGTGTACGTGGGCATTAAGGGGCTAGGGAAGATCTTTGGAGGAGCGTTCCCTCCGCCTTACTGAAATGCACACTCAGTAAGTCGCGTGCAGCCTCAGAGGCTGTGGTCTGTACCCTCGCAGGTCCAGGTGAGGTTCAGGAGCGGAAAGCACCAGCAGCAGCGCGTTCTCGGGCCCCGCCCAGACCTACTGAATCAGAATCTGGCTTTTCCTATGCGATGGAGACACATTAAGGTTTTGTTTGTTTGTTTGTTTGTTTGTTTTTTGCGGTACGCGGGCCTCTCCCTGTTGTGGCCTCCCCATTGCGGAGCACAGGCTCCGGACGCGCAGGCTCAGCGGCCATGGCTCGCGGGCCCAGCCGCTCCGCGGCACGTGGGATCTTCCCGGACCGGGGCACGAACCCGTGTCCCCCGCATCGGCAGGCGGACTCTCAACCACCGCGCCACCAGGGAAGCCCCACCCATTAAGGTTTAATATGTGCTGCTCTAAGCCGTTGCTCTCAACCTTAGCTGCACATTGGATTCATCTGGAGGGTTTTAAAAATGTTAATGCCTGCATCCCATCCCCCACCCCCAGAGACTTAACGGTCATTGTTTTGGGGTCGGGCCTGGGCATCGGGATTTTTACAAGTTCCCTGGGCGATCATAACGCACAACCAAGGTCAGGAAGCACTACCCTAAGGGCTGTGCCTCAGTCCCCCCCGTGTTCAGGGGAGATTGCAATTCCCCAGATCCTCCCAGCTGCCTGGACACTGAGTGTGAGAATGTTGGGAACCGATGCTGAGAAGCGTTCAGGAACCTGTAGACATTATTTTCATCCAGAACTGTCTTGTTGGCTGTCCTTGTGTTTTTTGCAACATGACAGCAAAAGCTTCATTTGCTCGTGTGTGTGTGTGTGTGTGTGTGTGTGTGTGTGTGTGTGTGTGTGTGTGTTCATCCCTGTTTCATTTATTTATTGTGATTTTGCACAGCCAGCCAGTGGGAACCCAAGTGTGGAGAAGAACGAGTTTGGAAACACTCCCTTCCTGGTACCTGTACTGGAATCCAGATTCATACAGTGTGTGTGAAATTTCGGATGTGCGTGTTGTTGGCTGGTCCTGGCGTAGATCAGAGCCCCAAGGGCACAGCAGGCATGTCATTTGGCCACCAGATCTGTCTTTTATAAGGGGGTAGGTCAGGTGTTTTTACACAGGACTCCTGGCCTGGGTGGCCCACATGAGCTGCCAGAGATTCATCCCTCCCAGCTCCCCCCCAACTAAGTACAACTAGAAACACTGCAAGACACTAAATCACGCTCTGAGGACTCACTTAGCCCAAGGGTAACTCCCGCCCTAACTTCTGACATCATAGTGTTGTTTTCGTGTTTTAGGTAAATGAATCATTTAGTTGCTGCGCTTTTGTGTCTGACTTCTTCCGTTCAGTATTGTGTTTGCGAGATCCACCGTGTGCAGTTGTAGATTGTAGTAGGGAAGAATTTCAACCAACTATTGATCTTGGACTCTCGGCAGAGTTAGGACTTGAGTGAAACTAAATGTAGCAGCGTTTAAATTTTTCTTTCTTAGTATAGAAGCCTAAGACCTGCACGATGAACCAAATTTTAAAAGATCAACACAATAAAATAATAAAAGTAATCCCTACATCTGTCACCCAAAGAGAATCCCTCTTAACGTTTTAGTGTGTATCCTCCAGGGTTTTTCCGACATATTTTAATAAAATGGGCTTATAATCTACGTATTGCTTTGTTAACTGATTCTTTTTCACTTATTAGAACAAGGACATCTTTGTGTGTCACCAAATATTCTTCTGTAACATCCTCTTTAATGGTTCCATTGTTTTTGTTTGTATAGCCAAATTAGGCTTGATATATTAAAAAAAAGTTTTTTGGCGTGAGGTTTATGAGCTGCCTTAAACAGCTTTTATTGTCCTAAGAAATGTAATCAGTAAGTCACATCGCCAACTCTTTTGAAGGAAAGCAGGCTTTAATTTGTGCCTTAACGATGTGTTTGCCCCAAGCTTTTGGGTGCCAGTTGGTGTCTGCTGGGTGGCGAGAAGCTGGGTGGGCACAGTTGCAAAATGAGAAGGTCTCCATGTGTTTCTTTTTTTTTTTTTTTTTTTTTGCGGTACGTGGGCCTCTCACTGTCGCGGCCTCTCCCGTTGCGGAGCACAGGCTCCGGACGCGCAGGCTCAGCGGCCATGGCTCACGGGCCCAGCCGCTCCGCGGCATGTGGGATCTTCCCGGACCAGGGCACGAACCCGCGTCCCCTGCATCGGCAGGCGGACTCTCAACCACTGCGCCACCAGGGAAGCCCTCCATGTGTTTCTGAAATGAAGGCCAGCATTAGGTGTCTAGTGTCCTGATCTCAGGTTATTTTCAGAAAGTAAAGAGCTAAGGGGTGATTTTTCATTAATTCACCTTTAGGTTGGGATTAGGAATTTTCCCAGCCCGGCCTGCCAAAAAGTCAGGCTGTGTCCGCTAGGCATTAGGGTCACAAGAGTCTCATTTTGAAGGCATACCTTTTTAATTTTATGAAATGATTCACCTCTGTTCACTAGCACCTGTGGGCGTTGGTTGCCCTCTTTCCCTTTTACTGAAAGAGATTAAATGGTAATCAGTTCCCTAATTCTTATGCACTCTTCTAAACTGAGGCCCAGACAGGTGGACATTGTCATTTTTACTGGGGATGCTATTAGAATGTTTATAAACCAGGGAACTACTTTGGAGAACTTTAAAGCACTTTGAGCCAGTAAGCTCATTAATGATGAGGAAAAGGAAATAAAATTTCATTGTCTTTCTACACATGCTGTGGCTAAAGTCCAAGTCAGTTTGGCTCCTGTCAACGCCTTGAGAACAGATAGACACAGTATTAGCAAGATTTTGAGTCAACAATACAATTGGGACTGTGGTCACATGCACACGGTGAGGGGCTGGGGATGTGTGTGTGAGAGAGAGAGAGAGAGAGAGAGAGAGAGAGAGAGAATGAGAATGAGAAGGTTTTAGTCCTTTCTCCTTTAATCATAAAACAAGAAGAAACTGCTAGTTCTGAAATTCTTTGAGGCTCTTCCTTATGTGTCCTAAAGAGGTATAACTATTTCTGCTTAGAAAGGCCTTTTAAAATTTCATACAATAAATACCTGGCCTTCCTGGGGTTTCAGGAGTCTTTAAGCTCCATCACTGTCCCATCACCCCGACCCCCTCCCCCAACCCCTGCCCCTTGTTGAACTGACCTTTAAGGTTGGGTTTTGAGTTGCTTCCTTCTGACCCTCTTGGGCAGTAAGTATAACAGTATATTTTCGTTCCATGCTCACCTCCTGGGTGAGATGCCTGAGAGAAATATGTTACGGGAGATTTGTAATAATACTAGAAAATGCTGGACTTCCCTAGTGGCGCAGTGATTAGGAATCCGCCTGCCAGTGCAGGGAACACGGGTTCGAGCCCTGGTCCGGGAAGATCCCACATGCCGCGGAGCAGCTAAGCCCGTGCGCCACAACTACTGAGCCTGTACTCTAGAGCCCACGAGCCACAACTACTGAAGCCGCGTGCCACAACTACTGAAGCCCACGTGCCTGGAGCCCGTGCTCCGCGACAAGAGAAGCCACCGCAATGAGAAGCCCGCGCACCGCAATGAAGAGTAGCCCCCGCTTGACGCAACTAGAGAAAAGCCCGCGCAAAGCAACGAAGACCTAACGCAGCCATAAATAAATAAATAAATAAATTTATTTTTAAAAAAGGAAGAAAAGAAAATGTTTTAGTAGGAAAGTTTCTTACTTTGTTCGTCGCACCTCTGAGAATTTTCAGTGCTGTCTAGGAAAAAAATCTTCACAGCTGTTAAATGTTCCTTGATGCTGCCGAATGCCACTTACCCATCTCTCTCCAGCCCTGGGGCTTTGGGACATTTTGTAGGTGGTATGGAGTTCTAGAGGTGGATGGAATTCCTAAGATGATATCCTGGGACGAGTGGATTTTAGATCTAGTGTTTGCTCTCGTGCGAATGAGAATAACCCACTTCCCTTTCTCCTCCTACCCGCTCTGGTTTGGAGCCAGAAGTCGTGTCTCCCGCCAGTATTTTAGGGCCATTTTGTGAATTCCAGCTCACACAGTGTCATCTGAGCACGAGTGAACCCAGCATGCATTCAGGGAGTGAGACGTTTGCGTTCCCCAGACCTGCTTATGGCAGATATGTTCCTTTGTGAATGAGGTTCCTCCCCCCGTTTTACGCTCTGTTTACTTTGATCTTTTGCCTCTGGGTTTTAATGAGCAGGAGCTTTTTAGGAAGGTTGGGAGGGTTTTTGTCACCTGTATCCTGAGATGAGGGGAGTTGAAGGTGCATATTCGTGTGCAAGCACATGCATGCGTGTGTGCAGATCTGTATGCGTGGATATGTGTGTACGCACGCACCTGTCTGTACACCTGTGTGCAGGTGTTTGTGTACATTGCACCTTCGTTGGTCTATACTCTACCCTTCAGATGTCTCGCATGAAGGCATGAAGGATATTGTCGAATAAGAATAAGAATAAGAATCAGAATAGCTCATCTTTATGCAGTACCACGTTTCAAGCACTGTTCTAGGCATTGAATCCTTACAACGCCTGATGAAGTAGGTACTGTTGCTATCCCCATTTTTCGGGTGAGGACACTGAGGCACAGAGAAGTGAAGAAACTTACCTGAGGTCACAGAGCCAGGAAGTGGCCAAGCCAGCTTCAAACCCAGGCTGGCTGTCCCCAGCTCTTCGCTTGCATGCTCGACTGAAAAGGAGGTCCCCAGGAGAAGCAACACCTCCTCGCCTTTCCCCAGATACAGTGGAATCGTGTTATGCTGCAGCTCAGCACCTGCTGGCTGTGGATGACGTCCTCCAGAGCAATACCAGCAGTGGATTTGGACACCTGGGAGGCCTAGGACAGTGTGTTGTTGCATTGGAGTCAGTGGACCTGAGAGGAGCTGTCGGGATGTCATCCTCTCGAGGGCTGCTTTGCTGGTGCCCTGTTGGGGTATCAGGTTGTAAAAATGAGACAGATCTTGTGTCCTTGGTCACTTTCTCCCGTTTCCCTTTCCATCATTTGCTTAAGTACGTGCTCGAGGACGCCGGAAAGAGAAGGGAGGCGTATTTATATGGAGTTCAAAACCAGGCAAAGCTAATCTATGGAGAGAGAGGTCAGAGGAGTGCTTACAAGTAAGATGTATGTGAGCGATACCTCAAGAAAAAAGTAAATAAAAACGGAGGTGTCTATTTTGACGTGTGACGATATTGTTGAAGCCTGGCCGAGGCATGCCAGGGAGGAGAAGTAGACGTATCTGAGCATCAGGACTTTAGAGATGCAGATAGCTCTTCATCTGTGAGAATCAGAGGTTATTTCCGGGAAGACATAATTGCTTGTATTCAGCAGACGCTAATTTTATCACTCTTAATTTCTTCTTTATTTTCATGGTTTGTCTTCTGGCTTCTGACGCCCCTGACCACTTGTGTGTCTGGCCCGTCTTCATTTGATCCTGGCTCTGCCTTTTAAAACAGTTGCTGCTGCTGCCTCTCCCAAATTCACAATGACTTACAAATGTTTGAACAGAGAAACAAAGACAGAAAATGGGAGACATGGTCTGGTTTGTTGCAAATGGCTTTTCCTGCCAAGCTGTGGGGAGTGGTATTGGGGCCAGCTTTGCCTTCCTAATTGGAACCATAGCTCCTCAGATTGCCTCTCGATTACAAACTTGAGGGCCCGCCGCCCTTCAAGGGACCATTTCCCTCTGGGACGCTGTGTACCGGGCTTCTCACTTGCATTGGCCTGTAAGAGAGGACAGCAGAGTTGCCTACTCCGTTTGGGTAACACCGCAAGGGAAGTAGCTAACCTCTAATCCTCTATAGGTTTTATACTTCTTTGCTAATCTCTTCCCGCCCCCCTCTGGAGCTGTAATAATAACACTAGTTAACATTTATTGAAAGCTTACTACGTGCCTGATGCAGTTCTAAGCATTTTGCACGTGTTAGTTCATTTACTCTTCAACTCTGGAAGCTGGTATTGCTATTGCCCTGTTACAGATGAAGAAGTTAGACACAGGGGGATAAAGTCCCTTGCCCAAGTTCAGACAGCTGGTAAGTGACAAAGACAGCCTCCGAACCCAGTCTGGTTCCAGAGTCTGAGCTCTTATCCACTGTCTAAATAAAATGTAGACAGTCTGATTTCCAGTGGGGCGATCCCCATAGCTCTCACCATGCTAGCTAGACCAGTATAGCAGCCCCTAGCCACACGTGGCCATCGAGCACCTGAAACGTATCTGGAAGATCACTGTACGTGTAAAATACACACCCGGCTTCTAAGACTTAGTATGAGAAAAAGAATGTAAAATATATTATCAATACATTTTTATATTGATTGTATATTGAAATAATATTTTAGATATATTGGGTTAAAGAAAAAATTAATTTCACCTGTTTCTTTTTACTTTGTTTTTCTTTTTCTTTTTTTTTTTTTTTACTGTGGCTCCTGGAAAAGTTACCATTACTATATATGGCTCGTGCTGTATTTCTCTTTTGCTCTCGGGCACTGACCTAAACCTTCTTTCCAGCCTGTTCCAAGTAGAGTAAAAGTTGGTTCCAGCACAGTCACGGGTGGAATGGATTTAGGAGTAACATGCCACAGAGCAAATCCCTGTTTTCTACCGCTACCACCACCTTGCTGACTATGTACAATTAAAAAACTTTCATATATGAGGGAAAAGATCTAAACCTTTAATGAATGTTATGTACCAGTTAGTGTACCAAGTCCTTTCACATAATGGTTGCATTTAATCTTCCTAACTCTTCTACGAGATAAGCATCATTAGCCCCATTTTACAGACAGGGAAATGGAGGCTTGGTCTAGCAACTTGTCTAAGTTTCTTTCCTTTTTTTTTTTGTCATTTGATTCTTTAGTTGCTCCTACAATCCGTTTCAAACAAAAGAGTAAAAGCGATCATATAAATAGGTTAGGGAAGGGGAAAGGAAGATAGAAATGCTTACAAGTTGCAAACAGGAAAGAGAAATGAGGACATCAGGGCTTCGGAAAGGCTGCAAACACGTTCATAAACAAAGACTGCCCTGGAGCAACCCTCGTGTTTGTCTTTGCTCTGATGGTGCAGTGTGGTCTAGTGGTCTGACCACCTGGGAATCCAGTGCCTGGGTTCTCACTTTTGCTTCACACTCACTGTTCTGTACTGATTGGCCTTGGACTGGATGGTCTTGGACAGGGTTTCTTGATCTGAGAGATAGGCAGATTTCCCAGGTGAGAGGCTCAATGTTTGTAAGTGGAAAGGTTGCAGAGGGGTGAAGAACATTGTTCCAACTAAAGCAAGGCTATCATAGATGAACCATCAATGCAAGGTGTTTTATTTTTACTTGCACATTTGGAGGCAAACTCCAGTCTTCTCTGCCCCTTATAGTGTGGTTGTTTGTTTTGTTGAGGTCCCTGCCAATCTAGGCAGTTTGCAAAGGGCTGGGGAGTGTGTGTGAGGAGCAAAGAGAATCACCTATTGTAAGTTTCTGTTAGTAATAAGTGGTGGGGCCGGGATTTGCATATATGTCATCTGACTCTAGTGCTAATGGCAGTTTCCCCCAAAATGATCTATCTTGGACAGTATGTATCTCATGGTATATGCATTGTGTTGGAGATGTTTCTCCATGTCTTACTCTCTCATATTAGTTAAATCCTTACGGGAAGGGGGTGTGACCTACGGTAGGTCACAGTAAACGTTCATTGAACTGAATTGCCTTAACAACTGTTATGTGAGAGGCCTTAATTCTAATATTCTCCTATAGGGTTTGGTATCTGCTCCATTATTTTCCTCCTTAGAGCTGTGGCTAGGTCACTAAGCTTCCATCATTAAATTATTTTCATATACCTATGACTTCCTGTAGAAACTTCATTCATTGATGGATTCAATAAAATTCTGAACTACAGTACATACTGTAGGACATTTACTGTGCCAAGCCCTGGAAATCCAAAGGAGACCAACAGGGTTCCTGCCCACAAAAAACTTATGGTCTGAAGTGCGATCGAGATAGATGCGTAGGCATTACAGTGAACATTGTCCCCATGTTGTTAAGGAGAGGGGAAAGGGGCTCGGGAGCACATTGTTGGGGCACCTCACCCAATCTTCGAGTTTATGGGAGGCTTCCCGGAGGGAGGGGAAGAAGATGCTAAGTTTCAGTTCCAGGTTAGTGAAAATTAAAATGTGATTTTTTTTGCCCCCCATGAACCCTCTGAATTCCATTCATGGGATTTTACTTTGCGGACAGAAGTGGAAGGCAGGGTGAATCTGACGCCACCCTAGAGGCCCATCTTTGGGGCTCATGGTCTCCAGTGCAGTGCTCCACCATTAGTTGGACTCAGATTCTTTCTGGGTTCTTCCTTCTTATGACCCTGAGCCAAAGTCTGGCTTGCTTCTGTGTTTTCTTTTAGCTTTGACTCCCACTTAGAATTGCCTCCTTACAGTATGTCACAGTCCCTATTCTTGAGCAGAGCATGAGAAAGAGAGGCCGTTTGACCCAGATTCTCCCCCCACCCCACCCCACCCCCCAAAAATCAAGCCATGTCATCGGCTGCTGACCAGTCAGTAGTTAGGCTGCTCTTGAAGCTGGTGTTCACTCTTGATCCAATCAACCGTGGCATGAGGAGGGGTGGGGACATGGTATAAACAGTGGCCGCCGAAGTCACCCTCCTACATATATACCTTTTCTGGGCTGTGGTGGGTTGGACAGTTTATCCAAGGATGTGGCATGGCAGGCCTGATCACTGGTCTAGAAAGTTCTTTCAATACAAAGAGAAACAATATAATGGATAACAAGTGAGTGAGTTAGAAGCCTCCCTCTTTCATTTTACCAGGGCAGGTCTCTGCATCCCTTGCATTGGGATTGTTTTAGCTGTGGTTTCACCATGCTTGTAAGGCCATGCCCCAGAACGTCGTCTTTTCTTCATCGTCAGGGGCTCAGTTCAATATTTAGAAATTGTCCCTCTACCCTCTCCAACAACGACTAGTTGTTGGCACACCCCTTATTGGTGTGCATGGCTCACCCGTATCTTCTTCAGCAATCCATCAGGGTAGCCTCTCTCTGGGAGAAGAGTTGATCCTAACCTGGAATGGCCCTGCCTAAAGTGGTCTGTGGATAGAATTCACGAAGTTTGGGAGGAAGTGACGTCTTTAGTTTCACTAAGCTTAACCTGAAATTTGGCATTTCCTTCGATTCTGAATAAAGCCATAAACCACAGGAGTGTACCTGTGACTTGGTTGCTAATAGAAATCATAGACGTTTATGTATTGTGTTACAGCTCCTAGAGAGATCTCAAAATAGGCTCATTACTTCAAAATCATGGTGGTATTGGACTCACCATTAGATCTTGTCATTTCATGTGTTAGAGAAACAAGCACACGTAATACTCTATGACCAGTTTTCTGTTTAGTATTCAGATGACTGCATTTTTGATATAATTGATTTGCTCTGTGAGCCTATATATTTTATTTTACGCCTAAAGCATTCTGAGGAGGGCTTCCCCAGCCTGCCGAAGGGGGCACGGCACAGCAATGTTTAGGAGCTCCTGCTAAAGGAAGTCATCCTCTGATGCGCCTACTCATTGTGGAGGCTGCTGCTCGCCCCAGGGTCTCTAATTCATCAGAGCTGTACTGGTGTGTATTAGTCTGAAGGAGGGAAAGACTGAAGCTGAAATCCTACCGTGGTCCTGGGGAACATGATTCAGGTGGTTTGCAGTCTAGGGACAAAGCTATCAAGGAGCGGAACATGACTTAAAGAGGACAGTGGCAGGCAGCCTTTAATTAAAGTCACCCTGATGCACTCACCCTGTGGTACGTGTATGAACGTGCACCATGGAGTGCATGTCTTCTTGTCTGGCATTAACTGGCCCCGTATGCTTTGTGTTATGGAATGAACTGAGACTTTAATTGCCTCTCCTTCCTGGTTTAAAAGGGAGCAGAGTGGGCACATTTTTGTTCAGGAGCCCACGTCTGAGTCTTTGGACCTTTGTTCATTTCCTAGGCTATTTGGTGTCATTGGAGCTCATTTAGGCTGGGTTATCCATGCCTTAACCATTGGAGAGCCACATAAGGGAAGCTACTGGGTGGGCTGGCATGAGGGAATAAACTCAGGGCAGAAGGGGCCACAGAAGATATGGGCTGGAGGCAAGTTGAGAACTTTTCATGGATACCATCTTGTCAGTGTCCCTGGCCATTGCCAATCCCAGATGCACATTCATGTAGGTTAGCTCTGGGGCCCCCCTGATACCTACACTCAGGGCTACTGGCTTCTCCCCTATTCTAGCCACAAGCGATCCATCCTCTCGTTCTGCTGGTGAGGAGTTCATAAGCTCAGTTCAGCAGCTGAATGTTTCCTGGGGGAAAGGAGCGCAAGTTTGGTGTAAGGAGACTGAGGTTCTGGTGACAGCTGTGTGACCTTGGGAGTGGCGTATTGCCTCTGTCCACTTCAGTTTCCTCCTCTGATACATGAGTTCCACCAGGTCCCTGCTTAGGATTCTTATGAGCACCGAAGGATACGAAAACACATGGAGAAGAACAGAACCTGGCGAGAGCACGAGAGACTCTCGTAAGGCACCTGTGGGCTCCATCACAAGCGCCTCATGGCGATTGAATCTTGTCTTTCCACTGAATGTTCGTTGAAGAGTCGAGTCTAAAGCCCCGAGCTTTGTTTTCTGCCTGGAACACGTCTAGTGGTCAGCTGGCAAATTACAATGAAAGGCCTTCATTTTATGCTTAATTACAACAGGGTCCCTGTTGGTTTCTCCCCTTACTGGCTTGAGCACCAAGCTTGAGGATGAGGGTTGGGGAGTGGGTGGGTTTCTTTGTATCCATGGGTCCAATTTGGCCATCACAGAGGGTACCAGAAGAGAGGGGATCATGGGGACCAGTGGAGAGCAGAGTGGAATCCTTCTCCTCCTCCTAATCTTCCTCCTCATTCTCATCATCATCACATTATCGTCACGATCACCACATATTCTATGGTTCACCCCTGTGTGGGGCACTGTGCCAGGTGCTTTACATACGTAGTGGCGTTTAGCTCCCACAACTGTACTCCACTGCCCTTAGGCACCTGAGGCTTAGAGAAGCCACATGACTTGTCCAAGGACACAGCTGGTCAAACGGTAGAACCGGAAATCGAGCAGGTCTGCTTGAACACAAAGCCTCTGCCGTCAGCCATGATGCCCTATGTGGTCTCTTTGGTACTTGACTAAAGTGCGATGAACAAATGAGCAAATGGATAAAAGAATAAATACCACAGGGTGAAAAGAAAGGACTGGAGGTCGCAGTAGTAGTGGATTTACTGAGGTGTCATTTATTCTTTTGTTGTCTCTTCACTTCCCATCCCAAATAGTATAAACGCTGTTCCTCGGTTCCTGTAAATCTCAACTCAGAGTGTGTCTGCCTTTGCTTCTTGTGCCAGTTGAACCCCTCCCTGAAGGGCCCTTGAGCCATGGATCGAGGGTGGTGCTCAGTTTGTAGCCAAGGCAGGCAGAACTGAGTCCCTCACAGAATTTCCTGGAGATATTTACAGGCAAGTAGCCCCCTCCTGAGAGGAAGGAGTGTAGAATTTGCAGAGAGAATGTGAGTTCCAGTTTCTTACCTGTCGTCTCGGCTGGCCAGATACCAGGCTGGACACTGTCTTTTCGAGGCGGGCAGGCCAAGAGTGTCTTGGTTTGTATAAACTGTGAGCGCCTGGCCCCTGGGAGGCCTTATGCTAAATTATGACATGAAGTCCGTTTGTTAACCCGGAAGAATTTGGCCTATAGGTTTATAAAAACATGCCCGTGGCGAGGCCTCTGAGCCGGTTGGCAAATAAATTGTCTGTAGACCCGGGATCTCAGGGCAGGGGAGAGAGGGAAGAGGGCTGAGCTGCTATCTTTTAATCTAATTGTCCTCAATTCCATGGTGGGGATCAATAAACTGTGAACACAGGAAGTGAAAGCTCCAGGGGAGAGAACCAGTTGCAGCTGGCAGAAGTGGCCCACCATGGCAAGTGGTAATGCCATTTTAATTAGGCGAAAGCCTGAATGGGCGCCGCGTGTAGACCTTCTCTTGGGTGCCCTGGGTTGCTGGGAGAGAGAACATGCGCCCTTTGTGTGCTTTGCCAAAACCCACCGGCTGCCACCTCGCAGGAGACTTACATCGGAGTCACTGGTTTCCAGAAGGGCGACAAGTGCACTGTGTGTCGCTGAACGAGGGGGCCCGTCTTGCCTGACCCTGTGCCAGCTTGGGCCTGGGCTCGAGCCATTGCGGCAATGGCCCTGATTTCTGAACGGGTCGGGTGTTTCCAGAAGCTTTTGCGAGAGCCGATTGGGGGTGAACAAGGAAAATAAGGGTGGAGGAAGGAAGCGGTAAGGCTGGGCTGGGCCCTTCCAGGCTCGGAAGGCTTGTTTTATCTCCCCACTTCTCAGTTTCACACCTTATAAGCCGAATAGCATCTTGTGCTGCTAAGCGTGTCAGCTTTTGATGATGATAATTATAATGATAATAAAAATAAGTGAGCACTCAACAACCACTTTCTAGGTACCAGGCACTGTTCTAAGTGCATCTCCATCTGCACTCTAGTCCTTTCACAGGGTTTCTACTCTTATCCCCATTTTAGGGATAAAGAAAGAGAAGCACAGAGAGGTTAAGTAACTTACCCTAAGACCCAGAGCCGGCAAGCCAGGATTCAGATCCAGGGACTGTGGCATTCCAGCCAGAGGTGGATCCAGTGTGCTCTGGCCTCAAGTATGGAGAACGTCACCTGCAGAGGAACCTCAGACTCTCAGCTTTAGGAAAGCAGGAACCACATATGTCATGCTCACTGTGGGATCCAGGACAGAATGTTCTAGGCACAGTCCTTGTGCTCTTTCAGTGCTTGTTGATACACTGGTTTTTGACAAGGCAGAGAAATGCACTACCAGGACCTGCGATTTTTGTTACAAACAATTCAACGGATGGATGCTTATTCGTTCACTCATTCATTCCGTAAACATTCCATCGAGCACGTGTCCCAGGCATTGTACTAGGCGTTAGAAGTAGAGAAATGAATACGATGAGGTCTTTGCCCGCGAAGAACTCACGTCTGGAGGTAGGTGCACACAGACATAACGTGCACACACAGGTATTGCTTCGGCCCAACCTCCTCTCCGTTTCCCTCACTTGCTGCCTGGGTCTCTCCTCAGGCTAAGACTTACCACGTTTTACACGGCATTATAGCTGTGTTTTGTGCACACTCGTGCGCACGTACGTGTCTTGTGTCCACCAAGACATTCGTGGCTGTTGGAGGCCAGCTGTGCCCCTAGAACAGTGCTCCTCCAAGTCTGGTCCACACACCGGTGGCATTAGCATCACCTGGGAGCTGGTTGGAAATGCTGACTTTTACTGACTTACGAGCTCGGGGGGTAGGGTCCAGGAATTCGTGTTTTCCCGTTTCTCCGGGCGATCCTGATGCGTGCTCAAGTTTAGATGAGCTGCTAGGGTAGGGAGCCCAGGTCCTGTCACGCGTGGGTGCTCCATAGATAACCTTTGAATGATTTGCATGCATATTGACATTGAGTGGGGGAACTGGGTTGGTCTTACTAGGTCTGGGCAGGACTCCAGGTATCCGGTTTGCCAAGTACGAAGAGGCTATGGGGAGATGGAGTCATATTTCTTCCCCTCTCAAAAAATTTCGATGGAGGCGCTAAATGGCTGGGAAGATCGACTCCACCAGCATTGAAGAGCAACTGAGCATGTGACCTGATGGGAACCGAGTGACTGGGCCAGTTTATAATGAAGGCCAGGAGATAAAACAGGGCGGAGTGAGAACTCCGTGCAGATGGTTTGGGACGGTATGCTAAAGCCACAAGCGGAGAAGAATTGTATGTTTGGGACTCTTGTCTGTTCTGGGGCCTTATTGCAAATTAAACTTCCCCTCTTCTTGCCTATGTGGCAGAGCCTTGGTGTAAATCTATTTCAAACCAGGGTTTCTCTCCCATCCCGTTGCCCTTTTCAGTTTCTTGAACTCTCCCGTTGCGCCTCGGCTCCCTCCTTGTTTCTGCCCAAGAGGGTGTTGTTGTCCAGACTTTGATCAGGATTCAAGCTACCCTGTGGCCTGACATTTGTCAAGGGCAGGGATGTGTGGGCTTCTGTGAGTAATCAGCAGCTGTTTCTGGAGTCATGGTTTTAAGGAATCTCCCTCCCTCAGCAATGTGATCGTTCCCCCCCTCCCAACACCTCCCCCTCCCCCCTGGAAAACCTTGCCTAAGAGCAGTTGGCTCAGTATAATAAAACACAGCTTGGCATCGGGAGCTACATACACAAGAGACATTTAATAAACTGCGTAGCATTTTGGCAGTGGGAGGGACAGTAGCACCCAAAGAGACGCATATGGTGGGCTTAACAGCATCCTGGACTCATGGGAAGAGGATCCCTGGGTTTAGCCGCCCGGGGTGAGGAGGTGTGGTGAACAAGGGGTTAGAGCCACTAGGCTGCATCCTCGGGAACCCTGCTCTGCCTAGGTTTTCCCAAGGACAAGGCTTATTTATGTGATCTGATAAACACTTAGGTACTGCTCATTCTCGGCCAGGCACTGTTCTCTAAACCCTTTGCATATTTAAATTTTTTATTTTTTGTCTTTTAATGGCTTTATTGACGTAGAATTCACATACCAGTTTACCCAGTTAAAGTGTGCAATTCAATGGCTTTTAGTATATTCACAAAGTTGTGCAACCATCACCATAATCTAATTTTAGAACTTTTTGTTTTAACATCTTTATTGGAGTATAATTGCTGTACAATGGTGTGTTAGTTTCTGCTTTATAACAAAGTGAGTCAGTTATCCATATACACATGTTCCCATATCTCGTCCCTCTTGTGTCTCCCTCCCCCCCACCCTTCCTATCCCACCCCTCCAGGCGGTCACAAAGCACGAGCTGATCTCCCTGTGCCATGCGGCTGCTTCCCACTAGCTATCTACCTTACGTTTGGTAGTGTATATATGTCCATGCCTCTCTCTCGCTTTGTCACAGCTCACCCTTCCCCCTCCCCATATTCTCAAGTCCTTTCTCTAGTAGGTCTGTGTCTTTATTCCTGTCTTACCCCCAGGTTCTTCATGACATTTTTTAAAAAAAAATTCCATATATATGTGTTAGCATACGGTACCTGTCTCTCTCTTTCTGACTGACTTCACTCTGTATGACAGACTCTAGGTCTAGCCACCTCATTACAAATAGCTCAATTTCGTTTCTTTTTATGGCTGAGTAATATTCCATTGTATATATGTGCCACATCTTCTTTATCCATTCATCCGATGATGGACACTTAGGTTGTTTCCATCTCCGGGCCACATGTCCTTTGCATATTTTTAAACAGCTTTCTTGAGGTGTCGTTTACATACCATAAAATTCACCTGTTTTGAGGGTACCATTCAATGATTTCTCTATAGTAAGTTTACAGAATTGTGCTACCATCATCACGATCTGATTGTGGAACATTCCTCTCACCCCTCGTGCCCATTTACAGTCAATTCCCAATCTCACCCCCAGCACCAGGCAGCCACAAACCTACTTTCTGTCTCTATGAATTTGCCTTTTCCAGAAAGGTCGTATAAATGAAATCATGTAATATGCGATCTTTTGTGATTGGCTTCTTTCACTGAGTGTAACGTGTCTGAAGTTTATTCCTTTTTATTGCCAAATAGTATTCTGTGGTATCGTAACAGCGCTTTAATATTTATCACCTCGGTTCTTCCTCATGACAGTATCATGGTTCACAGATGTGGAAACTGAGGTGCAGTTAGTACTTCGGAGGGTAATGATTCAAACCCAGGCAGTCTGGCATTAGAGTGTGTGCTCTCATTTAGTCTCCCTTGCTGTGCTGCCTCTCCATGGGTACAAAATATGTCTTCATTTCTAACTTGGGGAGTTTCTTTTATGTAACGACCGCTGAATTTCTAAAACTGTAATACTTAGTTTTATGCAATCTGATAAGATTTTCTTGAACGCCTAATTTGTGCCTGGAGTTTTACTAGGTGCTGTGAGGGATGGAGACACGTTTCTGCTTTCGAACAATTTAGCATTTTGCTTGGTAGATAAGACTCAGATGCGCATGGTAACATAGCTCCCCGACGGCCACATGGGATCATATAGGATCTAAAGCCTAAATGCATACTCCAGGTAGAGGAAGTCAACAAGAAGAGGCTGATGTCAGTGAGAAGAGCTGAGGACAACTTTTCAGAGGCCATGGCTGTGAGCCCGTTCTAGCCCCTTGGCCTAATCAGTCCCAAGTTGCATGAGTGGAAGCTTGTAATTGTTGAGAACCCGCACTGTGTTTTAATGTCCCTTCCACCCACAAAGTTTTCTGCTTGTTATGTTCCAACTTTTAGATCCCATCTGTGTGTCTATAATTATACCAGGAAGCTTTTCCTCTTAAGCTGTTTTTAATAGAAATGTCTTGAGGGGGTTTTGCTCTCTTTAGAAAAACTGGTTAGCCAAGGCACAGGGCTTGATGTGTGTGTGTGTGTGTGTGTGTGTGTGTGTGTGTGTGTGTGTTTATTGTAAAATGCCTTATAGCATCCACTTCTTAGGCTGGCCACCAAAGCCTGGCAGACAAGGATTCAGGAGTAAGAATAGTACATGGAACTGCATTTAAACTCTAGAAGGCCTGGTTTAGGTAGCTTGTGCTGTGTAACAAACCACCTCGGAACTTAATGGCTTAAAACAACAACCGTTTATTTGGCTCGTAATTTTGTGGATCGTCCGGGCAGTTCTTTCTGGACTGGCTCAGCTTACCTCATGTGTGTATCTGTGGCCAGCAGGCGGGTCAGCTCATGACTGGGCCGCAAGTCTGCCTCATGGCAGGCTTTTAGTCAGGGTATGGCTCTTGGCTAGGGTGCCTTAGTTCTCTTCCACGTGGCCTCTTATCTCCAGCAGGCTAGCTCAGGCTTGTTCACAGGGTGGACACAGGGCTCCCAAGAGCAGCAACAGAGGGCAGGTCCCAGTTCACAAGCGCTTTTCCAAGCCACTGCTGCATAGTGTTTGTTAATGGTCCGTTGGCCAAAGCAAGTCACATGACCAGCTCCGATTCAAGGAGTGGGAAAATCAGCTCCACCGCTTGATGGGAGATCTGCAGTGTCATATTTCAAGGGCGTGAATGCAGGGAGAGGATGAATCTGTGGCCATTTTAGTAATCATTCTCAAAGTCAGAGCATATAATAGCAATAAGGTTAGCCAGCATCTACTGAATGCTTACAAGCTGCAGGTACTATTAGAAGTACTTTATTATATGTATCTTAAGTCATTTCAATCACACAGTGGGCCTGAGAGCTAGGTGTTAACCATTTACCCCGTTTTTCAGAGGAACAACTTGAGTCTCTGAGAGGCTAAGTAACTTGCCCAAAGTCACACAAATAGTAAGAGGTGGCCCAGGATTCCCATCCAGGCAGCCCTGCTCCTGTTCCAAGCACTTTACACATATCGTGGCATTTCATTCCCATGACCATCTGCTCCATCAAGGACTGCTTTTATCCCCATTTTCTAGACGAGGAAACCCAAGCTCCAGGAAGTAATTTATATGTCGTAGGCCGCACAGCTTGTACACGGGCAAGCTGCGATTCAACTCTCCAAAGCGTCTACACTCTTACCTAATTCGCAGCATCATTTCACTTACCCTGACTTTATTTCATAGTCTCAACTTACAGTGGTGGAGGAGGGGGATCTGGGAACTCTCCAGAACATAGATAATAATAAAGAAGAGGAGAAAAGACATCGGGAGATGCAGCTAGAGTTGTCATCACGAAGCCCATGCATTTGCCAGGGGAGTTGATTTGTTCGTTGTCTACTGTACCAAGTGGAGCCAACTGTGCACTGTCCCCACTCCAGGGCCACCGTTCGCGTGGGCGCACCGGAGTGTGCGAGCTGGCGCCCTGACGAGGCTCACAAGCTCACTCATCTGGTTTTCTACCTTGTAGAGATGAGGGAAGCAAATAAAACAGGGTTAGGTTAAAAAGTCTGACAACAGCTTGTAAGGGCACCACCATCGGACAATGAAGGAAGAGTCAGAAGAACTAGTTTACCAAAAGCACAAGAACTCAAAGTACGAGAGTTTGGGGGTGTTGGTGTAGGGCCAAACAGCCCATAAAAAGTTCCACAGCTCCCGGGAGGGGGTCACCGTCTTACTACTTGGTATAGTAGTTGGTTTTTAGAGCGGAAAAACGCTTAGGTTACATGCAGATGCTTTGTTGATCAGGGAGGGAAGTAAATAATGAAATTTTGAAAGATTTGTCATAGATGATGACGATGAGATTAATGTTTCTTGGGTGGCGCACCTCATACCCTGAGATGACAGGCAGATGAGGCTTTATGGAAACTGACATCTCAGGGTTGCAGTGGCCTCTTGGGGTCACTTTGACTTTTCATATTTTTCCTCTCAGGGATCGAGGCGGTGGCCAACGACCATTAAGACTTGTGCAAAAGCAGCTTTTTGACTCCAGAGGTGGCTGCTTCCCCACCAGGAGGGTTTACACCTGGCCTTCAGGGTAGTTCTTCAAGGCAGATAGAGTCTGATGGGCTGGCTGGCAATATGTGGACACTGGTATTATGTTGCAAAATGCCTTCAGTTCCTGGGATGAAAGATGCAGAGCAGAAGATGGGCACAGTCTCGCCACCGGATTGTGGGAGCGTTCTCAGCAGCTGGTGAGTCATGGGCGCACATGTGCGTCTTCAGTGGGGCCGGGAGAGAAAGGAGAGCCACGTTTCAAGGTAAGGTGGTTTGAGCGATTACACATGTGGATTGCAGGTGTCTGGGGTACGGAGTTTGACCAGGACTCGGGAGCTTCTGGATGGGTTCGGTGAAAGTACGATGATACTAAACGCTGCACTCGGCTGTTCAGCTCATTAAGGTCTTCATAAATGCCCCAGAGCCAGAAATATGGAAAGAATTAAAGTAGCCCTGTGGAGGCCTCCACTGAAATTTCTTTTCTGTGTATCATATGTGGTCAAGACAGCAGCAGACAGCATGAAAGGAAAGGGCTCTTTGTGCCCTTGTCAGTGTGGGGCTCAGATGGGGTGAGCTTGTTCATCGTTAATCCTTGTAATGATGTCTGTGGAGGCGAAGAAGAAACGAAATGCCCTTCAGCTGATTTCTCAGATTGCTGGAGCAGTCGATGGAGGCTCAAGAACTGGGTTGCCTGAATCTCAGAAGCATCTGCTCTCCCAGGGGAAAGAAAATGTCCTCCTTACACAGTGGAGGCTAGCGTCTAGGAGAGCGTTTTCTTTCTCTGGGAACACACCATTTTCTGTTCTTGTTTTTCACCTTTCCGTACTTGTATGTGCAGAAATTTCCATTGGTCTGTTCGCCTTGTCTGTTTTTAAAGCATCAGGTTTTCCGGTGTATGCTGCTAGTTCACTGTGAGTAGCACCCAGCCCGCCTTTGGTGTATAATGGGATTTGAATGTGTAGCCTATGGGAATTAGCTGTGACACCGGCTGTGCACGAGTGTGCTGTGAAATGACACGTATCCACATGCATGTGCCTTCCTGCAAAGGCATGAGCACACACATGCTTATTGTGGGGCTAATCAAATAAAGTTTTGCCCTCCTGCCCTTGCGGGCATCATATTTACCTCACTGAGTGCGAGAGAGCTGCAGTGGAGCGGGCGGGCGGGCAAGGACGGGGAGGGGAGTTTGAGATGCCATATGGAAGTGGTTGCAAAACAGATGGGGGAAGTCTGGAAAAATCCAATTCGTTGTCCTCGGGTATTTTAAGGAATGTCTTGACATTAAGGTGTTAGAAAGGATTTCAGTGCCCAAGACGGGTTAGAATTAGATGGTACAAAGCAACTTCCCAGGTAGGATTGGTAGATAACTAACCACTGAATAATGATGTTTCATTCGGGGCTGATGGGTCGGTGGAAAGGCTAGTAGGTCTGTCTATTAGGCACGGTTTGGGTGGAAGGAGTTGGCCAGAGTTGGGGTAGTCAAGCACCTCTTAGTGGAAAGAAAGAAGTACGCAAATAATCTTATTGTAATCTCGTTAACAGTGAAACTGGAAGGGAGGAACAGAAAGTTGCTTTGCATTGCTGGGGAAGGAGCTAGCTATTGCCAGTAGATCAGTTATACAGCGTCAGACCCCTAATATGGCATTTTTAATGATCGTCTCTGAGGGGGATTTTGATGCAGTCCCGAAACGTAGCCCTTCCCGCCCTGGACCATGCACCCATCCAACTTGGACGCTGTTGACTGTACCTTTAGAGGTGATGGAAGCTCATTTGATGTGTTTGATCCCATGATGGGAGCAATACCACACCCTCTTCAGGGGTTCCTTTCACGGGCTTCTATTGAAGAAATCACATTTGCGGTCACATGGAAGCCCCGGATGTCCTTGTGAACCAGCTGTTAAGGGGTCATGGCCAGTGGCTCCACTCGGAGTGAAGGCTTTCTCTCTCTTAGCTCCCATGCTCAGCATCTAGTCCCAGGGCTGGAGAGCTTAGAAGGCCTGGGAGGGCTTCAGACCTCTGGATCTTAGCCGTGGTGACATGACGGAAGTGCTCCTGGGTCTGCCTCCATTCCTGATCCAGTGCCCTTGCTGTTCTGCTGTCTGTTTGCTAATTTCTCTTGTCCCCTACATTACCGTAATGCTCCTAAGGAACGGTGATGGTCCTACCGAAGTTGCCTTTCCTTTCCTTTAAATTTCAAAAGAAGACACAGAAATGCACTTTTACTTACTACAGGGGGTGCCTCTAGTTTCCCCAACCTCTTGCTCTTTCCTTTCGGTGTCAGATATGCATCTCATCCCTTGGTTTCATTTCCAACTGAACAAATGAACTTGATAAGGTTGCATTGTAATAAGAGCTGGGCATACGGGTTCCTACTGTTTCAGGACTTTTTCTTGAGGGTGGGGATCATAGAGGGGTGACATCGGCTTTCATAGTAATTCAAGTTGGATTTGCAGTTTACCATTCTTCAAAATGATAATTTTGCCAATTATAATCAAACATGTTTTAAGAACCTGGATTTTCTCACTTAAAGTTATTCCCCTAGACACACTTTAAAATTTTTAAATTAATTACCATTTCACTAATTAATTACTTAATTGGCTCTTAACCCAATAATTGAATAGATTTTAACAGAAAAAGCCAAAAAGAAACCAAAACCAAAACCAAACGAAATCTACACAAGGATTTTTTCTTAACTAGAAATATTTCTGGAATGATCAGACATTAAAATCTGTACTACATAGGTGAAACTGGGATTTTAAAAATTTTTGAGGAAAAGACATATCATTGTAATTGATAGGAGTCAAGATTTCAGTGTCATTAATTGGCTTTTACAATTTTGGGTCAGTTAAAAGCACATGAAATATACTTGCTCTTCATAGGAAAGAACAGATTTACAGATTTGAACACATTCATGTAAAGCATCATTTTGATTTTTCTCTCTCAGCACACCCACTCCTACCCTGGGCACTTGGGAATGGGCTGTTTCTGCTTACATTATGAACATGTAAAACTGAACTCATTGATCTACTGTAACAGACCGAGGAAACAAAGCCATGTGATTTCTAGACGTGACATGGCATTTGTACACGTACTCTTTTCACCTACCCAATCCACTGCTGGCTCTTCTGATAGTGCTGTTTGCCAGTATTAAAAAAGAGGTGGGGCTTCCCTGGTGGCGCAGTGGTTAAGAATCCGCCTGCCAGTGCAGGGGACACGGGTTCAATCCCTGGTCTGGGAAGATCCAGCATGCCGCAGAGCAGCTAAGCCCGTGCGCCACAACTACTGAGCCTGGGCTCTAGAGCCTGCGAGCCGCAACTACTGAGCCCACGTGCCACAACTACTGAAGCCCCTGTGCCTAGAGCCCGTGCTTCGCAACAAGAGAAGCCACCGCAACGAAGAGTAGCCCCCGCTCACTGCAACTAGAGAAAGCCCGCGCACAGCAACGAAGACCCAATGCTGCCAAAGATAAATTAATTAATTAAAGAAAATAAGATACTAAAAAAAAGAGGGAGATAAGGAATAAGCTGTCCATGCCATCAAAATATGAAGGACTTCGGAGAGGGTGACATCCTGCTAGTGGCACCAAAAGCCGATGATCACACGAAGGTCTGGTTCCCATCAAAGTTCGACCTCACCAAGAATTCTTTTCCAATACATTTTAAAATCGAAGTAGAACCCAAACATGGAAGAGGGACCACAGTTAACAGTACAGCTTGATGAATTTTCACAAGCTCAACACGGAACAAGCAACAGAATGTTACCGGCACCCAGACGCCCTCGTTGGCTCTATCCACACACCGTCCCCTCGCCCCCCGCCCACAGGAAAATCGTCTTCTGACTAATAACACCATGGATTCATTTTGCTTATTTTCATACTTTATATAAATGGAATCATACAGTATGTGCCTTTTTGTATCTGGCCTCTTCTGCTCCACATATGTTTTGTGAGATTCAAGCCTGTCGTGGGTAGAGCAGGGCTCATTCATCCACATCGCTGTATGGCATTCCATCGTGTAAGTAGGCTGTGGTGCATTTATTTATCCAGCCTGTTGTCCATGGGCATTTGGGTCTTTTATGGTTTAGGGCTATTCCTAATAGCGCTTCTATGAACATTCTTGTCCGTGACTTTTGGAGAACATGTGTTTCTGTTTCTTTTGGATGGCTATACATCCAAGAGGGGAAACTCTGGGTCATTCAAGAGGGATTATTTATCCAGAAACCTTTTGTTCCCCCGCCCCCATCATCTTCTACAGGGGAAGGTACTTACTGCTGGCGTTTTTCTGATTCTTCCCCCCCTGTGCTCTAGAGCTCAGGGGCTTCACTGAGGGGAGGGGGAGCTTGGGTGGGTCCCTCGGAGCAGTGGCCCTTTTTATCTGGCTCCGAGACAGTGTTGGAATTCCACACAATATCTTGTTTTAAGAATGAGCCCTATAGGTTTAAAAAAATGAGTTTGGAAACAGGCGATTTTGGTTAAGAGAGGGCAAACAGGCGTCCGTGGCAGCGTCGGGAGGGCCGATGCGCCCAGACAGTGTTGGTACGTCATGGCTTTTCCTTCAGTCAGTCCTCACCTCAGTCCTGCGAGGCTGCCACGGCTTCCTCCCTAGTTTACAGCTGAGGAAACAGAAGGGTAAAGCGGTTAGGTGACATTCCTACAGACACACATCTAAAAGAGAGCTGAACCCAGGCAGCCTGACTCCAGGACTCCTCTCCTTAATTATCCAAACCAGAACAGTCTGCTCCCACGCACTGCCCATTTCACAATCTCTCCCAGACTGTCAAGGGCCTGCGTGATACATTATGGTGACAGTGGTTGACGTTTTTGGTCCAAATTTTCATTTCTCTGGTAAAGCTATTGCCTAAGGAGCCACGGTACAATAGGGACAGGCCCAAATAAAAATGATCCCACTAGCTTTTCTTTTCCCCTAAGTCCATTTCAGAGCAGAATCTCACCCTTTGTATTTGCCCTTCTACATGCTGAGTCCTCTGTGGTTGTTGCTCTAAACCTGGGAGATAAGCACGATAAATGTTACTAGCCCTTATTTTGTCCTTCTCCCTGCTCGGATACCCCAACCCCTTCAGTGCGCTCTAGCCACACTGGCCTCCTCAGTATGCCTCAGGACCTTTGCACTTGCTATCCCCTCCAGCAGGAATTCTCTTTCCCGCATATTCTCATGGCTCACTTTCTCATTTCCTTCGGGGCTCTGCTGAAAGTCACTGAATTAAAAGAGGCCTTTTCTGACCTCCCTGTGTAAAATTAACTCTTCGTTGCTTTCCACTTCCTGAGCCGCTTTACTTTTCTTTCAAGTATTTCTGCTACCTGGCATGTGATACACTGATTTGCTTTGTTTGTTTTATATCAGTTGACAGACAAGGTAGGCTTCAGATGGGCTGGGGCGTTTTAGATCTTGGGGCATCCCTGGCACACCAATAAATATTGACTGAATTAACGAAACTGGCTTTAAAATTCAGAAAATCGCTACCCAAAGAGGGTAGCTGGAACTGATGTTTAATGGGGGAAACTCTTATGTGCCATATATCCTTTTACGTTTCCAATATTGTTTATTTTTGCGTTCTTTCTTTTTTTTCTTGATTATTCTTGCCAGAGGTTTATCTTTTCATTAGGCTTTCCAGAGAACCAGCTTTTGGTTTGGTTGAGCCTTTTGTTCTAGGCCTTTCTTCTTGTTCAGCTCTGTATTCATTTACTTCGGTTTGTATACGTCTGTTTTATCGCCACACATTAAAGGGTGTTTGAGTGCTGAGACCGTAGCCAACCACAACTGTGATGAGGCCTGCTGACTCAGTTAGACCTTGAAGCTCCGTGTCTGGGCGTCTGTGCTTTAGGCCTCTTCTCCTGCCCTCCTGGTTTTACACGAGCCACTGGAGTGGAAAAGAGCAACACTTAGATTTTTAAAAAGGAACAGATGATCCAGTTATCATTTAAACCAAGCTAGTTTTAAACAGCATCCCAATTGCAATGGATCGGTTTCTGACCTGCGAGTACGATTGCTATTATAGTGTCATTTGTTAATTCCCTTCTAACAAACGTCTTCTATTATTTGCAATGTTCCTTGTATGATTTTACTGTTGTAATTAAAACCACGGGGAGATGAAGGTGACGCTAGAATGAAAAAGTTCAAACCACATTTTGAGGCTCTTTGGCTCTAAGTAGAATCTAACTATGTTAGAGTAACAAGACAGAAAATCGATCTCTAGAATTAGGAAATGAGCAGAGTCAGAATGAAGTGGCAGGAAGGTACATTGCTAAGGGATGCTTCTCCCAGTGCATACAGAAGCCAGTAGCAAATAAAACCTATGTGGACAAGGAGAATCCTGTGCACGGACCTTCAGGGGTGCAGATGTGTGCTTGAGGGGCAGGGAAGCGACTGATGGCAGCCTAATATCTAGTTAAAGCGCTTAACCTCTGGGGTGAAATCTTGGTCCAGAGAACACTGAATGGTTTCGCAGGAAAAGTGATGAACCCCGCCTTATAAAGCGGTGGAGAAGTGGTCATAAATTTGCTCGGAGATTCTTACGTCTCATTCTGGCTTTGGTTTGCAATCCCATAGGCTTAATTTTCCCCGGGAGTCTCCTGACACCATGTCCATTCGTGTTAAGATTAAGGCATTTGGTTGCCATGTGAAACGCGATCAGGGAAAGCACCAAGGGTTCTCCATCGTGGGGGGATCATCTCTGACTTGAGGGGAAATCGGGGGCAAGAACTAAAGAGAAAGTGAAAGGGGGAGAGGGAGGTGAAGAGCAAGGGTGGGAGACGCAGCAACAGACGGACACATTTGGGCTGTTCAGGATAATGAAAAAGTGGATCTGTACTGCCCTCCTGAAGCTGAAAATTTCACCCAGTCCAACTTTTCAGACTCCCGCCATTGAGGTGCACAGCGAGAGGTGAGCTGATTCCTAGTGTTCCTTCCAGCTGGAACCTCCTTTGATTCCAAATACACGAAGCACATTGTCTGCGAGGCAGGATAGCTTTCAGCATACCTTGAGAGGTCAGAGGTCAGCGGTTGTCACCTAGTGCCGTCCAACTGTGAATACAGGAAATGTTCCCTGCAGGTTCTGTGTACAGAGGTATTCGGGTCCAGTGTCTAGACAGTCATAGATCCAGGATAAGGGACTTTGTCCAGTCCAGTGGGAGTCAGTCTGGATTCTTTGGACTCCAGGTATGCTGATCGAGCGCGATGGCGTAGCCACTACGTGCAGAGCTATTTTCACTGGTCAGTCCCTCAGTGTGTGATACTAAGGCGATGTTTCCTTTGAGCAAATGGAATTTAAGTTCCAGATAGCAGCTGTAGCAGGAGGAAAAGGTTATGTTCTACGTCTTCAAAGGTGTCAAAGGAACAGAGTGTATTAAGTACAAGTCTGAGTGTAAAGAAGATTCAGATTTTCCAGTGATACGCAGAGAGTGAAAACTTCCAATGGAAACACACATGATTTATTCACCACACTGTATCAAGAATATCAAGCCAGGCCATGAGGCGTGAGCGTGCCAGTAAAATCCTGACAAATACCGGAAGGAAAATGAGAACCCAGCTTACTAAGTGGTGGGAAAGAATCAGTGGTGAGAGATGGAATTCTTTTTATGGAGCCCATGTAGAAATAAGTGTAGTGTTCTCAACAGTAGCCCATTTATACTGGAAGATTTCTCTTTGACGTATACAAGCAAGCCAGATCACGGAGAGGGATGACGCTTCTTCCCATCAGAAGAGTAACCTGATTGTTTTTTGCTCAGCTAAATAACTAGTTTATTATCGACCCAGAATATTCAGTTGTCAAGGACTCTAAGGCTGTGCCGTCCAATATGGCAGCCACTAGCCACTGGTGGCTATTGTATACTTGAAATGGGGCTAGTGTCATTAAAGAGCTGAATTTTAAATGTTATTTCGTTGTCATTAATTTCAATTAAAAGACTGACATTGGATTCGGTTATCGGACAGGTTTCAGTATCTTTGGAGCAGTTTTGGTATTGTGAAACTACCTTTCCAACTGTCCATTTCCTGAAATCAAAACACAGCTCAGGCATTTCTGATGAAAATTTGTCACCCAAATTGAGATGTGCTTTAGGTGTAAAAAACACATGGGATTTCAAAGACTTAATATGAGAAAGAGAACGGAAAGTATCTCATTAGTAATTTTTTACACATGTTGAAATGATAGTATTTTAGACATTTTGAGCTAAATAAAATCCATTATTAGACTTAATTTCACCTGATGCTTTTACGTTTTTTTTTTTTTTCTTTTTATAATATGACTACTGGAAAAAGTAATGTTACACGTGTGGCTTGTATTCTTGCATGACAGCTCAACTGCATAGTGCTTTAGGCACTGCGTTTGATGGTGAAGGGTAGCTTTGCCACTGAAGTTTGAAATGAATTGGAATCTCAGGAAAACGGTGGACCCTCTAGCGTCACGTGGAACTGAAAGTTTGCCCTGCACTTTCCTTCTGTTTCTGAAGCCAACCATTAGGTGAGTTATCTGATGCAAACCTCTGTGTGAGGAGAAAGCTAGGTTTTACTGGATTCTGCTGGTATGTTTAAGCCTTAAGCTCAGTGAAGAATCTTGTTGGTAAATGGTTTCAGGACACACTGGGCTTCTTCCTAGCAGTCCTCTTAGGCTGGGTTCCCTGGACGGACTCTGAGACGGAGGTCTGTGCACAGGAAGCTTACTGAGGGTGTCTGTGGGATCAACGCAGGGTGGAGGGAAGTAAGGGAATGGCCTGGGGGAGGAGCTGAACGGCTGTGCAGTGCAATGGAGGTGTCCATTCTGGAGGCGAGTTGGCCCAAATCGAGGCAGGGAGGTTGGCCCTTCGTGTCCTCCAGTTGACCAGTCTTTGGATGCAGGTTGCCCCTGGGGAGGGGACTGAATGAACCTTGAGGCAGGCAGCTCCGTTCCACAGAAGGCAGTTCGCAGAGCAGGAAACAGCTGCGAGCCCTCAGCAGCCCACACTCCCGGCAGCTGGGGGAGGAGCCGCTCCATCTAGAACGTGGTGTCTCGGTGGCACGTCGCAGCATCCACCGCAATGTTTCAGTCTTGCTCTACGCACCAGCCCCCAGCCAGACTCTGCCACGCCACACCTTTCAAGCGCCGCCATGCTAGACCCAGCCCAGCAGGCAGGCAGAAACGTGGGGCGGCACGGGCAAGGAGGCAACTGGTCCCAGAGCAGACGCCCTGCCCCGAGCCATTTAGAAGGAAATCAAGACCCTCAGTGTAGACTAGTAGTCCACTGGCTTCCAGCCACACAGAGGACGAGTGCCACTCAGATGACAAGCCGAGAAAGAGAGCAGGTCCCGGTCCCCAGGGGTTCCAGAGAGTGACCCGCCGTTGCTGCAGTGGAACTAAGAGCTTAGGAGCCACTTGGCCCCTGAGACGTTGACTCTGATTTTTCTCTGTGTGTCTGTCTGTCCATCCATCCATCCGATTGTTCTGTTTCCTCTTTTCTATTTTGTCCTCCGGGCCAAGTTGACATCATGGTACTACTTCTTCCCAAGCATCTCCCCTGCCTGTTTGTAAGTGCCCAGTAGCCTGTGATCATTGGACAGGAGCATTTTCCCATCGGCCTCTTCCGCTTCTCCGGCTCATTTTCCACAAGTTAGCAGCTGGGCGTGTCGCACGTGTCTGTGCTCACACAGGGATGCGCACATTCTAACTTGCACACACCTCTAAAAGCGTGCCAGTGCAAACTGGGTTAAAGCTGCCCTCAGCTACCTCGTTTCCCCTCCTGCCCCCCTCGTCCCTTTCCTATCTCCAGCCGCCTCGCTCTTTGCCTCTCATTTCACGCTGCCTCTGAGAGAGAAATCTCATTATTTCTGATTCAGGGCGTCCTGTGCCCTCCCCTGCTACATGTCATGCCCGTTGCCAGCTTATTACAGCATCACAAGGGAATTCGGAGCTCTGATTTAGCCGCCAGAGGGAATGACCGGAGGGGGCACTGACAGGGAAGAACCTCAGTTTTCACAGCTTCGGGTTGCTTGGAGTAGTTGGGTTAGGTCACGTGATGAATGTAGTGCGTTTGATCAGTAGTCTAAAGAAGAAGCAGGGCAGCCTTTATTTAATTTTAGAGATGGGCTGCGGACACGGCACTGGGGCTCTGGGACAGCTGTTGAGGAAAGCTACGATGGGCTTTTTAATCCTTCTCTCCCTTTTCCTCCTGGAAAGTCGTATGTGGCGTGGATGGTCATATAGTTCATAACTTAACAGCTTCATGTCTCCCTCCGCCCCACTCATCAGGCGGGAATTAGACATCTTCTGCTGGGCTCAGTACGTGGGTCTGGCACGTAGTGGGGGCTCAGGAAATGTTCGCTCAGTGTGTCATCAGCCAGGTCTCTCAGCTGTCTTGGGGTTGGTTCTCCCGGAAATAAACTCGAGACAGTGAGGGAGGTATAGGTAGTTTACTTGGGGGATTCAGGCACACTAATAGGCCATGAGGACATGACACAGGGAAGCGGGGAAGCCAGTAAAGGGGCATTGTCAAGCTCAGTCCTGCAGGAGAACCCAAGGGGCGAGGGAGCCGGAGTATTTAGACTCCAGCCTCCTGAGTCCTTGGTTGGGGGCTGCTTCTGGGGGTGTTAGTTGCCCAGCGTTTCTGGGCCACGTCGTGCATGGGCACCGTACTGGTTCAGGAAAATTGGCCCTCAGGCTCGGAGATGCAGGCGCCAGCAGCTGGAAATCTACTGGTACTTACCTGAAAGGTCTGATAGGCATGGAGCGCTGACAGGGTCATTCATTCACTCAACAAATATTTGTTGAGCCGCTTCTGTGTTCCTGGCACCGTCCTAAGTGTTGAGGATAGAGCAGTAAACAGAACACATGCAAACCGCTGCCGACAGAGAGCTCACAGTCTAGGCAGGAGACTAGACTATGAGGAGACCACCGTAAGCAAAATACGTACATTATATAGCTTGTCAGGTGGCGAGAATGCCATGAAAAGAATAAAGACAGAGGGTGAGGGTTGTTGAGGGTGCCGTATTAAATCAGGCGGTCGGGGGAAGCCTCACTGAGATGTGAGTAAGAACCTGGCGGGAATGAATCACGTGGATATCTGGGAGCCAACAGTTCCAAGCAGAGGCACACACTCCTGCCTCAGGACCTCTGCACTTAGTATGTCCTCTGCCATTTACTCGGAATGAGATGGGGAGCCATTGAAGGGCTTCTAGTAAAGAAGGGACGTATTCTGGCTTACGTTACTGTGTGGAGGACATACCAAGGCAGGGCAGGGGTGCATGGAAGCAGGGAGGCTCATCAGGAAGCACATCTTCTAGAGCCTTCCGTAGTACTGCATAATAAATGAATAAAAGTTAAGAGTCAGAACGGACCTCTTGAGGCTTACATGCGGTATGACACAGTTTCTGCTGCATTCTGTTGGCTAAAACAAGTCAAAAAATAAGCCTAGACTCAAAGGAAGGAGAAATGGTCTCACCTCTTGATGGGAGGAGCTGCAGAGTCGTTTTGTGCGGGGGTGTGGAGAAAGGAAAGGGAACTTATGGTGACTCTTTTGGCAAACAATCTACCGTGGCAGACAGTGTCATGTTGAACCTCCAATGTCCCTGTTCTTAGAATATCCTTGGGCCACCCCACCTTCTGTGATGGAGTACAGTGGAAGGTCCAGGAACATGTGCCTTGTCCATTGTAGACCACGGTGACCATCTCTGCCCGTGGGTATGCGTATGGGGGCGGGGGACAGATTGGAAAAGCACTTCACGTGATTGCTTTGCTCCTTTCAGCCCTATGACATGGCCCTTTGTTAGCTCCCTTCTTCCCTTCTCATTGCTGCCTCTTCCAGGCCCCCATGTGCTCCTTTCTTGAGAACAAACACCCATCCCTTGCGGCACAAAGAGCACTTTACCAGATCTTCAGTAACTTTGCTCTTGACCCCTTTGCACTGAATCTCCCCATTCACTTCCAGTAGCTTCCGAGGGATTTTTCCCAGCCAAAATCAGGACCCCCAACCCTAACCCCCCACATGATTTCTGTGCCAGTTATTGATACTCCTTTTCTACCTGCTTCGCTCATGGATGGGCTTCATTTGAGAACTGAAGCTGTTCGGGGTTGTTCTCTGTGTTGTGTGCAGACTAGTATTCTGAACGTCGTGTTGACCAGAGGTCTGGTACTGGGTTCTTGTATTCGAGTAATTGATGGGTAAGTTTCTTGAAGCCAAGGTCTGTACCTGTTTCTCTGGTTTTCTTCCCAGCACCTAGTAGCTGGTAGAGTTTCAATTAATGTGACCGTGGAATTGAAGTCAGTTTCTCCAATGGTCTATCTGATACCTCAGACCTTCCCCTCTTCTTGTCGAGATAGGACGGAAGGATCTTGAAGCATCTCTGTAGATGAACCAGATTTTTGTAATCTGGACCAGCGCTGTCCAATAGAACTTTGCGTGGTGATGGAAATGTTCCATACCTGCGCTAATATGGTCGCCACCAGCCACTTACGGCTGTTCAGCATTTGACATGTGGTTAGCACAACTGAGGAACTGAATTTTTAACTCGCCTTAATTTTATTTAAAATTTTAATTAATTTAAATTTGCACTTAAATACCGGAGTAGACTGTGCAGTTCTAGATAGTACTTCTCAAACTTTTCTACTGAAGCGTTCCTGGTGGTAGAGAAAAGAGAATTAATACCTCGATGGTTTGGGGGGTACAAGTTTTCAAGTACAAAATTACTTGGAAGTCTTAGCTTGAAAATGCACGACGATTTTGCATTTATAATATGTGTGTGATTTTGAGTGTGTATACTCTACTGTGGAGAAAAATGGTCTAGGCAGGATGTACGCCCGACCTCCTTAGCACACACTGCCGTGTACTCTTGTGAGCTCGTCAGTGCCGGTTGAGATAGGTGAATGCACTGGCTTAAAGTTGAAACATCACATTCTTCCTATTTTGAGCGCAGCCTGAGAATGAAAACATCTCATCCGACACCCCTTCCGTGTTAGGAATGACCTCCCAGCTGGGGTGAGATGGAACCTTCGTGCTGCAATGCAAACCTGTCGCTTAAAAAAGAATTCTCCCCCAGAAAGCCCTTCAAGTGCATTTAATGAATAAGGTGGGGTCCGTAACTTTCTGTGACATTTACTTTAAAAGCCGTGGGAGTGATTTAGTGGTCAGTGGGCACTGACATTTGAGGAAGGCAAGACAAAGTTGGCTTCTCCTGACGTGAGTTTTTTTCTTCTCCTCTTGACTTATGGCCTTGCATCCATGGAAACTTTGTTTCCTGAGAGACATATTGTGTTCTTTGGAATTAATCTATTTTTTTTCTTTCGATACGCAGCCACAAATTAATTTCTCCTTTGTGTGTCTGACGGCGCAATTATTTGTAGTGAGTAGGGTTTGTTTTCTATGGTATTTGAACTTGGTCTTGTTGTGAGGGGTGTGCATGTGTGTGCGTGTGTGTGTCTGTGTGTGTCTGCACATGCTTTTCCTCAATATAGAATTTGCTCCATCTTGTTTAGAAGAAAAACACATGGAAAAAAGAGGATTGAAGAAAGCAGATTTAAAAATATTACACAGAGGCATATATAACTAACCACACCTATAACCGTGGCTCTGTACAAGTGTATGACTACCTCCCAGATCAAGATAGAGAACATTGTCAGCACCCCCACGAGCGTCTCTTTTGTCCCCTGCCAGTCCGTATATCCCACCCAGAAGTAACTATGCTGACATCTGTCACCAGAGATTAGTTGTGCCTGTTCTTGAACGTCACATAAATGGAATCACACAAGATGTATTTTACAGCGTTTTGTCCGTAAGACTCATGCATGTAGCTGTGTGAATCAGTCCTGCATTTTTGAATTGCTCTTCAGTATTCCGCTATGTGAATATACCACAGCTGATTTATCCATTTCCCCATTGATGGATGACGTTTGGGTTGGTTCTAGGTTTGGACTATTGTGAACAAAGCTGCTGTGAATATTCTCGCACCTGTCGTTTGTTTGTTTTTGCGGTATGCGGGCCTCTCACTGCTGTGGCCTCTCCCCGTTGCGGAGCGCAGGCTCCGGACGCGCAGGCTCAGCGGCCGTGGCTCACGGGCCCAGCCCCTCCGCGGCATGTGGGATCTTCCCGGACCGGGGCACGAACCCGCGTCCCCTGCATCGGCAGGCGGACTCTCAACCACTGCGCCACCAGGGAAGCGCGCACCTGTCTTCTGATAGGCTTCTGCCCTCCTTTCTTTTGGCATATACCTAGAAGTGGAGTTACCGGGTTGTCAGATTAAAAGGAAGGTTTGGTTACTCTAACAAAGACCCCATCTAACAGTGGTTTAGACAAGGTAGAAGTTTCCTTCTTCCTCATATGGTAGTCAGAGACGCAGGGTCTGTCCATCGGGGTGCTCTGTCATTTCCAGTGAGATGCCCGTGTTCTGGTGGTCCAAGATGGCTGACCACCATGCCCACATTCCAGGCTAAAGGATGGGAGTACAAGGGGGGAGGTCGGCAGCATGCACCTTCCCTGCAAAGACAGACCTCCTGAGATCGGGACACATCACTTCCGCTGAGACTGCCTGCGCCAGAGCTTGCTTTACCGCCACTCTCCCCCGAAACGCCAGACGTCATCTTTATTTTGAGAAGCTTAGTGCTGGGGGATAGATACCGAGATATTGTGAAAAGTCTCTGCCACAGCTTACTTCTTGGGGTTGGCATCCACCCCAATAGGGGGAATAAGGGTGCAGGTGTCAGTGTTCAGCTCTTTCACACCCTGGACCAGGAGAACCTCCGAGAACTTTGCTGACTCCTTGGAGCGGTTAAACCAGCCATCCCACCTAAACTCTTTTACTAACCATGGACTGTGTTCACTCATCACTTGTATACAGATGTCTCCCCAATAATGTTTTGGTTTTGTTGGTTTTGTTTTTAATATTCTGAAAACGGAGTGTTACTACTCCTATTATTTTCAACGTTATTATTCTTTTCCTAGTAGGAGCCTGCATCTTGGCTCAGTCACTTATAAGTTGCTTGTTCTCTCTGAGCCTCTGTTTCACCATCCATAAAATGGGAATAAAAATGTCTACCTTGAAGAACCGTTTTAAGTAATATATTTTACAGAGGTAATCCATTTTACACCCGGTATACCTGGAGCTCCACATGGTCCAGTCGTGGTATAGTGTCATGATAAAAACTATCTAGCGACTAGAAGATTAAATATAATTCTTCTCAAAATGGTTCTCAAAATGTTAAAGAAGATCCAAGTTATAACTCAGAGAAATAGTTCTCAAAACATACGCATCCCCCCAAAACCTTCCTCTTTTCAGCTCTCAAACACACCTAAGCATCTTGAAAGGTTCTTTCTCTCCTTGCCCTCAGTTCCTCTCAGTTCTCGCAAACTGTCCCAGACTGTCTCCCCACCTATGTGAGTGCTTATCTTTCGTCCCTCTTCCCATTTCTTTCCACCTCTATTCTTTTTCTCTCGCTCAAGTAAATCTGAGGGGAAGAGGTGGTGATTTTTCTTACATCATTAGTGTTTTCTCCTGTAACACGGGTCAAATGTCTGTCACTTAGTCCACAACCGGTGGTTGCTGTTTTCGTAACCATCCAGATGATGAAGACTGTTAGCTCTCTTTGCTTATCTAGGACCCTCCTAAGAGTTTGAGTGGAGGTGAATGCCACTGAGGTTGACTCTGAGAGCAGGGGTATGCGATGGGTGGGCTGTGGTTAGTCATAACGACAGCTGTCATGCAGTTTACCAAGTGTTTGCATTTCGTTCGTTCATTCATCTCACTGATGTTGATTTGTTTATCTATTGGCATCCTGGAACAGTTTTGAAAGAGTCGACAGAAAATACATCTAGCGTAGGGTGACGTCAATAAATAATAAGTATGATCAAAGGGAAATAACACCGAGGCCCAAAAATGCATCCCCCGAGCTGATGCTCGTCTCAGAGGCATTGGGGAAGCTCGAGGTATGAGCCTCACAGTTATTTTGAGGAATAAACCATGGGAATGCTTCCCCGGTATAAAGTGCTTGACAGCTAGGTAGCGGAATGAGCTTTGTGCCGTCTGTGTGCAGTTTCCATGACTGTGGTGGATGCCCGGTCTCTTTTTGCCTGAGCCCAGCATTTGCTGCTCCAGCAGTTGGCTTTGACCAGAAGAGGTACAATGCTATCAGCTCCCAAGATCTTGCTGCTCAGCTGGGTCGCAAATACCCTTAATCACTTGTTATTCGTCACGGACCTGTAGTGAATTTTTGGTATTCTGAGGACTATTAAAGGATGAGCTTTTTCATAACACGTTTGGGTGCTGGGTCCCGGGCTGTGGTGTCCTGGAGCCAGCTTGTACCGGTTCACAGAAGCCAACCGTGCACATGTCTTACCAACTTGGCGTTCGGTGACATCAACTTGGTAGCTTGAAATCAGCCAAGGTGTGAGTGTTTACGTCGCAGAAATCAGCAAACGCTACAAGTTAGGGCCTTTTCTTTTTCCTGTGGGAAGTCAGTAGTTAAACATTCACTAGCATATCACTGGTGCTCCGCGTATGATTATGTCAAGTAAAACAGATGCCACTGTTTGGGAAAGGAAATAGTCACAAGGCCTTCTGTGGACTCGAAAGCACTGTGGGAAATTGCAGAAGAATTCTGAATAACGCTTATATCTGATCTGAGAGCATCAGTGAATCTATCAGAATTTTAGAGTGGGCACCTCAGAGGTTGCACACTGGGATGAGTGTTCTTGATTTGTTTGAAAATCACATGGGAGAAAGGAGGTTGGGGTTTTCTGCTGAAGCTGGAAGCAGAAAGCCTGAGACCACCGAGGGGCAGACTCAGGAGTGTTCACCTCAGGGCACCATAGAGTTCAGCTGAAATGATCCTTCCTGACACATCCCTCTAGGAGAAAGAAAGGGTGACAAGGGACCAGGAAGCGTTGTCTCCGTGCAGCTGGTGGCCCTCGTCATAGTAACTCAGCTGACAGAGGCATCCTTTGGCTCCCAGTCGTCAGATCAACCAGCACTTTCATCTCTTCAAGTTCAGTGTCCAAGGCTGACGTGTTGACTATAGCCAAAGAGTTATCCAGGATCAAAAGTCCACTCATTTGAAAAGAGACACGCACCCCAATGTTCACGGCAGCACTATTTGCAATAGCCAAGACGTGGAAACAACCCAGGTGCCCATCAACAGATGAATGGATAAAGAAGATGTGGTAGAAATATACAAGGCACTACTACTCAGCCATAAAAGAAAAGAATGAAAGTCTGCCATTTACAGCAATGTGGCTAGACCTAGAGAATATTAGGCTTAGGGAAATAAATCGGAGAAAGAGAAATACTGTACCGAGGTTGGTCAAGGAGAGGGGAAGACGGTGGGCAGAAGCTTTTTTTTACTGTGGTTTCCAAGGGAAAGCACGGGTGAGACCGAGTAAGCAGATTTCGGATTGGCCACTTGGACTAATGTCACCGGGCTCTGGAGTATAGGAGCTGTCCCTAGTTGACCTGGCGTGCTGAGGGCAGGTAGAGACTGGCCTGGAGAGCAGGAGTCCATAAAGGAGGCGGGTGCGAGTCTGGGCTGTGGATTGGTTAGCTTGCGTCGGAGAGACGGGCTCCCAGGGGAGTTGTTGACTGTCTCGACGAATTAGCGAGCCCTGGGAGAGGCAGTCCCTCCGCGGTCATCAAGGCCCCCAAGATGTCAAAGCATCAGAAATAGAGAATAAAAAGACATGACTAATACAGAAGCCCACGTTGTCCTGAGAGTAGAAGGCAGCCGCGTTAGATTGGCGTGGTTTCCAAATAAGTGGCGTGAGATGCCCGCCTGCCGCCTTGAGCCTCCGCTGGTGAGAATGTCTCATGTTGCACACGCTGGCAGCTACAGCTGTCCTCGTAAGAAGCGTGACAGAAAGTACGCGCGGAGGTTTACGGCCAATTTAGAGCTTGAGGTAACTGTGCTATAATCGGTCTACGAGGTCCCCAGCCTCAGCCTTCTGTGTGCCTGAGTTCAGACTTTAGGGGACAGACATTTTACATTTCCAGAAACCAAGTGAGTGTTTAGAAGAAATAAACACTCACCGGTTGTTTTCACGCTACCACGTTCTGTGTTGCGCTTAAGAAGAGAAATATGCCTTCTAGAGAGCTGTAAACATGCTGCACCCGAGGCCCATTATTCCAGGGCTCATAGTGGAGTCCAAATGGAGTGATCTGCAGACTAAACCCTTTCTTTATCCCCAGGGCCGAGGCAGAGGGCAGTGAGGGCAGCACGGGTGAAATGGCTTCTCAGGTGCCGTCTGACTGTGAAATGCGCTGACCTGGAGTTTCGCCAGTTGGCGCAGGTTGGATAATAGGCTCTTAGATGGCCTACATCGAAGGGATGATAAAATAGCGGCTTGGCCCTTGATCCCTGCCCCTGCCAGGTTCTAAAGAGCATCATTTGTTGGAGGAGTTTCCAGATGGACTGCTTTGCAATTCCCCCGAGCCTCAGAAAAGCAGTTGGCTGTTAAAGACCGGGATTGCTTTAGCCTGAGGGAGAGGGAGAAAATACAACTTACCGCCTTTCCCATCCCAGGTGTGAGCTGGGTTTTAGCCAGGAGAAAGATGGCAGTGCTTTGGATTCTGAACATCAGTGGCAACTTGGAGGCTGTAGAACTTTCCACAGAGCTGAGAGGATCCTGGACACTGACAGCCTTCCTGCTGAGCAGACACATGCCTGGCTAAAGACTTTGGTGGATTCCAGTGGTGATCATGGCACGCCAGCCTTCCTCCCCTGGCCGGGACTCAGGCATCGCAGGGCACGATTTGGCTTTCTAAGAATCAGCATGTTAGGCAGTGGAAGATGATTTCACTGCAGGAATTAAATGCAGATGGTGCTGAAGCATATGTTTCTGCAGCACCTAGTGTGGTGCCTGTGTGTAGTAGGTGCTCAGTAAATGGTGGTTGAGTGAATGAACAGATGCTTGTTTTATATATCCTGTAGCGGAAAGACAACTGTTCTTCTTCTTGTTTCTTTTTTAGAATGAGTGTTGTCCAAAAACAGAATGGAGTGTTTTAAGGTTTAGCATTAAAACCTCCAAAGTATCCGAGCTGTAGCTGACTTGTAAAGCTAATATGATAATAACTAGCAGTCAGCCATGGCTGAGTAACAAATAACCCCCAAACTCAGTAGCTTAGAACAATTAGTATTATTCTTAGGCTTTCAGTTTTGCACATCAGCCGTGGTGACTCTGCTTTGAGCTGCAGGTCTGCAGATGGGCTCATCTTGTCCGGGCTTGGCTCTGGTTTTCAGGTTTGATTCCAGTCGGCTTCACATGACTTCTGTCCTTCTAGGACCAGTGGCCTAACCGGGGCTCATTCTTTTCACAGCCATGGCAGAAGCACAAGAGGACAGGCCCCGCAGCTCAAGCACATTTGAAGCTTTAGCTCACATCAGGTTTTTCCAACTTCCCCTTGGCTGAGAAAGTCATATAGCCAAGCCCAAAAGCCATAGGTGGTAAAGTATAGTCTGCCCTTAGTGGGACCACGAGGGCAATGGGTGATCACTGAGCGATAATTCAGACTCCCATAATAGTGACCGTTTATTGGCTGTTTCTCTGTGCCAGGCACCGCTCTAACCATTTTATATAAATAAACTCATTTAACCATCGTGACGACCCCAGGGGGTAGGAGCCATTGTGTTTAAGCTCCATTTTACAGATAAGAGAGTTGAGGCACAGAATTACCAGTGAACTTGCAGGAGGACACACAGGTAGGAGGCAGCCCAACCAGGATTCACACCCCAGCAGTCCAGTCACAACACCTGCTCTCTTAACCCCCCTGGTCTCCCACTCCAGCCAGCAGGAAGCGTGCTGAGCGACACAGGAGCGCCTCCAGGTCGGCTGCATGCTAGCACACGTATTAGCTCATCTCACTTTTGTGGGAGCCCAGGTAGCGGAGGTCTTGCTCTCTCTGTTTACTATAGATGAGGAGACTGAGGCTCAGAGAGGTTAAGGGACTTGGCCACGCCACACAGCTGGGGAGCAGCTGAGCCAGCACAGCGGCCTGGGCCTGGCTCCTGGCAGGAACTTCTCCTCTGAATGAGGAGCGCACTCAGCAGCTGCCAGGCGGCTTTTTCTTCCTCATTCTGCCTTCCGTCCTTGGGAGGCTTCTGAGTTAGGGCTCCCACCCTACCGGGCAGCCTTTTACTTTACTTCTTTATTTATTTTCCGGCCAGGGGATTGCGCCCTGGTGCCTCGGCATGGGCCGTGTGCCGTGGCCAGATAGCTGCGCGTTAGTTCCCACGGTCTGCAAGTCCTTAGTTTCTCATGACATGGCATATCCCTGAGTGTCCCCGGCCCTCCCCCCCCCCCCCCCCCCCCCCCCGTGCACCCCGCCCTGGCTGGCTTCCTCCATCAAGTACTGTGGCAGCCCTGGCTGTCCCAGGGTGTCCGGTTACAGGCTCCGAAGGGCGAGGCCAGTTGCGTGGCTGTGATTTGAGTGCTGGATGAAAGGCCGGGGAAACGAAGGGGCCCTTTATGTCGTGTTGACAGGTGTCCCCAAGCCACAAGTCTCTGTCTTCTGGAGCTGACGAGATAGCAATGTTTTCACCCCAAAGACAGGAGAGGATCCGAAGCCACCGGTTTGGGGGAGCTCCAGGGCATTGGAAGCTCCCAACCCCCAAACAAAGCGCACGTCGGCAGCTCTGAACATAACCTTGTACTTGCTGCCCATCAGCTGGGGAAGTTGTGCCAGTGTATCCGCCCACCCTTGCGACCGGTTCAGAAACATCTCCAAGCCAGCAAAAACCCGGTGCAAGTATTTCTCCTCGCCTGCTTCTGCTGGCGTCTCACCCGGCCCTTCCTTCCCACCTCCCAACTTCCGTCCTGTCACAATCTGGCTGCGACAGCCCTGGCACTCTGGAGTCTTCGCTACAGGCAGAGATCCCCATAGATAAGGCACAAACGATCCAGAAAGGGCAAGCAGAGAAGAGTGGTACTTTTCTTTGGCCTGCTGCCCCACGTTTCTTAACCCATTGCCTGAATTCTCTTTCGTACTAGAGGCAGGGCTTATCTCCAAGACACTGGAGGCTTCCAGATGCTTCCAGCCCCCTTCCCCCCTTCTCAGTGCTCCAGTCACAGTGACATTTGGGCTTGAAGGCTGAAGGACCCACAGTTTTTGGAGGGGGAAGGGACGGGAGATTTATTGCCGCTGCCGGCAGCACAGGCCCCCTGTGGGCACGCAGGGGCGTGGGGCGGGACAGCGCTTCCCCGGGCAGGTGTGCAGTCCCTCTGTGTCCTGACCTCGAGGTGGAATTCCTAACCTTCTCTTGGCCATGGACCCCAGTGGTGGCCTGGCGAAACCTGGACCCTTCCCCGACTAAGATTTGAAAATGTAAAAACATCTGGAACTACCAGGGACCAGCAGTTACTAAACACAGTGACTAAAGAAACAGGGTTATTAAAAATAAAATTAAAACATAGGAATTTGTGATGTAGTGAAATGAGAGCTTCTTATTAACTCACTAATGATCGAGATCTAGTTGCAGGGTTAGAAGAGTGGTATTTTGAGATCCCTGGAAGGACAGTGACTAGGACGTGAAAATGCCTGTGGTTTCTCTTGGTGACAGAGTCCTGCTCATATCAACCCTTTAGTTGGAGATGAGTGAAGTAAGATGTCAGACTCCCCTCCAGGCCCCTGGGCCCCCTGAATTCTAGGTTACGAACCCCTGATGTAGAATCAGGTTGCACGGCAGTTTGTAAGTTCTCTGAGGGCAGCTGTTATGTTCAAACCACTTACATACTTGAAGTCTGTTTTTTTTAAAAAAAATTTTTGGAAAACGTTGAACATATAATAAAGTAAGCAGAAGAATCCAGTGACCCTCTCCCAGGTGTCCATCACCCAGCTTCAACTCTTACTGACTCCAGTCAGTTACGTTTCACCTGTACCCTCACCCTTCCCATATTATTTTGAAGCAAGTCCCAGACGTCGTATCATTTCATCCCGTACTGATTTCTATATAGCAGATGGGCCACTAAATCTCTCTATGGCTTGCTAGAGGCTTAATTCAGCAGTGCCATTAGCAGCAGTTGGTTCTCATGGCTCAGTGTTCCAGGAACATGGAGCTGGGTCAGAGAACCTCATTCCCAGTCTCTGTCCCTCCTGTGCTGTCCAGCCTTGTATCTGACGATGTATGATTTATTTGTTTACTTCCACGTAGATTTCTTTTGTCTCTTTCCACCACATGTAAGCCCCATGGCTGCACCCCCAGCTCCCAGCACGGTGCCTAGCACAGAGTAAGTGCTTAGTAATCACAGCACGTTTTGAACGAGTGAATGGCTGAAAAGAGAAAAGTAGGCGATGGGGACATGTATGATGTTGCTACTCAAAGTGGGGTCCCTGGACCACAGCATCTGGAAGGCTTGCTGGAAATCCAGAATCTCAGGTCCTACCCCACACCTCCTGCATCAGAATCTGCATTTTAATGAGATTCCAGGTGACACTATAGGCACATCACAGTTTAAGGGACCCTGATTTGCCCCCTTCACCCGGAAGAGTGAGCATGCCAACCAGGAAGAGCTTCCCACTGTGATTTCAAAGATCTCACCCACCAGGAGGGGCGGGGAGCGCGTTCATCTGTGAGTCAGCCATCCCCGGTGTGAACTCACCTTTGCCCACTTACTGGTTATATAGGCCTCTATTTTCTCATCTCAGAAATGGGGTGAATGAGGCATATCTCCCAGAGATATCATGGAAAGATCAAGTGAGGCAGTAACTGCGGTATGGAGTACAGAGCAGGTTGTAAATAATTCCTGGGCTAATTCCACTTGGCTGTCTTTGCAAAATATGAGGGAATGACATCTTTCAAAAGCTCTGATAATTTTGATTTCTGATAATTTTGACTCGCTTTGCAAATCCTTTCCCCTCTGGTTTGATCGTGGTAACTGAGAGTGCTTAGCAAACGTGTGAAGTGGGAAGCGTGGCTCGGGTGCTCCAGCCCCTCACTTTCGCATCTTTTCCCCTTTTCTGTGACATCCTTCTCCTTCCGGGACATCACATATCCTGTCTCCTAAGAGCCTGCTTCCAGGCAAAACACCCTATATCAGCGATCACAAAGCATTCCATTCCCTAAGGACTTTGGGTCTTTGATCGTGGAATTAAAGCTTGTTTTTTCCCCTGATGTAGGTATCAGAAGACTGGTGGGGGGAAAACTTGAAAAAAACAAACAAACCAACTTTGCGCGTGTGTGTGTGTGTGTGTCTAGAATCGCATCCCATGGACAGGTGATGGTCACGTCTACCTTTAGCTGGAACCATGGATCAGCAAGTTTGAGTCAGTTCAGCTCAAGGGTAGTCAGACAGTTTGGGACAACTTCTCCCTTGTCTAATCTGGAGGGATTCTGTTACAACTGAGCCACGCAGGGAGGCAGAACTCAAGATTTTTAACGATTCCAGGGAATAGTGACGGCCAAGGTGAATGTTTCACACCGCCCTCCCCACCGCCCATCCCTCCCCAGGCTTGCCTCACACATCCATTACATGATACACTGTGTTTACCTAGGGCTTGTTCCAACAGAGCTCAGCAATCCTACTTCTAGCTGGGCCTGGCTGTGTATTTACATGGTAAACATTTCTATAAAAGAAAGGGAAATAGTCACTTTAAAATATCTTATACAAATTGCCCTTTAGAGGTGAGTGGATAGGAAAGAGCAAACATTTCATATTTATAAAATGAATCGTTTTATGAAAATGTTACCCATAGACCAAAACTTCATAACAACAATATTGCTGAGAGTATAGTAATACTTGCTTAGGTTTCTTTAGCATTCTGTAGATACAGAGACCCTTTCCTATACATCATTTCATCTAAGCTTCCCAGCAGTCAATCCAGTAGACACTGTCAGCTCCATTTAAAAATGAGAAGATTAAGGCTTAGAAAGGTTATGTAAATGGCCAATGTCACAGCCCTCGGCAGTGAGAGCAGGAAAGTGAGCCTAGGTCTTCTGACTCAAAACCAAATGCCACATCAGCGAAGAGTAACATATAAGCCAGCTGTAAACGCATTGGTACAGAGCCGCCTCCGAGTGTGCGTACCATTCAGCATTTAACCGGGATAATGGAACCATTCTAGGTATTGCACAAAGAGAGAATTTAACACAGGGAATTGGTTACGCTGACTGTGGAAGAGCTGAGAAGCCAAACAGAGAATGACGAGGGAAGCCAGAGAACTTCTTCCCTCCTCCGCCCTCCAGCCTCCTCTCAGGCCCTCCCATTAGCTGTGCCTAGCCGGCAGCCAAAGGCCCTGGAAGATGCAGCCTGCAGGGCTGAGGCTTCCCTGTGATGCCCAGCAGAGCAGGGGAAGATGAGGAATTGATCTGGGGGTAACAAGCCCAGTGCGGCATCTTCCACTCCTAGGCATGGGTATACTCCCAGAACTAGGCTTGTGGCCTTCCTCCTCCAAGGATCCCCGATTCCTCCTGGTTTCTTGGTGACACCCACTCCCATTGACCTTCCTCCCTCTCCAGCAGGTTTGGCAGACATCTATTTCTGGCTACTCTTCAGGGCCAAAAAAAAGGAGCTTGCAAAGATGAGAGAAAGTGGTTTAGTTAGGTCCAGTTACACATTTAAGGCCCAGACAGAAACTTCTGTCGCTCTGGGACATGGAGACCAGAGCTCCAGTGAGCCCACAAAAGGACTGCGTCAGTGAGTATCTTGGCAAGCAGATGTCCACGAGAACGCTGCCAGCTGCCCCGCCAGGAGAACTGGTTTGGCAACAAGCTGATAGGCCCCAAGGACTGGCATCCGTCGCCCATTCTTCTGGATACCACTTAATTCGCCCGATTAAAATACTCCCTTCAACCTTTGTCGTTTTGTAAAACTACAGAGTAGTTGTGTAGTTTTGTAAAACGCTCTCCCCATGTGCCGGATTCTGTAGGCTTGTTGTTGCGCTCTGTTTACCCACCCCCCTCCACCTCCCAGGGCTCCATTTTCCATCTGTCTTTCTCTCGTAAAGGTAAGCTTGTTTGCCGGACACGTCCCCCCTCCATTCCAGAACCTCCTGTGTGGATAAATGGAGACGTCTGATGCCCTTAAACCAAAGTGGCGTAAGAAAACTCATTTCTGTGCTTCATAGCACAGCTTTGTGGACTCTTAGCAATGAAAAGGGAAACTCGTGGTCATTTGGGTTCACGATTGGGAAGAGATAAAAGGGAAACCCTACACCTCATTCAGGGCCAGGCGCACAATAGGTTCTCAAAAAAGAAATGCTCGCTGAGTGGATGGGAACATGCAAAATGTACAGTACCCTGTTCGTTTCCTTTGACAGGTGCCTTTTTGTTTTAAATACACATGGAAGCATTTGATAGCAAGCAACCAATGTCTTGGAGTTGTTCTGAGGATTTAATAAAGCCTCGGTAATAAAGTCTGCGAGCTTTCGTTTGGTTTCAGTTGTTTCAAGGAGTTACTACCTGCGCTCTCTGTACTGTTGAGTTTATGATGAACTTGCGGGCTTACGTTTGCGTTGAGTCATTTTATCAGCTTGATCATTTTTATGTTCTGTAGCTTTAAATATGTATTGTGCAGGCTTTCAAACTGAGCATAGCCTAACAGCCATGTACCCACCCTCCGATTCTATCAAAGCTAACGTTTCTCCCGTGCTTGCTTTGTATTTGTTTAAAGAAAGAAAATGTTGCAGTTAGAATTGAAAGCCCCATGTCCCCTCTGTAGTCTGATTGCCCCCTCCTTCCCCAATGGTAACTGTTATCCTCATTTTGGTGTTGATCCGTCCTCGCCTCAATCTGTCTTAATACTTTTACTGCCTATGTATATATTCAAAAACAGTACTGACACGTTTCAAAATTTGCATAAATCATATAATATTGTATGTGTCCTTCTATAACTTGCTTTATGACTCAAACATGTTGGCCCTCAAACATGCATGGCCCTACTGGATTCATCTTTCACTGCCCTGAGGAATGCTATTAGAGGAATTCAATGCAATTTATTTACGCCCCCTCCTATTGATGGGTATTTAAGTTAGTCCCCATTTCTTGCTCCTGCAAACAATGCCGCCACAAGCAATTATGTCCAACGTCCTTATGGCACATGGGAGAAAAAAGGTCTCGAGGCGCTGGATCTCATCCTTTTTCTCCATATCAGAATTGCCCGGGGAGCTTTGAACCGTCCCAGGGCCGGGCTGCACCTAGCCCAGTTCAATCCACATCACCGGGGCTGGGAACTAGGCACCTGCATATTTTTTAAGCTCCCCCAGAAAATTCCACTGTGCAGCCGGCCTTGACAACCATTGCTTTAGGGTAGCCAGCTAGAAACCAAATTCATGGAACCAAGGGTTTGTTCCTCTTCAGCTTTGTAGATGTTGCCAAATTACCCTCCAAAGTGGTCCCTCCAGTGGCAAGGGCACCAGCAGAGTATGAGGTCTCTTGTCCCTGTGGCTCGTCTCCTCCCCCTAGACTTTATTGATCTTGTCCCCTCGGGGATCTCCAACGAGACAGAGAGCTATCCCTTTGATGGCCTCCCAGGCCTGCCTCTACCTGATTCATACCCTGATAAAATCTTGCCTCGCCCCAGGGTTGCAGAGGAGGAACTGTTCTCACAAAGCATAACTCAAAGCTTGGGGCACCTAAAATACCACACTATTTTGCAACTTAAAGTGCTGTGGTCAACAGGTTCCTGCCATCCGTGCTACTCGGTGGTGTAGTCGAAGGGGCTTTTCAGGGTGTGGTTTGGTGCTCATCTGTGTTGTCTAGTTTGGGGGGACCAAGTAACAAAGGGCACAGGCCAGGTGGCTCTGGTGTTGAAGCTGGAGAAACAGGATGTTCAGCCAGGCCCAGACTTCCATGGTGGTTCCATCAGAGCAATTGCAGACACACATCAAAGAGAGCCTAGTCGTGGGCTTCCCTGGTGGCGCAGTGGTTGGGAGTCCGCCCGCCGATGCAGGGGACACGGGTTCGTGCCCCGGTCCGGGAAGATCCCGCGTGCCGCGGAGCGGCTGGGCCCCGTGAGCCGTGGCCGCTGGGCCTGCGTGTCCGGAGCCTGCGCTCCGCGACGGGAGAGGCCACAACAGTGAGAGGCCCGCGTACCGCCAAAAAAAAAAAAAAAAAAACAAACAAAGACAAAGAGAGCCTAGTCGTGGCCTTCCTCAAACCCTGGCAGCGCAGACATATCTTTTCGCCGTGATCTTCTTTCTCTTTGGACATTATGGACGGTTCGCTGAGGCTTTCTCACCTGCTCACCCACTGGAAGCTCATACTGGTCTTCCTCTCTCTGGGTTTGTGAAGATTTGGAAAATTGAACGGGTGAAAATTGGTGAGGCTGTCATTGTTTTCCACTTTGAACTTAGCCACCTTAATCCTCATAGAGTCAACTTCCTCGTGGTATGCACGTGAGGACCAAAAAAATGGTTCAAACATGTAAACTTCTGGGCCAATGAAGTTAAGGAAAAATGGGGCGAGTCTACGTAACTACCTGGCCAGGCGTTCAAGGAGTCTGACTGTGGGATCCGGATCTGTCCCAGTGCAGTGTCTGGTGGCATTCCCCGGTGGCAGTGGCCCTCGCTGGCTTAAATGTCATTCTGGGTCCCCTGGGTGGCTTGGGTATTCCAGGAATCTCCTGGTGACTTGACACCTCTTTTATTGGCCTGTCTGCCAAGACTAGACTGGGAGAATCCTGGGGACTTGCAGGACTAACTCTCCTCCCCCCTCCCTGTGTCATTTGCTGAGACACAGTTGCCTACCTTTTCCTGGTCCAGCCTCACCTTCCCGTCCGTATGCCTTCCGTCCCTCACCCCCCGAATGAGAGCTTTGCCTTTCTGTTTGAAGGCACAACCCATCACCAACTGCATTGCGTACAGAATCTCGTTATCCTGGGGCGCCTCCTTGCAGGGTTTTACTCTACTGCTTAACGTTGCTTCTAACTTTGTGTCTTGGGGCAGGTTCCCAAGAGGCAGCGCCCGAGGCAGGGATTCTAGTGTGTGGGGTTTATCGGGGGAGGGCTCTCAGGGGAAACAGCTGAGGGCGTGCAGGCAGCACGATGGGGCAGGGGCTGTTGCCAAGCTGCGGCGTGCTCTCAGATAGAGCCTGGCTTTGCTCTCATCTCTAGAGACAGGGCTTGTGTACCTTCTCTCAGGCAGTCGGTGGCTGGGGGCTGCCCGTGAACGGGGTGGGCCTAATGTCCCAGGCCAGGTGGCTTTGCTCAGAAGGGGGCAGTTGGGAGCCACTAGCAGCTCCCACTCACAGCAGCTAGAGGATGGGTGCCGCGGCCGGTAAAGAACATCCGGGTGGGGCACCATTGTCCCTACTGACCCCCGGGATACCCGGTAGACTGGCAACAGCTGATAGCACTCCCAGCTCTCAGGTACTGCCATGTGGGGCTCTGCAAGGAGACAGGCTTCATGTAGGTAGGCAATAGGAAGCACGATCTCCTATCGTGGACACAGTGAAAGGACTATGTTTAAAAATGCATCTTTGGGACTTCCCTGGCGGTCCAGTGGTTAAGACTTCACCTTCCAATGCAGGGGGCACGGGTTCGATCCCTGGTCGGGGAGCTAAGATCACACATGCCTCGCGGCCAAAACAACCAACAAAACATAAAAAACCAGAAGCAATATTGTAACAAATTCAGTAACGACTTTAAAAATGGTCCACATCAAAAAAATCTAAAAAAATAATAATATGCATCTTTCTTCTGGCTCCAGATCTGAGTATAGCTTTGCTGTTTTCATCGTGATCCTGGAATTGAGTCTGGGACTTTCGTTGTGCCTGTGAGCCACTGTGTATGTTGAAAAGCGTTCTAAGGCACACGTGTGAACTGAGAACCAGAAGTGTCGTGATGAAATTAATCCCCTAGTGGATGGGAAAGGAAGGCCACTGCCTTTCCTAGGCTGGGCTCCCAAGCTGGGAGATGATTCACAAGCTGGTGCTTCGAGACCTGGAAAGCAAACAGCAGACCCGGGAGCCTTGGATGCAGTCGCTTCCGTAAGCCATAAACCTGGGCAACCCAGATAACTGAAGTGAATGTTTGCTGGGCCGAGGTCAGGTCTTATTTTTCTGGGAGCCTTCCTTGATTCCGATCGTGTCTTATCATTTGTTTGTCGGCTGGAGGTTGTGCTGGGGGCGGCGGGTGAGGAGGGGGGAAGGATTCATCGAAATGTCGCGGCTGAGATCCTGTTGTAAGTGTGTGGCCGTGTTTCCTCCTGGGGTATTTGGTTAGAACTTCCACTCTGAAGAAACAGCACTAGAAATAAATAGCTAAGATCGCGGCTCCCTTTCTGTGGGAGGTGAGAGAAAGGAGTCTGTGAGCGTTACATGGCGACTCAACGGGGAAATGACGTCTCCGCGGATATCTTCAGCTATTCCTTCAGGACAAGTGTGCGGGGACTGGTCTTGACCTTGGTTCCACCACTTATCAGCTGTGGGAGCTTCCTTAGCTGAGGCCCTTCACCGCTCCCAGACTCTATTGTTCCACCTGCGAGTGGGGAGAATAATACCTGTCTGGGGGGGCGGGGGGGCGGCGGTGGTGAAGGATTAAGTTAGATAGTGTGTAAATTGCCTGTCACATTGTAAATACTCGATAAGTGGCAGCTGTGATGGCTTTCTAAGAAAGTTCTGTTGCATTCCTGGTTTAGGGGAGCCTAGACATAGACCAGAGCTTACGGCCCTTCTTGGAGAGACCAAGAAAGGTATTAGGGTATTTTGAGAGTCTCCCTTGAGACCCAGCCACAGCAGGAGAAAGACAGGTCAGAGGCATCCCATCCAGATGTGCGGGCAGGGTGGCCATATGTCTCGAATATTCCAGGACAGTTACGATTTCAGGTATTCTGCCTCAGCGGGCAACCAAATGTACAGATTGGGCGTTCATAAAATATGATCACTGTTCTTGTGGGAGAAATACAGCTGTGGACCAAGCTGCTTGGGGATATGAGGAGTCCTCGGAGCATCTTCAAAGCAAGCGGTTTCCTCACGGGGTTACTTTCGGTGTTTAGGACTGCACTTTAAACTGTTTGGTGGGGAGTCCGTGTACGTCAGTGGATTCCTTTTTTTTTTTTTTTTTTTTTTTATTAACCTCAGTGTTCAATATCATAGGCCAACCTGTTAAGCACCAGGTTAAATGGACGCCCGTTTCTGCTCAGGAAAAAAAGAGCCCATTTGTCTCTGGTTCCTGCCATCTTTTTCTGTCTGCGTTGGTTGACGTCCCGTTCTCCCCACCGAATATTTGGAAGCACTCTTCCAACGCTCGGGAGGGACCCGTTTCCCAAGGATGGATGGTCAGGTGAATGAGGTCCCGGGAGCACTTTGTCATCCTCGCCCAGCTTTTCACTCTGCGGTTGGGGAGGGCGAGCAGGGGGCAGTGGACAGGCGGCCACTGGCCCTTCCTCTCCTCCTTCCTGTCCCTTCTCTTTCTGGAGCCTTCTCCATGCTCCAGTTAACAAATCCGCATTTCAGCGTTCAGGCTGAAGCTCAAGTGCCAACACGAGGCAACTAATGTCAGATGACTTGAGCAGAGCCTGCATGTAAGGAGTCAGGGCTTCCTACTCAGCCCAACACACCTGCCTGAAAACAAACTAAAGGGGAGGGAGAAGCCCCAGCCCATCTTCAGATGCTGACTTTATCCACTTTGCTCCCAGAAACACCTCCATTTCCCTCTGAGCTCCACTAACCCCACATTTTTTTTTTTTTTTTTTTTTTTTGCGGTACGCTGGCCTCTCACTGTTGTGGCCTCTCCCGTTGCCGGAGCACAGGCTCCGGACGCGCAGGCTCAGCGGCCATGGCTCACGGACCCAGCCGCACCGGGGCACGAACCCGTGTCCCCTGCATCGGCAGGCGGACTCTCAACCACTGCGCCAGCAGGGAAGCCCTAACCCCACTTTTGACTCTTCCCTCCTGTGTTCTGAGTCTGTAGTTCCCACCCTCCCAGCCCCAATGCCGAATGTGAGCATCCTTTTTAAAAATGACCTGATCTTTCTAGAACCTTAAGCCTGGCAAGAAAAACAAATCAGTGTATCCCTTGCCTTCCTGGCCCACATATATGTACTTTTAATTGCACAGGACGTGTTTCTAGAGGGAGAAGTGTTATTTGAATTCTTGAGATTTGCTCTGGCAATGGGGAGTTAGCTTATCTGGCACTTACTGTAGGCCAGGCATTGGCCTGTGTGCTTTACAAATAACAGCTCACTTAATCCTTATCTCAGTCCTCTGTGGCAGAGACTACCGTTATCTTCATTCTTCAGGTAAGGAAATGGGAGGCCCAGAGAGGTCGAGTAACTTGCCTGAGGTCCTGCAGGATGCTGGGGTTAGAACCCAGGCATTCTGGCTCCAGAGTCCCGGCTCTGAACCGCTGGCTCTGTTCCCTTTTGAGGATTTTCTCGGGCTCCATTTCCTTATTTGTACGATGAATTTGGGGATGAGCCATATTCTTTCTAAATTCTATTCTAGGACTGATGTGATGGAGGACAGTGATAGCTTCCCAGGGTTTCTTTAACCACAGCACCTGACTTTCATCATTTTTGCCCCAATCCACATGTTGAAATAGTGCTTTCAGGTACCATATTCTGCGGCATAGCTTCTACTTCCCATACCCATTCTCTGATCTCAACACTGAGGAGGAGAAACAACCCCTGAATGAATTGGCTTCTCAGAGCTCATTCCGAGGCTCACTAATCCAGCACCAGGCTTGAAAGAAAGGGTTCCCAGGCAGGAATCTGGGGAAGCACTGCAGGCCGTGTCTCACCCTCTGGGAATTCGCAGTGCACGTGAACTTGTGCAAGGAACCTAGATGTTCCACAGGTGAGAAACCAGTTCCACTTTGATTATTCAAGTGTTTACCATCCTTGTGTTGCCATGGAATCCAATCTTGGGGTCGCCTTTTATTCATGTCCCCCAGAGCTGGGGTTCTGGCAGACTCTAGGGACACAAGGCTTTACTCATTCTTTGTGCGTGACGGCTCCAGTTTTGAATCTGCAAGGATTTGAAAGTTCAGCTCTTTCGTCCAGGTGCCCATCTGTGCATATATAGCTGGAAAAGTATTAGGGACAACAGGGGTCTTCTGCTCCTTCTTGGGATTCTCAGCTAACAAGAAACGTATGCTTCACCCACAGCCATCCTTGTGGTGAAAATAGTTGCTTAAATACAAACGGTACGGGCTTCCCTGGTGGCGCAGTGGTTGAGAGTCCGCCTGCCGATGCAGGGGACGCGGGTTCGTGCCCCGGTCCGCGAAGATCCCACGTGCCGTGGGGCGGCTGGGCCCGTGAGCCATGGCCGCTGAGCCTGCGTGTCCGGAGCCTGTGCTCCGCAACGGGAGAGGCCACGACAGTGAGAGGCCTGCGTACCGCAAAAAAAAAAAAAAAAAAAAAAAAAAAAAAAATACAAACGGTACGTTTCAGATGTGAAGTTGTCCCCCGAGGCACCTCTCCCATCCCTGCCGCTCCTCAGCTTGAGAACATGGTTCTCTGGTGACTTCTCCTCACCGTCTTCTTACACCTTATTTTCTCCCCATTTATTCCTGGGCTCCTTCCATATTTATTTTCCTTGGCTTTCCACTCCAGTTTCCCTCTGCCACCTCTACCTCTCAGGATTCCCAAGGACAAGGGTGTCCAGGGAGAGAGGACCGGCAGCTGGGAGAAGAGTGTTTCCTAAACCCTGAGCCTGGGCCACCTTGTGCCGCATCCCGGTGTTTCCATTTGCTATTTCTTGGTTATTTTTACAACGCCCACATGCAAAAAAAGGCTCCTTTACTCCATTTGCTGGTTTTCTTTTATGCTGTGTAATTTGAAATTAAAAACAAAATAAAGTAGGCGCACAGGATTACAAATAAAACCTCCAACTGCAAAGAAAGGAAGAAAATAAAATGAGACGTGAAAGCCTTCCTCTCCCCTGAGTTGGACTTCTTCTCTCCAAAGGTAAGCACCCACAACGGGTTCACATGTGTCATTCCAGGAAGGTCTTACTCAATTACCTGTGTGTGTGTTTGTGTGATTATCTCTCAGTCTATCTCATACTACACACGATTTTCATTATCTGGCGTTTCAGTTAACTTAATAACAAACCTTCAAAATCTTTCCCGGTCCAAATGAGCTACTTATTCTTTTCATCAGACGCGTAGTATTTACAACTCTATAATTTATTGAACCAGTCCCCACTGATAGAGATAAGATTTTCCATTTTCTGCCACCAGCATTGCCTCATCGTATGTTCCTTTACTTAGAACTTGGCTTCCTTTTGCAGGTATATCTGGGAATTGCCAGTTCAAAGGGTGCTACATTTTGTAGCTGGAGAGATACTGCCAAATTGCCCTCCGATTAGGTTGACTATTGATGCTTCGCCCCGGTGTGGATGAGAGCCTTCTTTATTCCAACCTGCAGCAACTCTCAGTCTAACCAAGGTGTTAACCTTTGCTCGCCTGCAATAGGTGACGCCAGGAATATTTACCGATTTCAAACGACAGCGCTCACGTTTATTGTGATTTCCTTTACAGAATACCTCAGACTCCATTCTCTTGTTTAATCTGCAGAACGAATAGCGATGTTAGGACTAGTGTTATTTTCCATACGAGGAAGCTGAGGCTCAGAGAGGAAAAGTGGCCAGAGCCAGGCACTGAGGGAACAGAGAATCAAAACCAGGTTTCCTGCCTCAAGATTTAATTTGTCTTCCCTCAATTGCATTGTCCCTCCAGCGGGGCTGAGGGTGGAAACATTGTGTGGATGTGCGGGTAACGTGGCACCAGGAGCTGAGAAGGAAGATGGCTGAACACAGGCTCTTTCTCTTCTGCTCCCAACCGTTCCCCTTAATACCCTGCAAAATTCACATTTGAGCCTCAGGTCCTTCCCGCTACATCATCCGCTTTAGTTCTCACACCAGCATTCTTCTGCCTCATCTGACTTCCAGCCAAATCGTCACTTTGTGGATCCCACCGAAATAGAACCAGGGAATAGGAAATTAGGTGCCATGTGTGAAATTTAAGTTAGAACGATCTAAGAAATTTGTCACCTCACGTCTCGAAAGCACTCAGTCCTAGAAGCAGCATACTCAGGCTGCCTCTCCCATCTCTTATTCTCATAAACATATTTGCCAGAAAGATGCGAACATTACACACGACGTGTGATTAAAGGCAGGTGACCCTTGGCGCTGATAGCACTGGAGAACCTTTGGGGACTTTTTCATCTCTCCTCTTCTCTCCTTGTGACTGTTGATAATTCCTTGAGAGCGGGGAGCTACAGGAGTCTCTGTCTCGCTGATTATTGACAAGATGGTGCATTGGTCCCTGGCAGCCGGTTTTACCTCCTTGTAGCAAGCTTTCCTGTCCTTTACTGGTGACGCTGGAAAGCTCGAAACTACATTTCCCAAACTCTCCTGCAGGGGTCCTAGCTGGAAATTAGATTTTGTCAAGTAGATACAGCTGTGCCTTTTGGAATCTGCTGGCGGTTCTTCAGATTCACTGGTTTCTAGGGAATAAATCTGAGATGTATCTTCCCCTGGACACACTTAAGGCTGAGGAAAACACCATTCATGTTAGATGACCCATCTTACATGATAGAGTGTATTTTGAAGTGTCTACTTGTAAGGTTCCTTACTACCTTTTATAGTGTTGTGTTTTTTTTTTTTCAGGCTGTATCTGAGTTTCTACAATCCCATTGGCTAGTCTCATTAGGCTTTTTGCTAAAACAGACAATCCCCGAATAGCCAATAAACAAAACCGGTACAAAAAAGAAGTCTACCCTTTCATTTGTAAAAGGTGACATCTTCAGATGCCATATTTCACGGGCTTCAGAAATGGATACTTAGCTCATGGGCCATTAACAATCCTGAAATGAGTGAAGAGAGGGTTTTATTGCTGTTTTGACATTTGGGGTATTTATGTGATGACATCTTTTCTACCGCGACTTGTAGGCTCCTGTGAACTTGTCTGTCACACCTTTCCCGGTCTTTACTTGTGCTGGATTTTTGCTTTGAGCTGGGGGAAAAAAAAACAAAACACAAATACCTGAAACCACACCTCACCACACTGTAATGAAGATCAAAGTGAAACAATGAAGAATGGCAAGACATCCCAGGTGTGTCTTTAAATCTCTGGAAAATTTCGCCCCTGGGGATTCTCCATGCTTCTTGCCAGAAAGGACTTTCCCTTTCAGAATGTAAAAAACAGTTGCTTCTTTTTCTGTTGTAGATGGGGAGTTTGAGGGGAGACCCGGCCTGCTGTCACCCTGGTCTACCTGGGGTACCTGGTCACTGTCATATTGGCACTTGCCCAAGACTTAGACAAAACCGCTAGAGGACCGTGGGGTTCATTAGGTGAGGTAAAGGGATGTGTTCATCTGTTTTTGGAGTACGCGTTAGATGAGCTTTCTTTTATTAGGAGCCAAGAACGACATTCACTGTGAATCTAGTTCATCTCTCACAGGGTCGCTTTGCTGAGTGTTTCACCCTCTTCCTCTGAAAGGTGTGGGCAGGTGATAAAGGTCAGCATTTATTGAGTGTTTACTCTGTGCCAGGCCTAGTGCTAAGTGTTTTCACACGCACCATCTCATTTAACCCTCATAGTCAGCCCGAGGGTGGGATTGTTATTGTTTTTAGAATCGTCTTTGTTTTAATCGAGGTGAAATCCACGTAACGCACAGTTCAGCATTTTAAAGTTAATGATTCGGTGGCGTGTAGGACGTTCACCGTGTTGTGCAACCGCCACCTCTGTCTAGTTCCAAAATGTGTTCATCACCCTCGGAGGAAACCCCATACCCACTAAGCAGTTGGTGCCCGCGTCTCCTTCCCTCAGCCCTGGCGACCACCAGTCTGCTTTTCAGTTCTCTGGAGCTGCGTGTTCTGGGCATTTCCCGGAATTGGAGTCATACAATATCTGTCCCTTTGTGTCTGGCTTCTTTCATGGGAGCATGATGTTTTCAAGGTTCATGCATGTTGCAGCCTGTGTCAGTACTCCATTCCTTTTGATGGCTGAACAAGATTCCATTGTATGCACAGACCGTGTTTTCTTGATCTGTTTATCCGCTGACGTCCCTTTGAGCTCTTTCTACCTTGTGGCTACCGTGAAGAGTGCTGCACGAACGTGCGTGTGCAGGTACTTGTTTGCCTACCAGTTCTCATTTCTTTGGGGGATATATGAGGTTGGTATTATTTCCATCAGTATTTTATGTGGAAACTTGATACAGAGAAACTACGTATGCTAATAAGGGCTGGAGACAGGATTCAAACCCAGAGCCTTCATGTAACCACCATGTTATGCTGCTTCCCGCATCCACACTGCGGTGCTGTCCCTGGCATCCTTCCTGGGGAACTAACTTGCCCACAACACAATCTCTTTAGCATTGACACCTAAGGTCTAGCGGCAATGGAAGGACTCTATGTGGGATCCCTTTAAAGCTTCCACTGCTCTCCAGTAAAAAGCGTTGTTGGGAGGCATCCTTCTTTATTCTTGAACGTCAGCTAATAGTTAAAACTAATTTGAATCTATATGGCGAGTTACTTTTATAAAAGATTTTTGCATAGGGTTTTCATTTGGCCCTTAGAACAACCATCTGAGGTTGGAAGGGCCGGCTTTATAACTTGCATCTCCGTTTTGCAAATGAAGAAACTGGGGCTCACGGAGGTTAAGGACCTTGCTCAGGGCCACACAGCTTCCAGGTAGGTGATCCAGGGCTTGTGCTGCGTTTCTGTGGTCTTTCTGCTGTGCCATGCAGTTATCCAAACTGCCTTCTTTACATCGAAAGCCAGTTGTAGTAAAGGAATGTTATTTTAAAGCAATCGCGCCATATAATAATAGCAGCAGTAGACGGTTCCAGGATCTGTACCTGTGCTCATGTACCAGATATAATCCAGCACAGGAACCTTCTGCCAACACGTGCTCATCAGCACCTTAGCATTCAAAATAAGCACCATAAAAGCTCTCAGCCCCAGGAGGTACACCTCGTACGCCAGGGTCTATCTCAGAGTTTCTCTCTGGAAGCTGTTCCTCCTTGGTGACGTCATGGTTTGGCTACAAACCGTAGTTACTTTTAACAAAAATAAATAACCAAAAACTTTGTTATTTTTTCTCTTTTTAAATACCTTCCCCTATCTTCCAGTTTTCTCAGGTCATAGGGACCACATCCTTTTTGAGATGAGCACCCTGGAAATGAGAGACAGCAGGTGGGCAGTAAGAGCTGGCCTCAGAATTCCACGTGCCTTTCTAGAACTTGCCAGATTGTTTTGCCTTCCCGTGGAGGGCCAATCCCACCACACTTCACCCCAAGTAACGGACATGGGCTTTTACATAGCCTCTGGTCTGTCTCATTCCTCATGGCGGGTTTACTGGTCTACCGCTACCCACCTCCTCCTTTCCTGCTGGCATATTTGTTCAGAAGATGTCGCATGGAGGTGGGTTCTGTGTGATGAACTGCCGTTAATGAGCACCGGGGAAAGCACTGCTTTCCAGGATGCCCAACACAAACACAGGGCCAAGGTTAGCACTGTTTCTATAGCAGCAGCCGAGGTGGGACTTAAGTAGTGAGATTATAAATTGAGTGGTGAAGCTGTTTAGATTTTCCCAAAGGAGCCTGGGTGGCTGGTCTCTCCATCTTCCCTTAGCCATGAGGGACGACTCTGCCCTGCTGATTCATGCACTGCTGCATGTAAAAATAAACTGCAGCCTCATTACTCTGACATTTTATTTCTGGACTTTTCGGATGCAGCCATAAGGCTTCGATGGCCAAGGTTTATTTATTTATCAACTCGAGAGCAACATTTTCCATCCGGTTATTTCATTCCGTTTCATAGAGGAGGAGTTTGTTCGCTTGACCAGGCTTGGAAATGAACCGTATTTTGGGTTAAGGAAAAATAAGGAATTGAAACTGATGCACCAGAGATTGACCCTGGTGGTAGATGGGGCTGCAGAATTCCAGCTCTGTGCCTGACCGCGGTAGTGAGGTGCGATTGCCTTGGCCTTAAGCTCTAGAAGATTAAATGTACAGCAATTTCCTGAAGCTGAGTTATCTCGAGGATGAGAGGAGCTATTCTGGGGCCTTAAGTGACCTTGCTTGTGGGCGGGCAGGATGTGACCTTGGACGGGAGGCCCGCGTGCCTGGTCCCTCGCTCTCCATAAGCCACTCACTGCCGTGGAAGATTAAGGGAAGAGGCGAACGACGACAGCTGGCCTGCCACCCCTCGTTGTCTTCTGAGAGTGGGTGCGGTGGGGGTGGAGGGGCTGAGCCTCACCTCAGGCCTCTGCCACAGGGATTTCTAGTCCCTCTTCTGTCCCTGGGGCTCAGCATGGGGACTTCTGTGGCCAGTAGACATCTGGCAGAACTAGTGGATTACTGGTTTGGCAATGTTTCCCGAGCTTGCCGCTGAGGCCGTCACCTTTGGAGGGTGGCAGTGGTGGGGAGGGAGTGTTGTGGACCTTAAAGAAGCTCCGTAGGCTCTTCCTCTGGAGAATTGGGTTCAACAGATGTGGGGTGGGACCCAGGAATCTGTATCTTAGCAAGCCTCCGGTGATTCCTTGTGCCAGGCATGCTCGGAAGATGCTGGCTTATAGTCAGAGGCTCTTGTCTTCTTCTCTTCTGCAGTGTTTTCCCCTTTTTTGCCTTCATGGCTCCTAGGGAGATGACTCACATCCCATGGGTCTTGCCAGTTCAGTGTGCTCCGGGGGGATTTCCATCTGTCAATCAGTGCGTCTTCTTGCCTTCCCGAGGGCTCAACAGGCTGGAATTAACACCCCCAGGAGCAGCCCTCACCTGGGACTGGAGAGGAGTTGGTGTATAAATACCCCTCCTCCCTCGCCTCTCAGGTGGCATAAAATCTGAGCGGCATCTTGTACCACTGGGCTTGAACTCCGGTCTCCCACAGTAGTCACGTGCGTGACAGCGCACTCTTTATAGGCCGCCTTTCCTTCCTGTCTCGCTTCCTCGTTTCCTTACCAGCATTCCCCTTGCCTCTCAAATTTTCTCCAGTCAGTTCTACTATAACATGACATGAGTTCCTAGAAAAATCACCATGCTGTGCACCGTTGTGCAACGGAAACCACGGGGCTTATAGGATAAGTGAGACTAGGGGCACGCCACTTAAAAACTTAGTAGCACATAAAAAAATAAGATGGGAACCTAATAAAAATGATAGCGTGGTTTGGCACGTGTTGTACGGTTAAGAAATGCATAAGTACGATAGTTGTGGCGCTCTACCTAGAAAAAATCCCTGCAGGTGGCTTGCGGAAGTGGGCATCAGAAGGGTTGCAACTTGTGAGTTACTGTGAAGGGGTAGTTGGAGGATTATTGGGAACCAGACGGGCAGTTGTAACCCCAGGTGTGGACGGCAGGGGGTCCTAATGTGAACTGAGGGAGCTGTTAGCTGTTTGAGGTGCGTGCATTTCGTAAACGTGGCTCCGTTCGGCTGGGTGCACTTTTCTGTGTTCCTCTACTGTTTCTTGCAGACAGAATTGCGCATAAACAGGTACGAAATTCGCGTGATGTTCAAATCCTTCCGTAATACATCAGTCAGGTTGGAACAGATGTGTGTTTTCAAGGCAGGGGTTAAAGCAGAGTGACTGTACTTGCGTAGGCTTCCTGGTTGCAGGGTTTGTTTCTAAACCTGAAGTAAGATACCTCTTAATGGCAGCTTTACGTTGGTTTTAGTTTTTAATTGGACCTTTCTTGGGTTGAACAAAGGTGCTCTCAAAACACAAGCCCCTTCACACCCAGATGAGTTCAACAGAGACTGTGGCTGGATGTAGGAAGTGGCATCTCCGGCCAAAATGTCCCCACAGGAGGCTCTGCACCCCCAAACCATATGGTCTCACCCACGCATTATCTCGTAAGTCACTAGGGGACTGCGACCCTGTTGTACAAGTCCTCAAAATCTCGGTTGCCTAGTTGCAGTTTCTTGCAACTGATTTAAACCTAAAATCGAATGTCAGATTATGAGCTGGAGCAGAATTCTGCAGATGCTCAGTTCCTTCCTTTATTAGGAAAAAGAAAGGTTAACATAGAACCTTGGTAGATATAGTATTCACCTGCATTCAGCGCTTCCCAGGAGGCAGAGTTACAGCACGACCTCAGCTCATTCTAAACTTCCCATGGTAGATAACAAGTGGGTTCTTTTCTGTTCTACGGCTTCTTTAATCTCAGTACTACCTGATTTCTCCCGCATGTAGCTGTACACAGTCAAGCAACTTTTATACCACATGGCTTATTTGTTTAACCAGTCCTGCTTTAGTTTCAGAGTCATACCTTCTGTAGCCTTGAGTTTTGACCTGGGCACGCACCCAGGCTGCAAGATCAATGTTTTTCAGAGTGTGGACTTTCAGACCACCCACATCAGAATCCCTAGGGAGCTTGTTATAAACACAGCTTCTTGGGCTCCACCCCAGACCGCCTGAATCAAAATAGCCCGGGGGTGGGGCTCAGGGATGTACCTTTTCTACAAGCTACCAAATGACGCTTACGTGCACTCAAAGTTGAAACTCAAAGGTTTAGGTCAGTGAGTCTCAACTGGGGCCAGCTCTGCCCGCACACGCCTGCCCCGGGGGTATTTGGCCGGGTCTGGAGACGTTGCGGTTGCCGTAGCTCAGAGGCGAGCGCTAGTGGCATCTAGTAGGTGGAGGCCAGGGATGCTGTTGAACATCCTACAGTGCGCAGGACGGCCCTACCACAAAGAATGATTTGGCTGCAAATGTCAATAGTGCCAAGATTGAGAAACCCCGGCCTGGACCCTTAGGGATTTCTCCAGAGTTGGCTGCCCTTACAGGGCTGTTTCCTTTGTCATTATTTGCCTTGGTTTCTTCACATCTGGGTGGTTTAAAAGTGACAGAGTTCTCTGGATGAGCATGTTGGACAGCCTGGCAGCTTCAGGTAGGTGGAGTCAGTGTGGTTCCAGGTGGGGTTGATAGCTGATGCTTTTTTTTTTTTTTTTTTTGCGGTATGCGGGCCCCTCACTGTTGTGGCCTCTCCTGTTGCGGAGCGCAGGCTCCGGACGCGCAGGCTCAGCGGCCATGGCTCACGGGCCCAGGACCGGGGCACGAACCCGTGTCCCCTGCATCGGCAGGCGGACTCCCAACCACTGCACCACCAGGGAAGCCCGATAGCTGATGCTTAAAAGATGCCTTCTCCAGCATCCAGGAGTCAGACTGTAAATCAGGTCAGCTCAAGTCATCCTAGAGGTTAAGGGCTCTTGCAGAGTTGAGCGAATACCGCAAATCTGGAGATGCAGAAATGGGCCTTGCTGCCGGTGTGTGTAGATTTTTTTGTCAAACATAGTCGATTTTTCGTACCTCACTGATGCGTGCATGATACAGTGAAAGCTAGCCCTATCTGTCAGCTAGGATAGTGCCTGCACTGGGACTTGCACGCTTCATTTGTTATTGACCCTTGCTTACTGAAAGATCTGGAAGCACCTTCTGAATCATCAAAGAGGAGTTTGTGTCATTTCAACACTGGGAGTATTCCATTGTGTCATGAGTTTTGGAAAACTGGTAATTCACATATAGCGTCTCTATCATATGCTGAAGAAAACATATCTCCATTATAAGCCTGTTATGCAGTGATAAGGTTTCTCAGATAATCTACAAAGAAGGATGGCTGGAGTGCTACTTAGTGATACTTTACAAGTTCATGTTTATTATTAAACTGTTTTGTGTATGTCCTAGCTTGAAGGTGGAACCTCTTTCGTCCGTAGCCTATTAAAGTATGGAAAGCACTTTGGGATCTTTTAAAATTCTGGAAATGTCAACATGGTTGGGATAATTCTAATACCTGACAGCTGGTGAGCGCTCACACCTGCCAGGTGCTGTTCTAAACGTCATCCATTTATTTTGCTCATTTAATACAACTCTGTGGGGTGGAAGTACGATAATTACCGTTTTACAGATGAGGTTAAATGCCAGGGATACACGGAGGTCCAGGGGGCCGAACTCCAGTGGGAGCTCAGGCAGTCTGGGTTCTTAACAAGAGTATTATTCTGCCTCAGCCTCCTCAAGTGTCGTCAACAGTTTGTCACTTGTGGCTTGAACCAAGTGGAACAAACATTAAAATGATTCTCTTATTCCAACACTATCTAGTAGAAGTAGAACACAAGTCACATATGTAATTGCAAATTTTCTAGGAACAAAATTTTTTAAAGAGAAGTTTTAAAGAAATTTTTTCAGAAACAGGTGAAATTTATTTTGAGAATATATTCTGTTAACTCAGCGTATCTAAAATATTACAATTTCAAGATGTGATCACGATAGAATAGTATTAATGAGATATTTCACATTTTTATTTTGTACTCAGCCTTTGAAATCCACTGTATATTTTACACTTAAGCACTTCTTAATTCGGACAAGCCATGTTTTAAGTGTTCAAAAGCCATGTGTGGCTAGTGGCCACCATATTGGACAGTGCTGATACTGGCCTTAGCCGATACTTGATGAGAACCTTTAGGCTTTGAAAAGTGAGTTGGAATGATTTTTGAAAAGGCAGAGAGGTGATTTTCCGATCCTGCTTTAGCTCAAGTCAGAGAGAGACGTTAAATGTCTCTCCATATTTTGACAGAGTTTTGTGGTTACTTCTGTCCAGGGGCAGGCTTCTGAAAATGGGCCCAAGCATTTATACTCTTCTTTGCACACCCAGCAATATTTAACTGCCGACGAATATTCTTGAAAGGGGGTTGAACTTACAAATACACACACACACACACACACACACACACACACCATTTTTGTCATCAATGTACTCATTTTCATTTTCATTGGATTGAAGATTTAATACAAGCGTACAGGAAGGGAGAGATGTTTTATTTGTACCTATATGATCCTTTTCTTCGTTTGGCTGACCTTTCAACATTCACGTAACTACCATCCTGGCCCCAGTGCAATCTAAATGGAATATATATTTTTAAATATAGATATTATATAAATTAATATATATTATATAAATAGTATATATTATATAAATTAAATGGAATATATGTTCTATTTTATAATATATGTTTATATAAATTATATATACACACACACACACACACACACACACACACACACACACACACACACACACACACACATATATACACACATACACACCCAGCAGTGGGAGTGTACGGATTTACAGCCTTACGGGCAAACAGGATTGTTGTGTAGCTAGCTCAGAACTCCAGCAGAGCTCCCGTGCTTGTCTAATGATGACACTAAGCTTCATGAAAGACATCAACTCAGAAAAGTACAGGGTTGTTTTCTTAAAGTCTTGAAGAGCAAGTGCGTTTTGCGTACCTTTCTAGTAGAAGATAGCAATCCCTGATTGATGAATAAAATGCACAGAGGTGCCCTTGAACACTCAGGCCAACAAGAGCACTAGCCATTGGTATTGTCATCTTTCTGATTATTAAACTCATGGGAGCAAGTGGCTCTTTTAGAAAAGCATTCATAATCATTGAGACACAACATACTCCAGTGGGAAGATCATGGACGAAAGGATTTAGTCTCGACCTCTGCCATTAACTAGCTATTTGACGTCCATCCCTCTGGGCCTTTGGGGTAAGAAAGGGGAGTGGGATTAGATTCCAATCCAGGATGCACATTAGAGACACCAGGGCCTGCTGATGCTCAGGCCCAGTTCTAGACCAATGAAATCAGAATCTCTGGGGTTGAGGCTGTTGGTGTCAGAAATGAGCCCTCCCTTTTTTGGGGAAAATTAGAGGACCAGGGAGAGAGAAGTGGGGCATGGAGGTATCTAATTTCAAATGCTGTTTGTTTATAATGTACTTAGAGAAAGTCCATTTGTTTTAATTTAATTTCATTTAGGCCGTTTCTCATCTCAGAAAGGGCTTAAGGTATCAGGGGAGGGGAACTAATATTGAATGTCTCCATCTCTTCCTCCTGGGAAGAGTTTCATAGAGAAGAGAATGCTGTGGTGTATCTCAACTCTAAAGCATAGATGAAATCAGAGTATGCTAAAGGGAGTTGATTGTATCAGTCAGGATAGACCTGGTAACAAGTGAGCCCCCAGATCTCAGTGGCTTACAACAGTAAAAGTTGATTTCCTGCTCATGAAAAATGACTTTCGTGAGTCAGCTGCAGCTCTATCCTTCACTACCTTCCCTCTAGGACTGAGGCTGATAGGGCCATTGTCTGCCTAAACACTGCTGGTCCAAGTGGTAGGTGGGGGAAGAGAAAATGGCTATCATGCGCTTGCTTTTAATGCTTACGTTGGAAAGTGACACAACATTAGTGCTTACACTTAATTGGCGAAAGCAAGTCATGTGGCCAGGCCGGCTCTGAATTCAACATAGCAGAGATGGGGATGTGTCCACCTTCTGCAGGGATGAGGGTGAGAACAATAATACAACCCGTCACAGCAGCAAAAGATGATGTAGGAAGAAGCGTGCTAAACTCCCATCTACCCAAGTGGTGCCCGAGTGGCCGCAGTCTGACGTTGGCTCATAGCTGGCATGGCCCGCCTCTCTTTTTCGCCCTGGTGGTCTACTAGAGTTCACTTTCACTCTGAACACACCCAAGGAGAGCCCCTGAGGCCTATTATAGCAGTAACTCCTGTCAGGCTGGCCTCTGCTGACCTTTGGCCTTCCCAAAATCCTTTCATCTGCTGAAAGATACTCGTTTGCTCTCCACGTGGACTTTCTGATGACCTGAACAGAGACCTAGGCTGGGCCCAGCCTATTCAGCTCTTCTTTCTTTTCTGAAGAGGCAGTGAAGAGTGATGGTGGGCGACATTGGTTCTCCAATTTGGTTGCCCCGAAAGTCACCTGAGGAGCTTTCCAAACTACTGATGTTTAAATCCTACCCCCAGCTTGGGCCTGGGTGATTCTAATGCAAACTCTGAGGACCTCTGGTTCAAAGCACCTGCTTCCGAGCCGGCTGAGACCTGGGTTCTGAACCTGGCTTCTCCATTTCAGAGCTGTGTTGCTTTTGTCCAAGTTACTTTATTTCTCCACTCCCTGACTTCTTGTTTTTTGTTTCCTCTAAGTACAGTTTCTTCTTTAATGATCCTGAAGGTGGTAACTACTTCGAACACAGATGTTAGAGTCGAAAGAGAAGTGTCTGGAGACTCCCGCTGTTGTCAGAAGTAGTTGCTGATGGTTTGGGTGGACTTTGGTGGTGATGATGATATGTTTTTTTTTTTTTTTTTTTTTTGTGGTACGCGGGCCTCTCACTGTTGTGGCCTCCCCCGTTGCGGAGCACAGGCTCCGGACGCGCAGGCTCAGCGGCCATGGCTCACGGGCCCAGCCGCCCCGCGGCATGTGGGATCCTCCCGGACCGGGGCACGAACCCGCATCCCCTGCATCGGCAGGCGGACTCTCAACCACTACGCCACCAGGGAAGCCCGGTGGTGATTATATATGAGAGGTGCCTAAGGCAGTAAGCGTTGTACCTTGAGCCAGCGCTGCTGGATGGTCAGTGTAATGCTTTTTGTTTTTGTTGGGGTTCTTGTTATCATGCTGCAGCTCGCTTCCTGTGCTGCCCCAGCGCCTTCTGGAGAATCCAGCTGTTCTCAGAGGTTGGCTGATGAAGGAATGGGGTGCTGTAAAAGCCACGCTGTGCTAGTCAGCATGATTGCACTTAGCCATGGTCTGGGTTAAAGTAATGAAGGCAGCTCTCAGCTTTCCCCGACTTCTCAGGGCCTCAGAGAAGAAAAACAGGTCGGGATCTCCTTGGGCCCTCACTGCTCTTTCTCCCGTACGCAGCCCGGAGGGCTTCTTTGGGGGAGGAAGCTTTTATGTTCAAAGAAAAAAAGAATGAAAAGCAGCGATTTCAAAATGTCTTTCCGTGGCTCTGCTGCTCGTTTGACTTTCCCGCATGAATGAGCGGGCTGTTTGGAAGTGGGGCGCATTTCCCTTTCTCCCAGGGCCTTCCCCAGCCAGCTGGGCTCGGACCGCGGGAGTGCTTGTTCCCCGGACGTTCCTGCATGTGTTTGGGTTTCACTTTGAAATTAAACAGGATGCACGAGAAGTGCCGGCAAGAGGCTGGGTGGCGACCAGCTTAAAAGAGCTCTAACCACTTGCTTCTGATCTGATCATGTGTCTTTGTGGTTAATGATAACCCGCTGGGACCACCATCCTGGGAGACTTCCCTTAGGGAGGGGGGAGGTTGTCACTGTGGTACCTCCCGTCATCCCTACTCCTTTTCAAATAAGCCTGCACGGCTGTTCGGCCTTTGAATGTTGATTTGGTAAGTTCCTTGCCTCTCAGTGTCTCGGTTCCTGAGATGGAGTCTCCCTGCCCACCCCACCACCCCATCTTTGGTTCTGGAGCTTTTAGATAATTTAATGAGTCAGTGTTAAGACTTACATTTCTGTTTCCAGGAACTATTTCCCGATCGCTCCTAATTCTTTGCATATGATACACACATCAGAGAGTTAGTTCCGTTTGACATTTACGAATTTATGGGAAATCTCATCTTTGTAGACATTTAAAACTTGGCTGCCCCCATCGAATCGGCCCGAGGGAACAATTTTGCAAGAGTCCCTGAAGGATCAGGCCAGATGACCAGTAAAACGCCATCTCTGTAAATTCTGATTTCTGTGGGCTTTTGGTGAGAAAGATTTTTTTTCACTTTCCTTCCCCACCCCCACCCCCCCCCCCCCCACCAACATGGAAAAGAGGAATGTCTCGGAATGATTAAGATCTAAGAGTGGATGACGAAAGCACAGACAGTGATAGTGTCACGGCTGCCAAGACGGCCGGCTCTGTAGGGCTTTGGGGCTGGCTCGGAGCACAGCCTGGATTGCTCACACTCTATTTAGACAGAAAGGAGAGCGGCGGGACCCACAGTATTTTACCCCTTTTAGGAATTGCTTCTAGAGTTGTGGCCCTCCAGCTGGGCTGGCTGCAGGACATCAAGTTTAAGGTCGTGTTGAGAGGAATCGTAGGGGGAGAGAGGGAGAGGCTGGATGGAAGGAAATTAGCAATTTGTACATGGATTTTTCTGAAGAATGACTGGAAAGCAGAAACACATTTCCGTCCATCCCGAATGACGCCCTCGGTATAATGGGATGAGATTTTGCAAGCGCGACCCCTCTTTTGTAATTGAAAGTTTGATTGGAAGATGGAGGAGAGACCGGAAGGGGAGAGCGCATCCGCAGCCCTTATCCCCTTCGTCGCTGGCTGTATTTTAGAGCCTGGTTTCTCAAAGTGGGGTCAGTGGAACCAGCAGCGTTGCATCGCCTGGGAGATCGTGAGAAGTGGAGGCCCTCAGCCCCACCTCAGACACAGTGAATCAGAACCTGCATTTCAACAAGAGCCTGGGCTGCCTGGATTGCATGCACAGTACAGTCTGGGAGGCGTTGCTCTTGGGAGTTTTCAAAAGCCAAGGAGGGTGCTCTTGCTGGGTTGACTCTCCCTAACTCAGTCACGTCCCACGTAGGGGCCCGATTGGGCCCTCCCCGAGGAGCACGGAGCGAGAGGCTGGCTGTGTGCTCTGTGACCTCACATCCGAGGTGGAACTAGGGGTGCTCTGCCTCAGAAAGCCTTGTTGGAGGGATGGCGTGGGTAGGGGGCGGCAGTTGGAGGCTCCTCTCCTCGTCACGTGTGACCCGTGAGACCTTGCAGAATTAAACTGGGTTCTCCCAGTTCTCTGTTTCTGCCACTGAGGCAGTCTCCTGCTGACTAACCCTTCCCTTGCCACGCAAATGTTTGTCGTCTGGTGCCTTACATATTTCCAAAAGTGCTTCTTTGGGAAGAGATGGTGCTTTCGCCGGCTGAATTGTCTTCGTTCACTCATTCGTTCATTTGGCAAAACCGAATCTCTTTTTATTTGCTGCTAGTGCATTCTGGATGTCAAGCTTGGCTAAGGCCGGGTGCCCGTAGCTGAAGCAACGTGGAAAATTAAGGGATGGCCTCCGTTCTGCTCTGTGGCCTTGGCGGGTCGGGGATTGGCTCCCGTTCTCTGGACAGTTGCCTCGTCGCTGCGTTGTGCTTTGCAGGGGAAGCAAGCCCGCATGCTTGGCCCGTAACTGTGTTTCGTGAAATCAGAACAGCTCAGTCTCTGCCCCCCCCCTGGAGGCTGTGGGGGACTTGGAGGACAGAGACAGATGGGTCCTGGGCCGTAGCCACCTCCAGCTCCCGGGCCACTCGGGAGATGCAGTCCGCTGTACTCCGTGGCATTTTAAGGTCGTTCTTCCCGAATCTTCGCTTTGTCCAGCCCCTGAGTCGCCTGGAGCCAGCTGTCACATTAGTGTTTGGATTCCGGCCTCAGAGAAGTGCAGGGACTCCTCCAGCCACCAGGCCGTCCTGTCGATTGTGTGGGCCGCGGGGGGACTGACTTGGCTGCGTCAGGATGGTTTGGCCTGCTGGGTACCATAGACTCTGAAGGGAACCTCTTGGGGGCGGGGGCTGGGTAGGGCTCTGCGCCAGCCCCACAGTCTCCCCCCGGGGCAGCTCACACACATCTGCTCCGAGAGTAGCCGGAAGCCTCTGCGAAGCAGCCCAGAACCCTCTGTGGTCCAGGTTTCAGGAGCAGCGGCCCTGGCAGCTCTTCCGAAGCTCCTGGTGCTGCCATCTGGGAAACCCGGCCTGGACGCGGCTCAGGCCGGGCTCGGAGCAGCTGCGGCCTTGCCTGGAGCAAGGGGCCCCTTGCTCTGTGAAGCGCGGGCTGAAGGGCCCAGAATGGTAGCTTCTGGCTGTGGCTGCTGGCCTGCGAGGAGCCGTCTTGTGACGCTCTCCCCGAATCTCTTTCCTTTCTTAGAATGATTCCTCTCGAGGGTACGTGGGAACCCAGCACCTGAACCCCGGTGACCGTGGTTGGGGCGGTGATGCGGCTCCTTTGTGCAGTTACGATGGCTCTTTGTCCTGGTGCCCGCCTGGCCCCACCCAGAAGGCAGCTTTGCGCGGCAGTAAGACTCTAGAGGTCGGGGGTCATCTCTGCGGTTACTCGATCCAAGGCTTGTTAGGAAAAGAACGGATAGGGAAGACGCTTAACCCGGGAAAAACTCTCACGTTGGTGACTGTCCGTTGAAGGGTTGACCTTTTGGTTGGCCTTCGCAGCCAGCAAGACGCTTCCGGCACCGTCTGAGCATCCTGTGTCGGGCTGGGGTGCTCACGGAGGTGGAGTCTGGTGAGAGGGGGTGACAGCAGGCAGCGCGACGCGCAGCAAACCAGTCACGTGACTGAGTGACACAGAGGCCAGTGGGAGACTCAGCAGCAGGTGGCACTTGAGCGACAGAGACCCGCTTCTCCTGGCGGGGATGTTCTTCCAGGGCCCACCCCGCCCCAGGGTGGCAGGGCCCACCCAGCAGGATTGCTCGTCTCCACTAAGCAGGTGAGAAAACTGAGCAGCCAGGAGACCTCCAAGGCCCCTGATGGCCCAGAGGCAGAGCCAGTGCTGGGGACAGTGACTCCAGATGAGCTGCCCGCAGCGGATCTTCCCGTGAAAGGTAGAAGACCGTCGAGACGGGGCAGCGTCCAGCACCCGAGGGGACCATCTCGGGACCTGTGAGTTCTAGCCTGTCTCTGTCTCGGCTGCCCAGGCCCCTTGCGCCTCCATGAAAGCACAGGCGCTCTCACAGCAGTGCCAGCACGCGAGCCGTACAGCCGCCAACCACCGACATGGAAAAGCCACAGGAAGAAAATGTTCAAAAGGAAGCGAACTGTGGCCTGGAGTGCTTTCAATTTCCTGACTTTCAAGACGCACATCGTCCCAGAGTGCCAGGGGCCTGTGGTCACAAAGGCTCCATCTCAGAAGACTCGAAGAGGGGGTCCTCTCTGGGGAAGGCTCTGGACGGCACCTCGGAAGGCGGCCGGGAAGGGAGCCTGCTCTCCCCAGTCGACGGCTCGGTGGTGGGTCGAACCTGGCCATGCCCGCGGCTGGCAAACCTCCGAGTTTGTGGTGGTGTTTGTCGCTTTTCCTTTTTATTTCTAGGAAAGTCGCATGAACGATACAAAGAAGTCCTGGATATTCTTACCTAGGTTCACTACCACGTTCCTGTTTTATCTCTTCGCTCTTTCTCCGTTTACGCGGACTTGTGCTCAGACACACACACGTATTCATGTCTACGTGGAAATGTTTTCCTGAACCATTTACCAGTAAGCTGTTGACATCAAACTCGCGTTCCCCCTTGTACTTCCTAAGAACAGGAATATTCTCTTACGTAACTACCAACGACTATTAAATTTAGGAAATGTAATATTGATTTAACACTTTTGTCTAATCCAGAGTCCATATTCCAGTTTTGTCCCAATAATGCCCGTGATAACACTTTTCTTATGGTTCGCAAGCTAGTTCCGAATCCCACGTTAAATTTTAATCGTCCTTCTCTTTCGTTTCTCTGAACCCAGAACAATTTATGTTTTCCTTTGTCTTGTACGACCCTGGCATTTTTGAACAGTGCCGGCCAGTCATTTTATAGAATGTCCCTTAATTTACGATTCTCTGATGTCTCCTCGTGTTTCAATTCCGATATATGCATCCTTGGCTGGAATGCTATGTAAGTGATGTAGGTGACCTGTCCTTCTCTGGGGGCCGTATCAAGAGGCACAGATGTCCATTTGCGCCTTATTGGCGATGTCAGGTCTGATCACTTGGTTAGGGTGGTCTCTGTGTAGTCACTCTTTTCCCTTTTGTAAGGAACAAGTGTACTTTGTAGGAAGATACTTTGACACTATGTAAATTTCCCATTCCTCCTCAGATTCTCTCCACCTGGTCTCAGTGCTCATTGATGATTCTTGCCTGAATAACGGTTGACTCTGACGGTTGCATCCATCGTCCCTGCTATCTTTCTGAGTCCAGAATAGTCCTGGATGGGGTGAACAGGCACATCCCTCCTGTGGAGCTTAGTAGCTGAATTCACGGGGAGGAAGGGCCTTGACATCTTCCTTGGGCCCTGTACAGCAGTCCTGGTCTGCTGCGTGTGTTTTGACGTGTGTAGTAACTCATTTTGGAAATACTTATCGGATACTAGATGGCTTTGGAATAACCTTTTCTTTTCCCGGTTTTATTGAGTAAGAATTTACACACATCACTACGTAAGTTGGAATAACTTTAAATGCTCTACAAAAAAGGGTGGCTTTTGGTCACATGTGTGATAAATTATTTTTGTGGCATCTGCTGGTAAAATTACACCTGGATCTTTTGCAAAGTGTTGATCAGCAGAAATCTGATCGTAAAGAGAGTATTATTAATACCTTCTCGCCATCTGCACCCTGCTCCAGAGAAAGGGGGGAAATTAGAGAGACTGTTTGAACTCTGGGAAGGAGGGTTGGGCTGGAAAGGAAAACTAGCTATTAGAAGCAGATGAATTAAGTAAAAGATGAACTTCCAGGAACGCTTCACAAGGCTTGTGTGGGAGCTCTATTGGGGGGGGGGGGGGGGGGAGGTGGGGTGAAGCCGTGAATGGCCTTGCTAGGAATTTTGGTTTTTTATTGATTGGATTCGAAATGAATGCTTAACCAGTATCTAGCTCGTTTGTTTGGCTCTAGTTTTTGCAAGCCATTTACTGCCATTTGCAGAAGGGGTTTCTGTGGGAGAACCTCTGTTGTTTTACTGGGGCTGGAATATTAGGTTCTTGGTCTTGAGTTTTACCTTTTCAAATAGTTCTGTATAGCCCACCGAAGGAACGAAGGAACCGTGTGGGAGGTTTCTCAGCTCTTGTGTGCTGTTATAACACTGGTCCTTCCAGTTCCCATTAAGGTAACTTTTTAGAACGGCAGTGAAAGCTGAAAGTGGACTGTGAAGGAGAAGCAGCTGTTTTCCATAAAACCTACAGATGAACAAACGCCAGTGAGTCCCGTGATGTGTGTCCTTCTGGAGCAGTCCTTCCCCTGTGCTCCGCGGGGTGTGCATGTGTGTGGACACGGAGAACAGAGAAAAGTGAAGGAGAGAGGAAGCTTGTGGTCCCAGACATTTCAAAAACGCTGCGAGTCCTAACTCCCTCTCGGAGGATCTGCAGGGAAGAGAGCTCGGTCGGTGCTCTGGACGGTACGCCTTTGCCGGGGAACACAGCACCCCACAACTTAGCGGCTAGAAACAACAAACATGTATCTCGTCTGTGGTTGAGCTGGGTGGCTCCCGTCCGGGCCTGGCCTGGCCCCTGTTGGCTGGGCCTGTCGTGTGTCCACAGTCCACTGGCAGGTCAGCTGGGGACTGACTGACCTCGACTGGCCTCGTCCAGGGTGTTTCTCCTGGAGGTGTTCGCTTGACCTCCAGCAGGTTAGCCCAAGCTTACTCACGTCCTGGTCACAAGCTTCATGCGACGCCGCTTCGGCCGCAGTGTATTGGCCAGAGCAAGTCCCGTAACCGAGCCTAGATCCCATCTAGGTTCTCCTTGCAAAGGGGTGGAGATGCCGGGAAGGGATGCTGGGGGCCCTTTTCACAGTCTTGCGCAGAGACCAACTCAATCCGTGGCTGGTTGTTATTTTTAGCTACATTTCTGCATTGGGGAAAATGCATAGGGAAGGAGGAAAATTAGATACAGATACTTTATAATTACAGAAGTCATTTAAAAAGCTTCGGTGTGGATCTAATGAGTGAATCCAAGTAAGGCGCTTGGAACTAGCATGCAGTGCGTGCTCTGTAAGTGTTGATGTTGTTCTTGTTATAATGAAGGGGTGTGCGGCCTTACCTAGAAATGAAGCTGAGGATTCACTTGGCACAAGGTGAACAAGCTTCAGGTACGTTCGCAAAATGGATAATCGAATGCACTGCAGCAACAGTGAGTGCGGACCAGACGACTTCTTCCTCTCGGGCGCCGGATGCTGGAAGAGATGTCCAGTGTCGCCTTCTCTGACCAGTTCACCCTGTTTGGCTTGTTTCTGACAGAGGTCAGAGTTATTGCTAGACTGGAGTCTGTAATCAAGAGGGTACCCAGGTGTGCAGGTTTTTATTTTCTCAAGACTTCTTCTTTGTTTATTTAGTTAGCCTTTATTAAGTGCTCTGCAGGCTCCTTTGTTATTTGCTGAAGACGGCGCCTAACTTTCCAGTGACTGATTTGGCTCCTGAAAGAGGAGGGGGTGGCCTTGCCAGCTTCCCCAGGCCTGCCCCTTCCAAGCACCTGGGGGGGCAGTCCACTGACCACAGCCAAATGCCCTTGAATTCTGCCCGCGCTCTTGACTCCGGCGGGGGGGGGGGGGGGGGGCCTGGGAAGGAAACCTTCTCTGCCCCTCTTTCACTTTACTTATTGGTCTCAGCGGTTCCCCTGCCCTCCCTATGCCAACCCCCCTGCCATTCGGCGTGTGTGTGTGTGTGTGTGTGTGTGTGTGTGTGTGTCTAGAAGACAAATTCTCGGAGGATTAAAAGCAGACACAATAGAGGGAGTGCTCCCTTCTGCTTTAATCACTCCAGGGTGCTATGTGTTGACAGCAAGTGTGGTTAGTCTTCAAGTTTAAAGAAAGGAGCATTCAGGCGAGTCTTTTTATTGCTTGGAATTCTTCAAGTAAGTTTGATAAGCTATCTGTTGGGCCTCGAGACACTCCCTTTTAATTGGCTTCTCTGCCCCTTTGGCCTGCCCACAAAGGCGCTGCTGCCTTCCAAGGGCCCCATATCCCGGCGACTTCTTGGGTTGGAAGGCTCTCCTCTCCCTGGGTCTTATCTGCAAGTTGAACTGGAATTTGAATTCTTCTTGGCTACAGCCTGTGAGGTCGTCCTTACATCGGTGTATGTTTTCCTTCCATCTCTGTTCCCCCTTCTCTGTATTTCTTCCTTTCTTCTCTTTTGTGTCCCCACCCCACCCCCGCATTGATTGGTGCCTGGTGACTCTTCCACTGTTCCCTCTCGTCTCCTTTGGCTTCCGTCTGGGGCCCTGCTTCCCAGCTGGGGTGTGATTCTGCCCCACTTGCAGCGCGGCCTCTCGCTCCCTCCTTCCAGGAGAGGACTGTTCTTGTGTCTTGTGTTGGTTACGTCATCCCAGCCTTTAAATAAGTTAGATCCCCAGAAGGAGAGAATATTCCCTTCAGGGTGCTACTGCCCCTTGAGTCCTGAAGTCCGCAAGAATAACTGGCTCATGTCAGCACTAGGAACTCGGAGCGGAAGTCCCAGTTCCGGGTGGCTCGGGGCGGCAGCTGTCGGCTTGACCCACACGGGAGCTTCATGGCGGCTAATCTCTGACTCTGCTCTGCGGAAACAGTTCTCTCTGGGAGTGCTGACTAACTCACTCCTTCTTCAAAGAGTGCTTGTGTGGCTTTAGGGTAGGATTGCTGGCTTAAAAAAAAAACAACAGAAAAAGGAAGAAATAAATGAAAACACCCACACTTCAAGGCGACCCCTGTGAATATATGTTACACTGGCAATGCCCCATTTCTCAAATATTTATAAATGTGTGGTCTCTTCAGAAGGTTCCAGATCTGTCATTTGCAAAAGTTAGCCAGCCCTGGGCCACCATCCTTCTTTGTTAGCGTGGTACACTGTAACCAACCCCAGACTGACAGCTGACGGAGGCCCAGGGTGGTGGTGGTGGGTTGACCCGTGTTGACCCAGACCTGAGCCGTGGAGCTGGCCGTGCCTTTCCTGACACCAGCCCAGCAGCAATATTGTCTGGAAGGTGGCCACTCCCGGGATAGCTCCTTCGTCTTCCCCTCTCCTAGGGTCATTTCGGTAAACACCGAGTCATGTCTGTGGCCTGCGTCCTGTGTGCCAGGCACCCTGGGAGGCTTTGGAGAGGTGGCGGTGAACACAGCCGTCAGAGCCTCTGCCCAACTGGAGCTGCCGTTCTAGCGGGGGGGAGACAGACGATGCAGAATCCACAGAATGACGCCAGGTAGTGCTGAGTGCTCCGATGAGCGGGGATAGAATGTGGTGCGGGGCGGGGGGGGGGGGGGATGAGGGCGAGCTCTCAGGGGAAGTGGCATTGAGCAGACACCGGAAGGAGGCAGGGGAGCCAGGCCTGAGTGGCTCGCTCTCTGGGGAAGAGCATTCCGGCAGACGGACGTGCAAGGACAAAGGCCCTGAGGTGGGGACGTGCTTGGCAGAGCCGTGGAGGAGCCACATCCTCGGCCCTGGGAGGCCGGGGGCGGGAACTTGGGTGTTGGCTCTGAGCGTGAGAGGGGCCAGTGGTGGCTTTGTGGTGGGGATTGACATGCCAACTGTGCCTCCCAGAAGGGGCGCTTTGGCAGGTGGAGACTAGACATCGGGAGGCCAGGGCCCCGGCAGGGAGCCAGTTGCGAGGTCATGGCCGCAACCCGAGAGAGACGCTGGTGGCTTGGACTTGCCTGCCCTTTCTGGCTCCCAGGCTCTGTCATGGCCAGTGTGCTGCTTTGTTGTGGTTCCCTCCAGGGAAGGGAGTCAGGGGAGGTAGAGTCACCCTTTGTCTTCCTGGGGTAGACTGATGAATCTCGAGAGCCCCCAAAGATGCCGAGGAGGGCCTGTGCGCTGAGGGTCGGGAGAACAAGGACCTAGCAGGGGTTTGGGCCCCTCCCCCCTCCCCCCTCCCCCCTCCCTTTCTTAGCACATCAGCACGAAGGGACCACAGCTTGACTTTCTGAGGCCGGTCCACCACCACGGGCTGCTTGTCAGGAAGGGTGCCCCGTAAGCTGAAATGCTGCTCTCATTTCCACATTATCCCTTCCTGCTGCTTGGTGAGTTTTTTAAGTAGAAGACGCCGTATTTTCTAGGGAAAACATTTTGAACGGAAGAAGACCTGATTTAGCTGGAAACGGATGCCTTTATTACGTGTCAGAGAGCTAAAAAAAAAAAAATTGCCCATGAGCTGTCCCTGTGTGGATGTCTCCAGACACAGGACAACACGGCACCAGAGCGATCAGAAGAGACCCAGGGAGGGCTAGGGGCACGGTGGATGGCCTGATCCCCGCTCGGGAGCGTGCAGGCTTCGGCTGGCTCCAGTCTGGCTAACGCTCTGAGCTGGCCCAGAGAGCTGACTCGCTGGTTTTCCAGGGGAAAAAATCCGCTCCCTCTACATTCCCACTGCAGACAAGCAGCGTAAAACCGAAATGAGACCCAGCCGCCCAGAGTCCACAGAGACTCCAACTCAGAGTCTTTGAATGATTTATTCAATTCTTGCCACTTTGCACATTTTCCTTAAAAAAAAAAAAAAAAAAAAAAAAAAAAAGAAAGAAAGAAAAGGAAAATGAGTTTACAGTAGCTGTTAAAAGCAGGAAGGTGACCTTCTCATCAGGACTCGACTGGTCCCAAGAGAGAACTTGTAAGTGTCATTCTCATGAGGAGATTTCATGTTTGGGAGATGACAATGTGAATTTCACCGGACAGGAAGTCAGCTAAAACGCACCTGCTTTCTGTTTACCTGTGTCGTTTCTCTGTTTTGTTTGTTCTCCCCTTTGTGTCTCCTGTTGGCCTGTGCCCTTCACTCTGCTTCCAGGCTCCCTGGATGGCCGTGCGGCTTTGTGGCTTTGGGCACCTTGGTGGCAGCCGAGGGGGATTGGATCCCTCTATTTCTGGGCCACAGAGAGGAAAGAACAGGGATGCTTTCCCTGCAAAGATGCTTTCTCTCCAAACTTGAACTAATAAAACTCCCCTCTTAAAGGACCTAATGGTTTAAAAATAGCTCGAGGGGAACTTGAAAATGAGTTTCAGCAGACACACCTAGTAATCTCTGGATTCCAATCTCTTATCTCCTCTCCAGCCAGGCTGTTGGATGGGGTGGGTTATTCTGATCTCCTGGGTGGGTTTCCAGCCCTGCTGAGTGAGGGGCCTGTGTTGGGCTCTCCCTGGAAGAAGTTGGGCGAAAGAGCATGCCGTCTTTCAGGTTTCTGGAGAGATGATGATCTGGCTTTGTGTTGACAGCTTTTTTGTCACTGGTGAGCACGTGAATGGTCTGCTCACCTTGGACCCTTGGACCCTTGCTGCTCAAAGTGTGGTCCTGCTGCTAGTAGAATCATCACCTTGGGAACTGGTTAGAAATGGGGGACCTTAGGCTCCACCCCTGACTACTAGAGTCAGAATTTGCTGTTTAACGTGATCCCCAGGGGATTCATATAAACATTAGTGGTTCTCAAACTTGAGTGTACATCAGAATTACCCACTTTAGCCATCATGCTGAAACATGCATCTCTGGGCCCTGCTCTCGGATCCATCAGGTCTGGGGCAAGGCCCGAGAATCTGAATTCATTCATTCATTCATTCATTCTTGCTCGGCTTCACTGAGGTATAATTGACAAAATTGTGAGGTATTTAAAGTGTAAATCATGGTGATTTGGTGTCTTTCTACACTGTGAAAGGACTCCTCCCATCTAGTTAATTAACATCATCTATCACCTCACATATTTACCTTTGTTTTTTTTTTATGAGAACATTTAGATTCTACTGTCTCAGCAGAGTTCAGTTATACAATACAGTGTTTGAAAATCTGCATTTCTAATGGGTTCCCTGGTGATGGTGTGGGGCTAGGGGCTAGGACCACACTTGGAGATCCCTGGACCCTCGCTCAGCCCGTGTTTCCCGTCTCCTTATAAATCATCCACACTAACGCGGGCCCCCCTACTCTGTCCCCTTGCTTCCCCTCTTTGGGGAGGCAAGTTCCTCCCCCTTAAGAACCTCCCCACTTCGTGCCTCTGAATCCAGGCCCACCTCACCTTTCTCGATCCCTCTGAGCTTTCCCCTCCCCCTCCAGCAGCTTCCCAGTTCTTCTCCAGTGCCCCCAGCTTCCCAGTTAGGTTGTAAGTCCCCTGTGGACCTCCCTCCCCATCCCGCCACATCCCGTCTATCACCAGATCATTTGTTTCACCTCCCAGGCGCCTCCCCTCCACCCTGACCACCTGCACTGTGGTCTCCCTGGCAGCAGTCCTCAAAGTGGTCTGCTTGTGGCCTCTCTCGCCTTCATCCAGTTTTTTTTCCAGCCGCAAGTTCCAGTGACCTTTTCAGAGTCTCCCTCAACATCACTCCCTCTCCTCCCCTGCCACTGCTTCAGCCCTTTCAGTGGCTAACCATTGGTTAATACCAGTTAAGCCCTTCTGTGGGGGAAAGACGGAGGGATTTGTCCAGTAAAGCATTTTACACATCTCATAGAAAAGCCTCGTGCAGCTGCTTGACATGTTACAGAGCCATTGTCACCTTCACACCTCACTCTACAGCCAGACTGTCTGGGTTTGAGTCCCAACTCTGCCACTTAACTCCAGCCAAGTCACTTAACCTCCCTGTGCCTCGATTGCTTCATCTGTGAAATGGGGATCTTAGCCTACAATCCCGAGCATGGCCAGGAGTCACTGTGGGTGCCTCCTGCTGCGCTCACCCTGCTCTGCCCTCTGCTCCAGCCACACTAGCCTACTGTCAGGCCCCACGGGGCCTTTGCACAAGCTGAGATGCTCCCCCCGGCAACCTCACCCGATTAGTGCCTCGGCAGCCTTCAGATTACTCTCCAAGCTTCCCCAGGGAGGCCGGTTGTGACCCCTTCCCAACTGGGGGCTTCCTTTGTTACAGACCCACGGTCTCACCCTCAGAGTCTTTCTTGCTCTTTGAGATTGTACATTCAGAGTGTCGTGATTGAATCAGTGGCTGTCTCTGCTTGTGGACTGTAAGTTCTATGGAGCAGGGACCCGATTCATTTGTGTCGGTCCCTGTATTTTCCGGAGCGGGCGTCCAGAATGCACCCAGTAAATAGCTGCTGCTGAAGCCAGTGGCGTCCTTTGCAACTCGGTGCAGCGGCATGCATGCTGTGCACGTCTCGGGTGGACTGTCTGCCTCGTGTAGGGGCTGTAGGGGAGTCCAGGTCTCCTAAAATATGATACTGAGAAACGAAAACCAGACTCCCCTCCGAATCTTTAACAACTGTCTTTTAAAAACTGTCTTACATATATAAGAATTCGGCTGTGAATGTCTCCATAATTGGTAGCATGAGGCGGCCCTCGAAGTCAGGAAGGTTTCTTTGCTCTGGCTTTAATTAGGACAAGCGGAAACCATTTCTCTGTGAATTAACCAGGCCATCCATGTGCGCTTCTTCAGCCCTGACTGTATGCCGGGTGGCGGGCTGCAGCCCTAGGAGACGGAGCTGAATGATGCACTTTCTGCCCTTGAGGGGCCAGGAGGCAGGTGGCAGGCCCCAGAGAGTTTAATCGCCGGGTGGAATTCGGTAACACTATGGACGAGGGCGTCAGAAGCGAACTTTGACCTTAGCCCCAAGCTTGGTCACTGTGCGTTTCGGAGAGCTTGAGCCGTCACCACGAGAAGTCTACAGAATGTCTTCAGGGAGGGGGTGAGATTTGGGTACTTCAGTGACAATGTCAGCGTTGTTGGAAGGGGCCCAGACCAAAGAAGCAGCTGGAGCTGGGGAGCAATCCTGACCCCGTCGCTCACCGGTGCCCAACTTGAACACTTTTCTGAACTTCTCTGAGCCTCAGTTTCCTCATCTGTGAAATGAGAATAATAATATCTACCTGGAGAGCCACGGTGAGGAATAAACAAAACGATCTATTTAGCACAGCGCCTGTAGGTAGAGATGCTGGGTGTCTTGTCACGATCCATTTCAGGCCTGCGGAGCAGTGCCTACCGAGGACTTACGTGGAATTTTCTATGAGGAGCAACGGCCATCACCCAGCCTCTGAAGTTGCTGGCGGGCATCGGCCCTGCCCACCACACAGGACTGCTGGGGCATCAAAGAAGTGCGGGCGGGTCAAAGCTCTTGAAACAGTGAAGGTCACTGACGTGCCTTTATATGGCATCTTCCCTAGTGCCTGAGTCCATGTGCTTCCACAGTTTATTACTCTAAGTCCTTTACTTATTTTTCAACGACCTTTTTTGTAAGGCTTCTTGTTGTCTTGTAAAATAATGGATTAAAAAAAAGTATGTCTAAAGCCATCAGGGAATCATCACTTTCAAGTACTGGGCACAAAGTGTCGACTCCTGCTAGGAAGGTAGGCGGGCCTTCGAGGCGCGGGCACAGCCTTGGGTTTCAGAGAACCGGGTTTGTAACCTGACGCAACCCCTTGGGCTCTGTGACCTTGGGCAGGCCCCGTGGCCTCTCTAAGTCTCGTTTTGTAGCCTGCACAATGTGGTTTATAGTAATGCTTATTCCAAGGGCTGTGTTGAGGAGTAAATGACATAGATACCAAAGTGTCTAAAAACCTCTGTCCAGTGAATTGTCAGTTTCCCTTCTCTTCCCATCAACATGCACTTTCTCTAAGCAGAAGTCTTGTCAGCACTTAACAGAATTAATTACAAAACCAAATTAAGGGAGTCTGTGAGTGTGATAGTTTACTATTTTCTCTTTTTGATGATGATTTCTCTCACCTTCTGAGGGAAAGAAAGGCTTCTGCAGAGTCTGTCTGAAAAGTCGTGTGTGTGTGTGTGTGTGTGTCCACCCCCATGTTAACAAACTTTTCCCAGGACACGCTCGTGACGCCTTGGTAGCTGGTGGGTCTTTGGAAGGATTTCTATAGGTTTGGGACCACGACCTAATTTCGTGAGCCAAAAATTGTATACCTCGATGACAGAACGTTAGAGGATGCCTCCTGGTCACAAGGAGGCCAGCGTGGCCAGTGGTGCCTGGGACATTGGCTTCTGGGAGGCGATGCCATGCTTTCCTTCCCCCTGCCCCGTGGCTACCTTTGTTCACCACGCACACACCCTCAGGAACCAGTGTGGTTAGAAACCTTGGTGGCCTGTGCTGGATTTTGTGTTGCTGTAGCTCTCGTGTTTTGAAAGTTAGGGACTGGGGCTGGGAAAGCCAGCAACCACTTCAAAGAGAGAACTTAAAAGTGCAGTTATGGCTCTAGCGGCCCCGTAAATGGCAACGCCCTGGTGCCTGGGGCTTCCTGAAGGACCCTTGGCCAGATCTGCTTTGGGGGTCCAAAACTGAACAGTATAAACTGTTCCGCACATAAAGACAAGTGTTTAAAAAATAATCTTCCGGGCAGTTTCTATGAGCCCAGGTTGTTTGATTCCCGTACTAAATAAGTGACTGGATGCACTGTTCAGTTTAGGTCTTTGCATCTCTAGCAGATGCTACGGGTGCCCACCCATGTGTTCTTTTTATTTTTTTTAATAAATTTATTTATCTATTTTATTTTTGGCTGCGTTGGGTCTTCGTTGCTACACACGGGCTTTCTCTAGTTGCGGTGAGCAGGGCCTACTCTTCCTTGCGGTATGCGGGCTTCTCATCGCGGTGGCTTCTCTTGTTGCAGAGCATAGGCTCTAGGCGTGCGGGCTTCAGTAGTTGCGACACGTGGGCTCAGTAGTTGTGGCTCGTGGGCTCTAGAGCGCAGGCTCAGTAGCTGTGGCGCACGGGCTTAGTTGCTCCACGGCATGTGGGGGTCTTCTCGGACCAAGGATCGAACCCGTGTCCCCTGCGTTGGCAGGCGGATTCTTAACCATTGCGCCACCAGGGGAGTCCCCACCCATGTGTTCTTGATGTCTGCTGTTCCGGTACATACCTGGACGGCGTCCCACTCCAAGGAGCTACAATTCTCAGCCTGAGAGCTTTTTCTCAGCCTGCGAATTAATGCTCCTGGGAGCAGCCTTCAGTCAATAAAGAGTGAAGTTGGAGGATCAATACCGCAGCTTTCTCACTGCTCAGGTGGGACACCTCTGAACTGTGTTTTACAGTATCCCCCCAGAGTCCCCCCAAAAGATGGAACCTCCATGGCCCATGGTGGGAACCTGTTTGATAACCTACCCTTTATGGCTGCCCTTCCTTCCCTGTGTCACTTCCCCGCTGCGCTACCGTGCTTCGCAAATACACTACTTACACTTGAATCTTTGCCTTGGGGTTGGCTAATCTTTGTCTTAGGATTCCCAGGGGGAATCCATCCTAAGGCAACATTTCAGAGTGCCCCTGAAAGAGAAAAGTGATGATCTCATTTACTGCAGTTTAATATAAAACCTGGGTTACCAATCCCAGCCACGTTGCCGTCTCTGGCCTTGGGCAATTCACTTCATTTCTTGAGATCTCACCTTCTGTAAATGAGGGTCATGGGGTGCTTCCGCTGCGGTGCGAGAGGTGGTTTGGCTGGGACAGTGACTTGTGTGGGATGAACTGGGCATCCCAGGTCATCTTGCATCTCTGGCCATGCCTACTAAAACCAGTAGTAGTGGGAGGCCCTCCCCTAGTCATAGTGAAACAAAACACCCCCCCCCCCCCCCCCCCGCGCTGCCAAGTACCTGCAAGAGGCAGTGCCACGCCCCAGTCGAGAACTGCTCCTAGATCATTTCTGAAGCCCTTTCTAGTTTGGACATTGTCCGATTAGTTTATCCACCAAGAACCTCAGACGTGGAGCGGCGTCCACCGTGGCGTATTTCAGTTGCGGGGTGTGTAGTTCAGTGATGACTCTGGAGTAGATTCTGTGAGGTCAGATATAACCACTGACTTGCCTCCTTCTTAAAACACTGAAGAAGGAAACGTTTAACTTGGTCCCTCTGCCTCCGTAAATTCCTTGACCCGTTTCCCCTTTATTCATTTGTAGTCAGTGAGGAGCTTGAAAAGTTTGCATTGGCTCTTTCTTAGAGCAGGCTCACCCTTGGGTAACAGCATCTCTGGTTACCTCTACCTTGTCAGAGACCCACAGGTATAGTATAGAAGAAGAGAGGAGGAGAAAGTTCTAGAACGTTGGCTTTGCCTTAAGCAGAGTCAGATTTGCGATTTATTCCCGAGCCATTTATTGTCCTACCACTGGAGTGTTTTGGGGCCACCACCATTTTCCTTTTCATTTCTTACAAGAGGGTGCCAGGAGCCCAATAAATTGCTTCTTTTTCTTGAAGAAAATCTAAAAATATGTCCCAGTGTGGGAAAGACTGGTCTCGTTATGCCACACAGCTAGCCACTGTCTGACAGGTAGGAAACTTTTCATAAATGTGGACTGCATTGACTACTCAACAAGTTGTTCACTACATGAAACAACTTGTCTTTGCAAAGATTTTTTTTCCATTCTAAAAAGGCATTGGAAGACCATGCTACCATGCTTCTTTGGTGTGAGGTGAGCTTAATATTTCCAGGAGGGGAAGTCTAGGGGAATTTTTATCTTGATTTTCCATAAAATGATTGAATTGTGGAGATAAAGTGACACGTGAGTCGTAAAACTTATTGAAATGGCAGCAAAGTCTTGCCAGATAGGAAGCAAAGCAATTACTCTTGTCATGTCCAGGCAAGACAAGGACCCATCCAAAAGGGGAAGAAAAAAGGGGGCATTTTGCTCCCATCTTTCAGGCAGGCATATGGCATCAACCTTGAAGTGGAGTTTCTGGGAGACATGTTGCCTGTCCTGTTAGGCTTTGGCGTCAGCCGAGCGCTGGCCGGAGCACCACGGGGAGATAGGGGAGCTTGACCTTGAAATTGGATTCCAAGCATAATGAACGATGAAATAGCTATGATGACCAGTTTAAGTGGCGGGCAAATCTACCTCTAGAAGTAGAACAAGACAGAATCTTTTTGCATAAGGAGGAGAAAGCAAAATGAGTTAGAACTCGGTGATGTAGAAACTGAAGGTTTTCTGGAAAACATGCTTCCTAGTCTGTCCCAGGCAGAGGTAACCACAGGGTCCTGCCTGGTGGTGTTACCCTGATGATGTCAACTTTTCACAACTCTTTAACTAACCCTGAGGAGGTTAATTTCTGTAAAAGGACAAAGCCGAACTTCAAAAGAGGAAGGCTTCCGCTCACAAAAAGTGGAGGCTCAGCACAGGGGCTCAGGCCACCAGTAAATGCGACGTCTGGCCTGGTGGTGACAGGGGAGTGCGTCGAGACAGAGGTCAGCAAAGCCAAAGGGTTTCAAAGCAGTGGGCATGGGGACTGTCCTGATCAGCGTCCTGACCCGCCAGGCTGATGTCAGAGGGTTTATTCAGATTTGAGGGCCTTTGTTCGGGGGGATCGGAGTGGTTCCTAAGAGACAATGCCGGACTGGAGACAGTTGCTGAGCAGATGGGGATCAGAGGGACGAACAAAGGGGAAGCTGTTCCCAGCACATCCACAGGAAGCGGGGGGAGCGGCAGAGCCAGCCACCGGCAGGAGGGCTTCCTTCGTGGCCTGGCTGGGGAGCCGCTGGGCCCCCATCTTGTGGGAGACAAAGCCTCCCCGGGGCTTGTGGGGCTCTGCCCGCTTTGCAGCCAGGTCCGCGAACTTGTCCCGCAGCTCACATTTCGGGGGTTTGTGCCATGGCCTCATCTGGGGGCTGGGGGAGGTTCCTGGCCTCATAGGATGTAGAGCAGAAAGTGGCCCCCTGGCTAATCCAGTCCCACACCCTCCTTTTAAGTGCGTTGAAGGCAACTTGCGAGACTCGGAAGTGAAATGCTTTTCCTGGCTCGGGCAGCGTCTCCGACTGGCTTCCTCTAAAGACAGACACAGGACCGCGTGGAGCGCGAGCCGTGTGTTCGGAGGTGATCCCAGGAAGCCGCTCAGGGACTGGGGAGGGGAACCAGGGTCCCCACGGTCGTGAGCCGCGCCCAGTGGGCAAGCGGGGCTCAACGTGCTGGGGACCTCGGAAGACAGCAGCACACACTTCAGAGCTTCCCACCCGGAGGGGCCAGTTGGTCCACAATTCCTGCCCCTCGTCGGTTGAGAGCTGCTCGCAGAGGCCTGGAGCCCATGGCACATCTGAGCTCCCGTGGCCAGAGAAAGCCCTCGGGCAGAATGTCACGGGTGCCCGGCCATGTCCAGGATGGGGTGGATTCACCCGAGGGGGCCTTAGTCAAGCTCTTGCCAACCCCTCCGCCAGCGGGGAGGCCGGCCTTTCTGAATCCAGGCACGCACATCTCTGAGTGTTCAACACCCCACAGATCAAAAACGCTTTTCTGTGCTCTTCGGGGTGCACGCTCCTCTCTTCCTGGGAGCACATTAGATGTTCAAGTGACACGTCCAGCGACTCCCCCTCCAGCCACTGCCCTTGTCTCCCTGCCTCGCTTTTAGCCAAGCTTTAACGAAGGCTGCGTGCCCGGCAGAGCCCTCCACCGGCATGGCTCGCCTATTTGTCCTCTTTATCCCAACTGAACTGCCTCCTTGTTATTGCTGGAAATACACAAGGTTCCGCCTCAGGGCCTTTGCCCTTCTGGTTCCCCCTGCCCCGAGCCCTTTCCCCTACTTTACCGTCCTCTTTAGGGCGTCACTCTCAGCTTGCCCTTCCTGACCCCTTCATTTAAAATGTGACACACACACACACACACACACACACACACACACACACAATAAATTAAAACAAATAAAATAAAATAAAATGTGGGGCTTCCCTGGTGGCGCAGTGGTTAAGAGTCCGCCTGCCAGTGCAGGGGACACGGGTTCGAGCCCCGGTCCGGGAAGATCCCACATGCCACGGAGCAGCTGAGCCCGTGTGCCACAACTACTGAGCCTGCGCTCTAGAGCCCGCGCTCCACAACAGGGGAAGCCACCGCAATGAGAAGCCCACGCCCCGCAACGAAGAGTAGCCCCCGCTCGCCGCAACTAGAGAAAAGCCGGCGTGAAGCAACAAAGACCCAATGCGGCCAAAAATAAATAAATAAATAAATAAATAAATAAATAAATTTTTAAAGAGTTAAAGGGCCTGAGTTGTTAAAAATAAATAAAATGTGCCACAACCACTCGCCTGCTCTGTCTTCCTCCCCTGCTTGCTCGTTCTGCGTAGCCCTCAGTGCCCGTGGCACGCCGTAGAATGTTCGTTTAGTTCCACCTCCCCCATCTCCTTGTCTGAGTGGCCTGTCTAGAATATAACCTTCGTGAAGGCAGGGACCGCTGTCTGTTTGGTTCACAGTTGCGTCGTCCCCAGTGCCTAGAACCGCGCCTGGCACGTGGTAGATGTGAAATAAAATGGTTGGCCCGATGAATGGTACCATGGGGGTCCATGGCGATTAGACGACACTCCTCCTTTCCGCGTCTCTAGCTCCTAGTGCAGTGCCCGGAAGGCTCACAGGCTCTCTCTGCCCTAAAGCTGAACCGCCGCAGAGGCTCCTCCTCGTGCAGCAGCCGGAGGAGAGGCTTTGGGAGCCAAGCGACCTTGGCTGGAACCTCTCGGTTCAGAGCCCTCTTCCCTCAATGTCCTGGATGTTAGTCGCTCACCAGTATCCAGCTCTCCTCTCCTCCCGGGCACATGGAAGATCACGCTCCTCAGCACTCTTCAGTGGGGCAGGGCCACGTGACTGCTTCCGGCCAACAGAGTTTCAGCGGAAATGGCTTGTCACTTCCTGGCGGAGGTATAGCTGAGCAGGTGTGAAGCCTACATGTGCCCTGTCCCCTGCCTCAGCAAACTCTCAAGCCAGCATGTGGAGATGGTGGATCTTCTGAGTCATGATGTAGAGCAGAGCCCCCATTGTCTTGCTTTGGACATACGACATGGGCCAAAGCAAACCTTTAATTTGGGGGTGATTTGTTACTGCGGCATGACCTAGCCTATCCCAACTAATATCATCAAGTACTAGTGGTAGTGTTGTGGGTAAGTCAGTTCACTCTGAACCCCTATTTTCTCATTCACAAAGTAAACAGTCTTTGTACCATAAGGCAGATACTCAGCATGGGGGAGGGGGCGGTGCATGGGCGACAGTGCACATGCTTTAACTTGTGACTTCCACGGTAGCCCCAGGGAGGAGATAGTATCTCGTCCAGGTGGAAATAGCATGCTGCCTTTGGAGTCAGAAGAGGAAACAAATTCCATGATGTCAGACTATCAGGGCATCAGGGGGTTTCTTGGTGAATTTGTACCTTGACCTGGATTCTTTAGATTGAAGAGATTATCACCAGGAATGGCAGAACCGATTGTGAGTGATAAAAGCTAAAGCATTCTGGGCTGGGACAGTTAGATATGACATCTGGGGCTACACAGCAGGTGACTTCGGTATTTGAGAAGGTGGAGTGTCGGCCCGAGGGAGAAAGATTAGTTGATCAGACCAGGAGTACCAAGCATCTGTTGTTGTTGTTGTTGTTTTGCTGTATTTTATTATTTTTTTCACATCTTTATTGGAGTATAATTGCTTTACAGTGTTGTGCTAGTTTCTGCTGTACAACACATTGCATCAGCTATACGTATACATATACCCCCATATCTCCTCCCTCTTGAGCCTCCCTCCCTCCCTTCCCCCCTCCCTATCCCACCCCTCTGGGTGGTCACAAAGCACGGAGCTGATCTCCCTGTGCTGTGCCGGTGCTTCCCACTAGCCATCCGTTTTACATTTGGTAGTGTATATATATGTCCATGCTGCTCTCTCACTTCATACCGGCTTCCCCTTCCCCCCACACCGTGCCCTCAAGTGCGTTCTCTACATCTGTGTCTTTATGCCTGCCCTGCCCCTAGGTTCATCAGTACCGCTTCTTAAAATTCCATATATATGCATTAGCATACGGTATTTGTTTCTCTCTTTCTGACTTACTTCACTCTGTATGACAGACTCTAGGTCCATCCACCTCGCTACAAATAACTCAATTTCGTTCCTTTTTATGGCTGAGTAATATTCCATTGTATATATGCCAAGCATCTGATTTGGGTGGTGGAGAGAGGGCGGATAGAAAGAGCCAGCAGTGGGGATCCTCGTTCTTGATAAACAGTCAGCCCTCTGAGGAGATTTGGAAAATTAAACCTGGTTAGGGCAAAACACCAGGCATTTCCCAAGAGGCTGTGAATAATGACATCATCACAACTGTAAGAGTTCCCACTGAGTGAATGTTCACTATTTGCCAGCAACTTGGCTTCAGTGGGTCACTTGACTCACCTCATGTCACCCTCTCCATCACGCTCCGAGGGGGACAATGCTATGATCCCCATTTCGCAGATGAGGAAATCGAGGCACAGAGAGGTTAAGCTACTTGCCTGGAGTTAAGTTGCAGAGTTGGGATTCAAACCCAGACACTCTGGCTTCCGAGTGAGGTGTGAAGGTGACAATGGTTCTGTAATACATCAGGTGACTGCACAAGGCTTTTCACGAGATGAGTAAAATGCTTTTAATGGAAAAATCTCTCTTTCTTTCCCTCTGGAAGAGGGGTTACTGGGTATTTGTCTTTTGTCTTCCTCATGGGCGCATTGTGAAGATGAACAGCTTGGTCAGTTGGTAGCCCATCACTCAGTTCAGTGAGCGTGGTCAGAGATGCTAATAAATGTTGATAACGATAGTGATGATTTTTAACTCACAGGTAATACTTACCACGTTTTTTCTTAATTGAAGTACACTTGATTTACAATGATAATTATCACTGTACAATACAACAAAGTGATTTAATGATGCAAACATTTTTTCTGTTCTTTTCCGTTATGGCTTATCATAGGACGTCGAATATAGTTCTCTGTGCAGCACAGTAGGACCTTGTTGTTTATCCATTCTGTATATAAAAGCTCACGTCTGCTCACCCCAACCTCCTACTCCATCTCTCTCCCAACCTCGGCAACCACCAGTCTGCTCTCCGTTTCCGTTATCAAATGTTAATAAAATGGGAGGAAAGGTGTATGTGGTAAAGAATGTAGGGGTTCTGTCTAGATCCCCAGAATTCTTTTAGGGGACCCCCAACACTCCAGCTTTGATGGCTCTCTCAGTGGCACGCGCCCCTGGTTCATCTTTCAAGGATCGTCCCTGGGCTTCTGCACCTGCTTTGCCCACAGGCTGGCAGAGACGTATACACACACCGTGCGTGCACAGACGGACATGCCCACATACGCACAGGCTTTAGCTAAAGACTGAAGAAGGGGACAAGAGCCCAGCTCCCTTGCCGCAAGCTCCAACGACTCTGAGCTGTAACTTCCCCTCCAGAGTTCCCCACAGCCTCGCAGGAGCTTTGCCCGAGAGCCCACCTTTGCTCGGCTCTTCCCCTTCTCTGTCCTGCTTCTTCTGCCTTACCTGTCTCTCCTGAGAGCATCTCTTCGATAAATCACATGCACGTGAATCATCTTGCAGGATTCTTTTGGGGTCTGCTTTCTGTAGAACATGACCTAAGAAAGCGAAATACCAAAGGTCAAAAAAACTCTACCCAGTAGCTGATAATCCCAGTTGCAACGGGGAAGGGTGAGAAGAGGAGACATTGAAAAACACCCCTGTAGGGGCATCGAAACATTTCAGAGAGGTGTGGCGAAGAGAGCTGAATCTTCTTGGTGTGGTCAGGCATCGCCCGCTTAGTTGTTCCAGAGCTGCGCCTGCTGCGAACTGATCTCCACCCTGGTGCCCTTCCAGCAGCATCGTGCAAGGCGGCCAGAGCCTTTGCGAGCAGCCTGCGGAGAGCCTGCCAGGGTTCGCTGTGCTTGCACACCCGCTCCCCAGTGGCGAGAAGCAGTTTTTACATTTCTGCCACTTGCCTGACCTGCTGTGGCAAAGCAGCCCGCGGGGGGAGGGGGTGTGCGAAGACTGGAGGGGGCTGGCCATTTCCTTACAGCTTCCTGTCTCCTAGAAGTTGTGGCTTCCTGGGTCAGCCTCATAGGCATGTATTGTTCAGATGCCTGAATCCAACAAGGAGATACCTCAGGGGCCTTTTCCTCGAGGAAGTCCTGAATCGAGAGAGGGAGAGACGGGGCGGGGGGAGAGAATATGAATGGTTTATAAAGAAACCAGTGCTTCTCAAACTTCAGTATGCTTAAGAATCATCAGGAGAGAGTTGGTAAAAATGCAGATTTCTGAGCCCCACCCTCAGAGACTGTGATTCCACAGGTCTGCCTTTCTAACAAGGTCCTGGTGATGCTGGTGCCACTAGTCCACGGACCATACTTTGAGTAGCATTGCTACAAACCACAGGACAGCATTATCCTTATCTGCAGTGGATATTCTGAAGCTTTGAGGGTTGGATGCGATGCATTTCATCTTAGCCCACGCCACAAGCTACGCATGGAATCATGTGACTTTGACCTGACTGCAATTCCTATTTCATTTGGCTGCAGAGTTCATGCTTCATGTGTCCTAAGCATTGGTAAGACAGGAAGGCAGAAGCTAATGCCGAGAAGAACTGACATAACTAAGAAAGGCTGAGAGCTTGAAGGCTGATTCCACCTCTGAACTTGAACGTACTTAGGAGTCAGAGCGTATTGTCATCACAGAGAAGTGAGGGTTCCCCTTCCCCGGGAAGGCAGATGGAGCTGATGGAGGGAACTGTGTTCTTCTCTGCTTTTCTTGCACAGAGTTCGTGCAGAGAAGAAAATAAGAGTGCTTCAGAAATACTCTTTGGGCACTTCTTGATTTTTTTTTTCTTTTGTAGTTATGAGTCATGCAAATCAAATACCGCACCTATCAAAATAAAGGGCTAGATCGCCCTCGGTGTCCTGTCCGTTTCCCCTTACATCTTCCTATGCAGCGCCTTCGCGCAGAGTTTGGGATTTTGCTCTCTTCTCCATATCCTGCCTTTTTCCTCTTGATACCAGAGGCTCCTTCAACTCACAACTGCCTCGATTCGGGGAGTTCCGGAATTTGGATCTCCCTGAGGACAAAAGGCAAGAGAAAGGGAGCTACAGGGCATCCAGAAATCATGGTCTCTTTTTCTGTGATGTCTTGCCACGTTTTCCCAATAGCCTACCATGAGGAAATATCACTTACATAATCAGAGAGCCTCGCTCCTCTTTTCTTTCAATCAAGATTGGTAATTCTGTACATAGTCTACAGCAACAGCTGACACTTCCCAAGTGCTTTGCCTCAGCCGGGCAGACACTGCGCTAAGCGCTTTCAAGCATGCCATCGTTGAATTCTTGCCACGAGGTGAAACGAGGTGTGAATCATTCTCCCCATTTTACAGGTGAAGAAATGGAGACACAAAGAGGTGAAGTCACTTGTTTGAGGCTGTAGAGCTAGGAAGGGGCCAAGATAGGCTTCAAATCTGATATTTTGCACTCAGTTTTGAACCATAATGCTTCAGTTGTATATAACTACACCCACGTAAAAAATAGAAGCCGGGCAAAAATTCTGGAAGGAAATATATCAGCACTTTGACACTGATTTGTCTGCATGGTGCAGTCGTACAACTGTGCACTTTTTCCTTCTGTTCTGATTTTCTGATTACCGTTCCCGTGACCATATATTAATTTACAATGCATAGACTTACTAGTTGAAAGAAAAATCACTAGCTCAGTCTCTTTCTCCTAGTTCAGTGTCGGAAGTCATCCCAGGCAGGTGATCTTCTGTTGTTCTGTGAGGGGTCCCAGGAATACAGACTCCGCAGGAGCCCATCAATTCGGTTAATCATTCTGTAGATTGACCTGCGTGAGGCCCCTGAAAGGGGCTGACTCCATTATCTGGATGGAAGGACTCCTTGTAATCACGCGCTTTCTTGCTGGGCAGGGACCAGCTGTCAGGAGGCTGTGCCCTTTGAGCTGTTCTTCCAGTTGTTAAAATGAGCTTCTGCTGATCACCCAGATTCCTGTTTAGCCACCTTCATGCCCCGAACCCTGCCGCAGAGAGCTGGATGTCCAGGCCTAGAGATCAAACTCACGCCCTTGGCCTCTACTGGTTAGGGTTTATTGCTGCAGCACGCAGCCCTCAAATCTCCGCAGCTTAGTGCGATAGGCGTGTATTGTGTGCTCAGCTAAGAGTTTCATTTCATCGTTTTCTATTTCCACATTTGGCAGGAGATCCTCCCCTCGGTCAGAGACTAGGCCCCTCCCCCTTGTGGTTCTGCCTCACAGTCTTCCTTATCCTGTAAATCTGACCAGTGGACAGGGGAGTCTCACCCATGGGAGATGTCCGTGGGCCAGGTCTGGAAGTGGCACAGATCACATCTGCATTTTCCATTGGCCAGTACCTGGTCACATGGCCACCATAATTGCAAAGGAGGCTGGGAAATGTAGTCCAGCTGTGTTTGGAGAAGAAGAGGTAACAGGTCCTGGGGAGCACATAACAGTCTCAGGTACAGGCACATTCATTTGTTCAATGCATATTTTTGGAGTGTCTGCTGCGTCAGGCCCATTGATGCCGTGTGTGTCCTGTTGGCTGTAGGCCTGAGGCAGTTTTGTCTTCTGTCTTTTTGGTCAGAGCCGAATTTGGAGGGTCCTACTCTAGACTACGTAGAGGTCCCTGTGCCTGACTTCAAATCTTGAGGGGGAGTGCCCAAGGTGCTGCTGCCCCTGGAAACACCCTGGTTCCCATATCAGTCAGGATGCAGCCAGGAAGAGAGCGACCATGCCAACTGTTTTAACCGAGGCCATTGGTTAAACAGGCATTAGAAGTGAAACAGAGGTGGGAACTGCAAGAAGTAGTGACCACCCCTAGGACTGGGGGAACAAAGGGAATGGGGTCGAGGTTATCAAAACTGAGAAGTTCGTGACAGAGGATTAATCTCCGAAATATACAAGCAGCTCATGCAGCTCAATATCAAAGAAACAAACAAACAACCCAATCCAAAAATGGGCAGAAGGCCTAAATGGACATTTCTCCAAAGAGGATATACAGATTGCCAACAAACACATGAAAGGATGCTCAACATCACTAATCATTAGAGAAATGCAAATCAAAACTACAAGGAGGTCTCACCTCACATCGGTCGAATGGCCATCATCAAAAAATCTACAAACAATAAATGCTGGAGAGGGTGTGGAGAAAAGGGAACTCTCTTGCACTGTTGGTGGGAATGTGAATTGGTACAGCCACTATGGAGAACAGTATGGAGGTTCCTTAAAAAACTAAAAACCAAACTACCGTACGACCCAGCAGTCCCACTACTGGGCACATACCCTGAGAAAACCATAATGCAAAAAGAGTCAGGTACCACAATGTTCATTGCAGCTCTATTTACAATAGCCAGGACATGGAAGCAACCTAAGTGTCCATCGACAGATGAATGGATAAAGAAGATGTGGCACATATATACAGTGGAGTATTACTCAGCCATAAAAGGAAATGAAATTGAGTTATTTGTAGTGAGGTGGATGGACCTAGAGTCTGCCATACAGAGTGACGTAAGTCAGAAAGAGAAAAACAAATACCGTATGCTAACACATATATATATGGAAACTAAAAAAAAAAAAAAGGTTCTGAAGAACCTAGGGGCAGGGCCGGAATAAAGGCGCAGACATAGAGAATGGACTTGAGGACAAGGGGAGGGGGAAGGGTAAGCTGGGACGAAGTGAGAGAGTGGCATGGACATACATACGCTACCAAACGTAAAATAGCTAGCTAGTGGGAAGCAGCCTCATGGCACAGGGAGATCAGCTCGGTGCTTTGTGACCACCGAGAAGGGTGGGATAGGGAGTGTAGGAGGGAGACACAAGAGGGAGGAGATATGGGGACATATGTATATGTATAGCTGATTTACTTTGTTATACAGCAGAAACTAACACAACATTGTAAAGCAGTTATACTCCAATAAAGGTGTGGGAAAAAAAGAAGTCTGGAGGTGATACCCAGCAGAGCTGAGACCCAGAGCCCTGAGGACGAAATGCTGCCTGGCTACTGTTGGTGTGTCAGGGGTGTGTGCGAGGCTGGTTCCGGGATTGCTAACACAAAACAAAACAAAACAAAACAAAACAAAAGAGAACGATTCTGGAACCTGTGGCCACTGCCCTAATAAAGGGCTGTTACTGAAGGGATGCTCGTGGAAACCGGAAGCCAAGAGGCAGAAGTTCCTTCTTCCTGCAGTCGCCAGTCTCCCTCTAGCTTCCCCTACTGGCAGAGCCCAGCAGGGAGCAGCTGGCAAAGCAGAAGGGGGAGGTGTGCAGAGTCCCAGCTCCAGCATTACAGAGCAGGGTATAGAAAGGGTGGATTTGGAACTGAGAGACAGTAACTTAATAACTGGTACCAGCTCACGTGATTTATGTCTTGGTTACTGGTGCAACCACAGTGGAATCTCACAGGGTCACGCAGAGAGACCTCCAAGTACAGTCCATTCATTCATCGGTTCACCGAACACATGTTCTTGCATGCCAGGCGTGTGCTCGATATTGGGGATAGAGCTATAAATAAGGCAGCTCTTGCCCACGAGGAGTTCACACCACATGCACGTGTGTACACGTACGCAGGCATGCACACACGTGGTATAAATAAGGAATAGCAAAGCGCTGAAAGCCACCTGGGCTCGAGAGCAGAGCGTGGTTCTTCTTCGCTGCCTCCATTAGAGGGTTGTGGGGCAGTGAGCTTAGCTCTTCTCGTTGGAGAAAAGAGAAGAGGAGGAAGTGGCAGTGAGCGCGGCCTGGGCCTGGCGTGGAGAGCATCGATTGTTCTGCTGCCTGGATGTGCCCTCCGGCGAGCAGCCTGCCTGTTCAGGGGGCAGATCGAGGGGAGGTTGACCGTGACTGAACAGAATGAGAGAAGCAGAAATTAAACGAGGGCAGTCAATGCACGCTGGCCTCTTGGAAGCCTGGGCTTTCCTCCCTGGGGTGCGCAGAGGAGTCTGGCCCTTTGATGTGCATCTTTTAGGCATTTGCTGCTGAGCACTCAGAGCTGAATGGTTTCTAACACGTTGGGAAGGTGGTACGTTTTCTGTGACTCTGTGCGAGGGGCGAGGAAGGGCCCTGCGGCTGTGAACGGTAGATTGTTCCTTTAAGTTTTCCGCATTCGTGGCCTCATTTGACATTGATTGAGCACCTGCTGTGTGCCAGTGACAAAGAACGAGAGAGATCCTGTGGCTTTGAATCCGTGGATGGTACTGCTGCGGCTCACCCCCATCCCTGTGATGCAGGAAAGTCACAAGTCATCCAGACACCCGCTTTATGAAAACTATGAGTGTCATCTTGCAGGGGAGGCCTGCCATTAGTTTTAGGACTGACGGAAGCCGTTCACCTCCTTGGGCCTCTGTTTTCTCATCTTTAAAATGGCAAGTCAGATTATACTATCGATAGTTCAGGATCCAGCCAGTATGTGTTGAGGGCTTACTCCGTGCCGCGCGCTGCATCATTTCTACGCTGTTGTTATGGTGACTTCTTTACCTTAGCATTTCTGAGACGGTCCTGATTTCCTGTAATTTGATTCGTTTCAATAAAGGCAACCTCTAAATAGATAACCCAGTGCGATCTCATGTTTTCTCTTGTCTGTAGACTTTTGATCTGAGTTAGAAAATAGTGAGGTCAGGTTTAGAGGTGGTGGCTGTGGTGAGGTAGTAGAGGTTATCTGTTAACTTTTGCTGCAGCTTAGTGACCTACAGGCACACACGCTTATTCTTTCCCATGATCCTGTAGGCCCGTGGGCAGATCTGCTCTGGGCTGGCCTGGCCAGAGCTGGAAGGTCTAGGCTGGCCCACCCCCAGGGTTGGGGTCTCAGCCTGGACAGCTGTGGTAGCTGGGCCTCCTCCCCACGTGATCGCTCATCCTCCAGGGGGCTAGCCCAGGCTGGTTCGCGTGGTGGGGGAAGGCCCCCCAGCAGCAAGAGAGGGCAAGCCTCCAGGTCCTTCTGCCTTTCTCTCTTTGAGTCAGATTTGCTATTGCTTCTTGGGCCAAAGCAAGTGGCAAGGCCGGAGTCAGCATGGGTGGGGATGACCCAAGGGCCATATTGCCCACAGTTTCCACAGGAGGTAAGAGATGCTTGAGACATTTTGGCGCCTTGTTTACAAGTGGGGGCCGGTGAGAGAGGCGCGGGCTGTGAGTGGTGTCTAAGGGCAAGGACCAGATTCGCCGAATGAGATTTTGTTTCTTCGCAGGTTGAGGTGCTGATGAGTCTCACCCCGCTACGAACAGGCTACTCAGGGTCATTCCACACATACTTCCTGAGCGCCGTCTCTTTGCCAGATCTGCAGATCCCCCAGGACAGAGGCTGAGGTGGAGGCAGTAACGTAGTGGAAACGTACGAGTTCTTGCCACGGAGATGATGGGAGAAGAGATGAGAAACTTGAGACTCTGCTGGAATCTAGGGACACACACGTGTACACGTGCACCTGTAGCACATGCGCACACATACCCACACGTGCACACAGGCACGAGCGTGCATGGGCCCTACGCGTGTGTGCTCAACCCCCCTACATGTCCACGCGGCCACGTGTCTGCGCGCTCACACACCGCGCATGTGTACACACACCACGCACGTGCGCAACGTGTACCTGCATGCACGACCTTCAGACAGTCTCAGAGGACTTACAGAAGCTGGTCCCAGGGGATCCTTGAATTGCCAAACCAAAAGCAGGCTGCGTAGACGGGAGAGGGAAGAGGGTGGACAGTAGGCCCCCGGGGGAAGGCGGCCCCTCTTGAAGTTGAGCGGAGATTCAAGAAACCACCACGCTCTGCTCTACAGAATGATTCTTGAAGTACATTTTTGTGTATGAGACTTGTCCCGTTTTTTTAAAGAACAGGGTTGACACGTCTGTTTAAATGAATTTTCCCATCTCGATGGACACATTTTGGCGGAACAAGTTTTCATGGTGATAACAGAGAATCAGGGTGGTGGGGTGGGAAGAAAAAGGGGAGGAGACCTATTGAAAAAGGTTTCAAGATGAGTGGGCCCCTCATTTAAAGAAAAAAAAGGCCAGGCTGGACATTAGCATCAGAAAAGCAGCCCACTTCAGTGCCTGCTTTCCATTAGGGCCTGCGGTGGCCAGTTTATGTTGGTGGCTGTGAGTAATAGGCTCTTTTGGAAAATGGGGAAGCCACCGAGCTTTGCCCCTGCTTCCCCGAGGGGCTTAGTTTTTCCTGTAAGTCCTCCCCTGGTCTCATCGTCAGTCAAAATGTGGGCCTCAGCCCGCGGGATGCAAGAGAAAGGCGAGCCGTCGGTGGCTCCTCCCAAGCAGCCGGGGCCTTGCTCCTGTTTGTGTTTCGAGGTTTTCAGATCACCGGAGTGTCATCTTCCATCCAGCACTCAATGGCTTTACAGCCGCTCTTGGCGGTGGTGAGTGTGAGAGCGCCGACGGCAGGAAAGCTCGGTCGCGTTTGGCAGAAGCGAGAGGGGACAGGGTGGCAGCTGCGGCCATGCTCCCTTACAGAAACGGCCGCTGTTGATTCTCCCAGGGGAAGCTGATTTTCTCCGAGGTGGAAGGCCGGCTGATATCAGCACTGGGGAAGCAGCTGGGGGACTTGGGGGGCAGGGGTCGCGGAGAGAGAGAATTTATAAAGCCCTTAAACCCCAGCTCAGGAACAAGTGTGTTCAGATCGGGCCACATCTTTGGTCTGGAGGAAAGGACTTGCCCGAGACCTGTTGAGCCTGCAAGGGCAGTGAGATAGACACCATGAAGGCTTTGGAAGAAACACTGAATTCATTAGTACTAATGAACTGAAGTTCAAATGCTCGGCCTTTGGGCTACTAACCGTAGGGCTATGGTTTTTCTTAAGAGGAAAAAAAATCAATGTAAAGAAACGGGTAAGGAGGTGATTTCTTGATACCCCAAGCACCCAGAGACAATTAACTATCTTCTCTAGTTCTTTCACCATCTTGCGTGTGCGTTCATTCACACACACACACACACACACACACACACGCCCAGCCCAGCCCAGCCCAGCCCAGCCCAGCCCAGCCCAGCCAGCTGGCTCTGTGAGACAGAAAGGAATTCACCTCACAGGACTTTCTGAGCTTCTTCCTGACCGCACGTTTAACTCTTCCTTTTTAAAAATTATAAACCTTCCTTGGACTTGGCATCACCTCTCAAGGTCATACCCTAGGGAGACGACTGCTTCATTGTTTGGGTGCCTGTCAGGATTCTGGCTAAAGATCGGGCTGGCAGGTGCTTGGGTCGGCCTCTGGTGGTACCGTGGTGTTGCAGCAATGAACAGTCCAGGGCGCGATGTGGCCTGGGGCACCCGGCTTTTGCTGTCACTTAGTCACAGAGTAGCCATTGGACACCCAGGTCTGGAGGCGATCTGCTCCAGGTGGAGCCTGGGGGGGGGGGGGGTCCCGCCTGGAGGGACAGAGGTGGTCTGGTTTTATGCCCACGGGGCTCCTCTGGTTGCCCCAGCTCTACCCCAACGCCCTGGAGTTCCGGAGCTTAGCAGGGCGAGGTCACGCAAAGTGCCGTCATCTGGCCCCGTGGATGACTGCCACGGCCTCCTGTCTCCCTGCTTCTGCCCTTGCCAGCATCTAGTTCATTCTGCATACAACCGCTAGAAGAGGCCTTTTAGAACAGGTCACATCATGTCCCTCCTCCGCTCAAAGCCATCCAAAAGTCACGTGTCTCACCGAGGGTAAAGCCCGACCCCTCACCTTGGGGCGGCCCGCAAGCCCTGCACGATGGGCCCCGGCGTCTCTCTCCCCCGCTCCCCTCGCTCTCCTGCTCTGGCTGCAGTGGACTCCTGGCCGCTCCCAGAACACACCCAGCACTTCCGCCTCGGGGCTTCCGCTCTCGCTGTTCCTGTGCCTGGAACACTCTCCCACCAGATGTTTGAATGGCTCCTTCCGTCGCCTCCTAAAAAATTCACCCTCACAGTGAGGTCTTTGCTGGCCACCCTCTAGGTCCTCTGAATCCCCCTTCCTCACTTAACTTTTCTCCATAGCGTTGATCACCATCTAACGAACTATATATTTTACGCCTGTATTTTATTCTCCTCCTGCGCTAGAATGTAAGCTCTGTGAGGGCAAAGATTTTTGTCTTATTCTCCACTGTACCAGCAAGGCCTGTGACAGTGCTCGGTGCACAGAGGAGCTCAAGAAATATTCGTAGAAAGGATGAATGGACCCACACCAGAGGCTGCTTTTCGGGATGGTACTAGAATGGTCGTAAATCCTGGTGCTTCCACTGAGCTGCAGAAGCCAGGCTCTTTCTCAGCTCCCGTGGCCACACCTCTTGGCACAAAGAGGGATAGCCTGTTTCCATGGCATCTGTTAGAACTCCTAGGTCTGGTGATGAGGCGGTTTCCCCAGGACATGGCCTGAATTCACAGCTTCACAGCGGTGGGGTGCAAGGGCTCCAGTGATGAAACTGCTGTCCCCGTAAGTGGCAGCGCACAGTAGACGCTTCGGGGCAGGTGATCAAGTGGAGTAGGGCAGCCTCTGAACGGGCCTCCCTGATGTACAGACATCCCTCTCCTCCCTGCACGCCCCCTCGCCCTCCCCGCACCCCTCCACAGGTGTCCCCGGCAGGAGCCTGGGCCTGACACACTGCAGCTGTGCGAGCAGGAGACCCTTATCTAGGCTGCCGTCATTCAAGGCAGGTGCTCCAAACAGACGCCAGCACAGATCGAGTGCCGTTTTCTGTAATAATATCTGCTATTTATAGTGTATCTGCTATGTGCCAGGTGTTTTACACGTATCTTCAATCTTTACAAGAATCCTCCTGAGGAGGCATTATTATTTCTCTTTAAAGAGAGGGAACTGAGGCTCAGAGAGGTTACATAGCTGGTCCGGGGCCAATTAGGAGAGCAAGTAATGGAACTGGGTTTCTACCAAGGTCTGGCTCCAAACACCATGCGCTGCGTGACCTCCAAGATTGCCTTGTACGGGAATGCAGGTGGCGCACTGCACAACTCCTGAGCCATCGTGAATGATGCTGTCTAGGGGACACATCCCCCCTGACTATCTGCTGGAGTAGTACTTGGCTTAGGGAGGCTGGTTGTATCAGTTGGGAATGCATCGCACTGGAAGGAATAGCAAAGCTGAACTCTTGCGGGACGGGGGCGTTGAACAATGTGGGATTTTGGTTTTCTCACACAGGCAAAGGTCTGGAGGTAGGTGGCTGCCGAGATTGGGTCAGTGGCTCAACAGTGCTGGGTTTAGTGCCTCAGATTCTCTTGGCCTTTTCGTCATTGTTGCAAGGTAGCTGCTGTAGCTCAAACCATCACATCTGTGTTCTAGGGAGAAAGGAGATGGGGAAGGGGGGTGTCAGTCACATCGGTTCCCTTTTTATCATGAAAACTAACCCTTCCCAGTCTTCCATCTCCAGCTCCCAGAAGGTTTCTGCTCATGACTCATCCACCAGAGCTCGAGAACAGGGGCACCCCTAACTGTAGACTGGAAAGAAGTATTTTAAATTTCAAGGCTTTGAAATGGATGGCAACAAGGGAGAGGGCTGGAGAGGGAACTGCGGACCAGCAGTGCCTGCCACAGCAGTGTTTCCGACTTCCTGGCCGGGAGCATTTTCAGCAGACCCTGTGGCCCGCAGCGTCCCATTCTTTATTGGCTATGCCAAGGCAATAGGCCGTACTTGTCCTCCTGGGCTGAAGTGTGGAAGAGGAATTAGGAGGCAGAGGGATGCTCTGATATGGTGTGTGACCTTCCTCAAATAGGGAGTGATTCTAGATCCCTGATGATGACATCAGCCTGGACCCTCTGAATCAGAATCTGCATTTGAGCTCAATGCCTGGTGACCCACGTGAACATCAGTGTTTGAGAAGTGCTGTTTCTAGAACATAGACCAAGAGCACGGGATCTTCTCCCTGGCCTCCACCAACGTTCTCACAGCTTTCAGCTCTAGCATGACTGACGCATCCCAGTTTGCCCAGGGCTGTCCTGGTTTTAGCACTGACAGTCCCATGTCCTGAGAAACTCCCCAGGCCTGGGCAAACCACCCTATATCGGCTTTTGTCTACGGAGGGTTCCTTGTCTCCCTCTGCCTTTACGAAGGCGGAGCCAACAGCTAAACGCCAAGAAAGCTTCCTTGCAGAGGTCAGGAAAGACAGCTAGAAGGCCTTTCGCTTGGGATATGGGATCGAACAAGGCCTGAGCTGGGACTCCTCCGCAGAGGAACATGGTGAGGCCCTGCCCTCCTGGGGGAAGGTGTGGAGAGCTGGCAAGGAGACGCTTAAGAACCCGGTGGGCTTTTTATCCGGGTGGTTCGGAGGTATCATTACTGGACTTGATCACACATCGACAGCCAGCATGAATGGGCTTTGGGTTAAGAACCCGGTAACACAGCAGATTAACTCTTTCCTCACTCCTTTCTTCCACCCCTTCGTGTTGCTTTCTTCCTTCTGCCAAGAAAACAGAAGAGAAATGCCTGAATCCCACACAGGAAGCACTTGTCGTGAGTCGCACTGGTGACTCAGAGTTATTTTTTAGTCCTGCCAGCCAAGAGCAACAGGAATGAGCTGGAGTGATCTGATTTATTAGTGGAAAAAACCCAACTTTTCCTGACCTCGCGCCTCTTCTGAGCCCTCCCCCTCCTGCCTTCCAGCCTCCTGCTTCATGCCCTGGGCGGCCCGTGTGGCTGCCCGGAAACTCCTGTGTCGGGGGCCTCGGGGCCGACGGATTTCTCAGGCCTCGCGCTCCATTAGCAAGTATGTGCCCCGGGCCTGCTGGAGTGGAAAGGAGAAGACGGGGCCCGGCTACTGAAGCCCGGTGTCTGGGAGCCACTCGGCAAGACACACAGTGCCACACGCTAGGACTTCTGTATGCCACCTGTGGGAGGGGGCGAGAAATCCCAGAGCAGCTGGGGCGACTTCCTTAAGAGCTTGGATTTGGTCCTTTAGCGCCGCCACTCTGATCGTGAGCGCGGTGGCTCTCTGCCACGCAGCTAAGGGCAGAGAGTACTGTCCCCAGGGCCTTAAGTCAGCTCACTGAGGCCCGTGCCTCTGTATTTGTCCCCTTGACCGCTTTGCTCTTGTCTGAGCGATGTTTGGGACCCAGGCAAATGGCGCAGCCAGGAGCCTTGCTGTAGGATTTGCTGCGCTGCTTCAGACTCTCTTCTGCCATCTAGGAAGACAGCTGTGGGGTATCGGGGTGTAGTTCCTCGAGCCAGGCTTCTGTGATTGAGTTTCTCCAATGCCTGTCCTCAGAAAACTAGACAGAGACCTTTTAAATGCCCCGTGTTCCCAGACACAGGCCAGAGCTGCAGGGGGACATAGGTCATGATGATGGGCAGGGGTGACAAGGTGGGTGGCACAAGGGCAGTGCCCGCCGAGTCTCCCGCCTGGACTGCAGAAGCTCCCTGTCGTGCCGAACTAGGAACCGCGGTGTGGTCGGCCCGATAGGACCATTCTAGAAGGAGCCATTTCTCACTGCCTGGGATCCGGTGAGATGAAGTGCTGTCTCATTCTTCATTGTTTGGTCTCGAAGAGTTTGAAACCCAACTGGAAGACATTTGTTGCTGTTTGCAGTACCGGAAGAAACAGCTCAGGGTCAGTGGCCGTGTTTACAACCCTTTTGACCATTCACCCTCTTCCAGTCAGAAGACTGTTCCTGTCAGTGAGCGCGTCGTGTGGCTACAGCGAGGGGCTGCCTGGGGGCTGCTGAGCTAGTGGGAGGGCCTGCAGTGGACTGTGGTCTTTCGGCCCTTGGTTTGGATTTGATTCGCATTCAGTAGTTCATCTGTCCCCTCTCCAGACTGCAGTGACGGATCCGAGCTCCAGGGTCACGGGTCTCCGCTGCGTGTGGCCGACTACCTACAGCAGGGCTCCTCCTATGGGAGCGTGCACAGAATCACCTGGAATGCTTGACAGCCCCCAGGTTGTGGAGCCCCACGCTCAGAGATTCAGATTCAGTGGGTCTGGAGTGGGGCTCGAGAATTGACAGCTTCTGTAACTTTTCATTTTATACTGGAGTATAGTTGATGAACAATGTTGTGATCGTTTCAGGTGTACAGCAGAGTGATTCAGTTTTACATAGACACGTATCTCTTCTTTTCCAAATTCTTTCCCCATTTAGGTTGTTACATGATATTGAGCAGAATTCCCTGTGCTCTACAGTAGGTCCTTGTTGGTTACCTCTTTCATATGTAGCAGTACGTGCGTGTCAATCCCAAGCTCCCTAACTATCCCTTGAGAATCGACATTTCTGAAGGCTCCCTGGTGATGCCCAGGGTGCTCGTCCAGGGGCCGCACCTGGCGTAGCAGTGGCTCCACAGAGGTGCCGAGTGCTCTGCCCCTCACTAGCCACACCCCTGTAGCATGGATTGACTGTATCAGGATATAAGAAGAACTCCTTTGCTTTGGAGCCTAGCGCTTCATTTCCACTCCCCCAATCCTCGTTTATGGGGGGAAGTTAAGATACCATTTCGGAGTGTGAAGCGGGAATCCGAGGTGCTCAGGGCTCAGCCTGGCCGCCCCCCATGCTTCCCCTCCCGTCCACCCCCCCCCCCCAGGGGACCTTGGGGGCCCGGGAGTTCCTGCTGGTGCTGCAGTAGCAGGCAGTTTGCATCTGGAGTTACACCCTTCAAAGGTCTCTGGAGGAGCAGGAACAAACCGGAGGAGAAAATTACATTTGAAATAATTTATTTTCACATGCAGGGGAGAAATCACATTTGGTCTAGATTCATGTAAAGAAAACAGAGATTAGATTTTAAAAAATGTGTTGCTGGCAAGAGAGAAGAGCAGACGGGTTTGGATAAAATACACTTTCTGTTGAACCTGGCCTTCAGTCCCAGGCTGCATTTAAAGGGGCTTGCAGTTAGATTATGGAGGAGAATCAAGGCTGGATTTTATTTTCGGTTCATTTTTCTTTTGAAATACTTCCTAGGTTGGGACTGGAAGTGACAGAAACATTTACACTGCAGGAAAAGGTTGTTCCTAGAATTTCGAGCTTTTTGGGTCTGCTGTGCAGGAGGCTGATTTAGAGTCCCATCTGAGGAGAGACAGGACATTCCTCTGGGATTTCTAGCCAAAACCCGAGGCTCAGTCCTGAGGGGGGCGACAGGGGGAGGTACAGTAAGAGCCCCCAAGCAGAGTGAAGGACACACGTGCCAGTGGCCACACCCCAGAGGCTGTCTCTATAGGCCCTTGGGGTGGCAAGGGGTCACTGTCAGGGTAAGCCCGTCACGGGGGTGATTAAGGAAACAACCACAGCACCCGCTCTCGGTTACTGGGTTCTCAGCATGTACCTGGCTGAATGCACACCATCGTATTAAAACCTCACCTAGCATCATCTCCGTGTTTTAGGTGAAGCAAATGAAGAGAAATTATTTTCGAAAAGCCACACAGCTGTCTGACTAGCGTTATCATTGTGAGTAAAGGGCCATAGTTTACATGTATGAAAATTTATTAGGTTGAATCAAATGAAAGCTATTTTTGTAGGTTAAAAAGATGGTTGAATATTGGCAATTTCACATGGCTCAACCAAATATACATATATGCGCAAATGTATGCATATATGGCGAGAGAGAGAGAGAGAGAGAGAGAGTGTGTGTGTGTGTGTGTGTGTGTGTGTGTGTGTGTGTGTGTGTATATATATATGGCGAGAGAGAGAGAGTGTGTGTGTGAGGGCCATGTAGCAAGCATATATGTATGAGTTCATTGTCTGGAGAGGGGATAAATAAATTGTGATGTAATTAAATGATGGATTTCTATAAGGAATGAAAAATGGATGACTTTAAGCCATTAATGACTTAAAATGGTTGTATATAAAAATATACTACTGATCAAACTATCTAGTTGCAGAATATAGGGAATATATAGGGAATATAATACAATTTATATATAGATGAATATATAGAATATATACATATAGATGAATATATAGAAAGCTATATTTTGTTAAGGGATACACACACACACACACACACACACACACACACACATATACACATACATACATACATACATATATCTTGCCTTCCAGAGTCTGCTTCCAGAAAGTGGTTACATTTGGGGTGGGAGGCCAGGAAGGGAATATGATTAAGGTGAAAATACAAAAGGGACTTTAAGTGTGTTTGTAATTTTTTTCTTAAGCTGAGTGAGCAGTAGACAAATATTCACTATGTTATTCTTTATACCTCTTTGTACTAGTCATCTCTGGCTGCATAACAAATCATCCCAGAATTTAGTGGCTTAAAACAACAGCATTGAGGATCTCAGTCTCTGCGGGTCAGGAATCTGGACACAGCTTAGCTGGGCCTGTCGCAGGCAGCATCAAGGTGTCAGCTGGGGCTGCAGTCATCTCAAGGCCCAGCTAGGGGTGGGTTTGCTTCCAAGCTCACTCAGTGGCTGTTGGCGGGATTTGGATTTATTGTCATGGGCTGTTGGACCGAGGGTCTCGGCTCTTCGCTGGCTCTTGCCCAAAGGCCACCCTCAGTTCCTTGCCACATGGCCCACTTCAGAGGGCAGCTTACATCGTGGCGGGCAGATTTATCGGAGGGTTTTGAGAGACAGAGAGTGGGAGGGGGTGGGAGGAGTTACAATCTTTTATAACCTATTTATGGATGGGATATTTCATCATTTTACTAGAAGCCAGTCACACTCGAGAGGGGGTTACACAAGGGCATGAATACCAAGAGGTGAGGAACATTGGGGACATCTTAAGAGGTTTGCTTACTGTAATATGCCTGAAATATCTTATAATAAATTTTAAAAGAAAAATCTGTTCACAGGTGAAATATAACTGACTGCTGGCATTAGAAGCTCTCTGATCCTCCACGGTAGCCACATATTTGGCTACTGCTAAATCTTGCCCAGGCTCCCACCCCCATCTCATTCTCCCCAAAGGACGTCTTAATCAACAACACAATCAATTAACGATGTTCTTCTCATGACCGGAATTAGAGAGATGTCAGTGTCATATCAAAAGTGCTTTTCATTTCTCCAACTGTACTTTTGCTAAGTTGCTAATTAATATTTTAGAAGTCTGTCCTCCCAGATCCCCCACTGGCCAGGGCAGTGGGGTGTGCATGAGCTTTGCAGCCAGAGTTGGGTCCTGACCCCTGTTCCACCCCTTACCAGCTACATAACCTTGGGAAAGTTACACTCTCCGAAAATTAGTCTTCTCATCCGATAAATGAGAGGAAGAATACCCGTCTCGAGGATTCCTGGAGGATTAAATACATGAGAAAAAAAAAAAAAAAACATGTGCAGATGGAAGAGCAGTGCCCAGCACGCAGTAAGAACTTGACAAGGTGAGGAAAGGTTTCTGCAGACCTCTTCCCACCCACTTCGTGCACAGGTTGTGCAAACTATGCTTTGGAAGGTGACGAGGTGGGGAGGCCATAAAAAGACCAGGTGTTCATCGTCATTTCTCATTTGATCTCAAGGTGAATCTCCTACTGCAGACTTGAAGTTTGTTTCATTTATTCACTGGTGGTCTGTTCATTCCTGTACTCATTCGACAAATAGTATTTCTTGAAGAGAGGGAAGACCAATCTTCTTCAAAACTCGGATGCCTTTTGATCTCCCCGGGGTGGGAAAGGGAATCGGACTTAATTGGTGCGCAGTTCCTCACGTCCAGGGTAGCAGAAGCATCAGAAGTGGCTCCGCTCTACGTCTTTTCCGTGCGGCCACTTGGGTCGGGTTGTTCTATGAAGTGAAGATGCTTCAGTGAATGCTGGCCTTTGGGATTTTTGCTTAGCAGAGGACAGGAGCTAATGGCCTGAAAGCAATGCAGCACTGTGGATAGAAGTCCACGTAGACGTGTCCTCCGTGGAGCCCTGCCTGCCACTAGGATGCCCGCCATCCCTGCTCGTTGACCGAGAGCTAGCCATCGGCCTTGGCATCTGAGGGAGGTTGTAATGTTCGACTCTGGAGACCTTTAAGCAGAGGCTTGATTCTGGCCTCACAGCTAAGGCAAAGAGAGGTGCTCTTAGACAGAGCATGGGTTAAAGCAGTGGCCTCCGTGCAGTCTGATCAATATGAAAACGATAGCGCCCACGGTATTTATTTAGAAGTTGTATGCATGGGTAGCTGTAGTAATATGTTGCTTTCTGTAGCAGTCCCTGCCCATCTCGCTGAGCCTTCACACTTAGGGCAAGCCTTCTGATAGCCAGCTGCCAGATTCTCCATCTTTCTGCCTGTGGGCTTTCTCTAAAGATGCGGAAGACCCCTCTGTTTGCTCCCTGGGCAGGCCAGAAGTGCAGGGGGATTCACATAGCCCTGGAGAGTTCTCATCCCATTAATGATGCGGGCTGCTGTATAAATGCCTCAGCTCCCTTGGAGGTGTCGGTTCTCTGCCACTTTTGCGGAGTCTCCCAGGGAGACTGAGCTCCAGTTACTTGCTAGCCCTCTCTTGAGTGGCTCCCTTCCCTTCTCTGTTTTACTTCGTCACGCCCCTCCCGGGAGTGCCTTGCCCGTCCCCAATAAACTTGTTACCCTTGAATCCATTTGACTCTGAGTCTGCTAGAGAAACCCAATTTACTTATATTCTGAAACAATTACATCTTAAAAGACATGTAAAGATAGAAAATGTGAAAGGAGGAGATGAACATACATACACACATCCGTGGCCTGATGTTTTTCTTTGCTCGCACTCTGCATTGCAAAGGCCACTGGTTTAAGGAAGCTGGGAGCTCCCCTTCCAGTCTCATGAGTTGTCACGAGGTGGTTGTCCCAGCACTCTCTCCGTGGGTGCCTGCTTCCAGGACCCATTTGACTTAGTTCAGGTGGCTTGGTGGACTTTCACGTTGATTTGTGGTGGCGGTTTGGGGGTCACAGGCTACCCGACTGAAAGATCTTCAGGACTGGTTGCTAGACTCTCCTGTATTTGAAAGAGTAATTTCCGTACCTTGGACTTCCAGTGATGCAAAAAGAAATCTCCAAGTTCAGAATCAGGGAAAAGCTCCCCACAGATGCTTGGCTGCCCTTGGGAAACCCATGGTTCTCTCTGTCCAGCTCTCCATGCAAGGAGGACCATGCAACGTGTATATGTTGAATGGGCAGCCTCATGCTCTCAGGATGGCGTGAATATTCTCATTTGCCAGCTGTCGCTCCAACACATGGCTCAGCACTGTGTAGACATATAAACATAGGCAAACAGTCTTCAGCTTGAAAACAGATTCCACTGGCCTCAGGGTAAAGATTTGGGAGGGCAGAATGCTCCCTTATTTTCTGTCTTCCTGGAACAAAGCCTCCTATTGTCTTTCAGGTGATCGCATTTTTTAAGCCATCCAGATTCGAGTTGCTCCTTAACCAGTTGAACTGTAGAGGCCCACTCTGCTGGCTCGGCTGACGGGGCAGCACGAGCTAACATTTTCCCCAGGGCCTCCCGGTGGCCTTTAAATGAGGTGGCCTTCACCATCCTGAGAACAGCCTTCAGACCAGTCATCCGAGGAGAACTTGGCAGCCAGAGTTGGGTCCTGACCTCTATTCCACCCCTTACCAGCTATGTGACCTTGGGAAAGTTACACTCTCTGAAAATCAGCCTTCTCATCCAATAAATGAGAAGAAGAATACCCGTCTCAAGGATTCTTGGAAGATTAAATACATGAGAAAACTTGTGCAGGTGGAAGAGCAGTGCCCGGCACGCAGTAAGAACTCGACAGAGGCTCCCCACTAGCTCTGCTCAAGAATAACTCCCATGTCTTTATGCAACAGCTTATGCCCCTGGCGATGAAACTGAAGCAAAGGGATGTCCAGTGAGGCCTGGTTTATGGGGAAAGCCGTGGGCATCCCTCTGCCCTGCCCTGCCAGGTTGACCATCCGGGGCATAAGGTCCTGGGAACAGAAAACATGATGTTAATTTCCCCAAAACAGGGCGCTGAAATCCTGAAAAGCTTTTAAGGGGTTGTGAGAGGAAAGGTTAGGGAGTTGAGGGTACTCTTGTCTAACCTTGGATGATGATAGAAGAGCTCTAAATGTGTATTTTGGTCAGGAACAGAATCCTAGTCCAGGTGAACCAGGGTCTGAAGTGTCTGGCTTTCGTCTTCCCTGAAATTTGTTCTCAGCCTTTTCCCTAATATGTGTGTATGTGCACAGAATGTAGAAAAACCCTGTGCTACTGCTCCCAAGTGGCATTTGTGGGTGATCATCTTAGTTTGAGCTCCCCAGAAGTAAACCTTGAGACAAAGGCTGAAGTGCAAGTGGTTTACTCGAGAGGTGAAGGAAACACTTGGTAGTAGAGTGGTGGGCAAGGGAGATGGGGAAGGAAATGCAGCTATGAAAGGGTTATCAAGCGAATTACCACTGTGAGCACCTGGAGCTGAATCCCAAGGGAGATGCCAGGAGTGTAGAACACTCAAGAGTGCTCCCACCTAAGGGGTGAGGGAGCTGGGGTATTTATACTCCAACCCTGAATAGTCATTCGTTAAGAGGTGCTCCTGGGGGTTGCTAATTCCCCAGCATTTCTGGGCGAGCCTGTGGATAGAGTGGCCTTCCTCAGGTATGGAAAGAAAATCCAGATGCAGAGATGCAGATAGAGACCTTTGGAAGTCAGGTGCAGTACACCGAGGTGAGAGGTCCAAGGGCTGTGGGGAGGAGGGGAGCCTCGGGCAGTGGCTGCTACAATCACATAGGGGTATGATACATTGCTGGGGAGGGGGACTTTCTCACAGTTAAGGTATCTATAAACATTTCTACCCTTTAATTGGATATAATCGAAGATTTGGAATAATAAACGAAAACGTTTTTTGAAGAAAGATTTTCAAAAGCCAGAGGACAGTGGTTGGGTTCCGTGGTATATATTTACACATTTGTCAAAATTACTTATATTGTACATTTCCAATCTGTGCATTTTACTGTATGTGAATTATACCTAAATATAAAAAGAAGCAAGTGCGAAATTCTGGATTTTAATACCTTTCAGTAGAATCCTTAGTTCCTGCATATTTGGGGTACACTTGCCTGAATCCTTAAAATTCTGCCTGTGGACCAACAAATGAAGCCTTTGCTCTAGAATTACAGTCAGGTAAAATTGGGGTGCTGGCAAATCAGTGACTTCCCCCCCCCGGAACAAAGCAGCCTCCTTCAGCTACTTCTGTGCCATGGTTTGTGCCCAGGCAGCCACGGCTAAGTTCTCCCGGCGACTGTGGGCTGCATTTTGTGAAAGCAGTGGCTAGGGATTCCATATCTGAGGCCGCAGGTCAGACATCTGCAAGGCAGAAGAAACTGACATAAGGGCCTGGTCTTATGAGGCCACAGCTGGATAGGGAAATAAGGACGACATGATGTTTTAGGATGGGTACTAGGCCAGGTTCAATTTCAATGCCTGGCACATAGCGGGCACTCAATAAATGTTTGGTGGGATGAGCAGATTCCCTCCAGCTCACTGATACCTCCTGGGACCAGCCTCAGCTGAGAACAGAAAGGGGTGGAGGTGGGGTGGAGATGGGAGAAGCACCGGTACAGTGGAGGCCGTCGGGCCCTTCTTTTCTTTCTCAGAAGCCCCAGATCTGGAGCTGATGAGGTGGGCCTTCACAGCGGAGGGCCTTTCTAATGACTTCTCAATTAATTGACTTGACGCTGGTGGGGAGAACGCCAGAGGCTGCAAAAGATGAAAGGCATTGAAAGGGAAAAGCTTTGATGTCACTGCAGTCCTGCTCAGATTCGGGAAGGTTTTTTCAGGAACTTTATATCTTAACCACAAAAGCCTCACAGGGTCGATCAGTCACGCAAGAAAATTTTTTGTCATTCTCTGGGATTGCTGGGTGATGAGAGGGTGAATGGAAAGCCAAGAAGGAGGGGCCAGGTATGGTTTCCGTGGGTGGCGAGTGTGTGTGGTGGTGGGACGGGGTGGGAGAGCAAAGGTGCCCTAGGAGGGGTAGAGGGGGAGGCAGTGTGTAGGTGTGAGTCGCATTTGTAGGCGAGCGGTGTGCTTATGCTACAAAATTGGCACAGGTGTGTGTTTTTCCAACGGGTTGTGTTCTCCCAGACTCAGTGTCCTCTTACTGGGTTTGTTCCTAAAGCTTATCTACTGATCACCCATTTAGGTGCACACATCCCTAGGCAACTTATTCATACGAAATCGAAATGATCAGAAAACTCGAAGAAGTGCGTTGTCATCGCAGATACATAATACGTAGAATTTTAGAAGTAGACAGAACACCTGCAAAGCAATTGTGTTATTTCCTATTAAGATGAGGAAACGGAGCCCGGACATGGAAATTGACCTCTCAACTACCTAGACCAGGACTTCTTAACTTTGGCACTAGGGACATTCCGGGCCAGGTTAATTCTCTGCTGTGGTGGACTGTCTTGGGAATGGGTGTTTGGCAGGCATCCCTGGCCTCTAACCACTTGATGCCAGTATCACCTCCCCCGAGTTGCTGCATTCAAAAATACCTCCAGACATCGCTAATATCCCCGGAGGGGCAAAATCGTCCCTAATTGAGAGCCACTAGCCTAGATATAGGCCTAGTGGGTCCTAGGATCCAACGCTCTTTGCACTGCTCTGTGCAATTTGGGGGTTCACATGGTGCCTCATATATCTTCAGAATCAATCACATTTAAATGGAGTGATTCCACGTGTGGTGTGCATGAGAGAATGGGCAATGTTCACACGACCCACCAAGAGATGCGTCTTAGCAGGCACTCCATTCTCCAACAGCTCTAAATCAGCTGGCATTTTTCCAGCATGGGTTAGGTTAGAGCCTATGGAATTGCCATTTTTTGAGGCTCAGTTGGTCAGATATCAAGCAGTTTTCGTATGGTTCAACCTAAACACACGGTCTTAAGAGGTATGTCCTGAACACCTTTCAAAACTCCCCAGTTCTGGAATGTGGAAGTGTTTGCTTAGGCTCTGGACTCTTCTCAGGCACATTTCTAAGGTGAGTCCGATGTTTTCCATGCAGAGCCTCATACCACAAGCTAACCACACTGCAAAACTCCCCTCCAGATTTCTCTCTCACTCTGCAGTGGATTCAGTATGGCCACAAATTCTCCGCAGTGATTCCCATTAAGGGGTGGAGTCTGTGCTCCACCCAGTTGACTCTGGGCTGACCCTGTGACTTGCTTTGAGCAACAGAATCTGGCGGAAGTGGCGTTGTTCCGAGTTCTAGAGCTTAGACCTTTAAGAGGCCTTGCAGCTTCTGCCTTAGCCCTCCTGGCCACTGTCCCGAGACTTCCCTGGAAGGAAGATGGCATCATTTCCTGGCGGATGAGTGGCCATGTGGAGGAGGGCTAAGGCAGCCCGCTAACAGCCAGCACCACCAGCCGGACGTGTTGGACCTTCACGGTCTACTCCCCCCAGCTAAATGCAGTCACACGAGTGAGGCCACGTGAAACCAGCAGGACCACATAATCATGAGAAATGAGAAATCATTGCTGTCTTTTTAAAAATCAATTTATTTTATTTATTTTTGGCTGCGTTGAGTCTTCGTTGCTGTGAGCTGCTGCGCGCGGGCTTTCTCTAGTTGCGTTAAGTGGGGGCTACTCTTCGTTGCGGTGCGCAGGCTTCTTATGCGGTGGCTTCTCTTGTTGCAGAGCACGGGCTTTAGGTGCACGGGCTTCAGTAGTTGCAGCACGTGGGCTCAGTAGTTGTGGCTCGTGGGCTCTAAAGCGCAGGCTCAGTAGTTGTGGCACACGGGCTTAGTTATTCCGTGGCATGTGGGATCTTCCCAGACCAGGGCTCGAACCCGTGTCCCCTGCATTGGCAGGCGGATTCTTAGCTACTGCACCACCAGGGAAGCCCCATCATTGCTGTTTTAAGCCACAAAGTTTTGGGATGGTTTGTTAGGTAGCAGTTGATAACTGATACACACCTACTGGCACTTTTATGGTTTTTAACAATCTATGAGAGCGTGACTTCAAATAAAGAGCAGCAAAGCCATGCTCGCCTGGACTGCCAGATGGTTGGCTGACATCACTCACTAGCCAGGTGTCTCAGGCACTCACACCAGCCTCCCCATGGGCACTATTTGGTCACATTCTTTAGGAAAACTGCTGATTTCTGTATTTGGAAGCCACAAGAAAGGGTCAAAAACTTATGAGTAAAAGCTACAAAGGCCAAGTGTGCTGTACAGAATGATGACCTGCATGGCGTCTGTGTGTAGGGGATGCCTCACCGTCCTGCTCCTGCATATATGCCACGTTCCAATGTCACACATACGTAGCCGCTTTCACCACGCTCGGCTTGACCGTGACACACCTCCTAGGCATGGTTATGTGATGGAAAATATCTTCAGCCTCCGTTTCCCACTGTCACACTTTGGAAGGGGATATTTCAAACATTTGTCAGAATTTCCTCACAAATGGTGGACATTAATTGACTTTTTATCTTAATGCTGTCACTGAATATTGCTTTTGATCTAAAGCAGATGCCTTACGAAGCCCTTGCTTTATTATCTAAATAAAGCTGTAGTTAGCACTCACGACAGCAATTCCTTGTGAGTTCGTTGTTTAACGTGGCGCATACCAGCACCCACCGGGCTTTACTTACATGAGAAGAGAAATTCTTTCTCTTTGCTCATGGCATCCCCAGCACGTAGCACAGGGTTTGACTCCTGGTCGCTCCTCAACACATTTGTGGGTGGATGGATGGATGGATGGATGGATGGGTGAGTAAATGAATGAATGAGAGAAGCTGAGATCTGGGAGACGGCTTGGAATTCATCACCTTCCGTCTCCTGCTTTGCTTGATGAGCGAAGACACTGAGATTCAGAGAGGATTAGCGTTTGTTGTGTTTTTTGTATTCCAGGACTTTATTCCTTTAAAAAGCCACTTGGCACACCTGATTATCTGATCTGTCCCAGCTTGTGATTATGGGCTCAGTGGGACACGCTGTGAAGGTCCCTGATTTGGGCTGCCTCGATGCCATTGGGAGCAGGCTTCTGCCCACCCTGCTGGGCCCTGTGAGGGGCAGCCAGGCCCACCCGGGGAACTGAGTAGGCGCCAGATGTGCCTCTCTGAGTTACACTAGTATTACTGTTCATCCGCCTGGGAAGCCACGTCCTCTTCTGTGCCGCAGAATGGGAAAGCAAAAGTGCCTTTTCTGAGATGAAGCTAATAACAGTTCTCATCTTGAGTCTACTTAACACTGAACTGAAGATTTGGCCTCTCGGGTGAGGCTTATAGTTAATTCATTTACTTTGAAAATAATTACGGAAGGCATAAAAGAAATGTCCCCGTGCGGGCCAAGAATGGGCTGATTCTCCGTGTTTCTCAGTAACCAGTTGTACGCTGGGTGCTTGAAAGGATGAGACTGGGGCGACCCTGCAGCCTTGGGCGGAAGGCGAAGCTGCAGTGGGAGGCGCTCTGCCTGTCCCCCTGCCACCCTCTCACTCCGTTTTCTCTGATGACCTAAATGAGAAAGACAGTTGGTTTCCTTCCCCCTCAGCTCGGTCTCCCACACAGACAAACAGGCTGTGTCCCTGGCAGACTGCACTGGGGTTACATGCTGTCTCCTCTACTCAAGGGTGATCTATAGCTTCGAAGGGAAAAATAAATGAACAAGCAGCGTCCACCCTGCCCTTTGTCTCAGAGGAGATAGATGGGCTCCCCGGCTTCCACCACCTCCCCCCCATGCCGCCCTGCCCCAAGCCCCAGCGAGAGGGCAGCCAGGGAAGAAAAGAAGCTGTTGCCAATTGTGTGTGTGTGTGTGTGTGTGTGTGTGTGTGTGTGTGTGTGTGTGTACGTGGGCGCATGAGACAGAGACAGAGAGATAGAGGGAGAGAGAGGGAGAGGGAGACCTGGGGGAGAGCGAGAGAGAAGAGAAAGAGAGAGGGGGAGAGAAAAAGAGGGGAGGAGCCCTCGGGGAGGGGGAGGGAGGAAAAACAAGCCAGAGGGAAGAAGACAGAGGGAGCGAGGAAAAGGGACCCCCTGAAAAGAAGGCAAAGGGGTGATTCAAAGTGTGACTAAAGCTATAAAAGTATCTTTTCCTCCCTAATTTCCCAGCCTTGTCCTTCCAGATGGAGTGGTAGGTGCACCCCCCGCCCCCGTATCTGTCCTCAAAAGCAGTCGATAAATCAGGCATCCCCATGGGAGCTGCCCCTCTGCCGCTCTGCCATGTGGCCGCAAAGGTCAAGGTGACAGGACCCCGTGTTCCCGGGGTGTCAGCCAGCTCACCTGAAAACCACAGGTGGGTCGCTGGGCTTGCCGGACAGAACTGGCCGTGTCTCGACTCTTGCAATCTCAGAGTGTCACCTGGGTGCCCCGTCCCGTGTAGAAGGCAGTCCTGCAGAGGGCCTTCGCCCTGCACGCAAGCTGGCTGGAATGTTCCTAGTGGCGCCGTGGAGAGCTCACGTGGTCTGCCGTGTGTATTGGTACCATTTAGGGTACAAACTAAGCGAGATCATCCACGTCACGCATATGGCACGTAGTAAGTGGTCAGGAACTGTTAGTTCCTACGACCTGATCGCACCATAATAATAGCTAACAGTTTTTTTCAAGCACCGTCTGTGTGCCAGACACAAGCAAGCCTTAACCCTGTGTGGTAGGTGCTATTTCATCCTCTTGTAACAGACGGGAACTGAGGCACAGAATAGCCCCGTTCCCAGGATCTAGACCTGAGGCTCTGTTTTAACATGGCATCCAAGCATCACGAGGCGAGCCGGAGACAACAAAGGCAGAAGAGAATTCACTCCCATCCGCCTCCTTTTCTCCCCTTCTGACACCACTGCCCCAGACCGGGCCACCACCTCCTCTGTGCCTGGACCACAGAAGTCGCCTCCCCTCTGGCCTATGTCCACCCATGGGCCACACACTGGCCTGCCCCTCTACAAGCTCTTCATTCCCTTCCCATTGTGCTTGGCATGAAATCCACGCTCCCCCGCCATGCTGGCCCGTCACCAGTCCTTAAATCCACGCAAGCTCTTTCTTGTATGCCGTTCCTCTGCGCTTTTCCCCATCACTGCATCTGTCAGAACCCTGCTCATCCTTCAGTAGCCCCCCCCTTTCCCATTTTTCTCTATCGCAGCACCCTCTTTTTATCCTTCCTTGAGCTTCTCACAATTGAGAAGTATTTTTATCTGCTTGGTTACGTCCTTGCTTTCTTTCTACTTCCCTCACTAAACTGCAGGCTCATAATCATGGTGATATTGTTTGCTCTTGTGTCCTCAGCCCTTAGCATGGGGTCTGGCTCCTGGTAGGCGGTGTGCAGTCAGTATTTGTTGGTACACGAATGGCTGGTGTATCTGGAATGTCTGGGATGTGTATTTGGAGGTGTGACAGGCTGTGGCTGGGATTCACCTCGCTTCACTCCCCCGGCTGCCAAAAGTCTTATTTGCACACTGTCGCCTGCCATCATGTGTTTCAGACCCGAGTGTGGGCCTCTTTCATTCCAGAGAGTTGTGCCCTCATTGGAATTTCAATGGGAAGAGCCCACAGATCTATTGCACGGCAGGAAAAGAGGGTGTCTATGGCTGTTGGTTCTCTTGGCCTGTGGCAGGATGCAGAACGAGAGGTAGAAGGATATTAGATGTTCAGTAGTTCTCCTGTTGTCCCGCGTCTCCAGGAAATGCTCTTCCCTAACGAGCATTTAGAGATACCGAATATGCTCCGCCCTCGCTACCCTCAGCCACCTGAAAGAATTGGATCTAAGACCCACACCGTAGTCAGTCATGTGTATATTCATATTCACCCTCAAATAATAGTACGGAACGTGAACCAGTAACCTAAAATTCAGTGTCCACTTGAGAACTTAGTTTGGCACCATTGGCAGTTCATTTCTCCTTTGTGTCACTCGAGACATTCTCTGATAAAAGGAAAGAGGTGGATAGATTTCAGTCTCTGTCCACCTTCCAGACATTCCTTGAATTTTTCTTAGAAAGATTGACACAAGGCAAATCTCAGTTTTTCTTATCCCCCCCCCCACCCCCCCGACCTTTGTCCCGGCCGAGGGGTGAACTGTGGGAAGATCTCATGGGTGGTGTTCTAAACAACTTTCCGTTGATTAAATAATCCTTCTCCCAAGGGCTACTTGTGTGGTTTAAGTTACTTAAAAAACAAAACAAACAATCCAGGGTAAGAGAATCAGTCTGAAAAAATAGAAGGTTACCAACAGACTTGCCGTGTACAGCTGGGAAAGATGTGAAAAGCACAGGCTCCAAGCAGCAAAGAGGATAAATAAATGTGTCGCTAGTGCCATTAAGAAAACACATCTGCACAGTGTCAGCAGTAAGGATAAACACCCAGTTGTTTTCCCTTTCACAGGGGAGAGGCGACATGATGGGCCCCATCCAGGTCTGTTCCGCTTACATCTCCTTAAGGTTGAGGGATGGGCACTTATCTAGCCTTGATGCATTCCCAGAATCTCTCATCAGAAGGAAATCTTCAAACAAAACAAACAGTATATTCATTCTCCTCCCAGCTCACAGACAGGAAAACAAACAAGAAAAGAAAGAAGAGGTTATCTGGTAGACCTCAGTGGCCCAAGATTGGGATTTTGGACGTGACATCCTTCTCTGGTTTGCTTCCTTCTCCTAATTGCCCTGCCAGTGGGAAGAGCAATTGGAACTGACGTGACCATCCCTTATAGTTGTTGAATGTAGCCAGTGTTTCTTCTCTTAGCCCGCAACTCAAGACTTCCAGGGTCCATCAACTTCCCTAGTGTCTCAGTGAGTAGCTTTGTAAGTTGGTATGGACCATAATCAGAATTCATGAATGGTAACTAGGAGCCTAGGGAGTTGTGATGGATCCACTGAAATCCTCGTGGACCTAATTTGAGAAAAGGTTCAGATGCACAAGGAAATAAAGATGACCTCTGGAGATGCCAGCATCCTGGAACCTCCACGCTGTTTATTCCTAGGGTTACTGAGAGTTCACTATTTAAATTTTAAATGGAACCTTGTTCATTTTGATTAGGTCAAATACCTCTTCTATTATGAGCCTAAATCAGGGAATGAAATATGATGACTGTCTTACAGCAGGCTTAGATTCTAGCATCTGTGTGTCCTTAGTCACCCAAATTTCACAATTTGGTCTAGAATGAATGAAATGCAATTCCAGCCTCAGTTTTTCATACTATTAGAAAGTGGCCAAAGACAGATATCATATGATATCACTTATATGTGGACTCTAAAAAAAAATGATACAAATGAACTTATTCACAAAACAGAAATAGACTCACAGGCATAGAAAACAAACTTATGGTTACCGAAGGGGAAAGAGGCGGGAGAGGGATAAATTGGGAATTTGGGATTAATGGATACACAGTACTGTATATAAAATAGATAAACAACGAGGACCCACTGTATAGCACAGGGAACTATACTCAGTATTTTGTAATAACGTATAAGGGAAAAGAATCTGAAAAAACTAGATACATATGTATGTATTACTGAATCACTTTGCTGTGCAGCTGAAACTAACAACATTGTAAATCAGCTACACTTCCATAAAACATATATATAAAATTTTTTTAAGTAGCCAAAAAATTGCCAGCACCTCAGAAATTATTCACATTTGACTTTGGAAGGTGTCCCTGGTCTATTAGCTGACATGCTGAACGTTGCCTTCAAATACCATCATGGAGAAATGGCAGGAACCGAGTCAGGTGGAGTTAGAAACCTGTCTTCTCTCCCCTCCCCTCCCTTCTCAACTTCATTAAACTCTATTTCCTCATCTCTACAAAGGGGTGGGAGTAGAGAGTTAGATTAGAGTATGTCTGGGGACTCTGGCAGTACCATAGTTCTGAGAAAATATATGCCCTGATTTAACTCTCAGCTATTCATTCATTTAACAAATTTGTCTGAGTGCCAGTTAGGTCCTACTGTGCTAGTCAAGAAAGATAAGGGTGAGCTGTGACAAAGTGAGAGAGTGGCATGGACATATATACACTACCAAACGTAAAATAGATAGCTAGTGGGAAGCAGCCGCATAGCACAGGGAGATCAGCTCGGTGCTTTGCGACCACCTAGAGGGGTGGGATAGGGAGGGTGGGAGGGAGGGAGACGCAAGCAGGAAGAGATATGGGAACATATGTATATGTATAACTGATTCACTTTGCTATAAAGCAGAAACTAACACACCATTGTAAAGCAATTATACTCCAGTAAAGATGTAAAAAAAAAAAAAAAAAAAAAAGATGAATGAGGTGCCATTCTTATCCTAGAAAGGGTATAAACTGTCTGTTAAATATGCAGCGAGCACTTCCTAAATGCCGATGAAGGGCGTGCAAAGTTGATGTTACACCAGCCGTACTGAATGATGCTAGAATTAATGATGCTGTTTAATTTTGCCAACATTCAATATCTCATATTAAAGCCTTACTTAGCATTTTCCAGCCGTTGGAAATGATCGGAGAAGTGTATACACCCAATAACTGAAGAATGCTCTCAGACACAGAGGCCCAGAGGATTCTGTACCACGTCAAGGTTACACGTGGATAGAGGTGGAGCCTGGCCTAGGGTCCAGCCCTCGTGCGTCCCAGCATTGGGTTAGTTGATCGTTAAGAAAGTGGGCTTGGAGCCCAACTGCCAGGTTCAAATTCTGGCTCCGCCGCTTACAGGTTGAGTGACCTTGGGCAAGTTATTTCACTTCTCTTAGTTTCCCTCTCCATCACATAAGACTAGAAGAGTAATTGGTTGCGTAGGGTGTGTGGATTAAGTGAGTTCGGACATATGGAAATGCTCAGAGCATAAGTAGTATAGTTTCATATTTAATAACAGCCGTTAGCAACTAGAAGTAAGGCTAGAATGCATTCTGACCTACAGCCTAAAATCAACTGGCAGTATGAAACAATCAAAAGTAGTAGTATAGCCAGGTCTTAGATCTGTCTAAGATATTTCATGAGTAAGTTGTGTCTCTGTCAAAAATGAAGACCCTGTTTACAGTGGTACCTGGCACATAGTAAGTGTTCAAGAGGTGTTAGCCGTTATCTGTGTCGCGATACTGCTTCCCTTTCCTGCAGTGTTGGACAGGAGGTTTTAAGAGCTTCACTGGAGCCCAGAGATGCTGCTGCCACCCCGCCCCCCGTTCTGTGCGGGCACGTGTGAGTGTGTGCCCGTGGACGAGGTGTGTGTGTCGTGGCTGAGATCAGCCAAAAGATCCGTTGCAGGAGATCAAATTCAGATCTGTAAGCCTGGTGAGATTCAAGTTCCTTTTAAACACTTGTTGCCATTTCTAGGCCAGAAACATTTCCCCCGATCAGATTGTTTTGGCCAGGAAATCTTGCATTTTCAAAGCAAGTAAAGAGTGAAAAAAAAGAATTCTCGGTACGTGACACAATTTACAGTTAGCTTCTCAGGAATGTGTGTCATGTTTTAAACTTGAGTAGGTTGATGTTCTGCAAACATCCCAGTGCTTCATATTTATAGCGCGCTTTATTTTAGAGTGTTAACAATGAATGAGAAAAAAAAGCGCGGAACTTTCTGCAGACAATTTTTTGTCGTGATGCTGTTTTGATTTGGAGGCAGTCTTGTTTCTCCTCTTTTTCAACCGCCACAGGATTCCATTCTCTTGCTCGCTCTCTTTTCTTCCCCAAAGGAAACACTTCAGTTGCTTTTATTGATGAGGAGAGGAAAAATCGAAACCATAGGCAACTGGGCTAATGAGAGGCAGGCCGATGTGACAACTAACAAAGAACAAAACCAATTACGCCTCCTCATGTAAGTGTACCGGGCCACCCGGGGGCCACCTGTAGCTCAGTAGACAATCCGCTGCCCACCTCAGCTTCTGACGGCAGCGCACCCACTGCAGCCTCTCTGTCCGAGGGCTTTCTCAGGAGTGTACCCCACACCTCTATACACACACACACAGCAACCTTCACCCAAAGAGTAGGGAGACTTGGTAGAAGAATACTCTAGATTCCTCCTCCCCACTTAGTGGGACGATCCTGAGATGCACTCCACACTCTCTCAGAGGGTCCACTGCGGAATCGAGCCCACATCACCCACAGTGACTTGCATTGGCTTCCTTCCTTCCCCTGTCTCACACCCAGCCCCCGCCCACTCTTGCTGGGCTTTCCAGAATCACCTCTTGCACCTCAATCATCCATTCAGGGGCTGCTTTTTTGGGGAACCCCAAATAGGACATGAACCTAAAAATATTTACCCAGTTATATGCCTTATCCCGTCCCCCTTCCCCACGCTGTCTGAGTACCAGAATCGAAGATGGGAAAAGACTGTACATATAGCTAGAATTGGGTCCCTCTTGTTGCAGCATTTTTAATGCCGTACTCTTAACATGGAATGTACAGTTCTCTTTAGGTTCTGAAGCTAAGGTTTCTTTGCCTGCTGGGTTTCATTAATTCACTCGGCAAATCTTTACTGAGCATCTACTATGTACCACATACGATTCTGGGTGCTGGAATCGTATCATTGAGGACAGGGGTCCCGTCTGCAATTTTAACTTGGCTTGTCAGTCACTTTTCTGTCTCCTGCAGAGGGGAAATGGTGGAGGTTGATTCTGGGACCAGCTGGCCCCCACCTCCAGACAGCCCTCTTCTTTCTCCTCATTTTCCAAATCAGCCTCCAAGGAGAAGCTAAAGACAGGAAACAAATGTCTCTCTTCTCTGCAGATGAAGTCTCTTGCTCACGTTGACTTCTTCGCTCATAACCTGGACTTGGCTAACACTCCTGTGTTAGAATTGATGTATTTCCACCAAGAAGGAAGTGGTCAATGCGTGACGCATGCGTGCCAGGAACTGCCTCTCTGTCTGAAGCCCAGTTGAACTTTCATGGCCAACCTTGCCAGAGCCCGGACCACTAGGGCAGGAAGGGCAGGAAGGGAGGAAGTGGGAGCGCATGCCTAGTCCCAGTTCCCCCGTAATTACAAGTGAAGCTTAATGGTTAGTTTCAAGGACGGGGGGTGGCTCTCGTGCACAGTGGAGAAATTTGAGTTTCACCCCCTCTTGCCTCCTGGGACCAGGCGTACATGATACTGGAACAAAGGGCTGGTCTCAGAGGTGCAGCTTTGGACGTGTTTACCAAGGAGACAGGGAGCAGGGGACAATTCTCATATCCCTCCCCACACGGCGGCATCGGTGGTTAAGGACGGAGCTCAGGTTTCTTATGATAGCCCCTATTCCTGGGGTTATTCCCAGAGAGGAGGAGAAGTGTGGCAAGAGAACTGGGCCAGGTCGGTGGTTGGGGAGGAAGATGGCGGGCTGGTGCCGGGGCAGGAATGGCCACTTGCATCGAAGGGCTGGCCGTAGAGAACTCCCCCTCCCCAGAGGTGGGAAGGGGGGGGGGCGGTGAGAGGAACCAAAGAAGCCACCTGGGAGGGAGGGCATTCGGGGCACTGGGACCACCAGCCGTGAAGCGAGCTGAAGGAAGAGAGTCAAGTCAAAGCCACAGCAGAATCCTGTTGGAGTTGGCAGGTAATTCCAGAAAAGTAAAATGAGATTGTCTGCTTTATCCTGTGCTGTGTGATTTCTGGAATTGCTTGGGGGAAAGGCAGGCTGATCTAGTCTTCGAAATTAAGGGGTTAATTAGAAAATGGGGATTTCCTGCTTCTTTGAGTTGCCTCTCACCCCAGCCCACCCCCCGTCCCCCCCCTCAGTGACTTGAGACGTTTGAAGGCAAGATCCTCCGTGAACGTTTAGGATGAAACACTTTGTCGGGAATACAAGCAAATAAATTTGACAGCTGCTTGATGTAGGACAGTCATTAAATTTTCAAGAATGTAGGTCTTCTATTATTTAGTGACGTTAATCTCTCTTCCAGAAAAGAAAAAAAAAGTGGGGTCCAGGATTGCAGAGTGAGGAAGTTGTGTTGTTTGCTTTGCTGAAAGTTGCCAAGGGCTCTGCCTCCGCCCCCCGCCCCTGGCTCCCTTTCTTCACGGGGCTACTAAGCTGGGCCTGTCGGGCCAGCATCTGTCAATAATTTGGTTGGGTTTTCAGAGGCTGGTGTTCAGACCTTGCTTTCATTCAGTCCCCTCACTTGCATCCTCTTTTTCTATGCATTTTTGTCTATTTCTTCACTTTTGAGACCCCGCCCCCAATGGGGGAAATGGGATGAAGAAATAGAACTCAAGTCAGTCATTTATTTTGCTGCTTGGGGTGTCTCTGGGAAGACGATCTGGTAGGAAGTGCAGCTGAAATGCTGGCCAAAAGGAAAGTTTAGAAAAATCTGTGGCTTTCTTTGTGCCCTGGTACTTAGGAGGGATGACTAAGAATTGATGTATTTCTTTTCCAAGAAAGGCTGAAACACCAGAGGGGATTTTTTTGTTTGTTTGGTTGGTTGTTTTTTTTTTTTGCGGTACGCAGGCCTCTCACTGTTGTGGCCTCTCCCGTTGCGGAGCACAGGCTCCGGACGCGCAGGCCCAGCGGCCATGGCTCACGGACCCAGCCGCTCCGCGGCACGTGGGATCTTCCCGGACCGGGGCACGAACCCGCGTCCACCGCATCGGCAGGCGGACTCCCAACCACTGCACCACCAGGGAAGCCCACCAGAGGGGATTTTTAAGAAAAGGTTATAGGGCAGTGTTCCGTCTCGACTCCATGCAGCCTGGAAGTGAGACGGGATGTCCAGCTGGTGGGGGCAGGGTAGGCGGCAGGGAGGGTTGACAAGGACTGCTCTTCTGGTGGCTTTGAGAAGAAGAGAGAGACCTTTGAGCTTTTCCTCAGACATGGAGGAGAAGGATGGCGCTCTCCCTGGGCCTGCCGGGGCACAGCCGGACTCTGCGCAGAGAGGCCTCCTGGGTGCACTGTCTGGTCCCCCGTGGTCTAGGTGGGTGCAGCTAAGTGAATACGGCGGTAACCGAGTGCTCAGGGGTGAATCCTATCTTTGCAACTTGCCAGCTGCATGAGCCGGGTCTAGTCGCTAGTCTCTGTGTACCTCTTCTGTCCAATAAAGATAATAAACCCAAGTTCTAAACGCTGTGTCCACAGGCAGACACCCCCCCCCCCCCAACATGTGAAACATTCCATGAGGCTCTTTCTTCATGCCATTTGGGATGCCACTCTCCAATGATATCCCATAGCTGATGTAGTCATGAGTCTCATTCAGCAGGTATTTATTAGGTTCCTACTACATAATTCTAGGTGATGAAGATATAATAGGTTGCTAATCAGATAAGGCCGCTGACCTCATAGAGTTTATATTCCAGGGAAGAGAGGCAGGCAATACACTATGTCAGGTGGTGATGTGTGTCAGGAGTGCTACGGAAAAGATGTCCCAAGTCCATCTCTCAACAAGTAATGCCTTCAAATTCATTCCTTCATTTCTTCAGAAGGTCTTGAGGGAGCAGTTGGGGATGTGAAGAGCTGCCTGACCTCCAAGTGTTTACACAAATCATCCCTCGCCCCTTCCTCCCCAAACTGGGCATTTTGCATTCAACACAGTGACCCGGGGCAGTTAATCTGGAGTCAAAGTCATTCAGCGCGGCGGTGTCCGCCAGGCATGGCCACCCCAGACAAATGACTTCCGGCAAAGGAATTATACACGTGCATTTTGTGGGCCTTGAGCTGACCTGGCAGCTGGGCAAGGAATTCCCAGCACATACAGGACTCCAGAAGGAAATGAGGGGAAGTTGGTCTTCATGCTGCCCCAGAATGTCCCTCTTCATGGTCAGGCCAAAGGTGCCCCCGTGTGATTGTAGGTTTCCCTGTACTGTTTCCTCTATTGGGCTGGACTAGGTATCATCTCTCTAGTGAGGATTCTCTGCTATTAAGTGAGTTGTAAGCTGACTCTTACCGAAATGGAGATTATTGATCCAATTATGCACGCGTCCCCGATTCTTTCTTTCTCTTTGTTTTCTGAGAGGGCTGGAAGTTGGCACAGAGGAGGCCCTGATCAAAATGGATAAGTTCGTCTCTGAGACGGGCCGTTTGTGTCTGTGTCAGAAGACGGGACGCTTTCCTTTTGAGGGGATGATAGACAGTGAGGAGAGGTGGGGTGGCCGAGTTTTCTAGATTCTCTGATTTGAAAATCAGGGACTCAAAGGAAGTCTGTGCTTCCTAAGTAATTGCATCCCGACACTGTCGAGCTTCCTCTGGGTTTCAGCTTTCACCCCAGCCAGGCTACGAGGAGGGAGGACAAAGCAGAGGGCGCCCAGCCCGGCCCCACAGGCTGCTCCGGGTGACTGCAGCTCCGCTTCCTGGGCAGAGGAGCTGGTGTCCTGTTTCTCCTTCTCTTGCTGGACGCCTCTGTGGGCCTCTCGCTGCCTTTTGTGCACGTCGGTGTCTACAAGGTGGCCGCCACACAAAGTTGTGTTTCACAAAAGGAGGTGACACCAAAGGCATTTGCAGTTGGCTTTGGCAGTAATGCGTGAATATTATTCAGCCGCTCTGTCCTTGTAATACGAACAAAACTTATTGGACCGGAGGCCACTCGTGTGGAATCTGAGATGTTGGTTCACCAAGAACCAGGAAAAGAATAATGCTGGGACTGCTGAGAGAATGCATAAAATGCTTCTCAAGAGGGAGCGTTTTAAGCATCCCCCCTCGCCTAAGGGGCCTTACTTTCATGTACCTCTTCACAAACAGTCGCCCAAGGAAGCCTTCCTGCACGGTCCTCGGTTGGCCTGGCTTCGACACTTAAAGATGAAAAACTCTACTTTTGAAAGTAATATTTCCCAGCTTATGCTCATTGCTAATATAAGGACTTACCGTTTTTCCAGTTAGTCTTAATTAGGCTCCCTTTACAGTTTGCTTACCGCTTTTTACTTAAAGAAGTAATATAGTTATTTGCTTGTGGCAAAAAAGATATAACAAGGTAAAACAGTAAGGTATACAAGTTTTCAGAAGTGGAAAGTGGACTCTCTTCAAACCATTCCCCAGCCTTAGCCATGGGTTATTGCCCCAGCTGTGTGTCCTTGGGCAGGATGCCTGACTCTTCTGTGCCTCAGTTTCTCCATCCATAAAAGGGGGATGATATTAGTACTCATCTCATAGGGCGGTTGGGAGGATTTAGTATGCCGTCTGACCTGTATTCTGCCTGGAGCAATATTAGCTGTTGTTGTCAGTAGTGTGCATTTTTTCCGGACATCAGTGTCGACTTTGCATCCTTCCTGGATTCAGACCTTTCAGGGTATGGCCAAGCCTCAATGAGCAGTATTATGCCAACAGCATTTTCGCTCAGGATAGGGCCTGTGTAAGTGAAGGAGTCCCGCCCTCCATGTGGCCGTCTCTAGAGGGATCCACTGTGGTTCTATTTCCTTCATGGCTTCTAAGGAACACCAAGCTTTCTTGAGTAGGAGAGGGGACAGCTTGGAATGGGCCTTTGGCTCCGAGGAGGGACCTGACAGATCACGCCCTTCCTTCCCTTGTCAGCCCCTGTGAGGCCTTAATATGGGTACCATCACCCAGAGGAGGCCCCACTTCCCAGGAATATGCTGGGGGACTAACAGCCGAAGGAATAGCTCAGACCGACTTAGCTGGAAAGAAGAGGGGGCCAAGGTCTCGTGCTTGACGAGCTGACGGAAAATTATATGCGGGCTTAGTTTTGTTTTCTTTTTTTTAATGAAGTGGGAAAAAAGAGCTGTGTTTGTTCCTTTTGCCAATTTCACGACGAGAGACACAGTAAGACTATATGTGTGCGGTTGTTTGTACACCTGACAAAAGGCAAGACCAGACTGGAGAGAATTGTTTGCTTGCTTGCCCGTGTCTCTCTGCAAAACCAAGGGCATTTGTTATCAGATCACTTTTCAGTGAAGGAGTCAGAGCCTGTCTCGTTGGCCTTGTCCCACCGTGTGCAGCCGGGACCGAGTTACTTAACCTCTCCGGGCCCAGGTGTCTCATCTGTTTAAGAAAATGAGGCTAGAAGTGCTATTTGGGGGGAATGAGAGAAGTGACAGTGGGTCGCGCTGTCACCTTGTTGGGTGAGTGCGGGCACATCTGTCCATTCTCTCCTGGAGGCTTTCTTCTCAGTGCGGAGAACTCTGGGTGCCCGGACTTAGAAGGGCTACGAGAGAAGCAGAAGACGAGCCACTGCCCTCAAGGGCCTTAGAAACAAAGAGAACCCAAAGCGCAGGTGTAAAAGCTGCCTGAACGCTTACTAAGGCAAAGGATAAAATGAGAGTCACCACCAGAATATTTCAGAATAAGACGATAGATGCCGAGAGAAAATATGGCTGGAAACCCACATGGAGTCGACAGAGTGACAGGATACCTCGTCAGTTGCTTTTTCAGTAAAGAGATCAGGTTCCCCGTTTGAGCGCCACATCCCCTGGCCATCTTCTGTGAACAAACACAGCCATTTACTTGAGGTCTGAGAGTGCCTCTGCTGTTGCTTGACCTCTGATAGGACCAGAATCCATGCCTTGCCCTCTGATCAACCCTGCTTGCCTACCAGGGCTTGGGAAGCCAGGCTGAGATGCCATAAACAAAAGCCTGCAACAGCAGTGAGAAGCATAGGCGCACTGCTCTATGGGCAAGATGGTGGAGTAGCCCTGAAATCAATCCTTCGCTACGCTGTAGGCTTTGCGTAGACTCGTGATGTTTCTTTTCTGAACCTCTGAGGTTGACAGGACAGGGAATGCTAATAAGATTTTTCTCTGAACTTCGTGACTGACTGGTTTATTAGAGAATTGTGGGGGGAGGGTTAAGACCTAAAACACTGGTTTTCCTAATACCGAAGACAGTGCTGATTTAGTAAGTTGGTGTTCCTAGGGGAAGATACAAATACATTGACATCTATTAACTTACTGAGTAATTAATGTGTGCAGCAACTGCACACCTACATTAAAGAATGCGAATTTTTTTTTCACCTAATGATAAAGTGAATCGCCTCTCATACTCTTCCTTAGCGTCTTCCAAAAACACACTACCCAACTGGTAACTGTCCAGTTGGAATTGGAGTCAGTCAAACGGGTGCCCGAGTTAATTGTTGAACTGAGCAGTATAACAACCACATAATAACCACCTAGCACAATGAGTCCGTTCCCCTCCTCAGCAGGTCCGCTGCTTTGGGGGGTAGGGGGCAGGACCCTCAAGGTTTGAGTCTACCAAAAATCACTTCCTTGGCCACGTACTAAAAGTGAGTCTTCCATGCAATGCCTTTTGGGCTGAAGCCCGTGGTCCACTAAATCTGCTTGGGAACTGACTTGTTAATTATTCTTTTCTTTTTGTGACATTCTTCAAGATAAACTTGCTTGGGCCAGCCTCCTAGAAAACCTTTTAAAATGCTAATTGTGCAATTGTGCGAATAATGTAAAAATAAGTCATGTGGTGCGCTCAGCACTTGACTAATTAACAAGCACTAAATGAACCCTTGCCTGGCAAATTCTGCCCTGGACTGTAGGAATGGCGGAGAGCTGCATGGAGCCTCAGCTGGGAGAGTCTGGTTTTAAGTTAATAGGTTCTTACAGGAATTGGCCAGTGGAAATCAAGTATTTGGGGGCATAGCGCTATCTTTTATCAAAGTTGAACACATTTGGTGGATTCAATTCAGGGAGTGTTTGCTGAGCGCCTGGAGGGCCCTGTGATAGGCCTGAGGAACAGGGATAGAAAGATGAATTAGACACAAAGGATGCCCTTAAAAGTCAATAATCTAGTGAAAGACAGTGGTGAGTAATCAAAGACAGTAGTAGGATGCTTTGTCAGAATACCCAACTAATGGCGGCTTAAATGATAAAGATATTTAATTATCTTAGAAAATGTAACGTCTGAAGGTAGATGGTTCTAGGATTGGGTCAGTAATTTGACAGTGTCGTTCCCACCAGGCTCTTCCCATTCTTTTGCTTTGCCGTCCTCATCATGTGGGCTTTTTGTCTTAGGCTTGTTCTCTCATAGTTGCGATATGATTGTCTTGCTCCAAGTATCATATTCTCAAATGACAGAGCTCATAAGCAGTAAGCAAGACAGGGGGGTGGTATGGGACTTCCCTGGTGGCGCAGTGGTTGAGAGTCCGCCTGCCAGTGCAGGGGACACGGGTTCGAGCCCTGGTCCGGGAAGATCCCACATGCCGCGGAGCAGCTAAGCCCGTGCGCCACAACTACTGAGCCTGCGCTCTAGAGCCCGTGAGCCACACCTGTTGAGCCCGCACACCACAACTACTGAAGCCCACGCACCTAGAGCCCGTGCTCCGCAACAAGAGAAGCCCGCGCACTGCAACAGAGAGTAGCCCCCGCTCGCTGTAACTAGAGAGAGCCGCATGCAGCAACGAAGACCCAACAAAGCCAAAAATAAATTAATAAAACAAATTAATTAAAAAAAGAAGACAGGGGCGGTAGAAGATCTTGTTCACTCACATGCTGTTCACCGTAACAAGCCACCTGGCCACACCTACCTGCAAAGGGGGAGGTTGCAGCCACTTTCCACCATCAGCTCAGTCCCTGTGATCCATCCCTATGGAAGGGATCTTAAAAGTTTGTTGGGCAATGAGACATCTCCGCCACATAATAACCATAAGTGCTCGTAACACACTAAGTGCAGATGTGCCGAGTATGGAGACAGTTAATTCTACCTGGAAAAATGATGGAAGGTTTTGTAGAGGACCTGACATTTGAGCTGAGTCCCCAGGTGGATGGGGAGAGAAATCCGATCAGGAAACCCGATGGGCAGAGGCATAGAGGCATGAAAGAGCTTGTCACATTCTTGTGCTGTTTGTATTTTCTTGCCCTCTTCTCCCCATCTTTTGGTCAGACCTCTAGCAGGCCATTGAACTCCTCGGGGTCTCAGAGTCCTCATTTACAAAAGTGAGGCGGTTGCATCCTGTAGTTGTGAAAAGGTCTCCAAAGTGCTCTCATTCATTCCTTCTCTAACTTGCCAGGTTTAAGGAGACGTTACCAGGCAGTCTCACACCGTTTCTTAAATGGACAGCAGAGTCGTTCTTTAATCTTACCTCCTCTGTAAAAATACATTTCAAACAGGGAAACAATATGGTTTCGTATAGGCAGAGCATGAGATTGGGAATCACAGATCTGAATTGAACACCAAACTTTGTCATTTACTCGCGGTGTGACCTTGAGAAGACGCTTCAGATCGCCACACCTCAGTTTCCTCACCTGTAAAGTGGAGATGATGGTATTTTTCTTGCTTGGTTCTTTGGAAGACTTGGTTGTTATTAAACATGTGGCACAGTGCTGGATACTTATTAAGGTCTCAGTAATGCACAAGGAAATAAAAATGGCCAATATACAGAGTTTTAAATGTTCAGTGAGATACAACTTCGTGTGCGTTCGTGTGCGTGTATATCAAACGGGCAAAGGATTTTTAAATTGGTGATCCCCAGAGTGGGCGAGGGTACGGTGGGACAGGGACTCTCGGGGACTGCTAATGAGAAGATGAACTGACAATGACATTTCTGGGGGACAGTGTGGCCATTAGAATCTGTCTCTTTAAAATGTTCAAACCCTTTGACCCAGTAACTCAAAATCTAAGAATTTATGCCTGGTGGATGACCAAGGATGTCAACATAGGGTATAGTTTCATAAAGTTGTTCCTCCTGGTGTTGTTTGGAATTAAAAGCATCGGCATCAACACAAATGGCCAACGCTAGACAGTCGTTAAATGACTTAAGCTCCGTTCATATATTTTAATATGACCCAGATATTAACAGTCATGTTTTTGGAAGATATTTGATGATATGGGGAAAACGGCCATGATATAACACTTATGTAAAAAGGACAGTCTTTAGAACAGTGTATACAGTATGGTCTCAGTTTTGTAAAAGTAAATAAGTATCAGGCTGAGAAAAGTGACTGGAAGGTAAAACACCAAAATGTGAAAATGATCATCTCCAGGTACCAGAAAAACAAGGTGTTTTTATTTTCTTCTCTGCTGCTCTGAACTCTCCAAATTGTCTTGCGCTGCACACGTAATGAACACTTATAAACTTAAGAGAAAATATCAGGTTAGAAAAGTTACCCTCAAGAGCAGAATACACTGCCCCTAAATATGCAAGAATACCCACACCTCCTAAAATAAAAAGAAGATGGGAAGGAAATACGTCCACATCTTACCAGTGGTTTTTTCTGGATGATGGCCATTTTCTTCTTTATACTAGGCTGCATTTTCCTACTTTTCCATGATTGGCATATATTATTTTTACGAGCAGAAAAAGAAGATCACCATGCCTCCTGAATGCACCAGGTCCCACATTCTCAAAGGCAGAGGGATAAGGTCAGGGTTCCTGGTGATGGGGCAGGCGAGTGAATTTTGCTGGTGTAAGAAGGTGCAGTAGAACCCGTGCTCCAGGCTGCAGGCCCTGAAGAGCAGCCTGCTTTTTTAAAAACGGGTGCTTGCTGATCGAATAGGTGCGTCTGGCTGGATGCATGGAGCTCTCTGGTGGCCAAGAGGTGTCAACGCAACAATTTTTGTACTCCCGGAACTAAACCCAAGATCTGCGAGCCAAACCAGAATGTTCAGAAGCTGCTGCGTACTTGCAGGTTAACTTTCAAGCCCTCGTAATGGGTAGGAGAACATGTGTCTCCATGATTCCCAGAGCATTTCCTATGAAGGAGGAACCCTCCGTACCTTCCAGATAAAGCGGGCACCTTCTCTGACTTGCTGGCCATGTCACAGTCACTTGGCACTGCTTGGTTTTGTTATAACTATTTCTTAACTTGCGCAAGGTACACCAACTCATGTGTGAGCCTTGACTGCGTTGCTTGTCCCAGAAGTCCATACTGTGGGAAATTGCCCTCGTGGGTTATTTTTCAAGGGGGTCTTGATAGCATCATAGAATGTTGAGGCTGGAAGGAGCCTTAGAACCAAAGAGACTGAGCTCCAGTGAAGTCGAGCGGCTTAAAGAAATGACTCATTACTGGCTGATCCAGGAATGGAACGTATTCCAATCTTAAGAATTTTGTCCAGCAGACTCCCCCACTTCCCTGATGCTGCTTTTAACCAAGGTCGCCAACTTGAAACCCAAACTAAGGCTTCAGACTCTCATTGTCCCTGGGTCATCTTGTGTTTCTCTGTGTTTGCATCACACTGTGACTATGTGCATCTGAGATGGGGTGGTCAGCCTGTGTGTGTGTGTGTGTGTGTGTGTACACGCGTGTGTGTAGCACTGTGCGGTCATAAGTCTATGTATGTAACTGTCACTGTATTTCTGTGTATCTCTGTCTTTTTATTTGGGCGTATGCTGTACACTTAACCGTATTATAAATTCCTTGAAAGTGATCTTCTGTGTCTTTTGTGTTGCAATATAATATTCTCTAGAGGTGTTGGGACCGTTGACACAATTCATTTTACTTTCTTTGTAACCCATGAATAAGAATAATGTCAGAATCTTTTGGGTCCTTAGACTCAGGACTTTGTTTATAGGATATGGTTCTATATTTAACTTTCGTATTGGCACTGGCATTTAGAGGAGCTTGAAGATTTGTGGGAACTTACCCCTGGGGTATTCCATTGAGAGGTAATTAAGGGAAGGAAAAGGAACAATTTGTACTGCCCGACCGGCAAGCCAGCTATTTGGTTATATATTTATTTTTGCTAGAGCAGAAGTCGTCTCAACAATCGCCATGGTAGCTTAGTGATAGCACCTTAGAACTTTGCCAGGAGGTTGGAAGTCTGAGGTTAAGCCTTGAAATGTTCTCTACAGTCAATTTGAATATTTTATCAAATATGTTAATTGTGACAAGTTTCCTTTAAAAACGAGAGAATGATACCTAAGAAATGATCAGATAAAGTGGGCCCTGGGAAGTGCTGCAGTAGTGCTAGGAAGAAAGCAGGGACCAGCATGGCAAGGGGTTTTGGAGCCAGACCTACAGGGTTTGATTTTTGGCATTGCCAGGACAGGAGGGTGGAGTGGAAGGGGGTGTGAATGGGGCAGGTGGACCCTGGATGGTTGTTGTATATGTGTGATGAGTACATGGGGTTTCACAGTTCAGTTCTATCTACTTTGGGGATAAATTAGAAATTCTCCATAAGAAGTGAAACTGCCCCCCCCCCCAAAAAAAAAGAAATAGAAGAAACTTGGCCGAGGTCATTTAACGAGTAAGTGGCAGAAAAAAACAACAGACTTAACACAAGACTATAGTTACTAAAACACCATAGCACACAGGTTATCATAAGCACAGACTTTGAAGGAGGACGTGAGTTCAAATCATGTGTGTTACTCCAAAACCCTGGGCAAGCCACTGACCTTTGGTTTCCTTGGCTATAAAATGAGAATAAACATCCACCTCCCAGAGTTGTTGGGACCATGAGAAATTAACATCTGTCAGTCACCTAGAACTCTACCTGGCCTTGGTACGCATTCCCTGAAAGTGGTCCCTGCTTTTTTTTATTAATACTCTAAGTGGATTAAGAGTCCCACTGGATTCCAGTGGGCCCACTGGGAGGGAGCATGTTTGGGAGCAGTTATTCCTTCAGTGTTCAGGAAAACAGCAGCTCTCAGGTCACACACAGGGGACCGGCCCAGCAGTTCCAATTTCTTGGAACTTGATTTGGGAACCTCTTCCAGGCTGCAACAAGAATTCAGTGGGGGAGAATTTCCCATCAAATCCCAAGGGATCCCTAGTTGTTTCATTGGATGGGAGTGCAAGAATCCTACACACAGGAAGGACTTCTAAAATAAATGATTTCTCAGTGTGGAACTGAGCCCTAAAACTGACCTGAGGAAAAATGCCTGTTTGTCTCTGTGTTCCAAGAGTAGGGTTTAATTTTTCAGTTTCCTTTTTATACCTTACTTGTCTTTTAAAAAAATTCTCACTGGGCTTCCCTGGTGGCGCAGTGGTTAAGAATCCGCCTGCCAGTGCGCGGGGGACACGGGTTCGATCCCTGGCCCGGGAAGATCCCACATGCCGCGGAGCAACTAAGCCCGTGCGCCACAACTACGGAGCCTGCGCTCTAGAGCCCGTGAGCCACAACTACCGAGCCCGCGTGCCGCAACTACTGAAGCCCGTGCGCCTAGAGCCCGTGCTTCGCAACCAGAGAAGCCACCGCAATGAGAAGCCCGCGCACCGCAACGAAGAGTAGCCCCCGCTCGCCACATCTAGAGAAAGCCCGCGCGCAGCAGCGAAGACCCAAGGCAGCCAAAAATTAAATAAATGAGTAGATAAATAAATAAATAATTCTCACTAAGAAGAACCGATGATATACCAGATAGTCTACCACTGGGTGCCTTTTGTGTACCAGGTAGGGTATCAGTGAACCCTGAGTTTTCGTATCATTTAATGCTCACAACACTCTACGAGGTTGGCCTTATTAATATCATTTTACGGAAGAAGAAATCCACACTCAGAAAGATTGAAGAACTTGCCCAGGTTCACGTACCCTGTAAGCCCATGCTCTTCCTGTACGTCGTGCAGTGCAGGCATAATTATAGCAAAAGCCATTGATAGAGAAGTGAGGAAGAAAGCCACTAACCCAAACGCGTTGCTAAGAGGCAGGGGGCCACTAATGAGAAGAAAGTCCAATGGGAGAAAGAGTCTTCACTTGGATATACATTGGAGCGTGGGCGGCAGATGAGAGGAGGTCATGGATCAATGGAAGCAGCAGAGGGGTATCAGCCAGTCTTATGCTCTCAGGCTTCTCCTCCAAATGGAATTCAGTCGCTGGTTGGAAGGAGTCAAGTGGATTCCTCTGTCTCAGTTCTGCCTGGGGTACCTCTGGGTTGAAGCTATTGCACCCGCCCACCGGGGCAGCCTCTGCAAACAGATTCTCAGGCAGCCTGGAGACGGTGAAAGGGGACCAGACGTCTTGCCTGTCCTACTGTCCTTGAACCAGATTCGGAAACAGGAGCAGCACAGGAGCAGAAACTAAGACATTGAATTTTGTGCATGTGCTTCATCAAGGGCGTGCTCCCAAGAGCCGGGGAGGAAGGGAAGCAGGATAGGGAAAAGATCTGAGCACGTCTGAGGTCTTAGCTAGAGACCACCGCAGCGTTGATCCCACCGTGAAGCAAGTGCTGGCCTTCTTTTCACCGGATTGGTCAGTCATTAGCTATGGGCTGCCCCTGGGGAAGGGGGCATAACCTCCTGGGCTGGGTGACTCTCGTTGACTAAGGACAGTTCTCCAGAGAAGGGGTCAGCCATGAGCTGCCGTTATCAGCCAACACTCATAGCAGCTGGAGAAGGGGATTTCAGCCCAGTTAAGGGGATCTGGGTGGGGCATCACCAGTATCCACTACACCCACCGAGCGCCGTCTGTGTTCCCGCTGGCCTGGAGTATATGCGGAATTTCTGCAGGTATCTTGGCCATTGCCCTTCTCATCCACATGGAGACTGACTTGTTGAGGTAGCCCACCTGGATGTTCATTCTTTGACCCTGGAGGAGAGGGGGTACCAAGCAAGGATCCTTCCCAGGAGCCTGCCAGTCTAGAGACTTGCCCCACTCGCTCTTTACTGGCCGTCTGCTGCTGGGATTGCCCCCACCCCCAGACTCAGCTGAAACTGGATGCTCTTGGTTAAGTCTATCCTAGGGTTTTTACTCTAATGGCATTTGTCATGCACGGTCCCCTTTGATGGAGGGCAGCCGCCATCATCACTTCTAGGTGATACCTTCTATTCCCAAGTTTTATTTCTCCTTTTAGTTCACATGTTCCCCATATTCCGGCTAAACTCCTGTCCAACCCTTCCCTCTCTATTCCTCTTAATACTTAACCAGGGCTCAAGGTCCCTTTGGGTGAAGAACAATGAAACAGCAATCAGGCTGGCTTGGAGTGCTAAGGGAATGAATATTAGTTGTGTGTCCAGTTCCTAAGAGTGTGCCTTTCTTTATGCTCAAGATTGAAAGAAAGCAACGGATGTAGACTTTTTTTCTTGCCTTTAGACCTTAAGGCCTAGTCATAGGATGGTCGTGAGATTATTCGATTCAGCAATAAGTGTTTAACATTTAACTTTCTTAATGGGCAATTAGTCAACAGCTATGCCAGTGGGTAAATATTTACCCGTCACCTATTCCAAGGAGTGAATGTTGAGTCAGTTACTTGTGTTGGTTCTTTAATAGTGGAAAAGTGATTTTTGTGTAGCTCTAAGAGCTCCAATTTCCTGCCAAGTGAGAACTGACGGAAGGATGTTCAGAGCCCTGAGGTGGGCTTAAATTACAGAAAATTTACTCACCTACTCCCTCACTCCAAAACAAAAACAAAGAAACAAACAAACAAAAAAAAACACTGAAGATTTGTTATACTCACGACTATTCATTGAAATCTGGCAGCCCCCAAACTCACAAAGTCAAATATAATAAATCAACTCAGCGTCTCAGTCTGTAGGTCTGTGTCAGCCTCTGTTTACCACAAAGCTGCCTGTTTCTTGTCATTATGGATGCAAGTCAGAGCACCGGAAAAGCCAAGATGCTGAGCGGCTTGTTCTTTGTAATGTGTTTGTAATTATTCTGCTTTAGAATGGGAAGAGTGGCTTGGGAGAACTTGTCCAGCTTGGAGGGAGTTGGCAGCCTCCAATCTCTTTATTGTTGGTCTACACCGCAGCCAGCAGGACTAATTCAAATATCCTGAACATGCCCACGTGGACACACAGAGCATATGGCCTGACGACTCAGTTAAGGGAATAATGGTCACCATTTCTGAGGCTTTGAGTTCACTTCCAACAAGTACATTTTAATCAACAGGCAGAAAACCACATTTAAAAGTTGAAACATGAACCAAGGTTACAGGTGGAGGGTCAGGACTTGGGACTCTGATGCTAATACTCCAGGTACAGCCTACCATGCAGAGAGTCAAAGACACCCGCACAGGGAACCACTGAGAGACAGGACCGGAGTGTCCACCCCGGTAGAAAGAAGTTTGAGAGTCTGGAACTTGGTACATTAGTCAAGGTAGGCAAACTGCTTTGCCAACTACTCCAAGTCTCAGGGCTTCATACAAATTAAGGCTTATTTCTTGCGCATGTCACATTCCAAGGGAAAGGGGGCTGCCTTCCTGCAGGCATTCAGAAATCCAAACTCCTAACATCTTATGGCTTCACTCTCCCCTGGGACCTTCCAGTCCTCTCTACCTCCAGATCTGCTGCATCCAGCCAGCAGAGGAGGCCAAAGAAGAGCGTGGGGACTTCCCTGGTGGCGCAGTGGGTAAGAATCCCCCTGGCAAAGCAGGGGACACGGGTTTGAGCCCTGGTCCGGGAAGATCCCACATGCCACAGAGCAACTAAGCCCGTGTGCCACAACTACTGAGCCTGTGCTCTAGAGCCTGAGGTCACAACTACTGAGCCCTCGTGCCGCAACTACTGAAGCCCGTGCGCCTAGAGCCCGAGCTCCGCAACAAGAGAAGCCACCGCAATGAGAAGCCCGCGCACCGCAACGAAGAGTAGCCCCCGCTCCCCGCAACTAGAGAAAGCCCGCGTGCAGCAACGAAGACCCAACGCAGCCGAAAATAAATATAATAAATAAATAAATTTTTTTTTCTTTTAAAAAGAGAGAGCATGGTGGGTAGCGTGCGAAGTTTTATGGGCGCGCCCGTATTCTGGCCGGAGCTGCCACGTGACCCCCACAGCCATGCAAAGGAGGCTGGGAGATCTGTGTGCCCGAGACGCAAAGAGAAACGGTTTTGTGTAGAAGCAGCCAGTCTGCCGCACATGGTTAGAAGAACTGGAGGCCATTCATCTAAAAAAAAAAAAGGAAGGGAGAGGGGTGGGAGTTGGGGGGATTCTCTCCTCCAGCCAGCGTTTGGAAGACAGCTGGAGAGAAAGCCGAGAAAGAGGGCAGGCAAGAAACTAGTTAACAGTTAGTGGGCTATTCCAGGAGAGTTGCCAAGTTAGAGTAGATTCCCTTACACACATAATAGGAGATAAAAATTGTTCTCATTTGGCTTATTTTGTTCAGGCACGGGCTTTAGAGGGCGAGTTCACCTTCCTGAAGCAAAGGATGAGATGAGAGGGAAATGTGCTTTGATTGAGGACCCAGCTGAGTCAGAAAGTAACCAGGTGAGAGGAGCGGGGCGAGCCCCGTGGCAGGCGCCTAATTGTGGTGGACTCGCGGGGTGACCTGTAGCACTGGAGGCTCCCCAGGCCCCTCCTTCACTAGGGATGTTTTGGGAAGAACAGACTCAATGGAGAGAGCGGCTGGGACTCGCACAGGCTCGTTTCTGGAAAGCTAGGACCCCCCTGCTCTGTTCTCTCTCCCCCTCTCTCTCTCTCTCTCTCTCTCTCTCTCTCTCTCTCTCTCTCTCTCTCTCTCTCTCTCTCTCCTCTCTCTCTCCTCTCTCTCCTCTCTCTCCTCTCTCTCCTCTCTCTCCTCTCTCTCCTCTCCTCTCTCTCCCTCTCCTCTTTCTTTCTTTCTTTTCTTTTCTTTTCTTTTCTTTTCCTGTCTGTGAATGCAGCCCTGTCCCTGTCAGCTTTTTGGGGGAGGAGACCTGTGATGGAAGGGAAGGTTCTGGCAGGGAGCTGGAGGAGAGGCAATGGCTCAGGTGGCGTCAGGGGGCCCCCAGCCTGGCGTGGGGCCTGGTGTGGCTCTTCACTGCATCGTGTTCTCCCTCCCCAGCAATTCCCACAGGCCCTCTGGGGCGGACTCTCCTGTGGCAGTTTCTGGCAGTCCCAATTGTGGCTCGTTGTCAAGTCTCTGGACTGGTTCCCAGGAGCCTGTTGGAAGTCCAGACTCCCAGTAAAGAACAGAATTAATTGGCTGAGCACCAAGATAATATTTTCCCTCACAGTCAAGAACTCTGCCCAGGGAAGAAGTTCAACCCCTCTTATTTTCTCAACTCTTCTTCAGTCTCCTTTAGAGTGGTGATCATTAAAAGACTTGTTTTTCAAGTGCACCCCCCCCCCAAGAAAACTGTTTTATTTATTTAACAAACACATATGGTACTTACTCTGGGCCTTACGCTATTCTAAGTATTGTACAAATATTAACTCATTCGATCCTCACAACAACCCCATAACATAGGTACTATTATTATCTCTACTTTACAGGTGAGGACAGAGAGGTAAGAAAGGCTTAATGGCTTACCCAGCAGCATGAAGCTTACAGGTAGTAAGCCTAGAACTTGAGCCAAGGCCATGTAGTTTCAGAGTCCGTATTTGTAACTCAACTAGGCCATCTCTTTATATGTTCTTTCCCCGAAGAAAATGTGGGTTGCTTTTGTAAAACGGTATCACACACATGCAGAAAAATGCACAAATCCTAACTATACAGCTGAATGAATTTTCACAAACTGAACACACCCAAGTACCCAACATCCCCCCACAGAAAGAACACCACCAGGCCCAGAGGAGCCCCCTCACCTCTACCTCGACCCTAAGGGTAACCCATACTCTGACTTTTATCAGCATGGATTAGTTTGAACTGTTTGTAAAATTTTAAACAAATAGAATCATGTGGTATGATTTCTTCCGTGTCTCATTTCTTTCCCTCTGCAGCAACTTTGTTATTGGATATGGTTGAAATGTATTGGTTTTCACTGCTATGTAGTATTTCAGCTTTGGAGCACATCACAATTGATTTGCCCATTTTATTACTGATGGACATTTTGCTAATATCCAGTTTGGGGTGTTATGAATAGTGCTGCTATGTACACATCTTTTGGTGAACTCACAGACATATTTCTGTTGGGGATATACCTAGAAGTGCAAGATCATAGGGAATACAAATATTCAGCTTTAGTAGATACTGCCGAGCAGTTTTCCAGACTGGGTGTACCATCTTGTAATCTCATCAACAGTGTGAGAGAGCTCCAGTTGCCCTACACTCTTGTCAACACTTGGAATTATCTGTCTTTTTATTTTTAGCCATTCTGGCAGGTGGCATGTATCACACTTTTCCAAAACAAATAGCCTATTTATAGAGGAGTTTTAGACTTACGGAAAATTGAGAAATGGTACAGAGAACTCCCATATACCCTGCACCCAAGTTTCCCCTATTGACACCTTATGTTAATATGGTACATTTGTTACAATGATTGAACCAGTATTGATACCTTGTCCTTCATGTGATGCTTGTTAAGCAGCAAACACACCTGAGAAATGGATTAACGGTGTTAATATCTTCTCCCAATGTCAAATTGAGGACTGTTAGGTAACAGTTTCACGGTCAGATTATTCAAATGGACCAGAGCGGGGTTGATAACGCTAGTGAACTCTTTGCTTGATAAAGTCAAACCCACCAGATGATGCGGGACGTTGTTACCCGGTATAAACCTTTAGGATCATTGTTCTTTTTTTTTTTTAATTTTAAAATTTTATTTATTTACTTTTACAGCAGGTTCTTATTAGTTATCCATCTTATACATATTAGTGTATATATGTCAATCCCAATCTCCCAATTCATCACACCACCACCGCCACCCCCACCATCCCCACCCCACCCCCGCCACTTTCCCCGCTTGGTGTCCATATGTTTGTTCTCTGCATCTGTGTCTCAATTTCTGCCCTGCAAACCGGTTCATCTGTACCATTTTTCTAGGTTCCACATATATGCGTTAATATACGATACTTGTTTTTCTCTTTCTGACTTACTTCACTCTGTATGACAGTCTCTAGATCCATCCACGTCTCTACAAATGACCGAATTTCATTCCTTTTTGTGGTTGAGTAATATTCCACTGTATATATGTACCGCATACGATCATTGTTCTCGATTGGGGTTTCTCCCAACGTGGACGGTAGAAGCCCGTGGGGCTCCTGTTAAACTGCCACACTAAGAATCAAAACCTCTGGGGCTGGAGGTCGAGAATGTACCTTTTGAACAAGAAACTTCAGGTGGTTCTAATGCACGCTAACTCCTTATAGCGTGTGTTCTAGACATAGAAAATCAAGCCCAGTTAATAGTGCTGTTATTGTTATACATCCAGGGGGCATATTTTCCAGGCTGAGCGTCTAGTACTAAGACACTCATTTGGTTCACATTGTATTTATTTTCATAAAATAAAGGCTTATGGGCAAAAAGGCAGCCTACTAATACCAGCGTCCTAAGGAGGATGACTCTTGAGTTAGGCTTCCCAAGACCTTGACTAAAAAAGATTGCACCAGAAAACGTAAATGGTGCAGCGGGTCCCCAGTGGGTAAGGAAGCTTAGGCAGAGAGTTAGGACTCTTGGCCCTCTTGGAATCTCAGAAGGAACTTTCATGTCAAAGAGGGTGTGGAGGACAGCAGGAAGAGATCAGTGTGTAAAATATTCCAATGGCAAATTCCAGAAGAGCAACAGTCAGAGCTAAATGGGACAAGAGACAATACACATTAATGTAAGATGACGTCATCAATTTCATGGCATGTTTATTGAAACAGCCCTTGGTGTTCTAAAAATAACACTGGGGTACAGACCTCTGAATCCCTGCAGGAAACTACAAATTCCTGGGAGGGAACAGCGGCCCCAATCCTGACTTTAATAACAAAAGGCAATTATTTTTAGTATTTTCCAGTAGATCTCAGCTGTCTGGTATTGTCAGGCTCTATTCCTGGAGAGGTGGCATTTAGAGAGACCGAATTAAGTGAGTGGGGATAGGAGGAGAGAGGGGATAAAAGAAGGAAAGAGAACGAAGGAGAAGATGAGTGGGTGCCTGTAAGCTCTTTCACTCTGGTACATCATGCGGCGTGGCGGACCCCAAGACAAAGGTGCCAGTCATGTAATAATAAATGCCAAGACCAGACCTCCAGGAAGAAATTTACAGGGGCTCTACAAGAAGCAATGTGTCAGACTGGTTTCAGGGTACAGGGAAGTGTAAAGAAACTAGAGAGAAAGTAGGTCAGTGATAAATTCTGGTGGAAGCACCTGGGAAACCATCGTGGGTGCTGGCGTTGTCACTCATTAAGAAGTGGTGAGACCATGGGAGGTAGTGGCATCGCACGGGGTGGTGGCCGGTTGTGGAGGGGAGGAAGGGGATGGAATTCATCTTTTAAGCTGCTTGGAAAACCCCAACTTGTAGGCTCAGCCGATGTGATGAATGAATAGCTTGGCGTGGTGGAGAAATGGGCACCCTGTCTCTTTCCAGTGTTCTGAAAAATCATGGGGAAGCAGGAAGGTTGTCAAGTAGGGAGATGACTTTGCAGAGCATTTGTGTTTCATGGCGGCGGGGGGACGGGGCACGTAAAGCACTGTCTTGCCCATTTCAGGCCAGAAAACGAGCCTTAGTTCCCTATCGAAGTAAAGAATAAACCCCTAAGGAAAATAGCAAAAGATCTGGGCATGGCAGAATTGTTTGCTGTGGGCAGCTTACACATCTTAAATCAAGATAAATGGATTTGATGGTGGAAAAGAGCCGTTACCCTCAAAATTACATAATTATCGGGTGAGGAAGGAGAACATTACGTCTGGAGCTTTAAAAGATGTTTCTTTGCTGTGTTAGAAAATCTTACTTGAAAAACTCCTTCAGGTTGGCCTGGATACCAGCAGTCTCACCTAAGTTTTTAAGCGGCCGAAGGAGCACGGTCCCCAAACGATAACTTACAGAAACATTTCCACTGACCTCACCCTCGTATTCTGGGAAAAGAGCAACAAGCTGACGGGTCTTTTTAGCACCGTGAGAAGAGGGATCAGCCTCTTTTACATAAAAGGAGATTTCAACTCAGACGTTAAGTCACTGTCTCAAGTCACAAAGCGCATTAAAACAAACAAACAAACCAAAAAAAACAGCTCAGGACTTCCCTGTTGGCGCAGTGGTTCAGAATCCGCCTGCCAGTGCAGGGGACACGGGTTCAAGCCCTGGTCAGGGAAGATCCCACATGCCGCGGAGCAACTCAGCTCGTGCGCCACAACTACTGAGCCTGCGCTCTAGAGCCCGCGAGCCACAACGACTGAGTCCCCATGCCACAACTACTGAAGCCCGCGCGCCTAGAGCCCATGCTCCGCCACAAGAGAAGCCACCGCAATGAGAAGCCCGTGCACCGCAACGAAGAGTAGCCCCCGCTCGACACAACTAGAGAAAGCCCGCGCACAGCAACGAAGACCCAACACAGCCAAAAGTGAAAATAAATAAAATAAACTTATTTTAAAAAACCCAAATCAAGTTTTAAGTGCTGTTATTTAAACCGAGAGTCCCTTTCCGTCAGTTCTCTTATAAACGGGAGTGTAATGTGTAACCGGCAGCTGGCCCTGCATGCCAGGAAGGAAGCAGGACCAGTAGCAAAGTCCTCCTGAGGAGCTTAGAGCTGTTGGGTAGGAAGGAAGGAAGGGAGGGTGGAAGGAAGGAAGGTGCCGTGAGACAGCACTAGAGGAAGGGAGTGTGTCTGCTGTGACTGGAGACGAGGTACCTTGGGGAGGGACCTGTGGCCGTGGTGGCAAGCAGTATGGGGTGGCCTAGCGTGGAAGCTGAAGGTTCGCCTCTGCTTGCTAAGCAGGTCACCTTTCCCCTTCTCTCTCTGAGAACAGTGTTTAAGGAAAGAAGAACGTTCAAAGAAGAAAATTCTTTACACTTCTCTAAGTGGGCTTTCTTCTCTGTGTGGGCGTCCCTTAGAGCATAAGGCTACTTGGCAACAACCCAGCTACTGTTAACACGATAAACTTATTAAACGTTTAATTTCCACTCTTACATACATTCGCACACACGCTTGCACTTTTTTCCCTCAGGCATTGAGCAACAGTGATTTCAGGCTTGGGTGTGGAAATCAAGATAAACCACTTTCCTTCTTTCTGAAGGGCAGGATTCGAGACCTACGTCAGCCAAGAGCCAGAACAGCCTCAGACAAAACACGCTGGCTTCGTCTGGGGACACTGAACTGATGCTTGCAACAATGTCAGACTTCTCTCCAAGATATGTCAGAGCTCGGAAAAATAGAACAAAAGGAATTCGCGTTCTTTTTTTCTCTCTCCAGAGTCCGCAGCTTCTCACGACTGCCCGCCAAACCTACTATATACTTAGACATTCATTCGGTCATCCGCATTCCCATTATTAATGGTTCAAACAAAGAACATAACCAAATATAGTTATCAGTCTAAAAGATGTTGCTGTGACTTTACACCATGGCTAATGTTCCTGCTTCCACGGCCAAGTCATTCAGCCTCGTTAGTCCTAACTCTGATTGGCACCCAAAGCTCAAGTGGCAGTAAGAGAGGGGCACATATTTTAATAAGCTACTAGAACTTTCTTTGCCCAAGCCCCTGGGACCCATGGCCCCAGAGGAAAACAAATTGGCTTGGTTTCAGTGACCTCTCAGAGAAGACTGTAAATTCCTTGAGGGCCATGAATTTGCCTCTTAGATGACTTAGTATCTCTACCCCACAGCATCCTACTCTGGGCCCTTAAGAATCTCACTTAGACAGTTTTTGTGTCCTGATAATAAACTATGTTAATAGTATTTTTAATAAGAGTTAAAAGACATGGGTCAAGTTAACAATAATGTAAGGCATTTTATGTATGTACAAGTATATGTTAATAAATACATCTCCAGGGCTTCCCTGGCGGCGCAGTGGTTAAGAATCCGCCTGCCAATGCAGGGGACACGGGTTCAAGCCCTGGTCTGGGAAGATCCCACATGCCACGGAGCAACTAAGCCCGTGCGCCACAACTACTGAAGCCCGCGCGCCTAGAGCCCGTGCCCCGCAACAAGAGAAGCCACCGCGATGAGAAGCCGGCGCACCGCAACAAAGAGTAGGCCCTGCTCGCCGCAGCTAGAGAAAGGCCCGCACGCAGCAACGAAGACCCAACACAGCCAAAAATAATAAAAATAAACAACTACATACATACATCTCCAGACTGGGAGACAAGTGAAGGGTGCATTGTTTCAGCGAAGTGTTGCCCAGACTACGTGGGTTCCTCGGGATATTAGTAGGTCACACACACACACATTTCTGTGGTCAGGAAGGTTGGAGAAGACTGGATGAGTTAAAAAAGAAAAACAGTTGCTTTACTGCAGAACCTGTGAGAGCCTTTCATATCCTGAAGTACATTGTGACTCTCTAAAAAGGCCCAAGCAGGAAGCATTTCCGAAATTCATTTGACCATGGGGATCTGTTAACACATTGGAGTCTTGGGTTGCATGAAACACGTTGCAGGAGAAGCTGTTTTAGAAAGCCTCCAGCAATGAAGAGTCGCTGGGGCTTCTCAGGGGGAGGAAGAGGGGAAGGGGTCGGGGAAAGAGGGTGGTCAGGTGTCTGAGTTGGCAAGGTCTTGAACTCTTTGAGGCCAGAAACTCCATGAGGACCCCTTGAGGTCACTCTTACCAGCATCTGACATAAGCCTTGGATACTTGATTGTTGGGTGAATGAACGCATGAATGAATGCTTTCTCCAAGCTTGAGTTAAGCCTAGCACCAGCTGATCCTGGTTATCCTTTGACCCAAGGGGTCATATGAGAATATAAAATGCATCCTGAGGGTTTGGGATCCCATACACTAGATAAATGAGCAAATCAGGTGAAGAAATACCAGAACTGGCTCACCTTGGGTGTCCTAGAACTGTAGCCTCACCCCAATAAGATACTCCAGAGCAATGCAGGTCGGGGCGAGAGGTGCCTGAGGCTTCCCACTTTGACGTGGGAAAGATGGTCTCAGTTTGAGGGGGGCTTGGAGGGCAGCACGGGAATAGTCCCCCTGCCCCATGCTGCTATCATGGGACATTGGTTCTCAGACGCAGGTCCCCTGACACATCCGTGTGTCGCCCGTAGGCTCAAGTTGTACGCCTCAAGTACTTTGTTATTCATGACAGACGTTTGGGAACGATTTACTTTTAAATATAAATTAGGGTGGATTTAAGGGTCCAGCTAACATCGCTTTCATCCTATTTTGATATGCTTTTTCAAGTGAGAGAGGAAAGAGCTTGCTTACTAGGAGCTGTAAAGGCGTGCTCCAGCCTGGAACAAAAAACGGTGAGGACGCTGTAGCAGACGTTAGGGAAGTGCGCCCTCCACGCAAGCGCTGAGCCAGGAAACTGGGTAAAGAGTCCGTCCCGTGACCCTTAAATGCAGGTCAGTGAGTTGCTTGGTTGACGTGGATTTGCTTTCCTTTCTTTGGGGTTCCTCGTGTCTTCCCTGGGGCGCGAGTCATGATCCTTCCTCCTCTTGGGGGCCAGTAGTGTGGCAGTCTTAAAGACCTCTCACCTGTGGTCTTTCCCTCACGGGATCAGCCCTAAGTCCAATCCTTATCATTCGTTGCCAAGGAAGCCCCAGTGGCCACCCTTTGCCCCCAGGCCGGGGTGGGGTCAAGCTTTTCTGCATTCCATCCTGTCCCCACGTCAGTTAACAGGGAGTGGCAGGCCCCCTTCTGTGGAGGTTTATCGCTGTGCGTAAAGCGTTAACAGAACCCTTTCCCCTTCCGTGTGGAAATCGGTCCCTATGTTAACTTCCTAGCCCTGTTGCCCTGGAAACCTGGTAAAGGTGGAATGTCAGCTGTGTTACCAGGCAATATTGCGTATGGTAAAAATGAGGCAATCGTTACATTGCTTCTGGTGCAGCAGGCCTGTAAACGGATCTAAATAGCTGGCAGGAAGCCGTAGCTTGGGGCTTCCCCAAGTGCGCAGCGCTGGGTACTGGCATGTCCCTTCTGGAGCGCCTGGAAACTCTAGTTGCTCGCTATATTAGATGTGCGCGCTCCCGTGGGGCGGGCGGCTTGTGAGCCAGGATGGACCCTGCCCTCTCTGACGTGCATCTTGTCTGTTTGCACCTGAGCTGCTGCTTGCGGGGCCAGAGACCAGCCACTGGACAGCACGTGAGCACGTGTAAGGACCTCTACAGACGAGGGGTCGGTGCCGGGGGCTGCCCTGCTGGCCAGTGGCGGCTCCTCGTCAGTTTCCTTCTGAATTGACTCCCACCCATGGTGTGGCCTATGGGGCTGCCGTGACCTGTTGTCTAACTGCCACGTTTCAGAACCCAGGCTGGTCCGGCCCTTCAAATCTCAGTTCGTGGGGAGCCCTGCCCTTCCTGTGTCACTGGAAGACATTCAGAGCCCATTTCCATTCCAAACAGCCCAGTGGATTTATCTTCCTGGCACAAAAGTGACCAGTTGGAGGGACGGAAAAGGATTTCCACCCTCACTTTTTCTAAAAGTTTTATGTTTCCTATTGATGGAGTGGTTCCTTCTGCTTTTAAATCTCTCAAATACCTCAACACTCCCAGAAGCCTCCTAACATACACGCTTCGGGTGGCTGGAGCAGATTTTCAGCGTTTCATTTTATTCAGTACAGTCAGCTCTGCTGCTCTTGTGAGTTCATTGGCAACGATTCCGGCTGAGGCTCCTCATTTAGCAGGATGGGCTTGGCAGGAGCAGCTCAATAGCTAACATGTCTTGAGCACTTATTACGAGCCCAGAACTGCTCCAAGTGCTTGACGTGGATTAACATGCAAACAACATCCCTATGAGGTAAGAGCTTTTATTTATCACCCTCACTGTAAAGACCAGGCAACTGAGGCACAGAGCAGGTTAGATGGCCTCCGCCAGGGCCACGCAGCTCATAAGTGGCAGAGCCAGTGTTCGCACCCACGGAGTCGAGTTTTCAACTCCTACGGCAAGCTGCCCCTCCCAGTCCCACAATGAAGGCAGGATTTTGTCCAGCCTCGGGGAGTTGAGGATGGAGGCTGTTGGAGAGTGTCCCTGGTGGTCCCTGGTATACTTGGTGGCTCCAAACAGCAGCTTCCCCCCCCCCCCCCCCCGACCAAGCGGAAGATGTTTTAAGTTTCCTGCCTCATAGAGGAAATCAGCGACATCCCACCCCACTGGGATCACTCATCCAACCAACACTTACTCAGCACGTGCCCTTAAGCACTGAGGTGGCTGCAAAGGCTACAGCAGTGAACCAGAGGGCTCCAGCTCCCTGCCCTCGAGGAGATTCCATTCTGGTGTACATCCTGATCAGCTTCTCCCATCCACAAAGATGAGGAAGAGGGGAATCGGGTAGGAAAAGAAGTAGAAAAGCAGGGAAAGAGGAGGAAGGAGAAATGTTCCAGGAGTTTCTGTTTCCCACCCCCACCCCCCCCACCCACCCCCCCCCCCCCCCCCGGTGATAAGGAGTTTTCTGTTTCCCAGCAAGACTCTTCCCACCCCCATCCCCCCACCCCAAGCCAAACAAAGTCAAATCACTGGTAACACTGCCCAATAGAACTTTCTGGGTGATGGAAGTGTTCTTCATCTGTGCTGTTCAGTAGAGGAGCCTCTAGCTATAAGTGGCTCTCAAGCTCTTGAAATGTGGCTAGTGTGACTAAAGAACTGAATTTTAAATCGATTTATTTTTAATTAATTGAAATTGAAATAGCCACGTGTGACTAGTGGCTTCTGTAGTGGACTGCACAGCCCTAGGACTTGCCTACCTGAACATGGCATCAAACCCCCTCTTTCCAGCCTGGTCCAGATGATTCTAAGTTCCTAAATTTCACCAGGAAAAGTTTGTATAGGGGGGCCAGAGCTGCAGCTTTCAAATGTGCACTGTTGGACTAAAACTTAAATCCATGAACATGGGCCACAAAACCCCCAATTCAGTCTTTCTCTTCAGAGTTGAATTTCTTCCCACTGCTACTTACTTTGAACACATTTCCGGGTAGCTAACAGGAGCTGCTTCAAATTTGTTTTTTTTAAAAAAAAGGCAAGTGGAAGGTAAGAGAAAGGGCAGGAGAAGAGTGAAAGAAAGGCCGATATTGTAGCATCCTACCAATCTTTGTTTCTAAATCACAGCGGCCTTGAAAGAGAACATTAAGATATCTTTTACTCTCCAGCCTGGCTTCCCAGAGAGGGAGACATAAATGAAAGCCCGCTTTGTGTGGTTATACTGTGACTGCACAGACAATGAAAAACCTTTCGGGGGGGGGGGGGGGAGGAGGAATGTGTGTGTGTGTGCTGAAGCCTTTGCCGCTACAAAGCAGTCAGCTGCTGTCCACCTTTTTGGCTCCAGTCTTTGTAAAAATGATGAGAGTAACTTTTCTTTAATCTTTCTTTTCTTTATTGAAGTAGAGTTGATTTACAGTGTTGTACCAGTCTCTGCTGTACAGCAGAGTGACTCAGTTTTACACATATAGACATTCTTTTTCCATTATTCTTTTCCATTATGGTTTATCCCAGGAGACTGGAAATAGTGAGAGTAACTTTTTTTAACCTTGTGTCTACGCTCAGGGCAATTTGTTGAATCCTGAAGGATTCAACCAGCAGTACTCAAAGCGTCAGGCCCTAGCTGACCTAATCAGCTTGAAACCTGAGCGGTTTTTAAAGACTGAATCAGACGTGGGACACCGTTCACTGAAACCCTGATCACTGGGCTGTGGCCAAGGTTGATCTTCAGTTGGGATGCACCCGCCCAGCCAGGAACCCATTTGATTGGTCAGTGCCCATGCTGCACAGTTATTCAATATTTTTAATATCACCCCTGGATATCATGGGTGTGCCCAGCCTCCAGGAAATGAAATTAGTTCAGTGAGAAGGCACTGAGCCACCCCGTCATTGACTTATTTCACATCAAATTGAGTCCGACGGTGAGGGAGACAGACAGGCAAACAAATAATTACCTTATGGAAAAACCTGAGCCAACGCTAAAATGGAAGTGTTTATAAAAAGCTGCGGGAGAGGGGCTTCCCTGGTGGCGCAGTGGCTGAGAGTCCGCCTGCCGACGCAGGGGACACGGGTTCGTGCCCCGGTCCGGGAAGATCCCACATGCCGCGGAGCGGCTGGGCCCGTGAGCCATGGCCGCTGAGCCTGAGCGTCCGGAGCCTGTGCTCCGCAACGGGAGAGGCCCCCGTACCGCAAAAAAAAAAAAAAAAAAAAAAAAAGCTGTGGGAGGCCAGAGGAGGAGGAGGTCTTTGCTTTGACATGGGGGAAGTGGGAAGAAGAAAGTGATATTTGATCTGGGTCTTGAAAGATGAGTAGACGTTCATCCTGACACAGGGCATTCCAGGCAGAAGGTGCAGTAAGTGAAAGCCCCAAGGTGTGAGACAGGAGAGAGGACTTACAGGTGCCATGTGTTTGGAGCATAGAGTTTGGATGGTGGTGATCGGGGTGGGGAGTCCAATAGGAGATGAAGTGGGAGATCTATGTTGGTGTCATGTTCTGACGTGCTTGGAATGTCATGCCAGAAATAGACTTAATTCTGTAAGCACCAGGGAGTCAATAAAGTTTATTTTAGCACCTAAGTGATGGCAGGGTTTGATTTGAAGGAAGGTGACATTTACAGGCATGGGAGAGAGTGATCCGAGGGGAGAAATGGCCCAGTGTCAGGGAAACCGGTGAGGACGCACCAGTTACCATGACAGTTACGGGGACCATTGGCCTCTGGCAGCAGCTGAGGCAACAGAGAGAAAGAGATGGATAGAGTGGAGAGCCATTACCAGACAGGATCCGGAGTGGTTGGTATTGGATTAGGAAGGCAGGGAGGAGATGAAGATGGTTCTGCGGATTCCAGCTCAGTGGACCTGGTGGAAGTGGACATTCTTAACTAAGATGCATCAGCCTTGGGTGAATATGGGATTTTCAGCCCTGGAGAGGAGACTTCAGAGGTGCTTGGAAACCCATCAGCATGGTTTTCCAGCCCTTCTTCTCTATTTCAGTTCTTTCTGAGTTGTTAATGATCTGTTCTCCTTGACTGACTTTCCTCATTCATCCAATCAAATAACCAAGGTCCCATGGTGACTGCGGAGTTTCTACCTAAGAAGACTTAAAGATGCCTGCCTGGCTGGAAGGGGGCTTCTCTGGAAGCGCTATTGCATAGGAAGCACGTTGCTTTTAACTGAATCGTGTATTACAGGTTTATAAAAATAGGGCAAGGAAAAAGACAAATATAAAATAAATCATTATAGAAGTGTTACCAGAACACAGTTCTTTACTTCCTACGTGAGTGATGTCACCAGCCGCCCAGTACTGATCAACACAAAATGCAGAAAACAGACATGGTTAATGAAAACGCGTAGCTACGCAATTTGTTCTCATTTCGAACGATACTTAAATGGTTTAGAGAGGCCGAATTATCATTTGTTCATTTCAGGGAGGTTCTGGCGGGAGTTGATGGTGATTTGGAGGGACTGACAGCCCTCTGAGCTGTCCTTTGGTGCCACCATGATAAAGACTTTGTTCCAATATGTCAGGCCGAACAGTTTCTTCGCTAACATCCAGGTTTATCAATGCAGTGGCTGCGTTGCTTCTTGAAGATCCTGTTTCCGCTGCAGAGATTTAGCTCCTGGAGCTTTGCTTGTTTCTACTGGGCTGGATTCTCTGTCTATTGAACTGTTTCTCTCATGAATCATTCACAGGATATGGCCAAAGTGATGTAACTTTGTCCCTCTTCATTAAGGCTTTCATTCCCCCTAGTCTCAGCAGAGATAACGCCCGTTTCTGGAAAGGCTGTGAGAAGGCATTGTCTGCAGTGAATTTAGATCCCTTCGTGCGTCTGCGATCTGCAAACTTCGCTCCGTGTAATCACGTAGATCTGTAACCGCTCCTCATGTATGAACTTTGGTGAAGTCTGCTGAAGATTACAGCAGATATGCCCATTTAGGAACTTTTACTGGCTACTGTTTTGTTTCATGATGGCTGGCGGAACCACAAATTGAGCTTAAGATGTATCTTGAAACCCTTTAGCCATGCCCCACATTTGATCAGAATCAGCAAACTCCTTTGAAAGTTATCAGGAAACAAATAGGGGAGATAAAAGCAAAATGCTGAGTGGCTGAGGTGAAACAGACCCCTTGTTTTGGTTGGTTATTTGATCTCCAACCGTATCCTGTCATTAGGCACATTGTCAGATTTAAGAACTAATTCCAGACTTCCATTTATGTGAGGGAAGCCAGTGAACGCAGCGGAGGGGAGGGGAAACCTACACAGTTCCCTGGATTCCTCCCCCAGCCTCTGTTCTCCTAGTTCTAGAGGCACCTCTCCTGCACTCAGGCCCAGGGCTGTGACTGCAGAGAGGCACACAGGGACCTACGTCAGAGGGCAAACTGGCCTCTTGGACAGCCGAAGGCTCTCAAATGTAACATTTGATTCCCTGGTTTAAAACAAAAGTTGAGGGGAAGAACTATCCAAGGGAAAGAAACATTTTTTTAAGTTTTTCTTTTTACCTAATAGAACCTTGCTTGGGTTTTTCATCATAAAGTTGACCCAGCAATGTTAGTTCCATTTAAATTCCCATTCATTGGGAATTTAGGGAAGACAGGAGGGCAGAATTCTCAAACTTGCAATATTTTCAGCAAACAAGAGCTAAATTATCCATACCCAGGTACTTAGAAGAAGAGAGGAGAGTCTTTATCGGGTGGCTAAGTTTCGAAATACTGATTTACCAGCAGAGAGCGCTTCTCTTGGTTTCTACGTGAATGTGTGAAAGAGTGTGTCCCCTTGGGGGTGAAAGGCAGGGATCTTCAAATCTACACTGTCCAGCCGTCAAGCAGGGGACCTTGCCAGATTTGTATGTTCTCAGGGAGCATAGACGTGGCCAGTTAGAGAACTGTCAGGGAAGCAAATGATGTCAGTCTCCATTGCTGTTCGGATCCTGTGCATGGGAAGTAAACTAGAATTGAAGTTTCAGGAGGACGTAGATGCGTGGTCGGTGGATGAGATTCAACAACAGTTTCTTCTAGCACTGTTTCCCCTGCCCCCAGTATTTTATTATGAAAAATTTCAAAGAGCACAGTTTTTCCGGAGTACCCAGCATCACCTAGCTGGAGCAAATAGCAGGAATTCAAATCAGATGGACTTAGACGCGAAATTTACTTTGTGTATTTCCCCGTGAAAACATGGTTATTCATCTTGTTGAAATAGACACACCAGGTCTTTGCAACACACCCTTTCCGCCCCCTCCCCCAGGTTCCATGTTCCCACTTCCCAGACCCGAAAATTCAGAGCCACCTTTGGTGTTCCCTGTCCTTTTCTTCCCCATGTCCAGCTAGGTCCTGACGGGTCTCCCTTGGAAACATCTCTCCCAGCCTTCTCTGTTCCTTTTGGTTGCCACTGCCCTTCTGCCCCCAGATGTGTTGAGTGTTTTTCCTGTACCGGCCCCCATGCAAAGCACTTTTTACATCTTATCCCATTTAATCCTCACAGCAATCCAACGAGGAAGGTAATTATTATCCGCATTTTACAGATGGAAAAGTAGATCTATATGTATGCCCAGACTGCTGCGCCATTCTCCACTGCACCCTGGAAATGCCTCGGATCTTCCCATTTCTTGGCCATTGTTGCCCATGTTTTATGTGCCTTCTGTCGCTACCAACCAAATTCTACTCATTTCTCCAGGCCAGCCCGGGCTTCCACAGCTGGAAGTGATCTCCCCTTAAATTACAGCTCTAACCGCCTGTACCACTCCCTTGGTTACCCTGAGACGCAGCCTTGCAAGTCATTCTTTCCCCCATGTGCGTGTCTCATCTCCCCGACTAGATGCGTCCCCTCAGCTGCATGTGGGTAATAGGTATGCCGTATAGATGTATTGAGTGATTACTTTTCAGAAGTAACCAGTGTTGTCATCACTCTTGCCGCACGATAATGACATGGAACCAAAACCTGCCGGTGCTAAGGGGCTGGTGAGGGCGGAGTCTCACTCTCCGTCTTTACGGTAGTGTTGCAGTGCTTCCAGACTCCAGAATCAAGACCTGAATGGCCATTTTTACTCAAAGTAATAACTCCCCCGGATTCGGTTCATTTGGAGACCTGGCCTCATTTCCTTTAGACCTTGTACTTGTTCTGATTGTTCTATGTGTGGAACAAGTGCTCTTTCTTTCTGCCTTTGCCTGTGATGAAAGCGGCATTTTCCAGCCCCCTTTTTTGAGCTTGAAAAACTGAGTTTCTGAAGGCACACCTAAAGGCACACAGCAGTGAGAGCAAAACGATTCCCTGATGTCTGACTTCACCCCAAGTCCATGTTTCAAGCACCCCCAACTTCTGTTTCATAATTTCCCCTAATAGAAGACCCTTCCCCTCGGCAGGACATTGGCGTCGTTCAGTTCCTCTCAAGATGTCCTTTGAAAGAAGTTTTTGAGGTTGACTGTGACAGTGGGATAAATGCGAAGAACCAAGTTAAGCTCTTGGGACTTTCACTTTGCCTAATGGTCGTCTGGATCATTCTGACCAATGAGTCTATTGAAGACAACTAGAAATAATGGCTAAACTCGAAAGAAGCTTCAGCTCCCAGAGCTCCTGTGAAATGGAATTAATGAATGGTTTTGTGGTTTATCTGCTGGTAAACCTCCTCTTTCGCTCCGTTTGCACTTTCTTTGCGGGGTGGGAACAGGAACACAGTGTTCGGTTTGTTCTTGTGAGATTAAAAGAGACGCCTGGTATCGGTTAGTATTGATCGGGGTGGCGAGGTGCTGTTAAAATGCTGAGCGTTCTCCAGAAGAAGGTCTGCCTTGTTGAGAAGTGATACGGGGAGAGAGAGGGGATGAGTGATCACTAGAAGCGGTGGCCCTCGCTTTTCAGAGGCATGGAGCTGTTGACAGAACAAATAATCACATCGAAAAGACTTTGAAGCTCCCCACATGGTCAGCAGACCAGGGGCCACAAGGCTCCGCCCGTAAACGCTGGAATTGGTTCAGAGAGCAGGAGGGGCTTGTGTTCGCTTCAAGCCAAAAGCAATCTGAAAGCACAGAACCTCTGCCCCAGGGCTCGGCCAAGAGCTCGCGTTTGAAACCTGAGCGCTCCTGTTGCTGTGGGAGTGGGCGGCCGGGGCAATTGGTGTCTGTTCCACTTGTACAAGCAAGTTATCCCTCTGATAATTTTGACCCCGCAAAAATTACATAATCCTTTCATCACAGTGGGTTACATTTTCCAAGGGCAGAGCTTTGACTTTCAACTGATTGTAGGTGTATTGTTAGGACTCTTGCAGCCACGCTCACCACGTGTTTGTTTTATTTCCAGTGTTTCACGTATTAAGTGTCAACAGTCTACACTCATGCTCCCTCCTGTTTGAAAATTAACCCAGGAAATTCCAAGAAGAAGATTTTCTCCCCTTGGCAATTTCCCGTCTTCGTTGTATGATAAAAGTTTTTGGTAACAGCCAAGGCCAGCACTAGGCATACATGGGTCTGTGGGTCTGTTATCAGTGTCCTGTGTTAACCCAGGCTTGCTTCCAAAGAGTTTGCAGTGCTGCCTTTTTACACATTGTGTCAAATGTTTTCTTCCTCCCATGCTCTTTGATCTCGCTTCACAACACCACCATTAACTCCATCTTCTGTTCCCTTACTGCCACGATAGCCCGGTCTTCCTCCACGGTGCCTTTTGCAATATGCCCCCTCTTTGCCGTTTTTCCTCCCCCGGTCCCAGGGCAGGCTGCAGACATGTATCGCTTGGAATAATGCTCTGATCTCCGTGAGCCTGTCATTCCTGTCTTCGAAAACCACACTGGTCCCAAATGATTCGTTTCGTGTACCTGGTGCTTGATCATCTGGCCTCTTTGGACATTTCCAACCTCATCCTTTAGGACTTCCCTCCTTTACCCCCTCACCATTCCCTGAACACACGGTGCACTAACCCACGTCCTTTCCTGGGCTCGGGCTGTTTCCATCATGTGCGATGCCTCCTCCCCCTTCCCCACTGATAAAATCCTCCTTGTCTGTCAAGGTGCATGCTACACGCTACCGCATGGAAAGCCCACCCTGATCTCCACTCATCAGTCTTCATCCTGTACTTCTGGAGCCCTTTGACGTGAGCTCAATTTCAGCACTTACTTCAACCTGAAATAATTAACTAGAAAACAACCTAGTTAGTTAATTACATTCCTGGAAACAACTAGACTGCAAGCCTGGGGCTGATGTCTCATTTGTCTCTGGGCCCTGCTATAGCATCTACCAAGTGGCCAGGCCCTGAGGAGAGCTTGATAAATGAACTGAGTGAGTGAACGATAGCCCAGTGTGGGAGGTAAAGGGAGGTTAGCATCCACTGCTACTCTTGAGTAGCACCATCCCATAGAAATACGATGTGAACCATAGATGTAATGTTTTAAAAATATTTATTTATTTATTTACTTGGTTGGGCCGGGTCTTAGTTGTGGCTCGCCAGCTCCTTAGTTGCGGCGCGTGGGCTCCTGAGTTGCGGCATGCATGTGGGATCTGGTTACCTGACCAGGGGTCGAACGCGTGTCCCCTGCACTGGGAGCGCAGAGGCTTATCCACTGCGCCACCAGGGAAGTCCCCATAGATGTAATTTAAAATTTTCTACTACTCAAACTTGAAAAGCAAAAAGGAGTGATATTAATTTTAATAATATATTTTATTTAGCCCAATACATCAAATCTGTTGTTTCAGAATGCAACAATTAGTTAAAAATTATTAATGAGATGTTTCACATTTTTTGGTCCTGAGTCTTCAAACGCCATGCGCATTACATACTTAACAACACATCTTCGTGCACATGCTGAATGTTCATCAGAATGTACTTGATCTGTGTTCAGAGTTCATAAAATTCACAGTTGAAAAAGTAGACTCACATATCCACGTTCTTCGAAATGGGTTTAAATTTTTTCCAGTAAGTGAACTTAACAGCAGCTTTTACATTTAAACTAATTAAAATGAAATAGAAATTTAAAATTCCATTCCTCAGTTGCACTCGTCGCATTTCAAATGCTCAGTAGCCAAATATGTGGCGAATGGCTACCGTTTTGAGACTCGCAGCCCTCGGGTACAAAGATTCCTGAGTGTCATCTTGCTCATTCCTCTTCTACAGCTTAATTTAAAAAAAAGAAAAATGTGAGGGAGCGAGCTATTAAAGAACTCCGATTAGCCAGCCTTGCCCCCAAGATCTTCATGAAACTGGGGCCTGCTGCCTGCTGGCTTCCTGGGGCTGCCCTGAAAGGTAATGGGATTCTGCTGATGAAGCCCTTGAAAATCCGGGGGTGAAATGACCCGTGTAATTCCCAGGCTTGTTGGCCAGGCTGGATTGAGGATTGGGGGCTGTGTCTACACAGCAGCTGGCCCACACAACCACACTGATCTGTGCTTCCTTGTGCAGTCGAGGTCTACACCAGCGTCTGACAGCGCGTGTCGATCGCATGTTTTATCGTCCGCAGCACTGGGCTGACACGTTTTTCGATGCTCTCGGTTTTTATCGGGTTAGAACATATTTGAAGTTTCAGTGCTGAACTGCTTTGGAGTGATCAAATATGGGGAAAACATCTTTCTCAGCCAAACAGCATATTTTCCAAATCCAAAGTAGCCGAGTATATCTTTTCCTCTTCCTTCAAGTTTCCCATCGAATGGTACCCCAGAGACCAATTTAAAGGGTGGAAAGTTGAGAGCAAAAATGTTCTGGAACAAAGGAAAATGAGGTGTGTCACCTCACCCAGTATCTAGCCGCTGTGTCTCATGGAAAGCCGTGAAAGCATTCGGCATTATTTATACTAGGAAACCGGGGTTGGGCCTTGATTTCCCCAGAATTCTGTGAGTGTGAGGCATGGCCCCATGGCGGGCTCTGATGTGAGATTTGAGGCCTAAGGGGAAACTTAAAGTGACTCTAGACCCTTAAGGGTTTTGAAACAGGTGCAGCGTCTCTTTCCCTCCGGGAGCTGTGCTGTCCACAGTCGGGTGAGTACTTCAGCGGTAGTTTGTCGAGCTCTTGCATGAAAATGGCAAATTTCTCCCCAAATGAGCTTATTACCTGCTGCTGTTGGGTGCAAGGCATCCTTGAGCTATGGCGGGAATTACAGCTTCCATCTGTTCCTTAATGTGAAAAATGTGTGCAGGCCTCTGTGCTACCACGCTCCATGAACTTGAGCCATTCAGCTCTGCTGACACATTTGAGTCACAGCCCTCGGACCATGTCAGGTGGTCTGGATTTGTGATCTGTGATGGTGTGTTGCTGACACATTTCTTGCCCTTGGAGCTATCTGTTTTTTTTGGCTTTGTTTAGGAGTTGATGATATGTAAGCCGTCAGTATAGTTAATCATTATTACTTTAGAAGTTAGCACAGTGCCGCCAATATGAAAACTTCTTGGGCAAATCTATATCATGAATTCTTGGCTTCTTCCCAGCATCTCCAGTCTCTCACCTTGCTCCGTGATTTTGTTCCGACATCAAATAATGCTCTGTGCTTAGAGAGCAGCTTTCATCAGAAGATTGCAAGGTCCTCTGCAAACTTTTGTTTCTGTTAAGTACAAATAGATATCTTCAGAGAACCATGTATGTTTAAGTGTGTTTATTTGTGCTGGGTTTTTTCAACAGGCCGAGAAAAAGTATGGCCTTCTATGTGTTCACTCTGGAATATAGACATGTAATGTGCAGGCTTAAGTTTGGCTTGACATATTTAATAAATATCCCTTGAGAAAGTGATCAGATACAGAGTCAGGTATGCTCTCGAGAATATGGCCAAGCATTCGTTTTGTTCGTCTACTAATTTTATACACGTGAACATTTTTAGGGTTACATCCTGTGCATTAGATGGAAAAAAATATTTTCATCAGTTAATAACTGTTTGTTTCCAGTTGTCAACTGGAAGAGAGAATGCTTTGAGTAAGCAGGATTAACTCACCAACTGGAAAAAGCAGTCACTCGTGGTTTAATTCTTTGTGGTCAGTGGTTAACGGTTTGGTTTGCACAATGCCACCGCTCTATTTTCACTGCATTGACCCAGTCTGTATTTTTTCTCACTGTTAAGTGTCCTTGTGGCAGAGACAATGCTAGGTGTTCACCCAACCCCATTTTCCTTTCTTCCCAGACACACAGATAGACTACATTTCCCAGCATTCCTTGTAGTTAGATGGACCCCTGTGACTGAGTTATGACCAACGGGATGTGAGCAGAAGTAATCGAATCCTCTTTCAGCCCTGGCCTTAAAATCTTTCCTTTCCGTCCTCCACACACTCTCTCTTCCTTTGCCCATTACCTAGGGACAGAGAATCTGGTGGATGACCCCAGGCCCCTGGGGGATGGTGGGACCACAGTACTGGCGTCTGGTTCCCTGAGTGACTGCATGGAGCAGAGCATCTCAGCTGAACTGTCTCGAGTGTGACATAAGCAAGAAATTGAATTTTGTTGTATAAAGCCAGTGAGATTTGGGGGTTTGTGACACAAGTTAGCCTACCCTAACTAATATTCTTACAGTTGTAGCAGAGAATCAATACTCTCTTTATACACGTTCCACAGCTTTCAAGGGCGCATGGGACAGGCAGAGCATGTTGCTGGTGTGGAACAGTAGGTTGTGAAAATGCGTAACCAATGAGCCGTGTGGCTCTTTGATCACCGTGTCCAATTAAGCCACATGGTTACTGTGATTTTCCGGTTTGAGTCAACCTTTTATTTGGGGCGGATGCAACCATGGACAGTTTCATGTAGTGGAAACTGATCATTTCGGTAAGCAGCTTCCCCAGAGGAGGGTGGGGAGGGTGCAGAAATCCATATGAATTACCAAGGACTTCAGGTTTTAGCTTCAATTTTTTTTTTTTTTTCTCTGAAAAGACTTTCCTAACTCCCAGCCATGTCTGGCTTGCTTGTCTCCCATGCTTCCCACTCTGTGGTCTTGTCACTGCCCATGTGCTTTCATCAGACTCTTACCTCACTGGCTGGTAATGTCCTGCTTGCCTCTCTTCCCCCTGTGGACCACATGAAATGGCAGAGGTTGTTTCAAGTTGCCTCACTGTTGCCCCCCGCCCCCCCGTATTCTGTCCAGTGCCTGGCACATACGTGCTGTTGACTGAGTGATGGAGGCAATGAATGACAATGTGATTCTCCTTATCAGGGACGAGCAGTAGTCTTAGGATTTTCATGAGCTGGTCCTCAGACCACTTAAGTGAGACAGGCTGGATAGACTTTTTCCTTTTTAAAAAGAGGAAACTTAAGGAGGTAAACTGACTTCAGCTTAATCAGTCAAAACACAAATCGGTACTGTATTAGAAACAAGAGCAGGACCTATTTTCAGTTTCATTTTTCTCAGCCGCCATGAGTTTTTGAGAGCTGGAGCTCAGTGAATTGATGGCCCGAGTCCCTTAGTGAATACATTTGCGAACAAACATACAAGGAGCAGTTAGAGCCGAGTCACCTTGTTTAAGGCCCAGGACAGATCTTGACGTTTTACGCTTTCATGCATTCATTTGCCAAGCATTTATTGAGCTGCTTCCAGGGCGCAGAGCCTGCTTCCAGATGCTGGGACACGGTGGCGCACAAGACAAAGAATGGCCCAGTGCTCCAAGTGGGGGACAGACCCACAATAAACACACAAGAAAATGTCCGATGGAGATAATGTTCTGTGAAAAGAAGTCCAAAGAGGTCAACGTTATTGAAAATGCCCAGGTTAGGAAGATTCCATCAGTGGTGAGAAAGGCCTCTGGGAAACAGGGATTCCCATGACATGTAAGCGGAAGCCTGCATGACAGGAAGAAGCCACCCGCATAGGGAAGAGAACATTCTAGGCAAAGGGACACGCTGACGGTTTTATGTGGCCCTGAGGGTAGAGAGTAGCTTGTCAAGGACTAGCAAAACGACTGGAGTGGCAGGAACAGAGAGTGTGTTTGGTGTGGAAGGAGGGGGGTGGGAACGCAAAGGGAATGATGGCGAGAGAAGGAGGCAGAGGGCTGTTTGCGGAGAGCCTTGCTTGCTGTTTCCGGAATCTGGACTGTAGCCTGTGAGCGGTGGGAGGCATGAGAAAGACTGTAAGCGGAGGGGAGAAATGAGCTGCGTGTTTCAGGAAGAGCGTCACATCGGCCGCCCTGTGCAAAAACTGCCGCGCCCCAAGCCCCCAGCGGAGGCCTTCGTGGCGGGACGGTCAGAAGTTGTGAAAGGGAGAAGCCAGTTTCAGAGCTCCCTGGGAGACGGAATTCACGGCGCTCGGAAATAGATAGGATGTGGGGACTGAGGCGTTCCCAGGTGTCTGGCTTGGGCAGTGGATGTGGACATGGGGGTGCTCTCCTCTGAGACGGGAAACCCTGGGCAGGAAGGGCTGTGCACGGGAGACTGAGGGGTCCTGGACGTGGCGAATCTGAGGTACCCGTAGCCTTGCCGGCAGGGAATATTCAGGAGACAGCTGAACATGTGGCTAGGCCAAGAGCAGAGGAGCGCGTTCTGAGGAAGCAATCAGATGTTACGTTAACGAAGAGGAGGGACACAGGGAAGGAAGTTCGAGGTCCGATTCTGAACCCCAGCCACTTGATTTCAGGTGACATCTGACTTTTTTTTTTTTTTTTTTGCCTTCCTCGCCCATCTCCTCTTCAAGACGCTGAAGAGTCATTTCTGCCTCTCCAAGCTAGTCTGCCCCCATCTTTTTTTTTAATTGAAGTATAGTTGACTTACAGTGTTTCAGGTGTACAGCAAAGTGATTCAGATATATGTATATATCTCTCTTATATAGAGATACAATATAGAGAGAGATACATATATTCTTTTCCAGATTCTTTTCCATTATAGTTATTACAGGATGTTGAGTATAGTTCCCTGTGCTATACAGTAGGTCCTGCTGTTTGTCTGTCTTATATATAGTAGTGTGTATCTGTTAATCCCAAATTCCTAATTTATCCCTCCCCCCCGCTTCCCCTTTGGTAACCATAAGTTTGTCTTCTATGTCTGTGAGTCTGTTTCTGTTTTGTAAGTTCATTTGTATCACACTTTAGATTCCGCACGCAAGTGATGTCATACGGTATTTGTCTTTCTCTGACTGACTTGGCTTGGTATGAGGTTCTGGTCTGCCCCCATCTTAGCTTCGTCTGGTCTCCACGCTGCTTCTAGCCGGTGACTTTTCTCCGCAGAGACCTCCCCCTTCCCCTCACGTGGTCTTGCTGCTTGGTTCATCCCTCTTCTGCAGCTCTAAGGAACGAGCCCCGAAGGATGGCTCACGGCCTGAACCCCACCGATGAGTCAGGCGCTGCTGGGGTCTGGCTGTGGCCTGGGTTGAGGCCTGAGCTCTGGCGCCCTCTAGCTGCGTGATCCAGGCTTCTTTAGCTCATCCCTAAGATGAGGGGATTGGATTGAAGAGTACTTTGAGCTGTAACCGTTTTCTGATTGTAAGTTGTCTCGGCCCTCAGGGTGAAGCGAGTCGCCTCTTCCAGAACTGGCAGTCAGAGCTGGTATAATAGCCATCAGTACCTGAGAGAGAATAGCTTTTGTTCTTTTGCGTGAGGCCCCGGGGAGGCTGGGTGGGCTGCAGCTGTTCAGCTTCAATTAAAAACACACACAAGCCTCCCACTTTGTTTCGGTTTCCAACCTTGGCCGTCTGACTGAGCACATCTGAATTCCTCAGGCTCTGGCGAAGGCGTGAGGAGGCCCCAATCCATGGGCCTCGTTCCACCCTTCCATCCGCTTCCCGAATTTCATTTACTGAGGCCAGGAGAGGTTTCAAAGTCTTGGGAATACGAGGAGAAAACATACCTTGGCTTTGAAGCCGCCGGCAAGCAGATTCCAGCACACAGTGATCCATCCCCAGTCGAGGGCTCCCTAAAGGCCCTCGAATGCGTATGCGCCCTGGCGTCTGGGCAAACGTTTCTCAGTAGCTGAAGAGAGAAAATGGGTCTGCCTGTGATGAAGACAGTCTCCCAGCTGGGTCTGCGGTCATCCCGAAGCAACGTTCCCTCCTCCAGCCCAGAGAGCAGCGTCAGGACTTCCGAATGGAATCTTGTTGTGGAACGTCGGGCAGCTGTCACGTCACTTCATGGTGTGACCGTGCACAGGATTGAGGCAGCACGTGTCCCCGCCCGGGCATTGTCTCCAGGCTTTTGGGGCACAGGGGGTGACCAGGGCAGAAGCAGAGATGCCGCTGAGCGGCTGTGGTGGCCCAGCTACAAGGATCTGGGCAGACGTAGGATACGATGGGTGTCGTGGTCCTGCTAGCTGCGGGTTCAGGGAAGGTCTGAGAGGTCGAGCGGGCGGCCGACTTGAGCCCAGAGGCCAGGTGACTTGGGAGCGCTCCACGTGAGTCCCGGTGCCGGGGCAGAGGGGACCCTCTCTTGTACGGCCCCCGCCAAGTGTTGTTGGCTCTCCAGGAAGGAAGAAGGGAGTCTCCATGAGGCGGAGACGGCCCCTCAGCGGTGGGCACGCTCTCCTCGTCCTCCTGGGCACGCACCAGGTGTTTGAGTGGGAAAGTGTTCACAGCAACTGCCGGAGGACTCCGAGGTGGGCGAGGAGACATGGGATGGGCCGTCAGCAGCACGTGCTACCAAGTCCTTCTAGAATAGCAGTTCTCCAAGTTTTGGATCTCAGGATGCCTCTACACTCTTTTTTTTTTTTTTTAATATTCGCAAATTATATATATATTTTTAAAATTTATTTTTATTTATTTATTTGGCCGCGCCGGGTCTTAGTTGCAACATGCGGGATCTTTAGTTGCGACGTGCGGGATCTAGTTCCCTGACCAGGGATCGAACCCGGGCTCCCTGCATTGGGAGTGTGGAGTCTTACCCACTGGACCGCCAGTGAAGTCCCGCCTCGACACTCTTTTTTTTTTTTTTTTTTTTTTTTTTTTTTTTGCGGTACGCGGGCCTCTCACTGTTGTGACCTCTCCCGTTGCAGAGCACAGGCTCCGGACGTGCAGGCTCAGCGGCCATGGCTCACGGGCCCAGCCGCTCCGCGGAACGTGGGATCTTCCCGGACCGGGGCACGAACCCGAGTCCCCTGCATCGGCAGGCGGACTCTCAACCACTGCGCCACCAGGGAAGCCCCCGCCTCTACACTCTTAAAAATTATTGAGGGCCCCAAAGAGCTTTAGCTCTTATGAGTTAATATCAATCTTTATTTATTTATTAGGAATTAAAACTGAGACGTAAAAAAGATTTACTTGGTAGTTTATTCCAAAATTAACAATAATAAGTACATGTTCTACATTATATATACTACATGTTTATAAATAAAATATTTTGAAGAAAAATAATTATATTTTCCAAGACGAATGTAAGTGAGAAGAGTGACATTCTTTTACCTTTTTTTTTGCAAATATCTTGCATAGAAGTCTGGCTTAGTAGAAGGCTGCCGGATTCTCATATCTGCTTCTGCATTCCGGCTGGTACGGTATCACATGTCACCCAGGAGAGAATGAGAGCAGAAAAGGCAAGGAATGTCTTCGTATCATTATGATCATAGTTTTGACTTTACAGATTCCCTGCAAGGTTTTCAGAGACCCGCAGGGGTCCCCTGACCAAGACTGGAGGACCACTGTTGTAGAACACGCCAGCCAGCCCGGCTTTAGCATGGAAACCTCTAGTGAACCGGCGCCCCCGAGTTGGCCCACTCACTGAGGGGTTTTGCTAACTTACTCCAAACCACCGTGAGTTAATTCACTTTAGCTGATTAAAAACTCATATTTTCTTCTTGACTTATAATCCATACTTTTACATGCAGTGATTTGGAATGTTTTGATTTTATTCATTCAAAGTCAGCGATGACCATTAGAAATACAATTCAAGTCACTTCCATATCTTACAAATGTTAGTAGCCGCCTAAGAAAGTGCAAAAGAAAGAAGTGAAACTGATTTTAATGATGTATCTTATTTGACCCAATAATTATAAAATACTCTGTATCATTTCAGCATACAGAATCAACACAACAGCATATGAAAATCAAATCATAAAATTGATACAAAACATTGATGACATATTTTTACACCCTTTTTTCGTATTACGTCTCCAGAGTCCAGGGTGTATTTTCATGTATAGCACATCTCAATTTAGATGCTAAATTTGCATCCAAAATACTTGATCTGTATTTAGATTTCATGAAGTTCTACAGAAGTGGAAAAAGAAGGTTCGTATTCAAGTTCTTCCAACTATTGGAGTGTGAGTGTTCAAGTTAAAATTAAATGAGAGAAAAAATTCAGGGGATTCCCTGGTGGCGCACTGGTTAAGAATCCGCCTGCCAATGCAGGGGACACGGGTTTGAGCCCTGGTCCGGGAAGATCCCACATGCCGCAGAGCAACTAAGCCTGTGAGCCACAACTGCTGAGCCCGCATGCCACAACTACTGAAGCCTGGGCACCTAGACCCTGTGCTCCACAACCAGAGAAGCCACCACAGTGAGAAGCCCACGCACCGCAACAAAGAGTAGCCCCCGCTCGCCGCAACCAGAGAAAAGCCCGCGTGCGGCAACAAAGACCCAACGCAGCCAAAATAAATAAATAAATGAGTGAAATAAAAATAATAAAATAAATTGTAAAAAATTCATTTCCTCATTCACAGTAGCCACATTCCAAGCGCTCGATAGCCAGATATAGCTAGTGGCTGTCATGTTGGGCAGAGCAGATCTCAACTTTTCCTCTGTTTCCCTTATTCTTCCCGTCGTGCAGTTCTTTCAGTGCTTAGAGGCCTGGTTAGGAAAGCGTAATCGTTCTCATTATTTTTCTAGAAAGCTAGCACCGCAGTGGGTTTCTTCATAGGCTGGTTAGGATGTTTGACAGACAGCTGGGATCGGGAGAGGCACCCTGCAGCCACAGCCAGCAGTGGCAGATTCCCTTTCGGCTTGGCTTCCAGGACCTTCTCGTTTGACGTTTTCACATGTGTAGAATAATCTCACATTGTTACCGATGCAGCTGTGACATATGCTGCTGGGCACGGCCAGCCCTGGAATGGATCTCTCTCTGATTGGACATGGCGGAAGCTTAAATGGGATGCCACCATGAAGGCCTTAGGCTGGTGTGCTTGTTGGGACCAAGCCCTGGAGACTTCGCTACGTTCCCAGTGATGAACTCCACATCAGTGTCAGAAAGTTAGGGCAGGTTTGCTGGCCCTTGGTCTTCCTGTCTTCATGCATTGGTGTGCTTTCCAAAAGGTAAAAGAAAGCAATGGAATGAAATTCCAGGCCAGACGGACTCAGGGTAAAGATGCAGCCCTGAGGTTAGCATCTTATAACTCAGAGGCAGCAAAAGTAATTTAACAAGGCTCAGAGGAGAGAGCCAAAGAAAGTCAAGACTTTGTTCTGTTTGTGAATTATTGATACATCCTCTCCAAAGCATTTCAAATTCAGGAGAATGAAAAGCTACCCCCTTTGACACATTGGGGGAATCTCTTACGTGTACTCCCCAAATGAAAAAGACTAGAATTCCAGGGCTAACCATTTGGTCCCATTACTGCAAGTTTTGTGGCTGGTCGGGGCTTGGATTCCTGTCATTGTGTGAGCAAATGAGAAAAATGACTTTTATCCCTTTCACATGTTCTTCGTTCCCCACGTTGACTACTTAAGCTTTTAGCCAGTTTTATCATTCCATCGTATCCATTCTCCTAGTGTTGGACTCACTCAGGAATCCTGAATCTGAGTGCATGATGTCATTTCTCATAAATCTGAAAGGAACTGGAAAGCTTCTGGAATTTACTTATCTGAGGTAGCCAGACTAGCTAAACTTAATTCACATCCATCAGGAGCTCAGTGAAAGCTAGCACCATTCTGGTTGAAGTGATTTCACACGAAATGACACTGGCTCCTTATGGAACTGGGTGGCCTAACTTTCCTGTCTCCAGGTCCACAAAATGCCTTTCAATTCACAAACTCAACTGTTAGGGTCAAGAATCACCTACGACAACAGTTGTGCCGCCATCTTGAACACATCTGGATTTGGGGAAGCCAAGTCTTTTCTTCAGCACTTAACACCAAGGAGCCAGAGTCATAAAAAGATGAAAAGAAAGAAAACGTTAAATCAGAATGTTAGAAGTATTAGGGACCTTGGAGATTATCTAATGCTCTCTCTCTGTCCCTGAATGATCTTTGCTCTTAAGACCATTTTAGTGTTCTTTCCCCTTCCTGGGTAGTTTTGCTTTTGTTCAGATGCCCCAAGGAATCTTAAGTGAAGCGTTAGCTAGTTCTAGAACTATAGAAAGCCCACTGGTTTCTCCTCCCCCTTCCGTGCCCACATTCTCTTCCACCTGCTGACTTTTCAGGTTTATGCTTTCAGCATTAGGCCTGTAATTGCTATTAAAATGCAAATTTAGTAGGAAAGGCTAATGCTTAAACCATTGTGAGGTGTTTTCACTTTGGAGCTGGGAAGGATCAAAGTAAGGAATGGTTAGTTTTTCGGGTTTTTTTTTTTTTTTTTTTTTTTTTTGGTGTTTTTTTGCGGTACACGGGCCTCTCACTGCTGTGGCCTCTCCCGTTGCGTAGCACAGGCTCCGGACGCGCAGGCTCAGCGGCCGTGGCTCACGGGCCCAGCCGCTCCGCGGCATGTGGGATCTTCCCGGACGGGGGCACAAACCCGTGTCCCCTGCATTGGCAGGCGGACTCTCAACCACTGCGCCACCAGGGAAGCCCAGGAATGGTTAGTTTTGATTCAGTAAGGCGAGGGGGTCGGAGAGGAGGAGGGAGTGCCAGCGTGAAAGGTAAAGAGACCCAAAATGGAAACTTGGGGGCCCTGCTTGTGACTTGACAGACTCTGGCCTCTTCTCCCCAAACATTTGCATTTGTATGAATTTATCCTAGACTCCTTGTGGAGATCCAGGTACTTGATAATTGTTCTTGTCAACTGGAGCCCCTGCCAGGTAGAAGGTTCTGGTACTGAGGGGCAGCTCAGGCCCAGGGTGAGGCCCAGCCTTGCCAGAGAGGTATGTTAGTGGCTTTCCCTTCCCAGTTTGTGGGAACAGCAGTGGGGAGCCATGCAAGGTGAAGGAGGTTGGGGTCTTGTTTTCAACTTTATTATGAATGGGAAGCACTTATCCGGGCTCAAGGGAGAGCTTTACGTAGGAGTGCATATGTAGCCACCCATGCATGCACACACCCGTGGACTTAACACACACACACACACACACACACACACACACACACACACACACACAGAGCTCCATCTGCACATAAATGTTCCTCCTGAAACACTCAGCAAAGCAAGTGACAGGTATTTCCTGTGGGTAGCTGGGATTTCAACCCTGGTCTTGCCTCGTTATTAACTTGGGTTTGGGATGTGAGTGATGGGAGATGGTGAGTGTGTGCTCATAGAATAGTTGTGAGAATTAACTGCAGTAGCACATACAAAGCATGTAAAATAATGCTTGACACCTAGTACGTGCTCAATAAATATCTGCTGAATGAATGGAATATTCATTTTATCATCATTATATTATTACCAGGAGGAAACTTGACATGCTGGCTTCAGATTTCGTGGGCAGAGCGAGGAGAGCTCTATTAGGAATCATGACTTTCGTTCTTCTGGTAGGGCCAGATTTGCCGCGCAGATTCAGCTGCACAGAGTTCTCAGTTTATGAAGGAAAGGAAAAACAATGAAATGTCTCAAAACAAAACAAGTGATGAAATCTGGGATGAGACCGAGAGGGAGACTGACATCTTACAATTAAATAAAGGCATTGCCACAGAGCAGCTTCTGGAGAGACAGTCGAGCCAGGCCTCGGTTTTTCATTTTCCTAGCTCCAGACTTGGGTTGGAAGTGTTGAGCTTCCACTTGGATTTGAATGAACCACAAAAGGAAAACATATTATTCCCTTTTTTTTTTTTTTTTTTTTTAGCACTCCTCACTCTGCACTCCCTCCTCTGCTTCCTTTCCTGGAAACCTGCTCCAATATAAGAAACAAAATGGTGGCACGTCCTTGATGAGAGCAGAGACCGAGTTGCGTTGCGATGGGGCTCTTTAGGGGGATGGAGCGCCGCATACACTGCACTTCGCTGATCTCCTGATGAAAAGCAACTGAGAGATGGGGAACTGAGGTGTGCTTTATCATTGATGCTCCCCATTTCTTGACCACGTGGTAAGGGCTCCTTCCACAGACCCTGGCGTTAAGCCTGGTGGGGACCGGAACAGCTGTGGGGCCAGGCAGCTCCAACGGGGACCTCCTGGGCCTTTAATTTTCCACACATGTGCACATATGTACAAGAACCCAGCAGATGGGCAGCGAGCAAGCTTGGGTAGCAATCCACTGACCAGGTAGCAGTAGGTCTGAATACATCACGGGGGCCTGGGCAGCAAATTTCGCTCCAGGGGATGGGGACTTAAACAAGGAGAAAAGGCGTTCACCCACCTTTTTCCTGAAGTACCAGAGGAAAGAAACAGGTCAGTGGTGAATACAAAATTAGCTTTTGGCCAGTCTCCAGAGTGATTTGACCTATTTAGGAGTCATTGAGAACAAGCCAGAGGAAGCTCCGTAGCCTGCATCTTGATTTGTCAGGGGAGGAGAGAGAGGGGACGGACCGCCAGGTGTCTGGAGTCCCTGAGTGGCTTGTTCGGGAACATATGAGTGAATATGGCTGGAACTCATGAGAAGGACTCTGGGATATTGACTTTGGGCCAGCTCCTGGCGCAACTTAGCAAGCAAACGATAACCCCAGCAGATGCATTGGTAATTGGTGTGCCCACTCAGGCGCCCTGATCCTTGAAAGGACCGTATTGGATTCTGAAAACCTTCCTACAGGTTACACTTTTCTCCAAGACCCTTGTGTAAAAGGTAAAGTCAGGCCAAGTCAGCAAGGGGAGTGTAGACGTGAAGGTTTCCATGAAGAGCAAAGCCACAAAGGTACTGAGGCCAGCTCCACTCCAGTCTAGCAGGTTGAGTTGGAAGTGGTTGCTGTTGGTGCCCTGCCTGTATCTCCTTTATCAGCTGGCGCACTCCTCCTCCAGCTGCTGGGAGTGTTGGCCACTGAAGGCTACAGCCGCCTTCCCCAGAGAATTGCTGTCTGCCAAATGATGTACCCTGTATTACAGAGCTCCCTGCGGGATCAGGCTGAACCACATCTCCAGCTGAGGCCACATCCTTGTCGAGTCCCGTGCCCACCCCCCAGCTGCATCCTGCTTCCCTGTGCCCCCTCCACTGAGAGTACCCCCTCCATACTTCATGTGAATAAGAATCCCCATCATAGACTTCACTTCAAAGTAACCCAACCTAAGAGAGAGTTGAGGGGAGGGGGGCATTTCAGAACACTTCCAAACCTGACTACACATCAGAATCCCCAGGGTAGCTGTAAAAATACAGATTCCTAGGGCTTCCCTGGTGGCGCAGTGGCTGAGAGTCCGCCTGCCGGTGCAGGGGACGCGGGTTCGTGCCCCGCTCCGGGAAGATCGCACATGCCGCGGAGCGGCTGGGCCCGTGAGCCATGGCCGCTGAGCCTGCGCGTCCGGAGCCTGTGCTCCGCAGCGGGAGAGGCCACAACAGTGAGAGGCCCGCGTACCGCCAAAAAAATAAATAAATACATACATACATACAGATTCCTAGGCCCTACACCCAGAGATTCTGATTCAGTGGGTCTAGGGTGGCGCCTGAGATACTGTAGTTTTCCTACGTGGCTCCTTGGTAATTTGAATGCAGCCAGTCCTTTGACCAATGGGAACCACGCCTGCTAACTCAGGGCATTTATTTCCTTCCTTAGATCTTTTAGGAAACATTTATTGATTGAGTTCGGGAACAAACCACACAATCTGTGAAAGGCACTAAGGAGGAGAGATTTAAGTAAAAGGGTCCACAGTTCTTGGCAAGTCTCTTGAAGTCCAGTGTACTGTGCTTGACTCTCAGAACTTTTTAAGCAAATAGTATCTTTACATTTTTTTCGTGTGTGTCCTGAAACGTAAAGGTCTGTCTGGTTGGGAAAAGGGAGTCTCTTTTGAGGCACTGAGTTGCCATGGCGCTTTCCAAAAAGGGGCATTTGACCGAACTTAGAATTTAATTAAGGCTTTCCAGTCACCACGCTCAGAAGTATTAACGTCCCAACCCCTCCCCTCCCTGTTTCATTAAGAGGCCTAGATTTTCTTTTATTGGTTGTGTGGATGATTTGGTGATGAAATTCAGAGAGAAATACTTTGTTCTGTTATCAGGGACCCCGAGATAGAAAGACTCATGAACAGGTTCTCATGAAAGACACAATACTGAGGAATTTTTTTAAAAACTCATTAATTAAATAACTGAGTGAAGATGGTTCAGCCTGATGCAGAATAAGGGAACATTCTGGATTTTGCAACAATAATGATAATAGTGATAAGAATAGCAGCAAAACTTGCTATCGCTGAGATTTGTTTGAGTGTTTACTATGTATAAGGCCCAGCCCCAATTACTTGGTCTGTATTATCTTTTTAATCCTCCCGGCAACTCTTTGAGGTAAATATATCCATTGGGGATTAACAAAGGCTTCAAAAAGATGGAACTTTATTCCTCTCTTATGTAAAAGAAGTCCAGGGCTGGTATGGAGACCAAGGCTCCTACCAGCTCTTGGTTCCACATCTTTGTGGCCCTCATCTTCTCGGTCCAAGATGGCTGCTGGAGCTCCAGCCATCACATCATTGGCCCAAACAGGAGAATGAAAGGAGCATGGCTCTTGTGTTCTAAAGAGACTTTTTAGAAATCCCACAGCCCAATTGCTTTGATCTCATTGGCCACATAGCAGCCCCTAGTTACAAGGGAGGCCTGGACATGGAGCCTTTTGGTTGTCTGGCAATGGACCCAGTTTAAAAAATTGAGGTCAGCGGCCGGCCGCATAGCACAGGGAGATCAGCTCGGTGCTTTGTGACCACCTAGAGGGGTGGGATAGGGAGGGTAGGAGGGAGACGCGAGAGAGAGGAGATATGCACATATATGTATATGTGTAGCTGATTCACTTTGTTATAAAGCAGAAACTAACACACCATTGTAAAGCAATTATACTCCAATAAAGATGTTAAAAAAATTGAGGTCTTATGAATTTGAAAGGGAAGGCAAATATGGAAGATTTAGTAGGAAATGAACCGTTTCTGCCATAGTAGGTAATATTCTTATCACCGTTTTGCAGATACGGAAAATGAGGCACTGAGAGACTGTGTGACTTAGCCATGTTCACATAACTCATAGGCAGCAGAGCCACGGCAGAACCCCAATCTCTCTGACTCAAGGGTTCCTCTCTCTTTTTTTTTTTTTTTTTTTTGGCTGCGTTGGGTCTTCATTGCTGTGCGGGGGCTTTCTCTAGTTGCTGTGAGCAGGGGCTACTCTTTGTAGCGGTGCACGTGCTTCTCATTGTTTCAGAGCACAGGCTCCAGGGGCGCCGGCTTCAGTAGTTGTGGCACGCGGACTCAGTAGTTGTGGCGCACGGGCTTAGTTGCTCCGCGGCATATGGGATCTTTCCGGACCAGCGATCGAACCCGTGTCCCCTGCACTGGCAGGCAGATTCTTAACCACTGCGCCACAGGGAAGTCCAAGGGTCCCTCTCTTAACTGCTACTCCCTCCTGCTAGTTTTGCTATTTTGTAAAACAGTTGTGTTTCCTTAGAGGTTCATTTATTCATTTCCTGTTTTCTTCCCAGTGTGCCTTTTACCCTCTTCTTTGCAAACATCCCAGCCGTGCTTCCCAGCTCATCTCCAAGGCCCCAGAAAGCCCCTCCTTGCACCCCAAGCTGCTTTCTTCAGTAAATATTTATTGAACATCTACTATGTGCGAGGCACTGTTCTAGGCACTTGGGCTTTATCAGTGAAAAAAAAAAACAAAGCCTCCTGCTAGCTTAATAGGTGTGTGGTCTTGATCAAGTTCTTTAAGCTTGCTGAGCCTCGGTTTCCTCATCTGTAAAATGGGAATAATAAAACTCACTGCACAGGGTTACTGTAAGGGTTAAATAAGATATTATACGGAAAGCTCAGTCAGTGGCACATCATTATATTTTGAAAAATGGTACCTATCGCCATTATTATGGTGGTTATCCTGAACATGTCTGTCTTGCCCAGTGGGCTGTAAACTTCTCATGGGCAGGAGTAGTAGCCAAGGCCTCTGGTATCACCCAGATATCTTACTGACCAAAGAGGGAGGGCTTAGTAAATGTTTGTTGAGTGGTTACGAAGGGTCCTGGTGTGGAGAGAACTTCCTCTTTTCTTATGCTGCTAGATTTAGGAAACTGAGAAACAGACTATGCCCCATAGGAACTTTTTTTTTTTTTTGCCTGATTTAAGCTGTGAGTTGTGGTGGGTGGTGTGCTAAAGGGAAACAAGACTGAAAAAACTGAACACTCATCTCGTCCTCATACTCTCCTGGAAGGCTGCAGAAAGAGCATATATTCTTTTCCTTTTCGGGTGTTTTTCTTTTTTCCACCTTCTCTGATGGATTAGATTGAGTGTCCCAGCAAGTCCTGCTGACCTCTTCTTGTGTCTTTTCTGTCTCCTGATTCTCTCCTCCATACTTCTCCATTGCTCACCTTGGTCTCTGCCTCCTGTGGGAATAGTGCTGTTGGCCTGCTGTCCACAGAAGAAACTTCTGGAAGTCCAGAGGCACTGTGCATCCGGGGTCCCAGAGCTGTTGCACTCTAGTCCCACAGGCAGACGCCCACAGAGAGCTGAGCAGCAATGCCATCAGGACCAGCCTTCCCCTCGGCCCTTCTGCAAAGGTGAAAGGCAAGTTCACAGGATACGGGGCCTTCTTTCTTCCCTGACATCTGGTTTGATTCTGGGCCGCTAAATAGTGGCTTTGCCATGAACAACAAAAGCTAATTCACTGTGGTTTTTAAACACCAAGTGCAAATATTTTTCCTTTTCAGCTTGGGGTCACTGGAAGGGAAAAAACAGGGCTGAGAAGGAGACTAACCTTTCAAAAACTCTCATGAGTTCCCATAGAAAATAAAACAACGGCCTCATGTCCTTCCATCCATGAGTCTTTTTATGAGTGATTGTTGTTTGAGGCAAGACTGGGAATCCAAAGGTTTTTAAATACTTTGTTAGCTTGGCTTTCGACTCAGAAGCCCACCGTGAGTGCTTTTAAGGGCCTGCACGAATCCCAGGATAGCCCAGGGCCACCCCCTTTGCTTTCTCTCTGCTCCCCCTTCCTCCCTGGCTGGCTTTCCCTCTACCTTCTCTCCAGCCCTCAGGACTGGAGGAGGCGAGGGCCAGGCCAGCCACTGATGCTACTCACAGGTGCTTGGAAGGCTGAGGAATGAATGGGTCTGGCTCCGGGTTCCAGGCAGACTTTCTGTTGATCTGGGCTGTCCTAACGCATCCCGAGCCTCGCGCCCAGCAGTTGCTCTTCAGACACGAAGTCGCGCCCGTTCTGTTACTTGTTTCAGCGTTCTCTCTGGACTGCAAGACAAACGCTCTTCTCGGACTTTCCCTTCGTTTCTCTCCTTTCCTTGTCTCCTCCCTCCAGCTTTTGTGCATGGATTCAGTTGCTGGGTTCAGCTGGGAGGTGAAGCATGTGCTGGGATGACATAGAGGCTGTGAGAGCAAAGCGGTCGAAGTCTCTGACTTCTCCCTTTCTTGCCAAGGGGACGATCTGAACAGGCTCCAGGATGGCTGATGTCTGTGAAAGGGCTCGCAGATACTTGCCGCGTACTATTACTGTTGTCATTGCCCTCGCAAGAGCCTGACATGTTGATACAGGTGGTGTGTGCGCTGGGGCTGGGAGGGGATCCGATATTGATTTGCAACCTGCAAAGAGCAAACTTCAGTTGTATCCTTCCCCTCATCCTTCCAGCGGGTGCACAAATATTTGCAGACCTGTTGAATGGCTCAGCCTCACACCAGCCGGGTGAGGAGGGTGGGGGGAGGGGAGCGACGTGGGGCAGCCGTGGGGTGATGGGATGGGGTGTGTCCCTTCTCGCGGCTGGACACTTGGCACCGGGGCTGGGCTGCTGTGGCTCCCTGCGTGTTAGTGTTTGGCCAGCCTCCTGTCTCTGGCGGTGTGCTAACGGTTGCCATAGCCACGTGGCACGTGGCAGAGCTTCTCCAACTGGCAGGGCCTGAGAGTCTGCATTTCTAGCAAGCTCCCAAGTGAGGCCAGTGTGCTGCTCACTCCCTGGCCTGTGTTGCACTTGGAGCAGAGAGGCTGTAAAAAAGTACCAGTGCTTTGGGAACTCCTCCAGGGCTGAGCAAGGAGAGTGCAGCTAAGCCCCTCCTCTGGAGACAGGGTGTGTCGAGGCTGCCCTGGAGTCCTGATTTGCCATTCAAGTGAACCCCGGAGGGATTAGCAGCTGGCCCAGCACTTGGGTGAGACCATCTCCCCCTCCAGGGGGGGAGTCCCGGAGGCAGCGCAGATGTTGTGTGAAAATCTGCCACCCTCCTTGCCGAAGGTTGCCCTCTCTCGCCCTCCCACCCCCCCCTGCTCTGCCTGCCGACTTAAGCAGATCAGCTTTCAGCTCCCTGGGACTCCAAGAGGGCTTTGGATGAAAGAAAAGGCCCGTCCTTAAGAAGCAGAGCGGGAATCCAAGCATGCCTCTCGCCTGCTGCATGCCCAAGAATGCAGGTATTTGGGGTTTGCGACATTTCCTGGCAAGACAAAGGGGAAGGGGAGCCGGCGTGGGGGGCGGGGGGGGGGGGGGGGGGGGAGGAGGCCGGCCTGATGGGAGAGGGGCTCGCGCTGCAGCAGCGTCCTAATCTGGGGGGCATGAGGAGAAAGCGAGCCCTTTCCCAGGAACAGACGTGAGCAAGGGAGGCCATGCCTGACCCTCAGGGATGACCTTCTCGTTTGTGCTCAGCGGCTCCTAAGCTCTGGGGACTTCGGGTTGTTCTTTCTGGCTGGCCAACTTGGCAACTCTCTGTTCCTCCTGAGCTGCTGGACCACTTAAGACAGAGAGGACAAGCCTTTCTTCCTCCTCGTCTTCTGCTCTGACGGTGGCCTGTCTTCCAAGAGGGCCCAGAGGGTATCCCAAGGTGCGGTCGGGGCAGCATTCTCGCTCTGGCCTGGGCGGCTGGGGGAGGCTAGGCTCGGCCCCACATCCTGCACCGGCTGGCGCTGGGCCTAGCCTGCTGGCCCCTCGCTTCTCCTCCATCACCCCGCCCCCGCTGTCTTGTTGGGACTCCTCAGTATCCTGCCCTCATCCTGAGATCACACACACAGACTTCTTTCTCTCCCTGTGGCCCCCAAACAGCCCTGAAGTGGGAGTCCCCAGACCCAAGTTCCCCAATGTCTAGTTTCTGTTCCACCTCCAGTGGCCTTAACCTATTCGGGGCCATCTTGACTTCTTTGGTCCTAAACCCCTCTTCCCGATAGTCCTTCACTGTATAAGGTCAGCCACACAATTGAACCTGTTTGGAAAGTGTTGAACTCTTTGCAGTATTCGTCCTGCACCGTGGTTAGTCCTTCCATTTTAACTCAGGCTCCGGCGTGGCAGGGACAGTGCCTTTCTTAGATTTCTTCTAGAGACGCCACCACCATCCCCGTCACGGTGAGCGTTCAGCAGGGCGGGGGCGGCGTGATGGCTGGGGCTGGCTCTCTCCTCGGCCCGGCTAAGCCCCCTGAGTGCACATCGGCCTCCACTGTCTCTGCGGAGACTGAGGCAGTGCGTGGCCACGCTCTAAGGACCACCCGTTGGCCTAACCACTACTGACGTGGTCGTCTGCAGCCCTGCTCAGTGACAGTGTTGTTCTGAGTTGCTTTTCCAGGTGTGGTGAGGGGAGGAAACAGGCCTGTGGACCAGGCGGCTTCTGGTGGGCACCACTGAACCTGTGTCAGCTGCTTCAGGGCATCGCGGTTTCCGAATTTGGGGGGGGGGGTGGAGAAATTGTTCAATCCGCATCTCAAGTATCATATATGCTTACGATAAATAACCATTATTTGATGTGCAGGCCACACCTCAGGCCAATTCAGTCAGAATCTCTGGGGATGGACCCAGGCATCAGTGCGTTTCTTTAAAAGCTCCCCACATGGAGTCCAGTGTGCAGCCAGGGTTGAGAACCACTGCCTTAGGTAAGAAGTAAGAAGTTCGCTCCCACTCTAACCCCCACTTGCCCTCAGGGAACCGAGTGAGACAATTCAGGACCTAAATTCACACATTCTCGTGAGGATCGGTGGATTCAGGAGAGAGAGAGAACAGCCAGGGAGTGTTCGTCAGGCTGGAAGGAGTAATGGGAGGGGGTGTCAAAGGAATAAGGCCCCTCCGGGTGCCTGCCAGAAGTTTCCAGTCTGTGCTCAAGGAGAAAGATGGGGAAAAGACCTTTAGGACAGCTTCACCCAGTTTTCCTTGGAGACCTGAAGATGCAAGGCATGGGGGTTGCTGGCAGGCCACGGAGGGATGGAGGAGGTTGCAGGGCCACATGGCAGAGGGCTCAAGCTTCACAGAGCGGCTGGCTCTTTGTGAACTTGGCCATCTTCTGGCATTAGTTTCAGCAAGGTCATGGCACCCCCGCCAGCTGTGGACAGCTCACAAGTGGGGAGACCAGGCCCTTAATCAAAGATGCCTCCAAGTAGGACATGGCAGCTCTTGCATTCAGCACAATAAAAGCTGAGGGGAGAATGACTGCTTTTTGCTCCAACACAAATTTTGTCACACCAGGTTTCATTATAAAAATGTAATAGTTTGGGGGGTGTGTTTCTTACATAAACAGTAGAGTTACTGTGATCTTCACCATCTTTCAACCCGGAATCTCAAAGGGAGTTTTATTTACTAGATTTAAAGCCATGGAACAATTGTTTCCTACGATTGCCTTATAAGCACAGGAATAATTCAGGGAAAACTAAAACTCTCCGCTTTCTTTCCTCCTCGGCCCCTGCTGAATCTCCCCAACCCAGAGGCAGGCACAGCCATGCGCTGACCATGGTAGGTCCTGTAGCTGATAAGCTATATCTGGGTAGACTTCAATGGGATAGTGAGGTCTTCAGGAGGACAGGAGAGTGGGACTCAAGCTTCAGGCTCCTGTTGGGTGTCACGCTGGCTTGGGCGGGTGTGAGAACCCCTTAAGCGGATCGGGCAGGCTCTTAGGGCCCAGACCCCTACACCAACCCCTAGTCAGGGGCCAGAGGGCCCAACAGCTATTGCCATTATTTATGCCCCGATCTCTGGGCATTCATATTTACCAGAAGCGAAGCTTTCACATTAATATGAATGTCAGCTCAGGTCCGTTGGTTCGTTCCTGGGAACTCCACATTCAGAGGGAGTGAGGTGGAGACTGCCACCATCTTATGACAAAGTCTGTTTTGTCCATTTTATTGGTGTTTTCCATTTTTAATTCATTTATCTGGTTTTATATCCACTTCCTTGAGATTTTAAACCTTTTTGTCTGTTTCTTAAGTTGAATCCTTAATTGAAGAAATAAATATGAGAATTGATAGCTATAAATTTACCTCAGAGAACAGCTTTGGTCATTTCCATTGGTCTTACTGTGTGGGCTCGTTGTTAAGGGTTTCATCCTCTAGATAGTTAGGTTGGATGAGAGGCAGCACGGTGTGGGGATGCTTTAGTATCTGCCAGATCTGGATTTGAATCCTTACTCTGCCGTTTCTCAGTTGTGTGACTTTGGTCAAGTTACAGGATTGCAACTTCCTTATTTCTAAAATAGAGATGGTAAAAATCTGCCTTGTATATTCTTTAAATGAGGATGAAATGAACGAATGCAGGCAAGGGACTTCGCATAGCTCACCTAGTAACTGCTCCAACCATAGTAGCTATGGATAATAATCATATTTAAAATAATATGCCTTTGGCACAGGCAAAAGCTTCATGGCTGGGAAGCTGCTCTCCATTTGCATGTCTTAGGCAGAGGGCCAGGACAGTGGGCATCTTTTCTGGATCAACCCACTTATCCTAATGTCCTCCAGAGGCACTAGCAGATGGGACATGAAAATACCGACAGTGTGCCTAGGGAAGGGCATGCAGCCAAGTGTTACACTGGATTGAGCACGCAGAGGCAAGCCAGGAAAAAACTCGGCATAACACAGAAATTCACCATTGAGAAATTCCTCCGAAATTTCTTAGTCTCCGTCTCTTGCGGAATGTTCCTCAGCAGAACATTGGAGCTGCTCTGTCCCAGACCTGGCTTCTTTCCCGGCTGCCCAACTAGGTCACTGCCCACTCTGTAAGGGCCTTGACTTCTTGGCACGGCCAGGGCCTTGAAGGAGGCGAGCATCGGGGGAGCTAAACTTTATGAAGCAGCATCTCTGTGCAGGGCACCAGGCTTGGCTGTGGGCCTCACACATGACTGAGACACTGTTCTGCCCTTGAGGACTTCCAAGGCAGGAGGATACTGACCCATGAGCACCAGAAAGGCTGGTCACGGTACCTCAGGGCCCCGCCAGAGGAGGAAGGGACCAGCTCTCCCTCGTCGGTGTGGCATGGCCGGCCAAGTGTAGCCTATGGCGCAGAGGACCTTTGAACTGACTACGTTAGGGTAAATTGGTTAAGGTGTATCAAGGTTGGGGTGGATTTTTGTTTGTGGGGTTTTTTGTTTGCTTGTGTGTTTTGTTTTTGAGAACACGATAGAATGAGCTCTGATGATCTTCAAAACTAAGAAAAAGAAGTACCTGGTTTCTAAAACCAAGTGAAACATCTTTTATAGAGTCAGTATTTTGCAGAAAATCAAAGCCTATTTGCTTGGGATTGATTCTTGCCTTCTCTAAGGCGGCGGGGGGTGGGGGTGGGGGTGGGAAGGTAGAGGAGATGGTAAGATCAGGGAGGGCTAAGGCTGCAGAAAGCCAGAAGCAAGTGTAATCCGCTGTCCACACTCTATGCTGCACAACCCGTCTGTAGGTAAACTTACGTGGAAGTTACTTGTCTGTGATTAAGGCAGAATCCCTGGGTCTTCTCTGAAGCTGACCTGTGCTTCTGAATACTCTGTCGGGCAGCCTGGCTCTCTCCCTCCTGGGTGCCTCTTGTTGGGTCAGCAGGGATACTGAGAAAGTCTACTCTCCTGAGGGATGCTGGCCTTGCATGTGGCTGTAAGTCACTGACCTTGAGTGTGTTGACAACCACTGGCTCCCAAAATGGCAGAAAGGAGATGTGGAAGGGAATTCATCTCAGCCATATCCTCTCACATCTGAACCACAGGACTGGTTCTTCAGCGTGCAGAGGCCAAATGTCAAACACCAATAAGGGGAAAGATGCAAATGTTTCCTCGGCTTTGACGAACTGAGGCCTCCCAGGAATGTTATCTTTGCTCACCTCTGCCCCCCCTCTACAACAGAGAGAGGAAGAGGTTTTGATGTATTCGTAAAGATAGAGTGCATCACTCTTCCCTCACCACCTCGTCTTTGTGTTATGCTTGCCGTGGATGGCACTTGGCCTTTAGCGACTGGGATCCCTCTTGCATCTAAGTTTTTATCCCTGGAAACCTTCACCAGCAAGATAGAGCCGGATGATTAATTCTGAAATAAGGACGTGCTCGGGAACAGGCCGGGGGCACACATCAACGGCCACAGGGCCCTTGGCTTAAATGGTTAAGAAATTACTCATCCCAACTAACGCAGGCCTCTAGCTCCTGCTCTGAAAGCCAGAGGTGATGATGGGGCCCACGGGTTTCTGGTACTTTCCACAGCTACCTTGGAAAGCAAGCAAAATGGCCATCTGGGAGAATTAAGATTAATTGTGTATTGAATGCTCTTCCTTGAAAAGGAGTTGACTTGTAGCTTTTCTTGATTAGCCTTTTTATTTTTCCCTTCTGCCTCTCTCCTCGCGGCATTTACTTGCTTCTGCTGCTGCCGCTGCTGCCGCTGCCGCTTTTCTTTTTACGCCAAAGACATCATGGGCAAGAAGAGGAGATTTTATTTTGGAGAACAGTGATCACATTAACAAGGTGACAGCAGATAAGCTAAAAGTCACTCCATTTTCTGCTGGGGAAAAAATGTGCTTTGCCGCCAAATCACATCCGCTTCTCTTTGTCTCCTTTTAGAGGAGGGTGGCCGGCCCAGCCACTGATGGACTCGAAAGAAATCACTGGCAGATAAGATGTACCCTTGACTCATATAAGAAGAGAAGCTTTTGAGTTCAAGGATAAAAAATGACTTCCTATCCTGTTCCACAGCATTCTTGTGGCTGGAACTCTCTGTACCACGGTGACATTTCTCTCCCCTTGGTCCAGGGTATCAAGCCGAAAATAACTATGAAATTTGAAACTTGGTAAAAGGTGAAAATCCAACTCATTGCAGTTTCATAGATAATCTAGGCCTGGTTCAGACTCTGTAGGTACAGAATCTCCCTACATCCTGCCCTATATTGGGGGCAAAACTGAGGACTCGCCCTACCTTTAAGGTATTGTAGCTACATCCAAAGACACAACCAGCACTCAGTGAAAGAGCATTCAAGCCAAACTGGTGTATGACTGCGAGTCCACGCATGTCTATTAAAAAACAAACAAACAAACCAAGCTTCAGAATGATTGAAGAGAAAGTGAATGAGGGATGGAGGAGGTGAAGAGGGAAAGGGAACGAGGCTCCCTGAAGGAGGTGAGCTGTACTTCGATGGATTGGTAGGAATTTGTTGGCCAGTGGAAGCATTCCAGGGTCATAGCTCTCTAAGCTGAGGTTCCTTTGGCAAAATCTCACAGGCTTGTTGTGAAGACTGAACGATGTAATGAAAATAAAGCACAGAGCACAGTGCTTGGCACGTGATAAGGGCTGGATAACTGTTTGCTGTCGTCGTCCTCATCATCATCGGGAGATGGTGTCGTGCGTAAACCTTGCAGGGTCCTTCCTAGGGAAGGGAGGCTATTAGAGGTCCTTTTCCCTCTAATTTTACCCCTTTTTTCTGAGACTTGACTCTCATCTTTATATCTTGGCAGACTTTGGTCAATATTAGTTCACCTCTGGCAAAATGAAAGCAGATTCAACCAAGTATCAACAGATGTTTTTAACGCTACTCCCTTTCTCAATATAACACCTTATACGCTGGTTTATAATTTCAGTAGTGGGTGGATATTTGCGTGGAGGTATAAATATAAAACCAATGGCTTACGCTAGCATTTCTCTTGGGTCTTTGTCTTCAACAACTCATTTCAGCAACTTCAAAAAATATTCACTCGGTATGTTTTTTCTTCTAATCTGTTTATCCTCCTGTGGTTTCACTTGGGTCACAGAGGAAAGGTATTTCTGGAAAGAAGCAATGAAACTTATTTCCTCTGAAACTTGTTTTTTAGCAGTTACAATAGAAGGCTACGTACTTTGCATCATAAATGATTAATACAATGTTTTTGAGAGGGGCGTCTGTCCATTGTCATTGGGGGCTGAGGAGATTTGGGGCCCAGAGGTTGGGGAAATCCAGGATGTTAATATCAAAAGTCCTTTAACGACCCCTTATTGTGTGCTCAGGAGGGCTATGCAAGTTGCTCTGTCACACTCGCTCCTCACTGCAACCCTGTGAGGCAGGCACAACTATGCTCGTTCCCTAGATGAGGAAAATAACTTGCCCACGATCACAGCTCAGACGATACAGAGCCAGGACTTGGACGCAAGTCTGTCTGGTTCCAAAGCCCAGGCTTTTTACCACCAGGTTATCCTCTGCCTGTAAGGATTTGAAAATAATGACTCCGAACTAAATGTGGGAGTGATATTTTGAGGTTATCATACAGGTTAAGAGTTAAAAGATGTGCCATGGCTTACGCTACAGTCTCTGCTTAGGTCATCCAAAGTGAAGGAAACTTAGTTTTTATTTGAAGGAGCAAAAGCCGATCAGCAGAGATGGCCCCGATCAAAATACGAGACTGTGAGCTGAGGTGTCAGACAAGGGACAGAACCAGTAGTGTCCCGGGTCTTCAGAAAGCAAGAGTGGAGTAGGTAAGGCCTTTGACTTTCTCTTTCAGTTCCTAAGCTAGTTAACTTGACGGCCTGTAACTGATATATTTATTACCCAGCATTGTTTATCAGTGACATATTGTCCAAATATTCATTTCCTAGGAGAGGGCTGTAAATGTCTTCTGGAATCATAAAAGGTGACGGATTAACAAGTGCTAGAGGTGGTGGCAGGTCAAGGAGTTACAATGCAGGATTTCCCACACCGCTGCTTGCAAGTGTTGGCAGTTCAGATGTTGTTTCTCAGTGGTGAGAAAGGGGATAGCCTGTCCTCTGATGTCCTGACTTCAGCGTCCCGGTGAAGGTGTTTGCAGGGATTATACTTTATCTCATTCAAAGTTCTTGAGCAAAGTAACAAGTAGCAGGTGTGATTACAGCTCTTCCCGGAGTTGCAAAACTCTGATTTTAAATGTCTCCCTTCTACACTTGGCCATCTTCATACCATCATCTGCTTTCCCAGAGTTCCCAAGGCCACTTGCTCTGGATAGCTACCCAGCTGCTCTGTGCTGACAGCACTACCTGTTGGTTAGAACAGAGAACTCCCGGACTCATCATCCTTTCTAGTACTTGGAGATGAAAATGCCTGTGTCTCTGAAGTTCCCTGCACCAGCCGGGAGTTTTAGCCGTGCAAAATTGTTTGCATTTTCTCATCACATCACGCTGTCTCACACACCCCCAGGCCGGTATACGCTGTCCCCTCCCTAGAATGTTTTCGTGACCAGTTTCATCCTAGTCTGTTTGGAAGCTTTGGCTTAAGCATCCTTCCTTGGGAAGCCCTTCCTGGAATTGCCCAGGGGGATTTTGACATCTCCCCTTCCATAGCCCATATGCTATACATGCCTATATTTTAGTGGTGCTTCCAAGGGCAGGCAGAGGATGAACTAGTACCCCTGAGGTGGAGCTGGAGACGGGGAGACTCAGGTATGGCCCAAAGCAGCCTTCCAGAGATCTTTAAGATTTCTTTGTAATTGTATGCATCTATAAAATCTGCCCTATTCTCTACATTGTTTAATATAAAACAGTCTCCCCCCACACAATTATTGAGTAGAACTAGTGGTCCAGGAAGATTCCCCACGTTTATCCTGTGGCTTCCTGAACCCTCAGACACAACACACTGTATCTCGGGAGTATGTGTAAGTCTCTCTGAAAAGCGTGTATAGCAGTGTCTTTCTCGTCGGCTGTTCTATGAGCTTCTTCAGAGCAGCGTCTAGGTCTTTCATCTCTGCTATAATATTTATAAGATTTTGGAGACTCAAAAAATTTTCCTTGAATGAGCGAATCTTTCTAGTGATCTTGGGCATAATAAAGAACCAGTGTTATTAATCCTCAAAGAGATAAGACACTCCAGTTGTAGACCCCAAGGTCTCCGTCAGCCCACTGTCCTGTCTAGTTATTCTTGCATTTCGTTGGGCGCTGGCATTTAAGATTAATTTTTAAAACCGTCTTCTGGAGTTATGTTAACATTTATTCACTACCACGATACCGGTATCGTTTTCAACTCCTGTTCACGGCAAATGCATATTTCCCCAGCAATACTGCGGAAGAAAGAAGCCTTGATGGGCAGACTTGGAACTCTGAATGCTACTTGTCACTTCTCTTCCATGGGAAAATTTGTCTTGAATTAAAAAGAACTTAGAGATGAACTCTGGAACACTCTGAGGCTGGAGACTGACTGTATTCAAGCCTCTGTTTACGGGGCTTTACTGCCCACAGCCTGAGGGAAGGGGAAGGAGGCCTAAAGCCCGAGTCACAAAGTGACATCCAGAATCACTGGAGTGGTCAGGGATGACCTCAGATTGGTCCTTCCTTTGGGTCTCTCGGGTTCTACCAGCATCGTCATTGGGCTACCTTGGGTGTGTAATGTACATCCCAGGAAGCCAGAAACATTCATTCTTACGCATCCTACTGACATTTGCATCTGTATAATCCTAAAACTCTTGTTTCTCTCAGGTTCAGACAAGTGAACACTTGAAGCATCTATTCTCTCTCCTTTAAAAAAAAAAAACTCAATTAAAAAATCTTAAGTTTCTTAATAAATATTTGAGTAAAGGAGCTCCTCTGTGCAAAGCAACTTTCAACACATGATCCATTTATTATGAAACTATTCTTCAGAAACTTCCCACTGGTACCCTTCCTTCTTTAGAAATCAGTTACTCTTCGTAGAAATGAAACACCCTGCAAGAACAGGCCAAACTATGCCTCAGTTGTCCTCTGTGTCACACTCCAGCTGGCTTCTCTAGTGTAGCTTCTGGTACATCATAGGGGGTGCACCCGGTCACTTCCCTTTCTGTTGTTCAACTTGACCCCATCCTTCAATGAAGAAACCTTCCCTCCCAGTTGGGCACGTAATAACTCTTTTTCTGTTTCCTCTGATCCGGATGTTTCAGTTCTGATTCCACCTGGAAGGCAACTCACGGAGGTCCCAGCCCAGAGCCTGAATCCATGTTCTCAAACTGGGCAAAGCTGTTGGGAAGCAGGGTCAGAGCCTGAAATGGGAAAAGCTGCAAACACTGGTATAGAGAGGGTTGTTTGTTTTTTGAATTCATAAAGTTTCTCAGTAAAACATCCCCTTTTCGGGAACATAATTAGTACGTGTTGAACCACAAATGTAGAAAAATCATTGAGGGCACAGACCAACAACATATTTTCACAGAGCTACAAAGAAGGTTTCTTTCTTTCTCCTTTTCCTTTATACGCTCCTTATAAAACCTTGCCGGAGTCAACTAACAGGGACCCCCTTTCATCACATACACTTTTTCCCAAGAAGTAAAATAAACTAGAGGACACCGAGAGAAAGAAAAGAGAAATTATTCAAAGTGCAAAGGTTCCCAGGCTTACTAAGAAAATTAGAAAAGAAAAAAGCCCAAGCACCCACATGTGAAGATAGCTGAATAATCAACTCACGTGTTACTTTCCCGCATTTTCTTCAAAAGAAGTGGCTTTTGATGAAACTGCTAGGAACTCCACATGCTAAACGTTTTTCCTATTGAATAAAGTTAGTAATTAATGTAGCAATTAAGAGTGCAGGCACTGAGTTCACTATGTTGAAATTGCAACGTACAGCCAAGGTTGAGGACTACTGTTTGAGGTATTGAGTTGTAGCCGTTATTTCTTCCTTTCTTCGATTGTTGAGTGCGGCCCTAATTTCGTTTGTAATTAGTCTTTTCTTCCTTTCGAGGGTCTCCATCTATAAGTTTCCCAGGTGTGTGGGAAGGAGAAGGGTACGCATCTCTTTCCCCCTGCCCACCTGTGTCTTTGGATACCCTCTCTTCTTAAGAAGACGGCCATGACCGCTGTTGTTGACTATTACAAAACTGACACCACACCCTAACACACTGTAGTTCTTCTTGTTCCAGGGCGTTACTCCTCTTTTTCCCCGAGGGGGTTCTGGGGTTGAACACATCCTCTCTCCTTCACTTTCTTCTATCCACTGATCGACTCTTGAGGGTGGCTCTGGGCCACTCCCCTTGGCGAGTCTTTTCCCCAGACCACGCGACCCAACATCAGCCTGGCCAGCCCAGGACTGAGGAGGGGAAGGTGGGTTTCTGGGACCGGAGGCTATTCATAGGAAGCGTCGCTGAATTGGCACTTTCACGGGATGAGAGTGCTGTGATAAATAAATGAGATGATGTGAAGACTTTGAGCTATGGCGATATTTGGACCCACCAAAAAGAAATTCGCTTTTTTAAAGAAGGTTTTAGTTTATTGATATCTGCACTTAAATGAACAATTCTCAACCCTTAGCATCTGTTTTGACAAGTGGTTAAAAATTTAATGAACTTCCTCAGTTGGTCTTTTCTGGGTAACAAAACACCCCGGTATTTAGTGGCTTAAAATTGAATGGCTGGTCCTTCTGGTTGAGCCCTGCAGGGCTTACGTGTCTGTAGTCACTCGGTTGGCACTAGATGCCCTGGGGTGGCCTCATTCACATGTCTGGTGGTTAGCAGGCTATGGGTCAGAATGAGGGGGAAAGTGGGCCCCGTGTGTCTTATCAGCCAAGAGAATAGCGTAGCCCAGCCTTCTTCACAGCGTGGCAGTAAGCCTGGGGAGGCACCAAGATCAGCAGAAGTAGAAGTTGGAACGCATCTTGAGGCGTAGGCTCAGAACAGGTTCAATGTCACTTCCGCTACATTTTGTGGGCCAAATTAAGGCACCAGGCCTGCTCAGATTCAGGGTGGAGAAATAGATTCCACCAAGAGCTGAAAAGTACTGTAGCTCTTTTTTGAAATCGATACGATAACCAAGCACCCTTATTTGCACTTTTTAAAATGTATAAATGAAAATGGGTTTGGATTCCATATATATGCGTTCAGAGTTCTTCCACTAATAGGGTAACTCTCACCTGCATTCAGACAGACTTTGTAAGTGGGACAGAAGGGGTAGGAATTGCCCGTGGCCATGACAACGAGTGATCCATGTAAATACTATCTACCATGTGGGTCATAGTGTTAAAGGATTGTGAACAGCTATCCAAAAGGCAGTGTGGTGAGGTGGAAAGAGCATGAATCTTGGAATCAGACAGATCCAAGTTCAAACTCCATCTCCCCAACTTTTAGCCGGATGGCCTCGGACGAGTTACTTAACCTCTCTAAGCATCAACTTCCTCAACCATGAAACAGGACTGGTAATACCTAAGGCGTAGGGCTGTTGTGAGGATTAAATGAGATTATGGTGTAACACGCAGTACGCAGTAAAGCGCCATTTCATGCTAGTTTCCTTCCCCATCCCCTTAAGTTTTTGAAATTCATGTGCAGTGGACGTAGTAACTTCTACTTAGAATCAAAGCTGCCCAGTTGCTTTCTCTGCCAGCTACCAGCTTTTCTTTTTCCACATACTGTCTATTTTAGGGAGATGACCGTGCTATAGTATTTTTCAACCTGGGATCTTGGCAGTATTTGTAAACATAAGCTTACAGCTAACAGTTCCAAGCCAGTTCTTAGTTTTGGCGCTACAAATGATTTCACATTTTTGAATTGTACACAGGTTGGTTTTCTTGATGGTCTGGCTATGCTGAGGAATTCTGGAAACTCACCATCAGGAAAGAAGGCTTTGAAATGATGATGGGGATGATGTTCTCTCAGAAAGGATGCCATCTACATTGGATAAAGTTTGCAAACATCTAGGAGCTCTAAATAGTGAGGTTGGTCTTTGGGGGCTTAAAGCAGGCCAGATTGGGCAAAGCCCGTGCTTCTCTGATGCATTCCATGGGGCTCCATTTTGGCTAAATCATCATAATTCCCATCAAGACAGCACAGAATGATAATGGTTTTATTTATTATTTTATATGCACTGCCAGTATAGGCAAAGCTTTATAGCTTGCCATAACTCGAGAGGGATTATCACAGCTGTTACTTATTTTAACAGGTCACAATACAGTAGTTGATGCCAGATGGTTTTGAGAATTTTGAGAGAGAAATGTTGTACAGGCAGCCATATAGATACTAGCTTGGGTAGTTGGGCCCCTGAAATTAATTTACATTTGTTATGATATAAAATATATATGACTAAACACATAGTTCCTTACGAACGAGTGAGCCACTTTATAGCAGTGATTTCTTGTGGAAGTCGCGGGGTCTCCTGGGAGCAGTGGGCGGGGGCAGCAGTAGCGACGTGCCGCTGCTAATAGGAGAGATCAGGAGTAAGGCTCCGCCACAGCCATAGCTATGCAGGGGCATCCAGCTTGCTCCAGGGAAATAAACTTTGGCGGCCAAACTGAGTTTCTAGCATTGGAGCCAAAGAGAGTAGAGCGGGGAAGCCACCTTAGGGAAACATACGGAGAGGGTGTGTATCCTGGAGAGTGGAGCTGGAATTGGGATCCCCAAGGTCACCAACAAGGTCAGCCTGGGGCAAAAAGGTTACCCAGGCTGGGCAGATGCCAGAACATATTATTGCCCTTGCAGATGCTGAAATGTACGCGTAGGGTGGTCAGTTCTGGATGATCAGCAGAAATGGCAAGAGGAAATAAGAACTGATGATGAGGAATCATTTCAGAAGGTGGTGCTGGTTCCAGGTTTCATAGAACAATAGGCTTCCAGCGTGAGAGACCTAGCGAAAACCTCCCAGGTCATCTCCACCCTCCTTGTTCTCTAGATGAAGAAACAGACCAAAAGGATCACTTACATACGGTCATCTTGGTTCTTCCAATAAAATAGTGAAATCAGACTGTCAGGGTATGTGGAGTCTGTAGGCCTCTCCCCAGATCTCTCCCCGTGATGTGTCCCACCAGTGTGTTTCCTGCTGCCCATCTCATGCTGGGAGAGGACCGCAGCCCCACCGATCAGAATAATCCAAAGACCAGGTCTAAAGCACAGCTGGGTTTCCTTGCTAAATTGTCCCAAGATACAAAGATAATATACCACCTCTGGAACAGGAATAAAATTGTTTAGCCTTTTCCAGTCGATTCTTCCAGCTCCTATAATATAGGTGTCAACAAAATAATTAAGCAGGAAAGGCGAGTTTAAAACAGATTTGGGGGCTTCCCTGGTGGTGCAGTGGTTGAGAGTCCACCTGCCGATGCGGGGGACACGGGTTCGTGCCCCGGTCCGGGAGGATCCCACATGCCGCGGAGCGGCTGGGGCCGTGAGCCGTGCCTGCTGAGCCTGCGCGTCCAGAGCCTGTGCTCCGCAACGGGAGAGGCCGCAGCGGTGAGAGGCCTGCGCACTGCAAAAAAAAAAAAAAAAAAAAAAAAAAAAAAAAAAAACAGATTTGGGGCATATGATGGGTATCCTCTATGTGTAGAAAATCAGGAAGTGACAGTATTTTGAAAGTTGAATAGCCCATGCATGTCAAGGGACAGAATTAGAACCTTTATTGTAGATTCCCCCAAGATGACTAGTAGGAGAATTAAAGCTTTGAAAACTTGTAGGCTAGACAATACCAAAATGCCCCACTCTTTTCAGAGATGCTGAGCTTCCAATAACTTCAGCTCTCTGGAACACAGCGCTAAGCCTGAAAGTAAATGCAAGGAGTTTCCCAAGGCTGCAAATGGTTGTCGGCAAGCCCACGCTTCTCATTTAGGTTCTCGGTCAGACCACTAGTAACTCTTCTTCAATGGGCAGATGTTACCCAGCCATGGTGTCTGTTTTCCTCAGCCCACCGTGGATTCAAACTATGGGGAAGGACCTAGAAGAAGGGTGAGAGAGGAATGACAGTGGGGACTAAACATGAGGGAAAGAGCTTGGAAATCCAAAAAGGAGTCTTTGAAATGTGTTGCCATAGAGACCAATAATAAGCCTTCTTAATAAAGACCCTAAGTAATCAGCGAAGCATTAAATTGTGTTTTGTATCATCTGATTAAAGAGATAGGAAAGTGAATTGTTCAAGGTAGGCTAATTCTGGTAATCAACCCCCACCATTGCAGTGGCTTCGTTCTCACACTGCAGTCTAATGCAGGTCGGCATGCAGTCATTTGGTACCCAGGCGCCTTCCATCTTGGGGTTTCTCCACCCTGTAGAGCCTCTGTGTTCCTCCTGCGGGGGAGAGAAGGGAGTGTGTGTAGGAACGGGCAGGAGCTCTTCTGGGCCAGACCTGGAGGCACACAGCCCTTTCCCACATCCCCCTGGCTAGCACACAGTTACGTGGCTGCGCCTGTCTGCGAGGGAGGCTGGCTGGAGGAGAAAGGCGGAGACAGTTTGCTGAACAACAAACTAGCCGGTCTTTTCCGGGGAAAGTATAAAATATGCTCTAACGCAACAAGGAGCTTCGGTAAACTGCTCTTGGTTGGATAAACTTGAATTGTATGGAAAATCACCTATGTAGACTTATACACTTCCTGGTAATACCAGTGAAAGGGAATAGTCCTGTCCTAAGTCACACTGAAGGATCAGAGGCTGGCAAACTAGGGCCCTCAGGCCAAATCCCCCCCCCCCCCCCCCGTCTGTTCTGTGCATAAAATTTTATTGGAACACAGCCACATCCATTCATTTATGCCTTTTGAGCTATAACAGCAGGGTGGAGTCATGGCAGCAGAGACCACGTGGCTTTCAGAGCCTGAAATATTTATTACCTGGCCCTTTACAGAAGGAGTTTGCTGATCCCTGCCCTAGACCATCACTGTCCTAAAGGGAGGACACATTTGCAGTTCTTTTCCTCCTGAGACCTGGTACCCTTGGCTGACAGGAAAAACAAGCAGGACACCCACATGGGCTGGGACGTAAACTCTGCCCTTTGAATGCCAGCTCCAGCAGGGCCCAGAGTCTGCTCTTTCCCCGCCAGAACCCAGCACAGTAGTAGCTGGCGTCTAAGAGACGTCCAATACGTACTTCTTTTTGGACCCTCAAGCCATAGGAAGCAACAGGGACCCTAACCACCACGAAGGGGGTAGGGAACTCAGAAAAACTCCAATATGAGCATGTGCGGGAAGGTCTCAAGGAAGGAACTACCTTCACTGGGCTTTTCTTGTGTGTCAGGCACCATCATGGTGCTTTGTATCTATCATTTTATTTCCTCTTTCTAACAACCCTGTAAATTAGGCATTCCTCTTTGCATTTTACAAGTGAGGAAACCAAGGTTCAGGGAAGTCAAATGATTTTCCAAAGGCCATACTGCTGAGAGTGGAGGAGCTAGGATTCAAACACAGGTCTTTCTGGGACCAAAGTCCAGGGTTGTTTTGGGTTTTTTTCCCCCCTCTTTTTTCTTCCTCTATACCACGGGACTTGCTAAAACCTTATCCAGATGTAAGTAATCTAGTTATACCATTATTTTCATCACCACTGTTAACAACAACCTCATAATTGTAAAGATCACTGCGAAGGGCAAGACACGGATGGCCATTTTCATCACTTAATAGAGTTCTGCAGGCCTCACTGCCAAGGCTCTCCCTTGATAGAGCAGCCCTGAAAACCCGGAGCAACGCGGTTCATCTCCTTGGGATGTGTGATTAGTAATTTGGCCACCAGCTCCCCCACGATCTTGCCAGGGGTCGCTGTAGAGGGGGCCATTTTGCTTGTCTGAACATAAGCTCTCATTTCAGGGCCTGAGCGGTTTGAGTCCACACATGGCGGGGCGGGCTCCCCGTGCCCCAGTGGAGTCTGTCCCAGAGCTCTCTGTACCTTGAACGGGCTCCCGGGTGCTGCTGGTCCTTTGATGAGCAAGTCTAAGGGAAAGCCTTCCCTTTTCTTTTCAGCAGCTCTGACTGGCCTCCCCGCCCACCCCACACACCCCCGTGGCCACTCCACTAGGCCTCCTGGAGACTAAGGAGCGGTGGGTACTGCCCCCACTGACCCCTCAGTGACGTCTGGCATTCTTGATCATGCCGCCTTCGTGAAACCCTTTGGTCCCTCGGTTTCTAAGAGGGGGCCCTCCCTCCCTCCTGGTCTGTGTCTCTGACTCCTCTCTCTCTCTGTCTCTGGTGGGCTCTTTTCCCTTGCCTACCCACCCCTTAAACTTTGGGGTTCATGACTCTTCTCAGCCTCACTGGGGGAGTGACAGTGCCACCTCCTCCCACTTCATCCTTCCTGACCTAGCCACGCTCTGTCTTCCAGGGGGGACTCCAGCCACATTCTCCAGTCTCTGCTGGAGGCTGGCAGCCCTCTGAGGAGGTTGGTGTGAGTGGGCTCAGAGGAGAGCAGCCAACCCAGACTAACTTGGGTTGCATGTGGTACTTTATGTGACCACAGTCATAATTCGTAGTAATGCCAATGAGGAAGTACTCTCTACCCGGGCTTGCGCAAACCCTGTGATTTCTTGTGACCTTGGCACGTCGAGTGTTTCACCACAATTTGTGAATTATGGAAGAGTCAGGGGCCTCGTGGACGCAGTACTGCTCTGGCATGCAAATCTGCCCAGGGCATAAGTCTCCCTATTTGAAGATAGGTAGCCTGGTCAAAAAATAGTCAACTTTTCCCTAAATGGGTTTCCAAGGCATCAAGACAAATTACCGAAAACTGCCTCCCACAAGGCACATTTTGGATAATTTCATTCACTGGTTTTTCCCTTGTTATATATTAGGATATATCCCGTAAGTGTTGTGTTTTACGTGGCCCTAAATGGCTTTCTGTCTTCTGCATGTGGTTGTTACATAGAGAACCTGCCAGCCTAAGGCATGGGCACACACTGCCATGGCTTTTAACCCTGGTTCATCCTCAGAGCTGGTTGAATTACCCTTCCCTGGAGATTAGCACGTCGCTGGGAAGGCACTGTCTTTGCACTGTTTTTAAGCCTGGGCGGGGTGACTTGTGTCTAGGCTGCGAGGTTTCGGAGATGACTAGGGGGAGGGGACGCAATGTTACAATATTCGGGCCGCTGTAATCCTGTTACGCGCGTGGGCACATGCTCCACGCCAGTCTCTGTCCTCCCTCTTGCCCCGGCCGGAGGAGTTGGCACGGTCGGCGGCGTCTCTGATTCCTCTGCTGTTGGCCAGAGACCAGGGAGCCGGGAGGTGAGAAGGGAGCCACGGGGGTGCGGTGCTGAGCAGCCGCGGTCGGTCCAGCCTGATGGTGATGTGCCGAGCCCGCCGCCACTCTGGGCATGGGTAACGCGCAGCACCAGCGGTCGCGCTACCGGAGAAGGAAACGCACAGGTACCAGAAATCCGGATCCGGGATCCTCCGCAGCCCCCCGCTTGTCTCAGTGCACAGGGCCCGCGTTGTGGCCGGCTCCCGCGCGCCACCGAGTTTGGGGCTGGGGTCTGAGTCCTGCAGCTCACTGCGGCTGGCAGCAGGGGACGGATTATTTTTAGCAGGTTCCCTTTAGCCCAGTGGAGCCAGGAGATGCTCACAGAGCTGGGCGGCTGTCTGCAGAGCGTTGGTGCAGCCGTGCCTGCTGCCCGGGAGGTTTGGCTGCCGCAGTCCCCTCCATTCACTGGGCTGTAAATCGAAGCTGTCTACACAGGCAAGGCGCTCGATCCCAGCGTGGCCCTGGGGCTACGTCCCGCCCAGGTCTCCAGGCACCTGATTTCCCAGTGGTCAATTAGGTGTCTCTGCCTGCAGCATTGAAGCAGTGGAGGGGCCAATGCCCGGGCTTTGATGGAGTGCGCCGTGCGCAGAGACCTCCCCAGTCGACTTCCTCATCAGAAGGCAGCATCCATTCATAATTCTCTCTCAGCCTGTGGACCGAGTTTGGCTGGAGCTGGGCATGGACTCCTGCGATCTCCCTTTTTGCATCTGAAGCAGAAACTAATATAAAAAGGAAAAGGAAGGGGGAATGCGGTCCTAACGCAACGAGGCGCCGAAAAGCCCCCGAGAGGCCTCTCCTTTGCGGGGAGAGGGAGAAGAGGCAGATCGCGAGCCCCGCGCCCTAGCCAGCTGCTGCTTCGCTGCGGAGCCGGCACGCATGCCTACCTCACCTGACGGCCGCATTCCTGGGGAGCCGCCGCGGGGCCCGGCGGCGCGCCCAGGGCGCACGGGCGGTAGGATTTCTGCAGCGGGGGAACGATGCGCCGGCGGGCTTCCCAGGGCCGGGGCCGGGGCCGAGCCCGAGCCCGAGCCTGAGCCTGAGCAGGCACCCGGGGAGGCTAGCCTCGGCGCGGCGCCCCACCGCAACCCCCCGGGATGCTCTGCGACTCACAGCCCAGGCCACGCGGGTGTGTTTGAGATGGGACCAGAGTGGGGGGGGGGGAGGGGGTGTGGGTAGGTGACATCATTTTTAACTAATTTTTCACACCTCTGGGTGGTGGGTGAACTTAGGGAACGGAGGAAGCAAGAGCCACAGCCCCGCCGCGCGCGAGCCTGAGGAAATAACCCCGGCCGAGGTCTGAGAGCCGGGTTCCCTTGGCAGAGAAGAGTGAGGATGAGCGGGCGGTCAAGGTGGACCGCACATAGCTCCAAGGGAGGAGGAGGGGAGCCTCTCTGGCTTTCAGGGGTCTTTCTTGTCTGTCTTTTTTTTTTTTTGAAGCATATCGCAGCTGCAGTTTTCAAGTTTGCCGCCTCCTCCCCACCCCCCAGCCCGGGTTTGGGGGAGGGGCGGCACCCTTCCACGCCGCTGCCAGGGCCTTTACTAGCTGGGTAGAGGGGGCTGCAGGGGTTGCCTGGTCTGGTGGCGAAGGGACTCGAAGGCACTGTTAAGTGGGAGGGCACCCTGCGGCTCGGCCTTCCAAGGGCTCTGAGGGCTCGGGAGAAGTTGGGGGATACCTCTTGGTGCCCCATCCTGTTTTCCTGCCCTGCCACTTGGTGTTGGGTGACATTCTGCCTGTGCAGGGGTTTCACTGTCATGGAGCTGGCTGTGACGCTGTAAGGCAAATGGACTGTTAAGGATGAGCTGGAAAAGAGAGGCGAGAGAGCTGGAGCTTTTCCTTCTGTGGCAGTGTTAACCCCGTCAAGCCTGCTCCCTTGGCACACCTGTCCACCTGGGTCACCGTCTGTGGGCGTGAGTAGGGCTGCTGGCTGACTAGCTCTGCTGGCCGGTGGGCCAAAGCTGGACCTGCCCAGGGCCTGCCAGGCCCGGAATGGGTGGACAGTAAAAGAGCAAAGCCCCACCTGGTGCCCCCTCAGGGGAAGATTAAGCAGGCCCGCCATGATGGTGCGCAGCGTTTTAGCCACAGTGCGCTCTGCTCTTGAGTTTGGGAGCTCTTGCTCTATGAGGTTTTTATTTTATAGTTTCGTGCCTCCTGGTCACCACTTTGTTTTTCACAGCTGCTTGCGAGCAAGACAAAGATAACAGCGTCTAAAAATACCCCGCGGCTGGAGATGCAGCTTAGCTTGACCCCACTATTACAAGGATGGGGTCTCCCTTCCCAGCTGCGCGAGGGTGAGCCACACTGGGCCCGCAGACAGCCTGTGACCAGGTGCACACATCCTTCAGAGCAGTTCAGCCACCAGTCTCAGGACAGGGTGGGGACGCTAGGAAGCTGATCTGTGTGAGAGAGCAGCAGCCCATCCATCCCTATGTGAGGTCCTAAGCAACTGGGCGGCAAGATTGGGGGATGGGAGTCCAGACAGAGACCCCTCCCCAGCCCCCAGCCATGAGTATCTGCAGCTTTACGTTCCCTCTGAGTTCTGCCTCGCCATGTGAGGCTTCCTCCTCTGTGCCTAGGGGCCAGGAGGCCACTTCCCCGCAGTGGAGTTTGGCCCAGAATACACAGAGACCAGAGGGTCCAGGTGGTGCTTAAATCATGCCAGCTTCCTGGGTGCAGATAGTAGCTGGGGTGCCCCTCTTTCTTTTCCAGATGGAAATCCCTGGAAAGCCACATGTGGGGCTTCCTCCTCTGTGCCTAGGGGCCAGCAGGCCACTCCCCGCAGTGGAGTTTGGCCCAGAATACAGAGAGACCAAAGGGTCCAGGTGGTGCTTAAATCATGCCAGCTTCCTGGGTGCAGATAGTAGCTAGGGTGCCCCTCTTTCTTTTCCAGATGGAAATCCCTGGACAGTTGAGTGAGGAATCTCTTCTTGGAAATTGAGAGGTACCCAGTCTGTCTGAAGGGGACCGGCCCCAGCTGATGGGGAAGGCACCACATGGAAGGGAGACAGGAAGGGACTGAGGACTTCAGTGATCCTAGTGGATGGTGGGAAGCTCAGATCTCTTCCTGCGGGTTCTGGATCCCTTGAGCCTGCCAGGGCTCTCCCGTTATTTATTTTCAAAAGCCTTAATTTCCCCCATGTTCGCCTTTCCTTTGGCAGCAAAGATGGCAAAGTCCAGCTTGAAGAAAACAGGCCCCATCTGTTCTTGATCTGGTTGAATGATAGGAATAGGAATTTTTTTTTTTTTTTTTTTTTTTTTTTTGCAAAAATGCGTTGGTAATGGCTGAAAAAATGTAAATGCCTAACTTTTTAACCGTGAAAGAAATAAACCAAAGAGTATGGGAATTCAGGAGGGAAGGTGTAAATTACCACCATCAGTTCGCTATCCGAGAGGGAACCTACTGGGTGATTCTCTCCTCCTTTTCAAAGTGAATTTTGATTTTAAAATTTTACCTTTATTTTCTGTAGGTAGGTCAGAAATATAATCATCAGGACAATATTAAGATAGAGTTTGATTTGGGAGAAGGAAGAGACTGGGAAAGAAAGCACCTCTGCTAAATCCTCTCATCATTCCTGATTAGTCTTCTCTTAGAGGCTTGAGAACATTTGCTGGTTTATCTTTAAAATGCCCCTCATCTTCGTGTTCCCCACAGAAGATGCAAGATTACCGATGATTCAGTGTAGCCAAAAGGCCCAGTGCAACAGTGGCTAACTCTTTGGCACCCTGACAAGGGCCCATGGGAGGGCCATGAGTTGGGATTCAGATTTCCTGAAGACTTCATTGTCTTGGCTCTGCCTCTACAAATAAGATGTCAGTGATCTCTTGCACTTAAACAGAAAAAGGCTGCTTCCTCTTGAAGCTCAGAACCTGAATCGGCCATTAACTAGAGACTCACACTGAGTGTATGGATTAGGTTATACTGTAACAAGTCAGTCCCAGATCTCAGGATGTTAACACAATGCAGTTTTTCTTTTTTTAATCATACAAAGTCTAATCAACTTTTGGCTTGTGATGACAGGGAACCTGGTCTCATGCCCTCTTGCAGCTCTGCTATCCCCTAGGGCCTCGGAGTCCCTCCTGGGTTCCTTTGTATCTAGCCAGCAGAAGGGGAAAGAGAGAGCACGGTACGGAGGACTGGAAGTAGCACACCTCATCACCACCCACATTCCACTGGCCAGAACTCAATCACATGGCCACATCAAACTGCAAGGGAAGCTGGGAAATGTAGTCTGTGCCGCAGCAATAAGCTCCGTGGCACGGAAGATGCCCCCGTTTTGCTCTCCTTTGGGATTGGATTTGGCTCTGGGCAAGTCACGTGGCCAGATACGTTATCTCCATCTTTAAAACGGTCGTCATTCCACTTGCCCTTTCCTGTCTCAGGATTTGGAAAGGTATTGAGACATAAAAGGTTCCTAGAGGGACCATCTGGTCTAGCCTCTTTAGGCAAGGTCATTGTATTATGCCCCATGTTACAGATCACTTGCCCAATGTGACACAGCTAGTTTATGGCAGGGCTGCAATCAGAATGTAGGTCTCCATCTCTTGGCTCAGTGCTCCTTCTGCCATGCTCTGTTCACTCTGCCCTCTTATGAACAGTTATACGGGATATCGTTTCGGAAAGCTGATATACAGTCCCTAGATAGCCTTCATCTTGTATAGTCACTAAAAACAGCTATTTGTATTACTTAAGGTCCATGCGAGTTTTTGTTTTTTGGGGTTTTTTTGGTGTCTTTTGCTTTTTTTGTTTTTGTTTTTGTTTTTGTTTTGTTTTGTTTTGTTTTGTTTTGTTTTTTCTTACTGTAGAACCACTTAGAGTTAGGCTCAGAAGAGCCAGGCACTGGTCTACGCCCTGTACGTATATTATTAACTCACTTAATCCTCACAGTAGCCCTGCGAGGGAGGGACTATTATCATCCCAACTTGATAGATGAGGGTGCTGAGGCACAGAGAAGTAACTTGCCCAGGGTTTTACAGCTAACAAGTGACAGATCTGGGATTTGATCCCAGGTGATCTGGCTCCAGAATCCAGCCCTGGATCGTCTTGCTACGCTCCGTCTCTCACCTGGTGGGCTCCGTGTCCAGCCCTCTCTAGCGTGTCCAGTCAACACTGACCCTGAATCTCAGGATTTAATATTCTGAGTTTCTTCTCTTAGTGAATGACCTTGGAGGTGCATGACAGGGAGCCATTTGTAAACTTACTGAGGCATGAATTTGAGCCCCCAGCATATGAAAACGATACACAGGATTAAGCTACATAGCTAGTGAGAGAGCCCAATCCCTGACCTCCGGCGCCGACGGCCTAGTGAGGATTTTTTTTCTCCTTCAAAATTTTTTGGTCTATTCGTCACTGGGTAGGCGGTAACTATTATGATGTAATAAAAATGTTGGTTTCCTTGTGAAAAGTGGCCATCAAATGAGGAAGGACTCGTCAGTTCAACCTTAAAAGGCAGTAGTGACTTGATAGGGGTGGGGCGAGGCCAGCATAGCCCTTTGACTCGAGGTAATTGCTAGTTAGGGTTGTTTTGTCTATCTATTGTTGTGTGCGAATCCACCCCAAAACTTAATGGCTTAAGAAACAACAGCCAATCGGCTGGTCCAAGATTCTGCAGTGTCCGACGGGCTCACTGGGCAGTTCTTGTGATAGTCTTGCCGGTGGCCAGTCAGTTGCTATGTCGCCTGGGGGCTAGGCTCCGCTGGGATGCTGGGTTGGCTGTGCTTCTGTCTCTTTCTGTGTAGTAGTCTCAGGGCCTGTCCAAGTGGCCTTGCCAGAAGTCCAGAAGCTGGACTTCTTACCTAGTGGCTTAGGGTCCCCAAGAGCGCAAAGGCAGAAGCTTCCAGGCCTTCTCAAGGCTGGGCCTGTGACTTGTTTTACCAACAGGATGACACAAGTCACAGGACCAGCCCAGACTCCAGGGCAGGGAATTAACCAAGGGCGTGAATACCAGGACGGGTGGAAACAGACGACCTAGCACAGTGGTGAACTCTGAAGCTTCTGTATTTACAGACTTGAGCATTCCCAGAGGTCTCAGGAGAAGCTGACTGTACATGGAAATGTAGGTTAAATACATCTATTACTTTTACGCCAATGGAGGAAGACAGTTACATATGCCTGGTGCTTCCTCCATCCCCAAACTAATGAACCACTTACGACCATGGAAGCAGTGAGGCTGCAGATGTGACTGCCCCAAAGCAAAGGGAACGAAGTGTGTGACTTCTGTTCTCTGGCCCCTTGCAGGCTGTGTCTCGGAGCTGTTGATTTTTTTTTGAAGTATCAGTACCCACCCTCAAGTCGGGAGCATGCCAGTTGGATCAGGGGACAAGACCTCCTCTTTCCCAGCAAGTCACACATTCTGAGGCGACTTAGCATGCGCAACAGGGTGGAGAGCTGCTCTCCTGTGCAGATGGGCTAGTGGGTTCGATCTGTCGGGGTTCCATTTCGGATCATCTTCCCCAGGCCCTTGAGTCACTGTAGCCAGTGGAGGTGCAGTGGCTACTTTGATGCACCACCTATATCCCCCTTCCTCATCAGGACTCAAGCGCTTGCCCCCCAAGCACTCATTCGTCAGAGCTGGGCACTGGTGGCTGACGCCTCACAGCCAAGTCCCTCTTCGGGAATTGTCCTTGAAGAGAGCCACCTTGCCCAAGGTCACAGCCCTTCCCAGGTCAGCGCACATCCAATGACTGGTCACGCTGCAGTTCAGGACAATTCTGCAGAGCTATCCCAGCTCCAGAGCTCCCCCAGTGGGGCTGGCTGATCCTCTGTTGTGACGGTATCACAGCCCAACTTCTCTCTCTGCCCAGTCCTGCTTAATTCCCTCCATCGGTCTTGACCTGAAGAGCATTTGCTAGTAAGCTTCCCACACACCAATGTCTATCTCAAAGTCTGCCTCCAGGAGACCTGACCCAAGATAGGAGGCTTGTAGACCACGTTACTTCCTGCTACGGACTGGGCCACTGTGAGCACACACAGAAGCAGGACACCCAGCATGGGCCTTCCCCAAACTCTTCCAGTTGGGAAGAGATGACAAGTACTTAAGCAACAATATGAGAAAACGAGCAGACATAATGGAAGTCTGGTGCCTCAATGATTTCTTCCCCTCCTTGCTCTACCCCTCACAACTTCCCCCAAAGTTACGTTTTTTAGGGGATGCGTGATCCATGACATTGATTATATGGTTAACAATTGTGCCTAAGCGCTCTCCCACCTGATTATTCCTTCCTTTTGGCATGGCACTGGCAATCAAAATTTATCTTTCGAATTAAGGCTCTAATTATATTTTGATAAAGATCTAGCAATTCAATGAGAATGAAATTCTGAGGGTTGCCAGGATACGGATGACTCTGGGTTACGGAGAAAGGGTTTGCATGCAGAATACTAATAGGTGCTTCAGCACTCTTATCTAGACCTTTCCAATAGAGTCTGCTAATGTAGGCCCGTCAAGTGCTGTTTCTCTGCTATTATTCTAGGAGGATAAAAGCGATGAAAGATATAAGCAGGGTTTTATGAATGAAAAGGTGATTCATCCGATGTCTTTTGGTCGGTCTCTCGCACTAGAGTTAAGAAACGGAGTAATAATTATGTGGTGTCACCTCAAAAGGAGGTAGGAGACAAAAGCTTTCTCTTATTTCCTTGCCTCTTTTATTGTAAATAAAAGCAAGATGTCTTAGACACTGGGTTATTGTTGTGTGTTGGGAGATCGGGGCCTGCGTTTGCAGTGGCGTTGACTCCCGGAAGAATGGAAACGGTGGAATTGTGTGCGGTGTCGCATTCTAGTTTTCCTTTACCTTTTACTTCTCTTTTACACTGCCTGATTGTTACTCATTCATTGATTCCACAAATATGGAGGCCCAAGTACCGTGCGGGTCCTGCCGAGGGATCGAGGAAAGTTTAAAATGGGTAACTGCATACGAAAATCATAACAGTACATTACAGTAGCACCCAACAGGGTTTTCTGGGGGTGGTGGAAGGAGTAATTTTAAAATTGAGATATATAGTTTAACATACAATTAAGTTGTGTACACATTTGAAGTGTTGAGTTCAGTGAGCTGTGCTATATACACGTCTGTGCAACCACCTCCCAAAATAATACATAGTACAGTTCCATCACCCCCCAAATTTTAGTACCCCTTTCCAATCTTCCACCCCCTTTGTCAACCATTATTATGATTTCTGTCACATAGATTAGACTTGCCCGTTCAAGCACTACATGTACATTGAATCATACAGTATGATTTTTAAAAAATATCTGGCCTCTTTCATTCAGCATAATACTTTTTGAAATTTACTCGTATTGTTTTATGTATCAGTAGTTCATTCCTTTTTACTGCTGCGCAGTAATCCGTTGTAAGAATACAGCACAGTTTACCTCTTTAGTTGAGCTGTATCCAGTTTGGGGCCATTATGAATAACAGCTTCCAGGGATACTTTTGTACAAGTCCTTTTGCAGATTTACATTTTCATTTCTCTTGGGTAAATATCTAGGAGGGAAAATGCTTAGTCACAGGCTAAGTGTATGTTTAGTTTTATAAGAAACTGGCAGAGCTTCTTCCAAAATGGTTGTACCATTTTACACTCCCACCAGCAATGTATCAGAGCTCTAGTTGCTCCGTATCCCCGCTAACACCGGGTACGTCAGTAGTCATTACAGTGGATATGAAATGGTATCTCATTGTGGTTTTAATTTGAATTTCTCTGCTGACAAATAATGTTGAATGTCTTTTCATGAGCTTACCAGACATTCATATATCTACCTTCTCTTCTGAAATGTCAGTGTGCCCTCTCCTCATTTTTAATTGGGTTCTTTGTTTCTTTATTATTGATTTGTAGTAGCTCTTTCTATACTCTGAATGAAAGTTCTGTGTCAAATATATGGATTGCAAATATTTATTCCCAGCCTGTGCCTTGCCAATTCACTTCTAAATGGCATTCTTTTGCTGAGCAGACATTTTTAAAATTTTGACAAAGTCCAGTTCATCAGTATTCTCTTGTGTGGCTAGTCCCTTTGAACCCTGTCAGAGAAATCTGCTTCCCTTAAGTTCATGAAGATTTTGTCATGTATTTTGTTCCAGAGATTTTATAGTCCTAGCTTTTGTGTTTAGGTCTGTGACCTTTATGTAATTACTTGTGTATGGAGTGAAGTAGGGGTCAAAATTAATTTTTTCCCACACGTATATTCATTTGTTCCAGAGCCATCTGTAAAACAAACAAACAAACAAAAACCCAAAAACCTTTCTTTTCCCCCACTGAATTGATTTAACGCCTTTTTCGAAAAATCAATCGGCTGTATGTGTGTGGCTCTATTTCCGGACCCTTTGTTCTGCCCCACTGATCTATATGTCTGCTCTCTTGCCAAAACCACCCTGTCTTGACCTCTGTAGATTTTTATACTAAGTCTTGAAATCGGGTAGCATAAATCCTCCCAATTTGTTCTTCTCTTTCGAGATTATTTTAGCTATTCTAGAACCTATGCATTTTCACATACATCTCAGAATCAGCCTGTCAGTTTCTTTTAAAAATGCTGGGATTTTGATTGGCCATTGATTTGAATCGATAGATGCATCTGGGGAGAATAGACATCTTTAACAACGTGTTGTGCCTTCTGATCCCTGAATATAGTATAGCTTTTGATCACCTAGGCCTTCTATAATTTCTCTTAGGAATGTTTTGCAGTTTTTAGGGTAGAGGACACACAATCTTCTGTTAGACTTACATATTTGATAATACTGTAAATGGTATTCCTTTTTATTTAATTCTCCAAGTTGTGATTACTAGTATATATATATATATATAGAGAGAGAGAGAGAGAGAGAGAGAGAGAAAAATGCAATTGATTTTTTAATATATTGACCAGTGACTTTTCCAATTTTACTCTCTAGTTCTAGCGGTTTTTGTAGATTTCATAGGGTTTTAAACCTACACAATCATTTTGCTGAAAATGACAGTATTTGCTACTTCCTTTCGTATCTTTGTGTCTTACTATACTGGTGAAGGTAGATGTTTTTGACTTCTTCCCTATCTTAGAGAAAGCAGCCAGTGTTTGTTTAACCATGAAATATGATGTTAGCTATAGATGTTTTAGAAGTGTCTTTCATCAGGTTTCGGTATCAAGGTTATACAAGCTTCATACAGTGTATTGGGAAATGTTCTCTATTTCCTGAAAGAATTTTTGTAAATCGGATTATTTCTTCCTAAAATGTTTTATGGAATTCACTGGTGAAGCCATCTGGGCCTGGAATTTCCTCTGTGGGAAAGGTTTTGATTTAGAATTCAATTTCTTTAGGACCTATAGGACTATTTCTCTTTTCTCTGTCCCTTGCTAGTTTTTTTTTCCAAGGAACTGTCCGTTTCACCTAAGTTGCTGAATATATTAATACTATAGACTGGGGTAGACAGAAAGGCCAAAGATATCACTTGAGGTGGGACTCTGAAGAGAGAAAGGGACTTAGGCAGACAAGGAGGGGAATTCTGAGGAAACAGAGGTGTGAGAAAAGACATGGGAGTGGGATCACCAATGGTGTGGGTCGTTGGACGTGGATTATGCCAATCTGGTTGAAGGAGAAGAGGAAAATAATGTTAGAAAGATAGCTCAGAACTGGATCAATGCCAAATTAAGGAGTTTGGCCCTTATGTGGGCGATGAAAGAAAGACCCCCCTGAATGATTTTCAGACGGGGGCATGACCTATAGAAATGGTACTTCAGGAAGATGGATTTGGAATGATGGGCTGGTAGGAAGGAGAGAGTGGTGGTAAATGCAGTTTTGGGTTTCGTTTTTTTTTTTTTTTTTTTTTTACAACTGGCGCAGTATGCAGGGGTGAGCACTGTCTGGAAAAAAGGATAAAGAAAGAAACTAGAGAGAGTATAGTTGAAGTTTTCTAAAGGTAAAGGCCTCTGAATGTTTATTTCTCTGCACATAACACAATGTTATGCACCCTGTACACACTTATCACACTGTATTATTATTGTCTCTGCTCCCATCTCCATCTCCATCTCCATCTCCATCTCCATCTCCATCTCCATCTCCTCACCTAGATATCCACCTCTTCTCCAGGGGAAGAACCCAAGGTATATTCATGCTAGAGTACTAGTGTCCAGCCATGTAGTAGGCACTTAATTAATATCAAGTGAACGAATGACATCTGAATGAGTGGATGAATGAATGAATAGGCAGAATAAAAGAAAATGTATTAGTCAGGATAGGCTACGCTATGCTATGCTAACAGATAAACCAACAAAGCTCAGTGCTTTAATACAATAATAGTTCTATTTCTTCCTCACACAAAGTCTGATGTAAGCCTAGAATGTATAGTTCCCAAGCAGTGGAGGAAAAGAGAGAAGCGAGGCTCCTGGGAGGTTTTATAAGGACCAGGCCTTGAAGTGGTATACCTTAATGCTGCCTGTGCCCCACTGGCTAGTAGCTGACACTCTGTCATTTGGCCTCAGTCTGACTACATAGGAAGCTGAAAATGTAGATGTACACATAGACATTTGGTAAGCACTAAGGACAAGAAAGGGGTGAAACGGAGCCCTAAAAACTATGTGATTGCTTCCAGCCTGAGAGAAACCGAAATCCTAGAGACGCTAGGGGACTTCCTGGGGACCACCCACACAGACCGCAGCCCAGCTGTGCCCACCTTTCAGGCCTTAATAGCTAGCACCTCAGGGCTCGCTTACTGCTAACCAACTTTGAGACGCCAGCTCCTCCAGAAGGAACCCTGAGCCAAATGAAGCAGTCACAGACTCCCACGTGGGTTACCTGGTAGCTCCAGCCAGAAGCACGAATGGAGAGAGTCGCAATGTGGGTCAGGGCAGGAGGTTTTGATGATGGACCTCCCAGGAGGCAGCAAAGCAGTCCTGCTCCGGGAGGCATCTGTGCTAAAGCTCATGCCAGCTGCCTAAAAGGAACTGCACATCCCGTGTGATCTGGAGTCTCCTATTCAGGACCTAAGTAACTGCCTTGGCAGGGCCCAGAATGCATGGTGAGGGCACTGTGGCCACGGGAGTCGCTGCTGAGGTGTGTCCTGTGTAGCCAGAGGTATGAGGGGGGCGCCTCGGCTGCTGTAGGAGGGAAGGTTGCCTCCCTGGGCTGGGCTGTAGTTACTGTCTGGTTTTCAGAGTTGGTGTGAGGGTCAGAGATGATGACGGTCAAACAAATGGCCCGAAGTTCAGCAGATAATGGGTTCTCAGGAGAAGGTGTCCTTGACAATGATGATGGCGATGGAGCAGGAGAAGATGATCTGTCTCCTATCTTCTAAAAGAATTCGGGGGAGGGGGGCGCCACTGCAGGGAGCCTGCCGCTTTTCGCCTGGAGGCTGCCTCCCTAAGCAGGGCTGTGGACGGTCCAGCTTCCCTGCCCCAATCAGTGCTAGACGCATTTTATTTAAATGGCAGGACTCTCAGAAAAAGAGCCATCAGAGAAACGAGAAGTGAACCAACTGGAGGAAATAGTGAAAGAAAGGATTAAAGGAGATATCGTAACTATGAGATGAGGAAAGTGAGAAAGATGTTCTCTAATACTTCTTGCTTACCCCGCTTGGGGGCCAAGCGTTCTCCCACGGCCAGAAGAATAACTGCCCCCAGGCAGAGGGCCTCAGGAGCTCAAGGGAAGCAGCCTCCGCGTGCCCAGGTGAATGCCGCGGGGATGCTGGCAAGGCACCGAGCTCGTCTGCTACACCAGTCTTTAGTCCTTTACCCCCCTTCTTTGCTTCCTCACAGAACATATACCACCTGATACCGTATCTATGTGTTTATTTGTCCCCCCTGTCTCCTACTGGACAGCAAGCTCCAGGAGGACAGAGACTTCATACCTCAGTGCCTCGGGGAGGGACAGCACTCGGTGGACGCACGGTAATTATTTGCTGAATGAATGTTCAGAGAAAGATGGCAAGTTGTTGTCGACATCACGATTATCGTCCGCACATGAAAGTGGGAGAAGCAGGCCTGAAATAATTTGTAGGAACAAGGGTGAACATTACTCAGTGGCGGGCCATGCAGGTGCCTGACTCATACCTGTTGCGTGAGCATCGTTGGCGTGTGTGCGCGCGCGTGGGTTAATGGGTAAAGAGTGAAGATCAGAGAATGGCAAGTCATTCCTTTCTTGCTTTGATTTTTTTCTCAGTACTCAATGATTTCATTCTTGTCATGACCGTAATAGCTGTTACTTTGGCCCTGTACACCAAATGGAAGAAGAAGAACAACAAAAAAACACCACCACCAGGACTTTCTTTACAGGCTGAAAAATGTGACATATCCAAAAAGGGCAGGCTAGTCTTGGTCTGTTAGAGACCCAGGCCCTCGCCCAGGACAGAAGGGAAAGGAGTGTGAAGGGGACAGAGAAAGGAGGTGGAGTAAGAGCGTGATGGAGGCGTGCGGTCCAGGGAAGCAGGAGGCGAAGGGAGGGCCTAACGGTCTGGGAGTCCTAGCTAACAAGTAAATATTCAACTAGGATTTTCTTAATTGTTGAGATGAGCCTTTTGGGGTCTATCCAAATAAATACAAAAGCTCAAGTCCATACTTGTTACTAGAAGGGCCCTGGGAGCCCTACAGTTCAGACCCCGAACGGCCTGCTCCGGGCCACTGGCTTCAATGCACCCCAGGAGGAGGGAACTTCTGGAGTCTGCTACCCCCGAAAAGGTAGTTTGCCTGCAAAGTCCCAGTAGATCCTGCCTTCTGTGGGTTTGCAGAAAACGCTACCACACAGGACACTGGTATCTCTGGAGTGGGCTTTAGCCAGTAGCCAATATCTGAAGAAGACCTGGGGGGGGCACACTGGTAAGCTGACACAGTGGTGAGAGAGATGGGAATCTGGACACCTCTGCGTGTCACTTGTCCCAGGTGGCTATTGTTCTGGAAAGAACAAACCTTTACGCGTGGACAGAAGGTAAATAAACGTGCTCACCGAAGCTATTGCTTTGACAGCCGTTAAAGAAAATTTGTTTTAAGAAAAGAGAACACTGGCTGAACCTCATTCTTAACTAAAAGGAGATCGCCACGTTTTGTTGAAGTACTACCTGCCTTCCCTCCACTCTCTTCACCTCTTCATGTAAACATCCTTGCCCTAATACCTAATTCCCTGCAGAAATGACAGAAGGGGGCCCCATGACAGCCCACTAAAAGGGGTCTGTCCCATGTCTACACAGGACTGAATCTATACCTTTGACTGAATTCGCTGGCAGCTTTCGGGAAACAGCCAGTTTAGAAGGTGGTCTATGGGCTGGGTAAGTGTAATGAAGTAATAAATGCTCTCATTTATTACTGGGAAGAGAAACGGACTGGCCAGCTGTTTCTTCAGTGGGTGAAATTCTGTCAGAAACGCCTCTTTCTGAGGTTGACCTGTTGTTAGATCAAAGCAAGGTGACCTACGTGTGGCTTGGACGGTTGCTTGCGCTCAAAACAGGTCTCGGAGCTGGTGTCACTGACTCATGCCATTTGGTGTGCAGGTTAGTGGCATCTGTGTTTTAACCTCAATTCGTACTGCTGCATGGGTCTGAGGCTGTAAAAGAAAGACAACAATAAAAGAACTTCTTCACTCTTCAAGGTTATACAGGACAGCCTGTTCTTTTCCTGATCTTGCTCTTTTGCCGTATCAGTCCGGCCTTGGTGTCTCTGACCAGTGAAGCTCTGCTTTGTGACACTCAAAGACAAGTTGCTATCTGGAGCAGGAGGGCAGTGTGAAGGCGAGAGCCCGTGTGGGGCTGGGCGACTTGCTCTGAGGGCGCTGAGAAGGCACTGCCTTTCCCTCCAAGGCCAGTACCCAGCTGCGCGTGCATTGCCTGGGTACTGGCCTTGGAGAGAAATCGAGCCCAGTATTTTGGCTAAGTGGGTGCTTGCAGCTTTCACTGGGTAGGTGACTTAGGGAGGCGTGTGTCAGGATAAAGAATGACTCTGCCTGGAGACCCCCAGAGATAATTCGGAGGTAGAGTTTGGGAAGAAAGAACAAAGGTGGGGAAAAGCCAGCACTTAGCAAAGCAGCAGGAAAGCAGAGTCGTACTTAGTGTGCCCTCCCGCACAATCCTCATGTCCGTGGACGCCCCGGAGCGACTCGGAATTCAGCCTGACTCTCTGCATTTGGTTTCCAAGGAAAAGCTTTTGTTAATGCTGACTGTAAATGGACCGGGGGCGGGGGGGGCTTTAAAGATGCTTCCTGAAGAACAAAAACTTGTGCAGATTATGTCCATAGCACATCAGCGTGTTTAACAGCATTAAATAACCCTATTCGTTCCTTCAGCAAGCATTTACTGAGCACCTACTATGTGCCTGACTGTGCCTCGTGCTGAGATATAGACGAGAAGTACTCTTTGTCCTGAAAAAGTCAACAGTCTGACAGGGAAATAAGCAGCTACAACTGTATAAGCAGTACTGTCATTACTGACCCAGGCCCCACCAATTCGGACATGATCATAATTTGGGGAAGGATTCTATTTGTGGTAGTCTAGAACACATGTCCTCTAAGCTCACTAAAAGAGAAAACGTCGATCATTCCCTTACCTAAAAGTACAAATGACTCAAAGGGCCATAAAAGCATCCATTGACATGATGCAGCAGTGAAAGCGGAATCCCACTTTAATGAGCAGATGAGATATCAAAGCACTCACCTTGGAAGGGCAGGCCTCTGACTGCACTGTTGCCATCCGAGTTGAAGGGGTGCGACCTACAGAAAGAGAAAGTGAACTAAGAGTACAAAGGCAAACAGTAATACGGTAAGACCATGTCCTAGGCTGAGAATGGGTCAAATGAATAGCCATGGCAATGACACAGTGACTTCAGTGAATTAGTGCAGTGTGAGCTGTCAAAACAAATAACCCCCAATATTTCACTGGCTTAATAAAATTCAGGTTTATTCTTCACTTGCATAATGTCCAAAATGGGTTTTTCGTCACTGGTGGGTAGCTGCTCTCCTAGCCGGAGTTCAAGGATCCAGGCTCTTTTTTATCTTGTGAAACTACCATCTTCAGTATATGGCTTCTGAGGTCTCAAGAACATGAAGGAAAACATGTGGGAGATTTTTATGAGCTATGCTGGAAGTGGTGCAGATCACCTCTGCTCACGTGCCACTGCTAGACCTCAACACATGGCTACACCCAACTGTAAGGGAGGCTGGGAAATGTAGTCCAGCTGTGTGCCGAAAAAGAGGAAATGACTTTGGTAACTAGCTAGGCCAGACTGCCACACTCAGCTAGAGGAAGAGCTCATTCCTCTAGAGGTCAGCGCCATATGGACAGGCACCCTCTCTCTCTCTCCCTTACTTGGGTATCTCTGATGCCTAGTTGAGAATCTCAGGCCTTCCTGGTCATCTACTGTCATTTACTCCATGCCATGCCTCCCAGTAGCCTTGCTCTCTCTCACCCCCCTGCTTTATTTCATCAGAGTGCCTATTATTACCTGATTACATCCTTCCTTATCAGTCAGTTTTGTACTTCCTAGCCTTCCTCCTTCCTGGATGTGACCTCCATGAGGGCAAGGGCTGTTTGTCCACCACTGTCATGTCCACCACTGGCAGTGCCTGGCACAGTGCCCGGCACATGGCAAGTCCATAATCACTCATTGCTCAATAAATGAATGAACCTGTTGGGCCCCGGGGTCCATGAATCTTGAACAGATTCATGGAGAAGGTACAACTTGAGCTGGGCACGGAGTAGAATTTATCTGGGAGGAAAGAGATCAGGAAAAGAAAGAAGGTAGATTTAAAGGAGAGAGAAAGGGCCACAAAGATGTATAGCTTGAACCCATTTATGGAGTTGAATCACATCCATGCAACCAAAATACTTGAGCTCCTATAACACACAGGTCCATATTCTAGACCCGTTGCTTAGGTGGCAGATGCAAAAAATAAACAAGGAGGCCCATCTCTATCCTTAAACAAACAGCTTGTCTTGAGCTCTGCTTGGGGGCACCTACGACACTCCCCGTTATATAGCAGGTTCCTCAACCCGGCCAGCAGGGCTCTCCACTGAATGACTTCAGTCTTCCTTTCCAGGATGACCGTGGCCCTCCCACACAGCTATCTGCTCCTGTGTGGGGCAGTGGTGTGGGTTAGAAAGCCGGGTAGCAAGGCAGAAAGGGGTGTGGGGCTTCGGACTCAGCTGGACTCACTTGGAGTTCTGGCTCTCCCATTTATAATCTTTGGGGCCGTGGGCAAGTTCTTAACCTCTCTATGCCTATTCAGCAAATTAGAGATAATCAAATGTGTTTCCTGGCTTTACTGTGGGAACCAAATGATATTACCCAGAGCCTATCTCGGTGTCTGGTCCATGCACGTCATGCTCACTAAGTAGTGTTGTCTTCCTTCTTGGCGGCCCCTAACCTGCCCCCTGTGCTTCACACAATCCCTGGTCCGGCGGCAGTGAACTCCTCCTGGGACCTGCACTGACACTCTTTCCAACCTTCATATTGGGTTGCCTCATAGGAAATCGCCAATATTCAGACGTTTCTTACCTCAAAATGGAAATTTCATACGGTTCTCTTCCAGCGTTTTCCAACCTCCCTGCTGAGTCTATCCATCAACTCTGACTCCACTTCAAGACTACCTCTTCCCGGTACCCCTTCCCGAACCAGAGAGCGTTTCTCTTAGACCTGGTATGGCACTCTGTACCGTTCGCAGGGGGCACACTTGGTCCCACTGGGCTCATCATCTAACCTGTCTAATGTGGCTACCAGGTTAGAAATTCCTGAGGGCACTGACGGCACCTCCTTCTCTTTAAAGTACATCTGCACAGTATGTACCTTGAACTTAATAAGAGGTTACACCTTCCATTTCCCAGACCCAAATGTGATTAGACAGGGACTCCGGTACGCTCGGCGGGACTGGGGTCAAGATCTACTGGTGAGCCTCTGAACTGTGCCAGCCAGCGCTGGGGCCCAAGTCCCTTGTCCTCTAATGCGACCCTCTAGAACCAGCTGCCTGCTATAGCTTTTTTCTCTCTTTTCCTCTCACTCTACCTGCCTCCTTAGCAAATCAACCTGAGAAGAGAACCATGACAAATGTCTTAAACCTGGGAGGGAGAAGTAGGGGGTCATTTATCTCTTTTGAAAGATTGCTGAGTTCCTGGATTCTCATTTGCTTATTTAAGAGCTATACAGTTGAACCATATGAAATCAACAATATTTCTAACCATTTTGACCTACAAAAATATCCATTTCATATGGTACAGCCTAGTGTCTTGGTATTTGGGCTCATTTACAGACGTTCATAGGTGAAGGAGTCTGATCCCTGTGTGTGGTCCACTCACCCACATCCTTAGAGAGACTCCCGAGACAGGCTACTCAGCTTCTGATGGGCCCACGGCCTTCCGTAGATTCTGCCATTGCTTACGGAGTTTCCATCAGAGGCTCTGGATTCAAAAATGGCTAGTTCATTTCCCTTTTCCCTGCAGTTACCAACATACGTGTTTGATCTCTGGGCTAAATGTCAAGACCTCCAGGCTTGAGTTTTCAAGTCTTCTGGAGATCAAAGGCTCTCCTCATCACTACGTGGGCTTCTCTGTGCTGGTACTCAACAAAGCCAGTCCAGCCCCTCCGAGGGCCAGTGGCAGAACATCCCAGAGGCAAGGAGGGAAGGGAAGGAACTCTAGTTTTCTAAATATGGCAACACACGGGGCAGATGAGCGTGAAGGGCAAGAAGGCTTGTATGTTTTTCTCAAGTAAGCTGTAAATTAAAAATGCAGAAGCTGTAGATGGATTTTTTTTTTTTTTTTTTTTTTTTTTAGTAATTTACGAACTACATCCACCTGAATGGGGCAGTCAGGAGCCTCTCGTTTCTCTCATTTCATGCACCCAAAGGAATATACAGAACCTTAACAATTATTGAATTCAACACCTTCAATCATTTCATGTGACTTTTAAACCGAGTACTTCTTACTGTCCATCTCTAGTAGAAAATATCCTAAAGACAAAAAGCAAAACAAAAAGGTATCTAAAACTGAATTCAGTCGTCTTATTGTAGTCATTTTGAGACTACTCAAGTAAGAAATCATGCCACTGTCGTTAAGAATCAAGACTTTCAGCCTAAGAGAAAAGAGATCAATTATAAAATCAAGAAAGTTAAATGGAAACCCGTAATCTTAGATTTGAATTGGAGATAGCGGTTTCAACACAAGATTCATCTTCACCTTCTAAAATTCACCTGTTTTCTTGTCTTGTCTACTGAAGAAGCTTAGAGTCAGTGACAACCCAGCAACGATGAATACCCCTGGCGTGCAGAATGTGGTCTCTAAAGCCTGTTCCCTCCGAGAAGAGCCAGGACTTCTTGGGGAAAGGGCTGATTCCAGGTCTGGGGCAGCAAATATGCAAGAGGAACCTGGGCTACCATATCATGCCTAAAAGTCCAGAGCTGGAAAGAGACTGTAGGAGGTCCAGTGACCTGCTCAATGCCACACAGGAGGCAGGACCCTGGGCATAGCCAGGGCCCCTCGTCCATGCCTCTACAGAAGGCAGCCTCCCCTCAGCCAGGCCTCCAGGCCATGGCCCTCCCAGCTAATGTTCCAACCAGGATCCAGAGTTGCCTGACCAGGGGTTTTTCACTGCCACTCTTGGGGGATTTTTGACCACAAATCCATTTTCAGCTACTTTAAAAATCAGCCAGGTGAGCAATCAAGACATCCCACGTCTGAAATGCAAATGCTTGTTCTCTAAGGGTCACATTCCTAAAACCCCCAGGACTATTAGTGCTCTGTCCATATTCCCTCACCCTTATTAGTTTAGTGCACAGCAGCCTGACTTACAGCTCCCACGACCTGCATCCCTTCTCTGACTAAGGAGCCCGCTTTTCTAGAAGTACCAGGGAAATACTGTTCCGGCACCTAGGCAGCCTTCGCCCAGTGATTGATAGGAAGTGGTAGATAAATATCCCAACTCCCTCGCCTCTAAGGGGTCCCCCAAGGGGATCCAGCCCCAGTTACCCACCATGATAACATGCTCATACGTACACCCTCTATTGGCTTCCTTCCCTTCCCTTTCTCACTTCCCTCCTCCCCCTACTGGCAGCTTCTCAGTATCACCTCCTGAACCTTTGCCTCAATGCCTGTCCTGGGGAACCATTCTCTGAGCCTGTCCTCCCCGGGCAGATCGAGAAAGAGCCCCTGTCCGTGAAGAGTGGGCCTCCTTCCGTATTGCTGCAGACTCGGCTAGACTCAGGCTGAGCCAAAAGACAACACGTCTTTTCTGACTCCAGATTCAATATATCATGTGTTATATGCGTGCCTTCTATTGAGAGCACCCAGCTCATTATAAACGTCTTGGCTTTGGGAGTGGAAAGGTCCTTGGAAAAGGATTCCTTTTGGCTTGCAGGCTCATATATTTATTCCTTCTTTGTTGGCCCAGTAAAGGGCGTCACTTCCCTACCTATGAAGATACTAATTAGCAAGTAAGTAATTCTAAGTGCAGTGCACTGGAGGTGGTATGTGGGACCTTTTGTAAGTATTTTTAAAATTTCCATCCTTGCTGATGATCTCTAAGTAAATTTTAAGAGACTAACCTCTACGTAGGAGAAGAGACTTATTAGCATGTGTAACTGGGTGTCATGTGCTAATTACCTTACCGCTTCGCGATTTAACCAAGCCAAGGGCCTCTGTCCAAGAGGACCAGAGAGTCTCTGTGCACCGTAATGGAAACGGAAAGAACCCTTCCCTCTTACATCCAGTGGCTGTATGCAGCGTCTCCTGAACAGAAAGGTGATCTTCACATGCTTTTTTTCTGATCGGCCTCTCCCACTCCAGCTCCACGTTCTTCCCTGAATGTCAAAGGTACCTGTGTTCATAACAGCACATCTGTACTTTGAGCAGGAATGAAGGGACTTTAGAACACTACATTCATCTTTGTGGGTAGAGTGCCTTCCTTCCTCTCCATCTTCCTGCTTTCAAGGAACCAAGACTACCGAAAGCTGATACTCGTGTCCTCCCTGTAACCAGCCTCACCTGGTTCTCTGCAAATGATGAAGATAGCTTTGTGACAATTGACCCTTTTCTGAATCTTTGAAGTATTCCTTGGCGATCCATCTGGCTCTCCTGAAAGATCAGATTCCTTATTTCTGACGGGTATTATCTTTTCTATACGTTAACTTGTTTGCAAACAAACATGTAAAACTGCCAGTGTCTCTTTAAGGGGTGTGGGGCTGATGAGGCAAGGGTGGAGCCAGGCTCCCACGCTGATTTAAGCTCAGGCATGCAAGTCTTGAAACCTGGCACCAAGGTGTCATGACTTGGTGATGGACTGGTCATTTTCAGCCCAGGTTTGCTGGAAAGCAGGCGCCTTACCACTGTCTGAGAACATCACGGCCCCCCTGGTAAGGCTAACCTTGGGGTTGATCTAATTATTAGACCGCGCTATTGAGATGGTTTTTGTAGAGCAAAACAGTTGACTATCACTAATTTAATATCGTTCAATCTAATTACCTACCCTGTTGCCTCAGTGTCTATAAACCAGTGGTTTAGTCCATGTGTGGTCTGCTGACCGGGAGCATCGGCAGCCCCGGGAAGCTTGTTCTTTGCTCCCCGGGCCGAAGCGTTTCTGGCGTGCCAAAATGAAAATGGCTAGTGTCTTAGATGACAGGTGAAAAGCGTGTGTTGTGAGTTTCGGGTTTTGTTTTCGGAAGGACAACCTGATAGACGTGACAGAGGGCAAATAAGCACTGAGAGAGACGAAGGGCGCAGCGGTCAGGCTGAACGTTGCCAAGGGAAGTGCGCAGGGACCCGGGGTCAGGAGACCTCAGCTTTGTTTTTGCCTCTGCCAGAAATCAACTCTGTGATCTTGGGTCATATCTTTGAACCTTGATTTCCTCCTCAGTACCTGCGAGGGGTGGCCGAAGCGGTAGCTTTCAGTGTGTTGACTGCTGCCCAGAGCAAGAAATACATGTTTACATCACTCCCGGCATGCACACATACAAATGCACACATACGTGACAGAACCGAGAGCGTCACGAAACAGTACTACATGAGGTGCACTGTGGTATTTTCTGTTCTACTCTCTTCTATTTCATTGTTTAAAAAATGCTCGTCTTGATCTGCTGAACGGATTTCACAATCCACTAAAGGGTCACGCACTGTGGTTGGAAAAAACACAGAACGCCATAATTTCCGAGGTCTCTTCAGTAGTAGAATCCAGTGACTCTGCTAGATGCCTAAAGGAATTTTCTGAAAACAGTAGCCGAGCTGTGACAGATGGCTACGTGCTTGCATTCTGGAGGAAGTGCATGGTGTAGAACATGGCAGCAGAATGACCCAAAGATAAACAGGAAAATTATAAACCGTTTCCAAGGAGAACGTATAGTACTGCAGCTCTGACAGTGACTCAGGGAATTAGGATCTCTAAGTCATTACACTGAATGCTGCCCAAGTCAACCGGTATCAGAGACCGGGCACATCCAACCTGTCAGAGAGGTCACAGGCTCCCTGGTTGTAGGCAGCTTTCTTTTCAGTTTCCAGATTGTAAGATACCCGCCCCCCCTCCCCCCCCCCCCCCCCCCACCAAGAGTGATCTCTAGTAGCCTCATTTTTGTTTACACTTGACGCACCATGAAGACGGGAAAATAAAGAAAACAGGAAGTTGGAGAGCTCCAGACTTTTCGTCTTTTGAACTTGGACCCCAATCCTGGCTTCTTCATCTTCTTCTGTTCCCACCGCAGGAAGGGGAACTAATATTTAGTAAGCAGGGACATGTCAAGGACTTCATCATCTCCCTGGATCCTACGAACCATTCTGTGAAGCCTCTAGGATCCGCACTTACAGAGGCCCAAAGATTTCAGTCCCTCGTTCTGGATCCACTGCTGCTGTGCTGAATCACCATCGTTCCATCCCAGAGGCCAGGGTCTTTCCCCCAGTGCATCCTGCCATAGCTTGAATACAGAGTCTTTCTTGGGGGGATGATGCAACCTCATTTAATTTCGGTGACTGGTAGAAAGCAGAGGCATAAACAGAGCAGACAGGACTCTTGTCAGACAGCAGGAAGGCCAAACCCTGATTTGTAAAGATGGGGAACTTGAATCCTGGGAACGTTCAGTGACTTGCCCAAGGGCACAGAACTGCGAGTAGAACCCGGGCTTCTGGTGGTCTTTCCACAGGATGTCGAACATTGAAACAACAGCAGTAATAATTAAACAGTACTCCTAGTGTGAAGCATCATTTCGTTTTAGAAGTTCGAGAAATATTTATATGGGAAAAATCGTTCTGGCTCCTCTTCGTGCGTAAATAAATACACAGCCACATTCTCCTATTCTGTGGGTGCTGGAACTTGTCAGGAAGCCTAGGTTTTTCTGATGCTGAGGGGTCCATGTTGGATGCTTTGTCCACAGTGGGGAACAAGTCTGAATTACTGTGGTTCTGCGGAAAAGGAAGCCCAGCAGGGGCAGACTGTGGGCACCTGGCTCTGGCGCTGGGTTGTTCAACAGGTAGCAGGAGCCTCGGTGCTCCCTACCCTGCTCCCTCCTCCACACTGCCAAGCAGAGTTGGGGGGGGGGGAGGCGGGGGAGGGAGGGAGAGAGTGGAGAAAGCCCCTCCCTTGCTCCCTAACGGATCTGGGAGGTCAGGCAGTAGCACCAGAGACCCTGAGTAGATTTCCATTTTGCTTACCAAGCTGGTGACTGTGAGGATCGGCCGCAGCCTAGCGGGGACCCAGAGAGCAAACCGCCGACATATCTGTGATGCAATTTCAGATGCTCGTTGATACAGTGATGTGCTACACATGTTCCTTGCTGCTTTCTGTCAGAAGGCATCGGGATGGACGGCTTGTGTTCCCAGCAAGAAAGCGGTGTGATGGGGGGTGGGTGTGATGGGTGGAAGGGCAGGAAGGAAGGTTAGCAAGGTACATGTGGGTAGTTAGTCCTGTGGACACTCTAAGAACATTTTAAAAAATCCCTTCCCCTCCCCTGAAGGGGTAGAAATTCCGTGTCTGAGTCACTTTGCACATTTTTCTGAAATTTTCACGACATGTAACATTCAGACTTTGATTTCAGCTGTCACCTTCCCCTTATAAATTCTTGAGAGCCTGGGAGAAGGAAGAAGGAGGAGCTTGCGGAGAGAGCCAGCGGCAGGTATGGGGAGTCGGGGTAGAGGGGCCTTCTAGGAAGAGAGGCCAAGAATAGGCATTTTGCACTCCTCTTAAGGGCAGTAAAGCTTTAAGGGAGTGGTAAGCTCATGAGGCCAGGAAAGGCAGTACTGAACAAGTACCAACCCTAGCCCGGGGGCTGGAGAGGCATGGCGCAAGATTGTATTCGCCCCTGATTTTTACCCCCTCCCGACAATTCCTAAAGCCGAGCCTCTACCCGTCCGCAGAAGTGAACCTGGGGACTTCCCTGGTGGTCCAGTGGCTAAGAATCTGCGCTCCCAATGCAGGGGGCCTGGGCTCGATCCCTGGTCAGGGAACTGGATCCCGCACGCACGCCCCAACTAAATGATCCCGCATGCCGCAACTAAGAGCCGGCACAGCCTAAATACATACATACATACATACATACATACATATACATACATACATACATACATACATACATACTTAAAAAAAAGGAAAAAAAAAGAAATGACCCTGGCCTTTCCAAGAGAGGGGCAGACGCCAATCTTCCTCAGTTTCCAAGTCAGCTCATTTCAGATGAACCCAGTGACCACATCCATGCTGTCAGTACATCACTACGAGCCAAGGTCTAGACAATCCCATTATCTTCAGAGTTCGACAGGGGGATCAGCTAGGTTCAGTCTAGAAAGACTTTTCACTGCCCTGTGGACGTTTCCTACAATGGCATTTTCTTTCAGCAGTCTGGTTTTATGGTCTCTGCTTTGCTTGTAGTGCTGTTTGTATTTCTGGAATATGGCATATCTCCTGGGCACTTTGTGAAAGATTCACTCAGTTCTTGGTTACACCTAATGCTATGGATGACAGAGTAGCAGTTATGAATCCTTTCTTTCTTTCTTTTTTTGAGAAGCACTAGATACTCTGCACGTGGCAGACAGCCGCTTCACATCCCCCTCCCCCAATCAGCCTTAGTTTAGGCAAATTTATCTCAACATTGGTTTGGGGAAAAACAGCAGCCTGGAAGCCAGAGATGGTTTCTAATCCCAGATCTTCTACATGCCAGGTGTGTGACTTTGCACATTTACTCACCTTCTCTGGGCTTCTGTTTCCTCATTGCTAAAATGGGAGCACTACTTTAATCTCTGGGTGGTGTGAAGGTACCGTGAGTATAACACACCTGGCGCAGTGCTTAGCATACGGCTGGAGCTCCCTGCAAGAGCCTACAGTCTTGGACAGGAAAACTGATACATGCACCTAACCGTTTTCCTGTGTAGGGGCTAAAAACAAGACATATAGCCCCACTTCCCACTGTAACCTGTGCCATTACCTGCCCCTTCCCTGGGAGGAGTGACAAAGGAAGGAGAGGACAGATAACCAGGCAAGGCAAGCAACTGGCTCCAGGGAAGCGGACGAAATAGTGGGAGGGTGTATTCCTTTTCTAATATCATACAACATATTGCCACAGACGTAGCAGCTTAAAACAGTGCCCACTTACGGTCTTGAAATTTCTGTGGCTCAGGAATCTGGGCACGGGCTAGCTGGGTCTTTTGCTCAGGGTCCCCTTGGCTTGCCATCAGAGTTTTGGTTGGGGCTGAGTTCTCATCTGAGGCTCAGGGGCCTCTGGGTTGTTGGCAGAATTCAGTTCCCTGAGGTTTGTAGGACGGAGGCCCTCAGCTCCTGGAGGCCCCATTACTTGCCACCTGGCCCTCTCTACAAGGTGGCAGTTTGCTTTTTCAAGGCCAACAGGAGGGTGTCGCTGCTTCTGCTTGTCTTTTTTTTTAAGGGCTCACCTGATTAGACCAGACACACCACACTAATTATCTCCCTTTTGATCAACTCAAAGTCAATTGAAGAGGGATCTTAAAATCCCATAATTCACAGATTCCACCTACACTCAAGGGGAGGAGACTATACAGGTTGTGTACACGAGAAGGCAGGAATCTTGGGGGCCACCCCAAGAACTCTGCCTACCGGACAGTTCCCTGGATATACCCAGATAAGCTGAGGAGAGACCTTCTTGCTTCTCTTTGTATTACTTTTATGAGACCAAACATTAAGTAGGAGAGCTAAACCTACTATCTTGCATGGCTCAGCCAGGGTGAAATTGTTAAGTAGGGAAGAAAAGGGGGCAGGGTGAACCTGAAGATGTGGGACAACCTTGCACTGGCAGTGGCGCAGCGAGCTGATGAATGAGTGGATTCAACTTCTGTTGAACTGTTACTTAGGAAAAGGAACCGACTTTTTAAAGAAGGAAAATGCGATAGTTTTCCCTGGAAGAGCTCCATTAGTGCCTGTCTGCCTGCCTCTGGTGGACACACAGTACTAGGTAATGAATGCTCTGTGTAACCAAAGGACAAAACTGAAAGCAAAAGCTGTTCCCCACACAAAGATGGAGGGGCCACGGCCACTCAACCTCGTTTCTGAGGGGCTATCAAAATATAAGACCCTGAGTGTCTGGTCTGTGGTGCTGAGGGAATGAGGGGCTATATAAGGCTCTCTGGTCTACCCCCAAGTCACCTGGGTCCAGGCCCAAATCCTGGCTTCTGCCTTCCCGCTGAAAGGATGAGCCTGGGAGAGGAGGTGCTCAGAAGTCCCTCTACTTCAGGGACTATCCACTGAACTTCCTGCCTCTTCTTTCCACCAGGCAAGCTTTCTGCTCTGTCCCTTCTCCCAGCTGTCACTAGCACATGAATTCACAGCCATCTCCGCTGAGTCTGGTAATGACCTCTGCCCTGTTGGGTGGGAGCTGACCTCTGCATCCAGGGAGAGGCTGACTTTTCAGTCAGTCCTGGTCACTGAACCAGAGCATTCCTCTGAGGGGGGCTAAATAAAGGCTCTGTCTTCAGCACTTCCCCCTACTTTACACATGAGAGAAGGAGAGCTCAGATCCAGATGTGGCCCACCCTTTCTACCCCGAGGCCTCCCACACCTCATCTCAATGACCCCTGACTGGTTCGCCAAGCACTTACGTTTCCAATGAAAGGGTTGAGGTTATAGAGTAACTGGCAAGAAAGAAAAGTTGCTGCCTTTATTCTTGGCCCCATAGAACCTTCCCCTGAAACTACTCTTCCCCTACCCAGGAAGATAATCCTGTGATCTCTAACCCTCGGGCTTGAAGTCTTCCCGGAGATAAAACACCAAGTGAGAATAAATCTAGGTCAAAGGGAGTCACGTGCTCTGTAGCTGAGGGTGCGAGAATATCATAGATAGTACACTCTGGTTATGGTTGTACAATACAATAGCTACCTGTGGCTATTTAAACTTAACTTAAATAAAATTAAAAATTAAAGGTACTCGGTAGCCAGTGTGGCTAGCGGTTGCCACAGTGGACTGTACAGCTAATACAGCATTTCATCATCCCAGAGTTCTATTTGATAGCACTGTTTTACAGGCATAGATAGCATTGTGTCCATGTGATGTTTCTTTAGCATCTCTGCAAATATGTCCTTGTTTCTACTGGTGGTCCTTGTGGTTAGGATGTATTATTTTGGGGAGGCGGGGGGGGGGGGGGAAACACTGCTAAAGACTGCTTAAGAAAACAAAAACAAAAACAACTGCTGTAAATGCAGTGCCGGGGGAGGGGGGGACTAATTATCAAAAGGCTGCGTTTTCCCCATTTTCTTTCTTCTATTCCCACCCGCCCCTTCTACAAAAGTTTCTTCCCTTCTTTTACATTTGCCTTCCTGCTTTATCTGCAGAGTGTCATGTTTTATGTAAGGCTTCCCAGACAAAGTGAAATGCTAGAGCAGATTTCAAAAAGAAAAGGATCGGACAGGAACCAAAAGTTTGTTTGCGGCACAGGAATAAACAGTGGGACAGAATGCGCCCAAATCACACCCTGGGAAGAAAAGGAAAAGCAGAAGGAGAGGACGAGACTGGGAGATGCAGGGTAGGTCTGGTCCAGATAGTAGGTCTGGAGGGTAAAGCAGACTGGGGCAGTTCTCGCCATTCCTGAGGCTGGCAGGCTGCCCAGGTGCTCAGGAGCCCCTCTGTGCAGTAACTTCCTAATCAGACTCTTCCTGCTTAGGAACGGTGCCTTCCATAAGAATTTATCTTTGACTCACGGGTGATCTCCATCTTAGGCTCAGTGTGTGCACGAAGAAGACATAGTAGGTTAAATGCTGTGTTTGCGGGAAGGAGGCCTTCTTCCTTGAGCTCTTGGAGGAGTCGCAAGGACCGTGTCCCTCTCCTCACCAGCACTGTCTGTGGTTTCCCTCCCTTAACACCAGTCACCCCTTAATGGGTTCTTTAATGCCTGTGCTCTTCCCTGGGCAAAACTAGGGAAGCTAAGCAATGCTTTGAAAGAAGGCAGACAGTGGAGATGGCAAGTAGAGGGCAGGATAATGCTCAATAGTGAGGGTCGGGGGCCGGGGGGGGGGGGGTCACAGGAGACAGAAAGCAGGGCAAAGGAGGGGCGAAGTTCAAGTGGGCATCAGGAGCAGGTGTGCAGAACTATAGTTCTGAGGGCCTGCGGCCAGAAGACTGGAGCTGGGGCAAGCTTTTCCACTCACTCCTGAGGCTCTTCTCTGCCTTCTTGGAAGGCAGGCCCTCACCCCACCCTGAAGCATGGCTGGCCAGGGGCCTGCCCAGGTTCACGAACAACTGTGTCAGACAGTGAGAAGTGAGGGTGTGGAGAGGAAACTGGCTGGCCGCAGACAGATGGTGGGTGTCGCGGGGTCTCCCATCCCTTGGCTTGGGGGCCCTATCTGTATCTATCCTATCTGTATCGTAAATTTCAAACCTTTCTCCGGCCGGCCCGTAAGCAAGTTCCTCTGGTGAATGCAGCAGTCTGGATTTCTACTCCACTCCACCCAGACTCCACCCCTGTCCCGCCCCAGGGTCTGCCAAATGCACAACTGAAAGCTTCCGATGGATAATGCCCTGTTTTCCTCTTTTGTCTTGCAGCTGTCTCCAACCTGGACATCGAGAGCAAGCTGAGCGTGTACTACCGTGCACCGTGGCACCAGCAGAGAAACATCTTCCTCCCGGCCAGCAGGCCGCCCTGCGTGGAGGAGCTGCACCGCCACGCCCGGCAGAGCCTGCAAGCCCTGCGCAGAGGTGACTGATCTCGGGCTTGTGGGCATTTCGGGGAGAGAACTTGGCGCTCGCACCATCAGGGGGTTGTTTTCTGTCCCATCGGTCCCAACACCTCCCCTTGTTAATAGCAAGTACTTTGAAATGCTCCCGTTTTCTACCCTGAAGTGAAATTCATGGGTAATATAACCTGCCTATTGATGTAACTAAAAATAGCATTATGGCCTGAATATGATAATAAAGAGAACTTAAAAGGAAAATTATTTATAATAATGATATTTGCAATATGCAAATGCCCAGGCACAGCTGCACTAGAAGACATAATGAAGAAGTCAGATGTTTGTGCCTATCAAAAGTAGGTTTGGATTAAGTAAAGACAGAAGTCATTCTGAACACAAAGCACAGAGAAATGAGAGAGTCAGGGGGCAGGAGGACACAACCATAGAAACTGGTGCATTCAGCACATATTATACACGAGCCAAAAAAAAAAAAAAAAAAAAAAACCCTCTGGATTTCAATTAAAAGAGAATTAGCTTTGACTCAGAAGCGGGTTCTAGGCTTTAAACCTTACAAGAAATTCTGGCGGGCTATCTGTGGGACCCGGGGCACTGTTTCAGTGTTCAGGACTGTACTATATGCATTGTAGGATGGCTGTCATCCTTGGCTCCAGCCCCATCATCTAACAAACAAACAACCAGAACCTTCCCCAGGGGGTTTCTTCTGCTGCTGTTGAGAACCAGTGATCTGGTCCATTCTACAGCAGAGCACATGGAGCCCTAGAGGGGTCAGGACACTTGCTGAGGGTCACACGCAGCAGGTTAGGTACAGTGCCAGGACCCAGACCCCCCCCCCCCCCCCCCCCCAGCCAGGGCTCTTTTCCTCTGCACCATACACTGTGTCCTAGGGAAATAAATAGTTCTAGTTCTCTCACAGTCCCGAGAAAGCCGGAGATAGGCACACAGCATTCAAGGTAGACGATACAGCCTCCTCTTCCACTGGTCACTTTTCAGTGCCTTAAAGCCACTCTAATTAGGACAAGGAGATTAAAAACTGGCATCCTCCTTTTTAGAGCCCCCTCCGTCGGCGTCAGAAGTTGGCATGCCAGCTTTTTTGGCCTTTAGATTTTTGCTATGGAGACACACGGGGTCTGTACATTCAGTGTCTTTGCTCCAAATTCCCTATGCTCCTTTAAGGAATGGTATTTTGCGAGAGTATTAAAATTCAAATAAAATATTTTTATGTCACTATCAAGATGGAGAAATAAAATGACAAATGTTGTTTTCAGCTTTTTTCTTCCTCATGTGTATGACTCCTCCCTTTTGCCCATCCCTTGTCTTTTTTCCCTTTAATGAAAGAGCTAACCTACTAATACCCCTAATGCAACTGTTTCTAAAAATTCCCCTTGGTTATTGGTAGCAGATACTGTGACTCTTATAATGAAGGGCGACAGTATCCTCTCAACCTATCGCTGGCATTCTTACTAGTCATTCACTTCAATTTTCTAGTTGGCTGAAGAGTTCTTTACCAAATTTTTAGTGCCAGCCACCTTCCAGAAAGCTTCGTTAACACTCTTACTGTTCCTCTGCAGCCTGGATTAGGCGCCCGTGCCATAACTGCCTGTGCCTCATCCCATTGTGCTCCGTGGGATCTTAGTTCCCTGACCAGGGATTGAACCCCGGCCCTCGGCAGTGAGAGCACAGAGTCCTAACCCCTGGACCGCCAGGGAATTCCCATAAATTATTTTTATTCAAAGCATTCAGCGTGACCCTGACATAATCGTAGGTCCTCAATGAATGTTTGTGCAACTGAATCAAATTCTGCAGAAAACTGGTCGAGTACTGAGGGCAGAGAATGACGACAGAGGAATCTAATCATTCTCACTAAATACCTTCCCTGATCCCATCATTAGAGAGCTTGTGTAACGTTAGCCCTTTAGCCGTAATTATTTGTATCCCTTTATTAATTATTATTCATAAGTCATCTCTGATTAGATTTTTCCAGATTCAACCAGATAACATTATTAAGCTGCTCGTAAGCTATCACATTTCACTGTGTTGTCAGGTTTGGACTTAACAGCAGAACTAAGGAACAGCAAGCGCCAATATCAATCTTCTCAGAACGTCCTCCTGGGGGCTGAGAGATGGATATGGGGCCTCCTGGGGTTTGTAAGGAAGACGGAGGAGCTGCATCTTGCCCTCCACAGACAGGCTTGCTTTGTGGTTGTCTCAATAGCAAATCTTGGGTGTAGTAGTTTTAATAGCACTGCAGAGAGCCATAAACAGGAATTGTAGGCATCACAGAATTAAAAACATGCAGTGTAGAATTAAAATTAGAAAGTGACTTTTTTTTTTTTTTTTTTTTTTTACCCTTGTCCAAGAAACAAACAGTAGCTTAGTAGTGCATTCATCAGAATACCACTTCTGCCATCTGGTGGCCATGACTAATACTGACCTATGAGACAAGGCCTTGCTCACAAATGAGCTTCCCTGTAGGTTCTCTGTTTGGACAGCTGGAATGTCCTGGCTTCCACCAGGAGGGAGTGGATGACGAAGCACAGACAAGCCCGGCTGTGGTGGCAGCAGCAGCGTGCTCCTTTTGGAAATGGGGCTATAAGGAGGGAGCTGGGGGACTGAGATCAGAACCGAGAAATTGGCTGCCTTCAAGATCTGCTCAATAGCCAACCCCTCAACAAAGTCTCTTGAGGGCCAGGCCCTGTGCTACACCTAGGATTCAGAGAGCAACAGTGTGTGGTCCTTGCCCACAAGGAATTCCTGGTCTACTGAGGGAGACAGGCAAGTAACCAGGTAATTTCAACACAGTGATATGGGGGCTCAGAGGAAAGGCACTAATGATGCCATGGAGCTTCAGGGAAGGCTCCTCAGAGGAAGCAGCATCCTAATGGATTTCAAGTTATTTAGAATCTGATTCCTCTTTTTTTTTTTCCTTTTTTTCTTAGCAGTTCTTTATGCTCAGAGCCAATAATGGCTTGAAGTGATACCAATGTTTATGTTTGTGAGACAGGGAGAGATTACTAAGAGGGGATAAAGAGAGATTTATGTTTTATATTTCCTTTCCTTTCAAGTTGCAGGGCTGGGGTCTAAATTTCATTGGTCTAAGGGAATAAGCACCAAGAGTCTACTGCAGTTTCAGGCTCTAGTTGACGAATGTTCTCCTCACACCACCACCAGAAAGAAGTATTAGGGACCCATTAATCTGCCTGCCTACTCCCGGCCTGGGGCAAATGAGAGGGCAGGAGGGGAGAAATTGAATGGGAAATTGAGTTGATATCTCCCTCCAGACTCCTCCCTTCCTTCTACCTTTTCCTAACTAGTGACACCTATATTTTACTCTTCATTATGCATTTAAGAATATAAAAGCTTTTCCTTACACGGCCCATTTAGAAAAGCCCACGGTTTCCTTGCAGAGAAAAATGAGGGTGGTGCTGGAGGTGGGCACTTTAACATGGAAGACATTTATCTCAAAAAGACCTCTTGGAAGGGAGATCAAGCTGGCAGAGTGGGACGTGGAGCTCACTTCCCCCCTACAAATACATTAAAAAATACAGCTGCATCGGGAACGATTCTCACAGGATACCAGCTGAAAGCTGTCAAAAGATCTCATACAACCAAAGCTGCAAGAAAGATCCCCACGTAACCGGGTAGGACGAAAGGGGAGAGAAAAAAGAAGGAATCAGGAATGGGACCTGCACCCCTGGAAGGGAGCTGTGAAAGAGGAAGGGTTCCCTCACCCTGGGAACCTCCTTCGCTGGCGGGAAGGTCCGCCAGGACAAGGGAGCTGCAGGGGCCTGGAATTTGCAAGAGAGGAGTGTGCCCGGGCTGACTTGCTGCCAAGCAAGATACAGAGGGACCGGCTGACAGCTGCCGTGCTGCCACGCTTCCCAGCCTGAGATGCGTGCCTGCTGGTATGCACAGCTCGTGGGTGCTGAAACTCGGGCTTCAGTGGACAGACACGGGAAGAGGACTTGCTTTGGCTGCGCAGAGACATCCTGAAGAGCCTGGAGTGTGGTCTGGGCTGTAATTGGGGCTGCACACAGGACAGGGCACAGGTCCGCCAAAGGACCCCATTATCGACGCATGAAGGGCCGGGGTACGGGTCCACCATAGACGCCTCATTGTCAGTGTGCTCACTGCGGGGGTGCGGCTCCAGCCACGCCAGACTTTGGGAGCACGCACGTACCAGGGCTGACGTCAGAGCCAATTATCAGCACTCCCACCATGGGGCGCAGCTCCGGCAGGCCTTGGGAGCTCATGCTTTGTGAACCTGCACACTTCAAAGGCAAGGCTGACGCTCGAGCCAATTATCAGCGCCCCCACAGCCGAGACGGGTCTCAGGGCGGCACCAGCAGCAGCGGATTTTGTGGGTGTGCACACCGGGTGGCAGGAGGCCTCACAGAGTCACAGGTCCTGGCGGACAGCTCCTGAGGAGGAACACACAGCGGCTCCCAGAGGGAGTGCTCCGGTCCCGCCTACCTCACACTGCAGCTGAGAACCAGACCTCAGGGCCTCTACTCCAACAGCTGGGGAGTAGACCCTGCCCCTGACAGGGCTGTGACAACCACAAAGCAAAGACGAGGCCCCACCCAACATACAGCGCAGGCTCTGGCCAGCACAACACCAAACACACCCCCCATCAAGGGGGAACAGTGGCCAGCACATGCTGAGGAAAGATGTGGCAGACGTCCATACCAAATAGAGCCCTCACACCAAATAACGTGGACTCACACAGTCTACCCCAGCACACCCCCACATAAAAACAGCCTTTCAGGACCACAGCAGACACTGTTTCTCCTCAGTTCGTGGAGTTAGAGAAATATAAGTAAAACGAAAATGCAGAGGAACTACTCCCAATTTAAAAGAATAAGAGGAATCCCCTGAGAGAACGATGAAACAAACCTCGCCAGTCTACCAGGCCCTGAGTTCAAAAAGGAGGACCTAAGAAACACTATTGACAGAAATGTAGATCACTGTAACAAGGAACTATTCAATAGAAACCAGGAACAGGAGCCAATCAAAATTAGACAACTCAATTGCCAAGATAAAAACCGAGCTGAAGTCAATAAACAACAGACTTAAAATAAGTCTAAATAGCAGAATGAACAAGTCATCTGGAAGATAAAATAACACAAACCACCCAATCAGAACAGCAAACAGAAAGACAAGTGAGGAGAAAAGTGAAAGCAACATACGAGATCCATGGGATAATATAAAGTGTGCACATAATACGGATTCCAGGAGAAGAAGAAAGAGAAAAAGGAGATCCAAGGGCTTCCCTGGTGGCGCAGTGGTTGAGAGTCCGCCTGCCGATGCAGGGGACGCGGGGTTCGTGCCCCGGTCCGGGAGGATCCCACGTGCCGCGGAGCGGCTGGGCCCGTGAGCCGTGGCCGCTGAGCCTGCGCGTGCGGAGCCTGTGCTCCGCAACGGGAGAGGCCACGGCAGTGAGAAGCCCGCGTACCGCAAAAAAAAAAAAAAAAAAAAGGAGATCCAAAATGTACCTGAAGAAATTCCGGCTGAAAACTTCCCAAACCTAAAGAAGGAAACAGACACCCAGGTATAGGAATCACAGACCATCCCAAACAAGATGAACCCAAACTGATCCACACCAAGACACGTAATTAAAATGGCAAAAAGTGAAAAATAAAGAGAGGATTCTAAAGGCAGCAAGAGAAAAACAGAGTCATTTACAAGGGAATATCATAAGGCTATCAGCTGACTTCTCTACAGAAACTCTGCAGGCCAGAAGGGAGTGGCAAGATACATTCAAAGTTCTGAAAGGAAAACACCTGCAACCTCGGATACTCTGCCCAGCAAGATTATCATTTAGAATAGAAGGAGGGAGAAAGAATTTCTCAGACGAGCAAAAAACTAAAAGAATACAGCAACACGGCAATACTCATGAAAAGATACTCAACATCACTAATTATTAGAGAAATGCAAATCAAAACTACATTGAGGGCTTCCCTGGTGGCACAGTGGCTGAGAATCCACCTGCCAGTGCAGGGGACACGGGTTCGATCCCTGGTCCGGGAAGATCCCACATGCCATGGAGCAACTAAGCCCATGCGCCACAACCAATGAGCCTGCGCTCTAGAGCCCGCGTGCCACAACTACTGAGCCTGCATGCTGCAACTACTGAAACCTGCGTGCCTAGAGCCTGTGCTCTCAAGAGAAGCCACCGCAATGAGAAGCCCGTGCACCACAACGAAGAGTAGCCCCCACTCGCCGCAACTAGAGGAAGCCCGTGAGCAGCAACAAAGACCCAACGCAGCCAAAAATAAATTTGTAAAAATTAGTAAATAATAATAAAAAAAAAACTGCATTGAGATATCACCTCACACCAGTCAGAATGGCCATCATCAAAAAATCCAGAAACGGTAAATGCTGGAGAGGGTGTGGAGAAAAGGGAACCCTCCTACACTGCTGATGGGAATGTAAATTGGTACAGCCACTATGGAGCAGAGTATGGAGGTTCCTTAAAAAACTAAAAATAGACCTACCGTATGATCCTGCAATCCCACTCCTGGGCATATATCCAGAGAAAAACATGGTCCGAAAGGATACATGCACCCCAGTGTTCACTGCAGCACCGACAATAGCCAAGACACGCAAGCAACCTAAATGTCCATCAACAGAGGAATGGATAAAGAAGATGTGGTGTATATATACAATGGAATATTACTCAGCCATTAAAAAGAATGAAATAATGCCATTTGCAGCAACATGGATGGACCCAGAGAGTGTCATACTGAGTGAAGGAAGTCAGACAGAGAAAGTGAGAGAGAGATATCATATGATATTGCTTATATGCAGAATCTTAAAAAAAATGATACAAATGTACTTATTTAAGAAATCAAAACAGACTCACAGACTTAGAGAACAAACTTATGGTTCCAGGGCAAGGGTGGATAGTTAGGGAGTTTGGGATGGACATGTACACACTGCTATACTTAAAATGGATAACCAACAAGGACCTACTGTGTAAAACAGGGGACTCCGCTCAATATTATGTAACAACCTAAATGGGAAAAGAATTTGATAAAGAATAGATACATGCATATGTATAACTAAATCACTTTGCTGTATAACCTGAAACTAACACAACATTGTTAATCAACTATACTCCAGTATAAAATAAAAAGTTAAAAAAAGAAGAATATAGAAATACTAAGCCTATCCTAAAAGAAATATTGAAAGGTCTTCTCTAAACAGAAAAGAAGCAAGAATCTATAGGAAAGGGAAAATCAGAACAGGAAAGGCAAATATATAAAAGGACTGAAGATCACTTAAATAAGCCAGTACATAAGTTTAAAAACAATCAAAAAATTTGTGAAAGCAATTATAACTATAAGGAACAAACAAAAGGATAAACATGAAGACGTAAAAGAGGACCTCAGAATCACATAATGTGGGAGAGGGGAGTAAGAATATGTAGTTTTTTTAGAATGTGTTTGAGCTTACATGACTATCAGTCTAAGGCAAGAAGATACAGTTACGGTTTAACATACTTGAAAAGCAGGGTAACCACAAATTAAAAACATACAGTGGTCTCACAAAAGCCAAAAAGAAAGGAACTCAAGCATAATACAAAAGAAAACCATAAACTACAAAAGGAAAAACAAAAAGAAGAAACGAAGAAATACAAAATCAACTGGAAAACAAGGTTTAAAATGGCAATAAATACACACTTATCAATAATTACTTTAAATGTCAATAGACTAAATGCTCTGATCAAAAGACATAGATTGGCAGATTGGATAATAAAACAAGAACCTACAATCTGCTGCCTGTAAGAGACCCACTGTAGGGTTAAAGACATGCATAGATTGAAAGTGAGGGGATGGAAAAAGATATTTCATGCAAATGGAAATGACAAGAAAGCAAGGGTAGCCATACTCATATCAGAAAAAATAGACTTTAAAACAAAGGCCATGAATAAAGACAAAGAAGGACCCTGTATTAATGATAAAAGGATCAATATAAGAAGAGGATGATATTACACTCATTAACGTATATGTATGCAATATAGGAACACCTAAATACATGAAACAAATACTAACAGACATAAAAGGAGAAACTGATGGGAATACAATAGTAGCAGGAGATTTTAACACCCCACTGACATCAATGGACAGATCTTCCAAACAGAAAATCAATAAGGCAACAGAGACTCTAAATTACACATTGAAACAGACTTAATTGATATCTACAGGACACTACATCCAAGAAAACCAAAATACTCTTTTCAAGTACACATGGAACATTCTCTAGGGTAGACCACATACTAAGACACAAAACAAGCCTCAACAAATTTAAGAGAAAAGAAATTACCTCAAGCATCTTCTCTGACCACAATGGCATGAAACCAGAAATCAACCACAGAAAGAAAAATGAGAAAAAAATGATTACGTAGAGACTAAACAACATGCTACTAAAAAAAACGAGTCAACAATTAAATCAGAGAAAATTGAAAAAATACCTCAAGACAAAGGAAAATAAGAACACATGGGCTTCCCTGGTGGCGCAGTGGTTGAGAGTCCGCCTGCCGATGCAGGGGACACGGGTTTGTGCCCCGGTCCGGGAAGATACCACATGCCGCGGAGTGGCTAGGCCCGTGAACCATGGCCTCTGAGCCTGCGCTCCGCAACAGGAGAGGCCACAACAGTGAGAGGCCCGCGTACCACACACACAAAAACCCACAACCATCCGAAATCCATGGGATGCAGTCCTGAGAGAGAAGCTTACAGCAATACACGTCTTCCTCAAAAAATAAGAAAAATCTCAAACAACCTAACCTTCCACCTAAAAGAATTAGAAAAGAACATACAAAACCTAAAGTCAGCAGACGGAAGGAAATAAAGATCAGAGAGGAAATAAATAGAATTACAAATAATAAAAAACTCAATAAAACCAAGAGCTGTTTTTTGAAAGGGTAAACCAAATCGATGAACCTCTAGCCAGGCTCACCAAAAACAAAAGAGAGAGGACCCAAATAAACAAAATAAGAAATGAAAGAGAAACAACAACCAATACCGCAGAAGCACAAAAAATCTTAAGAAAAAAACCATGAACAGTTTATATGCCAACAAAATGGACAACCTAGAAGAAACTGACAAGTTTCTAGAAACATACAGCCTGCCAAAACTGAATCAAAAAGCAACAGATAACTTGAACAGCCCAATCACTAGAAGTAAAATAGAATCTGTATAAAACGACAACAACAAACCTCCCTGCAAACAAAAGTCTAGGACCAGATGGCTTCACTGGGGAATTCTACCAAACAAAACGAAGAACTCATACCTATCTTTCTCAAACTATTCCAAACGACTGAAGAGGAGGGAACACTCCCAAAATCATTTTATGAAGCCACTATCACCCTTACACCAAAACCAGACAACGATACTACAAAAAAACAAAATCACAGGTCAGTATCTTTGATGAACATAGATGGAAAATTCCTCCACAAAATATTAGCAAACTGAATCCAACAACACGTAAGAAGGATCATACACCATGATCAAGTTGGATTCATTCCAAGGTCACAAGGATGGTTCAACATACACAAATCAATCAACGTGATACACCGTATCGACAAAAGAAAAGACAGAAACAACATGATCATCTCAATAGATGCAGAAAAAGCATCTGATAAAATTCAACATCCATTCGTGATAAAAATTCTCACCAAAGCAGGTATAGAGGGATCATATCTCAACATAATACAATCCATTTACAACAAACCCACAGCGAATGTAATAGTCAACAGTGAAAAGGTGAAATCTTTCCCACTAAATTCTGGAACAAGACAAGGATGCCCACTCTCACCGCTTCTATTCAACACAATATTGGAAGTCCTAGCCACAGCAGTCAGACAAGAAAAAGAAATAAAAGGTATCCAAATTGGAAGGGAAGAGATAAAATTGTTATTGTATGCAGATGACATGACACTCTATATAGAAGACCCTAAAGACTCCACACAAAAACTGTTAGAATAAATGAATTCAGCAAAGTAGCAGGATACAAGATCAATATACAGAAATCTGTTGCATTTCTTTATACTAACAATGAAATATCAGAAAGAGAAAGTAAAAAAACAATCCCGTTTACAATTGTGCAAAGGGCTTCCCTGGTGGCACAGTGGTTAAGAATCCACCTGCCAAGGCAGGGGACACGGGTTCGAACCCTGGCCCGGGAAGATCCCACATGCCGCGGAGCAACTAAGCCTGTGCGCCACAACTACTGAGGCTGCGCTCTAGAGCCCCCGTGCCACAACTACTGAAGCCTGCACACCTAGAGCCTGTGCTCTGCAACAAGAGAGGCCACCGCAATGAGAAGCCCGTGCACTGCAACAAAGAGTAGCCTCCGCTCGCCGCAACTAGAGAAAGCCCGCACGCAGCAGTGAAGACCCAAAGCAGCCAAAAAGATAAAATAAAATAAATTTAAATAAATAAATAAAATTGTGCAATAAATAAATAAATAAAACCTAACCAAGGAGATGAAAGACCTATACGCTGAGAACCATAAAACACTGATAAAGGAAACTGAAAATGATACGAAGAAATGGAAAGCTATCCCATGCTCTTGGATTGGAATAACTAATATTGTTAAAACAGCCATACTACCCAAAGCAATCTACAGATTTCACATGATCTCTATCAAATTACCCGTGATATTTTTCACAGAGCTAGAACACATAATCCTAAAATTTATATGGAACTACAAAAGACCAAGAATTGCCAAGGCAACTCTGAGGAAATAGAACAAAGCTGGAGGCATAACCCTCCCAGATTTCAGACAATACTGCAAAGCTACAGTAATCCAAACAGCATGGTATTGGTACAAAAACAGACATATAGATCAAAAGAACAGAATAGGGATCCCAGACATAAACCCACACACCTACAGTCAATTAATCTTCAACAAAGGAGGCAAGAATATACAATGGAGAAAAGACAGTCCCTTCAGCAAGTGGTGTTGGGAAAGCTGGACAGCCTCATGTAAATCAATGAAGTTAGAACACAACCTCACACCATACACAACAATAAACCTAAAATGGCTTAAAGACTTAAACATAAGATATGACACCATCAAACTCCTGGAAGAGAACATAGGCAAAACATTCTCGGACATAAATCATAGTAATGTTTTCTTAGATCAGTCTCCCAAGGTAAAAGAAGTAAACGCAAAAATAAATAAATGGAACCTAGTCAAACTTACAGGCTTTTTCACAGCAAAGCAAACCATAAACAAAGTGAAAAGACAACCTACAGACTGGGAAAAAATATTTGCAAACGATGAGAAGGACAAGGGCTTAATTTCCAAAATATACAGACACCTCATACAACTCAGTATCAAAAAACAAACAAACAACCCAATCAATAACTGGGCAGAAGACCTAAATAGACATTGCTCCAAAGAAGACACACAGTTGGCCAACAGGCACATGACAAAATGCTCAACATCGCTAATTATTGGGAAAATGCAAATTAAAACTACAAGGAGTTATCACCTCACGCCAGTCAGAATGGCCATCATCAAAAAGTCTAAAAATAATAAATGCTGGAGATGGTGTGGAGAAAAGGGAACCCTCCTACACTGTTGGTGGAATGTAAATTGGTGCAGCCACTATGGAGAACAGTATGGAGGTTCCTTAAAAAACTAAAAATAGAGTTACCATATGATCCAGCAAACCCACTCCTGGGCATATACCTAGACACAACTATAATTCAAAAAGATACATGCACTGCTATGTTCATTGCAGCACTATTTACAATAGCCAAGACATAGAAGCAACCTGAGAGTCCATCAGTGGATGAATGGATAAAGAAGATGTGGTGTATATACAATGGAATATTAGCACTAAAAAAGAATGAAATATTGCCATTTGCAGCAACATGGATGGACCTAGAGATTATCATACCAAGTCAGACAGAGAAAGACAAATATTATATGATATCACTTATGTGTGGAATCTAAAAAAAAAAAAAATACAAATTCATTTATTGACCAAACAGAAACAGACTCATAGACATAGAAAACAAACTTATGGTTACCAATAGGGGAAAGGGGAGGCGGAGGGATAAATGAGGAGTATGGGATTAACAGATACACAGCACTATATATAAAATAGATAAACAACAAGGATTTACTGTATAGCACAGGGAACTATATTCAGTATCTTGTAATAACCTATATTGGAAAAGAATCTGAAGCTGTATGCCTGAAACTAACACAGTATTGTATTCCATTGTTTTTTTCCCTTAATTAATTAATTAATTTATTTTTCGCTGCATTGGGTCTTCATTGCTGCGTGCAGGCTTGTCTCTAGTTGCGGCGAGCGGGGGCTACTCTTTGTTGCGGTGCACGGGCTTCTCATTGCGGGGGCTTCTCTTGTTGTGGAGCATGGGCTCTAGGCACGTGGGCTTCAGTAGTTGTGGCTCGCAGGCTTGGCTGCTCTGTGGCATGTGGAATCTTCCCGGACCAGGGCTCGAACCCGTGAACCCTTCATTGGCAGGCAAATTCTTAACCACTGCCCCACCAGGGAGGTCCCATAATATTGTAAATCAACTATATAATTTTTTTTTTTAAGTCTTCCTGATGAACAATGGCTATGGTGGCAGTTTAGCAAAGACCACCTGTGTGGGGATGAGGACTTTTCTCTGGTTGTGAATGGGAGTCAACATTTGTCTAAAGAATCCCAAGCAGGGCTTCCCTGGTGGCGCAGTGGTTGAGAATCTGCCTACTAATGCAGGGGACACGGGTTCGAGCCCTGGTCTGGGAAGATCCCACATGCCGCGGAGCAACTAGACCCGTGAGCCACAACTACTGAGCCTGCGCGTCTGGAGCCCGTGCTCCGCAACGAGAGGCCGCGACAGTGAGAGGCCTGCGCACCGCGATGAGGAGTGGCCCCCGCTTGCCACAACTAGAGAAGCCCTCGCACAGAAACGAAGACCCAACACAGCCAAAAATAAATTAATTAATTAATTAAGGAGCCAAATTAAAAAAAAAAAAAAAATCCCAAGCAAAGGTAGGTGAGAAATACTGCCCCATTTTCCTGACACAGACAAAGGTGGCAGTTGAGGCAGGGAGGCCCACAGACAGGCCAGTCAGACATGGACAGAAATCAGAAGGCTCAAGAGTGCTCAGGTAGTGGTTTAGAGTACAGCACACTGACTACAGCAAAGAGGAAAGGGGCCAGCATTAGGGCAGCCAGTGTAAATAGGCAACAGGACCAGAGAACGACCTAACAGCAAGGGCACAGCGAGGGCACTAACTAGCTACACAGCCCATGGGAAAGGTAGGGCTTTAAAGTGCATTCTACTGTTACAAAAGCAGACCTTAATGAAAGCATTAATTCGTTCTTCCTTTCAGTCACTCCACAAACGTTTATTGAGAACCCACTATATCACAGGCACAGCAGGGCACTGCGACAGAAAGCTGAATATAATCTCTGTTGTCCAGGGGCAGCCTTCTATAAAAGAGGCAGACATATAGAGAGATCCTGATGTTTATCAATACAATGAGAGAGTTGAAATGGCCACTGGCACTACAGGGCCTTCAGAGGAAGGGCACCTGACGCCACCTGAGAGGGTCAGTGTAGTCAGCTGTTTCCTAACACGGGTAAAAGAATTAGTGTCTTATGAGTAGCCAAATATTCTATATTATCAATGTCCAAAGAATTAGAATGTGATAAAATGTAATTATAATCAAATACTATCAAGTCCCAGCAGTCTTGCTCTGATTAGCGAGGTGTGTTTGGACCGACCTTCCAGAGCTTACAGGTCAAGAAGTGGCCAAGAGCAGAGCCCTGGGGCCAAGTGTGTACCACTGACAGCTCGGCAATGACTTAGCCTCCCTGATTGGTTTAGGCATCCGCACAGAGGGACACTATCAGTGCCTACTTCGTGCAGTTGTCAAGATAATGCACCTAAAAGCTTTTGCAAAGCATCTTTGATGCATGGCAATTGCTCAAGAAATATTGGGCATCATAATTATTATCGTAGACGTGCTGAGTAATGGCAACTTTAAACAACACAAGACAGATTAAGACATCTGCTGCACAAATTTCTACCTTGGTCATATTGGGTGGGAGTCACGAGATTTCAGGCCCTAGGCATGAGTGTGGGCTGGGTTTTGGCAGGCAGGGAAGCCTTTGGTGTGGCCCGTATGTTGGGTAGGACGTGCTTTGGGGCTCACTGAGACACCCAGAAAGCTAAGCTGTGCTCTTGATGTCTCAGTGATTCTTGTCAATGAGTCAGGACCACTTCATCGCACACATGGAAATTTCTTGGTTTTTCCCAGAAGTACCTTTATTCCTAAATCAGACAACTGTCACCACTGGGATTTCTTTACTTGCTTAGGAACACAGGATTTGAAAGCCATCTGAGTGTTGTGGGTGACAGAGCGTAGATGGGTACAACGGTGTTCAGGCCACAGGCTCTGTTTTTAAAAAATGTAATAAAGAAATAAATGAATAAGGCCCTGATGTGTAGGACTCTCCAGTTTCTGTGATATATATACTCCCACCGTAGCCTATTTCAAGCTACCAACAGTTTAAAAACTGGCTCGCAAAATTCCTGAACACAGCAATCCGGGCCCCTGAGCCAATGTGAGCTGGCACCATCACCCACTGGATGGCTGTGAGCATCTGTCGCTACCACCCTGGGGGGCTCTGGTGTGTCTGTGCCTAAGGTCCACTCCAGGACTGATGTCAGCAGATCTTGCACCATTGTTCTAGATTTTTTTTTTTTTTTTTTGCGCTCATGTTGTTTTGAAACGAGGCATGTTGAGAAATATACTACTTTTTCCAAACTTAGAGTGAACCATCTTGTACAATGATTATGAGATGGACCCACTGAAATGTAGGTGTCCAACTTCATGTGAAGTGAAAGTTTAGTTCAGAACCATTCTGAAAAGCTTACTTGGTATACAAATGAGCTGGATTAGCAAAAACCCACTTTTTTCAAGCCTTTTGCTCATCCTCCCAAGGGGGAAAGAGAAATTGAAAATGCCAAGTATGTTTCTGTATTATCGCTTTTTCTGCCCCCAGAACACCGGAGCCGGAGCGATCGCCGCGAGCAGAGAGCTGCTGCACCCCTTTCCGTAGTAGCTCCTCCACTGCCCGCCTACCCCCCAGCTCACAGCCAGAGAAGACGCGAACTTAAGGACCGGCACTTCTTAACGGTGAGCTTGATGGCCAGGCGGCAGCCCTGTACCTACTCAGCGGGAAGTATGAGTGGGTCTTGGGCGTCAGTTTCACTCCTCCTACTGAAGGAGACTGGGCTGCCTGAAAGAGCTAATCATGGGCATTTGAAAACTGAATTTTTCCCCTTTCACTCCTGAAAGGAATGCCTCTTTTCTGGGGAACAGAGTGGGGATACAGATTTTTTTAAAAAATTTAATTGGCTGCACAATGCAGTAAAGCAATAATAGTTAAGGACTCTAAAATCAGGGAAATTAGGAATATTGGATTAGCAGATACACACCGCTATATATAAAAAAGATAAACAACAAGGATTTAGGGCTTCCCTGGTGGCGCAGTGGTTGAGAGTCCGTCTGCCGATGCAGGGGACACGGGTTCGTGCCCCGGTCCGGGAGGATCCCACGTGCCGCTGAGCGGCTGGGCCCGTGAGCCGTGGCCGCTGAGCCTGCGCGTCTGGAGCCTGTGCCCCGCAATGCGAGAGGCCACAACAGTGAGAGGCCCGCATATCGCAAAAAAAAATAAACAAAACAAAACAAAAAAAAAAAAAACAAAAAAACACAAGGATTTATTGCGTAGCACAGGGAACTCTTTTCAATATTTTGTAATAACCTATAATGGAAAAGAATCTGAAGAAAAAAATATGAAACTGAATCATTGTGCTGTATAACCGAAACTAACATAATATTGTAAATCAACCATCCTTCAATAAAAAATAAATAAAATAAAATCAGGGGAAAAATTGCTTCAAATCCTAATTCTTCTGCATGCAAGCTGAAAGATGTAGGGCAGGTTATTTACCTTCCTTGTGCTCAGTTCCCTCATCTGTAATATGGGGATATTAACAGTAACTAGCTTATAGGGTTTGAAGCTTAAACGAAATAAGGCATGGAAAGAACTTAGCACAATGCCCGACATAGAGTAAGACCTCAGTAAATGTTAACTGCTGCAACCACTACTATTATTACTAGTCAGGCGATCGTGTGGCTGACTAGGTAGGGTGAACTGAGAAAGAACTTACATGATGTGAAAAATTACCATTTGAAGATAAATCATCTCGTAATTTCATGCTTCCCCCATTCTATAAGGGAGGGTGCTCTTCTGAGTAACCAGTTACCAGAGTGATGTCATCACCACTGGTGATGTCAGCCTTGCCTGGGTGGGTGTGGCTGTAACTCAGCTCAAGCCCCCAAGTATGGATCAGAGATGATGAAGCTGAGACCAGCTCAGAATACCTGGAAACACCATTACCCCAGGTGTGCCTTCTGAGGGCTCAGTGGGGACAGGTGAGGCCTTTGTGCCTCTGAGTAGGGCACCACTGAGGTGAGAGACTATGGTTTCTGTGACCAAATCAGCCTACACAGCCTGCCTGAATGGGTAGACCCCTGCTCCCATCATGCCAGTTTGAGGCCCTAAGTCTAAAGAAGTTACAGTAGTGTAGGTAGAAGTTGAGGTTTTTATTTGAAATTAAGGTTGTATGTATAATTATAAACCCTGTACCCTTATGGCTTTACAATATGCAAATTAGATGCAAAATATTTGGGCCACATGATGCCAGACACCAAGCTGAGAACAGATTTCATCTAAATGACTCTCATGATATATCCAGATAAAACAGTGAGTGATATTGAACAGTACACAGACATTTTTCCGACTCGTGGCTGGACAGTAGGTTTCATGTCCCTCAGGCTCATCAAGTGTCTACTAAGTGCCATGTCAAACTCACCATACTGCTGCAATGCAGCCCAGGGATAAGAAAGGAAGGTAAGAGTCTCTTATGGCTTTCTGGGTCTTTATATAGAGCAGTTACAACATGCTAGTGATTTGTCATAAAAGCCCTGCTCGACAAAAGTTCCTGTTAAGCTCAAATCTGCTTGCTGCAGCATTTGCTTTTAATGAGCCATTTTCTGCATAAAAATGCTAAAAATATTTTTCCCATTCATTATAATATGTTTTGTGGCTCATTAAGCTGGCTTTCTTGGCGGGGGGCGGGGGGAGAGAAGAATGTTAAGCATTTGCAGAAATGACATAAAAATATTACCCTTTGTCTTAATCTGCATAATTTTTAATAATGTCTAAATACCAAAATAAGACTATAGGAAAAAGCTCAAAATAATGAATAGCAACGAGTGTGCTTCATTTTCCCAACCAACATTAATAAGAGGTCATACTTATGTAAATCAGAAAATTTACCCATCTCAATAACAGTATTTCTAAGTAATTTGGGGAAATTTTAACTGTTCCATTTGTTTGATTTGAGTTTCGGTCACCAAGGTCATTGGAAGATTTCCATTCAAGTTGAATCCCTCAGACCTGGAGCTGACTCAGCCTAGAACACAGTTCTTATACATTAAGCTTTGTTTACAAAGGCTGTATACTGCTGCAAGAGGAAAGGCTGTAGGTATAGGGATAGGAAATTTGTAGCCAAATTGCTAGACAGATGCTTTCGTAAACAGCAACTCTTCTTTCCTTTACAAGACTTCAGTTAAACCATTTTTCTCCCTTTAAAAAAGCATTCATAATGAGATTCTGATATACACTCGTCCACAATTCTATAAACTGTTATACTGTACTTTGGTCATTAAAGACATGATCTGTGAAGCCAAACTGCCTGGAACTGAAGACCAAGCTCTACCATTTACGAGCTATGTGACCCTGGACAAGTTAACCATTTCAGTGTCTTGGGGATAATGAGGTATGATAGTACCTTATAAGTTTAAAACAAGGATTGAATGTGTTAATACATGTAAACAGTACCTGACACATAAAAAGCACTTAATCTGTATTAGACATCATCATCATCATTATTATGATTAGGCAATCCAAGTCCCTGAGGTATCAGTGATATAGTGATAAGACCATGGGTCCAACTAGGCTTAAATCCCAGCTCTGTAAGCTGAAAATTCAAGGGGTGTCTCCTAATGAAAGCCCATATGGAAGCCCTCCCTCATCAAGGGTGGCAAAGGAGGTGATTTCAGGCCCAGATGGTTTCACAGAGGAATTCTACTAAACTTTCAAAGTCCAGATAATCTCAACGCTCTATAAGTTGTTTCAACACATTGAAAATGAAGAACTTCTCCATTTCTTTTATGAAACTTTTCTGACGGTTTGATACCTAAACCTGATAAAGACAGGAGGGAGGGAGGGGAGGGAGGGAGGGCAGACCAATATCAACTCATGATTATTGATGCAAAAATGCTAAATTAAATGTGAGCAAACAGAATACAATATCATACTGAGAAATTAATACACCATGACTAAATGGGATTTATTCCAGGAATGGAAGGTTGGTTCAACATTAGGAAATCTATTAGTATCATATACTATATTATTAGATCTAAAGGGGGAAAATCCATATGATTACTTCCATAGATGCTGGAAAGGCCTTAAATAAAATTCAAGACCTATTCTTTATAAAAAGACTTGAGAAAATAGGAATTCAGTGGTACTTCATTAACAGGATAAAATATATATGCCTTAGTCCCTAAAGCCAGTATCTAACTTAATGGGGAAACATTAGAGGCATTTCCATTAAAATCAGAAACAAGGCAAGGATACTCACTATCTGCTACTAATGAGCATTATATTAGAGGGATTAATCAATGCAGTTGGACAAAACAAATCAATTACGGGCATAAGAATTGGTAAAGAAGAAGTAAACCTGTATCTAGTTGCAAATGATGTGATACTATACCAGGAAAATTCTAGAGAATCAATTATAAAACTAATTTAAATAAAAGAATTCAATAAGTAGCAGGATAAAAACACAAAAATCAATATCCTTCACTTACACAAAGGATAGACAATTAGAAGACCTAGTGTTATAGAAAACTCCATTTACAGCAATAACAAAGAAGATCAAATACTTAGGAATTAATTTATCACAAATGTGCAAAACCTATATTAGGAAATTTGAAAGCATTCCTAAAAGACACAAAATTATACTTTCTCAAGTGGAAGGACACCCCTTGTTCTTGGATAGAATGATTCAGCACTACAAACAAGTCAGTTCTAAATAAATTTATAAGTTTAACACAATCCCAATAAAAATTACCAATAAGCTTTTTTAAAAATGGAGTTTGACCCATTGATACTAAAGTTCTTATGGAGAAATAAACACACAAGAACAGCCAAAGGGAATTTGGGCCAAGATGGCAGAGTAGAAAGACCCTGAGCTCACCTCCTCTCACAAGCACACCAAAACCACAACTATCTGCAGAACCATCTATGAAAAAGACCAAAACCTATCCGAAAAGATCTTTAACAACTAAGACATAAAGAAGGAACCACAACAAGATGGGCAGGAGGGGCAGACTTCTCATATAATCAAGTCCCATACCCCCAGATGAGTGACCCACAAACTGCAGAATAATTATATTGCAGGGGTTCTCCCACAGGAGAGTTCTGAGCCCCGTATCAGGCTCCCCAGCCCAGGGGTCCTGCAATGCTCTGGGAAGATGAGCCACCAAAGCACTTGGCTTTGAAGGCCAATGGGGTTTAATTCCAGGAGTCCCAAAGGGCTGCAGAAAATAGAGACTTCACTTTATTTATCTGACTGCACCAGGTCTTAGTTGCGGCAAGCGGGCTCCTTAGTTGCGGCACACGGGCTCCGTAGTTGTGGCATGAGAACTCTTAGTTGCAGCATGCATGTGGGATCTAGTTCCCTGACCAGGGATCGAACCCAGGCCACCCGCATTGGCAGCACGGAGTCGTATCCACTGCACCACCAGGGAAGTCCCAACACCACTTTTAAAGGGCGCACACAAAACCTCATGTGCACCAGGACCCAGGGCAAAAGCAGTAACTTCATAGGAGCCAGGGCCAGAACTACCTGCTGGTCTTGAAGAGTCTCCCAAAGAGGTGGGGGGCAGCTGTGGCTCACCCTGGGGACATAGACACTGGCAGCAGCCATATTTGGGAGCTTTTGCTACCCCATGGAAGCCAGTGCTGGTGGGTGCCATTAGCTCATTAGCACCAAGACCTGGCCCCACCCAACTGCCTGTAGGTACCAGTGCTGGGACAGCTCAGGCCAAATAACTAACTGGGTGGGGACACAGCCCCACCCATCAGCAGATAGGCTGCCTAAAGACTTCCTGAGCTCACAGCCACCTCTAGACATGGCCCTGCCCACCAGAGGGCCAAGACCCAGCTCCGCCCACCAACTGGCAGGCACTGGCCTTCCCCTCCAGGAAGCCTGCACTAGCCACTAGACCAGCCTCACCCACCAGGGGGCAGATACCAGATGCCAGAAACCCACAATCCCACAGCCTGCAGACCCAGCCAGCCAAAAGCAGGCCAGACCCAACCCTGGGACAAGCTGGGCCCCGGCCCTGCCCACTAGCAGGCCAACACAAGTTTTGGGACACCCCAAACCTCATACCCAATTGTGTCAGGAACTGGCCCCTCCTACTCATCAGTGATCTGACAGCACTCTGGGATCCCTGGACCCTGCAGCCAGTCTCCAGGACCAGGCTCTGCCTACCAGTAGTCCAGCACTAACGCCAGGACCTGGCTTCACCCACCACTGGCGGGGGAGAATAGCTCCTGAGTCTTCTGGACCCTGATTCCTCCCACCAGTGAGCCAGCACTAGCCCCAGGGCCCCCTGGGGTTCTGCAGTCAGCCACCTCATGACCAGGCCCACCAACCAGCAGCATCCACACAAGGCAGGGCCTGGCAACCAATCACACTAGAGGCCGACCAAGCCTACCAGACCACCCAGACAGTCAGCCCACCACAACGGAAGGACCCACGCAGCCCTCTTAGGGGGAATCCCTAGAGCATGCAGCTTGGGTGACGAGAGGGGCGTGTGCTGCAGGGATGCATAGGACTTGTCCTACAGAAGGCCACTTCTCCAAGGTCGAGAAACATAACTAACCTACTACATACATAAAAATGCCAACAGCAACTTAAACTAAATGAGGTGGCAGAGGAACATGTTCCAGATGAAGGAACAAGAAAAAACCCCAGAAAGAACTAAGGGAAGTGGAGATAGGCATTCTACCTGAGAAAGAATTCCGAGTAATGATTGTAAAGATGATTAAAGAACTCGGGATAAGAATGGATGCATAAAACAAGTTAGAAGTTTTCAACAAAGAGTTAGAAAATATAAAGAACAACAAAACAGAGATGAAGAATAACTGAAATGAAACATACACCAGAAGGAATCAATAGTAGACTAAATGATATTGAGGAACAGATCAGTGAGCTGGAAGACAGAGTAGTGGAAATCACTGCCACTGAACAGAAAAAAAGAAAAAAGAATAAAAAGAAATGAGGACAGTTTTAGAAAGACCTCTGGGACAACATCAAGCACACTAAAATTCACATTAAGTTCCAGCAGGAGAAGAGAGAGGAAAAGAGCCTGAGAACATATTTGAAAACCTAGTAGCTGAAAAATTCCCTAACCTGGGAAAGGAAACAGTCACGTAAGTCTAGGAAGCGCAGAGTCCCATACAGTAGAACCCAAAGAGGAACACACCAAGACACACTGTAATTAAAATGACAGAAATTAAAGATAAAGAGAGAATATTAAAAGCAGCAAGGGAAAAACAACAAGTAACATACGAGGGAACTCCCAAAAGGCTATCAGCTGATTTTTCAGCAGAAACTCTGCAGGCCAGGAGGGAATGGCACAATATATTCAAAGTGATGAAACAGAAAAACCTACAACCAAGCATACTCTACCCAGCAAGGCTCTCCTTCAGATCTGATGGAGATCAAATGCTTTACAGACAAGCTAAAAAGAGTTCAGCACCACCAAACCAGCTTTACAACAAATGTTAAAGGAACTTCTCTAGGCGAAAAAAGAAAAGGCCACAATTAGAAACAAGAAAATTACAAAATGAAACAGCTCACCAGTAAAGGCAAACATACAGTAAAGGTTAGGTAATCATCCACACACAAAGCTAGTAGGGAGGTTAAAGACAAAAGTAATAAAATCATCTATATCCACAATAAGCAGTTAAGGGATACACAAAATAATTACATATAAAATATGGTATCAAAAATAGCAATCGTGGGAATTCCCTGGTGGTCTAGTGGCTAGGACTCTGCACTTCTAATGCAGGGGGCACGGGTTCGATCCCTGGTTGGGGAGCTAAGATTCCACAAGCCTTGTGGCCAAAAGAAAAAAAAAAAGTAATCATGAGGGGAGGAGAATACAAATGCAGGGTCTTTAAAATTTATTTGAAATTAAGAGATAAGCAACTTAAAACAATCACACACACACACACACACACACACATATATAGACTGCTATACAAAAACCTCATGGTATCTGCAAACCAAAAATCTGTAATAGATATACACACAAAAAAAGAAAAAGGAATCCAAACATAATGCTAAAGACAGTCATCAAATCACAAGAGAAGAGAGCAAAAGAAGAAGAAAAGAAGACCTATAAAAACAAATCCAAAGCAACAAAATGGCAATAAGAACATATATATCAGTAATTACCTTAAATATAAATGGACTAAATTATCCAACCAAAAGACACAGAGTGGCTGAATGGATACAAAAACAAGACCCGTGTATATGCTGCAACAAGAGCCTCACTTCAGATCCAGAGACACACACAGACTAAAAGTTAGAGAATGTAAAAAGGTATTCCATGCAAGTGGAAATCAAAAGAAAGTCAGCATAGCAATAAGTATATCACACAAAATAGACTTTAAAATAAAGGCCGTTACAAAAAAGGACACTACATAATGATCGAGGGATCAATCCAAGAAGATCTAACAATTGTAAATATATATGCACCCAACATAGGAGCACCTAACTATATAAAGCAACTATTTACAAACATAAAAGGAGAAATCGACAGTAACACAGTGACAGTAGAGGACACTAACACCCCACTCACATCAATGGACAGATCAGCCAGACAGAAAATCAATAAGGAAACTGGCCTTAAATGACACGTTAGACCAGACAAACTTAATTGATACACAGAGCATTCCATCCAAAAGCAGCAGAATACACTCTTTTCAAGTGCACACAGAACATGCTCCGGGATAGATCACACGCTAGGCCACAAAACAAGCCTTAGTAAATTTAAGAAAATTGAAATCTTATCAAGCATCTTTTCTGACCAAAACGCTACGAGACTAGGTATCAACTACAAGAAAAAAACTGCAAAGAACACAAACACATGGAGGCTAAACAATATGCTACTAAACAACCAATGGCTAACTGAAGAAATCAAAGAGGAAATAAATACGTAGAGACAAATGACAATGAAAACACAAGGATCCAAAACCTAAGGGACGCAGCAAAAGCAGTTCTAAGAAGGAAGTTTATAGCAATACAATCTTACCTCAGGAAACAAGTAAAATCTCAAATAAACAAGCTAACCTTACACTTAAAGCAACTAGAGAAAGAAGAACAAACAAAACCTAAAGTTAGTAGCAGGAAAGAAATCATAACCATCAGAGCAGAAATAAATGAAACAGAGACTAAAAAATAATAGAAAAGATCAATGAAAGTGAAAGCTGGCTCTCTGAAAAGACAAACAAAATTGACAAACCTTTAGCCAGACTCATCAAGAAAAAATGGGAGAGGGCCCATATCAATAAAATCAAAATTAAAAAGGAGAAGTTACAATGAACACCACAGAAATGCAAAGGATCATAAGAGACTACTATGAACAACTATATGCCAATAAAATGGACAACCGAGAAGAAATGGACAAACTCTTAGAAAGGTACACTATCCCAAGACTGAACCAGGAAGGAATAGAAAATATGAACAGACCAATTACCAGTAATGAAATTGAATCAGTAATTTAAAAACTCCCAAAAAACAAAAGTCCAGGACCAGATGGCTTCCCACGCGAACTCTACCAAACATTTAGAGAAGAGTTAAGACCCATGCTTCTCAAACTATTCCAAAAAACTGCAAGGGAAGGAGCACTTCCCAACTCATTCTATGAGGCCAGCATCACCCTGATACCAAAACCAGACAAAGATATCACGAAAAAAGAAAATTACAGGCCAATATCACTGATGAACATAGATGCAAAAATCCTCAATAAAATGTTAGCAAACCAAATCCAACACTACCTTACAAAGATCATACACCATGATCAAGTGGGATTTATCCGAGGGATGCAAGGATTTTTCAATATCTCCAAATCAGTCATTGTAACACACTACATTAACAAATTGAAGAATAAAAGCCATATGATCATCCCAATAGATGCAGAAAAATCTTCTGATAAAGTTCAACATCCATTTATGATAAAAAAAAAAAAAAAACTTCTCCAGAAAGTGGGCATAGAGGGAATATAACTCAACATAATAAAGGCCATACATGACAAACCCACAGCTAACATCGTACTCAGTGGTGAAAAGCTGAAAGCATTTCCTCTAAGATAAGGAACAAGACAAGGACGTTCACTCTTGCCACTTTTATTCAACATAGTTTTGGAAATACTAGCCATAGCAATCATACAGGAAGAAGGAATTCAAATTGGAAAGGAAAAAGTAAAACTGTCACTGTTTGCAGATGACATGATACTATACATAGAAAATCCTAAAGATGCCACCAGAGAAGTACTGGAGCTCATCGATGAATTCGGTACAAAATTAAAGTACAGAAATCTGTTGCATTTCTATACACTAATAACGAACTATCAGAAAGAGAAATAAAGGAAACAATCCCACTTACCACTGCATCAAAAGGAATAAAATAACTAGGAGTAAACCTACCTAAGGAGGTAAGAGACCTGTACTTGGAAAACTGTAAGGCACTGATGAAAGAAATTGAAGACAACACAAACAGATGGAAAGATATAACATGTTTAGATTGGAAAAAGTGATATTGTTAAAAGGACCATACTACTGAAGGCAATCTACAGATTCACTGCAATCCCTATCAAAATACCAGTGGCATTTTTCAAAAAACTAGAAAAAATAATTTTAAGATTTATATGGAAACACAAAAGACCCTGGATAGTCAAAACAATCTTGAGAAAAAAGAACAGAGCTGGAGGAACCATGCTCCCAGACTTCAGACTATACTACAAGGCTGCAGTCATCAAAACAATGTGGTACCGGCACAAAAACAGACACATAGATCAAAGAAACAGAACAGAGAGCCCAGAAATAAACCCACACACTTACGATCAGTTAATCTATGACAAAGGAGGCAAAAATATACAATGGAGAAAAAGACAGTCTCTTCAGTAAGTGGTGCTGAGAAACCTGGACAGCTACATGTAAAAGAATGAAATTAGGGGGCTTCCCTGGTGGTGCAGTGGTTGAGAGTCCGCCTGCTGATGCAGGGGACACGGGTTCGTGCCCTGGTCCGGGAAGATCCCACATGCCGCGGAGCAGCTAGGCCCCTGAGCCATGGCCGCTGAGCCTGCGCGTGCGGAGCCTGTGCTCCGCAACGGGAGAGGCCACAACAGTGAGAGGCCCGCGTACCGCCAAAAAAAAAAAAAAAAAAAAAAGAATGAAATTAGAACATTCTCTCACATCATATACAAAAATAAACTCAAAATGGATTCAAGATCTAAATGTAAGACCAGATACTATAAAACTCCTAGAGGAAAACACAGGCAGAACAGTCTTTGACATAAATCACAGCAATATATTTTTTGATCCATCTCCTAAAGCAAAGGAAACAAAAGCAAAAATAAACAAATGGGACCTAACTAAACTTAAAAGCTTTTGCACAGCAAAGGAAACCATCAACAAAATGAAAAGATAACCTACTGAACGGGAAATGATTACTTGCAAATGATAATGACCAATAAGGGGTTAATATCTAACCACTATAAACAGCTCATACAACTCAACATCAAAAAAGCAAACAACCTGATTACCAAATGGGCGGAAAACCTGAATAGACATTTTTCCAAGAGGAAATGCAGATGGCCAACAGGCACATGAAAAGATGCTCAACATCACAAATTATTAGAGAAATGGAAGTCAAAACTACAATGAGGTATCACCTCACACCGATAAGAATGCTATCATGAAAAAGTCTACAAATAATAAATGCAGGAGAGGGTGTGGAGAAAAGGGAACCCTCATACCCTGTTGGTGGGGATGTAAATTGGTGCAGCCTCTGTGGAAAAACAGTATGGAGATTTCTCTAAAAACTAAAAGTAGAACTACCATATGACCCAGCAATTCCGCTCCTGGGTATATATCCAAAAAATCCATAAGCACTAATTCAGAAAGATACACACACCCCAGTATTCATAGCAGCATGATTTACAACTGCCAAGATATGGAAGCAACCAAAGTGTCATCAACAGAAGAATGGATAAAGAAGATGTGGTGTACATATATATGTATAATGGAATACTACTAGCCATAAAAAAATGAAATTTTGCTATTTGCAGCAACGTGGATGGACTTGGAAGGCTAAGTGAAATAAGGCAGACACAGAAGGACAAATACTGTATGACATCACTTATATGTGGAATGTAAAAAATATTAATACAACAAACTAGTGAATAAAACAAAAAAAGAAGCAGACTCCGAGACAGAGAGATCAAACTAGTGGTTACCATGGGGAAAGGGGAGGGGGGAGGGGTAATATAGAGGTGGGTGGAAAAAAAAGGTTATTATGGGATTATATGAAATCATGTGTATGAAACTTTTGAAAACTCTAAACCTCTACAGTATTTTAAGACTCATTCAATTAAAAAAAGTCTATTAAATTAAAAAAATAGCCAGAAAAACACTGAAAAAGGAAACACATAAGGGGGGATTAGCCCTAACAGATATTAAAATATTTTTAAAGCCTTTATAATTACAACCGTGTGGTACTGGCACAAATACACCAGCAGGACAGAATACAAAGGCCAGAAATGGACCCAAGTATATATGAAAACATCTGGTAACTGTGGTATCTCTAAACACTGAGTCAAAAAGATGGAGGGGTGTTTTTTTGTTTTGTTTTTTTCTGTTTATTGTTTGCGGTACGTGGGCCTTTCACTGTTGTGGCTTTTTTTTTTTTTTTAATGATGCTGGAACAACTGGGTAGCCACTTGTTGAAGAAAAACATTTTATCAGAGTTTCTCAACCTCGACACTATTGACATTTTGAGTCGGATCATCCTTTTCCGTGGGAGGCCGTCCTGTGCACTGCAGGATGTTCAGCAGCATCCTTGGCCTCTACCCACTAGATGTCAGCAGCATTCTTCCCCCTAGTTTTGACAACCCAAAATGTCTCCTGACACTGCTACACGTCCCCTGGGGGGACAAAATCGCCCCTGGTTGAGAACCATTTAATTAGAGCCATACTTCACACCATACACAAGATTAAACTCCAAAGGGATCAGAGACCTAAACATCAAAAAAATGCAACCATACAAGTACTGAAAGAAAATAGGGGTGAATTATTGTTTGACCTCAGTCTAGGAAATGGCTCTCTGACTCTGACTCAAAATAGAGGCAATAAAAGAGAATATTGATAAATTTGAACATTCAATGTTTCTGCATGCTCAGACACCATTAACAAAGTCAGATGACAACTAAAAACTGAGAGAAAATGTGCGCAACATATACCACAGAAAGACTGAATCAGGAAGAAACAGAAAATATGAACAGACCAATCACAAGCATTGAAATTGAAACTGTGATTAAAAATCTTCCAACAGGGCTTCCCTGGTGGCACAGTGGTTGAGAGTCCGCCCGTCGATGCAGGGGACATGGGTTTGTGCCCCGGTCTGGGAAGATCCCACATGCCGCGGAGCGGCTGGGCCCGGGAGCCATGGCCACTGAGCCTGCGCGTCCGGAGCCTGTGCTCCGTAATGGGAGAGGCCACAACAGTGAGAGGTCCGCGTACCAAAAAAAAAAAAAAAAAAAAAATCTTCCAACAAACAAAAGCCCAGGACCAGATGGCTTCACAGGTGAATTCTATCAAACATTTAGAGAAGAGCTAACATCTATCCTTCTCAAACTCTTCCAAAATATAGCAGAGGGAGGAACACGCCCAAACTCATTCTACGAGGCCACCATCACCCTGATACCAGAACCAGACAAAGATGTCACAAAGAAAGAAAACTACAGGCCAATATCACTGATGAACACAGATGCAAAAATCCTCAACAAAATACTAGCAAACAGAATCCAACAGCACATTAAAAGGATCATACACCACGGTCAAGTGGGGTTTATTCCAGGAATGCAAGGATTCTTCAGTATACGCAAATCAATCAACGTGATACACCATATTAAAAAACTGAAGGACAGAACCATATGGTCATCTCAGCAGATGCAGAGAAAGCTTTCGACAAAATTCAACACCCACTTATGATAAAAACCCTGCAGAGAGTAGGCATAGAGGGAACTTTCCTCAACATAATAAAGGCCATATATGACAAACCCACAGCCAACATCGTCCTCAATGGTGAAAAACTGAAACCATTTCCACTAAGATCAGGAACAAGACAAGGTTGCCCACTCTCACCACTCTTATTCAACACAGTTTTGGAAGTTTCAGCCACAGCAATCAGAGAAGAAAAAGAAATAAAAGGAATCCAAATCGGAAAAGAAGAAGCAAAGCTGTCACTGTTTGCAGATGACATGATACTATACATAGGGAATTCTAAAGATGCTACCAGAAAACTACTAGAGCTAATCAATGAATTTGGTAAAGTTGCAGGATACAAAATTAATGCACAGAAATCTCTGGCATTCCTATACACTAATGATGAAAAATCTGAAAGTGAAATTAAGAAAACACTCCCATTTACCACTGCAACAAAAAGAATAAAATATATAGGAATAAACCTACCTAAGGAGACAAAAGACCTGTATGCAGAAAATTATAAGATGCTGATGAAAGAAATTAAAGATGATACAAACAGATGGAGAGATATACCATGCTCTTGGACTGGAAGAATCAACATTGTGAAAATGACTCTACTACACAAAGCAAACTACAGATTCAATGCAATCCCTATCAAACTACCACTGGCATTTTTCACAGAACTAGGACAAAAAATTTCACAATTTGTATGGAAACACAAAAGACCCCGAATAGCCAAAGCAATCTTGAGAACGAAAAATGGAGCTGGAGGAATCAGGCTCCCTGACTTCAGACTATACTACAAAGCTACAGTAATCAAGACAGTATGGTACTGGCACAAAAACAGAAATATAGATCAGGGCTTCCCTGGTGGCGCAGTGGTTGAGAGTCCGCCTGCCGATGCAGGGGACACGGGTTCGTGCCCCGGTCTGGGAAGATCCCACGTGCCGTGGAGCAGCTAGGCCCGTGAGCCATGGCCGCTGAGCCTGCGCGTGCGGAGCCTGTGCTCCGCAACGGGAGAGCCCACAACATGAGAGGCCCATATACCACAAAAAAAAAGAAAAAAAGAAAAAAAAAAAGAAATATAGATCAATGGAACAGGATAGAAAGCCCAGAGATAAACCCACGCACATACGGTCACCTTATCTTTGATAAAGGAGGCAAGAATATACAGTGGAGAAAAGACAGCCTCTTCAATAAGTGGTGCTGGGAAAACTGGACAGGTACATGTAAAAGTATGAGATTAGAACACTCCCTAACACCATACACAAAAATAAACTCAAAATGGATTAAAGACCTAAATGCAAGGCCAGACACTATCAAACTCTTAGAGGAAAACACAGGCAGAACACTCTATGACATAAATCACAGCAAGATCCTTTCTGACCCACCTCCTAGAGAAATGGAAATAAAAACAAAAATAAACAAATGGGACCTAATGAAACTTCAAAGCTTTTGCACAGCAAAGGAAACCATAAACAAGACCAAAAGACAACCCTCAGAATGGGAGGAAGTATTTGCAAATGAAGCAACTGACAAAGGGTTAATCTCCAAAATTTAATAGCAGCTCATGCAGCTCAATATCAAAAAACCAAGCAACCCAATCCAAAAATGGGCAGAAGACCTAAATAGACATTTCTCCAAAGAAGATATACAGACTGCCAACAAACACATGAAAGGATGCTCAACATCACTAATCATTAGAGAAATGCAAATCAAAACTACAATGAGATATCATCTCACACCGGTCAGAATGGCCATCATCAAAAAATCTAGAAACAATAAATGCTGGAGAGGGTGTGGAGAAAAGGGAACCCTCTTGCACTGTTGGTGGGAATGTAAATTGATACAGCCACTATGGAGAACAGTATGGAGGTTCCTTACAAAACTAAAAATAGAACTACCATACGACCCAGCAATCCCACTACTGGGCATATACCCTGAGAAAACCATAATTCAAAGAGTCATGTACCAAAATGTTCATTGCAGCTCTGTTTACAATAGCCAGGACATGGAAGCAACCTAAGTGTCCATCATCGGATGAATGGATAAAGAAGATGTGGCACATATATACAATGGAATACCACTCAGCCATAAAAAGAAACAAAATTGAGTTATTTGTAGTGAGGTAGATGGACCTAGAGTCTGTCATATAGAGTGAAGTAAGTCAGAAACAGAAAAACAAATACTGTGTGCTAACACATATATATGGAATCTAAGAAAAAAAAAAGTCATGAAGAACCTCGGGGTAAGACGGGAATGGAGACGCAGACCTACTAGAGAATGGACTTGAGGATGTGGGGAGGGGGAAGGGTAGGCTGTGACAAAGTGAGAGCGTGGCATGGACATATATACACTACCAAACGTAGAACAGATAGCTAGTGGGAAGCAGCCGCATAGCACAGGGAGATCAGCTCGGTGCTTTGTGACCACCTAGAGGGGTGGGATAGGGAGGGTGGGAGGGAGGGAGACGCAAGAGGGAAGAGATATGGGAACATGTGTATATGTATAACTGATTCACTTTGTTACAAAGCAGAAACTAACACACCATCGTAAAGCAATTATACTCCAATAAAGATGTTAAAAAAACAATAAGAAACACATATACCACAGAAATAAAAGGACTAATATCCCTAATAGAGAAATACTTCTTAGAATTCAGGGACAAAGAAAGGAGCAAAAACCTGGTAGAAAAATGGGGGCGGAGGGAGAAGCCTGAACAGACAATCCAGAAAAAACACTAAAATGTTTCTTAAACTTAGGGCAAATTGTTCAAACTCACTCGTAATTAGAGAAATGCAAACAATATAGATACCATTTATCACCTATTAGATTAGGAAAAATTAAACAATATGACAACATTCTATTGGTGAAACTGCGGGAAAAACAGGTACTCACATACAATGCTGGTGGAAATTCAAACTTTTTGGACAACCTATCTGGAAGGGAATTTGGCAGTATCTAACAAAACTACATATGCACTCACTTTTTGCCCTAGCAATCCCACCAAACCTTCACCTCCAATAATACAAAAAGGTTATTCATTGCCGTATTGTTTATGAGATATTGAAAACAACCAAGGTGCCTATACACAGATGGAAGTATTTATCCATGAGTGATTTTAACCCTTTTTCTGTGGTTATGTACATGCAGTGATGGAATAAACTATAGGACATCCACATAATGTAGTACTATGCAGCTGTTAAAAAAATGAGGAAGATTTTTATGAGCTAATAAGGAGTGATTTCCAGGACGTACTCTTAAGTGACAAAGGTAAAGCCCAAAAGAGTGTCTATAGTAAGCTACCCTTCATGTTACAGAGAAGGGTATATATGAAGATATGCAGGTAGCCACTTACTTGTGTAAAAGAAATAGTCAATTCTGCTACAGCACAACATAGCCATCCTTATAAATCTCTACATTATGCAGAACTGCACAATGAAAACCAAAGGGTTTATAGAGAAAACAGAGCACAACACTCAAAAAGCTTCTGTGACACACACACACACACACACACACACACAGAGGAACCTAATAAACAAACAGTAGCACAATTTTACACATGTGAGATGGTTAAGAAATACATAATACATGTGTCACTTTTCCTAAAAAAGGCCCTGAAGTTTGCTTGTGGAGTGGGCGTCAGGAGGCGGGGTAGAGGCAGGGGTACCTGAAATCAGAAGGCAGGCTGTAATAGCAGATGTGGACAGGGGTGGCTGCTAAGACACGGGGTGAATCGAGGGGGCACAGAGGTGTTTGAGGTGTGTGTATTTTGTGTGTTTTTACACAGCTCAGGTCAGCTGGGTGCAGTTTCTGCATTCACCTCGAGTTTCTCATATGTGAAATTGTGCCTTAACACACGCAAAATTCACACTAAGCTCAACTTGTGCTCTAAGATATCAATCACGTTGGAACAAATTCACTTTTTCAAAACAAGAGTTACAGCAGAACTGACTGTATAGGAGAGATAAACCAGAAGCTAATGAGACTGGTTTACCAACAGGGCATAGGTGGGAATGGGGTAGAAAGAATGGGGGATGGGAAGGAGGTAGCAGGGTCAAGGCAGCGTGACACTTCTCTGAGTATATTTTTGGGGAGCTCGAACCCTTCGAACCTAGGGTAATGTTTCACATACTCCCCCCGCCCCCGTAAATAAATAATTAACATCAGCCAGAATGTAAGGAGAATCCAAAGTGGAAAACACGCAGTAACAAATAAACCTAACTATATTACAAGTGAATATCCTAACCACACTGAAGGAGATGGGGAAGGAAATAGCTAACCTAAGTAACTTTGGAAAGAAGTATTTTTATTTTGTTGTTTTGTTTTAACCACAAATATTTATTGATGGATTGATGAATATAATTTTAAACAGAGCAGTAAGACACAGCCATGGATTAAAACAGTGTGCTATACTGCCAAAAGAGGGCAAAGGCATAAACTTGGGAACTTGAAATATTCAAGTCAAAGAGCCTCTGAGGTACTGAATAGAAAATTATCAGACAACCTTCCCTTTTACCCAGTTCCTGTGTTACATCACTTGATCCTAGTCAGAATGGTGCGTCATACAGAATTTCTCATTCATTTATACCTGAGCCATCTCGCCTGGCCACTCCTCTGTCCCCCATTCTTTTCCCTTCCCTTTGCAGTGGTGTTCTTTGGCCATTCCCTTTCTAAAGAATTGCTTCTTCTTAAGCAAGAAAGCAAGCAAGCACGTAGTGAGTCAGAGAATATCCACCACAGGCAGATACATGCATGAATGAATGGACTTAGGTGTTAGGATGGCAACAGCCTAATTCAGTGAGGTCTAAACTAAGCTGACTGGCAAAGAAGCTGCCCTGGCTCCTGGCTCGCTGAAAGGTCTACAATTGTACCTCAGGTTGTGCCACCATTGCCAGACCCCGTGTTTCAAAGCGATTAGCAGTGGAGGTAGGAAGCCAATGTAACCAGGCAGCTAATGTGACAATACAGTCAATGCTTTGAACCTCTACTGGGAGCTGACTATGGCTTCTGACGTAATCATTGGCCAAGTGCAAAAACCTTCAGGATACTGAGGACGATCTTGAAATCTCTTGGACAGGATGAGTTAGGCATCTCCATAACTCTAATCTTTCTACTTGGAAACGTGAAGTGAAAAACATCCCAGGGCATGCAACACTGAGGTATAAGCCACGCTACAGAGGTGGTAACACAGGAAGCTTTTAGGGTGCCCAGCCTCCTTGTTCAAAGAGCCATGAGGAAGTCCCCAGGCAAATTGTCAGGGCGGCTCTTCTGGTGGCGACAGTGCCCCAAAGCTGACCAGGCCAGCAGGCATATGGCTATTTACTGAAGAACCAACCCTGTACTAACAAGAGTAGCCACAGAGTAGCCGCCCTGCGTGTGCAGAATCAGAGGCCAGAGGTCGAGTGACCTGGGCAAGCCACCTAGAAGGGATGGCTCGACACATTTTAAGAAGAACATTTCCATCCAGTAGCCCTTTGATGACAGAGCAGAGTACAAGGGACCAACAGATGGTCACATTCTTCTGAAGAGAGATGCTCCTGGGGAGAGAACATCCCAGAGGCTCATTTGTGAGCAAGGGGAAATAAAAACTGCCAGACCACAGAACCATCTTGTCAAGTTAGACATATATTTAAGGGGGTGCCTGGTAGAAGAGAGCGGATTTTGAGGTATAACAAAGAGCACGCAAACTGAAAGATCTAGTGAATGGGGGGTTGGGGGACAGAGAAACAGGACGCAGAGGACAACTGGGAAAGGCTGAAGGAGCATGCTGAGGCCCAGCGGGAGGGGCAGCAGCACGGCCAGTCGGCATCCGTGAAAGAGCTCGCTCGGCTGCTTCTTGGCCCGAGTCCCTCTCTCACTTTCTCAGTCTGGATGGATGTGTGGCATTCAGCAGAATAACTGGGGAACTGGTGAATGGGTAGTGAAGAGAAATAGACTGGGTGTGCCATTCTGTAATGCCCTGTGTACTGGGAAAAGCCAGTGTCCATCTCGATCTCCTCAAGCTCTTCCCTCCACAGTAACGTGGAAGTCTGAGATCCCGTCCCCGTGCGGGAGCCCCCCGGGGAGCGGCCGCGGCTAAAGCAGCCATGCAGATGAAGGACAAAAGGAGCTGCGCACAAGTATTGCGCCTTAGTTAGTGAAGTTGTTCTGTACAAGAGACTGAGCTAGAAGTTCTGAAACTACTTTTTGTGTAGACTAGGGTTGAACAAATACATAAACATGTTATGGATAATGACAGTCTGTCACCATTGGAGAAAGGAGTTAGAAAGAAGGAAAGAAAGACATCAAGGATGAATACTGTGGTGTTGGATTAGAATCTGAAGTATCAGTATAAATTCATACATATATTCTCACACACACACACACACACACACACACACATACATGGACATGCAGGTGGGTAGGCACAAGATAAATATGTGCACATGTGCATGTATGAGTATACAAACGTATTTCCTCGCTCTGTCACCTGAGAGTGCCTTAGAAGCAATGACACTCTGCTAACACTGAGCACATCTAGTGCCCAGATCTTGTTTCTAAATACCACTCTCTGATAAGAGAAACCAGGACTCCTTTCCAGGGCTGGCCAGGGAAAATAGAAGATAAGCCTGGAATATCTTGAGAGGCCAGAAAGCAAGAAAGTACTAAAATAAATAATAATAGTGGCATGTCAGAAAGGCACAGGAGCCAACTTGAAGGTGCTCCCGATGGCCAAATCTGGGACAATACAATAATGATAGTAATAGATGATAACACACAGTATAAAAGAACTGTCTATGAGTCTCTACTGTCTATAAGTAATTGGGATAAGTAAATGAATACATGGGGGTGGGGTACCTCTTCCTGACAGAAGAATTCTAACTAATAAATGTAGAAATACTGATGGAAATTTTTTAAAATCACTGTTAGCCAAATATGACAGCAAAACTTTTTACAGACAGTAATCATCACAGGATGCTAAAATAGTTGGGTGAAATTATGTTGAGAATTTGCATACTTTCAAAATTTCGCCCCACAAGATACTTGTTGATTACAAACAGAAAATAGTAACTTCAGCTGCAAAAGCCTGGCAGACACGATCTTAACCAAGTGATCAAAGTTAACATCCGCAGTAAAAGGGCACGCCTATACATGAGCCCCCGACATCATGCACTGAGGTAACACTTCTGTGGGATTCTCGCTAAAAATGAGTAACCTCAATCTAATCATAAGACAACATCAGACAACTCCAACTTGAAGGACATTCTAGAAAATAATTGGCTAGTACTCTTCAAAAGTATCAAGGTCACGTAAGGCAAAGATTGAGGGACTATCACAAACTGAAGGAGACTAAGGAGATTTGACAACTAAATGCAATGTGAGACCCTGGACTGGATCCTGGACCAGAGAAAGGACATTAGTGGGAAAACCGACAAAATCCAAATAAGGTTAATAGATTAGTTAATAGTATTTATGAATGTTAATTTCCTGGTTTCAATAAATGTACTATGGTTATGTAAGATGTTAACATTAGGAAAACCTAGATAAGGAGTATGTGGAAACTCTACTATTTTTTTACAACTTCTCTGTTAAGTATAAAATGATTTCAAAATACAAAGTTAAAAATACATGTAAACTCTTAGCCATGGATATTTCACAATTGGGACTTACACTCCAATGCCTATGATACATATATGGCTTCAGGATAAGGTAGGTTCAACCAGGAAATGCTTAGTTCAGAATTTCTTTACTTTAAATAGCAAAATTTAGAAGACCACAGAAAATCTAATCTCAAATGGTTAGAAGTTGCCATGGTATATGACACTTTGGCCCTTAACGTACCGTCATGGCATAGATTCCCATTTCAGAGTGTGGAGTCAGTTTATCATAGCAGTTCACCCTGATCCCCTGCTGAAGGGAATGTCCAGCTTATCTGTTCTCATCAGTCAGGGCCCTTGGTCCACGCCCAGATCTGCGAATACGTGGAATATTCACGTGCTCTTGCCCTGCGTAAGCCTAAGGCAGGCATTCCCAAGAGATTATAGCACTCTTTCCCACATAGTCCCCACCGCCCCTACTGATCAGAGTCAGCACTTGAGCTGAACCATCTATTGCTGTGTTCGGCCTGCACTCAGGTCTATGGGGACTCTTGAGGTCTAAGTCCCTGCTTAGACTCTGCTGTCCAGATAGACAGGCATGGAAGTCACCCTTCCTCAAATATGGGAAGAGACTCCAGCAGTCTCACCAGTGTCCTTCTCCAAGCTTCATCAGTGATCCAGGGTAGACTGTCTAATGGTCCCTGTGGTATTAGATAAAGATGCTTGACATGAGATGGAGCCTGATGACAAAAGTTGACCAGGTTCCAGAGAAACACTGAGGCCTAAATCCTTATCATCAGGAGTGACAGGTAACTTATTCCGATCGTGTTCACAGTAATATTCTTTGTCAGACTTGATAAAATGAACGAGGAAAGAATATCAGAGATTCTTTGTCATTTCATAGCCTGACAGTAGTCTTCTAACTTATCACACTGTGGCATCCAGGGATATTAAAATAAAAATCTGTCAAATCATACTTTTCTTATTAAGGGGATGCATTTGCAGGACAGGGGACATTCCAACAGCCTTATTCAGAAGTAAATGGAGGTCATCACTCAAATTCGGACCCAGACCCCTTTGGTCATAGTCCAGAGCTATAAACAATGACGATGTTTACTCTTCCATTTTCTATCGAGAAGAAAAAAATAGGACTTACCAGAAGGCAGCTTCTGAGAAAAACTAAACTAGCTTACAGAAGAATGAGAAGGCTGAGAGTGGAGTTCCGAGCCAGGAGAGATTAAAGACTAGTGCCGGCAGGAGAGGGTATTTCAGTAGTATTTACCTGCCCTAGGATAAAGACCTTCTCACTGCCTCACCCTCTCTCCCATCCCCAGCTCCCTCTTCTCTTATCCAGTCTCTCCCCTCCTTCCCTTTCTCCACGGGTGCACATTAGAGATTTTCAATATTCTAGTGGTTTATAAGAGTTAGGACTAAGAAACGCTACCAAGCCTTTCCTTTGCTATGAAAGAATTATACAGGGCTTCCCTGGTGGCGCAGTGGTTGAGAGTCCGCCTGCCGATGCAGAGGACACGGGTTCGTGCCCCGGTCCGGGAAGATCCCACATGCCGCGGAGTGGCTGGGCCCGTGAGCCACGGCCTGCGCGTCCGGAGCCTGTGCTCCGCAACGGGAGAGGCCACAACAGTGAGAGGCCCGCGTACCGCAAAAAAAAAAAAATAATAATAATAATAATAATTATACATACCACAGAGTCCCAGACAAGTCTCGTTTTGCTTTTACAAAATATCTTCATAGTTTTGCAAGCTCTCTCAGAAGCATTCTGTTGTTTTATGACCTTTCTCAGAATGGTACTGGCCACCCAAATTAAGTCTCTCTTGCTTCAGCTTAGGTATTTCCCTTTATCTCACCTAGTTTGCTCCTTTAAACCAGTTCAGAAAAATTCTAACTTTGGTATGAGAACCTTTGACATACAAATTCTTCCCTAATACTAAACCTTCTATTTCTCCATTCTGCCTAAAGAAATAATTTCAAATCCTTAGCCCAACTACTCTCCAGCCTCTGTGCAATCTGGTCCTAACTTACCTTTCCAGATGGATTTCCCACAAGTCCTCTGTACACACCCTAGACCTCAGCCAAACCAAACTCCATGTGCTTCTCTAGAAAAATATCCTGCACTCTCAAAACAATATTGCCACTTGGAATGCCCTTTCCCCTATTATAGCTTCTTATTTATTTCTTCATTTTGAGAAAAAAAATTAACCCAACACCTACTATTAATAAGTACTAGAAGGATACAAAAATGAATGAGACATAATCTCTGCCATCCAGAGTACATGACTACTAGAGGAAATTATGTGGTATTGAGTATCAGGTGTTAAGACCTAACTGGTGTGGGGTGTTAGAATGGGGTCAAAGTTAGGATTAAACTTCATGGAAAAGGTAGCATTTGAGAAGACCCTGAAGGATGGGGTCGAATTCTGAAAAAGATTGCAGGCCGAGGAAACCATGACAGCAAGCACACAGAGGCGGGAGAAAATGGAGTGTATACACAGAAATTCAGATACTTTGGTCTGGCTGCAGTGCTTCAATAGACCAGATCTTGAAGGATCTTGAATGTCAGACTAAAATGTTTGAATTTATTCCATACGCAGAGGAAATTATTGAAGGGTTCTGAGCACAGAAATAACATGATCAGAAAGAGCAATGCTTTATGAAGATACGAGGCTGTGTGTGTACAGGATTAATTTCCTCCATTTCTAGTATGGTATTTCTTCATGGTATACTAGGGAGAGAAAAGCCTGACTTGAGTTTCAAATATAGGATTGCAGGAGTGGGGATGCCTATCACACCCTCCATTTAACTCACCTGTCTGGTCTTTGCAGCAGGTAGACAGATCTGGGAAACTGGCCATAAGTAGTCTGTGACTCTGTAGCTGCTATTCCAATATGGTATTTTTCTTAGAGTAAATCAGCACAGCACCTAGCATGTGGAACACAGCTACTGACCCTAGCAAATACGTTTTCCCTCTATACCCATTTTCAAGGGTCATCAGAAGCAATTTGCTTTTGGCACTATGTCAGCTCTCCTGCTCTCTGCCATAAACTGCAGAGATCATTATCATCTTGACACCCCACGGAACATCACACTTGTTCATGTTTTCCTCCCTTGACTGAGGAACTGGAAGTAGCAAGCACCTCAGATGCCTCAGACACAAGCAAGCCAGGGGCAAAAGCCTGGTACTTCATCAGTCAAGGTCCAGTCAGGAAAACAGAAACCACACCAGTTATTTTAAAAGAGAGAATTCAATACAGTGAAGGCATTATAAGACTGACATGGCAAATGGGAAACTGAGGTGACACAGATATAGTGACTGCAGAAAGCAGCTGACACTCCGAGGGCAGAACCTAAGAAGGAGCAGCTGGTGCGGAAATGTTTGCAGAGTCCCAGCAATAACAGTGCAGAGTATGGAAGAATAGATTTGCAGCTGACAGACAACAGCTTAATAGCCAGCACAATAGCTAAGGAAAGAATTACCCAATGAGTCTGGTTCATATTAAATATTGTGAGAAATAAAGAAAATTCCCTATTGCAGACTTTAGCTTTGGAATTCTTTCTTTCTTTTTAAAACATTAGCCTGACTGTGGAACAGCCAATAAAATTACTTGTTTGTACACATCATTACAGAACATTCTCAGGTTGACATTCTCTTGCATGCCTGAGACATTTCATTGTTCAGAGTATAAGCAGACAATGGAATACTACTTGCAATAAAAAGGAACGAATTACTGATACACACAAAAAAGGATGGATCTCAAAGGCATTATGCTGAGTGAAAGAAGCCAGTCTCAAAAGGTATGATTCCATTTATATGACACTTTCAAAAAGACAAAACCATAGTGATGGAGGACAGACTAGGGGCTGCCACAGGTAGGAGGAGGGGGAGACTGTGACCAGAAAGGGATAGCACGAGGGACTTTGCTGGGATAATGGAAATGTTCTGAATCCTGACTGTGGTAGGGTTACAGGAGTCTATGCATGTGATAACATTCACAGAGCTGTACTCAAAAAGGAGTCAATTAAAAAAATGAAAAAAACAGGGGAAAGGTAAAGAAGGAGCATGCATGGCTTGTGTGCGAGGAAGTATACTGCCTTTTTGTTTTTGTTTTTTAAATCTGCTGTGGTAAGGTCAAGTATGACTCCACGGAGCTTTTGCCACATCTGGCCTGAGTTACAAGGGGAAAGTGTCCCTTGGCGTGAGACCGGATGTTCAATAGCTCTTCGGTTACCGCACACCTCGGAGACCCCAGCTGAGGGCAAGGCACAGAGGGTGAGGGAGGAACCTCCCTACGCCTCTGGGCTGTTCTGCGACTCACACTGCCAGCTCCTATGATCTAGGGGAGGGTATTTGTGCTGTTTGCAGCAGTTCAAAGCCTCCTTCTTCCCTGCACTTCAAAGCCTGGCCTGCTTTTCCCCCACTCATGGCTTTTATTTGGTGCTAGCCACCTTTGAGGATTGACGCTGAGTGGACCTTGGCAGTGACCCCACTAATTGGCAAAGCTGGCCACAGGGGATGAATAAGATACTCACTGGCAGCAACATCACAGTGACTGTGGTCCAGTGAGCCTTGTTTTGTGTTCTTGGCAGTCCAGAGCAGTTCCCATGAATAAACAACTGAGCGGCGGTGGGAAGTGTGCTTCCTCCCAGCCTGCCTGTAGTCCTCTTTTCCATTCGCGTGGAGACTACTTTCCACACATGCTTCAAAATGCAATTTTGTTGTGCTCTGCACATTTAAATTACTTCATTAATAGAATGCCATTAAACAAAGGGTTGCTGAACTTTGAAATACATACAGTCATTCTGCATTCCATCACCCTAAGAATTTTTGTTCAATTCCAGCTGAGATCAAAAGGAGGGAGATTCTCTGCAGTTCCAGTCTTTCAGAAAGCCTCTCTTAGGGTGAAAACTGCACCACTGCCATTGCCACCGCTGTTCAAGCTCTGCTCCGTAGGGGCAGATCTCTCTCTCATACACAAAATGTCTATCAATCTATCAACAGAATGGGATTCAAAAGTGAATGAGCACGGTACTCTTTTGTGTGTGGCTTCTTTCGTTCCACATGATTTTTTTGAGGTCAGTGTTATACGTATCAATGGCATGTTCTTGTTTATTACTGTGTAGTATTCCATGGTATGAATACAGTAGTCCACAACTTGTTTATCCTTTCTGCTGTTGGTGGATATTTCTAGTTAGGGCTTTTTTTTTTTTGCGGGGCGGGGGGGGGGAGGCTTTTATGAATAAACTTGCTGTAAATATTTTTGTGAAAGGCTTTTTGTGGACATACTCATATTTCTTACTTCCGTATACCTAAGAGGGAATTTAAAGGTAGACATATGTTCTATTGATACAAATAATAAATGCTGGAGAGAATGTGGAGAAAAGGGAACCCTCCTACACTGTTGGTGGGAATGTAAATTGATGCAGCCACTATGGAGAACAGTATGGAGGTTCCTCAGAAAACTAAAAATAGAGCTACCATATGATCCAGCAATCCTACTCCTGGGCATATATCCAGAGAAAACTCTAATTCAAAAAGATACTTGCACCCCAATGTTTATAGCAGCACTATTCACAATAGCCAAGACATGGAAGCAACCTAAGTGTCCATCAACAGATGAATGGATAAAGAAGATGTGGCACATATATACAATGGAATACTACTCAGCCATAGAAAGAAACAAAACTGAGTTATCTGTAGTGAGGTGGATGGACCAAGAGTCTGTCATACAGAGTGAAGTAAGTCGGAAAGAGAAAAACAAATACCGTATGCTAACACATGTATGTAGAATCTAACAAAAAAAATGGTTCTCGTGAACCTAGGGACAGGGCAGGAATAAAGATGCAGACGTAGAGAATGGGCTTGCGGACACGGGGAGGGGGAAGGGTAAGCTGGGACGAAGTGAGAGAGTGGCATGGACATATGTACACTACCAAATGTAAAATAGATAGCTAGTGGGAAGCAGCCGCATAGCACAGGGAGATCAGCTCAGTGCTTTGTGACCACCCAGAGGGGTGGGATACGGAGGGTGGGAAGGGGGGAGATGCAAGAGGGAGGGGATATGGGGGTATATGTATACGTATAGCTGATTCACTGTGTTATACAGCAGAAACTAACACAACACTGTAAAGCAATTATACGCCAATAAAGATGTTTTAATAAATAAATAAATAAAAGAAATAAAGGGATGACTTGGAAAAGCAGACATGACAATGATAAGGCCATTTTTCCCAGTCCTGAATATTTGTGTATTTTAGCACTTTAAATAGATATTAGTGTATACAGTGGTTAAAAGAAGAACTCAGTAGGCACCTGTTCTCAAATATCTTCCTCTTAGCCTACAACCACTGTCCAGAATTCTGCTTGAGATTTATTCCTTTGGGTTTATCACCAGGAGTTCTCAGCACGTTGATGCGAGCTCATCTGCAGGCTTCTTTCCAGCCTCGCAACTGGCTGGGAGAGTGGCGTGAAGGGTTTGGGCACGTGGGGTGCTGCATTCAGGCCCTCTGGGGAAGTGTGAAGGCCTTGCTTTGCCTGGGAAAGAGTGGTGACAAAGGAGGAACCAGGAAAGGGACAGGGAAAGCCTAGGATGGGCCCTAAACTTTGACTTACCTCATCGTTTTGTTTTCCCCATGGTTGTACACTTTGGTGAAGGTTGGAGTTGAGAAGAAAGGAAAGGGAGAAGCACAGTAGGAGTTTAACGTGATGTTATTGAACATGTTTGGAAGATAGGAGCCCAGTGTGAGCCAGTAGGAGACTCTGGGACATTCTCAAGGGAATAACAGTGCTGTGTAATTGTAGCAGTAAGAGCGATACGTGAAGAAGGTATTGCCAGACTCTTTTAAGCCTTCCAGAAAGATCAAAGCACTTCATATTTATGTACAACACATACACACACTCCAGTGAAGAAAAATCTGAGGCAGCCAAGTTCCCCTCTGTCTCACAGACAGGCCATAATACGTGCAGAAATGCAAAGACTCGGTCTAAGGACAACAAGCCCCAGGGTAGAATGAGAATAAGATCTCAGATCACCTACTAGGAACCCAGCGTGGCTTGCAGTGGACATCTTCGCTCTAAGGTTTTACTCCTGTATTCCAATGTGCCACGGCATCCGTTCTCTAGTAAACAATTCTCATGTTTAAGACAGCATGATAGTAATAAATCAGCTCGGAAAGTCTACTGCTATAAATGCCATGTGGTATCGGTTAGATCACAAACCAAAGCCAATTTTTCAAAACACTTCCTGCTGGAATTACCACAACATTTTAACTGATGTCTTTTGGAAAGTTCTGAAGCAAAACAAGCCCCCATCAGAGTATGAAATAAAACCGAAAAGAAAGTAAACTGTGGACGGATTATTTTTTTTTCTTTCGGCAGTAAGAGAAAGATTGGAGAAAGTCTTGAGATCTTTGGAGAAATACTTGTTCATAGCCACAAAAGTGGAGAAATTAACTTTTCTCTCACACACACACCACAAGGAGAAACTGGGGTTTGGAAAATATTCCTTCATCATTCACCAAAGAAATTTCTTTGACAGCTTTGAGTATAACGTCTGTTATTTCTTGTTCCGAACACTGGTTATAACTCCAGCTTTTGTTGAAGGAGTTCCATAGGAAGCTAGGGTAACAATTTGAGGCTATAACTAATGGGGCCAGCAGGGACAGAAATACAGTGAAAGCATCAAAGAAGCATCTTTTGTCAGGGACAAGATGACTGGTGGTGGCTGATTCTAAAATGGTGCAGTACGGAGTCTGAGGCCTCTCAAAATCAGTGGGAGGGCCAGAGTGGAAGCCTGGAAGAGGAAGGAGATATTTCTTTTTGCACCTTTCTTCAATGTTTTGTTATGAAAAGTTTCATGAAAAGTACAGAAAAGTCAAAAGAACCATACAGTGAACACGCATATGACTCATGAAGGTGACATTAGTTTTCATCTGACAATTTGTTTATACTGGGGCTGATTCTGACCCTCATCAAAGAAGTGCTTTCGAATGAATGAATGAGTGGTCTAACAATCTTGCCACACACTTATTCTGGGGAAGCCAATGTTGCTCACTGCTACTCGTGCATGGAGTAATAATTCCAAAAGCAGATTTCCCCATGGGTCTGCTTCTGTCATCTGCTGTTTTGGATGCTTCTTGTTCATGCTGATTTGTCTCCTCCTTGCCTTGTTATCTTTGACTTTGTGCTGGATGTTATACTGAAAAATTGTATGTAGAAATAATTTGACAGCTTCTTTATAGAAGATTTTTGTTTGCTTATGCCAGGCACACGGGGGTGTTAGCAGTACAACAAATATTTACTGAGTATTACTGAGGCAGTAGGAATACAGTTATGAACAAGAAATGGTTCCTGCCCTTACAAGTCTTAGTCTGAAATAAGCAACAGGATTAATTTAAATAGAGCCTTTAAAGAATAATTTAGTTCACACAAGTTTGATCAGCATGTAGCTTTTCCTAACCTTATCCATCTACGTTAAGGAATAGCATGCTGGGCCATGCAGAGATACCCCAAGGTAGCAGTTCTCTTGCAGTTTTATTTCTTAGATAATTTAAGAAAAAACTGTATGAACTGACTATTGTATTTGCCATATAAAAACCTAATCAGAAATAACCAGAATGATTTTATTTCCTTTGACCAAATACCCAGGAAAGAGGATGCTTTAAAACACTTTGCTAGGGACTTCCCTTGTGGTACAGTGGTTAAGAATCCGCCTGCCAATGCAGGGGACACCGGTTCGAGCCCTGGTCCCGGAAGATCCCACATGCCGCAGAGCAACTAAGCCCATGCGCCACAACTACTGAAGCCCACACACCTAGAGCCCATGCTCCGCAACAAGAGAAGCCACCGCAATGAGAAGCCCGCACACTGCAACGATGAGCAGCCCCCGCTTGCCGCAACTAGAGAAAGCCTGCGCGCAGCAACGAAGACCCAATGCAGCCAAAAATAAATAAATAAATGAACAAATAAATAAAAATAAATGTGTATTAAAAAAACACTACACTAAGGCAGTTACTAATTCATGGCAAGAATAAAACCATAGCTCACGTGAATATTATAAACTTAAATACTCTACACAGACAGACCATCTGCAGGGGCTTGAGTGCTTGTGTCTAGGTGGTGGAACCAAAGAACACAATCCTTCCACACACGAGCTCAAGAGTACCTAGTTTCAGCCCTCACAAGCTGGAGGTTGGAGCTACTATCAAAAGAGTGGATTGTACACCTGAAAACTAACACAATATTGTAAATACTTCCATTTAAAAATTAAAATTTAAAAAAGAGTGGAGACGCTGATTAGCTGAGAAGGAATCTTCTGTGGAGTGTAACCCACGCAGACCTTGATTTAATGATGGTGACCAAAACTGAATGGTCTGAGCTCTCTCTCTGGACTTGCCGTCCTTAGTCATTTCCAGGTGTTACCTCATGTTTGTTTAATGGGATGGGGGCGTTTCTCAAACAGATGAGAAATAAAAACCATGCCTCATCCCTCACTCCTGGAAAAAATACTCAACAGGAAAGCTGACTAAGGAGATTTAAGACAAACTACCAAAATTACTATATTAACATCACTAATATATTTTCTGCCTTGCAGTTTACTCCTGTGTAATTTTTTGAAATCCTTTCATGAGACACCTTTTGCTTCTTGGAAACAGGTTCGATTTCCATGTAGGCTTTGCATTCAGGTTCCTTTTCCTACTTCCATGAGTTCTCTATTTTGCACACTACAGCGTCTTACTTGAGCCCTGCACATCACTACCTATGACTGATTCTTATGACAGAGCCAAGTTAGTCTCTGGCCACATATACCACATCTGTCAAAATGATCGCTTTCAACGTGGGAGCCACAGACCCTATGAAATTATCTTCTTAAATACGATCTAGATCAAAGTTAACTGGGCCTGAGGAGATGGCATTTGCTTTGCTTAAAAGTTAATGAGCAACCCTGTCAGTTAAAATTTAGAAACTTAGAACAGAATTAGACCTTGAGTGTTCCTCCCCTCTGAAACATGTCTGCCATAGGCTTAAGAAGAACTAGAACTGCATACACCAATGCTAAGCCTCTGATGGAACCGAGCATTCCTTGTGGTTTCCTCTATTTGTTTTCACCTATTTGCACTAAGATGGTAAGTACCCTTGAAGTCCGTGGTGTCTGCTTCCTCCTGAGATCTTGAGCATGACCCTTACTTTATTTGGGTTTCCCATCACTGTTAAGACACACAGAGCTGGTATCATTCAAGTGCACAAATAATTTGTTGAGTTCTTGCAATGAGGAGGCATTTTGCTGACATCATGGAAGACTGAAAGGAAAATTAAATATGGCCCCTGACCTCTAGGAATTCATAATCTAATAGATGAAAAGACACATCCAGGGATAATTCATGTTACAGTAAAGCAATGCTATATGGAAAGTGCTGTACTAGAGGGCTAACTGAATCCAAAGCTGACATGGTTTAGAGTTTAAAAGAGTTTCACTGTCCTTCTCAAGTAGATCCTGCAAAGGGGATTCTGGTTACTAGATGAGTCTCCTAACAGGATTGGCTACATGATTTGTGGGGCCCAGTGCAAAATGAAAATGCAGGACCCATTACTCAACAACTAAGCATTTCAAGACGGTGACAGCATCTAACCAAGCATGGAGCCCTTCTGAGCGTGGGGCCCTATGTGACTACACAGGTCACATGCCCATGAAACCGGCCCTGTCTTCAAATACAGACTATGCATATGAGGAAGGGGCAAATTTGGAGCAGTCCAGAGGAGGAAATAATACACAAGAAATTTTCTTCCGAAGAGTTCAGAGGAAAATAAACTCACTCTAAGAAGATAATTTGGTCTTTCCCAAATTAGCAAATGGCACTGGGATCTAAAAGATATAAAGTTACAATTTACAAAGACAATTTCACAGATATTTTACAGCTACATGGTAAGGATAATAGTAATAGGAACAGTAGCTGACACTAACCCACAGAGCTTCTTAAGTGCCCAGATTCTTCTAAGCCTATTATTTATATTTACTCATTTAATCCTCAAAATGGCCCCGGAAGGTAGATACTATTCTTTTCCTATCTTAAGGACAAGAAAACTGACCTTAGAGCCCCTGGTCACACAGCAAATAAGTGGTAGAAGCAGGATTCAAACTCAGTCTAGCCCCAGAATCTGTGCTCTTAACCATAACCACTATTTATGCTACTTCTCATAAAACCAAGACGCATTCTGAAGGAAGGAAGGGAGTGACCCCAATATATTCATTCATTAATATCATAGATTTGACTTAACCAGATACTGTGTGTTGTGTGCATGTTTTTAATTTTTTCTTTTTTTGCATTTCATGTTCATAGTTTAACAGCACCCGTTCGCCCTCCCCCACTGAATGTTGCCACATGACCCCATGGAGTAGAAAGGTACTGGTTCTGAGAACGTTCCGTCACAGCCTATCCCATTCTCTCTATACACTTTCACTTTCTTCTCTCTTTCTTTATGGCAAACTGTGTTGTTTCTAACTAACTAACAGCTATTCTTTTAAATCAATTTAAAGAGCGGTATTTTCCTAACTTGAATTAAATAAAATATAAAGTAGACAGTAATATCATTGGCTTTTACATCCCCCCCTCCTCCAAGCTGCAATTAAGGCTTTGTTCAAGGCGTCACCTAACACCATCCCTGGACTCTGCAGTTTGGAGAAAAGAAATTTCAACTTGCCCTATATTTGTTAGAACTGTAAAGGTTCAGCTTCTCAAAGCAAAAGAGAACAGGACAAAAGGATTCGCCGTCAGCCAATTGTCCCTGTCACCATTAAATAAAAAGTGCTTTTGGCTGCCGGCCAGAGCCTGCAGTCAGGTCACTATTCTTTCTTTGTTTCCCAGTCCATTGTTATTCAAGGAAGGAATCGCTGACAAAATGTGGACTGTGGTGTGTGTCGGGGGGCAGGGGGTTCTCTCCAGCTCCTGCTCTCTCCCCCTCTCTGTCTCTCGGCACACACCAAACCTTTTTGTTTCCTTTTTGGAAGTTACCTAGGAAACAAAGTCTTTTGTGCTCCAACTTTATTTGAGCTATTTGCTTCGCTGGGAATCTGCACAAAAGCTGAAGAGAGAAAGAAGGTTGCAATGTTGTACTAAAAATGTTCATGGCGAACACCTTTTTCTCAAGGGGGGTAATCATATCCTGTTGGGTGTGCTGGGGGGCTTTGCAGGTACCTCTGACAAGGTAAGCAAATGCTGGCGGTTAGTTTAAGACAAGTGGCTCTGGAATCTTCTCTTTAAGGGGACTTTGACAATACGTGAAATCCTGAGTCAACAGGGCACGATGCTTCCAAATGTGAGAATGAGAATTTTTTTTAATCATCCTGATTTTAGGACAATATTATTAAAACCTAACTGGAATAAGAGGGGAAAATGCTTATTTTACACAAACAGCCACCTCCCAACAAATTGTGGGAAGAAATAAAACTAGGTTCAGCAGCAAAAACTAAGTCTTTTAATAATCTGGTTTAGAAACCCAGCCCTGAAATCAAACTTGGGATGGAGCCTTTTTAATAATCTGGGCTAGGAGCCCAACCCTGAAATCAAAGTTAGACAGTATTAAAATCGATCAAAGGTTTGGATGGAGAATTTGCAAATATCACATAGAAGTCAAGGTCTTTAAATACACAGCTGGAAGAAAAGCTTCGCACTGCGAAGCTGAAAGAAAAGAAACTAGGACTATTTTACTCTTCGGAATTTGAAAATGAAACCCACTTGAATCTTTCCCCCCAGTAACAGTATTTGTATTTTCCACTATCGTCGGTGGGAGGAGATTCTTCACTTTTGCTTTTCCACATGCACAGTGTTGACAAAATTGCATTTTAAAACGTCATTCACAAATGCCATCATCCTGCAGTAAAATTAACTCCGTGTATTTGAATCTGGCCTCTCAGATTAGGTCGGCTTGTCCTTCTGGTTATGTGTTCTGGAATGTCTCCTGACTCCAGGCTTTCTGGCCAGTTTTCCAAACCTTTTCATAGGCATCTAAATCATCTTCTCCCTTTGATCCTAGTCACCTAGAGCTTTCAAGAGTTTGAGTAGGAATTTATGGTGAGACAGCTATCCAGAAAGTGAATCTACCTCTCAGCGGATTAGAGACTCACATCTTTCTTCAGTTTGACGTTTGGGGATTTCTGGCTACCTTGTCTCTCCGCTTAATTCCCTTTGACCCGAAAAGCATGTTTAGCCTATTTTTTTTCCTTTGTGTTGCTTGACTACTGAAATCGTAACTTTCAGTTAGTTGTACTTACTAACTACGTCTAGGAATTCTTCCTTTGACCTGAAAGCTTATTTCTGACCTCATTTTTCTTAACTCTGAAATATATATGTGCTTACGTATAAACCCTGATGGCTGAGTCTGAATCTGAATGTACTTCGTTTGCAGTCCCATCCCCCAGAGGACGAAGATACAGATGTCATGCTAGGGCAGAGGCCGAAAAACCCAGTACACAATATCCCTTCCACACTGGACAAGCAGACCAACTGGAGCAAAGCACTACCTCTCCCGACGCCGGAGGAGAAGATGAAACAAGATGCCCAAGTGATTTCTTCTTGCATTATTCCCATCAATGTCACTGGTATCGTTCTGTTTTTTTCTTAGGGGCAGTGGGGTCAGAATATTCCATGTATTAAATATGGTCAAAATCTGTGCTGCTTGGTGAACCAGTTAAGAATACGTTTTGTAAACACGTGATACCCTTTTCATCAGAATACGACCCAGAAGATGTTCAATATGCTTTTATCAGGTTTTGAACATCAATTTGCACATGTTCCGCTGGGCTGCTTGTTATGTAAATGATGGACAGTTTCTTTTTGGAAAAAAAAAAGTCACCAAATAGCTCTCTGGCCATAGCCGACTGAAATAATGGAGAAAGCGGCAGTGATTAATCATATGATAATGATGCGTGGCACTGCAAGAGAGAAAACAGCAAGCCCCAGGTTTCCAAAACCGCAACTAGTGATCCTGTAGACCAACTATAAAATCTGTTTTCATGCTTCCTTGGATGGAGGTAGGCTTGTTTCAAAGATCGTCTAGACTTCTGCATTGATTTGGGGGATTTCTGACCTAAAAAATACATGGATTCATAGGTGAAGGCTGAATTCTACTCTAAACGCAGCAAGCCTGGCTTCCATTCACCCTCTGCTTTCCTCCTCCTATGTATTGAAAGTTTGGCTATTAGTCTAGGTCGAAGGCAAGCCTGTGTGGACTTTTCTTGAAAAGTCTACTGGCAGCAATTGTAAAATCCAGAATTGGTGATCTTAGAATGTGGTAACCTTAGTTGTAAGTAAAATAATGCTATAAAATATTCTAACTTTCAAAGATAGGAATTAAATGATGTACCCATTGGGCTTTCTTTAAGCATCTCTAATAGTTAAATTCTAACTTATTCTTATATTGAAAATCTCAGAATGGCCATTTTATGACTGATTTCCATCCTGGTGCCTTGTAACTAAAGATTGTATGTTGCTCGAGATGCATTTTGGACATGGCTATTATTAACGTCACTCAAATTTGTCTCATATAAAGTGGGGAGCAAATGGTGACCAGGTATCAGGGTAAATATTATTTTCTTCCTGACAAAAGGAGTTCTAGTTGATCGGCTGGTTGTGAGCTGGGACTTAATTTTCCTGATGACCTATTCAACTTGTAGGATAAAGTATTCTAAAGATGTGCACTTTATCTGATCTCCGTAATCTAACTGAGATGGCTTAGGGGAGTTCAGCTGTCAGAATGAATCATTTTGGCTCCGCTTAAACTAACTTTCAGTTCTGGGAACATCTGATTATTAGCAGCACCTGCTTTCTTCATGGCACTGTAAGTAAAGTCTTGTTTTCAAATTTAGTCCTTCGAGTATGGGTCTTGTAATTCAGGAAAAGGGAAGCTCTCTCCTGCTTTATTTCAGGAACTCTCAGACTAAAGCCTAGATTATATGTTGATTTCAAGAGCTTTAATGAGAAAGTTGTTAACTATGTCCATATGACACAAAATACCTGTGCCTGTAACATAATTATTATGATCAAAAGGAAGGATTTTAATCTTTGGTTAGAACTAAAAAAGGAAAATTTCATTAGTAGGAATTCTGATGGTACTGAAAGTATTCAACATATGATATCTCATACAGATTTTTCAACATGAGTTCTACAAACTGTTGTCACTGTAAAGCTAAGCAGAACTCAAGCTGCTTTACTGTATAGCTGAACCAAAGTTTAACATGCCGTCCTGCCCCATGTTTAACAGTCAGGATACACGAGGAAGCAACCAGATTCCAAAGCACTTTTGGCTTATGGCTTTCTGAAGCAGTGCTCACTATGAAAAATTCCTGGTACATGCCTGTGCCAGGCAGGAGTTCAAGTTCCTCACCTCCTCCTTCATCATTCTAGTTTTGATAGGACTGCACGTAGTGTGTCAATAATGTAATTACGGAAAGAGAAACTAACAAGCATCATGGTTTCCCCCGTGTATTTACAAAAGAAAACAGACACGTGTAAAGACTGGGAATTCCAGCTTTACTTACAATTGGTACAGAAGATAGATCCACTTAAGTGAAGAACTGAGGACTGCCTTTTATTTTTATTTTATATTGATAAGACACTGCTGCTAAACCAAAATGTGTCCAATTTAGTCAGCAAAGGAAAGTAGACAGTTACATGATGATTTTAAAAACACATCTCTAGGCTGTTGTTTCCAGAGAGAGAGAGAGGAGGGGGGGAGGGAGGGAGGGGGGGAGAGGGGGAGAGAGAGGGGGGAGGGAGAGAGGGAGAGAGAGGGGGGAGGGAGAGAGGGAGAGAGAGAGAGAGAGAGAGAGAGGGAGAGAGGGGGAGAGAGGGAGAGAGAGGGGGAGAGAGAGAGAGAGAGAGAGAGGGAGGGAGGGAGGGAGAGAGAGAGGGAGGGGGGAGGGGGGAGGGAGGGAGGGAGAGAGAGGGAGGGAGAGAGAGGGAGAGACAGAGAGGGAGAGACAGAGAGGGAGAGACAGAGAGGGAGAGAGAGGGAGAGAGAGGGGGAGAGAGAGGGAGAGAGAGGGAGGGGGAGAGAGAGGGAGAGAGAGGGAGAGGGAGAGACAGAGGGAGAGAGAGGGAGAGGGAGAGACAGAGGGAGAGAGAGGGAGAGAGAGGGAGAGACAGAAAGGGAGAGACAGAGAGGGAGAGACAGAGAGGGAGAGACAGAGAGGGACAGAGAGGGAGAGGGGAGGGGGAGAGGGAGAGGGGAGGGGGAGAGGGAGGGGGAGAGGGGGAGGGAGAGAGAGAGAGAGAGAGAGAGAGAGAGAGAGTGTGTGTGTGTGTGTGTGTGTGTGTGTGTGTGTGTGTGTGTGTGTGTGTGTGTGTGTGTGTGTGTGTGTGTGTGCTAGGGCTTGGGCAGAGTGCAGAGTAGGTAGAGGGGGAAAAAAACCCTCACAATGACACTTTTAATGCAGAAATGGGTCAGGATATGTTAGCTGAACTAATTCAGGTTAACATCTTGGCTACGTACCTACTATGCAAAGATATCAGCTTCAGAGAGCCCAGAAAGAGACCAGCAAAGAGTAGTAACTAAAGGTTGTAAGTCCTTAAGGAGCCATTTCTGTGTGAGAGTGATTCTTTGATGTTATTTTTCTCTCCTCTTTCTTTTGATTTTCCTTCTTTGCTTCTTACTTCTGGCAGTGCAAGCTGTTGTGGAGAGCTGCATTTAGAAGTAAAGTTTAATGTACTGCAGCATAATTTAAATAAGAGCTGAATAAGGGCTCTCTTATATTTGTTCACAGGCTTAATCCAAACTCTTCCTTTAGTTCCAATCAATAAATATCACTGTGTTCCAAGCAAATGAAAATTTGTTTGCCATTTCTAGAGGCTAATGAGACCTATTTGTGGGTTGCAGGAGTTGGTTTTGACAGAGAGGCTAGTATACGCTGCTCTCTTGTTCATTCACAATCCGTACTACAGCGGAGACGAAAACTGAGAAGGAGGAAAACCATCTCGGGTATCCCCAGAAGAGTCCAACAAGAAATAGGTGTGGTATAAAACTATTAATGGTTAACATTCTGTTGGGTGCCGATTATAAGGAGACGAAATGGAAGCCAGCCTTTAACCAGCTTCCTTAAAAATAGTCAACGTTGTAACTCGTAGAGGTTTTGAAATGATGTGTACTTGTTTTGTGTTCAGTAAGCCAGGTGGTATTACTTTTTAAATCTCCATTCTTCCAGGCTGTGAAGGCTTGACCTTATGGATTTAGCCATATACATTCAGATTTTATGGCTGAAATATAATATTTTGCTATTTTTAAAAAGTATTATTAAGGCAGAAATTAAGTAAAAATTAACAAGATGCAATGAAAGATTCTTTTAGAGAAATATACATTTATCTGGAGAGAGATATACTTTTATGGCATTAATTATTTTAAAAGGTAAACTTTAAGCATACTCAATTAAATATTGACTATTCATAATATGATACCCTTGGTGACGTTTTTTCTATTTTTTTCTGTTCAATGTGTTTAAGATATCTCTTCCTATGGTTTTTAAAATTATTATTATGATAGCATCTCTTGTAATTAAGATTTTTACTTCATATAATGCATTCTATGATTTTTATTTCATTATGTTTATACTGAGAAATAAAAGTGTATAGTGGCCAAGAAAATAAGATGTATTTTGGTTAAAAAAAAAATAGTAGACACTTATTGGGGCAAAGTAATTTGATCGTGAAGAGAGAGAGAATTCACAAAAGATCTAAGAGCTTATCTTCCCTTAGTATACATACACACATACATATAGTGTGTGTGTATTTGTGTATATATATATATATATATATATAGAGAGAGAGAGAGAGAGAGAGAGAGAGTCAGAAAGGTAAAGGGACAGAGAGAGACCGCCCAAAGCATTTTAACTTGCTCCTAATTTTATATGCTGATTTTTTTTTTTTTTTTCTGTAAGAAAAAGCTCCAACATGCCGGCACCCAGAATTGTGGACATCTCTCAGAATGTCTGTTTATCTGCTGATGTATGAAGTATCTCACTGTGCTTTCCATGTGCCCTAGATTCTGATGAATCGCCCGTGGCCAGGGAAAGGAATGTGATTGTGCACACAAATCCAGATCCTTCCAACGCTGTCAATAGGAGGTCTGGAACCAGGGACTCGGAGTGCCAAACTGAGGATATTCTGATCGCTGCTCCATCCAGAAGGAGAATCAGAGCTCAGAGGGGTCAAAGCATTGCAGCTTCCCTTTCTCATTCTGCTGGCAACATTTCTGCATTGGCAGACAAAGGCGACACCATGTTTACTCCTGCAGTGAGCAGCCGCACAAGATCTCGGAGCCTTCCCAGGGAGGGCAATAGAGGTGGGGATGCTGAGCCCAAAGCTGGTGCTAAACCCTCAGCATGTGAAGAGGGGGAGCCTTTCGTGGGAGACCAAGAAAGAACCCTTAACGATTGCAGCGAGGCCCCCAGCAGCCCGAGTGCACAGGAGCACCAGCCTGCTTTGAGCCTGGCCTGTTCTCAACATCTTCACAGCCCCCAGCACAAGTTAAGTGAGAGAGGGAGGTCACGTCTGCCCCGGATGGCTGCCGACTCTGGCAGCTGTGACATCTCCTCCAACTCGGACACCTTTGGGAGCCCCATCCACTGCATCTCCACGGCTGGCGTCCTCCTCGGCAGCCACATGGACCAGAAAGATGACCACCAGTCATCCAGTGGCAACTGGAGCGGGAGCAGCTCCACATGCCCCTCACAGACCTCAGAGACAATCCCTCCTGCAGCTTCTCCTCCCCTCACTGGCTCTTCACACTGTGACTCGGAGTTGTCACTAAACACAGCCCCTCACGCTAACGAGGACGCCAGTGTCTTCGTGACAGAACAGTACAACGACCACCTGGATAAAGCGAGGGGCCACCGAGCAAACTCCTTTACCTCCACTGTGGCAGACCTGTTGGATGACCCCAACAATAGCAACACGAGTGACAGCGAGTGGAATTACCTACACCACCATCACGATGCCTCCTGCCGCCAGGATTTTAGCCCTGAGCGTCCCAAGGCAGACAGCCTGGGCTGCCCAAGCTTCACGAGCATGGCCACTTACGACAGCTTTCTGGAAAAGTCTCCATCGGACAAAGCAGACACTAGCTCTCACTTTTCGGTGCCAAGCTTCACGAGCATGGCCACTTACGACAGCTTTCTGGAAAAGTCTCCATCGGACAAAGCAGACACTAGCTCTCACTTTTCGGTGGACACAGAAGGATACTACACCTCCATGCACTTTGACTGTGGTCTCAAAGGTAGTAAGAGTTATGTCTGTCACTATGCAGCCCTGGGCCCAGAGAATGGCCAGGGTGTCGGGGTTCCTCCTACTCTTCCAGACTGTGCCTGGCAGGACTACTTAGACCACAGGAGACAGGGGAGACCAAGCATCTCTTTCAGGAAACCAAAGGCAAAGCCGACTCCACCTAAACGTAGCTCATCACTGAGGAAGTCTGATGGAAATGCAGACATTTCTGAGAAGAACGAACCAAAGATAAGCAGTGGCCAGCTCCTGCCTCACAGTTCCAGGGAAATGAAGCTGCCTCTTGATTTCTCCAACACGCCTTCTCGAATGGAAAATGCCAGTCTGCCCACCAAGCAGGAACCTTCTTGGATGAACCAGAGTGAACATGGCATTAAGGAACCTCAGTTAGACACTCCAGATGTTCCACCATTCAAAGATGAAGGTGCTGAATCAACTCACTATGCAGACCTCTGGCTTCTAAATGACTTGAAAACAAATGATCCTTACAGATCTTTATCTAATTCAAGCACTGCTACGGGTACCACAGTTATCGAATGCATCAAATCTCCAGAGAGCTCCGAATCCCAAACATCCCAGTCGGAATCTAGAGCCACCACCCCCTCCCTTCCTTCTGTTGACAATGAGTTTAAACTGGCTTCACCAGAAAAGCTGGCTGGCTTGGCATCTCCGTCAAGTGGCTACTCCAGCCAGTCTGAAACGCCAACGTCCTCTTTCCCTACAGCTTTCTTTTCTGGCCCATTGTCTCCTGGAGGTAGCAAAAGAAAACCAAAAGTCCCAGAAAGGAAATCCTCACTACAGCAACCCTCTTTAAAAGATGGAGTTCTATCACTGGGTAAAGACCTTGAACTTCCAATTATACCTCCTACCCATCTTGACCTAAGTGCTCTTCATAATGTCTTAAATAAACCATTCCACCACCGTCACCCATTGCATGTTTTCAGTCATAATAAGCAGAATGCAGTAGGAGAAACACTGAGGGCAAATCCTCCACCGTCTCTTGCAATTACACCAACAGTCCTGAAATCTGTCAACCTTAGGTCCATCAGTAGGTCTGAAGAAGTTAAGCAAAAAGAAGGCAACAATACAGATCTCCCCTGCTTAGAGGAAAGCACTCTCACCATGGCTGCCCTGTCTCCAGGTAAGATTAGGCCACATATAACTAAGAAATCACTACCACGTCAGTACTCCACTGAAGACACCATATTGTCCTTTTTAGACTCCTCTGCAGTTGAGATGGAATCAGATAAACTACAATTAGAAAAAAACCCTTCTTTTGATGTGAAGAATCATTGTGATCCAGAAATGGTAACCTCAGCTGGTACCAACCTTCTAGATTCAAGTGTCACGAAAGACCAAATACATATGGACAGTGAGCCTATTCCAGAAAACACACCAAGTGAAAGTTGTGACTTTCCCACAGAAGGATTTCAGAGGGTCTCTGCTGCTCGCCCAAATGATTTGGATTGTAAAATACTACAATGTGGAGCTGGTCCAGATGGAGCCCTAGCGCAGGTCCAGAAGGTATCTCCTGTAGACCGGGAGGAAGCTGCATACCCTGTGTCTGTGGACGCGCTCACATCTCAGTCAAACTCGCCAACTAGAGTCACAGACATAAGCAATCAACTTAAGCATCAACTTGGGATGAGCCGCCACCATGACAAAGTGCCTGGGAATATCAGCTATGAAGCAGAGATATCAACTGTAAATCCATGCCCTGAAAAATGTTCTGAGCAGGAAAATATTGCTTCAGGTATTTCAGCCAAAAGTGCCTCTGATAACAGCGGAGCAGCAGAGGAGACCCAAGGAAGTGTGGACGAGGTTTCGCTGAAAGGTCAGTTGTTGACACCTTTGTCACGATGGGAAGGTGTCTCGTGGCACCTCCTGAAGTTTTTCTTTCTTACCTTCCCCATAATACAGTACAGCCCTGGGTATTGGTTTCCCTCCTTCTTTTCACTTATTAAAACAATTAAGATAAGAGCTTTTATCATGGAGGGACTAAGTGTGACAGACAGCTCCTTCCTTTTAAAAATGGTGGTCAGGTAACTGTTGCTTAGTTGTTCCCTGAGTCAGTGAAGCCCAGCAGCGTGCTGGGTGACTTCTTCCTAAAGATGCTTTTGTTCTTAATTTAAGAATCGTCACCGAGTGATGACTCTGTGATTTCACCACTAAGTGAAGACTCTCAGGCTGAAGCAGAAAGTGTGTTTGTGTCTCCAAATAAACCTCGAACAACGGAGGATTTATTTGCAGTCATTCACAGGTGAGGCAACAATAACAAAGGTTTTGCTTCTTACGTGCTTCTCATCAAATGCAAATATGGAAAAGCCCTGGGTACTTGTAATACATTCAGCAAAAAACATAAGCAAGCAAAGAAAACTTATTTTTCCAAATCAAACTGATAGACTTATATTCAAGTTGGGAAATATGTGGCCTTATATACAGTTAGGTAGACCTCGATTGAGAGACTTTCCTAAGAACTGCTGAGGGAAGCTGTTGTTTTTTCCCCTAGGAAAGACATTCTGAAACAAGTTTTTAATTTGAAAACCATTTGTGGTCAAGTAACTTAAGGGTGAAAGCTCAAACTCTAGTGTAATCTCTGACATTTAAATAATTCCTTAACCTAAAAACACATGCTCAAAGCTATAATCCTACACTAGCAGGGATAAATGTAAGGTGACTCACTAAACACAGCCCCAAGTTTGAGACAAAACAGTATATAAACCTGCCCATTTCATAGCTCACAACAACTAATCACTGCTCCCTTTCCTCCCTCTCTTCCTAAAACTTACATTTCTTTAGTAACACTGCCCTTCTCTAACTGTAATGCCCCATATGCCATGAAGAGGGCATGTCCTCTAGGCTGCTTTTCCAGGATAGTGTTGCATCCATGCTGACCATTCATATTCTCTCATCTGACCCCTGGACCCCTGTGATCAAGGCCCCCATTTGCAAGAATACTCCTTACAACCTGTGATCGAAGAACGAAACAGGAACTAGCCCTCGGAAACTGAACCCATATCAGACTGAGCTATCCAGTCATAACATAGCTACTCCTTTCACAGCTGCCACTGCCTACTTCACTAGGCCTTGGTGACCTAGATGCGACTCCCAAGTGACAAAGCTTGGGGACTGTCCTGTCTACCTCATGAAGTTATACTCTTTGAAGCAAGCTCTTTACAAGCAGCTTACCACTGTTTTCCCCAGGATCCTACTTTTTAGGGGAACTTGTGTTTTCTGTTGATGTGGTTCTCTCATAAAGAAGGAACACTGCCCTTCAACAACTTTTTTTTTAAACGAGCCAATCACAAACACGTTCTGTGTAGACCTTGGCAGGCTCACCTCTCCACTTGGAGAGTGTAGAATCATTATTTTTCTTTGTCCCTGATTATATTCTCCTCACCCCCTTTTATCCCCAACCTTAGGACAAGTTATTAAATGCTGTGAAGTTACAAAACCAAATGCTAGTGTCTTGAAGAGTGGACAGAATGGAAGGAGTAGAGTCAGAAAGACCTGGAATTGAATCCCAATACTGCCACTTCCTGTCCAGTCTTGAGTCAGTTAAAACCTGTGTACCTATTGCCCTCGCTGTAACTGGGGATACCTATAGCTCACATATTCAGTTTTGATGATAAAATATCATGTCTGTGTCTAGAATATGGTAGATGCTAAAAGCAGACATTAGTTTGAAATCCCTACCCTATTAGAGTGCCAGACACTGGCATACACGAGATAGCAACCACGAAGCTTTCAGTGCACCATAATCAGGCTGGAGTCCAATTGCACAACTGACATTTTCTCTAACCTACAGGTTTTTAGGCTGGTGAGAAAGCATGCTGCCAGTACGTAGCAATGAACTGGGTCATGCTGACTCAGTGACTAAGTTCACGAAATTTATGCCTGTTTATTTATCAAAAGAAATAATATAATAATGATGGCTGGGTGCCTAGGTTTGGTAGACTTACAGAGTTTGGTAATCTTAGCTTTACATTTATGCAGAATTTGTTTGTTTATTTATTTACGTGCAGCACAGTGACAATAAAAATTTTCTTTTCTTGAGAGTTTATAGTGCACAGAGCTTTCAGAGCTCCAGAGGTGGTCTAGGTTTCCAGCTCCTCCAGAAAGTTGGCTTACTGATTAATACACTGTAGACAGATATTCCTGGGCAGCTATGGCAAATGGTATCTGCAGCCAAAATGGATTGACTTACTCAGGAAGTCATGTAAGAAATTTCTTTATATGGAGGAATTTTAAGAGTAGACAGAATAGTGTAACGCACCACTGCCTGCCCCCACCCCCAGCCAAACACACACACAGACATATCCATCACCCAAGCCTATCAACCATCAGCCTATGGCCAGTCCTGTCCCATCCACACCTCCTTCCACTTTGCTCTCCTGGTATTCACTGGAAGCCAATCCCAGGCATCAGAGGATTTCATCTGTATTGCAGAGACAGGTTGAATAAAAGTGACAGTCCTTCACCACCTACACTCTAACCACGAGTCAGAGAGCCGTATTTTCTTGTACTCTTGTGAAACTTCCCAGTAAGCCCTCCCCTAGAACCTCTAGCCTCCACATTAGTCATTATTTGAAATGGTCATTTCCAAAACCTAATTCATATCCGCTGGTTACTGGAGAATTTCCCTCAGGCTGTGAGTGCTGCGAGGGCAATGTATCTTAATCCTCACCCCTACAGCCCTAATGCTTAGGATCCCATCAGACAGGGTACAACAAACTGCTCTTTAAGGAGATGGCTGAGTGTGACGTAACACTTTTAGTTTCATTAAAGTGTATGTGGACTGAGATTGTTCCTTTTCTTGAAAGGTCCAAGAGGAAAGTACTTGGAAGAAAAGATTCTGGGGACATGTCTGTTCGAAGTAAATCTAGAGCTTCCCTGGGCAGCAGTAGCAGCAACAGTGCTGGTTCTGTCACCTCAACCAACAGCAATGTGACCACCCCAAACAGCCAGAGGTCTCCTGGCCTCATCTACCGAAATGCCAAAAAGTCCAACACATCGAATGAAGAGTTTAAGCTATTACTCCTCAAGAAAGGCAGCCGCTCGGATTCCAGTTACCGCATGTCTGCTACTGAGATCCTGAAGAGCCCCATCCTGCCCAAACCTCCGGGGGAACTCACAGCCGAGTCCCCCCAAAGCACCCATGAGGCCCATCAGGGGGCACCGGGAACTGAAGCGCTGTCCCCCCTCTCTCCGTGCTCCCCACGGGTTAATGCAGAAGGTTTCTCCTCAAAGAACTTTGCCACCCCGGCATCGGCAAGGGTTGGACGTTCCCGGGCTCCCCCTGCGGCCAGCAGCAGCCGCTACAGTGTCCGCTGCAGGCTGTACAACGCGCCCATGCAGGCCATCTCCGAAGGCGAGACAGAAAATTCCGATGGGAGCCCACATGATGACCGATCCTCCCAGAGCTCAACATAGGTGGTCCACGCCAGGCTGGCCGTCAAAGGCCAAAACCTTAGTCGTATGAGGATGGAGGAACAGAACGGAAGACTGGGGAGAAGTCAGCACATGGTGGGGTACCATCACGCTTACCAACAAGTTCCTAAATATTTGCTGGGGAAATGGAAGGTGGTTTGGTCTTTCTTGATTGTTTTCCATATTTTTAAGTAGCTGCACTGTCTTTCATATTTTTCTTTAGGGTAGTTTGATTTACCCAATCTCATTCCTTTTGATAATAGAGAATTTGAAAATGTCTGCTTTTCATGAAACCTAGAAAAAGTTTTCCCAGAGCTGCCTATTCAGAAAACAAAGCCCTCACTGTCATAATTCTTAAGAGGATGAAATACTCTGGAGGTTCGGTATATTTTTACATTAAAATGAACTAAAGCAAAATTTAGAAGAACTACACACATGTAAATACCATATTTTTGATAAAAATGTGTAAATAGATTTATGGATGACGAGTGGACATGTGGCCAATTATCTACCACACCAACTGCTTATAGAACACAACAAATAAAGTGTAATAATTGTATTCTGTGAATACCATTTTCGTATCAAATACCATATTTAAATGTCCACCAATATGATTTCTGAGTGATAAACCTCAAAATATGAATTTTAAACTGGTGAAATAAAGGAAATCTTGAGGTCATATAGTGAAATGTGATTAATTTAAAATAATGAATTCAGACTTAACCATTTTTGTGACAAACTGCAGCACCAAACAAACTACTGGTAACACGTGGCTGTGATTTGCCATGTGGCAATTTGGACAGAATGAAAAGCATGCTTTTGATTTAAAAAAAAAAAAAATCAGTGAGAGAAATCATCATTCTCAACATAAAGCCCTGAACAACAGCACTTGACAGTGTCCTTTAAACTTCAATTTTTCAGTGGGTTGCTTTAAAGAGAACGAGTAGGGAAAACAGTAGTTAATTTTAGGTTATGTTGTATATTACACTACTGGGGACATAAACAGTCCTAATCTGAGGACTAGAATCTTTAAACTCCTTAAACAGTTGAGCAATTAGCTCCAGGTTCTTTAACAAACGAAAATAAAACATAAGCATGCCACAGAGCTGTGGATTTATCAGTAAGTACCTGCAATGAGTTTTCAGTGAAGCTTTCTCTCTGTGCTGATGAGATTCATGCTACCTAAAAATTAACAGAAATGACACTGTGAACAACGTAGTTGGGAAATAGGTATGTGTATATGCATTATTTAAATTCACTGTTAAAATGGGAATGGGGAGCAGCTCTGGTTCACAATGCTACACATAACTGAGTTTTTGTCTGATTTTACTCTGTCTGCTTGATGGCAAAAGGGGAGGGTGGTGGGTGGGAAAGGAAATGTCAGGGCAAGTGCTCTGATAAAATGAAGGCAGGGAAACAAGCTGAATTACTTGAATTTTCTTGTCTTAAAACTGAAAAAAAAATGTAGTTACAAGTTGAAATCTGCAAATGGGTTTTACACCTGTGATTTTGACATGAACCGATACTGTATGAAATGATATGTCGGAAATATGAGCAGCTATGTACTTGGAATGTTTTGAATGGGAGAAGGTAGAAAGTAGAGAACTAAGAAGGAATACGGCCTATATAAAAGAATAGAATGTGATTAGAGTGATAGAACATACCAGAGTTACCAAGAAATTGATAAGCAGCTGGCTTTAAGCTTACGCAAGTGGTATTTGGGAAAGTAGGATGTGTGAAAGGGGGTTCGTGGTTTTGGTTTAGTTCATGCAATATGAAGGAGAAAGCCTGGTCTAAGAAGATGCTATCTTTCAATAGAAACACTTTTTAAGATGTTACAGAGTGAGAATTACAGAATCTGATTGCTGTTGGGTTTTTGTTTGTTTCTTTGGAAAGAAAACAAAGTGTCTGGTTTATTCTCCTGTTTGTTTTCACTATCAAGTTGTGTTTCTTAATTTCTTGTCATCCTCGTATGTAAAATGGGTGCTGGGGGTGGCGGGGTAGAGGAGGGAGAATGTGTGTGTGTGTGTGTGTGTGTGTGTGCGCGTGTGTGTGTGTGCGCGCGCACGCGTGCTTGTGCAGGGATAGATAAGCTACCTGGTAAAGCGTACATTTGAACATTTACGAAGTGTTATACTTTTTACTAAAAGAAAAATGTTTGGGGGTTTGAAAAAAATGGACCATCATTTCTCATTGGAACCCATTAGTTAAGAAAACCAGCATGGTTTGACGACACATGGGAACATGAATAACTTTTTCTCATACTTTGAAAAGTACACTTGGCAAACTTTTAAAAGTAAGGTTTTTAGACAAATGCAATGAAAAAAAGTCATTTCCAGTCACAATAGGTGATTTTTTGTAATTCTCATAAAAGCAGCTCGTTTGCAGTACGGCTTTTGTGTAGTTAGGGGTTTTTTAAGCGTAAAGAAAGGTATGTAGGCTTTAAAAGTGATTCTAAATCTTGAACAGAAAACACACAAATTGGCTTTAACAAATATGTCACCTTATTATTGACATTAATTTAAGTAATGGTACTATATATATTTTAAAATACATATTGACTTGAATTGTGAGGCAACAAGAGACCTTCTATATGTAATGATCACAGAACTAACCCTTAGAATATAGTTTTACTTATTTTGTTTACTCTAAAAATTTATAGCAGAGTTTCTCTATTTTATATTTCATAGATTTAAAAAAAAAACCCAGATAAAGATGGATTTAAAATTCACTGTGCAAGAGTATTGAGTAACAAACTGAGTTAAAAAAAAAAAAAGGCAAGAAATTCCTTAGTAATTCTACATGGCTTTATCACGTAGCACATAAGACCAAGATTTAGAGGGTTGTCTTCAACATCACTGCCGTCTTAAAGCAGAGTACACACATTAGGTATTGTGAACAACATCAACCCAAACTTTTCTTCCGTTGTTTGCACTGATGCTAATTTTTTCTTCTTTTGTGTTTATACAACATGTCTATGTTGTGTGGGGGAAATTTTTTTTCCTGATTTTTTTATTTTTTTTGGCTAAGTAGAGGACACGGACCAGTTGCAGCAAACAAAACAACACTGTTTGCTCTTGCCAAAGTTCAGTGAGTACATTTGCTGCAGTGGTGGCAGACTGAAAGAACTAGATCATGACAAAGATTTACAACTATGAGGAAGGTTACAGTGTAACTCTTTTGGTACTAGAACCAGTTCATGCTGGCCGAAAGACAATGGTTTATGGACTTGCCTCCATTTTGTATTTTTGTAATATCTGTAAATATGAACTTTTTAAATCGTTGCAAAAACGGTTTCTTTTGTAAGATGTTTTCAACGTTTACATTCAATTCAAGCCTTTGTATATTTTAGAGCTGTGCAACACTTTAAGTCTTGTATTTATTTTTAGTAAAAATGGTGACAGTTTCATTGTGAACCCCTCTCAAAAAAAATGTACCAGAAAAGTTTGATTACCTAGAAAGTGTGTATAGAAACTGCAAATAAACGTGACTGCAATTAAACAACTGGCTGCTCTCTTCATTGCTATGTAATTGCACTCCTGGGGTTTAACAAACGGCAAGTGTTTTATAGCGGTCTGGACATATGGGAGGGGAACTGCTATGGCAAAAGTATGAGCAAAATAATAACGATAATAATGAATACTATCTCTGTAACCGGCTCCGATCTCGCTTTGTATTTGAGAGAAGAAAGAATACATTTCCAGTGTCCAGTATACTTTCCTGTACCTCTCCAGGCCAGAAAAATATTTACGGCTTTACTTTAAAGTTACCTGCTTTGCTTCTGATAATTACTCAGACTGTGCCTCCTTCCTCAGATGAACAACCTCGATGTGCCACTAAGTAATGTCATGTACCCTTTATTACGCACACTTAGGTGCCAGATACTGTTCTAAGTGCTTTGCCTACTCTAACCTATGAAGCACCCCCCCCCCACGTTGTGCCCATTTTACAGATGGGGAAACTGAAGCACAGAGCCATTTACCTGAGTTGCCCAAAGCCACAGAGCGCTTAACTGTTGGGGCTGGGGTACAAACCCAGCAAATCTGGCTCCAAGGTCTGTGTTACCTCACCCTGTGGAGAGATAACAACTTTTTAAAATAACTTTTCCCGGTATGTACCAAACCACAAGTGCTAAAGCCCCGCTCCCGCTCCCTCCCCCTTCGAACTCCAGCACTGACGTGCACGCCTAGAATTGAGTCAATGTCGACGTCTGGGGTGCGTCACAGAGGGACGGGGAAGGAGGAGGAAAAGGGGGGGAATTACATTAAAAAAAAAAAAGCTTCGAAGAACTAACCGAGAGTGGGGAGGCCACGCACCTAAACGCCTCACCCCCCAGAGCCGCCTCCTTAAACCCGCTCCAACACAGAAAAAGTCGCGCGCGCCGGCGCTCCTGCACAACCGCACTAAACCCCTCTCAGCCTTAGAGGCTCGTGTTTTCAGTCTAGCACGGGGCTCCGATCCCACCGGCCCCCGCGAACAACGCCAAGCTAGAGGGGCTCGGAGGCCGGAAGTGCGGCCGCCCCGAGGAAACCAAAGCCTCTCCCCTTGGCAGTCGCTCTAGCGACGCCCGCTCCCCTGCAACGGCTCAGAGGTCCGCTGGATTGGTCGGCTGACGGCCCAGGCGTGTCTTGTAGCGGCCGCTGATTGGTCAGCGACCGGCTGCGCGCGTGGGAACCTAAGCATTCGGGTGCTCACAGGTACGAGCGTTGCGCCTCAGCTTCCGTGGGGCTCGCGGCCGGCGAGTCACGGGGGCGCGCCGTACTTCCGGCGCGAGGAACGTTTGAGGCATTGGTAACCATTACAGCGGTTGCCGCCCGGGCGGAGGCACCGTCGTCCGTTGCTACCTGCGTCCGGCGCCCTCCGGAGGCCGATTTGGCGGGCTCTGCGCCAGCAAAGGCCTGTCAGGTGACACTTTTTCTTCCCTTTGAACTTTCGTGTCTTAGATGTGCGCCTGAAGCAGGTGGGGAGGGATTTTACTTCACGGCTGTGGCGCTCCGGAGCGGGGTGGCGGGGGAGGAGGGTTTGCCTGAGGGAAGAGAAAGGGTTTGCCTTTTCGGAAAGACCGAGTCTGCTCTGGAGTTTCAGCCGCAGTGCCGTTGGGGTGGCTTGGGATGATTCGGAGTGGTTCCCACCGCCCCTCCCGGGATGCCAGCGCGTAGGCGCTTGAGATGTGGCCCCTTATTGAGTGGTTTGTGCCGACTTTCTAAGAGCTGATCCTTTTTCGTCCTTTCTCTTCCTCGGTGGGTGAGGGGGCGACGAACGACCACGGCTCTCAGACTTGTCAGAATTTTGAGTTTGGAAAATCTATCAACTAGCGAGTTGGTTCGCTGTAACATTTTTTGAGGTGCAAACGTTGATTCTGAGGCTTTGCTGGTAACCGCGATTGATCTAAGAGAGTGCAGCTTCACGGTTGTAAATACGTACGCGAGGCTAAACGAAGTAAAGATGTGGATGGCGCACGGTAGTTGGTATCTTCGTCTCTTGGGGATCGCTGCCCCCCCTTTACCGGGCTCTCCCTGAAGTCGAACTGCTCTAGAGTTTTAAACTGGCTTAACGTTTACAAATCGTGATTTAACGAGCCACTTTTCTGCACGGTGTTTTATAAAGCACGGCATGGGCTCGATTCCCTGATGGGTGATGGGGATGCAGTTTGGACGGCATTATCCCCCCCCGCTCCCCCCCCACCCCGTTCTGACCGACTCTGTAGCCGCTGAAGTTTGATACGGATGCTTTTGAGAGTCCTGACAGGATTTTTAGAAAGTGATCCGTGTATTGACACGGTCTTGTTTAAAAAAAAAAACGTGGAGGGGTCTGGCTACTGCAATCTGCCCTGTTTTGCCGAGTAGTGGTTCTTGCCGAGTTTCAGCAGCATTGTAATTGAGCCATTAGGGAACTGTCTGTCAGTCTCTAACAATGGTTGGCAAACTTTGTCTATAAAAGGCCAGCTAGTAAGTATCTGAGGCTTAGAGCAAAGGGACAAGTGATAAGAGGTGGCCTCTGAGCAGTGTGGAGGCGCCTGACTGTAAAGACCTTGTAGGCCATGGTAGGAGTTCTGGATTTTATTGTGTTCTTGGTCCAAAAGGGATTCCAGGTGATTTCAATAATGAAGAAGTAAAGCGCATAGGCTCTGGAGTCGTACTGCACTACTTACTATGAGACCTGGGTAGGTTACTTAAAGTCTCTTTGCCTCAGTTTTCTCTTAAGGAAAATGGGGATGATAATAGAGCCTGCCCTGTAGGGTTGTCACGAATGCTAAATGAATTAACATACATCACGTGCTTAGAACATTGCCTGACACAGAGTAAGCAGTAAAATCTGTTAGATGCTAGTATCTATACTTTGTGGCATAGTTCAAATTTAAAGAAAAATTATATATTTAAATCTCTAAAACAAAGTTGTTAGAAATACAGTCAGAGTATAAGAAATGGTCCCTAGAGTTGGGAAACTTTAACTCACTATTCTCTTTCTGTGTGAGTTCAGGTAGAGGTGGGAGCCTGCTCTGCACTGTTCTTTGTAAGAGCAAGACTTGAGGAGTGACTTTTGAATATCCATGACTTGGGACTAGTTAAATAAATCATGGCCTATTTGCAAGATAGGAAACGAAGTTGAAGTGACTATGGTATATCTAAAGTTATTCATTTAGAAAGACTTCTTTTACTTTTGCCTCTCTTTGAGCTCATACACTGTATTCTTTTCTGGGTCTGGCTTTTACTCAAGGTTGTAGTTTTGAGATTCCTGAGATGCGTCCTCCTCGTTGTGTGTAGCAATAATTGGTTTATTCTCATAGCTGTGTAGTCTTCCTTTGTATGAAAACACCAGTTTAAGTATTCATAACTTGTATTAGTTGTATAATCAGAAAAAATAAACATAGTCTAAAAAAGTAAAATTTGGTTCAAGTTACAGCTCAAATTGGAGGTATTTAATAATTTGAATTTATTCCACATTATTAGACTGCATTTGTCTAACTTGAGAGTTACTTTTCCCTTCATTCTGCCTCTCATTCCTGCCCTGGCTCAGGATGGATAAAGGGAACCTAGCTCTCTCATTAACGCCCCTCCCAGTACTGTGATGCCAGCGTTCAAATCTACTACGAGCTATGATATGACAGCATTGCACTCAACGTCCTCCTGGTGGCAGAGATGAATGACTCAGAACCATAACCGAGCCTACATAATTCTAGAAGAGTTTTTGGCTTATTTTTCACATACAGTCCTTTAAGTTTAATTTAAAATTTAACTACGGAAGCAATCATAATCTTAGCACTGAAATGACCTTAGACGTAATCTCACCCAGTTTCCACCGAGCAGGGGAGGAGGCGATGTCTTTAGTGGTCTTTCCAGGCCGCACCGTGGTGGGCGGCCCAAGCCACAAGAGACTCCTGACTCACATTTGGAGGCCCGCAGTCTCCCTGAGTAAAAAGCTTCTGAGCTCCTTGAGCAAAGCAGTTAGGACTCGTGCTCTGTTGTTCATTTGTCTCCAGCACTTACTCTGTAGCCTTTAGGTTGTGGAGCATCCGCTTCACAATTTGGAAATGTGTTCGATCTGGATTCTTATTCCTACGCGTGGGCAATAAAACCCTTCACTTTTTAAAGGTTTATTCTAAATCACTAATGGAAGAATTCTCATTTTGTCGCTCTCTAAACTTCAGCCAGGACTCCAGTTCAACTTGAGTTGGTATTCTGAGAACATATCCATGTTAAGTTTATTAAGGCAGTAAGTGGGTGAAGTAACTTTTTTATGCCTTGCTTTTCAGGAATTGAAGATTTACCAGTCCTACCTGACCAAGGAGTTTCGCAAATAACCCTCCAGCAAGTTTAAAAATAATTAGGCCCAACTCAGAGAAAGCGGAGTTGCTCTGGTTGCACAAAAAAGATGTCTAGCTGCTCCAGTGAAGTCGATGTGGTTTGTATTTCAAATTGAAAATCTGTCTTTGTTCTTTTCATTGTGTTCTATTTTTTTCTAAATTGAATTGAATTTGTACAGTGAAATGCAGAGGTTGTAAATATACAGTTCATGAGTTTTGGACACTGATGTATAAAGCTGCTATGAACATTTGTGTGCAAGTTTTTAAATTTTAACTACCTACCAAGAGTCCTTTTTTTTTCTGACTCTTTTCACATAATTATGTGAAAGCACTTTGCAAAGCATACCTATACAAAGCATACCTATACAAAGGTAACATGGTATATTTTTGTAAGTATTAATATATAGCCCAATTCCACATTATTTGGTCTTTTGAAACAGACATACATACTTCTATGTAGGTTTAAAATTATTCCTATGGTTCATAATCCATTCTTAGAATAAAGAGTTATTAAGTGAAATGTAATGGCTGTTTACTGTCTATTTACTTATTTATGCACTGTCTTATTCCCCCCAAAATGTTTTAGGTGATTGAGAGATTAATTTATCAAGAAACATAGGTGTGGGGAATTCCCTGGTGGTTCAGTGCTTCGGACTCCAACATTCTATCCCTGGTGGAGGAACTAAGATCCCACAAGCCTCCAAGTACAGGGGGGGAAAAAAAAAAAAAAAAAAAGATAGGTGCTTAAGTGTTTCCTATTTTGTCCACAGAGTGGTACTGTTGGTCTATTTAAAAATCAAAAGCCATGAACAGGATTCTTTGTAGTTAGAAATACTTGCTTTTACAGCAGTTCTGCTGCCAAATTACTAGAAGAATCGTCTTTCTACCCTGAGGTACACAAGAGGAAAACGATGTCTTAAGTGTGGTTAAGTTAATGAGAAACCAGTTTTGCAAGGACATCTTTTCCTATAGTCATAGTATTTACAAAGGTCCCCTGATATCACAAATTGGCTTTTGGAGCTTCTCGAAAGTGAAATTGAAGTCCTCAGTTTTTAAGTTCTATCATCTTTCCTTTTAATTTATTAATAAATTTTCCTTAGATAAGAACACGAATCTCTACTTATGATGATGATAACACTGTTCTTTATGCATATGAACCAAATACTGCATATTTCAATAATGTAAGTAATGTTAATTGCCATTTGCCAAATATATTAACACTTAACCACTTCAAAGAAAAAATTCTTCATAGACTTCCTGTAAACTCACACTCAAGAAAATATTAGTCTCTCCTGAATTTGTCTGATTCCTTTCATTAGACAATGAGCAATTAACCATTTCACTTCCCTCTTTTCCTTGTAGAAAATTCAGAGCAGTTTTTACTCATTTTTTTCAGTGCAAAATTCTAAACCTCCGTCCTTCTGATATAATAAATTCTTTGCTTAATCCCTTTCTTAATTAGCAGTGATCATCTTCATTCTCATAATAACATGAGTTTTTTTATTTTGTCTCTGCTTTAGATTAATATTTCTGAAACTCTTTGAAAAGCTGGTGAAAAATAAAAGCAAGTTAAATAAATAGTGTTTTTTCCCCACTTACTGTTCAGTTTGACTTTCATAGAAGTGAAGTATTAACTACTCAATTTTTAAAATATCAGCAGGGAAGTGTCGTGTCTAACACATCCTGCAACGAAGAGCAACAAAAAACAATTCTGAATGTCCTTACTCACTGCCAGGTACAAAAAGTTCTATCTCTCAAATGTAGTTTTCTAAGATATTAAGCTTAAATTCTCTTTATATCATATAAAGAGGTGGACAATTGAAATTTTGCTGTATCAAATTGCTTCTGATTATCGCTCTCATTGTGATGATTTTTTTAAACAATTTCTAGTTAGAATAGCATCTTCAGGTGAAAGTTTTGAAATAGCAATATGGAGGTTTCATAGCCTTTTGTAAAAGCCCTTAACTGATGAAATGTATAATAGTTATGTCTCCTTCATCTAAATTGCTCAATACTGAATTAATTTCCCCTACAAAATCTTTAAAGGAAATTGGCTGATTTGGATAAAACATAGTATGTGCCTAAATGCATGTCAAGATATCTCAATTGAAACAAAATGGCAGCCCACCATTTTTTAAAGAGTTTATCTTCCATAGTTTTGAGGGGATTTTGTAAAAATTGACGTGTTGGTGGAGACTGATAGAAGTATGTAATTATCAAGGATTTTGTGAGCGGCATACCCTAGAAGCAATGAACATTTATAAACAAACACATGTTTCTTAACATATAAAAAAGTTTCTTGAATACAATGAACATACTTTGAAAAGTAAAAAATGTTTATGGGAGTCTTTATCATTATAGAGAACAGCAGTGGAATACTTAAAGGGAACGTGTCTTGTCTTCCGGGGAAGGATGTACAGAGAGTGGGAATGCAGGGACGACGTAGTAGGGAGTTCTGATTTTTGAGCAGTGCTCTCCCCTGCTTGCTTTACATCAGCATCCACGATGAACTGGGTTGACACTGCTCTGCCAGGGCCTTCGGAGCGATTGTGCAAGATGTGTTGGGATAGAGTATCTCCGCTAAGACGTGCCCAGGTTCCAAAGTCACAGCTAAGGGATGCGCTCCATTTCTCCTAATGTGCTAGCTCCCTCCTTTCTTCGGCGCCTTCCCTTACCAGTCTAGACCACACGGTGCAGCACTTCCATCTGTTCTTTTTTAATCCTCGCCCAGCACCCCCTTTAGTAAAACCCCAGCCCTGTCCAGGCTGGGAAGCAGAGGGGAGGACCTCCACTGGGGACTGGTGATCCTCAGACAACCCCGATCCTGTTCTCTTATTTCGTGGAGAAAATGGAGGGTGTGGAGCAGAAATCCCCTCCAAGTCCTGATTCCTCTCCCCACAGCCCTCACACTTGCCTGGATCCATCTCTGACGACCTCCTTCCTGACCACTGGAGTGGGAAAAGTGTTTCCTCTGTAAGGCTAACACCTCTGCTGGTTTCTGCATCTGACCCTCTTTCCCTGTGCTCAGACACCTCCCTTCATCCCTGTGTCTCTTGTGTCTTCAGCCTCTGTCTCCATCACTCTCAGCGTAGTCATTCTCCCACAGGTTTAAAAAAACCACTTCTTTTTGCCTCCCATCCCTCTATAGCTGTCATCCTCTCTCTCTCCTTCCCATCATAACCCAGCTCTTCGATCGTCATTTATGTTCACTTTCTAAACATTTGACTTCCTGTTTTCTGTTTGGGTGTTTTTAATTTCTGTTTTAATATTTTTTATTGAAGTATAGCTGATTTGTAATATTGTGTTAGTTCCGGGTGTAGAGCATAGTAATTCGGGGTTTTTGCTGATTATATTCCATTATAGGTTATTATAAGATTTGGGGTATAATTCCCTGTGCCCTACCGTAAATCCTTGTTTATCTGTTTTATGTATAGTAGTTTATATCAGTTAATCCCATACTCCTAATTTGTTGGGTATTTTAGAATATACTGTTCCTTCTGCCCTGTATGCTCCTCTGTACATCTCTACCTAGTGAACACCTTCTCATCTTTTCATTCTCAACGCAGATACCTCCTTCTTCGAAAATCCTGCCACGACTGTCAGGCTGGATGAGGTCTTGCTCTTCTGTGCACGCTTAGCCTCTTGTTCTTATCTGTATCGTGGCAATAATACTACTAATAGATGATTGAGCACTATCAGACCAGTCATCATGTACTATTATTATTATGTTGGTATTAATACTGTAGCACGTTGTTTTGTCCTCAACAGAACTGAGAGAGGATTTCATCCCGATTCTATTTATAAGGAAACTGAACAACAGAGAAGTTAAGTAACTTGAGCCCAACTGTGTTCCCCTAGAGCCTGTGCTAGTTATTCAGGGCTGAGAGCCAGTGGGTCTCATGCTTCATCGTGCATCAGAATCACCTAGAGGGCTTGTGAAAACACAGATCACTGCCCTCGATCTCAGAGTTCCCAATTCAGTAGATCTGAGGTGGGAGATTTTTCATTTCCAACAAGCTCCTAGATGGTGTTGATGCTGCTGGTCCACGGAGCACACTGAAATCCACTGCTCCAGGCGGCCGATCACTTTCTCTGTTGACCATGTCTCTTTACTTGTCTCTCTCCAGCTAAAATGGGAGTTCCTTAGGGTAGGAGCTGTTTTTTTCTTCCTTTTTCTTTTTTTTTCTTTTTAATGTCCACATTCCCAGCATCTAGCGAAGTAGTTCTCACAGGTGGTAGGCCTTCAATAAATGTTTCTTTGAATGCATGATGTAATTAGTGGTTCTGGCCCTTTAAGTGTATTTTTGCCCGAATGAAATTTCTGTGTATTTCAAGAATTCTCCGGTTTTATCAGTCACATACTTGATTGGCATACAGGGGTCGCGTACTCAAAGGTTTTGTAAGGTTAATTGTTAATTGCATGACTTTAAAGTACTCTGAACCAAAGGTCACATCTGTTGTATTTGGCTCACTGTTCTTTCCAGAGTGGACCCCTCACTGCCTATTAGGTTATACCATCATTATATGGAAAGAGGCTCTTTGGCCTTTTAGCAGATTTGAAACTTTCTTTCCTAAAGTAGCACCTTCCTTGATGTAAAATGACTCCATCATAAATGTGATGGCTTATAGGAATTGTGGTACATTTACTTCCCAGTATTCAAGCTTCGTAAAATGCCTGTGTGACATGGAGTAGTTGAGTGGGAGGTTGGCGCGCCTTATCTCAGCCAGCTCGGCTCTGGGTCCCCAACAGCCAGGCATCAAGTGGGAAACAAGAGACTTCCGACGGCTTGAAAACTTTCAGACTTTGACTTTGGCTTAATGGTATTTTTTATGTTCCTTTCCTTTTGAAGTAGAAACTACTAATAGTCTGTATTATAACAGGTCATCTATGATGCTATTCAAAAACTGGATAAGAAGCTTGATGTCGTGCACGCAAAGGTTAGAAAAATCAAGCATTTTCGTGTGAAGTCATGGTTGCAAAGTCGTGTAAGTGTTATAAAAATATTTTCAAAACTATAATAAACCTCTGGTTTCTAAAGATGCCAGTCAGAAGTGAGAGAGAACTAATAACTGTGAGATAAGCAAGGCTGATCTATACTTGCTGTAGCAGCAGATGGGAGACTAAACCTCTGCCGGAAAAATGCTGAAGCTTAGGTTTGAGAAATGTACGACAGTGGGTATTTTTATGTTTGTAACCGTAATACATAAAGTGCAATTAAAATGTAGGGTTGAAGAGGAAATCATGTAATCAAAATAGAGCATTTATCTTTAATAATATAAAGCAATCTTCCATGGAAAGTAATTATGGATGTATTTACTATTTTTTTCTTTCACTCACTCACAGTTGGTTTATGCTGGGTTTGTGTCATTTCAGAAGCCACTCGGATATGCATTTAAAGATTATAATTACCTGCTTTCTAAAAAGATCAGATACCAGAAAATGAGGAAGAAGCGGTGTCTCTCTCCATCGCCTTACCCTAAAAGTTATAGCCCCACTATTCCAGTACAAAGGCCGGAAAAGGATTCCCAGAGCAACCCTCTAGAAGCACCTTTTGGGTCCCCGGTGCCTCTGGATCTGGAGCGATCCCTTAGCCTGAGCCCGACGGTCCCCTCCACCTACCGCAGGCGTTCCTACGAGGAGTACTACTCGCCCCAGGACCCCACGCAGGGCTCCTCCAGTCCAGAGGCCCACAACACCCGCAGTCTTTTCTTAGACACCCAGTCCACTGCGGTCGAGCCTGCAACCGTGCTGACCCAGAGTGAACGCAGTCCAGCACATAGCCCTGACATGATGACCTACCCAGCTTTACTGGAAAACAGTAGATTCAGCCGTGCTGGCTCACCTCTCTATGTCCCGACCAGCTTCGGTGAGTGTGAACTGACACATGTTACAAGTCGCATTATTTACCCTATATTCCTCAACACCCTTGATGCAAGCTTGTGGAAGCTGTTTGTTTCCCATCTTGAGGGCTAGCTTGGGGCAGCACTCTGAACGATGACTAAGACTTCTTGAGTGTCTGTGATGTGCCTGCACTGTGCCAGTCAACGGACAGGCCTCTTCTCCACTAATACTCATAATGATCCCATTGTGAGTTTTTTATCTTCTGTTTTTCTTTACCCTTTCCCTGTGTAAATAATTAAAATGCTCCTAAAATGGCCAGAGCCCAGATGACAGGAGAGAAAAGGTACACTTTAGGCTAATTCACAGGAACTAAGGTCAAATTTGTGTTGACGGTCCGGCGAATTACAAAAGCCGCTTCCGTTACCACACGCTGACTCTAGGGAGTCGAGCACTCTGGCTGAGTAAATGAGTACCTGTCTGGACACAAAGAAGTTTCAGTACCACGTAGTGAACGGCACACCTAAAACGTTTTGAGGTATGAGCACCTAAATTGTTTCATGCCTCACGTTATTTCTTTTTTAAACATAAACCTTCAACCAAAATATCTATTACCATGCAGTGAAACTTGAAAGAGGTATTCAGTGTAATGTTAAAGTTACTTCTGACCTAGCTGAGCAGAAGTCTTGTTGTTTTCAAAATTCAGATACACCTTTAAGCCTTGAGAGACGTTAATTGTAAAGCCATGGAAGAGATTCAGTAAAGAACTGATTTGGTTCTCAAAGATAATGGGGGTTATTGAAATTCACTGATTAAAGTGAATAATTTAAGCAATTATAAAACTAAATTCTGGGGATTTCCATTGCAATTAGCTAGTAAAATAAACCTCATCTGGAGAGACCAAGAGGACAGAGATTAAGTATTTCAAAGAATTTCTCTCAAAGTAAGAGAGCAATAGGTTATCTTAGATGAACCTAATTTAACCCAGGGTAACAGATCTTTTGCTGTATTTTGCCTGTGGCCCAAGAGGCCTCAGATTGCTCAGTCTGTTTTATGATCTTTGAAGCTTTAAGGTGTCTTCCGAAGCTGCTTTTGTCGTTTGGGGGAGGTCAGGTGGGACATTCTTGAGTAGCCATCCTCAGGTCATCTTTGTCTAGGCTTTCCCTGGATTTTACCTTGGAGTCCTGGGTCCATGCCGGGGTACTTCACACAAGGTTCCAGGAATGAGACACTTCTTCCCTACCTAACATCTCTTCTTTCAGGATAATGATCAGGTCAAGTATGATTTGTCTTTTTCCCCCCCCATTGAAGGTCCAAGTTCACCAGTTGGAAGTGCCCCGGGTGTCCTCAAACAGAGCCTCCCTGATGACCCTTCAACCTGGTCTGTGGATGAAGTGATCCTGTTTCTGAAATACGTAGATCCTCAGTTATCAAGTGCCCTCGTCGACCTCTTCATGCAACATGTAATGTATCTTTTGATCCGGTTTTCCTGCCGTAATGACTTTGAATGACCTCTGTGCAGGCCCTTCAGTTGGATACTGATTAGTGTGGATGGTGGGGGAACCCTATCAACTGATTATTCCATATGCGAGAAAGTTTACTTTGCCCAAAGTTAGAGCCTTAAAGGGTGGAGGCTGGATCTGTGCTTTAAATGGGTACCCGGGTACCTAAAATACTACAAGTCTTCAAGTTCTCAAGAGAAGATGATTCGGCATGGCCACACTCTCCTTTCTAACAACAGCTACAAGGATCCTCCTCCCCACCTGCTCCCTGCTCGGCCCCAGGACCGTGAGTGGGAGGGGTGACCACAGCTGTGACAGGGTGTCCTCCTTGTTACGATGCCCGATGAATCCAGCAACTGATTCCATTTGGCTCGGTTCTGTTGACCTTATATGGTTATTGATGATTTGGAATGCTGATACCCTTATGCCATTTACAAAGTAACATCATGGGCTAAATTTTAAATTCTAATTTCTTTAATTTCTAGTTTTACTTAGTAGAAAATGTATAGATGGTACCTGACAAAGGCAGTACTGTGAGGGATTTCAGGTCCCTTCAGCCAGTGACATATGGTTCAGTACAGTTTCATTTTTAAACCAGAACTTGTGCAAACCAAATAATATGCTTCAGCAGCATCATTTGGTCAATTAATTCTTTTTTACATTTGGAGGATACCTTGTGACTATCAAGTAATGTGTTTTATAGGGTTTCCTAATGAATAAAATTAGTGCCCACATATCTGATGTACCCTTTTCAATATGGTAAGAAAATCAGTAATTAGTTTTTAGCATCTAATTAGCTTCCGACAACTGATCAGCTTTCAGTGTTAAGACAGCACTGTATAGCACACTTATAGCTGACATACTCATGTTCCCAGCCCTTCTAGGAAAGTTAATGACCATCTGAAATTCATTTTTACCATTCACAGTTTTTACTTTTTGTCACAGCTATGCAGTATTTTGTTCAACACACGATATTTAAAATTAGGTAGTTTGATGCTTAGGACGTTTTTAAGATATTAGGTTAAATTTCCTTTTTCTTAAAATTTGAAGCAAATTTACAGATGATTAAGTGATGCTTCACTGTACAAATTAGATTTTTAATAGTTTCCATCAAGCAGTTGCATATTCAGAGAATATACATCTGGACTGAGCTGCCCTCTAATTGGTGTTACATGTTCTTACATAGAAAGGAAGAACCATTCTGATAAAGTATGAAAGCTTTATTAATTATTTTAATTTCCTTCTCTCTGTAGGACATTGATGGGAAAGCTCTGCTACTGCTCAAGAATGACATGATGATGAAGTACATGGGGCTTAAGCTGGGGACAGCTCTGAAGCTGCGCCACTACATTGAAATGCTTAAAGACAGAAAGATACCTCAACAATTTAAAAAGTGTGTAGATTAGATTGGACTTAATTCTAGGGAGACCAATGCCACCTTTTCTCTCTGCCCTTAGTTTTTGTTGTGTAGAAGGTTCCTCTAAAACACGGTGTATCCAAAATCACAGAACCCTGGGACAGTCCAGGCTACTCCTTTAGAAGCCATTTAACATGTTAGCACTAGCAGAGTCAAACTGGTGCTTTGTTCTTTGTGTCTTTTCATTACTTTCCTTGCATAGTTTACAGATAGTTAGTTACACTTCATGCAGGAAACAGAGAAACACCTTTGATTTTGGTTAATGTTTATATGTAAAACCAAAACAGCCAAATCCCAAAGGGGAAAGTAGTCAGGGAGGGATTGACGGGTTCTCTAATGAAAAAAATTATAAGGTAGCTAGTCATTTTATGCAAGAGATATTACACTACAAGGGTGGGTTGGATGGAGTCTGACTATACTCTTTTCAATTAATATGTTTTATTTTTAAACTTCCTTATTTTGTCTAAGCGTCAACATTTAACTAGGCATTCATTGTTCACAGCTCTCCACGAAGATGCCTATGTCCAAGTTTTTTAAACACGTGTTTTATTATCTGTTTATTCCTCATATGGGTACTGTTTCATATTTATATTTTGTTCTGTATCTGAAGTATACACACAAGTAAATCTTTTCTTTTTTAATTTAAAATGGCACTTTACACTTCCACAGAGGTGAAGATCAACTCTACATGTAGTGAGTTTTTTTTATTCTGTGAAACATAAGCACATCGTTTGACATCACTGGTACCTCTCAGCTCACACTTCAGGGTTTCCATACAGGGAAGTTCTGTCTTGTGCAATGTTTCTAGTTAATTTCCTTTCTGGGCCATTTATCCTACTAAACTTTGGAAGGTACATCAGTTCTGATTTGTCATTTTAATTTTAAAAATCAGAACTTTCACATGGAACATGTTCATTGCTGTTTTATTTATTACATCATTATACTGTATAATATTTAGTGTAATGTTACAAGCTATGAGAAATGGTGCTAATTGTATCAGCCATTTGTTATAAATGCCAGTAAGATGTTCACCAGGGGTAAGATTGTACGCTTTCTTTTTAGAAAACCAAGTGTACTTTATAAGCAAATGCAACTATTTCCTGGGCGTATATGATTTAAAGGGCTTTTTCGTCCGTGTTATTTCTTTTGTCTTATAAGACAAGATTCTAATTTAAACTTGTCCTTTCAAACTGTCAGTGTGAAGATGCTGTGCCACTTGAACAGTCCTCAGGTGTTTGTATAAATACTATGTTTTACAGTTTTTAGATTTTAAAATATAATAAAGTTTAATAACCGCAACCATTAATGTCAGAGCCTCAGATTTGATTTTACTTGCTTGAAGACTTAGAGCAAGCAGTGATACATGTCGTGAGTAGTTATACTCTGTGACAACTTCACTAGAGAATTCTCTCTCCATCCTGAATATCAAGGCAAAAGTATGGCTAACACAATAACTTTCATTAATGCAGACAATTAGCAGAACTAGAATTTAACATCCACTGAAACAAATTTTCCTCTCTAAAATTACCCTCATCTCCATGAAACGCAGCCAGATCAAGACTAAATTTGTTTACAGAATTAAGTCTGGTCAATTGACCACATAGGGTCCTCCTAACTGGCGGTGGTGGAATTCAGAAGTAGTCTCAGACTGAATTCCCAAAAGGCCTCTCAAAGCCAGGAAAGCCACGCCAAAGGCCTGCCATTAGCCTGCACCTCAGTGGATTTCTCTCTTCTAGAGAATCCCTAAAACATCGTGATTCCTGCACATGCCAGGAGACAGTCTTTCCCATTCACCTGATAAGGCTGCTCAGAACCCAAGAGTCTCCAGTGTCTGGAGAGACCAGGCAGAGAGAAGAGAAAAATGTTTCCATTCTACCCAAAACTAACTTGAGGGGAAGGACTTCCCTATATCTGGAAAACACAGATCAAAACCAGTAATATTCCAGACAAAAACCATAAAAATGATAACCATATTCACCAGTTCACTCAGTAACCGATCCATTAACTTTTTATGAAGCCTCAAGTTTTCCATTAGGATTTTGGAATATCTCTCCCAGTTCAGTATAGTATGATCTAAAATTGATCAGAGACCTGTACTTGTCAAAAGGGCCTTCCTATGGATCATCTTGAAGATGAAACTCTTTTGCAAAAGCATCAGAGTACAACAGTAACTTCCTATAAATGACAGAAGACTTTAAAAGGCACGGTTAAACATCTGACTACAATGTAATCCATAAAGAAACTTGGTTACAATAACTAGAATTATGACCAATGATAATCTCAACCCTTGAAAACCTTAATCACCAGCAAAAACCAAGAAGCAAGTAACCGTGAACTGTTTGTCATACCAGCATTTCCTGATTGGAAAACTTATGCTCTAGTCTTCCTCTCCTAAGAAAGCAAAGGGAGGTAAATTTAGATCTGCCCAGCAATTAATGTTCCAGTATTTTATCCTGTTTGAAATGACGCAGGTAGTCAGTGAATTCTCTTAACTTGGTTTAGTTTCAAGTTACCAAAATCTGGAAAGACTATTTTAGATAGACCTTCCCAAAATGTAATTATTCCTATAGAGTTTACCTAAAAGCTCTTATTTATGTTTACCTAAAGTTTCATCATATCAAGTTATTTTCCTTGCTGACGTATTTGCAACAGATACAGTAAGGTGTTATTTGATCTCTAGTAAACCTAGGTACAACAGAAGTGTTATACTTAATATTGATGATTCTAAAGACATGTCTATGTTAATCAAACCAAAAAGCTTAAGCTAGCTTCAGTACCAGATACCAATTCAGTACTGAATATTTCCCAGGCCACGTGAACCTGAAATTCATTCAAGCCAGTCTTTTTTATATTTCTGAGAATTTACATAAGCATTTAATTTCTTTTAAGCCAATTAAACAGCTCATCCACAAACCAATCTTGGCAATGCCATTTGGAAGCAGACACTTCATATTTATAAGGTACGCAGAGACATACATTTACATATATAGACAAAGAGATCTCACAGTTTTCCTGCTAAAATTTTACAAGGCCTCTTTTTGAATGAAATAATGCCATCTGCAGCAACATGGGTGGACCCATGTTGAGATCATCATACTAGGCGAAGTAAGACGCAGAAAGACATATCGTATGATATCACTCAGTGTGGAATCCCAAAAAAAAAAGGTTCAAATGAACAAACAGACTCACAGACATAGAAAACAAACTTATGGGTCCCGAAGGGGAAAGGCGGGGAGGAGGGATAAATCAGGAGTTTGGGATTAGCAGACACAAGCTACTCTATATAAAATAGATAAACAACAAGGTCCTACTGTATAGCACAGGGAACTATATTCAGCACCTTACAATAAACTAATGGGAAAGACTCTGAAAAGGAAGAGGTCAATGTATACCTGAATCACTTCGCTGTAAACCTGAAACTAACACAGCATTGTAAATCAACTCTACTTCAATTTTTTTAAAAAAAAGATAAAAGGTGATTAAAGTTCCAGAGAGCCCAGATAGATCATTTACATCGCAAAGGCACAGGAAGAGAAATACCAATTCCTTCTAGAAAGCTAACTTCCTCTAAGGGCATATGCAAAAACCAGTTTTAGAATGTCAAAAGAGTCCCACCGTGGATATTTTCAGGGATTTTTTTTCAGTTTCTAAAAAGCCAATTTAGTTTAAACAACAGTAAGAGGCAATAATAACACGTATCAGTCACTCACATGCACATGCCTCACTTTCAGAGGAGAAACCACCGGCGTTCAAGTTAACCTTCACCTCAGCTGTTAGCCCAGCCTCCGTGGCCTTTCTCGGCATAAAACGCACCTGCCAGCCCACAGCTGCGGCCACTTCGTTTTCCCACCGTAATGGCGCCAATATCTCCGCCACGGCCTTGGGGTGACTATGAGTCCTCGGTACTGTCTTGGCAGCCCCATTCATCAAGGCCAGCCACCCTAGGGCCCCACATACTAGCGGACGGCCACCCCGGGATTTCCTCTGCAACTTTCAGGATCACCCCTGGAACTTTCAGGCCCCTCATGCTAGGTGACGCCCCTGCAACTTTCCGTTGCGCGTCCTTATTTCCTGACGTCTCGGCGCTCACAGGAGCTTCCTCGGTCTCCCCGCTGGCTCTACCAACTGGGATGCACCCCGCAGGCCTACAAGGCCTGTACTTGCCCAGCTACAAGCCCAAAGAAAGGGCCCAGAGTCGGCGACGGAGACATCCTGGTTTAATGGGCGGGGGAGCTTACCTGTCTGAAGCAAGGCCCTGGAGCAACACCCCACTGTGTGCGGCGGCCGGCGGGCAGGACATGGCGGCAGGCTTCGCTCCCCAGGAGAGGGGGAGGTTCCCAGTTATAGTGGAAATTGACATCAGGTTGGCTCATCAGTTACCAGGGAAACCAGCCGAGGGGCACGCCCCTCACCTCCCCTTTGATGAGCTATCAGGTGGAGATGTTTGCTAAAGATTAGATGAAGCAGGCACTGGCCCAGCAGGGAGATGTACAGAGAGCAAGAGAACAGCCATCTTGGGTGGCCTGGCCATACAGACTCCCTCTGTAAGCATGAAAAAGCCATGCCCTTCTGTAATAATATTAGAAATTAAAAATTAAACATCATGACTAGGAACAGTGATGATGGGAGGAAAAGTGCTGCTTTTTCAAGCTGCATAAGGAACTGTAGTCACAGTTGGCTGAATAAATGAGGTGTGTTTAAGTTTCTGGGGCTGTTTCTACAGCGTGGTGCTGGGACTTGCTTATATTTATAAGTCCTCCGAGGTTGAGGACTCCCGATGTTTCCCCTGTTTTACCTTGGTGAAGTTGAACCCTGAAAGCAGCTCTCCACAGTGAGCACATCCTCAGACGAGCTTGCCCACTCTCACTGCTATACTAGAGGCAACTCTGGTGTTACAGGGCCACGTTCTCTGGCTTTAGGGGTGCTATCAGCACTGAGGGGAGAGGTTTAAGATATAAGGGGAAAAGGAAATAAATCCCTTTGTCTGAAAAGGTTCAATTCCATCCAAGCTGCTGGACAAAACAGGGGAAACATCACATTGCGAGGGAGCGGAAGCAAACTGTCCGCCCTGCATTCCAAAGGTGGGCCCTGGTCTGCAATGTCCTCCCTACCCTAGAGCCCTCCCCATTCCCCGGATCAGCCTCGGAGCACTTATAAATAGAAGCAAGTCTCTCTCATATATACCGGAAAAAGCCCCCTGGGGTTCGTTTTTGCCAGTATACCCTGATCCCCATGAGGTATGGTCATTCGTGGCTTGGCCAAGCTCTACCTCTTGCTTTTTCCTTCGGTGACATCAGTTCCAAAACCCCCAGCAAACCATAGGGAAGGAGGCAGAGAAGACTGATGCCGTCCATGGAGGCGAGCCTGTGGGTCGCAGGCACAGCACTGTAGGTGGAAGCTGAGGCGGGAAGAGCCCTGCTAGGAGCACATGCTGGGAATGGTTGTGTGGTTTTTTTAATGTATTTTAAAAAGTTGAGTTAGGAGAAAGTACACCCAGAAAGGCCCTAAACGACGGGCAGCTCGGCATATAAGAGTAAACAAAATAGGTGAAACCCCTTACCTTAGACTGCTTCCTGTCTATCTGGGAAGACAGCGTTAGAAAACACAAATATTTGGGTAATTGATGAGTGTATAAAATGCGGCAAAGGTGAAGTAGCCATGAGAAGCATGACATCTCTAGAGGATTCTATTGTGTGTTTGTATACAGATGTGCTTACATATTGGGAAGACATTTGGGAAGATAGATACAAACATGTTTACAGAGGGCATCTATGGGCAGGTAGGATTCTGAATATGTTTCATTTCATTTTCCTTATCTTTCTGATTTGTCTGCAGTGTATTGCTTTTATAATAATTGTTTAATTACAAAAACACAGGCCATATCATGTTTACATCACTGTGGAAGATAAAAGGAAATACCACATTGCCATTTAGCGGGAGGCAGAAAGAGCAAAACCTAAGAAAAAAGCATAATGTGTCAGAAGACCAACTTAATTTAATATCATGTATAAATAGATTAAACGCCCATATTAAAAAAGATTCAAGGGTGGATCTTAACAACTACATGCTTTCACCTACCTTGTCATTTGCTTTAAACATTAAAAAATAAAGCACTGGACAGAAATTCATCTGCAAATGAACAAAAAATAGGCCACAATGATACTATTGATCCCGGCAAGGTAGAATTACAGGCAAAAAGCAGTCAATGCATCAGGAGTCCTTATGTTGGTGAGAGGTTCAAGTACAGGGACGACAGATCATGAACTTGTGTTTAACCAATTACACAGACTCAAAACCAGATAGTCCATGTGCATAATTTAATAAAATTGCAGTAGAAAAAAAAAGACTTTATTGTATCTTTTAGTCTTTGACATAAGGAAGCAAAATTAAAGGGCAGATACTGGTATAATTAAAAAGGCATTACTGATAGACATTAGATTCCAAAAGAGAATTCACTGTTAAGAATCCCTGGAGGGCTTCCCTGGTGGCGCAGTGGTCGAGAATCTGCCTGCCAATGCAGGGGACACGGGTTCGAGCCCTGGTCTGGGAAGATCCCACATGCCGCGGAGCAACTAGGCCCGTGAGCCACAACTACTGAGGCTGCGCGTCTGCAGCCCGTGCTCCGCAACAAAAGAGGCCGCGATAGCGAGAGGCCCGCACACCGCGATGAAGAGCGGCCCCCGCTCGCCGCAACTAGAGATAAGCCCTCGCACTGAAACGAAGACCCAACACAGTCAAAAAAAAAATATATAAAAATAAATAAATAAATAAGTGTTACCATTAAAAAAAAAAAAGAATCCTTGGAGCTTTCACAAAATTGAATACATACTAAGCTACATAGAACACTCTGAATCACAGGAAACAAAGTTAGTACAGGCTACAGTCTGGGACATAAAATTCAGAAGTTAATGAGATACTTCTGAAATGCTAACAAGAAAAACAATAAGCACCCCTACCTTTGTAGCCACAGCTTCTTTCCTGAACTTTCTCCTTGAGTTCTAGGCCTGGGTATGTCACTGTCTACTGATGTCTCCACCTGCAAGCCCACAGCACCTCCTCATCACACCTGAATCTTTCCCCACCTTCCTTTGCTGATGTGCCCCTCTCCAGTCCCTGCCTTAACAGCGCCTCACCCACTGATGCATCCGGGCACCTGACACAGTGCCTGCCAGTGTTGGCCTCAACTCCTCATCGTCCACAGCCCACCGCAGCCCTGACGTCACCTGGTCCCAGGCATCCTACCTCTCACAGCTCTCTCTCTCGTCTGGGCCCCCCAGTCTGTTGTTTCCCGAGTTTGCTGCCAGATGCCACTTCAGAAATGCTAAGTTTCTTTCCTATGAGCACTTCCAGGGCTGATACTGTTATTATTGTATTCCCAGGATTTAGCATACTATCTCCTACATAATAGATACTTAGATGTTGGTTGACGGGAAAAAACACAAAAGCAAATTTTCTTCTTAAAAACACGGCCGTTTCCAGTACCTCTCGCAGTTTACAAGAAAATCATTTTTATTGATGCTTGTACTTCATTAATGCAGTGTGGCTCCCCGCCACCACCATGGAGCAGCTCAGATGTGTCTGAACAGTAATGGGAGATGGCCGATCCAGAGGACTCTCAGGGCAAAGGCAGTTAGGCCCAGAGATTTGGGGCTTGTTGTAGGAGAAGTGAAAAAATCCCTCATCTTTATGAATATACTGAAAGATTTGTCAGAGACGCAAACGAAGTGCTTTCAATAAATCTGTTGGTGTTTTGCACGCGCGCGCGCGCGCGCGTGTGTGCGTTTGTTTAACTAGGATTTGAAGATGTAACTGTGAGCTGTAAACCCTTAAGTTTAACAGAGCTGTCCCATGTCCTACTGACAATTTATATCTTATGTCTGCAAACCAGTTGGCTGGGTGGTTCCATTTTGATTGAGCCAGGCTAATATTCTTCTCTCCTATGTAGGAGCCACCTTTTGCATGCTTTGGAGTTGGAATTTAAAAATATAAATATAGAAGGTCAAAGTTGTGCTCGCTGTTGACGGCTCCTGTAAAACACCTGACTCAATGAGCAAATATTAGCTCTATCAGCTACTTTTAAAAAAAGCTTCATTGTAGTACATTTCAAGTACATGTGAAAATAAGGAGAGTGAAGGGACACCACCCAGCTCCAATAATTATCAGCTCATAACCCATCTTGTTTCATCCACACTCCCACTCACATCTCCCATTTCCACGTTGTTTTGAAGCAAATCTGATAGATCATTTAATGTATAAATAGGTCAGTATGTATATCTAAAAGATAAACTTTTAAAAAAGTGACCATACCATTATCATACTTTAAAAATTAATAATTCATTTCTAACACCATGCTGTAATGAGAGGAAGCAGGGCTCCTTGGAGAAATGACCGATTCTAGGACTGGGACGGGGAATATACAAGTTGAGCCTGGAGCATCTTGTAAGTGTCGAAGGATGTGCTCCAAGAAAGCACAACAATGAGGAATGTCAAAGGGACACAGGAGCGAACTGAAAGAGCTTCCAGTGGCCAGGAAGTCTGGAACGGTTTGAGCAACAAAATAAAGCAGTATTGGATTATAACCCAAAGTATAACAAATATCCCTGAGTCCATACTGCTGTAAATCAACGATCGAATCAGTAAATAGGGGAGAAGAGAGAAATCTGTGCAGAAGAATCCCAAATTATGTAGACACTCACCCTCAAGGAGGTGGAGCATTACTCCCCGCTCCTTAAGTGTGTGCTGTGCAGAGAAGTATGTGCTTCCTTCCAAAGAGGGCAGTATGGAAAGGGGGGGAAAGAGGAACTCTCCAGGGGAGAGACCTGACAGACACCCTCATCCAGGTGGTCAAGGTCAACATCAACAGCGAGAAGTCCCGTTCATAGTATGTACCCTTGATATGATAGCATGAGGATGGCCCCTTATCGCTGAGGTTTTCCTCCCCAAAACCCATGACACCAGTTTCATCACGAAGAAAATCATCAGACAAATCCCAACTGGGGAACATTCTGCAACATACCTAACCAGTCCTCCTCCAAACGGTGTAGGTCATCAAAAACAAGGAAAGTCTGAGAATCTATCACAGTCTAGAGGAGCCCAGGGAGACATGATGAGTAAACATAATATGGGATCCTGGAACAGAGAAAGGTGAAAAGGAAATGTGAATACAGTGTAGGCTTTAGTTAATAATAATGTACAAATATTGATTCATTAGTTGTGGTAAATGTACCACAATATACAATACTAATGATGGATGAAAATGGGTGTGGGTACTGTCTCCACTACCTTAATAACTTTTCTGTAAATTAAAACTGTTCTAAAATTAAAAGTTTATTAAAAAATTTAGCAATTCCCTTCTATCATCCTACATTCATGCAATGTTCTGTTTAAAGTCCCGATCTCTCAAATCTGAAGTGTGAAAATCTTCGCCAAAAGTCCCAGTGAGATTTTGAGGGAGTGACTGCTCTTCCTTGAAAAGGAAAATATGCAAAGTTTCTTCTTGGTGCATGAAATATTTGATATGTGCAACCTGCTCCAGTAGTTATTTTTAGATCTCATCTCTGATGAGTGCCTGGGTCTTGTTTTCACTTGTGTTTCAATGTTTGTGTGTGACTGAATGTCAACTCCCAGAAAGAAGGAGTTACGGCATATGCTTTAAGGGGAAGTTATGTATGTCCATGTAGATTGATTTCTACTTTTTCTTCTTTGCCTTTTCTTCCTTTAAAAATATTTTGTTGTTGCTTGCTTTCCCCACACAGGAGTATATATCTCGTTTCTATGTGGAAAACTGATCTATAATGTACTATCAGCATATGAGTGTCACCATTTAGAAGTGTTCATTAAGTGAGGCTTACTGGTTTCCAATGTTGCATCTGGCTTTATTAATTTTTTTTTTTTTTCGGTACGCAGGCCTCTCACTGCTGTGGCCTCTCCCGTTGCGGAGCACAGGCTCTGGACGCGCAGGCTCAGTGGCCACGGCTCACGGGCCTAGCCGCTCCGCGGCATGTGGGATCTTCCCGGACCGGGGCACGAACCCGTGTCCCCTGCATCGGCAGGTGGACTCTCAACCACTGCGCCACCAGGGAAGCCCTTTATTAATTTTTGTATCAGTATATTTCAGAAGTTAGCATGGATGCTGGCAAAATCAATAGCAACGTTGCTGTTAGAAAAAGTGCAAGAACGTAAGGAATGACTCTGGTTGGAAAAGAGTGTCCTGATATAATCCTTTCCTGAAATGCTTGAGTTAGTCAGTGACATATGAAGCTCCCCCCATCTGGGCACTATGAACAGGCCCTGGTCAGGGTGGGCAGTGGCGGCAATTAGCACCCAGTTCCACTCCAGACATTGCCAATGTTTATAGTACCTGTTAAATGGATATACTCGTGACAATTGTGCGAAGAATTTGAAGCTTTATTATTATGTAATATGTAAACTGCCTGATTAAGTGTGGTTTTGGTGACTACGCTTACATCAGCCAGGATAAACTGTGCTTTGCTGCAGTAACAAACCAACCCTGAAATCTCAGTGGTTTTGCTTTTCTCCCAGGCAGAGTCTGACTCTCCAGAGCTACTGCTTTTTTTTTCTCTTCTTTTTTTTGGCCTTGCCACGTGGCATGCGGGATCTTAGCTCCCCGACCATGGATCGAACCTGTGCCCCCCTGCGTGGAAGTGTGGAGTCTAAGCCAGGGAAGTCCTGAGAGCTACCGCTTCTTTTGTGACTCTGCCCATGTAACACATGGCCTCCAAGAATATTTCTGTTGCCCAGAGCTGACACGTGGTACTTCTACTTGGAGCCCACTGTTAGAACTAGTTACGTGGCCCTGCTTAAGTGCAGGAGAGTTGGGTAGAGTGGCTTTCTCAAGAAGAGGGAGAAGAAAACGGAAGATTTGGTAAACACATAACATTGTTTCTACCACAAGGGTTTAAACATTTTTTTTCAGGCTAAAATGATTGCAGACATGCTCTGGGGCTGGGCCAGGTTGGTGGCCTAACTGGGAGAAGCTGGTTGGGTGCAGTGCATAGGTGTGCACTGGTGAACGGAAGGGGCTGCATCTAGCGGGAGCCCAACCGATGCCATGCAAGATTTTGAGTCTTATGTTACAGGTTCTTCCAATTTTTCAAAAGCAAGTGGAAAAGCAGATTTTAATGTGAAATCTCCCGATTTCAAAATGTAGGCTGAAGTATATGAAAACACAGGCCAAACAAAATGTGCTTGCAGGTCTCATCGGACCTATGTGCCACCAACGTTACGATCTTAATTAGCTCTCTGGCCTACAAACTTGGGATCTTGAATGGCCCTTTATTGATCTGTGAGGTAGGGCTACATTTCTAAGAATCTGGCTCTGCCTGTGAGCATTCCCTCAGCCCACCCTGGTTCAAGGTTCAAACCCTTCGTCCTTGCACAAGCTCAGCTGACCGCTGGAGCACTTGGAGCCACACTTAAAGGACAACAGATTCCTTGCATTCCGGTCATTGCCAGGCTATGTAATCTTCAGGCATTTGGGAAACCACAAAGTGTTGAGAAAGAATGAAATAGGGATGGGTGTTGCGGAGCCATTATGAACGTGGAACAGGAGGGCCCGTATGTCAGTTTCAGACGCATCTCAAGGGCTGTGGGAGGCAATTAAAAGACTATAAATGGGGGAGGGGTCACACAGACCTGCAGCTCTCGGGGGCAGGGAGGAGAGCTCTCAGCAAAGGGAACTGTTCGTCCACGGTGCGCTGTGCCCTCCATGTCATCCCATCCACGTATTGTCCTTGGGGGCGACTCCGGCGATTTCATTCCACCTTTTCTGAGCTCTTCTCAGAGGCGTAGGCGTCCCTCTGAGGGCGGCCCGAGTTGTTTGTTGGGTTCAGCACAGCCCGCAGACGGTCCAGCCCAACCACCTTTTCCTTTCAAATGATACTAGCGGTTACTTTCCAGATCGCCCGAGGTCTGGGAAGGCCAGCTTGTAGCAGGGGTCTTAGGTGAGCTTTTGGGCCGGGGAAGAACCCAGGAAGGCAACCAGAAGCCTCGACCGCCGGCCAGCTGGGTTCCACGCTGCCGACCCGGACGCACCTCCCTCAGGAGAAGAAAGTTCCGGGCCCGACGGGGAGGGCGGCGGGCGCTGCGGCCGCTTCTTGGCACGAAAGTGTGATGGGGTGTGGACGGGTCTCCCCACCCCACCCAGGCGCCCAGGAGCCACGCACTGCGGCCAGGAAGCCACGTGGGGCTCGAGTCGCCGCCAGAAAGAAGGCAACGTGAGGAGAGGTCCCGAGTCCTGTGCCACCACCTGGGGCGGGGGAGGGGGGGGCGCCACACTGCTGCCCGGAGCCGGGGTCCCAGGCCCAGGCTCAGCCTGGGAGGCACACAAGCTGTTGTCACACTTTCCTCGCCCGACGCCACCACCTCTTCGTAGCTCACACAGCAGTGGAGAGGGGTTGGCTCTTATTTACCCCTGTGTCCTCCCTCGAGAGTCTCCTATTCTCAGCCCCCATCGTAGCCCCATCTTCCCCCCAATCTCTCTCACGCACATCCCCCCCGACGTGCACGTATACGCATGCGCACACACACACACACCTCTCGGCGTTAGTGACCCGATGGGATGCAGTTTCACAACCGCTGGACGCAGGCTGTGCTCTGTGCCGCTTCTGGGCCTTTCCCTGTCTCTACAAAGAGAACAGAAGCCGGGCAAGGGTCCTGTGCCGGCACCACAGGGATTGCAGAGCGACGCCCCTCGGGAGTGGTTACAGATCCCCTGACGATGCCGGGCGCAGCCAGCGTCGGGAACAGTGAGTGAAGACGGTGACCAGTGTGCTGGCTGCCCTCCCTTGGGAGCAAGGGCTGGAGTCTGGGCCCCGTGCTCCCCAGGTCGCCCACCGTTGCTTCTCCAGCTCCCTTGGGGACCATGCTTTCCGTCCTCCTCTCTGTTGCATCCCAAGAGCCCCGCCGACCTTTCCCTGCTCTATTTTTCGCACCCCCGCAAACGCTGAGGTCGTGGCTTCAGCTCCATACACTGTGCAGCGGGCGGCGTCCCTCAGCTTGTATTTTCGCCTGTAGGGCCCGCGAGCCTCTCTCGCTGGCTTGGCTGGAACACAGCTTTCCGTTACTAAAGGGTGAGGAGCCTCCTTCCTGAAAACCTGGGCCGTCGAGGATTTTCAGTCTGGATCCTTCCCACGGATGTCCTCGGATGCCCCCAGACCAGCTTCCTCCAGAGGACCCAGGTCGCTAGCCCGGTGCCTGTGTCAGGACCACTTCTGCGCGGCGGGGCCCCGTGGTTGTCGCCGCGGCTGCCGGCAGAGGGCGCTGTCCTCCCAGCGCCGGCGGAGTGGGGACCGGGGGTTTCTCCCCAGCAGGCCCGCAGAGAAGCAGCCGCTGTTCTGACTTTTTGACAGTTCCTTTGCTGCAAAGGCTCCTCTTCCTGTGGCGGAGAGATCAGCAGCTCTTACACAGGATGAGCAAGGGATTCCTTTTCTGTACTCACCTCACAAACGCTTTTCTGTAGTTATTTCAAATACAGTTGCCCCAAATTTGTCTGGTGAGAGGTTGCCCCGCTAGACTGTGCTTAAAGGGCACTCAAGAAAGCTCTCTCACTGAAAAAAGAGACTTCTGTTATCTCTTGTAAATTTGTATTTCTAATTCAAATAAAAGATTTCTCTTCTCTGAAACATCAGAAATTTATAGGGAGGGGTTGATAAAAGGGAGTACAGCTCTGTATGTTTACCTGGGGGAAGGTCCCATCGCCCTGCTCACCAGGCCTGCAGGCTTTGGGGGGCTGCACAGTCCCATGGGGCCACTACGGAGCTGCCCCTGGGGCATGGCCTTCAATGGGCCCTGGGGCTGGGCGGCACCCTCCCCTTCCTGGCTTTACAAAGAGAACGGAAGCTGGGCAAGGATCCTGTGCCAGCACCACGTGGAGTGCAGAGCGACGCCCCTCAGGCGGCACCCTCCCCTGGACAGTCCCTGGGCCTGTCCCTGCACCCTCCCCACACCCTTGCCTGAGCCCCATTCCCACCCTGGGGGCCTATCCGCTGAGGAAGAGGAACGGAAAGGTGGCCTGTGTGCGCCTCCTACTTACAGGCCTGTGCCTTATGTCGTCAATCACCACGCGAAAGGCAGCCGAGTCATGGTTTTACAGACGAGGAATCCAAAGCAGAGTGAGGTCTGAGAACACAAACCACTGACTCTGTGGCCAGTCTTGCCCTTGAGATTTTCTCTCCCAGCCCGTGTCTCTTTTTCTCCTTTTCTAACTAGTCCATTTTCCTGCCGATGGCCAAGTGATCAACCCCTCTCTCAAACCCAAAGGAAGGACAACGAGATGACATTTATGTTGTTTCAACTATTAGTCCGTATTCTGGAGGAAGGCATGAAAGTGCCTGGCTAGAGACCCCCCTCTGTGGAGCAAAGGGGAACTTAAAAATATGACAGCTGCAATGCAAGTCTTTGTAAAATTAGGCATTTCCATGACCTTTGATGGCCTTGCTCTCTGTTACTATCCGTAAACAAGTATAATAGGAACTCACTGGGCACTCTGTCCTTGGTGCCCCGAAAGTGCTAACTTGGGTGCTTGCAGATATTGTATTACACCCATTTGACAGACTGGGAAATGGGGGCAGAGAGGTTAAGTGACTTGCCCAAAGTCACACAGCTAGGAGACAGTGGAGGTGGGAACTGAATCCAGACTCCGTAGCTCTAAAGCTAGTACTCCTAACTTCTGCCCAGGGTCCTCAGCCACCCTGTCGCTTAGGTGTAGTGACACAAACTGTTCCTGGTGCTGATACAGAAACATCTTGTGCTTGGGTATTTTCCACATTTCAAGACAGAGTGATGCCTGGATTTAAAGCTTCACTCATTCAGTTGAAAGATTTAGCATATTCTCATTATATTGTAACCCAGGGGGGTACATAAGATGATGAACTGGGGCACAGAAAGAAAATATTGAACCTCCTTATATGTGTTTCATTCTCTCAAAATTTTTATTTTTGCACCTATTTTATAATCTATGCATTTGTAGTCCCTGCCTGTAACTTACAAGTAAATGCACAAACTCTGAGGAGGTGAATGCCGAAACGTTTTCGTTGTACACCACTGACGAGATTTTGACGATGGCTCGCTTTATGTTCTAAGTATATTTCTAGAAGAGTGTAGAAAGCACGTCTGAAGAAGCCGCCTTGTTTTGAAGCATAGTGAACCAGGTGATTTAAAAGAATCAATCAGTACATCTTTTTTTTGCAAAGTGAATTACAGATTCCAGATATTTCGATGTTGTATGCCTGGATTTCCACATGCTAGTTCAGAAGGGCATACTTGTGCTATCTCTGTGGGTTCAGTTCAGTCCACACACATTTATTGAGGGCCCCCTACATGCCAAGCACTGCGCTAGGCATGTGAGATACAGGGTACTTGACCTTGGCCCTAGAGGAGTTTATGGTGTAGCGGGGTGGACAGAGACATGCTTTCAGTGCAACGAGGTGGACAAGACGATGCAAGCACGCACACGGTGCTGCGGGGAGCTGGAGCCTAAGCCCTGGAAAGTTTTCGGGAGGAGTTGTTGTTTGGAGCTAAATCTTGAAGGATTAGACAGAGTAAGAAGGTGGGGAGGGAGTGTCAGGCCACTCAAGAGTAGAACTACAGAGGCCTGTGCTGGGAACTGTCAACCCCCTGTGTTCCTGGAGCTTATACATGGGGGAGGGGGCACGCGGGGAGCTCCAGCCACAGAGGTAGGTGGGCTGGGGCCTGCTCTCAGGAGGCCTGGCGCGGGAGGCCTCTGCGGGGTATGAGGGTGCATCTAACAGCAAACGCTTTTAGGCAGCAGAATGATATGGTGAGAATTGTTTTTTACCAAAACTATTCTGGTGAAGGTATAGGAGATTTTGGGGGGGCTAAAAATGGAGGCAAGAAAGACGAGGAGAGGCCAAAGGAAGAGACAATCAGAGAGGCAAGAGGATGCAGAGAGAGATGTGCCTGGAAAGCTAAGGAGGGAGGGAGGGGTAAGAGCATCCCATACCTCTGAAGGGTCAGGAGGATGAGACCTGAGAGGCAACTAGGGGTCCCTGGGTAATTACTGTCCCTTGTAAAATTCAACAGAAGCAGCACTTCTGGGCGTTATTTTAAAAAGGGAAATAAAGAAAGAGAGGGAAGGAGAAAGAAAGAAAAGAGAGAGAGAGGGAAGGAGGGAGGAAAGAAGGAAAGAAGAAAAGAGGGAGAGGGAAGGAGGAAGGAGGGCAGGAAGGGGAGAAAGAAGGAGCTTCAGTAAAACACTAATTAAAACTTTATTAATTTAGAAATTTGCAATGTCTCAAGTGGGCTCTACTGGATTTTAACCTTCATGGTGGCAACAAGGGAAGGGTCTAAAGAGTAAACAAATAGGACAGGTGGGCTGCAAGTGGAGTGTCTAAACCACAGTGTCCTGTCTGTCTGGTGCTTGCACTGACTGTCCTTGACCAAGATCCAGAACAGGCCCAAAGCAGAAGGGCCTGACAGTGGCCAAGCCCAGGGCAGGGGCCAGTAGAGCCATCAAGTGATAAATAAGAAAGTAAAGAAGGCACTCTGTGTTTCACTTCAAAAAGCAATTGTGGAGGCTTTCCCAGCTACTCTGCACTGTGGGCCAGAAGCTGAGGACCCAGCGATCGTTTCCATGTCAAGAGCCTGTCTCAGGGAGCTTGCGGCCTGAGGGCTGGGGACTCGCTAGGTAAGGCGGGAGAGGCCTTCCCCAGCAGTGTCAGTCCCCTGCAGTGGGTCTCAGAGAAGCGTGTGAAGAAAGGAGCTGGGGAAGATGTTCCCAGAGGTGGCACTGGGGCCAGGCCTTGCAGGGCGGTGAGGAGACACTTGCCTGGAGAGTGGGGACCGTTTCATGCTGTGGGTCAGCTTGTGGACGAGAGCCAGTTGGCCAGCAGCAGTTGTCCAGGCATGCCCTGCTGTCCTGGACGCTGAGAAGGGACACAATTGGAAGAGATTTTTTTTTTAATGAAAAAGAAGAGAGGCACCAGTGTGGAGTGGGCACTGGGGACAGGGGGGGCAACGCTGTTGGAGACAAACAGCCTCCCTTCCCTGGAGGGCGTCGTGGCCTTCCAGCCCAGGCCAGGCACCAAGGGCAGAACAATGACTGAGTCAAGGAAGGCCTTCCTCTGACAGATACTTGATGCATTTTGAAAAGATTCCCATTGAAAACAGTTGCAATAAAAAGTCTCAGAGCTTAAAGAATTAGCCCTTCATTATCTGGCTCGCCCACTGCCTGCTAGTGGCATTCCCCAGCCACACAAAGAAAACAGACAGCTCGCACCCACTCTCAAGTGCCTTAGGAGCACCATTCACTTACAGAGAGTCGATACCCTCTTTACAAATAATGTTATCCCTGTGTTAAGATGATCCCCCCAAGGACTTCTGCCAGGCAAGACCTTGTTAGCTGGTTTGCATTCGTGCAGTACTTGCAGTCATAAAGCTGCATAAAAAAAAAAAATCACTTGTTATCAAAAACCCGTTAACTCCAAGTGCTGGCCTTGCCTCAAGGAAGACTGAATTCCTGAGGGCATTTCGGTTGTCTCCAGTGTGTGGCCACCTTGGGGGCTGAACACCTGCCGACATCCTGTAATCACGGGGTGAGTTTTTGTTTTGCAAGGACAGCACCTGGATCCTTGGATACGTGACTGTTTCTCTGGTCTGGAACCCAGCTCCCCTTCCAGGGCAGGGACCAGGTTCCCAGCCATCATTCCCTGCCCTGGAAGGGGAGCTGGGTTCCAGACCAGAGAAACAGGCAAGTATCCAAGGAGCCAGGTGCTGTCCTTGCAAAACAAAAACTCACCCCGTGATTACAGGATGTATCTCGAGTCCCGATGGAGCAGGTGCTGAGGGGGATGGGAAAGCTGCCGCACTAGGGCACGCCGGCTCCGCCATCGCGTAGCAGTTTTCCTCAGCCACGTGGGCAGGCCCTGCAGGGCCAGGGCCAGTCAGGTGGGACCCCAGACCAGCACAGCTGCTGCTCTGTGATTTTTTAATATACAGGTCTTCTACATGTGATTTCCTCTGAAGTAAGAGGTCTGTGGCCAAATATAGTTTGAACCCTGGTAGAGAAATGGTGAGGACCAAACTAAAGGACTGGGAAGGCCTGCTCCAGGCGGACCACGTGGAGGAAGGGATTCCAGATTTCAAGAAATGAGACATGGTGGATGACGTTCCAAGCAAAGTTCTGACTGTAAAGCAAAACCTGGGGAAGTCAGCTGGGTGGGACCCAAAGGGAAGTGAGGACGTATCACAGGCATATAACTGATCAAAGATGGGCAGTAACCATTCAGTTCTAGGAGGCTTTGCTGCGACCCACAGGCACTTCCCAATCTCTCTCTGGGGTTCTTTTACTATTTTAAAAAAGATAACAGCTTTATTGAGATAGAATTCACATGCCATACAATTCAAGCATTAAAAGTGTACAATTCAATGCCTTGTTCTGTTTCTTTAGCATATTCACAGAGTTGTGCAGTCATCACCACAATCAATTTTAGAACGTTTTCACCACCTACTTGGAGTTCTGACTCTACAAAGTAGACGGAGAAATTGGGGAAAGAGCAACCAAGACGACGAAAGGAGCATAAAGCTGGAGCTCAGGGAGTGTGAGAGGAAATGGGACTTCTGAGTTCAAGGGAAGGACGCTGAGGAAAGATCTGGTGTTTAAATAGGAAACTACTCAAAGGAGGAGATTTGGCCTTTGTTTCCATTAAGGACAAACAAAAAACTGGCTGGATCACAGCAAGAAGGATTTAGGTAAAACCTAAGGGGAAAAAAACACACCCAGCTTCCTGGCAATGTTTGTAAATTCCTGGGTTATGCTGCCCTTGGAAACAAGACTGAGGAACAGCCATCACGGAGTCCTTGCAGTTTCACGGTGTTGGTAAAGTAAGGAGGCATCCCTTCAGAACCGGCTGAGTGAGTGCCTACCCTTTTTGTGACAGGGAGTAGTCTTGCTGAACCCCGTTGACTAGGGAGAAGCTTCTAGAGGACCGTGTTACATGCTGGATGAGTGATGGCCCTTTGGACGGATGAATGGAAGTTCCCAATAACCGTTTCCTGGTCAGATCAGCCCTGAGCTAGTAAACCAGAAAATACGAACGGGGCCCCAGAGATCGGAGCTACAGATCTCTCTTTCTGCTTGTCTCCTGATTAAATTCATTCTTCAAAGAATTTTTGAGCTCCTGGCTGTGGGCCAGGTGTTAGACAGATCCTAGAAATAAAGTAGAGTGGTTCTCAACCAGGGGTGACTTCGCCCCCAGGGTACTTGTGCCAATGTCTGCAGACGTCGGTGTTGTCACAGTTGGGGCAGGGGGAGGGGTGATATGGGTAGCTCGTGGCTAGAGACCAGAGGTGCTGGAAACATCCCGCAGGACAGCCTCACGACAGAGAACCATCCAGTCTCAGATGCCAAAAGTGCCGAGGTGGAGAAACCTTGAGATACATAAGCTTCGGTCCCCGCTTGCGAAGAATTTGGTCTGTTCGTTGTGGTGCTTCTTAATATGGCTTGAAATGTGTCCTAATGAAAATTTCTGCACTGAAGAAACTCTTCAAGTTCCTTATTTGAAGAGTTAGAAATAAAACTGAATTCCTGACACCACTGGGGACTGACAGCATGGTACTATCCATGTAAAGGGGCTCATCGCATTCTTACCAATGGACTGGGTTATCAAACCTTAGATTTTAAAAAATGATTTCGCAGAGGGAGGACAGGATCCAGGTGGCCTCTACCATCGTTACCAGCAGCACGAGCCTATGCTTTTGAGTGTCTATACAGAATACAGGTGGATGGAAAATAACCTACACGTTGCGTTAACGTAGTAAACCTCAACAGTTCATCCCCTTGAACTTGAACTTGTTCATAATTTTGGCAGAGCACGGCTAAAATCTCACTTTGCTGAAAAACCCCCTGGCCTAATAACAGCTGCAGATGGATTATGTGCAATATTTTGGAACTAGTTCTTTCAAGTGCTCATACACACTACTTACTATCAAATACCCAATATGGTAATTAAAATAAAATCTCAATTTATTAAAACGGCACCCTGAAGACCTCAAATACACCCTATTTTGTTTCACTGATGTGGGAGGTCAGTTATTTGACCTGGTGGTAGGTAGTGGGCTGTTCTGGAAAATTGCCTTTTCTACTTAATGAGGAGTAAAGTCGGCCAGAATGACCTCTAACGCTCCCCCCACCCCCACCCCCCGCCCCGCCGCTGTTAAAGTTTTCAGCTTAGCAGCTTTTGAGTGTGGCCTCTAGAGGCTTGGCATCCGCACCCTTCAGCTTGAAATCTCCCCTTTACCGTTGTGCCAAGTGCTCTGGGCGTTCCAGTTAACTGGAATGGTCTTGAAAATAATTGAAAAAAAATCTGTAATTCAGACTCGTCATTAATTCATACTGGTTTTTGCCCCCAAAGGATCCAAATTCCTGTGGGTTCATGGGGCTTCAAACCCAATATTTAAGAATCATTGCAAAGTACGTAGTTTTCAGTCGGTGATGCTTAACAACTGAGGCAGGAGGCTCTTCTGAGCCTCAATTTTCTCACCTGTAAAATGAAATCTAAATCCTTTCCTGCTTTATTAATTAGGCTATTTAAAAAGATAATGACTAAATTGACATACTCTCTCAGTAATCGGCAACCTTCTTCCTCCCTTCCTTCTTCTTGGACTTGGGAGCTTTTACCATTGCAGACATATTGTTTTCATGCTTAAAGTGTGAGAGTTTTGCCTTTGAATCTAAACAAATGTTTGACCTCACTTTCGAATTCTCTACTCACTGTCAAGGACTTCCTTGGTTAGGATAGTAACTGTATCCTCTTTAAATCTTTCTTTTTTTTCCCTCTAGATCAACTAGTTTTTACTTTACCAGGAGGATCACTACCGCCAAACATGAATGTTAGTAACTTGTTCCAATTTTTTTTCATTTCTGAACTGAAGCCAACTGAAGCCATCTTGACAAGTCTGAGCAAATGTCAACATTCCTGGGGACTAATCATATTTCCTGAAAGACTCTGAAAAGCTGTTCTTCAGGCTAGTTGGCCAAAACATTTTTTTGAGAAGAGATGGGAAATCAAGTCATGAGCAAAACCCTGATGGAAATCCTGCATGGCTGAAACCTGAAAGTAGGTTAGCTGGAGACGGTTGTGAGGCGTGGGGCACTTAGAGTGACCATAGCTGGCCGAATCAAGAAGAACCATGATGGGGCCTGATTTTGCCAGTGGCCTCCTCTATGCGCCCTGTGGGAATCACATGTCTCAGACCAGGAAGCATGGGTCCAGGATGATGGTTCTTACTTAAGGTTTGCGTGGAAGGCTGCAAACTTCCGACTAGGAAGGGAGAGTGGAATTGAGCCACCAGGGATGAACCGTAGGCTCACTCCGGTGCGACAGCAGGCCCTTCGCCCTTCTCTTGATTCCCTAGCGAAGTAGATTCTGGTTTCCACCAAAGGCTGAGAGGGGGGCAGGCAGAGGGTGTCACGGCCCCTGTAGCACAACCCTGGTCCCAACACAACACTCTTGTGTCTAGGGTTCACAGATCTCATTGAGCAGGTCTCCCAACTCGACAGCCAATCCCCACCACGAAGGCCTCTCTCCAAAGACCCCAGTAATGACTGGCAAGGCCCACGGGTGGGCACGGCTGGGGTGGGAGCAGAGGCCTGTTCCAGGGCTGGGGGATGGCCCATGCTGGCTCAACACCCACGGTTGGCGGTGAAGCCAGCATTTCTCACCCAACCAGAGCTGACATCTGAAGAGAAAAGGGCATCTCCAGACACAACAAAGAGGAATTCGCAGCCTCATGTTTATAACGTGATTACAGGTTACAGATGCCTTCCTTTCCACCTAGATGTCACTCAGTCAGCTTTAAACACTTGCTTCTAAAGGGCAAATTGAGAATTCTGTTCCCTCAAAGACAGATGAGCGCAGCTTTCCCCAGTACATTGTGAAGACAGGGGCCCTGCTGGCTGGTGCAGAAAGGCCACCCAGCACTGCAGGGGCAACAGAAACTACCACAAACATGGTGAGAAAAGGCCAGCAGGTGACTGGGAAACGCTAGTGCCTAGGCACATCTGTGTTGGTTGTCTATGAAACTGGAATGCACACGCCATGCTCAGGAAGCACGGCCAGAAGCCCACAATGGGAGTAAAACTGGAAAACATGGCTCCATGCAGAAGCTTAAAGGATGGAGTCTGGCTGGCGTAAGAGAACGGGACTAGTCAGCCTCACGAGAAGCAACTATCTGGTTATTTCTCATCGTGTCACACTTTGAAAGAGAAATTTTAACAACACAGGCAGAGAGCAGGGAAAAGAAAATCCATTATAGGGGCACAGGACCAGCTAAAACTGCAACCCTATACACGGAGGGTCTGGTAATAAAAGAACAGACTCGCAACTGCTTTCCCTCCTGTTCGTGTTCACAGTAACAGCTGGATACATACTAATTGCAAGAAGTGAAAGGAAGAGGCTGAACTTTAAAAGCAGGCATGCTGCAATCAGTCTCTCACCAGCACAGTTTCAGACCCACGTGTGCTGCGCCGCCTAGCAGGTCTATTTTAAACGCACACTCACGGTTCCTCGTTGGTATGGATGGCTTCGTGCTGTTCTCTCCTTCCAGGTGCATCGCTTCTGTCCATCGAGAGGTGGTTTAACGGCGGGTTCTCAGCCTCAGTGCTGTGGACATGGGGATTGGATCACTCTCTGCCCTGGGGGCTGCCCTGTGCGATGCTTAGCATCCCGGTCTCTGCCCACCAGGTGCCAGGAGCACCCCCCAGCCCCAAGCCATGGCAACCAAAAGCGTCTCCAGGCACTGTCAGATGTTCCCTGGAGGGCACGATCACCCCCAGTTGGGAATCACTGAGATAAACTAATAAGGAATGGCTTTCTCTTCCCTCCTCGACCCCACTCCCAAACATCTCTACCCAGGGCCGGGAACTTGCGTGAGACACCTCCTAATCCACTGGACTGCCCTCTTGTTCTGAGTGGCCTTCGGTAATACTTTTGACTTGCAAGACTATTAGTCATTCAGAACAGTGCTCCTACTACCCTTGAAGAGAAAGCCCTTTCAGCTAAATTTTGGGAGGAGGGAGGAAAAGCAGCAGGTAAATTTCCCTTTAGAGACATTTGTCTGTTTTAGTCTACGGAAGGTTTCAGACAGAATTCTGCACATCCAGGGTCTCTGTGAACATGAGAGGGGGGATTGGGTACTTGAAACTCACCTCCCCACCCCCTGCCTTTGCCACATTTCTACAAATGAAGAAAGGGGCCAGAAGGGGAAATGACTTGCTCAAGGTCATACATATTCCTAATCCTCCTTTTCTTTTTTTTTTTTTAAACATCTTTATTGGAGTATAATTGCTTTACAATGGTGTGTTAGTTGCTGCTGTATATAACAAAGTGAATCAGCTATACATATACATACATCCCCATATCCCCTCCCTTTTGCGCCTCCCTCCCACCCTCCCTGTCCCACCCCTCTAGGTGGACGGACACAAAGCGCCGAGGTGATCTCCCTGTGCTATGCGGCTGCTTCCCACTAGCTAGCTATTTTACATTTGGTCGTGTATATATATGTCCATGCCACGCTCTCATTTCGTCCCAGCTTACCCTTCCCCCTCCCCGTGTCCTCAAGTCCATTCTCTACGTCTGCATCTTTATTCCTGTCCTGCCCCTAATCCTCCTTTTCTGAGGACATAGGCCAATATGATTCTTCTTTGCCCAATATGCCCGAAGAGCTTCGGTCTCTAAACACGGATAGCTTGCAGTGCTTCACAAGCGACAGTTTTGGCCAAACCCTGCCAGTTCAGGAATGCAGATTTTATAAATGATAGAATACTGCAACCAGTTAGTGCAAACAAACATTTATTGTGAAATATTCATCCTACCCTTTATTAGGTATTACATCATCAAAGCACTTTGTGGCAATGAAAATAGCTTTTTTACCCCTCTGATTCACCCAATATTCCATTAAAGCTGCAAAAAAATGTGCAATCTGCTTGAAAAATAGGTTGCTCTTATTTACTCATTTGTGAAAAGTCAAAAATTAAAAAAGAAAATGAAACTTGCTTAGAGCCAATTTGCCTTCCCGCTTCCCAGCTACTCCCCAAAATAATTAACAAAGATAATTTGTTTTAAATGCCTTTTTATAAAACCAATGCACCTTTCCCCATATTATAATCATAAAAATTTTAGAAAGCCGTTATTTACTTCCTTGGAAAAAAGGTGGCCAGCCGTTGTTTTTTGATTGGGAGCATGTGTATTTCCTGGGAGTTCACTTTCTTTAACTTTATGCTCCGGTTTCTGACGGGTTTCCTAAGGGGCTCCGCGTTTCCCATGGACTCTTCTCCTGGGCTGTTGACGTCATAGCCCTGAAGCATGGAGTCTTCTCTTTTGAAGGAGAAGTTTTTGGTGGACACCCCCGAGAGGCCTTTGATCTTGCCACAGAAGATGGTAGGCACAGTGTCTTCCACGGAGACGATCACCTTGGCCGCCTGGGACTCGCTCACAATCTCAATGTTACTTTCAGCCTTGACCTCACTGCTGGGCTGGCTGGGCGGCTCGGCGGCGACGCTGCTGCCCATGTGACTATCCATCGCGGCTGAGGCCTCGTGGGGCGTGGCGGGGGCAAAGGGCACTTCCGTGCCACTGGGAAGTTTCTCCATCACAGTGTGACCTGGGCTGTCCGCTGACCCGCTGCTGTCATACAATGTCTCAGGGGGGGGCTCAGATTTCCGGTGGGCTGCCAGTGACAGGTCTAGGGCTGCATCTTCCTGGCACATCGGGGGACTGACTTCGCCAGCCTTGAGCCAGGGCACCGACTTCATGGAGAGATCCAGGGCCTCGTTCTCACTCCCCATCTTGATGACGGTGTGGCGGCCGAGCTGGAAGTACTCCCTCGGCGGGAGGAGGTCGAAGGGCTTCAGTTCCTCCTTCTGGAGAGGGGTCTGGGTGCCTTTAAACGGGTGTAGGCCGAAGGAAGATGGCGGCTTTCGGAAGCTGGGGCTGAACTTGGATTCAGAACTCTGAGGCACTGGGATGGGGATGGGAATGGGGACCGGCACAGGCAAGGGGACGATCACAGGGTAGGGAACCAAGAGGGTGGCTGGCGGGACCAGGGGGGACAAGGGGGAGTTAAAGGGCTGGGGGGGCACGGGGGCGTATCCCGGCGGAGGCTGACAGGGTGGAGGGCCGAGAGCGCCCTGCGAAGGAAACAAATTCTGGAGCACGGCTTCGAAGGGCAACGTGGGCTCCTGCGGCTGGCTGGGGATCCTGAGGTCCAGGAGCTGGGGCTGGGCCTCGGGGTCCTCGGCTCCCTGGAAGAGGTTGCTGTGGATGGCGCTGGAGGAGCACGGGGCCTCCTGTGGCAGGACCAGAGGGGAGTTGAGGTGCTGGAAGACGTGCTGCTCCAGCACCACCGGCAGCTGCACGGGGCCCTGTGTGGTCATGACGTAAGTGGCGTTGCCGTTAGGGTTGAGCTCCGGCGCGGGGCTGCCCTCCACCTGCATGTGAATGGGCATCACCACCGGGCTCTCCCCGAGGCACAGGGGCTGAAGCACGGTGGCCGCTACCTTCAGAGCCATGCCGCTCTGGGACTCAGCCGGGGGGTTCAGAATGGACGGGGCCGGCACGGTCACCAGGGCCTTCTTTACCAGGTCGGTGGAGTTGATGTTCCAGGCCTCAGTGGTGATCAGCTGGGCCATGCCGTTCTCCAGTCTGTTATTGGCCAAGGCAGGGGAGGAGTCGGTCATGTCCATGGAGAGGTTCTGGGACTGCAGATCGTCCATCACTCAGCTCTGATGCCACTCGGCCTGCAACACAGAACACACCATATGAATCTTCCTTCTGAGACTATAATTGCCTTGAGAGCTCTCTCTACATCTTTTAAAAGTTTCCACATCTTAGTTAACCGGGGAGCACACCCATCTCTCTGTGTATACATACATGTTACAGATATTTCCTAACATATACGAACACACCCATACGATCAGCTGTGCGTGGACAGCCCCAATTTAACAGACGATTAAACTACAAACACAGATGATGTAATGACTAAATAGCCAAGTGCGGTTAAACAGAGTATTGTGAGGCCGAATACTCCCTCAGCGTATATGTTTAGCCTGCGACAAACACAAAGTTTCACTCCACATTGTTCTATCGGACAGTTAAGATATGCGGGGATTGGACTTGTTCAAATTCAAATATGCAGCAAAGACTTACTTTCCTTTAAGAAAGAAAATAGAACCCTGTCACGTTAGAATATTGTATGAAATTGGAAGGGGGCCATCCCAGTTATGGAAAGCATTTAAAAAACTCTTTGTAGCAGCAATAATTCTTCCAAAAGAGGCTTGATGAGAGGAACAGCAGTGTATTTATACGAGGCTCATTACAGCTGCCTCCCTCCAACCAGTGACACCCCCTTTCCTCCAGTAATAGGAAAAGCCACTCCGAGGAGTGAAGACAGGATAACTTGCACGAATGCTCACTGGGTCCAGCGTCACTGTCCCCATTCCGTCTGTCTGACCTGTGACCTCTCTCTCCTAACTTCTAGCTGTCAAGAGGAACAGATGTTGACGAATCTAGGGCCGGGGAAACGGAACCCTTGTTGGAAACAAACATCCTCAGAGGTGAGATATACTTTCTTGATGTCCGCGGCACCACTGGCCACCTCCTGAGAAGCCAAAGAAGCCCAGCGCTGGTGCTTCCTGGAGGAAGCAGGGCTGCAGCTGCGATATGGCTCTCCATGGAAACGCGTCCATATTTAGCCTTGTTACCATGGAGAAGGCAGGCACCATGTCTAACTCGGGGATCTGTGCAGCCCTGGAGTCTGGTTGGGCTCAATAATAATTCAATAATCCTCAGTCTTGCTGGGCAGGCCTTGGGCAACTCCGATTCTTGACCTCACCTGTCTGAGCGGTCTAGACTTTCGTCCTGGGGTCAACTTGTCCTTCTCTCCTCACCCCGAAATTACCAACACAGCCTCCAAAACAAGAGAGGTGGCCCAGCACACCATGGGAATAGAAATGAACAAACGGGGCCTCACTACAGGAAGGCAGCTTTAAGAAATGAACAACTTTGTGATATTTCCAGACAATCACAACGTGTCAAGTGCACAGAACAAGGAGTTTCTCCGAAGCAGGAGGAGGGGAGGACAAGGGGAAGGATGCTGTGCAGAGAACCTTACGGAGAAGGAATGGTGAGTGGCGCCCTCGGCAGGGCACACTGCAGAGCCTGTGAGGAAGCCCGGCCCCAGGGAGCCTGAGGGGGGCTTGCCCCAGCTGAAGGGCCTGGATTTTCCTGACAGGAGTGCTCCCTGATTCAGCCCAGAAAATGCCGTGCCTCCAGTACACCATTCATTCATTCTTCCGTGCATTCATTCATCCACCCACCCAATCAATTTGCTGAGCGCCTACTGCCTGCCCAGCGCTTTGCTGGGGGCCGGAGATGCTGTCATGATCTTGGAGATGCTCCTGCTTTCATGGGGATTAGAGTCTACCGGGGGTGCACGCCGTTGATCGGACAGAGACTGGCTAGCATGAGAAGGCGGCAGCGTGAAGCCAGGAGGGGCATCAGCCTCGGCAGGACAGAGCTCTGTCGGCCACTCACGGACAGCCCTTCGAAGGCCTCCTCCAGAAGGGCCACCCTGTCCCTCACAGTGGCCAGAGCTCAGGGCGGAGTGGCAGAAGGCCGAAGGGAAGCTTGGGCGGGGCTGGTGCGGACAAGGACAGCAGCGGTCAGAGGAGGTACCGCGGCCACCCGTCGGCCCGTGTTTCCCGCGGCCTTGGGACTACCCGGCTGTGAGGCTACACCTTCTCGGCGCCTCCCCGACCGGCTCCCGGCACATACCTTCGGCTCCGGCGGCGGCTCTCATCTCTCCCCGCGCAGCCTCACTCGTCTCCCGGCCTGGCCCTGGCCCTAGGACTGCTAAACCTCCAGAACCTTCCCGCTCAGAGTACGAGGCCGTCCTGCCAGAGGTGAGGGTGCCGCCCACAGGGGGCGCTCAGTGCCTTTAAACTCTCGCCATCAAGCCCCTTGCCGGGGCCTCAAGCCTCTGGGGACGGGACGGGCCGGGCCAGGATGCAGGTGGCGGTGTGCGGCATCTCGGGGGCCGAGGGCGGGGCTGCCACCCCTGCCTCCTCCCACGTGACAGCTTTGCACCTGCCTGATGACTGAGCCAAGCAGGCCCGGGGAGCAGCCGCAGTCGCTCACCTAGAGGCCTGCTGAGACGATGCCCGCCGCTCCCCACCGCGGACTGAGCACCCGCTCCGCGACGCGTACCACGCGGGGCCCAGGACTACACTGCCTTCGTCAAGCACCCTCCCGCCTCCCGGGGGGCTCTTCCCCTCTTCTGCCCCGCTCCTCCTCCCCTCATTCACCCTGACAGCACGGCCCCCGACTCTGGGTCAGCAGCTGGGGGGCCGGAGCGGCTGTCACTGTGGTAGGAGCCAGTGCTGGAAGCCCCAGGGATGCCCTGAGGAAAACAACCAGCTCCTGAGATGAGGGTTCACAGCGCAAGTCTGTGTCCCTGAGGACAAGCCAGAAGCCAGATGCCGACTGGAGAGGTCGTGTCACAGAAACCCCGTAATGCTCATGCTGAGAGAGTGCCGTTTCTTCAGAGGTGGCTGGGAGCCTTTTGTTTGGGTTTTTCAAAATATTAAATGGATTTAAATGAGATCGGCCATCATTCTGCTTGCACCCATTACCCCCGGGGGTACGGGGCGGGGCGTAAAGGGAGGGGAAGTGGGCGATCTGGATCCCCGGGTGCTGGAGACCCTCGCTCTCTTGGCCTGTGCCCCCCAGGATGGAGACCTACGTGCCCCCCAGATGGAGACCCTGCGGAGAAGCCTCAGGGCACAGAGCAGCTGGGGAGGTGAGGAAGGACTGTCTGGGGCAGTAATTGGGCTCAGAGACCTGTGGGGTCACAAAATTGCCACCCGAACCCCTTGTCTAACTATCACGAAGATCTAAGGATACCAGAGGCACGATGTCCCCAGGATCTGCCCCTCAGCTTGGAGTCCTCTCGGGCCTTGACCTTCACCCAGCCAACTCCTGCTCACCTGTCACACGCTGGACTCTCATCCTCTGAGATCTCCCCCAACCCCACTGAGCTCCCACAGGACCCCAACTTACCTTGGCAAGTCCTGAACCTCCCCCTCATACTGGCATTGCCAGTATGAGAAACAACTTTCTCACCGGCTCATCTTTATAACCGTAGCTGGTGAATCCTTTCAGAAAGGACGGCATGAATGAGTATCTAGGCCTTTCGCAGCCTGGCGTTCTCATAACCAGCGTCTTGTCACATTTATAGAATCATGGCATATCAAGACTGGCAGGGACATTAAAGCTTACATCTCTGTCCTCTTCCCGATCTTTTTTACAGATGAGGAAACCGTGACCCAGAAAGGCTAAATAAAACTCGCCAGAGGCCAGTTATCACAGAGGTCACCCTGCTCTTGGTGTGGAGAGAGCAGAGGGTCAGGCCCACGGGTGCCACGGAGGGGAACATGGCAGTCACCCACCTTCACCAGCCAGGGGGAGACTCCAATGACGAGATAGTAGATGCGAAAGCACTTTGTGGACAGTGAAGAGTCTGACACGGTGACCTGTGAATGGATTCATCCTAGGGTCCCGTGTTTCTCTGACACACACAGACAAAGAAAACCAAAGCAAAGCGACACGTGTGCCATTTTCCTGATAAGGAGTTACATTCGTGAAGAAGCCAACCTGGGGCCCAACTCCCAGGCGGTAGGTCAGTGACCCGCCCCACATCTGCACCCCACTGGGCGCCCTGCAAGCCAAGCCTGCCTCTCAGGCCTCCTGCCTCCAGAGCATCGCACAAAGGACTCAATTTACCTTACAGGCTTCCGTACAGGTTGACATTTTTTTGACAAGGATTCATTTATAGCTTAATTTCAAAAGTGAAAACAGTTGACCACTCAGATAATTTAGACTACTCTCTAGGTCGTAGAGTCCATCTATTTCCCTGTTGTGGGCATTTAACACCTAATCTCTCTCTCCCTCTCTCTCTCTCCCTACACACACACACACACACACACACACACACACACACACACACACACACTCACACACTCAACCTAATACCCTCAGCTACATCCTAAATGATCCCATGGGGACCCCCTGAGGAGCCTGCACCGACTCCAACTGAAGGAAGTTCAGAATGTGACTGTGAACCCCACTCTAACCCAGGACAGGATCCCCGAGACCGCCTCACGCAGAGCTTGATTCCTGAGCTGGGAATTTGGACAAAAGCCCTGTGGGCATGCCAGGAGCCCTATATCACCTTCTAGAGAGGGGCCTGATTTTGTACCGTGAATTGAGAGCATTTTCACCACAGAAACAACTATCAAGACGACCGCAAGGCCCCTGGTCTGCAGCACGAAGCGCCCCTGAGGAAATGCTTGAGGACTGGGTTCCTAGGTCTGGTGGGCAGGGTCACCTCGTGGTAACGCAAGCCAGGGGCCACTGGCTGCCTGGGAGCCCTGTGAGGACCCTGGGGCCACTGGAGTGAGGTCACGTGGAAGTGAGCTCAGCGTCACGGGAAGCAGTCTTAGTGATCTGGGCACATTCCACCTCCAGGACCTGGATGATCTAGGGCGGGCCATTCTGGAGTCCCCTGGTCCCGATCCTGGGGACACCCCCTTCAGCCTGAACAGCCTGCAGATGTGACCTGCCCTCCTCTTCCCCTGAAGTCAGCCTCACCTAGATATTTTATCAAGATAAATTTCTTCCTTTAAGACATTCATTTTCAGGACTTCCCTGGTGGCGCAGTGGTTAAGAATCCGCCTGCCAACGCAGCAGACACGCGTTCGAGCCCTGGTCTGGGAAGACCCCACATGCCACGGGGCAACTAAGCCCGTGCGCCACAACTACTGAGCCTGTGAGCCATAACTACTGAGCCCGTGAGCCACAACTACTGAGCCCGTGAGCCCTAACTACTGAGCCCTCGTGCCTAGAGACCGTGCTCCACAACTACTGAGCCTGCGCTCTAGAGCCCGCGAGCCACAACTCCTGAGCCCACGAGCCATAACTACCGAAGCCCGTGTGCCTAGAGCCCGAGCTCCGCAACGAGAGAAGCCACCGCAATGAGAAGCCCGCGCACCGCAACAAAGAGCAGCCCCCGCTCGCCGCAACTGGAGAAAGCCCACGCGCAGCAACGAAGACCCAACGCAGCCAAAAATAAATAAATAAAAATAAATAAATTTATTTTAAAAAAGACATTCATTTTCTAAAAATATATCCCGATACTACGTGTTTTCCAACTGTAAAATATCAACAGCTTTGGTCTTTATGGAGCCTGTGGGCAGCCATCATTTTTTCAGGTCAGAATTGGGTCGTCCATGTCCGTGGAGCAGCAGCACTACCTGAGAGCCTGCTAAAAATGCAGAGTCTCGAGCCCCACCCCAGACCACCCGAATCAGCACCTGCATCTCCACAAGCTCCCGGGATGATCTGCGTGCACGTTCACATCTGACAGGTGCTGGCTTAGCTCCGGTTCTCAACTTGGCTACACGTTAGAATCACCCGGAAGCTTTAAAAAATACTGATGCCTGGGTCCCACCACCAAGACTCTGACTTCATTGGTCTGGGGTACAGCCGGGGCATTGGGGTTGTGAAAAATAGCCCAGGTGACTCTACTGTGCGGTCAGAATGGCCTTAATCCAAAGGCCAGAGAACAAGGCACCTGGTCAGCCAACCTTCTTCTTACTGGCTGATCTTGCTTCTTACTTCACAGAAAAGACTAAAGCCATCAAGTCCGGAATTCCCTCAACTTCCACCCTGGCTGTCACAGAGTCTTCCCACGTGCCCCCGCCCCCGGGAAAAAGTGAGGTGTCACTCCTTCTTGCAAGGCTGACTTCCCAGAGACCTCTGTAAGTATCCTCCCCCTCCCAACTACACCTTATTCTAAATCTGCTTCTTGCTTTCGATCCAGCACTTAAACCTACAGCCTCAATGATCAACCTAATGGTGTATAAAAGTCACCAGCCACTTACTATGAGTGAAATGAGCAAAGCATGACTCGCATCCTTTAATACAACGTAGATATGGTCTCACCATTCAGGACCTGATATGCACTAAATATCTAAGAAGTAATTCCAACTGGGTAAAAAATGGTTTTGCTCTCCCCATAGGGCGTAATGATTGTCAATTACTTGCCCCAGTGATTAAATTTTCTGAGCTTCAGACATCAGCACAGGGCGTTTCTACTGAAGCTGTGAACATAATTATCACATGAATGGATTCCCAAATTGGCTACCATACGGCGGCCAGTACACGAAATAGTCACCTGGCTTCCAGCCGATTGCCTTTTAAACTCAGAGATCTCCACGGCCCTCCGAAAGGACTAGGACAACCCAAGCTAGCTTTGGGAACGAGTCCCCAACACGTTGCTTCATTTATTAAAACGGTGGTGGCCATGCAGCTCGTGACGAGTCTCACCTTCGTGAAGGCGGGCAGCGGCCGTGGGGAGTTCTGCCAGAGAGGACTGAGTGCAAATCTTAGCTGTGATGTGATGTGATATTGGTGAAAGATGGGAGCTGTGAGACAGTCGGGCAGGAGGAAGCCGCGAGCCCGAGCACAGTAGACTGGCCACTGACACCAGGGCACTCCCAGGCCTTCCGGGGAGCAGGGTAGAGTCGTCATAAAACTTATTTATGTCCATTTTACCATCCCATCCTTTTTATTCCCATTTTTCTATTTTATGGCAAATGTAATAAATAAATACAGGAAGACATATATAATTTAACCATGTGTATGTGCTGAGGGGGTGTTCAATTCTTTCTTTTGTTTCCGATAGGAGGGCAAGCATGAAAAAGGTGGAACTCGGCAGGAGAGACAGAGCTTCCAAGGCCCAGCGAGACTTCCAAGGGTCCCCCCCCTGCCTGAACGAGTCTTGGGGTCACTGGCCCAGGCCACCCCTCACATTCTGCAGAGCAGGAAGCTGAGGTTCACTGGTTGAGTGAGGCTCAGAGGTTGTAGCGTGCAAGACTCAGACCTGTGCTCCTTCAAAAGCAGTCCCTCAGCCATTGCCTTGGGTTCAAATTTCACTTGAGTCAAAGGGGTCCGTCCCCTGCTACGTCTGTATCCCTTACCCAGAGTCCAACACCACAGTATGTGGGATGGTCTGATTCAACCATCAGACTGTCAAATAGAGTTTGATGGGTGAGGAGCTTGATAAAAAAAGATGAAATACACCCTCGAGTGCATGGTATCTAATGGATAAGAAATTGAAATAGAAGTAAAAGATGAGATTCAAGACACACACACACACACACACACACACACACACACGAGCTCTTTGTGACTGGGGTAAAGTCATTTTGTGTCCCTGGGACTCAGTTTCCTCTTCTGTAACGTGGGGTACTGCCCCCCTCTCATGGTGGGGTGGAAAGTTAACTCAGGCCTCCCACGAGTGAGTGGTGTCTGCGGGAAGGAGTCAAACCCGGCCCTCTAGGAATTGCTGCGGGTCCTGAGGGATGGGGACGTGTGGGAATTCAAGACACTTGGATGGAAGAGGGAAAGGGCACAAGGGGGTGGGGGAAGGGCAGAATGGGGGCGGGTCTTTCTGGGCTACGCCCATGACCCCCGAGAAGACGCCATTCCCTATCCTCCCAACTCCAAAGCCCACAGCGTGGGTGAGGGGAGCAGCTTGGAGGGAGGGACCAGGAATGGTGAAGAGGGAAAGGTTAGAGAAAGGAGGCAGGCTCTTTTGGGAGTTCTGGTTCATCTTTAAACCAGGCCAGGGGAGAAGAGAAGGCCAAAAGGAGGGCAGAAGGTAAGAAGACCCTTCGGCTCCAGTCAGAGCATGGTTCGTCTCTCTTGGGACTCCTCTTCCAGAGCAGGGCAGGGTCTGTGGGGTGAAGACATCACAGCGCTGTCGGGAACCCACGATGTGCCAAACATCCCTACGACGTGGTAGGATTCCACCAGAGCACAGGAGGGATCTGGGGGGTCTGGCTGTGGAGGGTGCCACGCAGTGGCCCTGGTTCCTTTCTCACCCAGGAAGAGACTGTCAGATGTCTTTGCATTTCCAATCTCATTTTAGACTCCCAAGTACCTCCAGCCTGCCCACAGAGGACCTATGGCGGCCCTCGGGCTGCAGGCCTGGGTGCGGGGCCGGAATAGAGAACTAGGTTCACGTCCACTCATGTATGTATTCTTTCAAAAACTACCTGAGTGCCTTCACTGCGTGCCAGGCGTGCATCTCCTAGCCCTCCACCCTGATGCTGTTTTCTCCACAGGCTCATTGCCTTCTCTCTCAGCTCAATTCCCCAAGGATTCACCAACTGATACTCTCCCAGGGCGATCTGCTTCTAACAGGGCTCCCTCAAGGTGCACAGTTCTTGCAGAGGTAAAGGAGTAAGTCTCTAAAAGGATGCCAGTCCCTAGACAGCAATGGGAAGAGATGTAAGCGCGGGGACCCCTCTAAGGTAGAGGAGAAATGCTTACTGTTCAGGGAGGGTTGACCCTGAAACTAAGAGAAAAGAAGCACCCTCCTCAAGTCTTGGTGAGCCCAGGGGAAGGGGAGAGACACAGATCAGAATCACCAGAGAAAATCATAAAGAACTGCTGCTGGTGGCAGGGGACACCCACCTGGATGTGGGCTGTGAGAGCCCAGGAGTGTCCACCCCTGCACTCGGCCAAGGTCCCAGAGCCTTAAGCTGGACACACAGCACCCGAACACCCTCAGGTGCCGGTGCCGGAGTGGCCATCTCGGGCAGGAGCACAGGTCATGTTCAAGATCTCTGGCCAGAGTCTATCATCTTAAAAAGCTATGGTGTTTGGAGATTTTTCTGGCAATAAAGAAACCTCTTAAATAAGGAACAAAGAGGGAAAAAAACCTGCTCCTGGAAGAGAAAATACTTCTAATTAGATTGAGATACAAAGGTTAAATTTTTGTTCTGGGAAAAAGGACTGTTTATAATCCCGTGTCATTAGCAGGACATTTTCCAGAGACTAGTGTGCCAGAAATAGACCCTCCGAGGGGTCACTGGAAGGAAGGGGTGCAGATCTGCGAGGTGCAGAGGACTGGAGTTCCGATTTTCCCTTTATCCTAACGCACATGAGCCGCTCACCAACTCTCGGCGTGAAAACTGTGCCAGCCTCACCTGGGCACTGGCCCCTGCCCCCCACTCCCGAGAGGGGTCAGAAGTACAAGCTTCGAACTCAGACAGGCCTAGGTTCAAATTTCAGCTCTGCCTAACTTTGCTACCTGTGTGACCTTGGGCAAGTTAGTTCTAATCCTCAGTTTCCCTCTGTGCAAAATGGAGGTTAAAAAAGACCTGGGGTGGGGGGAAGAGCTGGACTGTTGTAAGGATGAAAGGAAATAATCAGTGTCAAGTAGCTGGCACAGGGCCTGGCACTTAGAAAGTTCCCAATAAAACATGGCTAGGGCTTCCCTGGTGGCGCAGTGGTTAAGAATCCACCTGCCGATGCAGGGGACACGGGTTCGAGCCCTGGGCCGGGAAGATGCCACATGCCGCGGAGCAACTGAGCCTGTGCGCCACAACTACCGAGCCTGTGCTCTAGAGCCCACGAGCCACAACTACTGAGGCCGCACATCTAGAGCCCGTGCTCCGCAACAAGAGAAGCCACCGCAATGAGAAGCCCGCGCACCGCAGCTAGAGAAAGCCTGCGCGCAGCAACGAAGACCCAAGGCAGCCAAAAAAAAAAAAAAAGTTGGTGATAATGTTGAAAATAACATGGCTAACATCATCGTCACCACTACTGTCACCATCGTCATCACCACTGTCACTGTCTTCAGCTTCATCATCATCAGTCTCACTGTCATAGCCATCACATCAGCACCATCATTACTGTCACCTTGTCACTAGCATCACTGTCATCATTATCAGATCCACTGCCTATATTTCCTCTCCGCGTCTCAAGTAGCATTACAAACGCTCCCAATGGGTTTGTACATTCAGTTTCTGAGTTAAAACCCTGTTTGTTCAGAGGTTCGTTTTAAAATCCGCTGCTAGGAACTGGGAAGGCATTTACCATAGAATTAATATTACATCTGATGGTGAGGTTTCCACAAAAACTCGCTTAACCCCCAGCATAGCTGAAATACTGAACATTTGCGGTGAAAATAGAAAACAACACTGTTGCCCTACAGGAAATGAAAGACAATGGGAAAACAATTCAATAAATACAAAAATCTACTTCTCATTCAGGCTGGGAGGCTGGGGGAGAAAGAAGAGGTGGCCAGAGCCTTTTGTATCTGGAATATGGACTCATGAGCATTTGTAAAGTTCCAAAGTTACAGCTGATTGGCTGTGATGCGTCATTTCACTTCAGATCCTACAGTTTTCTTTCTCCGTGACAGAAGGGCCTAAATAGCTCTCTCCTCTCCTGCCTAGCTGCAAGATTAGGGGCATTTTCTCAAAAACAAGGGAGGGGTGGAAGAGGAGAGGAATGGGTAAGGACAAGAGGGAGAGAGAAAGCAGAAGAATTTTCTGAGATAACTGGGCAAGAGTTGAAGGAAAGAAGGTTGCTCAGCTGGAAGAGAGAAAACCCAGAAACTGAGGAAAGCGGTGAGAAAAGCGCTGAATGACCTTTATTCAGCTGCCCAAAAGGGATCGCTGTTGAGCTACAACCACTCGGTTGCTGTGCAGGGTGGTGGAGGGAGAGGCGGGAGCGGAGCTTCCCAGCAGAAGGAGGGAAAATAGGAAATTGTTCACCAGCACTAGAGGTACGCGAGAAAGGTGATCCGAATTCGGGGAAAGCTTCTCCCATGCTTTTAAAACCACCAAGCACATTCACTTACGACTTGACTTGGCAGTCGTAGAAAACGACATAGGTTAGTCTTCTTTTGGTGCCTGACCTTTGTCTTTGCTTACCTCTCAGCCCCTCCTTGGGCAGTCAGAATTGGGTTTCCTCTATCAGAATTGGGTGTTCCAGAATGGAGCTGATAAACTCATTCTCAATGAGGTCTATGACTAATAGGTTCAAGAATTATGTTTCCTTTATTGGTATAATAAACTGAATTCAGTCAGTGATAATGTTATGGACGAAGAAATGAAATCCTAACTGAGCGATTTCAGATACCAACCAAAGGGAGGAATCTTACTTATCTTGAAATCCCTCCACAGAGACGGGAGCCTACAGCTACGACCAAGTTTGCTCCATTAAAAGGCACTTGACATGCAAAAAGGGGATGGGACATGGCCTCAACCTTTAAGCCTTCAGAGCTTACAGAGGAAGTGAATGCGAGTCAATTCTTCATTCCTTCCTAGACTCAATCAACAAACACTTGCTGTTCACATACCAGGAACCACATGAGTATGTGGCTCCCAGGTCCAGAGGTTTTAGCAATATCTGGAACTGTCTTCACAGGGCCCTGTTACTGAACTGGCTACCTCCTCCAGCTCTGGTCTCTGTCTCACCAGGTTTCTCTGCAGAGGTCAGGGGTCTCAAAGGACTGCACCCCCATGCACACATGCTACTGCAATGTCACAGCCACGGTGGAAGCCTAACGACCACCAACTGTGGCAGACACGGTAAGCGGCGGCGGGGGGGGGGGGGGGAAGCTGTTGGGTTTTGATGATCCCAACTGGCTCCTTAGCTTAGTTTGGGCTCCTCCACAGACTGGCTTGACTGCAAGAAGTTTCTTTGGCAGAAGATCTAGAAAACACCAGCAGAGAAGTGAAGCAGTGAGACTGGGAAAGGAAAGAAGCCAACTTATCAAGTTAGTTACCACCGCGGGCAACTGGGGCTCAGCTGCACAGGTAACACTGGGAGACAGTGGAGGACACCTGCCTGGGCGGTGGGGCACTTATTCACCAAGCCCCAACCACCAGACGTCAAGGGCTGCTCCTGGCGGTGTGTTAATTCCTTGGCACTCCAGCCAGCCCAGCACGCGGGCCTAGGGCACTCCTGAGACTAAGGGAAAAAAGCCTGAGGGAAAACCACAGGTATTTCAGTGAGCAGCCTTTGGAGTACAGGGGTCACTCTGAGAGGGCATGGGGACAGGATGTCAACCATGTCTGCTACACCAGCCATGCCCTGGAAAGTTCTAGTGCTTATTATGTGACGACTCAAATGTCACCAACTCAGGCCACCACGACCAGGTGTTTCCCCAACTGCTGGCGCTTTCTATGACCCCTGTGAAGAAGACACTCTGTTATGGTAACAATCTCCAAGCCACAGAGGGATCTGCTAGAAGTGTGCCTTGAGATCTCATAAAGAGTCAGGCACATGACGAGGCCAGAGACAGCTCCCTTTCCAAAAGCAAAATGTTCCAGAGATGCTCAGCTTGGCTAATGTGCTCCTTCGCTAGAATATAATTTGGGCCCTCAAGAAGGTTCTTTTAATCATATTTGTGCTGGCTGGAATGCAAGATGTTCCTGGGATGAGTCATAGAGGGAGTTTCTCTTCTAGTGATCTTGTGTTCCAACTCGGGGCCCAAAAAACAATAAATAAACAAATATCACTTCACTTCATCAGCTGCACACCGCCTCAAAATAATAATATAGCAACCTCGACCCGAGAAGTACACAGACAATGCAGGAAGAGGGCGGAGAGTGCTCGTCTTTTCAACAGGGAGCCTTCTTTCTGGAATTCTGTTTTGTCAGAAGCACCCCTCTGCCCGGAGACAAGCTCTCTCAAGAACAGAACAAGACACTGCAGAATCTTTGGGTTGGTGAGTCTTTGGAAATTCTAGAAATGCACTATATTTATCTTAAAGCAAGTATCGTGGTTGCAGCTAATATAGCATAAACAATGCAAGGGTGCTGTATGGGGAGGAGAAGCTGCAGTGTAACATCTGGCTAGTCGACGATGAAGATTATAGCTGTTATTTCCTATTTTCTTCCAGGGAAGAGTTCTGGAACGTGTGTTCACACATACACACATGCATACACCCCACGGTGGGCAAGCAGATTCGAATGAGTCCGCCTGTCGTCCCTCTAACACTCAAGGTGGTCCCCAAACCAGGATCTATGCTAATTCTCCTTTGTCCTCACCTGCTCCACCCCTGAGTTCCAGTCACTCAACCTTTACTCCCAGAAGTGACAATGTGAACCGGGTCTTGCCACGGGGCAGGATTTCAGTAGAGGAGATGGTGGAATGAGCGGGGCAGGCGGTCCAGAAGCAGGAGGAAAGGCACCAGAGGAAAGGTGTGGAGCCTGGGGCCCGGGCCTGGGGAGGGCCTGAGGGAGAGACAGGGTGCTGTGAACATGAGAGGCGGGTCTGGCTCCTCCAAAGGGGGTTAAAAGTTGCCCTTCGGAAATGAACCCATGCGCCAAAGGATTGCTGACTCAACCAACACAATTTTGATGTTTCCACAGGCCCTGCTGAACAGAAGGTCATGATTCAGTCATGAGACCATTAGATAGGGAGGAAAAGAGTGAGTAGATTAATTTGCGGGACTTGGCTAGCTCTCCCACCCCCCCCCCCCACACACACACTCACACTCACAAGATGAGAATAATAAGCTATTTACTAAGCATTCGCTTATTATGTGCCAGGTGCCCTGCTAGGCATTTCACATTCATTTTCTCGTCCGCTTTCTCGGCAGCCCCAGCACATCAGTACCACCTTGGTTTGAATTGGTTTGTTCCCTTTTCTTTTTCCCCCACAAACTGAGCTGTGAAGCCCCAGGGAATGGTTGTTCCGATGGGAGGAAGGGACAGAGCTTTCCAAGAATGTGAAGGACACATTGCAGGGAAGGTAGGTCTGGGGGATGGGAGAGGGGAGGAGAGGGCCCCATGTGGGGGGGCTGCTGAGGGTGGCGAAGGGGGAGTGTCTTCTTGCCTCTGACCAGAGCTTAGAACTCCCGGGCCTGCTTCTGCCCCTGCAGCAGGCCTCAACCTGAGCTCCCCGCTCCACCACTGCCCCTGCACCAGCTACCCCTGGCCCCTGAAGGACAGCTCTCTCTTCCCAAACCTCAACAAATCCCAGGTAAGGGTTCACTCCCACCCTTCCCAGAAAAGGATGTCATCTGCGGCCAACTGGCCAGCTGTTCGCCATACCCCTCTCTTCATCTGCCTGGACTACGCTTCCCAGCCTCCTTGGTCGTTTGGTGTGGCCACGCACCTGAGTTCTAGCAAACAGAATGTGGGTGGAAGTGATGTACGGCACTTCCAGGACTGGCTCCTACAAACCTTCCATACACGATGCTCCAACCTCTTTCTCCTCCCCTCAGCTTGATGCACAGGGACCTCCTGGAAGCCACCTGATGGAGACAGTGGAGCCACAAGATGGAATCTGCACACCCGACTCACGGCTCGGTGGAGGGCGACCGGCCATTGGGAACACCCACTTTGGGCTTTATGTGAGGAAGGAACAAACTTCTGCTGCACTTGAGCCGCAATACACATTCGACGTGTTCAGCACAGCAGCTAGCGTCACCTTACCCGACACTGCGCTTCCCGGGACGGCTCTGTACACAGCGGGTGCTGGGGGCAGGCAGACTTGCAGCCTCCGAGCAACTCGAGCCCCACTGGCTGCAAACCAGAACGGCAGGAGCCGCCCAAGTGCTCAGAGCCCAGTTCGGAGCCTCCACGTGCAAACTTTCCTGCACTGAAAGCACTGACTCCCGGGGCTGTTCTTCCTGACTTCAATCGATTTATGAACGTGGGTTCGGGACCATTCTTTGCTTGGTTCCTGCGTAAGTCTCCACTGAAAGGGTCCATTTCCTTGGCATTCACAGAGCCGGTGGGGTCGGGAGAGGCCAGGGGGAGTGGAGCTGCCATCAGAGAGCACAGAAGGCCAGACTTTTAGCATCCTTCCGCCTGGAGACCCCCAGGGGCCCACCCGTGCGAGTGGGTAGGGGTGTGGGAGGGAGAAGCAGCGGGGCCCTGGCTCAACGCAGACACACAGACCCAGGAAGCTGGCGGGCCCGGCATTTGGCCAGAGGAAGCTGCTAGGACCATAACACCCTTCTCTCTTTGTACCCTTTGATGCTTTGCTGGTTTGAAGAGCAGGGAGGCCTGGGACTTCTGCCCTTTCCCCAGCCACATGGGATTCTTTATAGGAAAGGTCCCTGTGGATCCTCCTTTCGGGCGGGTCCACCATCCACGCTTCAAGGGGCTCGGCCAGCTTGCCCTTGGTGCCCTACGTCATTGATTGTCCAGGCAGAGGCTGCCCTTTCGAAAGTACCCTCCCCTCCACCAAACACTGCTGTTTCACTACGCGCAAGCTCTCGTGTGATGTTTGACATTACTGCCCTCTTTCTGGGTTTCTCTCCAAAGTACGCATCCGTCTAAAGCCTCTGGGACATTGCCACACTGGAGCAAACTTTCTACACAGTACGGGCACCCTCACCTACACTGGGACATTTCCTGCCCGTGACTTAACTGAAGTGAAGCCCTAACGCAGTCACTCAGCCAGCGTTGTCATCAACACACTCCCCCCGGGTTGTGGGGAGGTGTCAGCTCAAGTTCAGACCAGGGAGGCCCAACCCTGGGCTGCCACCGGAGGAGTTCTAGCTATCCCTTCGTCTCTAGCAATACTCGAAGCTTGGCTAGCAGAGCGCAGGGGATATTAGAAATGTTCTTTTGGCGGTAAAATGGGTGGCTTGCTAATTAGCGTGATGACTGTTAGAAATGGGTAACATTAGTGATAGTCAAGATACACAGATTAACTAAAATTTGAGAGGCGCTCCCCGCCCTCGTAGGGTTGGAGAAGTCAGGAAGGCTGTAACCAGCACCCACAGGGATGGTTCCGACGCTCGCCACCTAAGTGGTCCCATGCCGGGCAACCGGTTTTGGAGGATTTCCAGTTGCCCAGGCCAACTACAAGGTAAGAAATTGGAAATGTCATATCCCCGTTGCGTGGAGCTTTCATACCATGTGTGATCACAGAAGCTGGAGAGACAGCAGGATTGTGAACTGGCCTGTGCCTGCTGGCTACTTAAGGCTTAGATTCTCAGCGTCTGTGTGAGTGCGCGCGTGGGGCACGATCTGTCCCCCTGCGGCTGTCATGGTGGCATTCTGAGCTCCCCTCGCGGAGCCCCTCCCTCCTCCACTCTGACTCCCGGTCTGCCTCTTGCTTTGTCCTGCCTTCCCACCCACCCCCGCCACCCACCCCCACCCCGGGGCTCTGGCCTTGAGCTTGCCCTGCGGCAGTCTGTAGACAGCCCTCAGGGCTGGAAAGACTCCGCTTCACCGACAGGGACGATAAGCAGAAACCTCTGCACCATAAAAATGTAACACTTCGCTTCCCCTCCACAGGACCTTTTCGGTGTCTGAGCTGGCACTGACTGACATGCTTGAAAATTCTTAAAAATGTCCTTTAAAAGAAAAACCTAAAGGATCATATCACATCCATTAGAATGACTGAAATGAGAAAGACCGTAACACCAAAAGTTGGTAAGGACATGGAGCAACTGGAACGCTCCTACACTGCTGGTAAAACGGCACAGCCACTGTGGAGAACTGTCCGGCAGTTTCTAATGAGGTTAAACAACTGCCCATCCTCAGGCTGAGCAATTCCACTCTGAGGTCTCCTCCCAAGAGAAATGAAAACATATATTCACAAAAGACTTGTGTACAGATGTTCATAGCAGTCTGGCCATAAGAGCCACAAACTGGAAACAACCCAGATGTCTGTCAACAGGTGAATGGATAAACACAATGGGCAACACCCACACGGTGGACCTCTACTTGGCAATAAAAAGCAGAGAACTCCTGCCACGAGCAATGACATCGGTGTTTCGAAAACACTGTGTTGAGCAAAAGAAGCCAGATACAAAAGTGTACACGCTATAAGATTTCATTGACACGATTCAAAAGCAAGCCAAAAGATGTATCGTGATAGGAATCAGAAAGTGGTTGCTCTGGGGAGGGGGGAGGGGGGAGGACTTTTCTGGGGTGATGGAAATTTTTATAGCCTTTTTCAGGCGGTGGTTACACAGATGCACACAATAGTCAACACTGATGTATCTGACCACTTAAGAATCATCTGATTTTATGTTAATTGTCCCTTGACTTAAGAAACTAGACACTGAAAATACTATCAAACTGCAAAAAAGAAAAAACCACCCAAAATGGTTCTGTGTGCGCACATGGTGAGTTTTGACCAATTCTGAGCATAGTGGAGGGAGGTAAGATGGAGCAGAGGATTCTGCTAGTAAGGGAGAGTAGGTTACCCCCAGGGCACCTGCCAGGGGCCCTTTATCCCAGGTACAATCGAAGGAGGCAGCCTCGGCCTCCAAACAAATGCTCAATGAAATAAAAGAACAGAGGCCCCGAAGGAAGCTGGCCCAAGAGTGTGGGATAGCTATCAGGCTTTGAGCCAAAACCACTTTCCAGGAAATGCCAATATTTTTGTGTTTGGGAAAGGGAGGGAGTATTAAGGCAAGCAAAAGCCAAAACGTGTTGGTCTTTGCACAACAACTGCTGCGCGGCTGAGGGGCCCTGGGGGAGAAGCTTCAAAGTGCTGCTACCGAGATCCCCTCCAAGGGTCTCTGGGGTGGGGCACCCAGAAAATCCTGGGCAGGAGCGGTAAAGTTGGAAGTTCATTAAGGGCAAAGATCTATTTTGCATGGGGGAGAGGCATCTTCTATTTCCCTAGTAAGAGACCACAGCAGTCTCGCCCATCCACCGTGGCGTTCAGCCCTCAAATAGCCCAGGGCGGCTTTTTGACATACCGGCACAGGCATGAGCTTGTGAATCAGGCCTGCCAGCCGACCTCTGGCTCTGCCCCTTCAGAACTGTGTGGCCTTGGGCAAGTGACAGCCTCTCTGAGCTGCAGTTTCCCCGCCTGTGAAATGGGGAAAATAACGCCTACTGCTGGTGAGGTAGAAATTGCCTGGTGCCCAGTAATTGCTCAATGTAGAATTGTGTCTGGGCTCCAAAGGTCTTTCCTGGTCATCTCTGCCAAACTCTCGACTGGAGTAGAGACCTCCTCCAGACGAATTAGCATTCATTTTTAAATCTCTGGACCGCAGGTGCACAGAATTTGTGCAGTCATCGTCTTTGGTTCATAACACTGTTCCATGCACGGCTTCCCTTTTTTTTTCATTTGTTTTATTTTCAATATTATGACATTTAAAATAACAAAATAAACACTCATGAAGGCATGGTCCACTCAACAACATGTGGGTCTGTTTCTGGACTTTTTATTCTCTCAGTTCCTTTGTTTACCCCTGCACCAGCATCAGAGTGTCTTACTATACTTTCTGATGGGGCTAAGTGCTGAGAAGAAAGTAAATCAGGGTTAGTGACACAGGGGAATGGGGTGGGGGAGAGAGAGGAGAGAGAGACACACAGAGAGACAGAGAGAGACAGAGATAGGGAGATAGAGGAGAGGAGTGAGCAAAAGTTCCCGAGTGACAGAAAAGAAAGGCAAGGGACTAGATCACAAAGACTACCTAGTATAAGCCATTTTGCAGATGAGGAAACAAAGGCAGAGAAAAGGTGACTTGCCCCAGGCCACACATCCGGGGACAAGATTACGGCTCGAATTCAAAGTGCCCTCTGTTCAAGGCGATGGTTCCTGGCGAGATGTTCCTGGCAACGCACTGTTCCTCTGGGCCCTCAAATGCCTCCAAGCGGCTTTCAGGTAATGAGCTGACAAGTAGCACATTGAAATGGTGTTCTTCCAACCAGAAGTTCTTTATTGCAAAAAAGATTATTAGGATTCTGACAGTTTTTAATGGCCTTAGGGCCATGTCAAAATCCATGTGAATATTTCCAAGGTATTTTCTTGTCATGGGTGATATTCTCAAGGGAAACATCAAGGATACGCTGGCGATGTTCTTTGAAATTTGAGGTGGGTGCTATGACCGCATAAGCAGGACAAAGAATTTTTCTTAATAATCTACAAATAAGTGAGAAATATACAAGTAGTCGATTAATACTTTTACATGTGTTTTAATGCCAACCCTTCAGTTCAACACATAAAAATCCTTACTCCTAAAATATGGATGGTAATATTAAGGTCAGAGGGTTTAAAGGCTCACCTACCCTTTTCTTTTGAAAGTCGGAGCCGGGTACAAGATAAAACCGGGACGGAGCGCCGTGACTAAAGACACTGGAGTCAGTCTGACCTGCATTCCCTATTAAACCTTCAGGGTAAATGGATTTCTCAAATCTGTTTTCCTCGTTGACCGGCTAATCCCTCCCTTCTAGGAGGAGATTTCAGCCCCTCCACTCTGCGACTCATCTGTGGCAACAGACCCACGTGCTGTTTCCATCCTGTGTCCCCACACTGAGCTCCAATACAACTGCAGAAATTATGACTCAAGAGATCACAATTACTGACTTCCGAGAGCCTCTGACTTCTCCCGGGAGAATAAGCAGATGAGAAGCTCTACGTATTTTCAAAGAGACAAATTCAGGCTGTTTCGGAATCATGCCCAGGCTTTTCTCTGCCTCTCATTTTTCTTGTGAGGACAATCCTGAAAGTACACAGATGTGAGGGCGCTAATGGCAGAAGGGCCTGACATCTTTTGGCGCAGGTAAGGACCGTCTGCTTTTAGTTACTTAAGCTGTGTCTCCAGGGTGGACGCAACTAAAGTGACTCAGACTTTTGGCTGAGAAGCTGTTGAATGATTCCCTTGCTAAGCTCTCTGTGCTAAGCCACTCTTTGCCACTGTGGAAGAATCGGGACGCTAGTAGACCTCACAGGTGTACCCTCACTCACACCCCGAAGCTCCAACTGGAGAAAGAAAATACAATGCTGAAGCATAAGAAATCCAAGACAATCCCTTCCGACTGGTAGAGAAGAGCCTCACTTAATGAAATGGGTTGGGATGCCCAGCTCAGCCACAGACCGGCTGCGGGTACAGCAGCAAGTTCCTGAGCCTCTCTACGCCTCAGTGTACTCATCTGTACAATGGGGGTCAGAGCAGTACCTGTGTTGCAGGGTTGTGAAAGGGAGCGAGCGGGTTACCATGCAAAACACTTAGAACAGTTCCCTGGCACACAGTGAGCGCTCAATAGGGGCGAGCTATTATTATAATAAGGACAGGGAGCCAAAGGACCCTCACTGTGGAACACTAAATAAATGAGGTGAGAATTTCGTGTTAAACTATAAGTAAGCAATAAATGAGATGAAAAGGCGGCGATTTTGCTTCTCGGCAGTTTTAAGCCTGGCATGGCGCTGGCCACGGTGGGCAAGGCGTGCAAGGGAACGGTAACTGCCGTTAAGTCTGAAGTGACAAGTGCAAGGTCAAGAGCAGAGGCAGTAGGGACCTGACGGAGGGCTTTCATTAGGCCAGACTCTCCGGGATGAAGAGTGTGGAGGAGGAATCAACTCGGGCTGCACACGAGGCTCGGCTGGGGAGCTTTGAAAGATCCGGATACCCAGGCCACATCCCAGACCAATGAAATCAGTATCTTCCACGGTCGGCCCGGGTGTCAGGATCTGTTAGAGTCCCTTAGGTGATGAGAATGTGCAGTCAGGGGCGAGGACCCCACCTTCAGGGCTGCCCACCCACGCCCCAACATGAACGAGCGCTTTTCCTGGTCAGTCCTCAGGAGGCCCAGACACACAGTCTCAATTCTCATCACAGAGACAGAGAAAACCCACCAGCCCATCCAGGGCAGGAGCCGATTAGTATCTGTGTATGAGTCCACAGTGCCTGGGACACCGTCTAGGTGCGGAATCCCTGAGTGAACAGACACATGGATGGGTGAATGAATGAATGAGTGAATACTGCACCATAGCAAATGTCTGCTGATATGGAAGAAAACTTGGTTAAAACCTTTCTGGAGGGCAATTTAAAAGCATTCATACCCACTGACCCAGAAAATCTACTTCTTGGCATCACCCCAAGGCAATGAAGGCCCTGGCTGGATTATCTCCCAAGGGCCTGCAGTTCTGATTAAAGAGAGATCCGTGGGCAACAGAACAGGAAGAGTGGAGAGTCCAGGGTGCCCATGCTCTTGAAATTCCACTTCCGTGGGAAGGTGGGAAAAGGGCACCCTCAGGCAAGGCCAATGTTTTTTTTTCTTTCATGAGGGATTGAGGTTTGCACAGACTTTCAGATAAGAACTCAGCCTAGACCCCCAGAGCTCAGAGGAGTAAGCACAAGAGGGGTTCTCCCAGATAGGAGAGAGATTACAGAAACCCAGCAGCTAGTCACCTAGGCTATTAAAAACAAAAAATCACAGGAAGGCAGGGCCCAATGTTAGACTGTGAGCAGAGCAGAGCAGAGCGGCCCCCTGTCAGCCCCTCCCCAACCCCAGGACGGGTTAACTACAAAATGTGCCCCCAAGTGGTTACTGACGGGACCCAGTCCTGCCAGGCGGTAAAGACAAAGGTGTTGGCTTTCTGAAGCCTTGTCTAACACACTGAAGATGGGTATTTGCCTTGAGGAAGTCAAAAACCTTCCCCCTCCGAAGACAGGATGGGTTCGCCTTTGAGTTCGTCTTGAAGGCACTATACATGAGGGTGAATCCGTTTGTCCAGAACCAAGGTCTGCCCCTCAGGACGGAACCTGTACCGGGCAGGTGATGAGGAATCTTCTACACCGTGTGTGCGACAGCATTAAAATAATGAAACTGTGAATTAGGAGCTGGAATCAAGAAGAACTCCTGCAAATATGCCTTTAAAAAGTCAAACCATCCCATCTGAAGCCATTAAATGTGTTTGTATGTGTATGTACTTCTTGGTACTTAAGAAAAAAATAGAATCATCTTTAAATTTAAAAACATTCCCCGGGTAAGACCACTTATAAGAAGTTTAGTCCAGAAAAAATATTATTCTTGTGTTACAAAATCAAAGCAGTGGAGGAAAAAAAAAAATCAAAGGGAACGATCAGTCAGGAAAAATGTCAGGGTTCCAAAATGCTGCGGGAGACCGCAGAAAAAGCACGGTCATATTTAAGCTTGGGCTAAACATACTTTTTTCTACAGTCACTTTTCAGCAAGTGTAAGTTTATATATGCTTTGTCAAATGCCTCTTTAAGGATTTATCCTGAGGGATTTCCTACAATTCTTGGGCTTAAAAGTTCAGGCAAGGTTACAGAGGTGGGTGGACTTTAGAAGTGAAAGGCCGTACAGAGGACAGCCGTCAGAACATGGCACTGGAGGCTCAGGCCACCACTCTGAGCCCTGCGTGGCCCACCTAGGAGGGGCCTGCGTAGTGCTCCCATGTCACAGGCAGCCCCCAGCCTCGGGCAGCCATTCTGCAATGAACTTGGGTCACGGATCGCCCAGAGGCCCAGAGGCTGTTTGTGGCTGGGCTTGCACTGTCCCGCAACTGGAAACACCAAAGAGGTTGACGGCAGGCACTTGGTGATGTCATGGACACCAAGGATGACATCACCACCACCAACATCACTGTGACCATTGCTGTTAGTTGAGAGAGTTGAAGCCAGATTAACTCCGTGAAAGCTGACCAAAGCAGTGTTAAGGACTGTTATCAAATTATTGATCCCTTGCAATGCAAATGCCTATTCCTTGGTGAGACTGTATGTTCTAAAACCAAAAGACAGAGGGCGCACCTGCTGTCTACTTCTCCGCTGCAATTGCTCTTATTACGTCATGTTGACCACGTGGCCAGATCCACTGAGTCAGCCCTCATGTCACTCATCTCTATAGCGTTCCACACGGTTGGCCATTCCTTCCTTCTTTTCAAACATAAATCAGAGTGCTTTACTCAGCCCACTGGCTTCTCGCTGGACTTTAAACGAAAAGCCGAGTCTTACAAAGCCCTATCAGACTGGCCCCACTTTACCCCTTTCCAACCTCTGCTCCTATCACCTTCCTCCTCCATCAGAATACTTCTCTTCTTAGAACTACCACACTCTTTCCTGCCTCAGGGCCTTTGCACTGGCCGTTTCCTCGGCTTGGAATGTCCTTCTCACAGCTGGTTCCTGGTCAGGCTTTAAGTCTGAAAACCAGTCTCGTTAGAGAAGATTCTATGACCATCTGTAAGCCCCCAACTTCATCCCAGCTGTTCTGTCTCACATCAACTTCTATGTGTCTCTCCTTCAGCATTTGCAAGTTATCTTTTTTCCCCTTGATTTCCTATTTATAGTCTGTCTCCTCCATTCCATCTGGAAGGTGAGCTCCTCATCTGCCACGTTCATCGCAGTACCCCCAGCACGTGGACTAACACTCGGTCTATAGACAGTGCTCAGTGACTACTTGGAGGAAGGAAGGGAGGGGAAGAAAGAGGGAAGGAGAGAGGGAGGGAGGGAGGACAGTGTTCCCAACTAGCGCACCTAACGACTGGAATACCTCAGATTCTTCAGAGAGGTGCCGCTAAATTTTGAATAGTGGGTTCCATGTATTTTGGCTATAGCTGAAGCTATACAGAGTTGAGTCGCTGTCAAACGGAGTGTTGAGCTGACGGCAAGGTGAAGTAGGGTTCCACTTATGATAAACAAGAAGCACCGCGTGGGGTGCTAAGGCCGGATGGTGTGTCCACTGGGATACTGAGGGCTTTCCTTGGGGACTATACAGGAGAGCATGGCCAGGGCGGTGCTTCTTACTAATTTACTTACTGACTTAACACACTTAAGTTACTGTTGGCTCATGGCCAAACTCTGAGCACCTGGAAGGTAGGGGTGGGGCCTTGTTCAACACCGAATAAACATTTGTTGAATGGCTGTGTCTAACAGAGGTTCTGCATCCAGATTATTTATGTTTTATTTACAGAACACTTACACAAAGTGGTCATTATGTGCTGGTACTCTTCTAAATGCTTGTAAGTATCCAATCCTCACCAACAACCCCACAAGGGAGACGCTGTTATTATCACCAGGGATGAGGAAACAGTGGCATGAAGAGAACAGGGGACTTGCTACTCAGTGGCAGAGCTGGGATTTGAACTAGGGCCACGGCACTGTGTACCAAGGACAGGGGGGAGGGAGGGCAGCAAGGAGAAAGGGGAAGTGGGAAAGTTGGAGGCTTACCTACCCCTTAAGGGAACCTGGGTGGTGCAGGGTTTATATGCCTGAGGGAAGGTGGGGAGATGGAATTTGGGGGCCCCCTGCCCCCCACAGCAGATCTCTTCCTCCTTTCCTATTTCTACTCTAGGTCTCGGCCAGCGATTCTCAACCTGGTGTGATTCTGTCCCTGCTGCCAAGGGGACATCTGGCAATGTCTGGAGACATTTTCTGTTGTCACAACTTGTGAGAGGAGGGCGCTAAGGCATCTGGGGAGTGGAGGCCACGGATGCTGCCAAAACATCCTACAGCGCACAGGGCGGGCCCCTACGACAAAGACAGACCTGCTCCATGTCCACAGTGCCAAGGGGGAGTAACCCTGCTGATCCAGAGACCACCTTTCAGAAAACTCACGAACACGGTGGCAAGGCCAGCAAGGGGAGGCCCGTCTGGGAATCCCTGAGAAATGCCGCCTGGGTCCTGCTTCACCTCTACCGAGTCTGAAGGGCAGAAGGCCAGCACCTCCCCCCGGCCCTCCTCTCTGCTGTCTCCTGGCCCCCCGCAGCCGCTCCCTCCTGCTGAGAAGCTGAGAGCAGCCCGGCCCACCCGGCACACAGCAGAGGCTGCTAATATCTACTTCCTTTGGCAGCTTCGTGAGACTCTTGGCTTGGAACCTGGTATTCCTCGAGCCCTTTTTCTTAATTACATTCTAGAGCTGAAGGGCAGCCTATGTATAATTCAGAAACGAACAGTCCTACCCCTGATGGCTCTCAAACATGCCAAATCAGAACAGAACGTGCCGTTCCTCCAAAGAAATGATGACGGTCTCTTGAGAGGCCAGTGGACCTTCAGGAGCCCAGCTGGGGCTGAACAAGATCTCCAAGCTGGACCCCGGGGCAGAACCACAGATTACTTAAAATGCTCTTTATAGATGACAGCAAGAAGAAAGTGCAGCGGCAGACTTGGGCTTGGAGAGAGTGGGCGGAACTAGGTCGGGGTAAATCCCGAAGGCCTGGCTTCAATGCTGTCTGTTCCCCTGAGCGCTGGATCAGCACTCCACCTCACCCACTTGTGAAGTGGGGTTCCCGACATCCCCGGAAAGATGCTGTGAGGGTCAGCAGGGGATGCTGTAAAGGGCCTCACACTGTGCAGATGAGAGTAGAGCCTGGTCAAACGTTTGTTCGCTCCCTCGCCAACTATCACCATTTATCCTTTTAACCATCCCGACACCCGAGGGATCCAAAAGCCATTTATATCTCTAGCCCGCCAACCCAGGAGCAGTCAGATGTCCTGAGTACTCAGCAGAATAATAACAAACAAAAATAAACCTTGAGAAGCACTGTATGGGGCTTGATTCAAAGTCATTTAAAGGAATCATATAGTTCATTGGATTTTAAAATTGGGCTTCAGCTAATGAATAAACGTATAATCCAGGGTCAATGGCATTTGCAGAGATGCTATTTCATGGCCAGTTGTGTGGCAAAAAATTGTCTGGGATGGTACGGATAGGATCCTGTCCAGAGGAATGGACTGGGCCAGCAGTTCTCAAATTGGGCTAATCATCAAAATCTGAGCATACAGATTCTCTATGTGACCCTCAAGTGCCTGGCCCAATACATCCGACGGGGTCCGGAAATGTGCAGGTCCCAAACTCCCGCCAGGTGATTCTAAGGTCAGTCGATTGGATTTAGGAACCTCTTGATGAGGTTTCTAAATTGTGTGAGGCAACTGACCGAGTGCCAGGCATTAAACCATGATCCTTAAATCACGTTCAAAATCCTTAACCAAGATACTTCCCAAGCATTGTTTGAAGCCGCGTTTGCTTTTACATCAAAGAGAACATTTTTAGATACGGGATTTGTTTTCCTTCCAGCAAGATGCTCTACATCACTACTACCAATTAGGCAAGTTCATTTAAAAGCTTTGAATCCATACTTGTAAAATTCCCCCTTTGCTCATCCAACTTTATGTCTAAACAGTGCAGCTGACGGCCGTAGAGTTCCACTTATGAATTCTGCTCTTGTGAATGTATTTCCAAAATTGTCTCAGAATTTCTTTGTCTGGGAAAGCCAGAACTGCTGTTTTTAATAATAACATGGTTTAAACATAGTTATCCAGGTCACCCCAAAACGCAGCACACAGCACCCAGAGAACCTCCTCTGTTAAAAATGAAGACTGCCCCCACCCAATCGCACCCTTTCCTCTTACAAAAGGTCTACCTCCTTACTCCCTCCTGGAACAAGTTTTTCTTTAGAGAGAGTAACCTAGTTCAAGAGAATGAAAACTGAGGTTAGACCAAGCAAAAACCAGGTCCTGCCTCTGGTTAAAACTCGTCAGCATCACAAAGTGATCCTCGACAGTGGCTTCCACCCAATAGGTGCTCAAGCACTAAGTGAATGAATTCAATTGTTTAATAGAACTCTTGCACCTCTGTTTAAGAAAAGCGAGACAAGAATTCGCTGAACAACTGAGACATTCCATAGCGTTCACATCTGAGAATGTGTTCTATTACATAATCAACAAAGTAAAAAGAACTTTATTTTTAGCTACTGAACTTCACAGGGAAGATCTGAGTCCTATTTAAACTTCTCTTTCATCCCTAACCTTCAAATGACACTCCTATGATTTGCTTTTTCAATTTGTATTTTTTTAAAGAAAAGACTCAAAGATGGCCTTGGGCGTATTTAAAACAATACAAAACAACAAGAGAAATAAACCAGATGGCAAAAACTCATAAATCAGGACAAGTGTGCTGAACTAGCTACAAAGGAAGGCATCGTCAAACTGTAAAGGGAAGAGGCGCTTCGTTCCTCATGGCTAAGTCTCCATTATTGCTTCCTTTCGAAGGAAAGCTCGGAGGTCATCTAGGGGAGGGTGGCATGGTCCCTCCCTAACCCGCCACAGCTCGACTGGAAAGGGCTGCATGATAACTGGGAAGCCCCAAGGGTCACTACTCAGAGCAGGTGGCTGGTACACTGCTTCCCACGTGATAGAAAAGAAAAATCGTTTGGAAGGACCTGTTTTAACTGCACAGTGGCAAAGGCAGGGCAAGAAGCGAAACAAATGAAACAAAAGAAAAAAACAAACCCTCACCCAACAGGATCTGTGCTAACACACGATGAAAGTTCCCCTCTAGAAAAAATCCTCCACCCCTATCTTTTCTAGAGACACCAATAAAAGGACACACCTTACAGAAACACCACTGACACCGTCTAGGCTGAGAAATATAAGAAAGAGACTCTAAGATTCAAGACCCATCCTGCTTGGCTATGTCTTTGACAATGGATTAAATGTTTGGACCTTCTCATGGAGATAAGGGCTTTCGTCTGGGGGATTTTTTTTTTTTTTTTTTTTTTTTGCGGTACGCGGGCCTCTCACTGCCGTGGCCTCTCCTGTTGCGGAGCGCAGGCTCCGGACGCGCAGGCTCCGCGGCCATGGCTCACGGGCCCAGCCGCTCCGCGGCATGTGGGATCTTCCCGGACCGGGGCACGAACCCGTGTCCCCTGCATCGGCAGGCGGACTCTCAACCAACCACTGCGCCACCAGGGAAGCCCTGGGGGATTTTTTTGTTGATGCTACGTGATGGCTGGGTGGAAAGTAAAATATTCAGGGGCATATATGTCAATAGGTATCTGTGAAATGAATGGAAAATGAACAAACCTGCATTGGGCTAGCCTTTCAGATCTTACAACAGCTGCCATATATTTCCAATGCATTAAACTGTTTTTCTTTTTAAACCAACAATAACTGGGCCTCTTAGGCAAGAACACATGTCTATTAGTTTTACATACTTAGAAGTACATGCTGTTCTGTTCTGGCACTAACTTTTCACTCCTAGAGCCCTGTTTCCAAACATACTGAATTATTAACCCCAGTACATCATCCCTGCCCCCTCCCCTCCCCACAATATTTTATCAACACGACCCAAAAAGATGGCAGCAGGTTTACCAGGCCATGCTCATCAGTGTGGATTCACGCGCATGGACAACTCCAAGATCTCACCACACAACTGCCTGCTCTGCACCGCCCAACAGGTACCCTCTGAGCGGGAGAAATGCAGGGAGGCACACCTGGGGGTCTGAGCGGTTCGGAGGATCACAAAGCAGACCTAAATCTGTCTACTTCCTTGTCAACCCCGGCCCCACCTTTTTTTGTTCCACGGCCATTCTGAACGCATCAGTTTGCCGTAAATTGCTTTTCTGAGCAGCTCAAGAACTTTGTGGATATGCAAAGGAGCTAAAGGATCAGTGGTGCACCGTCTTCCCCACCTGCTTCCGTAGCGTCCAGGATTTTCCCAATTAAAAGTATCGCCTTACTATCCCTATCAGAGCAAGCACTGCACCGGACTGTAATCACTTCTTTAAATCCCACCCTTCCCTCTAGAGGAAGCACTCTGGAAGGGGGGCCGGCATCACTACTGCCTTGTTGATTAGCACTCTACCCCCAAACCTTGCAAGGTGCATGGTCTGTCCTAAAAGTTCAATATTATTAGTTAACTGAATGCACAGATAAGTGAGTGAAAAGGTCTTCCTCTTTTAGGGCGGCCAACCATCCTGGACTGAGGGGCTTCTCAGGACCTGGGATTTTCGGCGCTCACCCTGAGACAGGCCCAGGCAAAAGAGACTGTTAAACGGCTTACCCTTTCCCTTCGTTTCCACATCACCAGGTCCAGCTGGCAAAGCTGCCCTGCCCAGAAGGTCCCGGCCCTGCCGCACCTGTATATACAGTTGCTGGCCTTACCCATCAGCTGGAGGGTGGGGGCGGCCTTCTAAGATGACAACCCTTTGTGCTCCATTTCCGCCCAACGACAAATGCCTACCCTAGCCCTACTGCCTGGTCACTTTCTTCTTCTTCTTCTTCTTTTTTCCTTTTTAAATTATTTATTTAAGGCTGCGTTGGGTCTTCATTGCTGCGCGTAGGCTTGTCTCTAGCTGCGTTGAGCGGGGGCTACTCTTCGTTGCGGTGCGCGGGCTTCTCATTGCGGTGGCTTCTCTTGTTGCGGAGCACGGGCTCTAGGTTGACCGGGCTTCAGCAGTTGCGGCTCACAGGTTCAGTTCCTCCGCGGCATGTGGGATCTTCCTGGACCAGGGCTCGAACCCGTGTCCCCTGTGTTGGCAGGCGGATTCTTATCCACTGCACCACCAGGGAAGTCCCTGATCGCTTTCTTTATGAGAGATGAGAATGGTTTCTTTATTTCCCAGATTCAGAGAATGGGAAGGTGTCAGAATGATCAGGAAGGATGCCCAAATTTAAGCTGCGTCCCTGAGTCTGCCCAAAGGTGGGCATGGTGCCAGATACACAGGCACTCCAGATGAGAAGCTGCTCCTCTCCCTTCCTCGCTGCTTTCAAACCCACCCCAAGGCCCACCCTCCCATCTGTTTGCTAAGCTGTCTCATCATAACTGGCCGCAGGCCCTGCTCACCTCCCATTCCTCCATCTCAGGGATAACGGAGGCAAGGCGATGAAGCAGCCTCCTCGCCCCACAATTCTGTCGGGGGTGGGATGAGAGAACATGAAGCTGGCTTGATTCTTAGGAGGAAGATAACCCAAGACTGTCCTTTCATTCAGGAGACAGGACACTTGCTTATGGGGTGGTGAGTAGATTTTGCTACCAGTTTGCAACAAGTTCACCCATGGGCATATCATGCTTGCTTATTTCTGGATGCCCTTCTATAGACTATCTAGAAAAATGAGCTAAACCTGAAGGCAAGGGGGAAACTGGAAATAACCCAAATGTCCATCAATAATACACAAACTCCGCTGCTATATTCACATAACAGACTATTACAGAGCAATAGCAGAGAGTGAATTACTGACACGCACAACAACCTGGATGAATTTCACACTGAGTGAAAGAAAACAGACACAAAAGGACATTACTGCCTGATACACTTTATGTGAAGTTCAAAAACAGGCGACTGTTTCGAGAAACTGTTAGAAGTCAGGGTAGTGGTTACCTTGCGGGCAGCAGGAGGGGTTATATTGATTGGGAAGTGAGCTTTTTGCAGGGATGGAAATGATCTATATCTTAATTTGGATGGTGGCTATGTAAACGTACACGTTGACAAACATTTATTAAGTTGTACCTTTAAGATAAACTCAGTTGATGTACTTTCTATACATCAATTAAAGAAGTAAAGGGAAACAAAAACAACGAAAATACAAAAGCGACGGCCTGATCCTGAACCCCAGGAAGCTTTCTCACCCCCCCGTAAGTACATTATTCTACCTACCTGCTTTGGTTGTCAAATTAAATTAGATGAAACTGAGTGGTGTGGTTGTTCCATCTCATTTGTTAAATGTACGCTCGACAAAGGCAGTGCTGTCAATCTCAATGAAATTAGGGTCTGTCAAATGAAAGATCTGATTTTTTCTATTTTTTTTTTTTTATAAAAGACAGCTTTCTGCATTTAGAACTCACTCTCAAAAAATCCTTCCGGCAGCTATATCTCTCAGCCTGTTAGTCAAGGACAGGCACCCAGCCAGCTGTTTGCTGCATTCGACTTCCCTGTACATGATCATTTCAAAGGTCGTGTATATGTTAATTTGCTACCTGGTTGTTATTTAAGAGGATTTTATTACATCATTTTATGTTGATTTATTCTTTCTCCTCCTCTAGGAAATTCTGGATCCTAAAGCAACCAATGGCGGGCTAGCTCTGGGTGAGTATGAGACTTCAAAGACATCACTGTTGTCATTTTTCAAATTAAACATGAACACACACGAGCAATACGTTTTAGCTGGACACGATTATGATCGCCGTTGTCTACTAGAAGAAAGAAGCGGTTTAAACAAAAACTGTTCCTATTAAAAATTAAAAAGAAGGAGAGAGAGCAAAAGCCCTGTCTAAATAATTACTTCGCAGTCGAAATGCCCAGATGGTGAATTTGACAATGTCTAGGTCTTAATAATTTGATTCAATTTACTTTTTTCCTGAGGGCAACCTAAAGGCTTTTAGCTATTGTATCATAAGGCTACGCAGTGCCATTTTCTATGGGTTCTGCGTGGCCAGCAGTATCCTAGAGCTAGAATAATATCAGAAGAGAATAAAACACCAAGAGAAGAAGGAAGCTCTGGAGAAGGCCAGGTAAGAGAGGGGAGATGGCCAAGCCATGGGAGCTTACAGGATGGGACGGAGGGCCGATAGCGTGGGATCCTGCACGAGGCTACCGCTACCCCAGAGGAAGAGTTACAGAAAAGGTTCCTGTGGCCGTGGTTCGGGGCGGGGAGTGCTGATGGGAAAGGGAAATGGCAGAGAGCCCCCAGAAGAGGCGACATGGAGAGATAAGGCGCAGATAAAAGCACTTCTTCGCTTCTAAACGAACAGTCCAGGGCCAGTTTACTTCTCAGCAGCACCTGCAATCTGTGGGGCCTCACCCACACGCGCTCCTGTGTGGGTTTCTCCATTTGCTTTGGCGAAACAAATGACTCAAGCTCAAAATCGTCAGTGCGCGATCACCATTGCTCTGCTCAAATGTCACATCCAGGCGCCCTTACGCTGCCATTCAGAAATCTATTAGCAGCATCCCAAAGCCAGGAACTTCCCTGACCTACTTTTACCAGGCAGGGGAGGCTTCTAATTCCACAATCAGTGAAACAGCAGAACGTTTAGGAAACGTGTGTGGCGGTGTGCTGGATCAACGCAGGCAAATACAGCCCTGGGGAAAGGTTAATAGAATGTAGCTTCAACGGCTTGCGTGCTTCTAAATGTGCCCGGGTGGGCTTCCCTGGTGGCGCAGTGGTTGAGGGTCCGCCTGCCGATGCAGGGGACACGGATTCGTGCCCCGGTCCGGGAAGATCCCACGTGCCGCAGAGCGGCTGGGCCCGTGAGCCACGGCCGCTGAGCCTGCGCGTCCGGAGCCTGTGCTCCGCAGCGGGAGAGGCCGCAACAGTGAGAGGCCCGCGTACCGCAAAAAAAAAAAAAAAAAAAAAAAGGATTTGAATGTGCCCGGGTGGTGAGGAGAAAGAACCAAGCCAAAGGGAGTCCTTCAGAACCCAGAACACACCCGCCCCTCTCCTGGTCCCTGTAGGGTGCGTTTATCCGTGCCCTCCACACACAGGGACTATCGTCCGTATCTGCAATGTCACACCCTGCCCTCCCTCAGTGCTGCAGACCACCGATCGCCCCGGCCCCAAGGAGAGGTCTGCGTGTTTATCCTTTCAGAACGGCAAACTCAAACTCAAATCATCGAATGCTCTATCTAATTAGACCTCTCTGCCCCCAACGCCACCTTCCTCCTGTTTCCCTTCTTCAGTTATGTGGAAAAATACCTCTCCCAGAAAACATTAGAAAGAAACTGCTGCTTTGTGCATTATGATTTTTCTCCCCCAAACAATTCATCTTAGAATTCTTTGAAGATGTTCACACCTACATTACAACCGCATTTTGGAAAAACAAAAACAAAAGGAAAAATTCATTCAGGAGTCTTATGCCCCCAACAGATCGAAACTATTTGATTTTGTTTTCATTTTTAAGGAAACAACCTATCGTGGCAGAGACAATTTTCGGCGTTTCTTTCTCGCTCTGTGTTTCCTGATAAGCCGTTTTCCTCGGGGGCTACAGAGTGGCTTGGAATCTCCTTAAATAGCAATGCCCATCCCCCATCCTACTCCTCACACCTCCGTATTCCCCACACCCCCCGTGGGTGTCTTAAATGATTTCATTTCACCGCAACTTTCCACAATGTCACACCCATCATGCACAGTCCTGGGAGCAACACTGATGGGGAGTAATGGGAAGAAGGGTTGTCCGTCTTCACTGTAGCTTGAAAATGAAATACTATTGATCGCTGTTCTCCCCTGGGTCAGCCACCGATCTCAACCTTCTCCACGGCAAAGGCAACTGGCACTGGCTTGGCTGAATCCCAGAGTGGGTGGTCAAAAGGCACCGTGGAATTTGCAAAATCCCCAGACAAAATGAACGTATGTGCCAGAGAGCGTGTTTGGTTTGGGGAAAGGCACTGCTTCACTTGGGATCCCCCGGAGCAGACCCTGAGACAGAGACTCAAGGGCAGAGAGCTGATGTGGGAAGGGTCCCAGGTAGCCCCAGGTAGCCCCAGGGCGGGGAGTCGGGGCGGGCATGCAGCTGGTCCCAGGCGCTCTGATGAGCAGGTCCCGCCGTGGGCTGCGGGGCTCAGTCCCTCTGGGAGTTAATTTCACCTCAGGGCCATCCCGGCTGAGATGGGGAAGCCATAGGGTCTGCCTCCCAATTCCACTGTGCCACTGGTTGGGGGCTGCCCCCGGGGACATAAACTCCAGCACCTCTTGCTTGCTCTGCCTCTGGGCCAAGCATGCTCCCGGGGCCCCTGAAGTGTGCTGCGGAGAGCCCTGGGGGAAGGGCGTGGCGGTGTGCAGACAGGCAGGTGGATGGAGTGCCAGGGACGCAGGGGTCACCCCAGAGCTTCCATTGGAGAGCGTGGCTAGAGCGTAGGTGCTGCAGAAACCAGAGCGTCGGAAAGGGCCACTGGGCAGGTGCAGGCCTGTTGGTTCCTTTCTTCGCTCCCTGAAGTCCCTCCCTGTGTCCCGGGGTCAGGCAGCAGGCCGGCTGCTGCCCAGGTCCCAGCTCCCTCGGAGTGAGTTGGGGCATCGTTCGAAGTTGTCTGGACCCAGCCTTACAGGGCTCCCAGTGGGAAAATCCTGGCGTTGGAGTCCAAATCACAGCCCACAGAACCTGCAGCAGCCATTGGCCCGTTCAAAGACCCAAGTTTACCCAAGTTACCCCTAAGGAGTAACTTTTACACTGGGAAACCCGGCTGCGGAAAGAGTGCTGTCCTCAGAGGTGATGCCTGTTCTGCAGCAGCGTCTGAGCCCAGACGGCCTGCCGCTCTCCCGAAGGCGGAGGAGTGGTCCGAGTCAAGGCCAGCAAGTCGACTGCTTCCTTTTTCCTGGGAAACCTGCTGGAGTAAGTTGGGGCTTTCGTTGTTGTTGTTTGACGTCTGCAAGCTCTATCTTTGTCAAATGCTCTCACAGGCAACATTAAGACAGCTCTACATATGGCCACCAAAAGACATGTTCAAGAATGTTCGTAGCAGCTTTATTTGCAATAGCCCCAAACTGGAAACCGCCCAGATGTCCGTCAGCAGGAGAACAGATAAACAAACTGTGATACATCCATACAATGAGATGCTACAAGGCAATAAAGAGATGTGAACGCTGATGCGCGCGGCAACACGGACGGGTCTCAAGAGCACTGTGTGAACTGAAGGCGGCCAAGCACAAAACACCACGGGGTTCTAGAACGGACGAAACAAATCTATGGAGACAGAAGTTAGAATCATGGTTGCCTTTGGGTGAGACTGACTGGGAAAGGGCACAAGAGGACTTTAGGAGGTGCTGGAGGTGGATTCTGTTTTGATCTGAGGGGTGGCTACACAGGTAAACAGCCATCAGATTTGTGCACTCTGTGCACTTTATATGTTATACGTACCTCAGTGAAAAGGTAAAAGAGAACAGTAAGTACAAAAAGAATAAAAGAAGACGGCTCTAGAGGACACTGTGTCCCTTTCTCTAACTCTGTCAGGTGATGCAATGACCAGCAGGAAGAGCAGGAACTAGTGCTTCCCTGGAGCTTGGCCTCCCAAGGGACAGAAAGGTCAAGAGGGTTCTCTTGGGGGAAGCTGGCATCTTTGCCACAGGAAACAGGGGAGACGGGAGGAAAAACTCAAAGTGAGAAGCGTGGAGTCTCCAGTAGGCCACACTAATGCCTCGGGGGACTTAATCGGCACCCCCTCACACACACCCACACACAGCCCACTCACACACGACCACTGGGACACCCCACATAGCCCACACGGTCACACACACCCAGAGCACTGCACACATCACACATACACGTCACACTCACATACACAACACACCGCACAGACACCCCCCCCAACACACAGCAGATGCTCACAGCACACGGGATTACACACACACACAGAGCAGATGCTCACAGCACACGGGATCTCACACACACACACACACACACACACACACACACACAGAGGGGAGGAGCCCTTCTCAGAGGTCCAGCTCTGAAGGCCCCAGCGCCGTCCGGGTAATCATCTTCCTCCTCCTGCTGCCAACCAAGGCCACTGTCATCATCATTATCATCATCACCATCGTTCCGGGAACATCCCTCACGGACAGGACGTCTCAGCGCATACACAGCTGTGCCCACGAAGACATCTGCCTGGAGCTGCCTGCTCGCCCCGAAAGCTGTCCAGGCACATCAGGTTTACGTCTGGTCCTGAGGAATGAGTGTCCTGTCACCTCCAGCTTCAGCCCCGGCAGGAACCTTGCGGCGATGTCTATACACCCTCCTGCTCCCTTTCTCCCTGGCCTACTGGCCACTGCCCCCTCCCCCAAAAGGAAGCCTCGCTTCACTTTTGTGCAGGGTAGTATCTTCCCTGGGGCCCAGATCAGCCCTGGCCTTGCAGACAATGCTGACCTCATTGCCAGAAGGTGGCAGGGAAAGCAGCCAATGCCCAGCAGGGGCCACCGCCTCTAGATGGGTAGATGGGATGCCAGGGCCTCCTCACTGTTAATCTCTGTCACGGGCTTGGAGCATACCTGCCACATTCTGAGATGCTAGAAACCCTTTCTTCCACTGTTCTTTGTTACCTTCACTTGAAGAACTAAACCCATCGAGTCCATTTCAGTATCTGTTGACCATCTGGACCTTCTGCAGAAATAGGTCTCCACGCACAGAAGGCAATGAGACGTGCCTGCCGGTGTACCCACAACTCCCCTCTTAGGATTCTACCCGAGAGATACGCACAAGCATGTTGATCACAGCTCCTTTGTGTTATAAAGACTGAAACAACCTAAATGATAACCAAGAGGGAACTGGTTAACTATCGCAGATTGTTGCTGGTAATACAGAGTACTACCAGTCATTGCAAACTATGATACAGGTTGGTATGTCCTGATATGGAAATAATGGCCCAGAAATTATTTACGGGGAAAATAAGGGAAAAGGTCACGTGGCGGGAGAGAACCTGGATTTCCTTTTGTTAAATGTGTGTATACGTTCAGAACGTAAAGAATAAAACCAAGCTTGTACCAGTTTTCTCTGGTAAGATTAAAGAGGGTGCTCCTTTCTTTGTTTTAGATGTCTATAATCTTTTCTTTTTTAAAATATGTTACTTTTTCCCATCCGAAATACAAGATGAGAGACTAAAACCTTTCTTCTAAGGGCCCATCGCTGGCTCCCCACCCATTCTTTTTAAAGTCTTGGGTTACAGATACTCAGAGGGAGCTGGACCTTGAAGCCAGGCACACCAGGATAAAATAGTGAGTCCAGCATTTTCCAGATGTGCACCCTGGGCGTGTGACTCCGCCTCGCTGAGCCTGTTTTCCTCCATCATCAACAAGCCTCATTGAAAGCCTACTCAATGCCACCTCCTGTGCCAGCTCTGAGGACCATCGTTGTGGACAAAATCCTCACCCCCTTCCCACTTGGAGTTGTACCTATGGCTGTAAAATGAGGGTAACGTTGCAGGCCTGATGAAAGGATTATTATTAACATAAACAATTCCTGGCAAATAAAAGGCCTTGGAACACTGCTGGCTATTCTTTTTTTTTTAATATCCATAGAGTATGGCTTAGTTAAGGTAGGATAAACTGCCTGACAAATCGCTCCACACTTGCAGTGGCTCACGAACGGAAGCTTATTTCTTGTTTATGGAACAGTCTAGGGTGAGGGCTCTGGATCAAGCACTTCCATTTCACACAGTGGTCCTCTCCAGGCAGAGGAGGCTCAGCTACCTTCCTTCCACGGTTACCCTGGGACTTTGCTCCATCCCAGACAGTCAGTGGATGAGAAAAGAGTACGGAGGAAAACTTGGAAAGCTTTGATGATTGGACTAGAGGTGCACACATCATTTTCACTCACATCCTATTGGTCAGAACTCAGTCATGGCCACACATAAACAAACCTGCAAGGGAGGCTGGGAAATGTAGTCTAGTTGGGTGCCTGGGAAGATGAACAAAACAGGTTTGGGGGACTAACCAGCAAGTGCTGTCACAGTGAATTAGAGGAAACACACCTCAGAGACTGTGTGTGTGTGTGTGTGTGTGTGTGTGTGTGTGTGTGTGTGTCCAGTCTGCAAAATTCCAATGCTCAGGAAGCCTTTGTTCTGGAAAGTTCCAAAGCTCTTTGCTGAACTTTTAGTTTTCCGGAAGAACTCTAAGGGGATATCTTTTTAAACGTCTCTTTTTTATTACCAAGGTTGTTCTGCCACCATCTGAGATATTACTAAAAAACATCATCAGCCCCCAGCTCTGACTTTCACAAGATTTGAGATGCTGTCAAAAATAAATGCCAACTCATCAGATTCTGTGTGAAGGAGATGCCAACACACATAACTCAAACTAAAAGCTACAGACATGAGCTTTACCGTGCACAAAGTATCATCTCTCCTCTTCGAAAGGAATTACACGCCAGCCAGCGAATCCATGGACTTAATCATGGGAACTAAGAGGAACTAGAATTTTTTTCCTTAAGCTGGCTCTCTGCAGAACCAGTAAGTATTGCGTCTGTCTGTCAGAAGCTTACACTAGAGATCCAGAGGGCTAGAAACTTAATTGTATAGTTCGGTTTACTTTTGTCATCCAGGAGATTATAGAAAGCCCACAGGTGTGGTTGAGATATGGCAAGATGTGTACAACATGATACTAGTCATTCATTCATTCATTCACTTAATAAATACATATTGAGTGATTCCTCAGTTACAGCACTGTGGGTCCTAGGTTGAGGATACCAAGATGGAAGGCCCACCCATCTACTGTCTAGTGAGGGAGTCAGCTAGGTAGACACACAATAACAACACACCAAGACACGTGCTGCAGGGGAAGCACAGATTCTCAGAAAGCCCACTTGATTCTTTGCCATTGATGATTTACTTGGCACAGAAGCAAAAGGTAACTCATCAGAAAGTCTCCTATGCTCATTAGATGAAATGACTGGAAATGCAAGGAGAAAGGCAGTGTTCTGGGGCGCACGGGCTCTTTATTTCTGCTGTCATTGGAAAAAGAAGTGGGAACAATACGAGGAGCTAGAGATTTTGGAGCCTGGGTACCAAATATCACGCATACCTGTCACTGATTTTGTCAGGAAAGTATTATCACTGCCTATTTTACAGATGGCATCTCTGAGGCCCACAGAGATTAAGACTCTTGCCCCATTATGTAGCAATCTGCAGACCTGGGGATTTGGTCTGTTTGACTCCACAGACTGGGCACTTTTCCCTGCCACCCCTCGCTGCCTCCCCACGTGGATGACCAGGGAAAGCAGACCCAACAGACAGCCATGGGACCCACGGCTTAAATGTACTGGTCGGGAGAGGCAGCAAAGGAAGGTGGGGAAAGAGGTCGGCCTGAGGAGTCAGTGCTCACCTCCTGGAAGTAATGTGAGGATAAACTCTCACCACTCATTCACTGATTTGATTCAACAAATTTATCAAGCAACAGCTGGCTGGGTGCCAGGCGCTGTTCTAGGTGCTGGGATACGGCAGTGAACAAGTGAGGTGGGAAGGGACAGTGGAAGAGCGGGGAGTAAATAAGCCAAACTTTTTTGTCACACATGAGGGGGTAATAAACAGATGGCTTTTCATTCGTGATGTTGATAATTGGAGAAATGTATGTTAACAGAGTTTTGGGGTGGGGGTGGGAATCGATTTAAGCACAAGAACACTTTGAATTGCGGAATATATCTTCCAAACTCCTGGAGAAGATAAAGGACATACACACAGGAAAAAAAGACTCTTAAGGACAAGAACCAAAAACAATCATACTTATTCTTTTCTTGTCACCTTTCTATACTTGTAGCTTTTCTAAAATAAGTATTATTACTTTTATAATCACAGAGAAACACATTTACTAAAATGTTAAAGAAAAATAAACTTCACAAGAACCAGAACCTTCCTCTGCGAGCATCTAGGCAGTAACTGACAAGTCAGCCAGACAGGCTGATGCTTCGCCGCTATAGTCACGAGGAATGATATCTTATTTCAACACACTGCCTGATTATTTCAGAATTCACTCGCAGGGGCAGCCACAGGAGGAAATACACGCTCAGCACTGAGATATTAGGGACTGAGTCCTGAAGCTTAATTTTTCATTAGGGCATTGTGCCATTTTTCTATTAAGACAGGTTCATCTTTTTTTTTTTTTTTTTTTTTTGAGAAGTGCTGATGTGTAAAACCTCATTTTCTTCCTCAGCACGCTGGCCTATGGATTTTATTTTTAATTGATTTCCAAGTGCTGCGTAGACTGGCAGAGAAACTGGGCTGGTGAGCTGTGTTGCCACAGTATTCGTGGTGCTGGAAAGGAAACTGCAGCTCTGTGAGAACAATGCCTTGGAAAATCTGTAAAACCCAGTCAAACACACCTAAGGTTTGTATGAAAGGGTAGGCATTACTCACGGTGCCTCTGACAGTGAGAACGGAGACCGAAAAGCCATCCAGCCCTTCAGCGATGAATGTGCCCGGATAAATCGGCCAGGTCTAATTTAGAAGCCAAGGAATAATTGTCTAATAATGTCTCAATACGGTAGATTCGATGCATTATCTTCCATGTTTTTTGAATAAAAGAAGATTCCTACCGCCCCTCCCCCACCAATATCAAATATAGAAATGGAAATATCCTCGCTCGAACTAACAGGGTCTGTGAGGGACTTAGGATCTTAACATAAGATTCTGTTTCCTGCTAGAAATATTGTTTCAGAAAAAGTAGAAGCATTGATAGAAGGACCACAGGAAACATCTGTGTATACAAACAGGCCAGCTCACTAGGAATAAATATGCATTATGCATCACGAAGGTCTAAATATTTTTATTAACATAGTTTGTTAACCAAGAACTGAGAAATAATGTTCCCTAAGAGTCCCCCATCAAATGCTTTCTTCAATATTTCATTTTATTCTTAGGAGAGAAGTAACTCTGAAATCTTATCTTAGATTTTAGCAATGAGTTTTCTATTAAAAGTTATTTCTTTTCCATCTCAGGCTGAGCAAAGCTCTGGGCCAAGGGGGTTAGGGAATTTGTTTCATAAAACTGACAGCTTGGCGAGCATTCAATCACTCGGCACTACACAACCCAGGAGAGCAAATAAGTCCTTTTCTGATGCCGCTCCAGAAACATTACGATGTATGTTCCATAGCTTTATTCCTGCATTCATCCTGTTTGCTTCCTGCAGCAACAAGAAAAGGAGGCAGAAAGCACATCGAAACCTACCAGGAAGCGAAATTAATCAATCGCACTCTCATTTGGAAGTCGGAGAAAAATGAGCCTGTTGGGTAAGCTGTTTCAGTGGTGCCTGGCCTTCCTTTCCAGAAGGCCAACACGTTCGGGGAACTTTCGGCCATTTTGCTGTGCTGTCCCCAGTGCCTCCAGACACGTGTCACGGCAAGATCTGACAGAGGCTTTAAGGAGGCAGATAAGGCAAGCTCGGTGGCTGCCTCTGGCAGAGGTGGTGCCAAGGGCAGGCAACTGGCTTGCAGCCTGGTCATCGTTCTGGGCAGCAGAGACCAGTCTGCCCCAAGCCCTGCGCTATCAGGGCCCCAGCTCAGAAACTTCCTGTTTAACAGGCCTAACTCAGAGCAGCTAGAGAAAGGAAACTGTTACAGAATTTCTGCCCTCCTCCCTAAAAAAATTACGGGGAGTTTTGGGGTTTTTTTTGTTTTGGTTTTTTTTTTGGTACTCATACACAAAGCTCTGATTGAAAAAGTCTTGTGTGAGACAAAACTCATCTGTGCTGTGGGAAGATGGTGGTTACTGTTGGTGAGGGGTAATGAAGACGGCACAGGGGGCTTTGGGGAGCTGGTGTGGTCCCCTGTCTCCACCAGGATGCTGGTGATGTGAGTGTGCTGTTTGTGAAAAGTCTTCAAGCAGTGTGCTCTTAATAATACCTGCACTTTCCTGTATGTATCTTAGGAGTTCAGACGAAAATCTGAAAATAAAAATCTGTGATGGATAACTTTTAGGACTTCTCCCATCCACCTACGTGGCTTTAGAAGTCAAACTTTGCTAATAAAAGAATAAACCCTATCCCCTCACTGCTTAAAAATTCTGACCTATTTAAAGTGTATGTGAAATAGAAAACCTTTTTAAAATGCTGATACTATCATTTCAGCTTTTACCCACCAAGTCCTTTATGCTTGGGAAAGAATATACTGTAGGCAATTTTGCTACGACTAATATCCACTCCTCAGAAAGTGATCCAGAAGGGCACAGGGAAACGACAAAGCTCATTTTCACTCTCCGACTCGTTTTAAGACAGGCTATTGTTGGAGGCTCCTTCCACAGACCCACGTCCCATTTGCGTCCTTTCTCGCTCCTATGCTATCTGAGCCTTGTGGCCTGAGGAATCTCATCCTTACTTTTTTCACATCTTCCTCTATTTTTCTCTTTCTCTTTTATTTCCCCGCACGGAATTTCTCCTTATTCCTGCTGCTGCTGTCCACCACAAGAATGGACTCTGATACCTTTCCCTGGTATCACTGGTGTCCTCAGATGAGTGTCACCTCACCCTCCATTTCTCTCTGCATTTCTGAATGGAGTGGAAGGCTTGTGTCAGGCCAGGCCTTCAAAGGAAAGAGCTGTTTCGTTAGTTTCCTATTCCAAGCGCTCCTCTGTCCTACCATTTGGGACACTCAGTCGGCTTATTTACTGAGGTTTATTTTGGAAGAGAAATAGTTGGGATGGGGGTGGGGAAGGGAAGTTTTGAGGACAAAAAAATTGTCATTTGGTTTCAAAAGGGTTATGAATAATGGAGGGCTATGGTCGCTTTGCAAACGAAGATCTGAATGTTCTACTGCTACAAATGGTTCTGCATTTTGCTGCTTTTAAAAACATAAAAAGGCCTTTCTAACTATATTGGACATAGGAACACATTATGTAAAGAAAGTGTTCTGCTCACCCAGGACCCAGTTTAACTCTTCCCACGTCTGGTTAAGGACTTGCAAGTCCAGGATGCCAGCAGGACCAGAGAATTTGTTCACTCACCTAACGTTCACTGGAAATGCCCGGCTGAATCCCCACATGGGCAGGATTTTAAGGAGCACGAGGCACAGGCTAGTTTCCAGGAAAGCAGAATGGAGCGCTCAGCCTCCTATTTTAAGAGAAGCGTTTTCATGTAGACCCAGAGAAGCTATCTGAAAGGGCTCGGGATATGTTCTTGCCTTTTCCATTCCCAAGCTCCCTTTCTGCTCTGTGGTGGCATCCCCATACCGAGTCCCCAGGCTGAACTGAGTCTCCACTGCTTTGGCCCTGATCAGCCTGGCTGTCCAGACTGCAACTCCTCCCCCGGCAGGTGGGGTGACCAACTTGTCCCAGTTTGCCCAGGACTGCCGGGTTTTAAAGCTGAAAGTCCCATGTCCCAGGAACCCCCTCAATCCCAGGCCAACCAGAACAGTTGGTCACCTTGGTGGCAGGCCACCAGCCAAACTCCTCTCTACCAGCTGGGCCCAGTCAAAGCCTGAACCAGCAGGATTACCCATGTCCCCCAGTGCTTACAAATTCTGACCTATTTAAAGCATATGAACTTGGAAAGTGTATTTAAAGCTGCTGACTGAAGGTGCTCCTTGCTGTTGACTGTGTCTGTCAGGTCTCCTTTCTTCCCCCATTTTCTGGTTCATTCACTCTTTTCATCATATATATACCCTTCAGAACTGGGTGCTCATAGGATTACGTGGGCCAGGGCCAAGGTTTTCTGACCACTCGCCTATATCTGGGCCGCCCCATCCCTGGCTACAAAGGGAGGGTGGGAGCCAGGTACCCAAACTCCCCCCGCTCCTGGCCCATCAAGGGGCCTAAACGAGAGAAACCAGGCTGTTGTCACAATTTACTCTACCAGCCATTGCCAAGTCTCACAGAGTCAGCCTCCTAGATGCTTCTGGAATCCCGCCACTTGCTTCCCCATTCACAGCCACCATGCCGCTTCAGCTCAAGGTCAAGGCCATTGGTCTCCCTGGATTTCTGCAAAGGAGCCTTTTTGGTCTACCTTCCCTCCCGCCCCAGTTCATTCTCCACTAGGGAGAAAGACAAAACATGTAAAGTAAATAATGTCACTGGCTTCTGTGAAACTGCTTAGGATAAAGTCCAAGTTCTTTACCAAGGCTTACAAGACCCATTATGATCTGGACCCCGCCCACCTTTTCTGCTCGTCGTCCGTAACCTGCCCTTCTGCTGCCTCAGTTTCCTCATCTGCAAATGAAAACAGCTGTTTCTAAATATTACTGTGCAGTTTAATGGGTTTGGAGAACTTGGAATCTCCACCCCACCCACAGAAGTGGAAAAAGGAATGGGGCACTTGGCACTGGCCATCCTAGAGAGGGGGGAAAGCAACAGATCTGAAGGAAGGGAAGAAGCAGTCCATACAGTCGGGGGATTAAGAGCTTTGTGTTCCAAGCGTCCGAGATGGAGCTGAGAGTGGGTCCAGTTGAATAGAGGAAGGTGGGATGACTGGTGGTGATTAAAAACAAGAGGGAAGTACTGAAAGCGCAAGAATTTGACATTTCACCACCGATTAACGGGAACAGACCCCTGTAAATAAGAGAAATGAGGCTTTGAGTTCATGCCTTTGAAGACTTGCTTTCGGAAAGGGACAAACGGGGAAAGTTGCCTAGCTGTAATTTTTTTTAATTAAACATATTATCAGCATCTAAGCACTACGGAGCATACTGCCAGGAGCCACGGAGGGTTGGGTTGTCCTAGATGGTGATTAAAATGAACTTTAGGAAGTGCTGCCTGGCTCAAGAGAATGAATGCTGGTTTGAGACCAAGCCACAAAAAAAAAAAAAAAAAAAAAGACACATGATTCCTGCTCTCAAAACACAAAACAAAACAAAGAGGGGGAAACAGAGAAAGAAAAGAAAAAAAGCTCAGGTTCTGTGGGAGAAAATATGGATATGTGTACACTTAGGGAAAAAATGATTTTTTTTATTTTACAAATATTCATAAGAAGAACAGCCTAGCGGCTACTTCTTTACATGTGTATTTATTTTTAACAAGAACAACATTCTCAGCACCGATAAAAGCTAGATCAAGAATTAAGGTGGCCAGGGCTTCCCCGGTGGCACAGTGGTTAAGAATCCGCCTGCCAATGCATAGGACACGGGTTCGAGCCCCGGGCCGGGAAGATCCCACATGCTGCGGAGCAACTAAGCCCGTGCGCCACAACTACTGAGCCTGCGCTCTAGAGCCCGCGAGACACAGCTACTGAGCCTGCGCTCTAGAGCCCACGAGACACACCTACTGAGCCCGCGCTCCACAACAAGAGAAGCCACCGCAGTGAGAAGGAGCCTGCGCACCACAACGAAGAGCAGCCCCAGCTCTCGGCAACTAGAGGAAGCCCGCGTGCATCAGTGAAGACCCAATGCAGCCAAAAATAAATAAATAAATAAATTTATATATAAAAAAAAAAAGAATCAAGGTGGCCAACACGACAGCACCCTTTCCAGGGACCTCTCTTGGCCCCCTGGCCATTCCCACCACTTCACCTCCAATCCTGCCCCAGGGCATTTGTCCTTTGCCCTCCAAAATGGACAAAGACCTTAATTAGGGTGAAGATACAAGGATGGGGGACTCAGCTTTGTCACCTGTCTGCCTTACCTGCTTCACTTTTTTTTTTCTTTCCTGTTTAAGTTTTCTGCCACCGTTTAATTGCAGAGAACAGCAGCTGGGCCAGTAAATGGGCCTCTCCGACCAGGCCTGCCCTACGTGGTTAGGCAATTCCTAGAGATTATGCTTCTTCCTTCCCCCTGCCAGGCTTTCCAGCCCCTCCCAAGGAGCCCCTAGTTAAAATGAATGCACTCCAGAACAACTGACAAGGGAGTGACCCACGCTAACAGTGGTACAAGTAAAGTTGGGACTGACAGAGGGCCAGGTCCTCAGGACAGGAGCAGGAAGGCGGATTCTCCCAGCTGATGTGAGCCAGCAACCACTGCTCCTTGCGGGACCGGGAGGTAACAGCTAAGCCCCAGGCCACACCACTTTAAGAAGCAGGAATTAGTCCTTAAGCCCCGATAGATAATGTTCATCCAAAGATCCCAGCACCAGCAGCCCCGGAGCACCTGGGAACTTGTCAGAAATGCAAATTCTTGGGCCCCACTCCAGGCCTGCACGGGGAGCAGGTCCTAGGAATCTGTGTTTTAACAAGCCCTCCAGATGATTCTAATGCACGCTAAAGCTTGAGAACCACTGGTCTACGGGCCTCCAAGAAAGGGAGGAGCTGTGCCGGGCTGGGAGGGAGGAAGAGAGGCGCAAAGCGGCTGGGTGTTACAGGAGAGGTGCACGTAAGCGAGAGCAGAGGGGCAGAATGGCACAGGGAAGCAAGCACGCTCTAGAGCTGCGCTGTCCAGTATGGTAGCCACTAGCCACAAGTGGTAATTTACATTTAAAACAGAAAGACAAATACTGCATGATCTCACTTAAATGTAGAATATTTTGAAAAAAACCACAAAACCACATTTATAGTAACACAGAGTAGAATGGTGGTTACCAGAGGCTGGGATGTGAGGGAAAAGGGGAGACTGAAAAAGAAAGAAAGAAAAAAGAAAATAGAAGGATGGTTGCCAGGGGCTGTTGGGAGGAGGGTGAATAGCGAGTTAGTGTTTAATGAGGACAGAGACTCAGGGTTCTGGAGATGGATGGTAGTTATTGCTGCACAACAGTATGGATGTAGTTAACACCCACTGAACTGTACAGTTAAAAATGGTTAAGAAAAAGATTAAAAAGTCAGGCCTCAGCCACACCAGTCACATTTCTAGTGCTCAGTAGCGACTTACGGCTAGTGGCTACCATATTGGACAGCGTAGGACATGTCCATCATCGCAGAAAGTTCTATTGAACCACAGTGTAGAGAATCCCAGTTCCACCTCCTTTGAGCTGTGTGACCTTGTGTAAGTTACTAACCGTCTCTGAGCCCCTGATTCCTCCTTTATGAAATAAAGCTCATAACATCCACCTACCTCATATGGCCGCTATGGAGCTGGAACTAAAATAATAAATGTAAATCACCTGGTACAACTGTCCAGGCTATAGCAGGAGCTTGATAAATAATAGGTAATACTCTTGCTACTATGATTTTATAAGCAACCATCAGAGACATTTTCTAGTAGAATGGACAATCTGCATTGGCTAAGATGGACTCCTTTCACTACGTTTTGACTGCAAATTTCGAAGCTTGTGGGAGTGGCTCTGTTTTCAGCAGGACAAGCCAGCAGTGCCATCCTGAAGCAATACCCATCTGCTGGCAGGTCAAAAAATGGGGCAATCTAATCCAGAAGCAGTACTGAAGAAGACTTGTAGGAAGGCTACAATTCTTGAAGTCGGAGAGCCTCATTTTGTGTGGAGATTTTTCCTTTTTCCTTTTAAACCACTAATGTCACAATCCATGGGAAGGGGCCATTACATTAGACTCAAGGCTTCAGTGTTCTTCATCTAGAAAGATGCCCGAGAGATCTTGTAACCTTCTTGCAAACCTCCCCCCATAAAGAAAGCAAACAAAACACAGCCGAGATATCATCAAAAAGTCTACAAATAATAAAAGCTGGAGAGGGTGTGGAGAAAAGGGAACCCTCCTACACTGTTGATGGGAATGTAAATTGATACAGCCACTATGGAGAACAGTATGGAGGTTCCTCAAAAAACTAAAAAGAGAATTACCATATGACTCAGTAATCCCATTCCTGGGCACATACTCAGACAAGACTATAATTTGAAAACATACATGCACCCCTGTGTTCACAGCAGCACTACTGCCAATAGCCAGGACATGAAAACAGCCTAAATGTCCATCGACAGATGAACGGATAAAGATGTGTCATGCATACACACACACACGCGCGCACACACGCACACACACACACACACATATATATATATATATATAAAATGGAAAACTACTCAGCCATAAAAAAGAATGAAATAATGCCATTTGCAGCAACATGGATGGACACAGAGATTATCATACTAAGTGAAGTAAGTCAGTCAGAGAAAGACAAATATCATATGATAGCACTCATATGTGGATTCTAAAAAAATTATACAAGGAGCTTATTTGCAAAACAGAAATAGACTCCCAGACATAGGCAACAAACTTATGATTACCAGAGCGGAAAGGGGGAGGAGGGATAAATTAGGAGTTTGGGATGAACTACCGTATATAAAACAGATAAACAACAAGGCCGTACTGTATAGCACAGGGAACTATATTCAATATCTTGTAATTATCTATAATGGAAAAGAATCTGAAAAAGAATATATATATACAACTGAATCACTTTGCTGTACACCTGAAACTAACACAACATTGTAAATCAACTATCCTTCAATAAAACATACACACACACAAACACACACACACACACACACACACACACACACACACACACACACAGAGCGAAGAGCAACTGTACAACCCGGAAACATCCTCTGTGCTGAAGAGCAGTCATGAGGGAGAGAATGGGCTGGGAAAATGGGAATAGTACTTCATATGGGGTTTTATTCTAATTAGGAAATAGGGAGTCACTGAATGTTCTTGAGCTAGAGTGACAAAGTTAGAGGGTTGCTTTAGCGAGAGGAAGAGCAGCTGGGGGAGCAAGACAGGAGTGGGGCAGAGTAGTAAGGAGACTGAGGATCCTGCCAGGTGAGCCATGCTGAGGCCTGTGCTCCCGACAGCGGTGGGCAGGGCTGAGGAGAGGAGGACGGTGGGTCGAGCCTATGTGAACTGGCAGCAGAGTTGACACGGGGAGCCAGGGATAAAGGGTCCAGGCTCCCGGCATTGAGGCTGCATGCTCAGACATCATGTCCAAGAGGCCAGTTTTCCCCCTTCAAACTCCTTTGGAGGGACTTCCCTGGCAGTCCAGTGGCTAGGACTTTGCGCTTCCACTGCAGGGAGCCCGGGTTCGATCCCTGGTCATGGAACTAAAATCCTGCAAGCGGCGCAGTGTGGCCAAAAAAAAAAAAAAAATGAAAAACAACTCCTCTGGGGAAGCATTTCCATTCTTCACATGGACTCTGGACAAAGCCAGCTCTGTGGGTAATGGGTCAGAAGAGTCAGGTAAGGGACTGGCAGCAGGACCCTTGCTCAGGTTGGGTTCTCTGGCTTAGAAATCATAACAAAGCCTCCCTTTCCTGATCTACTCAGGCCTCCTGGGTGAATCCCAGACTTTCTAATGTTCTGGATGAGTAACATTAAAAAAAAAGGAGGATCCAACATGAGTTGGACAACTTCCGACTTTGTCAAAAAAAGATGTTAAACTACAAATGTCATCATTCATAAAAGAGACGTTAACACTAAGGAAAGTGGGAAAGGCCATTTTAGAATAAAGGGAAGCTCTGTAAAATGGAAAAGGTTTAGCTTTAAAAAAGAGACTGGGTACATTTTCACTCTTCTTCCATTTAACTGTGCATGGGTAGAAATTTTGTCCCACATGGCGTGGTAGTCCTCAAGCCCGGTCTGTAGGGATCACGGGTTTATGTGACTTTCCAAAACGGTTCCCTGTGCAGTTTGGGCTGTAAGAATCAGGCTTGATGACCCCAAACCCAACTGCCCAGCTCCTAAGAGCAGAAACAAGGCTTAAGGTTTCTGGCGTGGGTGTGTCGAACATGGACAGGCCAGGCAGAGTCAGCCTCTTCTAGCCTTCTTAAAATGCAAGTAAGCCACAAAGGGTCCTAGAACAAATATTGATATTTTCACATTCAATAATTTCATATTTAGTCTAGCGGGTTAGTGATTTCTTTTTTTCACAAAAGGAAATTGCAGCCAGAGCTAATTGCCCAATCTGAAATGTATCTGGACATTGTTTAGATGTTGGAAAGGAAACGGTAACACTGCAGAGTTTTAGCAAAGAGGAGGGCATTATCTGAGAAAAAATGCAAATGTAAATTAATAGAAAATGCAGTCCTGAATGGTTTTCAAAGCTTCAATGTACACAGTGGAAACAGCGCCTCTATTTTGAGCTTTCCTTGACATTTTTCTTATTTTTAAATGCAAAAGGAAATTCATCGGCACAGGCTCAATCCATTCCCATCCATTGATTTGTTGGCCAATCAACGGCCACTGTAATCTGAAAAAAATAACACCAGTTTCTCTGAACCTTTCCAAGAGAGGCTGTGTTCAGCTAAGCTTAATAAAGAGAAAAACAGCAAGGACCATCTGGAAAACACTCTTCCGGAGTCGCGAAAGATAGTGGCAGCCTTTGCCCAACCTGCTATAAATAAGTGTCTCAGGAAAAAAAAAAAAACACCCGATTTTCAAATCTGTTTCTACTTAATACAGCTGCAATAGAGTTTATTTAGCTTTTCCCTATAGCAGGAAGACTGTTTGCATTTTTATGACAAGGGTCTAAATGTTTTTCACAGCCATTTCCATTGCCATTATTTTGAGGAACAACATACCACTCGGACCTGTCTGTTGGCTTCTGCAGCACACAGTGGTGGCCCCAGTGGGCTCTGCACCACGAAACTGGCCTCCAAAGCCCAGATTTATGATCCTGCTTCCTCTCCCACTGTTGCAGCCATCACCCAAATCCTACCCTGCAAGGGCTGGGCAATTCAGAATGACCAAGAGTCACGTGCTGCATATCAATTATTTATCTGCCTGGACCCAGCACTCGGTAGATGTCTGCCAGCTCACTGCCTCTTCCTTCACGCTGACAAGGAAGAGTCAAACCACTCTTCAAGGGAGGCTAGAACTCACCACTGAGGGTCTAACTGCTGGCTTGGCCAACCCCTCCATGCTCACCTTTCCAGCTTTCCTCACTGGCTACGCCTGCAAAGGAATCCCTCTACAATCGACACTTGGAACCCCTTCGGACACTCTTTAGAAAAGGTCGGCCTGCCTTGGATGGCTGCAAAATGAAGTGGCCCCCAGTGATGTCTGCACTGAGCACCTGGCCATACCCCTGAGCACCCGCCAACACCCATCCCCCTCCAAAGACTATCAGGGCAGCCTTGGTCCTGGGACACTGTCCTGTGGAACGAGCAATCCACCTCTCTGTTCTCTCTCTGGCCCCCAAGCGCCCATCCCATTTCCGTGGATGGGCAGGGAATGGTTCAACCCCATGACACCTTCCCCGTGAAGGCATGACCACCCCCCTTCTAGCATTTCCAGGGACCACCAGTAAGAAGATGGCCGAGGGCTCATCCAGCGGCAGCATTCCATCTGTTACTGTTGACTGCAGGCATTACCAGGACCGAGCTGGCTGAAGGAGCCCTGCTGCCGTTCTCTTTCCCAAGCAGAACTGCTGCAGGGAAATAAATGTGTGTAAGAGGGGGGAAAACCGGAAGAAGTGGTGAGGCCCACCTGCATTTGAACGCCCAATAATTTTGAAAAGTTCTCCATCTCCTCACCATTGACTTTCTCTCTCAACAGTGCTGGAAAACACAGAAATGAGTGGTGGGTAAAGCGCTGCTACGATCTGAAATGAGTCTATTACAGTGTTACGAGCAGAGCTCTCCCAAGTACACTAAAGGGCTAAATTAATTGGCTCAGGCTTAAGATGCTACAGGAGAAATGACACTGGGGGGAGGGGGTGGGGTAGAAGAAGATGCCTGGTGGCTTTGAAGGCATGCCTGGAATCAGGTGCATATGCAAAAGAAATTGGGGAGAAATAAACCTGTTCTCTTCATGAAGAAACAGAGAAGCTGTTAGTTGTTACAACGTGCCCCCCAATTACCTATGACTTATTTGATCACCTGACTTAAAAAAAAAATCTCTGGGGCTTCCCCGGTGACGCAGTGGTTGAGAGTCCGCCTGCCGATGCGGGGGACGCGGGTTCGTGCCCCGGTCCGGGATGATCCCACATGCCGCGGAGCGGCTGGGCCCGTGAGCCGTGGCCGCTGAGCCTGCGCATCCGGAGCCTGTGCTCCGCAACGGGAGAGGCCACAGCAGTGAGAGGCCCGCGTACCGCAAAAAAAAAAAAAAAATCTCTGTATAATCTCTTATACAATCTCATAGACCCTTCCACCCACTTTAAAATTAAATCAGGGCTTCCCTGGTGACGCAGTGGTTGAGAGTCCGCCTGCCGATGCGGGGGACGCGGGTTCGTGCCCCGGTCCGGGAGGATCCCACATGCCGCAGAGCGGCTGGGCCCGTGAGCCATGGCCGTTGAGCCTGAGCGTCCGGAGCCTGTGCTCCGCGACGGGAGAGGCCACAGCAGTGAGAGGCCTGCGTACCGCCACAAAAAAAAAAAAAAAAAAAAAAATTAAATCAGGCACATGACCCACTTCCAACTGTTAATTAATCACCCCCATGAATTGTACATGTAATTCAGAGGGGGAAATTGTGTCTTTTATTATTTCAAACTGAAAATTTCCAAAAGCCACAAATTACCTATTAAATCTTGGTCTAAACCAGTGGTTCTCAACCAGGGTCCATTTTGCCCCAGAGGGGACATTTGGCAAGATCTGGAGACATTTTTGGCTGCCACAACTGGGGTGGGGAGGGGGGCAACACTTCTGGCATCTGGTGGGTGGAGGCCAGGGATACTGCTAAACAGCCTACAGGGCACACGGCAGACCTGCCGCAGAGTGACCTGGCCCAAAATGTCAACAGGGCCAAGGTGGAGAAACCATGCTCTAGATAAAGGCAAATACGCTTGGCCTTCGATATTTGTATCTTTGGCAGTCATCAAAGGAGAAAAATCCCATTTTCCTTGAAATCTAAGGTTGGCTTACATATATGTTTACTAAGGACATATTTACTCCTTTCCAAATAAATGAAACAGGTTCTCAATCTGAATCTGGGAACATTAAAGAAATACTGTGATGATGGTGGAGCTAGGCAGGGTGCATTTTAAATGCATATTTCATCAGTCTAAATGGATGGAAATTAATATCTCATAAAATAAAATGATTATCTAGTTACATTCCGTACAAAACCAAAATCAATACACTGCATCTTACTTAACCTGCAATTAGTGTTTTAAAGAACTAAACCAAGGAAATGCCATTCTTTCCCATTTCTTGCTAGCTGGGTACACATTTCTGAGCATGAGGCATTAAAAAGCAAACAAGCAGACAAAGCCCCCCCTTTTTTAAGCAGATTTTTCCAGAGCATAAAAAGCTTTCTGAATCATTCTATTTTACTTACTACAGATTCAATCATTCTTTAGTGAACAAAACATGCAGCCCATTCTGTTGGCTATGCCTGCATGGCTTTCCAAATACCCTCAAAACTGGGATGATGAATCACACACTTTGTGGCCCCACTGTGTGTGCGTGTGTGTGTGCGCGCGCGCGCGCGTGTGTGTGTGTGTGTGTGTGTGTGAGGTGGGTGTGGGAGTCCTTCAGCCAATTGTTTCCATAAAGTCTTAAGAGCAGGTGCTGAGATTCTCTAAAATTCCTTTAGTTCTAGAACATTCTGTGTGGCTGTGTGGTGTCCCCAGCATGAGGATGGGCTTCGGGCAGGAAAAAAAGCGTGTTCCTCGAGTTGGCCTAGAGCTTCCAGGCTAAAACCGTGGAGGGAAGAATGGCTGACAGCTATAGCATTTCGACCCTTCCAGGCCACCGTTCCTTTCCGTGAATTATAAGGCCAAAGTAGGCAAACACACAAAGGCAAAAATAACAGCAATGACAAAAACGCCAAAGCATACCCAGCCTTGGCTGCCAGTGAGGCCCAATTCCGCTGCTGAGAAAGAACAGTTGCTACAGTGCAGCTGGAGGAGCTTTTCCAGGGAACTGGTAATACCCTGGCTGTTAATGAATTATTTTTCGCCAGAATGTCGGATTCTTCCTGTGCTCCAGTAAACAGTCTGCTTCTGCCATGGGAAACAAAACCAGCTCCTTCCGAGGAGCTCAAGGAGGTCAGCCAAGGGTCCCCTGTGGGGGCAGCCCCCTCAGGAGCCAGAGCCACAGGCGCCTGACCTATAAATCACCGAAGCCCCAAGTTCATTATTCCAGCTCTTTCTGTTTCCTCGGGCCATGCCCAGGGCCCAGGGTAGGGCCCAGGAAGACCGCAGCGCCTGCTGTGAGCCTTCCCCCACCCTCCTGAGCTGCCCCTTGCTCAGGGCTCCTCATCGGTGGTACCACATGTGTGTAAAACTGGCCTTCCTGGTGTTCATCCTGTCTCTCTCGCAGAAACTGCATTTATTCCCTTGCTCTTGTTTTCATCAAGCTGTCAGGAAATGACTATGTGCGTCCCCCTCTTTTCCTTTCTCTTCTTTAAGACTGGCCCCAGACCCAAATAACCCACGCTCAGCACAAGGCTGCCTACTGGGGACACTGTTCTCCAAACACACATCCCCGGGAAGGATATTATTAGAGCAGGTGTCAAGGAAATCAGTCACTCAGGAGGGAGACAGCTCTCCAGTGGGCAAGGACACTGGCCTGGGCTGGAGGAAAGGACGGCCAGCCCTGTCCACCCCACCCCTGTCTTGCTCTCTCATCTCCATTCAGTTTCAGGAGCCCACATTCCTCACGGAAGGTGACGGAGCAAACACGCAAAATGGCACCTTAGCTACTGATAATCAAAGTTGCCCGATGCCAGACTGTTGTGGCTCTTGAGTCAGTCCCATGCCTCCCACCTGCCATGGGGATGGAGGGCGTTTATGCCCCCCAAAACTTCTGGAGGTGCTATGAGGCTGAAGACACAGGCTGGTAGAGCAGAGCTGCCTAATAGAAATACGTATGTAATTTTAAAGTTTCTAGTGGGCCCGTTAAAAAGATTAAAAGGAACAGGTGACATTAATTTTAACGCTAGCTTATTTAACAAATATATTCAAAATATTATCATTTTAACATGTAATCAATATAAAAATTATTAATGACCTATTTTGCATTCCTTCTTTGTACTAAGTCTTGGAAATCCTGTGCGTATGTTATCGTCATAGCATACCCTACTTTGGACTAGCCACCTTTCACCTGCTGAGAAGCCACATGAGACTAGTGGCTACTATACGGGATGGTGCAGGTATAGTATATTTCCGTCATCATAGAAAGTTCTATTAGACAGTGCTGGGCTGAAAGACCAAAAAAGCTGTGGAAAGAACAGTGACGTGTGAGAGCAGGATGGGCGATAAGAATTACAGCAGAAATGGGAACTGCAAGGATTGGGATGTTCTAGGAGCCCAGCCCTACCTCTAAGCGGAGATTAAAATGGGCTCTTACGAAAGGCCCAGGGCCCATGCCGACATGGTGGGGGGCTGCGGGCTGCCCTCACAGAGGTGGCAAGGCCGGCGAGTACAATCATTACTTAAGGCATCTGCTGCTCGAGCAGCCTGTATCTTAGCTCTTCGGATCGCTTTAAGGCAGGGGCTGGGACAGAAGATCACCAAAGTCACGTATGTTCTTTCAATAACAATTCTGGGTTTGCAATCTAATTTGGTGAAGCAGATACAGAAACATGATCCAATTACGTGCGCCTGCGTCTGCGCGTGCATGTGTGTTCCTATGAGTGTTCTTGGCTGGAGAGAGAAGGAGGGTCATGTGCGAAATCCAGAAGTACTAACGTGGCCGCCCAAATCACCTCCTCAGCAGCTGCCGTCAGAACACAGCAGAGCGGCAGCCTTGAAAGGCTCATCAGAAATCGCGAGCCACAAAGGAGACGCCTTGAGTCTGGCAAAAATGAGATGATGGGCATCCGGGCAGACGGTCAGGTGGGAGGGAGAAGCGGCAATCAGAGGCATTCTCCAGAGACAAGCGCTGCCAACTCTGCAGCAAGGATGTCACCCTGATCCCCAAATCAAGCTTAATTCAGGGTCCCACACAGGCTTTTGTGCACGGGAGAGCGCAATTAGCCATCTTTCCCCTTCCTCAAGAGCCTCATTCTCTGAGGTCCCGCTCACATTCTGATCATGGAGGCAGCAGAGTCAGAAACACCTCATATGTGGATTCAAATCCTGGCTCTCCCAGTGGCCCCAGAATTTCTAGGGGGTTAAAGGCCACCATCTGGTTGGAAGGGGGCTAAAAGACTTGCTTTGATGGTGCAGTTGCGGAGCAAGAACCCACCTTATCTTTATTTAGAGTTTATTTATTTGAGACGGTTAAGAGTCAGAAATACCTTACCTACCCTCTGGGCCCACCATAGACCTCAGGCTAATTACTTATTCTGTCTCATCCTCAGTTTCCTCGTGTATAAGGTGGGAACGCTAATGCTCATCTCACATGGGCTCGTCGGCTTGGAACTACCCAGGGCTAGAACTGCAGCATGACACCAGGCGCTCCGAGACCCCAACCAAACACAAATCTCTGGATTTCTCCCTGCTGGTCTCCCTTGATAATAACTTACAGCTCCCTCCCACCACCATTCACTCCATCAGTTCCATCATTTAGTCACTCAACTCTCATTCATTAAGCAACGGTTGGGTGTTGGGAATTCCAAGATGAAAAGGCACAGTCTTTCCATCTGAAATAGTTAAGGGCTATTTGGGGTCTATCTACTTGGCACATAAGCATGTATCCTGGGTGGCTGGGCTGCCTCACTGGTGCCCCCCTCCCCCAGTTAGGTACTATATTTGGTAGGGGCTGAGGACTCCAGTCTCTGGGAGAAATAAATAAGAGACTTGGGGGAAGGGTAGAGGAACATGTTGCCCCTTTAAGTCATAACCACCGAAGTCTGGAATCAGACACTCAACTGGAAATTTCTCTGAGCCTCAGATTCCTTATCTGTAAAATAATGCCTCTGTTACATCATGGTTTCCCACATGTAAAGTGTCTGGCAGACAGAGGGCAACAACAAATGTTAATTTCCTTCTTGACTTATTTCCCTCCACTACCCTCCTTCCCTGAATCTAAGGTTACAGGAGGAGCCAGAGAATAGACACTTGCTATTTTCTTACTGTACATTCAGAGCACACTGTGTGTGGATGTCTCCACACACAGAATACCTCCACTCTGGGTCAGATGGTTCTCGGGAGACCAGTCCTATCTAGTTTTCAGGTCATTATAGCTAGGGCTATATTGGTCTTCTGGTGCTACAGCGCTTCCAGCAACACCTCGTCACACACCTTCCAGCCTTTTCCTTTCTTTCTTTTCTTATTTTTTTTCCATTTCAGGGGTCCTGTCTTGGTGGCTCTGTTTTCTGGCTACAAGACTTTTCATTTGTTTTACAGGTCTTGACCAAAATGCCCATCAACCGAGTTCTCATATTGGCAATTGGCATCACCTGGAAAGCTGTTTTCTCGTTTGTTCCTGAGATGGGCAGATTTTCCTGGGCCAAAACTCACCTGTGGAGGTCTGGGGCTTCTTTGCATGATAAAGGACCTCTCTGGCGGGCTAAATGGTACCATGGGCTGGTGCCAAAGCAGCCAGTACCCCAAGATCCAGTCTGACTTGGCTCGTGGTGCCCGGCCACCTTGTCGACGTTCCCAGTGGGCATCTGTCAGAATGAGGCGGAAGCGCCCATTCACAGGATATTGTGTGTGGGGTGGGGGGTAGGTGGCTTCTCTGGGCTTCCAAGGGGCAGAGAAATCGGGATGCCACCGGGCTTATAGCCTTCCAGCCACCCCGCCTTCAGAAAGTAGCACAGCTCCCTGTGTTCCCCTTTGAGAAGAAAACACCGAGGACAAAACAGTGGGTAGGGACATGATGCTGCTCGGGTGAGGCGCCCCACTGCCCTCCTCCCATGCTGCCACCCCTCTACTGGAACAAAGGCATATCACAACACATTTTCAAAGTTATCAAAAGTCTCTTGGTCAATCAACAAACGATTCTGATGACGCAAAAGGAGGAAGAGAGACGTCTAGAAAACGGTGGGAGATTCCTTGGGAAAAGCACACAAAACCTTGCCCGATGCACGCAAGGCTAAGAATTGTTTTCTCCCTGCTGGCTGCTTTTCTCTCTGTTCTAAAGAGCAGCTTCCAAGAATCAGCTAAATAAAGGGCTCGCACTAGAGGATGAGAGATAATGCTAAACCAACAAAAACAAAGACCCAAATGAAACAGAGCCAGCCTGAGAATCCGCGGTTATCAAAACTTTGTTTGGCCGTATCTATTTATCATCGCTGCACACCCGGGCTCTGCGGAATATCATTCTGTTGATGTCACTTATCCTCAGCAAAATATTTACACATCCTTAAAAACGCCAGATGAGGGGGGCCGCCCCCGCACTGCCGCGAGCGGCCCCTCAAGCCCCGTCGCCGAGTTCTGGGTAGACCGTGAGGTGGCTAACGACGGTGGGTGGCTCCAGCGGGCACAGGTAAAAGCTGCTGACAGTTCCGGCAACGCGGCCACGCAGGCGCTGCGCCCTGCCCTGCCCACCTCTCCCCTACCTGACTCTGTAAGAAGCAGCCACATCCCCGATACGGTGTCAGCGTCTCCTCCTCCTCCCCCTGCCTTTCTCATTGATTAAGTTCTCAAACCATTGTTAAAGCCGGGTTGCTTTTCCCTGGAAAACTGGGCTGAATTCATTAAGCTTCCCCCATCACAAAAGGAATATTCATAAAAGTTTGGCAGGCAGAGAGGGAAGCTGACTGCGTGCCTTGGGGTGGGTGACAATTCGCTCCTCCACAGCCACCTTCTTCTTCCGTGCCCCATCCCTCTCTGCATCCACCCGTCGTGCCCCAAACCTACTCCAGGGACTTCTGACAGGGAAAAACAAAGCAGCAGCTGTTTGGCAACATTTCTACCCCCTCGCCGGCAACTGTGGTGGGATGCCATTTCCCCACCCAGGCGGAGCTTATCCTGAACAATAGTCGGGCTTTAAACGGCAAACAAGCAAACACACAGAGCATAACCCCAACCCCGAAAAAGCCAACGCGGAGGAAGGCAAGAACTCCCTCCGCAGCAAAAGGCACCGCTGAAACGCACGCAAAAATGCAGCGAGAAGGCTGCTCGGTGCCTAACATGGCAGAAAGCCCGAGCTGGTGCGGCCACCCCGGGTCTGGGCATTGGGGGGCACGAAGGCTCGCGGGGCGCCGACGCACACTCACCCAGCTCCGGAAGGATGCGGGGCTGGCCGAGCGTCACAAAGACGAGCCCAGTGAGATCTGGCAAAACCCAACTTTCCACCCTGCTCGCCAGGGCCGCCAGATACGTCAACAGAATCCATCTTTCGAAGGGCCTGGAAGGCGCCGGGTTTTCCGGGCCAGGGCAGAGCGGCAGAGCCGAAGGCGGCCCGGGTGCGATGCCCGGGCGCGGAGTCCGCCGCGCGCCGCCCTCTGCGCCCGGTGCCAGCGCCGGTGGCGGCCCGAAACCCACTTCGGGGCCCCCGCCCCGCCGCCCGGCGCCGCCTCCCCGGCCGGCCCCAGCCCCGCCGGCCAGTGCGCGGCGCCGGGAGCAGGAGCGGGGCCCGGGGACGCCGCGCGGGTGGCGGCCTCGGCTCGCGTCCCCGCCCCCGCCCGGCCCTCCCCGCTGGCCCCGGCCTCCGGGCGCCGTCCTGCCTCCGGGAGCAGGCCCCTCCCCGGGCGCCGGGCCCCGCCAGGCGCGCCCAGCCCGGCGCGCCCCCTGCGTCCCGGTGGCAGGTCCGCGCGGGGAGGGCACGGGGGGGGGGGTACCCCGGCCCGCACGGGGGCGTCGCGGCCGCTACCTTGCAATCGCGGCCGCCGCCTCCAGGAAGCCAAGGGGTGGTCGCGGGTGCGGGAACTCTCCGGTCTGGCCTCGCCGCCGGCCGCCTGAAGGGGGTGCGCAGCGGTGGGAGCTGCCGTCGCCGCTGTCACCGAGCTGCTGTCGCCGCCGCTGCTGCCGGTCGTGCGTGAGCGTGTGTGCGCCTGTGTCCAGACGAGTGTGTCTGCGTGCGGCGCCCGGCCTTTACTATATACACCGAGGGGTGGGAGGAGGCGGGGAAGGGGAGGGCTTGGGGGAGGTGGCGGAGGAGGGGGAGCAGGAGGGGGGCGAAAGGGTACCCGAGGAGGCGGCGGCGGAGGAGGGACAGGTGATCTCGCCCACGGGGAGGGCGTGGCTGTCGGAGGCGCGGGGTGGCGGGTGGAAGGGGTGCCGGGGCGCGGGGGGCGGGGCCGACTCCGGGGAGAGCCGGCGGAGCGGGGACCCTGCTGCCTCCCGGCGGGCTGGGGACCATTTCAGACCCCAGGATGCAGAGGAGAGAGAACATAGCCCAGGAGGGAGGAAGTGGCTGGTGGATGGAGGCCGGAGAGGTGGTGAGGGCCCAGCGACCACCTCCTAAAATGCCAATCGTGATACAGGTCGGAGATCCTTCTCACAAGGTGTGAGATTATTAAAGACAAAATTAGCCTACAGACATAATCTCATTTCCGCATACTTGCCTTTAAGGTGATTCATCTGTTAATGTTAACATTTATTAAGCACCTAGTGTTTGCCAGGCACTGGGCTAAGAACTGGCGTTACAGAGATGATGACTATGTGGTCGCTAACCAGTAAATAAATCATAGGTGTCAGTAGCAGTATTGATCATTTTAAAACAAAGTAAAAAACCTAAATCCTATAAATGTTTTAAGAGGGCAAAGGAAGCAACTCCACTGGTTTAATTAATCCCGAAAGGTGAAAAGATTTTTTTTTCTGGTAATCAAAACAGGATGCAGACATTTGACAGAGAAGGGCAGAGAAGAAATTACTTGAATCAGAGCTGAGAGCAGTCTGAATCTAGCTGTCCTTTGCGTGTTCAAACCTCCTTGAGTTTCAACACTCACATGAGTAGTGGCTATGACTTCCCTCTTGTAGAATTTGGGGTGGCCAGAGGGTACAGTACATAGAGAGCAGTCTGGCAAGTTCATGATTAGTATGGGAACCTGAACTTGTGTTTGAAAGGTTCTACTCTACCCCTGTCGTGTTGCAAGCATAATGTGGTAGAAACCAGGACCACGTTATACCTTTCGTGGGCCCTTTGCCTTTGTGGACTCTTTCCTCCATAGAAAAAATAGTGAAAACTACATTTTACGATTGCATTGGTGTGAAGACGAATGAATTAATATTATATATTAAAACAACTTCTTCGACCTCAAAGATCACATTTTCTTCTGATTTTAAAAGAAATGAAAACATTTCCCTGAGGCCCTGAAAAGTATTTTGGGCCTCAGGCACCGTGCCTACTGGTCCTAAGGGAGAAGTCAGCCCTGGTGGTACCATTCCTTGATACTGAATTTCCTCTTTTGAAAAAAAAAGAGTTCAACTAAGGAGTACCCAATCGACTTAAGGGCAGAAAGACACACAATGGAAGTTTAAGAACTGATAGAAATGAATATCAACAAAAAGTACCAGTTCCTACTTGTTTCAGTCAGCCTCTGGGAGTTTTAAGTCAGCTCCAAGTCATTAATGATACCTGTGGAAATATTTGTCTGTGAATTCGTCTTCAACCATTTCAGAAACCAAAGACTTCCTCTATAGATCTCAGAACTGAGCCTTTGGGTCAGGTGCGTGAGGTCTCGGTTGCCAGGACCGAGCCTGAATACAACTAAAGACACAGCCGGGCAATTATAATCGGGCAAGTTCATGGCTGAAAGATCCATAAAGGTTTTGTGTGTGTTGAGGGGGTATGTGTGTATAAGGTAGGGACTGATATCCTGGAAGGCAATTACTAGCCTATTTCTTTTGTTGGCCTCATCACAGCCCTGGGTTAATGTTTGATCCTCACTGGCAGTTGTGATTCATATTTGCTGCCCTTTGAGGTGCTTGTGTTTTCAGGAAGGACTATATTGATTCAGATTAATGCATAATAAACAGGCATCACGGCCCCCATTTCCAGAGAAATGTGCAGTGGCACCCCTCTGTATTTTCACTGTGGCTGCCCTTGCAGAGAGAAGGGGAAAAGAGGAGTCCATAAAGGAGGGTCTGGATTGGGGGGAGGAGATGTTTGGGGACAGAAATAGGACATTAATATGGAAGAACTGCATTCATACAGAAAATGGAGGGAGGAAAGGACATGCCCAAACAGCAGGAAAGAAGCAAAAAAATCTTGCAGGGTTGATCAGGGTGATTTTTGAGATCTATAATTCAAATATTTGGTGATTTTAAATAAGGACTCAGGAACGTTCCCATTTCAGATCTGATTCTTGATCTATATCCTGCTTCTCTAATACAGCATCTATTAATAATCTAGTTTTCACATACTTGCCAGACGAGCGATTCATTCATGTGTCCAATAGACATCTATGAAGCATCTGCTCTCTGCCAGTCACTGAGCTAAGGACTGCGGTGAGAGAGATGGTCAACATACGTTGCTGAGCTCAAGGAGCTCACAGGCCAGTAAATAAACTATTAACAATACAGCGCGACACTATATGTACATGAGGAGTTGTAAAACGGGCTAGGCGAACCCCGAAGGAGTGGGCCCATCACTGTGTGGGAGTGGCATGGAGCAGGGCAGTCAGCAAAGATGGCATAGAGATGGTGACAAGAGCAGAGCAGTGAGAGATGAATGGGAGTTTTTCAAAGTAAGAAAAAGTCATTACAAGTGAACAGCAGGCACCAAAGCTCGGATGCAAAGCACGTTCTGGAGGCTGCAAATACTCTGTGAGGCTGGAGCAGGGGCTGTGAGGAACAGCAGCAAAGAGGGGTGGAGGAAGCTAGGGGTCAGTTGAGGTCCCTGGTCTGTCCTGTAAAGGAGCTTTTTCTTGTAGTCAGTGGGGAGCCATTGAAGGACTTTAAGCAAGGGAGTGACCAGGAAAGATGTGGGTTGAGGAATGATCACTGGTGTTGAGTGTGAAGGGCTGAATGGAGGGGGTGAGACTGGCAGCAGGGAGACCAGGTGACAGAGGCTGTAGCAATGATCGGAGTTTGAGTCAAAGCAGTGCCAGCAGAGATGAAGGATCGGAACTTGAGTCAAGCGATGCTCGGGATACAGAATCAACAGGGCTTAGTGCCGGAGGAAACAGGAGTTGGAGTAACTCACGCCTGACTTTCTGAATTGGGTGACAGAGTGGGTGAGGGTGTGATCACTGAGACAGAGGTCCTTAGGAAGAGAGGCAGATTTGGGGCTGGAGATGATGAATGCTGTAGGGTCCCCCAGAAGCGGATCCTGAATGTGAAAGTGAAGGAAACACTGGTAGGGGAGTAGAGAAGGGAGAGAGAGGGGCGGCAGCCAATAGCAGGGATGTTATCAAGGCCAATTTCTACCATGGGCAGCTGCAGCTTAATCCCACAGGCGAACTCTTGGCCACGATGAAAAACACTCACTTCAGAATTGTCCCATCAAGAGGTGAGGAAGCTGGTTAAGGGCCCAGGGGGTGCTGAGTTCCTGGCACTTTTGACCTGCTACCCAGCGTAGGCAGCGAGTCCTTCTCGGGTACAGGGAGAAGATACTGGCAGCTGGACGTCTGTGAAGCACGTTAAAATGGTAGCATCCCAGGGAGGGGGCTGGAGCATGGTCAGTGTGCGCTCCAGGGAGCTCTGGTTAGGACATCTTGAGTTGGAAGTACTTGTTGGGTAGCCACATAGAGAAGCCCAACAGGCATTTGCCTAGATTTTGGAGTTCAAAATCTAAGCTGCAGACCTAGATTAGGGAGTTACTGGGCTCTGGGTGTTGGTCGAAGCAGTGGGTGTTGACAAGCGCCGCAGAAGACACATGTGACTTGAGTTGTTGACTGAGCCCATCACCCTGGGCCATGCCAACGTGATTTGATCTGATCTGCATGAACACTGTTGAGGATTTCTGTAAGAGTTCCTGGAAGCCATGAAGTTGTTGATGTCAGTTAACGCTCATGGGTATGAATGTGACTGGGGGAAAGGGTCCACTGCTTAAAAGAAATTCTTAAGGGGCCTATATTTTACTGAAGTTGAATAATGTATTTAAAATTGAAACTCTTTAAAAATTTTTCTGTGGTCAAGAATATTTACTGGATGATTAAGTGATTGAACGAGGCAGGCATTTGAAAACATAGTCACAATGCAAAAGGGACAAATACTGGTAAAAAAAAATGCAAGGGGTAATTAAATCACAGAGGATTGAAATCCAACCCAGGCTCCGGGAAAGAGGATGAAGAGCATTGAGAGAGACAGTCCAGCTGCAATGACATTTTAACCTAAGGAATATACAGAGCCACAGGGTAAGGGAAAGGTTTTGACAATTTTGATAGAACAGCGACTTCTAATGTGGTCGGCATGGGGGCTTCAGTATTCTTCATTCAGAGATTTCATATGAAATTTCTTATGCCCTGATTTTATCCAAAGACCACAGTAGAGTCCATGTGAAATATCTGATAATTTTAGCAAAGAGTGAATCAAAGGGTTTGTGAGTGGTCCTTCAGTTAGGCAATCGACAAACGTATCTCAAACAGCTATTACTTTACAGTAATAAGCTACATGCTACAACACCCAGAGTAATGCGGTACCGTCCCTGCCAGGCATTGAAGTCTCTCACAGTCCAGTTGTAGCTCTGTGTAGTCTCAATCAGGGGACATTTGATTTCAGAGGATTTGGGTAAATTGTTAAGAGCAAGAAGGAGGCTTATTAGAAAGGGCATTGCTTGTGGCTGCTCCAGTCTGCACTCTCCATTCCGCTTTCCTAACAGAAACCTAATGCTGTTCAGGTATCCATCCCTCTCCTATGAAATCATGTAGCTTAAATTTGATCCTAACTTTAGGGTGGGGTCTGTTTGATCTGAGGCTAATTGCATCCCTCCTGCTATAACCTGGACCAAACAGATGAGAGGAGAGATTTGCTGGGGGCTTTATGGGTAAGTTCTTACCGTTCCAGGAGAGAATACCACCCTCTCCCAATGGACGTGAAGACAATGTAACCATAGTTGCAACTGGCAGCAAGAACACGACGCAGGTGACCATATAATTGATCATCTAAACAGGGACACTACTGAGGATGAAAGGGGTTGCTGTTGCTAATTATGTCAGGGCAAAAGGCATAAACTGGGTTTTCCCAGCAAAGCAGGATGGATGGTCACTATGATGCTAGGAGGGAGCTGATGCTCAAGGCAGCACAACAGAAACAGAGAAAGAACCTGGAACTGTGAGGATGTTATTGAACTTGCTAGAACAACCAGCCACCTCTGGGGCCACCTGAACTTGCACTTCCTATTACGTACATCATTACACTGCTTCAAAGCTTCTTCTTCGAGTCAGGTCTCTACTGCTTGCAACTGAAAGCGTCATAAGACGTACATGCAGGATTACAGGATTGTTTTTGTTTTGTTTTGTTTTGCTTGAGTCCCAGATAAGGGGTAAGGGCTGTTCTGAAATCAAGAGATCTAACAAAAATAAGTGGAGGGAGGAAGTAGGTCAGTAATTGATATTTTAATTTGATTGAAGACAAGTGCAGAAAATGATCTGAACTGGAACGTGGTTGAAGTACACGGCTCTGCTGAATTTGGAAGCCCACTGTGCACGTGGTGGCTTTCACACTAGCAGCGTCTTGGAGGCACTCTCCTGACTCTGACAGAGCGCTAAGAGTCCTGCGCCCAGGGTCAGGAGAATTTGTTTCTATCTCTTGTCCTCTCACTGCTCTGAGTGGCTTTGAGCCAGCAAGGTTCTCTCTTTGGACTTGGATCCCTTGTACCAGCAGTAGCTGCTATCACCCTTATGTCTTGTCTTTCTGACTTGACTGTCAATATCAAGGGAGGACCCATGGCTTACATCTCCCACAAAACCTACTTTAGTTCTCTTTATGTAGGAGGACTTCGACAAGTAATTGTTAAAGACATGGAAGCAACCTAAACGTCCATCGACAGAGGAATGGATAAAGAAGATGTGGTACATATATACAATGGAATACTACTCAGCCATAAAAAAGAATGAAATAATGCCATTTGCAGCAACATGGATGGACCTGGAGATGATCACACTAAGTGAAGTAAGTCAGAGAAAGACAAATACCATATGATATCACTTATATGTGGAATCTAAAAAAATGATACAAAGGAGCTTATTTACAAAACAGAAATAGACTCACGGACACACAGAAAACAAACTTACAGTTACCAAAGGGGAAAGGTGGGGAGGGATAAACTAGGAGTTTGGGATGAACAGATACACGCTACTAAGTATAAAATAAATAAACAACAAGGACCTACTGTCTAGCACAGGGAACTATATTCAATATCTTGTAACAACCTACAACGGAAAAGAATCTGGAAAAGAATATATATATATATATATATATATATATAGTTATATTATGTGTATATAATATAGTTATATGTATAACTGAATCACTTTGCTGTATACCTGAAACATTGTAAATCAAGTATACTTCAATAAAAATAAATATATTAAAAATAAATCTAAAAAAAAGTAACGGTTAAATCCATGATTATCTCCCCTCACTCAGTAAGTGCTTTGGTCTTATTACTAAGAAGCATCAATATTCCCCATCTTGTACAAGTCTTACAACTGTCAAATGCACTTTCTTTTTCCATGTGGTGGGAGGATGTGGACTGAGTGAGTTTGGGGGTTGAAGCCAGGTGATCATCACCTGAGGCTTTCAGGGTTTGTCCAAATCAATGGAGAGCCCTGTACAGGCCAAGTGAGAAGCCAGGTTGCATGAGACAGAGTAGCATGCACATTTGTCACCAGGAAAGGACCAGAAACGAAAATTAGAGCTGGGAGAGAGAGTTGGACTCAGGGGCGTGAAACAATAAGGCAGTGGATTTTGGTTAAGTGGAAAACAGACCCAGATTTGGTTTTGGAGAGGCAACTTAATTTGCTGGATGGGATAACAATGCCAACTATGACATGAGTGTCGTTGAAATACTGGCACACAAAGGACCAAGGATAGGCTCGCTCAGAGATGGTCCCACACCGCCCAGCCTTTCGATGGGGAAAATGATGCTCAGAGAACTACACACATACACACACACACCTTTACACCTGCCAACTCCTCTTCTCTTTCCAGGCGTCAGACTCACCTTTTCCTTTCTTAAAGATCCTTTCACAAATGAGCCAGCCTGATCTCCCAATAAGAAAGGAAAAATCGACAAAGTTACCCTGGAGTAACTGAGCACTGACAATTAGAATATTAGCCAAAACGATCCTAAAAAATAACTGCTGAGACACTCCAAGGCATGAGTGTTCATGTTAAAGGGGACAACAAACCGTGGCCCCTTAATATCCCCAGTCACTGAAAACCACAGTCCCCTGTGCCTGGGGCTGTGGTCAGGACAAGATTCTATCTCTGCAGTTGTCTTGAGTAACTGAGGGCCTTCTCAGCCATCCAACCATCGGCTGTTGGGAGTGATTAGCTAGCTCTCCCATAGATACGCCCTATTTGACCTAGCTAGCACGCAGCTTATAAACAAACGAGAACACAGCCATCAATTTCACAAATGGTTTATGCCACAAAATGCACTGCACACTCCTGCAGCTCCAGTGTGTGGATGGACTGTCAGGTTTGTCCGATTCAAGAGTGGCAAGTCTCTCCAACAGAACTGACAAGGTTTCTGTTGCTATAATTTCAAGGGTAAAAGGAGTTGCAAGGTCATTCATTTTGAACAGGACATCAATGTATAATACAGAACGGACTTCAATCATTTCTTTTTTCTTCAGTTGGGAAATTTCTCAAATCACAGAATTTTATGAACAGAACAATTTTATAGAAGGAGGCAAAGAGAGCAGGAGTAAAAATCTCTCTGGCTAGGATGGCTAGCAGTTTTCATCGTTGTCCTTTGCATTTGTGGCCTCTCTGCCGGGTCAACATCCAAGTGCTCTCACGAGATTACTGTCCATCAGCCCCTGCCTACCTTGGCCCCTCCAGGTGAATCTCAATACTCTTCACTCCTAGGATTATCCCTGCCTAATTTCTGAGCCAGACCACCAGTGTGAGGATCTGAGATGAAGCTGGCTTCTCCCAGTGCCCCTGAGGCATCGCTCAGCCACATTCACCAGGTCACAGCATTCACCAGGTCGTCCGCTCCACGACTCTGCCCCACATTGGCCCCAGCCCTAGGATTAGGCTTCTGGGTCTGTTTCTCTGCATAGCTCTCATGACTTGCATGGGAAATGGAGCTCCACCACCAAACCTCACTCACCAGCATCCCCACCAGTCTCTGAGGTCCACATTGCTGTCTGTATAGGATAGAGCTGGTTTCTCATTCACTGACATCCTGCCTTAAAGAGACCGCCCCCAAACATGACAAGAGCATTTGCATAAATTGCAGACTACCACCATCCTGGATTATCTCTTTCACTCCTATTAGATGGGTCCTCGTTAGAGATTTATAGTGGTTGTTTTTGTTTTTTTGAAGAACGAACATTTTATTTGCAAATAGAGGCGACCTTTTAAAAAATACATTATTGCTTTAGAAAATATTCATGTTTAACGTAGAAGTACTGTACAATACATATAATTTATTCTTTTAAAAACGATTTTTCATTATAACATTCATTAAAAATTAAATATAAGTGTAAAAGGCTATTCTATCTTCAGTACAAACATTCAATCACACCCACTCTCAAATATCTGTATATTCCCTTCAAGTTTTTCTCCTTAGAGCACTTACTCAAGTGAAATAATATTGTATATAATTTTAGTCCTGCTTTTGTCTCTTAATATCTTCAACTAGTAAGTATTTCCAATAGCATTCTAATAATATTACATAATCAAAATAAACATTTTCAATGGTTCAATGAATAATTTTATTAAGTGGATTCATCACCATATACTTAGCTTTTGCCCTACTTTGGAAGTGTAGGTTATTTCCAGATTCTGCTGTTGTAAAGAACCCTACAATTAGTATCTTTGTGTATATCAATGTTTCCTATTAATAATTATTTCTCAGAATAAATACACAGCTGTAATATTTCTGGGGCAGACACAGAAACACTTACATGTTGCCAAACTGATTTTAAAAAGGATGTTCCAGGGCTCCCCTGGTGGCGCAGTGGTTGAGAGTCCGCCTGCCGATGCAGGGGACACGGGTTCGTGCCCCGGTCCGGGAGGATCCCACATGCCGCAGGGCGGCTGGGCCCGTGAGCCATGGCCGCTGAGCCTGCGCGTCCGGAGCCTGTGCTCCGCAACGGGAGAGGCCACAACAGTGAGAGGCCCGCGTACAGAAAAAAAAAAAAAAAAAAAAAAAAGGATGTTCCACTTACAACCCCAAATAGGAGCTCTGAGAGTACTTGCCTTATGAGTACTCACTAGGCTACACCAAAATATTTGTCTCATTTTGTTTTAAATTATATTTCACTGATTCTAGGGAGACGGGCCATTTTTATTTGTGTGCCTTCTCCTCGTATACCTAAGGGAATTGTGAGTTTACTGCTTTCACTCACTTATGAATTAAATCATAATGTTTGCATTTTATTTATGTGCGTGTCTTTTATTTAATACAAAATAAATGTATGTCATAATAGTGACAAACAAATCGCAGAAGTGATAGTTCATAGGGTAGCTCTATTTTTAATTTTTTGAGGAACCTCCATACTGTTCTCCATAATGGCTGCACCAATTTACATTCCCACCAACAGTACACGAGGGTTCCCTTGTCTCCACACCCTTGCCTATATTTGTTACCTGCTGTATTTTTTATAATAGCTGTCTTAACAGATGTGAGGCAATATCTCGTGGTTTTGATGTGCATTTCTCTGACGATTAGTGATGTTGGGCATCATTTCATATATGTGTTGGCTACCTGTATGTCTTCCTTGGGAAAACGTCTATTCACATCCGTTGCCCATTTTTAAATCAGGTTGTGTTTTGTTTTTTTTTTTTTTTGCTATTGAGTTGTGTGAGATCCTTATATATTTTGGATATTAACCTCTCATATTATATACCTCAGATATAAGGTTTGCAAATATTTTGTCCCATTCCACGGGTTGCCTTTTCATTATGTTGATTGTTTCCTTTGCTGTCTAGAAGCTTTTTAGTTTGATGTACTCCTGCTTGTTTATTTTTGCTTTTATTGCTTTTGCTTTTGATGTCATATAAAAAAAATCACTGCCAAGACCACTGTCAAGGAGATTTTTCCCTGTGTTTCAGTTAATATCATACACAACAATGAAAAGCTAAAAGCTTTTCCTCTAAGATTAGGAATAACAGAACGGTGTCCACTGTCATTATTTCTATTTAACATAGTACTGCAAGTCCTAGATAGAACAATTAGACAAGAAAAAGAAATAAAAGGCATCCAATGGACCTAGAGTCTGTCATACAGAGTGAAGTAAGTCAGAAAGAGAAAGACAAATACCGTATGCTAACACATATATATGGAATCTAAGAAAAAAACAAAAAATGTCATGAAGAACCTAGGGGTAAGACGGGAATAAAGACACAGACCTACTAGAGCATGGACTTGAGGATATGGGGAGGGGGAAGGGTAAGCTGGGACGAAGTGAGAGAGTGGCATGGACACATATACACTACCAAACATAGAACAGATAGCTAGTGGGAAGCAGCCGCATAGCACAGGGAGATCAGCTAGGTGGTTTGTGACCACCTAGAGGGGTGGGATAGGGAGGGTGGGAGGGAGGGAGATGCAAGAGGGAAGAGATATGGGAACATATGTATATGTATAACTGATTCACTTTGTTATAAAGCAGAAACTAACACACCATTGTAAAGCAATTATACTCCAATAAAGATGTAAAAAAAAAAAAAGGCATCCAAATCCAAAAGGAAGAAATTAAATTGTCTCTGTTTGCAGATAACATGACCTTATACACAGCAAACCCTAAAGACTACACCAAAACACCGTTAGAATTAATAAATTCAGTAAAGTTGCAAGATAAAAGAATCAACGTACAAAAATCAGTTGTGTTTCTATACACTAACAACAAACTATCTGAAAAAGAAATTAAGAAGAGAATCCCAGTTACAATAGAGTCAAAAAGAAGAAAATACTTAGGAATATTTTTTTTTTTTTTTGCCGTGCCACGAGGCTTGTGGGATCTTAGTTCTCCGACCAAGGACCAAACCTGGGCCCTCATCAGTGAAAATGTGGAGTCTTAACCATTGGATCGCCTGGGAATTCCCGGGAATAAATTTAACCAAGGAGGTGAACAATCTATATATGGGAAACTATAAGACAATGATGAAAAGAAACTAAAGAAGACACAAATAAATGGAAAGATATCCCATGTTCGCGGATTGGAAGAATTAATATTGTTAAAATGTCCATACTAACTAAAGTGATCTACAGATTCAATGCAATCCCTATCAAAATTCCAATGGCATTTTCCACAGAAATGGAATAAACAATTCTGAAACTTTATGGAACCACAAAAGACCCCAAATAGCCACAGCAATCTTGAGAAGGAACAAAGCTGAGAGCTTGTATCATGAATGAGTATTAAATTTTGTCAAATGTATTTTCTCCATCAATTAATACTGATTATTTGGTTTTTCTTCTTTATTCTATTGATATGATAGATTTCATTGATTTATTTTTTAAAAGACTTTTTTTAACATCTTTATTGGAGTATAATTGCTTTACAGTGGTGTGTTAGTTTCTGCTTTATAACAAAGTGAATCAGTTATACATATACATATGTCCCCATATCTCCTCCCTCTTGCGTCTCCCTCCCTCCCACCCTCCCTATCCCACCCCTCCAGGGGGTCACAAAGCACCGAGCTGATCTCCCTGTGCCATGCGGCTGCTTCCCACTAGCTACCTATTTTACGTTTGGTAGTGTATATATGTCCATGCCACTCTCACTTCGTCCCAGCTTACCCTTCCCCCTCCCCGTATCCTCAAGTCCATTCTCTAGTAGGTCTGTGAAAAGACTTACTTTTTTAAAGAGCAGTTTTAGGTTCACAACAAAATTGAGAGGCAGGTACAGAGATTTCCCATATACCTCCTTCCCTCACACATGCATAGCCTCTGCCATTATCAACATCACCCACAAGAGGGGTACATTTGTTACAACTGGAGAACCTACACTGACATATCATAATCACCCAAAGCCTATGATTTACCTTAGATTTCACTCTTGATGTTGTGCATTCTATGAATTTTGACAAATGTATAATGACATGTATCCATCGTCATAAACATACCGAGTATTCTCACTGCCCTAAAAATCCTCTGTGCTCCACTCATTCATCTCTCCTCTGACCCCCACCTCTTGGCAACCACTGATTTTTTTAACGTCTCCATAGTTTTTGCCTTTTCTAAAGTGTCATATAGTTGGAATCATACAATATTTAGCCTTTTCAGATTGGCTTCTTTCACTTAATAATAGGCATTTAAGTTTCCTCCATGTCTTCTCACGGCCTACAGGTCACTTCATTTTAGTGCTGAATGATATTCCATTGTCTGGATGTACCACAGTTTATTTATCTGTTTAACTACTGAAGGGCATCTTGGTTGCTTCAGAGTTTGGGCAATTATGAATAAAGCTGCTATAAACATCCATGTGCAGGTTTTTGTGCAGACGTAAGTTTTTAGCTCTTTTGGGTAAATACCAAGGAGTAGGGTTGCTGGATCCTATGGTAAGAGTATGTTTAATTTTGTAAGAAACCACCAAATTATCTTCCAAAGTAGCTATACCATGTTGCATTCCCACCAGCAGTGTATGAGAATTCCTGTTGCTCTACACCCTCACCAGCATTTGGTGTTGCTAGTGTTCCAGATTTTGGCCACTTTAATAGGTGTGTAGTGGTATCTCATTGTTGTTCTAATTTTCATTTCCCTTATGACATACGATGTGGAGCATCTTTTCATATGCTTATTTGCCATCTATATATCTTCTTTGGTGAAGTGTCTGTTAAGGTCTTTGGTCAATTTTTTAATTGGGTTGTTTTCTTATGGTAGAATTTTAAGGGTTCTTTGTATATTTTGGATAACTGTCCTTTATCAGATGTGCCTTTTGTAGACCTTTCCTCCCAGGCTGTGGCTTATCTTCTAATTCTCTTGACATTGTCTTTTGCAAAGCAGAGCTTTTAACTTATAATGAAGCTTACCAATTATTTCTTTCATGAATCGTGCCTTTGGTGTTGTATCTAAAAGCCATTGCCATTTCCAAGGGCATCTAGGTTTTCTCCTGTGTCATCTAATGGGAGTTTCATAGTTTTGCATTTTACATTTAGGTCCAGGATTCATTTTAAGTTAATTTTTGCGAAAGGTGTAAGGTCTGTGTGATTTTTTTTTTTTTTTTTGCATGTGATGTTCAGTTGTTCCAGCACCATTTGTTTTTTTGTTTTTTGGGGTTTCTTTAGAATTTAAAAATGATTTCATTACAGAATAATCACCATTAGGGAGTATAATCTTTCAAGCCTACTGGATTGCTGACTGGCATTAGAGCTCTGGATTGTCCACTGGCGTTGGAGTAAGGGTCATTCTTTGCCTTTTTAAATCATTCATTTATTCATTTAACAAATATTTGTTGAGCACCTACTATGTGCCAGGCGCTGTTTAGGCTCTGGAAGCTTAGTGGCAGCACCGTTTGTTGAAGAGACTATCGTTACTCCATGGTATTGCGTTTGCTTCTTTGTCAAAGATCAGCATTTTGCAACTTCAAGTAAACTGTGGAAATCTTACTTCCATTAGGTCCCTTTTACTCTCACTGCTTTCAAATATCTTTGTCTTGAGTATCAGACGGTGTTATGACTTTTGTTTCAATTGTAAAATATAACTTATATAATTCATGAGAAGGACAGTCTATTGTATTCATCCATATTCACCCATATTCTGCTCTTTCTGTTGTTCAAGGAAGTAAGTAATAAAGATAAGAGCAGAAATAAATGAAATAAAGACTAGAAAAAACAATAAAAAGATCAATAAAACTGAGGTTTTTTTGTGAAGGTAAAATTGAAAAACCTTTAGCTAGACTAAGAAAAAAAAGAGAAGACTCAAACAAAATTATAAATGAAAGAGGAGACATTACAACTGATACCACAGAAATACAAAGGATCATAAGAGATTACTATGAAAATTATGTGCCAGTGAATTGGACAACCTAGAAAAAATGGATACGTTTCTGGAAACGTACAACCTACCAAGACTGAATCACGAATAGAAAATCTGAACAGACCAATAATGATTAAGGTGTTTGAATCAGTAATAAAAAAAACTTCTCAACAAAGAAAATCCCAGGACCAGATGGCTTCACTGGTGAATTCTATCAACCATTTAAAGAAGAATTTATGTCAGTCCTTCTCAAACTCTTTCAAAAAGTTGAGGAGGAAGGAACACTCCCAAACTCATTTTATTACGCCAGCATTACTCTGATACCAAAGCCAGGCAAGTACACTACAAGAAAAGAAAATCACAGGCCAATATTCTTGATGAACACAATGCAAAAGTTTTCAACAAAATACTAGCAACCGACTTCAACAGCATGTTAAAAGGATCATTCACCACGATCAGGTGGAGTTTATCCCTTGGATACAAGATAGTTGAACACACACAAGTCAACAAGTGTGATAAACATCACATAACAGAATGAAGGCTAAAAACCACATCATCTCAACATATATAAGAAAAAGCATCTGAAAAAATTCAACATCCTTTCATGATCAAAACTCTCAACACATTAGGTATAGAAGGAATGTATCTCAACATGACAAAGGCCATATATGACAAGCCCATAGCTAACATCATACTCAAGGGTGAAAAGGTAAATGCAATTCCTGTAAGATCAGGAATAAGAAAAGGATGCCCACTCTCACCACTTCTATTTAAGAAAGCACTGGAAATCTTAGCCAGAGAAATTAGGCAAGAAAAAGAAATAACAGGCATCTACATTGGAAAAAAAGAAGTATAATTGTCTCTGTTTGCAGATGTCATGATCCTATATATAGAAAATCCCACACTCCACAAAAAAGCTGTTAGAAGTAATAATAAACATTCAGTAAAGTTTCAGCATACAAAATGAACTTTCTTCCTTCTTGATGCTTGAAGATTCCTCCTTTTATAAGCTCATTTCTGCTTGAAGGACATCCTTTTGCCAATATTTAAGAGTAGGTCTGGTAGCAACAAATTCTCTTAATGTTTTTCATCTTCGAATGTCTTGATTCCCCTTCTCACCTAACGGATGTTCTGGGTTGGCAGTTCCTTCCTTTCAGAATTTGAAATATATTGTACCTCTTCCTTCTGTCCTCCATGGTTTCAGATGAGAAATCCACTGTCATTCGAATTGGTGTTCCCTGATGATAGGTAATCATCATTTCTCTCCGGCTGCTTTCAAGATTTTATCTTTGCCTTTAGTTTTCAGAGGTTTAACTATGGTGTGTGAATATGAATTTCTTTGAATTTATCTTGTTTGGGGTTTGCTCAGATTCTTGTATCTTTATGTTTTCTTTTGCTAAATTTGGGGTGTTCTACATCATTACTTCTTCTAATATTCTTTCAGCCCCACTCTCTTTCTCCTCTTCTTCTGGGACTCCAATGACATGAATGTTGGATCTTTTCTTATTGTTCCACAGGTCCCCAAGAGTCTCTTCATTTTTTTCTAATCTATTTTCTGTCTTTTTCAGATGGGGTAAATTTTATTAATTTTTCCTCAAGTTCATTGATTATATCTGCTGGCATATTTACTCTACTATTGAGTCCATCAAGCAAGTTTTTTTTTAATTTATTTATTTTAATTTATTTTTGGCTGCATTGGGTTTTCATTGCTGTGCACGGGCTTTCTCTAGTTGTGGTGAGTGGGAGCTACTCTTCGTTGCCGTGTGTGGGCTTCTCATTGCAGTGGCTTCTCTTGTTGCGGAGCACGGGCTCTAGGCGCACAGGCTTCAGTAGTTGTGGCATGCAGGCTCAGTACTTGTGGCTCGTGGACTCTAGAGCACAGGCTCAGTAGTTGTGGCGCACGGGCTCAGTTGCTCTGTGGCATGTGGGATCTTCCTGGACCAGGGCTCGAACCCATGTCCCCTGAGTTGGCAGGAGGATTCTTAACCGCTGCGCCACCAGGGAAACCCCATCAAGCAAGTTTTTAAAATTTTGGTATATTTTTCAGTTAGAAGATTTCCATTTAATTCTTTTCCATAACATAGCTCTTTGCTGAGGTTTTCTATTTTTTCATTTGTTCCAAGAGAATTGGTTATTGCTTGTTGAAGTTTTGTTACTTTTATGGCTACTTTAAACTCCTTGTCAGATAATTCCAACATCACACTGTGATTTTCCTGGCTCTGTTGTTTGTTTGTTTTTTTGCGGTACGCGGGCCTGTCACTGCCGTGGCCTCTCCCCTTGCGGAGCACCGGCTCCGTACGCGCAGGCTCAGCGGCCATGGCTCACGGGCCCAGCCGCTCCGCGGCACGTGGGATCCTCCCGGACCGGGGGCACGAACCCGCGTCCCCCGCATCGGCAGGCGGACCCTCAACCACTGCGCCACCAGGGAAGCCCCCTGGCTCTTGATATGATGGGTGATTTTCTTTTTTCTCTGGCCGCACCGCACAGCATGTGGGATCTTAGTTCCCTGACCAAGGATTGAACCTGTGCCCCCTGCAGTGGAAGCCGGAGCCCTAACCACTGGACCACCAGGAAATTCCCTGATGAGTGATTTTCAATAGCATCCTGGGGCTTCCCTGGTGGCGCAGTGGTTAAGAATCCACCGGCCAATGCAGGGGACACGGGTTCGAGCCCTGGTCCGGGAAGATCCCACATGCCGTGGAGAAACTAAGCCCGTGCGCCACAATTACTGAGCCTGCACTCTAGAACCCACGAGCCACAACTGCTGAAGCCTGTGCACCTGGAGCCCGTGCTCCGCAACAAGAGAAGCCACCGCAATGAGAAGCCCGTGCACCGCAAAGAAGAGTAGCCCCTGCTCACCACAGCTAGAGAAAGCCTGCACGCAGCAACGAAGACCCAACGCAGCCAAAAATAAGTAAATGAATAAATAAATTTTATTTAAAAAACATTTTTACTGTTATGTTGTAAGACTCTAGCTCCTATTTAAATCTTTTATTTTAGCAGGTAGTCAGTCACCTGTTTAGGTTTAGCATGCAGGTCCTGACCTACTTCTGTGGATTGTGGTTTGAATGACAGCTCCTGCAGTATTTTTTTGGCGTGCTTGGTTTATCTGCTGCTGCTGGGGCTCCCACTGGTCCCTGATGGCGTTGCCTGAGAGGGCCAAAGGGGTTGCTCCAGGCAGGGTCATCTGATGTCTCTACGTGGAGGAAGGGAGTCAGGGGGCCCATAGGGACGAAGAGTGTTTCCTGGGCCAGGCAGCTTGTTGTGAGTGGCAGAATCTCTCTTGCCAGTGCCAACGTGTGTCACTAGGTGTCTCTCAGCAAGAGAGAGGAGTCTGGGGTCTGGCGAAAGAGGGGAGCACTTCCTTTAGCTGCTTTTTTTAGTGGGGCTCCTGACCCATCCCCCTTGCCCGTGCTGTCAGGTTCACCTGGTGTTGTCAGAGGACCTACTATTTCATCTGCTGGAGGAATGAGCCTACCTGGGCTACCCTGTGTCACTAGGTTGGGAGTCTAGAAATGCTAGGCCTGGGTTGCCTTCTTCCGTTGAGGGGAGGTACAGATGTAAGACATCCTGCTGCTGTGTTGTTCTCCTGGGATCCCTAAACAGCTCCTCTTTCCACATTTCAGAGTGCTCCTTTGGTTGCCTTTTAAGTTCTCTCCAGGGTTTATAGTTGTACTTAGCAGGGGGAATCAGGGAGAAATGGGTCTGAGCCATCTTGCCCAGACCAAAATTTCTTTTAATTGTTTATTTTAAGACCAAAGAATAACGGAAGAAGATGATCATTGTGATTATTATATGACTGATACCAGAAATAATTTTGGCATGGAAATAAAGGGCATTTAAAAAAATGATCTGGTCCAGGTGTCAAATATACTAGCTTTGCCACTGAGAGTGAGCAAAGTAAAAGGAGAGATTAGAAAGGTTTTGAAGAAGGGCCTTGAAGCCAAGGGTAGAAAGAGTGTTAAGAAGCTGAGAGAGGTTATTATTATATTTGTTTTATTATGGGATTAGAAACCAGAGGAGCTCAAGCATTAGGTTGCTTGCCCCAAATTGCTCTGCCATTTGGCTACAGGATGGTTGCAGAATTCAGGATTATGACATTCCAAGACCATGGTAACAGCACACTGTTTCCCACGGTGCCACTTTCAAACTCCAAACACAACCTTTGCTAGAAGATATACGGCAACAGTCAAGTACCTTTTACCTATCTGGCAAAAGAACAAAAAATTTCAATAGCAACAAATGTTTAGTAAATTTGACAAGTATTAAATGTCTTTTATTAACTGTCTTTTAATCATCCTGCTTGGAGGGGGCTTAATTAATGTTCACGAATTCACTTCAAGATAATAATTACCAATGGAGTGCTTACTCCTAGAAGGAGAGTATTAAATTATAATTGGCGTTTGGACAAGTTTGTGAAACTGTATCTTATCCTTCTTTAAGCTTCTGAATTCTAGAATTTATCCTTGACAACTTCTAAAATGTCACATTTCTGAGTTTCATTTGCTCATGGTCACTTCCATATAAACTAAACCTTTGTTCCCAATGGTATATACAGGATCTCAGATAAAAGCTGACCATGTCCTAATTAAATGTACTTCATTAGATCTTTCATTAGAGTCTTTCTCTCTATATAATGGTATCTATATTTCTGCCTTTTTCAGGGTCAATTTTTAGAAATCTAATGAAAGACTCACACACATTTTTATATATATAAAATTTAGATTTTTTCCCAGAGAGAAATTGTCTTTAAAAGAAACTCAAGACCCAGCAATCCCACTACTGGCCATATACCCTGAGAAAACCATAATTCAAAAAGAGTCATGTACCAAAATGTTCACTGCAGCTCTATTTACAATAGCCAGGACATGGAAGCAACCTAAGTGTCCATCATCGGATGAATGGATAAAGAAGATGTGGCACATATATACAATGGAATATTACTTAGCCATTAAAAGAAACGAAATTTAGATATTTGTAGTGAGGTGGATGGACCTAGAGTCTGTCATACAGAATGAAGTAAGTTAGAAAGTGAAAAACAAATCCCGTATGCTAACACATATATATGGAATCTAAGAAAAAAAAAAAAAGAAATGGTCATGAAGAACCTAGGGGCAAATACGGGAATAAAGACGCAGACCTACTAGAGCATGGACGTGAGGATATGGGGAGGGGGAAGGGTAAGCTCTGACAAAGTGAGACAGTGGCATGGACATATATACACTACCAAACGTAAAATAGATAGCTAGTGGGAAGCAGCCGCATAGCACAGGGAGATCAGCTCGGTGCTTTGTGACCACCTAGAGGGGTGGGAGAGGGAGGGTGGGAGGGAGGGAGACGCGAGAGGGAGGAGATATGGGGATATATGTATATGTATAAATGATTCACTTTGTTATAAGGCAGAAACTAACACACCACTGTAAAGCAATTATACTCCAATAAAGATGTTAAAAAAAAAAAAAAGGAAACTCAAGAGAAGAGACCTTCTTCCCCCCAAAATCCTCCAGGAAAACTACCTCCAAATGAAATCAAACTGCAGATAGCATCCTGGATGACATTTAGATCTTCGCTACCCAATATAACAGGTTTATGTATTTTGATCAGCGTGATTGGGCAGTGAGTATTCGTTATACTGAGCCACAGGAAACTACTCACTGGAAATGGATTAAGGTATGTTTGGAAAATCTCTTAACTTTTAAGATGTTAGGATGCCATCTCACCCACCCCCAAATTTCTTCTGGTGCATTAAATGGCTTCCCAGCATCCCCAAAAAGTGAACCGAGCTTCCCAAAGTGTCCACATGCAGTTAGCTGACACCTATATATGAGGTGTAACTGATTTGGGGGGGTCTTAACTTCCTCCTGCATGTCTTGTAGTATTTGTGGTAAAAGTTACAATGCTTTGTTAAGACCTTACCTCACAGCTGAGCTATTAAATCATGACTCTATGAGGAGGTGAGATGGCGAGGATCTGGGTAAGAATGATCAAGTTTATAAATTACAGGTGCAACAATTCATCCAGTAGTATAAATTATTACTCAACCTGGAGGAATCTAAGGGTCAGAGCCACAAAATATCACTCGTATGATGTACAAGTGGTGCAGCAAGAGGAGTGATACACTCATTCATAGGGCAAGTTCTTACACCTATAATTTTGCAACTCAGGGCAGCAGGAAGCAAGTCTGCCCTTGCAAACCTGCTTGGATGAAGCAGTAATATTATTAATTCTCTTCTTCATTTGTTCTTCAATATCATATCATCAACTGATGCTTCACAATATTCTCCTGCACCAAATACTGCCCTCATGTGAAGTGAACAGGTAGAAAGTCACCGTTATTTTCTCTGCAGTGTGGCTGGCTCTGCAGTACCAAAGCAAAGTGAAGAAATGATTATTTGATGTTAAATAATCATTTACTTATTTGATAGTAAAAAGAACCCAAATTATTATTGTGAACCAAATGTCTCCTGGGGGATATGAATGAGGTCAAATTAATCCAAACTTCCTGGCCCTTAACTCCACCTGCTAATTCAGAGTCACCAGTGCTGAGGTCGGAATACTTTTGTCCCCCTCAAAATGCATATGTTGAATCCTAGCCCCCAAGCTGACGGCATTAGGAGCTGCAGCCTTTGGAAGGTAATGGGCCATGAGGGCGGGGCTCTCATCACCGGGACTAGTGCTTTATAAAAGAGACCCCAGAGAGCTCCCTGACCTCTTCCACCATGTGAGGACACAGCAAGAAGTCAGCAGTCTGCAACCTAGAAGTGGACCTCCACTAGAACCTGACCATGTCGGCACCCCAATATTGGACTTCTCAGCCTCCAGAACTGTGGGAAATAAATTTCTATTGTTCATAGCCACCCAGCGCATGATATTTTGTTATAGCAGCCCAAACAGACTGCTTTCTGGAAAAGCCCCCTCCCAATCAAGTATTCTTGGATGTCCCTGGGGAGATTTCACGGGGAGCTCAGGAACCAGTATGGCAGCTACAAGTCCCACATATCCACTAGGATCAAATTTTGCTCCTCTCCTGCCACAGCTTCCCTGTGTCAGTTTCACTTGCTCAAAAGAGGAGTGAGACTCTCTTCCCAGTGTTACTGCTGCTGCTGGTGAGAATTCCAACTTCCTCACCGAGTGTGCTCTCTTGCCATGCTCTCTAAATGGTCCATGTATGGTATTCTTTGTCACCTGAGCCCCAAACAAAGACGCTGTGTTCAGTCTCATCAGACTGCCTCATAAAATGGCTCCTTCCGTGTTGGATCTCAGTAGTACCTTCCTCCATGAAGGCTCAAAACCCTTCTACCAAACCAGGCAAGAACAAAAATCTTGCCTTCTCATCTGTTGTACTGATTTCTAATTTCTCCACCCTTCTCTACCTGCACACTTCATACATCTAATTCTTCTTTCTTCCTTCAGATACAGAACTCAAGGACTCATGGACATCAATTCAGAGACATACTGCCCACTCTACCGTACCCCCTGTGCCCCGAGTGGTGATTCTCTGTGAGAGCGTGGCTTCTTCGTTGGCCTCAGTCTTCCACTTCGCTTTGGCTGTTTAGACATGGCCTTAGAGTCTCTAGAGCAGTGGTCCCCAAAATGGGGTGATCACACCCCAGGAGTGAGTGACATAACACACTGCGGTATAGGGAACAAATGGCAGCATGAAGAGACAGATAGACTCAGTTTTACCACTATTTGATATATAGAATGTCACCAGTGCCCTCTCTTGGTCTGTATGAGAGGGGCATATGTTTCATGTTTTACAAGGTGTCCTGAGGAAGGAGTGAATGTTCCACGCTGGGAATGGTTGACAGTGGAGCCCTCACGTGATTGTGCCTTTCAGCATATTGCAAAGTATTACAGTTTACATGCTCCTGGTCAGGTGGCATTACAAATTATGCTATCCAGTTTTAATTAATAACTCTTTCAAAACTGGCAAGTAACTTTTAAAAGATCCCTGCAAAGAAACCATAGATCGAGATACTACCATTAACTCACGCTCACAAAAATATAGGAAAATTGGCAGCGCTGCCAATTCTCCCATCCTAGTAATAGCTCAGCATATTACATAAAATAAGGAATTCTAATCAGATTACTTGAGTTTTTATTTATTTAGCTTTTAGGCCTCAACTCACGGCTTGAGAGATCTTAGTTCCCCGACCAGGAATCAAACCCTGGCCTCCTGCAGAGGTAGCACAGAGTCCTAACCACAGGACTGCCAGGAAATTCCTTCAGATTACTTTAAAGTAGAAACTGTCAAGGACATCATTTAAAAATATGTTATTAACAACTATCTTCATTTGGAGTCCCCCCAAAACAGACTCTAAGACCAGGATTTAGATGCAAGTATCTTACTTGGGAGGTGATTCCAGGATGTACAGTGAGGGAGTGGGGAAGTGACATAAAAAGGCAGCAAAGGGGGCTTCCCTGGTGGCGCAGTGGTTGAGAGTCCGCCTGCCGATGCAGGGGACGCAGGTTCGTGCCCCGGTGCGGGAAGATCCCACATGTCGTGGAGCGGCTGGGCCCGTGAGCCATGGCCGCTGAGCCTGCGCGTCCGGAGCCTGTGCTCCGCAACGGGAGAGGCCACAGCAGTGAGAGGCCCGCGTACAGGAAAAAAAAAAAAAAAAAAAAAAAAAAAAAAAAGGCAGCAAAGTCACTAAAGGATATGTTGATGACTGGATTACGACTTTGGGCGACCAGGACTCTGTCCCGCTGGGGACCCTCTGAGGGACTTCTTGGAACAAAATTGCCCCTCTGATGTTTAAGGAAGTTGGGCTATTTATCCATTGACTCTCATCTCTCATTGGTTAAGCGTCATTCCCAGGGTGTGTTAGGTCCTTGGCACTTCCAGCCTCTCCTGTGCATACTGACCATGCTTTAATAGTCAGAGAATGCTTTCATGAAGAGAGACACAGGAAGCTGTTGCTTATACAGGAAACTTCTGCAGGTGACCGATAGGGCCAAGGGGATCTTGGTTGGACACCGACAGTGCCTGTAACCACAACGAACCTTTCTGTGACTGTGTATAATTTCTTGACGTTTTAGAAAATTACAGTAGGAAGCTAACACAATTACCTTTTCCCCATTCTTTCAAAGTATATTTCTGTGTATGTGACTTATTACGTACATAGTACATTAGATCAGGAGCACACACATATAATTTAGAAACAAATATGTCTGTATTGGTGGTTCGTGCACAAAATATTTTTATTGATACAGGTGCCCTGGATCAAAACAGTTTTAGAGCTCACTCCTCTAAGCGGGGTTGGAATCTCAGAATGGTTTATGAGCACTAACCACACATCCTGTTGAAATACCTCAGGCCACAGTAGAGTCTCAGAACAAAAATCATAAACCCCCTTTTTTTGGCCCCAAAGTGTCTTACAAAGGACTCTCTCCCTCTGTTCTCACAAAGCTCCCGCAACTTGGTTGGCTAACTTCCCTTTGGGCATCATGGAATTTAAGAGCAGGTTGTCTTGCAGATGAAAATATCAGAATGCAGGATTCATGGTGGGCAAGAAGGGAAGAAAATTATAGAAGAAGATGGTATTGAAAGGGTGGGGCCCTCACTTTACCTTCTGAGACAGGATGAGCTACCTCTCATGATGTTTGGCCATGAGGCCCTCCATGTTGAGCAGGGTCACTTCCCCAGGGAGTAGGATGGGGGTGGGCAAGAGCCACCGGGTCCTAGTGGTCGATCAGATTGACCTTTCTGAGATACCATTTACAGACCTTTTGTCTTAAGTAACCAGAACTGGGCCAACAAACTTTCCTAAATCAAGAGTTTTCTGGGACCTGCTTTCGTCTTTGGTAGTTGACACACCAACGGTGTTTGTCAAGGGTTGAGATGAGGCAGTGTTAGGAGGAATAAGGTTGGGAAAGTGGAAGATGTGTTTAGGAGGATTCTGAAGTGAAGAGATTGTATAAAAGAAGACTGGGAGAAAAGAATGTAAAGGTCTGTCTGAAGATTTTGGAATTCATCCTGCAGGCAACTGGGAGTAAATGAATGTGTTTGAGTGGTGACAGGACATGATGGAAACCTTATTTTAGGACTATTTAATCTGGTTGCAGGATATTCCATGGTGTGGAGCAGGGGAGAGGAAGAGATAAACACAGAAAGTACATGAAAGAGCCTGTGAATTTATTTAAGTTGTTTAAAAGTCTATTTTATATAGTGTTCTTTCCAAACAGAGGTGAGGAAAGAGGTGCTTCTCGGGGAATTAAAGTTTGGTGAGAAGCTTGGGCCAGCATTCCTCTCAGAAAAGAAGACAGAGGCAAACAAATGGAATTTGAGCTTTGGTCTTCCATTATTCAAGTTTTCCTAAAAAGTGACAGCATGGAAATCTTCAAGTCTGCTCTGAACCTGAGCCAATTTGATGGGAGAATCTGCAGATTTTCAAGCAGTAAGTTGATCCGTGGTAGCCTTCAACCCAGGAGTGAGGAATTTTCTGTTTATAGTCTTGACTCAAAAAAGGTCCAAATTTGCCCCACCCTGGGAGTGCATCACAAAGGGGGAATTTTCAGTGTTTAAAAATGGTTTGTACTTATTGTGATAATCATTTCGTGATGTATGTAAGTCAAATATCATTGTGCTATACACCTTAAACTTATAAATGCTATATGTCATTTATGTCAATAAAACGGGGAAAAAAAGGTTTATAATAAGATCATGCTGAAATTTTCTTTTTTTTCCTCTGTGAAGATAAATGCAATGCGTGTGACACCGATACTAAATTAAGCAAGAGAATTGTGCTCTGAGGAGATACACACACACACACACACACACACACACACACACACACACACACACACACCATTGAGCATTGGACGGGTCTCTGCTCTGAGAGAGATGCTCGGGCATATTTCTGCATGAAGCAAAATCAATATGGGTGAACCTGAGAAACATCTGTTGGGAACCTTTGGAAAGGTAGATGGAAGAGGAAATGGGAGACAAGGGGGGAGACTTGGGAAACAATACTAGGAAGCTTTATCTATTCTCAAGTCATTATTTAACACTGATGTAGCCATCTGTGAGGCCCCAAGGTAAGCCCACGGACCCCGCATGAAGGAGTTGAGAGTCAACATGGGGGTGGGTACAGTTGAAAACAAACTCTGGTAGCTGGAAATGTCCCGGATCCTTTGTTTTCTTGGGTTCCACCTCACCAGGCAACCCTTCTTCTCCTCTGTGGTTTCTCTCCTATTTCCTGCTTTTCTCCTACTTTAGCCACCACCCAGCTCCCTACGGGTTGAATAATAACTTAGTACAAGTTCAATATTTTTCAAAACGCTTTGCAATAAAAACTTATTGCTTTTGTTCTTTGTGGCTAGAGGGGTGGTGGCCTGGTACGACTGCCCCAATTTTAAAGACAGGAAAAATAGGGATAATGGATCGAGTGATTTGCCAGGGATGAAATGAATGAGACTAGCACCGTTACTTTTTATCCCAGCAACTGAAATAAATACAAGAACTGGATTGTAGCAATTATTTGCGAAAGCACTGGAAAACATCATTCTTTGTGATTCTCGTGGAATGAATGTGGTAACAAAGAAGATGGCTATGCCAGTTTTTAATTCAATGGAGGTTTTGAACATATTTCTAATTCCTTTGCCACATCCCTGGTTTTCTCATGCATAAAATGGAGTGAATGCAAAAATTAGTATCTACCTTATAGGGTGGTTTAAGGATCAAATGACTTAAAACACTTCGAGCACTTGGAACAGTACCTGGTATCTAATAAGCACTTAATACATTTACTATTTTTATTATTATTGCAATAGCAACAATAACTTATTTTAAAGTGACAACCTCAATATTCAGATCTTCCAAAAATTTATACCAGATAATGCCCTGCTACAAAGGAATAATCCTGGTTTGCTTGAGAACCTTACTAGAATGAAAAAATGAGGGGTGGGAGTTAATTACTGAGTGGTCTACCACTCTTCCAGAACATTTTGGAAATTAAACCCTTCATTAGGTTATTTGTATGAGGGCTGGCTGTGCCTATGAGAAGATGGAACCCAAAGGTTGCAGGTGCCACTCCTGTTCTCACCTACATGCACCCCATTTTAGCAAGAGCCATTTCCCAGCCACTAAGAGATCAAGAGTGTATTGTGATTGGGTTCTGGTGTGACACCAAATTTATCTGTGACTGCTGAGGCAGTCAATCCAGCTTGTCACACCCGTGTCACCTCTCAAATATAAGCCCCACAGGTCATCTCTCCCCTCTCATACTTTCAGCCAAGGGTTTCTTTGCTCTGCTTATCACCTCTCTTGCTCTTCCTGTCCCTCCCAATCCTGTCCACTGTGTCCACCGGAACTCCAGTGCCCAGTTCCACAGCAAGTAGCCCCGTGCACTGCCACTCCTCCGTCACCTAGTGTTAAATGAATTCTGGCTCTCCCACGAGGCTCTACTTCCTAAAGCTCCTTTAGGCAGATAGTGCTTATTCTACTGGGTTTCATGGAAATTATCCTCATCATCCAACTGTCCTTCCTCCAGACTGTTGTTCCTCTACCTTTATATAAAAACCTTCTGGGGAACTTCCACTTCCAAGAAGATGGAATAGATGTACTTTTCCCTATTCCTTTCACTAAGTACAACTAAAACCCCTAGCCATTATATATGAAACAAACATAAGAAGAGTCTGAAAGGTGGAAAGAGGAAAGGAGACTGGCTAGGGACCTCAGGACCTGAGGAACAACAGGGTGGTGAATTCTCTGGGTTTTCTTTTTTTTTTTTTTTTTTTTTTTTTTTGCGGTACGCGGGCCTCTCACTGCTGTGGCCTCTCCCGTTGCGGAGCACAGGCTCCGGACGCGCAGGCTCAGCGGCCGTGGCTCATGGGCCCAGCCGCTCCGCAGCATGTGGGATCTTCCCGGACCGGGGCACGAACCCATGTCCCCTGCATCGGCAGGCGGACTCTCAACCACTGCGCCACCAGGGAAGCCCTCTGGGTTTTCTTTTTGTCTCATATATCACAGAATATGAGCTGAAGAAGCTGACAATCTGGAACAACAAACACGTGCAGACAAAAAACAAGTCCAAACAAAAGCCTGCTGTCTCCAGCCAAAGTACCAGGAAAAGGACAGCCTAGCATCACAGAACCTTTAGAAAATAACCAGCTTACTTGAGAAAAACACCACCCAAAGAATTGTAGTCTAGACTACCCTCTCACCAGGGTGGGCGTCAGAGGAGGCTGAGTAGCGAGCCATGTCTTTCATCCCTGCTTGGTGGTAACAAACACACTTCCCTTGCAGTGTCAGTGGATACCATGTGGGAAGCGTGGACCCCCATCCCCACTTAGCGGTAATGAGACACCCCTCGCCCTCCCCTCCCCGCTGCATGATGCCAGGGGAGGCCTAGTGGAGAGTCAGGACTTTCACCACTACCCAGTGATAGTGAGGCAACAACCCAGACATCAGTGAAGGCTATATGGGGAGTTGGCACTGCTCTAGGATGACAACAGAGGCTAGGTGGGGAATCTGGGCTTCTGCACTCACTTGTCAGGAAGAAAATGGCATTCCTACTTCCCCTGTCAGAGCAGTGTCAGAGGAGGCCAGCTAAAGCAGAAGGCTTAACTCACAGCCAGAGTACCACAGCATATACGTCCAGGTCTCAATAAAAAACATTACTCATCATACAAAGAATCAGGAAAATCTCAATGTGAATGAAAAAGACAATCAACAGATGACAACACTGAGATGACAGACAGAGATGTTAGAATTATATGACAAAGACCTAAAAGCAGCCATCAGAAAAATGGTATCTAATAAGCACTTAATACATTTACTATTTTTATTATCTTGAAAGCAGTGAGAGAGAAACAACAAATTGCCTGGAGGGGGAAAACAATTTACATAACAGCAGATTTCTCATCACAAACCATGGGAGCCAGAATAAAGTGGCGCAACACTTTTCAAGTAGTGAAAGCAAAAGGAACTGTTAATTCAGGGTTCCACATCCAGTGAAAATATCCTTCAGGAATGAAGAGGAAATAAAGGCATTCTCAGATGAAGAAAAACTAAGAGAATTTCTCACTAAAAGACCTAACTTAAGAGGATGGCTAAGGAAAGTTCTTTAAACCGAAAGGAAATGATAAAAGAAGGAGTCTTAGAACACCAGGAAGGAAGGAAGGAAGAACAACAGAAAGAGTAAAAATACGGCTAAATACATTTTCCTTCTCTTGAGTCTTCTAAATTATGTTTCATGATTAAAGCAAAAATTATAACACTGTCTGATGTGTTTCTGAATGTATGCAGAGGAATTATTTAAGACAATTATAAATGAAGAAGGGTAAAGGAGTGTAGGTTTCTGTACTTCACTTGAATGGTAAAATGTCTAGTGGACTGCAATAAGTTGTGTATATATAATGTACTATGTAGAGCAACTACTAAAGAAGCTACACAGGGATACTCAAAACTCTATAGATAACTCAAAATTTAATTCTAAAAAATGTTCAAGTAACCCACAGGAAGGCATGAAGAACAGAACAGAGAGGATAAACATAGAGAACAAATAGAAAACAAAATTATACAATGGAAGACTTAAGCCTTAACATACTAAAAATTACACTAAATGTAACTGATTTAAACACCAATTAAAAGACAGAAATTGGCGTAGTTGATAAAAAACGCGATACAGGGCTTCCCTGGTGGCGCAGTGGTGGAGAGTCCGCCTGCCGATGCAGGGGACACGGGTTCGTGCCCCGGTCCGGGAGGATCCCACATGCCGCAGAGCGGCTGGGCGCGTGAGCCATGGCCGCTGAGCCTGCGCGTCCGGAGCCTGTGCTCCGCAACGGGAGAGGCCACAACAGTGAGAGGCCTGCGTACTGCAAAAAACAAACAAACAAACAAAATAAAAAAACACAACACAACTATATAGTATCTACAAGGAACTAACTTTAAATATAATGATATAGGTAGGTTGAAAGTAAAAGGATGGAGAAAGATATATCATGCAAACAGTAAAAAGAAAGCAGAAGTGGTTATATTAATATCAGATAAAATAGAGCAAAGGAAATTACCAGAGACAGAGGGGCATATTACATAACAATAAAAGAGTCAACCCATCAAGTACACATAGCAATCTTAAATGTGTATGCATTAAATGACAGAGCTGCAAAATCTGTGAAGCAATAAAATGATAAAGCTGAAAGGAGAAATAGACAAATCCACAATCATATTTGGAAACTACAATACAATTGATAGAACATCTAGACAAGAAATCAAGAAGGATATAGAAGAACTCAACACTACTACCAACCAACAGGATCTAATATTTATACAACACCCTGCCCAACAACAGAAGAATACATATTCTTTCCAAGTTCCCACAGACCATATGCCAAGATACCATATCCTGGCCATAAAACAAACCTCAACTTATTTAAAATAATTGAAATAATACAGAGTATGTTCTCCAACCATCATGGATTCAAACTAGAAATCAATAACTGAAAGATAATGGGAAAATCTCCAAACAGCTGGAAATTAAACATACTTCTAAATAATCCATGTGTTAAAAAGGAAGTCTCAAGGGAAATTTTAAAAATACATTGAACTGAACAAAAATGAAAATACACACATCAAAATATGTGAGACCCAGCTAAAGCTGAGAGGGAAATTTACTGCACAAAATGTTTACATTAAGAAAGAGGAAAAACTTCAAAAAAATACTATGCATATCCACCTCAAGAACCTAGAAAAAGAAAAGCAAAATAAGCCCAAAGCAAGCGGAAGGAAGGAAATAATAAGAACAAAAATCAATGAAATTGACAACAGAAAAACAATAGAGAAAATTAATAAAACAAAAGCTGCGTTTTTTTTAAATGAATAAAATTGACAAAACTCTAGCAAGACTGGAAAATAAAAAAGAGCGAAACACAAATTACCAATATCAGGAATTAAACAGGGGTTATCACAACAGACCCTGCAGACATAAAAGGATAAGGAAATACCAGGAAAACTGTACACATATAATTTGACAAGTTAGATGAAATGGACCAAGTCCTCAAAAAGTGCAAACCAGTACAACTCACCCAACAATAAATAAATAATTTGAATAGCCCTATAACTATTAAAGACATTGAATCTATAACTTTAAAACTCCCCCCAAAGAAATCTCCAGGCCCAGATGGATTTATTGGAGAACTCTACCAAATGTTTAAAGAATAATTAACACCAATTCTACATAACCTCTTCTAGAAAATAGATGAGGAAGGAACACTTCTTAATTCATTTTATTAAACTAGTATTACTATGATACCAAACCAGACAAAGACAGTACCAAAAATATGTATCTCTCATAAATATAGATACAAAAATCGTTAACAATATTTTGCAAATAAATTCACCAATATACAAAAAGAATTACACACTGTGCCCATGTGGGTCTTATTCTAAGGATGCAAGCCTGGTTCAAATTCAAAAATCAATCATAATAACAGGCTAAAGAATTAAAATCATATGATCATATCAATTGATGCAGAAAAAGCAACTGACAAAACACCCATTCATAATAAATGAAAAATCTCAGAACTAGGAATAGAGGGTCACTTCCTCAACTTGATAAAGAACACCTACTAAAAACTATAGATATTACATTAATGATGAAAGACTGACTGCTTTCCTTCTAAGATCAGGGAAAAGGTAAGAATGTCTGCTCTTCTCATTCCTATTCAAGATGGTACTGGAGGTTCTTCCAGTGCAATAAGTTAAGAAAAAGAAAGGAGACATAGAGTTTGGAAAGAAAGAAATGAACTGTCCCTATCTGCAGATGACATGATTGTCTATGTAGAAAATCCCAAGAAACCTACAAAATGGTCCTAGAATTAATGAGTTCAGCAAGGTGGCAGTATATAAAGTGAACATATAAAAGTCAGTCACATTTCTGTATACGAGCAATGAACATATGAACACTGAAATTAAAAATGCAATACCATTTACAATCCCTAAAATAAATGCTTACGTGTAAATCTAACAAAACCTGTGTGGGACTTATATGCTGAAAACTACAGAACACTGATGAAAGAAATCAAACAAGATACACATAAATGGAGAGACATACCTTGCCCATGGATTGAAAGATTCAAAATAGAAAAAATGTCAGTGCTCACTAAATTGCTATGCAGGTTTAATGCAATTCCTATCAAAATCCCAGCAAGATTTTTTGTAGCTATAGATAAGATTATTCTACAATATATATATATGGAAAGGTAAAGGAACTAGAATAGCTAAAACAATTTGGGAAAAGAAGAATAAATTGGGAGAAATAGCTCTACATAACATTAATGCTTACTAAAGAGCTACCATAATCAGAACAGTGTGGTTGGCAGAGAGATAGACACATAGGTCAATGGAACAGAATAGAGAACCCAGAAATAGACCTGCATAAATATGTCCAAATGATTTTTGACAAAGGTGCAAAAGAAGGATAGCCTTTTTAACAAATGGTGCTGGATCACAAACTTAAATGCAAAACGTAAAACTATAAAACATATTAGAAGAAAACACAGCAGAAGATCTTTGCTAGAGCTAGGCAAAAAAAATCCTTAGACTTGACACCAAAGCATGATCCATAAAAAGAAAAACTGATAAATTGGACTTTATCAAAATTAAGAGCTTTTGCTCTGTGAAAACCCTGTAAGAGGATACAGGGGCAAGCTACAGACTGGGAGAAAATATTTGCAGACCACATATCCAACAAAGGACTATTGTCTAGAATATATAAAGAACTCTCAAAACTCAGCAATAAAATATGAACAAGCCAAATAGAAAATGGGCAAAACACATGAACAGACATTTCACGGAAGAGGGTATACAGATGGCAAATAAACACAAGAAAAGGTGTTCAACATCGTGAACAACTAAAGAAAATGCAAATAAAAACCACAATGAGCTATCACTACACTTATCAGAACGACTAATATGAAAAACAGTGACAACACCAAATGCTGGCAAGGATGCATAGAAATTTGATGACTCACAAACTATTGATGGGAATGTAAAATGGCACAGCTACACTGGAAAAGAGTTTTGCAATTATTTTTTAAAAATGAAACATGCAACTATCAAATGATTCAGCAATTGTACTGTTGGGCATTTATCCCAGAAAAATGAAAACTTATGTTCACAAAAAAACCTGTACATGAATGTCCATAGCTGCTTTATTCATAACAGCCTCAAACTGAAAACGAGATGCCCTACCACAGATGAATGCTTAAACAAGCTACAGTACTATTCAGCAACAAAAAGGAACAAACTATTGAGACACATACAGAAAGGTCCGGATGAATCTCCAGGGAATTATGCTGAGTGAAAAAAGCCAATCCCTAAAGATTACAAGCTGTATGATAATATTTATATAACATTTTTGAACTGACAAGGTTTTAGAAATGGAGAAATGAGTAATGGTTGCCAGTGGTTAGGGATGGGGTGGAGGGGTGAAAGATAGGTGCGTGTGGTTATTAAAGGGCAATAGACGTATCGCTGTGGTGATGGAAATGTTCAGTACCTTGACCATATCAGTGTCCATATCCTTGTTGTGATATCGTACTATAGTTTTGCAAGATGCTACCCTTTGGGGAAACACTGGATCTCTCTGTGTTATTTCTTTTTTTTTTCTCTCTGTGTTATTTCTTAACTGCATGGGAATCTACAATTATCTTAAATAAAGGGTTTAATTTAATAAAAACATACAAAATAAACTTCCTGTTTTGAATCATTATCTTCTGGCTGTACCACTCACTATCTCTCTTCATCACTGTCATCTACCAGGTGTGAGTCAATGGTGACTTGGACTAGGGAGGAAGTTGTGAAAATAGTGAGAAGTGGGTGGTTTCTGGGTGTATGTTGAAGGTAGAACCAAAAGGATTTGTGGATGGACCAAATATGTGAAACAAATGGAGGAATTCAAACACGACTCCAAATTTTTCCTGAGCCATCTAAACGATGGATTCATTATTTACTGAGATGGGGAAGACTGAAAAAGGAGCATGTTTTGGAGGAAGTTGAGAGTTTGGTATTGGATATGTTGAGATTGAGATTCCTAGTAGAATTCCAAATGGAGACGTATAGCAGGCAGTTGGATACATGTGTCTGGAGTGAAGAACAGAGGTTATATCTGGACAATCAAAGTGAGGAGTCACCAGCACAAGGATCATATTTAGTCATGAGTTTAGATAAGACTGTCTACGTAATATGTATAGGAGAGAAGCAGCTTGGGACTCCGAAGTTTAGAGGCCAGAGAAATGAGGAGAAAGCAGCAAAGACCCTGAGAAACAATGGCCACTGAGCTAGAGGAGAGCCACGAGAAAGTGGGGTTTGGGAAACCAAGGCTTAACTCTCCGACTATCCCTCCTTGGCCCTTTTCATGTGAGCACTGGCCTCTGGTTTCATCTTCAGTCCTTTTAACCATTACATATATTCAGATTCTCCCCCAAATTATTGTTTTCAGCATTGAGCTCTCCCTTGAAGTTCTAATTCATGAAATCTATTGATTGTTGGACACTCTGTTGAGACAGCACATAGGTACTTGTTCTAGTTATTCATTAATGCCTAAGAAATCTCCCCATAAACTTAGTGGCTTCAAACAATAACAATAATTTATTATCTCTCATAGTTTCTATGGGTCAGGAACTTGAGATTGGTTGGCTGGGCAGGTTTTGGCCCAGGATCTCTCAGATGGATGCAAATGGCTGGGCTTGAAATCATCTGAAAGCTCACTCATTCATATAGTCTGGCACCTGGGCTGGGAAGACTCAAACCATTGGTCCAGGTACACCTCATCAATCTTGGAGTTATACAATACACAATGCAATTGCAGGGTACGGTATTTTCAAGTATAAACAAAGTGGTATCCATCACCCTCAAAGTCTCTGAGTTGGCACAGTCTAAGTACATACCAGAACTCACTGGTTTGGAACCAGAAGCAGATGTTGGTTTTCCAGGTATGGGTCAGAATCTTACCAGATAGGATCATATTATCCCTGTGTGTATATCCCAAGCAGTCTATCCTTCTGCAATGCCACTGTACCACAGATAAAACGGTTGATCTCAATCCCTAAAGTCACAGCATCCTCCATATGACATATAATAAGCAAATCTTACCATGTTGACAATCCTTACAAGCCTCTCTGTGAGCTTTGGAGAAGACTGCCATTGCATGAGCATTTATGTACCAGGGTTATCAGATGTTCCACTTTACCAAGACAAACATCTCAGTTTTTACACCTGTTGCCCCATCCTAACATTTAATAGTGCCCCCTTTATTCACGCTCAAAACTGTCCTTGTTAGTTGATAAACAAACAAACAAACAAATAAGTATGGATGTATATACGATTTATTTCTCCCTGCAATCAGATTGTTCCAGAATCAGGCTGGAAGTACACATTATTCCTCCAGGAGGCAATAGACTGATGTGTCAGCAAAGGGCTCTGAAGGAGAAAAGAACCAGCCTTTCCTTGAGTATGGGGCAGGGAACACATGAGAGCTCAAAGTATTCAACATCAAAAGGGAATCCAGAGACTTCCCTGGTGGTGCAGTGGTTAAGAATCCACCTGCCAATGCAGGGCACACGGGGTTCGATCCCTGGTCCAGGAAGATCCCACATGCCGTGGAGCAACTAAGCCCGTGCGCCACAACCACTGAGCCTGCGCTCTAGAGCCTGCGAGTCACAACTACCCACGCACCCTAGGGCCCACGTGCCACAACTACTGAGCCCGCGTGATACAACTACTGAAGCCCAGGCACCTAGAGCCCATGCTCCGCAACAAGAGCTCACGCGGGGGCTACTAGAGAAAGCCCGTACGCAGCAACGAAGACCCAACACAGCCAAAAAAAGACTCCGCACTCCCAGTGCAGGGGGCACAGGTTCGATCCCTGGTCAGGGAACTAAGATCCTGCATGCCGCACAGCATGGCCAAAAAGAAAAAGAAGTGGGGGGGGGGGGAATCCAGATAGACAGTAAATGTAAAGTAATCACTCCCATAATAGTAATAAGTAAAGCACGCAGAAGCTCTCAACCCATCTCTGCTTACTTGGTTCACCTGATTAACCAATGCTCTCCACTGGAAATAATACGGATGCCCAGGACCTGAAACTGCTCAGAGCTAGAAGGCTACTCTCTAAGATGCCAGAATACTTATGTTCCCACTGGTTGAGTTGTATATTTAGCAAAGAGTGAGCTGAATTTGTCCCCAAACCTGTTTATGTTTGTAGCTGTCATTAGAATTCTGTAATCTAATTAGATATGACCTAGATTGATGGAAGAAAGACTATAAAAAGCCTGAGAGTTATTGGATAGACTTGATTAAGGCAAGTTGCTGGGGATATAAAAAGAAGGCTATTGGTTTGGATGTAGTAGATTTCAGGTGTAAAATATTAGGTGAATATTTAAAAACTCTCAAAAGAGTTTGTATTCAGATTTCCTCATAAAATATGAGGAAATTATAAGTTGTGACTACTCAGCATCTTTTGAAAACCCTTCCTAGGTTTGGAAAATTACCTTCCTCAAGATACAAGTCAGAATTCATGCTCCTAGCCTCCAGTGCAGCTGGGGAGCAGGCACAAGGCTCTGCCAATCAGGATTTAAGACGGAAGGGAGTGGGCTCCATGCAAAATTGGTCTGGGGGGTGGGTGGTGGAGGAAGAAGCCTTCTTTCTGGGAGGCAGCAGTGGCAGAGCTTTGGGTGTTCATTAAGAGGGAGAAGTCTTTATGACAGAAGGTTTGAGAAAAATAACAGTAGCTCCATTTCAGGCTCATTTAAGTTGAGATGTGTATTAGACCTCCTAGTCAAGATGTCCAGTAGGCAGGTGGACATACAAATGTGGACTTTGGAAGAGAGGTCTGAGCTAGAGTTACAAATTTGGGAGATATCAGTATACAGGTGTTTTAGGCTGTGGGCTTGGATAAAAATAACTAGGAAGTGAAAGAAATGAGAAAAGACATGAAGACCAAGCCTGGGGGTGCTCCAAAACTTAGAGGTCGGGAAGGTAAGGAAGTACTAGAGGAAAGGAGAGTGAGAAGGAGAATCCAGTAAGGAAAAGGCAAACCAAAAGAGGGTGGTGTCTCAGCGACAAAATAAGAATTTAGGGAAAAGATGGTGGTCAACTGTGTCACGACTACTGATGGGTTAAGCAGGATGAGGGCTAAGAACTGGCCATGGGATTTAGCAACATGGAGGTCATTAGCATCCTTTATAAGAGCAGTTTCAGTGGTCTATCTTTGGCTACCTGCAGTTCAGACCATCCTGTGTTCCCATTCAGGGACTGGTGGCGGCCACTGAGACAGCTTGATCAGCTCTCACCTCAATCAGGTGGGACTGTTTTTGAAGCTCTTTCCCCAGACTGGACAACACTGTCAAGGTTGGCTCCAGCAGCCTGTCTATTGGGTGGAATGGAAGTTCCTCCTGGCCAGTTGACCCTCTCAGACCCTCTAAACACAGTGCCCCTGAGGGGCCCATGAATCGTCCCAGACGTTGGGGAGGACCAAGTCAGCCCACTCTCACAGATTACTATTTCACACCATATCTTGTTTCTTCAAACCACAAACAATTCTCTCTCTTCCTTACACCTGATGACCTTGTTTCTTAAGTCCCATTTGTTTATTTTTGCTTATGCTTCCATTACTCTAGGAGACGGATCCAAAAAATATCGCTGCGATTTATGTCAAAGAGTGTCCTGCTTATGTTTTCCTCTAGGAGTTTTAAAGTATCTGGTCTTACATTTATGTCTTTAATCTATTTGGAGTTTATTTTTGTATATGGTATTAGAGAATGTTCTAATTTCATTCTTTTTACATGGTAGCTGTCCAGTTTTCCCCAGCATCACTTATTGAAGTAACTGTCTTTTCTCCATTGTATATGTGTGGGTTTATTTCTGGGCTTTCTATCCTGTTCCATGGATCTATGTGTCTGTTTTTGTGCCATATACTGTTTTGATTACTGTAGCTTTGTAGTACAGTCTGAAGTCAGGCAGTGTGATTCCTCCAGCATCGTTCTTCTTTTGCAAGACTGTTTTGGCTATTTGGGGTATTTTGTATTTCATACAAATTAAAAAATTTCTTGTTCCAGATCTGTGAAAAATGCCATTGGTAATTTGATAGGGATTGCATTGAATCTGTAGATTGCCTTGGGTAGTATCTGATGACCCTGTTTCTTATTCCACTGGAAAGGTAGAAGCAGTGAGAGAGAAGCCCCTCAGGTTCCCACCACCGATACATCCACCAGCCTACCTTGATTGTGCCTCCCCTCCACTATGGACGAACTGTCCGTTCTTAGCTAAGGCTGACCCTTCACTTGTGCACTGGTTACCATCCCCACTTGCAGGACCAGCTACACAATTTGGGAGGCCCAGTGCAGCATAAAAATGCAGGGTCCCTTATTCGAAAATTATTAAAAATGTCAAGACACCAACAGCAGAAAGTTAAGCCAAGCATGGTGCCCTTCTGAGGCCAGAGTCCTGTGTGACCACACAGGTCACATGGCCATGAAACTGGCCTCCATCCCTGGCCCAAGAAAGGATGCCCATTCCTTGGGCCACCCTCTCCCACAGAGAGAATCCTGGCAGTGGTGAGTGGGTCTCTCTCTGAGGTAACCTGAGGAGGTAATTTGGGGAACAGGCATTGTCTTCCAGAGAAGCAAGGACCCCCAGGAAGCCACGGCTAGGTGGCCAGCAGGGAGCCACTGCCATCTGGGGTCTTGAGACACTGCCTGGTAGCCACAGAATGAAACGGGGTTTCCTTTGCCCTCAGCCTTGCATGTCTCAGGACAACCCAAGACGAAGCTAAGGAGACACCAAAGGACTCCAAGGGTGCATCGTGTGGTGCTGCCGTTGGTGCAGAGCAGCAAGTTGCTCCTGATGACATATGCACTCCGTGGGGTGGAGAACTGAATGGAAACGGAGTGAAAGAAGACTTGTCCAGAGGAGTGCAGGTGGAAGGGCCGAGCAGAGGGCAGTGTGCTTCCTCCACTGGGCTCCAGAGCCTGGATATCAAAATGGAAGGAGCCCCTGCAGGCACAGGGTGCTGGAGGGGGTCAGCAGCCACTCTGCGCTGCTGGAGTGGGGCAGGCGCCCAGAGTCTGCGCCCTCTCTCTTTCTCAGCCTGCCCTCTGATGCCTTGGTGTCTGTCCCAGGACTTCTCCAGGGATGTTGTCTGCTGTCACTGCCACCGCCAAGGCTTAGAGGCAATCAGCGATGTCTACTCTGGCATCTTATGCCAGGAGGAACCCAGGGGAAGCCACGTTTTAGAGTCCAAAGGGGTTCCCCGTTGGCAGTCCCTACATGTGGGCCTGGATAGGGAACAGCTTCTGATTTCAGGTCTAGGCTCCTAGCAGCAAGGGGCAGATGCGTGGTGGACACTGGACACTGCCCACCACCCTGGGTGCCCGGAGAAGGAGGTCCCTCTGATGCCCCATCAACCTTCCTCCATTCTGAGTGTCTCTTCAGCCTGTCTCCCTCCTCCGGGAGGCTACCCTGTCCCCATCAGACTCAGGACAGCTGGAGGTGCTGAGGTGTGTCTGGATCTGCCTGTGCTTATATAGGTTGCTTGGGGTTACAAAATCAATGCCACAGGTGGCACACAGGAGTGACCTCTTGTGTGTGTAGGACTGGATGTGCTTCTCCTGAATACTGAGCTTCAGGGAGTACTGGCCACAGTGCAGGTGCGGTACTTGTGGGCTTGGTCATCTTCCCTGGGAGACCCAGGCCTGGCGACAGGGCAGGCAGAGGGCCCATGGTGTTCATGCTCAGCACTGGGGCCGCTGGCTTCCCTAGTTGGACAGAACTAGTGACCACCCTGCCGGGCCACATCAAGGGAGTTAAGGACAAAGGTCAAGCAGACCCCACCCAGGCTGCCCGTCGCTAGGGAAGCATGTGGCGGGAGACCCCTAGGAGGTACTGTGTGGTAGAGGGGAATGGGCAGGGCCTCCAGGAACATGGCCAGTGCCAGGCCCTGCTCCAGAGATAAGATGACTGGGCCCAGGGTTAGGCAGAAGGAGGTCTGCCCACCTAGGGCCCCTGGGGCGCTGGGAGCACATGCTGTCTGGGCCATGCAGGCAGAGCAGGGAGAGTGGGATCTTGCACTTCCACCCCACATCCTTCAGGGTAGCCCAGGATACTGGGCAAACTGCAGCAGCTACCACGTGGTGTCCAGGTGCCCCTCCTCTCTTCACACGGTAAACTCTTACTCCAGGCCAGACACTTACGTCACCCTGTTAAAGTCTTACAACAACCCCCCAAGAAAAGTGCTACATTGTCCACATAGGAAAAGAGGAAACCGAGGCTCAGAGAGCTGAAGTGACTTGTCACGCGGCTTCTAAACGGCACAGTCAAGAGGCAGACCTGGGTTGGTTTGAACCTGCTCCTTGCCCCCTACACGGGCCCCATAACAGGCTTGTCACTGGTGAGTCTCCAGCACTTGGCATGGTGCTTGGTGCAGAACTGACCCTCAAAACCTGTACTGACTGCATGGGGGAGAAGACGCGCAGCTTGCCCGAGATCCTCAAGGCCCACAGGTGTGCAGTGCACTGGGAGCAAGCCCCTTGCCTTCTCTAGGGCTCCATTTCCAGATCTGTAAAATGGGCAGGCACCCAGCAGCTTCCCACGGCCCTTCCCACTCTGGGGTTCCGTCTCTGCCCTGGGATGTGCACAGCAAGAAAGGAAACTGACGCAAGGGAAGGGAGGCTTTCTTCAGCCCCAGGATCAGGCCCAGGGCTCTCCTTGGAGGTGGGGCTGTGAAGCCCCTCCAGCTGTGGGCAGGGCAGAAGTGGTTCCCTCTGAGCTGGGGTGGGGACAGCTGGGAAGAAGCTGGAGAAAGGGGCCAGAGAGATCAAGCAAGCTCTTTAGAGCAACTGGAAAGGAAAGTGCATACAATGGGAGTAAGTGGGACAGGTCCACGGCCAAAGCTCTGACACGGGGGGATCCCCGTATCCTACCTCCTTGGGCACCCAGCCACCAGGAGCTTGCATAAACACATCTCACCCCCACTCCCTGGCTTGGCTCCCCTAAAGCAGTGATGTGCTGCAGCTGGCTTGTACTGGTTCCTACCAACTCACATCTGCCCACACTGCTTATACCAGCGCACTCTGGCTCACGAGAGCCGATTGTTCAATTTTTAGGAATTGAAACAGCCATTATTTAAAATTAAATTGAATAAACATACAATTTCATAAATTATATTAAAAACAAAGGTACTAAACACTCAGTGCTCATCATTGACTACTCATTTGATTAGACTTTATATTATCTATGCTCCTAAGGGTTTCTTAATGTCTCGCGTCTGTACCATGGAAATAGCATATGATGCTGTGTTGCCTGCTGCGCGTCCCTCTCTAGCTCGTCTTCACCTTGGTAGCTTGAAATCAGCCATGGTGGGAGGATTTATACCATGGAAACTGGCAAAGGCTATAAATCAGGTTTTTAATTTTTACTAAGAGCTGGTTGTTCAACATTTGCCAGCACTCCACTGGAGAGAAGGGAGGGCAGATAAAGCCATCTTGCCCATCCTCTTCCGACTCCAGATATCTAACATTCTGCATCTTACACACCATCCCACCTGCAAAAGCCCCCATGCTCCTCCAAAAATCTGAGCCCTTATACATTTTTAAAGGGAAGATTTACAAACAGAGCGCCTTAGGGATTAGTAGGTGGCTACTAAAATTGATAAGAGCTGATATTAAGATAAAGGCTCAAGGCAAGATACTGCTTCACTTCTGCTGGCTGGAGAATTTCAAGGTGCTTCCCAGGAAAAGGACAGACCTGAGGTCCTGTCCCTCCTTAAGCATCGAGCTCACTCAAGGATGTTCTTCCTCAGCTCTAAGAACAGTGTCATTAGGGCAGAATTACCAGGAGAATCAGATGAGGTCATTGATGTAAAAAATATCTAGCGCAGTGGCTGGCATAGAGTAGGTATTCAATACAAAATTTGTGGGGACCGGTTCAAAATGAAAATATGGGCCACCTTGTTTGAAAAGCAGGGGCAAAGGTACTCGAGTATAAAGCCTTTTCCTTTCTTCCTCAGTCTCTCTCTCGACTTGTCATGGCACTTTTATTTGCTGTTCAGTGTCATTCTAGGTAAAGAGAAGGGTCAAAGGTTTAAATTATTAGCATAAATTTTACTGCACACACTTGGGCCTGTTGGCTGCCGGGTTTCCCTTCCCACTAGCCTCCATGCAGAGCCACTGCACTGAGATTGGGGTGAGCTCTGCGGAAGTCCAGCCCAGCTCCCCGTGGGTTTGTCTCCCTGATCCGAGGCAGTTGGATGACCCTTAAGGATATCTAAACATGTGCGCCAGGGCACACGAGGTACCTGGATTGGCAGTGGGCGACAGGCTTGTCCCCACCAAGATGCAGCCTGTTAAGCTGCCTGGACATGCCGCAGCAACGCCAACCCCGGGGCAAGACGGCCACCGCCACAGTCTGCCCTAAAGCTCCCCGGGGTGGCAAGCCTGAGCTCCACCACCCTGTCCCCAGGTCCCATTGGGAGTGGAGGAAGACAGCAGAAATCGGGTCCCCCTCCATCTCCCCGCAAGGCAACCCAGCCGCCATCCCAGGCAGAGGGCAGTGAGCTCGCGGGGCAGGGACTGGGGAGGGTGGAAGCCAGATGGGACCTGGGGCACTAAAGGGCTGGGGAGCAGGTGTGTAAGAACCTCTTCCAGGGAGCTGGAGAAGGCAGGACTGTGTGTGAGCCGAGGCTCCAACCCCTGGCACGTGTTCCTCTGCTCCTTTAGACTCTATTTACAAAGGAAGAAATACCAAGAATTTCAAGACGGTGACAAGAGGGCACTAAACCGAGCACAGGGCCTTTCTGAGCATGGGGCCCTGGGCACCTGCATGGGTTGCAGGCCTGGATGCCAGTCCTACCCACGTGCCTTCTCAAGGACTCACCCCAGCCTTTCTCTCATCAATTTCCCCCTCTGTACAGGAGAATGCAGTACCAGCTTACAAGCACACTGAACATACTTCAAAACTTTTAAAACACATGCACCTCCCTCAACTCGATGTCCAATGTCACTTACTGCCCTAATGTTCTGCTCCCCTTTTCACCCGGATCCCTAGAATGAGTTGTTTATACTTGCCATCTTCACTTGCCTCTTTTTCGATCCCACTCCAGTCGGGTTTTGTCCATCACTCCATTGAAACTGCCACTCCCATTCCCTGAGCACCCCTGCAAGGGCGGTTTCACAGGGCTGCCACTAGAGCTGCTGCTGTCTCTCTCTAAGGTTGAGAACGGAACTTGAACCAATCTCTCTGGGACCTGTCCCACCCAAGGCCTCTCTTCCTGGAGAACACCTCAGCCACGGCAAAGACTCGAAGGAAGAATCAAGCTGCCTTCCCTTAGGGTGGTTGATTTACTTTCCTCTTCCCTTTATTTCCCCATCAAACAGAATGCCCGTGCAGACGCGGCATGACAGTGTTGAAACTCTGAATTCAGAACGTCCTCAAGTTATCACTGCTTGCAAGATGTTTATCTAGAGACTAGTTTGAGTTCCACATTTTTCTATTGTTATTTTATACTTTAAACGTACCCCCCCCCCCAAATTCAAATTAGGACCAAGAGAGCGTTGCTGCTAGTTATGAAACACCTGGCTTTTGGGATACTTAAATAGCTATCCTCTAATTGTGGTACCAGTTAATGTCTCTAAAAGCTAGAAACGTGTCGTCTCCTTTACAAGTTTTCTTTCTGAGATCACAACATCATTGTGTTCTTAAGAAAGGAGCTGGTTGGCACATTTGCTACATATATCAGCAACTGGTCTCACTTTTAGGAAGTCCAGGGAGAAGGCCCATTGGATTTGAAATTCTTCTGTAGCATCGGCCATATGTAATGCATCACAGCTCTGTTCACACTAGACTTTCATGTGGGGAAAAAATTTAAACGATCTTATTTTTCTGTATTTGACCTAATCATCCTCATGTTCCCTCCTGTCTATTAGCAGAGCAAGTTCGACTTTTTAATTGATCATGTCTTCATCTCCCCCAGTTTTAAAACTTCCCTTTCAGTTAAAAAAAAACAAAAACAAAAACCCTTTTCTGGGTTAATCTCCTTCACATATATAAAGAGCTCTTAAAGAAGAAAAAGACCAAAAGCAAATTTTAAAAAATGGACAAATATAAATAAGACAGTCCAGAAAGAAATATGAAAATGATTCTTAAATATAAGAAAATATGCTCAACTTCACACATGACAAGTTAAAACTACACATTTCACATCCATCCGTTGGGCAAAAATCCAAAAGCTTGACAAAACACTTTGCTGGCAGTGCTGTGCAGAAACAGGCACTCTTCTACATGGCGAGTGAAAGTGAAAAATGGTATAGCCACTATGGACGAGAATTTGGCAATATGTGATAAAACTACATTCACTACATCTAATGAGGTTAGAGAGCCAATTCCAGAAAGCCCAGAACCAATTCAGAAAACTCATCCTTAAAATTCTGTTCCTCTAGTACTGCTTTTGGTACCAAAATCTGTATTAGTCAGGGTTATCCAGAGAAACAGAACCAATAGGAAAGATAAATAGATCAATAAGAGATTGATTGTAGAAATTGGTTGAGGTCTTATGGAGGCCAAGAAGCCCCACAACCTGCCATGTGTGAGCTGGAGACCCAGGAAACACAGTGGGGGAATTCAGTCCAAGTCTGAAGGCCTGAGAACCAGGGAGGTGCCACGGTGTAAGTCCTGCTCTGAGTCCGAAAGCCTGAGAACCACGAGCGCTGAGGGCAGGAGAAGATGGAGGTCTCGCCTCAAGCAGAGAGAGAAAACCTGCCCTTCTTCCACCTGTTTGTTCTATTCAGGCCCTCAAGGGATTGGATGCTGTCCACCCACATTGGTGAGCTGGATCTTCTTTACTCAGTCTAGTGATTCAAAGGCTAACTTCTTCCAGAAACACCCTCACAGACACATTGAGAAATAATGTTTTACCAGCTATCCGGGCATCCCTTAGCCCAGTCAGGTTGACACATAAAATTTACCACCACAAAGACTAATGACAGAAATGGGTTATAACGCACATTATGCTGCTTACTTTCAAATGTTTCAGCAAGAAAGAGAGAGAGAGAGGAGAAAACCTGCCCTTCTTCCACCTGTTTGTTCTATTCAGGCCCTCAAGGGATTGGATGCTGTCCACCCACATTGGTGAGCTGGATCTTCTTTACTCAGTCTAGTGATTCAAAGGCTAATTTCTTCCAGAAACACCCTCACAGACACATTGAGAAATAATGTTTTACCAGCTATCCGGGCATCCCTTAGCCCAGTCAGGTTGACACATAAAATTTACCACCACAAAGACTAATGACAGAAATGGGTTATAACGCACATTATGCTGCTTACTTTCAAATGTTTCAGCGAGAGAGAGAGAGAGAGAGAGAGAGAGAGAGAGAGAGAGAGAGAGAGAGAAGGAGAGAGGTGGGGGGAGAATAATGGAATAATGTTAGAATAATGGAGAGATGTTAGGGGACTCTTGGTGAAGAGTTTACAGGGGGTAATTGTATTATTCTTTCAGCTTTTCTTAACGTTTAACAATTTTAGAAATAAAAATTGGGGGGAAGATCTGAGAAAAGTCCCTCCACTCAGCATCCTCAGGTGTTGGGGGTGTGGGTAGGGAGTCAGAGACCTGCCATGTCCTCATGACACTCATCAAGTCCCTGCAGGCCTCAACAGCAATAACATCCCTGTTCTTTTGCCCCTGTTCACCCTGTTGTCTCTGCTGCTGGAAAAACTGGGACTCAGCCACTCAGGGCCCCACATCCTCTCTCCCGCCTCTTACACGGGCTGTGTATCCCCCGAAGTCCAGCTGGGCCCGCATAAGGCGCCCGGTCTGGGGTTCACCTTGCAGTCCTCAGTCCTGGGGTCAGTCTGCCCCCACCTAGAGCACCTCCTCTGGTGGGCTCACCAGCCAGCATCAAGGCTATTGCTGGCTTCCCTCTACAGCAGGGCTCCCCAACCTCGGGGCCGCAGACTGGTACCGGTCCACCGCGGCCTGTTAGGAACTGGGCCGCACAGCAGGAGGTGAGCGGTGGGCAAGCGAGCGAAGCTTCGTCTGCCTCTCCCCACCGCTCCCCACCGCTCCCCATCACTCGCATTACTGCCTGAACCATTCCCCCTCCCCCGCCCCCGCCCCATCTGTGGAAAAACTGTCTTCCACGAAACTGGTCCCTGGTGCCAAAAAGGTTGGGGACCACTGCCCAGGGCCCTTCTGGAAGCCTTCCCTGCTATCCCAGAGCCAAGATCGCCAGGAAAAGGGCATGTGTCATTTCTATCCACATTTCATGGGCCAGTACTCAGTCATATGGCCCCCAAGCTAACTGCAAGGGAGGCTGGGAAATGTAAGGCTCCTGCATACCCAACAAGACAGTCCGCTGAGTACTTATAGTCTGGCTGTGTCATAATTACCTAGAGAGGCTAAGCAAGACCAGGACCCGCTGAGAGCTCAGACCAACCCCGTCAGACCTGAGAAGGGCTGGGGCAGCCTGACAGATGTGGGAAAGGGATGGGGAGCAGAGCCGGAGGGTTCCCAACAATTCAGGGGATGATAGGAATGTCACAGGCACACTACTTACGGTTCCCAGGCAAGTCAGCTGGTTGAAAGCCAGAGAGCCTGGTGGACTCAAGTCTCTCAATGCTGTTAAAATAGGACTTATTAAAATGGGACTGAAATAGACTATTTCAGGGACCCACCTAATGTCTAGATCAGGGTTTGTCAACCTTGGTACTGCTGATATTTTGAGCTGGATCCCTCTTTGCTGTAGGGGGGCCGTCCTGTGCACTGTAGGATGTTCAGCAGCAACGTGGCCTCCACTCACTAGGTGCCATTAGTACCCGCTCCCCTGTTGTCAAAATCAAAAATGTCTCCAGACATTGCCAAGGGTCCTCTGGGGGCGCAAAGTCACCATCATTTGAGAACCAGCGTTCTCAAATTTCAGTGGCTGTCAGAATCACATGGGGAGCCTTTTTAAGATGCTTCCCAGGCCTCACTTGTGGCGGAGTGGGGCTGATTTGGAAATGCTGGGGAGGGTCTGCCTGATAAGTGAGATACAGAGCAAGGGGCCTTGCCCTCACATTAAATTCTAATTTGATTTTAATTGGATAAAATGAGATTTACAAAGAATATCTCGGGGCCATCTACCGTCCAGGGGTCCTCAGTGGGGACAGTACTTCTCCCCCACAATGAGCCTAAGGGAAATTTGGTGATGTTTGAGGATGATTCTGATTGTCAAAGACAGAGCCTGTTTCTGGTATCTAGTGGGCAGGGGGCCAGGATGCCAAACGTTCTGCACACATGGGACAGTCTGGAACACCAAACTTTTGTCCCACCCAAGATGCCATTCAAAGTGCTGTTGAAAGACCACAAGAAGCACAAGCAATTTTCGAGCTGTTTACACTACCTCATGAAAATCCTTTTTGTGCAGGATAGTTGTAAATCTAGAGATTACTGGGTTCGCTTAGGATATAAGCTTCCAGAAGGCTTAAATTGCTGGTAGATTTCTGAAGAGCATGCTGTGAACAGATGCTGGTGCAAAAACTGGAGTCAGTTTTTCATGCCCAACGACAGACAAGATTTTTGGGGGGCCGTGAAGCTTTATAGAATTTGGTGAGGGAAGATGGTTTAAAAAGCATACAAAATAGCAGATACAAAATTAGGTACAAACATAAGTATTTACTAAGAATGGGAACAAAACTTGGAACAAATTGTAAATTTCAAAAAAAAAAAAGAGATAAATATCCCAAACAAAAATAAATAAAAATAAGATAATATTTTGTATTAATTAACTTCCTGAAATATATTTATAATATTTTTCCTTCCATTTTGGGCTGGATCCTCTTTGATCACATCTTCATGTGACAATAATTTTATAATATCATGTTCTATAGAAATAATAGAAATAATTCAGCTTACTTCCATCATGGCCAAATGAAACACGTCATAAAAAGACTGAGAGCTGGGATGCATATAACATGCAACTTCACACACGCGTTCTTATCCTTTATAGTATTGCTACAAGCTTATGGAAATAAGCACAGGAATTCTATTTCTATTTCTTCCAATTAATAAAAGAAAAAAGACATGTTATGTGCTTATAATTGTAAACATTGCATTTATTAAGTGTATTCATTTCCTAGAGCTACTGTAACAAATTACCATACACTGGGTGGCTTAAAACAACAGAAGTTTATTCTCTCACAGTTCCGGAGGCCAGAAGTCCAAAATAGAGGTGTCATCAGGACTGTGCTCCTTCCGAAGTTTGTGGGGGAGGGTCCTTCCACGCCTCTTCCAGCTCCCCGTGGCTCCTGGCATTCCTTGGCCTGTGGCAGCATCACTCCAACCTCTGCTTCCATCTTCACATGGCCTTCTTCTCTGTGTGTCTGTGTGCCTCTCTCCTCTTCTCATAAGGACATCAGCCATTGGCCTTAGGGCCCACTGTAATCCAGTATGACCTCATCTTAACTTAATTACACTGCAAGGTCACTATTTCCAAATAGGGTCACATTCTGAGGTTCCAGGTAGACATGAGTTTGGGGGGACACTCTTCAACCCAGCACATCCAGTATATCCCTGTCAGGAGAACTTCCATGTATTCTTCTTCTTATTTTTTATTGGAGTATAGTTGCTTTACACTGCTATGTCAGTTTCTGCTGTTCAGCAAAGTGAATCAGCTATACGTATACATATATCCCCTCGTTTTTGGATTTCCTTCCCATTTAGGTCACCAAAGAGCACTGAGTAGAGTTCCCTGTGCTATACGGTAAGTTCTCATTAGTTCTCTATTTTATACGGAGTGGTGTATATATGTCAATCACCATCTCCCAATTCATCCCACCCCCCTCTTTCCCCCTTGGTATCCATACATTTGTTCTCTACGTCTGTGTCTCTATTTCTGCTGTGCAAACAAGATCATCTATATCATTTTTCTAGATTCCACATATATGTGTTAATGTACAATATTTGCTTCTCTCTTTGACTTACTTCACTCTGTATGGCAGTCTCTAGGTCCATTCAGGAGAACTTCCAATTTGATTAAGCATCAATGAGAACTGAATTCTCCACTTGCGTCTGTTGATGGGAAGAGTCTTCTACAACATCAAGCTACCAAAGTTTCCAAACCTTCCTCATCCACTACTCACATATCTCTGGTACTAGGTGCTGTAGGTCCAGCTGATATCTCAATACGGCCAGGAGTCATATCGTAACCTGAGTCTTCATGTCACAAGGCTGCATGTGTTGGCACAGTGGGTAGCAGAAGGATTCCAGAGTCACTCTTACAATGGGATGGCTAGCAACAAACTAACTATATACCCAAGTCACTGTGAACCACATAAATATCTCCCACTGAGAGTAAACTAAGTGTACCCCCAACTCAAATCACCCAGCCTGATCTCAAAAATGTCCATGGCCACTTCACCACCACCAGACTTGAAGGGGAGGTAAGAACTTGAGACAGAGGACTTAACCAACTGTGGTCAGAACATCTTATTTTTGCAAATTTTGCAAAAATACATGACATCTGAACACATTGCTAGGGCCCCTTCCAAGACTGTGCAGGTGAGGGGCCTTGAAACTTAAGGTTTGTTAGCGCATGCCAGTTAACTTTTTTGCTAGGGCTATCAAACTATTAAACCAGGGAAAGGCCATAGACTGTGTATCTGGATTTCAGCGAAGGAGTTAGCCAAGATCTTCATCATTTCCTTTTTTAAAAAAATTAATTAATTTTTGGCTGCATTGGGTCTTCGTTGCTGCACACAGGCTTTCTCTAGTTGCTGCAAGCAGGGGCTACTCTTCTTTGTGGTGTGCGGTCTTCTCACTGCGGTGGCTTCTCGTTGCGGAGCACAGGCTCTAAGCGCGCGGGCTTCAGTAGTTGTGGCACATCGGCTCAGTAGTTGTGGCACACGGGCTTAGTTGCTCCACGGCATGTGGGATCTTCCCGGACCAGGGCTCGAACCCGTGTCCCCTGCATTGGCAGGCTGATTCTTAATCACTGCGCCACCAGGGAAGCCCATCATTTCTTTTTTTTTTTTTTAACATCTTTATTGGGGTATAATTGCTTTACAGTGGTGTGTTAGTTTCTGCTTTATAACAAAGTGAATAAGTTATACATATACATATGTTCTCATATCTCTTCCCTCTTGAGTCTCCCTCCCTCCCACCCATCCTACCATCATTTCTTGATAAACAAATTATGGCCAACTGGATGGAAGTGAACAATCACATCTCAAGAGGGTTGCTGGTGGATCAGTGGGAACCTGAAAGAATACTCTGGGATACTCTACCTCATCTACTCTATTCCAGCCCTACTGGGCCCCCTTGCCTTTCCTCCCCTCTTCTGTGCCAGATACACCCCTGCCTCAGGCCTTTGCATTTGCTGTCCCTTCTGGCTAAAATGCTCTTCTCTCCCCCGCCACCGCCCCCCCCCACCCGCCCCCGTCTGCCGAGATCTGCAAGCTGGCTTCCTCAGTTCTTTGAGGGAAATGTTACTATGGCAGTAACATTAGCTGCTCACCAAAATTCATGCTCCCCTTCAATAGTGTAGAAAATGGTATAGTTTCTGTTGCATCTAGGTAAGGATATGTGCTAAGGCGACCAAGTCATCCCAGTATGGCTGGAACTTTCCTGGTTTGAGCACTGGAAGCCCCATATTTCAGGAAAACCCTCAATAACTGGCAAACTGGTACAGCTGGTCACCCTAACCAACCACCCTGGTGGCTAAGTTTTGGCCAAGTGAATGCCAGTGAAAATGATTACACCATTTTCAGGCCTGACCCACAGAAACCCACAGAACCCTCTTAAACAACACTCTTTCTCTTCTCCCATCTGCTGGGTTGAGGGTGACGCCCAGGGCAACTCTGGAAGCTCTGGGTTGTGGATGGCAGATCCTCTGTTAGCCTGTGGCCCTGAATGACCACATGGAACAGGTTCCATCTAATGATTCCACAGTCTCTCCCTACAACCCTTGACTGGAGCAAGAAATAAACTATTGTGTGTAGCCACTGAGATTTGAGGGATTATCTGTTATATCAGCTAGCATTATGTTAACTAATACAGTCACTTTCTCAGTGAGAGCTTCCCAAACTACCATATTTAACATTGTAATTACTTCCCCTCCACTCCTCCACTCCTGCTCTCTATTTTCCATTGTTGCTTAATTTTTCTCCATAAACTTATTACGATCTGACATAGCATTTAGGTTTCATGAAGACAGGAAGTGTCTGTTGTGTTCACTACCGTATCTCCAGCATCTAGAACAGCACTATCCAATAGAACTTTCTGTGACAATGGAAATATTATACATCTGTGTTGTCCAATGTGGTAGCCACTAGCCACGTGTATCTGTTGAACACTTGAAATGTTGCTGGTGTGACTGAGGACCTGAGTTTCTAATTTTAGTTTATTTAAATAGCCATGTGTGACTAATGGCTATCCTATTGGACAGGGCAGATCTAGAACAATGGCTCAGTGTAGCCATCCAACAAATATTTGTTGAATGTAAGAATCAGTGAATGTATTCAACAGGCTTTTGCGGAGTCTGTTACGTGTCACACACAAATGAGACAGACACTGGTTACTCCTGGTGCATTGGCCTGGGGCTCAGCTCGATGTTTGAGAAACAAATCCAAATTTTCACCCTTCTCTGTGAGCTTAAGTTGGACAAGATTCATTTCTAGAACATGTTATGTTCAACCTGGGTGGGAGAATTCCTTCACCACCACTTGCAATACTAAAGCCCAAATAGTATCAGAGAAGAAAGTTCCCGTGCTTTGTGTAGTGATTCCCATGATTTGGAGATAGTTGGAAAGGTTCATTTCCCAAGAGCATCCTTCTTCTTCCCTTCTCCCGTAAGTCTGAGCTCAACACTCAGAATGTGATAATTAAGTCAGCCCTCAGTATCTGTGGGGGACTAGTTCCACAGTGGAACCCTGTGGATACCAAAATCCGCGGCTGCTCAAGTACCTTATATAAAATGCTGCAGTATTTCCGTATAACCTACGCACATCCTCCCGTACACTTTAAATCATCTCTAGACTACATATAATACCTAATATGATGCAAATATTATGTAAATAGCTGAAAATAAAATTTAAATGCTATGTAAATAGTTGCCAGTGAGCCGCAAATTCAAGTTTTGCTTTTTGGAACTTTGTGGAAGATTTTTCTTCAAATGTTTTTTTCATCCACAGTTGGTTGAATCCAAAGATGCAAAACCCATGGATACAGAGGGCCACATGTATACATGGTAGAGATGGTATCTGGTCTCCAAAAGTTACGTTCTTGTCTTCTCAAACACACAGTTCCTTTTGCAGTTAGGTTTGGTCATGTGACTAAATTACAACCTGTGTGGTTCCTTTGCAGGTTATTTGTTTGTTTTTCTCTCTCTGCTTTCTTTTGAGATTCTTCTCCTCTGCAGGAATGCTCTGTAGTTTTACATTCTTCTATGTGTGGATTTATTTTAATTTATCTTGCTTGGGACATGATATTCTTTTAGTCTAAAAATTCATGTCTTTTTTTAGTCCTAGAAAATTTTCTGCCATTATTTCTTAGGATATTGTTTCGCCTCCATTTCCTTTTAATTTTTCATTCTGCAACTTTGATTAGACATATGTTGGAACTTCCCCTAAATTACTACCATAGTCCATTTCTCTCTCTCTCTTTCTCTCCCTCCCTCTCTCTCTCCCTCCGCCGACTCTGTGCCACATTTTGGGTAATTTCTTTACACATATCATTTAGTTCACTAATTCTCTTCTTACCGTTGTCTAGACTACTGTTTAACCTGTTGACTAATTTCTATGCCTATATTTTTCATTACTAGAAACTGTTTGGTTCTCATTCAAATCTCTCTGGTCTTTTTCACATTATTTTGGGCTTTCATTTTGGTTTCTCTCTTTTATGTCTTCAACTATTTAAAATATACTTATTTTATGGTGTCTTTAAAATTAATCTATTATACCTAATGTGTGGTGCTAATTCTCTTATTTGCTGAGTTTTCTATCTGTCCCTCACAATGGATGCATTATTCTATATACATCCATAATCTTTTATTGTGAATTTCTCTTTAGCAGGTTATTTTTTTTTTTTCCTGGCGTCCTGTGAGCCACTAGCTGTGAGAATGGACCTGTGGACTGGTTTTGCTTTTGTTTCAGTTGGGAATTCTGGAGGTGTCAAAGGTTTTAGATACGTTTTAATGATAGTTGTTTGGCTTGGGTTTCCCCTGCCACACAGGAACTGTGAATGTGAATTCAATATTGAGTAGGGTGCAGTCCTGGGTTTTTCAATTCCTGCAGACGACTTCTTTCTACTCGAGGTCCCAGAAGCCAGCCTCCTCATAAATGCCCTGGGCCGCAGTTGCTTCCCTAGCAAGTCTCCCAGTCCCCTTTTCAGAACCTGGATGGAACGGCTGTCTGAGACGGTGGCCCCCCTGCATCGTCAAGGTCTGGACCCTCATTTCCTGTACCATATAGGTATGAGAACCCCAGTCCCCAGTCTCTGGGTCCTGTATCTGGGTGTGAAATCTTCATCGTCTGCTGTGGTATCTATTTGGCCTTACTACTCTATGATTCCTTTCTTCCTGTCTGGCATGTGGGGGTTGCCCTTTTATCCTTTTCTGAGCGCATATATGTATTTAAATTCTGGGGATATGTTTTTACAGCATTACTATGTGTTAGTAATAGGAGAAAGGTCTTAGTCTGTCTTATTGTTGGAAGGAGTCTGCTGTTGATTCTTTTGAGAATGTCTCAGAAGAACTCTCCGATCTCTTTACTCTGATTTACTTCCAGCGTTCTTGTGACAGGGGTGGGAAGGGGACTGAAGGATGATCTGTGTGACATTCCTAATATAGACTGAATACCCCATCGTGCAAAGAAATCATAGAGACACATAATTTATGTAAAATTAGTCCCAAAAAGACATGATATACTTGTGTATGCTCTTAATGATATACAATGTAAATGTCAGACAGTAGCTTGAAAATTAGGGTCAGAAAACAATGACCTTTGCATTCTGCCGAAGATGTCCTTGGGATAAATTGCATTTTTATTGCATTATATTATATTACATCACTGCAATTATATGAGACTCTTGTTAGATCTTGAATGCTTCTCTTTATCATTTTAAATATGCATGTATATTATATACGGCAATTTGAGTGTTCTCTAAACAAAATTCATATATAAAAATGAAGAAAAATATGATAACTCAATAATTCATAGAAATATGTTCTAAAAATAATAGGATATAAAAGAAATTATACGGCTTCTAAGAGTAAATATCTCAAGCAAATCAGACCATCATATTGGGCCTTGGACAAAGGACCACTTTTGTTTATTTTATCAATATTCCAAGAGAAAAATAAAAAGAAGAAATTCTCAAAGCCGCATAGCACAGGGAGATCAGCTCGGTGCTTTGTGACCGCCTGGAGGGGTGGGATAGGGAGGGTGGGAGGGAGGGAGACGCAAGAGGGAGGAGATATGGGGACATATGTATACGTATAACTGATTCACTTCGTTATAGAGCAGAAACTAACACACCATTGTAAAGCAATTATACTCTAATAAAGATAAAAAATGAAATAATAATTAAGGTGTAACAGAAGGTTGTATTTTTCATGTTGGATGGTTCTGAAAGAATGGTAAAAAGGATCCTTTTGGCTTTTCCCAGCTCCCTTGAGAAAGATGCTGATAAGAAAGACAGGGAGAAAAAAATGCCAGAATTCTGTAACACAAACAAGACACACAAGCCATTTTCCTAACTTCACACGGTTCAGGAGAGTGACAAAACACCAATTTCCACAAGATGGTCTGTCTTTCAAATATGGAACACTTCCCATTCAAATAGGTATCTGGGGCATTCTGGGTAAGCCAGCCAAAACGGGTAGCAATAGCATGTAAATTAAAATAGCAACTGTCCCAATCCTGAGTATTCATCCGTGCCACTGACACACTGCAGAAAGGATGCCAGACCTGTCACTGACAGAAATCTCACGTCTGTAGCCTGCTGCAAGATCTCCAAAAAGCACTGCTTCCAGAATGTAGGGTTCCTTTGTTGGTGACATGCAGTTGAGAGGAGGAAATAACATACCATTTGGTGTCCTCTGGGCAGGTCTGTGAACAGACTCGTGCTGCGTCCCTGTACTGCTTTTTCAAGATGTTCAAGATCTGCATGTGTTATGTGCTGCAACATCCAAGTGGCGTATAAACAAACCTGGGTTGATTTCCAGGAAAACGCAATTACCATTTTAGGAGAACCGTCACATTTGTCTCAAGCCAAATGATTTGCAAAATGACAAATTGCAGCTTGTCAGTATGGCCGGTAAGACAACCACCTGATCCCCAGGAGTGCACACGTAGCCACAACTTCAAATGAGGCCTGGGCTACTGTAGCAGACACTGTCAGGGTTTGGCCTGTGTCCCCTTGTCCTTACCACTTCAGCGCATTCCAGCCTGACTTCCATGTGCCAGAACCTGTATTTCCTTGCCTTTTCTGGCCCCTTAAGTCTGCACTGCCCTCCCATGTGGTAGGCCGGAAGTGCTGGGTAATTAATGCCAATTGCCCACAGTGACAATTGGCTTGACACCACACTCTTTATTGGCAGCCTTCTCTTCCCTGTTTCACTTCCCTGCTCCCCTACTGTGTTTCCTCGGACCAACTCTCCAATCAGCTCTGTGTGCTTGAGTCCCTGTTTTGGAGTCAGCCTCTGGAGGAACCCAAGCTAAGACAATTATCTTCTCCCAGAAGCCCTGGCAACCTGGCATTTTGGCAGGCTTCAAGATGTCAGCGTTTCAGGGGAGTAGGACATATATTAGAATCCTGGATCATATGCACCCCTATGTTCACTGCAGCATTACTTACAATAGCCAAGATATGGAAGCAACCTAAGTGCCCATCATCTGATGAATGGATAAAGATGTCATATATATATATATATATATATATATACAGTGGAATATTACTCGGCCATAAAAAAGAATGATTTCTTTGTCATCTAGGACAACATGGACTGACTGAGAAGGTATTATGCTAGGTGAGGTAAGTCAGATGGAAAAAGACAAATACTGAATGATTTCATTTATATGTGGAATCTAAAAAAAAAAAAAAGAACAAACATAACAAAACCAAAAATAGAGTTATAGGTACAGAGAACAAACAGGTGGTTGCCAGAGGGAAGGGGTTGGGGGGAGGAGTGAAATAGGTGAGGGAGATTAAGAGGTACAAACTTCCAGTTATAAAATAAATAAGTCAAAGGGTGTAATGTACAGCACAGAGGATATGGTCAATAATATTATAATAACTTTGTATGGTGACAGATGGTAACTAGACTTATCATGGTGACTATTTTGAAATGTATAAAAATATTGAATCACTGTGTTGTATACCTGAATAATATGATGTTGTAAGTCAATCATACTTCAATTAAAAACAAGAATGCTCTACCAATTGAGCACACATTTCCAGTTTACCATTCACCTTAAAAGGTATTTTTGCATTCCAAGTTCACATCTGTATACCTAGCGTGTCTTCCTTCTTCACTGCTCAGATCAGCCTTGCTGTAAGGTTTCTGTGCTTCTAGCTTGCCAGAAGTTCTCTAGTGCCTAAAACATCCACAGGCTCCCTTCATATGATGGTGAAGCCACTAATAGCCACGACAATAAACAGTCAACCAGGGCTTCCCTGGTGGCACGGTGGTTAAGAATCCGCCTGCCAATGCAGGGGACACGGGTTTGAGCCCTGGTCCGGGAAGATCCCACATGCTGCAGAGCAACTAAGCCCGAGCACCACAACCACTGAGCCTGCGCTCTAGAGCCCACGAGCCACAACTACTGAGCCCGCATGCTACAACTACTGAAGCCCATGTGCCTAGAGCCTGTGCTCTGCAACAAGAGAAGCCACCGCAATGAGAAGCCCGCGCACCGCAACTAGAGAAAGCCCGCGCACAGCAATGAAGACCCAATGCAGCCGAAAATAACTAAATAAACCTAAACTAAACAGTCAACCATTTTAGAGGACAGCCTCGAGAGAGGACACTAGACTGTGTTTGGAAGCAAAGTTTGAGTGGAGGTAAGGCCAGCATGGAATTAATACTGATCCATACACTTTGGAATTAAAATACCTGTTAAAATAACTAGAGTCTTGTTTGAAACTTACAGAGTCACTCCGGTGGCCTTGGGTCTTGTGGGCCTAAGAACACTTGTGAAAATTATCATCATCTTCACCATCAATTTAACAGATGTTTACTGAGCATTTAGTAGGTGGGAGGCACTATTCCAAGCACTTCACATGTATTGACTTATTTAATCTCCACAAAATGCTAAGAAATAGGCATTATTATTACCCCTGTTTTATGCATGGAGGAGCTGAGAGATTAAATAAAGGTCACAGTGATCTTGATCTGTGCTTACACCTCGAAGGAATGGCAGTACAGGTGGCCTTGTGGGAGCTGGAATGGAGTTGTAGGACCTTTTCATTGGTAGCTCATGGCTTCATGGCCACCTTCTCCGGGCTCTGCCGTTTCTATGACTCTTGGACTCTGAAAAACTATGTGAGGCTCCATATTTGAAGAGGGATGGATAAGGTGACAGGCTTTTTTATTTCCTTTGTAAACTTTTGAAATTGAAGAATAACATACATAAAGACAGTGCACAAATCATAAGTGCACAGCCCAGTGAATTTTTACAAGGTAAACACATGTGTGTAACCACCAGCCAGATCAAGATATGTAACAGGAGGCTTTTCTCAGGGCTCTGGAAGTGTTCCTTACCATTCTATAGTTCATAGGTCATAGGATGCTAGAAGACACTTTTGAAACAATTGGGCTAACATGATCATTTTGCATAAACTAAACCCCATAGCAGTCAAGTGTCATGCAAAAGACCATGCAGTTAGAGAGCATCTGTTTTTTTGTTTTGTTTTGTTCTAAAAAAAATCAAGACGTTTTTATGTTGCTTAACTAAGTCAGTGCCTGTGGAGAAATCACCCCACCTCTCCACTTCCCCTATTTCTTTGTGCAACATGCCACATTAACTTTTCCTTTCCCATTTTGTGCCCACTTTATGGTTAAACCATCTAGGATCATGAATTCTTCTGGGATCTCTGTGCCTGGTGCCCGAAAAGCTGGCTCTCCTCTCATTTCAGTAGCCAGTGACAGCCTGTGGACGTGTGATGACATCAGCAGAGAGCAGCTTTAGGGGGTGTGGGGAGAGTTTGGCTGGATTAAAGGGTCACTGAGAAAGGAAATAACCCTAAACGTCAGCAAAGGTTGTGCTTTTCCCAATTTGTATCTCGTTTTCAAATTTTCTTTGTTAAACATGTATTGTTTTTATAATGGAAATAAATGTATTTCATAAAAGCCTATGATAGTCATGTCTAGCTAATACTTTCATACGTGTTCACTGGAATTGAACAATTAAGTAAATGGATGGCAGATGGTGGGAGCCAGGTTTCCCACTGTTGGAGTGGAAATTTACAGATCAGCCAGGGAGCTAGAATGATCCATGTGGTAATGGATTAGTTGGAGACATCGGTATGAACTCATGTGTAGCTTCATATAGATACAGATGGATATATAAAGAAATATTTATAGATATGTATGTATGCATGGGTTAGTATACACACATATATTTCTTTACTCTGTCAGCTGAGACGGCCTAAAAGGAATGACACTCCAGTAACAACAAAGCCTAGTGCCCAGACCTTGGTTTCTAACACCATTTTCCAATAAAAGGAACCAGGGCTCCTTGGAGAAATGGCAGATTCTAGGGCTGAGGCAGGAAATACACCATATGAGCCTAAGCATCTTGTAGAGCCCAAAAGTAAGGAAGTGCCCAGCTATACACACACACACACACACACACACACACACACACACACACACACACACACACACTGAAGGGATTATGTCAAAGGGTCACAGGAGTCAAGTAAAAGAGCTCCCAATGGCCAAAGCTGGAACGATTTGAGTAACAAAATATATAAAGTAGTATCGGATTATAACCCAAAATGTAAAATAAATACCCCTGAAACCATACCGATATAAATGATTGAATATCTTAATAAGTGGAGAAGAGGCAAGTTTCCTATGCAGAAGAATTCCAAATAAATTATGTAGATTCTCTCCCTAAAGGAGGTGGAGCCTCACTCCTCACTCCTTAGGTGTGAGCTGCATAGAGTGACTTCCTTCTAAAGAGGACGGTATGGGGCTTCCCTGGTGGCGCAGTGGTTGAGAATCTGTCTGCCAACGCAGGGGACATGGGCTCGAGCCCTGGTCTGGGAAGATCCCACATGCCGCGGAGCAACTAGGCCCGTGAGGCACGGCCGCTGAGCCTGCGCGTCTGGAGCCTGTGCTCCGCAACAAGAGAGGCCCGCGCACCGTGATGAAGAGTGGCCCCCCGCTCGCCGCAACTAGAGAAAGCCCTGGCACAGAAACAAAGATCCAACACAGCCAAAAATAAATTAATTAATTAAAGAGGACAGTATGGAAAGGGGGAAAACACTAACTTTATGGTGGAGAGACCTGGAAAAGAGACCTACTAGTCCTACTCTAGCCAGGTGATCAAGGCCAATATCAACAGTGATGAATCGCACTGACAGTATATACTGTTGATAAGATGCGATGCAAATGGCACTGCGTCACTGTGATCTTCCTCCCCAATCCATAACTCCACTCTAATCATGAGAAAAACTCAGCCAAATCCCAGGGTTGGGGGGTGAGGGTGGAATTCAACAAAATACCACCAGTGCCCCTCAAAACTGTCAGGGTCATCAAAAACCAAGTCTGAGAAACCATCAGAGCCAAGAGGAGCCCAAGGAGATGTCATGACTATATGTAATGTATCCTGATAGCCAGAGAAAGAGCATTAAGTAAAAGCAAAGGAAATCTGAATAAAGTATGGTCTTTAGTTAATAATGATGGATTGATTGGTTCATTAAATGTAACAAATGTACCAGACTAATGTAAAAGGTCAATAATAGGGGAAACTGGGTGCAGGAGGCAGGTGTATGGAAAATCTTTGTACCATCTGCTCAACTTTTCCGTAAATCTAAAACTATTCTAAACAATAGAGTACAGTCCATTCTCTGTATTCTGACAGTTATGTTTTATAACATCTCCGCGAACACTGAACTGGTGCACGTTGAGCCGTTACCCCTAGCTGAGAGCCTCTGGTCACAACATTTTCGGATCAATACATAAGCTTGTTTTACGTGTGCTTCTGTTTAAAGACACTTCATTTAATATACAATTGATTCATTAATATTAAATATCTGTGGTGAACAGCACTTTACCTCATTTCTGAACAAAGCTTATCTAACACGTGTATTTTCTCCATAAGGCGCATCACAGCCATCTTGCACTTAGGATCACTAGGCGGCACTTCAGCACTATGTTTGGGGAGCATTTTCAACAGCGATATCACTCACAAAAGGCACAAAAATGCCCCAAACTTGGCACGAAACAGACCACAGAAAGGACACTTGTTTGTAGTATGCGAGTTGCTACAAGAAGACAGAGCTTCCTCTCATTCCACCTCAGGTGGGAATGTGTGCACTGGACAACTCAATGTTTTTACCCTGTGCACATGCCATGCTCACGAATGACCACAAAAGTGTCATGAGTATTCATTTGGGGGTCACAAATACATTTTAGTGAGTAGGTAAATTCATAAATATGGAATCCATGAATAATAAGGATCAACTGTATATTAATTTTTAAAAGCCTGTGAACATGTTCCCCAATAGCCTAAGTTCTCTCCCTAACCCACTACAGATTGCTCATTTCTGAATCTAACTTACTAAAATTATTTATTTATCTATTTATCTATCTAGTTATTTCGTTAGCCTATACCTGTGCTGTACAGTAGCCACATGTGGCTATCAGTACTTTAAACGTGGCTAGTCCAGCACTGAGGTGTGCTGTAAGGATTCACACCAGATTTTGAGGACTTAGTACAAAAAAAAGAATGTAAGTTATCTCATTAATACTTTGAATATTGATTACATATTAAAATGATAATATTTTAATATAATTGGTTAAATAAAATGTATCATTAAAATTAACTTCACCTGTTTCTTTTTACTTTTGTAATGTGACCACTAGCAAATCTAAAATTACACATGTGATGTGCATTTTATTTCTATTGGACAGTGCCAACCTGTATCATCTCCTGGGAAAATGAATTCCATCATAATATTTGTAACATAGGGAATGACATAGGACAATGGAATCATTTTATCCTTAGAAGGACTAGTCAATCCTCTCCTTTTAGGACACTGAGGCTCGGACAGGTGAAGTGCCTTGTTCAACTTCACACAGCCATTTGCTGGCAGAACAAGACTCAGACCCCAGTCTCCTGTCTTCCAGTCCAGTCTCTTTCCCCTTGACCTTCTCCCCTGTATGTCTCCACCCTGCCAATAAGTAAAACCAACAGCCTACGTAATCCTTTAAGAGAAAAACAGTGGTGGCCATTCCGGAATTGAAAGAGAACATTTCATAAAATCTTGCTAGATTTCTATAAGTAGGGCTACCAGATTCAGCAAATAAAAATATAGGATGTCCTGTTAAAATCTGCATTTCATAGAAAAGAATCTGAAAAAGAATGGATATAGGTATATGCATAACTGAATCACTTTGCTGTACACCTGAAACTAACACAGTATTGTAAATCAACTATACTTCAATATAAAGTAAAAATTAAATTAAAAATTTTAAATTTTAAGTTAAAGAAATAAAATGAATAATTAATTATAAAACATTTGTATTTCATATAAATGAGAAATAATGTTTAATTATAAGCATGGGATATGCTTACACGTAAACATTATTCCTTGTTTATCTGAAATGTAAATGTAACTGAGCACCTGTGTTTTCAGTATAAGTATGTCCCATGAAATATTTCGGGACATATTTACACACAAGAAAAGTGTTTGCTGTTAATCTGAAATGCACATTTAACTGGTGTCCTATATTTAATCTGGCAACCCTACTGTAAAGCCTTTGAGGAAAGAACCTTTCCGCTAATTTCTCCCAGACACTTAGGCACTTATCTTTCTGTGTTCCTCCAAGGAAGAGCCCAACCTAGTGAGTCACTCAGTGGCTCCGTAATAAACAAGGGAATCTCCAGACTTGCCTTCCCATCTGCAGGCTGTCTCGGCTGTCAATGCTATCTTTCTAAACAGCCAACTTACTGGGGAATCAAGCTGCAGATCTCAACTGTCCCTCCCAACCTTTATAATCAATCTGAGTTGGGCAAGATGCCAGCTTAAAAAAAAAATGCACAGAACCAACTTTTGTAACTAGGGAAATAAGAGGGTAGGAAAAACCCAAGGAAACAGACAAGCTTTCCTTTTCTTTACAGAAGCTCTTCTAAATGTAACAGGCGACAATTGGTCCAAACACTCCAGCCATTTCCTGCACATGTATACACATCAAAGAGAGCACGGCAAGAGTCAATCGGATTTTGCATTTTATGATTTTGCTTTCCTTCATTGCTATTATTTTGTGGCATACTAGTGAGGGGATGATAGAAGTGGTCCATACAAGGTGCAGGCAAAAAGGGGGTACAGGTAATAAGAGAATTTAAAAACAATTTAATGTCTGTAGAGAATTTAAAAACAATAATAAAACTGACTAAAAGTTGTTCTGCTTTTTATTACCCCATGTGCTGACAATTGTAAACAATGTCGTTGATAACATACTCCTCCCACTGCAACTTCCCTTCCCCCCAGAACCTTGGCAGTTCTGATATTAAGCAAGTCCACCAACTATTTTTAAAAACCCTGTTTTATGGAGCTTTGCTTTTTTTGCTGTTTGGGGCATGGTATGTAGGAGGTGGAAGGAGAGGAGAAGAGCTAGATGGAGATGCTTAACCCATCAAACAGCAAGAGTTTTAATACATGGAGATTCCCCTCTCATGCACATATCGGACTATGTCTTAAGGTTTCCAAGGACCAAGAGGCAATATTATAGTAAAAGGAGCACTGGAGAAGGAGTCAGAATACCTGGGTTCAAGATGCGGCTCCATGTCTGCATAGGTATGTAACTGAGGACAAAAGTTGCAGCCTCTCTGAGCCTGTTTCCCTCCTTGTCAGGTAGATGCTCTGACCACTTCCCCCATCTGTCTACGCCACCTGCTTGTCTTGTGAAGCTAAGAGATAAAACATATAAAAGTGTTTTGCAAACTGCAAGGTCCTTTACCCATGTAAATCACTGTATTTATTGTAACAGAGACCAAAATAGCAGCTGCTTAAATAAGATAGAAGATCCAGTTCTCTATAAAAGTCCAAGCTCGTAGGCAGTTGATGGAGGTAGGATGACTTTCTTTCCCAAGGTCATCTAGGGACCCAGGTTCCTTCTCTGTTACTGTACCATTATCCCAACAGGTATCTTTCTTATCTTTTATTTATTTTATAAATTTATTTATTTTTATTTATTTTTGGCTGCATTGGGTCTTCGTTGCTGCGCGTGGGCTTTCTCTAGCTGTGGCGAGCGGGGGCTACTCTTCATTGCAGCGCAGGGGCTTCTCTTTGCGGTGAGCGGCTTCTCTTGCTGCGGAGCACAGGCTCCAGGTATGCGGGCTTCAGTAGTTGTGGCACGTGGGCTCAGTAGTTGCGGCTTGCAGGCTCTAGAGGTCACGCTCAGTAATTGTGGCGCACAGGTTTATTTGTTCCGCGGCATGTGGGATCTTCCCGGACCGGGGCTCAAACCCATGTCCCCTGCACTGGCAGGCGGATTCTTAACCACTGTGCCACCGGGGAAGTCCTTTCTTATCTTTTAGATTGAAAGTAAACCACCACCCGACACAAACTCATTCTTACCCACAAGAAGGAGAAAAGAATAAGTGGAGGAACATCACTTCTGTTCCTTTCTTATTGGTTAAAACTAAGTTACACGGTCTCACACTGCTGCCACAGAGGCTGAGAAATATACTCTGGCTGGGAAGCCATGTGTCCAGCTAAAACCTGAAGGCTCTACTGCTAAAAGTTGGTAATGGATACGGTGGATGATATGCAGTTTGACAACAGGTATTGTCATTATTTTTCAGGCTAGTGGATAAAGAATTGTTCGTTGTTTTATTGCTCTGAGGAACGAGAGATGAAAAGCCCTATCTTTCCACTGTGGCTGATGAGGTTTAGATATATATCAATTTATCAACGCAAATGATCCTGGTTTAAATGAATGAATGGATTCCTAGAGCAGTGGATTTCAAAGCACTTTCATCGGGGGCCTGTGCGACTGGCTGTTCTCCTAGGAGACCTCTTCAGTGTGAATTTGGACACATCTTATGAATACAGCCCTGTGCCCCTCGGGGACCAAGCCCAAATCCCAGGAGAAACATGGAATTTAGACCACCTTACCACTCTACTGACCCTATTCAGCGAGCTCCTACTGAAATAGTGGTACATCATCTGGTTAGTGCCTTATCATCCTCCAGCCCTTGTGTCACTGCCTCCATAATTAAACACAGACCATTAGCTATAACCCACTGCACCCACATCAATTATGCCAGTTTGGATAACAGCCACAGAAACCCTCCTTTCCTGTCTTCTGCCTCTCTGGAAATAATCCTGGTCATATCACACCAGTATAGGTAGAACTGCCTTGGCTTTTATAAGATGTCAAATTAGCAAGGTTGCTATGCCATGATGGAGCAGAAGCATTGTTCTTCCATACACTGATTGAAAGGTAATTTAACCTCTTCCAAAGGTGGTCCAGCCAATCCCCAGCAGTATTGACATTGTGTTAATGAGAAATTGCTGTCCAGAGTGATAAATTAGCCTTCTGAGACTAGTATGCAAACCCATCTTCACTGGATGGCCCAACCTTAAAAAGCAAACTTGGTAGTTTCATCACCCTCTGCCCCCTTCAATTAAATGTGGAGGGGCTCATACACCGCATCTGAAATCCCAGAGCTGTGCAGATTAGAATACACACTTGTAGCCTCCTTAGTAATGCAAGCTGTCCCAGTTTGCTGCTTTCCTCACGAGTGCTAGGCTAAGATGACTGTAGCTCAGCGGCTATAGGACTGTGTAATCCACCTCATTCCTTAGAGGTAAGAAAGTTTACCCTGAGAAAGAAGAGAACGAAGCCAAACGGTCTCTCAGAATGTGCGAGGAGCCTTAGCATTCACTTAATCTAATGCTTTCGTTTTGCACGTGAGGAAACTGAGGCCCAGGGAGGTGAAATATGGCCAAAGTTGTAGGATGCTCAAGCAGCAGAGATGGACGAGGATCCATTTCCTCTGACAATGGGGTCACTGTTTTCTACCCTCCGTCACACATCCTACCAAACTGATGACCACCTGTACACCAGTTGTCACATCATCTAGAGATCCCCATTCCACCACCTTGGTTTTCTTCCCAGGTGAGGAAAGCACTCACCTTGCTCGAGGACGCTAGCCTGATTTCTTCCTGCGTAGCAGACACAAATCTCCACGCACAAACTTAGGTGAGCAAGAAACACTGTATGTCTTTACTTTCTAATAAAGAGACCAGCCCTGTCCTGCCAAGCAGGAAATTCAATCCCAAACATTCTTGAGGGCTCTTCCCCCACTCTTCCGGGGTGTCAAGGTTCTGGGTCTCAGAAAGTGCTAAGATATCAGGGTGACCTTCTGAATCTCAAGGAGGTACAGAGGTATCATCAAGATGTCAAAGACCCAGCCCACAGGGCCCCTTCAGCTCCCCAGACTGCAGGTTCTTGTCTGTGCTGGGGGCTGGGGAATCCCTGGTTGGCTGGGAGCCTAGGCCTTGGTCCTCCCTCCCTCAGCTCTATTGTCTAAAATTGGCCTGCTCTCCTGGTACTGTCAGGATGAAGACTATAGGGATCTGTGGCTCGCCAGGCTTTCAGACACCTTTCCTGTTCCAAGTCAGAGGGATTTCTTTCCAGTCTTAGGGAAATCCTTCTTGTTCTCCTCAAAAATATGCTCTCTCTTGTCTCATACTCTAGGACGCCATTACAATTACCTGGGGGGACCCAGGTTTTTTGAAACAAATGCCAGGAAGGAAAATGTAAGTAACTTCTACCCTTTGTCCAGCCCCAAACCTTCACCAGGACAAGAAAGAAGAGTGGGGAAAGAAATGGAAAAATGCAGGGAGGGGAAATACAAATTACCTCTCAAAAAAATTATACGGCACCCAGTGACTGAAAGTTCCATGAAAGGACAAACAACCCAAATTCCAGTTCAGTTTTTCTGGGAGAAAGAATGCTGGGGGAAATGGTCCCAGCTTCATCTTGAAAGGAGCATGAAAACCATGAGATCATTTCTCCACAACGGGAGAGGCTACTACATGCCCTAAAAACACAGCAATGACTGCACCAGCTCTCGGGCCTTCCTTACCACTTGATGGTTCCTTAACTCCTTGCCACCTGGCTACAGATGCCACCACTCTCCAAAACAACTCTGCGGAAGGTCCTCACTATCCAGTTGTCCAGTCCAGTGGCCAACTCTTTGTCTTCATCCTCTTTGACCTTCTCCTCCTCCCTGAAGCTCTTTCCTCTGAGGGATGGTTGGTGACATTGGATCTTACTGGTTCACCCATTACCTTTCAGACCATGTTCTCTTTTATTCCTTTACTGGCTTTTCTTCCTTTCCTTTCCACTAATCAAAGGCATCTTCTAGGGAGCTGATCTCTAGCCACTTCTATCTCTACTTAATCTTCCTCCTTGATTAATCCACTCCTACAACTTTTATTGTCTTTAAATCTACATCTCTAGCCCCACCCAATTCCTTGAATTCTAGACCCAGAATTCCAACTATCTTTTGATTGTTTCCTGATGGATGTGCCACCAGTACCTCAAACCTGCCATGTTCAAAACCAACTCATCTTTCCTCCCTAAACCAGCTTCTCTTTGTGACGCCCTTGTTCCGTTGATGCATGACCATTCTTCCAAACTTTGGATCCATCTTTGACTCCTCCTCTCTGTTGTCCTTACATCCAATACGATTTTAATCTAAATAGATTTTACCTCCTCAAATGGAACATTCCAGGTATTATACGACAAGTGCAGAATAAAGTGGAACTCTCCATCAGCACACCGTCTTTCTATTAATGCCATATAACATTAAATTAATCATGGTTATCATTTTGGCTTTTATCCTTCCATAATTTCTTCTATACAAATAAGTATTTTTACATAAAAGGGATCACCCTGTTTTGGAACTTGGTTTGTCACTTATATCAGGAACACTTTCCTATTCCATTAAATGTTCTTTTCTACAGTAATTCTCAGACTCTAAGTGTGTATTGGAATTATCTGAGGGCACTTGTTAATAAAGTATTTCCCTGGATCCTCCCCCAAAGACACTCATTTAGTACTCTGGGGAGGGCCTAGGAACCTGTATGTTTAACCAGTATCCCAGAAAACTCCAATGCATAAAGTTTTCAGATTGCAGTTGGAGAAATACTGTTGGTAAAGCACAATTTTTAAGAACTGCCTCATTTTCTTTTGTTTACATTTACAATAATTTAGTTACCAATCCCCACTAACATGTATTTAGGCTACTGTCCAATTTTTTAATATTATTATTAGTTCTGCACTGACTTTATTTCTAGGCTTTCTCTTTACCATTCCCTCCACCCCCACACACATATAATTTTTCTTTAGGATAAATTCCTAGAAGTAGAACTTCTGGGTCCAAAGGATATGCAATATCATAAGCTATATATATATAGTAATATATGCCATTATATTATTCATTATATAATTATATATAATATATTAACATTACAGTAATATAATAACTATAATACAATAACAAAAATTAATGTTTTAATTACATGATATATAATGTAATAATATGTATTAATTTATATACGTCCAAGTGGGGTTTTATTTGGACCCTCACACAAGATTTACATTTATCCATGTTAATTTCATCCGGTTATATCTCACCCATTGCTTCAAGGGTCCTGATATTTTCATATCCCTACACTCCATTAAAAGTATTTGTTATTTTTCTAATCTCCTGCATATCTGATGTGTATCTTCTATACTTTCATCCAAATTATGGGTGAGAAACAGTGAACGGGATAAGACTGAGAAACGTCTTACCGCTCTACCAGAAACCTACATTACCTAGCACTCTTGCTCGTTCTTTACACATTAATAACTTAATTTTAATAGTGATTGGCTTATGATTCTCCATCTCGTCTTTAAGGTTGTAGGGACAGAACTCACCACATTTCTGCTGAAGTTCACATCCACTGCCATCGATTTCTTAACTGATCTGCCAACCAAAGGAGAAAAATAGGTGTACTGGTTTTCTATATTAATTTAATGAGGCTTAACACAGATTCATAATGCTGTAGTGGCATACAACATAAGGCTGTGTCCAGTTTGTGTGTCTGAGCATGGACTGGGGGCTCTGTTCATCCAAGCAGGGTAAAAGTGTTGATGGCCCCTCTGGTGGGGGAGGGAGAGAGCAGGGGGAGGAAACAGAAGGCAGGATGCAGTGGGCTCACAGCAAAGGGAAGAAACTGGGAGGTGAGAAAGGGAGAGAAGCAGAGGAGGGATGCAGGTTGCCTGGTACTGTTAATGATAGCAATAGTAATAATCTCTAACATCGATCAAATTTAGGAAGTGCCCAGCGCTCTGCTAAATGCTTCACATGGATGAACACATCTACTCTAACAACTCTGAAAGGTGAGTAATAGTATTATCTCTATTTTGCAGCTGGAGAAACTGAGGCACAGAGAGGCTAAGAATCATGCCCATCACCACAAAACCATTAAGTGGCATAACTGGGATTTGAACTAGGCCAACTGATGCTCCCTGTTAAGCATGTGAACTGCTCGCCGCAGCACACAGCATGTGTCACACTGTGATTACATTCTGGCTACTATTATTATTGGTGTACATGTGTGTATGTGGGTACGTTCATGCACACACACGCACGCACACGAGCACACACACACACAATGGCCAGGAAGCGAACTGCCATTGCCTTGGTTGCACGCACATAAATGAGTTAGCCTTGGGAGTCTCTCCTTATGCTTACCTGCAAACAGTATTTTGAGGAAATGGACATCTGGGTGGTACCCATACTGAGGGTGACCAACTTGTCCCAGTTTTCCCCAGACTTCACCAGTTTTATGACCATAAGTCCCATGCCCAGGGAATCCTCTCTTTCCTGGGAAAACCGGAACAGTTGGTCACACTGTCCGTACTAGTATGGAGAACCAACTGTATGTTTTGTTTTTTTTTTAACATCTTTATTGGAGTATAATTGCTTTACAATGGTGTGTTAGTTTCTGCTCTATAACAAAGTGAATCAGTTACACATATACATATGTTCCCTTACCTCTTCCCTCTTGCATCACCCTCCCTATCCCACCCCTCTAGGTGGTCACAAACCACCTAGCTGATCTCCCTGTGCCATGCGGCTGCTTCCCACTAGCTAGCTATTTTACGTTTGGTAGTGTATATATGTCCATGCCACTCTCTCACTTTGTCACAGCTTACCCTCCCCCCTCCCCATACCCTCAAGTCCATGCTCTAGTAGGTCTGTGTCTTTATTCCCGTCTTACCCCTAGGCTCTTCATGACCTTTTTTTTTCTTTCTTAGATTCCATATATATGTGTTAGCATACGGTATTTGTCTTTCTCTTCCTGACTTACTTCACTCTGTATGACAGACTCTAGGTCCATCCATCTCACTACAAATAACTCAATTTCGTTTCTTTTTATGGCTGAGTAATATTCCACTGTATATATGTGCCACATCTTCTTCATCCATTCATCCGATCACGGACACTTAGGTTGCTTCCATGTCCTGGCGATTGTAAATAGAGCTGCAATGAACATTTTGGTACATGACTCTTTTTGAATTATGGTTTTCTCAGGGTATATGCCCAGTAGTGGGATTGCTGGGAAAACTGGACAGGTACATGTAAAAGTATGAGATTAGAACACTCCCTAACACCATACACAAAAAGAAGCTCAAAATGGATTACAGACCTAAATGTAAGGCCAGAAACTATCAAACTCTTAGAGGAAAACATAGGCAGAACACTCTATGACATAAATCACAGCAAGATCCTTTTTGACCCACCTCCTAGAGAAATGGAAAGAAAAATAAAAATAAACAAATGGGACCTAATGAAACTTCAAAGCTTTTGCACAGCAAAGGAAACCATAAACAAGACCAAAAGACAACCCTCAGAATGGGAGAAAATATTTGCAAATGAAGTAACTGACAAAGGACTAGTCTCCAAAATTTACAAGCAGCTCACGCAGCTCAATAACAAAACAACAAACAACCCAACCCAAAAATGGGCAGAAGACCTAAACAGACATTTCTCCAAAGAAGATATACAGATTGCCAACAAACACATGAAAGGATGCTCAACATCACTGAGCATTAGAGAAATGCAAATCAAAACTACAATGAGGTATCACCTCACACCGGTCAGAATGGCCATCATCAAAAAATCTAGAAACAATAAATGCTGGAGAGGGTGTGGAGAAAAGGGAACACTCTTGCACTGTTGGTGAGGGAATGTACATTGCTACAGCCACTATGGAGAACAGTATGGAGGTTCCTTAAAAAACAACTGTATGTTTTGTTTTTTCTTCCCACTGAATACACAAGGGGGCATTGTAACCATTCAGTCATGCATTCCTCAAACATTTATTGAGCGCCCAATTAGAGGTGTGACTGCTGCCCAAGAACCTAGCACCAAGGATGGGGCAGGGAAACAGGAAACTGAGAAACCTTCCACAATTCCCCATCAGAACGAATAAAATGTGTATTTAAATAAACAAACACTTGCATAGCACTGACTGTGTGCCAACCAGTGTAATGAGCACTTTACATCCTAACTCACTTAATCCTCACAAATACCTTGTGGCACAGCTACTATTATTATCATCCCCATTGTAAAGAAACAGAGGCAAAGAGAGGTTAAGTACCTTGCCCATCACACAGCTGGCAAGTGGCACAAAGCAGGATTTGAACCCAGGCAGGCCCTCGTTGCTCCAGAATCCACGCCTTCAAACTGCTGTGCTCTGCTGGGAAAAGGACTTTGAACCCCGGCAAGAACTCTGCATGGCCTCAGTCTCTCTTTCCAGCCCCGCTTAGGGGTTTTTCCCTAGCCTGGTGGTTCTTGAACCCTGAGTGCACATTAAAATCACGCAAGAAGTCTGAAAAATAATACTCATTCCCCGGGGCCCCACTCACAGAGATTTCGATTTAACTAAGTCACTCTGATCTGGACCTCAGGATTTTTCAAAGCCGCCCACAAGGATCTACTGTGTGGCTGGGTCTGAGAACCGAGGTGGCTAGTCCTCCCCTCTAGCAAGCTGGGCTACCGCCAAGGCCAGTCCTCTAATTTGGCGCTTCTCAAATGCTAATGTGCAAATGAATCAGCTAAGGACCTGATTAAAATGCAGATTCTGATTCAGTAGGCTTGGGGTGGGGTGACTGGACCAGAAAGTCAGCATTTCTAACCAGCTCCCAGGGTTTGCTGATGCTGCTGGTACATGGAACACCTCTGGAGTACCGGTGGTTCTTAGACCAGAAGCCTCTGCATCCCCTGCTTGTGAGAAATGCAGACTCTCAGGCCCCATCCAACACCAACTGAGTCAAAATCTGCATCTTAATGCACATTCGAGTTTGGGAAGTGCTGCTCAAGTCCCGAGCTTCCCACAGGTGCTGGGAATGGGTTTCAGATGTGCCAAGGTATTGTCTCCCCTTAGCTCTCAGGAACTTGGTCAGTGACCTCCAGGGTCCAGCTGCAAGCAGCCTCACTGACCCCATGTGTATGCAAATATTCTAAGAGTTGCCACTGACCACCATGGAGAAAAGAGTGAGAAATCCTGTTCTAATCGAGTCTTGCTGCCCCCTTGTCTCACACTTCCAGTAAGCCTTTGCTCACACTGTTTCTCCCAACTGGGTGGCCTCTGACCAACCTTACCTAATTTCTGAAGTTCAAGCTCATGTCCTAGCTCTTCTTCTATGGAACCATTCCCATTTCCACGTGGCCATTTCAGTCCAACAGACTTTTTTCTTCTCGTATAACAAACACATGATAGCATTTCCTATGTGCCAGGCACTATTCTAAGCCCTTAACATTATTCATTCATTTAACTCCCATTTTACAGGTCAGAAAAACTGAGGCACAGAGCAGTGGGGTAAGTTTCAAGGTCACATACGTAATGAATGGTAGTGTCAAGATTCAAACCCAAATAATCTGGCTTCGGAATCACCACACTGAACCACAACACTAAGATTCTTCTTGCTGCTGTGGGACTTAGAGAAGAATTTGCGAATGATACAGAGTGCGGACAGTGAAAGAAAAGATATTTGTTTTCCGTGGCTGCTGCAACAAAGGACTACAAACCGGGTGGCTTTAAATAACAGAAATGTGTTCTTTCACAGTTCTGGAGACCAGAAGTCCAAGCTCACATGTCGGCAGGGTCACGCTCCCTTTGGAGGCTCTAGGGAAGGATCCTTCTTTGCCTCTTTCTGGCTACTTGGTGGTCGCCAGCAGTCCTCCATGTTCCTTGGCTTACTGACACATCACCCCATCTCTGCCTCCATCATCACATGGCCTTCCACTCTGTGTCTCTCTGTGTCCTCTCCTCTCCTTAAAAGGACACCACTCATTGCCTCAGGGCCCACCCTGGTCCAGTATGGATGGATTCATCTTTAATTACGTCTGCAAAGACCCTATTTCCAAATAAGGTCACATTCTGAGGTTCCAGGTGGACATGAATTTGGGGGGGATGCTATTCAACCCAGAACAGAAGAGCACAGAGACTGTCTCAGGGAAGAAAGTGTCTCTTAAAACTCCTCAGCTGCTCACTGTTTGGAAATACTGCTGAAGCCTTTGGACCCATTACCGACGCCCTCCAGATGCAGTGGAGGGGCAGCAAGCAACCCACGGAGTAGCTGGACATTCGGGTCAACGGACTGCAATTTCCGCAGTGCCAAAATGACAGCATTTTCCACCTCCATCCGGGGTTGAACATCTGATGGTGCTTGCAGGTTCTCCCCAGACCAAATCGATCAGACTGATTTTTGTGTACAACAGGTACAATAAAGCTGCCACTTCTGAGGATTTTGCAGGTGGCAGGTACAAAGGTGACACGTGCACTGTGCAAGTGGTCAGACAATATACAGCTCAGCATATACTGGCAAAGGGATCCTGTGGTGGAGATCTTTCACGAGAACTACTTGGACATCAGCACTTCTCTGTGAAATATCCAAGTCCTTTCTATGACAAGCTAAGAAGGGATCCTGTCACCGCCACTCCAGGGCTACAGCGTGGATATTCCAAGCCAAGACCAACTGAAGCAACGTGCAGAGGAAAGTTCCAACACCAGGAACAGAACCGAAGAGGTTGGTATCCCTATGCTGCCGACCTTACCACATACATGCAGAAATCCTAGAGAGGGAGACATGTCCTACATTGTTTTAGGCACTCAGGAGGACATGTGGATTTTGAATGAGTCAGCATTACAGCAGTTAAATGCTGGAATAAAAGTGGAAGCCGCTAATACAGATCAAACAAGTAAAAAAAAAAAAAAAAAGGAACGGAAGTGACAAAAGGTAATGGAAATAGAAAAAAATGACCGTGGGGACGCTACATCCTATGTACTGACACTGATGGAGAAGTTGCTTCTGAGGATGCATGGTAGCGTTACTGAGTGCAAGAAATCAAACTCTTCAAACGAGAGGTGTTTCCATGCTGGGGCCCGAGGAAAGATCAGTATTCAAACTGTGCCAAGCGAACCCATTAGCTCTTCATTCCTGTCATCACTGCCCCACCTGAAAAGAAGGAAAACGAAGGAACTGATGTCCCTTATTGCCAAAGAACCATTTCGGCCTAAGATCTTATAAAAAGGGAAGAACAACACAAGACTTTTTTTTTTTTTTTTTCCTTTTTTTGTGGTACGCGGGCCTCTCACTGCTGCGGCCTCTCCCGTTGCGGAGCACAGGCTCCGGACGCGCAGGCTCGGCGGCCATGGCTCACGGGCCCAGCCGCTCCGCGGCACGTGGGATCCTCCCGGACCGGGGCACGAACCCGTGTCCCCTGGCATCGGCAGGCGGACTCTCAACCACTGCGCCACCAGGGAAGCCCAACACAAGACTTTTTGATCTCTGTAGCTCAGAGGAATTCTCGGATTTGGCTCACAGGTCTGAAAGCTCACAGACCATCTCAAGCACAGGAGAACAATCAGGCGGCCCTTCGTAGCAGAGAGCAATCTCTTGAAGCCGTGTAGCACGGGTGAGAAGCACCCATGAGATGGGAATATTATTCATGGAAGCACAGGCCACCTTGCCACTTGTCACAGCACCAGAAGATTAAAGAAGCCTGGGGTGTCATGCCCTCTTTGCAAGAAGATTCCGCCGGTTATTAAGATTTTATGGCCAAGCTGAATTGGTGGGTTGCAGAGAAATGATTATCAGGGCCAGGTCAGGATAAAATCACCGGTACTGAGCATCTCCACTCAGTGTGACGTGGGGCATCATCCATCGTTCATTGGTTCATGCAATTCATGCATTTTCTTTTCTAAATTCATACGGAATTCAAGAGCAATTCTTTAAAACTAGATGATCAATCTGTGGACTCCATTTACATGAAAAGTTACTTTAATTACTACGTTGTTCTTCAAAAAAAGGTTCTGGGGGGAGCAGTTATAAAGATAAACGGGAAAATACATTCATTGACCAAACTCTCTGAAGATTAACCTTTTTTTTTTTAACATCTTTATCGGAGTATAATTGCTTTACAATGGTGTGTTAATTTCTGTTTTATAACAAAGTGAATTAGTTATACATATACATATGTCCCCATATCTCTTCCCTCTTGCGTCTCCCTCCCTCCCACCCTCCCACCCTCCCTATCCCACCCCTCCAGGCGGTCACAAACCACCGAGCTGATCTCCCTGTGCTATGCGGCTGCTTCCCACTAGCTATCTATTTTACGTTTGGTAGTGTATATATGTCCATGCCACTCTCTCACTTTGTCACAGCTTACCCTTCCCCTTTCCCATATCCTCAAGTCCATTCTCTAGTAGGTCTGTGTCTTTATTCCCGTCTTACCCCTAGGTTCTTCATGACCTTTTTTTTTCTTAGATTCCATATATATGTGTTAGCATATGGTATTTGTTTTTCTCTTTCTGACTTACTTCACTCTGTATGACAGACTCTAGGTCTATCCACCTCACTACACTACTGGACATATACCCTGAGAAAACCATAATTCAAAAAGAGTCATGTACCACAATGTTCACTGCAGCTCTATTTACAATAGCCAGGACATTGAAGCAACCTAAATGTCCATCATCGGATGAATGGATAAAGAAGATGTGGTACATATATACAATGAAGGTTAACCTTTTCCCTAGTTAATTTTACTCCCCACACTTCTCTTCTATTCCGCAGGAGAATGTCCTTAGGCATAAAAATCCAAGGTGGCTATGAGAAAAACACTAAAGGTAATAATCAAAAAACATAAATAATGTGACATGCTACTGACGACTTTATCTTACAGTCAGGCTACATGGTTCTGAGACGCCTAAAGAAAGAGTAAGAATCTTGAAAGAAGAGAGATTTATTCCACATATGCCTAGAACAATGGTTATTAAACTTCTTGCTAACATACCCTTAAAAGAATTTTGAGAAACTGTACGCTCTTTTCCACATTTTAAAAATTGAACTGTAGTTAATAAGAAATAAAATACACAGATCTTAAGGGTTGCTTTCCTATGAACTGTAGACATGTGAGCACCCACAACTGAAAACAAGCTAAAGCAAATTTCCATCGCCCCAAATCGCCCCTTATGCCCCTATCCAGGCAATCGTCCATTTCCTGACTCTCACCCTAGATTAGTTTTCTTCTGGCACATCTTTAATTTGATTTCTAAAATTTTAAAATACACATAATTCCTTACAAAGAAAAAAATGATTAGCTAAAGCTTTCCATAGTTCCTTGGTGAGGAAGGACTGAAAGTGAATATGGAACCATCTTGTATACTATTTGTAGTCTGCTACATACACACTTTGACTTAAAGGTGCCTATTTCTCACAGTTTGGGCTTAGGTGTTCTCTCAGTCTTTTCTTGGCACTCTTTATTTATTATATCCTGGATAAGATAACCTCACTGGGATTGGTAAGAACATTTGCAACTACGAGTTTAGTGCTCAAAGTTAACCAATCAGGTTAACAGTATCCTTTCTAGAATGCTGTCTTCCATAACAAGAGTTAGGAAGGGGAGGTAGGAAAGTGTGCTCCCTGCTATATTTGATCTTTCCACTGGCATGTGTCATAGCCTGCCTTGAACCATTGGATAACTGTTTGTGGATGGTATATTTTATTCCCCAGCTAGACTGAGATATAATGACAGGGGAACAGAAACTGGAACCAGAAGACCTGGGTAGAAGATTCAATTCTGCCCTTATGTGATCACAGACAGATTCCTCAAGCTCTCTGAGCCTCTGTGGACTCTCTTAAATGGGACTAAAACCCACCTCGCTGGGAAAAAATCAGATAAGAGGAATAAAAGTGCTTTGTAAAATGTCAAGTTCTCATCACTGGGACTTTCTCATTATTCTTTTAATCAGGAGTTCACTCTTATGCTTCCTTTAACCCTCGTTGAGCGTTGCATGTAGAAGGTCTTAACAAATATGTGTTAACTGAGTGATATATTTGTTTATAATAAACAACAATAAAGAGTTGTAAATGTTATTTTTTAAGGAATCAAAAATTTACAAATTAGATTCTCCATTTGCGCATACATATGAGTACAGAACTCTTATCTCTGCTTAAAACACATATATAAGGTAGAAGAAACAAGCCACAGTTTACAAAAGAGTGATGTGCAAGTTTCCTTCCTTTATTAATTTGAAGATCTATATGTAAAATTACCACTGCTTATTCTTCGTCCACCAGGAAAGTTAAGTAGCATCAATACCACATAGTGTAACCTCTCTTTGGAGCATCTACTTTCCATCCTTAATCACATCTGTAGTTCTCCTGAGAACAGTTTCAAACATTTTCACACTTCTATAAATTGTAAAGCGCAGAATAAGAAATACTGTTCTGCTAAGAGCATGCCATAGTTGATTTTATGAATCTGGATAATTTAAAAGCCCACCAAGCAAACCACTGTTAAGGTCCCAACTATGAACTAGGTATTCAAAGAGAAATTTGGATACAGAAACAAGATGAAGGGGGGCAGTGTGCTGGCCAAGATGGGTAAGCCCTCTACATCCTATCTGCCCCACTGATTACAACGGAAAGCTCTAGACAGGAGACAAAAATAACTACGACCACAGTTCACTGAGGACTTGGAAAATAAAATAATAGCAGGCAGATTGGAGAGGGAAATAAAACTTGAAGAAGTCAGTACTATGTTAAATTTCTTCTTGTTGTTTTTCCTCTTTTATTTCCTGGTTTTGACCCCAAGGTAGCCCAAGTTGCAGAACTGTGCAGTGGCTCCATCCACCTTGAGGCTCCTCCTTCCCAAACATTCTGAGTCCCCTCTACTCAGCTGAGGGGAAAGAGAAGGAGGACCACATGTGAGAGGTTTTAATGGGCCAGGCCCGTTCATGAGAATTGGTGCACATCACTTCCGTCAACATTCCATTGGTCAGGACTCAGTCACATGGCCACCCCTGACTGCAAAGCATGCTGGGAAATGTAGTCCAGCTGTGAGCCCAAGAGGAAAAAAGTAAAATATGGATACTAGTTAGCACTAAAATAGTCTGCGCCACATAAGTGCTTTGGTAGACAAAGGGGTGTACAGAGAGCTTTGTGAACATAGAGGAGGGACTTCTAAATCAGAACGGGGAGACAGAGACCAGAGAAGGCTTTCTGAAGGACAGGACATGAATTTTGCAGGATAATCAAGAGGGTGAAAAGGGGAGCATGGGAGGAGACCACAGCATGTGCAAAGATGCAGAGGCAGGAAATGTGCGAATGAATTTGGGAGAGCCCAAGTGATTCCCTCTTCCTTAGGCATTAGCTGTATGAAGAAAGAGCCAGGAGATGAGTCTGGAAAGGGAGGCAGGAGCCAAGATTTGAGCCAGAAAAACTCTGCAGCATCACTGATGTATTTAAAGCAGAGGCCCAGAGCAGTTGATTTCTAATTTAGAAAGAGCCTGGTAATTATGTAGAGGGTGGCCGGAGCCAGGAATAGGAATTAGGAGACTTCCCATTTTCTAGGCAAGAAGCAACATGGGCTTGAAGTAAGCAGTAGGGTACAGTGACAGGATCAGATATGAGATTTGAGATATTCATGCGTCAAAGTCTATAGAACTCAGTAACTGATTGAGTGTGGTAGATGATATTATGACAGGAGTCAAGGAAAATTCCTAGCTTTCATTCATTTACTGACTCATTCATTCATTCAACAAATATTTATTGAGTATCTACTGTGTGTGTGTTCCTCTAGGTGCTGGAGACACAACAGTGAATAAACAAGCAAAGTTCCTGTCCTCATAGAGTTTACATTCTGGTGGAAGATTTTAAAACATTAACAAATATAAATTTATAGCGTGATTAGGGTTGCCATATTTAGCAAATAACATGTTATGTTTCGGATGTCCTTGTGGGACATCTGTGTGAGGGGTGATTAACTGCATGTTATTTCTATGAGTCTGTTGCTCAGGAGAGAAGCCTTGGCCACTGATGTAGATTTGGGAGTCATGAGCATATGTGTAGTTGTATGTGACAAAAAAAAAAATCCCCAAAAACCAAAAAACGAAGAAAACAACAACAAAAATCCAAGTAAGGGAATTCATTGGCTGAGGACGCCAAGAAGGTCAGGGTTGTTTCTCCAGCTTCAAGCACAGCTGGATCCAAAAGTTTAAATGACAGTATTGGATTTCTGTCCTCTTTTTTCCTCTCTTGGACTTTCTTGGGCTTGATGGCCCCTGGCAACCCCAAAGTCCCCAATTCACATATATTCATTCAACAATTCAGCAGAAGTTTGCTTTTGTTTTGTTTTGGTTTGGTTCTTCTGATGGTTCCAGTGGAAAAGTCTCAGCGAAGGCTATGATTGGTACATTGGGGGTTACATGTCTATTTCTGAGCCAAGGCCTGTAACTCAGAGTGTGACACTTGGGGGATGAATAGAAAAAGACAGCCCTGCAAAAGAGATGGAGAAGGAGTGGCCAGAGCAGTAGAAGAAGATCCTGAAGCCAGTGATGTCCCAGAAACCAACTCAGTGAGTTTCAAAAAGGACTGAGTCAACAGTCACAGAGGAGGCAGTGAAAACCAGGACAGGAGGAGATGCGACCCAGTACCCTGACCATAAAAGGCCATCAGGTAAAACGCTAGGCAGTGCCCTACGGAGGATGGAAGGTGGTACTAAGGAGAAGCTGATAGAAAGTACACCAGATGTCTGGGAGGAGGATCTGGGAGATTAACTAAATCAAATGGCTCTAAATGTCTCCGCTTCTCGAACTGACAGGCATATCAAGAGGACCAGGAAAGCGATGGGCTGAACACGAAGCATCTCTCCTGACTCTCAATTCTGCTATATTATGGTGCAGGATGCAAAAATCTGTGGGGATTTTAAGTGAAAACATTAAACTTTAAAGAGATTTGTACTTGGAAGAGGACTCCTTCAGACTATACTCCCAGAGTTCCTTGCAGTATGCAGTCCTTCCTCTCTGGCTGGGGGTATGTGGGTAAAAAGAACGGGAGGCATGGCTGTTAGTTGTTTGAGCACTTGCCTGCTGTTCTATGGGAAAAGAGATCACAAATTCAAGGATGTTTTAGGACAGATCCACTTACAAATAACGATAATGATGCCTATCATTTGTGAAGCACTTCCCACATAACAGGCACTGTCCTAAGAGCTTGACCTTGGTTATGCCTCACAATAACCCCATGGGATGGAGCACTGTTATAATCACTCCTGTTTTAAAGATGAGGAAGCTGATGCACAGAGAGGTTAAATAACTTACCCAAAGTCACACAGCTCTGGATTTAAACCTAGGGAGTCTGGCTTTTGAGCCAGTGTCCCTAACCACTGCACTACTGCACCGTTGTTCATTCCCATAGTTTCCATATGGGCCAGTGCTTTTGCCAGACTGTAGCTTCTGATACAGGTTCAGAAAAGAAGGTCATTCCTCATACAATTGTCTGTGAATTTCTAGAACAGGCAGGGTTGGGGAAGCACCATCTGGCAGCTGGGTCTCACCTCTGCCCTACCCAGCCTGTCAACTGGTGATTCAATGGCCATGCCAGAGAGGCCCAGAAGCCCTACTCCCCAGGCAGCTTTGCACTGTAACCTTGGAACCATGGGAATTTGTTAGCCCACTGGGTGATGTTTATCTGAACCCTACAATTACCTTTTTGTTTGGACTTGCATTTTTAATTTTTATTGGTTTTAATGCATTCCCCAAATGAAGGAATAATTTCAGAGGTGCTTTATACAATAGCTGGTTTCATTAAAGCATTTCAAGTTAAGCTTTTTATAACCTAAGGATGAAGAAAAAAACAACTCTGCAATGTCACAGTACTGATCTGTTTTCCTTGAATTCATATGCACAAATTACTTTTTGCTTTATTGCTGAATGTGTACAAAGGTAGCTCAAGCAGTATATGGACCCGCACAGCCCCGTCAACCAGCGATAACCATTTACCCATGGCCAATCTCGCCCATTTCCTGCCCTCTCCCTATATCATCTTGAAGGAAAAACCAGACATCATATCATTTTATTCACAAAAATTTCAGGACATATTCCTAAAAGGATTACTTTTAAAAACATAGCCATGATACCATGGTTATAATTCCTTAACACCAGCAAATAGCCGGTCCATGTTCGTGTTTCCATAAATTAGTTTTAAAATTCTGCTTCTTCTACAGCTCTATACCCCTTCAATATTATTAACTTGACTGCTTTTATAATTGTTGATACATAGTTTAAATTTTTTTCATTATGAAAAATTCAAACCCACAAATGTAGAGAGAATTGTATGATGAACCCCTGTACCCATCACTCAGCTTCAACAACTATCTATATTTGGCCAGTCTTGCTTCATCTGTTTTCCCCTTTCCATCTTCCCCTTTCACTGGATGTTTATAAAGCAATCCTCAGATAACATTTCCTGTCATTGGGCATGCAGTCTTAGCTGGGTCAGCAGCAAGAAAATGCAGAGGTGTTTTCTGGTAGGCATTTATATATTTATTTCATTTCTAAATCCCTAGAAAAGGATTCGATTAAATGTAACATTTCTAGCGGATCAGATAAACTTACACTTGGTGTTTTGCTGTCTCTTTTTTTTTTCCCCTGAGCAACGTTTAAAATAAAACCAAGTTCTTAACAAACGGCACTAATAGCCTATGACGTGAATACCAAACAGAATACTTGTGTCACACACTCTCTGTCAGCTGTGCCCAGATCTTTTTTTTTAAATTAATTTATTTTATTTTTGGCTCTGTTGGGTCTTCGTTGCTGCGCGCGGGCTTTCCTCTGGTTGCGGCGAGTGGGGTCTACTCTTCGTTGAGGTGCGCGGGCTTCTCATTGCGGTGGCTTCTCTTGTTGCGGAGCACGGGCTCCAGGCGCGCGGGCTTCAGTAGTTGTGGCACGTGGACTCAGTAGTTGTGGCTCCCAGGCTCTAGAGCGCAGGCTCAGTAGTTGTGGCGCACGGGCTTAGTTGCTCCACGGCATGTGGGATCCTCCCAGACCAGGGCTCGAACCTGTGTCCCCTGCATTCGCAGGGGGATTCTTAACCACTGCGCCACCAGGGAAGCCCCCAGATCTTTAAAAGTACACATTTTTCCAAGACTAACTGAATAAAAGCTGAAACGGAAAATTTTAAGCCTAACTATAATTTTGAAAAACAAAAAAACCCCAAAAAGTAAAGAGACACCATCAGCTGGTTTAGATTCCAAATGGGGCCTGAATCATGACACGCCATTGGCAAAGCCCCTGGGTTCCTCTCCCACTCCTTCTGGGTTTTAAAATCCACTGTTTTCCAAACAGCTTTTGGGGGACTTTTGAGAATTGTGCATCTGCTTGCCTGGGAGACGGAAGAAATAGTTCAGGCTTTGGGTGCTCATAAGGTAGCACCACAGATCACAATTTGTTGAGATCTATTGAGATGACCTCGTTTTGTCTTGTGGAGAGTTACCATGAAATCCACAGTAACACCCACAATAACTGTGAAATCACAGTGTGCCGCCATATTGCTCATGCTGCTGGCTGTTGCCACCACAAGCAAATGACAAATGACAGCCATACTGGCTTGGACACCATTAAGAACCCAGGGGGTAATGAAAACTTGTCACAGGTTAGGTCAAGCAACTAGAAAGAGAAGTGTGGTTCAGCATTTTCAGTGCTAACAGCAGAAAATCTGGGCAAACAAAAAGTGATTGGTTAGGATTGTAAATTGGTTCGATACTTTCGCAAAAGCTTTGGCAGTACCTATTAAAGCTAAACGTGCATATACCCTATGGTCCAAGCAATTCCACTGTATGGCGCTATAGGTCAGAACAGTGCTTACCCTGGGGCACTGGCTGGGGGGCGGGGGGCAAGAGTGAGCTTTCTGGGGTTCTGGAAATGTTCTGTATCTTGATCTGATGGAGGTCACACAGGTGTGGACATAGGTAAACATTCACTGAACTGTGCACTCTCCTGTAAGTAGGCCTCAAAAAAGAAAAGTAATTTATAAGAATTCAGAATAAAGAGGCTTTGCAAAGTGCTGGCAACTTAAGAGGACCTCTGTCTCTGGATTAAGACAAACTGCTATGCTCGCCAGGGACTCATAGCTTCTCAGGTAGAAAACCCCCAATCAAAAGCTGGGGCTTAGGGTGAAGTCTCTATTTTCCCCGAAGACAGCTGGTCTCACCCATCCCTTTCTCCAAGAACTTGGGTCCCACTGAGATAAAGACCCACCTTTCCTAGGAGGGCATTGCTATATTTTCAGGCCCTGATAAAGACCTCACTTCTGGCACTGTTTGACTGTTCAAATGGCCTTTCTTTGATGAATTGAGTCCAGTGGTTGATGGTCAGGTTGCTTTTGAATCATCCTTTCTTGGCAAAGTCAGAACTGTCATATCACATCACAAATCACTTTTTAAAATTAAGTTACATGGCAGTCTCTGTTGACACTGCTGACTATTTGTTCATAGCTATACTGTAGCCTCTGCCATTTAACACTGCATTTGAGTCTCCTTTATTCATTTTGTGTTTAGTAATTCAGGTGCATCCATTGGGTGGTAAATCATTGAAAAACCACCACAGCTAAGTTTCTACGTTGATACGCTACTGGCAGAGGAGTGTAACTCTCCCAGTGCTTATACCTAGTAAGCATTACTTGCGCTAAGTTCCTCTCCATTCTCAGACGTCAGAGAAATTTTATTTTGTAAAGGGAGGCAGACCTGTACCTTAGGTCCTCAACCTGAGAAACAAATGGACTCCTGGTGAGTCCAGCATTGAGACAGTCCCTCTTAAATCGCCAGCCCCTTGCAAAGGAGGCAGACCTGAGGGAAAAGCATCAAGCTGTCAGTGGATGGATGTGGTTTTCAGTTTATGATGAGAAAATGGGAGAGACACAAACAAAAAACAAAACCCCGAAGTCTGAAGAGCACAGAGAAGCTTGGAGTCAAAATATGAATAAATCCAAGCGCATTTTCTAGGTTAAAGCGGTTTTATGTTTGTTTACATGTAGGCATAGGAAATGTGTTAGTATTAATGCATGTATATGGCTATGATTTAGAAGGCATTGATGCTAAATTGGGAAACAAAGCGATGTTACATGAACCAAAACTGAACACTATTTTATTATTTATGACTTGGTATCACAACCTTATGGCATCTTTTGAAATAAGAAAAAAAAGCTGTTAGGATATAATGAATTAAAGCTGTGGAAGCCTTCTGCAGATAAAAAATGCTCTATATTTCAAGGCATTACATCCCCTGGGTATTTTTATTTGATTTTAATTCAATGGTCAAATTTTTATGGCTGTGTGAACAGCTGAGAAAGGTTCCATCAGCTGCTTTTGAATTATTATAATAGGGGGAAACATACTATACCTTTGCTATTTAAAAGATTTTTTAAAAGATCAGAACGTGTTCTACTTCATGGTATCAAACACAGAACAAAATGGCTCTAATTGGGAACATACTTGGGCAAACGACTAGATTAAAATGACTGAGAGTTATAAATGTCTGAAATGTCTATTTCAGGCACAAGTAGGGGAAATGGCACTAATTTCTAGAGTGCACACATAATGATTAAATTAGCCTGGAGAGATGAAGAGTATATCAGCATGTATCCTGGAGAAGAAACGCCATATGAATCGGGAATGAGCCAATCAACTCTTTAGTGAGTGGCGTCACCATGAGAAAGGCCTCCGCTGATTGCTGCTACCCCTCCAATCACATGATCGTCTAACTAGCTCATTTCTCCAGAATCCCATTACCTTCCTCTGTAGCATCCACCAAACTAAACAAAATACAATCTGCAACTCCGTCCCTTAGCCCATTGCTCTTTTTGGTCCTTTTTAGATCCTTTTAAGTAAGTGCCAATAGATGGACCAGGCTTATATTGGTATAATGGAAAATGCCAACTAACCTTTGACTTTTGACTTAACCTCTGACCCCATGGACACCAACATTTATATCTTCTCCTCAGCCTTGCTTTTGGAATAAGTTGGTGGAGCATAACGATCAAGACATGCAAAGACCCAGATAGGCACACATCTCGTCCCCATGCACACGCAGGCACCTTGCTGCTCTTAGCTGCTAACTCCTGGGCCCAACAAACAAGATCAGGGCACCCCCTGCCTCCCTTGTTTCAACCTACCTGGATGCGCGTGTGGTGAGAGAATATTCTAAGAGGAGAGGAAATGGTCTGCACGGCAGCAGGTTTATGGTATGGATGCTGAATAATGTGTGGGCCCCGCTCACATCCCCTGTGCACTAACCTCTCCAGTATATGCTGACAGTGTGCTACTTCAAGCAGTATCTGCGATTCCCTGCCTCAGGTTTTCTCTTGGCCTGAGAATAGAGGAATCTAGAGGGGCCATGGCGTAAGCACCTCATGAAAGCAGCCCTCATTCGACACTTAATGGACTGAGAGGTAAATATACCAGCTTCCTTGCCCCTCAGTTGGATATAACTCCCTGAGTTCCCCGGTGGGATCGAGCCCCAGTTGCCCACGGAGGCGATACGCTCCATAACGTACCCTTTCCTGCCATGCTTCCCTGCTCCCTACCGGAGCTTCAGATCACCTCCCAAATAAACCTCCTGTCCTTAAATCCATATTTCAGGGTCTGTGTCTCTGTGACCTAACCTAGGCCAGATGGGTTTGGACTCGAGGAATCATAGCGATCAGAATTCAAAGAGGAGAATTTGCCTTGTCTTTGCCATTTGCTCTCTGTGACCATAGGTGAATTATTTAATCTCTCTGAGCCTCGGTTTCTTCACCTATAAAATAGGGATAATAGTACACCTCCGCCGCCTAACAGTGTTCTTGGGAGGTGTGAATGAGAAAACATATGTGTAAGCGTTAAACACTGGAAAGGACCACACAAATATTCATTATAGTTCATGAGAACTGTTCTCCTTACCCCACCCAGGCAAGACTTCTTTTCAACATTTTATTTGAAATAATTATAGACTCACAGGAAGTTGTAACAATAGTACAATACATAGAGTCCCATGTACCCTTCACCCAGCTTCCTCCAATGGTGACATCTAATACGATGCTAGTACGATATCAGAACCAGGAAGCTGATGTTGCTACAGTGCTGTTACCTAGAATACTGACCTTATTCAGTTTTATGCTTTTAAGGTCCTTACTAATCTGCCATTCTATTTCTCCTCGGTCGTCTGGCCTCCATTCTCCCTGTCTCTAGCGATCTTTGAGGAGTCTAGACTAGCCACTAACTCTTAGTGTCCACCCCATTAGAGCACGCACTGACTGAGCACCTTCAACCACTGTCCTAACCACACTTCAAAACTGTGGAACAAAATTCTATTCCTTTTAATCTAAATCCTTTGTCACTGCCTCTTGACCAATAACAGGTAGGCTTCACAGATGAAATCCCAAGATCCTGGATCCTGCTAAGCAACTTCCTAAGGTGGTGAATGCAGCAGTTACCAAAAGAGCTGTTTCCGAAGATGAACTGGATAACAATATTTTCATTAGGAGGTTAATACATTTTCTTTCGTTGCTTTAGAAGTCTTGGATAAATGCCTCCTTGTTTAGTTGATTCATATCCTGCTTAATTTTTCACGTTGTCCTGTCACCCCTTCCTTAGTACTCCTGGGACTCCACCCTTCGTGCCCGAAGAAAAAGTGGGGGGAACCTTTTCTCCATCAATCCTCTCATGAAGCGAAGGGTCGCAGGGTCATTCGCAGTAGTGCCTCAGTCATCTCCTATTCTCTCTTTGAATGCAACCATTATTCCTCCTTGAACAGATAATTTATCTCCTCCCTGACTGTCTTCTTGGTTAAAGGTTAATAAAAATGACATAACGTTCAAGTTCCAGCCCTTGGAAGGCACAGACCCATGCTGCCAACAAAGTCTTTCAAACCGAGAAAACAGAAAATGTACTAGAGCTAAGTCTCTGAAACTGCCACCATTTCTCTTTCTTCCTGTTGCCTATGAGTCAAGAACAACTTTCAGAAGATCAGGTCTTCTGCCTCTTGACCAATAACAGGTAGGCTTCGCAGACGAAATCCCAAGATCCTGGATCCTACTAAGCAACTTCCTAAAGTGGTGAATGCAGCAGTTACCAAAACCACTTCTGAAAACACATTTCTGATCTTCTGAAAACACTTCAGAACATACATTTTCAAGGATCAAAGTTTGTCCCTCTTGTCGTAATACAGGATCCATTTTCCAAGTGCCTCTCAAAGCCTTCCAGCACTCCAATCTTTTCTCATAAGTTCTCTCTTGGGGCTCCTGTCCTCCTTCCTGGTTTTAAGACAATAGCGCTACAGATATTATTCCAACACTACATCTCATTCCCAGCCTCTCTCAAGGAATCTGATCCCACACTCCACTTGCCTGCAAGTCCCACCTCCATGGGTCAGACCACCATTCTCATAGCAGCCTGGACTTAAACTCTCAGGCTTCTTTCGCTCCTTATCAAGAAGCTCCTGGAACCGCCTGGTCCCATTCTGTCATTCCCACCCCACACAATCACCACCCACCAAAGCACTGCAAGATCTCATATATGTCTAAGAAATTTGTCTTAGTGACATTCTAACTCTGGCCAAACCCGATAGTGCTTTAGAAAAATGTCAGAGGCCAAGGAAAAGGACAACAGCCTACCTCTGCTGATCCCAACCCACAAATCAAACACTCAGAGATCCCAGGCCCATTCCCAGATCACTGGGTTTTGCTCCAGTTATTCTTCTATTTTTTAATTAATTTTTATTGGAGTATAGTTGCTTTACGATGTTGTGTTAGTTTCTACAGTACAGCCAAATGAATCCTCTATACATGTACATATATCCCCTCTTTTTTGGAGTTCCTTCCCATTTAGGTCACCACAGTGCATTAAGTAGAGTTCCCTGTGCTATACAGTAGGTCCTCACTTGTTGTCTATTTTATACATAGTATCAATAGCGTATACGTGTCAATCCCAATCTCCCAATTCCTCCCACGCCACACCCCCTTCTAGTTATTCTTGACCAAAACTGCCCTCCAGACTCTTTTCCACCTGTGAAATTCCACCCAGGCTTAAAGGATCTGGACACCCCTAACCTGGTTTGTACCATTTGCTGGCGCTAATGCTATACCACCTGGTACTGTTTGCTAATTTTCTATAGCCCTTATCTTCCTCAACTCCACTGCAAGCTCCTAGGGGGCAGAGAGAATGTCTTCCACATTTCTGCAGCCTCCGTGGCACCTAGGAATCTGCCTCATTCAGAAGTGGCACCATGTATTTCTCGCGATGGGTTGATATCCATATTTCCCCCAAAAAACAAAGGGAAAAACAATGACACCAATTCTTATTGAGCAGCTATAGATGAGCCACAGCTTTCTCTAACTATCTAATCTAATGTAAGTCTCCCACTCCCTGAACTATCACATTACCCAGTTTTGTTGTCTTCATAGCAGTTATTGCTACTGGAAATTATCATGTTCAGTTATTAATTTATGTAATGGATGCTGTGTTGCGCCCTTTGGATCCTCCTTTCTGGACTAGTTTTCATTCCTCCGGGCCTTGGGAGTGATGGCTTCTGAGTGTTCTCAGCTGAGTGTCCCTCCAAGAATTGCCCTTGGAAGTGACCACTTGGCCTTTGATCACACCTCTTCCCTGGGGCAGCCTGGATTTAATGATTGGTCAAAGGAGGGGTATAAGGGCTGACATGCTTGTCTTGCCTCAGGGCAACTCCAAAGTGTTATCCCAGTTCCAGAGCTTCTGCGGGGGTGGCTCAACTTCTCCCCGACAGTCTCTGCCATCTCTCTTCCCTCCCTCCCCTTCCAGTGTTGTTCCTAGAAGCATCCATAATAAACTTCCTGGGTGCACATCTGCACTGCAGTCTGTTTCCAGGGAACACGACTTAAGAACATTTACTTGTTCATTGTCAGTTCTCACTAGAATGTTCCATGAGAGCAGGGACCTTATCTGTCTCATTTACTGGCTGGGCCTAGAATACTGCCTGGCACGTGATGGGGGCTCAAAAAATATTTGTAGACTATGAAAGAATGACTTTTATTTATCTAAGTCTTGCAACTCTACCTCATTTTCCATATGAGAAAATAAGCACAGAGAGGTCAATTAAATATCCCAAGGATACACAGCCAGTCAGTAGTGGAACCAGGACCACACTTGTATGAATCCAATATTTACACTCTTTTCAAAACCAAGTATGGCCTCTTGATGTCTTCGTCATTGTGGGTAGTACCGCCTGTTTGGCTGAAGGCCACGTGTCTTTGGCTTTTGTGGTCTGGCTGACTTCTTGGCGCACTTGGCATGGAAACCTCAATTTAGCCTTTAACTCTTTTCTCTCTGTTCTCTAACTCACCCACACCACTGGCATCTTCCATACTTCTCTATACAACTTTACTCCAAAATGCCTTTTCTCCTCTGATTTCACTGACAACGTGTTGGTCCAGAGCCTGATTAATCCCCAATTCAATCTGCACAGTCCTTCCATTACTCTCATCTCCTTCAGTTGACCCTATGTGTCACTCTCGACATTCTCTTCTTCACCAGTTTCTCCACCACAGTCAGGGGCCAAGCAGAATACACAATTCATACCAGATGATTTAAATTAAGAGAACTCAAGTGAAGGAACAACACCCTGAAGTAGAGGCAGGGTTTGGGGAACAAACTGAGATGGCAAGGCACTCTGGAACCAGTAAGAGTGGGAAGCTGTTGCCACCCTAGGGCTGAAGGGACGAGGGAAGGAAATAGTGTTACTTAAGCCTGGTGGGAGTTGGAGCCATGGAGGAGGGGCCTCCCAGTAGAAGAGGTAATTCTGAGGGTTGCAGATACTATCAGACACAGGAATGCCAAAGCAGAGAAAGAGCACAGAAAGAGCAGGGGAGAAATTCCCTGGCTTCTCTCTCCCACCACTCAGATCTCCTGCTGGTGTCTCCCACTGGCCAACCCCAGCTGCGTGCCAGGTGGCAAAGGAGACTGGGTGATGCAGTGCATAAGTTCCTGAGGCACAGAACAGGGCAGAGAGGGGCAGAGAATGGATCTAGCAGTTGGGAGGGGCAAAAGAGGAACCAACACATCTCAATTCTCCAACAGAACAGCTAATATTCACGTCCCACCGACACCATCCCACAACATGATTCCATGTGTAAATTACAGGACAGACTATGAAGCCCTTTGAAACACACATATCCTTTGATCCTCAGGACGTCTCCCATTTTGCAGATAAGGAAACAAGCTTAGAGAATTTGTGACTCACCCAAGATCATCACACAGCTAAGAAATGGCACAGTTAAAACATGAGTTCAGATTTGTGAGTTCAAACTTTTGAACCAAAATCAGGGCTCAATTTGCACACGCGGTTAGGGTGTATATTCTCTGGAACATCTCACCATTCCTACCCTCTCCACTTTCTACACACACATACACCATGTTATGTTAATTCTTCTAGCTAACTTATCTTTTGAGTTGACCTTCTCCTGTTCTTCAACACTTCTGCTTAGGTCACCCTCATCTCTCATCACTCCTCCTTCCTGCTAACATAGGCCCATCAGCTCCCTCTTCAGCACCTCATCTCCTCACCAGCTGCCTCTTGCCTCAAATATTGAAATGCGGTCATGCACAGTGCTGCACTATCCAATACGGTCACCATGAGCCACTTGAAATATGGGTGGTGTGACTGAGGAGCTAATTTTCTATTTCATCTTAATAAATTTAAATTTAAAATGGATACTTGGGGACATCCCTGGTGGCGCAGTGGTTGAGGATTCTCCTGCCAGTGCAGGGGACACGGGTCCGAGCCCTGGTCCGGGAAGATCCCACATGCCACGGAGCAACTAAGCCCGTGCGCCACAACTGCTGAGCCTGCGCGCTAGAGCCCGCGAACCACAACTACTGAGCCTGCACGTGCCACAACTACTGAAGCCCGCGCACCTAGAGGCCGTGCTCCACAACAAGAGAAGCCACCGCAACGAGAAGCCCGCGCACCGCGACAAAGAGCAGCCCCCACTCACCACAACTAGAGAAAGCCCGCGCGCTGCAATGAAGATCCAACGCCAACTCAAAAAAATAAGATAAAATAAAATAAAATGGATACTTGGAGCTTTATCCCTGCCCCTCCCCCACCATCCTTCAGCACAGACTGTGCTTAGTAAATTTCTTCCAAGGAACAGTGTATAGAAAGGGAGAGAAAAAGTAACTTAAAGCGCAGAGACATGGCAAACACTACCTCAGTCAAGTGATCAAGATCAACATCACCAGTAATAACTCACCATGATCGCATGTACCCTTGACATGATGGGATGAGAATGGCACTCCCCCTCCGTGGTCTCCCTCTCCAAATCCCATTTGGAAATATCAGCCAAACCCCAATTGAGGGAAATTCTTCAAAATACCTGACCAGTAATCCTCAAAACTGTCAAGGTCACAAGAAACAAGGGAAGTCTGAGAAGCTATCACAGACCAGGAGAGACTAAGGATACATGATTAAATACAATGTGGTGTCCTGGAACAGAATAAGGACATTAGTGGAAAAACTGGTGAAATCCAAATACAGACTGGGGTTTAGTGAATAGTAATGTATCAGTGTTGTGTTTTGGGCTGTGACAAATGTCCACAGTAATGTAAGATGTTAACAACAGGGAAACACATGAGTTATATACAGGAACCTCGGTACCATCTCTGCAACTTTTCTGTAAATGTAAAATTATTCTAAAATAAAAACCTTATTTAAAATAAAAATAAAGAATAAAACTGTTATTCAAATCAGGTATTGGAAAACTTTTAAGTATGTTTGGAACAACTTGAGTATGTTAACTTACTTTTCCAGCTGTAAATTTTAGGAAATCTAAATACAGATCAAGTATTTCCGGTGAAAATTTAGCATCTAAAATGAGATGTGTTACAAGTATAAAATACATACCAGATTTTGAAGACTTCATACAAAACAAAAGAAAGTATCTTAATAATTTCTAAAACACTGATTACATGTTAAGATGATATTCTGGATATATTAGGTTCAATAAAATATATCAGTAAAGGGCTTCCCTGGTGGCGCAGTGGTTGAGAGTCCGCCTGCCGATGCAGGGGACACGGGTTCGTGCCCCGGTCCGGGAAGATCCCACATGCCGCGGAGCGGCTACGCCCGTGAGCCGTGGCCGCTGAGCCTGCGCGTCCGGAGCCTGTGCTCCGCAACGGGAGAGGCCGCAGCAGTGAGAGACCCGCGTACCGCAAAAAAAAAAAAAAAAAAAAAAAAAAAAATATATATATATATATATATATATATATATCACTAAAATTAATTTCACTTATTTCGTGTTTTTTAATATGGCTAGTAGAAATTTTAAATTACGCATGTGACTTGTGTTATATTTCTATTGGGGGTTAGGAATATAGACCCTTGAGCCAAACAGCCTGGGTTGAGAACCCAGCTCTGTACCAAGAAACTGATTAACCTTGAGCAAGTTAGTTAACCTTTCTGGGTCACAGTTATCCATCTGCAAATAGAGTACCTACCTCACAGGGCGGTTGGGAGGATTCAGTAAGTTCATCTGTATAATGTGCTGAGTTATAGCAAGCACTGAAACATAGCGAGCACTCAGTAAATGCTAGCCGTTATCATTACAGTAGGGCTGTTTATAGCCAAAGGATGTTCGGAGGTTCAGCAGTGCCGAAGTGATTCACTGCCAAAGCAGAGAGGAAACAAGGAGGAGGGATCCTCAGCGCTTTCTTCTCCTGCCCTCCGCCTTCCTGCTTAGTCTCTACGGGAAGCTGGCCAGCCAGTGAGCCCAGGCGAGGCCATCCACAGTGCTCAACTTCCCCAGGCACAGAGTAAGGCAGAGAGAGGTGGGGAATTGATCTAGCAGGGGAACTCGGGGGGTGGGGTGGGAGTGAGACAAAGGAAGAGAAGCAACACACCTCACTACTCCTGTAGCAACCAAAAGCTTAAAGCATCCTGCTTTCCAAGCCCTCAGCCCCACCTCTCTTACCCACCTTTGATTCTCAGAACAGCCATGTTTAGTGAGTTTCCCTTAGCCCCTCCCACCACCTATTTTCTAGGGGACTCGGCCTTGCCACGCCCAGAGCCTCTGAGCCATCACCTGTCCTGGACTCAGCCTTTTAGAGATGAGTCATGTACATAACGAGATGGACATTTTTTTTGCCTTATCACTGATTTCTTGCCTTTATTCTATAAAGGAAGTGGGCTGATCTTTGAAGGCAAAGAGCAGATATTCTCAGTATTATGTACACCCCACTGCAGCCTGAACTGACTGATTGATGGTGATGATGGGAATGGTGATTAATGACCTCAGAATTGTGTTTTGAGTGTTTTGGGTTTTTTTTCCCTACAAGATTCTTCCCAGTGTTCCTAATATCTACCTTAGCCGGCCAAGTCACCATTTCCTGAAATAAATGAAGCTGGGATGGATCTCCTTTGTGCAGGGTGAACTGACCCCACTAGCCCTCTTCTCATGCTGGCCATATGGTCTCGCTTCTGCTTGGTTTTTCCGGGGCACATGTGCAGGGAATCCAATAATGGAATCCAGCCAGCCCCTGGGCTATGATGTAAATAGGAATCTTCTAGCACCCCGACACTCCCTGGGGAATCTCTCTAATTAATTAAGTTTAAAACACACTCACACGCAAGTACTCTCTCTCATGGTGTTAGGTGGCCTTAACACTACTCTATTTTGGGGGTGTGGCTCTGCTTTTAAGGATAGGGAGCACATGATTCTGTGACCCTGGTCACTGAAGTGCTCAATCTCATTAAGCTCCTAAAATCACCACCTACTCCTAGGATCTCCCGATGGGCTGTTTCCCCTGCCAATATTTATGCAGTTTAGGCTATTTTGTTAGGTGCGTACACGTTTAGAATTGTTTTATCTTTCTGAGGAATTGAATCCTTTCTAATGATCTAGTGACCCCTCCTAACCTTGATAATGCTTTTTATCTTAGAGTCTATATTCCCCAATGTAGCTTTCTTTGGGTTAGTAATTGCCTGGTGTGTCTTTTTTATCCTGTTACTTTCTGCCTTTCTGCATACTTATGACTTAAGTGTGGCTCTTGTAATGGACCTATAGCTATATTTTTAAAAACCCTGTATCTGACAATTTGTTTTTTAATTGTCTAGTTTAATTCACTTGCATATTTGGTGAGTAATAGTTACTACTATATTTGGGCTTGGCTTGCCATTTTTAAGTTTTTATTTGTCCTGCTTTCTCTGTGATTCTTTTTCTTTCTCATTTCTTGCCATCTTTTGGATTGTTTGTGGCTTACTTTCTATTTGTTTCTTTATTTCATTGCTGCTTTTTACTTGTTGGGACTTCATAGACTCTTTTTTTTTATTCTCTTGGTGATTACTCTTGAAATTTTATCATGTACCTTTAACTTACAAAGTCAAAAATTAAACAGCATTTTGACTTCCCTATAGAACAGGCATTGGCAAACTGTGGCCCAGTGATCAAATCTGCCCAGCACCTGTCTTTGCAAAAAAGGTTGATTGGAACACAACCACGTTCTTTCATTTTCATACTGTCTATGGCCACTTTCATGCTACAATGGCAGAGTTTCACAGTCATGACAAAGACTGTATGGTCTGCAAAACTTAGAATATTTACTATCTGCCCTTTCACAGAAAAAATTTGCCAACCCCTGTTCTCTAACATTATTCCTAAGGATTTTAGGAGATCTTAACTTCCCTCTCCTGACTTGTATGTGATTACTGTCCAATAGTTTATTTTTGTCATTTTTTCTTAACTCTATAAATTCAACTTTAGTATTCCTTTTTTCCCAAATATTATTTGTTCATATATATACATTTTTACATGTTTGCTCATATGCATATATGTTTCTAAAGCTCACCATTCCTTTTTGCATCTCAGATCATCCTTCCAACATAATTTTCCTTCTTCCTGAAGTATAACTTTTAGATGTTCCTTTAGTGAAGATCTTTTGGTAGCAAATCCCTTGGTTTTCGTGTATTTGTAAGTATCTTAATTTTACCCTCCTTGAAATATGATTTTCTGAGCACATAAGTCTAAGCTGTAAGTTATTTTCTCTCAACAATTGGGAAATATTATTCTACTGTCCTCTGATTTGCATTGTTGTTCAAGGCAACTGTTAGTCTAACTGTCATTCCTTTGAGGATGATCCATCTTTTCTCTCTGGCCCCTTTTAAGATCTCTCAGCAGTTGGTGTTCCGCAGTTGAATTATGATGTGTTTAGGCACGAATTTTCATTTTTTTTAATATCCTTCTTGGTATAAGTTATGATTCCTGTGTATGTGTTATTACATTTTTCAACTGTCTCGGAAGATTCATGACATTATCTCTTCAAATCAATCACTCTCTTTCTTCTTTCTCCCTCCCCCGGTCCCCGCCTTAGCTTGAAACTCCATTTACATTCCTGTTTGACCTTTTCATTCTAGCCTCCAATCACTTAATCTCTCTTTCGTATTTTCCATCTCCTTCCCTCTCTGTGCTGCATTCTGGGTAATTTCTAATCCTCTCTTCAGCTGGATTTAATCTACTGTTTAACCAGTCCATTTGGGATTTTGTTTCAATAATTGTTTTTTTATTTATAGAAGCTCCATTTAAAAAATCTTCCTGTATAGCACAGGGAACTATTTTCAACATCCTGTAATAAACCATAATGGAAAAGAAACCGAAAAAGAATACGTATATACATGTATAACAGTCACTTTGCTGTATACCAGAAACTAACACAACATTGTATATCAACTATACTTTAATTTTAAAAAATCTTTCTGATTATTTCTCCTAGCCTACTGTTGCCTGCTTATCTGTGTGATTGCATCTTTTATGTCTTTAAACACTTCATACATAGCTGTTCTGTAGTCTGTGTCTGAAATTTTTTGTATGTCCAATCATGGTGGAGATCCAAATCTATCACATGTTGTTTATGCCACCTCTGGCTCATGGTGGCTTGCCTTAGCATGTTGTGAGCTTATTGCTTGATTTTAATCTGTGGGAGTCCTCTAGGTCTAAGGTGGGGAAGTTTTTTCCAAGGAGGATTTGCTTCAGCAGAAAGTTGAAGACACCTCTGATCTAAGACCACTTTGGCCACTGTGAGGCTCTTAGCTTAGTAAACGGGTCCCAGGATCAGCATGCCCACCTGAATGCTGGTCCATATCTCAGTATTCCTGTAAGTATTGCTATTGGTATCTACTCCCAGGGCACTTCCCCTCCACAACTACTGCTTGCAGTTTAAGGCTTCCTGCTCTGGTCCAGGTTTGGATTAGGTTTTGCTTGGTGGGTAGCTGTTGTGGAAGCCTTTGGGAATCTCTCCAATACCTGCAAGACCAGAAATGCCTTGAAGAGTGTTTTATACCCAGGACATAGCTGCTGTGCGGTGGAACAGTTCCTCAGAGCACTCCTTCTACCACCACCACCCCCACCCACCCCCACCACCATATTGCTGGAAGGAGAAGGTTCACTGTTAAACTTTGAAACATACTGTTTTAGGGGGAAATTTGGTTTTTAAATGCCATTATTCAGGGACTTCCCTCGTGGCTCAGTGGTTAAGAATCTGCCTGCCAATGCAGGGGACACGGGTTCGAGCCCTGGTCCGGGAAGATCCCACATGGTGCGGAGCAACTAAGCCCGTGCGCCACAATTACTGAGCCCACGTGCCACAGCTACTTAAGCCTGCGCGCCTAGAGCCCACGCTCCGCAAGGAGAGAAGCCACCGCCATGAGAAGCCCATGCACCGCAACGAAGAGTAGCCCCCGCTCGCCGCAACTAGAGAAAGCCGGCGTGCAGCAACGAAGACCCAATGCAGGCAAAAATAAATAAATAAATTTTTTAAAAAAAATAAAAATAAATGCCATTATTCATTGTTTCACTTACTATGCCAAATATAAAATTAGCTGTCTTGGGCTTCCCTGGTGGCGCAGTGGTTGAGAGTCTGCCTGCCGATGCAGGGGACACGGGTTCGTGCCCCGGTCCGGGAGGATCCCACATGCCGCGGAGCGGCTGGGCCCGTGAGCCGTGGCTGCTGAGCCTGCGCGTCCGGAGCCTGTGCTCCGCAACGGGAGAGGCCACAGCAGTGAGAGGCCCGCGTAACCGCAAAAAAAAAAAAAAAAAAAAAAAAAAAAATACCTAGCTGTCTTATTTAGTCACTAATTTATCAGCCCTAATATTGAGAGTGGCTATAGGCCTCAAGATGCGCGCTTCTTGTGTACAAAGCTGATGTTTTTGCATATGGTACTTAAAGATAGATCCTGTACCATAAGTTAGTTTGCCTTTGCACTCACTGATGATCTTGGCCAGGAGGCTGGCATTCCCCTTGACTTAATCTCACATACACAGGGAAACTGCTGATATTTCAACACTACAGGAAGACATTATTTAGCCTTCATAGTTTGCTGTTTATTTACCAAATGCTTTACAATCCATGTTTTTGAGAAGTCACTTCTCAATGCCACTCAGAGAGAAAATCTGGCGGTCTTTGTGAGATGACTCAAACCTTCCAAACTTCTATCCCTTCCTCCTCTACATTTACCGAAAAAGTGACTCAACTAAAAATGAAAAATGGGCAGCCACATCCCTCTCTTTCCCGACACCTCTTCTTTCTGGATTAGGCATCAGGAAAGGGGGCTGATCCGACAAATGTGAAAACAAACCCTGGTACACTGACTTTTCTTTCTTTGAACCCCTGCTATGGCGCAAGGGGGAAAACTTCGCATCCAGCCAGTATCAGTGCCGTCAACAAGTGCCCCTTTGCAGGGCTCCTTCCGTTACTGGGCAAACTACTCCTTGTATTCAAAGGTCTCCGCAGATACAGAGAGTATGCTGTCACAGAAAGGACAGGAAGCCTTTAAGTAGGTGAAGCCTTGGGAAGACTGGGTGGGAAAGTATGGGCAGCATTCCAACTGTTTTGAGAAGACTTGAGGTCCCTAAGACTATGGAGAGAAGAAGAGAAGTTCACATTTATTGAACTCCTGTTATGAACCTAGTACTTTTCTTTCATTCTTGAATAAATTATGAAAAAAAGTCAAAAATAACAGAGACTAAGGAGAATAACATCCATTTATCTGTCATCTATATTTAATAATTAACATTTTGTCATACTTGTTTCATCTATTTTGTATTTAGAATTAGTATTAGAGACATAATAATATTTTACCCTTAAAAACTTTATCACGTCCTATATAATCACAATGCCATTATCACACCTAACAAAATTAACAATAATTCCCTAATATTATCTAACACTCATTCTATATTAAAAATTTCCTGTAATTGTCTACCAAATGTCTTTTGCAGCTGGTTGTTCAAACCAGGGTCCAATCAAGGCATTATATCTAACACTCTATTAACCCCGATGGTCCTAGTAGTTTTCATATCTTTTTATCTTTATAACAGTCCTAAGAGGCAGTTATCATTATTTCCATTGTACAAATGCAAAAATGGAGGCTAGAGAAGTATTTAGCCCAAGATAACACTGTCAGTAAGTGTGCAGAGGACATTTCCTGCTTTTTTAGCTTCTCAGCATCAAAACCCCCTTCCTATTTTGAATGAGTTCTATTGCATCTTGGTGAGGGTACTCCTGGTGGCCCAGAGGTAGGCACATAAACTAGTTTGTCAAATTTGATGCCTTGGTCTAGGACTCTGAGCCTAGAACAGCACTGTCCAGTTAAACTTTCTGCAGTGATGGAAATGTCCCACATCTGCACTGTCCAATATGGTACCACTAGTCACATGTAGCACGGTTCTAGACAGAATGATGCCAAGCTGCAGGGACATTTGAGAAATTATACACAGCATCGATGGCAGCATTTAGAGTCGTGGTGTTGGCAGCTCTGAGGGTTGGGTTGATGGTGGTGTTCTAGAGAAATCACTTGCCCGCTTTCAGAGCCTGACCTCCTACTCAGCCTTTCAAATATCTGAACCACCCAACAGCTATTCAGTAAATTCTCCTTTTGCTTAAATGTTCCAGAGTCAGCTTCTATTGTTTGAAGTCAAAAGCCCCTTGGCAGACACTGCTAGTTGTCACCCAATTCCTTTCTCTCCTTAGAACAGAATCTCCATTTTCATCTGGGTGCAAGTTTTAGCTACTTGTGGCTACATAACTAACTTCTGATCTATGAGACAGAGGTGGATGTGTGCTATATAAATTCTGGAGAGTATCTTTAAATAGGATACACTTTTCTCCTCCCAGCTGGCTGGAATATGGATGTGATGGGTGGAGCTTGAGCAGCCATTTTTGGACCACAAAGTAGAAACCAAGTCTTAAGGATGGCAGAGCATCAAAATACAAGGAGCCTGTGACCCTGATTCTAGCGTTGCTACAGCAGACTTTATTGCTTACATTTATGTGAAAGAGAAAAACTTCTGTCTTGTTTATGCCACTGTTATTTTTTTTCTTTTTTGGCTGAACCTAATGTTACTGCTACTTTCCATCTGAACCTAATCCTAACTGATTAAAAACCCTGAGACAAGTGTGGCTGGTAGATCTAAATTTGAACCCACATCTGGGACTAAAAGTATCGGGCATAATTTAAACTTATTTTTTTCCAGGGCTATTCTCCACACACTGATTTTCATGTCTCTGTGGGCCAAGCCTATAGTTTGTAAGACTCATCCACTATCCTGCCTGTACACAGTGCTATTCTTTGATCCCATCAAGAGGGGCCCTATCCTTGGCCTTGACCATTAAAGAACCCCACTCTGGCTGGGCCCCTTCCCGCAGGATGTAGGAGGAGCCAGCAAGGTCAAAATCTTCTAGAACATGGTTTACGTGACAGGAACCTTGGAGTTCCCTGACCAGATGGCTCAATCCAGCTTCCAGAACCTGCACGGGCTTCTTCCCTGGGTTCTTCCTCCCAAAGGCAGATTGTGTAGCCAGTATGAATACCATATGCTAGAGGTAAGGCCATGGGGTAGCTGTTTGCAGGGACGTGCGCATAGAATTTAGGTGGAAACTCCAGCCCATTGGTCCATGTGCCCACAAGGCTCCTTATAGCAGGAGGTGGGGTCTATGAGGGAAGAGATGGGTGGGTGAGCTACAGGCTGGTGACCCAGGCTTCCTCTCCCCGTGCCATTATGGTCCAGCGCGGAACTCCAAGAAGTGCAATAACTTTAAATTCAAACCTGGTCTTCCAGGTCTTGCAAAGGTGTATTTCTCAAGGCAGGAGGACGGACATGTTTTGAATAACAGTTTATTAGCTTTATAACTTTTAAGTATTTAGATATATATTTGGGCATCCATTTGTACTCTGGTTTCAGGACTTACAAATATCAGCAGTGAGGATGCTTGTATAAAAGCTTAAATACTACTTCCAACATCTGAAACAGCAAATAGTGCACAATCCCACGGCCTTCCTTCTGGGTTACTTGTTTTCCTTTCACTTCCTCTATTATTTTCTTGTTCTCTCCCTAAAGTTCCCCTCTGGTTGTGAGAAATCATTCGTAGGCTGGGACCTGGCTTTCTATTTCTTTCATGGCTCCCTGGCCCTTTAGCACAAAATGTTCTGGATATATTGGTTCTATGTCCAGGAAGTCTTAACACTGGATGTGCATCAGAAGTGTGAGGGGAATGCTTTAAAAATGTGGAATCCCTAGCCCCACCCTAGTAATTCTGATTCTGAAATCTGGGCAGGGGTTGAGGAATCTGTATTTTTTTTAAGTTGTACAGATGATTCTGAAGTACAGCCGTGGCTGAGACATTCGATGCAATGACCCACTGACTTACTCCTGACTAGAGACCCATGTCCTCAGAGACAGAAGAACAAGGGGGAAGAGATGAGAATGGGGTGAATTCAGAAGCTGAACCCCTGAGCCTTCCAACCCCTCCTCCTTCCAAGCTCTAGGCCACTGCATCTGCATCACATTCCCACTGGCCTCTTAGGGTACGGGATGATTCTCATTAGCACTTCCCATTGCTCAAAGTTTGATCATGCATTTCAAAATCAGGGTGGTAGCTGGTGGTTCTCAAATGGGTATCTGTACCTCCTTACAATTTTTTGAGGGTATACTTCTAATCTAGCACAGCAATTGGTGTATAGTGGATACTCATTTAATGTTTATCTAAGAAAAATTATTTTTTAATTTTTAATTTATTTTTTAATTGAAGTATAGGTGATTTACAATGTCGCATTAGTTTCTGGTGCACAGAAAAGTGATTCAGTTTTATATATATATATATTTTTTCTTTTTCATATTCTTTTCCATTATGGTTTATTACAAGATATTAAATATAGTTCCCTGTGCTCTACAGTAGGTCCTTGTTGTTTATTTTATATATAGTGTTTTTTTTAATTGAAGTATAGTTAATTTACAATGTTGTGTCAGTTTCAGGTGTACAGCAAAGTGATATGTATGTGTGTGTGTGTGTGTGCGTGCGTGTGTGTGTGTGTGTGTATTCTTTTTCAGATTCTTTTCCACTATAGGTTATTTCAAGATATTGCGTATAGTTCCCTGTGCTATACAGTAGGTCCTGGTTGGTTATCTATTTTATATATAGTAGTTTGTATCTGCTAATCCCAAACTCCTAATTTATCCCTCCCCCACCCCTTTCTCCTTGGGTAACCATAAGTTTATTTTCTATGTCTGTGCGCCTGTTTCTGTTTTGTAAATAATTTCATTTGTGTCATATTTTATATTCCACATATAAGTGATACCATATGGTATTTGTCTTTGTCTGACTTACTTCACTTAATATAATAATCTCTAGGTCTGCCCATGTTGCTGCAAATGGCATTATTTCATTCTTTTTTATGGCTGAGTAGTATTCCATTGTGTATATATGTACCACATCTTCTTTATCCATTCCTCTGTCGATGGACATTTAGGTTGCTTCCATCTCTTGGCTATTGGGAACAGTGCTGCTACGAACCATGGCGTGCATGTATTATCTAAGAAAAAGTCTTGACCTGAGTTCAAGGAGCACTGCATTTGGTTTGAGGAAAACATTAAGATCACCGGGGTTTTATATTCAGACCCCTTCAAAGAAACAGACTAAGTGTTCTTTTTAGTTTTATAAAACTGCAGACAAATGAACTTATTAGTAGCCAAATACTAGATTTTAAAAATACAAATCACCTTAAGGAAATACCCATCAACCCTTCCTGGTTATCTTTCATGGACATTTTAACCAAGACTTCTGATACTCACATTTTAATATTCCCGTTATTCAAAATACAGTCAGATACAATAATAGGCAATCACAACCTACTTGAAGCCCTTAATGCGTCTTTCACTCTATACCGTCTTTTAAGAGAAAGGTAAGTTCTTTTAGAAAACACGTAACAAAGCTGAAACCCAACAAACATTTAGATAGCACAAAACAAAACTTCAGAGCTGGGGGCCAGAGGTCCCGAAGGATTTTTCTAAGGAAAAACCTTTGAGATGAACGGTCTCCATTGGTTTGCTGCCCAGCGTTTTTTCATTGGAGCTGCTATTGCACAAGATTGCAACAATAGCTTGATCTCTGTTATTTTTGGCCCCAATAGGTTGAGATTATTTTCAATAACTACGCTGGAAACAGCTCTGTCAAGTCCCCTCTTTGTTTCACGCCACAGATCTTGACTGAAAATAGTACAATAGCTTCATTAGGAGCTATAAAAGGCTCCATGCCAGGAGTCCTTGGGAAGCCACAATAGAAAGATACCAAGGCTGTTTAGGAGGATGAAATAAGAACAACTATCTACCAACGGGTCCGTTCAAGATGCTTTTCTTCCTTTGCTGGAACAAGCAAGTGACTGAGCCTCACCATTTGGGGTCTGCTTCTTGCAATAGCTTCACTGACCCCACAAAGCACCAAGCAGGAGTTTCTGGGGCTTACCTGGGGGTTATCAGACTCGATGCTTCATTTAAGACACACTGAGAGATGAGCGCCACTGCTAGGTTCCCTTGAAGAAAAATGTTCAATTGAAACAACCCCATTGCCAGTGTTTCTCAGAATAAAAGGAGCCTCTGCTAAGTGAGATAATTGTAGAGTATCATCTCCTCCACTCTGCTTTTTGCCAGAAATTTCTATTAACTTAGCAACATTCAGAGCCTTGTCAGAATTCCATATTTACAGTCCACAGACTTAATTGGGACCATACAGAGAGAATGGCAAGCATGGTCTAAGTTTCCCAGGGGCTTGGGATTATTGAAAAGAGTCACACGGTATGGGATGCAACTGAGGGGGCCCAACAGGGGGACGCAGGGGACTCAAAAGCAACATCTACAGCAGCATAGGGTATCTTGGTCTGTTTGACTTTTCCTCATGTGAGAATTTTTTTTAATTTAGAACCTTAAGCCAGAAAAAAATCTTTAGGATGATCCTCCCAGTTATTTTTTGTTTGTTTTTTTTCTAATAAAATGACTGAGACCCAGAGACATATAGCAGCTAGATGTGAGACACAAGGTCACACAACTGGGTTGCGGCTGACTCACGCCTATTTGTTCATTCTCAACTATTAGAATATTTTTGGTAGCTAATGGTAAAAGCAGAAAAGGTCTGAGTGAATGAGAGCTAGCTACTCCACTGCAGCCTCAGGACAAGGTTATGAAGAAAGCAATTCTCAAACCATATTCTATTGCCTTGCATGAGAGGTTTACTCAAAAATAGACACGACCACCACAACATAGCATGACAGGGATTATGTTCTCATTACAGCCAGCATCAGGCAATAAGAAATCCTCCTAACCAATGGTTGGGCAAGGGCCCACTTAGGGTTCAATTCTTGGGGGCCATCCCTAAGGGTACGAGCTATAGATGTCACTAGGCTCTTCTACCTGGTTCATGCAAGAGTAGAGAGTATTGCAAAAATATATGGGCAGGGCCACATATCTTGAATTCATGTGATTTCACCAGTGAGAGGTCATTCATCATGCTAATTAACAAGTCCTTCATTTCACAGAAGAACCCTCTTTGTGACATTTGCTATGCTCATTAGCAAAACCCGGGTGATCTCAATAGCGGAAATGCATATAGTCGCAGCCTCTGGACGAGGGCCCCTCTGCTTAGAATGCCCGCAGACCAGCCCTGGGGTGTTCATCCTTGATTCACATCTGGGTTAGTGCTTAACCTAAATTTGAGGCACACAATGTCACTCATAACTGGCGAGGAATTTTAACGTGAATCTCAGACATTATAACAAACTGCTTCATGGTGAAATAAGAATTCGAACCCAGGTCTTCTGATTCCATTCCAAAATCCTTTCCAAAGGGCCACATGCCTCTCTTCTAAAAAAAAAAAAATCAGCAAGTTTGCTAAACATATGCTAGAAAAGATGTCAAAAGAGCAAATCATGCATTCCCATGAAACTGGGATTCTTTGAAACTGGTTCTGAGGAACCTAGACTGGTGTGCCCTACAACTTCTACAAAGGAACATGTTTTGGAGCTGCGTGAGAACCCACCTTCTGAGTCCCATGGAGCCGTCAGAAGACGCAGGGGGTGATCTCTCAGTATCGCAGCGCAGAGGACTCTACGGAAAATTCTGTCTCGCTCACAAGGTGATTTTGCCTTCTGGCTTGTCTGAGTGGACCTCTGGGGTGTAGCAAGATGTACCCATAAGAGGCACTGAAGAAATACTTGTTAAGTTGTGCTGTAAATCCTGCTGGTTCCCAGGGAGCCTGGGAGGGGGGATTTTGGAATGTCCAGTGGGGCACTGATTTAGGCTTAGAACTGTTTGTTTTGAATCCTCCTCTAAGATTTTGCATAATCCTGTGATTCTGGCCCTTGGCTGCATGTTAGATCATGTGAGTAGGTTGTAAAGACTCTCAGTGCCTAGTTCTACCCTAGAGCAATCAGATCAGAATCTCTGGGGTTGGGGTCCAGGCATTAGTGTTTTCTTAAAGGTTTCTGGATGATTTGAATGTGCAGCCAGGGTTGAGACCCGATTGTCTAATTCAGTGCTTCTCAAACTGTGGGTGCAAGCCCCCTGGGGATCGCGTCAGCATGCAGATCCTGAGATTCTGCACTTCTAAGAACCTCACAGGTGAGGACGATGCAGATGTACGGCGGACCATACTCTGAGCGGCAAGGATCTAACCTCTCACCCCTCAAACCTTCTGAGAGCAAAGCCACTGAAGCAAAATCTGAGATGGGCCAAAATAATCCAACTCAACCCCGTCATTTATCCTTCTGGAGAATGTGTGGAATCAGCTTCAATGTGACTACAAAGCAAATAAAATGATTAAACACCTAAACATTTTGTAAAAACTGAACTTTGATTTCCCGCGGATTCGCCTTAAATGCTTAGAATATTTTCCAAATCACAAGGTAGCATGGCTCTACTTCCCAAAAGCTAACCATCTAATGTACCAAAAAAAAAGCCATCTCTGCATTCCCTATTTATTATGCCCTTCGTATTTACTGATTGTCTCGTATGTCACTGCCTCCGTAGTTAGCCTGTGAGAGCATGATACCCGTGTCTGTGGTTCTTTTCACAGCTCTAGTTTAAGCCAATTCATTGCAGGATCCAGGGAGGGACTGGAGGAAGCTGCGTCACAAACAGCCAGCTGGTCTGCAAACAGTGTAGGCGGCTGGCTAGGATAGGGCAATCTTTAAATGTAAACAAAGGAGAAGGCCGGGGCTCACTGAGTGGCCTTTTCGCTACACCTGCACAAGCAGACAGCGACTGACATCATCAGCTGCAGCCGCCTGAATCTGAAGGACGAGCGAGAGAATTTCGCCAACTCAGAAAGAACGGAAAAGCCAAGCCACTACCCACAGAGCCCAAGGTGCGCGCCTGTGAATTATGTTATCAGCTGCACAGCAGGACTGCGGAAAGCACTAACTATGAACAATATATAAATTACAGGGGTCATTCAAGGAGCAGATCAAGTGCAATTAAAATGCAAAAGACTTTTCTTTTTACCTGACTCAGAAAAAAATTTTTGTGACACAAGGGTGTCTCAAATTGTCCAGTAGAGCAGGGGTGGGGGGAGGGAGAGAGGTGTGTGTGTGTGTGTGAACCTGATTACTGAACTCAAAAAGGCTAATGTGCAATTTGTGTTCTTTTTATGTAGATTAAATGCACTGACTGCAGCTTGTACCGCTTAGATACTCAGCAGGGAGTCAAAAGCTTGGGTATCAGTCAACCACAGCCAGCAGCTGAAGCATGGGGCCAAATCTGTTATTGTGCCTTAGATGAGACACTTAATCTAATCTAATGGGAGCAAACCGCCCTGGACAAATAAAAGGGCATTACCAGCAGCACGGTAGCTGTAATGTTAAGAAGCAGCACCAAATATTTTTTGTGATAACATAATTAATGACTTCTCCAGTCTCCTGTTTGCTCTTTAAAAATTCTGCCTTCCAGCTCACAGTGGCTTGTCTCACAGCCACCCCACGGAGAGCCTCAGGATGTACATAACAGGAGGCAGCAGTCTGCCTTCTCACCCTCTCGGGAAGCCATGTGTCCTAGGTATGCCGCAATCAGAAAAAATGTATATTTTTCCCCTGGAGCCACATCTATGCCCTCAAGCAGTGTGAAAGCATCATTGGCTTTTGATGAATTTGCCTTATTAAAGCAAACAGGAGCGAGGCAGATTGGCCAGGATGCCTGAGGTGGGGCATGAGACGCTACGCTTCCAGCACGCTCCCAGGTGATGCCAGTGCTGCTGGCATGATGGCCTCTCCTCCCAAAGTGAGGGATCTCAGACACCAAGGCAGAAGTCCCAACACCCTCTGGGACCTACGCTCAGCAGTCACACAACTGACACTTCTGCCATTTTCTACTGGTCACGCCTTCCAACCATGAGTTCACTGCGGGAGAAGACTACACAAGGGTGTGAATACCAAAAGGCAAGACTCATTGTGGGTCATCTTGGAGGCTGGTGACCACACCAAATAAGCCAAGGCGCCCTATTCCTTCTGCAAAACACAAAGACTGAGGTCCATGGCTCACTGAATGCTCACAGCCACACTCTAATACAGCATACACTTCTGCTCCCAATAGCTGGGTCCTACACTTACTAAGAGTTGATTGTGTTTGATTCCAAACCTGTTTATGACGATCGTTCCAGTTGTACTTTTTATTAAAATTTAGTGCTTTATACAACATGTGAATTAATGAAATATGAATGCAAAAAGGAGTCGTTTCTATGGGAACAAAGCTGAAAATTTTGGAAAGATGTAATAGTAACAGGTAGCTAAAAATGCTTTTGAATTCTCTGACATAAATCATAGCAATGTTTTCTTAGGTTAGTCTCCCAAGGCTATAGAAATAAAAGAAAGAATAAACAAATGGGACCTAATCAAGCGTATAAGCTTTTGCACAGCAAAGGAAACCATAAACAAAATGAACAGATAACCTACGTAAGTGGAGAAAATATTTGCAAATTATGAGACCTACAAGGGCTTAACTTCCAAAATATATAGACAGCTCATACAGCTCAATAACAAAAAAACAACCCAATCAAAAAATAGGCAGATGGGCTTCCCTGGTGGCGCAGTGGTTGAGGGTCCGCCTACCGATGCAGGGGACGCGGGTTTGTGCCCCGGTCCGGGAAGATCCCACATGCCATGGAGCGGCTGGGCCCGTGAGCCATGGCCACTGAGCCTGCGCGTCCGGAGCCTGTGCTCCGCAACGGGAGAGGCCACAACAGTGAGAGGCCCGCATACCGCCAAAAAAAATAAAATTAAAAAAAATTTTTAAAAATATAGGCAGATGACCTAAATAGACATTTCTCCAAAGAAGACATAGAGATGGCCAGCAGGCGCATGAAAAGATGCTCAATACTGCTAATTATTAGAGAAATACAAATAAAAACTACAACGAGGTATCACTTCACACCAGTCAGAATGGCAATCATTAAAAAGTCCACAATACTAAATTCTGGAGAGGGTGTGGAGAAAAGTCAACCCTCCTACACTGTTGGTGGGAATGTAAATTGGTGCAGACACTATGGAAAACAGTATGAAGATTCCTTAAAAAACTAAAAATGGAGTTGCCATATAATCTGTTGACAGCAATCCCATTCCTGGGCATATATCTGGAGAAAACCCTAATTCGAAAAGATACATGCACCCCAATGTTCATAGCAGCACTATTTATAATAGCTAAGACGTGGAAGCAACCTAAATGCCCATCAACAGATGAATGGATAAAGAAGGTGTGGTATGTATACACACAATGGAATACTACTCAGCCATAAAAAGATTGAAATAATGCCATTTGCAGCACCATGGATGAACCTAGAGATTATCATACTAAGTCAGACAGAGAAAGACAAATACCATATAATATCTATTATATGTGGAATCTAAAATATGATACAAATGAACTTATCTATGAAACAGAAAAAGACTCACAGACAGAAAACAAACTTACGGTTATCCAAGGGGAAAGGGGGTGGGAGAGGGACAAATTAGGAGTTTGCGATTAGCAGATACAAACAAGGCCCTACTGTACAGCACAGGGAACTATATTCAATATCTGGTAATAAACCATAATGGAAAAGAATATGAAAAAGAATACACACACACACACACACACACACATATAACTGAATCACTTTGCTGTACACCAGAAACTAACACATTATAAATTAACTATACTTCAATTTAAAAATAGACAAAAATTACTGTTGAATTATGTGTGTGCCAAACAACTGTAAAAGATTGGAAATCATTAAAAAATTGGGAGGATTATGCACTGAGCTTGTTTCACAAATGTCTTACATTCTTGCTCTACTTTCAAAACTGGAAATCATAGACAGTGCATTTTAGGGACAGTTCAGGAGAGAAGGAAAACCTGTAACTCCTATCAGCGGATTTATATTCAAAGAAAATGACTTGGCTATACAACAAAAGTTTAGTGAATGAATGTATATTTACATGTTTTAACTTAAATAAAATATCTACAGTTCGTATATACCATTTTTTCAATGATGCCCTGTTTTAACTATCTTTTTTTTTTTCAGTTAACCAACCAAATTCTGGTTCAGATGGATGGGTACAAAGCATACATTATAAATGGGAAATTGCTCCCGAACTGGCACTTTTGTTTAGAAGTAGGATGAAAGAAGGACAGAGCTAGAGAGAAGGAGGGGCTAGACCATCTGGTTCTAGAAAGTTCTGCGACTGGAAGGCAATTTATCTGCAATCTCACTTACTTGCTACCAGTAAGGTGGAGCCACAGCTGCCCTATTGTACACATGCCTGGGGCTTCATAATGTCTTTTGGTGGCTTCTTTTCCCTCTCAAGGCCGTCCTTGCCATTTATTTTAACCTGATTTCACTTGCATGCAATGCTTAGGGAGAGATATAGCTTTCTGCCTACCAAAAGCTCATGCTCCCCTTTCCGTGGTATTGTTGTAGGAAATGGTTACCCTGACAGGGCGTACATCCTCCAGCCCCATTTCCACCCATATGTGGCCTTGTAACAAGTTCGCATCAATGAAATATGACTGGAGGTGAGAGGCAGCACTTCTGGGCTGGGACTTTGCAGAAGTAAATGTACCCTATCCCTGGTTTTTCTCCTCCTGCTGGCTGTTTGCACAGGACTGAGGCTCTGGGGGATGGTAGAGGTACAAGGTAGAAGAAATCCTGAGTCCCTGAGTCCCTCACTTGCCATGGGAAAGTCACTCAGTCGCTGGCCAGGACCATCATGTGTCAAGACACTTAAATTCGGAGAGTTGTTTGTTACAGCAGCTAGTGTTATGTCACTTCAACTAACACAGGGGCTGCTCACCTGGGACTTGCCCTTCATTATTCTGCCCCTCCCCTCCCTCCCACCCTAGCCTCTTACATCTCATTGGGATTATTTTTTTTCTGGGTATGAGTTGTGGATTCTTAACCTGAGGGGTCTATACAATTATATGCAAAACGTTGTCTATAGGTGTATTTTTCTGGGAAGAGGGTCTACCGCTTTTGTGGACTTTTCATATGGGCCTGGGAGCCCCTCAAATTATTACAAAGAGCTGCTCTAAGAGATTCACCTTCAATGTCATATTCCTAATTTAATCCATGACCTTGATTCACCCTATGATTTAGAGATCTGAGTATCTGTGGGCAATTTATGGACGCAGCTTAAAGTGAAAGCAAAAGTAAAGAGCTTACACTAGGTCGTGAATGCAAATGTACAAGCATATCATGGACATCGTGGAATGAATAGAAGCAAATCGGTGGACTGAAGAAGCTGAACGGAAACCCCCATCTGAGACTTATTAAGTAGCTGTCTTTCTCCTGTTGTATAAGTACAGCTCCAAACCATATCTTGGTGACTTAAAAGAGCTACCATGTTCCTTTCCAACAGCCTAATTTATGGCATAGGACTAAGGAGATCCTGTTTCTTTATATACTGAGAAGCAGTTCTTCTCTAGCTCAACTCATACTTCCTGAGAGTTTAGGTCCAGCAAAACCGTGTTAATGCCAGGGCAATGAAAGATTTTGCGGGGGGCGGGGCCTGTAGGACTCTGCAAAGGACTGGAAATATGAGACGGTGGCTCATGCCAGTCCCAAGCATTGAAAATTACTGGGTGGAACGAAGGGTCTCCAGAGAGTTTATTATTCATATGAAGGTGTCTAGTCTCCTCTTCTGAGGCTGGGAATGACCTGAATTCTAAGCTAGGGTTGACATAGAGCTTCCCCGTTTGCTTAGTGTCTTTTTTTTTTTTTTTTTTTTTTCGGTACGCGGGCCTCTCACTGTTGTGGCCTCTCCCGTTGCGGAGCGCAGGCTCCGGACGCGCAGGCTCAGTGGCCATGGCTCACGGGCCCAGCCGCTCCGCGGCATGTGGGATCTTCCCGGACCGGGGCACGAACCCGTGTCCCCTGCATCGGCAGGCGGACTCCCAACCACTGCGCCACCAGGGAAGCCCTGCTTAGTGTCTTTTAATAGAGCGGACGTGAGTGTATCACGTTCATCTGGAACGAGTGTGGAGGACTACGGAGCCACCACACAAAGTCCCTTTTCCCCAAGAAGCAAGCACGCGGGTAGGAGGCAGGAATATTCACCCAAGGTCAGCGAGTGTTAAACTTACAGGATTCCCCCCCCACCGACCCCATGTTTTTAACTAGGGTCTACTGATATCTTCTCTTGTTGCCCAGTTTGTAGACAAGGTTTCATACCCTCTGTTCTTTGAACATTCTGGACCTTATTGTGAATCACCTGGGAGTCTGGTCTAAAATGTAGATTCCTAGGTCCTACTCCAGACCCCCTGAATCAGCACCTCAGGAGTACAGCCCAGGAACTGCCTTTTCAACACATGCCCCAGGTGATCCTAAGTCTCACTGGTTTGCCCAGCACTGGTCCAAAGTTTCTGAGGAGTGGCAGCTCTGGAATGTCTTAGGCTGTGGCACGGCACTGTGTTCTACAGGGTCGGAGGGGGGCTAGGAGACACGTCTGGCTGCACTGGCGAGCAGTCATCTAGCTGCTCCACGGTACCTGCGTGTTTGTTCACAGTGGCTTTGGAGGCTGCAGGTCTGTGACAAGCTGCGGACACAGGTCTCTGTTCCGCAGGATGGGGTTTGTTAAGGTTGTAAGGAATAAGACCTACTTCAAGAGACACCAAGTGAAATTTAGAAGAAGACAAGAGGGTAAAACTGATTACTATGCTGGGAAATGCTTGGTAATCCAGGATAAAAAGAAGTACAATACACCCAAATACAGGATGAGTTCATGTAACCAACAGAGATATCATTTGTCATATTGCTTATGCCCGTAGAGAAGGGGATATGACAGTCTGGGCAGCTAATGCTCATGAACTCCCAAAGTATGGTGTGAAGGTTGGCCTGACAAATTATGCTGCAGCACACTGTACCGGTCCACTGATGGCCCAAAGGCTTCTCAATCAGTTTGGCATGGACAAGATCTATGAAGGCCATGTGGAGGTACCCAGCGATGAATACAATGTGGAAAACATTGATGGTCAACCTGGTGCCTTCACCTGCTATCTGGATGCAGGGCTTGCTAGATTTACTACTAGAAATAAAGTAGGGCCTGAAGGAAGCTGTGGACGGAGGCTTGTCCATCCCTCACAGTACCAAACGGTTCCCTGGTTATGATTCAGAAAACAAGGCATTCAATACAGAAGTACACTGGAAGCACATCATGGGTCAAAACGTTGCAGATGGGAACCCTCTTGCACTGTTGGTGGGAATGTAAATTGATACAGCCACTATGGAGAACAGTATGGAGGTTCCTTAAAAAACTAAAATAGAACTACCATACGACACAGCAATCCCACTACTGGGCATATGCCCTGAGAAAACCATAATTCAAAAAGAGTCATGTACCACAATATTCACTGCAGCTCTATTTACAATAGCCAGCGCATGGAAGCAACCTAAGTGTCCACAGACAGATGAATGGATAAAGAAGATGTGGCACATATACACAATAGAATATTACTCAGCCATAAAAAGAAACGAAATTGAGTTATTTGTAATGAGGTGGATGGACCTAGAGTCTGTCATACAGAGTGAAGTTAAGTCAGAAAGAGAAAAACAAATACTGTATGCTAACACATATATACGAATCTAAAAAAAAAAAAAGTCATGAAGAACCTAGGGGCAGGACGGGAAGAAAGACACAGACCTACTCGAGAATGGACTTGAGGACACGGGGAGGGGGAAGGGTAAGCTGGGACAAAGTGAGAGAGTGGCATGGACATATATACACTAGCAAACGTACAATAGATAGCTAGTGGGAAGCAGCCGCATAGCACAGGGAGATCAGCTCGGTGCTTTGTGACCACCTAGAGGGGTGGGATAGGGAGGGTGGGAGGGAGGGAGACGCAAGAAGGAAGGGATATGGGGATATATGTGTAGCTGATTCACTTTGTTATAAAGCAGAAACTAACACACCATTGTAAAGCAATTATACTCCAATAAAGATGTTAAAAAAAGTTGCAGATGATATGCATTACCTAATTGAAGAAGATGAAGATGCTTATAAGAAACAATTTTCTTAATACATAAAGAACAAAACTCCAGACATGATGGAGAGATGTATAAGAAAGCTCACGCTGCTATATGAGAGAATCCAGTCTATGATAAGAAGCCTAAGAAAGAAGTTCAAAAGAAGAGGAACCATCCCCAAAGGTCTCTTGCCCAGAACAAAGATCAGGTAGCTCAGAAGAGGGCAAGCTTCCTCGGAGCGCAGGAATGGGCTGCTGAGAGCTAGTAAACCAAACCACACTTTTCTATGAAGATTTTTCAGATAAAGACAGTAATAAACGTATTGACCAAGCAGCTCCCCCAAAAGTGTGGCTTTGGAGGAAGTTAATTATGGGGATACTAAAGCCTACCCCCCAGCCATGCCATGTAATGGTATTACCCTACTTCCCACCCCCCTACAAGCTGGAAAAGATGCTAAAGCCCAAGGGACAATGTGATTTGTACTTTGAATGAGACACAAAGATAACTTTTTAAAACTTCAGCCTCCTGACACGTGCACCTCAATACCCCATATGAAAACTCAATGCATTTCCATTAAGCCTCAGTGTTTAGCACGCCCCCTTTCCTCTCTCAGCTCAGGACTGCAGCACCTCCCGAGGGTGAGCCTGGATGCCCTCCCTGTGGTTCTAAGCACCTAACAGACCCTCTTGGCACCTCCAAACATCGTCCTGCTCCCTCTACACACCCCAGGCTGCTTGCTGCAAACGCCTGTAACTATCTACGAGAACACACGTAGCTGGTGCTCAGGGCAAGATGGAAGTGCTGGAGAGTTAGTCCCCCTGAGAGCAGCCCTCAAACAATGACAGGTGGGGAGTTGGCGGAGAAATACCCCAGCTTCCTCATCCCACTGGTGGGATAACTCTGGAACATGTTCAACACTCTCCCCAAGAGGTCCCTGCTGGGGTTGATCTCCAAGAGCCCATGATGGGCACTTGCTTCTTATCACATGCAGCTGTGGCTCCCTTCCCTTCTCTTCTCACTCCTCCACTTTCCAACCAGTGTTTCCGGGGACCTCCTTCCAAATAACCAACTTGCATGTGAGTTTCTGTCTGAGGGCACCCCTCGGGATGTAAAAGACACAAAGGTGATCTACCAGCTCTGAATGGAGCCTGGCACTGTAAGAGACAAGCGTGGAGGCCAGCAAACCCCTGTATCTGTAGCATTTTGGCGTGATTGTCTAAATCATCTGACTGATTTCTGCTCCCTTTTTGCTGACCTCTGTGCAAAACCTGTGGATGATGAGTAACCTTGATAGCCTATTTCCATTGCTCCTCCTAAATTATGAGCCTTTTGCTACCTAGAGTGACAGGAGCAGAGCCACAGCAGTCCCGGTGTGCCCTGTTGCAGACTGAACCTTCCGTGCTCTACGTCAGCAGGTCAAGATCCCAGCACAATTTGGGGTCTCGCGAGGTTGCTGATCCACACCGTGGGGAATCCCACGTGGGGGACAGGACATCCCACATTTGTGCGTTCCTTTAACAAATGTATATGGAGCACTAACTGCTAGTCAGGGTCTGGGGAATATGGAAGGAATGTGCGTAAGTTAAGTCTGGTCAGGCTGTTGCTAGATAGAACTCTGCCAGCCCCTGCCCCGAGGGGCCTGGCCACACGGAAGATCCCATCTCGTCCAGCCTAGATGAAGCCAGAGCCCGTTGAATGCTCTCCCTGCATTTAGTTCAGGCCTCTCTGCTTCACCCTCCATGCTGGGAGCAGCGTTGTCCTTCTGAAATACAAGACTGCCTATCACGCCCCTGCTCAATGATCGTCAGTAGCTCCACTATGCCTATGAAATAAAGGACAAACTTCGGATTATATATGCAGCCAAGGGCTCTCAAGTCTGGCTCCAAACCAGCCTTCCACCCTCCTTTTCCACCAGGTCCTCCCCTTCCCAGCAGGTAGCTTGTACTCCCCCAAACACCCTATGTTCTTTCAGACTGCTGTCCTCTTTTGCACATGCTCCTCCTTAGGCCTGAATTTCACTTACCACTTTAGCCAACCCCCAGTCACTGTCGAGCACCCACTTAGAACGGCACCTCTTCCATGAAGACTTGCTCGCCCCTCCGTCTACCTCCAACAGCACCAACAGCCGCGTCTCCTGCGTACCTTGCTATTGGCACACGCGCAGCAAATTCAGTACTGAGCACGCTATGCTGTCATTGTTTCTGAGTCTGGCTTCTCCCAGAAGACTGTGAGTGCATAGACAGCAGGGATGTCGCCATTTTGTTCATCTTTGTACCCTACTTGTGGGCTTAAGAGAATGCCTGGCACACCGTACATCTGTAAGAAATGCTTGTGAACGCCCGCCCGGGCCTCAGAAAGCCCAAAGGAGATTTAACCCTTTCTCTCCAGTAATTGATACCACTCCTGGTGTAAGATCTGCTCCACACACCTGGATGGGAATGTTCGCTTGTGCTGTCCTCTCAACTGCTTCTGTTTTGGGCCGCAGCAGTTCTCTCCCTTGATGTATAGCTGAGCTCTGGAGGTTGCCCCAGGATGTGAGGTCACCAGGGTGCTCTGAGGTGGCAGATGCCAAAGCTGAGCAGGTGGACTTTTATTGCCCCAAGGGTGCATTGTGCGGCTCCCTGGCAGGAGCAGGCAGAAAGCTGATGACGTCACAGCCCCTTACAGACATCCACAGAGAGCCCTCAACTCTGAGGGGTGACGAGGAGAATCAAGAGGGGAAGGAATCAGATCGAGGTGCATTATGCCTGGAGGACTTGAACCATCATTCACAGGTGGAGGGAAATGTCTCAGAAGGGACAAGCCAAGGAGTTATCTGTTGGTATTCAGGGAAGAGAGGTGTGTATGCAGTAACCTCACAGGGACTCAAGTGAGGCCGGCAGCCACTTGCTTCTCCCAGAGGGCTGGTGGCAGTGCCGGCCTGGACAACCTTTGATCATCCTCAAACTAGAAAAGAATTAACCAAACCTCTTCACTCGGCTTAGAGTCCACTTCTTTAAGGTACAGACCAGAATGCTTCATTCTTGAGAGATCTGGACTTTCTTTGTAAGTGCTTACTACAAACTGGACCAGGCAAGATGCTATGTACTTTCTGGGCATCAACTCAGTGAACTCCCATAATGAACCCTGGTTGGTACGTTTCATAATTATCCCCCATTTTACAGATGAGAAATCAGAGGCTCAGTGAAGTTAGGTAACTTGGCCACACTCACACCGTCAGTACGGAGCAGAGCTGCGATTCCTACCAGTTCTATCAGACCCCATGGTCTGTGTTTGGCACTTCTACATGATGCCACCGTGAGTACCATGCTTCCCCTGATGTCCAGAGATAGGGGCCCTGGCCCCTGGCACTTGGCCACTAACTAGCTGTGCTGCCCTGGAAAAGGCACCCAATTTTCTGGATCTCAATAATTGTGTATGAGTTGGACCAGCCGATCTGTAGACCTCCTTCAGATTTAGCATTCTATGAGTCTATGGTGGAATCATATTTTCTTTCATGCATGGTTAGCAAAGGTGGGTATCCGGGGCCTAAGATCGACTGGTAGAATATGAAATTGATTAAGTGCCGATTAAGTAGTTGGCATATTTCTGAATCGTGGTATAAGAAGGGCTTTCATTGTCATTTTTAGGCAGTTGCATGGATAAACTTGTTCTTTTTTACTCTTAAAAATTATGCTTTATTACAGTGCTCTAATATATAAAACATTGTGGGTTTTGGCGCCCAGAAAATCAAATAGATCAATGGATCAGAATAAAGTATCCAGAACATGTACGTGAGCACTTGATTTATGATAAATGATTCACAATAGAGCAGTGGGAAAAGTATAGTCTTTGCAAAGAACGGTGCTGGATAAATGGGATAGCCATATGTAAACCATGATGTGTCTTCGCCCCTTACACACCATGTACAAATGCCAATGCCAACTGGATCAACTGGGTTACAGATCTAAAACTGAAAAATAAAGCCACAACTTGATAAAAGTTGAAGGGCCAGATTTTTAGTCTCTTTAACACACTCTGCTTCTCAAGCGTTAAGCCCCTTGGGTGGGCCTGCCCATCTCAGGCTGTCAACTTCCTGAAGACAGTAACTCTCTTTCAAATGCTGTTTGTGATAGCTAGTGGGAACCTGCCGTGTAGCACAGGGAGCTCAGCTCGGTGCTCTGTGGTGACCTAGATGGGTGGGATGGTGGGGGGTCGGGTGGGAGGGAGGTCCAAGAGGAAGGGGATATATGTATACATATAGCTGATTCACTTTGTTGTACAGCAGAAACTAACACACCATTGTAAAGCAACTATACCCCAATAAAAATAAACTAATAAAATAAAATAAAATAAAATGTTCTTTGTAAGCACTGGTGAATATCACAAATGGGTGAGTGATGAACACCTCTGGGGATGACGATCATGGTGGTTTAATTTAATAACTGTGTTTTCAGGTTTATTTGGGGCTTTAACAATCACTAGAAAGTGTTCCAATTACTACTACTGTATAACAAATTATCCCAAGCCTTAGTGACATAAAGCAATACTTACTATGCCCATGGATGGATTCTCGAGTCAGTAATTCAAACAGGGCACAGTGGATGGCTTGCCTCTGCTCCATGTTGTTTGGGACCTAAGTTAGGAAGATTCAGTTGCTACAGGTGACTGAATGGCTGGGGGCTAGAACCACCTGGAGGATCTTCACTCACATCTGGCAGTTGATCCTGGCTGTTGGCTGGGACATCTGTTTATCAGAACATATACATATGGCCTCTTTGTGTAACTGCTTGGGGTTCCTCACACCATGGTGGTCTCATGATGGCGGGACTTCTTTCATGGCGGTTCAAGGCTCTAAGAGTGAATGCTTCAGAAGGCAAGGCAGGGGACTTCCCTGGTGGCGCAGTGGTTAAGAATCTGCCTGCCAACGCAAGGGACACGGGTTTGAGCCCTGGTCCGGGGAGATCCCACATGCCACCGAGCACCTCAGCCCGTGCACCACAACTACTGAGTCTGCGTGCCACAACTACTGAAGCCCACGTGCCTAGAGCCTGTGCTTCACAACAAGAGAAGCCACTGCAATGAGAAGCCCACGTACCGCAACGAAGAGGAGCCCTCGCTCACCACAACTAGAGAAAGCCCGCGCACAGCAACGAAGACACAACGCAGCCAAAAATAAATCAATTTTTAAAAAAAGCAAGGCGTAAGCTGTTATCACCTTTTATAACTTAACCTTATATGCTACTTCCACTTCATTTTATTGGTTATAAGTGAGTCATTAAGACCAGATAAGATTCAAGCGGAAGGGATATGGTCCCCCACCTCTAGAGGGGAGGAGTGTCAAAACTGGCACTGCATTTTCACCCTGTATAGGGCAGGAACTGTGTCTTAGTTATCTCTGAATCCCTACCATCTAACTTGGGTCATGGCACAGAGTAGACACCCAATGAGTGATTGGTAGATAAAGCAATGAATAAGTGAATGAAGGAAGGAACCGTTATCCCATTGGAGAGGGTATCTCTGAGGAGTATAGACATTTAGTCTTTTTCACTTATTTTTGTGTTTGCATTGGATTTGGTTTTTTATTTCAACAATAAAATAAATCACAGTATGTAAAAGACGTGCAGAGTAGAAAATAAGGTCAATGGTATTATGACACTTTTGCTCTTAAGGAGCATTCTATGGTCATTAATTCTTCCTCAACACCATATAGTCTCCTATTTTGGGATATGTTCCATGGTTTCCAACAGGACATTTGATTTTATTTTTTTGAATTTTATTTATTTTTTTATACAGCAGGTTCCTATTACTTATCCATTTTATACACATTAGTTTATATAGGTCAATCCCAATCTCCCAATTCATCACACCACCACTCCCCTCACCACCACTTACTCCCCTTGGGGTCCAAACATTTGTTCTCTGCATCTGTGTCTCAATTTCTGCCCTGCAAACTGGTTCATCTGTACCATTTTTCTAGGTTCCACATATATGCGTTAATATATGATATTTGTTTTTTTTCTTTCTGACTTACTTCACTCTGTATGACAGTCTCTAGATCCATCCACGTCTCTACAAATGACCCAATTTCGTTCCTTTTTATGGCTGAGTAATATTCCATTGTATATATGTACCACATCTTCTTTATCCATTCATCTGTCGATGGGCATTTAGGCTGCTTCCAAGTCCGGGCTATTGTAAACAGTGCTGCAGTGAACATTGGGGTGCGTGTACCTTTTTGAATTATGGTTTTCTCAGGGTATATGCCCAGTAGTGGGATTGCTGGGTCATATGGTAGTTCTATTTTTAGTTTTTTAAGGAACCTCCATACTGTTCTCCATAGTGGCTGTATCAATTTATATTCCCACCAACAGTGCAAGAGGGTTCCCTTTTCTCCACACCCTCTCCAGCATTTTTTGTTTGTAGATTTTCTGATGAAGCCCATTCTAACTAGTGTGAGGTGATACCTCATTGTAGTTTTGATTTGCATTTCTCTAATAATTAGTGATGTTGAGCAGCTTTTCATGTGCTTCTTGGCCATCTGAATGTCTTCTTTGGAGAAATGTCTATTTAGGTCTTCTGCCCATTTTTGGATTGGGCTGTTTGTTTAATATTGAGCTGTTTATATATTTTGGAGATTGTTTGTCCATTGATTCGTTTGCAAATATTTTCTCCCATTCTGAGGGTTGTCTTTTCGTCTTGTTTGTGGTTTCCTTTGCTGTGCAAAAACTTTTAAGTTTCATTAGGTCCTATTTGTTTATTTTTGTTTTTATTTCCATTACTCTAGGAGGTGGATCAAAAAATATCTTGCTGTGATTTATGTCAAAGAACGTTCTTCCTATGTTTTCCTCTAAGAGTTTTATAGTGTCCGGTCTTACATTTAGGTATCTAATCCATTTTATTTTATTTTATTTTATTTTGCGGTACGCGGGCCTCTCACTGTTGTGGCCTCTCCCGCTGCGGAGCACAGGCTCCGGACGCGCAGGCTCAGCGGCCATGGCTCACGGGCCCAGCCGCTCCGCGGCATGTGGGATCTTCCCGGACCGGGGCACGAACCCGTGTCCCCTGCATCGGCAGGCGGACTCTCAACCACTGTGCCACCAGGGAAGCCCCTCTAATCCATTTTGAGTTTATTTTTGTGGATGGTGTTAGGGAGTGTTCTAATTTCATTCTTTTACATGTAGCTGTCCAGTTTTCCCAGCACCACTTATTGAAGAGGCTGTCTTTTCTCCACTGTGTATTCTTGCCTCCTTTGTCATAGATTAGTTGACCATAGGTGCGTGGGTTTATCTCTGGGCTTTCTATCCTGTTCCATTGATCTATATTTCTGTTTTTGTGCCAGTACCGTATTGTCTTGATTACTGCAGCTTTGTAGTATAGTCTGAAGGCAGGGAGTCTGATTACTCCAGCTCCATTTTTTTCCCTCAAGATTGCTTTGGCTATTCGGGGTCTGTTGTGTCTCCATACAAATTTTAAGATTCTTGGTTCTAGTTCTGTAAAAAATGCCATTGGTAATTTGATAGAGGTTCCTTTGAAACTGTAGCTTGCTTTGAGTAGTATAGTTATTTTCACAATATTGATTTTTCTAATCCAAGAACATGGTATATCTCTCCATCTGTTTGCATCATCTTTAATTTCTTTCATCAGTGTCTTATAGTTTTCTGCATACAGGTCTTTTGTCTCCCTAGGTAGGTTTATGCCTAGGTATTTTATTCTTTTAGTTGCAGTGGTACATGGGAGTGTTTCCTTAATTTCTCTTTCAGATTGTTCATCATTAGTGTATAGGAATGCAAGAGATTTCTGTGCATTAATTCTGTATCCTGCAACTTTACCAAAGTCATTGATTAGCTCTAGTAGTTTTCTGGTGGCATCTTTAGGATTCTCTATGTAGAGTATCATGTCATCTGCAGACAGTGACAGTTTTACTTCTTCTTTTCCAATCTGTATTCCTTTTATTTCTTTTTCTTCTCTGATTGCTGTGGCTAGGACCTCCAAAACTATGTTGAATAACAGTGGCGAGAGTGGACATCCTCGTCTTGCTCCTGATCTTAGAGGAAATGCTTTTAGTTTTTCACCATTGAGAATGATGTTTGCTGTGGGCTTCTCATATATGGCCTTTATTATGCTGAGATAGGTTCCCTTTATGCCCACTTTCTGGAGAGTTTTTATCATAAATGGGTGTTGAATTTTATCAAAAGGTTTTTTTGCATCTATTGAGATGATCATATGGCTTTTATTCTTCAATTTGTTAATATGTTGTATCGATTGATTTGCATATATTGAAGAATCCTTGCATCCCTGGGATAAATCCCACTTGATCGTGGTGTATGATCCTTTTAACGTGTTGTTGGATTCTGGTTGCTAGTATTTTGTTGAGGATTTTTGTATCTATATTCATCAGTGATATTGGTCTGTAGTTTCCTTTATTTGTAGTATCTTTGGTTTTGGTACCAGGGTGATGGTGGCCTCATAGAATGAGTTTGGGAGTGTTCCTTCCTCTGCAATTTTTTAGACGAGTTTGAGAAGGATGGGTGTTAGCTCTTCTCCAAATTTTGATAGAATTCACCTGTGAAGGCATCTGGTCCTGGACTTTTGTTTGTTGGAAGATTTTTAATCACAGTTTCAATTTCATTACTTGTGATTGGTCTGTTCATATTTTCTATTTCTTCCTGGTTCAGTCTTGGAAGGTTATCCCTTTCTAAGATTTGTCCATTTCTTCCAGGTTGTCCATTTTATTGGCATAGAGTTGCTTGTAGTAGTCTCTTAGGATGCTTTGTATTTCTGCAGTGTCTGTTGTAACTTCTCCTTTTTCATTTCTAATTTTTTTGATTTGAGTCCTCTCCCTCTTTTTCTTGATGAGTCTGGCTAACGGTTTATCAATTTTGTTTATCTTCTCAAAGAACCAGCTTCTAGTTTTATTGATCTCTGTTATTGTTTTCTTTGTTTCTATTTCATTTATCTCTGCTCTGATCTTTATGATTTCCTTCTTTCTACAAACTTTGTGGTACGCGGGCCTCTCACCGCTGTGGCCTCTCCCGCCGCGGAGCACAGGCTCCGGACGCGCAGGCCCAGCGGCCACGGCCCAAGGGCCCAGCCACTCCGCGGCACGTGGGATCCTCCCGGACCAGGGCACGAACCCGCACCCCCCGCATCGGCAGGCGTACTCCCAACCACTGCACCACCAGGGAAGCCCTTCTAGTTCTTTTAGGTGTTAGGTTAGATTGTTTATTTGTGATGTTTGTTTTTTCCTGAGGTAGGTTGTATAGCTATAAACTTCCCTCTTAGAACTGCTTTTGCTGCATCCCATAGATTTGGATCGTTGTGTTTTCATTGTCTTTTGTCTCCAGCAATTTTTTGATTTCCTCTTTGATTTCTTCAGTGATCTCTTGGTTATTTAGTAATGCAGTGTTTAGCCTCCATGTGTTTGTATTTTTTACAGATTTTTTCCTGTAATTGATATCTAATCTCATAGCTTGGTGCTTGGAAAAGATACTTGATAGGATTTCAATTTTCGTAAATTTACCAAGGCCTGATTTGTGACCCCAGATATGATCGGTCTGGAGAATGTTCCATGAGCACTTGAAAAGAAAGTGAATTCTGTTGTTTGTGGATGGAATGTCTTATAAATATCAATTAAGTCCATCTTGCTTAATGTATCATTTAAAGCTTGTGTTTCCTTATTTATTTTCATTTTGGATGATCTGTCCATTGGTGACAGTGGGGTGTTTAAGGCCCCTACTATGATTGTGTTACTGTCGATTTCCCCTTTTATGGCTGTTAGTGTTTGCCTTGTGTATTGAGGTGCTCCTATGTTGGGCACATAAATATTTATAATTGTTATATCTTCTTCTTGGATTGATCCCTTGATCATTACGTAGTATCCTTCCTTGTCTCTTGTAATAGTCTTCATTTTAAAGTCTATTTTATCTGATATGAGTACTGCTACTCCTACTTTCTCTTGATTTCCATTTGCATGGAATATCTTTTCCCATCCCCTCACTTTCAGTCTGTATGTGTCCCTAGGTCTGAAGTGGGTCTCTTGTAGACAGCATATATATGGGTCTTGTTTTTGTATCCATTCAGCAAGCCTGTGTCTCTTGGTGGGAGCATTTAATCCATTCACGTTTAAGGTAATTATGGTATGTATGTTCCTATGACCGTTTTCTTAATTGTTTTGGGTTTGTTTTTGTAGGTCCTTTTCTTCTCTTGTATTTCCCACTTAGAGAAGTTCCTTTAGCATTTGTTGTAGAGCTGGTTTGGTGGTGCTGAATTCTCTTAGCTTTTGCTTGTCTGTAAAGCTTTTGACTTCTCCATCAAATCTCAATGAGATCCTTGCTGGGTAGAGTAATCTTGCTTGTAGGTTCTTCCCTTTCATCACTTTAAATATATCATGCCACTCCCTTCTGGCTTGTAGAGTTTCTGCTGAGAAATCAGCTCTTAACGTTATGGGAGTTCCCTTGTATGTTATTTGTCATTTTTCCCTTGCTGCTTTCAATAATTTTTCTTTGTCTTTAATTTCTGCCAATTTAATTTCTATGTGTCTCGGTGTGTTTCTCCTTGTGTTTATCCTGTATGGGACTCGCTGCATTTCCTGGACTTGGGTGGCTATTTCCTTTCCCGTGTTAGGGAAGTTTTCGACTATAATCTCTTCAAATATTTTCTCGGGTCCTTTCTCTCTCTCTTCTCCTTCTGGCACCCCTATAATGCAAATGTTGTTGCATTTAATGTTGTCCCAGAGGTCTCTTAGGCTGTCTTCATTTCTTTTCATTCTTTTTTCTTTATTCTGTTCCGCAGCAGTGAACTCCACCATTCTGTTTTCCAGGTCACTTATCTGTTCTTCTGCCTCAGTTATTCTGCTACTGATTCCTTCTAGTGTAGTTTTCATTTCAGTTATTGTATTGTTCATCTCTTTTTGTTTGTTCTTGAATTCTTCTAGAGGTTTGGTAACATTTCTTGCATCTTCTTCATCCTTGCCTCCATTCTTTTCCCTAGGTCCTGGATCATCTTCACTATCATTATTCTGAATTCTTTGCCTGGAAGGTTTCCTATCTCCACTTCATTTAGTTGTTTTTCTGGGGTTTTATCTTGTTCCTTCATCTGGTACATAGCCGTCTGCCTTTTCATCTTGTCTGTCTTTCTGTGAATGTGGTTTTTGTTCCACAGGCTGCAGGATTGTAGTTCTTCTTGCTTCTGCTGTCTGCCCTCTGGTGGATGAGGCTATCTAAGAGGCTTGTGGAAGTTTCCTGATGGGAGGGACTGGTGGTGGGTAGAGCTGACTGTTGCTCTGGTGGGCAGAGCTCAGTAAAACTTTAATCCACTTGACTGCTGATGGGTGGGGCTGGGTTCCCTCCCCGTTGGTTGTTTGGCCTGAGGCACCCCAACACTGGAGTCTACCTGGGCTCTTTGGTGGGGCTAATGGCGGACTCTGGGAGGGCTCAAGCCAAGGAGTACTTCCCAGAACTTCTGCTGCCAGTGTCCTTGTCCTCATGGTGAGCCACAGCCACCCCCCGCCTCTGCAGGAGACCCTCCAACAATAGCAGGCAGGTCTGGTTCAGTCTCCTATGGGGTCACTGCTCCTTCCCTTGGGTCCTGATGTGCACACTACTTTGTGTGTGCCCTCCAAGGGTGGAATCCCTCTTTTCCCCAGTCCTGTCAGAGTCCTGCGATCAAATCCCACTAGCCTTCAAAGTCTGATTCTCTAGGAAATCCTCCTCCCATTGCCGGACCCCCAGGTTGGGAAGCCTGACATGGGGCTCAGAACCTTCACTCTAGTGGGTGGACTTCTGTGGTATAAGTGTTCTCCAGTCTGTGAGTCACCCACCCAGCAGTTATGGGATTTGATCTTATTGTGATTGCGCCCCTCCTACCCTCTCATTGTGGCTTCTCCTTTGTCTTTGGATGTGGGGTATCTTTTTTGGTGAGTTCCAGTGTCTTTGTGCCGATGATTTTTCAGCAGTTAGTTGTGACTCCGGTGCTCTCACAAGAGGGAGTGAGAGCATGTCCTTCTACTCCGCCATCTTGAACCAATCCTGTCATTATCCCAGTAGGACATTTTTGAAATCAAGTTCTACCAGAAGAAATTGAATATTTCATGGTGAGGTCTGAGCTGACTTCCTCAATTTGCCTGCCCAGCTCTTCTTTCTCTGTATTCTCCTAGTTGACTTCTAGCCTTTCCATCCCTTTCCCCTCTCCACACCCCTCCCCGTCCTGCCGTCTTTCCTTTCCCCTCCCCTGCTCTTCCTCACTCCGTGCCCCCCTCCAATGCCACATCCTCTAGCTTGGGGGTGGGAGTGTCTCCAGAGCTGTTAGAGGAGTCAAGGAATGGGAAGCCAACACCCCCCTCCCCTAGAGAATGTCCAGATTTGGATTAGGGCCATCGGCCCCTGGAATTCTCTTCCTCACTGCTTTGGTATATGGTGTTTCATTGCTTTTATGGGCACCAACTGATGATGTCACATGAAAGGCTTAAAGCTCCTGTGGCTGCAAACTAGCACAAAAAGCCCAATTTTTACAGAGACACAACAGAAAATAATTCTTTAAGAAGAAAAACCATGACAGTGGGAATCTGCCATTCCCAAATTAGCATTTGGAAAACTCTAGTCACACAAACATACGCCAGTAGAGACCTCAGAGAGCATCTTGCCCAATTCCTCCAGTAACAAACAGGGAGATGGGAGCCAAAGAGGAAGAGTTATAACAACCAGCATTTACTGGGTGCTGACTCGGCCCCAGGCACTTCACTACTTTATTCCAGTTGTGCAACCACCAGATGAATTGGAATCATTAACCCAATTTCCAAGATGAAGAGACAGAAGCTCAGAGAGGGTCAGTAACTTCTGCAAGGTCACACAGCTAGAAAATGGCAGAGTAGACATTTGAACCCAGTATCTAGGATGAGTCCCTGAACTGTGCTCTTAACCATCAGACTAAACTGTGTTTCTTTTTTTTTTTTTTTTTTTTTTTTGTGGTACGCGGGCCTCTCACTGCTGTGGCCTCTCCCGTTGTGGAGCACAGGCTTCAGACGCACAGGCCTAGCGGCTATGGCTCATGGGCCCAGCCACTCCGCGGCATGTGGGATCTTCCCGGACTGGGGCACGAACCCGTGTTCCCTGTATCAGCAGGCGGACTCTCAACCACTGCGCCACCAGGGAAGCCCTAAACTGTGTTTCTAAGTGACCTTTTATTCTCCCTTCCCCACCCTGGGTCACACATCTTAATAGCTAATAGACTAATTTCCCAAAGGTAAGTTGAGCAGTGCCTGGAATTCAACAAGTGATGCTGTAGTTCAAGTCAAAGTCAGACTTTGTTAAACTGAATTCTAATTCAGAGCACAGAGCCTAAGAGACTTTGGGGATGGTCCTTCGTAGAAACCACCATGCGCTTACAGTGAGTAAGGACTATGGCAGTGTGGTTCAAGGCTCCTTCCTAACAATCTCGCTGTGCTTCAGTTTCCTCATCTATAAAATGGGAGATAGCAATAGTTACCTGCTTGATACGGTGGATAGAAGGGGCAAATAAAATTAATAAGCATAAAGTTCCTAGAACAGTTTCTGACACATAGTAAGCTCTTAATAAGAATCTGATCTGTTATTGCTCAGTGTTACATCTCCAGGGCCTAACATACTTCTTAGCACGTGGAACGTGCTCAATAAATATTTGTTGAATAAATGAAGAGAAATACATTAGTAATTGTAATGGCATTCATCTGTTCTTTACCCTCTCAAAACAGAAAACAAGAAACAATGAGTTTCTCCTTGATTTTACCTTATAGTTTTTCCTAATGTGGAAGCCTGATTCTTCTGTGATTGAAACTCTTCCTTGGCAAAGCCTGGAGGAGCCTGAGGACCAGCTGTTTTCCACTTCAGTTCTTTTCTGAGGCCCATTTTACCAAGGAAGAGACATCTTAAAAATGTGGAAGACCACAGCCTCAGGACTCAGTTACAACTGTCAAAAACTCAACCCAATTTGGAAGAAGCCAAGAACTGAATTTCTAGACTCAACTATAAACTACATGGATGACTTCAGGCATGGCTAGATCCAGGGATTCAAATGATGTCATTGGGACTTGGTCTTGTTTGATCCCTAGCTCTGCCTTCTTCAATGATGGTTCTATTCTCTGGCAAGTTTTCCCCTGTGATGGCAGGATAGCCGTCAGCAGTTTCAGATTTATATCCCCACAGCTCCAAAACCAGGGGACGCAAAGCACTTACTTTCATCACTCCAGCCAAAGTCCCAGTTTTAGCTCTGAGTGGACCAAATTGGGTCTTGTGTTCATCCCTGAACCAATCACTGTGGCTTCAGGAATGAAACACTTTGATTTTCCAGGCTTCATACATGTGTCCTCCACCTTGATCTCAAAGGGGTAGAGCCAGCCCCAAACAAACTATATGGACTAACACTAAGATGCTATTCCCAGTGGAAGACAAAGTAGACTGGCAGGCACAAATAGCAAACTTCCACTAAAACTAGACATAAGATAGGGGTGCCCAGCAAGTCTACAGCACCTTCTTTAAAAGGGTGGTAAATATGCAATCCCCATCTTACCTAAAGCTTTTTCTTCTATCACACCCCACAAATCTCTTTCTAGCTCTAAGACAGTGATTTTCAAAACTTTTAACCTCTTCCTCCAGCAAAAAATAAAACTTTTATTAAAAAGTAGTCTATATATGAACTGAAACAAATGTTTCAACAAACCAGTTTACTTTTTACTAACCGCAGTGTACTCTGATAGTTTCTACTCTATTGCATTCCATTCCATTCTATGCTAATTTATTCCATTATATTCCTTCCTTTCCACTCCATTCCATTTCATTCTGTTATTTTTATTAGTCAGGAAAATGCCTGCTAGGCTCTGAAGCCCTAAATCTCAATGGCTTAACAAAATAAAAGTTCATTTCTTGCTCATGCCCTAGCCCAATGCAGATTAGGCAGCTCTACTTAGTGGCTTCCTTCCCCCTCCAGGGATCAAGGCTCTTTCCATATTATGATGCCACCACCTTTAACACAGGATTGTGGGAGAAAGGAGCGAGAGGGGGAGAGAGACAGAGACACACACACACACACACACACAGAGTCATCCAGGGGATTTCATGGCTTATCTCGCTTTTGTCTACACTCCAGGGCCATAGTTACAAGGCTCCAACCTAACTGTAAGGGCCACAGGGAAACACGGTCTGAGCACCCAAGGAAGAGCAAGTGGGATTGATGAGCACCCAGACAGTATATGCCACACTCTTCTAGTTTAGTTTGCTAAGAAAGAGGAAATGCTGGTTCTGTCTGACCCACTCCATGGGAGTCAGGACTCCGTAATGGTTGCAAAGCCTTAACTGGAAACACCTGGCCCTAGCAGCCTGCATTAATGTTTTTCCTCCTTGCGGACTAAACCTTTCTCGCTTCTGCCATTCTAGTCTCGTTCCGAGCCACCTGACTTCTTCGTCCCTGAAGAGGAGACCCTGACCACCTTTCCGACCACATTCCTCCCCATCCTCACCCCCAAATCTGTCCCTGACTTTGCCTGAGAACCGTCTGCCTCACATCCCAGACTCCTTGAAGGAGTCTGTGGCTGCTGTGGCAGCCACGGCTCCCGTCCCCTGCCGCAAGCTGTCCTCCATCTCTCTCCACCCATCTGTCTACTTTCTTACCCTGGCCAGCCCTGGGACCTGTGGTGAGCAGGCTTTTCTTCCATTTCCTGTCCTGAGACAGTAAATGAGACCAGGTTCTGCGGGGCAGCTAATGGTCCCTGGAACTCTGGGGCTCTGCCTAGGTCGGGACTGAAGTAATTGAGCCAGCCAGGCATGTAATAAGATAGCTCTCCCTGCTCTCTCCCCCAGCGCCCCCCACTACTGCGGTGAGTGGCCATGGAATCTGATTCTAGCAGCATCTTTATCTCCGCAATAGGCCTCAGGGTTCATTATCTAAAAAGCCTTGGCTGTTAGCAAAGTAGCAATTCCATTACCATAGAGGAGAGCTGTCCCTTTAAAACCAAGCAGTGGGGAGGAGGCCAGGCTCTTGGGTTCCCCAATTATAAGGCTTTCTGGTTCTGGAAGAATTGCAGGCTTACTGCTGCTCAAGTTGAAAACAATTTTAGTCAATGTTTAAATGGTGCCTACTGTGTGCTAGACACGGTTCCATGTGCTTTACAATATTAACTCAGTTAAGCCTCTGAGAAATTCTAAAGATGAGAAAACTGAGGCTCAGAGAGGGCAAGGATATGCCAAATGTCACACAGCTAAAAAAGAGTAGAGCCAAGATTCAACTTAGGCAACCTGTTTCCAGAAACTGCCTTCTCAACCACTAGGTTATACTCTTCCCATGAGAATAATTTTTATTTGTATATAATATTTATATGCTGCTTACAGTTCTTGAAATGCTTTCACATACTTTTCTGACCCTCACAAGAACCCTGTGATCTAGACAGTATGATGAGAAGGGGGCTCCTGTTTTACCATGGAGAAAATTGATATGCTTTACGGCTAGCTTGAACCATCTTCCAAGGGCCAACTGTTAAATTTTCAGGAATTTTGGAAGCCCATTATAAATGATGGTCATTATTTAAAATGAAATTATAGAAATTTACAATTAGATAAATTATATTCAGACAAAGGTAATAAATACTCAAAACTCATCACTTCCTAATCCATTTATGACATTTTACGCTTATCCTGGCACTTGAGCTTACCTGTATCTCTCCCGCACGTGTAGGGGGGAAAGCATGTATCATAGAGTGCCACCCAGCAACCCTTCCCAACTCCACATCGAGTGACATCACATTGGTAGCTTGAAGTCAGCCACAGTGGTAGTATTCACACTAGGGAAATCAGCAAATTCTATAAGAGTCCCTTCTCTGCCCTTCTTCCCCGAAGGGAGATGGTTGTTAAATATTTACCAGAGCATCCCTATTCCCGTGAGTCTGACCATCTCTGCTCCATGAATGTCTCAGGTGTGTGCTTAATGTGACTTATTTTCCCGTCCTTCTCTGGAGATACTATTGTGTCTCCAAGGCCTAACATGGTCTCCTTCCTCTCAAGTTCCTTATCAAGACCTCAGCCCAGTCTCCTGCGCCTCTCTGCCCTTTCTCTTTTTGACTCCCACTTCCCAGAAGGACCTTCCCAAGCAGCCCACAGCTGCCCACACTTGGCCTGAGTCCTCTGATATCCAGCCAACCCCGTGGCCCTCATTCCTGCCAGGGCCAAGTTCTACCTTCATTGCAACTTCCAAGCACAAACACCCACTCACCCTCCTGTTTTCCTTCTCAGGTGCTGGAGTCAGTGAGGCCCGAAAATGTTCCTGCCTGAAAATGTTCTCTCCCACGATCCGCCTGAGCCGGGTGGGCCAGGGATGGTTAGCTTCTCTGTGTGTGTTCCCCGGGAGCCCGCTGCAGATCAAAGAATGGTCCTTCCCTAGTCTTAATGCGGAACACCCCTAACCATGCCAAACGCTCCTGCTTGGCAGCCTGGGCCCTGACTTATGGGCATTCATGGGGGCAGGGATGTTAGTGAACCAACTGACACCTAATAAGCATGAAATGTGCTTATGTATCTTCATTCTCTATGAAATGCAGTTAGATTTTTTTTCAATTAAGGATTCCCTTTCATTCACTAGTTCCTTTGCAGCCCCGTGGACTTGTGAGAATTCTAGAACGTTATCATAATATATGAATATAGGTAGGGCTCATTACATGCCAGGCACTGTCATAACTGCTTGAATAATCCAAAGAGGTAGGTATGATTATCACCTCCATTTGAAAGATGAGAAAAATGAGGCACGGAGAGGTTAAGTGACTTGCCCGAGGTCACACAGCTTACAAAGGTAAAGCCAGGTCTTGAACCCAAGTGGTCTGGCTTGAAAGTATATGCTTTTAATGGCTATGCTGAAGTGATCTTAACTCTACCTGGTGGTTCTCCCTCTAGGCTTTGACAGTATTCTGTTTATACGGGGGTTAAGAACTTACCGCATTTTATTGCTATTATCTGTCTACAAGTTTGTCTACACCCACTCTGGTTCTTCACCTTAAACCCCTTGAGGAAAGGAATCATGTCTTACTTTTATTTTTGTCCAGGATTCAGGGCAGAGTCTAGTATGTGTTAAGTGCTCACCAAATGTTAGTTAAAATGAATGCCCCTCCTTGCTTTCAAGATGAGGAAACTCATCACTCTCAACTGAGACCCAGAGATCTGATAAAGAAGATGACAGAGGCCAGGCAAGAACCCAGGTCACCTGGCCCCCAGTCTGGCACTTGTTCTGCCCTGCTTCTCTGTTCCTGTTAGCTTGGGGGATTGGGGGCCAGGTTATGGGGACCTAGAGCAGGCTGGCACTGCCCGCCCACCACATTGGAACACTGGTCCATGGCTTCTCCCAGAAAGAGTGTGCATGTCCCAAATCCACCCCCAGGACACAGAGAAAAGATAAGTGACCACTGCTGTGCTGATCACTGCCTGCTGGCGCAGGTGGACACAGCTAGCACTGGAAGCCAGCCTCCAGCCTCATCTGATAAGATATACAGATGCCCAGAGGACCGAAGAAGACTTAAGAATGAAATCCAGAGTCTCATCATTCACTTTACGTGCACTAGGACTATTCTAACCCAAATCTTGTCAAGGAAAAGGCAGAGAGATCCCGCCGCCACTACCAACACACACACACACACACACACACACACACACACACTGTCAGAGTCTCCTAACACAGGCAGAGATTACCTGAATTTCATCCACCTTTTTTTCTGAAGCTTTGGGTTTTAACTGGCTGTTTTCATCCTTATCCTTAGGTGTAGAGAAAAAAACCTTCTGTTTAAGCTAATTGCAAATAGCCAGAAAAAGAAAAGGGGGGCAGGTTCTGTGTTATTTTACAACACGTAAACACATGACAAGTAAAAAAGATAATACCAGGGATTTAAAAAATTCCATTAACCTCTGGGATATCACAAGGTCTGTGTAATTCATAGGAAGTATACAATGAAATGTTGATAGTGTCACTAAGGTCCTGGCAAAGCTTGAAGCACCTTTGACAGATCAAAGAAAAAATAAAACATTATTCCATTTAGGTGCAGTGTTATGGATAACTTGGCATTATAGTTCTTTGGAAATGATTAACTCCATGTGGTATTGATGGTTACAATCCATTTTCTGGCATAATGAATTAGGCATTCCTCCATTGTTCCGTAGCTTGGCTCCATTCTGTGTATATATATCAATGGTGACTTTTTTTTTTTATACCTTTCGGTTTCACACACACACAAAATAAAAACACAGCCCATAGGCTGCCAGAGAAAGAACACGAGCTCAAAGCTGATTTATTTGTATCACCCTGAGTAACCTATTTCCTACCTGAGACATGAAACCACATCAAGGGGGGAACCGTTTTTTATTTCTATGAACTGGGAGGGAAATTGCTACTCTTCAAGCTGGAAACTCTGAAACCTTTGCTGCAAAGTGTCCATTTTTATCTAACACTTTCTCCTTCTGAAAAGCCCTTGTTTTTAAGGAATAATTCTTCCAACAAAGACTCGCCCATCGGGCATCCCACTCATGATTAGTTAATCTGTGAAAATGAGAAACAACCTCTAAGTGGCCGATATACTTCAGCAGCAAGAGCTAATCACAGCCAGCCCCTAATTTCTGAAACTCACAATTGTCTTGTGACTCTGGGATTTTTAAACTGCAGGAACACCAATAGAAACGAGGTAAAAAGAAGAGTCAGCTAGTGTGGTATCTTGATTAAATTCCGTTGTAGTGTCCCTGTGTTAGGTTTGTTTTGTTTTGTTTTGTTTGTTTGTTTTTTAATGAGGAGCTGACTCTGAGAGTGCTAATCTGTCTTTAACATCATGGCATTTCCTTAGAGTACGCTGAACCATCTCTGTGGCATTTAAAAGTGAAATATTTGCTTCAGAAATAAAAAAGATAGGCAATAAAATAGAGCTGTAAACAAGCCTTCATGGCTTTATATTTCATAGATAAATACACAGTAAGTTCAAACTAGAATTGAATTCCTAAAGCAATACTCCACTAATCTGTATTCGGGGGTCTCAAGCGTATTATCTGTAATTTACAACCAATTTAAATGGCATTAACAGTCTTCCCCTTCTGGGAATTTAAATTCGCATCCTACCATTGAATTAAACAGTGACTGCATATTTTCTATAGGGGACAGAATGCTCGTTGATGTTGTTTTGAATAATGGAGCATCTATTCATGCACAGGGTGCAATGTGCTCCTTTGTCCTCAATGTAATTGAAGCAAAATGTGAGTTTAAGAGATTTTTCCCCTTAGCCAAAGGTTTGTTGATTGGTGTCTATTTTCATCTACTCAAAATTAAGAAAACAGTCATCTCTCACTGCACTGAAAAATCATTTACCCAAAACAGCCCTGAATGAAGGGAGGTCAAATTTTGCCTAATTTGATCTTTTCAAAGACAGAACAAGATGTCAGAGAATACTGCAGACTAACCTTAGGGGGAATTATATTGTGGAATAACTTACAATTCTTCTCTAGGACCAAGAGAATTAGAAGCGGAGGATAAGGAAAACGGGAGAATACAGCCTGTTTCCAAAGTAAGAAACTTAAATAACCTTGCTCTCCCATGCTAAACTATACTGAAGCGGGAAGGGAGACTTCTTGCAAATCATAGAATCTGATGCCTTAGGAGTCCGGGGATGGCGAATTCATGTGGGGTGCTATCCGTTTCCCATAGTGTGCCCATGGCAGACGTCAGTAATCAATGATAGCCTTCTCTGCCATTGAGTGAAGATGGAGCCATAAATCAAGTGCTCTGGGTAGCCAAGAGCAGTTGATGTGAGTTGGCACTGTCTGCCGTTTCAGCTAAGCTACCTATCTCATTTAATAGATGGTTCTAGAAAGACGGAGTGCCCCTCCAAAGGCCTCAGAGCTGGCCATTGGCAGATCAGAACTAAGAACTTGCCACTACTGATGGCTCAGTAGTGCCCTTTCCACCTAACACCACCAGCATGCTCTCTGAGCCTGTCCCCAGGGCAGAGCACCTAGTAGGTGCTCAATAATTACTTTCTTTAACTGAATGAATGAATGAGAGAGATACAAAGTGTTAAACCTTTATCATAATGGGAAAGAAGTTCCTTCTTTGGAATAAATAATCCTCTGACCCAGCTGGACATAATTAGACAAGGTCCAAAATTTTAGCATCTGTTTACCAAAGCTTTTATTCAGCGATAGGGAAAATCACATATGTCAATAATATCAACAAGAACTAAGCATTTAAGAGAAGAAATTGTTTTCAAAGACCTTAAAGCCCTTTGGAAATATCTATTAATATATAACCGATATGCAATGGCAAATTATTATTCAACAAAGAAGTAACTGAAGACCTCACTGCCGAATTTGAAATAAGATCATATTGAAAAATTGAATAATTCAGACTTTTCAAGAATTGAAATGGGATTTTCTGTTTATTACTCTTTTTAGTATTCTAGTGTATTTCCCTCAAAGAAGTAAAAGACTAAGTGTTCCTGACACTTGTCTAGAGAGTATCAAAGTTCTGTGATATTAAATGTCAGCGCTTTTGCTTTACAATCTTTACATGTTCAGGATTTGAAATGATGAAAAATATAAAAGTTCAACTGTCCCACATTCTTAACAGAAGCATATCCCAGTGGTTCAGGCAGGGACACTTTTGCCCCCTAGGGACATTTGGCGATGTCTAGAGACATTTTTGGCTGTCACAACTGGGGCTAGGGGGTGTTACTTACATCTACGGGTGGAGGCCAGAGATGCTGCCGAACATCCTACAATACACAGAACAGCCCCCAACGACGGAGGGTTATCCAGCCCAAAATGTCAACAGTGCCAAGGTGGAGAAACCATGGTCTATCCCCTCTACCCAGGACTGTTCGTATCCGTTCATCCCCACGCTGAGTTTAGAATGTACTGATCTGTGGCAAGGAGAACATTTAACTCTAGGTACCAGAATATTTTATTTCTCTCTTTTTTCTTAAGATATCCAGTTTTCTTACGCTGAGGGAAAGGTAACAACTGATATTCCTCTTGTTTGCTTTCTCCTGGAGCCAAACTAAGGATTAGCTCAGGTAGCTCAATTCTGGGATTTTCAAGAGCACAGAGAAGGATTTCAGGAGCTCCCTAGGGTCCCAGATACACTCTGCTCATGTACTGCACATTAGTCTAATAAAGGCAGGCAGGGGCAGGAGCTGCCCACTACTGCATAAACCCGAGGATTGCTTCCCTTTGAAGGTTTATGACCAAGGTGTATAGACCAAAGAGTGGAATTTTGTTGTTGTTGTTCCTCTACTAATTCCAGTTCTGCTGCTAACTGGCTTTGTGATCTGGGAGACTGTAAGCACATTGCTGGTATTTTCTGCTTCTCAACTCTTCTATCAGTTCTGCGGCACTCATTATGTTCTACTGGAAGATAAAGGGGGATAGTAAAAGTCAAGATGTTTCAAGTGCTATTCGGTGCGGGGGTGGGGGGGTAGTGCTTCTAACTCTGTGTCCTGTTTACCCTGTAGCTCCATGGTTCCATGCTTGACACAAAATAAGTGCCTAATAAATAAGTATTGGCAATATTTTGGAAACTATTTGGCAGTATCTACCGAAGCTGAACTGTGACCTAGTAATTATACTCCAAGGTGTGTACCCCAAAGAAATGGGTGCATATGTCCTGCAAAGGACAAGTACAAGATGGCTCATAGCAGCTTTATTAATAATAGCCAAAAAATACCAAAAACTCAAGTGTTCATTGGCAGAAGAGTGGATAAATAGTGTTCACACAGTGGAATGATATAGTTCAATAAAAAAGATTCAACTGTTACACATACAACTCTCAGCAGAGGGCCTGGTAGCAAGGGATGCTTAGTAATGATAACGACAGTGATAATGATAATGGTAATTACTGAGCACTCACCACATGCCAGGGGCTTTGAGGGGGTTACACATACTAATTCATTTCACTCTCAGAACAAACCTATGGGGTATTTTCTATTTCTGTTACCATTTTACAGAAGAGAATAGTGAGGCACAGAGAGGTTAAGTAAAATTCGGTTGAGCTAATCTGAAACACAGGTACATCCTGACCTTTTTTTTTTTAAAAAAATAAGTACCATATATAAAGCAATATTGGGGAAATTAAAAAGCAACGGCCTGCCTTATATTTAGTATGGACATATCTTTTCTCCCCTGTATTTTAGTGCTTTTTTCTAGAACTTTCTGTCTGGTACCTTTTGGCCAATATTGTTTTTCAAAATCCAAAGCCCATGCAGATGCTGCTCTTGTGATTAAAGGCTACCATTTGAAGTGCTCAGTTAGAGGCAACCTGAGGAGGCATTATGCCTTTGATCTGCCTCGCCTGTCCAGCATCAGGGCCATTTCTGGACTCCCGGAGAGCAGGCACTCAATGGAAACCTGAGGGTGAAGTTTTGAGGCAGGTCAGGGGGAACTCGGGGACCTCAGCTTCCCTTCCTGGCCTGGCAGAGAATGAAGGCCACGCCCCTCCGGGGGTGCGGAGCAGCAAAGGGGTGTTGGAAAGGGCCACTCCTCCCACCAGGCAGTTTGCAGATCTCCACAGTTAATATGGTACCCACGCTTTACAGTGGGTTCATGGAAATCTCGTTCAGGCTGTCGTATGCTCTGTTGTGCCCCAAGAGTTTATCTGGTTTGGTGTGACAGTGTTGAGACAACTGGAGTGGGGGAAGAGTTACCCAAGTAATGAGCACTGAAGTTGTGTCTCAACTGTTCACATCAAATGCTTCTGCACATTATTTTGGACTCACAAAAATTTCTCCATTAGGAAAGGAAATAATAAATACAGGTGACAAGGGAAGACTCTTTCACCACCACCCTCCTTCCTTCACACTGGGAAAAGCTGCCATTGGTAATATCAAATTCATCTGCAGGGTGTGTGTGTGTGTGTGTGTGTGTGTGTGTGTGTGTGTGTGAGAGAGAGAGAGAGAGAGAGAGAAAGAGAGAGAGAGGTGTGTGTGTGTGAGAGAGAGAGAGAGAAAGAGAGAGAGAGAGAGAAAGAGAGAGAGAGGGAATATGCATGGAGAGTTGAAATCACATCCTTGCTGCAAGTTTATTTATGATTTGCTCAAGGTTTATGCCCCACCCCCATCCCTGAATCTCCATTGGCAGGGTTCTGAGAGGGCAGAGATGGGACTATTGAATCCCTTCATCTGCAGCTCATCTCAGCTCTCACGGCAGCTGGTGCCTCCCCTCTATAGAGCTGGCCCTCACGGATGCCGTTACTTGGGGAGCCGGAAGTTCTGCGAGGTGATAGTGTGAGACCTGCTTTCTTGGGGGCTGTTCTGGACAGTGGTTGACAGTAGCTCAAAAATTCAGTAGGTTCAATGCTTTCAACTGGATTTAACTGGCCGTCTTTCATGGGGCCCAAAATAATAAATCGCCACCCCCAAATTTGCGAAGAATCAATTTGAGAACAGAAGACAGTGAGTTAGTCTTGGAATTCTTGGGACACTGAATAAAAATTCCCTTTCTTTAAGGAAAGCTTCTAGGACTTTTTTTAATTACAAAATATTTTACATAAGTAAAAATTAGTTATTTATTAATAGACTTTTTAAATTATACAAGTAATGGAAGGTCACTGTAAAACTTCTAAATTCGAGAAGTAAAAAGAAGAAATTACAGCAACACTCACAGAACCAAAATTTGGCATATAACCTTCCAGTTTCCCCAAATGTATATGTGTACGTTTCTACAATTACTTTTTATGGAATACAAACATACTTAGTATTAGTGATTTGTAACCTGCTTTTTTTTTATTAAATAGTATCACTTGAACATCTTTTCAGGTTAATAAATAAGCTTCTGCACTATTATTTAATACAGTTGCCTAGTATTCCATTGTGTGATGTACTAAAATTAATTAAACCAGTCCCCTTTTATGGACATGTTTCTGAAACTGATTATTTCTTGTTTCCCACCATCATAAATAAAACTGTGATGGAAATTCCCTGGTGGTCCAGTGGTTAGGCCTCGGCACTTTCACTGCCAAGGGCCCGGGTTCAATCCCTGGTCAGGGAACTAAAATCCTGCAAGGCTCACAGCGCAACCAAAAAAAACAAAAAACAAAAAACAAACCCTCCAAAAACCTGAAGGTCTTTAATTAACTTAATTAACTTCCTTCAATTGTTAAAATATGACTTCACTCATATTTAATAAATAAATAAAACTGTGATGAATAATCCTGTATGCAAATCTTTGCTTACACTCAGGTATGTTCTCTTAGAAAAACTTGCTAGGACTGTCACTGATGGGGCAAAGGACATTTTTAAGGCTTTTGATATGTATTAGCCACTTGCCTCCAGAAAGGCAGCACTGGCCCACTCATCCACCGCAAGTGTAAAAGAGTGCCTACTCCCAAAGACAGTGGGGTTTGTTTAAACAACATTTTTAAAGCCAGTGATTAACTTCCTTTCTATTGCTTTTCGCCTCATCCCGTGATGTCCTTGGCATCTCTCTGTTCTCTAACCACTGCTCTGGTACTGTCAGAGAGCCAAGAGAGAGGGTAGAACTCTAAGCAGAACCCACTGAAGGAACTGGTTTTGGCAAACTCTCAAGGAATTTCAGTTTCATGCTGGAACAAAACAACACAAAGAGCTACCCATTCATTCTGTGCAGGAGGATATTTACATTACGTTTTATAACAGTCATAAATGAAAATGGCATTAATCTGCCAAGTTGTTGTTTTCAAAAGAGAAAAAGGGAGGAGGTGATTGACCTACCAGAGAAAGCCCTATGTCTGTCAGAGCTTTGCTGTGAGTATGATTTTAAATAGCAGGGCAAAGGTGATGAAACCAGCTCAACATCTCTGTCTCTATGGCAACAGCATCCTCGCTCTGAGGCTCTGACATAGCGGCAGGGACCAAAATACACACTCCTCATGCACAATTACACTGCAAGTTAGGAGTTTCTTTTTATTCCTTGTAAATGCACGATTTAAAAATATGAGCAAGGAAAGGGAAAGAGCAAATCATGCACAGCTAGAGGAGAGTCTTTAAAATGACTAAGCGAACAAAATGAACATCCAAAGGGCTTGATAAAGTCTGCAGCCTACACTTAATATGTACGGAGACATTGAAAATCTTTCTCATTGGAGAGTAGAAAAAATATCTATGCATGCATATAAGTGCGTGCATTAACTTTTTTAAATGTCCTTTCCTTAAATTTTTAATACAGGTCAATCTTGCCTTCAGCATAGGCACTTAGCTCAGGTTATGATTTAATCAATTAAAGCAGCCACTGAATTTACATAGCTGGAAGCTCCTCATATGCTAAACCCAACAAAACTTCAAAGAAACTGCATTAGCCCTGAGTCGTGGAGGGGATAAGTGGCCCCCTTTAAGGTCAGTAAAAACCTACTGGTCACTAATACATCTTTGAATCCTGCCGAAGTCTACCTTTCTATTTATTTTTAAATAAACTTGAAACTTAAAGAAGTGCAGAATGGTGATTATAAACTATTGGGTACTTTCTGAGCTGGCAAGTGAGTAATGTTCAAGAGACCTGGAGTGACGATATAACTACTAAAGCTACTTAACATTTAGTTCTCAGAGAAAGTACCTCAATAAATGTTGGGCAAATAAATGAATGAACAAGAACTACCAAGGGAATATGAAATAGACACGTGATAGGTTCCCTATATATGTACTTCCACTGAACATGTCAAGACCATCTAGTTCAGTGGATCTCAACCAGGGACAATTGTGCCTCCCAGGTGACGTCTGGCAGTGTCTGGAGACATTTTTGTCACAACTGGCGAAGGGGTCCTACTGGCATCTAGTGGGTGGAGGCCAGGAACACTGCTTAACATCCTAGAGTATACAGGATAGCCCTCTACAACAAAGAGGGTTCTACGGGTAGATTAAATGGTTTTAAATTCTGTATTCTGTAAAAAGGCAAAATTCTTCTTGAACTGGGTATTAGTATTTTCCTCATTGTTTTTATTATCGCATCATTTCACCCTTGCTTTAAACACAATATGTTCTATTTTGTTTTAGGTAAACACTCCTGAAAGTAAAATAAATAAATAAAAATAAAAGCACAGAATTCATTCTTTCAATAAGAACATCTGCCAAGTGGCTGGCACAGAGGAATGCTGGATAAATATTAGCTGTGGTTATTCTTCCATACATTTTTAGCTTGAAAAAACCATCTACACAAAATAACGTACTGTGGGTTCAGTGCTGAGATAACAAATAAAGAAAACCACTTAAGTACACACTGCCCAACACCTCTGAAACTCCTGTGTGTCTCCTCCCTGATACTATTCAATCGCTCACCTCAGAAAACCATTATTCTACTCTTGTTAATCACGTCCTTGAGAGATATAGATATATAAATTATTTGGCTTTTCTTGTCCTTGAACTTTATATAAATGGAATCATACTGTATTTTTGTGCATTGCTCATTTCACTCAATTCTGTGCTTTTTTTAATGTTTCTTCATGTTCACGTGTATAGGTATCATTTATCCATTTTCACTGCTGTATATTATTCTACTGTATGGCTATATCACAATTTATTTATTCCTTTTACCAGCGTTGGACGTTGCTTTTTCAGTTCTTGCCCATCATAAATAAGGCTGCTATGTACATTGTTATACATCTCTCCTGGGGCACATGCACAAGGGTTTCTTTAGAGTAAAATTAGCAGGCTGAAGGTTTCTGAATGTGAACTTTACTAGGTAATGCCAAATTCTTTTCCAAAATTTTGCTGTACCAATTTGCACACTTATCAACAGTGTATAAGGAATAGTATTGCTCCAAGATACAGAAATAATCAACAATTGTTACAGTCACTTCTCAGTTTTGCATTTTGGTAGGCATGAAATGGTATCTCATTGTGGTATTAATAATTAATTAATGAAATAAACAGTTTTTCAATTGTGTACGGTCATTTGTGTTTCTCTTGCTGTAAAATATTTGTTAAAGGCTTCTGCATAATTTCTATTGGGTTAATATGTATTGTAATAGGCAGACTTCTAAGATGACCTCCAATGATCCCCACTTCCTGATACTCATGCTCTCGTGTAAGCCCCCCGCTTGAGTGTGGACTGGACCTAGTGATGTGCTTCCAACGAACGGAATATGTCAAAAGTGATAAGGCGCCCCTTCCAAGATTAGGTTACAAAACACTGTGACTGTGTCTTGCTAGCACGCTCTCTTGCTGGCACCCTCTCCTGCCCTCTGGCTTGCTCCCCCGGTGAGGCCAACTGCCAGCTGTGAGAGGCTCCATGGATTGGCCCACGTGGCAAGGAACTGAGGGAGGCCTCCTGCCAACAGCTCATGAGGAACTGAGGCCCTAGTCCAACAACTCACGAGGAACGGAATCCTGCCAACAACCACGAGTGTGAGCTTGGAAGTGGATCCCGCCCACTCAGTCTTTGAGACGACTGCCACCTGTGAGAGGGCCTGAAGCAGAGGATGCTACTAAACCTTGTCCAGATTCCAGACCTACAGAATCTGTGAGATCATAAATGTGTGTTGCTTTAAACTTCTAAGTGTTGGGGTTATTTGTTACACAGCAATAGAAAACACACACACACACACATACACAAAGATGTGTGTGTTTGTATAAAAAATGGATAACATATACATACAATACATTCTGGATAAGAATTATTTGCTTCAGGACATGGAAGCAACCTAAGTGTCCATCAACAGATGAATGGATAAAGAAGATGTGGCACATATATACAATGGAATATTACTCAGCCATAAAAAGAAACGAAATTGAGCTATTTGTAGTGAGGGGGATGGACCTAGAGTCTGTCATACAGAGTGAAATAAGTCAGAAAGAGAAAAACAAATACCGTATGCTAACACACATATATGGAATAATAATAAAAAAAAAGTTCTGAAGAACCTAGGGGCAAGATGGGAATAAAGACACAGACTTACTAGAGAATGGACTTGAGGATATGGGGAGGGGGAAGGGTAAGCTGGGACGATGTGAGAGAGGGGCATGGACATATATACACTACCAAACATAAAACAGATAGCTAGTGGGAAGCAGCCACATAGCACAGGGAGATCAGCTCGGTGCTTTGTGACCACTGAGAGGGGTGGGCTAGGGAGGGTGGGAGGGAGATGCAAGAGGGAGGAGATATGGGGATATATGTATATGTATAGCTGATTCAGTTTGCTATACAGCAGAAACTAACACACCACTGTAAAGCAATTATACTCCAATAAAGATGTTTTTTAAAAAAAGAATTATTTGTTAGTTTTCTAACAAAAAAACTGTTAGAAACAACATGCCAAATATCTTCATTCAAATTGTGGCTATTTTTTCACTCTATTAATGGTGACTTTTTATATAAAGGAGTCCTGAAGTTTAATGTAACCAAATGCATCAATCTTTTTCTTTAAAGTTTAAACTTTTTGTGTCTTATTTAAGAAATCATTCCCTCCCCCCAGGGTGGTCATATCAATATTTTCTTGTTTTCTTCTAAAAGTTTTTAAGGTTTGCCCTTCACATTTAAGTTCTTAATCCATCTGGAATGGATGTTTGTGTATAATAAGGTAAAGGTTCATTTCATATGGTGTATGGTGAGGTAGGTATTCATTTCCATTCCTTCCCCTTAGGAATAGCCGATTTTCCCACAACCATGTATCGAATAGTTCATTTTTTTCTTCCCAATTTTCAATTATAACTGTCATATCAGGTTTTCATATATGTATGAGTCTGTGTCTGGGGTTTCTTTTCTCTTCCATTGTCTAGCCCTTGTCAAGAGTACATTGTCTTTACTATAGTTACATAGCAAGTCATGATATTTGGGGAGTCAAATTTCTCCACCTGCTTTCTCTTCTTTAGGAGCATCTGGGCCATCCTTGGGCATTACCATTCACGTATGCTTTAGAAACAGCATGCCAAGATCAAGCTTGTTGGAATGCTGTTGAATTTGTAGATACATTTGGGGAGAGTAGAATCCTCCTATCTATGAACATAGTATGTTCATAAATGACTTATTTAGGTCTTTAACACCTTTCAATAAAGTTTTATAATTTATTCCATAGAATTCTTATACATTTTTGTTAGATTTACTCTTAGATATCTTATATACTTCTGTTATCATTATAATTGGTATTTTTAAAAAATTCTTTTCCTGATGTGTAAAACTGCTGATGTATAAAAATCAAGTTGAATTTTGTATATTGATGGAAGCTCCAAAATCATAATTATATTCAAGAGAAAAATGGATAGATTTGCCCTTAACTTTCCAGGAAAGCATTTGAGGTATTAAATGAAATAAAACTGTAATTAAATTATAATCACCTTCTAATAATAATTTATATATTTCTACCCGAGTGAATTTAGACATTTTTCATTCATTGATATGAAAAGAATTAAACTGTATAATTAAAACTCGATATTCTTTTCTTTATTTCTTCACATTTGATTCATGTTTGAACTTTCCGGTTGTTGGGTTTCCAGCCCTGACTGCTCATCAGCACTGTTCGCTCCTTAGTCTGAGGGGCTGGGGTGCTATAGATTCTTTCTCCTGTCCATATATGATTTCCTTAGATCTATTCCCTACCTCCTCTTGAGGAATTTCCTACTCCCCATAATACTTAAGGGAAGCTAAGGTACTATAACAAAGAGAACCCAAGCAGCTCTGCCCCCTAGACTCATTCAGGGACCCAGGTTCCCTCCACTTTGTAGCTTGCCAAACCCCTAGAGGTAAGGGTTCTTAACCTGGGGGGCCCATGGATAGAATTCTGGAGGTTCATGAACTTGGATGGGGGAAAATTACCATTATTTTAACTAACCTTATATGAGTTTCCTACTGCTGCTGTAACGAGTTACTACAAACTTAGTGACTTTAAACAACACACATTTATTCTCTTACAGTTCTGGAGGTCAGGAGGACACCTGTGATTATGTTCAGGGCTCACCTGAATAATCCAGGATGGTCTTCCATCTCAGTATCCTAATCTAACCACATTTGCTGTAAAGTCTCTTTTACCACGTAAGGGAAAAGTCACAGGTTCTGAGGATTAGGTCATGGATACCTTTGGGGACCATTATTCAGCCTACCACAAATCCCCAAATGAAACTCAGCATTTCCTTACATTATGAATGTAGACAACAACCCATAATAGTACTAGCAGTACCTGGGACTTTGTCACCAATAGAAATCACGGATGCTCTCCACATCATATTACAGTTGTTGCAGATATGTTGGATTTATGGAAGTCATTAGACGCACTACCAGATCTTGTTAGTCAATGCATCACTAAAAATGTACATATAGTACAATTTCACAGACTTGATAAATACAAATTTTTTTAATCCTATGTTTTTCACCCTATGCATTTAAACTTAAGTCTGAAAGATTCTTTAGCTTCATCAAACTGGCATAAAACTTAGCATAAAACCTTCCCTAAAGCATTGGCACTACCTGCATGGTTAAAGCTTGTCTGGTTCTAGCCTGGAAGTAGCAAGAAAGCATGGAAGAGGCATATTCAATGTCTTTAGACCTAGGCACTGAAGGGACACACATTATTTCTACTCACATTCTGTTTTCAAGAACATTAGCCTGCATCAGAATCCCCCGGAGGGCTTGTTAAAATACAGACTGCGGGCTCCAACCCCAGAGTTTCTTGGGTGGGGCCCAAGAACTTGCATTTCTAACCAACTCTCAGATGATGATGATTCTTTGAGAACCACTGGTCTAGAGCATAGTCAGATGGCCACAAATAACTGCAAGGAATGCTAGGAAATGTGTAGCTAGGCAGTTACATTTAAATATACTGTTCGCTGTACAGAGGGGCTCAAATGCAAGAACACGGGAGAGGTATTCAACGTATCTGGCAACAACTCTATTACTATGGAAGATGGGGAGAATGGATTTTAGTGACCAGATACTAGCCTTCACCACAGTCCCCTACTAGAGTCTATCTACTGCCCTGACCTGACTCTCCCATGAAGTATGTAGAAATCCGGGGGATCCTCCCCAGACACAGATGCCCAGGGTGGGTTTGTATAAGTAATGGGGAGGTGTCCTTGTCCCATTCTGCTAACCTTGCATGGTTTGCAGTATCCAGGAACAGCCACGATGAGACCTATTGGAGTGCATATTTATTCTCTGTGCTGTGGTTCCAGGAATAGTGTAGAAACACAGCTTTTGACTCATGACTCAATACTAATGGGTACCATGCTTGCATAGCTGAAGAGGGAAATCAGAATCCCACACTGCTGTCATGAAGACAGGAAACCCCAGTAATGAGCTAGTGCAACAAAATAGTAAAGATGAATGGTTGCAGGCCACCAATGAGACAGTACAACATAACCAAGCTGGTAGATGTCATAGTGGAAGGATTCTACCATCTCCAAGGAAAGCTCTGATCTGAAGCTATTCTTTACACTGAGTACAGTCGACACTTGGTATTTTGATCTGCGGTTGGCTGAATCCGCGGATGCGAAACCCGTGCATACAGAGGACCGAGTGTACTAAGCCATTTTATATAAGGGATTTGAGCATCCGCAGATTTTGGAATTCGTGGGAGTCCTGGAACCAACTCCCCACGGACACCGAAGGAAGACTGTATAAGATGACTTTTTTTTTTTTTTTTTGTCTGCGTTGGGTCTTCGTTGCTACGCACGGGCCTTCTCTAGCTGCGGCAAGTGGGGGCTAGTCTTCGTTGCAGTGTGCGCGCTTCTCATTGCGGTGGCTTCTCTTGCGGTGGCTTCTCTTGTTGCGGAGCACGGGCTCTAGGCACGCGGGCTTCAGTAGTTGTGGCACACGGGTTCAGCAGTTGTGGCTCATGGGCTCTAGAGTGCAGGCTCAGCAGTTGTGGCACATGGGCTTAGTTGCTCCATGGCACGTGGGATCTTCCTGGACCAGGGGTCAAACCCATGTCCCCGGCACTGGAAGGTGGATTCTTAACCACTGCACCACCAGGGAAGTCCCTGTATAAGATGACTTTTGATAGGTTCCATAATCAAGTTGGTGCTTCTCTTAAATAGTCTATACACTGCTCCGGCAACACTCTGATTCAGCCAGATTATCTGTCTTGAGTTCCTGTACTGAATGGCTTGGTACAGTAAACCGATTTCCAGAAACATCAACCTGGCAAGGATTACTGTGAGAGTTTGGGAAGGTTAAAAACCTTCTTAGCCTTAAATATTGCCATCTGCTAAATGGAGACTATATCATCTGTCCTCAGCAAGAGGCAGTTTGGCATATCAGAAAGCGTGGGTTCTGAGGTCAGACTATCTGGCTTCAAATTGTAGAAACTTGGGAGAATGGCTGAATCTCCTTGCAAAGGGAGCCTCATTTCCTCCATCTCTAAGGTGGGGCCCATTATACTATCCTTACAGCATACGGATGGAGGCTTCCACCAGGCCACTAGGCGTTTCCACCAGTCTCACACTAGCTCAGTGCCTGATTCATCGTAGACACCCACCTAATCATTGGTGCCTTGTCTCTTGCTCCTGTGCATGTCTTGCTTGGGGAGCGTTTGGGTATACCACTGCTGTAACCGAAAGAGTAATAAGTATTGAAATCTGCAGCATTATAAAAGATGTATTTAGAGCAGCAAGGGATTGGCTATGACAATAATAGCCTGCATATGGGAATTAAGCCCCAGATCATGGGCAAAAAGAGAGAACTTGGGCTAAGTTTTAAAAAGACGTGCTTACTAAGGAAGAAAGATGCATTTTTTTCCACCACCCCCCCCCCCCCAGTGCAAGTTATTTTCCTCAGGACTTAGACAAGGAGGGTAAAGCTGAGGTTCTTTGAAATAGAGGCTGAGCACTCCCTGCTCCTTTTCTTAAACCAAATCTAATAGCTGGGCTTTGTCTGAGAAACTTCATGAACTGTAATTGTAATTTCAAGAATCGCTATACCAAGAGCCCCTGAAACCACTAATGGAGAGAAATTTGGGTCTTTTCGTACATCCTGCTATTTCCTTTCAGATCATCAAAGTTCCTTATAGGAATAACAAACAGTTGTTTGGATTCTGCTTGCAATGGCCCGGACCAAAGGCTAGAAAGCACTCCTCTGCATGCAGCCTGGCTAGAAATAGTCATACGAGAAAGGAATTTTTCCCCAAGAAGCTCTTTAAGCCGCCCATGCTGGACCTGATTAATTCAGGAGAGCAGTGTCCAGGAAAATGCTTTTCATTCCAGTTAAGCTCTTTCTGGCTCTGTCTCTTTTCCTTCCTCAATTCAAGGAGCCTGAAGATGCACTTTCTAAAGCATCCTAGTCTCTCTCATACAGAAGGGGAATGTTCAGTCCCACAAAAGGAATACAGAAATGATTCCTTCTAGATGGCTTTCGACTCAAGGGATTTCTGTCTTTCAGTGTCTTCAGAAGGTGAAGACAATTCTGATTTCTGTGGCATCGGAAGAATTGGGGCAGATAGCCATTAGTGGTGGAAAACTGGAATAATGACTATGACGGCAACAATCACCACAAAACATGTCTTGGGCAACATCACTTTCAGTCTGTGTATTTCTTCTAGACTAATCCCCCGCCCTTCGTCGCCCAGTTTGAGTAATGACATGTCCTTGGTGCTGAGCAAAGCAGGTTGATTTCATCTATTCTGCTCTCCGTGTTCCTCTTGTGGGAGGGCAAGACTGTAAAATGATGGTGGGGATAGTAAATTTTTGTTATTTATTGGCAGGACTTTCTATGCCCTTTGCTAAAAGCTCTCACTGGGAGAAGCCGGCAGCAAGGAGGAAAGTATTTCTTTAGCATAGTTGTCATTTTTCAGTGAATGGAATGTAGTTAAAAAGGTCATAAATGCTGCCTCTATCTACTCACAGAGTAGTATCATCACAAGTGCCAATATTTCATATTGAAGTTAAAATCAATTAATTCTTTAAAATTTCCTGTTTTCGAGTAAGTGGCTAAAATGGGGCTACCTTTCAGCGTTATATTAACTGTAGCCTCTGCAACCTTTAGGGACTCATTTAAACATTAGCACCCTAAGGATCACAAGTGGCAGCACGTGCTTCCCAAATTACTGAAAGCTGGCTTCATATCTGGTTGTAAAAATACAAATCGGCCTCTCTTACTCTGTGTTGGCTCAGACAGCAGCTGCTTATGATATAAAAAATATGATGGCTGGCTGGTTTACGGCATCCACTATAAATACAAGGATATTTTATTCATCTGAGGAAAACCATGAATTGGATCAAGACAAGTTAGAAGAAAAAGCAGGAGTTTAGATTTTTAGTGAGTGTCACAAAACACACCCCAGGTGGAGGATTTGAGCCCTGGGCTGCTTTTCTGGCAGAAGCCCCTCTCCAAAACTTCCCCCACCCCGACATGTGGGATTCCCCAGAGCCCACCATCTTCCCTAAAGAATTCATCTTCTCCAAAAGATACTGGGGCTAGTAGGGAAAGGAGAAGCCACTGTTGTGTCTGCAGAAGAATTGAAATCATGGACATTTCTATACAATCTGATGATTGAAAGGCACCTGCGGTATTATCTAGTACGAATGCCCTTCATGTCGGGAAGCACCATGTCAAAATTCCCCGAAGGTGAACTGCCAATATCAGTGTCCAAAACGTCACTATATTATAAGGCGAGCCATTTGTTTTCAGGACATTAGACTATTTGTACCTGGGGCTAAAGTGGGATTCCCTATAACTTTACTGCATTGGCTTTAGTTCTGATTTTTCCAGCTCCACATATTTAATGAGTTATTTACATACTGCCTCATTCCATAGAGGATTTGAGGCAGCTTACAACTAACAGTATGCACAGGGTATCCAAAGAGAAAAATGAAAAGTTGAGAGAATCCAGTAAAGAGAAGATGAGGGTTAGAAATTCACACACCCAGGAGCCAGATTCAGACCAGAAATGCCTTCCTTACCAGGTCTTTTAGGGTTGTTGGAGGTGGCCTCCAATGTGGTTCTGTATTTCCTAACAGTCAGATATTTCCTACCAATGAGAGGGAAGAGAAACTGCAAAAAGGCTCCATGAGAACAGGAATATGTGTCCATTTTGTTCTCTGCTGTGTCCCCATGCAGGTGCTCAATCAGTATATGTTGAATGAATGTTGAGTCAAAGAGGAAAACGCCCTCAATTACGAGATTCAGGGTATTGGTAAGATCAAAAAGAATAAATTGTTCAGAAGAAGCAATTGCTAGAAATAAAACTGAAGTTCCTTTGAGTCCTCAAACAGAGAACAGAATGTAACAAAGTAGATGACGCCCTTGACAATTTTCCTACAATGGGTCAAAGAATGAATTTCCTCCACTGTTTCTCATAATGATACTCAGGAGGGACAGAAAGTACAAAGGCTGAAGTGCTGTTCAATAAAAAGGAATTCTACAAGAGGACAAATAATGAAATACAAGTAAGTCTAAAAAGTTTTAACTCCGAGTTTTTCAGAGGCACATGTATATACCCCCAGAAGCTTGTGTCTCTATCGGAGACAGACATTAAATACAGATTAAACACCCTGGGTGCTGAATTTACTGGAAGATGGAGTTGGGGGAAAGAAAGGCAAGAAAAGAGACTAGTCCATAATTTAAGCCCTTGCTACTCAGAGTATGCACACACCAGCACATCTGGCACCATCTGGGGGCTTATTAGAAATTCAGAATCTCAGTCTTTCCTCCAGACCTACTCAATTAGAACCTACATGTTAACAAGATCCCCACGTGATTCATACACAGAAAAATTTGAGAAGTGCCTCTTCAATCCATTATTCTTATATTCAGAGACATATGGATCATTTATGGAGCAAACTGTAAGATTCCCATAACTTTTAAAGATAATATGAGAAACTCACTAGTGGCTGGCAGTTGGGGCCACACCTCTGGATGGGTGGGGAGGTCGTGAGAGCTCAGGCTGTTCTGTCCTTAAAGATGGGAGTGTTGGAGAACATTGCTCTGATGTGCTGAGAAAGAAAATCTAAACTCTTTAAGTTTTTTTTTAACTTGTTTATTGGAGTATAGTTGCTTTACAATAGTGTGTTAGTTTCTGCTTTACAACAAAGTGAATCAGCTATACGTATACATATATCCCCATACCTCTTCCCTGTTGCATGTCCCTCCCACCCTCCCTATCCCACCCCTCTAGGTGGTCACAAAGCACCGAGCTGATCTCCCTGTGCTATGCGGCTGCTTCCCACTAGCTATTTTACATTTGGTAGTGTATATATGTCCATGCCACTCTCTCACTTCATCCCAGCTTACCCTTCCCTCTCCGTGTGTCCTCAAGTCCATTCTCTACATCTTTGTCTTTATTCCCGTCCTGCTCCTAGGTTCTTCAGAACCTTTTTTTTTTTTTTTAGTTTCCATATATATGTGTTAGGATACGGTATTTGTTTTTCTCTTTCTGACTTACTTCACTCTGTATGACAGACTCTAAGTCCATCCACCTCACTACAAATAACTCAATTTCATTTCTTTTTATGGCTGAGTAATATTCCGTTGTATATATGTGCCACATCTTCTTTACCCATTCATCTGTCAATGGACACACAGGTTGCTTCCATGTCCTGGCTATTGTAAACAGAGCTGCAATGAACACTGTGGTACATGACTCTTTTTGAATTATGGTTTTCTCAGGGTATATGCCCAGTAGTGGGATTGCTGGGTCATATGGTAGTTCTATTTTTTAAGTTCCTTTTTTAAGAAACCTCCATACTGTTCTCCATAGTGGCTGTATCAATTTACATTCGCACCAACAGTGCAAGAGGATTCCCCTTTCTCCACACCCTCTCCAGCATTTATTGTCTGTAGATTTTTTGATGGTGGCCATTCTGACCGATGTGAGGTGAGACCTCATTGTAGTTTTGATTTGCATTTCTCTAATGATTAGTGGGGTTGAGCATCCTTTCATGTGTTTGCTGGCAATCTGTATATCTTCTTGGGAGAAATGTCTATTTAGGTCTTCTGCCCATTTTTGGATTGGGTTGTTTGTTTTTTTGATATTGAGCTGCATGAGCTGCTACTAAATTTTGGAGATTAATCCTTTGTCAGTTGCTTCATTTGCAAATATTTTCTCCCATTCTGTGGGCTTTCTTTTCATCTTGTTTATGGTTTCCTTTGCTGTGTAAAAGCTTTTAAATTTCATTAGGTCCCATTTGTTTATTTTTGTTTTTATTTCCATTTCTCTAGGAGGTGGGTCAAAAAGGATCTTGCTATGATTTCTGTCATACAGTCTTCTGCCTATGTTTTCCTCTAAGAGTTTTATAGTATCTGGCCTTACATTTAGGTCTTTAATCCATTTTGAGTTTATTTTTGTGGATGGTGTTAGGGAGCGTTCTAATTTCATTCTTTTACATGTAGCTGTCCAGTTTTCCCAGCACCACTTATTGAAGAGGCTGTCTTTTTTCTCCATTGTATATTCTTGCCTCCTTTATCAAAAATAAGGTGACCATATGTGCGTGGGTTTATCTCTGGCCTTTCTATCCTGTTCCATTGATCTATATTTCTGTTTTTGTGCCAGTACCATACTGTCTTGATTACTGTAGCTCTGTAGTATAGTCTGAAGTCAGGGAGCCTGATTCCTCCAGCTCTGTTTTTCTTTCTCAAGATTGCTTTGGCTATTCGGGGTCTTTTGTGTTTCTGTACAAATTGTGAAATTTTTTGTTCCAGTTCTGTGAAAAATGCCATCGGTAATTTGATAGGGATTGCATTGAATCTGTAGATTGCTTGGGTAGTATAGTCATTTTCACAATATTGATTCTTCCAATCCAAGAACATGGTATATCCCTCCATCTGTTTGTATCATCTTTAATTTTTTTCATCACTGTCTTATAGTTCTCTGCATACAGGTCTTTTGTCTCCTTAGGTAGGTTTATTCCTAGGTATTTTATTCTTTTTGTTGCAATGGTAAATGGGAGTTAAACTCTTTAAGTATTTAAAGACTGCTCTGAAATCCTTATCCTCTCCCCACTACAGTTTTTCTTTTTTTTGATTGAATGTAACACTCTGTCTGTCTTTAATCATTCTTCATATCAGGGAATTATTGACAGTAGTACCCTGGAAGACCCACTGTCTGGAAAACAAAGTCTTGATTTACAGCATTTGCTGATTACCATGGTGTAAATACTCTCACCATGACCCGTTTCAAGCTACTAAGGGTTTAACAACCAGCTCACAAAATTCCTGAATATCTAGCAATTTCCAGCAAGTGAGTACCAGCTGGCTCCAGCATACCATTAGCTCCAGACCCTTTTCCACCCTGGCTGCCTGTACCAGATCCATTGCAGTTTGTCAGACTGCCATGATCTGAGTACAAAAACCCAGGCAGAGTTTGGCAGGTACCAAGTACAAGGGAATTAACCTTCCCATTATACTATAATTAATGTAGTCCAAGATCACATTCGATCCTTGGCAGCCGTGCACACTTTGGCTCACAGTGAGTTAAAATATATAAAGATCCTAAGACTCCCCCTTTACCACCACTATACTAATGTTGGCCCATGTCTTTTACACACTGTTTTTGTACAGTTTAATTTTTAAACAAAAATACATACATTTATACGCATCCTTATTGTATTGAATCTTGTTCATTTTAACTCTTCATTCTACCTTGTGGAGAACCCTCTGACTTCTGAACATGTCACTGGCTATGGAATCTATTCGTCTCTATTCTGCATCTTCTACACATTCACTGAGCTTTCCTCATTAAGTGTTTATTAGAGCGTTTAATAAGAAGTAGAGTAGGACAGGGTTAAGAGGAAGGCTGTTACAACAGTATTGGAATCTAGCTCAAAGTTGACATTCAAGACCAGATGTGAATTCACATATCTATTCTATTATCTCTTTACTTCTCATCCACAAAAATATGATAGCCCTGTTTAATAGCTTGCTGTGATCCAGATACACTATGTCTAAGGCATTCTTCTTACTGGCAATTTTCGGAACACTATCCAGACGAAGGGAAAAAGAATTGAGTTTGGTTTTAGAAGGATTTCTTAACAATAATCGCTTTCCATTTTAAGTGCTTCCAAATCAACTATTTAATAATACACTTATAATTTTTCCAAGGACCAATGCCCAGCTCAATGACTTGATACTATGGTGTTTCACTCATAACTGGAAGGATTCACCTGTGCAGAAAACCAAGCAAACTGGGAGAGGCTGATTCTTTATTTATTTTTTTTTTTTAAAGAGAACAGTTGTTTGCTTATTTTTTTATAAATTTATTTATTTATTTGTTTTATTTTTGGCTGTGTTGCATCTTCGTTGTGGTGCACGGGCTTCTCACTGTGGTGGCTTCTCTTGTTGCGGAGCACGGGCTTCAGTAGTTGTGGCACGTGGGCTCTAGAGTGCAGGCTCAGTAGTTGTAGCGCACGGGCTTAGTTGCTCCGTGGCATGTGGGATCTCCCCGGGCCAGGGATCAAACCCGTGTCCCCTGCATTGGCAGGTGGATTCTTAACCACTGCACCACCAGGGAAGCCCGAGAGGCTGATTCTTAAAGTTAGACTCAGTCGCTGGAATGGATGGGGAGTTGGAAATGATCTGAGCGATAGGAGCAAGTTCTGACCCATAGGTGGAACATGGTGGGTGGAGAGTATACTTTCACACAAGGCTTTGTCAAAAGCAATTGTTGTCACGGAGGTCTCTCAAGAGGTAACAGGGAATAGGGACTTCCCTGGTGGCAAAGTAGATAAGACTCTGCGCTCCCAATGCAGGTGGTCAGGGTTCAATCCCCGGTCAGGGAACTAGATCCCACATGCATGCCCTTACTAAGAGCTCGCATGCCACAACTAAGGAGCCAGCGAGCCGCAACTAAGACCCAGCACAACCAAATCAATCAATCAATCGATAAGTATTTTTTTAAAAAAAGAGGTAACAGGGAATAGAAGTGGCAGGCAAGTAGACGCAAGGAAAGGTTCTGTACAGTGACCTGAGGAGACTGGGATATCAGAGTCTTCTGTCCACAAGTTGCAAGCTAGGGTCCAAGAACAGCCTCCAATACCTAACTTAGGGATACGTAATACAAGGAAGGACCCAGGGCCCCAAACTGAGACATAAGGTCAGGGTGGGGATGGTAGCCAATAGCATATGATGGTGGACTTGCAAAGCATTAAACTAGGACTTCTCTTACTGAAGTCACCCCTTGCCCCAGAACCTGGCTTGGGCTGAACTTTTAAGAGGCTATCAGATGATTCCCAGCCAGGGAGAAAGGGAGAATAAGAGGGCAGGGAACTAGACAGATACTGAAATCTTAAATCTGTGAGCAGCATGGTGCAATGCCAATCCAAAGAATTAGACTTCAGAGTCAAATCCTGGCTCTGCCATCTACTGGCAATATATGGTAAACAGATTATTTAACCTCTCTGTGGTCTCAGTTTCCTCATCTAAAAAGTGAAGCTAGTATGAGTACCTACCTCATAAGATTATTGTGAGGAACTGATGAAGCCACATGTGTAAAGCACTCAGAACCAGCGCCTGGCACCTAGTAAGTACTATGTACATGTTTGCTACTAGTATCATTTGCCTTTTCCAGTTAGAGAAATCTGGATATGTGCCAATTCTCTAGCATTTATTGCCCTGTCCATCATTTTCCTGGTAACCAATAGCAGTTCTGTTATCTCATCTCATTCTTTCAATGATCCCAGATATAATTTGCCTAGGCCTCGAGATTTTTAACTCATTTAAAGCAGATAGGAGATTTTAAAATATTATTTAATATCTCTTCACTTCCTTCTTAAGCCTTGTAGGAGAACGCTGCTGAAGTCTCACATATGAATCTGTCTGATCCCCCTGTTCCTATTTTAATATTTCTTTCTTGTTGGAAGCTGCAGAGGCGTGAAATTTGGGGGAGGAAGTCCATGAGATATCAGGCCAAGAAAACCTCTTGAAGTAGTGCAAAGTGGCCTTGATAGGTCATTAGAAGATCTGGTTTTGAGTCTTGCTGTCTGACACAGCAGTTTGCATGGGGCAAGTGGCTTAACCTCTCTGGTTCCTGAGTCCTTATTTGTCAGAGAGGGTTTTGAATGAGATATTATCCATCCCTGCTTGGTCTGCTGCGGTAGTCACTTACCAGGTGTGGCTACTGAGCCCTTGAAATGTGGCAAGTCCGAACTGAGATATGCTAGAAATGTACAATACCACATTTTGAAGACTGAGTGCCAAAAAGAATATAAAGTATCTCGTTAATATTTTTTATATTAATCACATGTTGAAATGAGCACACCTTGGATATACTGTGTTAATTAAATGTTATTACAATTCGATCCACCTGCTCCTTTTCACTTTTTTTATGTGGCTGCTGGAAAAGTTAAAATTACAGAGGTGGTTCGCGTTATACTTCCATTGGACAGCACTGCCTTATAGCTCCTCTTTGCTCCAATCATGTATTATTCTACAATATTCTGATTGCTTGTCTTGCACGGGTGGTGTTTTCCAAAGTCTGAGATGCCAGTCAGTGGGATGAGACACAGCACAATTTCTAGTCGCATTCTTGTCTGATTTCCCTCCCTCTCCCTAGCCTCGGCTGAAGAAGGGCCCAGTTCCTGAAGATGAATTACTAAACACGATGAAGTAAAATAAGCATTGCCTTTTCCATTGCACAGAAATGTCAGCTGTTTACTACTGTAACTCACTCCTGTTCCAACTTTCAAAAGAATGTATCAAAGGCATTTACAACTCAAATTCCCAGTGAGGGATTATTCAAATTACTTGAAAAATATCTTACAGTTTATATCCTGACTTTCATTCTGGACTACCTACATGAGGATAAAAAATCTGAACTTTGATTTCAGGAGCTTGAAACTATTACAATGGTTCTAAAAACAGATAGAGACAACTTATTTCTCGTGACACCTGAGGAACACCTTAGGTTCCCCTTCAATATAATCTTACTGGGCCAAGGTTACTTTATAGCCAAGAGGAGTGATTATATTTCTTTGCAAAGAAGTTCCTGCCAAAACGAGTGAGGGAATTAGTGGAGGAGATCAGTAACATCAAACTAACACTGAGAGCGAGAGTGAGGACACGAGCAAGTGAATGAGGGAGAGGAAGGGAAAGAGAAAGAAACTATACTTTTAAAAGCACTAAAAATAAAAATTTCAAATTAGACTAAAAAATACTCAAAGTAATATAGGCTGGCACAAACCTGAATTCTCAGGGGGGCTAATCCAATGTCTGTGATTTACAGTCCCAAAGAAAGAATACCTTAAAATGAGAAATCCCATATTCAACTTACATGCCCGATGTTACAGGACCTGAGACCTTGGGTTTATTACTGACATGATGGATATGAAATCAAGATGCTTTACTTCCTTACTCTTAAGAGAATAAATGCTTTTTCCTTAATTTTCTTTAGCCTATTGCCAAAATTTGTTAGACCCATCCATGATAAATAAAGACTATATTACAAAGAAATAACATTTCCAAGAAGAGAGAAATGAACACACACACACTTTGTTTTTAAAAAAACCTAGGCATTAAAAATATTCTACTATGAATCTATAAGTTTCTATTAAATCACCATCTTGACAATGAAAAGTTATGCATCTAAATGTATAACAGACATTACATACTATTTTGGAATATTTTCACCCCCGGAGCTATGAATGATGAGTGTATAGGGAGAAATAATGCCTCAGCAGCCAGTAATATATAGGTTTGGGTCATAAAACAAAATATCAAAACAATTTCTTGGTTTCCCTAAATAGAAGGCATTTTGTTTGTGCTTCTGGGTTGGGGGTAAAAGTTAAAATGGAGAAAGGAATAGAAACAGAAAGCAAGGACATATATACACTACCAAATGTAAAATCAATAGCTAGTGGGAAGCAGCCGCATAGCACAAGGAGACCAGCTCGGTGCTTTGTGACCACCTAGAGGGGTGGGATAGGGAGGGTGGGAGGGAGGGAGACGCAAGAGGGAGGAGATATGGGGATATATGTATATGTATAGGTGATTCACTTTGTTATAAAGCAGAAACTAATACACCATTGTAGAGCAATTATACTCCAATAAAGATGTTAATAGATAGATAGATAGATAGATAGATAGCAAGCAAGGGCCCTGAAGATTGACTTTTTCAACTTGAAAATGGTGGCCTTTAACACCTTAAGGTCTTGCACATAAAATAAAATGGTTATAGTCTTTTAATTAGCATAGACTTGGCTAAGGTTGTCCTACTTTCTGGGATTCAGATCCAATAAAGCCTTCCTGAGGAGCTGCGATCCTCTGAACATTTGCCGCACGAAATGTCAACACGGTGCTCTAACTTGCAGAGTTTTCTGTTTGCTACAGGTCAGAGCAGTGGGCGCCCTGGGTAAAAAGCATTCTGGGTCCTGTTTATCCTCTGAGAACTGTTTGCCTTGAATTATTTGCATGGGTGGCTATCTTTGTCATAAAACCCATTTTGTTTGCTTTTTAGAATCATTTCATCACCAATGACAAATATTACAAAGCATTTTAAGTGGGCAGGACACCGTCCTAGGAACTGGGGTTATAAAGACAAAGTCTCAGCATCAAGGAGCTTATATAGTAGTTGGGGAGAGAATCAGCTGAGGGCCAAAAAAATATAAATGGTGTTATAAGCATAGTGGCAGGCCAGATTTGTGTCTCTGTGGGATTCAGATGTGCATGGGTGTGACCGGCCAGATTGGTTGCGTGGGCTCACTGCAAGCCTATTTGTATGAGTATTGAACAGTTGCTTTTAAAAAATCCCTCCGTAACAGGACAAAAATCACCAGGAATCGCATAATTTTATCAGTAACAAAGTATAAGGGAATAGTGTTGCGAGTAAAATTCAAGAGTTATACTGTCTCTGACCCAGCCCTAAGGAAACATTGCTTGGATTCTAGGAAGAAAGAAAGCTGTAAGTAAACATTTACTTTCTCTAAAACTGTAGAATATTAGAGAAAGAACATGCCTTGAGACCCTTCTAGCAGAGTATAACAAATGCAGGCTGTGGTAGTCATTACTGCTATTCTCCAAATATTCCCTGCTCTCTATTTTCTGAGCATATGAGTTGGAATACACTTCTTGGCTCCCTTGTGTTTAGGTGAGCCTGGTGACTAATTCTGGCACGTGGATGGACATATGGAAGTAGGTACAAAGTGTGAAGATCCATGATTCTCAGGTTAACACCCACCAGAAAGCATCGACCGTGGAGACAAGGCACTGAACAACCAAGTAAACAAAATGATCCAGCTAACTGATGCCATCCAGCTTTTATCATTAGCCACCACAGAACTGGCACAATGGAAACAATGGGGTAACCATGGTGTCAGAGATGGAGGTCACACAGGCGCCCAGCAGGAATCTATTATTGCCACCTCAGTTGCCCAACCTGTTAGCACCGTAGACCAACGTTGAGCCTCCAATATAGCACTTTTCCTTAAGGAGACTGATGGGCCACTTGATAGCAATTGACTTCATGTGAGTCCCCTCCATCCTGGAAAATCTAGCTGTTCATTCTCACAGAAATAGATACTTATTCCAGATATGGGTTTGCCTTATCTGCCTGCACAGCCTCAACCAGCTCCACTATTCAGGGGCTTACAAAATGCCTGACAGCATTTAACATAGCATCTGACCAGGACGCTTCATTTCACAGCACAGGAGGTGGGACAGTGGACTCATAATCACGGGAGGCACTGGTTGTATTACACACTGTACCATTCAGAACACAACTGGACATCATAGAGCAATAGGACTGCCTGCTGAAGGTACAGCTGAAATGCCAGCTCAGAGGCAAGGCCCGGCAAGGGTGGAGTGTCATCCTCCAGGATTCAGTATACACACCGAAACAGAGGCGTTGATATGGCACTACACCCCCCACAGGAAAAGCCCATGGATCTGTGAACCAAGAAATGGAAGTGGGAGTGATTCCACTTGCCATTACTGCCAGTGACCCACTGGGGGACTTTGTGCTTCCCACCCCTTCAACTTTGGGCTCTTCTCGATGAGTACGTCCCAAAGGGGGCATACTCTCGCCACCACAGTTCCCCTTTAGAAGACATAGCAAGCTACACCTGTCCCCTTGTGTTCCCTGTGTCCTAGGTCCAGCAAGCAAATAACGAGTCGCCATTCTACGGGGTAATCGACCCTGGTCAGCAGGAGAAGGCTGGGCGACTTTCACACAGCAAGGGCAAGGAGCAACACACGTGGCGCCCAGGTGATCCGTGTGCCCACCTTGTGGTACTCCCTCACCCGACTGTGACTGTGAATAGACATGTGCATCGAGCTCAGTCTGAGAAGGGAGCAGTTACCGAGGCGATCACGTTACCGGGCAAGCCATTGAGACCAGCAGAGACGGCAGCTGAGAGTGAAGGGAATTGAGAAAGGACGGTGGAACAGGAAGATAGCAAATACCACTTGCAGCCCCAAGTCCAACTGCAGCAATGGAGACTGGAGTTTGTCCCATTAATCTCTCCCTTCTAAGTTTCCCCTCAGGAAGAAAGACCCACTCGTACCCTGGACTAACTGCTTGCTCCCTAAACCTGTACAGAGAAGTGAATGTGTGTGTCAGCTACGAAGGGAAAATCCTTGACTACCCAGAACCATTTCTGTCATCCCCTCCCAAGTCCCATCAAGTGAGATTACAGAGATTTGATTCTGACCTGAGGTCTCCATGGTCACGCACATCAGGAACCCATCTTCCATACATCTGCCTCCGTAGAAACGAAGTTGTGAGCCCCTAACTTGCTTTGCCTCAGTCTCCTTAATATCACTCTAGGCAGCGTCTTGATCTTTTGTCGTCTACTTTAGCTCCCTTGTTTTTCTTCTCTAATTATTCTCTCCGGCACTGACTCACCGTTTGTGCCCATTTTATCCTAAGTTATTCTGATTGTGGAAAACATATATGGAGGATCTACTTTTGCTTCCGTTTATCTTTAGGTTTCAATGTAACAGCCGCCCAGAGGCATTTGCAATAACCACGTGGCCGCTGCCACGTGTACTTTGTCTTGCATGTGTGGCAGTCATATATGGGCTAGAGCCCAAGTTCCCCAAGCACACCCCTCCATGGGCATTTGTGACACTCGCCACCTAGCCCCAGACAGAGACTGTGTGTATATGTGGAAGCGTGTCTTTATGTGGGAGGTGGATATTTGGATCGCTCTCTGTGGAAGTGAAGCAGTTTCTCAAGATATTGCTCCATTTCTAGATCTAAGTGCTAAGGTAATTCTCCCTGATGCAGGGTGATTGACCTGATTGCCTGCTAAGAACTAGAGAAAAGGCACTGGTTGTCCAAATTCCATGCAACTCACCTGAATGTGGGTGAGGAGGCATTCAGTGGCCTTGGTGTTGGAGATGAGGGAGTGCTCAGCAGGGAGTCCCATTGCAAGAGATACGGGAGCCTGAAAAGAGAACAGTCAAAACTGTAACGAAGTATGGAGAGAGGTTCAAAACAGGGGCAGTCCCCAACAGTAACAAAACACACATTCTTTTTCGAGTGCACAAGGAACGTTTACCAAAATTCACTATATACTGGGTCGTCAAGTCTCAACAAATTTCAAAGGATGGAAATCATTCAGAGTACATATATTCTCTGATCACAGTGATCTTAAGCTAGAAATCAATAACAAAAAGATTACTAGAAAATTCAAAACTGATTGAAAGTTAAGCAATACACTTCTAAATAATCCATGAGTCAAAGAAGAAATCACAACGGAAATTAGAAACATTTTGGACTGATAAGGAAAGATACTGCATATCAAAACTTATAGGTGTAGATAGAGAAGGGCACAGAGGCAAAATTATAGTTTTAAAAGCATGTATTAGGAAAGACAGGCTGAAAATCAATGATCTATGTTTCCATTTCAAAAAGTTAAAGAACAACAAATCAAATCCAGAGAAGAGAGAAGGAAGGAAATAATAAAGGTGAGAAAGGAAATCAAGACAATAGAAAACAACAGAGAAGAATCAATGAAGCTAAAAGTCGGTTCTTTGAGAATATTAATACAGTTGATACAGTAGAGGATGTCAGACAGCTTTCCAAGTCCAGGGACCAGAGAGGAACGTCAAAGTTTGGATAATGCCAATGTCACAAAAGGGAATTTGAATGGATACTGAATAGGGCCCAGACTATTCTATCAGTGCATGTCAGCTGCTTACTTGTGTGGTCAGTCAGGTTGTGGTCCATGGGTGGTCACCCAAGCTCCATGCACTAAGGTGTGAACAGGAGATCAGTAGCCAGCAGGGAATCAGCCCTTGAGCTGAAAACCTATCCCATATTGGAAGCAGAATCTGTGAGGCTGTTTATAGGAGACTCGGCCATCATCCATGCTTGGTAAATGTTTTACACTCAGCATTGGAGGAAAGTGATCTTATTAATTTTATGAGGACTGATCATGCTTGTGTTTGTGTTGTCCGTGTATGGTATGAGTAGAACTGTTCACTTTTCTGTGTTCACACCTGTGCATCAGTAAGGATGCACAGCGTTGCAAGTAATGGAAAATGGCTCTCAAATTGACTTAAACAATGAGAAAATATGTTAGCCCAATCACAAGGTGTCCAGAGTCAGGGCAGACTCCAAGCACATTATCTCCAGCTCCACTCTGCTTTGTCCACCTCTGTGGGATGGCCACAGCAGCCCCAGATATAACATGCAGATACAACGAAGTCCAGGTCAAGAGGGGACTTCTCTCTCTGTGTCTCCTTTCCAGTCTCCGTGGCACAATTTCCTCTTATGTCTCATTGGCCCAGACTGGGACATATACCCTTTATTAAATTAATTACTCATATGGGATTGCCATGATTGGTTCAGACCAATTTTTAAAAAACATTTTACTGAAGTATAATATACCTCAAAATATGCGTATAGATTGATGCCTTTTTTACAAACTGGGTCCCCCTCTATAACCAGCACTAGATAAGGATTTTTAACCTTGCTTGTGCCAGGGAATCCTATGGCAGTGTGGTGAAGGCTAGGGACTCTTTTTAAGAATTTTTTAAACATATAAAGTAAAATACATAGAATAAAAAGAAATCCAGTTATCTGGAAATAACGTTATTAGCATTTTAATGCATTCATTCAGGTTAATTAAGATTAATTTGGTCATTCAATACATTCATGATATAAGTATGTGTGCTTCTTTATTAACACATTAAATAACAAAATCTGGTGGTAGATATAGTTGCTACAATAATTCTGAATTGCTGATGAGCGTAAAGGATTCCACGGGTGACAAAAATCATAGCTCCTGCTAATATACTACTATGGTTTGTTGCCTACATGTATAATGAAAGGAAAAGCTATGTTTCAGTTAAAGATCAGTGAAAATAAAGAGGTATTTTTTCCATGCACAGTCACAGACCCCTCGAATTTTATCCGTGGACCAATTAAGGGTCCATGGGCCCAAGGTTAAGAACATCTGGAATTTAGACTCAACAGTTGAAGTGGTCTGGATGTTGGGGGGTTGAACACCATGACCCACCACAGCAGCTGAAAGAAACTGGAGCTTTGAGTCCTGCAGATTCATTCGTTCATTCATTCAATCAAGAATTATTTGTCACACGCCCACTATGTGTTTGGCACCATGTTTTGTACAGGTATTCAGTGGTGAATTAAGTGACATGATCTCTCACCTCACAGAGTAATTAGACCATTGGAGAGGAAAAACAGTAGAGATGTATATAGAGGGGAACTGAAGATTCAGAGAGAGGGCAAGTTGACCATTTGAGCCGGAATTCAGAGGGCTGGTTCAAACCAAAGGATGGGTACGATTTTAGCTGAATTCATTACAGGTAATTGCCAAGAATTTCTCCTGAGCAAAGCAGGCTTTCCAGTGGGGCCACTCTGGACCCCTGATGAGCCCCTCTCTGGAACAGTCCTATCTTCAGTAAAGCCTGGTCTTCAGTGTGGTGGCTGGTCCCATTTAATTTGATACTATTCAATAAAGATCCCAATGATTCTCCTTGCCACGTTGGTGTTCTCCAGCAAAGCTTTCTGCTAAAACCACGAGTTCATCTTATAGTGATTTGCCTTAAGGTGCCGTCTCCAACAACACATTATGTTTCCAGCCTGCAACTGCCAGTACCGATACAGGCATTTCAGGAAACACCTTGAATTCCTGAGGAAACAGAACTTCCATTACTTCCTTGCCTCCTTCGTTATATTTACTGAGTACCTAATGGATAATAAGCATGCTGCTGGGAGCAAGGGCCACAGAGATTAATGAGACACGGCTCTACCCTCAAGCAAACAACACTTCAGTGGAGGGAGAAAGGCATATAAAACCAGTAAATGCAGATGGTGTCCCAGCTGCTGGGGGAAAAGTCCATGGGGGTTGCAGTGGGGATGCAGAGGCTGGAGGGGACAATTCTGCCAGGTCTGGAGTGGGGAGTGGACAGAAAGGGTTTCATAAGCGGTCAGTTCTTAAGCTTCACCGGCGAAGAGGGGTGAACGGAATGTTGCTAGGTGGTCAGGGAAGAAGGAACTTTCTCAGCTATGCACTCATCAGCCACCATGGCTTTCCTCCACCCGGAGGAACCATGTATTACCCGTCAAAGCCCCAACGAGGTGGTTCTAAAATTAGGAGTGACCATCATTCAACCTTGTTTTCCTTGCTTTTCTTCGATGGTGTTTGGAAACATGTGGGCTAAAAAAGACACTCAGATAGTCAAAAGAAAAGAAATCAGAGCTAGGCAAGCGGGCAAGAATCAGAAACAGCCCGATAAGCGTAAGGAGAGGAAATGAAGTTAGTATTTCCATGTTAGGTAAGGGAGTAAATATTCTTTAGGTCCTCGAATCGTCATGAATGAAAGAAGTTTTACATCTCCTCATACTGGCTTATGTGGTTCTTTCTGAACCTCAGCCACAAATGAGAATCACCTGGAGTTTTTTAAATGACCAAATGATACACCCCAAACAATTAACTCAGTATGTTTAGGGGCAAGACTCATGCATTTGTATTTTGAAAGCGCCCCTGATGCAGCCCAAGTTAGGAATCGGTGCTCACGTGACACGGGGTCAGCAAGCTTTGCCTGCAAAGCAGCAGAGAGTAAATATTTGGGGCTTCGCAGGCCATAAAGTCTGTCGTAACCACTCAACTCTGCTATTATAGCTCGAAAGCGGCCATAGACAATAAATGAATGCCACGGCTGTGTGACCAAGAAAACTGGATTTATGGACACTGAAATGTGAATTTCATGTAGTTTTTAGGTGTCACAAAATACTTGTGGGTTTTTTTCCCCTATTATTGAGAAATGTAAAAACCACTCTTAGCTACTGGCCATACAAAAATAGGAGGCAGGTGGATTTGGCCCACCAGCCACTGTTGGCTGTTTGCTACCATAGGCAACCCGAGACACCAGAGCAAGGAGAACAAAATGAAAAGCTTCCATTGCGTCCCTGGTGAAATGTCAACTTGAAAATAAAGCACATTCCCATGGGCTGAGCATTTTTATCTGCATCCTGAATTTTCTCTCTAAAAATTCAAGCTTAATACTATACAGACATTGCTAAAACTGTATCGCACTGCTCTTTAAAAACAAACAGGTAAGGTGGACAAGTTATACAAAAACAAGTTTTCAAATTATGGTTCTATAACTCTCTGCAGTATCCATTTTCAAACTGCCAATATTGCAACCTGCTTCACAATTTCATCAAATTGGCAGGAACAATTGGATGGGGTTGGAAAGCGATGACTTGCCAAATGTCGCTTGAGCCAGCAGGGGCTGGAAACAGCTTTGCTGACGAGGCTCCAGCTTGGTGAATGCATACATAGCTATAACCAACCTGTTCTCAACCAAGTAATTACTTTCTCTTGGGGAGAGAGAGCGGTATTAAAAAATTGCAGAGGGCTTCCCTGGTGGCGCAGTGGTTGAGAGTCCGCCTGCCGATGCAGGGGACACGGGTGCGTGCCCCGGTCCGGGAAGATCCCACGTGCCGCGGAGCGGCTGGGCCCGTGAGCCATGGCCGCTGAGCCTGCGCGTCCGGAGCCTGTGCTCCGCAACGGGAGAGGCCACAGCAGTGAGAGGCCCGCGTACCGCAAAAAAAAAAAAAAAAAAAAAAAAAATGCAGAAAGACAGCACACTGTAGGGGGAGAGGAAGAATGGGACAGAGAAAGGGAAAGGAAGAGAAAGAAGAGAGGGCTGCAAGGAAATAAATTCCTGCAAGATAAAAGAGAAGATGGATGTGGAGAGACTCACAAAAATTCCATCTGGGAAAGTCGTCCAGGAGATGGAAAAGGAAATTAAAGGACTGGCAGGTGAACAAGACTGGCTTTTAAAGACTTAATAATAGGGATGTTTGGTAACCAATGAGGCTAATGCATAAGTGCCATAGACCAGCAGGGGGGTCTCGCAGGGGACCCGCAGCACACACTAACGGAAGGACATTTAATACAGGATAATGGCAGAAAGATAGGACTGCGGCTGAATCCACTTCCCTTCATTCACAAAGGATGAGCTGGCAGAATTTCATAGCTTGGCACTGTCATTTGAGAGAAGGGGCGGTATCGACTGCAAAAGTCTTTGTAATGTGGGGACCGGAACCAGCAGAGGGAAGGAAGCAGGAAAGGAAGGACGGGAGGGAGGGAGGGAGGGAAGGAAAGAGGGAGGGAAGTTAACAAATGAAGTTAGAGACCCTGTGCTTGTAAGTTCAGGGTTAGGGAATTATCTGCCATTCATTAGAAAATACCCTTTCAATGCAGCTGATCACTAGGTCGGCTTCTCAAACCTTGATGTGCAAACAAATCACCCCAGGAGCTCTTTGTTTATTTTTTTTAAATATTTATTTATTTATTTGGCTGCGCTGGGTCTTAGTTGCGGCACGGGGGATCTTGGTTGTGGCATGCTGGAATCTTTTAGTTGTGGCATGCAGGCTCTTAGTTGCGGCATGCGGGATCTAGTTCCCTGACCAGGGATCGAACCCGGGCCCCCTACACTGGGAGTGCAGAGTCTTAACCACTGGACCACCAGGGAAGTCCCCACCCCAGGAGCTCTTTAAAAAGCAGGTTTTGATTCAGTAAGGCTGGGATGGAGCCCGAGATTCTGCATTTCTAGCAAACTTCCATTTGTGATGCTGCTGGTCCAAGGACCACACTTTGAGTAGCGAGGCTCTAGGCCTACACTGTCCAGCACAGTAGCCAGTAACCACAGGTAGCCATTGAGCACTTGAAACGTGGCCGATCCGAGTTAAGGTGTGTTGTACATTCCAAAGACTTAGTAAGAAAGAATCTACAATGTATCATTAATAATTCTTACATTGATCACATTTTGAAGTGACACTGTTTCGGATATACTGGGTTAAATAAAATATATTATTACAGTTAATTTCACCTCTTTTTCCCTTTTTAAAATGCGGCTTCTAAAAAAGTTAAAATTACACACGTGGCTCCTGTTCCATTTCTAGTGCTCAGCACAGCTCCAGGCTCTCCGTCCTCACTCTCTCCTCTGGTTACTGAGCAGTTTGCATGGTTGATCCACAAGCGACGGGCGACACCCCCTCTCTCCTCTTCCCCTTTCCTGCTCTCCTCCCTAGTCCTGCTCCCCCAGTTTTCACCAGGAAAATATAAAGGAATTTTAGGCACTTTAACAAAAGGTGCCCGTGAGCTCATTGCCTCACACTAAACTCCCTCCTCATACAAGCATTTACTTCAGCAAAGCCCCTGGCTTGTCCATTGAACCAACACTGGCAAAAATAAGACACAGGAGCTGCACTCCAGCTCATGGTCCAGAGGAGCAAAAAGAGAGGTAAATAAAGACATATACTACAATGTTCTTGGTGCTGTAATAGAATACATCCAAGGGGCACAGTAGAGACATGATCTAAGGCAGTTCCACTGGCCAGAACTTTCTTGTCTGCTGGATTAGCTATGTAACTTTAGGCAGTGACTTAACAAGACCAATCCGTGTCTAAGCTTCTGCATCTGTTTAATGGGAACAATAATAGTGACCTACCTCAGAGTGTTGGTATGAAAGCTAAATGAGTATACATTTATAAAGCACTTAGGTCAGTGCTTGACACACAGTAAGCTCCGTATACATGTTAGCTAAATAAATAGACTTGACAGGCCATTGTCAACCTGCCAATGAATGTTTTTAGGCGTAAATGTCTAAATATAATTATGATCTCATCCCGTCCCAAGGACCTTATGAAATTCAGTACTAAAAATGCTGTAAACGATCCCAATGGATGGATAACTTGTAGTTGATTCGCACACTTGAATACTACACAGCAACGACAAAAGAAATAAATCACTTCTGCTCACAACACCACAGATGCCCCGTGGATGACCTAGCCACAAGGACGACCTTGCAGACCTGACGCTGAGCAAAAGAAGCCAGACACACCAGGGTCCATGTTGTGTGGTTCCATTTATAGGAAGTTCAAAAATATGCAAAATTAATCTATGGTGAAAGATTATCTTTACGTTGGGGGTGTTGGTAATGACTGGGGACATACGAAGTAGGCTTCTCGGTGCTGATAAGGCACACCTTGACCTGGGTGGTGGTTACCTGGATGTGTTCACTCTGTTAAAATTCACTGAGCTGCACACCTGAAATTTTTACACTTTACATTATGCATATTATTCCACGACTTAAGCAAAAGAAAGAGAAGCTGATGAGGAGTTCTTTCTAAATCATTTCAGTTGGAAGATCCAGCCATGAACCTCTGGGTACAAAGATGTCAAAACCTACTTAACAAAGAGAGGTCAGTCTGAACACCTTGCTTCTATTCCAATTATTTTGATCTCTGAGGCAGAATTAAGCCCTTCCTAGAGTAGGAGAAATGGGTGAGTGAGATGAAAAGAAGATTAGAGAAAAGGAGGAAAATCAGAATGGAGCAGAGATGCTGAATAGCCCTAGGAGCTCCCAGAAGTGTGTGAAGAACAGTCTCTGTAGCTCGGAGAGTAGAGCGTGTGGAGAGAAACAGTGGCCAAATGTTCTACTTCAGACCTTCTTGTGAAGCTGAGCTTTTTTCTTCCCTAAGATTTTCCTAAACACTCCCATATCTTAGAGCTCCACCTGCAGGGTTTCTTCAGTTCCCTGTGGGACTAGAAGGTTTTGCAAATTCTTTCCTCATTGCATTTTTAAGAAGCACTAGTAGTGCTACAAGAGGATGGGGCTGGCTACATCACATGCTCTTGTATTTAATAGTCAAATGGACAAACTTTAAGTAGAAGACCTTAGAGAATATCCAAAGGGCAGAGCAGAAGGACCCAGAACTGAGAACAGTCTTGCTCGCAGCTGTGGGAAGATCATCTAACATCCAAGAGGGATATGTACAGAGAAAGGAGTGTTTGTGATTATTTTTACTTTGTTCCATAACCAATTTATTAATTTTAACTTATTTATTTATTTATTTAGGCTGCGCCGGGTCTTAGTTGCAGCACGCAGGATCTTTTAGTTGCGGCATGCATACGGGAGCTAGTTCCCCAACCAGGGATGGAAGCCAGGCCCCCTGCATTGGGAGCACGAAGTTTCACCCACTGGACCACCAGGGAAGTCCCTAAAGATTATATTTTCTTAATATTACACAAAGAAAAAGTATTTTCTAAATTTCATGATAATTCAACCGAGCAATAATCTTTTATTATTTTAAGTATACCCCACTGGTTTGTGAATAACATGGTGAGGATGAAAGAATCTAAGATGAAAAGGTGAGAGAACTGGGTTCTCACTGTAGTCCAGCCACTGCCTAGGTGTGAGACTTTACGTATCTGGACCATATTTACTTTGATTATAAAATGAGGAGAAGGAAGGAAGAGCCGAGGGCTCTGGACTCTAATTCTAGGAAATCTACATCCCCTTACCTTCACCACTTCCAAATGCCAGCACCTACCTTTCTTTGTCTGAGGGCTATCTGTAGCCACTGAAGTCAGAAGATTTGTCTGCCTGTGTGGCAGGACAGAACTGCCAGGGAATTAACGCCATTTGGAAGGAGCCTCCTCCAGTAATACTGGGGAGTTGGTATATAAATACCCCAGCTCTCTTACCCTCAGGTAGAAGAACCGTAAACTATGTGTTTTACGTTATCTCCTCAGAATTTCCCAGAGACATCAAGTTCCACTCAGTCGACATGGTAATTTGCTTGGTAATGCAACAAGTAAACACAGGATTTAGACCTACGTTAGGCGTGATGGAATATGGATGCTTTCTGGGAACTCACAATCAGATCCAAGAGTATCACTTTCAGAATGTTCTAGTAGACTGAGTTTACTTTTAGTTGTCTTTGATGAAACAATCACTATTGTACTCTCTTTCTTAACAGAAATGTGTTTTTTCGAAGACTCACTTCTAATTGGTTCATTAAGCAAAGAATTATTTTGCCCAATTCCTTTGCTTTTCTGCTTTACAGGTGAGTCAGAGCAGGAATGCAGGTCCTTCCCAGGTTGTTTCTTAGCGGAGTAGTTTTTGGTATATTATGCTTTGGTCATTTTCTCTGAAGAAGACCTGCTATTTCTAGGTAATTCCTCTTCTTTTCTTTGACTTCCAGTTCCAGAAATGACGTCTGCTGAAGGAGAACACGTTCTAGCAATGAAATCTTCCAAAGACTCCTGCCGCTGCTCTGTGACTGCGACCCCCAGGTTGTCTTTGGAAGTTTCTAAGGCCTCCTGAGTAGAGACTGGGACATGGAAGGAGTTGACAGGCAAAGGAATCCCAGCATCACCTGTAATTTTCTGAAACTTCATTAGTGCTCCTTCATTGTAAGCTGACTGCATACAAATAGAAACTTGGAGATTTTGCGTTGGTCCTGGGGCGCTCTATTCACTGCTTTCCCTTCCCGGTATCACGTTCCCATTCTCCCACCAGTGTTTCCCTCCTCACCCAAAGAAACTGTTTATACCAGAATCCTTGATCTTGACATCATCTTCTGGGTGAATTTAAACTAAGACAAAACCCCACAAACCAAACACTGTGGTGATAAGGTTCTTGAAGGCTGCAGGAAAATGGTTCTCTCCACAGACAGGAATTTTAAGGAGTTTAGTAGATAATGTGAACAGAGGAAGGATCGTTGTCATTCAGGTACAAAGCTGTGGACAAGACCACTTAACCAACGGCTCTTCTCCTCCTACTGGAATGGTAGTCCCTTTAGGCATTTTAACCGCTAAAAATGTGCAAGAATTAGTAGAAGGTTGAAAAACTTGCACCCTCTGGCTAAACCTAGCCTGGTGTTCAAGAGACACGCGAAATTGGATGTGTACTCCATTAAAGAAAGTAATGAAATGGCCATTTTTCAAAGATTCAAATTAAGCCACTGGTTAAGAGCTCATCGCTCCAATTTGACGGCAGAGACTTTCAAATCTGCCATTCCAGATAGTTTTCACTAGCAGCTATACTCTACATCTTCTCAAGGAATCAGTATGAGGCTTTTTTTTAATCTAGAGGAAAAAAATAGTAATTGGCTACCTTTGATCTCAAAGAAGGCTTTCCCTTCACTTCCATTCCTCTCCTCCTGTCTCAGTGCAGAAGTGTTTTTACCTAGGGACTGTGTAGCAGACACTGTTGAGAGATACAGTGCTTATTCCCACCCCTTCTCCCTTCTCCATCACAGCCCACAGGGGCTTGGAGAAGTCAGACTCATGTTTCCAGTTTCCCTTATACGAAAGTGGCCATGTTACCGAATTCTGACCAATGAGACGAATGGGAAAGTGTGCCAGGAGGTTTTGCAAAAGGAGAGGAGAGAAGTATGTGAGGAGACCTCCTTCACTGCCCATCCCTTCCTATACAGATGTGGTGCTTGGAGACATAGTAACCACCTGTGACCAGGAGGAGAGACACTGCCAGAACACTGAAGATGGGCAAAAGGGAAACTGGAAAGAGTCTGAGTCACTGCGATGCAACCGAGCTGCCAAATCAACCCTGAGACCACCTACTTCCTTGTTAAATAAACACTAAATACCCCTCCGGTTTAGTCCGCTATTCAAGAGATTTTTCTTGCTGCCAAAAGTATTCCCAATCGACACAGATTTGTAAAGTAATTTTTTAAAACTGAAGTATAATACACACAGAAATATGCACAAATCATAAGTATACAACTCGAAGAATTTTCACAGAATGGTTTTTGTTTTGAAATCTCCATTACCCAAATACTTTAGAAACAGTCACAGTGGTTAAAAGCACAGACTCTGGAGTCAGATTGCTGGGTTTGAAACCCAGATCCACCACTTACTAACTCAATGACCTTGGGCAAATTATTTAACATCTCTGTCCCTTGGTTTTCTCAATTATAATATGGAAATGACAATACTATCTATGTCGTAGGGTTTTTGCAAGGATTAAACACATTATTTTTTTAAATATAGGTGTCTGCCACATATAATAGTATGTGCTAATAAGTATTTGTTAGATATAAATAATGTTAACCAGGGTATAACTCAGGAGGACGGGAGAGCAGGAAAGATCTGGGAGAGGGAGTAGATGTTTGAGGGCTGTCCCGCACCTCTGTCCTGAGATGATCTTGGAAGCTAAAATGCCTAATGAACCAGTAAATGCTAAAAATATTGTCCAGCCTAGAGATGTATAATGGAGCTACAGACCTCTAGAGGTTGGGTGGGGCTTTAAAATCTCCTGTCTGGCAGTTCTTAACTGGGATCCAATGATGCGCTTCTGGAAATCCACCATCCCTGATGTGGCCTTTGTACGAAGCGAGCATAAATAGGCATACGTGTGTTTTACTGGTGAGAGGATCGAGAGTTTCCATCAGGCTCTCAGGGGGACCCATGATACACGATAGGTTAAAACTACTTACTAGTTCATCTCCCTGACATCATAGTTATGGCCCAGAAAGAGGCCATCTAACACTTCAACTGAATTGTCACATTTAACTTTATTTACATCTCCCTAGAAGAAAAATGAGGTCAAAGAAAATGTTATTCTACTCCAAAATCCTAGAATATTCCAATGGAAGGGACTTAGGACCTCTTTAAATAGCATACTGCTGCATTTACAGGTGAGGAATCCAAGTTCTATCGAAGTTACTATGACCTGCTCGGTATCCTAGAGAGAGCCAGAGCCGCGGTGGACCAGTTGTCCTCGTCAGCATCGAACTTACCCCACAATGACACTTCGGTGGCAAAAAATCCCACCAGCTCATTTCATGGGCTGGCCCTGCTCACAGCTGTTAAATGCTCCGTACGGAAGCCCTTTAAGTGAGGTTGCCAAGGGCAGTCAGGACCAAGGGGCTTCAAACATTCTATTCCTTTCACTGCCATAAGCTTTAGAGTGATTTTAATTAGCCATACATCTCATGTGTATCAGAGGGTAAAAATGGGGAAATAAAGCAAAGGCTTTTCCACCAACCCAATTTATCATCTTCATGGGAAGCTGTTTCACCATTTCCTTTTTGTCTCTTCCTGTCCTTTGATAAGTCTTTAAGAACTTCTTTCTGAGTGCTGTGTGTGTGTCAACTATGAGTACAAGAGGCGCAGAAATAGCAAACGCAAATACATGAAATAGTTATATGTAATCGGTATAAACGAAACAGTTTCTAAACACAGATCGCTCTTTCCAGGGTGCAGGTGGGGGATGGGAGGCAGTGAGTGATACTGATGCTAAACACGAGTTAATAGAGTGACCCATGAGGATGAGATTGGGTCTGCTTTTAGGTTCTGATTAAACAAGGTTTTTTGCCTTCATGTCAGTTTAAAGGCAAACTTGAATGTCCTGGCTCACAGCTCTAACTCTTGCCTGCTTCTGGAAGGACTTTCTCATTTCTACTAGGTTTTTGATTAATGTCCTACCTGAACTGCCGGTAGGTCTGGATCACTTTATTTCTGTAGGAATGAAGGGGGGGGGACAAGAAGAAAAGGAAAATAGGCTTGTACAGTTGAGGCCAGGTTACCTGGCTGCAATTTAAGATGCAAAGGTCACTGAGACTTCTGGTGAAACGTAATACGGCAAAAAAAAAAAAATGTATTTTGCCCAGCAATGATGATTGACATGCACATTTTTATTACCGGAGGAGGAAGGTTTCAAATGTGGTTTCTGACTGTATGACATAAAGAAAAATAACAGAACTAATTATGGTCTTTATTCCATCCTTATTTTTACTTTTTGGTTGTATCATTTTTCTCCCTAAAGCCTCATCCCACCCTTACCCCTCTTCTTCCTAAAAGGACAGAACACATAGCTTTCTTACGCAGTCCCAGGCTACCAGCTACGCCTTTGCTTAATAAAACGCTGGGCCAGTGCAAAGCTGGAGAACTCAGCCCAAATGATGAACAGCCAGGGGTCCGCTCTCAGCGAGGCCCTGACTAATTTCTCTTCATGGCACAGAAAGCTGAGTGGGTGACCTTTCACAACACGACTGAATTGAAAGTGGGTCTCTCTCAAGCAGGCAGGCCAGGGGAAGGGACACTTAGTGCTAAGAAATTAACTGTCTTCTCGCAGCTTCCTGGCCCCGTGGGGAAGACTGCTGATTCTCCCCGCTGTCTCTCACCGAGCGCTCCATCTACCTGCCCTTTTTCAATGTGTGGGCTGGGCCAGTCTATTTCCAGTGGATTTGGATAAATCAGAATGGGTGGGAGGAGAGGGAAAGGGAGAGAACAGGGAGGGAATCAGATGAAGAAAAGTGTACTTAAATTTTTCTCTAGGAAAAAGAATCATATATTTTGGAAATCCCTTAAAGAGCAGCAGAGGTAGTTAGATCCAGGCTACTATCATTTCCCCTCCTCTAAGTTGGCCAGGGAGGCTATTTCCACAAAAATATTTGCCTTAATTCACAGCAGTTTTTATAGAGGTAGAGTATATTAAAGGTGGTCAAAACTCCAAATATGTTAATTAACTTAATTAATCACTGAAACCGATTCCAACTGCAGCCAAGCACTATTCCTAGGGGGTCTACTGGCTTCCTCAAAATGAAGGACGGTTTAGGAGCTGGCACTGCGGGGGACAGAGGAAGCAACTGGTGACTGAGACCAGGAGCAGAACAGCATCCGGCTGTCACATCTTCCAGAAAGTCTTGGTGAGCTCTGCTGGTTTTCCCCTCTGGCTATGCTTGTTTCTTGCAGCCCAAATATCCATAAGCAGCTTTTAAAAATACCCAAGTAGGGGGCTTCCCTGGTGGCGCAGTGGTTAAGAATCCGCCTGCCAATGCAGGGGACACGGGTTTGAGCCCTGGTCCGGGAAGAGCCCACATGCCGCGGAGCAACTAAGCCCGTGCGCCACAGCTACTGAGCCTGCGCTCTAGAGCCCGCGAGCCACAACCACTGAGCCCGTGTGCCACAACTACTAAAGCCCGCGCACCTAGAGCCCGTGCTCCGCAACAAGAGAAGCCACCATAATGAGAAGCCCGCACACCGCAACAAAGAGTAGCCCCCGCTCGCTGCAGCTAGAGAAAGCCCACGCACAGCAATGAAGACCCAACGCAGCCAAAAAAAAATTTAAAAATTAAAAAATACCCAAGTGCATGTTGGTGGGAATGTAAATTGATACAGCCACTATGGAGAACAGTATGGAGGTTCCTTAAAAAACTAAAAATAGAACTACCGTGTGACCCAGCATTCAAAAAGAGTCATGTACCACAATGTTCACTGTACCTCTATTTATAATAGCCAGGACATGGAAGCAACCTAAGTGTCCATTGACAGATGAATGGATAAAGATGTGGTACATATATACAATGGAATATTACTCAGCCATAAAAAGAAACGAAATTGAGTTATTTGCAGTGAGGTGGATGGACCTAGAGTCTGTCATACAGAGTGAAGTAAGTTAGAAAGAGAAAAACAAATACAGTATGCTAACACATATATATGGAATCTTAAAAAAAAAGGTTCTGAAGAACCTAGGGGCAGGACAGGAATAAAGACGCAGACAGACGTAGAGAATGGACTTGAGGACACGGGGAGGGAGAAGGGTAAGCTGGGACGAAGTGAGAGAGTGGCATGGACATATATACACTACCAAACGTAAAACCGATAGCTAGTGGGAAGCAGCCGCATAGCACAGGGAGATCAGCTCGGTGCTTTGTGACCACCTAGAGGGGTGGGATAGGGAGGGTAGGAGGGAGATGCAAGAGGGAGGGGATGTGGGGATATATGTATACGTATAGCTGATTCACGTTGTGATACAGCAGAAACTAACACACCATTGTAAAGCAAATATACTCCAATAAAGATGTTAAAAAAATTAAAAAATTTAAAAAAATACCCAAGTGCAGACGTAGAGAACAAACGTATGGATGCCAAGGGAGAAAGGGGGGTGGTGGGATGAATTGGAAGATGGAGATTGACATATATACACTATTGATACTATGTATAAAATAGAGAACTAATAAGGACCTACTGTATAGCACAGGGAACTCTACTCAATGCTCTGTGGTGACCTAAAAGGGAAGGAAACCCAGAAAAGAGGGGATATATGTATACATATAGCTGATTCACTTTGCTGTACAGTAGAAACTAACACAACATTGTAAAGCAACTGTACTTCAATAAAAAGTTTTAAAAATTATATTCAAGAACAAACAAACAGAAAAAGATATCAGATTTGCGGTTACTAGGGATGGGGGGTTAAGGGAAGGGGGCATTGGATGAAGGTAGTCAAAAGGTACAAACTTACAGTTATAAGCTAAATAAGTACGATAATGTAATAAATAAGTGCTGCATGCAATGTATAGCATGATAAACATAATTAACGCTGCTGCAGCATGAAAGTTATTAGAGGAAATCTTAAGGCTTCTCACCACAAGGAAAAATTTTTTTCTATTTATTTAATTTTGTATCTATATGAGATGATGTATGTTCATTAAACTTACTGTGAAAATCATTCCATGATATACGTAAGTCAAATCATTATGCTGTACACCTTAAACGTCTACATTGCTCTATGTCAATTATAAATAAACTGGAATAAAAAAATAAATGATAATCTTTCTGGGTATCATAAGAAAATGAAAAAATAAAAATACCCAAGTGCAGGAGGAAATCCACTCTCTGAAGCTCTCAGGAGCCCCCTTGCATGTCCCTTAAGTATTGTCCCCATCTGGCCACTCTGAGTCCACAACTCTTCAATCCAAAGACTATTTATTGGGCGCCTCACCAAAGGGCCATTTTTCTCTCCCAGCCTCTGTTTCCAGACCCCTGAAATGAGGTTTCAGGGATCTCGAGCCTGCTTCCTCTCTGCCTGTCGCCAGCAGACCTGATCCACCGCAGAAGGTTTCCAGAGCCCATTAGCGTGGCATCGGGTGGACAGGCAGAAAGTGCAAATGCAAGTTCAAAAGATCTGGGGCCAGGAGATAAATGTCCCCAGCGTTAGTGTGGCAAGTGTGTTCTGGCCTCTGCGGAGGTCAGCTCCTTTGGGAAGCTTCTTGTCAGGCATGGAACAAAGGATTTCATTCCCCTATGTCTCAACAATCATACAGGTTTAAGTTGTAACCAAAACATGACCTCTAATCATGACCACCAGACCCCCCCACCCCACTTCTAGAGCACCAAAAGGCAAAGTCGGTACAAAAGACATTTTTCTTTCTGTTTTTAACACAGTATATATTAGCAATAAATTAACATTCCCCTTCCAGCACCTTTTAAGCACCGGCAGGGGCCAATTCTTTTTACTACATTGTGTTCCAAAGATCAGCCAATGGATCATGCTGTCGCATAAAGCAACAGAGTAAAGTAGCCCTTGCAGCCAGTGTTCTTAGAGCTCCGTGTAGCACATCTTCTGGAAGCTACTCTATGGTGGGGAAACCAGAAGGCAGTGGTCATGATGCCTGGTGTGATCCTAGGGTGACAGCAAATGGTTTCGATGTTCCCCCTTGTTTGGGAAAGAGGGAGGAGGGATGGTGATTTTCATGGGAAAACTGTTACCTTTGTCTCAATTTTTCAGTATTCAAAAGGAGAGCAGGGCTTCCCTGGTGGCGCAGTGGTTAAGAATCCTCCTGCCAATGCAGGGGACATGGGTTCAAGCCCTGGTCCGGGAAGATCCCACATGCAGTGGAGCTACTAAGCCCATGCGCCACAACTACTGAGCCTGCGCTCTAGAGCCCGCGAGCCACAACTACTGAGCACGCGCGCCTAGAGCCCGAGCGCCGCAACAAGAAAAGCCACCGCAAGGAGAAGCCAGCGCACCAAAACGAAGAGTAGCCCCCGCTCGCCGCAACTGGAGAAGGCCCACACGCAGCAACGAAGACCCAACGCAGCCAAAAATAAATAAATAAAATAAATAAATTTAGAAGGAGAGCAAAAGAAGAGATATGACTGAGACTGCTCAGGAAAAACCTGAATTAACTCTTGATGTGCCACATCTTTTGGCGGAGATTGTACTCCATGATCTACTAAGAAGCAATCATTTTCTGGGTCTCACATCCATTGTGGGTACTCATCATCAAAATTAAAACTTTCCTATCTTTCTCTCATAGGTCCAAGCACCCCGGCCATTTCTTACAAAACCATTTATTTACATGTTAGCATCTACTTAGGCTGTTGTTGGTAGAGATAAAAGTGTTCTCCCCAAATATTTGCATTTTAAACCACTAGAGTAGTGGGAAATTGATGAGATTTCAAAATCAGATGTCTTGAGAATTTCCTGAACAGGCAGAATAATTCCATGTTAGCAACCAAGAGTACCCCAGGGGTTCAAGATCTGTCCAGACCATTTTAATTCCAATTCAGTTAATTGTCTGGACAGATCTTGAACCCCTAGAAGAGACTTCATCGTTACATGGACTTAATCTGCCTTTTTAGGGAATGCTCAAGACATCTGATATCGAAAACTCACCCACTTCGCATTATGCTAACGTTTAAACATATGCATTACGGAGTTAGACCTCTGGATTTGAATTGCAAGTCTGTCAATCACTGAGCTGTGTGACTTTGAGCAAGTGACCTAACCTTTCTACTCCTCAGTCTCCTCATTTGGAAAGTGGGGATATTAATAGTAACTACCTGATAGTGTTGCCATGAAAATTAAGCAAATTAATATTTATGAGGTGAGTCATAGTGTTGCCACATAAAAGTGCCACATATGAGTTTGCAAGACAAATAAATAGATATCCCAGTTTGTACGGTATCTCAGAACGTGTTTTTCACCAACTACTCGAATTGCTAAATTTCGAGACGATCACTACCAAAGAGGCTTCTGTCCCTTCCCCAGGGACTTGCTGTGCCATCTCAGATCACAGCCTCAGGGAGGTGAACCCCACATGAGCAACAGTGTACTTGTTATAGTGGTCCCTGTGCCCCAAATCTGTGGAAAATTCCAGGTACTCTTGGTGAAAATAACCAAGAAGGAGGATGTACAGAAGCCAACTCTACTCCACAAGGAAATCCCCGACTGTTGGACTTTGGGCTTGTATCACTTTCTTTGCTAGACTGTGGGACTAACAATGACCTTGATCTTTTTAAATAAGGGGCAGCCATCCCAGATGGATTTTTGGTTCCACGTTAGCTGTTCCAAGGAAAAACTCATGGGAGACAGCGAACCGAAGCATGTAGGATTTCTGAAAGGCAGAACAGAAAACACTGAGGAGAAATATATTGCTGCCTCCCCAAAGGTACTGGAACAGATAAAGGGTTCGTTTGGCCTGGGGGCATGTCCCCTTCTTTTCTTTGTGGAAAAGCAGGAAGGTGCTAACTGGAAGGAAACTTCCAGGAAGTCAAACAAGATCACATTTTTATCTCCAAATCCACCAAGAGAATTGTAGCTCCCAATTCCCACTGTCTCCCTCCCCTGCCCTGGTTAGGTGATCTTTTAGTCTATGGTGGGGAGAAGTTTTCCCTTTTATTAATAATATTTTTTGAATAAAAAAATGAATACACATGATCCAACTTTTTTAAGGTATAAAAGATGATACAATGAACATTCCTTCCACCTCGGTCCCCCAGCCACCCAGTTTCCCTCACTGTAGGTAGGTAATTACCATGACCGATTTCTTATGTTTCCTTTCAGAGATATTTTCTTTATATACAAGCAAGTATACATGCACATATATTTGTATATGCTTCCCCTCTAAAAGTTTTTTTTCTTTTTTCTTTTTTTTTTTTGCGGTACGCGGACAGAGTCTCACCGTTGTGGACTCTCCCGTTGTAGAGCACAGGCTCCGGACGCACAGGCTCAGCGGCCATGGCTCACGGGCCCAGCCGCTCCGTGGTATGTGGGATCTTCCTGAACCGGGGCACGAACCCGTGTCCCCTGCATCGGCAGGCGGACTCTCAACCACTGCGCCACCAGGGAAGCCCTCTTTTTTTTTTTAAACCAGCTGGTGGTACACAATACAAACTCCACTCCACTTTTCTTTTTCCACACTTCACAATATATCTTGGAGAGCTTTTCACATTCATGCTTGAGGTTCTTAATTCCTTTTTCATGGCTGTATAGTATTCCACAGTACAGATGTACTATAATTTATGTTCCCTTTGGAGGATTCTTTACATTGTTTCAAATATTTTGCTAGTACCAAGAGTGTTGCAGAGAACAACCTTGTTCACACGCCACTTTGCACAAATGTGGAAGAGTGAATTTGTAGGAAATTTTCCTAGAGGGGAAATTGTTGGTTCAAAGGGTTCTAATTTTGATAGATTTTGCCAACTTGCCCTTTATAAGAGTTGTACCAATGTTATGCTTCCACAGTCTATGAGAGTGTCTACTTCTGATGGGGAGCATTTGACCACAGAAACTACACATTCAAGGTATCCGAGATTCTGCCCTCTACTAAGAAATGCAATTCAATGAACCCCGTTTTCAGATCTTTGTTTTGAAGGGCAGGTGACAGTCAGAGAGACTACTCATCACAGACCATGCACTTGCATCTTAACAGGAGTGCTGGAGACCAGTGGTGTCTGACAGGGTGGTGGGTGGAAAATGCCTTCTACTGGTGTCTTCTTTCCTATCAGGCAGAAGAAGAGGTGTACAAACTGGATGGTTCTGTGGGACTCCACGACTGATCCTTGAAAGGATTTTCCTAGCAGCCGGAGGGCAAGTCAGGCCTTCCTTTTGCACACTCAGATCCAAAGCGTCCAGCATTTAATGGGGCCAACACAGAAAGTTCTCGCTTGCAACCAGGCACCCATTACCTCATTTGAAGTGGGTCTACTAGACTACTTCTTTAGCAGTCATCTCAAACAATTTTGGAACAGAGATTCTTCCCAGAACCATTGCAAGGAATACATGTTCCATGTATTGCAATGATGTGACTTTCATCTCTCTGAGACAGATGGCTAAGAGCAAAGACTCCAAAGCCAGACTACCTTGGTTTGAATCTTGCTGCTTGTGTGACCTCGGGCAAGTTGCTTCACCTCTCTGTATAGATTCCAAATAAAATACAGGACACTAAGTTAAATTTGAATTTCAGATAAACAACAAATAACTTTTTAGTATAAATATGTTTCAAATGTTGCATGGGCCATATTAAATAAACAACTGAAAATATTTGCTGTTTACCTGAAGTTCAAATTTAACTGGGCATCCTATATTATTTGCTGAATTTGGCAACCCTACTCTGTTCCTCTGTCTCTTCATCTATACCCACTTCACAGGGCTGTTACAAGGATTAAATGGTATGGTATATTTGTAAAGTATATAGAACTGTTCCTGAGCATCATAGTGCTACATAAGATTTTCTTAAAATAAAGAAATGCAATTTTGATTCAACATGCACAAGGACTCTATTATTTCCATCTTTTTCCCAAGATGAGGGGGAAAATTATTAAATATGTGGTGAGTGTTGAGGAGACTGGGTTAAAAAGGAATTTGACCAAGGGTGTTCTGGAACAGGTGGAAGATCTGGAGTTTACTGACTGTTTGGTTCAAGAACAGAGGCCTTGCTGTTCTGTATGAACTGGGAGAAGACTGATAGAATGCTCTGTGGGCAGCAGGCTGAGCTGGGGGTTGGGCAGAAGAGCAAGGGAGAGGTGTAGAGGGGCCCATGGCGGATGGTGTTAGGGGAGCAGCCCATTTCACACAGGTGGCATCAGGCAGGTCAGCACACCGGGGGGCAGGGGCCAACCCTGGTCTGGCTGCAGGAGCCACAGATGAGCAACAGTGGCAGGAATGGGGCCTCCCAGGACCATGCCCTTGGCTGTGAGGAAGGGAGAGGGAGAGGAAGGGCATTTGCAGAGAGAGAAGTCAGAGGCAGATGGGGTGTCTGAAGAGGCAAACCCCCAGCCTCAGGGAGCCTTATTCAGACTTTCTAAGTTCCGCTCTTTTCAGGCAGGGCTCAGAATATGGCTCAGCTTCCTCTCACAGGGAGGGATGATAAGTATTGACAACGTTATCTACATGGGCCACTAAGGAGGCCTCAGGTGGGAGAGGGCTGAGGAGACCCCAAAGTCCCATAGGCCAGGGCTTCTGTTCTGGGTCCACAGATCCCCAAAGGGTCTGTGAACTTAGATGGGAAAAAAATTACACCTTTGTCTTTACTCCTCTAGATGAAACTGAGCGTGTCCTTCAGTTAGGAATATAGACGACACATCTCAGTAGTATTAACCACACCAGTGACTGTCACCGACAGCAATCACAGAGTTTTTCGTATCACATTACTGTTGTTTCAGATATCCTAAAATATCATTTCTTACACTCATTATCACTTAGAAATTACCATGGTTATTGCTGCTAGAACTTCTTATTGAAAGCATTAACAAATGCACAGAAATAATATTATATCAAAATTTTGTTTTTTTAATATTTTGGTAACTATATTCAAGATAACTGGTTTCCGTTTTAAGTCTTTGCATTGTGTTTAATGCATTTAATAACACTTTCGTGAGAAGGGATCTACAGTCTTCCCCAGGCCTCCAAAGTGTTCCATATCTCAAAATGAGGACAGGAACCGACAACTTAGGCCAACGCTTGTCAGTCTTGTGGAGAGTGGTCTGAAATTTAACGAGGCCTCAAATTGATTTCCAGGAGTGTGGGGAGTCTTTGGTATGGCTTTTCTTTTGTTTGTTTAGCCTACAATCACAAGAGCATCTGCATTTTGAGCACACCTAAGGAGAAAATATCTGTGTGATGGGTTTGAGTGCTACAGCTGTGTTAATTTGACAAAAATGTCTACATTGTGCATATTGGTCCCCCTCTGCCCCCCGTCCAGAGAATGAATGAGGGAGATCATTTTATTTTGCAGCTTACTTAAAAGTAAGTTATACCATTATCCAGGAAGCCCCCTTTCACCTCTAATCATGGAAAGAAAAGGAACCTCCCTCTCTCTTCCCCTATGTGTCAAACTCCATCATGTCAGCTTGTTTAGATGCAAGGGAGACAGATAATTGAAGGCCCCCAGGGTAAAAATTGGGCTCAAGATCAGAGTAAGTAAGAGAAAAGGATTGTCAGGGCTGCTGAAACAGAGGGAGGACTCTGACCAAGAAGCCTTCTTCAGCGACCCTTGTAACACTGGGGAGCTCCCACCCTCTCACCTCCACAAGCCTCCTTCCTTAGGTGGGGTGAGCTCTGCAGAAGAAGAGCTCTTAATCTGGCTTCTGATCAGATATCCACGCCGCATATAAACTGTATTAAATCACAAAGGACACAGTTAGAATACCATGACAGGTCCAATTACACCTCTAGGAGTTGGGAAATCTGGAGTTAAGACTCCCAAACTAGGAGTCTGTCCCTGACACCCTTACATTTGTGGCTGGGGCATGAATTTCAACAAGGATGCAGCTTGTGACCTGCCATCTAGGCCTGGACCAGCGGGCTGTTTCCTCCCGCTCACTTGTGTCCTAGATGCCGTCTACGCTGAGGCACTGAGCATGTGTTAAGAGTGGAGTATCTTTATTGGAAAAACAAAATCTCCCTTTCTTCAGTGGTGTCATAGGTTGAACTGTTTCCCTCCAAAAAGATGTGTTGAAGTCTAACCCCCAGGACTTCAGAATGTGACCTTTGTTGGGAATAGGGTGGTTGCAGATATAATTAGTGACGATAAGACGAGGTCATACTGCAGTAGGGTGGACTCCAAGCCAATATGACCGGTGTCCTTATAAGAAGAGGAAAATCTGGACATAGACAGAGGGAAGAAGGCCATATAAAGATGGAGGCAGAAGCTGCAGTTATGTTGCCACAAGCCAAAGAACACGTGGGGCTGCCAGAAGTTGAAAAAGGCAAGGAAGAATCTTCTGGGCCACCAGCTTGTTACAGCAGCCCCAGCAAATGAACACAACTGGCTTTAACCTTTTCCTTGGCTTACTTGCCTCCCACCTGCATTTCCAATGACCACCCCCCCCAAACCATCAGAGGCGAGGGGCCGAAGAAGAAGAATCCTAGAGGGCAAGTTGACCTACAAGCATCGAGCAGCATGCAAGGGGAGAATAAAGTGTCCCCCTTCCTGATGCCAATGTCACCAAAGCAAGACCAGTCTGTTTCCCTGGTAAAAATCCCCAGAGGCTGAAGTAATATCCCTGTCAGTCATACTGATCGTACAATCAGAACCAGGGTCCCACCCAGCCCATCTTCTCTTCTGTCCCCCACGGGCCCGCCTAAGCCAGCCCAACATTTTAAAGGAGGACTGAAACCTGTAGGGCATAGCAGCCCAGCCTTGAGCCTGAGGCCCGAAGCTGGAGTGGGGGAAGGGAAACCAGGAGGCTGGAAGTTGGCGCCCAGGGCTCCTGTTTTCTTTCACACCGGCTTCAGGGCCACTGAACTGTAGAGGAGAGATTAAAACAAAGATTGCTGCACTTGGGGGATTAAATACTACAGAAATTTTAAACAACCCAACTGGACCTCATAATAGTGTGGCAAAGGCTGTAAATGTAAAGTTGGGAGTCTTGGCTCTATTGAAAGGCTCTCTCTGAATAACAATTTATTTTAATTTGAGATTTCTCATACTGTCCATATGGCAGGTCTTCATGGGAAAGCAACTGTCTCACAGTTGACGGGGACATCTGAAGTATGCTTTTTTGGCATTCGGGGGAAGTTTTTTTTTTTTTCATTTATATCAGTGGCTTGGTTGGGGATAGTTTGAAAACATTTCCTTAATGTTTCCAGCTTTTTTACTCCTGGAAATTTATCATCTACCCTTGGAAGTTACAAACTGAAATCCATTTCTCAACCAAACCGCCACTCTTTTAGGCAGCACCAGTTTGTAATTGTGGAGATCTGTGGGCATTTGTTTGAAAATGGAAAATCCTATTTGCATGACATTTTTTTTTCAACAACAACCCAGAAAGCATGTGGACAATGTTATGACTTGAAGTAGGACTGCCTTGCCAAGTATCCCAGGCTCACGTTGTGGAGTGACTCCTAGAAAAATCTACGCTCTATCTCTGGGAAAGAGGCAAGATTTCCAGCCAGCTCTGGGTAGGACCCTGGTACTCCCACAGATATGGTGACAGTCTTTACTCTTACAGAGACTTCCAAGCACATGCTAGGTCCAGGGGATGCGATGTGGGAAAGGGAGCTCTTTTCAACTTTCTCTTCTGAGGCATCTCACCAGCTGCTCCTCTGAGGGAGAGAAAGATTTGGCAGAAGCTCAATTTTGCCCACATTCACAGCCCTACAGGGAGAAGGCGAAATAGGTGCAGTCTCGTGAGTCACTAAACATACTGATAAAACAAAGATCACAACTTTTTACAGAAGCCGCACTATTCAAATGTCACATCCTCAGAGCGATCTTCTGAAGCATCAAAAATAGCACCCCTGCTTGTGGAGAAAAGGGAACCCTTGCGCACGGCTGGCGGGAATGTAAATTGGTGTAGCCTACTGCATACTGTGGAAAACAGTATGGACGTTTCTCAAAAAAACTAAAAAGAGAACTGCCATATGACCCAGCAATTCCACCCCTGGGTATATATTCTAAAGAAACAAAAACACGAATTCGAAAAGGTACATGCATCCCAACGTTCATAGCACTATTATTCACAATTGCCGAGATATGGAAGCAACCTAAGCATCTACCGACAGATGAATGGATAGAGAAGATGTGGTACATAGATACAATGGAATACTACTCAGCCATAAAAAAGAATGAAATAATGCCATTTGCAGCAACGTGGATGGACGTGGAGGGCATTATGCTAAGTGACGTAAGTCAGAGAAAGACATAAGTCAGAGAAAGACAAATACTGTATGATATCACTTATATGTGGAATCTAAAAAATAAAACAAACTAGTGAATAAAACAAAAAAGAAACATACTCACAGGTACAGAGAACAAACTAGCGGTTACCAGTTGGGGGAGGGAAGTGGGGAGGGACAAGATAGGGGTAGGGGATTAAGGGGTACAAACTACTATGCATACAATAAATAAAATACCATGATATACTGTGCAACACAGGGAATATAGCTAATATTTTATAATAACTACAAATGGAATATAACCTTTAAAAACTGTGAATCACTATGTTGTACACCTGAAACGTATACAATATTATGCATCAACTGTACCTCAATTAAAAAAAAGAAAATACCATCCCTGTCATCCTCAGTCTCTTCAACATGCTTTGTTATCTTCTTTATAGTACTATACGCATCTCTTCCCAACTCCCTGCTCGGTGACCTCACATTTGTAGTTTAAAATCATCTGTGGTCAGAGTATTTATACCATGGAAATTGGCAAATGCTATAAATCTAGGCTCTCCCCACCCCTAAAGTCAGCAGTTAACTCCTTATTAGTATAGCACTGATTATCACTATCTGGATTTACATCATATATGTGGCTTTTACATTGTATTAGCTGTATGTATGTGTGTATGTATACAGCATGCATAGATAATACATTATATTACGTCAGTAGTTTATTAATGATCTTCCCCTCCCTCCGGCAGAATGTATATCAGCCCTCAGACATCCCGTTTTGTTCCCTGCTGGTTACCATGCCTACAACAGTACCCATACCTCGAAGATGCTCCATAAGTATTTGTTGAATGGATGAATGGTGAATGAAATCTTTAGATTCATTTATCTATCTGTTTTATCTACCTGTTCTATCATTAAATCCTCTGTGGGCTTCAAAATCCCCTTCCATTTTGCCTCCACCTTCTTCCCCACGCCTTCTTGCTTTTTACCACCATCTTTGTCCTTACCCTCACACCAACTAGAAAAATCTGCTGATCTGTTGACTGTTTTTTCAAATTAATTAATTTATGGCTGTGTTGGGTCTTTGTTGCTGCTCACGGACTTTCTCTAGTTGCGCAGAGTGGGGGCTACTCTTCGTTGCGGTGCGCGGGCTTCTCATCGCAGTGGCTTCTCTTGTTGTGGAGCATGGGCTCTAGGTGCGCAGGCTTCAGTAGTTGTGGCATGCAAGCTCAGTAGTTGTGGCACGCGGGCTCAGTAGTTGTGGCGTGCGGGCTCTAGAGCGCAGGCTCAGTAGTTGTGGCACATGGGCTTAGTTGCTCCGCAGCATGTGGGATCTTCCCGGGCCAGGGATGGAACCCATGTCCCCTGCACTGGCAGGTGGATTCTTAACCACTGCACCACCAGGGAAGTCCCTGCTGACTTTCCTTACTAGTGATTCCTGATATTTGTTTAAGTAGCTCCTCTGGGCACCTGAGACATTCTTCTGAACTTTCCCCTGTCACACCTCCCCCAGAAAAGCATTTCCTATATGTTTAGCCAAGTTTAGGTGCTTATAAGGCACCCAGAACAAGTACATTCATGAAACACTCTGTCTTCTCACGAGACACTTATAACCTAGTTGAGCAGCTAAGACTAATCTTGGCTTGAAAAATTATGAGCAAGTAAGATAATTATTCAACTAACTGCTAAACTGGGGAGTAGAAACCATAAAATCTCAGAGCCAAAAGGGTTGGTGGAGACCAGGAAAACATCAAAGAGAAGCAGTGGGCCTTGACCTGGCCCTGACTAATAAGTAGGGCTTAACTAGTTCAGGATTTCTTCCCTCAGCACTGCTGACATTTTGGGCAGATACTTCTCTATTGTGTGGCTGTCCTCTGTATTGCAGGATGTTCAGCAGAATCCCTGGCCTCTACGAACTAGATGCCAGTAGGAACCTCCCCCCCCCCCCCCCCCCCCAGTTATCACAACCAAAACTGTCACCAGGCATTGCCAAATGTCCCCTGGGGGTCAAAATCACCCCCCCCCCAGGTGTGAACTGCTGACTTAGATGGAAGAGAAGAGGACATTATAACTTAGAGTGATGAAAAAGGACTTTGCTCACTTGACTCAGAATTCTAACTTGATCCACCACTGTACCCAGTCACCTGACTTCTTTTGACATGTTAATCCACTTCGTATGCATGCTTTACACATGTTTTATTAAACCTATACCCTGCATTAAATTTGGATTGGACTATTGACGTGGTTTCCAAATGCTTTAGTCGTGGAACCCTTTGTTCCAACAAAATCTTAGCCAGAAGCATGAACAAATAAGGACATAAGTAGAGTGGTTTTTGCTGAAGCTTCGGTAGAGAATCATCCCCTCCCCACAAGCACCCCAGCCTTGCCCAATGGCCCAGTAGCACAATTCCTGGTGCATTTCACTACACCGTAAACATGCTGAAGGCAAGGGTGACACTGAACCCTACAATAATAACTATAATGTCGTGGTACAGGAAAAGGAGCAATGGATTAGGAGCTGCAAAAATCTGCAAGTTTTATTTGGAACTTTTCACTAACCGCCTATGTGACCGCATGTCACTTGGCCTCTATGAACTTGTATTTCTTCATTATAATCTCTAAGGCCCCTTTCTGCTTCAAAATGTTATGTCTATAAGCACAACCGTGTCACAAAATTTGTGAGCCCCGAATAATGATGTTGGTGACTATAGAGAAGCTGATTATTTATAATACCCCCCCAAAGGCCCTTTTAAAGGCAAGGGGGAATGAGGAAGTGAATCTGACCTCTAAAATTCTCTATGAATTGCACTTTGACCCTTGCTTGATTTATTCATTCATGAAATTCACTAGTGCTCAGTCTGGCTGGCCTTCATTCAAAAGATCATGCTAAATGGGGTCACAAATGCACGTGCAAATGGAGATTTTAAAAATTAAGAATGAAAGTGCAGGGATTCCCTGGCGGTCCAGTGGTTAGGACTCCACACTCTCACTGCCGAGGGCCCAGGTTCAATCCCTGGTTGGGGATCAACATCCCACAAGCTGCATGGTGTGGCAGGAAAAAAAATGAATGAAAGTGAAAAATCTGGAACGCTGGCTTCCATATCCATAAAGTTAGAATGAGACTTTTAAAAATGAAATGCAATAGATTCTGTGATGGGCAAGCACATGCCCAGAATGAAAAGCCAAACATCGCAATAACAAGATGCACATAAGCTGTGGAGCCTGGAATCATCTCTTTCCTACCTCAGTGGCACCACCACCCAGCTCTTAGGACAAGAGGGTCTCACACATCAAGCAGAAACAGAGCAGACAGAACATTCCTGTCCCTCACCTTGGAATGACTTTACGGCTTTCCTTACTGTGGCACATGAGATGGCTGGGAATTTGTGTCCTTACTCTCTGTTTTTGCTCCTTCTTTGTAAAAGAAGAATTGAAACCTCCTTGCAACCATCTAATACCACAGAGAAATAGCATAAAACCACAGCTACCAAACAATGACGCGGAAATCCACAGCTATGTGTCTATCAAAATATGATACTGTGTTTATAGATTCCCGATTTGGTGGAGTCATTCTACTCTTAGATTTCAGACATAAATGAGATGTTATGTTAGTCACAAATAAATGATGATTTTAAATTGGAATGGAAAAATGTTTTTCAAGTATCCAGTAACCTGATTCTTAGTGAGAACCTGACAGACACATGAACTACTTTGGTGGTTTAAAAAAGAAACCATACCAGTACTGTGTGTGTGTGTGTGTGTGTGTGTGTGTGTGTGTGTGTGTGTGTGTTGGGGGGAACTCTCTGGTCAGTGAGGACAATTCAAAGTTATCCAAAGCTATTCAGCATTGATGACTGGCAGGAGAGTGAAAGGTTGGTTTCATGAAGCTGCTTCCTCCAGGAATGATTTCCCCTTGTACTAGGGACAGCTGCAACATTGGTATTATTGCTGATTCTTTACATTTTTATTTATTCATTTTGAATAAAATATGGACATGGTGAAAATAATTCAAACAATGCAAGTTACAGTGAAAATTAAGTCAATCTCCCAGCTCAGTCTCCTAGTCCCCTAGTCACCAGTCAACCCTCAGAATCATGAGAAATAATGAATGGTGGTTGTTGTTTTAAGCCATTAAGTTTTGGGGTGATTATTCCATTTCAATAGAGTATAGAAATCTACCTCATTCTTTTTAACAATATAATAATAGCGAACATATATTTATATGCTTACTATATACCAGGCACTGTTCTAAGTGTCTTACATATCTTGGCTCATTTAATTCCCACTAACCCTAAACATTTTTTATAGAGGTATACCATCCCCATTCCACAGATGAGGAACTGAACTACAGAGATATGACATGACTAGCCCAGTACCCCAAGTGCATAATCAACACTACCGGGATTTGAATTCAGGCCTTTGACCTCAGGTACTTTGATATTAAGCACTACCCTAGACCACTTCAGTGGCTACTTTATTTAACTAGTCATCTATTGGTGGACATTTCTGTCATCTCTAATCTTCTGCTTGTGAAAATAAGGTTACAATGTCTCGCCTGGTATGTACTTTTATGTATGGGTACAAGAAGAAACCATTCTTTTTAATCAAATGGAAGGATGACTAGATTCAGTTCATTTTGCTGAATCAGTAAGTGTCAGAAAAATCTCAAGTACAGAATGCCAGGTGCATCCACTCCAGTCAGAATAGAGTTCTAGCCCATCTGGCCCTTGACAGTTAGTGCCAGAAACTCCACCAGGAAACTTGAGGACCTGGAGACCCCAGAGAGAATATTTATCTTATTTTCATTTGGGCTCCAAGTGGAACAAGTAATGAACTGACTTTCCTCACAGTATTCTGTACCATAATGTATGTGTATGTGTGTGTATATATATATATATATATATATATATATATATATTTTTTTTTTTTTTTTTTTTTTTTTTTTGCGGTACGCGGGCCTCTCACTGTTGTGGCCTCTCCCGTTGCGGAGCACAGGCTCCGGACGCGCAGGCTCAGCGGCCATGGCTCACAGGCCCAGCCGCTCTGCGGCATGTGGGATCCTCCCGGACCGGGGCACGAACCCGTGTCCCCTGCATCGGCAGGCAGACTCTCAACCACTGCGCCACCAGGGAAGCCCCCATAATGCATATTTTTATAGGAATTCTCAGACACCTGAAAAGGATATTTGGAAAGTAACCTGTGAAACTTGATCTGTAGTACACACAATAAATCTACTACCACAATCACTGCCAGTTCTGAGGGACCAATTTTTAAGGCACATATGTACATTCCATGGCTATATATCCCCTTGGACCTCTCTCCAGTATAAGCACCTTTGGAAAAGGGGTGGATGGACATAAGCTCTTTTCACAACTGCTTGGATGTCTCCACTACCTTTGAAGTTAGACTTCTATCTCCTCAAGGCTGGAGACTGAATACAGGCCACCTGCCACCCCTTCAGCAGCCTCCAGGCTTTACCTTCTGAGCTGCCAGGAGGGCCAAAGAAACAGCCCCTGCTGGCTATGGAGAAGGGGCTAGTAAAGCAAGCTTTTGGTGTTTGAAAGCTAATGAAATCTGCTTCTATTCATTAAAATATGAAAATAAATTAATGCCATATTGCTCAAAATTATAATGAGAGAGTTGCCTAATTATCATATTTAAAGGATACTCACTTAAAAGCTCCACTTCCGTTCCTGAACCCAAAGCCTTAGGGAAAAATGCCGTAAGATAGCTTGGCTTTGTCTTCAGGACAGCTGGAAGGGGTTTTAGGGTATCTTGTTCAATGCTTTCATTGCTTAGAGAAGTAAACTGAGTTCCAGAGAGGAATGACTTGCTGAGGGTAATCAAGGTTGATATATCAGTCAGTTATTACCAAAATAATGAGTGTAACAAACTACCCCAAACTTTAGTCCCTTAAAACATTCACTCTTCTCTGGCTAGGGATTGATTGATTTAGGCTGGGCTAGGCTCCAAGCTGCAAGTTGAATTCAAATCTTTTCCATGTGCCTCTGATCACTTGGACCAGTGGGCTAGCCAGAGTTTGTTCTTCTAATGGAGAATATAAGGCAGGCAAGAGAACAAGCTTAATGATGTAAGCATACTTCAAGCCTCTGCTTGCAATGTGTCTGCTAATAGCTCATTGGCCAAGGCAAGTAACATGGCCAAGTCCAACACTGACAGGACGGGGATATATTCTCTGCTACTGGTGGTAGGAACTAAAAAGACACATGGCAAACAGCATGGATACAATAAAGAGTAGAGAATTAGAACTATGAAGAAATCTTCCACACTTGGTAAGTGAGCAAGAATTAGAACCAGAGCCCTTAACCTCCAGCTCATTGCCCCAGTTGTGTTTGTAAATAGTTTTTGTTTCTCTGTCTTAGGAGCTGTTTTTTCAAGCTTATGAAGGGCTTGTAATGTTCCCAAAGGAAGTGAAGGCAGGCAGTGAGAAAAAGAAAAGATTGTGGTGACTGTGATGGCAACAGTGGCGATGCCCAGGAGGACCAGCCGTGGTGTCCGATTTCTACTCCCTGCACAGAGCACATTCTCCACTCCACCATCTAGTGTGAAGCCAGTGTAGCTGTTGGCCAGATCCTTCTCCATCGTCTCAGATGTAGAGTCCAAGGCAAGCGGTCAACTGTGCCCCCGTTTCTGGTGGTAGTTCGGCTCTGTACACAGTGAACTGGTGTCCCTAACAATAGGGTTATGACCTGTGCAGTCAATACGGGCTCCAGAACCAGACAGAGCTGAGTGTGAATCTCAAAGCCTCGACTGCCTAGTTGTATGACCTTAGGACAAGTCTCTCTAAGCCTCAGGTTCCTTCCGTACATCATCTTGCGTACTCTTTCCTCTTTTAGCTTGGTGCAGACAAGCTCAGTGACTTTGAAAGTCATTCGAAGGAGACATAAAGAAGCTTGCATTCCTGGATCCCTGCTTGGAATATCCAACTTACAGGTGCTTTACATGTGCAAATATTCTGTTTTACGTGAGCCATCATGCCCATTTGATCTTGCTGGTTATACCAGTTAGCAGTACCTTAACTAATGCAGTCTTATTATCTTCCCCCATCATACGGATGAGGAAGCTGTGGCTTAGAGAAGTTAAGTAGCTTGCCCAATGTCATAGCTCTTGAGTGGTGGCTCTCAGTTATGCATCCAAATAGTTCGGCTCTAGAGCCCCTCATCTTAAACACCACGCAGCTCTGATGCTCAGTAATAACAGTGTCAATCTCACAGGATGGTTTTAGGGATTAAATGAGCTAATGTTCATCAAGTCCTCGCACAATGCCCACTACACAGAAGCACACCGTAAATGTGAGCTGTGGATGGAGTGATGTTCCCGTGTCGTAGGGAATATGATGTCCCCTGAGGTCTGGAATAGGGAGGACAAGTAGCCTCGGGAAACCTTCTGATGACTATTTTGTGTTGAGAGTATTCTAGATGATAGCAACAGCCCTGAGCAGTTGGCCAATGGCTTCTTTCTCATACATGATTTCATTTGATCTTCACAGCCAACCCATGAGGTGTGGAGAGTAGGTTACGTTACCCCAAACCATGGATCCGGATTCTGAGGCCCAGGGGAGACTGGCGTGGTTCATGTCAGAGTCTGGCTTAGGACCAGGATCTCCTATTTGTCACTCTCAGTTTCTTAGTCCTAAAAGGACTTGATACAGGGAACAGACTAGGGTGAGCCAACCTTATCACGCCCTAGACCTATTTGTCCAAGAGAAATATGCAAGCCATAAACACCAGCTGCATACGTAATCGTAAATTTTCTAGTAGCCTCATTTTTGAAAGGGGGTGTAACTAGGTGAAATTAATTATAACCATATACTTTATTCAACCCAAAATATCTTAATTTTTTTTTTTTTTTTTTTTGCGGTACGCGGGCCTCTCACTGTTGTGGCCTCTCCCGTCGCGGAACACAGGCTCCGGACGCGCAGGCTCAGCGGCCATGGCTCACGGGCCCAGCCGCCCCGCGGCATGTGGGATCTTCCCGGACCGGGGCACGAACCTGTGTCCCCTGCATCGGCAGGCAGACTCTCAACCACTGCGCCACCCGGGAAGCCCCAAAATATCTTAATTTCAACATGTAATTAATATTAAAATATTAATGATATATTTAACTTTTGTTTTTAAACCAAGTCTTTGAAGTCTGGGTATGTATTTTACACTCCCAGCACATCTCAATTTAGACTGGCCACGTTTCAAGGGCTCAGTAAGCTACCATGGCTAATGTCACAGGTCTAGAAGAAATCCCTTCCCTGCAATTGTCTTACGGTAAAGCCCTAGAAGGCCTCCCAAGGAAAACTGCAAAACATACTCTTCACTCTTTGAAAGTCTAGTTCTATGCCTTTAAATTGAAAATACTGTCTGAAACAGAGTAGCTTGTTTTAGAAGTTTACAAACTTGCTTAAGTTTCAAAGATAAAAAACGTACTCAGCATGAGGGAACCTTATATACAGGGTGGTCTCCCCATGTAGCCGGACTATTGGCACAGCTCACACTGGACAAGGACGGCAGGACTGGATGACCTACATAAATATCAGTTTAGGTGATTTTAATGAATAACACAGACGAGAGAGAAGCCGAGAAATGTGCTAGAAGCTAAATCAGTCACATAGGGCTTTGACTCTAATTATTTTAGTGTATCTCCACATCCTATCCACCCACTTTTTCTTGGCCACTTTTGGAAAGGCAAAATTACATACAAGTTTCCTACGTGCAATAACGGCAGGTGGTCATCATTGGTTTTTGGATTCAACTTTAAGGCAACCTTAGGAGACGTGCCCGTTATGGGGCTCTGCTCTTACACTTTCATTTTAAGTATTTGCTAGAATCTGTAGCTAAAACAGTCCTGGTTTCCTGTGTTTATATGAATACCAAGAAAAAAAAAAGGCCCAGTTTCCAAGACCTATTTTTCACTACATGACTTACAATGGTTTTTATCAATCATAGCACTAAATTCTTCCAAAGCCTGATTTGGAGATCTTAGAATATGCTTTACCACAGTGTTTCATTTATCCAGCGTTGCTGAAGATGAGGTTTTCATATATGTCAATTATCCAGATAATTAAAATGTATTGATAAGTTCCAATATATACAAGCATTTAAAAAAATATTTTAAAAATTAATTTTATTTATTCTTTTTTTTTTTTTGGCTGCGTTGGGTCTCCATTGCTGCTCGCGGGCCTTCTCTAGTTGAGGCGAGCGGGAGCTACTCTTCATTGCGGTGGGCAGGCTTCTCACTACGGTGGCCTCTCTTGTTGTGTGCAGAGTACAGGCTCTAGGTGCATGGGCTTCAGTAGTTGTGGCATGCGGGCTCAGTAGTTGCGGCTTGCGGGCTCTAGAGCACAGGCTCAGTAGTTGTGGCGCACGGGCTTAGTTGCTCCATGGCATGTGGGATCTTCCCAGACCAGGGCTCGAACCCATGTCCCCTGCATTGGCAGGCAGATTTGTAACCACTGCACCACCAGGGAAGCCCCTATACAAGTGTTTTTGAGGGAAATCTTTCTAAAAAATGGCCTGCATCCCTCTACCACTGACCCCCCAGCCAGCAACCACTTCCTTAAACGGATTATTCAGAACGTCTTACTTCATGACATAAGGCCATTGTTTACATCCACTCGGGCATGTACATTCAGAGATTATCAAGTCATATGGTGTTCTTAGCATGTATAATTATTTCAATGTGATGTTATTGTACACAGGCATTTTGAAAGCATTTGAATGCCTCCAGTCGATTCATGAGGTAGGTGTATCCCACTTTACAGATAAGAAAACTGAGACTTAGAGACGTGAAAAGACTTGTCCATCATGTCTCTGGCTATCAGATTTCTACACAACTCTAGACAAAGATTAACTCTCATAGCTCTTTTTCTTTTCTCCTTTTCATAGCTTCGGCTCCTGCTTTGTGCTAATTTGTGTACATTATTGCTCCTAAGCTCCTAATTTATTTTGCACCTAATTATCTGAGAGAAGGCTTGAGGCTCTGTGCTCCTGTTCTAGAACGCTGTGACAGCTTTTTTGCCACTTGAAGGACATTTTCACACACTCTTAGGTCTGGAGTTCTGTTTTAGACAAGTGAAACTGTGAAAGGTCTGATTACCTTTAGGTGGCCCTAAACTCTCTCTCCTCCCAGAAGACTCTTTTGGCCTGAACAGCACATTCCATGTAAAGAAGCTTGACCAGAGAGGGAAATATCTGACAAAGTGGAAAATAAATGCATGTAGAGCTGGTGGGGTCTGTATCCCACATCCAATGACTCGGGCACCCACAGTGCAATGATGAAAGAGCAGGAGGCAGGTCCTACTGCCTGTTAACCACTGAGCTACAGGGTGAACTATGCCAGGAGTGACCAGAGGCTGGCACCAGCATCAAACTCCTCGCATCCGTAAGTGCCAGATTTCCTTGGCTGGACATCACTGATCAGAGGAACAAGGAAGAACGTGGCGCACTGGAATACTGCATTTCAGCAAAGCTAAGATGCCAACGATTATAAGAGACACCATCCTGCAAGTTTCAGTGTTTGTGTACTTTCTAGATTTTTACCTGGAGGAAGCACAGAAGGTTTTTGGTCTCAGTTTGCATGGGGGCAGACAATGCCTACCGCCTGGCTGACAACGGTAAGGCACCATCAACTAGACGCATCTCGATTTCAGAGATGTTAAAATGTGCACATGAGGTCTAAGTTGTTTGACCTCGTCAAAAGCATGTGGATGCAAGTTGGGAAATATGTTTTCTCTTGAGAGGAATGAGAAATGTGGTTAAAACTTAGGGGAAAGTTTTCCCCTAAATCGCTAAGTAATACCCCCACTCTGTGATATATATCACATATCATTTCGGAGTAATTTTACGCTGGTCAATAAATATTGCTCTCCCATTTTTCCAGGGTTCAGCAACCCTCTTTTAAATAGGCTATTTAAGAAAATAGTCCGTGCATTTTCACAAGGTGTTTTCAAAGAACCCAAACTTTGAGAACTCGATATAAAGCTACAGTGACAATGAAAGGTTCAGAGGGGAAGGCTCTGGACACACAGGAAAATTTTTTTTCAGTTGAAATTGCATAAAAATTTATATCACTTACCCTATCATCATGCATCTGATACCCAACCTTAGCTAAGAACAAAGTATTTTCAAATATTAGGAGCCAGGCACCCAATAACTCTCAAATTTAGTTTTGACTTATCATTTAAACTTTCAAATTATCAAGCTTCTCTCATGGACATACATGCTCCATCTTCTGAAAAGAAGAAATCAGAAGCCTGAGATGGGTAAGAGAGGACACGAAGGAACTGAAAGATCAAATGGAAACTGAGCATGTGCCCTCCCCCTACTGAAAAAGACGCCTATGTTAGTGGGCTGTCAAATTGAGCAGCTGATATAAAGGGATACGAAACACTTGAAGGCAAACTCAGAACAGATTTGCCCAGAGCACATATGGTTAATCTTCACCTAGGGATGGAAACCAGGGCAAGGTAGACTTGAGCAGCCGCCTGCCCTTTGAAGTGCTGCAGAGGCCAGTATATTACAGTCAGGAGCAAGCACCCCTTCCTTCAGGTGCCGACTGGAGTTTATTAGCTGTGATTTTTATGATACCGAAAGAGTCTGAAATACTGCTGCGCAGCCACTACACGCAGTGTAGTGTGGGAGCCAAGAGTCATTACAAGTTGTTGAGAACTTGACAATGGGAGCTTCCTGAAAGATTCTGGCAGTCTGTGTAGAATGGTAACATAGAAGCCATTCTTTCTCTTTAAACTAAAAAGCTTTGCCCTTATAAGTCATGAATTATTGCCCGAGACATTGTACATTATCCCTCCCTAGCAGGTCCACAGCTTTCAAGATAACTTCAGGACCTCTTGGGGAGAAGGTACCTAAAGAGGTTAGTTTTCTGGAAAGAAGGGAGTGGGAGTTTCATAACGAAGAAGTGTAATTTTGTTGCATCTGCCTTGAACTGAATTTCTAACAAGGGAGCTAAACCATTTATGGTCTTGGAAGGTTTGGGGCACATGGATTGACTTTTTATCAATTCCCCTATCTCAGCGAGGTGATTCATGTTATATGTCTCACAACAAAGCAGGTCTTTGGATATCATTCCTAAGCAATATAAGGAATGGCCTGGTTATAGAGCACAATGATTGTATAATGCCCATTGTCTCTCCCTCTCTTTTTTTTAACTGAACTATAGTTGATTTACAATGTGGTATTGGTTTCTTGGGTACAGCAAAGTGATTCAGATATATATAACTTTTCATACTCTTTTTTCATTATGGTTTATTATAGGATATTGAATATAGTTGCCTGTGCTATACAGTAGGTCCTTGTTGTTTACCTATTTTATATATCAGGGGTCCCCAACCCCCGGGCCACGGACAGGTACTGGTCCGTGGCCTGTTAGGAACCAGGCCACACAGCAGGAGGGGAGCGGCAGGCAGGCCAGCGGGCAAAGCTTCATCTGTATTTACAGCCGCTCCCTATTGCTCCCGTTACTGACTTAGCTCCGCCTCCTGTCAGATCAGCGGTGGCATGAGATTCGAATAGGAGCACCAACCCTACTGTGAACTCTGCCCACGCGGGCGATCTAGGTTGCGCGCTCCTTATGAGAATCTAATGCCTGATGATCTGAGGTGCAGCTGAGGCAGTGATGCTAGCGCTGGGGAGTGACAACAAATACAGATTATCATCAGCAGAGAGGTTTGACTGCACAGAGACCATAATAAATCAATTGCTTGCAGACTCATATCAAAACCCTATCAGTGAGTGGCAAGTGAAAACAAGCTCGGGGCTCCCACTGATTCTGCATTATGGTGAGTTGTATAATTATTTCATTATATATTACAATGTAATAATGGAAATAAAGTGCACAATGAATGTAATGAGAGTGAATCATCACAAAAACATTCCCCCACCCCCTAGTACGTGGAAAAATTGTCTTCCATGAAACCGGTTCCTGGTGCCCAAAAGGTTGGGGACCACTGTTATATGTAGTAGTTTGTATCTGCTAATCACAAACTCCTAATTTATCCCTCCCCAACCCCCTTTCCCCTTTGGTAACCATAACTTTGTCTGTGAGGCGGTTCCTGTTTTGTAAATAAGTTCATTTGTACCATATTTTAGATTCCACATATAAGTGACATCATATGGTATTTGTCTTTATCTGACTTACGTCACCTAGTATGATAATCTCTAGGGCCATCCATGTTGCTGCAAATGGCATTATTTCATTCTTTTTTATGGCTGAGTAGTATTCCATTGTATATATGTGCCACATCTTCTTTATCCATTCCTCTGTTGATGGACATTTAGGTTGCTTCCATGTCTTGGCTATTGTAAACAGCGCTGCTATGAACATTGGGGTGCATGTATCTTTTCGAATTAGAGTTTTCATCTTTTCTGGATATATGCCCAGTAGTGGGATTGCTGGGTCATATGGTAGTTCTATTTGTAGTTTTTTAAGGAACCTCCATACTGTTCTCCATAGTGGCTGCATCAATTTACATTCCCACCAACAGTGTAGGAGGGCTCCCCTTTCTCCACACCCTCTCCAGCATTTATTGTTTGTGGGCTTTTTGATGGTGGCCATTCTGACCAGTGTGAGGTGATACCTCATTGTACTTTTGATTTGCATTTCTCTAATGATTAGTGATGTTGAGCATCTTTTCATGTGCCTATTGGCCATCTGTATGGAGAAACGCCTATCTAGGTCTTCTGCCCATTTTTTGATTGTTTTGTTGTTGTTGTTGTTATTGAGTCGTATGAGCTGTTTGGCTTTTTTGTTTGTTTTTTTTGTTTTGTTTTTAATTTATTATTTTATATATTTTTTTGGTTGCATTGAGCTGTTTGGCTTTTTTGTTTGTTTTTTTTGTTTTGTTTTTAATTTATTTATTATTTTATATATTTTTTTGGTTGCATTGGGTCTTCGTTGCTGCATGTGGGCTTTCTCTAGTTGCGGTGAGCAGGGGCGACTCTTCGTTGCGGTACACGGGCTTCTCATTGCAGTGGCTTCTCTTGTTGCGGAGCATGGACTCTAGGCACGCGGGCTTCAGTAGTTGTGGCACATAGGCTCAGTAGTTGTGGCTCACAGGCTCTAGAGCACAGGCTCAGTAGGTGTGGTGCATGGGCTTAGTTGCTCTGCAGCATGTGGGATCTTCCCAGACCAGGGCTTGAACCCATGTCTCCTGCATTGGCAGGCAGATTCTTAACCACTGTTAACCACCAGGGAAGTCCGTTTCTTTTAATATAGAAACTTTTTTTTTTCAGCTGCATTGGGTCTTTGTTGCTGCGCGAGGGCTTTCTCTAGTTGTGGCGAGCAGGGTCTACTCTTGGTTGCGGTGCACAGGCTTCTCATTGCGGTGGCTTCTCTTGTTGCAGACCACGGGGTCTAGGCATGTGGGCTTCAGTAGTTGCTGCACGCAGGCTCAGTAGTTGTGTCTCACAGGCTTATTTGCTCCATGGCGTGTGGGATCTTCCCAGACCAGGAATTGAACCCGTGTGCCCTGCATTGGCAGGCAGATTCTTAACCACTGTGCCACCAGGGAAGTCCAAGCTGTTTTTATATTTTGGAAGTTAAGCCCTTGTCGGTCACATGGGTTGTGAATATGTTTTCCCATTCTGAGGTTGTCTTTTTTTTTGTTGATGGTTTCCTTTGTTATGCAAAAGCTTATAATTTGTTTATTTTTGCTTTCATTTCTATTACCTTGGGAGACTGACCTAAGAAAACATTGCTATGATTTATGTCAGAGAACGTTTTGCCTGTGTTCTCTTTTAAGAGTTTTATGGTGTCATGTCTTGTATTTAAGTCTTTAAGCCATTTCACGTTTATTTTTGTGTATGATGTGAGGGAGTGTTCTAACTTCATTGATTTACATGCGGCTGTCCAGGTTTCCCAATACCACTCTGAGGAGACTTTTCTCCATTGTATATTTTTGCCTTCTTTGTCAAAGATTAATTGACCCTTGGTGTGTGGGTTTATTTTTGGGCTCTCTATTCTGTTCCATTGATCGATATGTCTGTTTTTGTGCCATGGTATCAGCTGTTTAGATTACTGTAGCTTTGTAGTATTGTCTAAGTCTGGGAGGGTTATACCTCCAACTTTGTTCTTTTTCCTGAGGATTGCTTTAGCAATTCTGGGTCTTTTATGGTTTCACATAAATTTTAGGGTTATTAGTTCTATTTCTGTGAAAAATGTCATGGAGAGGTTGCATTAAATCTGTAGATTGAAAAAAAAATCTGTAGATTGCTTTGGGTAGTATGGCCACTGTCTTTTTTTTTTAATAAATTTCATTATTTATTTATTTATTATTATTTTTGGCTGCGTTGGGTCTTTGTTGCTGCACGCAGGCTTTCTCTACTTGCGGCAAGTGGGAGCTACTCTTCGTTGTGGTGTGCAGGCTTCTCACTGAGGTGGCTTCTCTTGTTGTGGAGCACGGGCTCTAGGCATGCGGGCTTCGGTAGTTGTGGCTTGTGGGCTTCAGTAGTTGTGGCTCTCGAGCTCTAGAGCGCAGGCTCAGTAGTTGTGGCACGCGGGCTTAGCTGCTCTGGGGCATGTGGGATCTTCCCGGACCGGGGCTTGAACCTGTGTCCCCTGCATTGGCAGGCGTATTCTTAACCACTGCACTACCGGGGAACCCCTGGCCACTGTCTCTTAACACAAACCTTGAATTAACTTTCTCAGGAAAGCAAGATGTGGTCTTTGGAGTAAAACAGACCCAAAATTGAATGTTGTTTCCACCTCATACTGGCTATAACAACACAATAGATTTCCATCTGTTATAAGGCCATATCAGTTACCTATTGCTGCGTAACAAGCCACCCTAAAACCTAAGGGTTAAAACAACATTCATTTATTATCACGCAGGCATCTGCGATTGACTGGAATTCAACTTATCTAGGTGGGTCTGCTTCAGGCTGCAATGGCTGGGGAGATCTGCTTCTCACTGCAGGTCTGCAAGTCACATGAGGTGGCTCTGCTCCATGCATCCCTCATCCTCCTTTAACCAGCAGGCTAGCCAAGGTGCATTCTTCCTGGCTCAATGAGAAATGCAACAAACAAGTAGAAACCTGGGATGCCTCACAAGCCCTAAGCTCAGAACTCACTCTTAGCACTCCCACTGACATTCCAGTGGCCAAAGCAAGTCACATGGTTAAGCTCCACACTAAGGGGCCTTTAGAAGAACTGCAAAGTCACATGATGAATGACGGAGCTACAAAGGGAAGGTGAGGAATTGGGGCCAAGATAGGAAGATAGGAATCTACGCTAAACGCCAACCCTCCACTTATTACTCCTCTTTTTCGAACTATCCTGGCTATTTTTCCACATAAATTTTTAAATTAATTTTTATTGGAGTAGAGGTGCTTGAGAATGTTGTGCTAGTTTCTGCTGTACAGCAAAGTGAATCAGCTATACGTACACATATATCCGCTCTTTTTTGGATTTCCTTCCCATTTAGGTCACCACAGAGCATTGAGTAGAGTTCCCTGTGCTATACAGCAGGTTCTCATTAGTTACCTATTTTATACATAGTAGTTTTCCACATAAAATTTAAAGTAATTGCATTAAATTATCAATAATGTCTCATGGGAACTTTGATTGGGATTATGTTAATGTTATCAATTAATTTGGGTGGAACTACTATTTTTCTAATCTTCCCATCCAAGAACACAGTATGTCTCTATAATTCACTCAGGTCTTATTTTTATGTCCCTCAGTAAAACAAGTATAGTCTATTTCAAATATGTCTTCTACACTTAGGAATAAGAAGATTTCCAGGTATTGACCAGAGTGACCTTAAGTTCCTTTCTGGCCACAGAGCATTAGTTTCTAGCCATTGAGCTCTTTGTATTACCACCACAGCCTGTTTAAAACTCATTCCCTCGCATGACCATTCCAGATGATGAACTTTAGGTTTGTTCTGTTTGAAATATACACAAACAAATAAGCTTTTTTAAAATTCAGTTGGCAATTATCTACTTAAGAGGAATCAAGTATCATCCCACATTAAAAATAAGAACAGGGACTTCCCTGGTGGGGTAGTGGTTAAGAATCCACCTGCCAACACAGGGGACATGGGTTCAATCCCTGGTCTGGGAAGATCCCACATGCCGCGGAGCAACTAAGCCCATGCGCCACAACTACTGAGACTGTGCTCTAGAGCCTGTGAGCCACAACTACTGAGCTCATGAGACACAGCTACTGAAGCCCACGTGCCTAGAGCCCACGCTCTGCAACAAGAGAAGCCACCGCAATGAGAAGCCCGCACACTGCAATGAACAGTAGCCCCCGTTCGCCACAGCTAGAGAAAGCCCGCACGCAGCAACGAAGACCCAACGCACCAAAAATAAATGAACTAATTTTTTTGTAAAATAGATAGCTAGTGGGAAGCAGCTGCATAGCACAGGGAGATCAGCTTAGTGCTTTGTGCCCACCTAGAGGGGTGGGATAGGGAGGGTGGGAGGGAGACGCAAGAGGAAGAAGATATGGGGATATATGTATACGTATAGCTGATTTCACTTTGTTATACAGCAGAAACTAACAAATCATTGTAAAGCAATTATACTCCAATAAAGATGTTTAAAAAATGAATTAATTTTTAAAAAATATTTAAAAAAAGAACAATACGAAAACATAATTTTACTTTAATAATGCATTATTTGTAGAGCATTTTAGAGTTTACAAAGCACTTTCCAGACAATATCTAAATTTGGTCCATATTGTGACCCCTAAAGGAGGCAGAGTGGACAAATACCATCTCGACTTTTCAAGTAAAGGCAGTAAGACCCACAGAAATTAAATGATCTGTCCAGGGTCTGAAGGCCGATGATGAAGAGTTTGACATTTGGCTTACAGTCCTGTTCTCTTTATTGCTTTGCTCTGAAGTCTTCATTGATTTCCTCCTTGCCCATTTATCCTTGGCAGTGGGCCCTCCCACTTTGAGGACCTCTCAGAATCTAGAATAAAGCCAGCCTTTAGAGCAGACCCAAGCCTTCAGTTTACATGTAGAATTTTGTGGCTCTGGAACAATTCTTGCTCCGTGTTTTAAAAGGAGGCAGTGAGTTCTGGAGGAAAGAACTTAAACTTTGGAGCCAGAAATACCTGTTTTCAAATCTTCAGTCCATCTACCACTGAGCAGCTTTGAGGCCTTGGGAAACTTACATAAGCATTTGAATCTTAGTTTCTTCATTTGTAGAATGGGATCAAAGTACCTACCTTGCAAAAATATGGTAAAATAGTTTGTTTCTTATAAATAAATAAAGATCCAACATTCAGGAGGCATTCAGCAATTGTTGAAAATGTTGTACACTAACTGAATCCAAATATATATATGGGTATCATGAAGGAATTGCAGCACCAGGGATTTTTCTCTTTAAAAAGAGATTTATACCTTATAAACCCTAATACGAGAAATCTGGACTTTCAGATAGTGTGGAAAGAAAAATGGATTTGCAATGAAGTATAACAACCAGGACTCTGCCAAAAGTTTGCCACCTTTTCCAAATTCACTGGACTTAGGTTAGTTCTTTTCCTGTCCAAAACTTCCACATAAAATAAAATATCCATATGCGTATTGCAGCCCTTACCATGTAATGTCAAATTCTTCCAAATAGTTAAATGTCTTAGATAATGCGATTTGCTCCAAAGAGATTAATACAACACCTGGGGACAGGCAGACCACCATGAGGGGAGGTCTGGCTGGAAGCAGTCAAGGGGGTTTCATTGAGGTTTGCCTCAAGTCACCTAGTAAGTATGCCGCTGGAAACCTGTTTTATAACGCACGTGCCCCTGCCCACCCCATCTCCACAATACCTTCCTCTCTGCCTGTGTCCGCTCAGAGAAAACCAGGCCAGCAGTCTAACTGGCTGCCAGACAGAGAAAATATCCACAGGGATGGATGAGCTTTGGGTTGTCACAGTTGACCAGACATCTAGGCATCATGCTGGCACTGTTTATATCTAAATCAACACTGTCCAAAAAAATACATAATTGTGACCCACATAGATAATTTCAAGTTTTCTAGTAATCACATTATAAAGGATGAGACGGAACAGGTAAAAATAATCTTAATATCATAACGTTTAACCCAACATATGTAAAATACCATTCAACATGAAGTCAATATTAAAAAGTTATTAATGAGAGATTTTACATTCTTTTTCATACCAAGTCTCTAAATTCAGTGTGTGTTTTGTTCTTATAGCACACCTCGGTTCAGACTAGCCACATTTCAAGTGCTCGGTAGCTACACGTAGCTGTGGCCAACACACTGGACAGAACACCACTGAACTGCCGGTTCCAGTACAGAGCAAGGTAACACATAACATTCCTCCGGCCTCTTGCCATATACATGCTATACCATGCTAAACAGAAGTGCAGAACTTCAGCTAGTTCTTTGGTACCCAGAACTACTACCTCTTCCTTTGCTTAAATAGTGGGGAAAAACTAGCCTTCTCAAACTGAAAGTGTGCTATTTCAACATGTTTTAGGTTTTTTATTCTTGCAATGTATTTTTCCTCCAAAAGGAAAAATTTGAAGAAAATTTAAGGGACAGAAGGAGTGTAACACATCTACGCATTTTCAACCTATTGAGGTGCCCTCACACGTCTGAAAAATCCCAACTGTTTCCATGACAGCAGACATTATAATGACATCTGCTTCTGGACAAGAAGTAAGTTTATAAACCCTGGATTTATTATCCATGTATCATTTTTCACAAATACATCAGAATGAGACAGGCATACCACACTTTTATGAAATAATTCACATAGTTGGCTGTCAGTAGAATTGAGAACTTTGTAAAATACCATGCTTTATAATCATAACGCTATCGTCCCACTAACTATTCCTCACACACAAAGTTGGATTTTGACAAATGAACAGCAGATATCTGTCACAAAACACATGCCATTTCTCACCTTTGCATTTAATGGTTTTACTGAATTACTTGTGTTTGGGGGCAAGAACATAAGTTGCACAAAATTAAAATAGTCAGGAAATCACCCTGAACAGATAACCACCTTCAGGCGTGCCATGTACCGATTTAGAGGTGGTTTACTCACAAGGGTGAGTGCTTGACTGAGGGGGCAAGAAGGCTCTAAAATCCAACTCCGTGGTCTGCACACCAAGCCTTGTACCCTAATATAGGCTGCTCGGCCCAGGGCAAGCCATGCCTTTTACATTCATGCACAGATGGCATACGGGCTAGGAGAAGTCCTGGCCACCCACCCCCTTAGTGACCTGTTTGGTAAACATAATGGGTAAATCACAGAGAATTGAGAAAAATCCAGGTCACTTCTTGTAAAGAGAAACCAAAGAAAATGCTTTTCATACAAATATTTTGAGACATAAATAAGGAACTGGGTCAAATGAAGGCAAAAACAGCATGAAAATAAGAATCCGTAAGCTTTAAGATGCACCAGTCCCCCCTGTAAAGCAGAGCTCCTTGCCATGACATCTTTACATCCCTGTTCACAGAGACTGACTTGGACACAGCCCGTGCTGGGGAGCTCTGTGGGGAAGGAGGCCCCAGCTCACATTTCTGACTGTTGCCCCTTCCCCAGAACATCAGCTCCTGGAACCCTGTCTGTATGATTCACTTCGAAATCTATGGCTGGCACAGAGTAGGGGCTCAGTAAACATTCGTCAGCCACCCACGCGCTTGCATCTTTCTGAAGCAGCCTGTGCTCTTCACGGACAGCTCTAAGCTGTACTGATAAGATTAGAAGGTGTGATAATCTTATTGTGGTTATTTTTTAAAAAAGAATCCTTATCTCTTAGAGGTACATACTGAAACATTTATTATTTGCAGAAAATAGTTATATCATATCTTGGATTGCTTCAAAATAATTCAGGAGAGGACTGGCTGGGGATCTAGATGAAGCAAGATTTGCCATGAGTTGAAAACTGCTGAAGCCTGGTGATGGGGATGTCAGAGTTCATTATATTATTCTCCCTACTCTTGGGTATGCTTGAAAAAAGATCCATAAAAGAGCCTATTATTCATTCAGTAAACATGTACTGAGCACCTAGTATGTAAAGGTGCTAGAGATTTAGTGGTGAAATGATAGATAAGTTTTCTGCCCACATGGAGCTTGTATATGGATGGAGTCAGAAAAGAGATAGATAGATACATACATACATACAGTAACTATACATTATGACTAATGCTAAGACTGATGTATGTGGGTACTGGGAGAGAAAATAAGTGACAAGAGGTGGGTATTAATTTAGACTGAATGGTCAGGGAAAGCCTCCATGTGGAGGCAACACTGAAGCTGAGTCCAAAAGAATGGGAAGGAGCTAACTATAAAAAAGGTAAAGAAAGGGCCTTCCAGGCAAAGGGAACAGAAAGTGCAAAAGTCCTGTGGCAGAAAAGAGCCTGGCGTGTTGTTGGCATTCGTAGAAAAGTGAGCATGCCTAGAACCAAGCCAGGTAGGAAAGAATGGCATGAGATTTGATTTGACTGGCCAACAGGGGCCAGATCTTGCAGGGCCTTACAGGCCATGACCAGGAGGTGGCTTTATTCAAATTTTCAGAAAATTCTTCTTCAAATACAGTTCAAAACTGCATCCCTGTACTTTGATTGAAGGAACATGAGGAGAAGGGGTATGTATCATCTCTGGGGTAGAAGCTTTAAGGGCAAGTGCATGTTTTGCCATATTCTCTTCTCCCTCTGCTCCAGTGACTTGTAGTGCTCTACATGGTGATTCTCCCTTCAACCTAGGTCTGATGATGACAAAAACAGAACCTCAATTGATCCCTGAGGGATTCATAGCATAAATAAGAAATAAAGTTTTGGAGAGACTGGTTCAAGATGGCGGAGCAGAAGGACATGTATGCACTCCTTCTTTCGAGAACACCAGAATCACAACTAACTGGGGAACAATCAACAACAGAAAGACACTGGAACTCACCAAAAAAGATACCCCACATTCAAAGACAAAGGAGAAGCCACAATGAGACAGAAGGAGGGGCACAATCACAATAAAATCAAATCCCGTAACTGCTGGGTGGGTGACTCACGAACTGGAGAACACTTATACCGCAGAAGTCCACCCACTGGAGTGAAGGTTCTGAGCCCCACGTCGGGCTTCCCAACCTGGGGGTCCGGCAATGGGAGGAGGAATTCCTAGAGAATCAGACTTTGAAGGCTAGCGGGATTTGATTACAGGACTTTGACAGGACAGGGGGAAACAGAGACTCCACTCTTGGAGGGCACACACAAAGTAGTGTGCACACTTGGACCCAGGGGAAGAAGCAGTGACCCATAGGAGACTGAACCAGACCTACATACTGATGTTGGAGGGTCTCCTGCAGAGGCGGGGGATGGCTGTGGCTCACCGTGAGGACAAGAACACTGGCAGCAGAAGTTCTGGGAAGTACTCCTTGGCCTGAGCCCTCCCAGAGTCCGCCAATAGCACCACCAAAGAGCCAGGTAGGCTCCAGTGTCGGGTTGCATCAGGCCAAACAACCAACAGGGAGGGAACCCAGCCTCACCCATCAGCAGACAAGCAGATTAAAGTTTTACAGAGCTCTTCCCACCAGAGCAACACCCAGCTCTACCCACCACCATTCCCTCCCATCAGGAAACTTGCACAAGCCTCTTAGCCTCATCTACCAGCAGACAGACAGCAGAAGCAAGAAGAACTACAATCCTGCAGGCTGTGGAACAAACATCACATTCACAGAAAGGTAGACAAGATGAAAAGGCACAGAGCTATGTACCAGAGGAAGGAACAAGATAAAACCCCAGAAAAACAACTAAATGAAGTGGAGACAGGAAAGCTTCCAGAAAAAGAATTCAGAATGATAGTGAAGATGATACAGGACCAAGGGAAAAGAATGGAGGCAAAGATTGAGAAGATGCAAGAAATGTTTAACAAAGACCTGGAAGAATTAAAGAACAAACTGAGATGAACAATACAATAACTGAAATTAAAAATATACTAGGGGCTTCCATGGTGGTGCAGTGGTTGAGAGCCCGCCTGCTGATGCAGGGGACACGGGTTTGTGCCCCGGTCTGGGAAGATCCCACATGCCGCGGAGCGGCTGGGCCCGTGAGCCATGGCCACTGAGCCTGCGCATCCGGAGCCTGTGCTCCGCAACGGGAGAGGCCACAACAGTGAGAAGCCCGTGTACCGCAAAAATAAAAGAAAAATACACTAGAAGGAATCAATAGCAGAATAACTGAGGCAGAAGAACGGATAAGTGACCTGGAAGACAGAATGGTGGAGTTCACTGCTGCGGAACAGAATAAAGAAAAAAGAATGAAAAGCAATGAAGACAGCCTAAGAGACCTCTGGGACAACATTAAATGCACCAACATTCTCATTATAGGGATCCCAGAAGGAGAAGAGAGAGAGAAAGGATCTGAGAAAATATTTGAAGAAGATTATAGTCGAAAACTTCCCTAACACGGGAAAGGAAATAGCCACCCAAGCCCAGGAAGTACAGAGGGTCCCAGGGAAGATAAACCCAAGGAGAAACACGTGGAGACACACAGTAATCAAATTGGCAAAAATTAAAGACAAAGAAAAATTATTGAAAGCAACAAGGGAAAAACGACAGATAACATACAAGGGAACTCCCATAACGTTAAGAGCTGATTTCTCAGCAGAAACTCTACAAGCCAGAAGGGAGTGGCATGATATACTTAAAGTGATGAAAGGGAAGAACCTACAACCAAGATTACTCTACCTGGCAAGGATCTCATTCAGATTCGATGGAGAAATCAAAAGCTTTACAGACAGGCAAAAGCTAAGAGAATTCAGCACCACCAAACCAGCTCTACAACAAATGCTAAAGGAATTTCTCTAAGTGGGAAATACAAGAGAATAAAAGGACGTACAAAAACAAACCCATAACAATTAAGAAACTGGTAATAGGAACCTACATATCGATAATTACCTTAAACGTGAATGGATTAAATGCTCCCACCAAAAGACACAGGCTCACTGAATGGATACAAAAACAAGACCCATATATATGCTGTCTACAAGAGACCCACTTCAGACCTAGGGACACATACAGACTGAAACTGAGGGGATGGAAAAAGATATTCCACGCAAACGGAAATCAAAAGAAAGCTGGAGTAGCAATACTCATACCAGATAAAATAGACTTTAAAATACAGAATGTTAAAAGAGACAAGGAAGGACACTACATAATGATCAAGGGATCAATCCAAAAAGAAGATATAATTATAAATATATATGCATGCAACATAGGAGCACCTCAATACATAAGGCAACTGCTAACAGCTATAAAAGGGGAAATCGACATTAACACAATCATAGTCGGGACTTTAACGCCTCACTTACACCAATGGACAGATCACCCAAACAGAAAATTAATAAGGAAACACAAGCTTTAAATGACACAACAGACCAGACAGATTTAACGGATGTTTATAGGACATTCCATCCAAAAATACCAGATTACACTTTCTTCTCAAGTGCACATGGAACATTCTCCAGGATAGATCACATCTTGGGTCACAAACCAAGCTTCAGTAAATTTAAGAAAATTGAAATCATATCGAGCATCTTTTCTGACCACAGCACTATGAGATTAGAAATCAATTACAGGGAACAAAACGTAAAAAAATCACAAACACATGGAGGCTAAACAATACATTACTAAATAACCAAGAGATCACTGAAGAAATCAAAGAGGAAATCAAAAAATACCTAGAGACAAATGACAACAAAATCACAATGATCCAAAACCTATGGGATGCAGCAAAAGCAGTTCTAAGAGGGAACTTTACAGCAATACAAGCCTACCTCAAGAAACAAGAAATATCTAAAATAAACAACCTAACCTTACACCTAAAGGATGTAGACAAAGAAGAACAAACAAAAACCAAAGTTAGTAGAAGGAAAGAAATCATAAAGATCAGAGCAGAAATAAATGAAATAGAGACTAAAAAAACAATAGCAAAGATCAATAAAACTAAAAGCTGTTTCTTTGCAAAGATAAACAAAATTGATAAAGCATTAGCCAGACTCATCAAGAAAAAGAGGGAGAGGACTCAAACAAAAAAATTAGAAATGAAAAAGGAGAAGTTACAACAGACACCACAGAAATACACAGAAATACAAAGCACCACAGAAATACAAAGCATCCTAAGAGACTACTACAAGCAACTCTAGGCCAATAAAATGGACAACCTGGAAGAAGTGGACAAATTCTTAGAAAGGTATAACCTTCCAAGAATGAACCAGGAAGAAACAGAAGATATGAACAGACCAATCACAAGCACTGAAATTGAAACTGTGATTAAAAATCTTCCAACGAAGTCCAGGACCAGATGGCTTCACAGGTGAAATTCTATCAAACATTTAGAGAAGAGCTAACACCCATCCTTCTCAAACTCTTCGAAAAAACTGCAGAGGAAAGAACACTCCCAAACTCATTCTATGAAGCTACCATCACCCTGATACTAAAATCAGACAAAGATACTCCAAAAAAAGAAAATTACAGACCAATATCACTGATGAATATAGATGCAAAAATCCTCAACAAAATACTAGCAGACAGAATCCAAAAGCACATTAAAAGGATCATACACCATGATCAAGTGGGGTTTATCCCAGGGATACAAGGATTCTTCAATACACACAAATCAATCAATGTGATACACCATATTAACAAATTGATGAATAAAAACCATATGATTATCTCAATAGATGCAGAAAAAACTTTTGACAAAATTCAACACCCATTTATGATGAAAACTCTCCAGAAAGTGGGCAAAGAGAGAACCTACCTCAACATAATAAAGGCCATATACGACAAATCCACAGCAAACATCATTCTCAATGGTGAAAAACTGAAAGCATTTCCTCTAAGATCAGGAACAAGACAAGGATGTCCACTCGCACCACTACTATTCAACATAGTTTTGGAAGTCCTAGCCCCAGCAATCAAAGAAGAAAAAGAAATAAAAGGAATACAAATTGGAAAAGAAGAAGTAAAACTGTCACTGTCTGCAGATGACATGATACTATAGACAGAGAATCCTAAGATACCACCAGAAAACTACTAGAGCTAATCAATAAATTTGGTAAAGTTGCAGGATACAAAATGAATGCACAGAAATCTCTTGCATTCCTATACACTAATGATGAAAAATCTGAAAGAGAAATTAAGGAAACACTCCCATTTACCACTGCAACAAAAAGAATAAAATACCTAGGAATTAACTTACCTAGGGAGACAAAAGACCTGTATGCAGAAAACTATAAGACAGTGATGAAAGAAATTAAAGGTGATACCAACAGATGGAGAGATATACCATGTTCTTGGATTGGAAGAATCAATACTGTAAAAATGACTGTACTACCCAAAGCAATCTACAGATTCAATGGAATCCTTATCAAATTACCAATGGCATTTTTTACAGAACTAGAACAAAAAATCTTAAAATTTGTATGGAGACACAAAAGACCCTGAATAGTCAAAGCAGTCTTGAGGGAAAAAAGACGGAGCTGGAGGAATCAGACTCCCTGACTTCAGACTCTACTACAAACCTACAGTAATCAAGACAATATGGCACTGGCACAAAAACAGAAACATAGATCAATGGAACAAGATAGAAAGCCCAGAGATAAACCCACACACCTATGGTCAACTAATCTATGACAAAGGAGGCAAGGATATACAATGGCGAAAAGACAGTCTCTTCAACAAGTGGTGCTGGGAAAACTGGACAGCTACATGTAAAAGAATGAAATTAGAACACTCCCTAACACCATCCACAAAAATAAACTCAACATGGATTAGAGACCTAAATGTAAGACTGGGCACTATAAAAGTCTTAGAGGAAAACATAGGAAGAACACTCTATGACATAAATCCCAGCAAGATCCTTTTTGACCCACCTCCTAGAGAAATGGAAATAAAAACAAAAATAAACAAATGGGACCTAATGAAGCTTTAAAAGCTCTTGCACAGCAAAGGAAACCATAAACAAGACAAAAAGACAACCCTCAGAATGGGAGAAAATATATGCAAATGAAGCAACTGACAAAGGATTAATTTCCAAAATATATAAACAGTTAATGCAACTCAATATTAAAAAAGAAAAGAACCCAATAAAAAAATGGACAGAAGACCTAAATAGACATTTCTCCAAAGAAGACATACAGATGGCCAAGAAGCACATGAAAAGCTGCTCAACATCACTAATTATTAGAGAAACGCAAATCAAAACTACAATGAGGTATCACCTCACACCAGTTAGAAGGGGCATCATCAGAAAATCTCCAAACAACTAATGCTGGCGAGGGTGTGGAGGAAAGGGAACCCTCCTGCACTGCTGGTGGGAATGTAAATTGATATAGCCACTATGGAGAACAGTATGGAGGTTCCTTAAAAAACTAAAAACAGAATTTCCATATGACCCAGCAATCCCACTACTGGGCATATACCCTGAGAAAACCATAATTCAAAAAGACACATGCACCCCAATGTTCACTGCAGCACTATTTACAATAGCCAGGTCATGGAAGCAGCCTAAATGCCCATCGACAGATGAATGGATAAAGAAGATGTGGTACATATATGCAATGGAATATTACTCAGCCATAAAAAGGAAGGAAATTGGGTCATCTGTAGAGACGTGGATGAATCTAGAGACTGTCATACAGAGTGACGTAAGTCAGAAAGAGAAAAACAAATATCGTATATTAACGCATATATGTGGAACGTAGAAAAATGATACAGATGAACCAGTTTGCAGGGCAGAAATAGAGACACAGATGTAGAGAACAAATGTATCGACACCAAGGGGGGAAAGTGGCCGGGAGAGGGGGAGTGATGAATTGGGAGATGGGGATTGACATATATACACTAATATGTATAAAATGGATAACTAATATAAACCTGCTGTATAAAAAAATAAATTAAATTAAAAAAATAGTTTTGTTATGTTAAGCCACTGACACTTGATAGATGTTTGTTTTTACAGCATAACCTGTCCTATCCTGATTAATACACTGGATTAACTAAAGCTAATCAAGACTTTTTAGCACAGCACTCATACCTGCCCAACCCCACACCCCACTCCCCATGAAAGACACTTTCGGCAAAGCCCTTGTCACTCAAGCCTTTTGATAGGCAATTCACTAGTGACAGCCTTTGGCTACCCCCAACCATCATCTTGCAGCTGTAGTCACAGCTTCCTAGCTAATACCTATGGGTTGAACGTACATCCCTTGGGTACCTGGGATCCCTCACAGTCTCAGGTCAGGTGCAGAACTGACACGCATGCCTTCTACATTTTCAGAGAAAGCCCCTGTGGCCAGCCCCTTGACCCCACACTAGTGACTTCCCTGGGAGATGCTATTTCTTGGGCTGTCTTATATGATAACAAGAATTTGTCTTACCTAGTGTGGAATTTTTATTCAGAAATATGTATATTGTGCACACCAAAAAGCTGGGTTAAATTCAAGATACATTCATTTAATTGCACATAATAGGAAAGAATTTTAGATTTATTTTTATAGATTTTGATTGAAAAATTCAATTAGAGATCTTTAAAAAAGTTTTTTCTTTGATAATTTTTATTTTATTTAATAAAAAAAATTATTGGTGTATAGTTGACTTACAATGTTAGTGTTAGTTTCAGGTGTACAGCAAAGTGCATCAGTTATACATATACCTATATCCACTCTTTTTTAGATTCTTTTCCCACATACGCCATTACAAAGAATTAAGGAGAGATCCCTGTGCTGTACAACAGGTCCTTATTAGCTATCTATTTTATACATAGTAGTGTGTATATGTCAATCCCAATCTCCCAATTTGTCCCTCCCCCACCAGAGACCTTTTAAAATATACAAAAAAACATGAAATCCTAATGTTTCAGTCTTTCAAAAACTTGCTCTAAAATTTATTATCTGTCCCACTGAATATATACATACCAGGTAGCTAAAATATTAGAATCATTTCAGACTATTAATATGTTCAGTAAATATGGGAAAGGTAGCTCTTGATCACTTTATATTGCCAATCATGTTTAACAGAGCTTTATAATGTGATCTCAGTGAGGTCATTTTCGGCTGAGTTGGAAAATGCTAATACCTGTCAGAATACTAGAAGACAAATGAGGATTTGCTGGCCTGTTGGGAGAGATTGCTACTGAATTTGATGCTGTTTAAGTCCACTGGGAAAGTCAGAGAACACAGAATTTTGCAAGAGAAAGGCATCAAGGGATTGTCTGTACTTTAATTCCTCCACTGCACTCAAGTGTCCATAATACAGCCCTGCCACTTGTCTCATTTACCAGGATGACTTTAGGTAGATTGCGGGAGAAGCTAAAGATTATGGAAGTGCCAAATTCTTGACTAGGAAGTTATATTCCTATTAGATTACATTAGATTCCAACTAGAAATTCCTCAACGTTTTGTTTTTGATCAGGAGTTGGCGAACTTTTTCTGGAAAGGGCTAGTATGCTAGGCAGAATAAGGGCCCACAAACATGTCTATGTCCTAATCCCCAGAACCTATTAATATGTTAGCCTACATGGTAGAAGGAACATCAATGATGTGATTAAGGATCTTGAGAGAGGCAGCTTATCCTGGACTATGTGAGTAGTCTAGGGCCCAATCTAATCATATGGGTCCTTAAAATCACATAAGCTCTCCCAGCAGTGGTCACAGGGTGATGTGACTACTGAAGAAAGGCACAGAGAGATGCAACACTGCTGGCTTTGAAGATGGAAAAGGGGGCCATGACCCAAGGAATGCAAGCAGCCTCTAGAAGCTGGAAAAGGCAAGGAAACAGACTTTACCCTAGAGCTGCCAGAGAGAATGCTGGCCCTACCAACACCTTGATTTCAGTCCAGTGAGACCCTGTGAGACTTCTGACCTACAAAACTGTAAAATAAGAAATCTGTGTTGTTTTAAATCACCATATTTGTGGTAATCTGTCATGGCAGCAATAGCCATCTAGGAGATTTGGGGTGAGCTTTGCGGGCCATACAATCTCTGCCACAATCACTCAACTCTGCCATGGTAGCACAAAAGCAATCATAGACAATATGTAAACGATGGGTGTGGCTGTGTGCCAATAGAAGTTCATTTATGAAAACAGATTATGGGGATTTAGTTTGCTAGCCCCTGTTCTAGATGTCTAGGAGACATCAACAGTCATCCTTCTGTGTCCTATGGGTCACAGCCCACACACGGAAACCTTGTGCTACAAAATGTGGGGGATACATCTACCAAGAGCAAAAGACCTAAAAAATGAAATTATCTTTTGAAAGGATTTTAAAAATAAAATTCAAAACAATATCTGTCTAACTCAGGTTTTCTCATTCTCTTCACTGTAACATAATCCAAGTCAGCTAAGGCTGAAGGTACACACCCTATGAGTCAGCAATCCCAATCCTAGGTGCATACAAAGTAGAAATGTATGCAGCAGAGGCACCTGCCAAAATGTTCACAGCAACACTGTTTGTAGTACTGTAGACCCAAGTTATAAACAACTCACAGATCCATCAAGAGCAGAAAGGATAAATTGTAACATATTCATACAATGGAATAAGACTCCCAAAATGAATGAAATATAGCTACAGACATCAATATGGATACACCTCACCAACAAAGTTTAACTGAAACAAGTCAAACACAAAAGAGTAGAGACTCTACTATTCTATTTATATGAACCACATGATCTAGCAATTCCACTCCTGGGTATATACCAAAAGAACTGAAAGCAAGGCCTCAAAGAGATATTTGTATACCCATGTTCATAACAGCATTATTCACAATAGCTAAAACAAGAGGCAGCTCAAGTGTCCATCAACAGATGAATAGATTACCAACATGTGGTCTATCCATGCAAAAGAATATTACTCAAATTTTAAAAGGAAGGAAATTCTACAATATGGTAAAACATGGATGAACCTTGAGGCCATTATACTAAATGAAATAAGCCAATCACAAAAAGACAAATGCTATAATTCCCCTTATCTGAGGTACTTAGAATAGTCAAAATCATACAGACAGAAGATAAAATGGTGGTTGCCAGGAGCTGGGGGGAGGGGAGAATGGAGCGTTATTGTTTAATAGGTATAGAGTTTCAGTTTTACAGGATGAAAAGAGTTGTGGGGATGGTCTGTGGTGATGGCTTCACAACAATGTGATTGTAATTAATATCATTGAACTGTACACTTTAAAATAGTTAATAAGGTAAATTTTATGTTATGTGTAGTTTACCATAATACAAAAGAGTAAAGATTGTATTCTTCTATTTATATAAAGTTCAAACCCAAGCAAAACTAACCTGTAATGTTTAAGGTTGCATATATAGGAAGGCAAAGTGGAAAGAACACCAGGAACTGAATACGTTCTAAAAAAAAATCAGGACAGTGACTTCTTTGTGAGGAGGGAGGGCACACCAAGGCCTTTCTGGAGTGCTGTAAATGCTCCCTTTCTTGATCTGGGTTGTGGTCCATGTGTGTTCATTTCACAATCATTTATTAAGCTATGCATTGTTGTTTTCTGAACTTTTCTATGTGCGTGTGTTGTATTTCACCCTTTAAAAGATTTAAGAGAAAAAGATTAAGTTGCACTCAGCAGAAAGTTCAGCCAATGCTACTTGGAGTTATACCATTAGAGAAGATGGTCAGAGCGAGCAGCTATGTTACAGAGATTGTGCTGAGCACTTTAAGTACCAAGTTAGGTTTCTAAGTATATTCACTTCTCACTGTACTGTGGGAACACAGGCACTTTCATACATTGCAGGGGGGTGGGGATGGTAAGGGGAGTACACAATGGTACAACTCAAATGGAAAGCAAATTGACAATATCTATCAAAATTTCAAGACCCATTGGCTAAATAATTTCACTTCTGGAATTTATTCTATGGATACACTTCCAGATAAAACGTATATACAAGTCACTCATTGCAGTATTGTTTATAATAGCAAAAATATTGGGACAACCCTATGTCAACAAATAGGGAACTGGTTAAATAAACTCTGTGACAGCCATACAAGAAATACTATGCAGATATTAAAAAGATGAATAAGATCTCCCAGTGCAAATCTGGTCTTAACTCCAGACTGCAGGCCTAACTGAAAAAACTGAGGTAAAGAACCACATATATGCTATCTTTTGTGTAAGAAAGAGGGATATAAGAATATATTTTCATATTTGCTGGCATTGTATAAGAGGATATATAAGAAATTAATAAAAATGGTTACCTCTAAGGGATAAAGGAACAGGTAACAGGAGGATAGGGGAAGGAATGGGCGTAACACCTCACAACATATAACTTTTTATGTTGTTCTCTCTTTAAAAATTTATTAGTTATTTATTTTTGGCTGCATTGGGTCTTAGTTGTGGCATGCAGGATCTTTGTTGAGGCATACAGGATCTTTCCTTGAGGTGTGCACTGGCTCTTTGTTGCAAGCTCTCTAATTGTGGCGTGTGGGCTTCTCTCTAGTTCTCGTGTGCGGGTTTTCTCTACTCTAGCTGTGGCGCGCAGGCTTCAGCGTGCGTGGGCTCCGTAGCTTTTGGCACGCAGGCTCTCTAGTTCAGGTGTGAGGGCTCAGTAGTTGTGGCATGCGGGCTTAGTTGTCCCGCAGCATGTGGGATCTTAGTTCCCTGACCAGGGATCGAATCTGCATCCCCTGCATTGGAAGGTGGATTCTTTACTACTGGACCACCAGGGAAGTCCTGGTTCTGACTTTTGAATCATGTGAACATATTATCCATTCAAAAAATAAAATTAAAAAAAATTTTAAAAAAAATTATTTTCTACCAAGAGGACCTCAAGATTAGTTTCCAATCAATATCATTTGAAAGATAACCTAGGAGGAACTTCAAGATGGCAGAAGAGTAAGACGCGGAGATCACCTTCCTCACCACAAATACGTCAGAAATACAACTACATGTGGAACAACCCCTACAGAACACCTACTGAACGCTGGCAGAAGACCTCAGACCTCCCAAAGGGCAAGAAACTCCCCGTATACCTGGGTAGGGCAAAAGAAAAAAGAAAAAACAGAGACAAAAGAATAGGGATGGGACCTGCACCAGTGGGAGGGAGCTGTGAAGGAGGAAAGGTTTCCACACACTAGAAGACCCTTTGCAGGTGGAGACTGCAGGTGGCGGAGGGGGGAAGCTTCGGAGCCACGGAGAAGAGCGCAGCCACAGGGGTGCAGAGGGCAAAGTGGAGAGATTCCCGCACAGAGGATCGGGGCCGACTGGCACTCACCAGCCCGAGAGGCTTGTCTTCTCACCTGCCGGGGCGGGCGGGGGCTAGGAGCTGAGGCTCGGGCTTCGGTCGGAGCGCAGGGAGAGGACTGGGGTTGGCGGCGTGAACACAGCCTGAAGGGAGCTGGTGCACCACAGCTAGCCGGGAGGGAGTCCGGAAAAAGGTCTGGACCTGGCGAAGAGACAAGAGACTTTTTCTTGCCTCTTTGTTTCCTGGTGCGATAGGAAAGGGGATTCAGACCGCCGCTTAAAGGAGCTCCAGAGACTGGCGCGAGCCGCGGCTATGAGCACCGACCCCAGAGATGGGCATGAGACGCTAAGGCTGCTGCTGCCGCCACCAAGAAGCCGGTGTGTGAGCACAGGTCACTATCCACACCTCCCCTCCTGGGAGCCTGTGCAGCCCGCCACTCACAGGGTCCCATGATCCAGGGACCCTGCACCTATGGAATACCTGAACAGACAACGAATGATCCCAAATTGAGGGGGTGGACTTTGGGAGCAACGATATATATATTTTTTCCATTTTTCTCTTTTTATGGGTGTGTATGTGTATGCTTCTGTGTGTGATTTTCTCTGTATAGCTTTCTTTTTACCATTTGTCCTAGGGTTCTGTCTGTCCGGTTTTTTGTTTGTTGGTTTGTTAGTTTTAGTATAGTTTTTAGCACTTCTTATCATTGGTGGATTTGATTTTTTGGTTTGGTTGCTCTCTACTTTCTTTTCTTTATTACTTTAAAAAAATTTTAAGCATTATTTTTTATTTTAATAACTATTTTATTTTACTTTATTTTATCTTCTTCTTTCTTTCTTTTTCTTTTTTTCATCCTTTTATTCTGAGCCATGTGGATGACACGCTCTTGGTGCTCCAGCCAGGCATCAGGGCTGTGCCTCTGAGGAGGGAGAACCAAGTTCAGGACACTGGTCCACAAGAAACCTCCCAGCTCCACGTAACATCAAACGGCGAAAATCTCCCAGAGATCTCCATCTCAATGCCAAGACCCAGCTCCACTCAACGACCAGCAAGCTACAGTGCTGGACACCCTAAGACAAACAACTAGCAAGACAGGAACACAACCCCACCCAGTAGCAGAGACGCTGCCTAAAATCATAATATGGCCACAGACACCCCAAAACACACCACAAGACGTGGACCTGCCCACCAAAAAGACAAGATCCAGCCTCATCCACCAGAACACAGGCACTAGTCTCCTCCACCAGGAAGCCTACACAACCCACTGAACCAACCTTAGCCACTGGGGACAGACACCAAAAACAACGGGAACTACGAACCTGCAGCCTGCGAAAAGGAGATCCCAAACACAGTATGTTAGCAAAATGAGAAGACAGCGAAACACATACCAGGTGAAGGAGCAAGGCAAAAACCCACCAGACCTAACAAATGAAGCAGAAATAGGCAGTCTACCTGAAAAATAATTCAGAATAATGATAGTAAAGATGATCCAAAATCTTGGAAATAGAGTGGAGAAAATACAAGAAACGTTTAACAAGGACTTAGAAGAACGAAAGAGCAAACAAACAGTGATGAACAACACAATAAATGAAATTTAAACTTCTCTAGAAGGGATCAATAGCAGAATAACTGAGACAGAAGAACGGATAAGTGACCTGGAAGATAAAATAGTGGAAATAACTACTGAAGAGCAGAAGAAAGAAAAAAGAATCAAAAGGATTGAGGACAGTCTAAGAGACCTCTGGGAGGTCTAAACAAACCAACATTTGAATTATAGGGGTCCCAGAAGAAGAAGAGAAAAAGGAAGGGACTGAGAAAATATTTGAAGAGATTATAGTTGAAAATTTCCCTAATATGGGAAAGGAAATAGTTAATCAAGTCCAGGAAGCACAGAGAGTCCCATACAGGATAAATCCAAGGAGAAACACGCCAAGGCACATATTAATCAAACTATCAAAAATTAAATACAAAGAAAATATATTAAAAGCAGCAAGGGAAAAACAACAAATAACATACAAGGGAATCCCCATAAGGTTAACGGCTGATCTTTCAGGAGAAACTCAGCGACCCAGAAAGGAGTGGCAGGACATATTTAAAGTGATGAAGGAGAAAAACCTACAACCAAGATTATTCTACCCAGGAAGGATCTCATTAAGATTTGATGGAGAAATTAAAACCTTTACAGACAAGCAAAAGCTAAGAGAATTCAGCACCACCAAACCAGATTTACAACAAATGCTAAAGGGACTACTCTAGGGAGGAAACGCAAGAGAAGGAAAAGATGTACAATAATAAACCCAAAACAATTAAGAAAACGGTCATAGGAACATACATACCGAGAATTACCTTAAATGTAAATGGATTAAATGCTCCAACCAAAGGACATAGACTGGCTGAATGGATACAAAAACCAGACCCGTACATATGCTGTGTACAGGAGACCCACTTCAGACCAGGGACACATACAGACTGAAAGTGAGGGGATGGAAAAAGATATTCCATGCAAATGGAAATGAAAAGAAAGTTGGAGTAGCAATTCTCGTATCAGACAAAATAGATTTTAAAATAAACACTATTACAAGAGACAAAGAAGGACACTACATAATGATCAAGGGATCGATCCAAGAAGAAGATATAACAATTGTAAATATTTATGCACCCAACATAGAAGCACCTCAATACATAAGGCAAACACTAACAGCCATAAAAGGGGAAATCGACAGTAACACAATCATACTGGGGACTTTAACACCCCATTTTCATCAATGGACAGATCACCCAAAATGAAAATAAATAAGGAAACACAAGCTTTAAATGATACATTAAATAAGATGCATTTAATTGATATTTATAAGACATTCCATCCAAAAACAACAGAATACACTTTCTTCTCAAGTGCTCATGGAACATTCTCCAGGATAGATCATATCTTGGGTCACAAATCAAGCCTTGGTAAATTTAAGAAAATTGAAATCACATCAAGTATCTTTTCTGACCACAATGCTCTGAGACTAGATATCAATTACAGGAAAAAATCTGTAAAAAATACAAACACATGGAGGCTAACAATACACTACTTAATAACCAAGAGATCACTGAAGTAATCAAAGAGGAAATCAAAAAATACCTAGAAACAAGTGACAATGAAAACACGAAGTACCAAAACCGATGGGATGCAGCAAAAGCAGTTCTAAGAGGGAAGTTTATAGCAATACAATCCTACCTTAAGAAACAAGAAACATCTCAAATAAACAACCTAACCTTACACCTAAAGCAATTAGAGAAAGAAGAACAAAAGAAGCCCAAAGATAGCAGAAGGAAAGAAATCATAAAGATCAGATCAGCAATAAATGAAAAAGAAATGAAGGAAATGATAGCAAACATCAATAAAACTAAAAGCTGGTTCTTTGAGAAGATAAACAACATTGATAAACCATTAGCCAGATTCATCAAGAAAGAAAGGGAGAATATCAGAAACTAACACACCATAGTAAAGCAATTATACTCCAATAAAGATGTTTAAAAAAAAAGAACAAAAAAGGGAGAAAACTCAAATCAATAGAATTAGAAATGAAAAAGGAGAAGTAACAACTGACACAGCAGAAATCCAATGGACCATGAGAGACTACTACAAGCAACTATAAGCCAATAAAATGGACAACCTGGAAGAAGTGGACAAATTCTTAGAAATGCACAACCTTCCAAGACTGATCCAGGAAGAAATAGAAAATATGAACAAACCAATCACAAGCACTAAAATTGAAACTGATTAAAAATCTTCCAACACATAAAAGCCCAGGACCAGATAGCTGCACAGGCGAATTCTATCACACATTTAGAGAACAGCTAACACCTATCCTTCTCAAACTCTTCCAAAATATAGTAGAGGGAGGAACACTCCCAAACTCATTCTATGAGGCCACCATCACCCTGATACCAAAACCAGACAAAGATGTCACAAAAAAAGAAAACTACAGGCCAATATCACTGATGAACATAGATGCAAAAATCCTCAACAAAATACTAGCAAACGGAATCCAACAGCACATTAAAAGGATCATACACCATGATCAAGTGGGGTTTATCCCAGGAATGCAAGGATTCTTCAATATACGCAAATCAATCAATGTGATACCCCATATTAACAAATTGAAGGAGAAAAACTATATGATTATCTCAATGGATGCAGAGAAAGCTTTTGACAAAATTCAACACCCATTTATGATAAGAACCCTCCAGAAAGAAGGCATAGAGGGAACTTACCTCAACATAATAAAGGCCATATATGACAAACCCACAGCAAACATCGTCCTCAATGGTGAAAAACTGAAACCATTTCAACTAAGATCAGGAACAAGACAAGGTTGCCCACTCTCACCACTCTTATTCAACATAGTTTTGGAAGTTTTAGCCACAGGAATCAGAGAAGAAAAAGAAATAAAAGGACCCCAAATCAGAAAAGAAGAAGTAAAGCTGTCACTGCTTGCAGATGACATGACACTATACATAGAGAATCCTAAAGATGCTACTGGAAAACTACTAGAGGTAATCAATGAATTTGGTAAAGTAGCAGGATCCAAAATTAATGCACAGAAATCTCTTGCATTCCTACACACTAATGATGAAAAATCTGAAAGAGAAATTAAGGAAACACTCCCATTTACCACTGCAAGAAAAAGAATAAAATATCCAGGAAAAAAATGACCTAAGGAGACAAAAGAACTGCATGCAGAAAATTATAAGACACTGGTGAAAGAAATTAAAGATGATACAAACAGATGGAGAGATATACCATGTTCTTGGATTGGAAGAATCAATATTGTGAAAATGACTCTACTACCCAAAGCAATCTACAGATTCAATGCAATCCCTATCAAACTACAACTGGCATTTTTCACAGAACTGGAACAAAAAAATTCATGATTTGTATGGAAACACAAAAGACCCCCAAGATCCAAAGCAATCTTGAGAAAGAAAAACGGAGCTGGAGGAATCAGGCTCCCTGTCTTCAGACTATACTACAAAGCTACAGTAATCAAGACAGTATGATATTGGCACAAAAGCAGACATACAGATGAATGGAACTGGATAGAAAGCCCAGAGATAAACCCATGCACTAATGGTCACCTTATCTTTGATAAAGGAGGCAAGAATACACAGTGGAGAAAAGACAGCCTCTTCAATAAGTGGTGCTGGGAAAACTGGACAGCTACATGTAAAAGAATGAAATTAGAACACTCCCTAACACCCTCCACAAAAATAAACTCAAAATGGATTAAGGACCTAAATGTAAGGCCAGACACTATAAAATGCTTAGAGGAAAACAAAGGCAGAACACTCTAACATAAATCACAGCAAGATCCTTTTTGACCCACCTCCTAGAGAAATGGAAATAAAAACAAAAACAAACAAATGGGACCTAATGAAACTTCAAAGCTTTTACACAGCAAAGGAAACCATAAATGAGATGAAAAGACAACCCTCAGAATGGGAGAAAATATTTGCAAATGAAGCAACTGACAAAGGATTAATCTCCAAAATTTACAAGCAGCTCATGCAGCTCAATATCAAAGAAACAAACAACCCAATCCCAAAATGGGCAGAAAACCTAAACAGACATTTCTCCAGAGAAGATATACAGATTGCCAACAAACATATGAAAGGATGTTCAACATCACTAATCATTAGAGAAATGCAAATCAAAACTATAATGAGATATCATCTCACACTGGTTAGAATGGCCATCATCAAAAAAATCTACAAACAGGGGCTTCCCCGGTAGCACAGTGGTTGAGAATCTGCCTGCTAATGCAGGGGACACGGGCTCGAGTCCTGGTCTGGGAGGATCCCACATGCCGTTGCGCAACTAGACCCGTGAGCCACAACTAGTGAGCCTGAGCATCTGGAGCCTGCACTCCGCAACAAGAGAGGCTGCGATAGTGAGAGGCCTGCGCACCACGATGAAGAGTGGCCCCCACTTGCCACAACTAGAGAAAGCCCTTGCACAGAAATGAAGACCCAACACAGCAAAAATTAATTAATTAATTAATAAACTCCTACCCCCAACAGCTTTAAAAAAAAATCTACAAACAATAAATGCTGGAGAGGGTGTGGAGAAAAGGGAACCCTCTTGCACGGTTGGTGGGAAGGTAAATTGATGCAGCCACCATGGAGAAGAGTATGGAGGTTCCTTAAAAAACTAAAAATAGAACTACCATACGATCCAGCAATCCCACTACTGGGCATATACCCTGAGAAAACCATAATTCACAAAGAGTCACATACCAAAATGTTCATTGCAGCTCTATCTACAATAGCCAGGACATGGAAGCAACCTAAGTGTCCATCGACAGACGAATGGATAAAGAAGGTGTGGTACATATATACAATGGAATATTACTCAGCCATAAAAAGAAACGAAATTGAGTTATTTGTAGTGAGGTGGATGGACCTAGAGTCTGTCATACAGAGTGAAGTAAGTCAGAAAGAGAAAAACATATACCATATGCTAACACATATATATGGAATCAAAAAAAAAAAGGTCATGAAGACCCTAGGGGCAAGATGGGAATAAAGACACAGACCTACTAGAGAATGGACTTGAGGATACGGAGAGGGGGAAGGGTAAGCTGGGACAAAGTGAGAGTGGCATGGACATATATACACTACCAAACGTAAAATAGATAGCTAGTGGGAAGCAGCCGCACAGCACAGGGAGATCAGCTCGGTACTTTGTGACCCCCTAGAGGGGTGGGATAGGGAGGGTGGGAGGGAGGGAGACAGAAGAGGGAAGAGATATGGGGACATATGTATATGTATAACTGATTCACTTTGTTATAAAGCAGAAACTAACACACCATTGTAAAGCAATTATACTCTAATAAAGATGTTATGAAAAAGAAAGAAAGATAACCTAAAAGGATGAAAAAAAATTGGTTTAATGCATTAGCAAATAAATGTTTTTTTGTTGACCTGAGTTTTGTGTGGATTTAGACAGCTTGGAATCAGGGTGCCTAGGACATAAGGAAGGGACAAATGATATGTAAAATAGAGCTGTTTTGTGTATCCATATTTGGTGCCAGTTTGTTGATGAAACCCTATCTAATTTGATGTTACTCAAACATGCCCAGCAACTTTAAGAAGTTTTTCTCCCTGGGAGATATGCTTAGAGTGTTAGCATAAGTGGTCCCTGAGAATTCAGCATCCATGATGACAGGAGTCATCAAAATAGGGAAATAAAGATAAATACATATATTCACAAAGAATATATAAATGAATGAATGAATAAAAGCCACCCATGTCTGCCGTGCACAGTAATTGCTTGTTTGTAGCACACTCCTAAACTGTAAGCATTATTTCAGTCCATTTTCTAATTCAATCTGCATCCGTTTCATTAAAAATGTGTATTTTTGCTTTAAAATCAAGATTCCCTCTATCTTTCCCCCTTTCTCTAATGCCCCCCCCCCAAAGAATAGGAAGAAAAGAAAAGCTTTTCAGTGTCTACTTGAATCTTCATGCTTGACATCCCTGAATTACATAACAAGAAAGAGATATGTTTACTTTGCAAATTGGAAACCTGCCATTCTCTCTACACTCCCCACTTCATTAACTCACAAGTTTCAAGAGTTTAAAAAGCACAGTGAGTTTAAGAACAAGAGAGGAAACTTAGCTCAAAAAGGTTTAGAAGTCTGTGATCATAGAGTTCTGCTTCCTTTGCTTTTAAATGGTTACTACTGCCTTTTGATATTAGATCCATTAACACTAATTTCATTACTAGAAAATCCATTAGTAGCCCCTACTCCACTGAGAGTTTCTCTTTAAAATTAAGAAAGGAGCTAACATCTTTAAACCACACAGATTAAATCTCCTCCAAGTGAACAATAAAGCATATTACTAGTTACATGAATGTGCTCATTTGGGTTTTTTTGGGTGATTTTGGGTAAAGTTTAAGTTACTGGTCTTACTAAGGGGTTTTGTTGTTGATGATGCTTTTAGATTTTGTTGTTTTACAAAGAACGAGTCCACCAGGGCTTCTTGACTTGTAGGTAGAGGGGCTTCCTATACCTTTCCACTAGGAATATTCATGCTGCAGAATGGATTTCTCTCTCTCCTACTGCTGGCAGGTACTTTTGGTTGAGGTGATCAAGACAAAATGACCAGAACACTTGGCCTGAATTATACTGATTCTGAGGTCAGTGGGATTAAAATATGCAAAGACCCCTGTTGTCAAAAGCAGGTTGATTGCTCTATTATATTTCATTTGACTTATTTCAGTGACAGGCACCTCAGGTGGACTCAGGCAGTGGGAAATTCCAGGCATTTGTCACAGGGAAATGTATTCAAATCTTTATTCTGTAGTGACTTCCTCAAGTTGGTCTAATTCACATAATAGCCATGTCTAGACCCCTCCCACTCCCCTTGTCTCTAAATTCCTCATCATGTAACAACCAATTCAGTCAATTCCTCTATAAAGTGCTTTAAGCTACTTAGAAGACAATCCCTGCTATGGGCTGAATTGTGTCCTCCCAAAATTCATATGCTGAAATCCTAACCCCCAGTAGCTCAGAAATGAATCTTTATTTGGAGATAGGGAATTTAAAGAGGTGACTGAGTTAAAATGAGGCCATTAGGGTGGATTCTAATCCAATATGACTTTTGTCCTTATAAGAAGAGGAGATTAGGACACAGAGTGACATGAGGAATGCATGCGCACAGAGAAAAGATCATATGAGGATATAGCAAGAAGGTGGCCATCTGCAAGCATCAGAAGAAACCAAACTGGCCCACAACTTCATCTTGTTCTTCTAGCCTTGAAACTATGAGACAATAAATTTCTGCTGTTTAAGACCCCAGTCTGCAGTATTGTTATGGCAGCCCAAGCACACTAATCCAATTCCTTTGAGTCATTCTCCACACAGGGGCTCTCTACCTCTGTTCCAGTTCCAGCAGATTGCTTTAATTCCTTGAATCCTTACTCCTCCAAATACTCATGACCTTTGCCATCCATGTGACTTTGTAGTTCCACTAGAAGTCAAGTACATGTTCCTACCACACTGATACTGGTCTTGGCCACGCAATTTACTTTGCCAATATGGGCAAAAGGGATGGTGTGACAGTTCTGAGCATAGGCTCTAAGAGATGTCACACTTTTCTGCTTGCTCCTTTTGTAAATTTGTCATCAAAAATGGAAATGCCTCTAACCCTCCCCGATTTCAGACAATACTACAAAGCTATAGTAGTCAAAACAGCTAGTACCATGGCACAAAAACAGACATATGGATCAATGGAACAAATAGAGAGCCCAGAAATAAACTCACACTTACGGTCAATTAATCTACAACAAAGAAGGCAAGAATATACAGTGGACAAAAGCCAGTCTTTTCAGCAAGTGGTGTTGGCAAAGCTGGACAGCTACATGTAAATCAATGAAGTTAGAACAATCCCTCACACCATACACAAAAATAAACTCAAAATGGCTTAAAGCGTTAAATATAAGACATGACACTATAAAACTCCTATAAGAGAATATAAGGAAAACATTCTCTGACATAAATCATAGCAATGTCTTCTTATGTCAGTCTCCCAAGGCAAAAGAAATAAAAGCAAAAATAAAGAAATGGGACCTAATCAAACATAAAAGTTTTTGCACAGCAAAGGAAACCATCAACAAAATTAAAAGACAACCTTGGAATGGGAGAAAATATTCACAACCCATGAAACCAACAAAGGCTCAATTTCCAAAACATACAAACAGCTCATACAATTCAGTAACAAATACCAAACAACCCAACCAAAAAATGGACAGAAGACCTAAATAGACATTTCTCTAAAGAAGACAAACAGATGGCCAACAGGCACATGAAAAGATGCTCAACATCACTAATTATTAAAAACATGCAAATCAAAACTACAATAAGGTATCACCTCACATCAGCCAGAATGGCCATCATCAAAATATCTACAAACAATAAATGCTGGAGAGGGTGTGGAGAAAAGGGAACCCTCCTACACTGTTGGAGGGAATGTAATTTGGTACAGCCACTATGGAGAAGAGTATGGAGGATCCTTAAAAAACTAAAATTACAGTTACCATATGATCCAGCAATCCCACTCCTGGGGATATATCCAGAAAAGATGAAAACTCTAATTCAAAAAGTTACACACACCCAAATGTTCATAGTACCAATATTTACAGTAGCTAAGACGACATGGAAGCCACCTAAATGTCCATCGACAAAGGAATGGATAAAGAAGATGTGGTAGAGAGACCTTCAAGATGGCAGAAGAGTAAGATGTGGAGATCACCTTCCTCCCCATAAATATATCAGAAATACATCTACATGTGGAACAACACCTACAGAACACGTACTGAACGCTGGCAGAAGACCTCAACCTCCCAAAATGCAAGAAACTCCCCACGTACCTGGGTAGGGCAAAAGAAAAAAGAAAATACAGAGACAAAGAATAGGGATGGGACCTGCAACTCTGGGAGGGAGCTGTGAAGGAGGAAAGGTTTCCACACACTAGGAACCCCCTTCGTGGGCGGATACTGTGGGTGGCAGAGGGGGTAAGCTTCGGAGCCGCAGAGAAGAGTGCAGCAACAGGGGTGCAGAGGGCAAAAAGTGGAGCGTTTCCCGCACAGAGGATCGGTGCCGACCAGCACTCACCAGCCCGAGAGGCTTGTCTTCTCACCTGCCAGAATGGGCAGGGGCTGGGAGCTGAGGCTCAGGCTTCGGAGGTCAGATCCCAGGGAAAGGACTGGTGTTGGCTGCGTGAACACAGCCTGAAGGGGGCTAGTGCGCCACGGCTAGCCGGGAGGGAGTATAGGAAAAAGTCTGGAACTGCCGAAGAGGCAAGAGACCATTGTTTCCTGGTGCGCGAGGAGAGGGGATTCAGAGCACCGCCTAAACGACCTCCAGAGATAGGCGCTAGCTGCGGCTATCAGCACGGACCCCAAGACGGGCATGAGACGCTAAGGCTGCTGCTGCCACCACCAAGAAGCCTGTGTGTGAGCACAGGTCACTCTCCACACCTCCTCTCCGGGGAGCCTGTGCAGCCCACCAATGCCAGGGTCCCGTGATCCAGGGACAAGTTCCCCGAGAGAACACACGGCGCACCTCAGACTGGTGTAACGTCATGCAGGCCTCTGCTGCCGCAGGCTCGCCCCGCACTCTGTGCCCCTCCCTCCCCCCCGGCCTGAGTGAGCCAGAGCCCCCGAAGCAGCTGCTCCTTTAACCCCATCCTGTCTGGGTGAAGAACAGACGCCCTCAGGCGACCTACACGCAGAGGCGGGGCCACATCCAAAGCTGAACCCCAGGAGCTGTGTGAACAAATAAGAGAAAGGGAAATCTCTCCCAGCAGCCTCAGGAGCAGAGGATTAAATCTCCACAATCAACTTGATGTACCTGCATCTGTGGAATACATGAATAGACAACCAATCATCCCAAAATTGAGGTGGTGTACTTTGGGAGCAACGATATATTTTTTTCCTTTTTCTCTTTTTGTGAGTGTGTATGTGTATGCTTCTTCATGTGATTTTGTCTGTATAGGTTTGCTTTCACAATTTGTCCTAGGGTTCTGTCTGTCCATTTTTTTTAAATTATAGTTTTTAGCGTTTGTTATCATTGGTGGATTTGTTTTCGTTGCTCTCTTCCTCCTTTCTTTCTTTTTTTATTACTTTTTAATTTTTTTCATTTTTAATAATTATTTTTTAATTTTTATTTTAAACACTTTATTTATTTTCTTTTTCTTTCTTTCTTCTTTTCTCCCTTTTCTTCTGAGCCATGTGGCTGACACAGTCTTGGTGCTCCAGCTGGGTGTCAGGTCTGTGCCTCTGAGGTGGGAGAGCCAAGTTTAGGACACTGGTCCATTAGAGACCTTCCGGCTCCATATAATACCAAACAGCTAAAGCTCTCCCAGAGATCTCCATCTCAACGCTAAGACCCAGCTCCACTGAACAACCAGCAAGCTCCAGTGCTGGACACCCCATGCCAAAGACAGGAACACAACCACACCCATTAGCAGAGAGGCTGCTTAAAATCATAATAAGGTCACAGACATCCCAAAACACACCACCAGACATGGTCCTGCCCACCAGAAAGACAAGATCCAGCCTCATCCACCAGAACACAGGCACTAGTCTCCTCCACCAGGAAGCCTACACAAACCACTGAACCAACCTTAGCCACTGGGGGCAGACACCAAAACAAACAGGAACTATGAACCTGCAGCCTGCGAAAAGGAGACCCAAAACACAGTATGTCAAGCAAAATGAGAAGACATATAAACACACAGCAGATGAATGAGCAAGGTAAAAGCCCACCAGACCAAACAAATGAAGAGGAAATAGGCAGTCTACCTGAAAAAGAATTCAGAGTAATGATAGTAAAGATGATCCAAAATCTTGGAAATAGAATGAAGAAAATACAAGAAAAGTTTAACAAGGAACTAGAAGAACTAAAGAGCAAACAATGATGAACAACACAATAAATGAAATCAAAAATTCTCTAGAAGGAATCAATAGCAGAATAACTGACACAGAAGAAAGGATAAGTGACCTGGAAGATAAAATAGTGGAAAAAACTACAACAGAGCAGAATAAAGAAAAAAGAAAGAAAAGAATTAAGGACAGTCTCAGAGACCGCTGGGACAACATTAAATGCACAAACATTCAAATTATAGGGGTCCCAGAAGAACAGGAGAAAAAAAAGGGACTGAGAAAATATTTGAAGAGATTGTAGTTGAAAACTTCCCTAATACGGGAAAGGAAATAGTTAATCAAGCCCAGGAAGCACAGAGAGTCCCATACAGGATAAATCCAAAGAGAAACATGCCAACACACATATTAGTCAAAATATCAAAAATTAAATAAAAAGAAAGAATATTAAAAGCAGCAAGGGAAAAGCAGCAAATAACATACAAGGAAATCCCCATAAGGTTAACAGCTGATCTTTCAGCAGAAACTCTGCAAGCCAGAAGGGTGTGGCAGGACACATTTTAAGTGATGAAAGGGAAAAACCTCCAACCAAGACTACTCTACCGAGCAAGGATCTCATTCAGATTCAATGGAGAAATTAAAACCTTTACAGACAAGCAAAAGCTAAGAGAATTCAGCACCACCAACCAGCTTTACAACAAATGCTAAAGGAACTTCTCTAGGCAGGAAACACAAGAGAAGGAAAAGACGTACAATAACAAACCCAAAACAATTAAGAAAATGGTCACAGGAACATACATATTGAGAATTACCTTAAATGTAAATGGATTAAATGCTCCAACCAAAAGACACAGACCACGGGGCTTCCCTGGTGGCGCAGTGGTTGAGAGTCCACCTGCCGATGCAGGGGATACGGATTCGTGCCCCGGTCTGGGAACATCCCACATGCCACAGAGTTGCTGGGCCCATGAGCCATGGCTGCTGAGCCTGCGCGTCCAGAGCCTGTGCTCTGCAACGGGAGAGGCCACAACAGTGAGAAGCCCGCGTAACGCAAAATACAAAAATCAAAAAAAGACACAGACTGGCTGAACGGATACAAAAACAAGACCCATATATATGCTGTCTACAAGAGACCCACTTCAGACCTAGGGACACAAACAGACTGAAAGTGACAGGATGGAAAAAGATATTCCATACAAATGGAAATCAAAAGAAAGCTGGAGTAGCAATTCTCATATCAGACAAAATAGACTTTAAAATAAAGACTATTACAAGAGACAAAGAAGGACACTACATAATGATCCAGGGATCAATCCAAGAAGAAGATATAACAACTGTAAATATTTATGCACCCAACGCACCCAACATAGGAGCACCTCAACACATAAGGCACAACCCAATCAAAAAATGGGCAGAGGACCTAAATATACATTTCTCCACAGAAGATATACAGATTGCCAACAAACACATGAAAGGATGCTCAACCTCACTAATCATTAGAGAAATGCAAATCAAAACTACAATGAGGTCTCACCTCACATCGGTCAGAATGGCCATCATCAAAAAATCTACAGACAATAAACGCTGGAGAGGGTGTGGAGAAAAGGGAACCCTCTTGCACTGCTGGTGGGAATGTAAATTGATACAGCCACTATGAAGAACAGTATGGAGGTTCCTAAAAACACTAAAAATAGAACTATCATATGACCCAGTAATCCCACTACTGGCATATACCCTGATAAAACCATAATTCGAAAAGAGACATGGACCACAATGTTCACTGCAGCCCTTTTTTTAGGCACCCAACATAGGAACACCTCAATACATAAGGCAAATGCTAATAGCCATAAAAGGGGAAATCGACAGTAACACAATCAGTAGGGGACTTTAACACCCCACTTTCATCAAGGGACAGATCATCCAAAATGAAAATAAATAAGGAAACACAAGCTTTAAATAATAAATTTAAAAAGATGGACTTAATTGATATTTATAGGACATTCCATCCAAGAACAACAGAATACACTTTCTCCTCAAGTGCTCATGGAACATTCTCTAGGATTGATCATATCGTGGGTCACAAATCAAGCCTTGGTAAATTTAAGAAAAGTGAAATCATGTCAAGTACCTTTTCCGACCACAATGCTGTGAGACTACATATCAATTACAGGAAAAAATCTGTAAAAATACAAACACATGGAGGCTAAACAATACACTACTATATAACCAAGAGATCACTGAATAAATCAAAGAGGAAACCAAAAAATACCTAGAAACAAATGCCAATGAAAACACGACGACCCAAAACCTATGGGATGCAGCAAAAGCAGTTCTAAGAGGGAAGCTTATAGCAGTACAATCCTACCTCAAGAAACAAGAAACAACTCAAATAAACAACCTAACCTTACACCTAAAGCAATTAGAGAAAGAAGAACAAAAAAATCCCAAAGTTAGCAGAAGAAAAGAAATCATAAAGATCAGATCACAAATAAATGAAGGAAATAATAGCAAAGATCAATAAAACTAAAAGCTAGTTCTTTGAGAAGATAAACAAAATTGATAAACCATTAGCCAGACCCATCAAGAAAAAAAGGGAGAGGACTCAAATCAATAGAATTAGAAATGAAAAAGGAGAAGTAACAACTGACAGAGCAGAAATACAAAGGATCATGAGAGAATACTACAAGCAACTCTATGCCAATAAAATGGACAACCTGGAAGAAATGGACAAATTCTTAGAAAGGTATAACCTTCCAAGCGTTAACCAGAAAGAAACAGAAGATATGCTCAGACCAATCACAAGCACTGAGATTGAAACTGTGATTAAAAATCTTCCAACAAATAAAAGCCCAGGACCAGATAGCTCCACAGGCGAATTCTATCAAACATTTAGAGAACAGCTAACACCTATCCTTCTCAAACTCTTCCAAAATATAGCAGAGAGAGGAACACTCCCAAACTCATTCTATGAGGCCACCATCACCCTGATACCAAAACCGGACAACGATGTCACACAAAAAAACTACAGACCAATATCACTGATGAACATAGATGCAAAAATCCTCAACAAAATACTAGCAAACAGAATCCAACAGCACATTAAAAGGATCATACACCATGATCAAGTGGGGTTTATCTCAGGAATGCAAGGATTCCTCAATATATGGAAATCAATCAATGTGATACACCATATTAACATATTGAAGGATAAAAACCTTATGATCATCTCAATTGGTGCAAAAAAACCTTTCAACAAAATTCAACACCCATTTATGATAAAAACCCTCCAGCTACTAGGAATAGAGGGAACTTACCTCAACATACTAAAGGCCATATATGACAAACCCACAGCCAGCATCATTCTCAATGGTGAAAAACTGAAACCATTTCCACTGAGATCAGGAACAAGACAAGGTTGCCCACTCTCACCACTATTATTCAACACACTTTTGGAAGTTTTAGCCACAGCAATCAGAGAAGAAGAAACAGAAATCAAAGGAATCCAAATCAGAAAAGAGGAAGTAAAGCTGTCCCTGTTTGCAGATGACATGATACTATACATAGAGAGTCCTAAAGATGCCACCAGAAAACTACTAGAGGTAATCAATGAACTTGGTAAAGTAGAAGGATCCAAAATTAATGCACAGAAATCTCTTGCATTCCTATACACTAATGATGAAAAATATGAAAGAGAAATTAAGGAAACACTCCCATTTACCATTCCAACAAAAAGAATAAAATACCTAGGAATAAACCTACCTAAGGAGACAAAAGACCTGTATGCAGAAAACTATAAGACACTGATGAAAGAAATTAAAGGTGATACAAACAGATGGAGAGATATACCATGCTCTTGGACAGGAAGAATCAACATTGTGAAAATGACTATATTACCCAAAGCAATCTACAGATTCAATGCAATCCCTATCAATCTACCAATGGAATTTTTCACAGAACTAGAACAAAAAATTTCACAATTTGTATGGAAATACAAAAGACCCTGAATAGCCAAAGCAATCTTGAGAAAGAAAAACGGAGCTGGAGGAATCAGACTCCCTGACTTCAGACTATACTACAAAGCTACAGTAATCAAGACAGTATGGTACTGGCACAAAAACAGAAATATAGATCAATGGAACAGGATAGAAAGGCCAGAGATAAACCCACGCACATATGGTCACCTTATTTTTGATAAAGGAGTCAAGGATATACAATGGAGAAAAGATAGCCTCTTCAATAAGTGGTGCTGGGAAAACTGGAGAGCTACAAATAAAAGAATGAAGTTAGAATACTCCCTAACATCATACACAAAAATAAACTCAAAATGGACTAAAGACCTAAATGTAGGGCTTCCCTGGTGGCACAGTGGTTAAGAATCAGCCTGCCAGTGCAGGGGACATGGGTTCGAGCCCTGGTCTGGGAAGATCCCACATGCTGCAGAACAACTGAGCACATGCACCACAACCACTGAGCCTGCGCTCTAGAGCTCACGTGCCACAATTTCTGAGCCCACGTGCCACAACTACTGAAGCCCACATGCCTAGAGCCCACGCTCCGCACAAGAGAAGCCACTGCAATGAGGAGCCTGCACACTGCAATGAAGAGCAGCCCCCACTCACTGCAATCTGAGAAAGCCCGTGCACAGCAACAAAGACCCAAGAGAGCCAAAAATAAAAATAAATAATAAATAAATTTATATTAAAAAATGTAAGGCCAGACACTATAAAACTCTTAGAGGAAAACATAGGCAGAAATCTTTATGACATAAATCACAGCAAGATCCTTTTTGACCCACCTCCTAGAGAAATGGAAATAAAAACAAAAATAAACAAATGGGACCTAATGAAACTTAAAAGCTTTTGCACAGCAAAGGAAAACGTAATCAACACGAAAAGACAACCCTCAGAATGGAAGAAAATATTTGCAAATGAAATAACAGACAAAGGATTAACCTCCAAAATTTACAAGCAGCTCAATATCAAAAAAACTGGCAACCCAATCCAAAAATGGACAGAAGAACTAAACAGACATTTCTCCAAAGAAGATATACAGATTGCCAACAAACACATGAAAGGATGCTCAACCTCACTAATCATTAGAGAAATGCAAATCAAAACTACAATGAGGTCTCACCTCACATCGGTCAGAATGGCCATCATCAAAAAATCTACAGACAAATGCTGGAGAAGGTGTGGAGAAAAGGGAACCCTCTTGCACTGCTGGAGGGAATGTAAATTGATACAGCCACTATGGAGAACAGTATGGAGGTTCCTTAAAAAACTAGAAATAGAAATACCATACAATCCAGCAATCCCCCTACTAGGTATATACCCTGAGAAAACCATAATTAAAAAAGAGACATGGACCACAATGTTCATTACAGCAGTATTTACAATAGCCAGGACATGGAAGCAACCTAAGTGTCCATCAACAGATGAATGGATAAAGATGTGGCACGTATATACAATGGAATATTACTCAGCCATAAAAAGAAACGAAACTGAGTTATTTGTAGTGAGGTGGATGGACCTAGAGTCTGTCATACAGAGTGAAGTAAGTCAGAAAGAGGAAAACAAATACCGTATGCTAACACATATATATGGAATCTAAAAAAAAATGGTTATGAAGAACCCAGGGGCAGGATAGGAATAAAGACGCAGATGTAGAGAATGGACTTGAGGACATGGGGAGGGGGAAGGGTAAGCTGGGACAAAGTGAGAGAGCACATTGACAGAGATACACAACCAAATGTAAAATAGATAGCTAGTGGGAAGCAGCTGCATAGCACAGGGAGACCAGCTTGGTGCTTTGTGCCCACCTAGATGGGTGGGATAGGGAGGGTGGAAGGGAGACACAGAGGGAGGGGATATGGGGATATATGTATACGTATAGCTGATTCAGTTTGTTGTACAGCAGAAACTAACACAACAATGTAAATTATACTCCAATAAAGTTGTTTACAAAATAAAAAATAAAAGGAGAAATAAAAATCCCCCCCAAAACCCTTTATTTTATAAGTCATTGAAATATACATACAGAAAAATGCATAAATCATGAGTATATAATTCAGTGGATATTCACAAACTGAACACACCCACGTAATTAGCACCCAAGTCAAGAAACAGAACGTTACCAGCACCCCTGAAAACTTTCTCATGTCTGCTCTCAATCACCATACTCCTGTGCCTGACTTTTAACACATAGATTAGTTTTACCTCTTTTGGACCTTAATATGAATGGAATCACACAGTATGCATCTTTGTGTCTAGCTTTTTTTACTTAACATTATACTTAATGAGACTTATCTATGTTTTCTATGCAGCAATAGCCTGTTCATTCTTGTGGCTATGGTTCAAAATCTTTCTTAAATCTAAATCTTGTCAAATGCATCTTCAAGAACTAGATTGGAGATGCCCAGCTGGAGTGTTTTATCATGTTCAATTTTCACTTGACTTTCCATGATTCAGTGAAGACAGTTTCTGCCTCTTCTTTTGGAACACTATTTCACAAGTCCTGACATGTAGAGAATGTTCCTGAGAGCCTGAATTTTCCTTCCCAAGAATCCTTTTTATGTAATCTAATTACTCTCCCTGGGACCATTATATTCTTCCAATGATAGAAGACTATTATTGCTCCCTCTTAGTCATCTTTTGGCAGTAGTGCCTTTCTCCTTGCTTTTGTAGAACAACTTTTAAATGTCTTCCTATCTTCTGCCATCATTTTCAAGTTCAGGGTCCAAACCCATCAGCAAAATTCCAAGGACCATGTCCAGCCAACGGACACACAGTGGGTTGTACACAATCTTCATCTAAGGGAAGAATCTGTTCTTCCATGAGGTCTCTTCCCTGGTGCCCCTAGATTAGAACCAGCATTGTCTTGTCTAAAAACACAAGGCCACCTTTGAGAAGAGGATGCTAAGAGGGGAGAAAATCAACTAATCCTTTATAAGCATCACGATACTTGAAAGCACTTAGATCCACTCTTCATGTCTTTATCAACCCCCCCACTTTTCCTATAACTCTTCATATGGGCCAGAGAACAACTGTGTTTTGGATTACTTTTTTCCTTTTTTTCCCCCACATCTAAAGATTCAATGTCTCCCAGGCAGTTTTCTGAAAGAATTTTGTTCTGAACTTTTTCTAGCCACTTTGAATTATGTCTTCAGTCAGATTATTTCTGATAACAACTTACAGTTTGGGGTCAGGACATCAGTCCTTTGAGAACTGTTGCCCTTTTTTCTTGGCAATATAGTAACATCTAATAATGACTTCCATAACTGAGGATCTACTCTGCACAGAGCAGTTTATAAACCTTATTTACAATCTACAAACCTGCAACACAGGTATTATTATTTTTATTTATTGACAGGGAAACCAAAGGTCCTAAGAGGTTAAGTGCCCTGCATAAAGTCATACAGTTAGCAAATGGCAGAGCCAGGAATCACACTTAAGTCTCTGGCACCAAAATCCATTCCTGTTTCTCCATCCCATCGTACTCTTCTTCCCTCAGGCTCAGCCGTCTATCAGTTTCTTCAGTTCTCCATCTGCTCCCCACATTGCTAACACTCATGTGTGTAAGCACACACGGGCACACACATACACACTGTGCTTCATTCTTTTTTGATATAGTTACTTCCCTCCTCCACTCCCTCATCCTAGGGCCAAAATTATCTAAGAGAATACTCAGCATCCCAAAGTATTATGGCCTAGTAAGTAAGAACCTAGACTCATAAATCAGACCATTTGTGTATGAATCCTGGTTCTTCCACTTACTAGCGGTGAAATGTTAGGCAAGTTACTTTATTTCTCTGAACTTCAGTTTCCTCATCTTTAAAATGGGAATAACAGTACCTTTCTCATAGGGCTATTGTAAGGATTAAATAAGATTATGCATGTAAAGCTCTTAGCACTGTGCATATAGCAAATGCTTGATAAACATTAAGTTACTATTACTTATTCACAGTATCCCATATAGTCAGTGGATAGTGACTGGTTAGTCATAGTCAGGACCAGTGGTTCCCAGACCTGGACCATGGTCTGAGTCACCTGCTGGGCTTTTGAGAAAGACTTTTTCCTTGGCCCTTTCCCTAGGATGAGCCCTGGAATCCGTTTTTTGTTTTGTTTTGTTTCGGTTTGGTTTTTTTGGCTGTGTTGGGTCTTCACTGCTGTGCGCGGGCTTCCTCTAGTTGCGGCGAGCAGGGGCTACTCTTCGTTGCGGTGTGCAGGCTTCTTATCGTGGTGGCTTCTCTTATTGCGGAGCCCGGGCTCTAGGCGCGCAGGCTTCAGTAGTTGTGGCACGTGGGCTCAGTAGTTGTAGCTCGCGGGCTCTAGAGCGCAGGCTCAGTAGTTGTGGCACAGGGGCTTAGTTGCTCCGTGGCATGTGGGATCTTCCAGGACCAGGGCTCGAACCCATGTCCCCTGCATCGGCAGGCAGATTCTTAACCACTGCACCACCAGGGAAGTCCTGGGATCACTATTTTTTTTAAAGCTTCTCCAGGTGACTTACATGTTCAGCCAGACTTGGAAATCTCTGACGTAGAGCAAATCTTCAAAGGCAGTGGTTTTGGAAGTTACAATTGATTCATCCAGGGGTATGCCTGGCATTCCTCAATCTCTCCTCTCAGGCTGTGTCCTCTCTCATGCCAAATAACACTCCGCCCCACTCACACATAAACGCAGGACACACATACCCTACTCACACACCACAGCCTGGATAGAGCCATGGCCAGGGTTGGATTCCAGAAAGGGAAGATTACACTCTTACTGATGTGCATTTTAGGGTGGCCCCAGGGGAGCCCCATGTGTGCTGGAAGTGGCTGGCCAGAAGGCCGATCATGTTACTTCTGAACCTCTTTTGTGACTAAAGTCATGCCTGTCATACCTGTTTCTCCATCTGTAAGACAGCACCACCTCCGTAGTCAACAGGCCATTAGCAAGGCGAAAATTGGAGAAAGTACTGAAATCATGGGGTTCCAGGGAATTATCATTTCTACAAATGCTCAGTCAAATGCTTTATCCTTTCCCTATGAGAAGAACCTGTTCTCCTGGCCTCTCGGTGATGGCTTTCCAATTTTCAATGTGTACCCAGTCGATCTCCATCTTAACACACAAGTGGTTCCAAGCCTGTGAACTGCAGTTTCAGAAACCTGGGGCAAGCCTGTGAGTTCTGAGGTGGTATAATGAGAAAAGGGCTCTGGGTCCTCCATATTTTCTCAGGAGCGACCTCAAATACTCACTCATTTGAGACTAAACATAGTCTTGCAAATAAGGGTGGTAACTTTCATTCAAAATTGGTGCAGTTCATTTCAATCAACCTGAGGAGCAACCAGGCTGGAAAAATAGCTGTTCGATCCCAGCTGATCCACAGCCTCAGGTACTTTGATTCAGATTGCAGCTGGGATTTGCTTTCCTGTGAAGAGGCTGTAGCAACTGCTTTCATCATCTACTGTAAGTCTAATAACAGCAGGAAATCAGGCAACGCAGGCGAAATTAAGCTCTGTGACAAATGATTTGGTTTCTTCCCATTAACAACCATGATTTGACCTGAACAGCCTCAATTAAGGGATTGGGGGGGGGTGCCCTTGGTTTGCTCGTTATACATGCAAGACAGAGAACGAAAGGGAGACAGAGAAATAGACGAGAGAAAGATGAAACAGAAAACATGACAGGATGCTAATTTGGTGTGGCATACGTAAGTATGTTTTAGACTAAGTAGATGGGGTACTTCCACCCCCATTCCTCACTCTAATAATTCAAGAAAGATCACAAACACTGTATTCATGAGAGCTCGTTATGCCAATGTGTCCATTTGATGAATGGTGTCACTGATTAATGAAGACTTGAAACAATTGGATTCTGACTCCAAAGAAGTACACAGCTTTGAAGGAAAAAAAAATCAAATAATTGGAAGTCCTCCTGCCTTAAATTCCCTCTTCCATGTTTTAGCCTTTAAAAATATATATCTTTTTACATCATTGGTATTTCCCTGTCCACAGACACATTTCTCACAAGTAATAAAGCTTGTGAAACCAAGTTAGAGAGGCTCTTCTCAATGTTACCCTTTTAGTCTTGAAACATGAAATAGCATTCTCCTAGACTACCCACGGGATACTGAGAGGCTGCACAAGTTACAGCTTGTGGAAATCAAACACAGAATGTGAAGGAAGATAATTATGCGCCCCCATCCAGTTCGCTGAGGCACTTCGCAGGGCAATAGCATGCTGCTTGGTCGGGGTTTTTCCCCAGGAAACTTATTTTTTACCTTTTTATTTCAAGGTAAGTTTAGACTTACAGAAAAGTCGGAAAAATTGTACAGAGAATTCATACGCGTATACCCTTCACCCAGCTTCCCTGATGTTACATCCTTCCATAATCGTAGTACAATCATCAAAACCAGAAAATTAGCATTAGCACAGGTACTATCGTATAAACTATCGACCCTATTCAGATTTTCACCAGTCTTCCTACTAGTGTCCCTTTCCTGTTCCACAATCTACTCATCCTTGGGCACCTTCAATCTGTGACACCTCCTCAGTTTTTCCCTGTCTTTTCTGACCTTGACACTTTTGAAGAGTGCTAGCCAGTTATCTTGTAGAATTTCCCTCGATTTGGGTTTGTCTGATGTTTTCTCATAATTAAGTTAAAGCTGCTATGCATTTGGGGTAAGAATACCAGAGAAACAATAATGTACCCTTCTCAGGACATCATATCAGAGGGTACATGGTGTTGACACACCTGATTATTAGTGACGTTAACCTTGATCACTTGCTTGTGGTGTGATTGTTATGTTGGCTGCACACTGTTACTGTTTTTCCCTTTGTAATTAATAAATACCTTGAGAGAGAGAGCCTGTTTGTCCACAAATGTTCACCCACTAATTTTAGCACCTATCAGTGGATCTTGTCTTGCAGGCAGCTTTTAAAGAACCACACCAGTGGCTGCCCAAAAGGCTTTAGAAAGAAGATTCTGGAAGGATCAAACATGCTGCAGGAATATCACTTCACACTGCTGTGTACAGGAGGCAAGTCCCTCACTGGACAAATGCAAGGGGCCTCTGGACACCAGGAGTGAGTGTTCTATTTCCTGGCTTGGGGTGGGTTGCGGATGATACCTCTAAGCTTTTAGGGAATGTGGAGAGGCTTAGCTTTTGCTGAAGAAAATCTTCTTGTCCATCTCTCCCCAAACAAGAAATAAAATATCCCATTGAGCTTCACCATATGATATTGACCTCAGCCACACCCACCCCAAATGCTTCCTAATTGACTTATGTCCTTTGGTTTGCAGGTGACAGCCCCCCTCACTTCCATTACCACCACCATCCTCATGGGAGAAAACTTGGCCTTTTCTTTTATCCCTCTAGGATGTTGAGCAATTCCAAGGTGCATTTCTTCATTTTTAAAGAAATTGCCAGGCTTCCCTGGTGGTGCAGTGGTTAAAAATCCGCCTGCCAATGCAGGGAACATGGGGTTTGAGCCCTGGTCTGGGAAGAGCCCACATGCTGCAGAGCAACTAAGCCCGTGCGCCACAACTACTGAGCCTGCGCTCTAGAGCCCACAAGCCACAACTACTGAGCCCAAGTGCCACAACTACTGAAGCCCGCACGCCTAGAGCCTGTGCTCTGCATGCAACAAGAGAAGCCACCGCAATGAGAAGCCTGCACACCGCAACAAAGAGTAACCCCTGCTCGCTGCAACCAGAGAAAGCCCGTGCACAGCAACAAAGACCCAACGTAGCTAAAAATAAATAAATAAAATAAATTTATTTTAAAAATAATTGCCAATGTTAGTGTTGAACTCATTATCACCCATCCCATGAGGAATTCATAACCAGCTGCTTTGAATGGCTCTTGGCTTTTTACAGGCATACTAAAGCTACCTTAAACCCAGAGATGTTCCTGAAAATTGTTGCTTAACTGGGAAATAACTCCTCCATTAAAATTATCCTACAGAACTGTATTGGTGCCAGAACGGAAAGGAAGTTCTGATAAGCCCCTAACTTTGACTGAAAAATTCCCTCCGAGTGGAAAAAACACAATTTTAATGTGTTCAAAGACCAGAAATAAAGAATGAGAAATAAAGAATAATTAGACTCAAGTCTTAGGCTTTCTTTTTTTGACCTGCTGTTAAATGTGTCTATGACCTTGGAGTATCTTCTACTGGGTGGTGGCAATATACTTACAGTGTATAACCCCACATATAAGTTGCTCCCTCAATAATTCCTTTCTAGATGACCCAAGTCACAAGTGTGACTCTTCCAACCCCAGAGGCAAAGGTAGTTTAGTGAGAGGAGACTACTGCAGGAGAGCTGAGATCCTCTAATGTTGTCATCTGCCCTCAGACTTAGGACTACCTATGAACATCAATAAAGTCTTCAGAACATATTCTCACCGAAGGGCACTTCCTACCCCATGGACTGGTCTTGCCAAGCAAAGGAAATGCTGCTGGCCAGTAAGATGTGCTCCAAGTTGTCATTTTAGGAATAGTGACAGGGAAAGACACTCACCCTGCCTCTCACCTAGCTCCACATATAACCGTCAATACTTATTTTTTACGTAACTGGCTGAACTGGTCTAAGTAAGACTAACGTCAAAGAACATCCCTTATATGGACACATGTGGAAATCAAGGCTTTGACTGCCTAACTCCAGCCAACTGAGTTTACTGGCCCAAGCCGTCTGTAAAACTCCAACATCAGCACTTAATAAAAGACACTGTTGATTTGATCAGGGGATAGCTGAAAGGGAGGATTATGAATTACTAGTTCCCCAGTGAGTTGTTTTTGAAAAAAACAACCCAAGCCCCCAGAAGATGTTAACCACCTTGTTCTATTTGTTTTGAATGTCAGCCATTAAAATCCATGTGCGCTCTAGAGAGGGGAGAATGCAGACTTTCTATAGGAAAAAAGGGAAGGGGTAGGGAGGGCAAATCTGTGCTAGTTAATTTCACTTATTGAACCATTTAATCTTGTGGCAACTCTACAAGTTAATAAACAGTACTGGCCCATTTTATGACTGAGAAATGAAACTCAGAGAGATTGAGAAATCTGGAATAGTTAAGTGAGATTCAAACCCAGATTGGTTTGACTCCAAAGCCTATTCCTTTTAGATTACCACATCCTGCCTTTGTGGAGCCCCTCTGCATGTTCCCGTGACTTAAACAATGGTGGACCAAGAGTTAGTTCAGAAAACATCCTTTCTGTACATGTTGACCCAGTTGGGGGCGTCCTTGTGAACCATGGCTCTGGTCGGAAGACCCAACGCTAGAAACTGCCTCTGGCCCCAGTGGGCTCCTCTCTGCCTCTGCTTCAAGCGCAAGTATAAATACACCTCCTGGTTGTATTCACACATTCTCTGAATAGTAAAATGACTTGTCCAGCAGCCCTTTTGGCCTTCTGTGTGTCTCCTAACAGCTTTAGGCAGAGCTGAACACTTCATGAATTTTTCTGAGAGCTGATACATAAAATCAACACCCAGAGAATTTTCCAGCAACGACTGGGAACTCAGCAGACCCAAACCACTTTGCAAACCACTTAAAACCCCATTGAAAAGCTGAGAATTTGTGTTTTTCCTTCTCTCATTTTTACTCCTAATTTTCCTCCTCTCAAGTGGATAAACAAAATCTTTTATTTTCTCATGAAAACACACATCATTAACTGCTAATCAACTCAAGGCTCAGAAATCCCTGAGCAACCTCTCAGTTTTCAGAAATGCCAGCAAGAAATAAAGTACCGTTGATAGAGCCTTGGCTAATGGGACCAGGTCAATCTCAGGGGGTTCCAGGTGCCAGGGACAGTGCCATAAAGTTAGGTCAACAAGCAGGCCCTCTGTCTGTGGGCCATGAAAGACAGATGAGGCTCCCTGGATCTTAGGCGTTAATGCCTCCTGCTTGCCAGGGTCACAAGGGCTGGGACTGCCAACAAAACAGGGTGAGGAGACCAGAGCCCCCCAGCCAAGGTCAGCTGGAGGCCAGTGAGTCTGGGAAAGGAGACGCAGGTGGTCTGGGAAGAACAAATGAGGCCCCTGGAACGAGCTAGAGGAGGCTGACTGACTGCCTGACCACAGGCATAAACAGCTTCAGGTCTAGTTCTGGCCCAGATGGGACTGGCTCCCCCAAATAGAGCACTGTGCCTTCTCTACCATTAGAGGATATAGCAGCCTTGGGGCTATTATGTAGCAGTAACAGGCCCTCACTGTGGCTCTCTAGGCTGGGGCAGGTGTGGTGGGTTTATGGAGAAAGTTGCCACCTGATGCACAAGGAGAATGTAGGAGGGAAACGGGCCATGCCAAGGCCATCCAATAGGTCTGGAATTAAGTGGAGGGCAAGACAGGAGGACCTGTGCAAACTCACTACGGAATGCCAAAGGGTCTTGGCAATTCCATTTAATTCAATTTAACAAGTGTGGGTTGGATCATGCTTTGTAAAAGCGTGGGAAACACAAGAGTGGAGGACACAGGGGACCCTTAGCAGTCCTAGATTTGTCATTCATGGCTTTGATTCCAATGAGGGCCCTGATAAGCCATGACATGTGGGAAGGTGCCATGTTGCTATGGCTGAAATTGAATTATGACCATTTGAGGCTGGTGTGGAGAGTGAAACATCTGATTAGTGACTGAGTCTAGCTGTCCTTCAGGCACGGCAGCATCTCTGCTGTCTCCTAGTGACTACCAAGAGGTAGTGTGGCATAGTGGCTAAGAACACGAACACTGGCATTACACTGCTTGGGTTTATAATCCCAGTTTTGTCCCTTACTAGCTATTTAACATTGGACAAATTAATCTCCCAGTGCTTTTGTTTTCCCATCCATGAAATGGGGTGAACAATGCTACCTACGTGTTAAAATTGTCATGAAGATTAAATGAGTTAATACAGGATGACCTGAAAGCGTTAGTGCCACTTTAAGCTTTAATAATTTCAGAAGTATAAATGCTACAAACTCACAAAAACCATCACTCAAAAGTTAAATTATATAAATTAATTTTACACTTTCGTTTCATGAATTCATTTTGTGTATGTGGAGAGCACTTGGAACAGTGCTGGAAACATAGGAAATGTCTGTTGTTATCCTCATGGGCATTAACACCTGGGAAGCTACACTTTACTTTTTTTCATGGGAAAATAAAAGGCCTGGGAATGCCTCCTTGGCAAATGTTAAGGATCCTTCTACTGAAGTCAGGATTCCATTCGTGGGGAGTGAATCGGCACAAGGAACGTTGCTACAGCTCTACAAGGCAGCATCTATGGTCGAAGGTCACAGAGTAATTCCAAGAAGGGGCAGATGGACGTGACCCAAACAAAACTTTCCTGGGACTAGGAGAGCACTAAAACCTGTTCCTGATCATTTGACGGCCTAGAAGAAAGCCCTTAGGCAAAATGTCATTTTATGAAATCCTTTTATACCAGCTCCTTTAGCATCTACAGGTGGTATGATTTGAGTGGCCTCAAAACACACCAAAAATTATATCCCCACCAACCTGTAGTACAGCCTGAAATTCCACCATTATAGGCTCACAGTCCCAGCTACACACACCCCAGGGAGCATTAAGTGCTTTTATTCATCAACACTGGAGTGTGACTTTGTTTAATCAGCCTCTTTCCTCTAACAGCTAGCTGAGTGGCTTGGAGGGAAAGAAGAGCAGTTCTGAAGGTAGCAGAGGAAAGGAGAATTTGCAAACCTGGAGCACTGCCCTGGAGAATGAGGGTTACTGTCTGAGCAGGCACTCCAAGGAGGGCTCTGGGAAGATCGGGCCCCTGTGACAGGAGAGGAAACACTTCAGGGAAGAAGACAGGCCTAGAAGGGGTGGGTGGCAGCAGCCTTGAAGCTGTACAAGCTTTCTGCCACTGTATTGCCCACAAATCACAGCAAAAATGCTTCATGAATGATTAAATTATCTATTACAATATTCTTGTAAAACGGCTTTTTAAAAGAGTTACAACCAGACAGAAAATTTACACTTTACTATTGAATGTTGCTGAATTCTAATTTGCTTGTTCGTTTGCTTCCCAAAAGGCTTACTAGTCCCTCACCATAAACTTGCAAAGTAATTTATATTCTTCACAATTAGGTTCCCTTAAGCCAAATCACTCAGTAATGTAATTAAAAATGAAAACTTTAACTCCTCATCTTTAAATGCAATAGTAACAACAGTTCCTGGATAGGATATAACCTTTCAAGCTTCTTTTAAATTTTGTCTTACGCGTAAGATGGTGCTTTAGTGGTAGACATTAATCGCACTAAAATGGTAATGCAAAACCACCAGCAACTTGCAGCCATATACCTTATACTTGGCTCAGATCAATGCCGTGATTATAATTAAGAATGCATGCTTGTGTCTGGCATAAATCTCCATTTTGTGACGTACAAAATAAGATTTAAGATAATCATTTTCTTTCTAGTCAACCCCTAAATCAAAGGAGAATGTGTGGAGAGAGATTTGTAGAAACTAAGGATATAGTGACCTGCCCTTAACTGGAAGTCACTTACCTGACTCACGTAAACTTGGGGAGAACGGCCAAAAATCTAGACCTGGCATAGCCCAAATGTACCTATCAAAACATGTGTGTAAGAAAGACGCTAGAAAAGTGCACAGGGGCTTCCCTGGTGGCGCAATGGTTAAGAATTCACCTGCCAATGCAGGGGACACGGGTTCGAGCCCTGGTCTGGGAAGATCCCACATGCCGTGGAGCAACTAAGCCCGTGCGCCACAACTACTGAGTCTGCACTCTAGAGCCCGTGAGCCACAACTACTGAGCCCGCACGCCTAGAGACCGTGCTCCACAACAAGAGAAGCCACCGCAATGAGAGGTCCGCGTACAGCAACAAACAGTAGCCCCAGCTCGCCACAGCTAGAGAAAGCCCACATGCAGCAACAAAGACCCAATGCAGCCAAGAATTTTTTTTAAAGTGCAGACTGTAGGAGTTGGGGATGTTTATGAGCACCCCCAAATGTGAGTGTGCAGTTAGGTGGAAAGTTCTGGGACACACTATGAAAGTGGCAGAAGGGATGGTGGTAGGTGGTGGGGAGTCGAAGTTAGGATGGAAAGCTCTGGCACCGCTTATATATGTTCCCCTGGGGCTGGGATTAGGGTGGGTGACAGAGGAGCCTACATGGTGGCAAGCCTGCCACTTAACTGAGGAGTCCCCATGACAGCAGGACGATGTCTTTCCCCCACCGCACCTCCAGGGCCTAGCACTTGGTGGGCACTGCACAGGAATTTGTCAACTGACTGAATGACTCACTCCCTTCACCTGGGTCCCAAGGCTGGAAGATTTGGGAGATGGGGCAGATGCTGTCCTACCAAAGCCGCCTCAGGATCTGGAAACGTGAGTAGGAGGTGGAGTGGGGCATGCATGACTTCCTCATAAATATCCTCTGAGACGTTCAAGTCACCAAAAGGAAAGAGGAAAATGGAGTGTTTTCTATCCTCAGAAACTGAGAGGAAGAAAGAAAAACTGGAGGGGTCCAATTGGACTGGGATGAGAGAGGATGGTGCTGGGAGGGACAGGGTGGGGCATTTTTAAAGAGGATATCATTTTAGGGTCAGTTCCCTGACCCTTAAAGCAGAAAGGGAATACCATTAGAGGGTGAGGCTGTACAAGGCAGTCGCATGGGCTGCAAAAACGCTAAGGGCGACATGTTTTGGTGTAGGCCCAAGATGGCGACAGAGGAAATGGGGAAACAGGCAAAGCTCACTTGGAATTTGGAGCCTGTGTGGTGAGGTCTGACCACCACATTGAACATCTAAATTCTTGGTGAAGACTCTGCTTTGCTTCTTCCCTGAATGGTTCGAATTATGAAGGGTTGGCTCCTTCTTTCCTTTTAGGGGGAATTAATAAGCAAATGAAGATGTGCACATGGGTAAAACCTCCCCTAGGCTGGTCAGTGAACACAGAACAGGGCATCTTACCCTAGTTTTCACAAGGAGTAAAGAGCAAGGTGGCATCCTTGCCAGTCCTCTGCTCTCCACCAAGGCCAGGACTAAACTGTATGCCATCTGAAACCCAGTAGGCACAGCTTGTAAAGTCTGCCACCTACCTGAAGACTTGGAGTTTAAAAACCAACCTCTTTCCTCTGCTTTTAACCCTCCTTTCCATAGAAGTTTCCAGAAAAGTTCCGCAAGGGAACCAAAAACTGCGAATGTCCACAAGATTTCCAAACAACAGCAACGATAAAATACAATAACAACAACAAAACCCTCACCCAAACATTTAAAAGTTAAAAATGCCAGTGTTTTCCTTAGCTTGAGGCAAAAATGACTTTTTTATTACATGGGGAAAAGGAGCATGAAATCTCACAGGTCTTTGCCAAAGCTGAAACTCTCTGGGTACGCCTTCAGAAGGAGCACGACGTTGAGTGGGCCATGGAAGGCGTGCTCTTTAATTAGAAGTGCATGGGTCTCTCTGGCTCCATCGTCCCGATATTCACTAAGATCTCCCCTGCCTGGCCCTCTTTCATTCCCTGGCGGAGGAGGCGGGTGGCTCTGGCATCAGCGAGGTTCTTTTGTAGGGGACGCACAATGAAGAGGACAGGCTCACAACAGCTGACCAGAAAGGTTCTGACAAAGCAGGCCTTCTGTTTCTTGCTTCGTAGTCCCTTCATAACAACTTCCTATGGATGTTTAGATTATAGGAATTCCTTACTTAGGAAACAGATGTGTTCCGAGCAGAGAGGTCGCTGGATATGGGCTGTGAGGCCAAGACTGTCTGGCTTCAAAGCCTGGATCTGCCATTTGTTAGCTGTGCATATTGGGCCAGTTAATTAGGTCTGCTTAGCATAGCTTCTTCCTCTGGAAGATGGAGCTAAGACCTACCCTGAAAAGTGGTTGGGGAATTAGGGGAGATGTATTTACATGAAGTACTGGCTGATCCAGTACTGCTTTCTTTTTGACTGCACTGATGGAGTCAGGGATACTGTCCCATGGGAAGCGCTTCCTTACTCATGAGTTGAAACTTTTGATGATAACGAAGATGTCAAGATGAGATTTAGTCTCTCTGAATTTCAGACAGATTGAACATTTTGAAATTTCAAGAGTTCAACTCAGAGCTAGTTTACTCCTGACTTTATACACTTCATAAGGACAAATCGTCACATACGGCCTTTCCTTAACAACACAGGACATTTGCTTGACAAGTGAATTCTTCAGCTTCCATAGGAGATAGGGCACAAACCGGGAATCAGCACAGAAAGGTCCCATGGGATACTGGTTCAGCACAGACAGACATGCAATCTGGAATGTTAAGTCCCCGTGAGATGTCAAGTGAAATAACCCAATGATTTTACCCCTTGTCAGGCAATCACAACTGGTAGAGCAGAAAATGTCTGGGCCATCCCCTTCATGCACTGTGCTGACCAGCACATTGGGATGGATTTAAGCTCCCGTCCCAACAAAGAACCTGTTGAAGGCAGTCGGCCCTATGCAAGTAGGAAGACCACCCACCCCTGCACCTTCTCTCAGATGCTGAACATTGATGCCACAATATTGTTGTGCAATTGCCCACAGAGAATTCTTTCTTAACATTAAAAAACTGCATTAATATAGCTTGCAGGTAAATTAAGGTACAATGACTAAGATAAATAACAAACTTGGAGGAAATGTCATTATTTCATTCTTTTTTATGGCCTAGTAATATTCCATTGTATACATGTGCCACATCTTCTTTATCCATTCCTCTGTCAAAGGACATTTAGGTTGCTTCTATGTCCTGGCTATTGTAAATAGCGCTGCTATGAACGTTAGGGTGCATGTATCTTTTTGAATTAGAGCTTTCTCCAGATATATGCCCAGGAGTGGGATTGCTGGATCATACAGAAGCTCTATTTTTAGTTTTTTAAGGAACCTCCATACTGTTCTCTCAACATGGATGGACCTAAAGAGTATCCTATTAAGTGAAGTAAGTCAAACAGAGAGAGAGAAATATCACATGATATCACATACACGTGGAATCTAAAAAAATGATACAAATGAACTTATTTACAAAACAGACTCACAGATATAGAAAACAAACTTAGGGACTTCCCTGGTAGTCCCACGGGTAAGACTCCATGCTCCCAATGCAGGGGGCCCGGGTTCGATCCCTGGTCAGGGAACTAGATCCCCCATGCATGCCACAACTAAGAGTTCACATGCCGCAGCTAAGAAGTCCGCATGCCACAACTAAAAGATCCTGCAAGCCACAATGAAGATCCCGTGTGCCACAACTAAGACCCAGAGCAGCCAAAATAAATTTTTTAAAAATAAATATTTTTAAGAAAAAGAAAAAAACTTACAGTTACCAAAGGGGATAGCAGTGGGTGGAGGGAGAGATAAAGTAGGAGCTGTGGATTAACATATACACACTACTACATATAAAATAGGTAAATAAGGACCTACCGTATAACACAGGGAACTATACTCAGTATTTTGTAATAACCTATAATAGAAAAGAATCTGAAAAAGAATATACATGAATATATATATATATATATATAAAATTGAATCCCTATGCTGTACTCCTGAAACTAACACAACATTGCAAATTAACTATACTGCAATTAAAATATGGAGGTAAGTGTACAGGAATATTAATGTCCATTTGAAATATCCAAAGGGATAATTGGTGCTGGCTCCTTTCAAAAAGTAAAATCCTGGACTTCCCTGGTGGCGCAGTGGTTAAGAATCCGCCTGCCAATGCAGGGGACATGGGTTCGAGCCCTGGTCTGGGAAGATCCCACATGCCGCAGAGTAACTAAGCCCGTGCACCACAACTACTGAGCCCGCGTGCCACAATTACTGAAGCCTGAGTGCCTAGAGCCCGTGCTGTGGAACAAGAGAAGCCACTGCAATGAGAAGCCCGCGCACTGCAACGAAGAGTAGCCCCTGCTCACTGCGACTAGAGAAAAAGCCCACGCGCAGCAACGAAGACCCGACGCAGCCAAAAATTTTTTTTTAAAAAGTTAAAAAAAAAGTAAGATCCTTTTCTCCTACAAGGAGATTTGGCTTTCTCAGCAATGAGATTCTTACGAGGGAATGGGCAATGCTGGGCTGTGAAGCAAAGAGTTAACCATTGGATACATAGAGGTTAAGAGCATAGGTCTTTCAGAGACACAAGTTTGAATACATCTACAATGAGTGACTTCCAGTGAAATTCTTAACCACTGTAAGCCTCAGCTTTACCATCTGCAAAATGGGGGTGAGAAAGAATCTCTTCCTTGGGTGGTTGTGAAGATGACCTGGGGTAATGCATGCAACAACAGTATATCAGGAACACTCACTATTATGTCTGCTATTATAATAAGACCGTTAGGGATCCAGGAAAACCTTGGGAAATTCACAGTTCTGATGCCTATGATTGGGCCTTAGATGATCATAGGAATTAGTTGGTTAGGAGTTCAAGTTCTGGGACATCACCTAGGCAGTAGGAAGCACTCAGTGCTGGCTGAGGCAGGCATGGTCCGCAAACTGACGTGTCAGAGGGAGTCAGCAAGGTCTGAGCGCTCCTTCACCGTGATCTATATGGCTGATCAGTACAGGTGCCTGAGAGCCCCAGCTATACATTTACCAGGAAATGTTACTTGGTTAGGGAAGGAATAGAGGTACGTGAATGGAAAACATTATATTAGCTACCTATAGGGGCAAGATACAATAATAATAGCACCATCTTACATTTGTAAAAACATCTACAAAGTATCTTTGCAAATGTTACCTCATTTAATTCTTTCATCTGTAAAATGGGGCCAAGAATGCCTATCTCATTACCCCATTGACAGAGGAGGTTATGGAGACTCTGAAATGCTAGGTGACTTGCCCAAGGGTAGACAGAACATAAAGACAAGTCAAAGGTGTTGGTGTGACGGTATTTGTTAAGTGACAGATACCAGAATCTCAGGGACTTAATATATAGGCATGTGTTTCTTGGTTCTAGGATAATCCAAGGTGGGTATCCCTGTTCACTGGGAAAAACAGGGGTCCATATGGTGATTCAGGGATCCAGGTGCCTGGTACCTTGTGGCTCTACCACCACCATGCGGCTTCTCTGTAAGAAACGCATGCACTGCAACAGCATGGCAGAACACATGTTTCTATGAGTCAGGCCTAGAAGTGATATACATAGATATCAATTCTGCTCCCATTCTGCTGGTTAGAACTCAGTGACATGGCCACACCTAACTGCAATAGAGCCCAGAAAATAAAGACTAGCTGTGTACCCAAGAAGAGGAGAACACAGGTGTGGTCAACAACACTGGACCATCCCTGCCACAGCCAGAAAGCCATATCACTTGAATCCAAGATCAGTGTTACCTCTATTATACTGGGTTCATGCTGTAATGGATTTTTAATGAGTTAATACATGTACATGGCATAACCCAAGGCATGGAGTACACATCTGCAGACCTTAACACAGAGAGGCATTGAGGGCCACTGAAATTTGGGAGAATGCAGTCTAAAAAGGTCACTGGCAGGTAGAAGACAGGGTCATGCCATGTGACAACCCTGAAAGGGGGCTTCTTAGCTGTTGGGAAGGTACAGGGCCATGCCTATATACGACGGCGGCAATGTTGAGCCAACGGGATGAAGCGAGAGTCACGAAATTACCACGCGGAAGCTCTCTGCCTTATCACCACCTAAGTTAGGACAAAATGTGAAGTGATGCCATTAAGCAAGAGGATAACTTGGGCTCTGGCTTTTGAGTCCAAATATCAAGTTCTAAGAAGAGCTCCCTGAGGCCAAGGACTAGGTCTTTAATCCCTAAAAGCCTGACACTAAGTAGTTTCTCAGTCCACATTTTGTTGAGTGTATGAAAGAAGGAAGAAATAAGTACACATTTAAGTTTATATTGCTTCCGCATCCCATCTTACAAGGCTCAGCAATCCACATTTGAATCAGTGAAAGCTCTTGAATTCTTCCTAGTGTCAGTGAGTGGACACCATCCATGTCCATTTATTGAATAACTGAGAATACACAACTATCCAAGTCAAGGTGCTGTATCATAAAATGAACTATTCGTGTTTTGATAAGCACAGTTTAATGTGAATTGTTTATTATATTTTGTGGTGTGTTTTGTAAAAGTAATGAAGACTTAGTAATGTGAGTCACTGCCAGCTCTTTGCTGGTAAATGCCGTTCCATGCCTGCACACTCCCTCCATCACTGACTTTCGGATGCTTTACTGAGGGACAGCAGTGTGGTGCACCAAGACCCCGTGAACAGACTGGCAATGTCGAGAGGAAGTGACCCACCAGAAGAACTGTCTGCTATGTCGACTTCTACTCCACATCAGCAACCTGGGAAGTGATTTTCATAATCTGTGTTAGTAAAGGTATACTAATTCCACTAAAATGAGTTTCCTTGGAATCCACCCATGATATTTGGCGGCAGGAGAATTTTTTGATAATGACTGCACTGTTTGAAAATCACATTCTTAATTAACTAGAGTAAAAAAAATCCAGGTAAAGTTCTGGCCCAAAATGCATAACCTGAATCCATTCATGAGGAAGCATTAGATAAACCCAAATCAAGGCACATTTTATGAAACAACGGGACTGTACCCTTCAAAATAAGTGTCATGAAACTTCACAAAGACAGATGGAAGAACTGTTCTAGATTAAAGGGGACTAAAGACATGACTACTGAATGCAATGCTTGAGCTTGGATTGGAACATGGACTGTTTTTAAAAATTGCCCTACGATGGCCAAGAAGCACATGAAAAGTGGCTCAACATCACTAATTATTAGAGAAATGCAAATCAAAACTACAATGAGGGGCTTCCCTGGTGGCGCAGTGGTTGAGAGTCCGCCTGCCGATGCAGGGGACACGGGTTCGTGCCCCGGTCCGGGAAGATCCCACATACCGCGGAGCGGCTGGGCCCGTGAGCCATGGCCGCTGAGCCTGCGCGTCCGGAGCCTGTGCTCCGCAACGGGAGAGACCACAACAGTGAGAGGCCCGCGTACCGCAAAAAAAAAAAAAAAAAAACTACAATGAGGTATCACCTCATACCAGTTAGAATGGGCATCATTAGAAAATCTACAAACAACAAATGCTGGAGAGGGTGTGGAGAAAAGGGAACCCTCTTGCACTGCTGGTGGGAATGTAAATTGATATAGCCACTGTGGAGAACAGTATGGAGGTTCTTTAAAAAACTAAAAATAGAACTACCATATGACCCAGCAATCCCACTACTGGGCATATACCCAGAGAAAACCATAATTCAAAAAGACACATGCACCGCAATGTTCATTGCAGCACTATTTACAATAGCCAGGTCGTGGAAGCAACCTAAACTCCCATCAACAGATGAATGGATAAAGAAGATGTGGTACATATATACAGTGGAATATTACTCAACCATAAAAAGGAACGAAATTGAGTCACTTGTTGAGACGTGGATGGACCTAGAGACTGTCATACAGAGTGAAGTAAGTCAGAAAGAGAAAAACAAATATTGTATATTAATGCATGTATGTGGAACCTAGAAAAATGGAACAGATGAACCGGTTTGCAGGGCAGAAGTTGAGACACAGATGTAGAGAACAAACGTATGGACACCAAGGGGGGAAAACTGTGGAGGGGTGGGGATGGTGGTGTGCTGAACTGGGCGATTGGGATTGACATGTATACACTGATGTGTATAAAATTGATGACTAATAAGAACCTGCAGTATAAAAAAACAAACAAACAAAAAATTGCTCTACGGAGAAAACCATAATTCAAAAAGATACATGCACCCTAATGTTCACTGCAGCACTACTGACAATAGCCAGGACATGGAAGCAACCTAAATGTCCGTCGACAGAGGAATGGATAAAGAAGATGTGGGGTGTGTGCGTGTGTGTATGCACATATATATATGCGATGGAATACTACTCAGCCACAAAAAAGAATGAAATAATGCCATTTGCAGCAACATGGATGGACCTAGAGATTGTCATACTGAGTGAAGTAGGTCAGACAGAGAAAGACAAATAGCATATGATATCACTTATATGTGGAATCTAAAACCATGGTACAAATGAACCTATTTACAAAACTGAAACAGACTCACAGACATAGAAAACAAACTTATGGTTACCAGGGGTAAGTGGGGGTGATAAATTGGGAGACTGGCATTGACATATACACACTACTATATATAAAATAGATAAATAATAAGGACCTATGGTATAGCACAGGGAACTCTACTCAATACTCTGTAATAGCCTATGTAGGAAAAGAATCTAAAACAGAGTGGATATATGTATATGTATAACTAAATCACTTTGCTGTACACCTGAAATTAATACAACATTGTAACAACTATACTCCAATACAAATTTTTAAAAATTGCTCTAAAGGACATTATTGAAACAATCAGCAAAGTTTTAATATGGACTCTATACCAGCTAATGGTGGAATATCAACGCTCAATTTCCTGAATTGGATAACTGAACTGTGGTTTTGTAAGACAATGCCATTACATACTGAAATATTTAGAGGAAAAGGGTCACGATGTCTGCATGCTAGTCTCAAATGGTTCGGTAAATAATGATAACTATACCTACATATAGAGAGAGATTTGAAGGTCTGTTAGAGTAGCTAGAGTTACCTTAACTAATATTCTGTCTCACCAATTACTTGGCCTTATTGTGCTACCGTCTGAAAAATGTTAATAAGTAAATCTAAGTGAAACTTTGTGGAAGTTCATTATTCTATTTCCATTGTTTTTCTGTAGGTTTAATGTTTTTCATAAATAAGGTTAAAAAAGACACACACACACACACACACACACACACACACACACACACACACACACACAAACACACACACACACACACAAGGACCATATCCCCGTTCAGTATCAGCAAGTGTTAGAAGCAGAATAGGTCTTTAACATTCCTAAGGTATTAACCTTAAGACCTTCCATGAATTCTTGACTTGGTTAATATCCATAGAACATAGCATCCCTCATCAAATGCAGTGAAACGAAACTTCCTGAGCAAAAATGTGTATGTGGCAAGCAGAGAAAACAAAACCACCTTGAGATGTGGAGGCTAGCAATTGCCTGGACTGCCCTTAAAGAGGCTTGCTGCAGTGCTCGAAATCCATGCCCCACCAAAACCAGAAATGACTGTCAGGGTCACTCACGAGGAGTTGGAATGGCACTTGTTGAATCTTCAGATGCCAAGAACCCATCATATTTGGAAATCAGTAGGGGTTCCTTTTTGAGCTCCAGAAATTTGGGGTTAGAGTTTTGTTTTGTTTGGGAAGTTGGGTGGGTGGTTTGGGAGTCTCAGTGAGCTTTTCTGGATGAAGGGATTGAAATGTTTGTGGGGAGGTGGTAAAGGGAGGTCAAAGAATAGTTGGGGATTGATAGTTAAAGAGAAAAACTAAATGGAGTTCAGCTACAGTTCAACTCAGCCTCCTCTTCCCGCCTGCAGTCCAGGAGCAGTTGTTCTCCCTGCAGAAAAGGGACTGCTACGTGTGCAGGGAACAAAGATGGAATTTATTGCACTGGGTTATCCATTCTATATAAGTTATTGTGACTAGATAAAAAAGAAAATGGTCTTTCTAAGCCATCTGCCTAGAGAGAGAAATAGCAGTGTAGCAGGCAGTCTTTACAATGGTTTTTACTGTAATGTGATTTTTTAAAATTGATGGTCAGAGGTCAGGTGATCTATCAGGTTTCCGATTAAATTTTGGATTTCCCCTTCCATAAGTCATTTTTCTAAAGAGACTGGACAACTGGGTTATGTTTACTAGTTGACACGTGCCCAGCAAGTTGAAAAACATTTTTAATTTGGGAAAATAGTCATGCCACTCCTGCCAGAACCCATTCTGTTTTCTTTTTGCCTTCGGTGTTTATCTTAAAGTCCTTAAAATCCCAATTAGGGCCTTTTGAAATCTCACTCCGAAGTATATTTTCAGTCCATACCCTCCCAACCCTGCCACCACCCAATCCTGCACCCACAATGTAGTCACTAGGATACTTAAAGTTCTCCAAACACATCATACCCTTATGCTGTTTCCATGCTGTTTCCTATTTTGTCTTCTGGAAATGCTCTGCCTGCCATCTCTACCTAGTAAACTCTTATCCATCCTTCAAAGCTCAGCTCAAACATCACCTCTTCTGGAATACGTTCCATGACTCTTGCTCCCTCCTTAATCCCAGGCACAGTGAATCACTTTCTTTTCTGTCCTCCAATGGTACCTTATCAACCCTCTGTCATAGTCATTCACACAGTCTTCTAGAATTAATTTCCTGACTAGATTTTTAACAACTTTAGTATAGAGACCCTGTTTTGTACCTCTGCATGCTCTGTAACCAGAACAATCGATGCTACATAGTAGGTACTCAAACATGTGTGTTGAGGAATGACTCAGTCAATGACATGATCAATGACTGGGAAAACTGCAACTATGTGCACTGTCTTGCCTACAAGCTAAACATTCAAAATGTATGAACACAGCATAACAACAGCTTCTGTTCACTGAGTACCTACTTTCTGCTGGCACAATGCATACATTTTATCTCACATCAACTCTACTACATGATTACTGTTATGTTCATTTTACAAATGAATAAAAACCAAGTTAGGTAGGAATCTTTTGTGACTGGGGCCCTCCTCTTTGTGTCCCTTTGGAGAAAGGATATCCCTCAATATCTTTGGGACAAGATGGATGGAATAAGGAGGAAATCTGGAATCCAGACGCTCTCAGCCTATTCCTATAGCTCTGCCTAGCATCCTTCTGCTGACCAGTGGCCACCACTGGCCGCTAAAGGTAGTTTTGACACAAGTAATAACGGTACTCTGCATTCTCCTGGTATTGATACTTATTGAAATCACAGGGGTTTTTTTCACATTCTGAGCCCCTGAGTTGTCCAGGTTTGGCAGCAAGATATCTAGAACATGCTACAGGCCATTCTGAAAAATCAGGTGTAAACTCTGCGGTGATTCTCTACAAGGGCCAGGGAATGGTTTGGGCTTTCCAGTAATACAGCCTTTCCTGCTGAGCCTATCAGGACCATACTGCAAATCTCTAGGAAACATACTGGCTCCCATTCATCACCCCTTCTCCATTATCCCTAATGCCATTAGCTCTACGTGCCATCCCACTAATGACGCACTGCTATTTGGTAGTCAGAAATTTATTTTTACTCACTATGTGTCATCTATATTCCTCATCCAAGAAAGTGGCAGGGCTCTTTTTAGTGGCATCATTTGTTAATCAGACTCACACAAATGAAAATCACTTGGAATCTTCCAATTCACTTGGCAATGTGGTTATTCAGAATGAAAAAGAAAAGGCATAAATAGAAAACAATTAAAATCCCCATCTTTTAAAATATGTACATATCTGAATAACAGCTAAATAAATCTAACCTTAGCTTGGTGATTTTTTTTTCCACACAAGGTTAATTGGCTTTAAAAAAATAAGGAAAAATGTAATTCACAGAAAACGAACCAAGCATTTACTTTAACCAACTGACTTTTCTTCTAGTTCAGCAGTTTACAGACTTTCTCCCTAATCCTCCAGTGACAAGGTTTTAAGTGACAGATACAAGAGCTTGTCTCCTGGAAACCCCAGCCTACCACCAGCCTGAGGGACTTGGACTCATCTTGGAAAGAGTCCTCCTGTCTGGGTGCCCAGAGGCAGGATGAGGTGGTAGCCATCTCATATCTACTTTTAAACACAAAAATTCTACAGGTTTGAATAGACATTTTGGCAAAGAAGATATATGAATGGCCAATAAGCACATGAAAAGATGCTCAACATCATTAGTCGTCAGAGAAATACAAATCATCACCATAATGAGACACCATTTCACACCCACTGAAATGGTGATAATAATTTTAAAAAGACCATAACAAGCATTGGTAATGATGTGGAGAAACTGGAACCCTCATTACATTGCTGATGAGAATGTAAAATGGTACAACCAATCAGGAAAACCGTTCAGCAACTTCTTTAAAGCTGAAACCTAAATTTACCCTATGACCCAGCAATTCTACTCCTAGGTATCTCTCTACTCAGGAGAACTAAAAACATACATCCACACAAGATTCGCATGTAAATGTTCAGAGTAGCATTATTCACAATAGGCAAAAGGTGGAAACACCTCAAATGTCTACCAACTAGTGAATGGCTAGATAAAATGTGGTATAACAAGAGAATACTATTCAGCAATAAAAAGGAAGGAAATAATGATACATGCTAGAACGTGAGTGAAACTCAAAAGCGTGATGATGCTAAATGAAAGAAGTCAGATGGAAAAAGCCACTCCATTTATAGGAAATGTCCAGAAAAGGCAACTCTATAGGGACAGAAAGTAGACTAGTGGTTGCCTGGGCTGGAAGTGGGAAGATAGATCAACTATAAATGAGTATGAAGGATCTTATGGGGATGATAAGAATGTTTAAAGCTGGACTATGGTTGTCAATCAACAATACTTCAATAAAAATAAAATTAAATTAAAAAAAGAAAAAAACTCGACTATGGTGACGGTTGCACAACTTGGTAAATTTACTAAAAAGTCATTAAATTGTACACTTAAAATGGGTGGGCGGTGTGGGGAATATAGTTGATAATTATGTAGTGTCTTTTTATGGTGACATACCATAACTAGATTTATTGTGATAAGTTTGAAATGTATAGAAATATTGAATCACTATGTTGTGTAAAAGGCATTAACAAGTGTTGCAGGTCAAACTTCAAAAACAAACAAAACAAACTCATAGAAAAAGAGATCAGATTTGTGGTTACCAGAGGAGAGGGGTGGGGTGAGGGGAATTGGAGGAAGGTGGTCAAAAGGTACAAACTTCCAGTTATAAGTAAGTACCAGGGATGTAATGTACAGCATGATAAATATAATTAACACTGCTGCATGTTATAGATGAAAGTTAAGGGAGTAAATCCTGAGTTCTCAACACGAGGAAAAAATTTTTTTCTATTTCATTAATGCTGCATCTATATGAGATGATGGATGTCCACTAAACTTGTTGTGATAATCATTCCATGATGTATGTAAGTCAAATCATTATGCTTATACCCTAAACTTATACAGTGCTGTATGTCAATTATATCTCAGTAAAACTGGAAGGAAAAATATTTTAAGGTTAAAAAAATGGGTGAATTTTATGGTATGTAAAGTACACCTCAATACCACTGTTTAAAAAATTAATAGAAATTGTTAAAGAGTTCCATTTTACATAGCACCAGCCACTCCTCTCTCCAGCTCAGCTGACTGGGGTCCCTTTGTGGTCTTCAGCCCCGTGAGGCCCCTACAGTCCACTCAGTTCCCCGGAGGGCTGGTAGGGGTACCTTCAACTGCATTGGCCAGGTTTCCACCACTCTTAAACTTGAATGGACACTGTGCAGAGATGCCGGGCCATCCGGGGGACAATTCCCACCAAAAGCCTGCTGAATCCCGCCACAGCAGACAGGTAGTTCTTACATATCTCTGGGTTGTGCAAGGACAGTCACCCTGGGGATGGGGATGGGATTCAAGTGGGAAGGGGGGTTCTCTTGTTCTCAAGCAGTTGGCATTCTGTTCTGGTTTCAGGAATACTGATTCCCTGGGAGTCCTTCTAATCTCCTTTCCCCATGATCCCAGTTTGCTCCATTTTCTTTCTTAAAGCAAAAATACTTTCCGAGCAGTCACTGTGTACAACAAGCACTGCATTTATTATTATTATGACTATTATTATCATTATTTAACAAACATATGGCACTTACTCAATGCCAGATACTCTTATTTATTTATTTATTTGGGCTGTGCCGGGTCTTAGTTGCGTCATGTGGGATCTTTAGTTGTGGCATGTGGGCTTCTTAGCTGCAGCATGCGGGCTTCTTAGCTGCGGCATGCAAACTCTTAGTTGCTGCATGCATGCGGGATCTAGTTCCCCGACCAGGGATCGAACTTGGGCCCCCTGCATTGGGAGCACGAAGTCTTACCCACTGGACCACAGGGAAGTCCCAGATACTCTTCTAAGGGCTTTACAAATGCTAACTCATTTAATCCTTGTAAAAATATGCGAGCGGTACACTATCACTATCCCCATTTTAACAGATGAGGAAGGAGTGACTTGTCCAAGGTAAAAATTGCAGAGCTGGGATTTGAAGCCAGGCTGTACTCTACAGTCTGTGCTCTTAACTGGTATATAGCAAAAATATCATTATGTTTAATTCTGCAAATTATTTAATGAAGTTAGTGCTTCCACCTCCATTTAAGAACAAAGAGACAACTAGGATTGAAAGATTTTTCAATTTCCAGCTAAAGGCTTTTATTCCATTATACCATAACTGCCTCTTCCCGGGTTTTTCTTCTACAGCAGTGTTTCTCAAACTAAAGCGTGCATCAGAATCCCCTGGAAAAATCCCCAGAGTTCTGGACCCTGTCCGTAGAGTCTCTGATTCAGCAGCTCTGGATCAGAGCCTGAGAATCCACAGCTCTAACAATTTCCCAGGTGACTCTGATGCTTCTGGTCCAGGGACCATACTTTGAGAGCCCCTGCTCTACATCAATCCACTCAAACTAACCCCATCCCAGGAGTATCACTGTAAAGCGATACTAAAATCAGAAAACAAGGTTTTGTTATTAAATTAGCCATGGGCTGCTCAGGCCAACACCAGGGGCAGAAAAGATTGGGCCCACACATTTTTGGTTCTGCCTCTTTCAATTCTAGGTAGGGATGAATCACCCCCAAAAGACTCCTATGCACATTCAAGCTTGAGATGCCTTGCTCTAGTTCACCTCTGAGAGCCTAGATTTCCTTTTGGAAATCTAAATTTCCATTTGGCTGCCACCCACTATTATATACTTAATAAAACTCAAAATGCCTGAATTTGTATCAGCTCCTATGAGGCTTAACGCACAAAGGCCAGAGATCTGGGATCACACGGACCTAGGTGAAATCTCAGATCTTTTCACTGACACTTGAGACTGAATCGTCATGTGTAAATATGGTAGTGATATATGTCTACCTCAAAGCTTTAGTGTGTCGTGATCTCAAGCTTGTAGAAGTGTCCAGCACATATAGGCACTCAGAAAGGGTTATGACATTAAACTCTATGGGGTAAGAAATGAGTTCAACAGCATGTGAAAGAGACCCCAAATGACAGTGGCCTAAACACAACAGTTCACTTCTGACTCACAAAGAAGTACAAACTGGTGTGGTGGCCCCACCTAATGAACTCATCAAGGACCCAGGCTTCATCCCTCTTTTTGATCCATCGCCAAGATGACTTCTCACCAGACCCACTTTCCAGCAAGTGGGAAGAGGGACGTGTCACTTCTGCTCATATCCTACTGGCCACAATTTAGTCATATGGCCACATCTAGATTTATGGAAGCCTGGGAAAGGAACCTTACTAAAAATCAAGAGTTTTCTTATTATTAAAGAGAGGGAGAATGAATTCTGGGGGACAATTTGCAGTTTCTGTACATATATTTCTCTATTGGATGTAGAAAGGCTGGATGCTGGGTAAGGAGGTGAAGAGACTGGGAGAAGGACAAGTACAAGCAGGCAGAGTTCTAGTTCTAGCAGGCAATGAGTCCTGAGCAGGGTTCAGCATGTTGAGAGCAGAAATCAAGGCAGAAAGCCAGATGAAGGATGCAGATCAAGGCTGGATGTCACTCAGCCACAGAACACTGACGGACAAGCACTCAAGTGTCTTCTGACCTTGACAGGCTGAGCCAGCCAATGGGGTCCGGGCAAACTACAGGGAGGAGGGCGTCAGGGTAGGGCTTGGATTTAGACAAGGTCCTGACCTTCTCACGATCCAAATCTCCTCGGCCCCCACCCTATCCTAGTCACCATCTCTGGCCTGAGCCTCAGCAATGAGTCTCCCAACTTGTCTCTCTGGCCCCTGCTCTGGGTTTCCAAATGGTTCTATCCACAGAACTCCTGACTCTCAAGATGCAGGATCCTTTTTTTTTTTTTTTTTAGTTTATATTTTTAATAGCTTTATTATTTTGCAAGGACTCATACATCCTTGTTGCAAATAAAATTAAGCAATATAGAAAATTATAAAGTAAAAAAACACCCTAAGTCCCACTACCCATAGATAACCACTATTAATATTTTAGTAAATATGCTTTTCATATATCTCTCCATTTGCATAATTCACCTAAATGGTATCATACTATGCCTGCTTCTCTAACCTGCTTTTTTCATTCAGAGTATGTTGAAAAGAGCTTTCCACGTCAGTTAATATCATTTTACATCATCATTTTTAATGGCTACGTAGTATTCTTTTTTAAATTTATTTTTTATTGAAGTATAGTTGAATTACAATGTTGTGTTAATTACTGCTGTACAGCAAAGTGACTCAGTTATACATATATACATTCTTTTTTTAATATTCTTTTCCATTATGGTTTATCACAGGATATTGAATATAGTTCCCTGTGCTATACAGTAGGACTTTGTTGTTTATCCATTCTACATAGACCAGTTTGCATCTGCTAACCTCAAACTCCCAACCCGTCCCTCCCCCACCCCCCTGGTGACATAGTATTCTAATTTAGGAATGTATTTTACTTGACCAGTCTCCTGTTAATGAATTCTGAGACTACTTCCAATGTTTTATTGTTATAGAAATTATTGGGAATTCCCTGCCAGTCCAGTGGTTAGGACTCCGTGCTCTCATTGCCGAGGGCCCAGGTTTGATCCCCCATTGGGGAACCAAAATCCCACAAGCTGCATGGTGAGGCCAAAAAAAAGAAAAGAAAAGAAAAAAGAAATTATTAACCCCAACTGAAAGATTAGGGAACTGAAGCTCTGAGACGCTAAATGACCCCTTTTTCAAAATCCAAGTCTAGAACTAAGCTGCTCAGGCCAATCCCCAGACTTCTGACTCTTAAAACAATATTCCTTCCAACTAAACCACAGGAACAGGAAGCTGGAATTACTGACATAAGATATGGACTTGACAACTAAAAATGAGGTGTTTTTTTTAACTGCCCCATTTCTTAAAAAGTTAAGCGTATACTTGCCACAAAACCAGGCATTCCACTCCTGTGTATTTACCCAAAAGAAATGAACGCATACATCCATATAGATACTTGTACGTGAGTGTCCACAGCAGCTTTATTTGTAGTGTTCAAATAATGAAAACAACCTAGATGTTCATCAACAGGAAAATGGGTAAACAAACTGTGATGTAGCCATTCAATGGAATACTACTCAGCAACCGAAAGGAATGAAGTAATGATACATGAGATGCAGGATCCTTTTACTGTGGCCACTTCGAGGTCTTGGTCCCTTTCTCACAGAGATAGCCCTGTGCTGCCTCCTCTTTCCTCTCACCCCAGTTCCCAGGTTTCCAATGGGCTGCACATTAGAATCACCCGAGGAGCCCCACCCAGACCAACTGAATCAGCATTTCATCCCAGTTGACCCTAACTGGGGCCTGGGCATCAGTATTTTAAGAAGCTCCTCAACTTACTCTAACAGTCAGCCAGGGTCAAGAACCACTGCCTTATAAGAAACTAAGTCACTCTCGAGAGCCAGGAAACACACTTAGAGTTCCACAAATAGGCGACTGTTGGCAGAGGATTTAGAATTCAGATCTCCAGGATGTGTGCTAAAGCAATACTCCCTAACACCATACACAAAAATAAGCTCAAAATGGATTACAGACCTAAATGTAAGGCCAGACACTATCAAACTCTTAGAGGAAAACACAGGCAGAACACTCTATGACATAAATCACAGCAAGATACTTTTTGACCCACCTCCTAGAGAAATGGAAAGAAAAACAAAAATAAACAAATGGGACCTAATGAAACTTCAAAGCTTTTGCACAGCAAAGGAAACCATAAACAAGACCAAAAGACAACCCTCAGAATGGGAGAAAATATTTGCAAATGAAGCAACCGACAAAGGGTTAATCTCCAAAATTTATAGCAGCTCATGCAGCTCAATAAAAAAAAACAAACAACCCAATCCAAAAATGGGCAGAAGACCTAAATAGACATTTCTCCAAAGAAGATATACAGATTGCCAACAAACACATGAAAGGATGCTCAACAACACTAATCATGAGAGAAATGCAAATCAAAACTACATTGAGATATCATCTCACACCGGTCAGAATGGCCACCATCAAAAAATCTACAAGCATTTCTCTAACTTTAAAGTGCAAAGAAGTAACCACAACGGTGGGGGTGTGTTAAAATGCAGATTCTACTGCATGAGGTCTGAGGCGGAGCCAGAGATTCTGCGCTTCTGACAAGCTCCCAGCTGCTACTGCTGCTGCTGGTTCCCCATCATACTTAAGCAGCAAGGCAATAAGCTGTGTGGCTTTCAAAACCAGAGGAGAGACAGAGAGTGGCTGTAAGTGACACTGCTGCCATCCCCAGTGCACATTAGCTTTCTAAGTTCAGCACCCACAGGGTCTTTATTCCCTCCCGGGAAATGGGCAACCCCTAGCACTTTGAGGGTGCAGGCCCTCTGATGCAAGGTGAGGCAGGAAGTCTGGCCTGGGCCCATTTGCTTCCGGGTTCCCCTATAAATTAGCATCTTCCAGTCGTCTCTGCCTCTGGGTTTCCTGGAACCAGATGCAGGCAGAGTTTCCTCCTGCCTTTGGCCCCGCTCCTGCTAAACTGGGACTCAGGTTTTCAGCCCAACCTCCCTTGCCTTGTCCTCAGTGTTGTGTGGCCTCCTGTTTTCATGCCTCTGTTTCTACCTGACTCTGTCAAGCTCAGTCCTCTCCTGATTATTCAACCTGCCATCAACTTTGGCCCATTAAACACAGATTCTCTGGTCCCAAATTCACCTTGTTTTAATAAAATGACTCAGTCAGGTTCAGAGTTCCGTGCCTTTAAGGCCAACGGAGATCTTTCCAAGCTTTCAAAGGAGAGTCCTTGTAAAACCAAAAACTGTGCACCCAAATTCACTGGGATGACCTTGTCAATTCCTTCTCTCCCATCTCCATCCACATCAACACTGATTCCAGGTTTGTCCCAAAGACCTTGGCTCTCATATTCAAACTTACCTCTCCTCATTTGTGCTTACCTAGGGTCTGATGACTTGGCTTGACTCTCCCATCTCTCCAGCTCTCGTGTCTGGCCTCAGCCCTGTCCCTATGTCCAGTCCCATAGCTCCCCTCTTGGCATTGACCATTTGAAGCCCCACTGTAGAACCCACAATGGGACAACTGCACAGCACCAGCACACATCACTCTGAGCCATGCTGCCCCACCTTGCACCTGGCAGCACCATCTCCTTTACTTACAGAATCCTGCCAAGTAGAACAAGGCACTATGGTGGCCTGAAACCCAGATGAGTGCCACCAGGTGCAGTACCTTTCAGTGAGGAAGCATAATGATTTTGCAGTCTTGTGGAGAAGTGATAATATTATAATTATGTAAGATGTAACCACTGGGAGAAACTGAGTGAAGAGTCTAATCAGACCTTTCTAGGCTATCTTGGCAACTTCCTGTAAATCTATAATTATTTTCAAATAAAAATTTTTGAAAAAGCAAAAGGGAGAGGGGGTAGAGAGAGGAAACATGCAAACTTTAGTGTGCATATAAATTGCCTGGGGGATTTATTAAGCTGCAGATTCAGATTCAGTAGGGCTAGGGCAGGGCCTGAGACCCTGTGTTTTCTAACTAGCTCCCAGGGGATGCCGAAGCTGTTCACAGACCTTCCTTTGACTATCAAGGTCATAGAACATGCTTTTTTAATGAAATGTTTCGGTCAGCCAAAAATTAACATGCTTTTAAAATATATATATATATCTAGGGCAATTTGATACCATTTTCAAAACTCCTAACTGGGCACAGTTACTGTATAAAATACATTCTATCACCTCCAGTTTATCTCCATCATCAAGTATAATAGTTCTTTCACACTTGCGCTGAAGTCTTACAATGGAGTTAGATACCTCCCAGCTCTGAGTCTCTCTCCCTCAGCCAGAAGCAGCCCAGGCCCCCTTCATGACTGTTGGGGCCCAATAGATAGGTTATCTTGACAGTTCCTTGGGCCTTGGCCATAAGAATAAGGGTCTGCCTTCCAGTAGCCTAGGCCCTTGTGAACTAAAATTTTCCTGGTAGCATATTCCTTTGGGGAAAGGGCTGTGCCCTTCTGTCCTGCATTAACTGAGACACTAGCCAAGTGACTGGAACAGGCCAGACTCCTACCATCATAGACGACATGGGGAGGGGGGCAGAACCTGGGAGGAAGCTCCAGGAAGGATCAGGACTGGCTTCAAGCTTCAGGTGTAGAAAACTCAGAAACAGGTGAAAAGGACCCAGAAAAAGGATTGCAAACAGACTTTGACTGGTCTTTATCTGCAAGCGGGGGATGGGTGTGTTGGGTGGGAGTAACGAGCCAGAGAGACAACAGACACTCACTGCCCCTCAAATGTTGTGTCTTCTTTCTAGATTTTATATGAACTCAAACCTGCATTCACTGCCCCTAGAGGAAACTATTCCTGTGACAATTTGTTACTGACATAAAGTTTAGAATTAAAAATATTCTCAGCCCCCAATGTGTCCATCAACGGATGAATGAATAAAGAAGATGTGGTATCCCAGCTATAAAATTAATAAGTCCTGAAGATGTAATGTACAACATGGGGACTATAATTAATAATATTGTATTGTATACTTGAAAGTGGCTAAGACAGTAGACCTTAAACATTCATTACACGGAAAAAAAATTCTATAACTGTGTAGTGATGAATGTTAACTAGACATTATGGTGATCATTTCGAAAAATACACAAATATCAAATCATTATATTGTACAACTGAAACTAATATAATGTTATATGTCAACTATATCTACTTTTTAAAAAAGATATAAAGAAATAAATGAGAAATGTATGTGGAATGCTTGGCACTTTTTTTTAATTGAAGTATGGTTGACTTACAATGTTGTGTTAGTTTCAGGTGCAGCAAAGTGATTCAGTTATACAGATATATAGATATAGATATATTCTTTTTCAGATTCTTTTCCATTACAGGTTATTACAAGACTTGGCACATATTTTTAAGTGTACAACTCAATGGTTTTTAGTACACTGGCACATTTTTAATGCTCAGAAATATTAGATATGGTTGGTGTTATTATGATTGGTGTCACATAATCACTAGATTGTCAGCGCCCTAAGGTTGTCTTTATTCATCTCCAAATCCTCATTACACCTAGTACTGTCCTTCCACATCAGAGGTGCTAAATAAAGTGATCTGCATAATCAAACAGAAGATGTGCTACACACACACACACACACACACACACACACACACACACACACAGAAGAATACTATTCAGCCATGAGAAAGAAGGAAATCCTGCCATCCGTGACAACATGGATGGACCCTGAAGGCATTATGCTAAGTGAAATAAGCCAGACAGAGAAAGACAAATATTGCATGCTATCACTTGTAAGTGGAATCTAGAAAAAGTCAAACTCATAGGAACAGACAGCAGAAAAGTGGATTCCAGGGGCTGGAGGGAGTGGCGTAGGGGAAGTAGGGAGAGGCTAGTAAAGGAGTACAAACTTTCAGCTGTAAGATGAATAAGGTCTGAGAATCTAATGTAAAGGATGGTGATTATAGTTTATAACACTTTATTGTATAACTGAAATTTGCTAAGAGAATAGAACTTAAATGTTCTCACAGAAAAAAAAGATAAATATGTGAGGTGATGGATGTGTTAATTAATTAGATGGGGCAAACCTTCCACAACATATACATATATCAAATCATCACAATGTACACTTTAAATATCTTACCATTTTACTTGTCAATTATAGCTCAGTAAAGCTGAAAAAAATCTCAGCTCATACCTGAATATTCTAAAGGTGCAAAATCCATAGCAACTATTTATAAACTACATTTAACTAGAGACTAAAAGAGAAAGTTGAAAGGTAATCTCTCAACAATCATAAACCCAAAATTTATTTACATACATAAAAAACCACACGTGCTTATTCATAACCTCTCTTTTTACTACCACATCTGGAAGAAAGAATCTGAAATTAAAATGCAATCAAGTCGTTAAAAGCTTTTGAGAATCAGATCTCCCACAATTCCATCAGTGCACACTAACTGGCGACACCAAGAAATGAACCTACATATGAACCAAATCCTTGGCATATGCCCGGTACTCGAAACCGAGAGCAGGAAAACCAGTTCTGAAAGTTTTGGAATGAAAATGAGAAAACAGAAACAAAGCACGCAGAAGAGTGGAGATGATCTGGGATCGGTTCAGATGAGTGGTTCAGATGAGGTTAATGAATAAAAATCATACAGGCGCCCAAATATGCTACATTAGCAACAATTTGAAATGGGGAAAATAGAGCTCTCAGAAGATTACCACATAAGACACCACATCTCCCCAAATACTCCAAGTAAAATTTAAAACTTCAATTAGAGAATAGCTTGATACTGAAACATCAGCTGAGGAAGGAGATTTACGCAGCAATGAACTTGAGTTTGAGAGGCCTAGGCTGGCCACATAGCCCTGTTTACACTTTCTCACATTGCACCACACTGTGGATTACATTTAAACTCCAGGTCACAGGGGTTGGGGGGCAGGGGGAGAGGGCGCAACTTCCCCCTCCCCCCGCTTCAATACAGGTGAAGGCCCCCAACACAGAGCCAAGCACGAGGCAGGCTCGTGCTGAACTGCCCCTCACCTCCTCCCCAGCATACACCCTCCAGATGCCCAGGGCAAAATGTGGGGTCTCTGTTATCGAAATACTCATTTCACAAGCAATCAGAAGAAAGACTGTAACGGAAAATCAGCTTCTTTATCCTTGCCGGTTCTCAGCTTTTACAAAGTTTGTTTATAGTGGAGTATAAATTAACCCAAGAAATTGAAATTGGATATAGCTCAGGCCTCCGAAGGCGACCCCAGTGGGCGGTGATCTGGGAGAGGCTGCCCTGTCTTGCCAGAGTTCTGGGAGGGTAAACCAAACGCAACCAGCCTCCTGCCTCCGCCTGGTCCTCTGGCAGCCCCACACACTCCTGTTTCCCCACCCCCGGCCCACCGTCAGCTCTCAAAGCTGCTGAAATCAGAACGACTCTGAAATCGCTAATACCAAACTTCTTACTTCACAGAAAGATAGAATTCAGAGCTCACCATGGGCAAAATCGCCAAGTACACAGAATTTGTGTCTTTCAACCCATCTCCCTCTTTCCCAGATAACATTTGCTTTTTATTTTTTTAACATTTGCTTTTGAATAGCTGCTTCCAAGGGCTCACCCGTCCCCCCAGGCCTTTCCTCACACCAGGAGAAGGCTACCTCCTCAGCCTCTGCATGGGGCACTTTATCTTCTTCAGGGAAGCTCCACTGCGAGGAAATATAGTCCATACACTTTCTCAGATGGGCAGCAGCTCTCTGAAATGAAATTCTCCAGCGTGATCAAGTGAATACGCCCCCAGAATGTAAAGGCAAAATAAAGTTTGCCTGATAGGAGAATGGATATACTTTCTGGGATGCAAAATATTTCATCAATCCCAGGAGCTCTTCCAAAGAGATACCAGCAAAAGAGCAAATCTACTTGGCAGACAACAGCACAGGCTACTACGGCGGCAGCTTTCCCCTCACCTTAACAGGATCAGGGAGGAACAACGAATCCCACTCCCACTTAAGAATGAGGAAATCGTCAAACCTTTAACTGAAGCATATTGGCTCTAACTCAGCCCTTGGAGCCACAGACTGCCAACTTGTTCCTTTTTCCTTCCTCCACTGCTGGTTGGGGGCCTTTTATTTGCCAGGTACTGTGCTAGTTCTGGGATGGAATTGCCGAGAAGTTAGACCCAGTGCCTGCCCTCATGGAGGTGACAGCCACGCAGAAAACACAGGCAAGAGAGAAAAGCCTAAGGATAAGCTCTGGGTGTAGGAGGCCCACCCCAAATCAGTAACTCTTGAAATGGGGCCTCGCATCCGTGTTTTAAGGAGCCCTTCAGGATTCTGATGCACCTCCCAGTTTGAGAACCACTGCTCTAGGAAGAAAACTTCATGACTCTCTAATCTGTGAGTCCCTCAGTCCCTTCACATGTGGTTTACGCACAGGATTTCATTTTATAGTTCCGGGGGATAATAATAGTCTGCAAGGTAGATTATTGCTTAAGATAATGCTGGCTGCTGAAATGAATAAAGCTAGAATTTCAGCAGCTTAACACAACAGAAATTTATTTCTGGCTCATATTATAGGCCCACACAGGTGTCCATTTTGGCAGTGAGAGGAGGAGAGAATCGGCTCCACTCATTGAGGGACCTAGGCTAGTGGAAGCTTTACCATCTTCATCACAAGGCTTCCACGGTCACCTGGGAGTCAATACAGAGCCAGCAGGTGGGAGAAGAGAGCATAAAGAATTCACCCCTTCTTCATAAGCACCCTCAGCCAGAAGTAACACATATCACTTCCATTCACATTCCAGTGGTAGTCATATGGGCCTCACCTAGATGCACGTGGTACAGAGAAATGTAGTTCCTGTCTGGAAAGCTGCTTCCCAGCCACCACTGCATACTCTGGAAAAGTTGTGTAAATTTCTGATGGGCAGTTGTCATCTCTACCACAGTAGGGGTTACAGTTTTGCAGGTGAACAAAGGTTTAGCCAGAAAAAGAAACTGACTGAAAGTCATACAGCTTGGAAACCTGGAATGGGAATTCAAACCACAGTCTAATTCCATAGCGCTGCTCTCTAGAATACCTCATCATCATGTCCACGGTCACACCTCTGTGCTGGGCTGAATAATGCCCCGTCCCTCAAAAGATGTACACATCCTAATCCCTGGAGCCTGTGACTATGTCATCTTATATGGCAAAAGCGACTTGGCAGATGTAATTAAGGATCTTCCTGGTGGGCTCAATGCAATCACAAGAGGCCCTATAAAAGAGGGAGGCTGTAGAGTTAAGGCCAAAGAGAAAAAAGGAGATGTACTAATGGAACCAGAGGGTGGAGTGATGTGCCTTGAAGATGGAGGAAGAGGCCACTAGCCAAGGAATGCAGGCAGCCTCTAGAAGCTGGAAAAGGCAAGGAAACAGGCTCTCCCTGAAGCTTCCAGAAGGAACACAGCCCTGATAACACCTTGATTTTAGACTTCTGACTTCCAGAGCTGTGAAAGAATAAATGTGTGCTGTTTTAAGCCACTAAGTTTGTGGCAATTTGTTACAGCAGCCCTGGGAAACTGATAACCCTCTCAGCACCATGGTTTTCTGTTGTTTAACTTGGTAACAGACCCCTTTGGGCAACACCTCGAGATCTCTCCCCTCCATTTTCCCGCAGTCCCACCCAACAAGAAGCCCTTCCGTCACCTGTGTCCTCCCAGTCCGCCCAGGAGGGGCATAGCTGACAAGGAAAATGATGTGTCCTCATATTATCAGAACTTCACACAGAACCAAGATGTCAATTTAAGCATCATTTTAAAAGTACTAAAAGAAAATAACATTTTAAAAGTTCTTGAAAACAGCCATTCATAATTCTTTTAAAAGCTCAGAAAACTAGGAATAGAGAGGTAAAGGTCTTCAACTTGATAAAGACCACCTATTCAAAAACCTACAACTAACATCATACTTAATGAAAGGTGAAAGACTGAATGCTTTCCCTCTAAGATCAGGAACAAGAAAAGGATGTCCATTCTAACCACTCTTATTGAACATAGGACCAGGAGTCCTAGCAAGCACACGGCAAGAAAAGGAGATAAGTCATATACAGCTCAGAAAGAAAGATAGAAAACCACTGCCTGTTTGCAGATGACATTCTCTACACAGAAAATTCCAAAGAATCTACCAAAAAAACCTCCAAGAACTAATAAGTGAATTCAGTAAGGTTGCAGATACAAGATAAACACACGAAAATGCTCATACCGTTTACATATACTAACAATAAACATAAGGAAACCAAAATTAAAATCACAGTATCATTTACACTCACTACAAAGAAAATGAAATACTTAGGTATAATCTTAGAAAAACATATTCGGGATCTGTATCCTGAAAATTACAAAATGCTGACGAAAAAATCAAAGAAGAACTAAATAAATGGATGCTCATAGATTAGAATACTAAACTTAGTAAAGATGTCAATTATCCCCAAACTGAAATCTATAGGCTTAGTGCAATTACTATCAAAATCTCAGCAAGGATTTTTGGAGACATAGATAAGACTATAGTAAAATTTATATGAAAAGGCAAAAGACCTAGAATCACTAAAACAATTTTTTAAAAGAATAAAATTGGAAGAATCACTTTACCTGATATTAAGACTTACTATACAGCTACAGTAATCAAGACAGTGTGATACTGTCAGAGGGACAGACATATAGATCAATGGAACAGAACAAAGAACCCAGAAATAGAGCTACACAAATGTGCCCAACTGATTTTTGACCAAGGTGCAAAAGCAATACAATGGAGGAAAGATAGACTTTTCAACACATGGTGTTGCAGAAATTAGATATCCATAGGCAGAATAAATGAACCTTAACCTAAGTTTCACACCATGGACAAAAATTAACTCAAAATGGATCACAGACTTAAATGCAAAACATAAAGCTATAAAACTTTTAGAAAAAAAAATTAGGAGAAATTCTTTGGGATCTAGGCCTAGGCAAAGGGGAGGGGATGTGACTTGCTGTTGGAAACATCTTAGTGCTGGCCAGACCCCCGGAGGGTATGTGATAATCCTTTGTTCTTGCAGCTGTCCACATAGATCTGGTCACCATGTTCCTGTAAACCTCCAACAGGATAATTGTTATTTTCTGTTATGCAACTTTTTGTCTCTATATGAAGATCAAGCCTGGGAGGCAGAGCCTTGAGAAACGGCTATTATGTATATTTCAGGCTCTGGGCAACATTCTTTTAGGAAGGTGCAGAGCCAGCATGACTAAGCACAGGCAACAGAACACAAAGGTTAGAGCTAAAGGAATAGATCCAATATGGAGTCAGGTTTGTTCTTCTCTATTACAAGAGGACCAGACATTTCACCAAAGATAATTTAAAGATGACAAATATGCACATGTAAGGATGTTCAATATCATTAGCCATTAGAGAAATGTGAATTAAAACCAAAATGAGATATTATTGCACACCTATGGGAATGTGAAAATGTCTAAAATAAAAAATAGTGAAAACACTGAATGCTGATGAGGACACAGAGAAAACTGATAACTCATACATTATTGGGGGAAATGTAAAATGGTGCAGCCACTCTGGAAAAGTCTGGCAGTTTCTTATAAACCTAGATATACATTTACCATACAACCCAGAATTTCACATATTCTAAAGAAAAGGAAAGTTATGTTTACTCAAAAACCTGTACACAAATGTTCATAGCAGCTATATTCATAATAGCCAAAGATGGGAAACAACCTGAATGTATTTCAATAGGTGAATGGTTAAAGAGACTATGGTGCCTCCATACCATGGAATACAACTCAGCAATAAAGAGGGATGAACTACTGATACAGGCGACAACTTAAATGGACCTCAAGGGAATTATGCTAAATGAAAAAGGCAATCTCAAACAACTACATACTGTGATTTGATGTATATAACATTACTGAAATAACAAAACTATAGAGATGGACAGGGTCATTACCAGGGGTTAGGGATTGTGAGAGAGGAGTATGTGGCTATAAAGAGGTAGCACGACGGAGCCTGGTGATGAAGGAAGAGTCCTGTATCATGACTGTGATGGTAATTACTCGAAGTTACACACGTGATAAATTTTCATGAAGCCACACACACACACAAGTGAGTACAAGTATAACTGGCGATAACTGGCTATATGTGAATAAGCTCTGGTTTTGATATTATACTGTAGTTAAGCAAGATGTCAGCATTGATGGAGGTGGATTGTAGGATGCACAGAACCTTCCTGTACATGTCTTGACAACCTCCTGTGAACCTGTAATTATTTCCAAATGGAAAGTTTGCAAATAAAAATAAGAAAGAATTCTTGACAGTTTACAAAACGATGTCACAAGCATCCTTTGATCTCATACCAGCCTCACAGTAGCACAGGAGGATGCATAGAGTAGATTTCAATCCCATCTTACACGTGGACAATCAGATGCAGATAACCTCTGCTTTGATGATCACCCAATCCAAAGCCCTCTCCCCCTTCACCCCACATAGTAGGCATGAAGCTTAATGTGAGGAATTCAACTGTACCAAAAATGCCCCATTTCTTTGTATTCTTTGAATCAAAGCAAATCAGGCTCTAAATACCCATTCTGTCATGCTTGCAGGAAATCCAATCTTTGGCATTATTGGGTTCCCCCCTGCCTTGCCCTGGCATCACACAAAGAACTGGGAAGCTTCTCTGATACCCAGGAAACAGGCAAAGGGGATCTTCAGTTTACCATGATGGCAGCTACCATCACCATGGTCTTAGTACAGGTGGCATACAGATGTCTCCGTATCCAAGGTTCCAAACCTGACCAAGACACGATGCCCTGGGTGTAAAAACCTCTGAGATGCTTAAGGAAGGTACAATTCAGGATACCAGCATTGGCCAAGTTTCCTCTAATGGAGGGACCATGACCTACCTCCTCTACTCCAGCCATTTCATTAAGAGATGTTTTTCCAATAAAATGTTACTTCTTATATTTAATAATTACTTATTATTTACGGTTATAGGAAACAAATTTTAAACCAATTTGCATACATGTTTTGTTGCTGTGATACATGAGAGACTGATCAATAAAAGACTGTCAAGCATAAAAATATCAAAGTATCACATCAGGATAAAATTCTGAGGGGGAAGCGAAATGGAAATATAATTTCAAATATTAAAAGGAATGAAGCAAAATGTCTGATTGTTAAAGAGCTTGTCTTGTACTTTTTAAATGGATGATGGTGGCTGTCGCATCATAATGATGTTTTTTTTCAACATCTTTATTGGAGTATAATTGCTTTACAATGGTGCGTTGGCTTCTGCTTTATAACAAAGTGAATCAGCCATACGTATACACATATCCCCATATTCCATCCCTCTTGCGTCTCCCTCCCACCCTCCCTATCCCACCCCTCTAGGTGGTCACAATGCACCAAGCTGATCTCCCTGTGCTATGCGGCTGCTTCCCACTAGCTATCTACCTTACGTTTGGTAGTGTATATATGTCCATACTACTCTCTCACTTCATCCCAGCTTACCCTTCCCCCTCCCCACATCCTCAAGTCCATTCTCTACATCTGCATCTTTATTCCTGTCCTGCCCCTGGACATATAACCATTTTCTTTTAGATTCCATATATATGTGTTAGCAGACAGTATTTGTTTTTCTCTTTCTGACTTACTTCACTCTGGATGACATACTCTAGGTCCATCCACCTCACTACAAATAACTCAATTTCGTTTCTTTTTATGGCTGAGTAATATTCCATTGTATATATATGCCACATCTTCTTTATCCATTCATCTGTCGATGGACAGGTTGTTTCCATGTCCTGGCTACCGTAAATAGTGCTGCAATGAACACTGTGGTCCATGTCTCTTTTTGAATTATGGTTTTCTCAGCGTACATGCCAAGTAGTGGGATTGCTACATTGTATGATAGTTCTATTTTTAGTTTCTTAAGGAAGCTCCATACTGTTCTCCATAGTGGCTGTATCAATTTACATTCCCACCAACAGTGCAAGAGGGTTCCCTTTTCTCCACACCCTCTCCAGCATTTATTGTCTGTAGATTTTTTGATGATGGCCATTCTGACTGCTGTGAGGCGATACCTCACTGTAGTTTTGATTTGCATTTCTCTAATAATTAATGATGTTGAGCATCCTTTCATGTGTTTGTTGGCAATCTGTATATCTTCTGTGGAGAAATGTCTATTTAGGTCTTCTGCCCATTTTTGGATTGGGTTGTGCCTTATGTGTTGAGGTGCTCCTATGTTGGGTGCGTTGGATGCATAAATATTTACAATTGTTATATCTTCTTCTTGGATTGATCCCTTGATCATTATGTAGTGTCCTTCTTTGTCTCTTGTAATAGTCTTTATTTTAAAGTCTATTTTGTCTGATATGAGAATTGCTACTCCAGCTTTCTTTTGATTTCCATTTGCATGGAATATCTTTTTCAATCCCCTCACTTTCAGTCTGTATGTGTCCCTAGGTCTGAAGTGGGTCTCTTGTAGACAGCATATACACGGGTCTTGTTTTTGTATCCATTCAGCCAGTCTATGTCTTTTGGTTGAAGCATTTAATCCATTTACATTTAAGGTAATTCTCAGTATATATGTTCCTATTACCATTTTCTTAATTGTTTTGGGTTTGCTATTGCAAGCCTTTTCCTTCTCTTGTGCTTCCTGCCTAGAGAAGTTCCTTTAGCATTTTTTGTAAAGCTGGTTTGGTGGTGCTGAATTCTCTCAGCTTTTGACTGTCTGTAAAGGTTTTTAATTTCTCCATTGAATCTGAATGAGATCCTTGCTGGGTAGAGTAGTCTTGGTTGTAGGTTCTTCCCTTTCATCACTTCAAATATGTCCTGCCACACCCTTCTGGCTTGCAGAGTTTCTCCTGAAAGATCAGCTGTTAACCTTATGGGGATTCCCTTATGTGTTATTTGTTGTTTTTCCCTTGCTGCTTTTAATATGCTTTCTTTGTATTTAATTTTTGACAGTTTAATTAATATGTGCCTTGGCGTATTTCTCCTTGGATTTATCCTGTATGGGACTCTCTGTGCTTCGTGGACTTGACTGACTATTTCCTTTCCCATATTAGGGAAGTTTTCAACTATAATCTCTTCAAATATTTTCTCAGTCCCTTCCTTTTTCTCTTCTTCTTCTGGGACCCCTATAATTCAAATGTTGGTGCGTTTAATGTTGTCCAAGAGGTCTCTGAGACTGTCCTCAATTCTTTTCATTCTTTTTTCTTTATTCTGCTCTGCAGTAGTTATTTCTACTGTTTTATCTTCCAGGTCACTTATCAGTTCTTCTGCCTCAGTTATTCTGCTATTGATTCCTTCTAGAGAATTTTTAATTTCATTTATTGTGTGTTCATCAGTTTGTTTGCTTTTTTGTTCTTCTAGATCCTTGTTAAACATTTCTTGTATTTTCTCCATTCTATTTCCAAGATTTTGGATCATCTTTCCTATCATTACTCTGAATTCTTTTTCAGGTAGACTGCCTATTTCCTCTTCATTTGTTTGGTCTGGTGGGTTTTTGCCTTGCTCCTTCATCTGCTGTGTATTTCTCTGTCTTCTCATTTTGCTTAACATACTGTGTTTGGGATATCCTTTTCGCAGGCTGCTGGTTCGTAGTTCCTGTTTATTTTGGTGTCTGCCCCCAGTGGCTAAGGTTGGTTCAGTGGGTTGTATAGGCTTCCTGGTGGAGGAGACTAGTGCCTGTGTTCTGGTGGATGAGGCTGGATCTTGTCTTTCTGGTGGGCAAGACTGGGTCCCGTGGTGTGTTTTGGGGTGTCTGTGAACTTAGTATGATTTTAGGCAGCCTCTCTGCTAATGGGTGGGGTTGTGTTCCTGTCTTGCTAGTTGTTTGGCATGGGGTGTCCAGCACTGGAGCTTGCTGGTCATTGAGTGGAGCTGGGTATTAGCGTTGAGACAGAGATCTCTGAGAGAGCTCTTGCCAATTGATATTACGTGGGGCAGGGAGGTCTCTGGTGGACCAATGTCCTGAATTCGGCTCTCCCACCTAAGAGGCTCAGGCCTGACAGCCAACCAGAGCACCAAGACCCTGTCAGCCACACGGCTCAGAAGAAAAGGGAGAAAAAAAAGAAAGTAAAACTAAAGTTATTAAAATAAAAAATAAAAATATTATTAAAATAAAAAAATTAAAATGTACTAAAAAAAAGAAAGAAGAGAGCAACCAAACCAATAAACAATTCTCCAATGATAACAAGCGCTAAAAACTATACTAAAAAAAACAGACAGAAAGAACCCTAGGACAAATGGTAAAACCAAACCTATACAGACAAAAATCACACGAAGAAGCATACACATACACACTCACAAAAAGAGAAAGAGGGAAAAAATATATTTATATATATATTAAAAAAAAGGGGGCTTCCCTGGTGGCGCAGTGGTTGAGAATCTGCCTGCCAATGCAGGGGACACGGGTTCGAGCCCTGGTCTGGGAAGATCCCACATGCCGCAGAGCGACTGGGCCCGTGAGCCACAACTACTGAGTCTGTGCATCTGGAGCCTGTGCTCCGCAACAAGAGAGGCCACGACAGTGAGAGGCCCGCGCACTGCGATGAAGAGTGGCCCCCGCTCACTGCAACTAGAGAAAGCCCTCGCACAGAAACGAAGACCCAACACAGCCAAAAAATAAATAAATAAATAAATTTATTAAAAAAAAAAAAAGGAAGAGAGCAACCAAATCAATAAACAAATCTACCAATGATAATAAACTCTAAATACTAAACTAAGATAAACATAAAACCAGAAACAAATTAGATGCAGAAAGCAAACCCCAAGTCTACAGTTGCTCCCAAAGTCCCCCACCTCAATTCTGGAACGATTCGTTGTCTATTCATGTATTCCACAGATGCAGGGTACATCGAGTTGATTGTGGAGATTTAATCCACTGCTCCTCAGGCTGGTGGGAGAGATTTCACTTTCTTTCCTTTGTTGGCACAGCTCCTGGAGTTCAGCTCTGGGTTTGGCCCCGCCTCTGCTTGTAGGTCACCCTCTGGCCTCTGTTCTTCGCCCAGACAGGAGTGGGTTAAAGGAGCGGCTGATTCGGGGGCTCTGGCTAACTCAGGCCAGGGGGGAGGGAGGGGTACGGTATGCGGGGAGAGCCTGCAGCGGCAGAGGCCGGCATGACGCTGTAGCAGCCTAGGGCGTGCTGTGTGTTCTCCCGGGGAAGTTGTCCCTGGATCATGGGACCCTGGCAGTGGCGGGCTGCCCAGGCTCCCGGGAGGGCAGGTGTGGATAGGACCTGTGCTTGCACACAGTCTTGTTGGTGGCTGCAGCAGCGGCCTTAACGTTTCATGCCCGTCTCTGGTGTCCGCGCTGATAGCCACGTCTTGCACCTGTCTCTGGAGCTCGTTCAGGCGGTGCTCTGCCTTCTGTGGGCAGACAGGGAAGGAATCCCCCCTCCTCGCTCACCCCGAAACAATGGTCTCTTGCCTCTTAGGCAGGTCCAGACTTATTCCCAGACTCCCTCCCGGCTAGCTGTGGCGCACTAGCCCCCTTCAGGCTGTATTCACGCAGCCAACCCCAGTCCTTTCCCTGGGATCTGACCTCTGAAGCCCGAGCCTCAGCTCCCAGCCTCGCCGGCCCCGGCGGATGAGAAGACAAGCCTCTCGGGCTGGTGAGTGCCGGTCGGCACCGATCCTCTGTGCGGGAATCTCTCCACTTTTTGCCCTCCGCACCCCTGTTGCTGCGTTCTTCTCCATGGCTCCGAAGCTTCCCACTCACCCACCCCCCGTTTCCGCCAGTGAAGGGGCTTCCTACTGTGTGGAAACTTTTCCTCCTTCACAGCTCCCTCCCAGAGGTGCAGGTCCCGTCCCTATTCTTTCGTCTCTGTTTTTTCTTTTTTTCTTTTGCCCTACCCAGGTACATGGGGAGTTTCTTGCCTTTTGGGAAGTCTGAGGTCTTCTGCCAGCATTCAGTAGGTGTTCTGCAGGAGCTGTTCCACATGTAGATGTATTTTTGATGTATTCGTTGGGAGGAAGGTGATCTCCACATCTTACTCCTCCGCCATCTTGAAGGTCCCCACCCATAATGATGTTTTGATACCAGCAAGTACAGTATTTATTTTTAAATATCAATAGTTACAATATACTATTATATATTACATCTTTTAGAATTACAATATTTAAACGTATAAAGGGTTTTAGATATCAACTTTAAAAGTGTGAGGGAATATGTAGTTTTTCAAAATTCTTTTAGAGGACATGCAAGCAGAAAAAGATTTGGAAGCCCACTGATTTAGACCAGTTTCCTCAGTGTGGTATTCAATACAGAGACATCTCTTCACATGGAAAACAAGATTTTACTTGGCACAATGATGGTCCACAGACTTCACTTGCCCAACATTTACATCTTCCTGCTTCTCCTCCACCATCTGCCCTTTGCCCTGTCTTATTGTGAGACTCCTCAGCACTGACTCTGCAGTCCTCCCCTATACCTTCCCATCTCTACCTCTTACAGTGCCCCTTCCTGGTTCTTAATGCTGCCCTCAAATGGCTTCCTTCTCAGTACCCTTCTTTAACTACTGCTGCACTTTAATTCTAGCCCAGTCCTCTGCCTCCACCAGCCTCCCCTTCTCCCTTACAGAACTCCTTCTAAGACTCTTCTCTTCTCTCAGCATTCTAGTCCTTTATGAGTCACAGCCAGTCACAGCCTCAGCTCGCCTACAATCTCTCACCCCCTAGACACTGTTCCCTGGTTATACATGGAAATAGACAAACATCATGAAGATGGTTCAGAAGTGACTGAATCTCAAAAACCATTGCTTTAAACATAATGCATGTGGATCTGAACAAGACGCTTGACCAGTCCCTTATTATATCCACACAGAAAAAATACAGACATGTGGTTAGATAAAAATACAGTGAGGTAGATCCATTTATCTGGAGAGATTTGGAATTAGGTCACTCTAAACGTCATGGCATATGATCAGAGCTGAAGGAGAAAAACAGGCAATAAGTGAGGAGAGTAGAGGATGAAGAGATCTCTGTGGGCTTGGCAAATCAGGGAAGCCTACCTGGAGAAGATGGGCTATGAGTTGGGTGTCAGCCACTGCCGTGTTGTAGCTCTGTCTCAGCTTTCTCCAAAGGTCACCCAGATACACTGGGTTATTCCCATTCCTCAGAGCTTGCACATGCCGGTCTGGGATTTGTAGATGTCCTCCTGATACTCTTCATTGAAATACCTGGAAATGATAAACCCGTTGGTATTCAGTGACAGTCTCTGTATCAGCCAGCTATTGCTGCATAACTATTACACAATCACAAATATTTCAGTGTTCAAAATAAGCATTTATTTCTCACACACCATTAGTTTTCCTGGGGCCAAGAAGAACTAGCTTGAGTTCAGCTAGAAGGCCTTCCTTCAAGCTGTAGGTCCACTGGGATTGGTTCCTTGTAATGGGCTGGGCTCTAGTCTCTCCCACATGGGTTAATTCTTGGGCCTAGGCTGAATAAGCAGAACCCAGGGGAAGCTCTTCTCATGAACATGGCCAAAGCATGAGAGAGGGAAAATAGAAACATGTGAGGCCTCTTAAGGCTTTGGTTCAAAACCGAACTTGTGCTGCTTCTTCCCCTATTCTGCTGTCCAAAGTAAGTCTCAAGGCCAAGCCCCAAATCAAGGGGTAGGGAAACCCATTTTGCCTTTTGTAAGAGAAGATGCAAAATTAAAAGGCAAAGGGCATGGATACAGGGAGGGGTGTAGAACTGGGGCTAATTAAGGCAACTTCCCACAATCTTCCATCTGCTTACTTGGGCCTGAAACTGAGCAGGACCCTGTGGGGCTCCTGGGCACAAAAGCCTTTCTGTGTCCCCCATTTCTTGTTTGTAGGAAGTAGGCTTCATTCAGCCTCCATGATCTTCTGTGAGTTCCAAAGGACAATTCAAACAGTTGCTAATCAGGCAAGGGAGGTGATGTGGAGACAAGGGAGAAGCAGTCAAAAAACAACAGTGCAGCCTTGGGGCAGGTTTCTGGTTCCTCCTCAAGGGATACACATAACAATATCTTTGAGCTCTTCTGCAGAACTAAAACCCCCACTAGGGCTTCCCTGGTGGCGCAGTGGTTGAGAGTCCACCTGCCGACGCAGGGGACACGGGTTCGTGCCCCGGTCTGGGAAGATCCCACATGCCGCGGAGCAGCTGGGCCTGTGACCCATGGCCGCTGAGCCTGCGCGTCCGGAGCCTGTGCTCCGCAACAGGAGAGGCCACAACAGTGAGAGGCCCGCGTACCGCAAAGAAAAAAAAACAACCCACTAAATGGAAGATGTTAACTACTTGAAGAAGCATTCTTCATTTCAGAGAGAAGGTCACAGTTCAATAACCTCAAGAACCACAAAAGCCCATCGTGAGACCACCTGACGCCAGATGATCTCTAGACTGAATGAATGCAGGCCCTGCACACACCCTGATCCTTATCAGCAACCCTGCCCCCTGACTATAAGACTTCTCACAGACCCTCCCAGGTTGGGACACACAGCTTTGAGGACATTAGCACTCTGTGGCCCCCTTTGCCCGGCAAAGCAATAAAGCTATTTTTTTCTACTTCACCCAAACTCTGTCTCCGAGGCTTAATTCAGTGCTGGTGTACAGAGGCCCATTTTCGGTATCAGACCCAAAGAGCCCACCCAACCATCTGGCCTCACTCTCCCTGGGTCTTGCCAGGACCCCAGAAATCTTGCTGTGCCTTCCCCTAAACCCCATTCCACAGCTCTTTCCATGCCAGGGAAGTTGGCTGCCAGAGACCTGACTCCATCACCAGCTGTTTCCAAGAACTATACCTTTGTTTATGATCCACTCCATCTCCCATCTACTTGAAGTCCCAGGTAATGATGCTATCTGCACTTAACACTGAATATCAGCAATTCCCATAAGCCAAAAGTCAAGCCACTTCCCTAGCCAGGATACAGTCTCCTTATTTCCTTTGTGTTGCTAAAAATCAGACCAGGGAAAATTCTGTGATGGATTCTACCTTCTCTCTTCCCTGAAGAAACTCTACCATATATTCTGTTTACCCCACTTTTTTGGGTCTCAGACCCTACTGGGCCCCAGCCATCCCCAACTGGGTCCCCTCCATGCTCTAAGGCCAGTGCTGTTTTATAACGTATGTGTGTTTATAAGGTATGGTCTGTTGACACTTGGCCTCCATTCCCACCTCCTTCCATTGTGTCTTACTATACTAAGAAATCCAGAAAGCTAAATACTATATTTCTCAGACTCCCTTGCAGCTAGGCTTCTGTACATAAACAGGTTTCACCAATGGGAAAGAATACATGGGGCAGAGATCATCTTCCTGCTTTTCTGCCTTTAAGCAGAGATGTGGAGTTTCTGAAGCAGATTTCCAATGTTTAATTTGCACCTCTGGGGTGTCAAGAAGTGCATCAGTGGTGGCTTCCTGGACCCTGGATAGTGTATATTCCAGCAGCAGCCTCTGACTCTCCACCTTCCTAGTTGTGACAGAGGTAGGATTTCTTGTGATACCCTGGCAATCATTCCTGTTTGTCCAGCCCTTCCAACAATATGGTAAGCCCCTTATTCTCTGAACTCAAAACCTTTCTATTTAAATACCTAAAGGGGTTTCTGTTTCTAGCACTGAACCCCAATAGCTACAGCATGGTATCTCTCTTGGGCTTGAACTACAGTAGCACCCATATAAGTACCACAGGTTCTCCAAAAAGAATGATATTTATTGCACCCCTGTGAGCAGAGGTTTTCCAAGAAATGTTGCCCAGACAGCATTTTTTACTCAGCTGAGCCAGGAATAAAAAAAGCAAACGCCTTCAGAGCTTTAGTTAACAAAGAAGCAAGAATGCAGCAGGCCTAAGGGAGCCAGCCTCAGGCTACTCCCATCCTAACATCTTCGTTTCCTTCTGCTTGGCTGCACCTTGCCATGGGGCCTCCTCAGATGCCCTTGAACTCTCCAGGCTGATGCTAGGAGACACGAGACCATTCCTGTCAGACCACATGGACAATGCCAAAGGTTAGTCACCACCCACAGATACTCCTCAGAAATTACAAGAACAGCTTCTCTGTAATAAAGACGGGGAAAGATGGGAGGGTGGAGAATGATTAATGGCCCCTTCATAGTTGATGGGAAGCAAGTGCGATCTGCATTTTGGGTGTTGATGTTTTCTCACACAACGACATTCCCACATGGTAGCAACCTGGGAGATAAAAACAACAGCCTTGTTTGGGAGAAAGAAGGGGGTCTGTGTTCTTCAGTTGCTTTGGAAGAGAGCATGCATTTCGGGAAGTGTTGCCATAGGGGGCCAAAGGCTCCCGTGGTATTTGGCAAAGCTGGAGGCTCTGGAAAGTCCAAAGGTGATATATTTAATAGGCGGCTGGTTTTCTTTCATCTTCATAGTAAGTGTCTAATCCCAAAGGCAAGACACAGCAGGTAAGATGAGATGAAGTCCCCACCACACTTTGCAGCTGAAACTAAGAGGGGAGAAAGGCTGAAAAACAGCAGCAGGGGATTCTGCTTCTGTAAGAGGAACCGAAAGAAACACAATGAAGGCGGAGCTGATGGCGAAGAAGGAAACAAAGGAATAGAAGCCACAAAGCAGGAATACACTAGCAGGATGCAGACAAGGGACCCATGTCCATGGGACACCCATGGGGAGAAAGGGAAGCACTCCAGTGAAGGGAGATGAAGATGCAGAGGGGGATGCAGGGCCACTAGGGAAGGCATTGCAAAATGTACCCTCTCCACAGCCATGCTGGCTGGAAGGCTTCTGAACATTGGGAGCCTAGTTTTAAACTATGATTTCTCTTCAAGGTGGAGGGACACAAAAGTATCTGCTTAACACCTGCCCGGCACTCAGCAAAATGCTTAGAGGTGAAAGATTAGGCAAAAGAATGTTTCGATTTTTACCCCCTGATTATAAAAGTAACACACGTCCACTGCAGAAAATACAAGAAAAAACAAATATTCCATGGTCCCACCATGAAGATACAACAGCTGCTTTGCTATTATTTTCTTCTCTGTGTGGATCTTTCTGAAAAAAATGAGACATCCAGTATATGAAGTTGTATATTCTCATTTCATCACTAAGTATTGTACTGTATTTTCCCATAATACTAAATATTTTTTAAAACATACTTTTCGACTAAATTAACATTTCTTGTATATAAATCTTTTGCAATTTTCTGATTATTTTCTTAGGATAAATCCCTAAAAGCTGAATTACTATGTCAATGGGAATGTTTACCTCTAAAGCGCTTATGCTTATTGCCAATTGTTTTACAAAAAGTTTGCATCATTTCCACTCCCACCACAACGTATAAGGGTGCACTCAAACCGCTTTTTGGTTTTTGCTGTAAAAAATCACCGGTCTCAGGCAATGTGGTGCTATTTTGGAAATATGTGACGAAACCTAAAGTTTTGGTCCTGGTTCTGCTATGTGTATTTAGAAAAGTTTAGTTCACCTTTGCATGCCTCAGTTATCTTTTTATTTTTCACATCTTTATTGGAGTATAAATGCTTTACAATGTTGTATTAGTTTCTGCTGTACAACGAAGTGAATCAGCTATATGTATACATATATCCCCATATCTCCTCCCTCTTGCGTCTCCCTCCCACCCTCCGTATCCCACCCCTCTAGGTGGTCACAAAGCATTGAGCTGATCTCCCTGTGCTACACAGCAGCTTCCCACTAGCCATCCATTTTACATTTGGTAGTGTATATATGTCCATGCTACTCTCTCACTTCATCCCAGCTTCCCCTTCCCCCCTGTGCCCTCAAGTCCGTTCTCTACATCTGCATCTTTATTCCTGCAATGCCACTAGGTTCATCAGTATCGCTTTTTTAAATTCCATATATATCATGCCTCAGTTATCTTTAGGAACACTTCAAGCTCCAACATTCTTTGAAATTATGTTTTCTTAACAAAGAAAGATAACAAAAAGTGTCGTATTTTATCCAGTTAGTACAATATGAAATATTAGTATTAAATGAATGCATATGTTACTGAAAATCTGTTAGGCATTTGTGGTTGGTAGAATTTAATACTCCTGAGAATAGTCACTAGAATAAGCTATTAAGGGAGGGCTTTGCATCTGTTTTGGTCACTGCTATATCGCCATGACAAAATGCATGCTGGGAAAATATTGGGTGCTCTATAAATATACGTTTAATGCAAGAATGAATTCATGATGAAAGTTTTATTAAGTAGACGTAGCCAACCAATATAGCCAATATGCCCTTGGCCCACCTGAAGGTCATCCACAGCTTTGGTGGACAGTCCCCACACACACTGGCAGATTGCAGCCTCAAGCACCTGGGTCTCTCTGCCTGAGGACTTTTCTCTGGCCATAGTAGCAGTCTCTGTCCATGCAGGGCAAACTATAATAGAAGTGCTGGGGAGTTAACAGCCCCAGGAGTAACTCTCAAATCATGAGGGCTGGGAGTTGACAGAAAAATACCCCAACTTCCTTGCCCCCTGGTGGGACGGTTCTGAGTTACGTTCCGCGCAGTCTTTCAGAGGATCCTTAGCAGGACGGAGCCCAGTTGCCCACAGCAATAACCTGCTCATCAACACACCCCTTTTTCCTTGCTCCCTCCCTGTGCTTCCTGGGATCACCTTCCAAATCAACAACTTGCAACTAAATCCTCATCTCAGAGTCCAGCTTGGGGGAAACCAAACACTAGAGTTGACGTTTGCAAAATTATAAGTGTATGATTTGAAAATATGTCTTCCTTTTTACAAGGAACACACACCCCATCATTTTACTTCCTGGAGGCAGGAAGTAGAGTAGTAAACTCACTTAGAGGCAGTGATGTAAGTGAGATTTTGTGACTCTGTGTGTGTCCAGAGCAGCCTTGGTCTCAAGGTTGATTTGAGAACAGATGCCAGGAAAGAGGAAAGGCAGCCAATTATTTTTAGAGAATTCAAATTGAAGAGTTAGATGTAGCTCTAAGCTGAAGAGGAATCAGAACCTGTTCCCCTCTGCCCTGGGGAAGACCTTGGCACCAGGATGCCAATCACCATACGTCACCTGTGTGAGTTATTGGAACAAGGCAATGAAGGCTCATTTTTTTCTGAGTCCCTCTAGCTGTTATCACAGTGCTAAACAAAAAGAAGGTCTTCAAGTAAGAGGTGTTGACTGCTTGAAGCACCATTTGGGTATTTGGGTACTACTATACAGCAGGTGTAGGAACCACTGTATATCAGTCAGGATTTTATTGCAGACGATAGCATTCTAGCTAGGAAAAATCTGAAGGATACAGAGAATCTCTGAAAGACCAGAAAACCAGTTTAAAGGTTATGTAGTAAAGAACAATGCCACAAATTTCACCAAGGACTGGTCTGGTAGAGACACTCCTGCCACCTCCTATGCAGCATCATAACAGCTGGCATCACCCACCCACTAATGCTGAATCTCTGCCTCACTGCTCCTGGAAGCTGGTGTTGCCAACCTCAACCTCATGGATTCATGGAGTAACACTGGCTGCTTCCACATCACCTCAAATGTGGCCTGTGTGTGTTTGATTGGCTGAGCCCTAATCCCTACCTGCAAATGAGGTTGGGAGAGTAAGAATCTCATCCATTGTGGGGCAGTTTCCAAGTTTCGAGTGCATAAGAGCCCAAATGGCTGGTGGCTCCCATACTGGACAGTGCAGTACTCCTACTGGGGTGGCAGTGCTTGAGCTGCGTCCTCCTCCTCTTCAGCTGCAAGCCACCTGCCATACTTGTGGTCAGGGCAGCCCTTCAGAGAATGGGTATCTCTACACTGCAGTTAAGAAGCGCTGCATGATTCTGTTTAGGAGTTAAGCAGAGAAGTTTCTCACTCCTGGCCCTCAGTCATCCTGGCTCAGTCTACAACCCTGTTACCTCTCTACTCTCACCTGCTGTTAAGTACTCCATGGACTGGGGACATGGGGGAGACAGGCAAGGCACTCACTTTGGGTTTAAAATTTAAACGGATGTCAAAAAACTCAGTAATCGAGATCAATATTTTAATACAATATTTCTAAATTAAAATTAATGTAAAAATTCATGATGAAGATAATATCAAAATTTTAAATAACAGGCTCCACCAGGGCTGGGATTGGGGCAAGGTGAGGAAGGTGGGTAGTGCAAGTACAAGGACTGTCCTTCTTCTTTCCTTTGCCTCAAGTGGCTCTCAGTGTCACTAGATAATGGGGTCGAATAAAAAAGTACTTTATTATTTAGGCTCAAATTCAATTTTAATGAAAAGTAGTAATACATTGCTTTCACACAATTACAATCAAAATCTCACTGGAGGGACTTCCCTTGTGGCACAGTGATTAAGAATCTGCCTGCCAATGCAGGGGATACGGGTTCGAGCCCTGGTCTGGGAAGATCCCACATGCCGCGGAGCCACTAAGCCTGTGCACCACAACTGCTGAGCCTGCGCTCTGGAGCCCGCGTGCCACAACTACTGAAGCCTGCGTGCCTAGAGCCTGTGCTCCGCAACAAGAGAAGCCACCGCGATGAGAAGCCCGCGCACCGCAACGAAGAGTAGCCCCCGCTCGCCGCAACTAGAGAAAGCCTGCATGCAACAACGAAGACCCAACGCAGCCAAAAATTAATTAATTATTTATTTATTTAAAATCTCACTGGAATTTTTTTAACTTGCCAACTTGATTCTAGCATTTACACTGAAGAATCAGCAGGTGAGAATAGTGAACAGTGACCAAGAGCATGTCTGGAGAAATTAGGAAGAATGCAAGCCCTGTCTAGTTTCCGCTTCTCGGCTGGGCAGCCCTCAGCCCCAATTCCCACACAGTAAGGCCCAAGCAACCACTCTTCAGTGTGGGGCAAATCATACTGTGAGGGAACCCTTTCCACTCCCAGAACTGTTCTTAGGTAAGAAGTGGTTAAACAGTCAGCAAGAGCCTTGAAGGGGGAAAAAAAGAAAAGAATGTTCCCAAAGTACAGCCTATGCCCTGAGGAGTTTCTGAAATCGGGGAGGTAAATGCCAGCAGTCTCCACCCCACAGATCTTCAACCACTCTTTCCCACCCCTAGACCACCCCCACCCCACCCCCAGGACCTGGCCACCTTGTCCCAGCCCCTCTTCTAGCAGCATCTATTAGGTCACTTCCACGTCTCCCACCTCCTGACCACCTCTGACTGCCCACACAGCATGGACCTCAAAACCCCAGCCAAGGACGGAGCTCTGTTTGGTCTAACTCTACCACTCACTCATCTTTTTCTCTACCCACTTCCCAAAGGCACTAAGCACTTCCCAAAGTCCCCGCCTTCTAATACCATCACATTGGGGCTTAGGGTTTCATTATATGGATTTGGGGGGTATGGGGACACAAACATTCAGACCATAGCAGAGAGGTACTCATTTTCTTCCTTTCTCCCCTTGAGGCAACGAGGCTTCTCCCTTGGGGGTGGTCTCTGGCTTCCAGCTTCCTGGCCTTTGAAACCACACACCGGCATTCTGGCTCCTCCTCAGGAAGCATCCCTGGCCCAGAGGCACAAAAGCCTGTGGTTGCGGCTTGGGCCTTCCCTGACCTCAGTGACTAGGACCCTGGGAGTAAGGCCGTGTGTCCACTTCTGGGCTCGGGCCCTCTGAAGCTGCACTCACAAGAATGCCCCAAGGTCTGCGCCATACCGTCTCCTCCCACTCCCCTTTGTTCCCTCCCCACTTCCTCCCTCTGTTCCTCTTCTCCTTGTATCAGACCCTGGGACACAGCCTTGAAGAGTCTGGGTACCTTCCTGCACCACCCACAGCCAAGGCAACAACTGCACTAAAATTAAAGTTTATCCAAGAACAACTGCTAGTTAACATATTACTGTGCTTATTGAAGTAGTTCTGTACTTTCTGGGAAGAAAACGTCAGTAGTTTGTTAAATGGGTCTTCTTGGTCTGAGAGGATTCATCTTCCATTGTCTTGCTTTCCCCCAAAGACAAATGCAACATTTCAGAACCAAGAACTTTCTGACCCCTTTGCTAGTCCTTCCCTGTTCCATCAAAGCTTCCCTATCATGTGTTCACATCACCAGGATTTTACACAGAGCCTTATCAGCTAATCAGTAAAGCAGTGATTTTCAAGCTGATCTGTATCAACATTTAATATGAGTTTCTTACCTATATATAAAATGTCTACATTATTTAAAAAACCAACACATTCCTGTAGTTACAGACAAAATGGTGTAACCATTAATATGCATAAATCATTGCAAAAATTTTTTTGATCGGTCTCCTAAAGCAAAGGAAATAAAAGCAAAAATAAACAAATGGGACCTAACTAGACTTATAAGCTTTTGCACAGCAAAGGAAACCATCAACAAAACAAGAAGACAACCTACTGAATGGGAGAAAGTATTTGGTAATGATATGACTGATAAGGGGTTAATATCCAAAATATATAAACAGCTCACACAAGTCAACATCAAAAAAACAAACAACTCAATTTAAAAATGGGCAGAAGACCTGAATAAACATTTTTCCAAAGAAGACATACAGATGGCCAACAGGCACATGAAAAGATCCTCATCATCATTAATCATCAGAGAAATGCAAATTAAAACCACAATGAGATATCCTTCACACCTGTCAGAACGTCTATAATCAGAAAGAACACAAATAACAAAAGTTGGCAAGGATGTGGAGAAAAGGGAACCCTCGTCCACTGTTGGCGGGAATGTAAATTGGTGCAGCCACTGTGGAAAACAGTACAGACATTTCCCAAAAAACTAAAAATAGAACTGCCATATGACCCAGCAATTCCTCTCCTGGGTACATATCCTAAAGAAACAAAAACACTAATTTGAAAAGATACATGCGCTCCAGTGTTCATAGCAGCATTATTTACAATTGCCAAGATACAGAAGCAGCCTAAGTGTCCATCAGCAGATGAATGGATAAAGATGTGGTGTATATATTTATACATGATGGAATACTACTCAGCCATAAAAAAGAATAAAATTTTGCATTTGCAACAACGTGGATGGACTGGGAGGGTATTATGCTAAGTGAAATAAGTCAGACAGAGAAAGACAAATACTGTATGATATCACTTATATGTGGAATCTAAAAAATAAAACTAGTGAGTTTAACAAAAAGGAAATAGACTCACAGATACAGAGAACAAACTAGTGGTTACCCCTGAGGAGAGGGAAGGTGGGAGGGGCAAGAAAGGGGTAGGGATTAAGAGGTACGAACTATTATGCATAAAATAAATAAGCTACAAGGATATACTGTACAATGCAGAGAATACAGCCAATATTTTATAATATCTATAAATGGAGTATAACCTTTAAAAATTGTGAATCACTGTTGTATACCTGTTAACTTACATCGTACATCAACTATACCTCAATTTAAAAAAAAAACACACACACATTCCAATAGTTATAAACAAAATGGCGCCGCCATTAACATGCTGGTTGGACATATCTTTCGGCAAACTTTAATGCCTTTTTGCTGTCCCTAAGAGTATATTTATTTGACCTTCTTGTGAAAGAGCCCTTGATCAGAAAGTGAATGCCTACTGAGAGACTTAAAAAATCTCCAGGCCTGCACACATCTCCTCACATACTGCTCACAAGCCCAGGGGGACACAGAGCTGAGCCCAAGTGCCCTGCACTCAAAAGCTTGTCACAAAATTACACGTGAACACCAAGAACTGAAGCAGTGTGTTACAGGAATAATCGCTGAGAATGAAAATTCACTTTGGGGTTTTTCTTTTCTGCACTTCCTTATAGTGACTCTTATCTGGACAGTCAGGGGCCTTGAGGACTACTGAAGGGGGAATGCAAAGAGAAGATGTTCAGATACTACTGTCCAAAATAAGAACTTGAAGCCCGCAGGAAAAACAACATCATTTTGAAAGCGAAAGCAGGACTGGTTGAGAGGAAAGTCTCTTGATAGAAAGAGAAGGGCAGTTTTCACACTGCTCAGAAAGGCAGTTTTGTTACTGCAGTACAGCCTATCTATCTTGACTAATATAATATCCGGTGAGAGAGGGCAGAGAGCCTAATGCAAGCAGAAGGCAGATGTCTATAAACGTTGCCTGAAGAAAGCACTCTAAAGTGATAAGGTCACTTTTCCAAGAGTTATGTCCTCACCTCGAAGTCAGGCACCTCAATTCATGAAACTGCACACAGAAGAACTTGACCAAGAAAAAGGAAAAAGAATATCCTTCCTTTCAGGCTTTTTCTTTTTTGCATGTGGCTCAAGATTTAAACTTATCTGTCATTTGTCATTGAACGTTCCTTCACACAATTTAAGTAGAAGGTAGGTTCTATTCCAAAGCACAAAACCAAGGAAGGCTAAAGCATGAAACCAACCCTCTTTTTTTTCCTTTAAGAGTTTACTATCAGATTGGAAGAAATTCTTAAAACCCTAGAGCCATCTCTTAGTGCATATCCTGAGTCTATTTTTTCTTCTACAATGAATTTGCCCTGCTTTGAGTCTCTTCAGACAGTCAAAAACACTAGAAGAGACCATGTAGTTTTCCTGATCAAATGTGCACGGATTACAGAATGTGCCAGCACTCTGGAATGCACTTTGAACTTTAAACTCATATCAGTTTCTCATTTTACTATCGTTTTTTTCCGTCCATCTAATTTTCTCTAAGTTTCTACTCTGCTCAGGGAACAATTGAGAAGGTGGTATGCAGCTAAAATTAAAACCTGCCACTTCCCACATAAAATATGTAAATAGTGCAGCGCAGTTTGCATTTTTAAAGACAGCAACTTCAAATTCTCTTAAGTAGTCTAAGAAAAACCATAGATCAGTTTAACCCAGTAACCTCCAACCCTTCCCATTCCACAGGATTTTTATTCTAATTAATGGGAAGGATTAAACATCTGGATGTTTGGCTTCCCTCTAATATCTGCCATTCGGGTGACTTGGTTTATTATCCACATATGGCTAAATGAGTCCCTTACTCTCATTCTTCAAAATTCTATGAAAAGCACCAAAATGGAAAATTTCTTCTGACTCCTGCCTTGGAAAAGAATGTACTGGTCAGCATTATCAGAATCAGACTGTGGGAAGGAGTGTGGGCCCCACCGTACAGTTACCCTGACTCTTAGGTGTCTAGTTGAGACACTAGAGCCTCAGGTAGACTCTGCAGAACTGAGGACTGTTGAATGACTTTATCATTTTGCTGATACGGTTTTCTGAAATTAGAATTATTTATAATACATCATTTTAAAGTAATGGGAATAAATGCATTTTGTTAACTGATAGGCATAAACACTAAGGTCTGTCCCTACATTTCCTCAAGTCTTCCAAACTTCTAGAGTCACCCTATTGTTTAATAGCAAATGTTTTGAGCCCCTGAATTATTCAGGTTAAACTACGCTATGCTACAGCAACGAATTAATTCCAAATTCTAATGGAGATTATTTCTCATTCACACAAAATTCATTGTAGGTGTTCAAGTGAAAGGCTCTCCCAGGTGGCTTTTCTTCAAGCATTGATTCAGGGGTCCAGGTTCCTTCTACCTTGGAAGCCTGTCATCCCCTATATGCTTTGGATCCTCTGAATTTGGCTGACTGATGAATAAAGTGAGAGAATATAGAAGAGCACATGGGATGGTTTAGGGGCCTAGAAATGAGGTGCACCACTTCCACCCCTATTCAATTAGTCACATGGTTCCACCTAGATGCAAGGGGGCAGAGAATACAGTCAACTGAGTGCCCAGGAAGAGGAAATGGGTTTCACGCGCATTTAGCCAATCTCTGCCACAGCCACGTACCAACAGAAACTACAGTGTTCGATTCCATCAAATCACCAAGAAGGCTCATTCACCTAATTCTATTTTTATTAAATATATAATTACATATTATTAAATATCATATTTAGTATTCTACATGATATAATAGCAATCATTCACAACTGAGGGTGATTTTTGAATCTTCTCCAGAGGACACTTGGCAATGTCTGGAGACAGTTTTGGTGGTCTCAACTGGAAGGGACAGTAAGCTTCTGGTTTCTTGTCCAGCATATAAGGAGCTTGGAAATCATCACTCCCAGCTCCACAATAAGAAAAAAGCTGAAGAAAGTATAATTCAACAACTCTTCTTAGATTCTCCAGAGAACTGAGGTCATAGGGCAAACTACTGCCCCCAAATTTGTACAGACAGACAGACAGATACAAAGCATCATGTTTTACCATCAGAAGCAGAAATCACTACTGGAACCTGTAGAGGGTAGGAAAATCTAAGCTTTAATTAACAAAAGCTGGGAGCTCAATACGGACAAGCTTGTGGATTTAAAATGCCACAGGGTCCCAGCCTTAAGGGAGCCCCACTCTTTTCTGAATTTTACCTCCAGGAGCCCTATCAGGTTTTCACAGTTAAGACTGAAGGGAGAGAGAGGGGACAATGAGGGGAAGGAAGAATACCGATATGAAAAACAGATGCATAGGGCTTCCCTGGTGGCGCAGTGGTTGAGAGTCCACCTGCCGATGCAGGGGACGCGGGTTCATGCCCTGGTCCGGGAAGATCCCACATGCCGCGGAGCGGCTGGGCCCGTGAGCCATGGCCGCTGAGCCTGCGCGTCCGGAGTCTGTGTCCGCAATGGGAGAGGCCACAACAGTGAGAGGCCCGCGTACCACAAAAACAAACAAAAAAACAAAACATGCATAATTTATGATCCCATACTCTTGTGCAAGAAGTGGGTTCATTCTCAGTTCTGAGCTTCCTAGCTGTCTACTCGTAGTGGGAAACTCAATGAGTTCCATGACTCACTTTGTCTATTGTTAGCTAGTGACATTTCAGAGAAGCTTCTTCATCGGGTACTCATGATGCAGATACTACATAAAATAGTGATAGAGGGAGAAATAACCTTGAACTTAATATATCAAGTTTCTCAGCGCCAGTGAGCATTACAACAACTAAACATAAATCAGCCAAAGCACTTCTACTGGGGCCAAAATAACAAGTTAGATAAAGAGCTATCTCAGGGTCGGGCTGATTCCAAGAAAAAAATTAGCATATCTAAAGGAATGAAAAGACTACATGTTTATTCAGGAAATCTCTCATAAAGAACCTTCCCATTAAGTCACTCAAGGCTACCATCTAACCACCTTCCCACTCCCAATGGTCTTGCTGATGACTACTGAGCCACTGGTCGTCCAGTGGCAGTTCTCAAGGTTCTTCAGCCTCAATACATACAAAAACCCAGTTTTCAGAAATACAAGATGCAGCATAAAACCACATTAAATAGGACCAACTGAAGGAAAGGAAGTGAAGACTCATGAAAGTTCTAAATATTCAAAAGATATTCCAGTCCTTTAATATAATACAAGCAATTAACTAAAATATTACCATTAGAATTTCTCAAAGACTTGCTTTAGTAAGTTATTTCTAATTAATATACTTTTCTACCACTTTTTTTAATGTATTTTTAAAAATTTAATTTGATTTATTTTTGGCTGCATTGGGTCTTCGTTGCTGTGTGCAGGCTTTCTCTAGTTGCGGCGAGCAGGGGCTACTCTTCGTTGCAGTGCACAGGCTTCTCATTGCAGTGGCTTCTCTTGTTGTGGAGTACAGGCTCTAGGCACACGGGCTTCAGTAGTTGCAGCATAGGGGCTCAGTAGTTGCGGCACTCAGGCCCTAGCGTGCGCAGGCTTCAGTAGTTGCGGCACATGAGCTCAGTAGTTGTGGCTCGCGGGCTCTAGAGCTCAGGCTCAGTAGTTGTGGTGCATGGGCTTAGTTGCTCCACAGCATGTGGGATCTTCCCGGACCAGGGATCAAACCCGTGTCCCCTGCATTGGCAGGCAGATTCCTAACGACTGCGCCAACAGGGAAGTCCCTTTTCTACCACTTAATGCTGCCAAAAACTTGAAAATGGTTTGTTTCCCAAAGAGTTTACATAGGTTTTACATGCCTTTCTTGACCCATATAAACTTATGTATAACCTATTAATTTGCTTATTCTTCATCATACTTAAGGCATTAATTCAGAATCAGGTAGTGAGAAATTTACAGAGGTTAAAACATAATGAGTCTTGACCTTTGAATCAGGCATGTGAAGCATATGCTCTTTTGTCTTTGTGTTATTTTTAAAGATTAAAGGGAAATTTCCTCATGTTTCTAGCAGAGGCAGGGTAAACATGGCCTTTTAAAAAAATATTTATTTACTTATTTATTTGGCTGCACTGGATCTTAGTTGTGGCATGTGGGATCTTCATTGCCGCATGTGGGATCTTCAGTTGAAGCACGTGGGATCTTTTAGTTGTGGCATGCGGGATCTTTTTTTAGTTGCGGCATGTGGGACCTTTTTTAGTTGTGGCATGTGGGATCTTTTAGTTGCAACATGCAAACTCTTAGTTGCAGCATGTGGGATCTAGTTCTCTGACCAGGGATCGAACCCCAGCCCCCTGCATTGGGAGCGTGGAGTCTTAACCACTGGACCACCAGGGAAGCCCCAACATGGCCATTTTGAAATATGCCTAGATCATTCTCTGCTTCTTAACAAAGCCTATTCTCAAGAAAACTATTTTGCCAGGGCCTTAACAACTGGGGTTTTACTAACTGACCTGGGAGAAGGGAAACACCCAACTCCAGCCACCTCTAGCCTTCCTATCTCACCTAAAGTTGAGGGGGGGATAAAAGGCACTTGTGGGGGGTACAGACTCACTAAAAGACTAAGACCTAATCATAGGATTATAGAATATATCCCACACCTTACCACATCAATATGGGCTCTTGTATAATAATAAAGTAATACAACTGAGAGAATTGCACATCTCAGACCTTATTTAAGAAGACTCTAGGGAAACCCAAAGACAACAGGGGATACAAAAATAAGGACATCAGAGGAAATTTTAGCCTTTGATACCTACAGCTATGGCAAACAATAAGCACATCTTAACTCCTAAGCAGTTAAAACATAAAAACCTCACAGTAGAGGGATATGTACCTCAGTTCTTTTTATCATTACATCATGTGTGACTTTCTACAAATAATTACCAGGCAGTCCAAAGGCAAAAAACACACCAAGCATCAGAATCAGACTCAGATATGGCAGAGATTTTGTAATTATTAGACTGAGAATTTAAAGCAACTATGATTAATATACTCAAGTCTCTAATGGAAAAAATGGATAACATGCAAAAGCAGATGGAAATGTAAACAGAGAGACAGAAATTCTCGGGATCAAAAGGAAATGCTGGAAATCAAAAACACTAACAGAAATGAAGAATGCCTTTGATGGGCTCGGCAACAGATTAGACATGACTGAGGAAGGGATCAGTGATATGTTAATAGAAATTTCTAAAACTGAAATACAAAGAGAAAAAAATTAAAAGATAGAACATAATATCCAAGAACTATGGGACAATTACAAAAGTGTCATATATGCATAATAGAAATACTAGATGGAGTAGAAAGAGAAGAAATATTTGAAGAAATAATAACTGAGAATTTTCCAAAATTAATGACAGACACCAAACCACAGATCCAAGAAGCTCAGAGAACACCCAAAAAGATAAATATTAAAAAATCTATACCTAGGCATATCATATTTAAACTGCAGAAAATCAAAGACATAAAATATTGAAAGAAGACAAAAGAAATAAAACACTTTACCTATAGAGGAGAAAAGTTAAGAATTACATCAGACTTCTCTTCAGAAATCATGCAAGCAAGAAGAGACTGGAGTGAAATATTTAAAGTGTTGAAAGAAAAAACCCACCAACCTACAATTCTCTATCCAGTCAAATTATCCTTCAAAAGTGATGGAGAAATAAAGACTTTTTTAGACAAACAGAAATTGAGGGAATTTATTGCCAGTAGACTTGCCTTGCAAGAAAGGTTTTAAAAAAAAGTTCTTCTAGAAGAAGAAAAATGATATAGGTCAGGAAGTCAGAACTACATAAAGAAGAGTGCAATAGAAGGAATAAATAAAGGTAAAATAAAATATTTTTCTTTTCTAATTCTTAATTAATCTAACACAAAACAGTTCATAATAATTGTAGCAGCAGTGTATTCAGCGAACGTAACTTATGAATAAGTGAAACGGATGACAGCAGGTTATAAGGGATGGGAGGGAGGAACTGTGAATACTCTGTTATAAGGTATTTGCACTACCTATGAAGTGGTATAGTGTTCTTTGAAAGTCTATTTGGAATCATTGTAAATATATATTGGAAACTCTAGAGCAACCACTAAATAGAAGTTATAAAAAAAAGAAGTATAATTGATATGCTAAGAGAGGAGAGAAAACGGAATCATATAAAATGCTCAATTAAAACAAAAGAAGACAGAAAAAAGTAGAAGACCAAGCAAACAAACAAAGGACAAGGGCAATGAACAGAAAACAGTAACGACTAGGGGGATGATACTGGCATCTAATGAGTAGAGACCAGAGATGCTGCTAAACATCTTTAAATGCACAGGATAGGCCCCTGCAACAAGGACTTCTTCAATCCAAAATGTCAATAGTGATGAGGTTGATAAACTCTGTTATACCAATGTCTCATCAATCCCAGGAATTATATATCTGAAAATTTTGTTAGTTACCGAATATGGCAGAGACAGCTAACCATAAGATAAAATTCATGCATTTGCTTCCATGGTATAAAATTGTTGCTAAGGAATGGTTTCTCCATCAGGTACTATATTTCTAGCATATGGGTGGAGCCATATGGCTAGTTTTTGACAAAGGAAAGTGAGCACATGTGATGTGTGCCCCTTCTGAGCTCAGGTGATTAGGAAGCAGGTGTGCCTTCTCCATCTTCTTTTCTTTCACTTGGCTGCTAGCTAGATACAAAGGATTAAGCAGTGGAGTCTTATGCCCTATAGGACAGCAGAGACACAAGATGGAAGGAGCCTGGGTTCCTGAATGACTGCATGGAACACTGTCTGCTGACCAGGAACTCCCTGTGGACAGTTATGAAGGCAAGAAATAAATTCTATTCTGCTAAGCCACTAAAATTTGGGGGAATACTTTTAACAGCAGCTAGAATCTCCCTAACTAATACAGTGAAGTTTTAAAAGGTGCTTGCTTCCAAAAGAAACCTGAATCACCAACATTAAAAACTTACTATTGAGGTAACACATCTCTTGAACAACTTCTTCGATTGTTCAGGAGACACTGCAGATTCTGTCACAAGGGTTATGTTAGAAGACTCCATTTCTTATGAAGTTTTCAAACAAGACTTTATCTTGAAATAACGACTATTGCATGTGTCATTCTCCCTTATCCTTCTCCCCCTCCCCCGGCTGAGCGAGACATATAGTATCTCTCTCTTGTAACAGCCCCAGTTAAATTTCCCAGTTACCCCAGGAGCTTATGGACCAGCCCAGCTTCCAGCTCCCCTAAAAAAGAGAACTTCAGGTGCCATCTCACTCACTGGTAAACCACCAATTCTGTTTCTGTTGCTGTAGAGAACACAGAGTCCAGTAGAAACTGGTCAGTCCCTATTAATATTTTGAATATTAAAAGAAGGAGACTTTATCTAAATGTACCCTACCTAAAGCTACAGTGAACCATGCTAGACACATATACATAAGAATCTCATATGCAACAAAGGTCATCATACTAATCAGTGGTGAACTAAAGGTTTATTAAATAAACTGTCTCAGGCCAACTAGCTGACTAAATCAGAAAAAAGAACAAATAGTCCCAAAGTTAGATTCTTACTTCACACCATACCAGAAAATAAATTCTTGATGGGTTGAGAATTAAAAGAGAAACACAAATTTAAAAACAAATGCTTAAATCATATTGACATGGTAACAAACTTCCAAAATATAAAAGCAGAGAAAGAAATCAATATGATCATCTATAAACAACATAAGTAAAATTAAAAGGCAAATGAGCAAGCAAGGAAAATATTTAATATTATTTAATTAATATTATTGACCTAAATACTTTAAAAATCAGTGTCTTTTAAAAGATGAAATCCTAAAAAAAAAGAACATGAAAAAATAAATAAAAGATGAAATCCTAATGGAAAAAGTAGGTGAAGGCTGTCATAGACACTTCACAAAAGAAGAAATTTAAATGGCTAATAATGTGCGAGAGAATGTTCAATTTCCAACTAATAAATGAATGCAAATTAAAACATACTACTTCTACCTTTCAAACTGATAATAATTTAGAAATGATAATTTAGAAATTGTCCTACTCTGTTTTGATAAATGTGCAATGACATGAACAGTCTCATTACCTTCTTAGAATGCTATAAATTGCTAAGACTTCCTGAAAGGCAATTTGGCAATATAGATCAATGGCTTTTGAAAATACCACAAACTTGACCCAATAATTCTACTTCTAGGAATTATAGCTACTAAAGAGGTAATCAGAAAAGTGGGCAATGATGAATGTACAAGGATTGTCCCCCCCAGCTTTGTCTATAATAGAAAAAATTGGGAATCACCTAGAAGAATGGCTAAATAAGTGATGGCACACTTATTTAATAAAACCTTAAGCATCCAGTAAAGAACACATTGTTGAGGAATATATAACGACATGAGAAAAAGCTCAGAACATAACGGAAAAAGCAGGATATAAAACTATATTTCATGTCACAATTTTATAGTGAAATGCAATGAAGAAATGTTAGTAGTAGTCTCTGTAGTGAGAATATGGGCGGTTTCTAGTTTCTTCTTTATTCTTTTCAGTGTTTATCCTCCACATTTTCTAATTTTAAAAGTTTTTACCTTTATAATCAGGAAAAAAGCAAATGAAATGTTATAATCCTTTTTAGCTTTCCATATTTCCAGGGGGAAATTCTGTCTTGATTATTCGTAAAGCTGAATGTTCTGTTTCCGACTTGGTAGAGCCTGTATACGCTAAGAACTGACTCTAAGTCAGCTATCCGGGTGGGCCTGGTAAACTTCTCACTTTGTTACTCAGGCAACTTCCCAGTTCAATGTTTTCCATGCCAGCCTTGTCTGTGGCACAACTTAGAAGTTCTGAATTTTTTAAGAACTCAAGCGAAATTCCTCAGAAAACATATCTGGTTAGTAGCTGCCTATTCAATGAAGCAGTGAAAGTAATGGGGAGCAAAGACAGGGAATTCTTTAAAAAGCACTCATTTTAGGGCCTCCCTGGTGGCGCAGTGGTTGAGAGTCCGCCTGCCGATGCAGGGGACGCGGGTTCGTGCCCCGATCCGGGAAGATCCCACATGCCGCGGAGCGGCTGGGCCCGTGAGCCATGGCCGCTGAGCCTGCGCGTCCGGAGCCTGTGCTCCGCAACGGGTGAGGCCACAACAGTGAGAGGCCCGCGTACCACAGAAAAAAAAAAAAAAAAAAAAAAGCACTCATTTTACTTGAATTATCTAGAAAGAAAAGAAAAGGGAGGAGGGAAACCTCGTGGATCTAAAAAAAAAATCGCTGCAGTGTCCATTGAAGGTCACCATTCCGGTTGCAGGATGCTGTGTAACAAATCACTTCAAAGCTTAGTGACTTAATACAAGAATCATTTATTACCTCTCATGGTTTTCTGAAGTTCAGGAATCTGGGAACAGCTTAACTGGTGAGTCTGGCTCAGAGCCTCTCATGAGATTGCATTAAGATGTCAGCTTGTCTGGGGCTGGATCAGGATCCACTTCCCACATGGCTCACACTCATGGCTGGCAAATTGGTGCAGACTGTTGTCTGCAGGCCTCAGTTCCTCTCTCTGTGGGCCCCTGCACAGAGCTACAGATGTGTCCTCGTGGCATGGTGCTGGCTTCTCCTAGAGGGAGGGATCCAAGACAGAGGCCCCAATGCTTCTTAGGACCCAGCCTCAGCAGTCACACTGTCACTTCTGCAATATCCTATTGGTGACATAGGTCAGCCCTATTCAGTGGGGGAGAAAAGGAGAGGGGAGGGGTGGGCTGTGACTACCAGGAGGCAAGAATCGTGGAGGCCATTATATAGGCTGACTGCCTGGTTACCTATCCAGCATCTTGACAATGACCACTTCCTGACAAATCCACAGACTTTTGTTTGGGTGTCTTTCTTTTCCCGATACCATTGGTGAGACTAATTGAGCCAAATGTAATTATAGCCCTTGTGACAGTGATTGGCTCAAAATTCCACACCTAAGCCAGTTAGCACATGGCATTCTCCCAGCCTCCATGATTATTCAGGGGTTGGCGGATGACCAGATTCAGGCCAATGAGGCACAAGAGGACACTTTCGGGGTGCTTCTTAAAGAGAACCACCAGAAAAGATGGTTCCTGTCTTCCTTGGGCTATTGGGGTATGGATCTGAGCCCCAGGGGTGCTGTAGCACCTTCTACCAGCCTGAGAATCAAGCCACCCTGTGGAGGAGAAGAGCTGAAAGATTCTCAAGAGAAGATGGTCTTCATAGGACCAAAGCTGATCACTGCCCGGCCAATGGGCTCGTCATTTATTTGGAGCAATTAATTTCCCATATTTTTGAAGACACTTTGAAGATAGGGCTCCTAGTATATACAACCAAACCTGATTTTTCTCACCTGCAACATGGAGACAGCATGAGGCTAAAAGAAATGAAGACAAATGTTTTGACTACAAGAAATCTTGCTCTTTAACATTACGGGTAATTATATCTACTTGAACCAAACCAAAATTTGGGACAGCTACCCTGACATGTGGATAAGAGTATTACCAAGCAGCTTTGATCCAACACGTCCAGAACCAACAATGGCTACACCCATAGGCCAAAGAGATGACTGCTTTGGGGGTGCAATGTCAGGACCGCCTGAACAGGATGTGCTGGGATCTGGGGTCCCAGCTGGGGGAACAGTAAGCTCGAGATTTCTGAGCTGTGGCGAGGGACACCAGGAGGGGTCACACAAAACTGATCTTCAAAATGAGCCCCAAGTGGCCCTGAGACGTCCACCACTTCTGACCAGTGCCTAAAATGCCACATGAGCCCCTTGATCTAAGGCTGAGAGGAGGAATATGATGAAGCTGAACAGTCACTAGCATCTCACCATAAATTGAGGTCTTAGCCCCGCCTGAGATTTGTGTGCAATATTTGTACAGAATAAAGGAACATGCCATGGAAGTGAAGGGACAGAGAAAGAGGTCCAAGAATCTGGAGGGCACTGAAGACTAACTTGGCTGCATTGTACTTTTGCAGATAGCATAAAAACTTGGCGGATTCATAGTTTTGCCAATGGCAGGTCATTTACGATATTTAAGAAGCATGTAAATAGACTTGCTATAATGTCAGGCACTGCACTGAATGCTTTACATTTACTTATTTAATCCCGTCAACAATCTCATGAAATAGGTATTCTTATCATCCTTATTTTACAGATTACGAAACTGTAAAATAAGGCACAGAGATGTTAAGAAACTGTCCCAAGGTCACACAGCTAGAAACCAAGGCACAGAGAGGTTAAGTGACTTGCCCATTATCACACAACTGGTAAGTGGTAGAGGGAGGACTTGAATACAGTCTTTGCTGCCAGGGCCCATGCTCCTAACCACCATGCCTGCTGCCTATGCTATCACATTTCAGTTTCTTCGCAGGCTTGCTGTTAAATGTCCCCTGGTGGGGATGTTCCTCTCTGCATGACTGTTTACCCTAGGGTCTTAGTGAAGCTGGAGCAGATTTAAGTACATGTGGTAGCTGTGGGTGGTTTTTTTCTATCAGGTCTGGCCCTCAGTCCTGGGACACTGAGTTGCCACAAACTCTAGTTATGCTGTCTTCAACCAGCCTGATGAATAGTCATAACTTAATGCAGCCAATCACGAGGGACTCAGGCCAACCATTTGCTTCTTTGCCCAAGCTTCCTGATCATTCCAGGCCTCTGCCCATCACACACCCTCCTTCTTAAATACTATCATCAGTGCTGGGGTCATTAGGGAGAAAACCAATGAAGAGGAAATGATTATAGAAGTTACATCTGCTGTTCAGGCAGCTGTTCTCTTTCCTCATTAGGACAATCAATCATTTTTCAACCTCATTTTTGTAACTAGGAAAAGGCTTCATTTATTCTAAGACTAAGGAGTAGGAATGAGGGAATTAAATCCCACAGGTCTTTAGCTGACGGGATTTTTTTTTGTTAATATTCTGTCCCCGCCAATGACCTAATTAAGCTTTCAGAGAATGATAAACTCTCAGCTCCTCTGTCTCGTTTCCATCGTGCTTTTGCAGAAGAGGAGCTCCACACCCCCAGTAGTCCATGCCTTTTCTTCCGGCTTTCTTTTCAGTCTCATCTTTGTAGATTAAGCTCAGCTTTCTCTGACTTCCTGCAAGGGCTTCTTGGAAATGTGTCATCATCACTAAAACCTCACAGCCAAGCTGCAGTGTCATAGAGGCACTAAGTCATATATCCGTGGAGTCAGAACTGTAGGGGAGGAAACTCACCCCTTGTAATGATGATGAGCCCCAACTATGGAGGCAGACTGCCCAGTTGAAATATCAACTTTGCCCCTTACTAGCCATTTGACCTGGGGCACGTTACTGAGCCTCCTGGTGCCTTGGCGTCCTCATCTGCAAAATGGAGAATAAAAGTATATACAGATCTCCTGGGGTTGTCGTGGGGATAAGTTAAAAAAGAGTATACATAAGGCACTTAAAACAGTGTCTGGCACACAGTAAACAAAATTTTATGTATATCTATTATTATTGTTGCCGCTGCTGCTGTTGTTGTTATTATCTAGTTCACCTGCCTGTGATGCTTATATGTCCTCTTGAACATCTTCCTCTTCAAACCCCCAAAGTCTGATCAGCCCAACCATCTGACTTCTCCATGCCTGTGTCCTGGCTGTTGAGAGTTTTGGGGAAAATCAAACAAGTGTGTGAACTGCAAACTCATGTTCTCCAAGCTAGGCCCACTCCCCACGTACTCCACTGGCATGCCATCGGTGTACTCCACCACCCAGAATGCAGGCAGAGAGACAAAGCACCAGTTATTGCAGCAGAGGTAAACCAGGCATGGGAGATGAAATTGCTGAAAAAGACACTGAAGAACTCAAAAGGTAGACAGGGGATGCTGAGATAACACAGGAATCAGTGGCCTCCCCGGGATGTGGAGGAACAAAGGGAAGAGGTTGAGGTTATCAGAACCTAGAAGCCTGGAGAAGGGATCCATGGGGTTGTGACCCACAGCCCCAGAGAGGAGACAACACCCATCTATGAAGGGACGTAATGAGGCTGATTATGAGAGTGTTGGGGAAAATGCAAACTGATTGGGAATCAATTAGTGCCAGGGTGATGCTCACAGCAACAGGAAATAGACATTAAACTCACAGGAAGCAAACAGGAAAGGGCAGCCACCTGTCCTGCCGCACTGATCTTTCTAAAAAGCAAATGTGGCCAGGTCACAAGCCTTCTTAAATCTGTGGCTTTCTCCGCATCTCCAGCAGAGTGTGGAGTGTAGCTTGTTGTATGGGCCTCCTAGAGCTGGTCCTGGCTTGCTCACAAGCACTGTCTTTTCCCGCACTCTAAGCTCTCTCCCTGACAGCATCCACGCCAACCATGTTGAACTCACTGCATTCTCCCAAACACTCCGTGCCTTTGTTCTGGCCTGGAAAGCTCTTCTCTATGAAGTCTTTGTTGATCACCCAAACTAGAAATGGCTAATCCTTTCTGTGTGCCCTCCCTACAAACCCAACATACTTCTTTTAGCAGATGCTGCTGGGGCCCTGCCTGCATCTCCTTGGAAGAGACGCTTACTATGACAAGGAAGACACAGAAGGATGCTTGCTATGAACACCTGTCGCTCCACCTGGGGCTCTATATGGGCCCACCAGCGCACATTTGGCCAGGTGCTCAGGAGTAGTGCTAGGGAGTTAATGCCACTCCAGACGGCCTTCAAACACTGATGAAGAGGGATCTGATGGCTAACTGCCCCAGCTGTGTGGCCCCTTGATTGGGAGAATGAGACACATTTACACCGGCTGCTAGAGTTCCCCATGGAGACTGAACCCTGGTTGCCTATGGTAGTAACTAGCTTAAAAATGCACCCTTCATCAGCTTTCTTCTGTTCCCTGCCTTAACTCCCTGATCTTTCTTACCAGTATTTCCTGGCATCACTTCCCAAATAACTTGCATTCAAATCCTTGTTGCACAGGCCTGCTTTGAGAGAAACCCAAATTACGACACTTCTCTCACAGCCTATTACATAGTGTTGTACTCCTGTTTAAACATCCCTATCACCCTAAGCACTCTCAACTCTATCATTCTTCTTGTATCCTCAGGTCGTAACACAGTTCCAGTCACCTAATATGCCTTCCATCCATGCTTACTGACTAAGGGGAGAGATCTGAGAGCCAAAACTGTGGCAGTGTAAAATGTGATGTGTGATGAGCAGGGATTATGGAAGAAGGCTAGCAAGGGGCTTTGAGATTATAATTCACATTTTTGGAGGTGGGGCTACTTGGGCAGCCGAAGAAAGGGAGTAGAATTGCTACTTCGGAGGAGATGGAAATAGGAGTAATAGAATCATTCACACACACACACACACACACACACATACACATAAACACACAGAGAAATGTGAAAGACAGGAATTTTGTCCCTTTCACCCATAGGTCTGGCTCCCACAGCAGCTGTCACCTCTAATTCTAACAATCATATATCCCTTTACGCTACTCTAAGAAATGCCAAGCCCGAATCACATCACTGTGGCAGCCCTTTCACTCTGAGAAGCTCAGAAGTCAGGCAGTCCTAACATTGTCTGGCATGGCTGATGTCCAGCTTAAAGGCCATCTGGTCCCTCTCTAATCAGGACCAGCCATGTTGGGAATACTCCCTCCAAATTAATCCTTCCTGCGAATGAGATTGATCATAAATAAGAGCCTTTCCATAATGCCCAAGAGTGTCCCAATTCTCTTATGACTGCCGGCATTAGAAATAAAATCTCCACATACTAGAGTCATTTCACCTTCTTCTGCAGGAGGGCTTCTGTGCAACCCAAGCACTGCGTTCTATTATGCAAGTTATTCTGACCTCTTCTAGCCAAGCTCCATACCAACAGTTTTTTTTACCATATGCCCTCCTGCCTGGACAACCTGGGGGCCTCTAAATCCACGCATTTCATGATTCTTTCCAATCATATAACTACTAGAGAAGATTTTTAAATTATTTTCTTATCTAACTTTTTTGAGCACCTACAGTGTGCCAGTACCACTCACAAAGCACTGCGCAAAAATGGTTCACATACAGCAGCTCTTTAAATCCTCAAAACAACTCAAGAAGCAAGGTAGGTGGATTAGCTTCATGTCATAGTAGGGAAAGCAGAGAGTATGTCTGACTGGCTTAAACACAGGCTTTCCAACTCCCAAGCCTGTGCACTTTACCACAGTATTATTCTGGCATTATTTCAAACGTCATACAATAGAATTTTATTACTGAAAGGGATCACAGAGATTAACTAGAATCCAATCCCCTTCTGAGATGCTACTCCTTGATAATTTAACACATGGTCTTGGCAATCAGACAGACCTGAGTTGGAGTTGCAGACCTGCCACTTAACTAGCTGTGTGATCATAGACAAGACCTTTACTCTCTTGGGCTTCCCTGGTGGCACAGTGGTTAAGAATCCGCCTGCCAATGCAGGGGACACAGGTTCAAGCCCTGGTCCGGGAAGATCCCACATGCCACGGAGCAACTAAGCCCATGCGCCACAACTACTGAGCCTGTGCTGTAGAGCCCATGAGGCACAACTACTGAAGCCTGTGCGCCTAGAGCCCGTAATCTGCAACAAGAGAAGCCACCGCAATGAGAAACCCGCGCACCGCAACAAAGAGTAGCCCCTGCTCCCCACAACTAGAGAAAGCCTGAGCACAGCCATGAAGACCCAACGCAGCCAAAATTTAATTAATTAATTTTTAAAAAATAAAAAGAGGGCTTCCCTGGTGGTGCAGTGGTTGAGAGCCCGCCTGCTGATGCAGGGGACATGGGTTCGTGCCCCGGTCCGGGAAGATCCCACATGCCGTGGAGCGGCTGGGCCCGTGAGCCATGGCCGCTGAGCCTGCGCGTCCGGAGCCTGCGCTCCGCAACGGGAGAGGCCACGGCAGTGAGAGGCCTGCGTACCGAAAAAAAAAAAAAGAAGAAAAAGAAAACAAGATCTTTACTTTCTTTAAGCTTTTAGTCTCCCCATCTGTAAAATGGAGCTAATAGGTACCTCCTGAGGATAGGATTGTTGTGAGGAAGAAACGAGATGCTGTATGAAAAGGACTTAGCTTGCTGCTTAGCAAGTGTCTATTAAATATTAGCTAACACTTATGTAGCACTAACTACATTCCAAGTACTCTTCTAAGTGCTTGCCACACATTGAATTCATCCTAATTCCCAAAATTACCTCAGGAAGTAGTTGCTATTATAATCCACACTTTACATATGGATTAACTGAGGCATGTGTCAGACACCAAACCACAGATCCAAGAAGCTCAAGAGAACACCAAGCAGGATAAATGCCCAAAAAACTACACCTAGGTCTATCATATTCAAACTGCAGAAAGTCAAAGATAAAGAAAAAATTCTTGAAAGAAGACAGAGGGCAAAAATATCTTACCAATACAGATGCAAGGATAAGAATTACATCTGATTTCTCATAAACCATGCAAGCAAGAAGAGAGTGGAGCAAAATATTTAAAGTGTTAAGAGAAAAAACCCACCAACCTAGAACTCTGTAACCTTTGAAATTATCCTTCAAAAGTGAGGAGAAATAAAGATTTTCTAGGACAAAAATTGAGGGAATTTGTTGCCAGAAGATCTCCCTTGCAAGAAATGATACAAGAAGTTCTTCAGAGAGAATGAAAATGATATAGGTCAGAAACCTGGATCTACATAAAGACAGGCAGAATATCAGAGGATGAATTAAAAGAGGCAAAATAAAAACTCTACAGGTAACAGTTCATTCAAAATAATAATAGCAACAATGTATTCAACTATGTGTTCTTACCTGTATATATATATATATATATATATATATATATATATATATATACACACACATATGTTTATGTATAAATGAAATGAATAACAGTAATGATACAAGGGATGGGAGGAAGGAATTAGGACTATTTTGTTGTTATAAGGTACCTGCACTTCCCATGAAATGGTATAGTGTTACTTGAAAGTGGACTCATATCTGCTGTAAATATATACAGCAAACTCTAGAGGAACCACTAAAAAAGTAAATAGGAAGTATAACTGATATGCTAAAAATGAGAGAAAATGGAATCATACAAAGTGCTCAGTTAAAACCGCAAAAGGCAGAAAAAGTGTGAAAGACAAAAATAGGAAAAAAAGAATAAGGGCAACAAATAGAAAACAGTAACAAATATGGTAGATAGTCATTCAACTATATCAATAATCACTTTTAAACATCAATGGTCTAAATACACCAATTAAAAGACAAATTGTCACCACAGAAATACAAAGCATCCTAAGAGACTACTACAAGCAACTCTATGCCAATAACATGGACAACCTGGAAGAAATGGACAAAATCTTAGAAAGGTATAACCTTCTAAGATGGAACCAGGAAAAAACAGAAAATATGAACAGCATTTTTAATGTGTTGCTTTATTAATTTTTGAAAGGTAATGGTCCCCGCTCCTCAATTTCACCAACCAAAGAGGACAATCCACATTCCTCTCCTACTGCCTTCGGTGATACCACATCTGAGATTCAGCCCCAATTTTCTTTCACCTTTTCAGGATTAATTAGAAAAACGTGCCCCCCAGTAGGAAATTAGTATTTGAATTTGTGAGGTTATACAATCATTTTAGAGATTCAAAAAAATAAAAGAAAAAAGAAAGGAAAAAAAAGACAAATTGTCAGAGTGGGTCAAAGAAACAAGACGACTACATGTCTACAAGTAACTCACTTTAAATATAACGACACATATAGAAAAGTAAATGAATGGAGAAAGACATACCACGCTAACACTAATAATCAAAAGGAAGCTGGAGTGGCTATATTAATTTCAGAGAGAACGGACTTGAGAGCAAGAAAAATCACCAGGGATAAAGAGGGGCATTACATAATAATAAAGGAGTCAATTCTCCAGGGCGCAACATATATGCACCTAACAACAGAGTATCAAAATATGTGAGGCAAAAACAGAACTGAAAGGAGAGACAGACAAATCCACTATTACAGGTGGAAACTTCAACACCCCTGTATCAGAAACAGATCCAGCAGGCAGAAAATCACTAAGGACATAGTTGAACTCAAGAGCACCACCAATCAACTGGATTTAATTGACATCTATAGACAACTTCGTCCAAAAATAGCAGAATAGAGGGGGAGTCAAAATGGTAGAGGAGTAGGAGGATGTGGAGTTCACTTCTCCCCACAAATGCAGCAAGAACACATCTACAGATAGAAGAATTCTCACAGAGCATGTGCTGAACACTAGCAGAGGACCTCGGATACCTAAAAGGACAGGAAAGATCCCTATGTAACCAGATACGATGAAGGAAAGAAGAAGGGAAAAGGAAGAGGACAGCAAGCGGGACGGGACCTGCGCCCCTGCGAGGAGAAGCTGAAGAAGAGGAGAGGTTCCTGCACCGGGAAAGCCCCCTCACTGGTGGGGAGATCAGCTGGGACAGAAGTGGAGCTTCGGAGGCCAGGAGGAGAGTGCAGCAATCGGTCTGTGGCAGGAAGGACAGAGTGAGACCTACACGAGCAGTGCGTGCCACAGCCCTGCACATCCCAGCCTGAGACATGTGTCCGCCGGTATGCACAGGGACTGGGTGCTGGAACTTGGGGGTTTGGAGAGCAGACCCAGGGAGAGGACTGCTGCCAGCTGTGAGGAGACGGCCTGAGGGGATGAGAGCGAGGAGCCCTGCAACTGGAAATGCTTGTGGAGGAAGCCTTGACAGCCACAGAAGCTAAGTGCCATTGTTGAGTGATGTGCAAAGGGCGGGGCCCGCCATTGCAGCCCCTCTCTCCATGTGCAGGTCCCTGCCTCCACAGGCACTAGGAAGGGCTCCTGCTGGAGTGGGCTTGCACACCCCTAGCTGCCGCCGCCTCCTCTGCCACCTCCCACCCAGGCGGGCTCACGTGCTCTGGGGCAGTCTCGGGAGCAGATGCCTGTCGGTGGCCCACAAGCAGAGGCAGGGTTGACACCACAGCTGAGCCCCAGGGGTTGTATGACTAAGGAAGAAGAGCTGAAATCGCCCCTCGCAGCTGTGCGAACCATGGATTTATACCCCCGTAACTGGCTTTGTAAACTCAGCACCTACAGAACGTCTGAATGGACAATGAATGCTCCCGCAGCTGAGATGGGTCTAGCTTTAGCAACTGTGGACTTTGTGGGCAGGTACATGCGGCGGTTGGGCCAGGCCAGAGTCTGAGCTGCCTCCATAGTGCCCACAGCGGGTCCAGATCCATGATTACTGCAAGTATATCTACATTGGTGGCCTGGTGAAAACAATGCCTCAGAGACACCTGGACCAATTGCCAACATACCCACAGTTAAACTGAGGCCAAAAGCAGTGCCAACAAGAGTGTAACAGTGTGAAAGGGGACACAACAGAGCACACCCACAGGTGAACGCCTCCAAAGGAGGAATACTCAGGGGCTTCTCTCCCAGTGGGAGTGCTCCAATCCCACCTACCTTGCAACACAGATCAGAAACAAAGCTAGGGAACAGATCGGGGGGCCTCTACTCCAACAACTAGGGAGGAGAACCTGCTCCTGACAGGGCAGTGACAACCAAAGAGCAAAGGGGAGGCCCCACTCAATATCCAGTGCAGGCCCTGATCACCACAACGTCAGTCACACCTCCAATGAAGGGGATAAAGGCCAGGCTACACTGAGGAAAGAGGTGGCAGACATCCATTCTAAAAACAGCCCTTGGACCAAAAAATAGTAAACACATGCAGGCTACACAGGGACATTCCCACATAAAAATAGCTCTCCAAGACAGTCTGAGGGTCTGGCATCGGGAGGAAGAACCCTCAAAACATTTAGCCTTGAAGCCCAGCAGGGCTTGAGTGCAGGAGCTCCACAAGGTTGGGGGAAACAGAGACTCCACTCTTGGAGGGTGCACACAAGATCTCACATGCACGAGGACGCAGCAGAAAGCAGTACCTCCACAGGAACCAAGGCTAGAGCTACCTAGGGGTCTTGGAGGGTCTCCTGGCGAGGTGAGGGTCGGCTGTAGCCCACTGTGGGGACAAAGACACTGGTAGTGGAGGCCCCAGGGAATAATGATCAGCATGAGCTCTCCCAGAGGTACTCACTTTGGCACCAAGAGGTAACCCCATCCAGCAGCCTGCAGGCTCCAGTGCTGGAAAGCCTCAGGCCAAACAACTAACAAGATAGGAACACAGCCCCACCCATCAGCAGACAGGCTGCATAAAGTCATACTGAGTTCTCAGCCAGCTCAAAACACACCCCTTGACACGGCCCTGCCCACCAGAGGGACAAAACCCAGCTCCACCCACCAGAGGACAGGTACCAGTCCCTCCCACCAAGAAGCCTGCACAAGACCCTTGACCAACCTCACCCACCAGGGGGCAGACACCAGAAGCAAGAGGAACTACAATCCTGCAGCCTGCAGAAAGGAGACCACAAACACAGAAAGTTAGAAAAAAGATGACAGAGAAATATGTTGCAGACAAAGGAACAAGATAAAAGCCCACAAGAACAACTAAATGAAGAGGAGATAGGCAATCTACCAGAAAAAGAATAAATAAGGAAACACAAGCTTTAAATGATACATTAAACAAGATGGACTTAATTGATATTTATAGGACATTCCATCCAAAAACAGCAGAATACACATTTTTCTCAAGTGCTCATGGAACATTCTCCAGGATAGATCATATCTTGGGTCACAAATCAAGTCTTGGTAAATTTAAGAAAATTGAAATCGTATCAAGTATCTTTTCTGACCACAACGCTATGAGACCAGATATCAATTACAGGAAAAAATCTCTAATAAATACAAACACACGGAGGCTAAACAATACACTACTTAATAATGAAGTGATCACTGAAGAAATCAAAGAGGAAATCAAAAAATACCTAGAAACAAATGACAATGAAAACATGACGACCCAAAACCTATGGGATGCAGCAAAAGCAGTTCTAAGAGGGAAGTTTATAGCAATACAATCCTACCTTAAGAAACAGGAAACATCTCAAATAAACAACCTAACCTTGCACCTAAAGCAATTAGAGAAGGAAAAACAAAAAAACCCCAAAGTTAGCAGAAGGAAAGAAATCATAAAGATCAGATCAGAAATAAATGAAAAAGAAATGAAGGAAATGATAGCAAATATCAATAAAACTAAAAGCTGGTTCTTTGAGAAGATAAACAAAATTGATAAACCATTAGCCAGACGCATCAAGAAAAAAAGGGAGAAGACTCAAATCAACAGAATTAGAAATAAAAAAGGAGAAGTAACAAATGACACTGCAGAGATACAAAGGATCATGAGAGATTACTACAAGCAACTCTATGCCAATAAAATGGACAACCTGGAAGAAATGGACAAATTCTTAGAAATGCACAACGTTCCGTGACTGAGCCAGGAAGAAATAGAAAATATAAACAGACCAGTCGCAAGCACTGAAATTGAAACTGTGATTAAAAATCTTCCAACAAACAAAGGCCCAGGACCAGATGGCTTCACAGGCGAATTCTATCAAACATTTAGAGAAGAGTTAACACCTATCCTTCTCAAACTCTTCCAAAATATAGCAGAGGGAGGAACACTCCAAACTCATTCTATGAGGCCACCATCACCCTGATACCAAAACCAGACAAAGATGTCACAAAAAAAAGAAAATTACAGACCAATATCACTGATAAACATAGATGCAAAAATCCTCAACAAAATACTAGCAAACAGAATCCAACAGCACATTAAAAGGATCATACACCATGATCAACTGGGGTTTATCCTAGGAATGCAAGGATCCTTCAATATACGCAAATCAATCAATGTGATACACCATATTAACAAACTGAAGGAGAAAAACCATATGATCATCTCAGTAGATGCAGTGAAAGCTTTTGACAAAATTCAACACCCATTTATGATAAAAACCCTGCAGAAAGTAGGCACAGAGGGAACTTTCCTCAACATAATAAAGGCCATATATGACAAGCCCACAGCAAACATCGTCCTCAATGGTGAAAAATTGAAACCATTTACACTAAGATCAGGAACAAGACAAGGTTGCCCACTCTCACCACTCTTATTCAACATAGTTTTGGAAGTTTTAGCCACAGCAATCAGAGAAGAAAAGGAAATAAAAGGAATCCAAATCAGAGAAGACGAATTAAAGCTGTCACTGTTTGCAGATGACATGATACTATACATAGAGAATCCTAAAGATGCTACCAGAAAACTACTAGAGCTAATCAATGAATTTGGTAAAGTAGCAGGATACAAAATTAATGCACAGAAATCTCTGGCATTCTTATACACTGATGATGAAAACTCTGAAAGTGAAATCAAGAAAACACTCCCATTTACCACTGCAACAAAAATAATAAAATATTTAGGAATAAACCTACCTAAGGAGACAAAAGACCTGTATGCAGAAAATTATAAGACACTGATGAAAGAAATTAAAGATGATACAAACAGATGGAGAGATATACCATGTTCTTGGATTGGAAGAATCAACATTGTGAAAATAACTCTACTACCCAAAGCAATCTACAGATTTAATGCAATCCCTATCAAACTACCACTGGCATTTTTCAAAGAACTAGAACAAAAAATTTCACAATTTGTATGGAAACACAAAATACCCCGAATAGCCAAAGCAATCTTGAGAACGAAAAATGGAGCTGCAGGAATCAGGCTCCCGGACTTCACACTATACTACAAAGCTACAGTAATCAAGATAAGATGGTACTGGCACAAAAACAGAAATATAGATTAATGGAACAGGACAGATAGCCCAGAGATAAACCCACGCACATATGGTCACTTATCTTTGATAAAGGAGGCAAGAATATACAGTGGAGAAAAGACAGCCTCTTCAATAAGTGGTGCTGGGAAAACTGGACAGGTACATGTAGAAGCATGAAATTAGAACACTCCCTAACACTCCCTAACACCACTCCCTAACACCATCAAAATGGATTAAAGACCTAAATGTAAGGCCAGGCACTATCAAACTCTTAGAGGAAAACATAGGCAGAACACTCTATGACATACATCACAGCAAGATCCTTTTTGACCCACCTCCAAGAGAAATGCAAATAAAAACAAAAATAAACAAATGGGACCTAATGAAACTTAAAAGCTTTTGCACAGCAAAGGAAACCATAAATGAGATGAAAAGACAACCCTCAGAATGGGAGAATATATTTGCAAATGAAGCAACTGACAAAGGGTTAATCTCCAAAATTTAGTAGCAGCTCATGCAGCTCAATATCAAAAAACCAAGCAACCCAATCCAAAAATGGGCAGAAGACCTAAATAGACATTTCTGCAAAGAAGATATACAGATTGCCAACAAACACATGAAAGGATGCTCAACATCACTAATCATTAGAGAAATGCAAATCAAAACTACAATGAGATATCATCTCACACCGGTCAGAATGGCCATCATCAAAAAATCTAGAAACAATAAATGCTGGAAAGGGTGTGGAGAAAAGGGAACCCTCTTGCACTGTTGGTGGGAATGTAAATTGATACAGCCACTATGGAGAACAGTATGGAGGTTTCTTAAAAAAGGAACTTAAAAAATAGAACTACCATATGACCCAGCAATCCCACTACTGGGCATATACCCTGAGAAAATCATAATTCAAAAAAAGTTATGTACCAAAATGTTCATTGCAGCTCTATTACAATAGCCAGGACATGGAAGCAACCTAAGTGTCCATCAACAGATGAATGGATAAAGAAGATGTGGCACATATATACAATGGAATATTACTCAGCCATAAAAAGAAACGAAATTGAGTTATTTGTAGTGAGGTGGATGGACCTAGAGTCTGTCATACAGAGTGAAGTAAGTCAGAAAGAGAAAAACATATACCATATGCTAACACATATCTATGGAATCTAAGAAAAAAAATGGTCATGAAGAACCTAGGGGCAAGACGGGAATAAAGACACCGACCTACTAGAGAATGGACTTGAGGATATGGGGAGGGGGAAGGGTAAGCTGTGACAAAGTGAGAGAGTGGCATGGACATACATACACTACCAAACGTAAAATAGATAGCTAGCGGGAAGCAGCCGCATAGCACAGGGAGATCAGCTCGGTGCTTTGTGACCGCTTGGAGGGGTGGGATAGGGAGGGTGGGAGGGAGGGAGACACAAGAGGGAAGAGATATGGGAACATATGTATATGTATAACTGATTCACTTTGTTATAAAGCAGAAACTACCACACCACTGTAAAGCAATTATACTCCAAGAAAGATGTAAATAAATAAATAAATATCAAAAAACAAAAAAAGAAATCGTTGGCATGTTGCTGGGTGTGGAAGCATAACACAACTCTATCAGATCCTCTGCTTCAAGGCAAACCTGAGATGGAGAAGACAAGTTGGAGGAGGCTCTTTCTTCTTTCGTTTTTTGTTTGTTTGGTTTTGGTTTTGGTTTTCTTTGTTTGTTTGCTTGTTTGGAAAGTTAGAGGGAATAAGAGCTTCTGGCTGCTGAGTGCGAGGGCCTCAAAAATTAAAAAGGAGCTGTGTGTGTATGTTCTTTGTTTATATGTGGATAATTGGATGTCATATGCAAAAGTCAAAATAGATGTCCTACTTGCAATAACCAGTCCAGGGAAGAATGTCAAGGATGATAGAACTTACCATGCATTATCAAACCTGCGGTAGTTTTATAGTCTGGGAGGTTATAGCATCTTAAGGAGCCTGGCAAGAAATTAGGCTTGAATGCATAACGCCACTTTCCCTTAATTTCATCCTAGTATACTTCTATCAAGGCATTCAAATTATGAAATGTCAAAGGTCCATTGACAATCTCTATTTTTACACCACATGAAAAAATATATTACCCTGTTACATATACTTGTACTTGGTATATACTGGGATCAACTATAAAGAGTCTTACCAAAGAAAGAACATCTTTCTTTCACTCCTAAAATTAACATTCAAAAATAGGTAAGCCAAGCAATAATGATTCCCTTCCTGTATATGTTGATTTACAGTTTTCAAGCCATTTTCACACAGATAATCTCCTTTGATCTTCACAATAACTCAACAAAGAAGAAGGGCAGATATTACTTGCATCATTTTACAGTTGAGGAAACCAGAACCCAGAGACTATGGTAGAGACTGGCCAGTTATTTACCAAACTGTGTTCCTTTTCCTTTTTGGCACATACCAAGACTACATTTCCCAAGATCCCTTGAAGTTAGGTGTAAACACGTGATGATTCCTGTCCAATAGAATGTGGGTAGAAGTGACGTGTACCATTTCATGGCCTGACCCATAAAACCCTCCAATATATAAGCTTCCTATTCTCTTTCCTCAGTGGCTAACTGAATGACAATTACTCCAAGAACTCAGAGGACAGCAAAGCTACAATATGGAAGAAGTTTGAGTCACCACTTGGAGACTCAAGAGAGTTGTCCAGGAAAGCCAATCAACCAGGAATATGTATTGGATTGTTGTGTGAGTGAGAAATAAGCTTATGTTGTTTTAAGTGATTGGAATTTGGGGGTGGTTTGTTGCAGCAGTTACCCTACGTTAATACAGAGAACTTAAATGATTTACCCAATGTTATACAAATAGTTTTTAAAGAGAGAGAGAGAGAGAGAACTAGAATTTTGTTCTTCTAGTGCTTAGTTTAATATTAATTTGTTTACAGCACCAACCATATGTAAGGCACCCTGTTTTTAATCCAGTAATTGTAGGACTGAAAAGTATGACAGGCTCTTTATATCTCCCCACTCTCTGATGGTCTCCTTTTTTTGTTTCCTCTATGTGATCTTCTTGTAGTTTCTTTCTCAAGCATCCCAGCAACAACCAAATACAGTGACACGTACTAGGTTTTACTGATCTAAAAGCACTCATATCTGAAAATCACCTCTCCTGTGTTCCCTCTCCTCCTGATAGTACAACCAAGAATTAATAAAGCATATATTCTCTGCTACTGACATAGCCTCAAATAGACTTCCTTTAGAAGGAACCTGATAAATGAAGCTGCCAGAACATGCAGAGAACAGACAGTGACTGAAGTACCATTAGGTATGGTCATAGACAGATTGTGTCAGGGAGTCAGAGGCCAGAGGGCAAGTGTCAAGGCAAGCAGAGGTAGTGAATCCTTCAGGTGAGAGACACTAGTGACAGGAAGGTTCTATTAGGCTGTAGAGAGATGCAGGCAGTTGTTCAGGACCTTGGAGAGATCCTGGTGAGTGCCATTGCTCTGAGGTTATTTATTCTGAGGCCCAATCAGGTAGTTTGCCCTTCCTTCTGACCCCTCTAGGTGATAAAGGGGTCTTGTCCTTTCTATGCATGTCTTAGCTTCTACAGAATAAGAGATTCATTCTCATTCTTTCTGAGAAGTTCAGGGCCTGTGTCCAGTAGGTAGGTTGGAGCTGTCTTATCTAGCCTTATTAAAGGCCACATGAGATGCTCACACCTCAGAAAATCTAGAACAGTACATAATCAAGGGACTTCATCCTCTTTGTTTATGTTCTAGAAGCTCTCTCTCTCTCCTTGGTGAAAGGCTAGTGCTTAGGTGGGCCTGAGCTCCAAACTTTTCACCCAACTGAAACCTTATTGCCAAATGAACCACATCATTAATTTTATAACCCTAAGAGGAAGATCACCAAAATGAGGGGCTCCCTTCTTCCAGAAGCCGTGTTCTCAAGAAACTTAATAGATATTCTATGAAAAAAAGATTATACAGAAAAATTAATTTGAGAAACCTTCAATAAAAATGCTAAATACTTTAAGCGCTTTCATATATATTCTCCCTCTCTCCCTCTCTCTCTCTCTCTCTCTCTCTCTCTCTTTCTCTCTCTCCCCCCCCTCTCTCTTTATAAAATACAATGTGATGAACATCTTCAGGCATATGTTTTCTTCGCCTCTTGGGATTACTTTTTCCTTTGGAGATATGTTCCCCAAAGTAGAATTCCTGACTTAAAACAATACTATCACTTGATAGGTATGGCCAAATTCAATTGGGATTGTGTAGTTTTACTTCCATCAGCAGTGTATGAAAGTATCAGTTTTGCTAGTATCAAACTAGTAATTTGCTTTGTATTCTTCAATGACTAGTACCTAGAACTGTATCTAGCCCATAATATTATACTCAATAAGAACTTGTTTAAGGTTGAAGTAAAAAGTTTAACACTTTCCCATATATTTCTTTACTTACTATAGGTCCTCATTTGGAATTCCCAGTCTTTTTCTTCTTTATTATTGGGGTATTAATGTTTTCTTTTGAATTTTCCTAAGATATTAAACCTGTTTTCCATATTTGTTAAAAATATTTCCCCTGTGTTTTTTAGTTTCTTGTATACAAAGCTTTAAATTTTTATGTAGTCAGAAACTGTCAGTTATAATTGTGATTTTTTTTCACTTTAAAGCTTATAAAACTTGGGACTTCCCTGGTGGTACAGAGGTTAAGAATCCACCTGCCAATGCAGGGGACACGGGTTAGAGCCTGGTCCGGGAAGATCCCACATGCCGCGGAGCCACTAAGCCTGTGCGCCACAACTACTGAGCCTGTGCTCTAGAGCCCGCGAGACACAACTACTGAGCCCTCATGCCACAACTACTGAAGCCTGCGTGCCTAGAGCCTGTGCTCTGCAACAAAAAGAAGCCACTGCAATGAGAAGGCCGCATACCACAACAAAGAGTAGTCCCCGCTCGCCACAACTAGAGGAAGCCCACGCACAGCAACAAAGACCCAACACAGCCAAAAATAAATAAATAAATAAATAAAATTTTTTTAAAAGCTTATAAAACTTATAGAGAAGGGCAGAGACCTCATAAAGTTCAATGTTTTCCTTATGAATTAATTTCTTATACATATTTTATTCATCTGGCACTGGGGTGTAAGGCGTGGGTCTAAAATGATTTTTCTCTAAATCAGTAACAGATATCCCAATGCAATTTCTAGTCAAGTTTCCTTTTCCATGGTGTCTTTTGAATTTTACAAGTGGCTCTTGGTAACACGTGTGGGTTGAAACAAAAGAGGATGAGTTTCAAATCTCATTAGGGGAAATAATATGAGATAAAAGAGAATTATCTAACACTTCACTGTCTGGGCTTCACCACTTTGCTCTCAAAGGGTTTACAATCTTGTTGTCATAGGTCAAACTTTTGTTTATTCCACTTATGTGTCTGACTGTAACAATCTAGTGGACATAATGTGTTTTAAAGTGGGTGTTGAAATTTCACTTACACTACAATTCAGATGTGCAGTGTAAATGTAGTTTATGTCTTAAAAACCTAATATACTATTCTTCACAAACCCCAACGGCACTTATTTCCAAGCCCTAGGGTCTTCTCGAGGCTAGAGCCTGGATGATGAAAATGGGGTTGGTCTTAGAGAGAAGATGTCCTTATATTCTCTTGCGCTGTGTTCCCTGCAGGCCTTAAGGTCAGCATTGGCAGCTGGTGAACTTGTGATCTGTTTCTGGTTTTGTTTTTTGGCTCAGTGTTCTAGGAGAATATTGACCCTCTCCCTGTGGCTGTTTCAATCTCATCGCTAGAAATCCCTCTGAGTCCCTGTCGCAACCTCCTCCTCACCCTCTGAGAACAGAGCTCACCCTTTATCCTCTGCTCTAGATCACTGTGCCCTGTAAGGTCCAGCCTCACGCAGGCTTCTGGGCTCCAACATACGATCCACACCACATGGGAACTGAGATTGACTCAGACATGCTAACCAGGTCCTCACTGCGGAGGACACTCTTGGTGCTCCACAGTGATGCCTTTTACAAACCAATTCACCCATGCCTCCAGATGTTGTGTGATGGTTGCTAATAGCTTACAAATGTCCCCTTCTTTGAAGAATGTCCCCCAGCTGAGCAGCAGCCACTTTTGCTTAGGAAGCTATGCTCACCCCCACCTTTGGGGTACAGCCCACAGCCAGTGACTAAATGCCACAGGTATGGAATTCTGGCCTCCGTGCCTCAAGGGGAAACAGCTCTGTGGTGCAATTCATGTTACAGAACTCCCTATGGCTTCAGGCTGAAGCTAAGAACACATCCTTGCTTAGCACCTTCCCCTGCCCTATCCCACTTCCCTCATTCCCCTTCTCCTGAGAGCATTCCTCCAATAAAGAGCATGCACTGGAATCCCTGTCTCAAGCTCTGCTTCTAGTGAACATGACCTAAGACACTCACTATGTCTGACAATGCCTCTCTTTACTAGGCTGAGCCATCCCACGTTGGCAAAGGGTCTCTGCCCAGCAGACTCCTCTAAAACTTTCAAGCAGTAAATGAGGCAAAAGCTCCTTGGTCTCAGTTTTCCCCAAATTTGTCTGTCAGCACCACCCCCATCCTTTTCCCCAGGACTTGCCTACATGAGACTTCTTAATACACCAAAATACCAGTTTTGTCAGTTTCGTGAGCTGCAAATACCTTCCCTCACCCTGTGATTTACCTTTTCACTCTTACAGTGTTCTTTAACAAAGAGAAATTCTTAAATATCTAATTTATCAATATTTCCCCTTTCCTTATGAATAGGTATCTTTTGTATCTTGTTTATGCAATTCTTCCCTACCCCCCAACCTCATGAAGCTATTTTATATTATCTTTTAGGAACTTTTTGATTTTTCATGTTTAGGTTTTCAATACACCTGGAATAGATGTGGGGATATGGTGTGAGATAGAGGTTTAATTTAATTACAGTTACCCATTGTCGCAGTACTATTTATTCTAAGGACTGACATTTCTCTTCTATTGTGCAACATATATCAAATATTGACCTTATATGTGGATATGTTTCTGGTTTATTCATTCTATTTCATGGTCTATTTTTCTATCCCTGAAAAAGTAATATATTGTCTTGATTACTATAGATTTATAACAGTCTTCTTATCCAATGGATCAAGTTTTCTCCCTTACTCCTCTGCTTCAAAAGGGTAATGTCTATCCTTGGCCTTTCCATATGAATTTTAAAATCAGTTTGTCAAGTTCCACCAAAAAACAGTAACTGGATTACATTAAATTTAGAAATGAATTTGGGGAGAATAGGCATCTTTTTTTCTCATATTTTCTACTGTATATCTCCCTGTTCTGAGACTCCTTTAATGTCTGAGAATAAGGTTTTATCATTTTTTTCTGTAGAATCTTGCACATCCTTTATTAGATTTATTTCTTGGTATTTTATATTAATTTCATTTTCTCTTTCTTGCTGGTATGGAGAAACATATTGGATTTTGGGGTATTGAGCTTTCATATCCAGGGGCTGTGCTAAAATTCTGTTATTAATTCCAATAGTTTATCTGCCAAATCATTTGGATTTTCTATTAATATAATCATATATGCAAATAATGACAGTTTTCTGTTTCTTTCTTTACAATTCTCATGCCTTTTTTCTTTTTTTGTGCCCTGGCCAGAACACTCTGAACAATGTTGAATTGCAGTGGTTATCAGGGCATTCTTGTCTTGTTCCTGATCTCCAAGGGAAAGTTTTCAACATTTTATCATTTAGTATGTTTGCAGTAAGTCTTTTAGAGATTAAGGATGTTCCCTTCTTCTCTGACTTTGCTAAGAGTTTCTACCATTAAAGGATATTTAATATTATCAAATGAATTTCTACAACTATTGAAATTACCATATGATTCCGCCCTCCTTGTTCTATTAATGTGATGAATTAAACTGTTGGATTTTCTAATTTTAACCCGACTTTGCATTCCTGAGTCAATCTCTATTTGGTCTCTATCATGTTCTATGAACACTCTTACACATGTCTCTTGGTGCACTGTGCACACATTTATTTTGTCTACATATAGAAGAGTGGAATTGCTGGGTCACAAAGTGTGGAAGCTGGTTTTAAGGAAAGAGTATGACGTTAGGTGAGTCATACTCAAGTCATACTTGAGTCAAGGCTTCAGAAGAACCTCTAGGGGAAAACATTTAGCAGGCAATTAAAGATGTGGAACTGGAGTTTAGGTAGAAGCCTGAGATGTGGATTTGGGAGGCATCAACATAAAGTTTATATTAGAAGCCAATGGCATGGAATGCTCTGTGTGGGGGAGGATCACAGAAGAGAGAAAAGGACTCCAGATCAACACGTGGAAAACACCTGTAACTAGGAGGCATGAGGACAAAGAGTCAGTAGAGACAGGCATGACATCAGATGGGTGGGAGGAAAGCTGAGAGTGTATCAAGCTTTGAACACTATGGAGAAAAAGGATTTGGTGACTAGGAGGCCTTCACACTATTTTCTCCTTTGCCATAGTTGCTGCTATAGCTACTGCTATGCTTCTTTGTTCGTTTGCTTTTAATCTTAATAAAGTTCTTTGGTTACTTTTGGAGTCATGCCAATTGGCAGGACTGTTATCACCCTGGCAGCTGCTAAGAACATTCTTTACCATCCCACAGAAATACTCAGGACAGAGTACTTAATGAGCACTTACTAATTATAGGCCCATCAGTCAAAATTATGACCTCAAAAATAGCAGGCTTTCGAAAGTCAGCTGAAGGTGCATGTGTCACAGGACAAAGCTGTCACACAAATGGAGAGAAAGAAAAAAAGAGGTTCCCTTTAAAAACTATTAACTTTACAGAACTGGGTAGCTGGGGCTTCATAACTTGATATACTGAACTTTCCTTCATGCTACCTCTTTCAACTCCTGTCACTATTTAAGGCTCCTTTTCAAAGGCCACGAGAAAAATCATGAGGAAAGAGAAAGGGAAGAAGAGGGAGGGTCAGCCAAGTACTGTGGATAGAAATGCCAAAGAAAGTTTGGGAAGATTTCACTAATTTGCCCCATACCCTCTGTGAGCAGGGAGTAAAGCAACATATACACTATATGTCATTAGGTACACAGCAACAACCCTCAAATATGCAGTGAATGTAATTCCAGAAGACAAATATTTATCATGTTTTTACTCTATTCCAAGCTAAGGAAAGACAACCTTGCAAAAAACATCTCATCAGCAACATAAAAGGTCAAAAGGCAATGGAAAATGAGAGTAAGAAATGAATGATAAAGAAAGAAATAGAATCGATAACTTCCAAACCAGAAGAAAACAAAAATGAAAAAATAAACAGGAACAAGAAAGCAAAAATTAAACCCAAATATAGCAGTAATCTATGCTTTTAATCTTTAATAGATAAGTAAATCTATTTATATTTGGTGGGTGAAAAACAAAAACTAGATATGGGCTATTTATAGGAGGCACACCTAAAACACAATGACATACATAAGCTAAAATAAAATGAATGGGAAATATATATTAGACAAATAACAACAAAAATCTATCTAGCAAAATTAGTATCTGGCAAAACAGAACTTAAAGCAGAAAGACAGTAAGAATAAAGCAGGACCTCACTAGATGATAAAAACAATCTACCAAGAAGCTATAACAATTTTGAACCTGTATGCATTGAATAATGTAGTTTCAAAATACATAAAGCAACATTTTTATAACCGATACACCATCATAGAATATTTTCAGTTAACTTCTCTAGAAAAGTTATCAGTAAGGTGGGCAATATATATACATACATTAAAAACAGTGAAAATTTAATCCACACTAAAAACACAGCTTGATCTAATATTCATACACAGAATATTGCACTCAACAAATAGAGAATACACACTCATTTTGAGATCACATGTAACATTTACAAAAATTGACTACAAAGAGAATACTAACCTTGCATTCATGGTGGTGACAGATATGTTAACAGTGTTGGTTCTCTTCAGTTCAGAGACTGGAACAGTCTGAGCCTTCATGTGGCCACGTCAGGAGCAGCTGGCCCACGGTCCCAAAGTGATAACATGTCACATTCCAAGAAGGCTTTCTGATGAATCAGAAAACGTGAAATAAACTAAATCACATGAAACTCCACATTTGGGGATTCAGAAGCAAAACCACTTAAAACAATAAAAAGAGAAAAAAAACTGTGATAGTTTTATTTTCCAGTTTACTGTTTTTCCTTGGTTCATTTTGTTATCCAGTTGCAAACAATCAAATAATTTCAACTGCCATCTTCCATTTCTCTTGTACTTTCACAGCTAGTACTAATTCACTTCATCCTCACAATAAACCTGTGAGGTTGAAAAAGTATTATCATTCTTAGCTACTAAACTCAAGTAAATGAAACCAGCCTCTTGCCCATCACCAGAAAAAACAATTCTTTAATGACAGAAGTGCCAGACCTTGCTGAAAAATACTGCAATGTTATTCTGGATATCCAACAGTATCTTTGCAGCGGCCACCCATATCCCTAGCCCACTAGCATAAAGCCCATTTTTGCCACCAGGGCAGCAGGCTGAAAGTGCTACGAAATTAAGGTTCTCCCAACAGTCCTCAACCCAGAGCTGACAGGATTTGTATATGAAATGCTTCAGCTTCCTCACCCTCAGGTGGGAGAACTCTGAGTCTCCTACACCACCTCCCAGAGATCCCCAGCAGGCTGAAGCTCTGGTAGCACCCTATATTAGCTCCTTTATGCCTGTCTCATTTCCTCACCCCACTCCAGTGTTTCCTTAACCTCTCAATTAAATGATTTGCATTTGAATCCTTGTCTTGGGATCTACTTCCACAGGAACTCAAACTAGGACAATCTTTCACACTAAAAAAAAATTGCACCATGTTTTCCACAATTTCTACCTATTGCTTAATGTCAGAGAAAAATGAGTCATTAACATTCGGTTTTGATCTTCTGAAATGTAGGGAATTCATGGGAAAATATAACCAATGAACACGGTATTTAGTGAGCACCCCAGCGTGCATAGCTGGGTACTAATGGCCTTATTTACAATACAACACTATCTACAGTACAGAGTAAGGGCTGTACTAGGCTACTGCAGAGGGGGAAAGCACTAACGAAGAATAGACTATTTAAGGTTGGCATTTAGTAAGGACATGGGGCCAGGGAGGGGTTAGCAATTCTTCATATTTTGGTTGTCACAAATGATTTGCCTATGTATGCTCTAAAAAAGCTGCACAGGTCAACTCTCCAAAGGCACCTTGAGACTGCAGTCGGGTCTCCAGGTGGGAATTATAACACCAAGCAGCACAGCCACTTTCAGAGAGGACTGGTCTTTCTCTGGAGACCTTCCATGAAAGCAGCGACCTTGTCTGGGCAAACGTGCCCACTCTCTGTATCCATGTTCTATTTATTATTTTTTAACGTTTTCACTGGAGTATAATTGCTTTACAAAGTTGTGTTAGTTTCTGCTTTATAACAAAGTGAATCAGTTATACATATACATATATCGCCATATCCCTTCCCTCTTGCATCTCCCTCCCTCCCAACCTCCCCATCCCACTCTTCTAGCTGGTCACAAAGCACCGACCTGATCTCCCTGTGCTATGTGACTGCTTCCCACTAGCTATCTATTTTACATTTGGTAGTGTATATATGTCCATATATATACTACCACTCTCTCACTTTGTCCCAGCTTACCCTTCCCCCTCCCCATGTCCTCAACTCCATTTTCTAGTAAGTCTGCGTCTTTATTCCCGTCTTGCCCCTAGGTTCTTCATGACCACTTTTTTTTTTTAGATTCCATATATATGTGTTAGCATATGGTTATTTGTTTTTCTGACGTACTTCACTCTGTATGACAGACTCTAGGTCCATCCACCTCACTACAAATAACTCAATTTCATTCCTTTTTATGGCTGAGTAATATTCCATTGTATATATGTGCCACATCTTCTTTATCCATTCATCTGTCGATGGACACTTAGGTTGCTTCCATGTCCTGGCTATTGTAAATAGAGCTGCAATGAACATTGTGGTACATGACTCTTTTTGAATTATGGTGTTCTCAGGGTATATGCCCAGTAGTGGGATTGCTGGGTCATATGGTAGTTCTATTTTTAGCTTTTTAAGGAACCTCAATACTGTTCTCCATAGTGGCTGTATCAATTTACATTCCCACCAACAGTGCAAGAGGGTTCCCTTTTCTCCACACCCTCTCCAGCATTTACTGTTTCTAGATTTTTTGATGATGGCCATTCTGACTGGTGTGAGATGACATCACATGGTAGTTCTGATTTGCATTTCTCTAATGATTAATGATGTTGAGCATTCTTTCAAGTGTTTGTTGGCAATCTGTATATCTTCTTTGCAGAAATGTCTATTTAGGTCTTCTGCCCGTTTTTGGATTGGGCTGTTTGTTTTTTTCATATTGAGCTGCATGAGCTGCTACTAAATTTTGGAGATTAATCCTTTGTCAGTTGCTTCATTTGCAAATATATTCTCCCATTCTGAGAGTTGTCTTTTCATCTTGTTTATGGTTCCATTTGCTGTGCAAAAGCTTTTAAGTTTCATTAGGTCCCATTTGTTTATTTTTGTTTTTATTTCCATTTCTCTAGGAGGTGGGTCAAAAAGGATCTTGCTGTGATGTATGTCTTAGAGTGTTCTGCCTATGTTTTCCTCTAAGAGTTTGATAGTGTCTGGCCTTACATTTAGGTCTTTAATCCATTTTGAGTTTATTTTCATGGATGGTGTTAGGGAGTGTTCTAATTTCATTCTTTTACATGTAGCTGTCCAGTTTTCCCAACTACACTTGTTGAAGAGGCTGTCTTTTCTTCATTGTATATTCTTGCCTCCTTTATCAAAAATAAGGTGACCATATGTGCGTAGGTTTATCTCTGGGCTATCTATCCTGTTCCATTAATCTATATTTGTATTTTTGTGCCAGTACCATACTGTCTTACTGTAGCTTTGTAGTATAGTGTGAAGTCCGGGAGCCTGATTCCTGCAGCTCCATTTTTCGTTCTCAAGATTGCTTTTGCTATTCGGGGTACTTTGTGTTTCCATACAAATTGTGAAATTTTTTGTTCTAGTTCTCTGAAAAATGCCAGTTGTAGTTTGACAGGGATTGCATTGAATCTGTAGATTGCTTTGGGTTGTATAGTCATTTTCACAATGTTGATTCTTCCTATCCAAGCACATGGTATATCTCTCCATCTATTTGTATCATCTTTAATTTCTTTCATCAGTGTCTTATAATTTTCTGCACACAGGTCTTTTGTCTCCTTAGGTAAGTTTATTCCTAGATATTTTACTCTTTTTGTTGCAGTAGTAAATGGGAGTGTTTTCTTAATTGCACTTTCAGATTTTTCATCATTAGCGTATAGGAATGCAAGAGATTTCTGTGCATTCACTTTGTATCCTGAAACTTTAGCAAATTCATTGATTAGTTCTAGTAGTTTTCTGGCAGCATCTTTAGAATTCTCTATGTATAGTATCATGTCATCTGCAAACAGTGACAGCTTTACTTCTTCTTTTCTGATTTGGATTCCTTTTATTTCCTTTTCTTCTCTGATTGCTGTGGCTAAAACTTCCAAAACTATGTTGAATAAGAGTGGTGAGAGTGGGCAACCTTGTCTTGTTCCTGATCTTAGTGTAAACGGTTTCAGTTTTTCACCATTGAGGACGATGTTTGCTGTGGGTTTGTCATATATGGCCTTTATTATGCTGAGGAAAGTTCCCTCTATGCCTACTTTCTGGAGGGTTTTTATCATAAATGTGTGATGAATTTTGTCAAAAGTTTTCTCTGCATCTATTGAGATGATCATATGGTTATCCTCCTTCAATTTGTTAATATGGTGTAACACATTGATTGATTTGCATATGTTGAAAAATCCTTGCATTCCTGGGATAAACCCCACTTGATCATGGTGTATGATCCTTTTAATGTGCTGTTGGATTCTGTTTGCTAGTATTTTGTTGAGGATTTTTGTATCTATGTTCATCAGTGATATTGGTCTGTAGTTTTCTTTGTTTGTGTGACATCTTTGTCCGGTTTTGGTATCAGGGTGATGGTGGCCTCGTAGAATGAGTTTGGAGTGTTCCTCCCTCTGTTATATTTTGGAAGAGTTTGAGAAGGATAGGTGTTAGCTCTTCTCTAAATGTTTGATAGAATTAGCCTGTGAAGCCATCTGGTCCTGGGCCTATGTTTGTTGGAAGATTTTTAATCACAGTTTCAATTTCAGTGCTTGCGACTGGTCTGTTTATATTTTCTATTTCTTCCTGGCTCAGTCACGGAACGTTGTGCATTTCTAAGAATTTGTCCATTTCTTCCAGGTTGTCCATTTTATTGGCATAGAGTTGCTTGTAGTAATCTCTCATGATCCTTTGTATCTCTGCAGTGTTAGTTGTTACTTCCCCTTTTTAATACCTAATTCTACTGACTTGAGTGTTCTCCCTTTTTTTCTTGATGTGTCTGGCTAATGGTTTATCAATTTTGTTTATCTTCTCAAAGAACCAGCTTTTAGTTTTATTGATATTTGCTATTGTTTCATTTCTTTTTCATTTATTTCTGATCTGATCTTTATGATTTCTTTCCTTCTGCTAACTTGGGGGTTTTTCGTTCTTCTTTCTCCAATTGCTTTAGGTGCAAGGTTAGGTTGTTTATTTGAGATGTTTCTTCTTTCTTGAGGTAGTACTGAATTGCTATCAACTTTCCTCTTCAAACTGCTTTTGCTGCATCCCATAGGTTTTGGGTCGTCATGTTTTCATTGTCATTTGTTTCTAGGTATTTTTTGATTTCCTCTTTGATTTCTTCAGTGATCTCTTGGTTATTAAGTAGTGTACTGTTTAGCTTCCATGTGCTTGTATTTTTTAGAGATATTTTCCTGTAATTGATATATAGTCTCATAGCACTGTGGTCAGAAAAGATACCTGATACAATTTCAATTTTCTTAAATTTACCAAGGTTTGGCTTGTGACCCAAGATATGATCTATCCTGGAGAATGTTCCATGAGCACTTGAGAAGAAAGTGTATTCTGTTGTTTTTGGATGGAATGTCTTATAAATATCAATTAAATCCACCTTGTTTAATGTATCATTTAAAGCTTGTGTTTCCTTATTTATTTTCATTTTGGATGATCTGTCCATCGGTGAAAGTGGGGTGTTAAAGTCCCCTACTATGATTGTGTTACTGTTGATTTCCCCTTTTATGGCTGTTAGTATTTGCTTTATGTATTGAGGTGCTCCTATCTTGGGTGCATAAATATTTACAATTGTTATATCTTCTTCTTGGATCGATCCCTTGATCATTATGTAGTGTCCTTCTTTGTCTCTTGTAATAGTCTTTGTTTTAAAGTCTATTTTGTCTGATATGAGAATTGCTACTCCAGCTTTCTTTTCATTTCCATTTGCATGGAATATCTTTTTCCATCCCCTCACTTTCAGTCTGTATGTGTCCCTGGTCTGGAATGGGTCTCCTGTACACAGAATATGTACGGGTCTTGTTTTTGTATCCATTCAGCCAGTCTATGTCCTTTGGTTGGAGCATTTAATCCATTTACATTTAAGGTAATTATCAATATGTATGTTCCTATTACCATTTTCTTAATTGTTTTGGGATTGTTATTGTAGGTCTTTTCCTTCTCTTATGTTTCCTGCCTAGAGAAGTTCCTTTAGCATTTGGTGTAAAGCTGGTTTGGTGGTGCTGAATCCTCTTAGCTTTTGCTTGTCTGTAGAGGTTTTAATTTCTCCATTGATTCTGAATGAGATCCTTGCTGGATAGAGTAATCTTGGTTGTAGGTTTTTCCCTTTCATCACTTTAAATAGGTCCTGCCACTCCCTTCTGGCTTGCAGAGTTTCTGCTAAAAGATCAGCTGTTAACCTTATGGGGATTCCCTTGTATGTTATTTGCTGCTTTTCCCTTGCTGCTTTTAATATTTTTTTCTTTGTATTTAATTTTTGATAGTTTGATTAATATGTGTCTTGGCGTGTTTCTCTTTGGATTTATCCTGTATGGGACTCTCTGTGCTTCCTGGACGTGATTAACTATTTCCTTTCCCATATTAGGGAAGTTTTCAACTATAATCTCTTCAAATATTTTCTCAGTTCCTTCCTTTTTCTCTTCTTCTTCTGGGACCCCTATAATTTGAATGTTGGTGCATTTAATATTGTCCCAGAAGTCTCTGAGACTGTCCTCAATTCTTTTCATTCTTTATTCTTTATTCTGCTCTGCAGTAGTTATTTCCACTATTTTACCTTCCAGGTCACTTATCTGTTCTTCTGCCTCAGTTATTCTGCTATTGATCCCTTCTTCAGAATTTTAAATTTCATTTATTGTGTTGTTCATCACTGTTTGTTTGCTCTTTAGTTTTTCTAGTTCCTTGTTAAACGTTTCTTGTATTTTCTCCATTCTATTTCCAAGATTTTGGATCATCTTTACTATCATTATTCTGAATTCTTTTTCAGGTAGACTACCTATTTCCTCTTCATTTGTTAGGTCTGGTGGGTTTTTACCTTGCTCCTTCATCTGCTGTGTGTTTCTTTGTCTTCTCATTTTGCTTAAGTTACTGTGTTTGGGGTCTCCTTTTAACAGGCTGCAGATTCGTAGTTCCCTTTGTTTTTGGTGTCTGCCCCCAGTGGCTAAGGTTGGTTCAGTGGGTTGTGTAGACTTCCTGGTGGAGGGGAGTAGTGCCTGTGTTTTGGTGGATGAGGCTGGATCTTGTCTCTCTGGTGGGCAGGCCCACATCTGGTGGTGTGTTTTGTGGTGTCTGTGACCTTACTATGATTTTAGGCAGCCTCTCTGCTAATGGGTGAGGTTGTGCTCCTGTCTTGCTAGTGTTTTGGCATAATGTGTCCAGCACTGTAGCTTGCTGGTTGTTGAGTGGAGCTGGGTCTTGGCATTGAGATGGAGATCTCTGGGAGATTTTCGCCATTTGATATTACGTGGAGCTGGGAGGTCTCTGGTGGACCAAAGTTCTGAACTTGGTTTTCCCACCTCAGAGGCACAGCCCTGACGCCTGGCTGGAGCACCAAGACTCTGTCATCCAGACGGCTCAGAATAAAAGGGAGAAAAGAAAGAGAGAAAGAGAGAAAGAGAGAGAGAGGGAGGGAGGAAGGAAGGAAGGAGATAAAATAAAATAAGATAAAAGATATTAAGATAAAAACAAAAAATAATTATTAAAAAAATTTTAAGTAATTAAAAAAAAAGAAAGAAAAAGGAGAAAACCAAGACAAAAAACAAATCCACCAATTATAACAAGCACTGAAAACTATACTCAAAAGAACGGACAGACAGAACCCTAGAACAAATGGTAAAAGCAAAGTTATACAGACAAAATCACCCACAGAAGCATATGCATACACACTCACAAAAAGCGAAAAAGGGGAAAATATATATATATATCGTTGCTCCCAAAGTCCACCTCCTCAATTTGGGATGATTCGTTGTCTATTCAGGTATTCCACAGATGCAGGTACATCAAGTTGACTATGGAGATTTAATCAGCTGCTCCTGAGGCTGCTGGGAGAGATTTCCCTTTCTCTTCTTTGTTTGCACAGCTCCTGGGGTTCAGCTTTGGATGTGGCCCCGCCTCTGTGTGTAGGTCGCCTGAGGGCATCTGTTCTTCGCTCAGACAGGACGGGGTTAAAGTAGCAGCTGATTCGGGGGCTCTGGCTCACTCAGGCTGGGGGGGAGGGAGGGGTACAGAGTGCGAGGCGCACCTGAGGTGGTAGAGGCCGGCGTGACGTTGCACCAGCCTGAGGCACGCCGTGTGTTCTCCCGGGTAAGTTGTCCCTGGATCACGGGGCCCTGGCAGTGGCAGGTTGCACAGGCTCCCAGGAGGGGAGGTGTGGAGAGTGACCTGTGCTCACACACAGGCTTCTTGGTGGCTGCAGTAGCAGCCTTAGCGTCTCATGCCCGTCTCTGGGGTCCGCGCTTTTAGCCGCGGCTCATGCCCATCTCTGGAGCTCCTTTAAGGGCCGCTCTTAATCCCCTCTCCTCGCACACCAGGAAACAAAGAGGCAAGAAAAAGTCTCTTGCCTCTTCGGCAGTTCCAGACCTTTTCCTGGACTCCCTCCCAGCTAGCCATGGTGCATTAGCCCCCTTTAGGCTATGTTCACGCAGCCAACCCCAGTCCTTTCCCTGGGACCTGACCTCTGAGGCCTGAGCCTCAGCTCCCAGCCCCCACCTGCCCCAGTGGGTGAGCAGACAAGCCTCTCGGGCTGGTGAGTGCAGGTCGGCACCGATCCTCTGTGCAGGAATCTCTCCGCTCTGCCCTCCGCACCCCTGTTGCTGCGCTCTCCTCCGTGACTCCGAAGCTTCCCCTCCGCCACCCGCAGTCTCTGCCCATGAAGGGGTTTCCTAGTGTGTGGAAACCTTTCCTCCTTCACAGCTCCTTCCCACTGGTGCAGGTCCCGTCTGTATTCTTTTGTCTGTTTTTTCTGTTTTCTTTTGCCCTACCCAGGTACGTGGGGAGTTTCTTGCCTTTTGGGAGGTCTTAGGTCTTCTGCCAGCGTTCAGTAGGTGTTCTGTAGGAGTTGTTCCACGTGTAGATGTATTTCTGATGTACTTGTGGGGAGGACGGTGATCTCCACATCCTACTCTTCCGCCATCTTGGAGCTCCTCGTGTATCCATGTTTTAAAAGCCGAAATCCAGGACTTCTCTGGTGGCACAGTGGTTAAGAATCTGCCTGCCAATGCAGGAGACACAGGTTCAAGCCCTGGTCCAGGACAATCCCACATGCCACGGAGCAACTAAGCCGGTGCACCACAACTACTGAGCCTGCACTCTAGAGCCCATGAGCCACAACTACTGAGCCCGTGTGCCACAACTACTGAAGCCCACACACCTACAGCCCGTGCTCCGCAACAAGAGCAGCCACTGCAATTAGAAGCCCGTGCACCACAATGAAGATCAGCCCCCGCTCGCCACAACTAGAGAAAGCCCACGTGCAGCAATGAAGACCCAACGCAGCCAAAAAAAAAATTTTTTAATTAAAAAAAAAAAAGAATGTGACTCCAATAAACAAATTGACATGCCAGAAAGAAAAGCGGTGTGGTGGATGCTGTGGTGAGCCACCCAGCCCTGGCCTTCAGGACAGACACGCTCATCCCCCAGCTGCTGTGTTTGAGGCTGACAGCTCTCTGCTGAGGCCCCATCTGGGAACTGCCCTCAGCCAAAGAGAGCCACCTCACCCAAAGTCACACCCCCAACAGCGGGTAGCTCACATTCAATGACCAGTGGGTGAGGAGGCATAAAGCCTTGACCCCCTTGCCTCAGGGAAGACAACAGGCTAGGGCCATCCCAGCTGCAGAGCTCCCATGATTTGAGCTGAAGCCTTAGTAGTGACTGACTCCTCCCCCTGCTGAATCCTGCTGCCTTCATTCCCCCACAAGAGCACTCCAGCATTAACTTCTGCAGGTAAACATCTGTCTCAGCATCTCAGACAGCTGAAGATGCAACAAATACCCATGTAGCCTACACCTGGATCCAACAAGTACTCTCCTTTTGCTATATTTTAACTCTTTCTCTCCATATATACATATTATAACATATATATGTGTCATATATACACACACACATACTTCCCCAAATTTTTACTTCGAAAATTGTCAAGCCTACAGAAGGACTAACAGCACCAACATTCACATACTCCCACTGAGATTCAATAATTATTAGCATTTTAGCACACTTTCTTTTCCCTATCTTTTCTTTTTCCTATACCATTTGAAAGTAGGTTTGAAGACATCAACTCGTCTCCTAAATACTTCTGTAGGCATCGCTCAAAAATAAATGCAATCTACACCACCACAATGCTATCATCACACCTAAGAAAATTAACAATAACTGCATTAATGACAGGTTTAAATTTTTTCAATTTTGTTTTCAATGATACTCTAATCAAACATTTGTGAAACCCTTGAGGTTTCTTAGAATGAAGTTTGAAAACCACTTTTCTAGAGTAATAACCTAGAAAGCACAGGTCCATCTGAGAAAAAACGGATCAGTCTTTAATATAAGAGTAACTAACAAAGCTTGACTCCCACTGCCCCCCACCAACAGACCCAAATAGTATTCTATAGCCTTGTGTATCACATCCATCACACATTAGAATACCTACCTGCATACGCAGATACATGCTAAGGTCTATGAATTGGTTAATATCCTTTAGTAATTGACAAGCTGGGAAGTGTGCCTATGTGAACACTTCTGTTCTCAAGCCCACAGTTTGTAAATTTGGTAACAGCTTTTCTTATTAGTATTTTTAGGCAGATCAAAAGGGTGTTAAAACAATAATTACTCTAGGAGCCCAGTAAGTAAGTATAAGTACAGGATACTGCATTGTCAGGCACCACAAAAACACATCAATGTGTTATATCTTCCTTAAATAGACATCATTCATCACTTAAGTAAACCAATTAATTTGAAAACAAAAGCGCTAATAGAGAAAAGTGATATCCACTAAAATGTACATTTTATTTCAGGAACATCACTTTTAAGAAAGTGACTTACTTGGAAATTCACTTAAATGGTGCCATTAAAAACTTGAAGTATCAACATCCTTGAGAAATGATTATGTTAGCAATGCAAATGTACAAGTGCCTCCTCAAGCTGGGCTTGAACGGTCCTGTCCAAGTCAGATATCTGTTAGGCAGGGCCTTTATCTGGCCATTTAGGGATAAGGATGATATACTGGACCATGAGCATGCATATATATGTTCCTCTCTCTCTCTCTCTCTCTCTCTCTCTCTGGCGCACGCGCGCGTGCTTTCTCACACACGCGTACGGGCGCGTGCACACACATCACTCTTCCTGTGTTTGAGATGGGAAAAGAAAAGAAACCTACCGTTGCCTACATCTCGAACGCTGGCATTTCCTTTAAACAGACATCTAAAATAGCTTTTGTTTAAAACAACATGGATTTCAAGGATTAAAAAGCAAGTATTTCAAGGGTCATGTGACAGGTGGAATGTAAGAACAAGGAAGTTCATTCCACTAAACACAACCCACTGTGGTCCAGACCCTGCTTCCCAAGCCTGATCTGGATGCCAAAGACCATCCCTGATGGTATCACTTGTGACTCAGATTGAAGGGAGGCTAGTGCTCTCCTTGTAGCCAGAGGGAAAGTCATTCCCCCTCCCATGGACTGTCCCTCAAATCTCTAAATTACAAGTCAAGGGAAAAACCAGTCACCCTGCACTTGTCAATGCAGTGAACTAAGCAGAGCAGAGCTAAAGTTACTACAGCCAGTAGATTCCACATCTTTTTGAATTGTGACCTGAATAAGAAACCACATTTTACATGGCAACCCAGTTCCTAAATACAGTATAGATTCCCAACTAAGACAAACATTTTCCAAAATAATACCGCCCTCTGATATTTTCTATTTCATTTTTTTAAAATGCTAGTCCCAACTCATTAAACTGACGTCACCACCACTGATGGGAAATGACCTGCAGTGTGAAAGACACAATGCTAGAGGGCCAAACCCCAAACTGTATTTTTGTACTAGAGTGGATTCACAGAAGATCTTTGGCGCTGGCTTTACTTAGAGCTGACTAAAATCCCTCTATTTGTCAATGGAACCTTTTCTGAAAATATGTCCAGCTGAGATCTCAGGGCCAGCCTGGTCCCAACTGCATAACGGTCCCTTTCAGCACTTTTCTTTTAGATCACGTATTCCATTCTCTGTGAATATTACTTGAATTAAAATTAGCCTTTTTAAATTATGCGTACATTTACATTGTAAATGATCCAAACAATAAAGCCTCTCCACACCTACTCTTATCCACTGCCCAGAAAAGCCACAGTAAACATCCAGACAAGTATCCTTAGTCTTTTGTGATGCATTCACGTATTACCCATAACCACACATAAATGGTTTTTAATAATGCAAATAGAATTACATTACATTTACTGTTCTGTGACTTGCTGTCTGAACTTAAGAGATATGTCTTTGTGAGTCAGGACAAATTTTAAATCAGTTTATGTAGACTGCATTCTTTTTTTCAATAGTACTTCGTTGAGGAATGATTTATATACAATAAATGCACATAAGTACAGCTTGAGGACTGTATATCCTCGTGTGACCACCATCCAGATCAATATGTAGAATTTCCACCTCCTCAGAAGGATTCGCTCATACCCCTTCAAGTCAATACCACTGCCCACAGAAGTAACCACTACTCAGACTTCCAACACCAAGCATTAGTTTTCCTATGAAACCTCACATTCATGGACTCATATAGTAACTATTCTTCTGTGTCTGGATTCTTTCATGCCACATAATACCTTTGAGATTCATCCATGTTTTTGCACATATCGGTAGTTTTGCGTTTTTTTTGTTTTTGTTGCTCAGTGGTATTCCCACTACAATTGGGGTTGTTTTCAGTTTGGGGCTCTTGTGAATGAAGCTACTATGAACATTCTTTTAGAAACTTTTCTGTGGACATGTGCACTCGTTTCTCTTGAGAATATACTTATAATTGTTGGGTCATAGGTAGTGTATGTTTAACTTTATTAGAGACTACCAAGCATTTTTCCACAGAGACTAAACCATTTTATACTCCTACCAACAGTGTATGGAGTTCCAATTGTTCCAATCCTCGCCGGCACTTTGCATTGTCAGCCCTTTGCATTGTTAGCCATTCTGGTGGATGCATGCTGGTATCGCCTCACAATTTTAATTTGCATTTTCCTGATGACCAGTGATATTGAGCACTTTTTCACGTGCTTATTGGCCATTCCTGTATCTTCTTTTATGAAGTGCCCATTCAAGAATTTTGCCCATTTTAAAATTGGGTTGCTCATCGTTTTGTTATCAATTTATAGAATTTTTAACATATAATGGATACCAGTCCTCTATAAGACACATGTATTGTGAATATTTTCAGTCTAGGGCTTGCTTTTCACATTAGTATCTGCCACATTCTTTTTAATGGATGCACATTTTTCCCACTGTAGTAGCAGTTTCTTAATTTATGTTACCATTATCTATTAATGGATATTTACACTCATAGGGAAAATTTTGTGCTTCAGTGGAAAACTGTACATTGTTTAGAGAACACTGCTCTTGGTTATCTGATTCTGATTTTCCATTCTATAAATTGTATATAACTGATAGCAATGCAAAATAATTCTTATCTATAGACGTGCAAATAAATTGTCTGGTGAAGATTCAATTGACTTTCCTCCCCAGTTATGGGAAAAGCCAATTTTTTCTTCATTTGCACTTTAATTTCAATATTTCTAATCTGTAAATGTGTCTGTTCTTTGGATTGTCCTTTAAAATGGTTGTGACATCTAACGAGTTCCCTCATTAGTAATGAGTTAATAAAATCTCTAACGTGTTCCTTTTATATCTGTACATGAGGCATATTTTACCTTTTAAAAAATTATTCTTTAACACATTGTTTCTAATTTTTTATCTTGTTACAGAGGATGCTGCAACCCTTACTGCACATTTATCTCTGCATAGAAGTCTCAAGACTAAGAAGTCCTCATGCTCTCTCACACTCCAAATCAAACCAACTTTGAGGAATGGATTTAACAAGTTCAGCTACATGAAGGCACAGAAGACAAATAGACAGAACTTGTACCGTAACAAGGGGAAAGGTCAAATTAGGCTCAAACCAAAGAAATCAAACTAATGGTAGAATTTCAAGCATAGTAAGACAAGGTGAATGAGGAATGCCTTTGTTTATTGGGCACCTACTAATTCCAGACTACTATGTTAGGCACTGATGACACAACCTTTGCCATCAAGAAGTTCAGGAATTAGTGGTTTACAGGACTGTTAAAAGAGGTAGGAAAGACAAGGTCAAAGACAGTGCCACCAAAGATCAAGGAAACAGACACTGGAGACCTCAGCTTGAAGCACCAAGGTGGAAAATTCTCACAAGATTACTGGGAAGCTGATGAAGAATCTCTGAAAATTCCCAACCCTACACTGACGCGTCTGCAGCGGTGAAGTTTGTGATTCTCATGAGTTCTTCAGGAAGCTTCTGTAAATCTCAGTCTGCCCATATGTCCCAGCTGTGGAGAAAAACGGCTTCTTTTCTTCTACCTTCAAACTTCAGGCCAGTTCCTCTCATCAACAAACTCTAAACCAGAACTATACTGAGACAGGGGTTCTGGGAAATGTGGTTCTCAGCTTCTCTTCTGCAAAGCAGAGATTCTAGAAGGGGGAGGTGGTGATGCTGAGTTGAGACCTGGCACACAGCTGGGGCTCACTACGTGGTGACCATCACCCCTGCCGTCCATGAAGTGGCAGGGACACTGAGCAAGTGTTCAACTTCCCAGCATTTGAAAGTACAGCTGACCCTTGAACAACCCAAGTCTGAGCTGTGCGGGTCCACTTATGCGTGGATTTTTCCCAATAGTAAATACTACAGTACTACACAATCCACGGTTGGTTGAATCCACAGATACGATACCTCAGATTTGGAGGAACTGCATGTACAAAGGAACCAGGTATACGGAGAGAGCCAACTATAAATTATACATGGGTTTTTAACTTTGCAGAGGGTCAGAGCCCCTAACCCCCATTTGTTCAAGGGTCAACTGTACCATTTTTCTTGTAGGATTTCTGTCCATTGATTGTCCAGTCTCCCCTTTCCCCTACTTCATTGTGCAGGGGCCAAACAAGGACTCTGCAGTCACAATCCTAGAAGGCAACTGCTGAATAATTCAGTAGTATTGAAAAATACATGAAAGGATTTACAGGTTTGTACTAACAACCCTAGCATAAAAGTGACACTTGAGGTCTAGCCCTGGCTTTGGCACTAGCAGCTCTATGATTTGGGGAAAACCACTGAACCTTCTTATAGATGTTTCACTGAAAAATTCAAAAGGCTGTGATACTGAGAAGAGCACATCATGTCTGGGGTGTTCTTCCCAAGAATGCAAAACCTCAGTCCAATCATGAGAACACATCAGACAAACTCAAATTGAGGGACATTCTACAAAATGACTGACCAGTACTCCTCAAAAGTGTCATGGTCAGGAAGAACAGAAAGACTGAGAACTGCCACAGATGGGAGGAGACTAAGGAGACATGAGAATTAAATAAAATTTTAAAAAAGTCAATCTTGGATTGACTCCTGGAAGCAAAAAAGAATTTTAACGGAAAACCTGGTGAAATACAAATAAAGTCTGGAGTTAATAGCATTGTACCAATGTTAATTTGTGAGTTTTGATAATTGTATCACATTTACGTAAGCTGTTAACATTAGGGGAAGCTGGGTGAAGGATGTATGGAAACTCTCTGTACTATTTTTGCAACTCTTCTGTAAATCCAAAATTATCCCAAAATAAAATGTTAAAAATTAAAACCGTGCTATTTAAATGGTATCAAAATTGAATTCATCATTTTGTATTGGGCCCTAAGAATTATGTAGCTGGTCCTGCATGGAAGTGTTACCAAAGCTGTTGCCCCAGAAACAAGTAAACTTGCAGAAAAGCATATCCTCTAGCTGTGTTCACAGGACAAGAACAAGAGAGTCCATCCGCAAGAAAACTGGTGAAACTTATTCAGCTTCAAAAGTGGGACAAAGGTTGCCCTGCAGCTCATTAGCATCTCATTGTAATCTTAAGATCTCTGCCTGTCCTCACCATGATGGTTTGACCTGCTTCAGACCCAAATGCCAAAGGACCATACAAGGGCAGAAAAGAGGTGGCACCCCAGTTCCAGGAAGAACTCCACCTATTCCCAGAAAAATCAATGTATATGACTCCCTCTCATTAACCTTGCCCTTAAAATCTTGTCTTAACCATCACCCAGGTGAGAAGTTGATTGGCGACCTAAGTTCCCGCTTCTCCATCCTCAGGCCACTCAATTATGTTTGCCCTCAAGCATAATTGCCCTCAGCTTCGATCTCAGCTTGGGTTTAGTTTTTGGCTGTCAGAACCTGAACAGAAAAAGAACCTTCTCCCTGAGGCAGGGGGGCCTTGGCCGGGCTAGGGCCCAAGTGGGGGTCCAGACGACCTAATTCGGTAACAGAAATATATGGAAAACTGGGTAAAACCCGTTTCCCGTGATGCAAAATAATGAAGCGGCAACAAAACAATTCCCATGAGCTCCAGGGGAGCCTGGAAGGAGCAGAGATAAGAGCTGCTCCATCTGACGGGTCTTGTGGACAGAAATGAGGATGGTTCTGAGCCAACGACTAAGGAGCAGATGGGACAAATAACTATCTCAGCTGATGGCTAAGAAAAATGACCAGAAACTGATTCTGAAACCCTCCCCCCAGCCCTGGCACTGTGTAAGACCCCCTACAACATAGGAGCAATTCTGATGAAAACCCCTGCCAGCTGGTATTCTCCCAAACCTATCTCCGTTCACGTCCTCGGTTCTCTCCTTGTAGTTCTGGGAAACTCACAAGCCTTGTGTGACTAAGGCTAAGTTTCCACTCCAGCACGTGGAGGCTGAAATCGGAGACTAAGGGTGACGTCACCAAGTTGGCGTCACACGTCACTCCGACTTCGCTCACCCTCTCAGGAACAACCAACGACCATTGGTTAACCGGACACCACTGAGAGCAGCCTAGAACGCGGGGGTGAAGGGTGAGGCGGAAGCAGCCTCTGCACAGCAGAGACCAAGACAGACGGCATAGAAAGGTCAGAGAAGCGGCTACACACACCACACTGCCCCTCCCCCAGGCCAGCGCAGCCCCACACGGTCGTCTCCCCTGAGCCTCCGGGTCCTCCAGTGCGAAAAGGGCGGGCTTGGGGGGAGAAGCCAGCTCGCCCAGCACTGTGGGTCACTGTGTGGGAGCCCCTACTCCAGTCTCGCCCCACAGGGCTTGCCCAGTGGGAACCTGCCTGTGACCAAGAAGGGGCCGAGGGACTGGCAACAACCAGCACTTGGACCTGGGCTGAGTTCGTACCTGTAGCGCCCGAGCAGTAGTCCCAAGCAGCCGCCCTGCTCAGCTGCCGCACTCTGACCGGGGAACTCGGTGGGACCCTTAAACGAGGATTTCTGCTGGCCCTAGAGCCTGACTTGCCCACCCAGGCAAGGAGCTGAGGAGAGCGTCTCCCGACCCCGTCTCACCAGAAGAGCGGACACCTGGAAGCTGCGCAGCCAACGGCGCGGGAGCTGAGAGGTGGGTGGGCGGGGCTGACAGCCTCCCGAGAAAAGCCGGAATCGCGTGGACGGTTCACGTGCTACCGCCCAAGTGGGGGGAATTAATTCAGAGCCGAGGCTGAGAGTAGTTGCCGGCTCACCCTGCTTGGAAAGCCTGGCGTTACCCAACCCGGTCCTGCTAAGGCAAGTGAGCTAAAACAGAGCCCTGCCCACTGTGACTCCCGAGGGTGGGGCGGGGCGGGGCGATTGGCCCAAAGAGGCTGGAAAGATTACCTGAAAGCTGTGTAACCAAAATAGAAATTAAGTTGTTATAGAAAAATAATGTTTCTTGCCCACCTGTGTTGGTGTCCTGAGATTTAAACCTGTCATCCGTCAATCTTTCAGATTAATTTTGCTAATTATTTGAGATTACCAATTATTCCATCTCAAAGTGGATGAGCAGATTTTTTTTTATCATGGTGAAAAAATTCATTGCACATTTAACGTATTAAAATAAGTTAGGGTGAAGGAAGGAGTGACAAGTGCTTTTTAGTCCTACACAAGAGTGAATGTGGTTAGACTGCTACTGTTGCAGAATGCTGCAAAGATAATACTTTACTCGATGTGGATATGGGCTATAAAAAAAGGCGAAAACCAGAGCTGAACATCGAAGCCTTGATGACCAAAATTAAAATACTGGCATATATTTAAATAAATATTAAAGTATAAAATAATATGCTTTAGTAACACTTATGTTTTACCCACGAAGGACAAAACACTTCCGAAGTTTTCAACATCCTTTCAATTATATCCACAATTATCATTACTGGGTTAAACTACTTCTGTTTTGCTTATCAAGCAAGAAACCAAACATTCTCACTGTGCCACATTTATGAAACTGGCTGGAAAATGTTATCATTAAATTAAAAACACTATAGATGACATTAGTAAAAGTTCTATAAAATTACTACATTAAAAAAACAAGCGTCTGTATTAAGAATATTTTAAATGTTTATTCATTGTATTTATTTGGAAAACAAAATATATTAACGATACATTTATCAAAAACAAGTCTTATGAGCAGATATTTAAAGTCTTTAACGTTGGACTGATACAATAACAAAACTGACCTGTGAAATGTTGTAGATAGAAAAGGTCTAATTTAGTTTAAATAAGATCTGAAACACCTTTATGAAACTTATTTTGCTCAGTGTGATTTTAAAGAAGTTATGTGTTATTACTATGACTCAAACTGTGGGGACGGTTTTAAACACTTAAAAAAAAATAAAGTGCATTCTAAACTGTGCTATGCAGTATAGTAGCCACTATTCACATGTGACTTTAAATTTTAATTAGCTAAAATGAGCTATAATTTAAAATCTAATTCCTCCATCTAATTAGCCACATCTCAAGTGCTCAAAAGCCACACGTGGCTAGCTATTACCATATTGGACAATGTAAAATTATAGAATATTACCAACATAATGGAAAGTTCTATTGGACAGGGCTGGTCAAATAACATATAAGCAACCACCATAATAAAGTTAATCATATAAATCTTGAAAAACTTCTGTAAATATGAAGTTTTTGTTTTTGTAATTTTGCTTCTAATCCAGGGAATCTTTCAGATACCATAAAATACAAATCAAATTTGAAATCTGCATATACAATTTGAAATTTAATCTTGCCTAGGATATAAATTTACTTTTCTATATTAACTCTATTACTACTAGTTTGTAAAATATTTTGTGAAACTGAATGGTGAAGCCAAAGACTAATTTAGATGAATTAATCTGAAGTTAAAAGTCTGGAAGACTTTTTGGCTTCAGTTATCTACTTCTTAAGACCACTGTAGGCATAGCCTAAACATATAAAGATATGCATAGAAACAGTATAGTTTTATTAAACTAAAGGCAACTAATAGCAAATTATTTATTTGAAGAACAGAGTCTTAAAATTATATCTTATCTTTATAAAACTATATTATACTTCACTAAAATACTCAAAGTTGAATTTAATTTTCAAAAGATATATCATATGAAAATATGTATCTATTCTACCAACTGATCACATAAAACCATCTTAAACTATCTCACAAGTCACAAAAATAACAAGACTTCACACAAACTATCCTGTTTGATCTACTTATTACTTTCTGTTGAATTTCTTCTTTGCCTTATTAAAAAACAGAATTTAATTAATGTCTATTATCTAAGACAAAGCCATGGGTCACAAGCAAATGGACATAACTAAAGATTGAACTCTTACGAGGAGAAAATTTGCTCTTTGAACAAGGAACACTATAAAACAGATGTAACTGAGGACTGTTCAACAGGTTGAAAGATGGCATTGTAACTGACAAAATGTTTCTTAAACACAAATGATCAAAAAATGAAATTATATAATATTTCCTATGGCTGAAACATTCAAGAACTTTAAAATAAAGTGCTTAAGTTAAAAATAAAATCCTAGTAAACAACAAGGATTTACTGTACAGCACAGGGAATATCTTGTGATAACCTATAATGGAAAAGAATCTGAAAAAGAATACATATGTATGTATAACTGAATCATTTTGCCGTACACTAGAATCTAACACAACACTGTAAATCAACTACACTTCAATAAAAAAAAAAAATTCCTAGGAAGGGAGTAAGCAGGAAGCCTTCATGGAGGAAGTGCCATTCAGTGTGAGGATTCAGATGTGACAGTAGGCAGGGGAGGCAGGAGTGGCCAGGCTGGGGAGCCAGTGGATTGCACCCTGAGTATTAAAAAAAAAATTATATTTATGAGCAAAATGGAATGACTTTTTAATTCTACAGTAATCCCACCAATATCCTTTAAGATCATTTTTTTCTAATTGAATTCCTGATAAAATTTTTTTTCATTTAAACTTTGTAAAATTTAAACTTGTATGCATTTCAACTAGAATTAATCATAAAACACAGTAAACATATTAAAACCTTTATGCAGACATTTCAGAAACCAAAAAAAAAGTTAGCATCTAAATCTTGTCAGATTCTTTATATTCATAGTGATATATTCTTTTTTTTAATTTTTTTTCTTTATACAGCAGGTTATTAGTCATCAATTTTATACATATCAGTGTATACATGTCAATCCCAATTGCCCAATTCATCGCACCCCCACCCCCACCCCACCCGCTGCTGCTTTCCTGGCTTGGTGTCCTTATGTTTGTTCTCTACATCTGTGTCTCAATTTCTCACCTGCAAACAGGTTCATCTGTACCATTTTTCTAGGTTCCATATATATGCGTTAATATATGATATTTGTTTTTCTCTTTCTGACTTACTTCACTCTGTATGACAGTCTCTAGATCCAACCACGTCTCAACAAATGACCCAATTTTGTTCCTTTTTATGGCTGAGTAATATTCCATTGTATATATGCACCACATCTTCTTTATCCATTTGTCTATCGATGGGCATTTAGCTTGCTTCCATGACCTGGCTATTGTAAATAGTGCTGCAATGAACACTGGGGGGCATGTGTCTTTTTTTTTTTAACATCTTTATTGGAGTATAATTGCTTTACAGTGGTGTGTTGGTTTCTGCTTTATAACAAAGTGAATCAGTTATACATATACATATGTTCCCATATCTCTTCCCTCTTGCGTCTCCCTCCCTCCCACCCTCCCTATCCCACCCCTCCAGGCGGTCACAAAGCACCGAGCTGATCTCCCTGTGCTATGCGGCTGCTTCCCACTAGCTATCTACCTTACGTTTGGTAGTGTATATATGTCCATGCCTCTCTCTCGCTTTGTCACAGCTCACCCTTCCCCCTTCCCATATCCTTAAGCCCGTTCTCTAGTAGGTCTGTGTCTTTATTCCTGTCTTACCCCAAGGTTCTTCATGACATTTTTTTCCTTAAATTCCATACATATGTGTTAGCATACGGTATTTGTCTTTCTCTTCCTGACTTACTTCACTCTGTATGACAGATTCTAGGTCTATCCACCTCATTACAAATAGCTCAATTTCGTTTCTTTTTATGGCTGAGTAATATTCCATTGTATATATGTGCCACATCTTCTTTATCCATTCATCCGATGATGGACACTTAGGTTCCATCTCCGGGCTATTATAAATAGAGCTGCAATGTGAATTATGGTTTTCTCAGGGTATATGCCCAGTAGTGGGATTGCTGGGTCACATGGTAGTTCTATTTGTAGTTTTTTAAGGAACTTCCATACTGTTCTGCATAGTGGCTGTACCAATTCACATTCCCACCAGCAGTGCAAGAGTGTTCCCTTTTCTCCACACCCTCTCCAGCATTTATTGTTTCTAGATTTTTTGATGATGGATATATTCTTAAATTTAAATTACTTCAATGGAACCAGAAAGTCTGCTAATATGATTTTCTATGTTGACTCTTAGCAAACTTCGGTGATAAAATATTATCAGGAGTTAATTAAAAGAATTCTGTTCTTATCAGAAGTAGATCAAAAGAACATAGGTCTCATCTCTGGAAAGCTTATGTTAAACAATATTATGTCAATCCTATGAATCCCCTACTGATGGATGTATAAGAAAGCCAGGTGGCATGGACATATATACAGTACCAAATGTAAAACTGAGAGCTAGTGGGAAGCAGCTGCATAGCACAGGGAGATCAGCTGGGTGCTTTGTGACCACCTAGAGGGGTGGGATAGGGAGGGTGGGAGGGAGGGAGACGCAAGAGGGAAGAGATATGGGGATATATGTATACGTATAGCTGATTCACTTTTTTATAAAGCAGAAACTAAATTGCAAAGCAAGTATACTACAATAAAGATGTTAATAAAAAAAAAAAAAGAAAGCCAGCACGCATGTTTTGGTTATATGTAAACCATACCACCCTTCTGAATCAGTGTAGCTTAACCTAAGCTCTGCACTGCAGATTCACTTGACATATTGAGTGTCTATTACCTGCAAGTTCCTATGCTTGGAATTATGATTTGCCTATCCAACTGTGGCTCTCTACATCACTACCTGTATCTGTATCACTGACACTCAGATTTCATCTGTCATTAACAGCTAAATGTACTATTCTTATTCTACATTAAAACAGCAATAAAAATGATCTTTAGGAGTTTACAACCATTCCTTTTTTCAGAGGTTCTTACTGCAATATTGCCCATCACTTTATTCATGAGATGAAACATTACACATCTTCATAATGCAATTGTGCCTCCCTTGTGGGCAAACAAAGAACATAGGTTATTTCTTTAGGTGTGAATGCTGAACTCCAATGCCACTACATCAGGCTAATTTTTGAATTAATAACTTGAGAAACTCAAAGGATGGTACAATAGTGGAAAAAAAAAAGTTGGATGACTGACATTCAAGTACTTCAGTCAGCTAAGCCAGTATCTCTTGGCTCTGACTCTGTCAAAGGAGTCGTTTCTGGAGGCGGCTGTGATTTGGATGTGGACTTCTTGTGGTCATATCTAAGACTACAAATACAACTATTGATAGCTGTCACACAGAATTTCCAGTCATATCCAGTTTCTGATAGATCACAAGTCGGGTAGATGTCTTGGAGAAACTCTGGTGGTAAAGTCCAAAAATATAACAGTTAATTAGAAATCACTTCTCAGAGAAATGAATTTATTCAACCTTAGTACTATTGCTATGTCTGTGAAAGGGTCATTAAGACTTTAATTAATTAAAACACATGGACTATAGCTATTATTAAATTAGCTGAACAAATCTTTTCATCAGAAAGGATAGTAATATGAAATAGCACCATTCTTAAAGCACACAAAAAACACCAAAATACCGCATGATCTGGTTATGTAGCAAGGTCTGCTCTCTTTAGTACCCAACATAAACTTTTCTTATTCTTAAATTTATTAAACATGCATCTAGTATGTTATTCATCATATCAAATAGAGACATGCTAATAAGGTTCTAGTACCCTAGAGGCTGCAGTGTCTTTCATACTTTTAGAGGCAAAAAGCTATAACTGCTAAATTTTTTGGCACTGCTTGGTTTATCTCAGACAAAAGGAATGAGAGTCTTTAGATCTTGCAGTTAAATGAAAACTTCTATAACAGAGCAACATAGCTCAAGGAGCACTCAGAGAAAGTGGGAGGACAAAGGGAAAGGTGGGGAAGAGGGTGCTAACTAGAAGAGCAGAGCTACTCTTGGATACTTTCTTAGGTAATTTCCTAAGTACCTTTGAGCTCTTAGAAAAGGATCTGGCAATCACTACAGGCCAGCATTAGTTGGCTACATTAATGTCATTTGTTTTTTGATAGGATTAATTGGCTAGGAAATCAGGACAATGCCATAAACTGAGCATATATCTAAATTTTAGCAAGTCATGTGACAAAGTTAAAAAGCTTTCATACTCAAAGGTCTAATAGATCAGTGGTAGCCTGGAAGGAGGCTTTTAGTCATATGTCACTGGATTCAGTATCAAGCTCTATCCTGCGGTGCATTTTTATTAACAAAAAAGAAGTTATGGAAAGCAGGCTTGCCCCATCTCCCAATGACAGCAAAGCTGGGACAGGTAACTAACAGACTGGAAGACAAGTACGTGCAAAGCTTTCAACAGACTGCAACAAGGAACCTAAATTGGTTGGTGTTTCCTAAAATGTATTCTCTGAAACACTAGTCATAAAAGAAGTTTCTTAGGGGGGGAAAGATTCTGGTTGTTCAAATAAGAAATGCTTAACTCCAGAGTTAGTCTCCACTGAAAAATCCCACAGTAAAGAGATATGCTGGGGACTTCCCTGGTGGTGCAGTGGTTAAGAATCTGCCTGCCAACGCAGGGGACATGGGTTTGAGCCCTGGTCTGGGAAGATCCCACATGGCGTGGAGCAACTAAGCACATGAGCCACAACTACTGAGCCTGCGCTCTAGAGCCCGCGAGCCAAAGCTACTGAGCCCACACGCCACAACTACTGAAGCCCGCACGCCTAGAGCCAGAGCTCCGCAACAAGGGAAGCCACTGTAATGAGAAGCCCCCACAATGAGAAGCCTGTGCACCACAACGGAGAGCAGCCCCCGCTCACAACTAGAGAAAGCCCACGTGCGGCAGCGAAGGCCCAACGCAGCCAAAAATCAATTAATTAATTATTTTAAAAATGAGAGACGTGCTGAATCAAAGGTGACAGATGCAGATTTGGTGAGGCACATAAATAAGGGAGGTGGCAACACATAAGGCAACAGAGGGTTAAGACCATGGAGATCTAGGCAGGCTGGACAGCTAAAGGCATTCAAAACATGTTTTAAAACAGAGTCAAATGAAGCAGATCTATGGACTGAGGCCCTTGGGGTGCCAGATCAAGATCTTTCCTAGCCATTTGACTAAAAAGCACTTTATTCAGGAAGAACCTATTAATATTCAGCTGTCTTTAAGAAACATAGTTTGGGGAATGCTGCTCTACACTAACAGGATAAAATGCAGGAGGAATAAATATAAAATCCTACATTTACATTAAAAAAATACTAACAGTATAAACAGGAACAGCCTAAATACTAACAATAGAAGTACTGGATAGTAAAGCACTATAGACTTTAAAGAATCTTTCATTTAAAAAAAGTTAATAAAATAAAATTAAAAGTATTGGATAAATGTCAGTATATAGAAAAACAGATCTAGGGGTTTAGATAACCATACATTTTTAAATGGCAAGTGCCATTTAGGCTGCACTGACAGCCTTGTAGGTAATAGTACTATTGCATTCTGGGTTAGCTTGAGCACATATGAAGTTAGTCACTGAACGAGATCATGAAAGATTAGGACAATATTTATATGAGGAATTACTGAACAAAATGGAGATATTTAACTGTAAAAGTTTAAGACTTTGTGGGGAAAAGCTAGGAATAACACTTATTCTCCAATCCTCAAACACTTAGTCTCTAATCCTCACACTTCCATGTAGAGGGATCTCTAAATGGGAACGTTTAGAAGAACTGGGCATGTATGATTCAAAAATAAAGCTGATATTTTAATCTCCACCTGCCAGATTCTAGTGGCTGTCACTCACTTGGTTCTGAACTTGAAAGTGGGAGGAGAGGGTATATCTATTCTCTCCTAATGCATACAGCAGGAAGTGATAGCTGTCTTTAAATACTTGAAGGCCTATCATGTGAAAAGTGATTAGATCCACCCAATTTAGCTCTAGAAGGAATAAGTAGGACAAATGTGCATTACTCGCAGGGAGGTAAATTTTGAGTCACTTGGAAGAAGAACTTTCTCATGAATTAGAACCCTTTTAAAATGTAGTGGACTGCCATCAACAGAAGTGTTCAAACCAAGGGGAGGCAACTATATGCCAAAGCTGAGATGGGAACTCCTGCTCTGGGTGAGAAGCTGTATTAGAGGACCTAATGTACTCCCTATTGCTAAGACTTTACAGTTCTGTTATGCTCAGAAATGGACGGGACGGGGCAGGAGTAAGGGTTGTTTGCTGATTGCAAATCTGCAGCCTTCTAACTTTCTCCATATGGACCATTCTTTAAAGAGACCTTAAGTGATAACTGAACTCTCAGAGAGCATCACGTAACAGTTTCTTAGGTGAAATCAATACCTTTGGCTACTGGACATATTTCCCTTTGCCTATTAATTTCCAGAAGAGTTCCCCCAAAATAATAAAATCTTAGGATAAGAAGTGATATGAGAATAGAAGCATAATCTGGTTTACCAACTGCTGATACCGATCAGCAATCAGCAGTTAAAATACATGAGTTAGATCTCAAAAACATAACTTTGGGTGATAAAAAAATTTAAAAAGGATATGTACTATATATTCCCATTTATGTACATTAAAACAACTACAAAACAATATTACATATCAACAGAGGTAGCAAAAGTATAAAATATGCATGGGAATGATATATCCACCTCCAAGACTGTGATTACTTTTGGGGAGAAAGACAGGGGAAACAGATGATGGGATGGAGTTTTAATGTTATCAGTAATGATTTATTATTTTAAAAAACCTAGAGCACAAAAAGCAAAATATATCTATACTGGGTAGACAGATGTTAATTTATTACTGTATTATTTTCTATATATTTCTGTATGTTTTAAATAGTTGATACTGAACCAATACTTCTAAAGATGTTATGTTAGAGCCCATAAAGCCTAGTTCTCTTACTAGTGCAGGAATCTCCTCACATCTCTGGTCATTCAGCAGTTACTCTGAGCCTTTTCATTCTCCAAATTCATCGTGTCCTCATATTAAAGTAAAATATGCTTTCTTGTCAGCTTCTCCTCCCTGGGCCTGGCTCTGCCCCCCAGGACAATGATGATTCTACTGTATTCTCTCTGCTGAAATGACTTACATGGCTGCCCTTCTACAAAGGAGTAGAACTTTGAGTCTTATGGGAAATTTGTTAAAATATGCCCTAAGTGGATAGTATGTCAAACTCATGCTGAATATTTTTCACTACAAAAGACATCTTCTTGATTTGTAATATAATTCATTAAGGGATAAAACAAAACAAAATACACAGAATAATATTTTTAGTCCACTTTTAAGGAACTAATCTATTCCAGACATTAAAGAACTCTAAAAGTCACCTTCTACCTCTCATTTAAAAAAATTTTTTTAAATTAGAAAGACATTATTTCTTCTAAAAACACCTTCATTTCTAAACTGGTTACAAACTCTGTGTTCTTTTCTTACTATAAGGTAAGAGGAATTGAGTTGTGGTTTTTTGCATGGTGGGTTAGTTCAGTGATGTTCAAGTTGCAAATTATGACCAATTACTAGGTCATGAAATTAGTGATAGCAGCACTTAAAAAAAAGTAATAGAAAACATTGGAATGTAATTCTCATAGGAAGAGTAAGAACTGTTTGTGAAATTTTTGCTTCAGTTTTTTAAAAATCACACACATACTCAGTCACAATGTAAAATATATTTCTTACTATGGGTTGCAGGTAAAAAAAAATGGAAACCATTTGGATTAGATGATAGCAAATGCTTATGAAAGGTGCTATGAGCCAGATTTCTTTAGTTTAGTGTGAAACACAAGTGTTCTTCAAATCTGATGGATGTGAAACGTGTGATATGAAGGGAGGAACCTGCCAACTGAGATTGGGCCGGGGCTCAGAACTATATCTTTACTGGGTACCAGTGACACAAGTAAGGAATATTCTGCTTCCTGCTTGGTCTAGATTTAAAATTTCACAGAATTGCTTCTGGAAGCTTTATTATTTCATCTATTTACGTCGTAAATAAAGACTACACTATGCTCGTGTGCACAAGGAAAAACTAGCAAATTAAACCTGCTGTGCTATTGTTGACACTTCTGCAAATTGACAAAGCCCAGCAGCTTCGACCTTGAAACGAAGGTGTTTGAGTTTCCATACATCTGGCAATTCATACGAAAAGCCACAGTCAATGCCTTTCCTGTTCTAATAAAGCTGCTCAAGACAGAGCAATTAGCTCTGAGAACCCAAATGCGAAAAGAAACACATTCATGAACCTGCTGCTGTTATACCCAAATGACGGAATTAGTAAAAGATCTCCCTCTCTTCAAAATACACATAAACTGAATGAAGTTTTCTTTCTGTCCTTCTCTAACACACTTTGCTTCCATTTATTCTCACATACTCAACATGTAACATACCTCGGAGAGCGTTAATCTTATTGGCGTTAAGGGCGCACGTGCCACGCCCCAGACTGCCATAGACATTACTTTTTATCAGGACTTCCTCTGTGAACAGGTTGCAAATAAGGTATCTGGCTGACAGCTCTGGGAGAGACTTTTCTTTTGCTATATTCAGAACTGATTTTGGCATCTGTATATTTCTACACGGATTTCCAAGATATTCTAGAAGCAAAAGAGAAAGAAGATGTCAATTTTCATGGCAAATGTTAGGTTCAAGTTTTTAAAAGGCTGTAACAGAAAAGCTGACTTTTCTGAATTTTTAGGCTCAAGAATTTGAGAGGTTAAAAAAATTAAAGCTTTAAGTTTTTAGTGTATCACGAGACAGCATGAGAAATGAGACAGGAATCACTTCTGATGTAATTACACATGCTCTGATTGTTCAAGAGGACAATTCAGTATTCTGCTACCTTTTAGGATACAATCAGTTTTAACATTACATTTGGTAACAAATTCTAAGTAGCTTTCTTAAAATTAATTTTTATTGTATCAAAAACTCTAAGTAGTTTTAATGAATTGTTTTCCTACTTACAGAAAAGGCTTTTTCAAAATTAAAAACCATGATTCTTACTAAAATATTTATAATTTTTAAAATGTAGGTTTTTTATTTGGTATTAAACTCATCATTTAAAAATCAACAAACTCATCTTAAAATATCATATTTTAGATAACTTACTTGAACTGAAAAATAAATTTTAAGCCTGTTTTTATTTCTCAACTCTACAGCCTAATCATCACCATCTCTCTTCAGTCCATAGTGATTCAAATTAACCATACTTAAAAAATATTATATTGTACATATAACAAAGACTTATGTAAGAAAATATATTAGACAAATATGATATGATTCTTACAAGTTAATAAACATATTTTTCATCTTGGAACATCCATCATTTAATGGGCAAGAGTATAAATTGTTGAATCACCCAGATCCAACATTTAGCAAGAGAGATTAAATTATTTTAAAAATTCACTCAGTGGGTCCAAAGACTTAACATCTATAAGATTCATCTAGCAGTATTTATCAAGAGTCAGAAAAAAAGGTAAATACTCTTTAACCTGGTAAGTCGAATTTCTCCAAAGAAGATATACAGACTGCCAACAAACACATGAAAGAATGCTCAACATCATTAATCATTAGAGAAATAAATGCAAATCAAAACTACAATGAGATATCATCTCACACCAGTCAGAATGGCCATCAACAAAAAATCTAGAAACAATAAATGCTGGAGAGGGTGTGGAGAAAAGGGAACACTCTTGCACTGCTGGTGGGAATGTGAATTGGTACAGCCACTATGGAGAACAGTATGGAGGTTCCTTAAAAAACTACAAATAGAACTACCATATGACCCAGCAATCCCACTACTGGGCATATACCCTGAGAAAACCATAATTCACAAAGAGTCATGTACCAAAATGTTCATTGCAGCTCTATTTATAATAGCCCGGAGATGGAAACAACCTAAGTGTCCATCATCGGATGAATGGATAAAGAAGATGTGGCACATATATACAATGGAATATTACTCAGCCATAAAAAGAAACGAAATTGAGCTATTTGTAATGAGGTGGATAGACCTAGAGTCTGTCATACAGAGTGAAGTAAGTCAGGAAGAGAAAGACAAATACCGTATGCTAACACATATGTATGGAATTTAAGGGAAAAAATGTCATGAAGAACCTAGGAGTAAGACAGGAATAAAGACACAGACCTACTAGAGAATGGACTTGAGGATATGGGGAGGGGGAAGGGTAAGCTGTGACAAAGTGAGAGAGTGGCATGGACATACATACACTACCAAACGTAAAATAGATACCTAGTGGGAAGCAGCCACATAGCACAGGGAGATCAGCTCAGTGCTTTGTGACCGCCTGGAGGGGTGGGATAGGGAGGGTGGGAGGGAGGGAGACGCAAGAGGGAGGAGATATGGGAACATATGTGTATGTATAACTGATTCACTTTGTTGTAAAGCAGAAACTAACACACCATTGTAAAGCAATTATACCCCAATAAAATGTTAAAAAAAAAAGAATCCAAAATACGTACAATTCTTTTTTTCACGGCATGATTTGCATGATTGATAATCCTCTCCAAAAAAATCCTCAAACAAATGAAAAACAAAAACAACAGAAAAACCAAAATAACAACAATAACAAAAAGAGGGAGGTAGTTAAATAAATTACGTTTTACTTACTCAGTGGAATGTTATATGCCTGTTAAATGCAATGATTGTGAAGATTGGAGATTCTTAAGGAAAAACATGTTAAAAAGAAGAGTAATTATATGGAGACCATAATTCTTTAAAAGGTTCATAAGAAAAAAAAACTGGAAGAAAATTAAAATGTCCACAATAGGTTTTTTTACCCCACTGAGGTGTTGGGGTTTTTTAAAATATTTATTTATTTATGTTGTGCCGGGTGTTAGTTGCAGCACGTGAAATCTTCATTGCAGCATGCAAACTCTCCCCAACCAGGGATTGAACCCGAGCCCCCTGCATTGGGAGCACAGAGTCGTACCCACTGGACCACCAGGGAAGTCCCACAATAGTTTTTTAAGGTATCTTGATTGTGGAAACTCTTCTTCCCTCCTAAATATTTTCCAGTTTTTCAATAAAATGGCATAATAGACTACACACAAATTGTGGGGGCTGCCTGGCTCACAATTTGCTAAGTTGCCCTGTCCCCTGATTCTAGCTGAGTCAGGGTCAGAGACCTGTGACCCAAGCTCCCCAAACTGGATTCCTTCTCCTGGGAATCAGAACAGTGACAAGAAAACTACAACCTAAAAATCATGGAAGCTACAGACACAGAGCCTCTGAGACTTCAATGGACCCCAGATGCCACGGTCTCAGGGCTGCTCTGGCTCCTGCCTGTGGCTATTTGTTCTTTGCTTCTTTTAATCTAGGATCATCCAGTGATTTTTGTTGTGGTGGTTTAATTTGAACAGAGTCTGTTTCTTTTTTTTTTTTTTTTTTTTGCAGTACGCGGGCCTCTCACTGTTGTGGCCTCTCCTGTTGCGGAGCAGAGGCTCCGGACGCGCAGGCTCAGCGGCCATGGCTCACGGGCCCAGCCGCTCCGCGGCATGTGGGAACTTCCCGGACTGGGGCACGAACCCGTGTCCCCTGCATCGGCAGGCGGACTCTCAACCACTGCGCCACCAGGAAAGCCCGAACAGAGTCTGTTTCTATGGCATATAACCTGATTATAATGGAAAAAATATACTATAAAGATACATTATTTAAATAATTTTACTTGATCAGGTTCACAGATAATATTCTACTTAGGGTTGATATGGGGGCAAGGGAGAGACAGAAAATAGTTTTGCTACCTCAGGTGCCACTAAATTCTAGCATCCTAGGGAAAGGCATTGGGAAGTGTGAGTGGCAGATGGCACAGTCACCTACGGAACCCACTGTCACTTGACACTAATGAAGCAGGATATGCCTGCAGCAGATAGCTAGCAGTGAGGGCACAATATTCTGAGGAATGGGATTCATTAGTTCATGCACAAACTCTTTATGAAGTATCTGCAATGTGCCTGGCACACAGAGAACAAGACCCCTGAATTGCTTCTGGCCCATCCAGCTGTAGCTCCTTCTCTTCTACCTGCGGAGAAAGGTTACTAACCTGAGAGTCAAAGGAGTCGGCTTTGGAAAAATAATAGATTTAGTTTATAGTTAAAAAACCATCAGTCTCAGAACTAGGTATCTATATTTCATTAATTCATTAATATAAAAGATTAAGTTGTTTAGATTTCTTTTGAAAAATTTCAAATGTACATAGAAGTAGAGAGAATAGTATAAGCCCCACAAATCCATCATCCAGATTCAACATTTATCATTAAGAGAACTTATTTTAAAACTCACCCAGTGTTTCATAAGATACTGTTGAATTATCAGTGGAAGGTTCTTTAATTCCTTCAGGACTGCTGTTCTGCTGAGAATTCCCATTTTCTCTTGTTTCTGAGCCAGCTGCTTGCTGAGATAACAGGGAACTACTTTCACTGTCATCACCATCCCTTTTATCATTCGAATCTGTATCCGGGTTGGTAGGCTCTATATTGTTAACAGTTTTCTGCTGAAACACAAAATTGTATCTATAAACAAAGTCCCATAGTGGGAAAATAGGGACATGCTCCATCATCTACCACGGCCCCCCAGGTTGGTGGGGAAGCAACTATTTCTAATACGGTGGGCTGAAGCCCACGAATACTGTTTGGTGTGATAAAAGATGTGTAGGTGGATTCTTCCTCCAGCTGCCATCACTCGCTGCTTCTTGGGGGACTTAGTAGCTGTCTAACGAACTGAATAATTGTTGGCACAAAATAAGTGCTTAATAACCATGTCATAAATAAATGAATGCATGAGTTTCTCAAAGATGACAACTTTTGGAGTGTTTTTTTTTTTTAGTGTTTTTGTTTTCTCTTTCCCCAGTGGTCCTCAAATCTGGCTGCACAGTTGAACATTTGAATTACCCTAGGGATCTTGTGTTTTTTTAAAGCTGTGCTGGGGCCCCACTCACGGCAAATTCAACCAGAATCTGGTAGAGGGAGTGGGAGAGCTCAAGCATTAAAAACTTTAAAAAAAAAAGTGTCTGACACATTTCTAATATATACCTAGAGTTGACAACCACTGCCCTAGGTTGGGGCTTCTCAAACTTCAATGTGCACAAAAATCACCTGGGGGGTCTGGCTAAAATGCAAATTCTGCCTCAGTGAGTCTGGTGTGGAACTCAAGTCTCTGCATTTCTCACGAGCTTTCCAGTGCTGCTGCCGCTGGTCCGCGGACCAACTTTGAGTAGTGAGGACATATCCCTCTCCTAATCAAGGACACAGCAGGCACTTGGCAGATGCCACTTCTCTTCTGATGCCTAAGCAATATGCAAATTACCATTTCCCAGCAGTATCATGATTTTACATTCAAATGTTTAAGGTGCAATTTTTGTAGGATATAAAAGGGAATGTGAAAAATAAGCAAATTTGGTTTCATACAGATGGTGCTTGAGCTATCACTGAAATCAAGCCGTTCACCAGGAAAACATCAGCTCAGCTACAAATATTCTTGGCAAATAGTTTCCAGAAACTTACTCTAGAGACACAGGAGTGACTAGATATGGTGAGAATAAAATGGGGGCTTTAGAGAGGTGGGTGGAAATTAGGAATTGTCATTATGTTAAATGCTTCATCAGGAGAAGGCAATAGACGTGACTCTCTTCCCTACTGACCCATTTGTGTTTAAAAAAAACCAAAACTCTAATGCACTCTGAAGATAGGATGGGTGAGAGAGAAGTCAGATTCCCGCTTACCATGTAACTATACAGATTATAAAATATGTGTGAAAACTTAACCTCATGACATGCATTATTTTCACCAGTTTCTGCCATCACTGAAAGTGAACGAATAATGAAGTACCTTCCTTTTCTCCTGTGCCATCCTTAACTACTATTACAACAGCTAAGTAGCACCACAGTCTGCTCTTTTATGTGTTACTCAGTGAGATCCTGAAGAAGATTTGCCAAATATCTTTGTAGTTGAAATTTTTTCTAGTATAGCCCTTGGCTTCAAATATACTAATTATGACACTATATTTGATTTATTTTATCTTTAGGATATTTTTGGGGGGCACAAAATGTCAAAGAGTGAAATAAATAGGCAGTATGCTTTTGAGAGAACACACCCTGCCCCTAAATTAAATAAACAAGCTTTTGAGCACATGGACTGAAGATCCTGTACATCATGCCATCAGTTCTGGAGTTGTATACAGTATGCACTTATACAGCAGTGACCATATTTAAATGAAAAATAACTTACGGGTGTTCTTTTGGAACATAAATGGCAGATCAGAGAATTGATATCGGAAATACAGGCTTGCCAGTCTTTTCCACATTCACGTAAATCATGGTTGGGAAAAATTGCTGCCAGATGTTCTGCAAATAGCGGAAAGTATTCATAAAAATTAGGGAAAAAATTAACAAAGATACTGACAAAAAGTTTTTTATTTAAAATACTGAAATTTTCTATTTTTAATTGTCATCCTTTTCTCTGTTTCTAAGAGTTTAGAAATTCTACTCAAAGAGGATGCTTAGCTGAATATCTCATTTCTTCTAATGTGCAGTTCCCTAAAACACTGACCTAGGAAGCCCATAATGAGGTTTTGGTGATTTAGAAAAAAATGTATAATAAAAAGTCAACTATTTCAGGTGCTAATGCCCTTTAATAACCCTATGGATAAATTAGATCTAAAAATAGAAGGAAACCTGTGAGGAGAAAATAGTGTTATTGCAAACATTATTACACCATGGTCCAGTTATTTGTGCACAAAACATGTCTATCTTCCCCACAAGCTATTTCCTCTGCCTAGAATACTCTTCCTATTTTCTTTACGTAGCTAAGGAATCCTTCCAAATCTAGCTCAAATGTCTTGTCCTTAGTAAGCCTTCCCTAATGCCCTCAAAGTAGGTGCTCTGCTCTCTGAGCTTCCACATTACCACACTGGATTGGAATTTATCTGTTTTCCTCAATGTGTCCCTTTCTAGACTGTGAATTCCTTGCGGGCAGAACTACTTATTCATTGTTGTATCCTTAGTGCCTATGACTTTTAGGACCTCCATACACATTTCTGGAAGACAAGAAGGCAGAGGCTAGAATGGATTAATTATGAGATGCTATTTCTGTGTTGCCAGTTACTAGCAGTGAAATGTGCTTTATTTTCCCACTTTTTTTGGCTTTTTCTTTATTTTTTAGTACCAAGTCTCAGCACTGAAGAACTGACCTAGTACTAACCATAAGCAACTATAACCAATAAAGTTTATCTTATTTCATCAGTCTATGGACAAGTTTTGTTCTATAGAAGTTGTTACCCATTACATACTACTAAATTGTAAAGTCTGGTTTAGGTGAAAAAATGAACGGTTCTAAGATTCAAACAGACTTCATCATTATTTCTTTTTTTTAAAATTAATTAATTAATTTATTTATTTATTTTTGGCTGTGTTAGGTCTTCGTTGCTGTGCATGGGCTTTCTCCAGTTGCAGTGACCGGGGGCTGTTCTTCATTGCACTGTGCAGGCTTCTCACTGTGGTGGCTTCCCTCATTGTGGAGCACGGGCTCTAGGTGCACGGGCTTCAGTAGTTGCGGCATGTGGGATCTTCCCGGACCGGGGATCAAACCCATGTCCCCTGCATTGGCAGGCGGATTCTCAACCACTACGCCACCAGGGAAAACCCCATCATTATTTCTTCAACTACCAATGACACTCATCAGATAACCAAATGAAAAGATTCCATAATGATTTTATATACTTTTTTTTTCTTTTGGCCACTCCATGCGGCATATGGGATCTTAGGTCCCCAACTGGGAATCCCTTGCAGTGGAACTGCAGAGTCTTAACCACTGGACCACCAGGGAAGTCCCTACATACCTCTTATTGCAGCCATTTTGTTTGGATCCAGGGGTTGGCGGCCTTGGGAATTGACAGCTACAGAGCTGGAAATCATGATTTCCTTGGAGAACAAAATACGAACCAAGTAGCGGGCTGCGTGCTTAGGTGTGGCCTCCTTCTGTGCAGTCATCAAATGAATATCAAGCATCCTGACATTTCTTCTTGGATCACCAAGATATCCTTTAAAAATACAGGGAAAAATTAAAATCCTTGTTTTTTCATGCAAGGCTACCATGAAAGTGCCCAAGAAAATTAAACTAATTGATTTCTAATTCACAAATTTCCACTTCGGTGAATTTTTTTCTATACTTATCTCTTCTTTTCCTTAAATGAGTCTCTTTGATGCCATCTGCACAACTGTTAGCATTTTTTCACCTTTGCTAGTCTTGAATTTGCTGTACTTGAACTAATCGGTTCATTGTCTTGAATAAATTTAATTCTGAGGCCAGAAGTGCATATGTAACCATGTTTCTCTGAGATCTCATTGCTCCCTTTTACATTCTAAAAGTACACTCAGGGGGGACTTCCCTGGTGTCACAGTGCAGGGGGCCTGGGTTCGATCCCTGGTCAGGGAATTATATCCCACATGCATGCCACAACTAAGAGTTCACATGCCACAACTAAGTAGCCCACGTGCCGCAACTAAGGAGCCTGCGAGCAGCAACTAAGGAGCCTGCCTACCTCAACTAAGACCCGGCACAACCAAATAAATAAATAAATATTATATATATATATATATATGTACATTCAGAGCTCTATTACTGAGTGAGTATATGTTCCCTGAACACAATTTAGAAAATATGGGTGTATATAATTTTTAAAAATTTTCCATATTTAGCATTTATAGAGTATCTACTATATGTCAAGCACTGTGCTAAATATTTTAAATCTATAAGCTCAGTTTCATTATCCTAACAACTTATTCTCACTTATCAGATGAGGAAACTGAGGCCCAGAGAAGGTAAGTTATTTGAACAAGATCACACTGGTAGTTATACAGCCAGTTTTAAAAGCTAAGTCTATCTGTTTATATGCCAAATGCCTTGAACCATTAATCTTCTTCTAATGTTTTCTATTCTATCTTCTATATCTTTTTTTAAAACACAAAATTGAAACCAAACCTTGTATATAGTTTGAATCCTGCTTTTTCAGTTATCATTATATTTTGCACATTTCTGCATTTTCTTTTTCCAAATCTGCATCCCTATCATCATGATTTTCCTGACAGGTGACATTTATGTTGCACTTACGTTCTGGGCATTGTGTTAAGAGCTTTAAATGAATTATCCCATTTGATCCTCACAATTCCATAAAGTAGGTACTATATATTTGCCACATCACAGATGAAGGAACTAATATTTAGGTGAGACAAGTGGCTGAACGTCACATGGTTAGTAAAACACAGAACCAGCATTTTAAACACAGGCAGTCTGACTCAGTAGCCGATGCTTTTAACCATTATGCTTACTGCCTCACATACTGTGGTATACCAGGAGTCATTTAACTAATTCCCTATGGTTGCTTATCTGGCTGTTTCCAATTTTTCATGTCTATAAAAAACAATTTTTGTACCACAATTTTAATACAAGTCTTTTTTATTATACCTTTGGATAGAAGTGGGATTACTGAATCAACTACAATAAATACTACTATGGATTTTTAAACTACTTACCCTCCAGAAAGTTTTCGCCAAATGATACTTCTAACAACAGCAAACCACAGTGGCCATTTAACACAAAGAGCACAATTTTTGAAGTTTCTTCTACTTTCGGTATTAAAATTATTTAAACGAAAAGGGTCTCCTCTAGGATGTGATAAGCAAACCACAGTCCACAGCCCAATCCCACCTCCAGTTCTTGTAAACAAACTTGCATTGGGACTTCTCTATTCTGAATCTTCACTGTGATGTAGGATGTCACGAAATTATATAAAACTGAATACACATAAACACACTTTCGTATTTGGATGGCTTAAAGATGAGGGCAGGGAAGGAATGACAAGAAGCAGGTGGGTGTGGTTATAAAAAGCCAAAAGAGGGCTCCTGGAAGTGATAGAACAGTTCTGTATCATGACTGTAGTGGTGAATACCTGAACCTAAACACGTCATAAAAGTGCGGAGAACTACATGCACACACACAGACACACACACAAATGAATACAAGTAAAGCTGGGGTCATCTGAATAGATCTGTGGATCATATCAATGTCAAAATCCTAGTTGTGATATTTTACCATCTTTTGCAGAATACTACTATTGGGAAGTATTGGGTAAAGGGTACACAGGATCTATTTTTTCTTGCAACTACATGTGATTCTGAAATATCTCAAAATGAAAAGTTTAATGTTGAAAACGCAGTCACTAAGAATTAATATTAAGAATGCTGATGGATCTAGGTTAGAGTGTATCATAATAGGGATCATTTCAAACTCACCTAAACCACCAGTGAGGAAGGAATTTTCTGAATCAGTACCTTCGTCTCTGTCATTTTCCTTTACCGTTGGATAATTCATTGTCTCACAACCCTTTGCTGTGCCGGATTCTGTTTGAACAACATTTTGGTAAGTAAAACATTTTCAAGTGCTGAAAGACAAGAAATCTCAACAGTAATTTTTATTTCAGGCAAAACTGTCCTTCCGGAATGAAGGAAAAATAAACATATCTGCAGACAAACAAAAACTAAAAACAAACTGTTACTGACTGACATACCCTTAAAAACTGGCTAAAGGAAACTCATCTGACCAAAAGGATATAATGAAGGAAGGAAGCTTGGAGCATGAGGAAGGAAGAAAGAACAAAATCCACAGGGACTTCCTTGGAGGTCCAGTGGTTAAGACTCAGCGCTTCCACTGCAGGGGCACGGATTTCATCCCTGATCAGGGAACTAACACCCTACATGCTGCGTGGTGCAGCCAAAAGAACTTTTTTAATCATAAGAATAATAAAAAGAAAGAGCAGAAATACACATGCAAAGAAACTAGATCATTCATACATTGCTGGTGGGAATGTAAAATGGTACAGCTGCACTGGAAAACAGTTTGCCAGGATTTTACAAAACTCAACTTACTATTACCATAGGACCCAGCTACTGTGTTCTTGGGTGTCAGCCCAGAGAAATGAAAACTGATGTTCATACAGAAACCTATCCATGGGCATTCATAGTATAGTAGCTTTACTCCAAACAGCCGAAAACGAGAAACAACCCAGCCATCCTTCAACTGGTGAACAGACAGAGAAGCCAGGGTACACTCATACCGTGCAGTAGTACTCAAAAATAAAAAAGGACTGATATACAGAGCAACCTAGATGAGTCTCCAGGGCATTACGGTGAGTGAAAAACGCAATCCCAAAAGGTTACATACTATGTGAGTCTATGTAAAATTCTTGAAATGACAAAATTATAACGAAGGAAAACAGAGTAGTAGTTGCTGAAGGCAGGGACACACATGGTAGCAGTAGGAGCATGAGAGGACAAAGGTCGGTGTGGGTTTAAAGGGCGAAAGGGAGAATCCTTGTGGTGATGGAAATGTTCTGAATCTTCACTGTGATGGAGGATGTCATGAAATTATGTAAAACTGAATACACATACACACACACACACAAACATAAACACACACATATGCAAAGAAAACTGAAAACATCTCAATAGAAATCTGCGGATTTTTTTCAATGTCCATATCCTGGTTGTGATATTGTACTATACTTTTGCAAGGTGTTATCTTTGGGGGAAACCGGGTAAAGTAGACACACGATCTCTCTGCATTATTTTTTACAACTGCATGCTCAGCTAAAATCTTCTTAAAGTAAACCTTTTCATTTTTAATCAGGAAAAGCTACCACTAGCTCATATTAAGGGTGTTCATAAACCTAGATTAAATCGTGCTACTTGTAATATGTATCATTACAAACTCACCAAAATTGGGAGGGATGAAGAAATATGAAGTATCTTACCACTCTCACCTTCCAAGAAAGCTGGGTATTTCATCTGAGTGTTATCTTCCAGGCTGCTTACTGCTTCCGCCAATATTTCTGGAAGGAAAACGTTTTTCAAATGCTGTGAGAAATGACTCCCACCCTCATACCTATAGCTGATGAAACTATCCTCCCATAATGAAGCAAAAATAGATATTGACAGACAAAGGAAAACCAAAGGTATTTGTCACTAACTGACTTATACTTAGAAAATACCAACAAGAAGACCTTCTAGCAGAAAACCTATAATAGAATTCTGGAGCATTAAGAAGCAGAAAGAACAATGGAAGGAACAGAAATATGCATGCAGAGAAACTAGATCACTCATACATTGCTGGCAGGAAGGGAAAATGGTACAGCTGCACTGGAAAGCAGTTTGACAATTTCTTATAAAACTAAGGGTGCAGTTACCATAGGACCCAGAAATTGCAGTCTTGGGCATTCATCCAAAGAAGTGAAAACTTGTGTGAAAGAGTGAACTGAAGCAAAATTTGAAACTATGAATGAATATTCATATCACCTTTACGCCTAACAGTCAAAAACAGGAAACGCAGAGGTTTTCAACAGATGAACAGAAAAATAAACCCTGGTACATCCACACCACGAAATACTAGTCAGCAATAAAAAAGAAGGAACCACTGATACAACAGTGTGAATGAATCTCCAGGGAATTACACTGAGGGAAGAAGCCAGTCTCAAACACCACATGATTCCATGTATATAACAACGCTGAAGGGACGAATAATAGATCTGGAGAAGAGATTCACAGTTATCATGCTACAGGGCAGAGGGTAGGAGTAGGGGGCAAATGTCAATAGGAAGGGGACGGGTGTGGTTATAAAAGAGCAATATGAGAGATCGTGCTGCTGATGGGACTGTTTCAGGGCTTGCCTGTGGTAGAAGGTACGTAAACCTGCACACATGGTAAAACTGTATAGAACTAAATACGCACACATATTAACGCAAGTGAAACTGGGGACAGCTCCAAACTATCTGTGGGTGATATGATGTCACTATCTTGGTTGTGATAATTTTCTATCATTCTGCAAGTTGATACCATTTTACAGTTGTAAATACCATTGAGGAAAAGTGGGTAAAGAGAACACAGGATCCTTCTGTACTATTTATTATAACTGCTATCTTACACTAAACCACTAAACCACTATACCACTATCTTACACTAAACAGACTGATGACTCTAGATTCAATATGCTATATGTCAAAGTATCATTTCAAACTCACCAAAACTGGGAGGAATGCAGCGACATAATGAGGAAATATCTTGGCTACTGTTCTTTTCCAATAAAAGTGGGTAAGTTGTTGTCTCAGGGCTCTTTTCTAGGTAGTTTGAGCTTTTAACAACATTTCTAAAAATAAAACACTTTCAACTACTAAAAGATAAGAATTCTCAACCATGAATTCTATTTTGCCTCATTTATTTTGGCCGCACCACGCGGCATGCAGGATCTTAGTACCCAGAGCAGGGATCGGACCCGTGCCCCCTGCAGGGTTAGCGCGGAATATTAACCACAGGACCGCCAGAGAGTTCCCTGAACCAGGAATTCTATATCGGGCAAAACAATCCTTCAAGAATGAAGCAGTTTTGGGACTTCCCTGGTGGCGCACTGATTAGGACTACGTCTGCCAATGCAGGGGACACGGGTACGAGCCCTGCTCTGGGAAGATGCCACATGCCGCGGAGGAACTAAGCCCGTGCGCCACAACTACTGAGCCTGCGCTCTAGAGCCCGCGAGACACAACTACTGAGCCCTCGTGCCACAACTACTGAAGCCCAGGCACCTAGAGCCCGTGCTCCGCAACAAGAAAAGCCAACGCAAGGAGAAGCCCACGCACCGCAACAGAGACTAACCCCCGCTCGCAGCAACTAGAGAAAGCCCGCACCCAGTAACAAAGACCGAACGCAGCCAAAAATAACTTAATTAATTAATTTTTTAAAAAGGAAAAAACCGATAATAGGGAATACTACAACCCACTTTGCCGTCACAAATTTGATAACTTAGAAGAAATGGACCAATACTTCCAAAATTACAAATACTACAACTCAACGAAGATGGCATAGGTAGTCTAAAGAGTCCTATAACCGTCAAAGATATCAAATTTGCAATTAAAAAGCTCCCAAAAAGGCATCTACAAGCCCAGATGATTTCACTGGAGAGTTTCACCAAACATTTAGAGAATTAACACTAATTTATCATTTACTCCTCCATAAAATACAAGAGGAGGCAATCCTTACTCATTTTATGAGGCTAGTATGCTCTGATACCAAAACCACACAGAGATAACACACAAAAAAGAAAACTACACACCAATATCTTCCATGAACTTGGACACATAAATTCTTAATCAAATATTTGCCTACCAAATCAATTATGTATTCAAAGAATTATACACCATGACCAAGAAGGATTTAACCCAGGTATGCAAGGCTGGTCCAACAATGGAAAACCTATCCATATACTCCTTCGTATCAGCAGGCTAACGAACAAGAACCATGTGATCATGGACATAGAAAAATCATTTGCAAAAAACTCTCAGCAAGTTAGGAAGAGAGGGAAACCGCCCCAACTTAATAAAGACCATCCACCAAAACCAAGAGTTCTCATCATGTTAAGTGGTGAACGACTGAATGCTTTCTTCCCAAGATCACAAACAAAGCAAGGATGTCCACTCTCACCACTCTTATTCAACATAATACTGGAGATTCTAGCCACTGCAATAATGCAATAAAAAGGATCAAAAGCATACACATTGGACAGGAAGCAATATAATGGTCCCCACTTGCAGCTGGCATAATGCAAGAAGGATGGCTATGTAGAAAATCCCAAGGAATTGCTCAAAAACACTCTTAAAACTAATAAGTGAGTTCATCCAGGTCACAGAATACAAGATCAACATTCTAAAATTAAGCTTAACTCTATATACAGCTGACCCTTCAACAATGTGAGCTTTAGGGGCACCGACGCTCCACGCAGTCAAAATCCACATGTAACTTTATAAATGGTAGTCGTATCTGCAGTTACCCATCTGTGGATTCAACCAACCTCGGACTCTACAGTACTATAGTATTTACTGAAAAAAATCCACATGTAAGTGGACCCACACAGTTCAAAGCCATGGTGTTCAAGGGTCAACTGCACTAACAATGACCACGTGTAACCCAAATTAAAAACATAATACCATTTACATCTCCAAAAAATAGAATACTTCAGCAAAAACTGATTTTCTTTTAATTTTTATTTTATTTTATAGTATTTTACTTCTTAGTTATTTATTTTTGGTTGCGTTGGGTCTTCGCTGCTACGCGCGGGCTTTCTCTACTTGCGTCAAGCGGACGCTACTCTTCGTTGCGGTGCGCAGGCTTCTCATTGCTGTGGCTTCTCTTGTTGCGGAGCACGGGCTCTATGTGCACGGGCTCAGTAGTTGAGAAACACGGGCTTAGTTGCTCCGCGGCATGTGGGGCCGTCCCGGACCAGGGATCGAACCCGCATCCCCTGCACCGGCTGGTGGATTCTTAACCACCGCGCACAAGGGAAGTGCCAAGTACAAACTTACTTTTAAAAGATGTATAGGATCTATATCCTGAAAATAACAAAATGATGATTTAAAAAATCAAAGAAGACCTCAATACATACAGACAGACATACAATGCTCATGGAGGAGAAGACTCAATATATGCAAGATGTCAGTTCTACTCAAGTTGATCTGTAGTTTTAACACAATTCCCATCAACATCCCAGCAATTCTGGGGAGAAACATAAACAAGCTTACTCTAAAATTAGGATGGGGGACATTTCCCTGGTGGCGCAGTGGTTAACGCTCCGTGCTCCGATTGCAGGGTGCCCGGATTCACTCCCAGGTCAGGGAACTAGATCCCACATGCATACCGCAACGAAGCGTTTGAGTTCGCATTCCACAACTAAGGAGCCCCCGTGCCGCAACTAAGGAGCACAGCTGCTGCAACTCGGACCCAGTGCAAAAAAATAAATACATATTTAAAAAATAAAAAGATTAAAATTAAATTAGGATGGAAAGGCACAGGACCTACCATATCTAAAATGATTTTGAAAAGAAGAAGAAAAGTAGCAGGAATAATTCTACCTGATCGCAAGGCTTACTGTATAACAACAATAATCACAAGCTTGTGGTTCGGCAGGGGGATAGAAACATAGATCCGTGGAACGCAACAGAGATCCCAGAAATACATCTACACAAATATGCCTAATTGGTTTTTGATTAAGGTACAAAAGCAATTCAGTGGAGCAAAGATGGTACTGCAGCAACTGGATAGCCATAGGCAAAAAAAAAAAAGAAACTCAACCTACATCTCACACCTTATACAAAATTAACGCAAATGTGAAATGTAAACTAAAAAACTTTTAGAAAACAACAAAGGAGAAAAAATTGGGGATCAAGAACCAAAAGAAGAGTTCATAGACGCGATAGCTAAAGTAAAATCCGTAAAAGGAAAATACAGCGAAAACCTCACAAAAATTAAAACCTCTCTCTCTACAAAACAGAACAAAAAAATCCTGCAGACAAGATGAAAAGGAAACGTGCAGAAGGGAAGAAAATATTTGCAAACCGCATATCCAACAAAAGACCAGTATCCACAAATATCTAAACAACTCCCAAAACTCAGCAGTAAAAAAAGAAAACAAATCATAAGACAGAACAGATATTTCAGAGAAAAAACATACAGATGGAAAATTAGCACGTGTAAAGATGTTGTATATCACTATCCAAAGGCAAATGCATATTAAACCCACAACGAAATATTATTACACTATACACCTACCAGAAGGGATAAAATTTTAAAAACAGTGAAAACACCAAATGCTGGTGAGGACGCAGAGAAAATGAATCACTTATACATTGCTGGTGGGAATCTAAAACCACTCATTCTGAAAATAGCTTGCCCGTTTCTTATAAAACTAAACAGGCAATTATCATCCTACCTAGCAACTGTGCTCTTGGGCCTTTATCACAGAGAAATGAAAACTGCGTTCAGACGAAAACCTGCACGTGAATGTTCACAGCAACTTTATTCCTAATAGCTAAAGACTGGAAACAACCCAGATGTCCTTCACGAGGTGAACAGATAAACAAATCATGGTTGTGCTCAGCAATAAAAAGGAAGGAACTACTGATACATGCAGCAACTTGGATGAATCTCCAGAGAATTATGCTGAGTGAGAAAAAGGCAATCCTTAAATATTAACTACTATATGACTCCATTAATAGAACATTGTCCTGCAATGACAATATTATAACGAGGAAGAACATATTCGTATTTGGATGGCTTAAAGATGAAGGCAGGGAAGGAATGCCAAGAAGGAGGTGGGTGTGGTTATAAAAAGCCAAAAGAGGGCTCCTGGAAGTGATAGAACAGTTCTGTATCATGACTGTAGTGGTGAATACCTGAACCTAAACACGTCATAAAAGTGTGGAGAACTACATGCACACACAAAGACACACACACAAATGAATACAAGTAAAGCTGGGGTCATCTGAATAGATCTGTGGATCATATCAATGTCAAAATCCTAGTTGAGATATTTTACCATCTTTTTGCAGAATACTACTATTGGGAAGTATTGGGTAAAGGGTACACAGGATCTATTTTTTCTTGCAACTACATGTGATTCTGAAATATCTCAAAATGAAAAGTTTAATGTTGAAAACGCAGTCACTAAGAATTAATATTAAGAATGCTGATGGATCTAGGTTAGAGTGTATCATAATAGGGATCATTTCAAACTCACCTAAACCACCAGTGTGGAAGGAATTTTCTGAATCAGTACCTTCGTCTCTGTCATTTTCCTTTACCGTTGGATAATTCATTGTCTCACAACCCTTTGCTGTGCCGGATTCTGTTTGAACAACATTTTGGTAAGTAAAACATTTTCAAGTGCTGAAAGACAAGAAATCTCAACAGTAATTTTTATTTCAGGCAAAACTATCCTTCAGGAATGAAAGAAAAATAAACACATCTGCAGACAAAGGAAAACTAAAAACAAACTGTTACTGACTGACTTACCCTTAAAAACTGGCTAAAGGAAACTCATCTGACCAAAAGGATATAATGAAGGAAGGAAGCTTGGAGCATGAGGAAGGAAGAAAGAACAAAATCCACAGGGATTTCCGTGCTGGTCCAGTGGTTAAGACTCAGCGCTTCCACTGCAGGGGCACGGATTTCATCCCTGGTCAGGGAACTAACACCCTACATGCTGCGTGGTGCAGCCAAAAGAACTTTTTTAATCATAAGAATAATAAAAAGAAAGAGCAGAAATACACATGCAAAGAAACTAGATCATTCATACATTGCTGGTGGGAATGTAAAATGGTACAGCTGCACTGGAAAACAGTTTGCCAGGATTTTACAAAACTCAACTTACTATTACCATAGGACCCAGCTACTGTGCTCTTGGGTGTTAGCCCAGAGAAATGAAAACTGATGTTCATACAGAAACCTATCCATGAGCAATCATAGTATAGTAGCTTTACTCCAAAAACAGCCGAAAACAAGAAAAAACCCAGCCATCCTTCAACTGGTGAACAGACAGAGAAGCCAGGGTACACTCATACCGTGCAGTAGTACTCAAAAATAAAAAAGGACTGATATACAGAGCAATCTAGATGAGTCTCCAGGGCATTACGGTGAGTGAAAAAAGGCAATCCCAAAAGGTTACATACTATGTGAGTCTATGTAAACCTCCTGAAATGACAAAATTATAACGAAGGAAAACAGAGTAGTAGTTGCTGAGGGCAGGGACAGGCATGGTAGCGGTAGGAGCATGAGAAGACAAAGGTGGGTGTGGGTTTAAAGGGCAAAAGGGAGAATCCTTGTGGTGATGGAAATGTTCTGAATCTTCACTGTGATGGAGGATGTCATGAAATTATGTAAAACTGAATACACATACACACACACACACAAACATAAACACACACATATGCAAAGAAAACTGAAAACATCCAATAGAAATCTGTGGATTTTTTTCAATGTCCATATCCTGGTTGTGATATTGTACTATACTTTTGCAAGGTGTTATCTTTGGGGGAAACCGGGTAAAGTAGACACACGATCTCTCCGCATTATTTTTTACAACTGCATGCCCAGCTAAAATCTTCTTAAAGTAAACCTTTTCACTTTTAATCAGGAAAAGCTACCACTAGCTCACATTAAGGGTGTTCATAAACCTAGATTAAATCATGCTACTTGTAATATGTATCATTACAAACTCACCAAAATTGGGAGGGATGAAGAAATATGAAGTATCTTACCACTCTCACCTTCCAAGAAAGCTGGGTATTTCATCTGAGTGTTATCTTCCAGGCTGCTTACTGCTTCCGCCAATATTTCTGGAAGGAAAACGTTTTTCAAATGCTGTGAGAAATGACTCCCACCCTCATACCTATAGCTGATGAAACTATCCTCCCGTAATGAAGCAAAAATAGATATTGACAGACAAAGGAAAACCAAAGGTATTTGTCACTAACTGACTTATACTTAGAAAATACCTACAAGAAGACCTTCTAGCAGAAAACCTATAATAGAATTCTGGAGCATTAAGAAGCAGAAAGAACAATGGAAGGAACAGAAATATGCATGCAGAGAAACTAGATCACTCATACATTGCTGGCAGGAAGGGAAAATGGTACAGCTGCACTGGAAAGCAGTTTGACAATTTCTTATAAAACTAAGGGTGCAGTTACCATAGGACCCAGAAATTGCAGTCTTGGGCATTCATCCAAAGAAGTGAAAACTTGTGTGAAAGAGTGAACTGAAGCAAAATTTGAAACTATGAATGAATATTCATATCACCTTTACGCCTAACAGTCAAAAACAGGAAACGCAGAGGTTTTCAACAGATGAACAGAAAAATAAACCCTGGTACATCCACACCACGAAATACTAGTCAGCAATAAAAAAGAAGGAACCACTGATACAACAGTGTGAATGAATCTCCAGGGAATTACACTGAGGGAAGAAGCCAGTCTCAAACACCACATGATTCCATGTATATAACAACGCTGAAGGGACGAATAATAGATCTGGAGAAGAGATTCACAGTTATCATGCAACAGGGCAGAGGGTAGGAGTAGGGGGCAAATGTCAATAGGAAGGGGACGGGTGTGGTTATAAAAGAGCAATATGAGAGATCATGCTGCTGATGGGACTGTTTCAGGGCTTGCCTGTGGTAGAAGGTACGTAAACCTGCACACATGGTAAAACTGTATAGAACTAAATACGCACACATATTAACGCAAGTGAAACTGGGGACAGCTCCAAAATATCTGTGGGTGATATGATGTCACTATCTTGGTTTGATAATTTTCTATCATTCTGCAAGTTGATACCATTTTACAGTTGTAAATACCATTGGGGAAAAGTGGGTAAAGAGAACACAGGATCCTTCTGTACTATTTATTATAACTGCTATCTTACACTAAACCACTAAACCACTATACCACTATCTTACACTAAACAGACTGATGACTCTAGATTCAATATGCTATATGTCAAAGTATCATTTCAAACTCACCAAAACTGGGAGGAATGCAGCGACATAATGAGGAAATATCTTGGCTACTGTTCTTTTCCAATAAAAGTGGATAAGTTGTTGTCTCAGGGCTCTTTTCTAGGTAGTTTGAGCTTTTAACAACATTTCTAAAAATAAAACACTTTCAACTACTAAAAGATAAGAATTCTCAACCATGAATTCTATTTTGCCTCATTTTTTTGGCCGCACCACGCAGCATGCAGGATCTTAGTACCCAGAGCAGGGATCGGACCCGTGCCCCCTGCAGGGTTAGCGCGGAATCTTAACCACAGGACGGCCAGAGAAGTCCCTGAACCATGAATTCTATATCAGGCAAAACAATCCTTCAAGAATGAAGCAGTTTTGGGACTTCCCTGGTGGCGCACTGATTAGGACTACGCCTGCCAATGCAGGGGACACGGGTACGAGCCCTGCTCTGGGAAGATGCCACATGCCGCGGAGGAACTAAGCCCGTGCGCCACAACTACTGAGCCTGCGCTCTAGAGCCCGCGAGACACAACTACTGAGCCCTCGTGCCACAACTACTGAAGCCCAGGCACCTAGAGCCCGTGCTCCGCAACAAGAAAAGCCAACGCAAGGAGAAGCCCACGCACCGCAACAGAGACTAACCCCCGCTCGCAGCAACTAGAGAAAGCCCGCACCCAGTAACAAAGACCGAACGCAGCCAAAAATAACTTAATTAATTAATTTTTTAAAAAGAAAAAAAACAATAATAGGGAATACTACAACCCACTTTGCCGTCACAAATTTGATAACTTAGAAGAAATGGACCAATACTTCCAAAATTACAAATACCAAAACTCAACAAAGATGGCATAGGTAGTCTAAAGAGTCCTATAACCGTCAAAGATATCAAATTTGCAATTAAAAAGCTCCCAAAAAGGTATCTACAAGCCCAGATGATTTCACTGGAGATTTTCACCAAACATTTAGAGAATTAACACTAATTTATCATTTACTCCTCCATAAAATACAAGAGGAGGCAATCCTTACTCATTTTATGAGGCTAGTATGCTCTGATACCAAAACCACACAGAGATAACACACAAAAAAGAAAACTACACACCAATATCTTCCATGAACTTGGACACATAAATCCTTAATCAAATATTTGCCTACCAAATCAATTATGTATTCAAAGAATTATACACCATGACCAAGAAGGATTTAACCCAGGTATGCAAGGCTGGTCCAACAATGGAAAACCTATCCATATACTCCTTCGTATCAGCAGGCTAACGAACAAGAACCATGTGATCATGGACATAGAAAAATCATTTGCAAAAAACTCTCAGCAAGTTAGGAAGAGAGGGAAACCGCCCCAACTTAATAAAGATCATCCACCAAAACCAAGAGTTCTCATCATGTTAAGTGGTGAACGACTGAATGCTTTCTTCCCAAGATCACAAACAAAGCAAGGATGTCCACTCTCACCACTCTTATTCAACGTAATACTGGAGATTCTAGCCACTGCAATAATGCAATAAAAAGGATCAAAAAGCATACACATTGGACAGGAAGCAATATAATGGTCCCCACTTGCAGCTGGCATAATGCAAGAAGGATGGCTATGTAGAAAATCCCAAGGAATTGCTCAAAAACACTCTTAAAACTAATAAGTGAGTTCATCCAGGTCACAGAATACAAGATCAACATTCTAAAATTAAGCTTAACTCTATATACAGCTGACCCTTCAACAATGTGAGCTTTAGGGGCACCGACGCTCCACGCAGTCAAAATCCACATGTAACTTTATAAATGGTAGTCGTATCTGCAGTTACCCATCTGTGGATTCAACCAACCTCGGACTCTACAGTACTATAGTATTTACTGAAAAAAATCCACATGTAAGTGGACCCACACAGTTCAAAGCCATGGTGTTCAAGGGTCAACTGCACTAACAATGACCACGTGTAACCCAAATTAAAAACATAATACCATTTACATCTCCAAAAAATAGAATACTTCAGCAAAAACTGATTTTCTTTTAATTTTTATTTTATTTTATAGTATTTTACTTCTTAGTTATTTATTTTTGGTTGCGTTGGGTCTTCGCTGCTACGCGCGGGCTTTCTCTACTTGCGTCAAGCGGACGCTACTCTTCGTTGCGGTGCGCAGGCTTCTCATTGCTGTGGCTTCTCTTGTTGCGGAGCACGGGCTCTATGTGCACGGACTCAGTAGTTGAGAAACACGGGCTTAGTTGCTCCGCGGCATGTGGGGCCGTCCCGGACCAGGGATCGAACCCGCATCCCCTGCACCGGCTGGTGGATTCTTAACCACCGCGCACAAGGGAAGTGCCAAGTACAAACTTACTTTTAAAAGATGTATAGGATCTATATCCTGAAAATAACAAAATGATGATTTAAAAAATCAAAGAAGACCTCAATACATACAGACAGACATACAATGCTCATGGAGGAGAAGACTCAATATATGCAAGATGTCAGTTCTACTCAAGTTGATCTGTAGTTTTAACACAATTCCCATCAACATCCCAGCAATTCTGGGGAGAAACATAAACAAGCTTACTCTAAAATTAGGATGGGGGACATTTCCCTGGTGGCGCAGTGGTTAACGCTCCGTGCTCCGATTGCAGGGTGCCCGGATTCACTCCCAGGTCAGGGAACTAGATCCCACATGCATACCGCAACGAAGCGTTTGAGTTCGCATTCCACAACTAAGGAGCCCCCGTGCCGCAACTAAGGAGCACAGCTGCTGCAACTCGGACCCAGTGCAAAAAAATAAATACATATTTAAAAAATAAAAAGATTAAAATTAAATTAGGATGGAAAGGCACAGGACCTACCATATCTAAAATGATTTTGAAAAGAAGAAGAAAAGTAGCAGGAATAATTCTACCTGATCGCAAGGCTTACTGTATAACAACAATAATCACAAGCTTGTGGTTCGGCAGGGGGATAGAAACATAGATCCGTGGAACGCAACAGAGATCCCAGAAATACATCTACACAAATATGCCTAATTGGTTTTTGATTAAGGTACAAAAGCAATTCAGTGGAGCAAAGATGGTACTGCAGCAACTGGATAGCCATAGGCAAAAAAAAAAAAGAAACTCAACCTACATCTCACACCTTATACAAAATTAACGCAAATGTGAAATGTAAACTAAAAAACTTTTAGAAAACAACAAAGGAGAAAAAATTGGGGATCAAGAACCAAAAGAAGAGTTCATAGACGCGATAGCTAAAGTAAAATCCGTAAAAGGAAAATACAGCGAAAACCTCACAAAAATTAAAACCTCTCTCTCTACAAAACAGAACAAAAAAATCCTGCAGACAAGATGAAAAGGAAACGTGCAGAAGGGAAGAAAATATTTGCAAACCGCATATCCAACAAAAGACCAGTATCCACAAATATCTAAACAACTCCCAAAACTCAGCAGTAAAAAAAGAAAACAAATTATAAGACAGAACAGATATTTCAGAGAAAAAACATACAGATGGAAAATTAGCACGTGTAAAGATGTTGTATATCACTATCCAAAGGCAAATGCATATTAAACCCACAACGAAATATTATTACACTATACACCTACCAGAAGGGATAAAATTTTAAAAACAGTGAAAACACCAAATGCTGGTGAGGACGCAGAGAAAATGAATCACTTATACATTGCTGGTGGGAATCTAAAACCACTCATTCTGAAAATAGCTTGCCCGTTTCTTATAAAACTAAACAGGCAATTATCATCCTACCCAGCAACTGTGCTCTTGGGCCTTTATCACAGGGAAATGAAAACTGCGTTCAGACGAAAACCTGCACGTGAATGTTCACAGCAACTTTATTCCTAATAGCTAAAGACTGGAAACAACCCAGATGTCCTTCACGAGGTGAACAGATAAACAAATCATGGTTGTGCTCAGCAATAAAAAGGAAGGAACTACTGATACATGCAGCAACTTGGATGAATCTCCAGAGAATTATGCTGAGTGAGAAAAAGGCAATCCTTAAATATTAACTACTATATGACTCCATTAATAGAACATTGTCCTGCAATGACAATATTATAACGAGGAAGAACATATTCGTATTTGGATGGCTTAAAGATGAAGGCAGGGAAGGAATGCCAAGAAGGAGGTGGGTGTGGTTATAAAAAGCCAAAAGAGGGCTCCTGGAAGTGATAGAACAGTTCTGTATCATGACTGTAGTGGTGAATACCTGAACCTAAACACGTCATAAAAGTGTGGAGAACTACATGCACACACACAGACACACACACAAATGAATACAAGTAAAGCTGGGGTCATCTGAATAGATCTGTGGATCATATCAATGTCAAAATCCTAGTTGAGATATTTTACCATCTTTTTGCAGAATCCTACTATTGGGAAGTATTGGGTAAAGGGTACACAGGATCTATTTTTTCTTGCAACTACATGTGATTCTGAAATATCTCAAAATGAAAAGTTTAATGTTGAAAACGCAGTCACTAAGAATTAATATTAAGAATGCTGATGGATCTAGGTTAGAGTGTATCATAATAGGGATCATTTCAAACTCACCTAAACCACCAGTGTGGAAGGAATTTTCTGAATCAGTACCTTCGTCTCTGTCATTTTCCTTTACCGTTGGATAATTCATTGTCTCACAACCCTTTGCTGTGCCGGATTCTGTTTGAACAACATTTTGGTAAGTAAAACATTTTCAAGTGCTGAAAGACAAGAAATCTCAACAGTAATTTTTATTTCAGGCAAAACTATCCTTCAGGAATGAAAGAAAAATAAACACATCTGCAGACAAAGGAAAACTAAAAACAAACTGTTACTGACTGACTTACCCTTAAAAACTGGCTAAAGGAAACTCATCTGACCAAAAGGATATAATGAAGGAAGGAAGCTTGGAGCATGAGGAAGGAAGAAAGAACAAAATCCACAGGGATTTCCGTGCTGGTCCAGTGGTTAAGACTCAGCGCTTCCACTGCAGGGGCACGGATTTCATCCCTGGTCAGGGAACTAACACCCTACATGCTGCGTGGTGCAGCCAAAAGAACTTTTTTAATCATAAGAATAATAAAAAGAAAGAGCAGAAATACACATGCAAAGAAACTAGATCATTCATACATTGCTGGTGGGAATGTAAAATGGTACAGCTGCACTGGAAAACAGTTTGCCAGGATTTTACAAAACTCAACTTACTATTACCATAGGACCCAGCTACTGTGCTCTTGGGTGTTAGCCCAGAGAAATGAAAACTGATGTTCATACAGAAACCTATCCATGAGCAATCATAGTATAGTAGCTTTACTCCAAAAACAGCCGAAAACAAGAAAAAACCCAGCCATCCTTCAACTGGTGAACAGACAGAGAAGCCAGGGTACACTCATACCGTGCAGTAGTACTCAAAAATAAAAAAGGACTGATATACAGAGCAATCTAGATGAGTCTCCAGGGCATTACGGTGAGTGAAAAAAGGCAATCCCAAAAGGTTACATACTATGTGAGTCTATGTAAACCTCCTGAAATGACAAAATTATAACGAAGGAAAACAGAGTAGTAGTTGCTGAGGGCAGGGACAGGCATGGTAGCGGTAGGAGCATGAGAAGACAAAGGTGGGTGTGGGTTTAAAGGGCAAAAGGGAGAATCCTTGTGGTGATGGAAATGTTCTGAATCTTCACTGTGATGGAGGATGTCATGAAATTATGTAAAACTGAATACACATACACACACACACACAAACATAAACACACACATATGCAAAGAAAACTGAAAACATCCAATAGAAATCTGTGGATTTTTTTCAATGTCCATATCCTGGTTGTGATATTGTACTATACTTTTGCAAGGTGTTATCTTTGGGGGAAACCGGGTAAAGTAGACACACGATCTCTCCGCATTATTTTTTACAACTGCATGCCCAGCTAAAATCTTCTTAAAGTAAACCTTTTCACTTTTAATCAGGAAAAGCTACCACTAGCTCACATTAAGGGTGTTCATAAACCTAGATTAAATCATGCTACTTGTAATATGTATCATTACAAACTCACCAAAATTGGGAGGGATGAAGAAATATGAAGTATCTTACCACTCTCACCTTCCAAGAAAGCTGGGTATTTCATCTGAGTGTTATCTTCCAGGCTGCTTACTGCTTCCGCCAATATTTCTGGAAGGAAAACGTTTTTCAAATGCTGTGAGAAATGACTCCCACCCTCATACCTATAGCTGATGAAACTATCCTCCCGTAATGAAGCAAAAATAGATATTGACAGACAAAGGAAAACCAAAGGTATTTGTCACTAACTGACTTATACTTAGAAAATACCTACAAGAAGACCTTCTAGCAGAAAACCTATAATAGAATTCTGGAGCATTAAGAAGCAGAAAGAACAATGGAAGGAACAGAAATATGCATGCAGAGAAACTAGATCACTCATACATTGCTGGCAGGAAGGGAAAATGGTACAGCTGCACTGGAAAGCAGTTTGACAATTTCTTATAAAACTAAGGGTGCAGTTACCATAGGACCCAGAAATTGCAGTCTTGGGCATTCATCCAAAGAAGTGAAAACTTGTGTGAAAGAGTGAACTGAAGCAAAATTTGAAACTATGAATGAATATTCATATCACCTTTACGCCTAACAGTCAAAAACAGGAAACGCAGAGGTTTTCAACAGATGAACAGAAAAATAAACCCTGGTACATCCACACCACGAAATACTAGTCAGCAATAAAAAAGAAGCAACCACTGATACAACAGTGTGAATGAATCTCCAGGGAATTACACTGAGGGAAGAAGCCAGTCTCAAACACCACATGATTCCATGTATATAACAACGCTGAAGGGACGAATAATAGATCTGGAGAAGAGATTCACAGTTATCATGCAACAGGGCAGAGGGTAGGAGTAGGGGGCAAATGTCAATAGGAAGGGGACGGGTGTGGTTATAAAAGAGCAATATGAGAGATCATGCTGCTGATGGGACTGTTTCAGGGCTTGCCTGTGGTAGAAGGTACGTAAACCTGCACACATGGTAAAACTGTATAGAACTAAATACGCACACATATTAACGCAAGTGAAACTGGGGACAGCTCCAAAATATCTGTGGGTGATATGATGTCACTATCTTGGTTTGATAATTTTCTATCATTCTGCAAGTTGATACCATTTTACAGTTGTAAATACCATTGGGGAAAAGTGGGTAAAGAGAACACAGGATCCTTCTGTACTATTTATTATAACTGCTATCTTACACTAAACCACTAAACCACTATACCACTATCTTACACTAAACAGACTGATGACTCTAGATTCAATATGCTATATGTCAAAGTATCATTTCAAACTCACCAAAACTGGGAGGAATGCAGCGACATAATGAGGAAATATCTTGGCTACTGTTCTTTTCCAATAAAAGTGGATAAGTTGTTGTCTCAGGGCTCTTTTCTAGGTAGTTTGAGCTTTTAACAACATTTCTAAAAATAAAACACTTTCAACTACTAAAAGATAAGAATTCTCAACCATGAATTCTATTTTGCCTCATTTTTTTGGCCGCACCACGCAGCATGCAGGATCTTAGTACCCAGAGCAGGGATCGGACCCGTGCCCCCTGCAGGGTTAGCGCGGAATCTTAACCACAGGACGGCCAGAGAAGTCCCTGAACCATGAATTCTATATCGGGCAAAACAATCCTTCAAGAATGAAGCAGTTTTGGGACTTCCCTGGTGGCGCACTGATTAGGACTACGCCTGCCAATGCAGGGGACACGGGTACGAGCCCTGCTCTGGGAAGATGCCACATGCCGCGGAGGAACTAAGCCCGTGCGCCACAACTACTGAGCCTGCGCTCTAGAGCCCGCGAGACACAACTACTGAGCCCTCGTGCCACAACTACTGAAGCCCAGGCACCTAGAGCCCGTGCTCCGCAACAAGAAAAGCCAACGCAAGGAGAAGCCCACGCACCGCAACAGAGACTAACCCCCGCTCGCAGCAACTAGAGAAAGCCCGCACCCAGTAACAAAGACCGAACGCAGCCAAAAATAACTTAATTAATTAATTTTTTAAAAAGAAAAAAAACAATAATAGGGAATACTACAACCCACTTTGCCCTCACAAATTTGATAACTTAGAAGAAATGGACCAATACTTCCAAAATTACAAATACCAAAACTCAACAAAGATGGCATAGGTAGTCTAAAGAGTCCTATAACCGTCAAAGATATCAAATTTGCAATTAAAAAGCTCCCAAAAAGGTATCTACAAGCCCAGATGATTTCACTGGAGATTTTCACCAAACATTTAGAGAATTAACACTAATTTATCATTTACTCCTCCATAAAATACAAGAGGAGGCAATCCTTACTCATTTTATGAGGCTAGTATGCTCTGATACCAAAACCACACAGAGATAACACACAAAAAAGAAAACTACACACCAATATCTTCCATGAACTTGGACACATAAATCCTTAATCAAATATTTGCCTACCAAATCAATTATGTATTCAAAGAATTATACACCATGACCAAGAAGGATTTAACCCAGGTATGCAAGGCTGGTCCAACAATGGAAAACCTATCCATATACTCCTTCGTATCAGCAGGCTAACGAACAAGAACCATGTGATCATGGACATAGAAAAATCATTTGCAAAAAACTCTCAGCAAGTTAGGAAGAGAGGGAAACCGCCCCAACTTAATAAAGACCATCCACCAAAACCAAGAGTTCTCATCATGTTAAGTGGTGAACGACTGAATGCTTTCTTCCCAAGATCACAAACAAAGCAAGGATGTCCACTCTCACCACTCTTATTCAACGTAATACTGGAGATTCTAGCCACTGCAATAATGCAATAAAAAGGATCAAAAAGCATACACATTGGACAGGAAGCAATATAATGGTCCCCACTTGCAGCTGGCATAATGCAAGAAGGATGGCTATGTAGAAAATCCCAAGGAATTGCTCAAAAACACTCTTAAAACTAATAAGTGAGTTCATCCAGGTCACAGAATACAAGATCAACATTCTAAAATTAAGCTTAACTCTATATACAGCTGACCCTTCAACAATGTGAGCTTTAGGGGCACCGACGCTCCACGCAGTCAAAATCCACATGTAACTTTATAAATGGTAGTCGTATCTGCAGTTACCCATCTGTGGATTCAACCAACCTCGGACTCTACAGTACTATAGTATTTACTGAAAAAAATCCACATGTAAGTGGACCCACACAGTTCAAAGCCATGGTGTTCAAGGGTCAACTGCACTAACAATGACCACGTGTAACCCAAATTAAAAACATAATACCATTTACATCTCCAAAAAATAGAATACTTCAGCAAAAACTGATTTTCTTTTAATTTTTATTTTATTTTATAGTATTTTACTTCTTAGTTATTTATTTTTGGTTGCGTTGGGTCTTCGCTGCTACGCGCGGGCTTTCTCTACTTGCGTCAAGCGGACGCTACTCTTCGTTGCGGTGCGCAGGCTTCTCATTGCTGTGGCTTCTCTTGTTGCGGAGCACGGGCTCTATGTGCACGGACTCAGTAGTTGAGAAACACGGGCTTAGTTGCTCCGCGGCATGTGGGGCCGTCCCGGACCAGGGATCGAACCCGCATCCCCTGCACCGGCTGGTGGATTCTTAACCACCGCGCACAAGGGAAGTGCCAAGTACAAACTTACTTTTAAAAGATGTATAGGATCTATATCCTGAAAATAACAAAATGATGATTTAAAAAATCAAAGAAGACCTCAATACATACAGACAGACATACAATGCTCATGGAGGAGAAGACTCAATATATGCAAGATGTCAGTTCTACTCAAGTTGATCTGTAGTTTTAACACAATTCCCATCAACATCCCAGCAATTCTGGGGAGAAACATAAACAAGCTTACTCTAAAATTAGGATGGGGGACATTTCCCTGGTGGCGCAGTGGTTAACGCTCCGTGCTCCGATTGCAGGGTGCCCGGATTCACTCCCAGGTCAGGGAACTAGATCCCACATGCATACCGCAACGAAGCGTTTGAGTTCGCATTCCACAACTAAGGAGCCCCCGTGCCGCAACTAAGGAGCACAGCTGCTGCAACTCGGACCCAGTGCAAAAAAATAAATACATATTTAAAAAATAAAAAGATTAAAATTAAATTAGGATGGAAAGGCACAGGACCTACCATATCTAAAATGATTTTGAAAAGAAGAAGAAAAGTAGCAGGAATAATTCTACCTGATCGCAAGGCTTACTGTATAACAACAATAATCACAAGCTTGTGGTTCGGCAGGGGGATAGAAACATAGATCCGTGGAACGCAACAGAGATCCCAGAAATACATCTACACAAATATGCCTAATTGGTTTTTGATTAAGGTACAAAAGCAATTCAGTGGAGCAAAGATGGTACTGCAGCAACTGGATAGCCATAGGCAAAAAAAAAAAAAGAAACTCAACCTACATCTCACACCTTATACAAAATTAACGCAAATGTGAAATGTAAACTAAAAAACTTTTAGAAAACAACAAAGGAGAAAAAATTGGGGATCAAGAACCAAAAGAAGAGTTCATAGACGCGATAGCTAAAGTAAAATCCGTAAAAGGAAAATACAGCGAAAACCTCACAAAAATTAAAACCTCTCTCTCTACAAAACAGAACAAAAAAATCCTGCAGACAAGATGAAAAGGAAACGTGCAGAAGGGAAGAAAATATTTGCAAACCGCATATCCAACAAAAGACCAGTATCCACAAATATCTAAACAACTCCCAAAACTCAGCAGTAAAAAAAGAAAACAAATTATAAGACAGAACAGATATTTCAGAGAAAAAACATACAGATGGAAAATTAGCACGTGTAAAGATGTTGTATATCACTATCCAAAGGCAAATGCATATTAAACCCACAACGAAATATTATTACACTATACACCTAACAAAAGGGATAAAATTTTAAAAACAGTGAAAACACCAAATGCTGGTGAGGACGCAGAGAAAATGAATCACTTATACATTGCTGGTGGGAATCTAAAACCACTCATTCTGAAAATAGCTTGCCCGTTTCTTATAAAACTAAACAGGCAATTATCATCCTACCCAGCAACTGTGCTCTTGGGCCTTTATCACAGGGAAATGAAAACTGCGTTCAGACGAAAACCTGCACGTGAATGTTCACAGCAACTTTATTCCTAATAGCTAAAGACTGGAAACAACCCAGATGTCCTTCACGAGGTGAACAGATAAACAAATCATGGTTGTGCTCAGCAATAAAAAGGAAGGAACTACTGATACATGCAGCAACTTGGATGAAACTCCAGGAAATTATGCTGAGTGAGAAAAAGGCAATCCTTAAATATTAACTACATGACTCCATTAATAGAACATTGTCCTGCAATGACAATATTATAACGAGGAAGAACATATTCGTATTTGGATGGCTTAAAGATGAAGGCAGGGAAGGAATGCCAAGAAGGAGGTGGGTGTGGTTATAAAAAGCCAAAAGAGGGCTCCTGGAAGTGATAGAACAGTTCTGTATCATGACTGTAGTGGTGAATACCTGAACCTAAACACGTCATAAAAGTGTGGAGAACTACATGCACACACACAGACACACACACAAATGAATACAAGTAAAGCTGGGGTCATCTGAATAGATCTGTGGATCATATCAATGTCAAAATCCTAGTTGAGATATTTTACCATCTTTTTGCAGAATACTACTATTGGGAAGTATTGGGTAAAGGGTACACAGGATCTATTTTTTCTTGCAACTACATGTGATTCTGAAATATCTCAAAATGAAAAGTTTAATGTTGAAAACGCAGTCACTAAGAATTAATATTAAGAATGCTGATGGATCTAGGTTAGAGTGTATCATAATAGGGATCATTTCAAACTCACCTAAACCACCAGTGTGGAAGGAATTTTCTGAATCAGTACCTTCGTCTCTGTCATTTTCCTTTACCGTTGGATAATTCATTGTCTCACAACCCTTTGCTGTGCCGGATTCTGTTTGAACAACATTTTGGTAAGTAAAACATTTTCAAGTGCTGAAAGACAAGAAATCTCAACAGTAATTTTTATTTCAGGCAAAACTATCCTTCAGGAATGAAAGAAAAATAAACACATCTGCAGACAAAGGAAAACTAAAAACAAACTGTTACTGACTGACTTACCCTTAAAAACTGGCTAAAGGAAACTCATCTGACCAAAAGGATATAATGAAGGAAGGAAGCTTGGAGCATGAGGAAGGAAGAAAGAACAAAATCCACAGGGATTTCCTTGCTGGTCCAGTGGTTAAGACTCAGCGCTTCCACTGCAGGGGCACGGATTTCATCCCTGGTCAGGGAACTAACACCCTACATGCTGCGTGGTGCAGCCAAAAGAACTTTTTTAATCATAAGAATAATAAAAAGAAAGAGCAGAAATACACATGCAAAGAAACTAGATCATTCATACATTGCTGGTGGGAATGTAAAATGGTACAGCTGCACTGGAAAACAGTTTGCCAGGATTTTACAAAACTCAACTTACTATTACCATAGGACCCAGCTACTGTGCTCTTGGGTGTTAGCCCAGAGAAATGAAAACTGATGTTCATACAGAAACCTATCCATGAGCAATCATAGTATAGTAGCTTTACTCCAAAAACAGCCGAAAATGAGAAAAAACCCAGCCATCCTTCAACTGGTGAACAGACAGAAAAGCCAGGGTACACTCATACCGTGCAGTAGTACTCAAAAATAAAAAAGGACTGATATACAGAGCAATCTAGATGAGTCTCCAGGGCATTACGGTGAGTGAAAAAAGGCAATCCCAAAAGGTTACATACTATGTGAGTCTATGTAAACCTCCTGAAATGACAAAATTATAACGAAGGAAAACAGAGTAGTAGTTGCTGAGGGCAGGGACAGGCATGGTAGCGGTAGGAGCATGAGAGGACAAAGGTGGGTGTGGGTTTAAAGGGCAAAAGGGAGAATCCTTGTGGTGATGGAAATGTTCTGAATCTTCACTGTGATGGAGGATGTCATGAAATTATGTAAAACTGAATACACATACACACACACACACAAACATAAACACACACATATGCAAAGAAAACTGAAAACATCCAATAGAAATCTGTGGATTTTTTTCAATGTCCATATCCTGGTTGTGATATTGTACTATACTTTTGCAAGGTGTTATCTTTGGGGGAAACCGGGTAAAGTAGACACACGATCTCTCCGCATTATTTTTTACAACTGCATGCCCAGCTAAAATCTTCTTAAAGTAAACCTTTTCACTTTTAATCAGGAAAAGCTACCACTAGCTCACATTAAGGGTGTTCATAAACCTAGATTAAATCATGCTACTTGTAATATGTATCATTACAAACTCACCAAAATTGGGAGGGATGAAGAAATATGAAGTATCTTACCACTCTCACCTTCCAAGAAAGCTGGGTATTTCATCTGAGTGTTATCTTCCAGGCTGCTTACTGCTTCCGCCAATATTTCTGGAAGGAAAACGTTTTTCAAATGCTGTGAGAAATGACTCCCACCCTCATACCTATAGCTGATGAAACTATCCTCCCGTAATGAAGCAAAAATAGATATTGACAGACAAAGGAAAACCAAAGGTATTTGTCACTAACTGACTTATACTTAGAAAATACCTACAAGAAGACCTTCTAGCAGAAAACCTATAATAGAATTCTGGAGCATTAAGAAGCAGAAAGAACAATGGAAGGAACAGAAATATGCATGCAGAGAAACTAGATCACTCATACATTGCTGGCAGGAAGGGAAAATGGTACAGCTGCACTGGAAAGCAGTTTGACAATTTCTTATAAAACTAAGGGTGCAGTTACCATAGGACCCAGAAATTGCAGTCTTGGGCATTCATCCAAAGAAGTGAAAACTTGTGTGAAAGAGTGAACTGAAGCAAAATTTGAAACTATGAATGAATATTCATATCACCTTTACGCCTAACAGTCAAAAACAGGAAACGCAGAGGTTTTCAACAGATGAACAGAAAAATAAACCCTGGTACATCCACACCACGAAATACTAGTCAGCAATAAAAAAGAAGCAACCACTGATACAACAGTGTGAATGAATCTCCAGGGAATTACACTGAGGGAAGAAGCCAGTCTCAAACACCACATGATTCCATGTATATAACAACGCTGAAGGGACGAATAATAGATCTGGAGAAGAGATTCACAGTTATCATGCAACAGGGCAGAGGGTAGGAGTAGGGGGCAAATGTCAATAGGAAGGGGACGGGTGTGGTTATAAAAGAGCAATATGAGAGATCATGCTGCTGATGGGACTGTTTCAGGGCTTGCCTGTGGTAGAAGGTACGTAAACCTGCACACATAGTAAAACTGTATAGAACTAAATACGCACACATATTAACGCAAGTGAAACTGGGGACAGCTCCAAAATATCTGTGGGTGATATGATGTCACTATCTTGGTTTGATAATTTTCTATCATTCTGCAAGTTGATACCATTTTACAGTTGTAAATACCATTGGGGAAAAGTGGGTAAAGAGAACACAGGATCCTTCTGTACTATTTATTATAACTGCTATCTTACACTAAACCACTAAACCACTATACCACTATCTTACACTAAACAGACTGATGACTCTAGATTCAATATGCTATATGTCAAAGTATCATTTCAAACTCACCAAAACTGGGAGGAATGCAGCGACATAATGAGGAAATATCTTGGCTACTGTTCTTTTCCAATAAAAGTGGATAAGTTGTTGTCTCAGGGCTCTTTTCTAGGTAGTTTGAGCTTTTAACAACATTTCTAAAAATAAAACACTTTCAACTACTAAAAGATAAGAATTCTCAACCATGAATTCTATTTTGCCTCATTTTTTTGGCCGCACCACGCAGCATGCAGGATCTTAGTACCCAGAGCAGGGATCGGACCCGTGCCCCCTGCAGGGTTAGCGCGGAATCTTAACCACAGGACGGCCAGAGAAGTCCCTGAACCATGAATTCTATATCGGGCAAAACAATCCTTCAAGAATGAAGCAGTTTTGGGACTTCCCTGGTGGCGCACTGATTAGGACTACGCCTGCCAATGCAGGGGACACGGGTACGAGCCCTGCTCTGGGAAGATGCCACATGCCGCGGAGGAACTAAGCCCGTGCGCCACAACTACTGAGCCTGCGCTCTAGAGCCCGCGAGACACAACTACTGAGCCCTCGTGCCACAACTACTGAAGCCCAGGCACCTAGAGCCCGTGCTCCGCAACAAGAAAAGCCAACGCAAGGAGAAGCCCACGCACCGCAACAGAGACTAACCCCCGCTCGCAGCAACTAGAGAAAGCCCGCACCCAGTAACAAAGACCGAACGCAGCCAAAAATAACTTAATTAATTAATTTTTTAAAAAGGAAAAAAACAATAATAGGGAATACTACAACCCACTTTGCCCTCACAAATTTGATAACTTAGAAGAAATGGACCAATACTTCCAAAATTACAAATACCAAAACTCAACAAAGATGGCATAGGTAGTCTAAAGAGTCCTATAACCGTCAAAGATATCAAATTTGCAATTAAAAAGCTCCCAGAAAGGTATCTACAAGTCCAGATGATTTCACTGGAGATTTTCACCAAACATTTAGAGAATTAACACTAATTTATCATTTACTCCTCCATAAAATACAAGAGGAGGCAATCCTTACTCATTTTATGAGGCTAGTATGCTCTGATACCAAAACCACACAGAGATAACACACAAAAAAGAAAACTACACACCAATATCTTCCATGAACTTGGACACATAAATCCTTAATCAAATATTTGCCTACCAAATCAATTATGTATTCAAAGAATTATACACCATGACCAAGAAGGATTTAACCCAGGTATGCAAGGCTGGTCCAACAATGGAAAACCTATCCATATACTCCTTCGTATCAGCAGGCTAACGAACAAGAACCATGTGATCATGGACATAGAAAAATCATTTGCAAAAAACTCTCAGCAAGTTAGGAAGAGAGGGAAACCGCCCCAACTTAATAATGATCATCCACCAAAACCAAGAGTTCTCATCATGTTAAGTGGTGAACGACTGAATGCTTTCTTCCCAAGATCACAAACAAAGCAAGGATGTCCACTCTCACCACTCTTATTCAACGTAATACTGGAGATTCTAGCCACTGCAATAATGCAATAAAAAGGATCAAAAAGCATACACATTGGACAGGAAGCAATATAATGGTCCCCACTTGCAGCTGGCATAATGCAAGAAGGATGGCTATGTAGAAAATCCCAAGGAATTGCTCAAAAACACTCTTAAAACTAATAAGTGAGTTCATCCAGGTCACAGAATACAAGATCAACATTCTAAAATTAAGCTTAACTCTATATACAGCTGACCCTTCAACAATGTGAGCTTTAGGGGCACCGACGCTCCACGCAGTCAAAATCCACATGTAACTTTATAAATGGTAGTCGTATCTGCAGTTACCCATCTGTGGATTCAACCAACCTCGGACTCTACAGTACTATAGTATTTACTGAAAAAAATCCACATGTAAGTGGACCCACACAGTTCAAAGCCATGGTGTTCAAGGGTCAACTGCACTAACAATGACCACGTGTAACCCAAATTAAAAACATAATACCATTTACATCTCCAAAAAATAGAATACTTCAGCAAAAACTGATTTTCTTTTAATTTTTATTTTATTTTATAGTATTTTACTTCTTAGTTATTTATTTTTGGTTGCGTTGGGTCTTCGCTGCTACGCGCGGGCTTTCTCTACTTGCGTCAAGCGGACGCTACTCTTCGTTGCGGTGCGCAGGCTTCTCATTGCTGTGGCTTCTCTTGTTGCGGAGCACGGGCTCTATGTGCACGGACTCAGTAGTTGAGAAACACGGGCTTAGTTGCTCCGCGGCATGTGGGGCCGTCCCGGACCAGAGATCGAACCCGCATCCCCTGCACCGGCTGGTGGATTCTTCACCACCGCGCACAAGGGAAGTGCCAAGTACAAACTTACTTTTAAAAGATGTATAGGATCTATATCCTGAAAATAACAAAATGATGATTTAAAAAATCAAAGAAGACCTCAATACATACAGACAGACATACAATGCTCATGGAGGAGAAGACTCAATATATGCAAGATGTCAGTTCTACTAAAGTTGATCTGTAGTTTTAATACAATTCCCATCAACATCCCAGCAATTCTGGGGAGAAACATAAACAAGCTTACTCTAAAATTAGGATGGGGGACATTTCCCTGGTGGCGCAGTGGTTAACGCTCCGTGCTCCGATTGCAGGGTGCCCGGATTCACTCCCAGGTCAGGGAACTAGATCCCACATGCATACCGCAACGAAGCGTTTGAGTTCGCATTCCACAACTAAGGAGCCCCCGTGCCGCAACTAAGGAGCACAGCTGCTGCAACTCGGACCCAGTGCAAAAAAATAAATACATATTTAAAAAATAAAAAGATTAAAATTAAATTAGGATGGAAAGGCACAGGACCTACCATATCTAAAATGATTTTGAAAAGAAGAAGAAAAGTAGCAGGAATAATTCTACCTGATCGCAAGGCTTACTGTATAACAACAATAATCACAAGCTTGTGGTTCGGCAGGGGGATAGAAACATAGATCCGTGGAACGCAACAGAGATCCCAGAAATACATCTACACAAATATGCCTAATTGGTTTTTGATTAAGGTACAAAAGCAATTCAGTGGAGCAAAGATGGTACTGCAGCAACTGGATAGCCATAGGCAAAAAAAAAAAAAGAAACTCAACCTACATCTCACACCTTATACAAAATTAACGCAAATGTGAAATGTAAACTAAAAAACTTTTAGAAAACAACAAAGGAGAAAAAATTGGGGATCAAGAACCAAAAGAAGAGTTCATAGACGCGATAGCTAAAGTAAAATCCGTAAAAGGAAAATACAGCGAAAACCTCACAAAAATTAAAACCTCTCTCTCTACAAAACAGAACAAAAAAATCCTGCAGACAAGATGAAAAGGAAACGTGCAGAAGGGAAGAAAATATTTGCAAACCGCATATCCAACAAAAGACCAGTATCCACAAATATCTAAACAACTCCCAAAACTCAGCAGTAAAAAAAGAACACAAATTATAAGACAGAACAGATATTTCAGAGAAAAAACATACAGATGGAAAATTAGCACGTGTAAAGATGTTGTATATCACTATCCAAAGGCAAATGCATATTAAACCCACAACGAAATATTATTACACTATACACCTACCAGAAGGGATAAAATTTTAAAAACAGTGAAAACACCAAATGCTGGTGAGGACGCAGAGAAAATGAATCACTTATACATTGCTGGTGGGAATCTAAAACCACTCATTCTGAAAATAGCTTGCCCGTTTCTTATAAAACTAAACAGGCAATTATCATCCTACCCAGCAACTGTGCTCTTGGGCCTTTATCACAAGGAAATGAAAACTGCGTTCAGATGAAAACCTGCACGTGAATGTTCACAGCAACTTTATTCCTAATAGCTAAAGACTGGAAACAACCCAGATGTCCTTCACGAGGTGAACAGATAAACAAATCATGGTTGTGCTCAGCAATAAAAAGGAAGGAACTACTGATACATGCAGCAACTTGGATGAAACTCCAGGGAATTATGCTGAGTGAGAAAAAGGCAATCCTTAAATATTAACTACTATATGACTCCATTAATAGAACATTGTCCTGCAATGACAATATTATAACGAGAAAGAACATATTCGTATTTGGATGGCTTAAAGATGAAGGCAGGGAAGGAATGCCAAGAAGGAGGTGGGTGTGGTTATAAAAAGCCAAAAGAGGGCTCCTGGAAGTGATAGAACAGTTCTGTATCATGACTGTAGTGGTGAATACCTGAACCTAAACACGTCATAAAAGTGTGGAGAACTACATGCACACACACACAGACACACACACAAATGAATACAAGTAAAGCTGGGGTCATCTGAATAGATCTGTGGATCATATCAATGTCAAAATCCTAGTTGAGATATTTTACCATCTTTTTGCAGAATCCTACTATTGGGAAGTATTGGGTAAAGGGTACACAGGATCTATTTTTTCTTGCAACTACATGTGATTCTGAAATATCTCAAAATGAAAAGTTTAATGTTGAAAACGCAGTCACTAAGAATTAATATTAAGAATGCTGATGGATCTAGGTTAGAGTGTATCATAATAGGGATCATTTCAAACTCACCTAAACCACCAGTGTGGAAGGAATTTTCTGAATCAGTACCTTCGTCTCTGTCATTTTCCTTTACCGTTGGATAATTCATTGTCTCACAACCCTTTGCTGTGCCGGATTCTGTTTGAACAACATTTTGGTAAGTAAAACATTTTCAAGTGCTGAAAGACAAGAAATCTCAACAGTAATTTTTATTTCAGGCAAAACTATCCTTCAGGAATGAAAGAAAAATAAACACATCTGCAGACAAAGGAAAACTAAAAACAAACTGTTACTGACTGACTTACCCTTAAAAACTGGCTAAAGGAAACTCATCTGACCAAAAGGATATAATGAAGGAAGGAAGCTTGGAGCATGAGGAAGGAAGAAAGAACAAAATCCACAGGGATTTCCTTGCTGGTCCAGTGGTTAAGACTCAGCGCTTCCACTGCAGGGGCACGGATTTCATCCCTGGTCAGGGAACTAACACCCTACATGCTGCGTGGTGCAGCCAAAAGAACTTTTTTAATCATAAGAATAATAAAAAGAAAGAGCAGAAATACACATGCAAAGAAACTAGATCATTCATACATTGCTGGTGGGAATGTAAAATGGTACAGCTGCACTGGAAAACAGTTTGCCAGGATTTTACAAAACTCAACTTACTATTACCATAGGACCCAGCTACTGTGCTCTTGGGTGTTAGCCCAGAGAAATGAAAACTGATGTTCATACAGAAACCTATCCATGAGCAATCATAGTATAGTAGCTTTACTCCAAACAGCCGAAAACGAGAAACAACCCAGCCATCCTTCAACTGGTGAACAGACAGAAAAGCCAGGGTACACTCATACCGTGCAGTAGTACTCAAAAATAAAAAAGGACTGATATACAGAGCAATCTAGATGAGTCTCCAGGGCATTACGGTGAGTGAAAAAAGGCAATCCCAAAAGGTTACATACTATGTGAGTCTATGTAAACCTCCTGAAATGACAAAATTATAACGAAGGAAAACAGAGTAGTAGTTGCTGAGGGCAGGGACAGGCATGGTAGCGGTAGGAGCATGAGAGGACAAAGGTGGGTGTGGGTTTAAAGGGCAAAAGGGAGAATCCTTGTGGTGATGGAAATGTTCTGAATCTTC